>NC_081315.1:38792500-41292500 GCF_026419965.1 Kogia breviceps
TTATTTTTAAGCATAAATAGAGACATAGACATAGTTAACAAATGTATTGATACCAAGGGGGGAAGCGGGGTGCAATGGATTGGGAGATTGGGATTGACATATATACACTGTGTATATATACACAGTGTATATACACATATATACACAGTTCCCTGTATAGCACAGGGAACTCTACTCAAAGCTCTGTGGTGACCTAAATGGGAAGGAAATCCAAGGAAGTGGGGACATATGTATACATGTTGCTGATTCACTTTGCTATACAGCAGAAACTAACACATTGCAAAGCAACTATACTGCAATAAATATAAATAAATAAAATAAATGTAAATTATAATTATTTAGGATACTTCACACATTTTATATTTAAAATAAAATCTGTATAGAAATAAGTACAAAGAATTTATTAGAAATAAAAATAAATTACTGTGATACAGAAATCTGCTAAGTTTTATTGTTATACCTGCACTATTGCACATTAATGCTTAGGTTTAGAAATGTTCTAAATTATAACACATCATTTATAATATGATAGTATGCTGCACCAAATTTAAGAAAAATATTTTAATGTAACACTGTAATACAGGTGGTAGATTATTTCCAGAATTGTTAATAAAATGCTTACAGCAATACTCAAATTATTTATTGAGTGTAAGGTAAATTTATTACATTTGAAAGGCAAAACTATGCCTCTGTCTTCTTTGATATGAACTTATCATACTTTCTGAACTTCATTGAATATTTAAATGTATCATCCAAAGAGGGAGATTAATTACCCTTTCTAGATAACTGAAAAAAATCAAACTATAGGCCTTAGATTTCAGGTAAATTCTATTCCTCATGAATAAAACTCTATTTGAATAATAAAAATTTATCTTTGTTTTTAAATTAAGATGTTTAATTTTGATGTTTGCTACCCATGCCCCTGGAGAATTCCCCATGCATTGCAATATAGTTAAACATGAGAGTGACTGATCTTCAACCCAGAGACTGCATCCTGCTCCTACTCAATGAGAATTCTCTCTCACCTGGACATGTGCACCTGCACATACCCTATGACCTTGGACATGTAAGACTGCACTTAGGTTCACTTTCCATGACCCCCGTGTCCTTTATGATCCAGTGTAAGCTCTTCACCCCAGCAGGCAGTAGAGCAATTCCTTTCCTAAGCTTCCTCTTGAGCTACATTACCTTGGGAATAAAGTGTGAACACATGTTGCAATCTCATAACAAACGTTCCTTTGTAGAACGTGGTGTCAAGACTTCGATTGAGAATAAGTCTATCTCCATGCCTGATCATGTTCCTCAATGAAGTTAGAGCCCACCAGAGGTTCTTTGCATCTCTCTTTCTTGAGGAACTGAATCTGATTTTATACTGAATGTATTTTGGATTTGATGACTCAGACTCTAGATTGCTTTAAATAATTTTAGCTGAGGTATCAGAACAATCCTCTATCTTGTATACTACATGAATAAGGACATATTCTCTATTCTCAGTGATAAACCTCTAACAATAATGACCCTAGAAAACCTTTGTTCAAACTCCCTTAATGTTCTCTAAAACAATAAGATAAAGAACTCTGTACACAGATGTTTGATCACAACTTTTATAGTTCCTTTTTTTCTAGTTGAGAAGTCTCATGGGCAAGGCTATTATTTTACTTATGTTCTTGGGGCCATAAATATGATTATCACATCTAATTTTCTGTTGGTTACCAATCTAAATATTATTCTTGCCTATGTTTTTCAGATGCTATTTATTTTACTGTGCTAGAACTCTGTTCATCTTTCTTTACTGTAGCTGTACATTTAAAAAGTCAATATTTATTACTTGTTTGCTTTCAGTTGAGAAAATCAACAATATACTTGGATAGTTGTGTCACAGGTGTGTACTAAAGCACCTTCATGTTTTTGTCACTGTCTGTATAAATACTTGAACTAACTTACATTCAAGGAAGTCACCAGTTTTCTTAAAATGTGGATGATATAATACTTTGTTCATCTGCTAAAGCAATTCTAGCAGAAAAATCTCCTTATCTTCTAGAAAAAACTTGCTGAAAAGGGTCATTGTGTCTCCCAAGATAAATTACAAATCTGGTTATCTCCAGTCCATCATCTGCTACATGACATCCTCAAAGCAAGCAGTAGTGGATCAACTTTTTATGGGTCACTAAGGACTTTCCTTAACCAACCACCAAGAGAGAATTTAGGGAGTTTTGAGAATGACAAGGTTCTGAAGAGTAGCAGAATATGCCACCTCCAAATATGCCACTTTGGCATACTGAATATTCTGAGCTAAAGCCAGTTGAGAAAAAACAGACACAAGAAAAACTCTCTGCCCTCCCCCTATTTCTGTAAAAGCGGGACGTAAATTTTTAAAGGTATCCCCCTCCCCTCTCTACCAGAAAGGATAGAAATTAATCACAAGAGACAACTCTAGATCTTTATCATCCCAGAGAGAGCACCAGAAGAATCTATATAACAAATCTTGCTAACTAGCCTTCGTCTTCCATTAGTTTCCCCCATGTATTTGTCTTCCCACAATTTGCCGTGCTTGAAACTGTCTTTTTCCTTTGTTTTGTCCTTTATCTAAAACTTTATTGTTCTTTTGCTAAAATACTATGTAAGCCCAAGTTTTAACCAACTCTCTAAGTTACTCATTCCTCAGTGCTTCCCTGTGTATGTGTGATGCATATGTTAATAAATTTCTGTTTGTTTTTCTCTTGTTAATGTCTTTTGTTAGTCTAATTTATGAGGCTCCCACCAGAAAACCTAGAAGAGTAGAGGAAAAAGGTTTTTTTCCCTCTCCTACAATATAGTTATCAGTTGGTACCAATTTCTCTGAAATAGCCTTTCCAAAAGTGAGGCACCGGAATGTGAGAATTTCAGTCACAATGTGCCCTTCTTTTGTGCCCTTACATTTTTCTTTGTTATTCACCATTCTGTGGTGTCCTGCTTATCATAAATCCTGTCCTTTGTATATGAAAAATTTGAATATGTTGTAGTATTGTCCACTCATTAACAAAGTGACATCATAGACTATAGCATATTACAGTGTAATTTTGTATGCAATATTTATGACATACCTACTTTCTTTGGGCTGTAGCCTTCTCATCATAGTAGAATTTTAGTCTGCCAATTTTGCTCTGGGAAATGATTTAAATTTATTATTGCCTTACCCTCTCCAAACTTTACTTCTGATAATATACAACATTTTCTGGTAATTTGTTAACTTCATATAATATAGGAGACTATCACCTTCTTACATAATTCTGCACTCATTCAACAACTTAAATCTTTCCACATTAATGGGCATTCCTGATGAAATAATACCTGGGGACTGTTAGTTAGCTCTTCATGAGCTCACTTGCCTAAAACTGACATTTTAAAAGACATTTGATAATTCATTTTGATTCTCTTTGTAGATGATTTTTACATTAAACAAGGAGTAAAAATATGAGGCTAAATATAGTACTACTTGTTTCAGTAGGTTAAAATATCCAATGGTCTCCCAGACATTAAATCAACATAAGTGGCTCTGCTAATAGCTCTTACTGGAACATGTCAACTCTCTAAAGGGTCAACATCTACACTGAGACTAGGTATGCCTTTGAAGTGGTACATGATTTTTTGAATTATAGTAGCAGGAAAGGTTTTTAACTACTAATGGAATTCCAACACTGCCCAAGAATGGCATTTGGATTTAAGAATTGCTTCTTGATATAGCCCTCACTACTGGAAGAATTGTGATTAAAATAAATGTACTTACCAAGAAACAAACATCTGAAGCCAAAGGAACTGCTTTTGACTCGTTTCTATGCTAAATAGGGTACAGTAACCAAAATCCTTCAGTGCTCCATAAAGAAATTCAAACCCCATTTGCCCCATTGATTTTGTCCAGGCATTTAATTGACATCTAATAACAACCCTGAGTTGGAATAAGTTTACCAGTAACATTCAAAATGTTTTGAAAATTATGGTCATCTCCTAAGACTCCAGAACCACCAGATCATCTCTGGCAGGGTTGATCATCTCTGGAGACCAAGTTACCTTAATTAGAATTTGGCAAGCTATTACATGCCATTATAGGAAAGATTACTCGAAAACTAACCTAAAACATCAGTGGTGGGGAAGTATAAAATGAATATCTGAGGATGTTCCTAGTACATTCCCTGCAGGTGAAGAATAAAGTCCTGAAGATTATCTGAAAAGATTGCTGCTTTATTTGGAGACAGGAACCTGAGCCTCAGAAGTCTTTTGAGATTTTGCATTTGGATTTTATTCAGTTTTCCCCATCCCAAAGATTCAGATATGTGCCAGTGATTGTAGGCTTATTATCCCAGGTAGAAGTTTACATTTGACTTCAAGGACTAAAGTGTTACTCTTAACCCTGAAGGCTGTTGATCCCCTGTACTTTCTATATGTAACTGGGACATTCCTGCGATTAGGAGCCAGTTTTATAATCCTTGAATATAACATCTTCCAAAAAGATATGGTCAGATATTTTAGAGGATAGAGGACTTATACAGTACTAAGCTTAATAATCAATATGCTAAATTGGAGATTAAAAAAAAAAAAAAGATTCTCCTGAACATCATCATGGGACTTTAGCCTGTATCCTAGACACTTCATTTAATGGAAACCTCACCAGGAAGAAAACAACAACAAACTACTACAGATAGAAGGGACCATATCAGGTTCTGGTAGCAACCAGTACTACACTACAGTAAAAGCACAAGTTACTGATCACTGGATCCATCATTCCCATCTCAAATTATGATATGCTAATAAACTGAAGGAAGATTTTTGGCAGCTTACATCTTTCCTCAGGCTGTCTCAAACTGTGCTCTGCTGGAGGCAGGAAAAGTGGGCCATGTGGTTCAAAATATGGCCTGGAACTTTAGCTCAAAAAGAAACCTTAGAATTTTGTAAACCTTAAAAAAAATTAACATAGGAAGTATTTGAAAGGAGAAAAGCAGTTGTTCAAAATAAGCCATCATACCAGCATCTCAGCAAAGTACCTACACATTGGTATGAGAAGGTGTTACACGTTTGTTCCCATACATTTATCAGAAGTCTGTAACTTCACTACAGAAATAAATGACACTGCAGAGAAACTAAATCTGTAGATTTGGCTAATATACTATTCCTCATTGTCTAGTGGTAGATGAGATCATTTTCTTGATTGGACTTAGAAAATGTCAGAGGTTGTTTCAGAGTAAATTTCAGAGTTTGATAATAATTCACTTTCTCACTGTTCTTGCCATCACATTTATCAATATGTCTTTCTAGGGGTTTAGGTGCTACTGCACAGGCTGGCTATAATCCAGATAGAAAAGGCTAAAGGAATGCTAGTGGTCACCATTGTACAAAAAGCCGCCCATACTATCATAGGATTGGCCCAAAGACTATGAGTTTTCTTGGACAAAAAAAAAAAAAAAAAAAAAAAAAAAGGTCATGTGTGATAGTATTTGCGGTGTCAAAGCACCTAGAAAATTCCCCATATAAAGTAACTTTTTTTCACTCAAGTGAAATAAGAGCTTGGCTGACCTTTACCCTCAGATATCAACCACATCTCATATAAATGTAATCTCACAATTATCCTCAGATTTCTACTCCCATATAATGTGGTGAAGTGCATGGAGGAGCAATAAAACTAGAGGAATAATGTCATGGTAAATCATATCCTAAGATTCTATCACTTGTTGCAGCCAATCTAGCCATGTGGCGGGATCAAAGATGTCTATGCAGACAAGGATACTGACTATTCTATTTGGGTAGAAAATGTCTCAGTATTTTTTAAACTTTACAGTTACTAGATGTGAATTAGAATACATGGTTGTGAGATACTTACATAAAAATATCTGATAATTTAGGAAGTGTATTGATGGTAAATGTGTAATAATCATGCATTTTAATTATTATTTAGGAAAAAAGGTAAATTTCTATTGTTTTCATATAATTGTTACTAAATATGATAAACTATTTTTTCAATAGGCTATTGTTATAGGTTGAATTCTGTGCTTCACCAAAAGATATGTTGAAGTCTTAATGTCCAGTAACTCCAAATGTGATCTTATTTGGAAAGTGGATATTTACAGAGGTACTTAGTGAAAGTGAGGTCATTACAGTGGGCTCTAACCCAAAATGACTGTTGTTCTTATAAAAAGGGGAAATTTGGACAGAGATACAAGGTGAAGAAACACAGAAAGAATATTGTCATCTATAAGCTAAGGAGAGAAGCCTGGAACAGATCGTAACTAATATAAATTTTGGTATCAGAAAGTGTAGTGCTGCTGAGGGAAGTGGATTTGGAATTAGGTAGGGTTAAAGGCTGGAAGAGTTTTGAGGTGCATGATAGAAAAATACTAAACTGGCTTGAAGAGACTGTTGGTAGAAATGTAGATATTAAAGGAGATTCTGGTGAGAACTCAGAAAAGAAGAGAACTATAAAGAAATTTTCTGTAATCTTAGAGAATACATATATTGTCATGAACAGAATGTTGAGAGAGAAGTATGAATGTTAAAGATACTTCTGGTGAGGTCTCAGATGGAAATGTGGAACATGTTATTGGAAACTGGAGGAAAGCCGATCCTCATATCCCATAAAGTGATATGGGAGCCCCAAGACTGTGGGACCAAAACCCTTCTGTAAAGCTCCAATGAGGGATACATTTAGATTGGAAGAATATAAAAATGTAAGGATTGATAAGATTATGAGGAAAATTGGAATATTTAAACATACCTTAGGTAAGAAGTTGTGTCTCCTTTTTTTAAATGTTTTATGTGAACGGATATCATGTCATCGTAGGGACCATTTCCCTACCTAGTATTGTAAAATCAAAACCTATTGATGAAGTTCCAATGGAGGCTACAGATAGGAACATAAGTGTTGATGTGATTAAAGCAAAAGTTTGGAGGAGAATTGGTACATTTGAACAGGCTTTATAGGACATAGTTATATCTCCTTTACCTGAGTATATTATGGGGATAGACATCGTGTCTGACTGGAGAACATTTCCTCTATCTAGTATTATAAAACAGAAGGTATGTAAGTTGGTCATTAAATAATATTAATTGTACATGCTAAATGAGAACAAATAAGATTGCCCAAACCCATACAGTGTAGAATAGAAGCTGGAATACAGTGCAGACAAATTCTCTGTATAAAAGTTATATATGGAGCAAAGGCTGGAGCTTATCACAAAATCCTGTGAGCATCTCTTAGTGAAAACTACTGGGAATTTGGACTAGAGGATTTCCATTGGAGGGTCACTTAGTAGCTTGCTATTGGACATTAATTGAAACTACTCTTATAAGTGAAGGACATAAAATAATATTGAAATGTGAGATACCCATAATATTTTTGTTGATTTAGCAAAATGCTGTATTGGGGAAGTCAGTCCCCAGTAAAGATACATAATAAAATGGAAATGGTTTATACAGAATTATGCTACTTAAGGAATGCAAGGAGGAGGTATTCAGGAACAGGGAGCCTATTTTCCCCTAGGACTGACTTTGGAACTGAATGAGGAGTTGCAAGATTCTATCATCACTTCAACAGTGCCCTACAAACAGCTCTCTACTGACCAATAAAGAGCTGCTTGGTTTGTGGATGGGAATTCCAAGGTGAATGGACAACGTCTTGTTTTTAAGGATGCCATTCTGATCAAAGAAGGAAAAATATCAGCTTGGTGGGCTGAATTGCATGCAGTAATCCTAGCAATGATGAAGGAGTTTAAAAATGGCAAAAAGCCCCCATGTTTGGGTTTTTACTGACTTATTGGCAATGGCTAATTGTCTGACCATATGGTCAGATAGAAGGGCAATAGAGAGCTGGTCTATTAAATGGATGCCTGTATGGGACACAGCCCTATGGAAATGTAAGGGGTGCAGTAATATAGGACATATTGATACTCAATGGAAGAACTCCCTTCCAGGCTCAGAAAGTGATGGGAATTGACAAGCAGATATCCCCATGTGCTCCCTTAAGGTGGCCATCTGGCTCCATGAAATGCATCAGCATGGAGGTACTGCAACAATGCAGGGACTATGCTGAATCCAGACATAGTCTTCTTACACCTTCTGAAGCACAAAAATGTCAGTCAATAAGAACTGTTTTGTCTGTCAGCAGAAGAGATGGAGACTGCAGATGGCTGTGTGACAGATTTCCTGTGGGGAAGACCCTGAACTTAGCTGGCAAGTGAAACTGATGCTGGTAGCCCTGAGGGAATGTAAACAGTTCTTGACAGGAATAGACACTAATTCTGGACTGGGCTTTGCTTAAGGGGTGGTAGATGCAAAAGCTCAGAATAATGCAAAAGAACTAGAATAGAATTTACTGTGCAAACTTGGATGGCCAGCCATCATTTATTCAGACCAATGAACATACTTTACAGCCCATAATGTCCATCAATGGGCAGAGTGATATCCTCCTCAGAGTAATAGTTTGATAGAGAGTTAGAATGGATGATTGAAACACTGGGTGTCTAAAACAGGAGGAGATAAGCATGAAGGGCTGGCTTACATGTTTCATGATGGTGTGCTGACACTCAACATGGGGAAGAGTAAGATGGGGTCCACACTGGATAGATTTTTCTGTTTTTCTAGTGGATCCGATGAACACATGGGGAGGATGCTGGTATAACTATGCAATTCTTGCCAAGAGTGGGGGGATGCTAGTATAAAGACTATACTTTTCTTTCTTCCTCACATCACATCAACTTTTTTTTCCCCCTACTTGATGCAGAGGTCATAGGACCAAGGATGCAACTATAAGTACTGGAAGCAGGGATGATTCCTAAGCAAGAAATTGAAACTATATTTTAAAGCTTTATGTCAGAATTCCTAAGGACTTGTTGGGGCAAATTATACCTTTGTCATATCTGGAAAAATTGGAGTTAACAGTGAATTCAGTATTATTGCCTGGCAATAAAGTTATCCCACTCTTTCTACACATTTGTAACCTACCCTATGTGAACAGGAGTGGACTCAAGGGAAAGAACTTGCTAGATTAGTATTACTGCCTGAAATCTAGACCAGCACAGTGGCTTAATTTAATTTCTTTTTCAAAGGTGGAAAAGTTTTAAGTATAAGTGGGGAAAATGAGTGACAGGGGATAAAGGAATGAATAAATGGGTTATGTAATAAGAGAGATTTAAATTTACATTAATACCTCAAAAGGAGATTACAGCAAGAGATGTCATCTCAGAGATCAATTATACCAAATTCCTGAAAGGAAGGTGAAATCTTATGTTTCTGAGACCATTTCTGCTTTTAGAATCTGACAAGATCAAATGGAAATGTGCAAAACTAAGTCTTGCCCTGGGAGACCTTTCAGTATGATATGATGGTGGACTAGCTAATTATTAATGACTGAATTGGATTCTAGTAATATGCCAGTGTCTTTTGACTTTTATGATCATTTTGCTTTAAGGAGTTCATGACTAGAGACCAGTGGGTGGACTGTGGCATAATAAGAAATATAATTGGTTTCTTCCCCTGGTTCCCAACATAAAGCTCCTAAAACCCTTGGAATTTCCTGAGTGATAGAACTGCTTGGAGCATCTTTTGTTTTAAAATTTGGTCTTGGACCCTGATTCTAGTTAAAGAGCTTCTAAAACTCTTATAATATCCTGACTCATAGGGTTGCCACGAACACCTTTTGTTCTGAATTTTGGTTTTGACACCGGTTTCTGACACAGAGCTCCTAAATCCCTTGGTGTTTCCTGGGTGATAGTAGTGTCATTTGTTCTATTGAAGTGCCTCTTGGTGGGCACCTGGATGGCTTCAGGATGGGGACTGGTCACCAGAAAGACCAAGCCATGATAAGAAACTGGAACTTTCTGCCCCACCCTTCATCCTCTGAGAGAGCCTGGAAATTGAGTAAATAATGGATCATGTATCCATAATGAAGCCCCCATAAAAATCCCTAAACTACAGGGTGGGGAGAACTTCCCAGCTGTGCACTCTCACTTCATGGGGACAGATGCTGCTGCACTGGAGACCCTTTCAGGGGTTTCCTTTTACCCTAACTCTAAGACATGATACAAATTTTGTACGGTTGTACCAGAAAGATGTAAACAAAGATTTTTAGCAAATCGCTAAAAATTTCTGGCACTGTTATTTAGATTTAGATTTAGATTAAATGCAAACAAAATAGCTTGGTTTGTAAGTTCTAGGTAACAGAATTGTAAAAAAGATTGAGGGTGATTTTTTTTTATCATTACTGTTATTCGGAGAATCAGTTCACATTACTTACTAAATTAATCTTTTTAAAAAAATTCCTAGTTTAAATTATACAAACCAATTACTTTTTAAATTTCTGTATTAGAAACTTCTTTAAGTCAGTTACTATAATTAAAGAAAGTTCTTTGTCACAGTCAAGAAGAACCTAAAAAAACAGGATGACTAAATGTAATGTCATGTCCTGGATGTGATCCTGGGACAGACACAAGGACATCAGTTAAAAATTATGGAAATCTAAATAAAGTATAGATTTAGTCAATAATAATATATCAATATTTGTTCATTAATTGTGACAAGTTACCATACCATACAAATGTAACATGTTCATAATAGGATGTGTGTTATATGACATGTGTGTTATATGACATGGTATTATACTTGCAATTTCTTCTGTAAATCTAAAACAATCAGAAAATTGTAAAGTTGATTAAAAAAAGAATATCTGTGCTTTCAAAAAGAAATACTATACAAAATGACAAATCCTCTTGATAGCCTTGGAATATATTCTGAAAATACATTCAATATTTTTGGAGCTATAAGAGAAAGCTGTTTCATTATTTATTTATTTATTTATTTCTGGCCACACCACATGGCTTGTAGTATCTTAGTTCCCCAACCAGGGATTGAACCCTAGGCCCTCAGCAGTGAAAGCACAGAGTCCTAACCACTGGACTGCTGGGGAATTCCCTGATAAATTATTTTTAATCTGTAGAATCTCCAACTTAAGAAATATCTTCTTGATTATTTATTACAGTCCCTGAAATATTCCCGAAGCTATTAAAATTCTTTAATTTGTATTTTATTTAAATGGATAAACTTAAGGTGTTTTCTTTTTAAATTTTCATAGTATCTAATAAAACTATTTCTGCTTTGTTCATTTTTACAGGATATGTATTCTTCCCTTTGGTAATTTTATTGTATAAGTTGCAATGATCAACTTGAAGTATTAATATAGAACTATATTTCTTGACATATGGCATTTAAATGCATAAAAAATCCATTCACTTCAGAATAGTTCTCACATTTGTAATTTTCTGCAATAAATTCTCTATTTTTTCCTTTGTTAAATAAAATATTTGTAATTTATGGAATTTAAATTAGTAATTGATTTCAAATGATTCTACTTCTGCATTTAAATATTAATAGATTAAAATAAGAAATGGACTAGAAAGGGAAATATAAGAAATACACTGGGTGGAATGAATTATTTCAATGACTATTAGGAACATTCTAGCAGCTGAGAAAATCTGGAAAAATTAATAAGTTATCTTGTTCAAAATCCACTCATACAGTAACCAACAAATTACTTTGAGTTTTTCAAGAAAAAGAAGTCTATATAAAATTAAAAGTGGTATCTAAATGTCAAAGTCTCTGTTTCATGCAGGTATTTCTTCCTCTTAAAGTGACAACTTCCTACATTGTTGAATTGTTTTCAGAAAGGACAAGAAGAAAAGATTCATCAAAACACCCCTTTAATAATTAGTTGTTTCCATTATAACAGAATGCAAACCTTATTGCACCATTGTCAGATACCATTTTTAATAATTTCTTTGTTTCTGCCCTTAATAGCAGCTTAGTTTCCTTCTATCATAGCATATTTACCAATTAGGGAAGAGTATACTTTCACATCTCTTAAAACATATTTCTTTCACCAAATTCATTAAGATTCATTTTTGCAAAGATAACCTTTTCTCTAGAGCGTAGGGTGTTAAACATTACTTTGTACAAACTAATGTGAAATATAATTTACCATGGTTAATTTTTCTTTAGTTGCTCAGAAAGTTATGTTCTGTGAATTATTAATTTCAATATAATTTTATAGCACAAATATATTTCCACATGGCTAGTTTTCTTTTATTCTTCTAGACTTTAAATAAAGCTTTGTAATTTTTACCACTGTATATTCGATACCTAGAACTGTTTGAGTCATGTGATAAATGTTTGATAAATATATGTTGAATTTATATAGCATGCAGAAAAATAGAAATCTCATTCTCTTTGCATTAGGATTCCTTCCAGGTTCTAACCTACTAGATAATTTGAGGGCTGGTTGGGGGTAGGGGGAGAAAAATGTTCTTGTATGAGGCATGCTTCAATACCAATAAAATTGGAGTTTAGATGATATGTTTAGCCAACTATAGGGCTTTGCTTTGAAGAAAGGGTGAGTTGAACTTAAATATTCTGGTTAATAAAAAAAAGTAGTCTGGGGGCTAAACATATAGATACATAGTATTGGATTATAAATAATGTTGTAGACAACAGCATACAATTTAATTTTTGAATCATTATCTCAACAAAAAAAAAAAACCCTTGAATTTCTTTCTGTTTTCCTTAGCAGTTGATTTTGCACAGCTACATGTCATTAATGATTTATTCAGCTAATCAACCAAAATGATAACTTGAACCAGAGAAACTTGCTTCCAATTATCAGCAATAAAAGAATTGGTATCAATTCTGATATGTGACAATTTCATAGCTACAACTATTTCTAAGACCTATAAAACCATTTAACTTCCAATATAAGAATTTTCCAAACTGTGTTCACAATCATACTCATATCCATCAAAATGTTAATAGTTCTTTTTCAAAATGCTTCCATTGCCTAATAAAATTCAGTAGTAAATATTTTTACCTTTCCAGACATTGTCAGTTCAAATTAGTGTATTAAAAATATGATAGGGCTTCCCTGGTGGCGCAGTGGTTGAGAGTCCGCCTGCCGATGCAGGAGACGCG
This sequence comes from Kogia breviceps, assembly GCF_026419965.1. Classification (NCBI taxonomy): domain Eukaryota; kingdom Metazoa; phylum Chordata; class Mammalia; order Artiodactyla; family Physeteridae; genus Kogia; species Kogia breviceps. Next base: position 38,805,479 of record NC_081315.1, read on the forward strand.
GGTTCGTGCCCCAGTCCGGGAGGATCCCACATGCCACGGTGCGGCTGGGCCCGTTAGCCATGGCCACTGAGCCTGTGCGTCCGGAGCCTGTGCTCCGCAACGGGAGAGAGGCCACAACAGTGAGAGACCCGCATACAAAAAAAAAAAAAAGTAGTCTGTATCTTTTTAAGAGGAAGACATTTTTAGAAATATGAACCTTTGATTAAGAGTTTGCATTAAGCTTCTATGTTGTTCATAATATGAATTTTCTTCCCTGTTTCCCTGAAAATCTTTATTAGAGGATGCATTTAATTTCACCATTACATACATATATAGGTAATATATAAATATATAATATATATATATTTCTGAGGGTGTTTTAAAAACTTAATCTTATTTAAAGGTGAATACAGAGTGAGAACACCGGACACTTAAGAAGAAATGAAATCACCTTTTAGCTACATTTATTTTAATAAATTAATAAGGTGACTTGCTAATAAGATTTAACAACATATTTTAAAATAGGATGTTTAAATAATATATATTTGCAATAAAGCAATAACGATATGGGCTCCAAATTGAGGGAAGTGCATAGCAGTAACCAAAGGATCATTTGTCAAAATACTATTCATCATATAAGAGAATGTTAACATTTGCAGCTATGAGCTTTTACAAAAAATAATTATTAGTAGATATTATTTTAGAGCAATTTAAGGTTAAAGAGAAATGAGTGTAAAATGCAGAATTCTCATAGACCCCATCCACACACCCCTGCCAGGTTTATAATAGGTGGGTAAGATATATATAAGCATTAAGTACCCTAAAAGCTTATTCCTCTTGCAGTCTCACTCATATCTTAGCTATGCAGGAGTTTTTAAAATCATTTTTGCCTATGTATTCCTCCCCACTACAATCTTGTCCAATAGGAATACCTTAACTACTGTTTGCATATATTAGCATGGTATACTATAGATTTAATAATGCAGTAATTCTCTATTTCCTGAAAATAAAAAAGTTTCCTGTTCAGGCATTTCCATCTACCTGAAATCTAGATACGATCAGTTTTTCCAGATGTGTAACCACTGATTTCCTGTATATATAAATAGTATTTTCTAGCAGAGAAATGTTTGAATGTTGTGGATATATTGGTTGGGTGTGAGTCTAGGTTTACTTGCCAGATTAGTTCAGGAAGGTTATTTCTTCTTTGTCGGTGTCAATTCCTTCATTTGTAAAATGAAGCTAATAAGATACAACCTTTTGATTGAGTTACTACCTCAAAAGCACTTGAACATGTGTCTGGAATATTTAACTCTGAAACCACTTTTGTTTATATACAGCCCATATTTATTGACAATAGCTTTATATTGTTCTTAATACAATAACCCAGAAAAAAATGGGCCCTTGATATTTTGTTTTTTAAGTGAGAATATTAGTGATGAATTTGAATGGGGGTGCATTTAAACACACATGATCACAGAATTATTTCTCTCCTTGAGAGTAAATTTATAAGAAAAAAGACATTATGCCCCATACATAGTAATATTTTGAGCATAGTTTGATTGTTTTCAAGTGGGAATAATTTTAGCTGATATTTTTCTTCATATTTAAGTTTCTTGTTTATTTTGAAGAATTTTATAGCTCTAGTGTAGACTTCATATATTGCTTTTGGATTTGAAGAACTTTATTGATAATTTGAAAGAACATTATTAAAATGATTAAACTTAAATATAAATTTTATTACTATATCAAGGGACGTTTACCTTTTCCAGATAATTCCTTCTTTTCTGATTTAAGGTGACAGATTGTTAACAGTTCCCACCATTCCATTTACAAGTATCTTAATTTTTAAAAATTATTCTTCAAGGAAATAAACCTGTATAGTCAAATATTCTAAGATTTTATGGTAGTAATTTCATATAATATCCATGTGCAGTTTCATTTGAATATATTATGCCTTTTTTTACATGGTGAAATTAACAATTTTCTTAGGCCATTGCAAATATTGTCACTGAAATTTTGATTATTTTTGACTGAGACATTTGAAATCCAACAATACTGCATAGTTTTATGAAAATACATGTTTCCCTTCTCTACTAAATTTGCCCCCAAATCTCTATAATAAAATAAAATAAGAGGACATCTGGGTATTCAGTAGGAGTGGATAAGTTTGACAGATAGGAAATCTTTGTATAGAAAACCATCTTAAAAGATTCTTTGTTAAGAAAATAAACAGCCATTCCCGTAGTAACATATTAAAGCATTCTCCTTCAATTATTTGTTTACATTCTGCTGTAAAAATTCTAATGGTTGTGTTTATAAGCCCTAAGGATATATTAACAGATTATACAAAATCATGATACCTAACAAAAATCCGGCAAGTAATACTCATTCTATATATTCTGGATACTTGTAAGGATATGATACCTTTATTTGAAAATTTGTGTTCAGAGAAAGGCAGCTCTATTTTATACTTCACACAGTTTAATATATATATTCAAAAGGTGTCCCTTCACATGGTTAATATACCACAAATAATCTAATACGTCTAAAACTAAACCTTTAAGCACATTTAGGAAAACCTTTCTAGAAGTGTAATAGATTTTTATTAATAGATTTATATAAATAATTTCCTAAGCCAATGTTTAAATCTATCTGTCTTAGCTTTAATTCTTAAAATTTTAGTTTCTTTTGAACTTGCTTCTTTCACATTCACTGCCACTAACTAGCCTCCTATTTGGCATTTTTAAACTTGTTCTTTCCTTTATTTTTCTTCTTTTCCAAAGAAAGTTTACTTTTCTTCCTTGTTGAATGCATTTAGTGGTTATATAGTGATTCATCAATGGGATTAATTCTCTTCATAAATTGAGGAAGTTTAAGGGATTTGATATATAAGCTTGATAGCAAGATTAAAAGCAACATGGCACACACTGTTCATAGTTTATTTTTTTTTCTCTATGATGTATATACACAGAGATTCAATGAAAAATCTGAACTCAGTAAACAACGCAAAAAAGAGGTCAGTTGAGAAGTTATTTTGGTCAGAAAGCTGTAACCTGTGGGTTCGAAAACAGTGTATTACTCAGTGTTGGATCAATAATCTTTCTTAGGTCATAGGATTAGCTTCAGTAGAGGCTTCGCCTTCTGATAAAAATGACTTTACTTCTGGAAAGAGTTAATTGACTTGATCATAATGAATAATATACCTCATTCTTGACAGCAAACCCAGGATTAATCTATTTTGTAATTAATTCGATCAATACATTTTAATTTTCTCCCTGTTCCTCTTTTACAGTAATATGCCTCCTTTCACATATGCCATGACAAACATGCAATAATCCCTTCCAAGAAAAAAAGTGAACTACAGATATATGTCCTAATAACAAAAACTAAAATTACTGTAGAGAACACTGTCATATTAACGTGTTGATCAAAGAATTTGCCTTATTTTCTGAGAACACTGATGGTTTATTCAATAAGACAAATTATAGCAACAAGCAAATGATTTCAAGCCATGCTGATTTAACTTGCATGGGCCATATTCAAAAACAAACCCATATGCTTCATTTCAGAGAAAAATAGCCACTTTATGAATATACTTTTAAAATATTCTTTATATATTTAATTCTGTCTTAGGTAGAGATAAGACTTTATTATCCATGTGTATGATTTTTTCCTCAGTGGGATTAGGGAGATAAGTATTAATTAAATCAGTAATATATATATAAAGTATGTGATCTATAGCTGTGATTATGCCATGTATCTGGCACTCGGAGAAGAATAAGAAAGTTTTCAACAGGTTTCCAGTAACAAATGAAAATAAATTTGAAAAAACTTTGAAACTATAATGAAAGGAAAATGTATAATCAGATATTCTTTAATGAGGAAAGGGAGAATTCAGAAGAAGTTTAGTTGTAAAGAAATTGACCTGCATAAGCATAGAATAATCAATATTTTATACTGGGCTGGGAATTGGAAAAGTCATTTTAGGCAGGAGTTTTATGGGTAAATTTATAAAATTCTGAAACTTTAAGGTATATTCTGAGTGCTCTAAGGAATTCATTATTACTGGATTTTAGTACTCACAGAAGTAAGTCTCTTTGCTGACTAGTGTTCCTTTTCTCATGCTACATATTTTGGTCTTGGAAATTTTGGTCTTGGAAACCTCTCACTTTGTTTCTTACTCTCTTTTCTCCTTGTATCTCTCCCCATATATCTTGTACCATAGATTTTATATCATCTCTATATTAAATTCATACCTACAGCCTCACTTCACCAATAACTTATAATTCATAACCACCTAACCAATTGCTAACTGTACCTAGATGTCTGATAGGACTCTCAAGGAGAATAGATCTAGAAAATAGTTTCTACTTCTTCCCAGATTGCCATGACCCAGTTAACAGCCCTCTATCCTACCCAGTTACTCAGCCAAAGCCAATAAGTCATCTTTGACTTTATTTTTTTCTTTCACCATCTATGTCCAAGTAATCATCAAGTCTATTCTATAATACCCAAGTTATGTAGCAAATTTTCTGGTCCTTCCATCACTTCTATGATCCTGGTACAGACCACTTTGGTTTCTCACATGGACAACTTCAATGGTTTCCCATCTCTCTTTCTACCTACACTCTTGGCCATCTCCAATCCATTCTCTCCACTGTAGTCAGAATGAAAATTTTAAAACAGGAAAAAAAAAAGTTTCTTAAGGCAGAAACTTTTATTGATTTTAGAATTATTATTTTCTGAAATATGCAATTAATGCTGTTAATTTCCCTCTAAGTGCTGCTTTTACTATATCCCACAAATTTTGATAATTTGTGTTTTCACTTTCATTTACTTCAAAATACTGTTTTTTAAAAATTTCTATTTAGACTTCTTCTTGGACCTATGTATTGTTCAGAAATTAATTACTTAATCAACAAATATTTGGATTTTACAGTTACCTTTTAAAATTTATTTCTACTTTAATTTCAATGTGATCTGAGACTATACTTTGTGTGGTTTCTATTATTTTAAGTTTATGGTTTAAGGTGAAGAATGTGCTCTATCTTGGTGAAATGTCCCATGTCATGTGAGAGAATATATTTTCTGACTTTGTTGAATGGAGTATTCAATAAATGTCAATTAAATCAAGCTGATAAATAGTGCTATTCAGGTAAGCTATATTCTTACTGATATTCTGTCTGCTTGGTCCATCAGTTACTGAAAGAAGATGACGTTTTCAGCTGTGAAGTACATTTGTTTATTTCCTTTTGCTGTTCTTTTGGGTTTTGCCTCATCAATCTTGATGCCTTGTTGTTCGGTGCATACATGTTTAAAATTATTGTCATCTAGATAATTGACCACTTTATCATGTAATGTCCCTCTTTATCTCTGATAATTTTTCTTCTTCTGAAGTCTACTTTGTTTGAAATTAATATAAGTACCACAGCTCTCTTTTTATTAGTGCTTATTAATATATCTTTCTCCTTCCCTTTACTGTAATCTTTGTGAGTTTTACACTTAAAGTAAATTTCTTACAGGAAACAAAATGTTTGTGTTTTTTATAGTCTGTTAATCTCTGTCTATAATTGATCTATTTAGATCATTTATGTTTAAAATGATTGTGTACATCATCAGTAGATTAATATCTACCATGTTTTTTACTTATTTTGTTTTTTTCTTTCTTTCCTCTTATCTGCTCCTTATTAAATTTTTGGTGGTTGCCCTAGTTTGCAATACACTTTTATAACTAATCCAATTCTATCTCCAAATAATTCCATAACACTTCAAATGCAGTGCAGGTATCTTATAACCAAGGATACCCAATTCCTCCTTCCTGCCCATTATGTTATTGTTTCATTCATTTCACATATTCATATGCTGTAATCATCCCACACATTGAGACTATAATTACTTTTTTAAAAAAGCTATCTTTTAGGTCAATTGAGAATAGGAAATATAAAAGATCTTACTTTACCATCAGTTATATCTTTACGAGTGTTTTTTGTTTGTTTGTTTATCCTGCAGATCTGTGTTCCTGAACTACGTTATTTTCCTTCTCTTTGAAGGGCTTCCTTTAACGTTTCTTGCAGGGCAAGTCTGCTGGTGATGAATTCACGCGGGTTGTTTTCTTTTTTTTTTTCTCTGCAAAAGTGTTTCTTTTCTTCTTTACTTTTGAACAATAATTTCACTGGCTATAGAATTTTAGATTGGTAGTTTTTATGACTTTTACACTTTAAATATTTCACTTCACTCTTTTTACTTGCATGGTTTCTGATGATGTCTGCTGTAATTTCTAATGTTATTCCTCTATTGGTAAGATAACTAGGTGGACATTTTCTGATATTGATCCTTCTTGATGTTCTCTGAGCTACCCAGATCTAGGTTGATTGCTGTCATTTATTTTGGAAATTTCTAGGCAATTATTATTTCAAATAATTCTGCTCCACTCCTCCTTCTGTTATTCCAATTATGCATATCTTACACTTTTTGGAATTATCAGTTCTTACAATATTGGTATTATGTTTTTGTCACTTTTTTCTCTTTGAATTTCAGTTTAGAAAGTTTCTATTGACCAATCTTCAAAATCACTGATTTTTTCTTCAGCTGTTTCCAGTCTGTTGATGAATCCATCAAAGGTATTCTTCATTTCTATTACAATATTTTTCCTAACATTTCTATTTGATGATTTCTTAGAGTTTCCATCTCTCTGCTTGTATTACCCATTTATTCTTTTAAGTTATCTACTTTTCCATTAGATCCTTTAACATATTATTTTATATTCCCTGTCTGCAGATTCTAACACCTATGTCATATCTGAGTCTGATTTGGATGCTTACTTTGTCTCTTTAGACAGTGCTTTTTCTTGTCTTTGAGCATGTCTTATAACCATCAAAATCCAGACTTAATATATTGGGTAATAGACACTGAATTAAATAGACCATTAGTATAAAAAAATTTTGCCCTGTTTTTTAAACTTAGGTAGGAGAGACAGGAAAGTTAGAGGGGGCTAGAGTGGGAGAAATATCTTTACCTGTGGTGGAATAAACCTCTGGTAAAGTCTCTTCCACTGTAGAACAGGCCTTATTATGGAGAATGCTCCAAGTGTTTCATAATGGTTACACTTCCTCTCCACCTGCCAGAACCACAACGGGATCTTTCTCACTTTTCACCATAAGAACATGGTGAGATTCCTGAAAGTAAAACCCAAAAGGAAAGCCAGTTTGGAGCCCCACTAAGTCTGCAGATCTAAGGAGTTTCTCACTCTTACTCTAGTCTACACTCACTTTCAGCAGTTTATTAAAATTACCATTTGAGTGTTCCTACCAATTTATGGTTCCAGTAGTTTCTGCTTTTGTAAGCAGAACTCAGATGTTATTGTTTGGGTTCTTTCACTTCTTCAGAGTTTGGGTTGCAGTTTGTCCTGCAACCTTAGTTTTCTAATGAGTACAAGAAATAGCTAATTTTAAGTTTTTTCAGCTTTTCATTGTTGTAAGGATGAAAGTGACAACTTCTAACTTTTTACATGGCACAACTGCATCTTGAACTCTAGAACATTTATTGTTTTAATTTTCATATATAGACCTTTTATCCACCTGTATTTCCTTTTTACTTATAACACAAGGTATAACCAAGTTTAATTTTTTAATAAATAAATCCAATTAACCTAGTAATATTTCTCATTATAATACAGAGCTCCCTTTGCCATAAATCAGAATTGCCATATATGTGTTAGTCTATTTTTCATTTCTGCTCTGATGGTCTAACCAATGTCCTACTATCTTAATTGTTGTAACTTTAAAATGTCTTGATAAATTGTTGTATTAATCTTTAGCTTACTTCCTTCTCATCACAATCATTTTGGCTAGTTTGATCATTTATATTTCCATATAAATATTATAATTCTCATATTGATAATGTGATTTTGAGGATAATTCTTTTGATGACAGAGTAATTTAGCTGCCACTGTGAATAAATCTTTTGAAAATCGTGTTATAGTTCCATCAGACAGGCTCCTTCAGAGCAATGGGGAATTTTTACAACTAGCCAGTTCTATGAGCATGAGTCAATAGCTGCACTTCCATATTTTGTAAAATGAGTTATTTGTTCAGAGGCAATGCTGTGTGGAATCTCATGACACAGCGTAAGACATGCTGTAAGTCTGCAGTTTCTGATTTTTGCTGAAATATTGAGGGTGAGAAAAGTACTTTTTTTAGGGCCATTAAGATTTAGATCTAACTCAGAGCCAATTTAGAGAGCTGAATCTTAAGTTTCTGTTCCTTGAAATTATTTCTAGAGCCACTTTTTTCATTAAAGTTTATTCAGAGAAGCGCATCTCTATCAATGATATCATAGACTTATTAGTATTACACTTAACTCAATTTTGAGAACTGGTGAAGAAGTCCACGTTTTCCTTGTGTCTGGTTCTTAGTATGGTAGGTATAGCAGACAGACATGACTAGTTTCCTGGGATATTATTGAAGAGTCTCTCCTTGGGTGGTGAAGAGTCTGCCGTAAGGATTTCAACATCTGCTAAATTGTCTATTGTAGATGGTGAATGAGAGTAGCACAAGTGGTGACCTGTAGTAACTGAGCAAAGATGGGATGTGGCAATAATGATATATTTTATCTCATGTACTGTAAGGTCTTTATTATTGGTTCCTTACTTTTCCTGGAACTATTCTTTCCAAACTAAAGAATTCATGACACAATATTTCTCATTCTCTATGAGTAAGTAAGAGCATTGCCAATATTCAGAAAGGATGACACTTAGAATATTAATGTAAGTTGGTCTAAATAGATTTAAGAGAATATTCTCATTTGAAATTACTTTATCAAGTAGTAATCTTCCAGATAAAAACTGCAAAGCACTGATAATGTAGGTAGGTAGGTAGATTGGTGATTGGGTAGATGTCAGGTAAAAATTCATGCAGTGTTTTCCTATATATAAAACTGTATATTTAAAGTGTTAAGTACCTAGTGACATGGTGTCAAGCTCCAGCTCATTATTAATAGATCTTCAACTCATAACCCTTCATATTCTTGTGAGAATACAACCTCATTCTGCTACTGTACCTCCTGGTAGGTTTTGCAGCAGTAAGGAAGGCATCCATAATCCATGAATTTAGTACTGAGTGGTGGGTAAGGACTGACTGTCAAAAATATCTTTGTCATAGCAATATTTTTCTGAATTGATATTTAATGGCTATAGAACACATGTCATCCAAGATTGCTAGCAATGTGAAATGATCACTCTCCTTGATGGTTTTGGCAACATTGAAAGTATATGACTATCACAAGATGAAAGGGGATAATGATCTTTTGACCAGGTGGAAAGTGTTCAAGTGAGAAAGGAAAAATGTACTGAAAAGAATTCTTCCTTTAAGTTCAGAAAAAAACAAAAATGAAAAAAATCATTATTACCCTCTAAGCAGCAAAATGTACAAAAAATTTACATTGAGCTTAATTCTTCAGTTATCTTAAAATAAATTTTCAAGCTTAGAGAATTATAATAATAGAAGGGTAGCCTGAGGAAACTTCACATGATTTCACATAGTTTTATTATTATAATTTTTTAAAAATTATACTTTTTCTTACATTCAATTTTAGGAGTTCAGAGTTTAGATGATACTGTACTGTGATCATATAGAAACTACCAAATTAACATAAGGAACTACTATTTTCTGTATACTGTTGGAGGTAATTTGAACCTTATGTATGAAATAAACTATAGAGAAGATTAACAAAGTTCACAGGAGAAAAATAATGAATCAATAATAAGCTTTATAATTTGATTCTGGGTTCAAAGATTATATGAATTTGTTTTTGTTTTGAGATATTCACTTTGGGCAGGTCAAAGTATTACAGTCAGGGCTGATGAACTACACTTGAGGCTAAGTTGCTAGACTTAATGTCCAAAATCTTGACAAAAAATGAAAAGAAATCTCTCCCACAACCTCTGTGTACTGTATTCCACAATTTGTATTACTGGCTTTGCTGTGACAGGAACTCGAATTTGCTTCAAGCATTATTTCCACCTATACCACTTCCACTTTCCTGCCAGATATTGACCTATGTCCCTTATTTCCTAGCAACCATTCATTATCAGTCCAAAACTTACAGACTTACAGAACTTATTGTAACTCCACTTCTGCCCCCAAACAGCCTTTTTTTTTTTTTTGGTCACCAGTATCTGAGTCAGACTGTGGCCTTCATTCTCCTGATGGCCATCTCCTTGGCCATATGCTTCTTCATGAGCCATGGGGAAGGTAATAATATAAATATATCAGAAATAGACAACATTTTCACAGGCCAATAAGAAAATTCCTCCAAAATTTAAACCTTCATATTAGGGGAAGAAAAGAAAATAAAACTTTCTGTTTTAAATAAAATACCTTCAAAAATAAGCATACCTTTATGTTTTGTGTTTGGTGTTGGTATTGGTAGTGGTGGTGATACTGTTGTTTGTATATTTGACTGGCATTGCTTTTATCTATTTTGTTTTCAGTCAACTGAAACAGGGTATAGGTTTAAATTACATTATGAGGAAGTCAGATTTATTATTAGGAAAATATCATGTCATAAATACAAGTGTTGATAAACCATCTTAATGAGTACTGTAAGATTCCATCCTACTTTTGCTAGAAATATAGCCACTTGCAACATAGTATGTGTGCTATCTCTGTTCAGGTTGTACCTCATATCTTATTCAACAGGAATTTTATTCAAACCTAGTTATTAACCTTTAAAAAAATTATTCTTCCAAAAATCCCTCCCAAAATTCTCAATGAAAACATGAGTTTCATAGCATGCTATAGAGTCCATTCCTTCAAAATTATGAAAAATACATGTAATTTTATGTTTCCACAATTCTTAAAACTGTAGAGCTTACTCTAAGATCCAAGAGCCCTGGTTCACATGTATCATCAAGTTACTGCGTTCCAAAAAGTACTCTATAATAAAAAAGAAAAAGAATATACTCTCAGATGGTGTTTTTAATTCCCTTAACCAACTCAGTAAACATCTGTTGAATAAAATCTGACATTTCAGAGGAGACTTAAACAATTAAACAAACAAGAACTCGGATTATTTTGAAATGTCAAAACTATAAATCAGGTCTCTGTTACCATCTTTATTTAGCCTGAAAGGAAGCATTTTTCCTTCTACAGGCATGCAGTTGATGAAGTAGGATCAAGTATAGGAAAATAATTATTATCTTCTATTTCAGATTCCATAAATGATTTAATTTCTGTTTGAGTTGGAATTTTATAAAACATGTTTAATATATGTAAATGAGAAACAAAGATAAATTCTGCTTGTCTCATTTGATTCTAACTAACAATGTTTTGTAGCTGAAAATCTAGACATCAGTTATTAAGCTTACAGACTTGTTGTATCGAATGAGATAATACATTTGCAAATACGTTGTAAACTTTGAAACATTAAAATAAATATTCAGTGTTACTGTTTTCAAAGACTAAAGCAAATGACCTATAGCAAGCAAACCATATCTAATTAAGTAGACACGTGCCAGCTTTAAAACAAGTGTTCCAACCTGCTTATTGCATTTTATTTTCACAGATTGATAATTATTTTATAAAATAAATATTATGGACAGGTGGGCACTCTAGCTAGTTCTTAAGCAGATGTTATCAACTCATATTGATTTAGTAGGTTAAACTTACTAAAGCAAAGCAAAACAAAGAATTGCATTTATGCCTATAGCTTGTAGGTCTTATATCAAATGTGACATTTATATTAGCCTTAAAGTAAACAACAAAACAGCAGCATTGACGATGAAGTTCCAAGCACCCTGAAATATGCCCACCTGGACATTCTTAAAATGTGGTTAATGCTGAGAAATATATTGTATTAATATCTTGCCATTTTTGAAGACCCCAACAGCAGGGAGGGGGGGGGATATTTCCCATCAGCCACAATTATCTACAGTGTATATGCAGATATTCAGAGTTAGCTGAGGTCTTTACATTTCACCTCTAAGCGCCACATTAGTAACTCATGAATTCACTACTAATGTTTCTGTGGCATTCAGGCAGAGTGAAAAATTATGCAATAATGACTTCAAAGGTGGAAGACCCACAAAATAACTCTGTACCTCTGAGGTCATTTTTACCATTTGAACACAAATTATATGAGTGCACTTCATTGGCTTCATTATTTGCAAAGCATTTCTAATGAACAGGGAGGTTATTTAGGAAATGGAGTGCAGGAGGTGGATACAGATAGAACACGGAAGCTTAACAGAATTGATTCTAAATATAAAAAGAATCTCATTTATTGCTTTTAAATGGCCGCAGATGTGAAATCTACAAATAAAACATTTTCAGAAAGTCCAGGGAATGCACCAAAATTGTTCAATCAGCATGATTAACTTTAGGTGCTTGCTTTTTGTGAATCTTCCTTGGCTCAGTGGGAATCCACAAGTAATAATATATAAGAACGTCTTTGTTCTATATAGTAGCTGTTCTTGCAAATGCAGTCATATAAGCCAAATTATACTCTCTGTGGATTGCTTAAAAGCAATTTTCCTCTAGCTGACTAAATTGTACATTGATGCATAATATCATTGTGTTAAAAGTATTAAAAATGTCCCAGTAAAAAAAAATTGTCTCAGCATTAACTATAAAATTTCAAAATAATAAAAATGATAAGAGAAATTTTAATTTGCAAAGTATCCAGTGCTGGAAATCACTATGCAAAATAGTGAAAAACTACATGCAAAATTTAGTAATAACATTTTGAAAATAGTCTAGATTTTTAGCTCAGTGCATACCCGACAATATGATATAGATTAATCCTTTTAATAGGGAACATCTTTACTATTTGCTTCATTAGCTGTATTGCGCTGTCTTACATAATAAAATATTCAAATCAGCAACTATACAATGCCTAGGGACTAGGTGTATTCAATGGATTATAATTGTATTTGAGTCTTCCAAAATATAAATGATAGCTGTAAAATAATAACTCTAAATAATAACTTATTCTTCCACAGTATATCCAATATTATGTCTGCTTATTAGTGCAACCCAATACACCTTAACCTCCTATGATACAGTCAGATTTAAATCTGATTCAATATGGTTGGTGATACTTTAATATTATTAATATGATGAAGTCTCCAAATAAGATTGCCTAAAGTCAATAACACTCTTAAGATATGTCCTGATAAATTATTAAAAGAAAAATGTGTTTTGTATATAGTATCTTTACAAAATACAATATGTATCAAAAGGTGTCTGTATATGCTAAATGTTATTCTCTGCTGTATATATGACTAAGCTTTTTTTTTCAAGTTGAAAATTTAAACATGCAGAAATATTGCAAGAATCATACAAAAAACTTTTCTGAGAGATTCTTGTTGACATGGTTCCCTATCATCCCTAAATACTATAGTATGTATTTCCTATAAACGAGGACAAGTGGCCATATTATCATAGTGTAACCATAAACATCAGAAAATTCACAACAATACATTAATACCATGTAACTCTCACTCCCCATTCAAGTTTTGACAATTATCTCAATAATGTCCCTTTATAGCAAAAAGATCTAATCCAGGGACACTCATGTCATTCAGTAGTCATTTGTTTAGTCTCTTTCAATCTGGAACATATTCTTAGTCTTTGACCTCTGTGTCCTAGACACTTTGAATGATTATAGGCCATGCATTTTGTGATTTGTTCCTCCATTTGGATGTATCTGATATTTCCCTATGATTTCAGGTTATATAGTCCTGGCAAAAAATCACAGAAGAATGTTCTGCTCTCTCACTTCATCCCATGAAATAGTACCTGGCACAGATTTGTCCCACCTCCTGTAATATTAACTTTGCTTGAAAAAGGTGTTGTTTCTCTACTGTAGATTTATTCTTTTTTCCTTTGTCATTAGTAATATTTTATGGGACCATACTTTGAGACAATATCATTCCTGATCCAAATATTATATCTTATTGTTAACAACTACAATGTTTCTTGCCTGAATTAATATAAGTATAATGGTGGCAAAATAATTTTCTAATTCTTCATTACTTGAAAATTATTACTTGGCATTATTCCACAGAAAACTCCTTTCCAATCTCCCCATTCATTCATGTCTCATGCAGTTTATTTATATCAGTAAGTATATATGAATTGCTATTTTAGTCAATATGTTATAATCTTTTACTATTAATATCTACATTGATGTTCACATTGTGCCAGTTTTGGCCAATGGGAATCTCTTCTTTGTCTTTTTGATGTGTTCATATTATTCTTTCAACACTTTCTAATGTCCTGGAACAAAAAGATATCCTTTCACCAGCCCTGGAATCAGCTATTTCTCTAAGGAGCCCTTGGAGTACTTCTCCAAGTAGCACCTTATTCAAGTGATCCAAGTTAATATCACAAGTAGTAGAACAAATCTACCTCAGGTACTGCCTCATGAGATGCAATGAGAAGAGCCAAACATTATTCTGTGATATTCTTGCCAAGAATATATAACTTGAATCTAATAATGATATTTAGAAATCAATATTTGAGTTTCAGTTGTACTCACTACTCCTGGGGGTTGGTGCTTTCAGATATTTTTGTGTATAGAACTGTAGATTACAAAAACATAAACAGACATGCACTACTATATTTTTCTACATTTGTCTGTATGTATTGAAAACAGTAAGTATACAGGGACAAATCCAAATTAGCCTAATAACACAAGGGTCATTCTACTGTGTCCTCCTTTATAATATTTGGTAGTTCATGGGCTGCTAGAAGATTTTGACCATCAGAAAACTGGCTTTCATCATATTTACTTGATCAGTCTTCTTGTATGTAAACAATTCCCCTTCACCATCAAAGACAATGACACTCTTTATGGTGCACTCTTCACATGGCTTGTGCTTTGGCATCTGTACCAGGCAGCTGAACCTGCACTGCAGTTAACTGCTGCTCACTCCCCCTGTGAACATCCTCATGAAGCCTCAGTTCTGACATCCCACACCAGGATCCGTGGATGTTCTTGTCATCCTACTCAGGCTCTGACACCCAACCAGGGTAGTGTTGCCACTACCCAACTAGCACAGATGCCTACTTGTTCAACCTCACCTAATGACCTTTTAACTGAATGAATCAGGATAGAAAAAAAGGAGAAAGGAAGGAATTTAGCATGAGCTTTTGGTATATGTTGCATATATATATATATATATATATATATATATATATACACACATACATACATATATAATTGATTCTCCTTTTCATAGTAGTTATAGTCTGTTAAATCACCTTGAACACTGAATTAGTAAATACTGAATCATTGCTCCAATGGAAGATATATACAGATATATAGGTATATCTATATATAACATAGATTATAATCTTAAATACTAAAAACAACTCATCTGGTAAATTATGTTCTCTATTTTACAAAAGAGAAAATGAGGTTCAGAAGTGTTAAGAGACTTGCCTGAGGTCACCCCACTAATAGGTGCCAGAGTTGGGATCAAGCTTATCCAACTGGTGTCAAAGTCTGAGCTTCTGTCACTACATTGCATTGGCTTCTACTGTCTCTACCCCCAGGCAAAAAGTGCAGCTCATATTGATTATTGATTTGGGGCTTACAAACACATTTTAGTGGGTAGGTGAACTTGCAAGTGTTGTATTCACAAGTAATGAGAATCAACCCTAAGTGTGTGTATCTGTGTGTTTGTATATATCTATATCTATATCTGAGTTGTATATACAAATGTGTTGGAGACAATTTTCCCTGAACTTCTCATGTTCCTGCACCATCCAGGTCTTCTGAGAAAGAGCATGTTTGAACATCGAACATGCTTTGGAAGTTAGAGAAAGTATCTTCCTAAAGAAAGACCTTAGAAACATCCTAAGGTTAATAAAGATAAAGTCTTCTCCATCCTGTCCTGGGGACAGTCACTTACATTCCAAGACAATGAGTAATTGCCTTCTCTGGAGGGGGATAAGAACAGATGAGCCAGCAGCTCATAAACATTTAGGATCCCTTAATTTGGGGGTTCCTTTCCTGTGATGTAAACCCACACATCTACAGGTAAACAACTGACCTTCCTCTCATCAACCTGAGGGGATTGGCATTTGGGGAACCAGCACTAACTGGATCTTGTGAATAATGGACCATCTGTGTCTGTAACTCAGGTTCTAGTGTGTACTGTCAGTTTATGCAAGTGAAACTGAGGCAGGCTAACTTGTTAGCTTTATTTTTTCCACTTAATTTTAATTTATTTATTTATTTATTTTTGGCTGTGTTGGGTCTTCGTTGCTATGCGTGGGCTTTCTCTAGTTGCGGCGAGCGGGGGCTACTCTTTATTGCAGTGCGTGGGCTTCTCATTGCAGTGGCTTCTCTTGCTGCTTAGCATGGGTTCTAGGCACGCGGGCTTCAGTAGTTGTGGCTTGTGGGCTCTAGAGCGCTAGCTCAGTAGTTGTGACGCACGGTCTTAGATGCTCCATGACATGTGGAATCTTCCCAGACCAGGGCTCAAACCTGTGTCCCCTGCATTGACAGGCAGATTCCTAACCACTCTGCCACCAGTGAAGTCCCCTTTGCGGTGGCTTCTCTTGTTGTGGAGCACAGTCTCTAGGCAAGTGGGCTTCAGTAGTTGCGGCATGCGGGCTCAGTAGTTGTGGTGCACAGGCTTAGCTGCTCCATGGCATGTGGGATCTTCCTGGACCAGGGATCGAACCCGTGTCCCCTGCATTGGCAGGCAGATTCTTAACCACTGCGCCACCAGGGAAGTACCATGTTAGCTTTCAAGTACGGTAAAATAACAGAACTTTCACAGTTTGGGACTTAATACCATCTGCTTTAACCAGTATAATCAACTAAAAAAGGAAACGTTGTATTTGAAAGAATTATTTCCAAACATTTTAGATAAAAGGAAATATATTTGTTAACTACAGTGTTAATTTTTACAAACCTAGCGCTGGCCATATAAAGGAATGGAAATGTTTTACCAGCTTAACCTGAGAATAATCCCTAATACATTCTGTCTCTTTCTCTGTCTGTCTCTCTCTGATGCATGGACCACATTAATCAGTCCTCAACCTCTGCTGCTTTTATACCTTGTATTATTTAGGATAATCTATTCTATGTAAAGAAAAAAAAAAAGCTCTCTGAAGTAAAAACATCTGCTTGATCAAAGACCCCCTACATAAGCTGATTCAGATCTTCAGATTCTTTCCAACTTCATTTCCCATGAAACTGCTGGCTCCTTAAGTCTTCTGTACTCATCTAGCAGCCAACAAATGTGCTAAAGTAATTTCCACTTATATTGCACCATCCCCAGATCCTCCGTGGATCTGGGGGATCCAAGAAATGCTGCCCGTGGCTAACTATTATAAGCAAACAACATGTTTACATTATAAAAGGGCAAGTAAAAACTTTTCTTGGAAATATAACTGTCTCAGTTACACCTTAATACATGTGCCTCCTCTGCATGCCTATTTTGATCAGCCACAACTAGACTCTTATCATAGGTTGTAGATATAAAAATAATCCCCAAGTGATTTCAGTGACTTCTCTCTTCTCCTAGCCACTCAAATCCATTCTTCTCTCTTCCAGCAGATTGATTTTTCTAATTCTAAACTTAAACAAATTATTTAACTTTCTATGCATTCAGCGACCTCTGTCACCTACAGAATAAACCTTACTTTCTAAGCAGGGTTTAGGAGGTGTCTCTAATAACTAGTCCTTGCCTATATTTTTGTCCTCCATTTGGGACAAATGAAGGCTCATATTTTACCAGTATGTTAACCTGTAATTCCTCACACACCTTAAAGACCCAAGTCAGACATGTTACTATATATAGCCTTTCCTCCCTCACATTTGTTCGTTAATGCAAAGTGACAAAATGCAATATATAATAGTATTTTTAGGATGTTGTATAATTAAAGTTTTAGAACCAAATGTTATGCTAATTAAAACTCTAATAGGATATAATATGAAATACTGCTTCATTTACTGTACTATGCTGTTTCAAATATCAATATATTTAATTGAGAAAAATTGAAAGAAAAAGGGCATCTTGTTATATGAGACAAAGCAAATGATGGTCAAGTTGTTTGAGCCAATTTTTATGTTCCAGTAGCAACCTATATATAACACTATTACTGCATATGCTAGATCACATTTTGCTCTCTTTATTTCCCATTGACTTACAACAGCCTGGAGTGAAGAGCACAAATTTTAACTCCTCTTTTTCATTTATCACCTGTATTAGCAGAAGACCTAGATCATAGGTAGTATACATGTTTGTTAAGCTCTTCAAAATTTAGTATGTTTCAAATAAAATATAATTTTCAGAAATTTATTGGGTAAAATAAATTAATTTGTGGTTGATTGGAACAAGATATTTTTGAGACATGAATACCATAATTATAATAATAAAGCATTCCGTTTCATAGATTAAAGTGGTAGAATAATAATAATAATAAATAACTTAAACTATTTGACATTCCTATGAGTTCCTGAATTAACTCTATGATCTCAACTTATGACAATTATAGTTTTGTACTCATGTAAAAAATTATTCTACTTTAAAATATTTTATTATTTTTTTAATTATTATTTTGCTGGCTAAGAGATGCAGGAAGGAGACCCGGAGGCAAATTTTGACTTGTATTTTTGCACTGCCTCTTAAAATCTTACTAGTTTACTTAGTACTTTCAAAGTGATGTACTGTTTCTTTTCAAAACAACTCCAGCCTTCTGCATTTTAATCAAACTTTGTTTCTAAAATATTTGTCATTCTTAATGGGATTTGAAAGCCTTCCATTTTTTTTTTGTTTTGTTTTTACTTATGTGAATTTTTTTAACATCTTTATTGGAGTATAATTGCTTTACAATGGTGTGTTAATTTCTGCTTTATAACAAAGTGAATCAGTTATATATATACATATGTTCCCATATCTCTTCCCTCTTCGTCTTCCTCCCTCCTACCCTTGCCGTCCCACCCCTCTAGGTGGTCACAAAGCACCTAGCTGATCTCCCTGTGCCATGCAGCTGCTTCCCACTAGCTATCCACCCTACATTTGATAGTGTATATATGTCCATGCCACTCTCTCACTTCGTCACAGCTTACCCTTCCCCCTCTCCATATCCTCAAGTCCATGCTCTAGTAGGTCTGTGTTTGGGGAAAAATTTACTTAACACTCTGATCTGCTAAGCTTGTCATTTGAAATAATTTTGCATTTTTTGATGACTTTTAAAGTACATTAACACTTTGATGCCATTATCAAACTTAATAATAGTAGGTGAATATATAATATTGTATAATTTTCATTAAGTAGTGCATATGTATACCTTTGATATTTCCTTCAGACATTTTGACTGCAAACTAAATTACGTCTTAATTGGCAAGCTGCTAAATAAGAAATCTTTATTCAGTTGCAATCGTGTAAGTCAGTGGAATTGTTTAGGTTATGCACATATTTAATACATAACACTGTTTAAAAATATGTCAGTGATACTAAATAGCAAAGGCTGAGCATGCGTGCATTCATTCATTTATCAAATAAGTTCTGGTTGCCCATTATATATAAAGCACTTTGTTAGAAATGGGGGCTGTGCTCGGCAGTTAAATAGGGTTTTCCTCTCCTCATGTCAATAGAAATAAAATGATACATATACAGCAAAGTGTCTGTGTGAAGAGCAGATAATGTCAGCAAAACTCAATGGATATATATATATACATATAATCTATCTATCTATATCTATCTATCTCTATATATATTGTCCTAGTTGTTGATTAATCCCACAAAACTAAAGGGCTAGAGAATTATAACTAGCTCCCAAACAAATGATTGTCTTCTTCCAAAGAGCTTGGAATGTAGATATGAATGTGTTCTCTCATATTGTCAAAGAAGCAAGGCAATAACATCTCCAGGCTATGACTTGATCTTTAGGTACATATCTAATTAGTATCACTACATACTCCCAAATAGGAACAAAATTTTTCAGTTAAATGATGTATATACAACTTTTTTTCATTTCTAATGTGAAAAAAACCACCTTATCATAAAAGATGGAAATAAAATCAACTACAATTCATTTTGGCTTCATGTTGTTTGCATTAAATTGTTTTTAAATGACCTAAAACAATGGTGCTGAAACTTTTAAAACAGAAATAGAAAATTTATTTTGAAAGTGTGGGTCAAAGATTAAGTCATTAATTGAGTAGCATGGCTATAATACTGATTAAAATATAATCTATAATATCTGTTATAAATTAAAATACTAGTGATATCACTGGTAGGAGGATAAAAGTAGATAAATATGAGAAGATTTTTTTTCTCTTGACTGATTTAAGCTCTCTTGGAGTACAACTGGGAGTTGGGAAGCTAAATTTGGAAGAATAACAGTTTTCCAAATTGTGGAACAATGTTTACAAATGGACTGATGAATTAGATAGAATTAAACATCTTCCAGTAGTTCTGTATGACAGTGTATGTGTGTATGTGTGTTTGTAGGCTTTGATGTGTTTAGATCATAGACTCATATTTTGTTTGTCATTCTAAGGAGTTTGTCCTGTGTTTTATAGACTGTGGGTGCTCTTTGAATGACAATATGTTCCACTGTGTAGACATTCTATATTTCCTATGAATGGCTATTTTTTATTTCATACATAACAGATTAAAAATCAAGGTAACTTATATGACTTTTTGAAATTTTAAGAATTAACTGTTTTCTAGTTTCAGACCCCCCAGTTTAGCACAAACAACAACTTAATTTTAGTAATCTTATTCTAACTACAATCAGAATTTGACAAATCAAATATTGAAGAAACACTTTAGAAAACTACCATCATAGCCTAAGCATGCTCTGCTTATTTTTAATAAAATAAATTAGTTCACTAGATACAATAAAGAACACTTGTCAACAAGATATTCAATTTCTCAGTTTCCCTGAAATATTTTCTATGATAGTAAGTCATGTGATATTCCATATGTCCTTCATTAAAACACTCTTATTCTAATGTAACAAGAAAAACCCTTTATCTGTAATAATTGTGTCACTTATAATGTAGACTCTGTTGCCCTTTAGTCATATCTTTCTATCAAAGAATCACTAGGATGATACATAGTACTTAATTCAGAAGGCGCATCCCACCTAAGTAAATATAAATGAATTCTCTTGCTCTGTTGCTCTTCAGTATTCTGAAACTGCCTTAACATCAAAACAGATAGAGGAAGCTGTTGGTATTTACACTGGGAAGAAGGTATTTGAGCAGATTTAATCGTTCATACTGACTTTAAAATACCTTCATGTAACTGGCAGTGAGGAAACATAGTACCTTATTTATTGAGGTTGATGAGAAAATGCACTTCTTTTTACATTTGAGAGAAAACTCTCAACTCTTTCAGCGATATACTTTTTCCCTAATGGTTATTTTAAAAGAATTATCTGAAGTAATATAAAACAAAACCTATTTTTAGAATCTCAACCAAAGAATCTTTTATGACAAGTTAGAAACATTTGCATGTATATCATCTTCATAAAGTTTTACAAGAGCCTTATTTCTGTCATTTTGTTCACCTCTTATTTTGACCTAAAACAGACTGCCAGATGTTTCTCCAACAAAGATTGGGATTATTTGGGATCAACAGAGAATTTCAGTTTGGGGTCTGCAACCATGGTGAGCCACGTGCAAGTCCCCCCAAGGTAAGAGAAGGAGAATGCTTTTATAGAGGGAAAAAGTAAGTTGGGAGGGCTCTGGTAAACAAAGAGTCCGTGACCTCCATAGGCTGAGTTCTTATCGGGAAAGAAGTCTTTCTTCTTCCTTTTGGGCTCTGCTATTGTCACAGGGTGTAAGAGCTCCCCGTTCTGGTCTCCCAATTCTATTTAATTGAGGTTTCTGTTTATTTATTTAATTTATTATACTGGAGGGGTTTTTTTCTTCTCCAAAGGAGTATATATTTTTGTGATTTTTATTTTTTGTTTTGTGAGGAATGGTTGAATGTATGAAGGGACATTAAAAATTTCCTTCCAATATAACCTGCAATTACGTGCTTTTACCATTAATATATGATAAAATAATATCTCTTTATGGACAGTGGTTTATGAAGCATTTCTGTGAATTCATTAAAAAAAATCATATAACATGGAAAGACTCTTTTCTTCTCAACCTGCTCCAATGCAAATTTTAGATTTTCTACAGAACACACAGTAAGCTCTTTAAGACATGGGCATAAAGTAAGGTCTCCCCCAACTGTTTGAGGTTTGGTTGAGTAAAGACATACACGGATTGATAAATAAGTGAATGAAGTGGTATGCTGGAACCAGCTTGTATAGGCTCGCAATAGCCTACTGTTAAATGTTCAGATAATTTTTGCACTCGTTGCTAAATACAGATGTTTTTACAATGGAAATTATATAAAGTTACCATAATAATGTTAAAAACAAATGCAACAAATACTTATAACTTCCTATTTTACTAAAGTTTACTGTTATCTATGCTTTTGAGGTAATTTATTTCTATTGCATCTGTAGAGTAGAAATACTATATAATTATGTGCTTATTTCTTCCTAACTCTGTGTTAAGTGATATCTCATTGTTAACTTGAAATAGACAATGATGAGAGTATTTATATAATGAAAATTGACAAATATTACCATTCAGCTTTTGATTTATAGTTTTGTTGATTGTTTAAAGTAGGGTCGGAAAACTTTATTGTAACTAATTAAAACTTCTAGCTTCATTTCCTATTATTTGAGTTGGTAATTTTGCATTTGTTCAGAAAAATGTGAATGATCTTCAGTATTGATTTGTGATGTCTTTAAATTACCAGTTATGATATCTTATTTAAATGAATCAGGAAGCTTTCTAATTTTCTATAGTATTTAACAACTCAAAGAGCATAATGCCTACTTCATCTTTGAAGATATGAAGGAGAGTTGCTGAAAAACAGATTACCCAGTAAAACACAAGCTGTATGGTTTCTTTTTCAGTCCGAGCTTATGATTTGCTATAGGTGAACTTCTAGATGCCTATAGATAAGCTTATAGTCTGAGATCAGACTATATAAATTATCAAATATTCTAAAAAATATGGCTACTGAGTTCACTTCTTCCTTACTCTTCAGTTATTATACAGATGCTCAAATTTTACAAAATTTACATATCTTGAATAAATCAGTGGAAGGCTAGAATTCGCTCACATCCAATTTCATTAAGCCATCAAGCATAGATTTTATCCAAAATACTCCCACTGTATAACCTTCTTGATTATATTATTTTTGTTTTCAAGACATAAAGAAAAACCTCTTTAGATAACAAAACTTATTCAATAAAATATAGACTTAGCTGTTAAACATATCTTTGAAAAACATTTGATTCTATTATTTTAATTATCTAAGTACAATTATTATCTAACATATAACATGTCACAATGAATAAATACACTCAGAATTCAAGAATCTGTATCTCATTTGCAAGAGATTCTGCCATAACATAGCTTCTTGCCCTTTGGAAAACACTAGACAAGTTACATCGAACTTAACTCCTATGAGTTGGCAAAATGTTACCCAATCAGAAAAAAAAAAATCAATATAATTTTTTGTATTGAGATAGAATTCAAAATGAATACATTTTAGCTTTCTTACAGAATTCGGGACGTTAAAAAACTTTAAAGTTTTTGCTCACATTGAAAGTTAAGTTTTCATTGAATTAAGAATAAATACATCCGTTATCACTTATATATGGAATCTAAAAGATACAACAAACTAGTTAATAAAGCAAAATGAAGCAGACTCACAGATATAGAGAATAAGCTAGTGGTTACCAGTGGGGAGACAGAAGGGAGGGAGGGGCAAATTAGGGGTAGAGGAGAAAAAGGGTTATTAATGGACTATATGAAATCACGTGTTTGAAACTTGAAAATTGTAAAGCACCATAAAATTTAAAGAACCTTTTATTCAATTTAAAAACCTGAGAAAAAAGAATAAATAGATCCAATATATATGGATTTTATGTGTTCCAGTTTCAACACATCACAATACACAAGTTAGATTTTGTCACTACTCTTCTCAGAAGTCTTCAATGGCTTCTGATTTTATTTGGATCAAGATTAAATCAATGATATTTAGTCTAAGTTATTATTTTAATCCAGAAAAACATTAAATATTATTTTTGTAGGTAATTCTACTAAGATAAAAATGGATATATTTAAGCCTTAAAAGAAAAAGGTTAAAGTAGTGCTGATTAAGTTCAACAGTTAAAGCAATTCAAGCCCCATTATAAAACAAAGCATAGACATGACACCAATGTTACTTTGTTTCTTCTTTTCTTTTTGAAGTGATCTGATACTTTTATTAGCCAATATTCCAACCATAATTGGGAAAAGAATGAGAAAGATCAAGAGAGGGGGAGAAACTCTGTAATTGAAATCTCACTCTAACTAGAGACAACAGAATTTTTATACTAAAGCAAAAGTAACAAAATAAATATACTTTACACTTTTGATGACTACAGAGTAAGGTCCAGTTTGCCTAATATGAATATGATAGCTGCTATAGTTAAGAAAATGTATTTCTAAAAAAAAGAAAAAGAAAATGTATTTCTCACTGCAACCCAAACCTATAACCACCTGTCTGCACATAGCCTAGCAAGATTAGCATACTAGAATGAATGTTGAGAATGCAGATATTCATAATAAATTAGATTTGACATGAATAGTTCTATACCCTCCATATGCAAATATATTAAAGTCCAAAAAATCCGAAGTGTGTATATGGGTTTAGAAAATGATAATTTCCGGGCTTCCCTGGTGGCGCAGTGGTTGAGAATCCGCCTGCCGATGCAGGGGACACGGGTTCATGCCCCGGTCCGGGAAGATCCCACATGCCGCAGAGCGGCTGGGCCCGTGAGCCATGGCCGCTGAGCCTGCGCGTCCGGAGCCTGCGCTCCGCAATGGGAGAGGCCACAACAGTGAGAGGCCCGCGTACCACAAAAAAAAAAAAAAAAAAAGAACTTGCCACCAAAACCTCTGAATTTGATGATATATATTATACTGTAAATTTTTTAAATGTCATTCAGTGAAACTAAACAATGTATTACAAAAAATAGTTTTAAAATAGTATCGGAATTTCAACTCCTATTATAATGTAGGAAGTTAAAAGGGAATGTTGCCCCAACCCTAACACTGAGAGAAAGCTCCACACTCTACAAAATCATAACTTTCCTTGAGTACAGCAGTAGTGAGTTTGCAAATTAAACCAGTCAACTGAATTTCAAAGGGTGATAATCTCCTCTGAGGTGAGACAGGACTTGAACTGTTTTTCTTGCCTTTGGCAGATCATTGAAGGAAAACACAGTCACCATAAAAGCAAGTAGGAACAGCTAAAATTTTAAGATGTTTTTAGATGCTGAATGTGAACTACCAGTTTAGTTGTGTACACATGGGAATCCCAAACACAAGAAAACTCTGAAGTTGATGGCAAGCTGTCTTCCACAGGCTTTCATGGGTGTCTTTGATAAAGATTTTGGGCAGGTCTGGAGATTGGTGGTACATTGGCACAAAGCATTCTCTGCTTCCCAAATACTTATTTTATAGGAAATAAACGTTTCAAGCCACTGAAGAAAAAGCAAGAATTCCCTCCTGCCAGCAAGGTCCAGGCAAAGATCCATTGCTCTGGTAGAGGCAAAAGCTATCATCCACAGAGAAGGAAGTTAAACAAACAAAGAGAATACTCCCATCCTAAGCAAAAGCAAGAGGCAGCTGAGGGAATAAAAGAAAACACTTTCTGGTCCAGAAGAGGGAAAGTAAGCCACCTCTGCCTTCACTGTGATGGGGCAGGAGACTCACCTTTTGCTGGTCACAGGCAAAGTTTCACTGACATAATTTCTATACCATTTCTAAGAAAGTTTGTCCACTGCCAGTCAAGAAGATGTTCTCCTTATATATTCTTCTCAAAGGTTAATAGATTTAGCTTTATCTTCAGGTTTCTGATCCATCTCAAATTAATTTTTGTGTATAATGTGAGGAAGACTCAAGGAACATTTTATTAATGACAGATATCCAGTAGTCTCAAAACCTTTTGCTTAAAATCCCTTCCTCTTCAAATTGGATTACTTTGGCACTTCTATCAAAGATCCAGTGGGTATAGGGGAAATTGGGGAAATGGGGAATTTCTATTCACAGTGTAAAATTTCTTTTATGTAAGATGAATAGTTCTAGAGATCTGCTGTTCAACATCATTCCTATAGTTAGCAATACTGTATTGTACACTTAACATTTTATGGATGCTAGATCTTATGTTAAATAGTACTATCACAATAAAAAGTGAGTAAAAGTATGGGTCTATGCCGGAGTTCTCTATTTGTTCCATTAATCAATGTGTTGATCCATGGACCAGTGCCACACTTAGTTACAGTAACTTTATAATAGGTCTGGAAATCATGTAATTTAAGTACTTTTCTTTTTTAAAAAAAAACCCTTTTCAAAAGAATTCTGGGTATTCTTGATTCCCTGAATTTACATTAAAAAATAGAGGTCTCTGCCATATATATATATATTATATATATTAATATTATATATTATATATTTTTATATTATATATAAATATATATAATATATAGTATAATTTATATGGCAGAGACCTCTATATTTTTTATATAATATATATTATATATAAATATATATAATATAATATATACTATATATAAATATATATATATTTTTTTAAGGAGATGAAAACCATGTTGTGAAGCCAGATTGAGTGGTCCTGACCCTGAGTTCAGGGAAGGGAGAGCTGTCTGGGCAGGGATGGCCAGGTTCTGGTTTCTGAATGTGGGGTCCCTTGAACAGGGCCTGATTGTGAAGTGAATTGGACACAGTAGGCAGGGATGGAGGCGGTGGGGTTTGGGATTCTGGAGAAAGAGGGGATCTAGGTCCAAATGGTAGGTTCAGGCGGGCTGTGGAGAGCCTGAAACTCGAGGCAAATAACTCAGACTTTATTGGAAGATATTGAAGAGTTACTAGAAGTTTTTCGAAAAAAAGCTTGATGTGATGGGGACTGTTAGGAGAAGTTAGGTGGGCGGATTGGAGGGGTAGCCTGAGATTCACCTGGTGTGGTAGGTGACAGGTTTAAGCGTTCAAGTGTGAGGCACATAGGTCTTAAGCGGGAGAGAGCCAGGTGGGCAGGAGAGAAAGGGATTCGGAAGGCCAGCCATGGTGTCTCTACCCAGAAGGTGTCCTTCCCCAGCCTTCCCTGCAGCAGTCGCTGGAGGCTTCCGGGGGTTTGCTGCACAGGATTTAGGAGCTGGTCCAGCGTTTTGTGATCTATTAGAATTTATTTTGCTCCCTACAGAAAAATGCATTTCTTCTTGCCTGAAATGTCTCTTGTTTGTTAAGCTAAAGACAAACTGCCTATGGGGAGTTCGAATCATTTTAGTTCTTTGTCCAGAGTTGGAGATTTAGGTTAAAAAAAAAAAGCCATATTTACATTTGGCATTTCATTATGTTTTGCTTCTTCACAATCCAATGATAACAGACGCTTCGGCTTATCATTGTGGCCAGGGATTGGTTTTATTTGAGAGCCATCGCTGTGGAATCTTCTGTGTTCCCTTTCCTAACTTGTCTCTCTCCCTTATGATTGTGCCTGAAACTGGTGTGTCATTGAGTGTCTTTGCCCTTGTCAGCCACTCTCCTCAAAACAAAATACTAATTTGGGGGAAACTCAGTCTTACTTTTTAAAGAACAGCAACACTTCCTGAATTACCCGGAAATCAAAGGTGGTTGGAATCTTAATGCCTGATGATTTCTCTTTTCTTTACAATTCCTAGATGCCTGAGGCTTTCATAAACATATGTGATTTTTAAGATTTTCTTGAAACCTGGGTTTTTTCTGAGGCTGCAGATTATGGAGGCTGGAAGGAGATGAAGCTGTACTGAGTGCCTCCTGCGTTCGGGCATGTGATCGAGGTGCTGACAGTTCTCTCTCTAACCCTGAGACAGGGCTGGACGATGGCCTCTGCGCCTGGGCTCTGTGCCCCCATCTCTGTGGCCCCATTCGGCTGCACCAGCTCCCAGCAGCTGTAATTGTGTGCACTTCGGGTCTTTGTCACTACATCATACCCATCCTGAGGGTAAGGCCAGGGTCATCTTTGTCCTTTAATTCCAGCCCCTGGCTTCCAGACTGGGTCAGCTCCTTCCTCCTCATCTTGCTTTTCCTTCTTCCTCATGGCAGCTCTTGGTCAGTTCCACTTGCTGCTTCCTCCTTTCCCTCTTGACCATTACAGAGCAGAATCGTTAAGGGCTCCATCCAAGATCCTCTTCTTTCTTTCCAACTTGGCTCTCTCGCAAAATTTTCTCATCTGCTCAGATGGATTCAGTGATCGTCTTCCCCACCCTGCCCCGACCAGACATCTTTGAACTCCTGGTCCGTGAATCCGACTGTGTGCTCCAAATGCTTTCGGTTCTGGGGGAGATGGGACAGGTGAAGCTGTGGAGAGTTCCCCTTGGCGGCTGCCATTCCCCTCCCCCAGCTGCAGGGGTTTCCATCCCTGCCCTCCTGCTACAGTCTGTGCTCTTCCCTGCATATGAAGGCTTTGATCCTCTAGGGAGAGGGGAGGGGCTGGTATGGGACAGTGGCCTTTGTCCCGTCCCAAGAGGCATCCTCAGGTTCGGTTGCCTGGTGGAAAGGCTCCAGAAGCCTTCCCCTATGTTTTCTAGTAATCAACTAGAAAACTGGTAAGTTAAGTTTGTGATAGAAAGCAGACAAGTAGGCAACTTATGTGGGGTCACCAGATGTTGCCAAAAGCTATTATTGAGGGAGTATGTTCATATATAGCCACTGAAATAAAAGACTGACACAGGATAATGTCAACTATTCCCTAAGCAACCAGCCTAGATAAGCAGAATTGACTCTTTCTTATATTCAAATCCATGTGTGTGAGTTTTCTGTTGTTATTAAGTATAACTTAAAAAATAAATTTGATTTTTTATTTAAAAATCAGCATATCTAAGTTAAAATGCTTAGAAAAACTATTTTATCCCTCTATGTTTTCATAATTTTGATTTTTTAACTCTAGGGGACAGAAAAAGTAAAAGTGACCACAATCATTTTAGTATATGCACATTATAATTGGGACAGTTTCATATTTGTTTATTCAATCTAGCTATTGAAAATTAGTTTGGGATTGACATGTACACACTGTTATATTTTAAATAGGTAACCAACAAGGACCTACTGTATAGCACAGGGAACTCTGCTCAATATTATGTAATAACCTAAATGGGAAAATTGTGGTCTTCTATTTTGACCCAGAAATACAGAAATCATATTGATGTTGTAAAACTGAGATTGTATAGTCTATAAAGAATGGCAGATATAGTGAAAACATACCTAATATGACTAATGTACACATGAAATACACAAGGCTTAACATATGAATACTAAATATGAATGGGTACATCTGTAGATTCATCACCTATATCCCTTACCATGAAGTTAATCTGTGTTTACAGACCAACCAAAGAAAGTATAACTAGATGGGCTTTTCAGAAATGGCCAGCAAACAGTCTTGTTCTGGAAAAGTACTTCAGTACCCCCAAGTCCTTAGCTTCAGCAGTTCTCACATTTGGCACATAAATGAATCATAAGATAGCATGGAAAAATTTTCTGGAAGTGTTTATTTGGATTTATTTTGAGATGCTTCCAGCTAAGGTATTTGTCTGAACAGATCTGAAAATATGCTGACATTAACCTGGCAGGAAGCTCATCCTAGCCAGTTCTCAGGGTACCTATTTAGCCCAGTAGTAAACACTCTTGTTACCACTATTACACTTGAGGTAACCAGGCCTTATTTAGAGCTTAATTAATTTCTCAGCAACTTAAAATGAGTAAGTAACAACCCTGAACCCTGAACTCTGGAATGTTTGCTCATAACCACTATAAATGACAGTATACTGTCATTTATTTAAAATAATGAATCTTAAAGGGTAATAGACTAAATATGCCTATTTTTTGAAGATGTGGTGCATTCTTAAGGGGTTTACTAGATATAATAGAGTGAAGAAAAATGGAATTTTAAGTGGAGACCCACATAAGGCAGTTTTGGATTAATGATCAATGACTGATGAAGATGGAGCTTCCATTATATCAATCATAAAATGGTCAATTTATTTGTATCAAATAGAAGAGATTCTTAATTAACTATTAGCCAGAAATGCCAATGTGTAGAATTGAGTTACATTTATATGGCAACCTTATTATAAGAGGAACCTTTCAGGAAGTAAATATATTTTATTTATAGAACATTTCTTTCTAGAAACATCAAGGTCACTAAAATTATTTTATGAGTTCTCAAAAATATCTTTATATATATGGGAAACAATTATTGTACATTGGCTAAAAAATAAATCACAAGTACATGAAGATAAAGAAGAACAGAGGAGATCTACAAAGAACACGTCACTGTTTACTAAATACAATCTGGAAATTTTTTGTAGCTGTAATCTATGAATGAAATCTCAATTAGGTTTAATATGACACTTCAGAGAAGTCTAAAAAGCTAGAATAGCTTCTACAGAAGAAGATTACACTGTAATCTATGGTAAAAGATGTTTAAGATTTTGAAAATTTATTGAGAAAAATGAATGATATGTCTGACTGGAAGAATTTTACACTCTTCATTTTTGTGTTATAAACAAATTTTCAAAGATGTACAAAAGAAAATAACAGAAGAAAACATAAAACAGAAGATAAAATTACCTTTGTGTATCAGTTGAGGTTCAGTTCGGGTTCTCCACAGAAACCTCAGGTTTTGCTGTTAAAGTCTCTCAACTAACTGGACAAAGTCCATTCACATTATTGAAGGTAATTCTCTTTACTTAAAGTCCACTGATTGTAGATGTTTATTTTACCACGCCTACAAAATACTTTCCCAGCAATACCTAGATTAGTGTTTGACTAAATAATTGTGTACTATAGCCTAGCCAAGTTGACATATGAAGGTAACCATGACACTTTTTAAAAGAGCTTTTAAAAACTCTGTTACAATACTGATGATCAATATGTGTAAATTAACTGTCTTCTATAATCCATGGTTTTATAATGTGTGTAGACAAATTCTTTTTTTTTAAACTGAAGTACAGTTGATTTAAAATATTGTGTTAGTTTTTGGTGTACAGCAAAATGAGTCAGTTAAATATATATACGTGTATATATATATATACACATATATATTCTTTTTCAGATTCTTTTCCATTATAGGTTATTATAAGATATTGAATATAGTTCCCTGTGCTATACAGTAGGACCTTGTTGTTTAAACAAATTCTTACATAGCAATAAATGTCCTATATAAAGGAAAATAAAATAGTTAATTTAATACAATCCCTTTTCCATACTCACTGGTTCATTATTTTATTTAATTATATAATATTGTTAGTATTTGAATTAAATGTTAAATTCCCAAATAAAAGTGAAAGGAAGTCCTCTACATTTTTATTCATCAAGTCCTTAACATTCCTTTTACAAATCTCTCTGGATTCTAGAAGCACTATGTGCAATGATCAGATATTTTGCTTTTATACATTTTCTGAGAAATTTCAAATTCTGCTAGGCTTTGAATAGGACCCAGGTCAAGGATTATCTTTATGGTCTTTTTTACCCAGTGGAGACTTTTCTAACAATTGTAACATTAAGTATTGGCAAAATGACTCAGTCACAGTATAACACATGTGAGCATTCTGGAGTGACAGAGTGTGGAAGTGCTAAAATGAGTGTCTAAGAACCAGTGCCAAGGAAAGGTCAAGTTCAGTAGTCACATCAACACCTACCATAGTCTAACCAGACCATCTGCATCAAAAAATGTGCATGCAAATTTCATTTTTTGATTCTTGTCTAGTTGGACTCCCCAAGTTTATTTTGCTGATGATTTCCAAAAACTCCCTTTTGATTAAGTTAGTTAGTCCTGATATGCTGGTATTAGAGACTTTTTTAGAAATGTAAATATCAATCCCTTCTGATTTCAGGTTAAGACTATCATACCTGAAAATGTGGTATATAGCACTAGATAAGTGAGAAAAATGGAAAAAATGCTCACCTGCCTATAAAATGACAGACTGAAAAGATCTCAAAGACAGAGAGGGTATAAAGAAATTTTATAAAGTCCTGTGAGTAATGCAGTATTTCCCAAGGAACCCATATTCTTTAAAAAATCTTCCAGTCAGTAAGAGTAGGAAATTTTTTGTATACTTAATAGCTAAGACAGTCAATATTCTTTTGGAACTATCATCAGAAAAAAAAAGATAATGATTGCAATTTGACAGAAAATAAAGCTGATAAATAAGCCAATTTCAAAGCCTCTCAGGCCAGTAGTAAATATCCTGATCTAAGTTAAATTGTATAAGCTCCACACTGCCAAACAGAACGATAATATAACTCTTATTTTTTTATAGTACATTTCACTTAGATTTTTATAGGAAGATGTTAAGAAAAAAATTTAAATATGTAAATTATTTTACTGACACAAAGAGATGGCATATTTTCAATAAAAATACCAGATTTCTCTCTAAATAACATTCCATATGATATTTGTTTCCCTAAACACGGAGACTGATGTCCATAATTTTGAAGAACAAATATGAAGAAACTGACACATCTTAATGACTGACTCCTTTTGCATCACAGAATATTTCTTAGTATCTTAGCTATGACAGTAAATAAAAAAAAATTTTAAAGAAACAGATGAACAAAACTTCACTAGAGGGAATTTAAAAGTATGTATTAACTCCTTATGAAGCACTTAGGATATCTCATATGAATAAAGAAAAATAAATGAAAAGATGTGATTTATAAGATAGTACCTCTGTTTTCACCTTTGATCTGAGCATACTATATAAGTATATAAGATTTTGCAAAAAGTTATATTTTCTTTTGGTGACAATTGTACTAGTCAGGGTTCTGCAGAAAAACAGAACCAACAAATTTATTATAAGGAACTGGGAAAGCTGATGGCATAGTTCTGGTCTAAGTCCAAAGGCCTGTGAAGTAAGAGAACTGATGGTGTTAAGTCCAGTTCAAGGACAGGAGAAGACCAATATCCAGCTCAGTCAGACATTGAGAGCAAATTCTCCCTTTCTGCACCTTTTTGTTCTAATCAGGCCCTCACAGATTGGATGATGCCTACCCACATTTTTGAGAACCATCTGCTTAATCAGTCTACCAATCCAAATGCTAATCTCATCTAGAAACACCTTCACAGACACACCCAAAATAATGTTTAATCAAATACCTGGCACCTCATGACCCCATCAAGTTGTCACATAAAATTAAGCATGACAATTCAGTTTGGCACCCATATGCATCTCCTTAAACCATACTTAATTTCCAAATAAAGACAATATCTAGGTCATAATTCTGCCTATAATGATACAGCTATCCTATGTACAACTGAAAATGTACTAACCTTTTTCCCAGAAGAGGAAGTAGAGTCCTTGAGTGATGTTTACTTTCTCCTTGATATTCTGTATCTTAAATATTATGATGTAAAATTAACATTGCTTAAATACTATGATATAAAGTCAATACATCACATGTTACAAGGAAAGGAAACAAAGATACCGTAATCATCTATCTCTCCTCTATCTATCTGCATTTATAACAAACTAAGTAGGAAATATTTGTGACAATTATAATACTTATTTCTGTAACTGGCCATATGGTTGTAGCTGGTATTTATAATTACCTTTGTCCACTGTCCATTCTGGATTCTTTTTGCCTTCAGCAAGCACCTCAAATGGTTGTGGTTCTATACCTGGCAGAGTGACCCAAACATTCATCCTTGAAGAGTCTGGGCCATTAGTAGTCTTGCCTGGATTGGGTTATTTTAATTTTCCATTAACCTTAATCATAGGGTGTGGTAATACTAATAGACACCCTGAGGGATCTCCTGTATAGCAGCAGATATACTCTTCCTTACCTCCATTGTGGATTAGTGGTCCAGTTTCCCCTTAATAGTCAGGATCAATCACCACAGCCAGCATAGTAATTCCCTTCTTTGCCTGTTGATTCAGAGATAAGAAGAGCTCAAAGTGGCCAAGTGGCAGTCTTAACTTGCAGTTCAGTGGACCATGGTGTGTCTCCTGGTAAAAGCATTCCTCCATCTGGAACAAAGACTTCTAAGCCAGAAGAACTTACAGTTTAGGGAACAGGAAGCAGAAATTTTGCTAGTAGGACATTCAGGGTAATAGTGAGTGGTGCCACGTCCATTTCCATCCTTTGACTCCTGGACCTGTGAAACCTGGCTATTGGAGAAACAGCACTATACCTTGGATGCTTCTGAAGAACCTCACCCCAGTCCTGCAAGGTATTGCCACCCAGCTGACACTGTAACTGAGTTTTCAAAAGGTTATTTGACTGTCTAGCAAACCAGCTGCTTTAGGATGGTGAGGAACATCATAAGACCAGTGAATTACATGAGCATGGGGCCACTGCCACATTTCTTTTGCTGTGAAGTGAGTTCTCTAATCAGAAGCAATACTGTTTGTAACACCATGACAGAATAAGGCGTTCTGTAAATCCACTGATAGTAGTTTTGGCAGAAGAACTGTGTGCAGGGAAGGCAAATCCATATCCTGACTATGTATCTATTCCAATAAGAACAAACTGCTATCCCTTCCATGATGGAAGCTGTCCAGTGTAATCAACCTGCTAGCTTGCTGATCATCCTGGGGAATGGTGCCATATCAGGGACTCAGCATTGGTCTCTGCTGCTGGCAGATTGAGCGTGCAGCAGTGCCCATAGCTAGATCATCCTTGGCGAGTGAAAGTCCATGTTGCTGAGCCCATGCATAACCTCCATCCATGCCACAATGGCCACTTTGTTCATGAGCCCATTGGCTAAAGACAGTAGTGGCTGGGGACAGAAGCTGGGCTGCTATCCACAGAGTGAATCATCCTTTCTACTTGATTTTGAAATTTAAGTTGCTTATCACAATCTGCTCAAAAAAAAAAATTCACTTTCCTATAATAGTTAGTTGATTTTAAATGGAATTGAAGAGGACAATAAGGTATTTGCTCCGTCACATACCATAGATGTCACATATGTGTTACAGGGGTCATAGCTGATGTGTTAAATTAGAAACATGCAGATTGTGACCTGCTGAATAAGGAGGCACACAGTCTACCCACATGGGGTTGGCAGGTAGCTCTCTCAGCATCCAAGCTCCCACTTTGGGGATGTAAAAACCCAAAACCTCTGGGGTTGTTTTCACTGAAACCACAGCTTCATTGCACCCACACAAAGGAAGTAAAGTCACAAGATTTATTACTCACGGATCCCCGAAATGGGGGCACACTATGAGCCAGGAGAGTCCTCTGTCCCAGATCACAAGTGAACAGAAGATAGAGCACAGAGCAGCAAGCACTTATTACTTATTAGGTGTTTGGGGCAGCAGTCACTAACTTTTTGTGGGCTCAGTTCTAAGTGATTATTTTAAAAGGTGTCCTGGGAAAAGCAGAAATTTGTGGTGGGAATCCTAAGCTCAAGTCGTCATCTCAGTGTCCAGATTCTGGGTGTGAGCACAGTTGTTACACCATAAAATGCCTAGGCAGCAACACAGAATGGCTGTTTTCTCATCACAACATACCATGTATGAAGTTATTTACCCATTATAATAATTTATGTTTTCTCTACATTTGTTAACATAATAATTTAAGATATTCAACAGTTATTTCTGTCCACTGAGCTACATTTTTAAAACCTGTCCAAAAATGTTCCTCATCAATAAAGAGGAATTTTAAGTAAAGTTACTTTATCCAATGGAACCCGCTTCATAACATCTTTAAAATTTAATTAGGGGGGCTTCCCTGGTGGCGCAGTGGTTGAGAATCTGCCTGCTAATGCAGGGGACATGGGTTCGAGCCCTGGTCTGGGAGGATCCCACATGCTGCGGAGCAACTAGGCCCGTGAGCCACAACTACTGAGCCCGTGCGTCTGGAGCCTGTGCTCCGCAACAAGAGAGGCCGCGATAGTGAGAGGCCCGCGCACCGCGATGAAGAATGGCCCCCTCTTGCCATGACTAGAGAAAGCCCTCACACAGAAACGAAGACCCAACACAGCAAAAATAAATTAATTAATTAATAAACTCCTACCCCCAACATCTTCTCAAAAAAAAAAAAAATTAATTAGGGACTTCCCTGGTGGCACAGTGATTAAGAATCCGCCTGCCAATGCAGGGGACCACGGGTTCGATCCCTGGTCCAGGAAGATCC
This sequence comes from Kogia breviceps, assembly GCF_026419965.1. Classification (NCBI taxonomy): domain Eukaryota; kingdom Metazoa; phylum Chordata; class Mammalia; order Artiodactyla; family Physeteridae; genus Kogia; species Kogia breviceps. The sequence continues at coordinate 38,841,683 of NC_081315.1, forward strand.
CACATGCCTCAGAGCAGCTAAGCCCATGTGCCACAACTACTGAGCTTGCGCGCCACAACTACTGAAGCCTGCACAACTAGAGCCCATGCTCCACAACAAGAAAAGCCACTGCAATGAGAAGCCCGTGCACTGCAACCAGGAGTGGCCCCCACTCTCCGCAACTAGAGAAAGCCCGTGCGCAGCAATGAAGACCCAAGAGGGCCAAAAATAAAAATAAATAAATAAATTTATTTTAAAATTTTTAATTAACAAATAAAAGTTATTTTAGGTATAAATTTATTGGTCCTTCTCTAAACAACGTAAATAAGTAATAAGGAGTATTTTTAACACTTTAAATAAGATACACTGAAATTCAGTATGGTTGTTGTGTGAGTTTGTTTTACCCTCTGCCAAGTTTGATTGGAAGAGTTTTCTTCGAAGTACGCTGTCTACCATGCTCCAAGAATGGAGTTAAGGTTTTATAAAGCAAAGCTGGTTCTCCTTAGTATAACCATTTGGTTTTGGGTAATACTGCTATAAAACATCTATTTCCTCAGGGTCACTTCCCCTCCCCCTCCTCCTTTCCTTTCTTTATTTAATTCTTTCTTTTCTTCTTTCTTTTCCTGCCAAAGGAACAAATAATAATACCAAACATTTCAATGTCAAAGATACTGATGGATGGATATTTGTTGTATTTCTTATGATTCATGGAAATATTCACTAGTTATTATTGTCTTTGAATTCACAGAGTAGTTTCTTAGAATTGTAGGTACCCAAATTATAAGCTCACTTCTTCTTATGCCACTGTCCATTTCAATATTCTAAAGTTTGTGACAAATAATTATTCTTCTACTCAGTGAGTTAATTCTTCCAAGATAAAAGTCAGCATCACTAGTCTTAAAATTGTTTTTAACAACTTGGGGGCAATTTCCCCTTAACTGTGTTCAAAATATAGTGCAGAATTTTTCCATTCATATTTTCAGAAGTTTGTTATGGGCAGGTTTGAAATGCATAAAGGAAATTATTCACAAATAAGTAAATAACTTGAAAGAATTCATCCACAGAGACTTTTTTCTCAAAAGTTTCATTTACAGGACATTATTAAATCTTAATATATATAAATTATGGGGCTTCCCTGGTGGCGCAGTGGTTGAGAATCCGCCTGCCGATGCAGGAGACACGGGTTCGTGCCCTGGTCCGGGAAGATCCCACATGCCGCGGAGCAACTAAGCCCGTGAGCCATGGCCGCTGAGCCTGTGCGTCCGGAGCCTGTGCTCCGCAACGGGAGAGGCCACAACAGTGAGAGGCCCGCATACCGCAAAAAAATAAAATAAAATAAAATAAAATAAAATAAAATAAAAATAAATTATGCATAGAAAATTTGATATAGAAAATTGGAATTTTTGAAATAATGTTATATTACAAATTATTTTGTATTATTCTAGTATGTTTTCCCTTGGGTAATTAATTACCTTTTAAATACATTTCCATTTTTAGAACAGCTTTAGATTTATGGAAAAATTGAGAAACCAGTAGAAAGAGTTCTCATATAGCCCAACTCAGTTTCCCCTATTATCAATATCTTACATTAGAATGATATATTTGTTATAATTAATGAACAAATATTAATGCGCTATTATTAAGTAAAGTCTACAGTTAATTAGATTTCCTATGTTTTTATCTCTTGTCCTTCTTCTATTCCAGGTTTCCACATAAAATACAGTACATTTAGTCTAGTCTCTTTAGTCTTCTCATCTGTGGCAGTTTCTCAAATTTTCCTTGTTTCTGTTGACCTTGGGAGTTTGAGGCATACTGGTTATGTATTCATAGGATGTCCCAATATTGGAATTTGTCTAGTGTTTTTCTCATGATAAGAATGGGGTTATGGGTTTTGGGGGAGAAAGACCACAGAGGTAGAGTGCTGTTTTCATCACACCATATTAAAGGTGCATTCTATCAACATGATTTATAACTGATGATTCTGGCCTTTATCTCCTGCCTGAGGTAATATTTGTCAGGTTAACCCACAGTAAAATTCCTCAATTTTCCCCCTCTCCACACAGTGCACATTGAAAGGAAGTCACTCTGCACAGCTCACACTTTTATATTCACACTATGCACAGCTCACAAGTTACGTTCCTCCTTCTTGAGGGTGGAATATCTATGTAAACTATTTGAAATTCTTCTGCATGGAATCTGTATCTTCTCTCCAGTTTATTATTCTATTCAATCATTTATTTATTTCCGTATAGACTCATGGATGCTTATTTTGTATTTCATGTTAGAACTCAATACTACTTTCTTTATTTTCTTGTTCCAAGTTCTCCAGATTTGGCCACTGGGAGCTTTTTTCAGTTAGCTCCTGTACTTGTTTAAAGTTGCCCATCAACTTTTTTTTTTTTGCAAACTTCTTTACTTTTTTTGCACTGAAAAGTGCTCCAGGCTCATTTTGTATATTTATTGCTCTAATCCTCAAAGCCGCCATTTCTCTAAGGAGCTGTGTTTCCTTTCATCAGAGAATAGTGTTAGGAACTGAGATCTAGATGTTCATTGTTTCTGTGGTGTCATTTCTTTTAGGTCCTCTCAGCTGACAAAGCAATATATGCGTGTGTGTGTTCGCACTGACCAATGTATATGCACATACCTATAAATATTTCTATACGTAAATATCTGTATCTTTTAAAAGCTAAACATTAGTTCATACTGATGTCTCCAATTCTAATTCATTACCACATGGATCATTCTAGTTCCCTAACCTTGTTTATCTGTACACTCCCAATCCCACAGTGGCAAACATGGCTTCCACCATCTGTCTACCTTTTATTATTCCATTCCCATATAAATGTATAGCTAGCACTACAAAAATTGTTAAGCCATACTCTCATTACTTTATCAACTAGTATATAGGGTTTGTGTGCAGTCCCTTACAGATTTCACTCATTCCCCAAATTTCTTTGGTCATCAACCCTCCCTGTGACTTTCAGTGAGATTTTTTTCATATATTTGTAATACAGCTAGATTCTTTTGTCTCAGCCTGTAGGGATCCTGGGATCCCTAACCCTACATGAGTTTTTGTATATTTTCACACATTAAGATTCATTCTTCATTCTGTAAAGTTCTATAGGTTTTGACAAGTGGATAATGTCTTTTATCTACTATTACAGTATCCTGCAAAATAAATGTACTGTCATAAGAAGCCACTGCATTTCACCTATTCATCCCTCACCCCAAATCCAAGCAACCACTAGCATTTTATCATCTCAATATTTTGCCTTTTCTAAAATGTTATAAAGTTGGAATCATGCAGTATGTAGACTTTCAAAATGGCTTCTATTTCTTATCAACATGCATTTTTGTTTCCTTCGTGTCTTTTTATTGTCTTATAACTTTTGTTTTACTGCTGAAAAATATTTCGTTGTACAGATGTACTATCATGCGTTTATTCATTCACCCTTTGAGTGATATCTTTGTGGCTTCTAGTTTTGGTAATTATAAATAAAACTGCTCTAAATAGTACCATGAAGTTTTCTGTGTGAATATGGGTTTTCAATCAGTTGGGTAAATATCTAGGAACAAAATTGATGGATCATATGGCAAAACTCTATTTTGCTTGTAAGGGACTGACAAACTGTCTTCCAAAGTGCATGTATCATTTTGCATTCCCACAAGCAATGAATGAGATTTCCTGTTGCTCTATATTCTCACTAGCATTTGGCATTTTAGCCATTCTAATTAGTGTTTAGTGATGACCTTTGCACTTTAATTTGCAATTCCATGATGACATATGATGATGAGCATCATTCATATTTATTTACCATCTGCCTATTTTCTTTGGTGAGAAACCTTTTAAGGTATTTAGCTGATGTTTAAATTGGTATGTGTTATAATTTCAGTAGTATCAATCCTCCAACTTTGTTTTATTTTAGTGTTGTGTTGGATCCTTTAGGTCTTTTTCCTTTGAATATAAACTTGAAATCACTTTTAAAATATCTATAAAATAATTTTATGTTATTTTCATTGGGATTGTGTTTAATCTACAGTTAGGTGGGGAGAATTGATATCTTCATTAATACTGAGTTTTCCATTCCATGATCATGAATAACTACCCATATTTTTAGATTTTCTTGGATTTCTTGTATCAGAGTTTTATAGTTTTCTACATATAGGTCTTGCATATACTTTGTTAGATTTATACCTAGAAATTCCATTTTGTGATGCTATTGTAAATAGTACTATGTATTTAATTTAAAATTCCGGTTGCTAGTTGCTGTTATGTAGAAACGAAGTTAACCAATAATAGAAGAAATCCAGAATTGTAGTTGATTGGAATTGGAGGAGATTCTTTGAGAGCTTGGACATGGGTGGCCTACTGGTAGGTTATAGAATTTCCATTTTGGAATATTTAAAAGCAGGTGAGAATCTGTGCTTTATTCCTCTAACAGCATCGTGAAGAAGTATCAGGTTCCCCCAAAAGAAATAAGTATATGGCACATCTATAGAAAGTATAAGATGGATACAGATTTTTCACTCACTCTAACATAGCATTGGAATAGCAGAATGCTTTCTCATGGGAATGAGAGCTCCATGGCAATCAGGAAAAAAAATCTTGTTATAAAACTGATCTTGTAGTAGTTAGGAATCAATGAGCTGTTTCCAAAAGAAATGATAGGTAGTATCGTTAAAAATCACCTGTGATTTGTCAGTGACTCATCCTCTAAGAATTTTATGCAACTCCAGAGAAAGTGGAGGTAAGACAATTGTTGAATGCAAGTTTTCATCTCTTCAGAATATGTATTAAATATATTTCCTATTGCATTTTATTATTGTATCACGAAAAGAGCCTGTTCTCACCAAATTCTTCACAAAGCATTTGATTTTTGCTTCACTGTCTGGAAACCAAGTACAAAGAAAAAATTTAAAATAACAATCTGCCTCAAAGCAAATTGATTCTATGGCATATTTCAAAACAGTCAACCCACTTTCTAAGGAATTTATTTTTTTAACTAGCCAGTAAAGACCATATTAATGTGGTTTGCAATTACACAAATGGATCTACAAATAGAAATATTATTCTTACCAAAGTGTTCTTTTAGGATGTTTATAACAACTAATGTCCTTTCACATTTAACACAGTCTAAGTCTGAAACGTTTGTTATGTTCATGCCACCACATTACCTACCCTTTACTTTTTTGAACACTATATATAAATATAAATAAAATTGTATTCAAAATAAGATATAAACTTCATTTTGCAAATGTCTTTAAATGTACCCTTGAGTATGTGAGCCACACTATGTTGCCTCATTTGTCAAGGTTCACAGAACACAAATTATTTAAATAGCCATCAGTTTCTAAATATGCAGCAAAATAAATAATTAATCTTGCCAAAGGCAATGCTTTCATAGTTCTCCTACTGTCTGACAGCTGGGCCTCTTTAATACCCCAAACCATAACTGATAGGCTAATGCCACTTGTTCAGCACAAAATTCAAAATCCATTTATTTGTGTAAAGTAAACAAGCACACAAAGTAAAGATACTCTCTGCAGAAATATAAAAAATACACTCTAATGCAAAGTTGGATCAGAAAATGAAAGAATGTACTCAGGGGAGAAACTAATTTTGTAAAGCATCTAATATAGCATATTCAGTGCAACATTAAGCCATTATGATGACTTTCTTTGCTGAACACACTGTAGTTTAAAAACTAAAGGATTTTAAGATTTGCTATAACTGTCACTTGCCGTGTGTGCTATCTTTGAAAAGATATTTATCTGCTCAAATATCCATTCTGCATCAATAAAATAATAATTCATGTTTCTTGCAAATATCAAGTAAGGAAATTAATGAAAAGTGATTAACTAAGTACTGGGGCAATAGGATACTTCGATAAATGTTAGCAATTAAAAAAATAAGTTGTAAAATGAATTACACTGAAAACTTTGATATGTAAAAATAAAAATTGCTTGCCATACTATCCACACATATTTTCATCATAGGCATATGTGTGATTTTTCTTGAATTAAAGAGCTCAGTGCATCTTATTAATAAATAGTATCATTATAAATATTATTAGTATTAAAATAGTGTTCCAAATTGCTGTGACTGAGTACCATACCATCTCAATTTAGTGGTGCTGAGCAGTAACCATTTTCTTATGCTCTTGGACTCTGTGGCTCAGGACTTCGGCCAGAGCACAGCTAGACAGTTCTCACTTGGAAGTCTCATATCATTTCAGTTAGATGTCAATACACATTGTCAAAAGCAATGTGGTACATTTCAGTTAGGAATCTAGAAAAATGGTACAGATGAACCTATTTCCAGGGCAGGAATAGAGACACAGACATAGAGAACGGACATGTGGACACAGGGCGGGAGTCGGGGGAAAGGGAGGGTGCGATGAACTGGGAGATTATGATAGACATATATACACTACCATGTGTAAAATAGAGAGCTAGTGGGAACCTGCTATAAAGCATAGGAAGCTCAGCTCAGTGCTCTGTGTTGACCTAGATGGGTGAGATGGGGAATGGGTGGGAGGGAGGTCCAAGAGGGAGGGGATATATGTATACATATAACTGATTCACTTCATTCTACAGTAGAAACTAACACAACATCATAAAGCAATTACATCCAATTTAAAAAAAAAAAAAAAAAAGAGGGGCTTCCCTGGTGACGCAGTGGTTGAGAGTCCACCTGCCGATGCAGGGGACACGGGTTCGTGCCCTGGTCCGGGAAGATCCCACATGCCACAGAGCGGCTAGGCCCGTGAGCCATGGCCACTGAGCCTGTGAGTCCGGAGCCTGTGCTCTGCAAAGGGGGAGACCACAACAGTGAGAGGCCCACGTACCATAAAAAAAAAAAAAAAAGAAAAAGAAACAATTAGGTACTCTCACTGCATTCTATCTCCTTTAAAAAGAAGCTAAATAAACATAGCTTTATATATGTGCAGGTAATGATATATGTGTGTTTGCAAAGCCTAATCCTGAAACACGTGTAGATGTAATTTGTAGTTCAGAACGTTTTTGTATTTTAGAAATGAAAGTAATAGGTACATGTATCTTACATTGTATGGACTACTTTCAGGGTCTAGGATGGCACCCTTCCATCAGACATATGTTTCTTCAAGGAAGTGTGTGAACATTCACAATATGTGGAATAAAAATGCATTAAGTTCCAGTCAAAGCAGACTTTGTAACAAATTTTTTTGGTCGGAAGATTTTTGTTTTCAGAATTTAGATGGGAAATTTGGGGTTCAAATGTAAGATGTAGTCTGATATAGATATATAACAGATAGAAGATAGGTAAATAGATATACATATACATGTACATTTACACATATACACATACATATACATGTATACACACATATATATACATATATACATTTGCTTCTTTTACCATTAACACTCAGTTTATACTTGAATAGTTTGTATGTAAAAATATGTATGAGTAAAATAAAATAAAATCATAAATATCCATATTTCAGAAGTAACTTTAAGCAAATGAATAATTAGTGAGGTTAATACTAGGCAAATTAGAGGTTAGCTTATGTTGGTAATAGATACTTTAGATGAGTATTAGGAGAACTTTATTGAATTGTGCTACCATTTAATTGGTCAGTTTAGTCAAATTACTAAACTTTCTTGGTTTCTCTAAATGAGATACTTAGACTCTAAAATAAACACGTTGAGTATATGTTCTCTCAGTTTCCTTTTGGTCTAAAATTATTTAACAGGGTTATCATCATTACATTTCCAGAACGTGTAAACCTGATCATGTTTAATAAACTATCCACTGCCAAGCAAAAACAAATGAATTTAGATAGAGAAATGTTAATTAGAAAGACTACTATAATAGAGAGAATGATCCAAAGTTAAGAATGGCAGGTGTTTCAACTTCAAATGGAAAGAGGCATCAATTTATTGGAAGAATAGGTAGTAAGTAAGGGGAAGCTGAGTAAATGAGCAGAAACGATCAGCAGGATCTGACAAGAAAAGTGTCTGGCTGTGATCAGGCTAGTCCCTGGATAAGCTAGTAAGGGAGACCATACCACTTTTTAGTGCTTGCTCACCTTAGAGGCAAGCAGAGTTCATGAGCCAGTAGGAAGGAAAGAGGCCTAATTAAAAGTTTGGTCAAGAACTTCCCTGGTGGAGCAGTGGTTAAGAATCTGCCTTCCAATGCAGAGAACATGGGTTCGAGCCCTGGTCTGGGAAGATCCCACATGCCGTGGAGCAACTAAGCCCGTGTGCCACAACTACTAAAGCCCACGTTCCTAGAGCTCATGCTCCACAACAAGAGAAGCCATCGCAGTGAGAAGCTCTCTCAATGCAATGAAGAGTATCCCCCGCTCACTGCTGCTACTAGAGAAAGCCCATGCAGCAACGAAGACCCAACGCAGCTAAAAATAATTAATTAATTAGTTCTTTTAAAGTTCAGTCAAGACAAAGCAGAGGTTAACAAATAGGCAATAGTGAACACCTGGTATCCACCCATCTCCCACAGAGACTGGTATCCTTTTCTGAGTATTTCAGATCTAAATTTGATTTAATTTTTAAAAACCTTGTGATTTCTTCCCTTAGAGGGATTCTTGAAAATATAAATATTTCCATATCCACAATATACATGCTGCTTTACTGTGTTGAAATTATTTCACATTGTGCATCCCATGCTGTTGTCTAATATTTTGTTTCAAATCCACTTTTTTTTTCACTTCACTACCAGTTCTATTTATATAAAAAATTTAATCCAATGATATGTAATTTCATTCTGGTTTATATTCATTTAGGCAAAAGTTCTCAATCCTTACTTGGGAATAAAAAGAACAATTATAAAATATATAAATCCATATAAAGATATGTAATAATGAAAATACAGAAACATATATATAGCTAATTCAGTATATTCTGCATTCATTTATTGACATAGTCACATCCAAAAAAGTATACTGTACCCTTAATTTGCATAGCCATATAAATCCCAACCCAATCATAAATAAACTTTTGATGCAAGTATGATCAATTTTACAATTGAGAAAAATTTTATTTAGAGAGGTTAAGTGACATATCTGTGGTTTCCAATTTTTAAAAATAGATCATGTATTAAAACTGTTTTGTGCTGTGATATCTTCATCTATCAACTTGGACTCTCAAGCTACATAATTCATTAAGGTCATTATATGATATCCTCAGCTCTTATTATCTTTAATTCATCTATGCACTTAATGTATTTTAACACTGTCCATTTCAAATATCATTTATTTTCTTTTTGATCACATTATAAGCACAGATTTTACCTGTGCTTATAATGAGACTTATTCCATATATTTACCTTTTTAAGTGCATCATTGCTTAGATTGTCTTAAAATCAAAATATCCAAAAATTTCAATTTGAGAAAATGTCTCCCCTTCCCAATATACACTATCACTCTATTTCTTCAAGTGATATGGAACATATCATTATTATTTTTTGTTATAACTTACATTATTTATTAAATACTTTAAATATTTTAACCATTAAAGTCAAGTAAGAAATTTTCTAAAGGAAAGAGCAGGTTCTAAAATGTGTTTAATATAAAGGGTGTCAAAATACATAAATCTTACAAGTTTGCTCATAACAATATAGTAAACATTATTGAAACCTTGAATATTTTTCTGCTCCTAAGCATCTTACATGGTGTGATATTTCTTTTTCACTGAGTCAAATTCCTCAATCATACAACTGAAAGAGCCTGAGATATCTGAGAAGGAAAAGGGAATTGTAAGTGTATTCAAGACTTTTCTTCCTAAAAAGTAGAAAAACATAAAGAATGAAGTAGTAAAGAGAGAAAATAAAAGGAAAAGGGCAGGAGAAAAAGGAAAAGAATACTAAGTTTCTTAAGAAACAAAGATAAATAAAGTAAAAGTAGCTTTAGAGATGTCAATATGTAGAATCACTAAAAATATTTGGTACTATTTGAAGGAAAAATAAATGTCATGTTTGATGAAAAGGAGACCCTAGGAAAAAAGTTAAGTCTGTTGATCCAGGAGTATACTAAAGTCTAGTTGAGAGCGGAATTACATGGAATTGTATATCATAACTATTTAAAGACTTCAATGTTTTTCATTTTCCTCAACTGTCCCTGAATTAGTGTGTAAGACCTGACCTCTTGGCTCCCTCTGATAAGTCTAGAAAATGTGGTGAGAGGAAAAAGTGAATAAATGGGTCTAAGAATATGCTCAGCTGAGAAGCAGAATATTTCATTTTAAAAGCACTGAAATGTAATTAAAAGAACAAGACCCTGGTTCAAATTCTGAGGGAGGGTGAAAAAAGACTGAGATTGAAGAGAAGACATCAACCTTTATATTTCATATTTTTTCAAAATATCCTACATCAAAAACTTTACCAAAAACCTTTTTTTGGGGGGAAGATGGGACAAAAGGTCATATACCCATGTTAGATAAGAATCTGGGTCCAAAACACTAGATAATATTTTTTAAAAAGATTTAATAGTAATCAAAGGTCCAAACTAGGTAAGCAAACCATCCTTAGGTTCACTTATATTGCAAGTGCAGGTTACAGAGAAGTAAAATGTTTAGGCAGGAGTAAACATTAAAATATGATATAACAGTAAAAATATCAAGCACGTGGGGATCCACAGCAAACAGGAATCAGGAATTAACTACAAAGATAAGAAGACTCGAAAGCAAACAGGTAAACACTGTAGCTTAGGTGATGAGCAGCATCTAGGAGAGATTCATTGTTCTTGTTGAGGCAGCAATAATTCCCAGCATAGGTAACCAATTTCCAACAGACTGAGTTGAGCGCTGGACTGAGGTAAGGGTTGTGAAGGAATTCTCCTTGCATGCAGTTCTCCTCATATCAGTATGATCCATGAAACCCCCTTGGAATAAAATCATTATAATTCTTTGAGGGCTAAGATCATAGTTACTCTAGATTCTGGATAGTATCTGACACTTAAATGTGTGCTGACTCTATTTAATATTTGAATAAACCAAAACAAGGTAATTCACATTTCAGGTAGTAAAAACAAAATAAGGCATTATGGTAGGCAGAATTCTAAAATGGTCACAAAGATTCCTGCACCTTAGATACTCCTTATGAAATTTCATCTCCTTGAGTATGGATGGGGGAAATCAATAGGACTAGATAAAATTCCCATGAATAAGTGGCCTTAAATAAAAAAGTGAAGGGGTTTTGCAGTCAGTTGATTTGAGTTAATCATGTTTCTTTCTGAGCACATGGGTGGGTCTGACCTAATCAATTGCGCTCTTAAAAGATGTTGGAGACAATAGCACATACTCTTCTTGATGGCCTTGAAAAGCAAGTTGCTGTATTGTGAGAAGAGATAGCCATGTGGTGAGGACCTCAGGGTGGTTTCTAGCAGTTGAGAGGGATCTTCAGCTGATAGCAAGAAAATGAGGACTTCATTTATACAACCTCAAAGAAATGAATTTCTCTCTGACCTGGAATGAGCCTTGAAACAGAATCTTCCCTAGCGAAACTTCCAGATGAGGCAGTAGCCTGGCTGATAACCTGATTTCAGCCTTGTGAGACACCAGAGTGTTCCCAGACTTCTGATCTACAGAAATTATGAGATAATAAATGAGTGATGTTTGAAGGTATTAAAACTGGATAATTTTTAAAGCAGCAATCAGTAATTAATAAGACACATATTTATATCATGCAAATATGTTTAGTTTATTATGAAACATTTCAAAACTCTCATAATTGCCTTCCTTCTTAAATGAATTCAATATGAAAGTCAGAAAAATCTGGTAATTTAATTTCTACATCTATTCTGTGGAAGCCATAAAAATGGTTCCCACAGTATCATAATAGTTTACAACTTTCTAAAAGATATAGATATTAGATATAGATATGGAAATTAAGGATGTATCAACAAGGCACACGAGGAGACAGTTCTGAAAATAATAAATGCTAGCCCTTATTTGAGAAGTACACTTACTAGGACTGAATATCAATGAGACATAATTGCTAGATGCTTTCATATTCCAGCTTAGCAAAATAAAACTGTCTAATTTTGAAATGTTGAAAATGTCAATGCATGCAAATTTGAGGAAGGCTTGGAAATCATAGGGTGACAGAAGGGAAGAAAGAACAAAGATGAAATCCTACAATTAGATTTTCCTGATATGAATATGAAATATAAAATACACACAAAAATACTAGTAGTAATTCCTCAATTGCCAATGTCACCATGTTCTACAAAATGATAAGTGGACAGTCTATGTTAAAAAGGATGAATGACGGAGACAAACAGAAAATGGCGGAAGAGTAAGACGCGGAGATCACCTGCCTCCTCACAGATACATCAGAAATACATCTACACGTGGAACTTCTATAGAACACCCACCGAACGCTGGCAGAAGACCTCAGACCTCCCCAAAGGCAAGAAACTCCCCACGTACCTGGGTAGGGCAAAAGAAAAAAGAATAAACAGAGACAAAGAATAGGGACGGGACCTGGACCAGTGGGAGGGAGCCGTGAAGGAGGAAAGGTTCCAACACACTAGAAGCCCCTTCGCGGGCGGAGTCTGTGGGTGGCGGAGGGGGAATCTCCGGATTCGCGGAGGAGAGCGTAGCAACAGGGTGCAGAGGGCAAAGCGGAGAAATTCCCGCACAGAGGATCGGTGCCGACCGGCACTCACCAGCCCGAGAGGCTTGTCTGCTCACCCGCCGGGGCGGGCGGGGCTGGGAGCTGAGGCTCCGGCTTCAGTCAAATCCCAGGGAAAGGTCTGGAGTTGGCAGAGTGAAAACAGCCTGAAGGGGTTAGTGCGCCACGGCTAGCCGGGAGGGAGTCCGATTGAAGTCGGGAGCTGCTGAAGAGGCAAGAGACCTTTTCTTCCCTCTTTGCTTCCTGGTGCGTGAGGAGAGGGGTTTAAGCGTGCTGCTTAAAGGAGCTCCAGAAACGGGCGCGGAGCTGCCGAAGAGACAGGAGACTTTTTCTTGCCTCTTTGCTTCCTGGGGCGCGAGGAGAGGAGATTAAGGGCATCTCCTAAAGGAGCTCCAGAAACCGGCGTGAGCCGTGGCTGTCGGCACGGACAGTAGAGACGGGTGTGGGACGCTAGGGTTGCTGCTGCCGCCACCAAGAGGCCTGTGTGCGAGTAGAGGTCACTCTCCACACCACCCCTTCCAGGAGCCCATGCAGCCCGCCACTGCCGGGGTCCCGGGATCCAGGGACAGCTTTCCCGGGAAAATACGCAGCGCGCCTCGCGCCGATACAGCGTCACACAGGCCTCTGCCACCGCGGGCTCGCCCCGGATCCGTGCCCCTCCCTCCCCCCGGTCTGTGCCAGAGCGCCTGAATCAGCTGATCCTTTAACCCCGTCCTGTCTGAGCGAAGGGCAGACGCCCTCGGACGACCTACACGCAGAGGCGGGGCCAAGTCCAAAGCTGAACCCCAGGAGCTGTGCGAACAAAGAGGAAAGGGGGAGGTCTCTTCCAGCAGCCTCAGAAGCAGCGGATTAAAGCTCCACAATCAACTTGAAGTGCCCTGCATCTGTGGAAAACCTGAATAGCGAAATATCCCAAGTTGAGGAGGTGGACTTTGGGAGCAAGATATACTATTATTTTCCCCTTTTTTTCTTTTTGTGAGTGTGTGCTGCTGTGTGAAATTTTGTCTGTATAGGTTTTCTTTCACCATTTGTCCCAGGGTTAGACTGACCCGTTTTTTGTTTTATTTTTTAATAGAAATTTTTCTTCTTAATAATTACTTTTTATTTTAATAACTATATTTTATCCTACTTTATTTTGTCTTCTCCCTTTCTTTCTTCCTTTCTTTCTTCCTTCCATCCCCCCTTCCTTCCTTCCTTTCTTCCTCCCTTTCTTCCTCCATTCCTTCCTCCCTCCCTTCCTTCCTCCCTTTCTTCCTCCCTTCCTTCCTCCCTTTCTTCCTTCCTCTCTTGCTTTCTTCCTTCCTTCATTTCTTCCTTTCTTCCTGCCTTCTTTTCTTCCTTCTTCCCTTCCCTCCCTCCCTCCCTCCTTCCTTCCTTCCTCTTTCTTCCTTTCTTTCCTTTCTATTTTTTCTCCCTTATATTTTGAGCCGTGTGGATTAAAGGCTTTTGGTGCTCCAGCCAGGTGTCAGGGCTGTGTCTCTGATGTGGGAGAACCAACTTCAGGACACTGGTCCACAAGAGGCCTCCCAGCTCCACACAATATCAAACTGCAAAAATCTCCCACAGATCGCCATCTCAACACCAAGACCCAGCTTCACTCAAGGACCAGCAACAAACATTGCTAGACACCCTATGCCCAACAAAGAGCAAGACAGGTCTACAGCCCCATCCATTAGAAGAGAGGCTGCCTAAAATCATAATAAGGCTACCAATATCCCCAAACACACCGCCAGACGTGGACCTACCCACCAGAAAGACAAGATACAGCCTCATCCACCAGAACAGAGACACTAGTCCCCCCAACCAGGAAACCTACTTAACCCACTGAACCAACCTCAGCCACTGGGGACAGCCACCAAAAACAGAGGGAACTATGAACCTGCAGCCTGCAAAAAGGAGACCCCAGACACAGTAAGATAAGCAAAATGAGAAGACAGAAAAACACACAGCAGATGAAGGAGCAAGATAAAAACACACCAGACCTAACAAATGAAGAGGAAATAGGCAGTCTACCTGAAAAAGAATTCAGAATAATGATAGTAAAGATGATTCAAAATCTTGGAAATAGATAGACAAATTGCAAGAAACAGTTAACGAGGACCTAGAAGAAATAAAGAGGAAGCAAGCAACAATGAGCAACACAATAAGTGAAATGAAAAATATTCCAGATGGGATCAATAACAGAATAACTGAGGCAGAAGGACGGATAAGTGACCTGAAAGATAAAATAGTGGAAATAACTACTGCAGAGCAGAAGAAAGAAAAAAGAATGAAAAGAACTGAGGAGAGTCTCAGAGACCTCTGGGACAACATTAAATGCACCAACATTCGAATTATAGGGGTCCCAGAAGAAGAAGAGAAAAAGAAATGGACTGAGAAAATATTTGAATAGATTATAGTTTAAAACTTCCCTAATAGAGGAAAGGAAATAGTCAATCAAGTCCAGGAAGCACAGAGAGTCCCATACAGGATAAACCCAAGGATAAACACGCCGAGACACATAATAATCAAACTGTCAAAAATTAAATACAAAGAAAACATATTAAAAGCAGCAAGGGAAAAACAACAAATAACACACAAGGGAATATCCATAAGGTTAACATCTGATCTTTCAGCAGAAACCCTACAAGCCAGAAGGGAATGGCAGGACATATTTAAAGTGATGAAGGAAAAAAACCTATAACCAAGATTACTCTACCCAGCAAGGATCTCATTCAGATTTGATGGAGAAATTAAAATCTTTACAGACAAGCAAAAGCTGAGAGAGTTCAGCAACACCAAACCAGCTTTACAACAAATGTTAAAGGAACTTCTCTTGGCAAGAAACACAAGAGAAGGAAAAGACCTACAAGAACAACCTGAAACAATTAAGTAAATGGTAATAGGAACACACATATCAATAATTACCTTAAATGTAAATGGATTAAATGCTGCCATCAAAAGACACAGACAGGCTGAATGGATACAAAAACAAGGCCCATATATATGCTGTCTACAAGAGACCCACTTCAGAACTAGGGACACATACAGACTGAAAGTGAGGGGATGGATAAAGATATTCCATGCAAATGGAAATCTGAAGAAAGCTGGAGTAGCAATTCTCATATCAGACAAAATAGACTTTAAAATAAAAACCATTACAAGAGACAAAGAAGAACACTACATAATGAATGATCAAGGGATCGATCCATGAAGAAGATATAACAATTGTAAATATTTATGCACCCAACATAGGAGAACCTCAATACATAAGGCAAATACTAACAGCCATAAAAGGGGAAATCGACATAACACAATTATAGTAGGGAGCTTTAACACCCCACTTTCACCAATGGACAGATCATCCAAAATGAAAATAAATAAGGAAACACAAGATTTAAATGATACATTAAACAACTTGGACTTAATTGATATTTATAGGACATTCCATCCAAAAACAACAGAATACACATTTTTCTCAAGTGCTCATGGAACATTCTCCAGGATCAATCATATATTGGGTAACAAATCTAGCCTTGGTAAATATCAGAAAATTGAAATCATATCAAGTATCTTTTCCGACCAGAATGTTCGGAGACTAGATATCAATTACAGGAAAACATCTATTAAAAAATACAAACACATGGAGGCTAAACAATACACTACTTAATAATGAAGTGATCACTGAAGAAATCAAAGAGGAAATCAAAAAATACTTAGAAACAAATGACAATGGAGACACAACGACCCAGAACCTATGGGATACAGCAAAAGCAGTTCTAAGAGGGAAGTTTATAGCAATACAATCATACCTTAAGAAACAAGAAACATCTCGAATAAACAACCGAACTTTGCACCTGAAGCAATTAGAGAAAGAACAAAAAAAAAAAACACCCAAATTTACCAGAAGGAAAGAAATCATAAAGATCAGATCAGAAATAAATGAAAAAGAAATGAAGGAAAGAATAGCAAAGATCAATAAAAGTAAAAGCTGGTTCTTTCAGAAGATAAATAAAATTGATAAACCATTAGCCAGACTCATCAAGAGAAAAACGGAGAAGACTCAAATCAATAGAATTAGAAATGAGAAAGGAGATGTAACAATGGACACTGCAGAAATACAAAAGATTATTAGAGATTACTACAAGCAACTGTATGCCAATAAAATGGACAACCTGGAAGAAATTGACAAATACTTAGAAATGCACAACCTGCCGAGACTGAACCAGGAAGAAATAGAAAATATGAACAGACCGATCACAAGCACTGAAATTGAAACTGTGATTAAAAATCTTCCAACAAACAAAAGCCCAGGACCAGATGGCTTCACAGGCAAATTCTATCAAACATTTAGAGAAGAGCTAACACCTATCCTTCTCAAACTCTTCCAAAAGATAGCAGAGGGAGGAACACTCCCAAACTCATTCTATGAGGCCACGATCAACCTGATACCAAAACCAGACAAAGACGTCACAAAGAAAGAAAACTACAGGCCAATATAACTGATGAACATAGATGTAAAAATCCTCAACAAAATACTAGCAAACAGAATCCAACAGCACATTAAAAGGTTCATACACCATGATCAAGTGGGGTTTATTCCAGGAATGCAAGGATTCTTCAATATACGCAAATCAATCAACGTGATACACCATATCAACAAACTGAAAGAGAAAAACCATATGATCATCTCAATAGATGCAGAGAAAGCTTTTGACAAAATTCAACACCCATTTATGATAAAAACCCTGCAGAAAGTAGGCATAGAGGGAACTTTCCTCAACATAATAAAGGCCATATATGACAAACCCACAGTCAGCATTGTTCTCAATGGTGAAAAACTGAAACCATTTCCACTAAGATCAGGAACAAGACAAGGTTGCCCACTCTCACCACTCTTATTCAACCTAGTTTTGGAAGTTCTAGCCACAGCAATCAGAGAAAAAAAAGAAATAAAAGGAATCCAAATCGGAAAAGAAGAAGTAAAGCTGTCACTGTTTGCAGATGACTTGATACTATACATAGAGAATCCTAAGGATACTACCAGAAAAGTACTAGAGCTAATCAATGAATTTGGTAAAGTATCAGGATACAAAATTAATGCACAGAAATCTCTGGCATTCTTATACACTAATGATGAAAAATCTGTGAGTGAAATTAAGAAAACACTCCCATTTACCATTGCAACAAAAAGAATAAAATATCTAGGAATAAACCTACCTAAGGAGACAAAAGACTTGTATGCAGAAAACTATAAGACACTGATGAAAGAAATTAAAGATGATACAAATAGATGGAGAAATATACCATGTTCTTGGATTGGAAGAATCAACATTGTGAAAATGACTCTACTACCCAAAGCAATCTACACATTCAATGCAACCCCTATCAAATTACCACTGGCATTTTTTACAGAAATAGAACAAAAAATTTCACAATTTGTATGGATACACAAAAGCCCCCGAATAGCCAAAGCAATATTGAGAACGAAAAATGAAGCTGGAGGAATCAGGCTCCCTGACTTCAGACTATACTACAAGGCTACAGTAATCAAGACAGTATTTTACTGGCACAGAAACAGAAACATAGATCAATGGAACAGGATAGAAAGCCGAGAGATAAACCCACACACATATGGTCCCCTTTTCTTTGATAAAGGAGGGAAGGATATACAGTGGAGAAAAGACATTCTCTTCAATAAGTGGTGCTGGGAAAACTGGACAGCTACATGTAAAAGTATGAAATTAGAACACTCCCTAACACCACACACAAAAATAAACTCAAAATGGGTTAAAGACCTAAATGTAAGGCCAGACACTGTAAAACTCTTAGAGGAAAACATAGGCAGAACACTCTATGATATAAATCACAGCAAGATCCTTTTTGACCCATCTCCTAGAGAAATGGGAATAAAAACAAAAATAAACAAATGGGACCTAATGAAACTTAAAAGCTTTTGCACAGCAAAGGATACCATAAACAAGACCAAAAGACAACCCTCAGAATGGGAGAAAATATTTGCAAATGAAGCAACTGACAGAGGATTAATATCCAATATTTATAAGCAACTCAGGCAGCTCAATAACAAAAAAGCAAACAACCCAATCCAAAAATGGGCAGAAGAACTAAATAGACATTTCTCCAAAGAAGATATACAGATTGCCAACAAACACATGAAAGAATGCTCAACATCATTAATCATTAGAGAAATGCAAATCAAAACTACAATGAGATATCATCTCACACTGGTCAGATTGGCCATCATCAAAAACTCTAGAAACAATAAATGCTGGAGAGGGTGTGTAGAAACGGGAACCCTCTTACACTGCTGGTGGGAATGTAAATTGATACAGCCACTATGCAGAACAGTATGGAGGTTCCTTAAAAAACTAAAAATAGAACTACCATATGACCCTGCAATCCCACTACTGGGCATATACCCTGAGTAAACCATAATTCAAAAATAGTCATGTACCAAAATGTTCATTGCAGCTCTATTTACAATAGCCAGGACATGGAAGCAACCTAAGTGTCCATCAACAGATGAATGGATAAAGAAGATGTGGCACATATATACAATGGAATATTACTCAGCCATAAAAAGAAATGAAACTGAGTTATTTGTAATGAGGTGGATAGACCTGGAATTTGTCATACAGAGTGAAGTAAGTCAGAAGGATAAAAACAAATACCGTATGCTAACACATATATATGGAATCTAAGGGAAAAAAATGTCATGAAGAGATTAGTGGTAGGATGGGAATAAAAGACAGACCTACTAGAGCATGGACTTGAGGATATGGGTAGGGGGAAGGGTAAGATGTGATGAAGTGAGAGAGTGGTAGGGAGATATATATACTACCAAATGTAAATTAAATAACTAGTGGGAAGCTTCCGCATAGCACAGGTAGATCACCTCTGTGCTTTGTGACCACCTAGAGGGGTGGGATAGGGAGGGTGGGAGGGAGAGTGATGCAAGAGAGAAGAGATATGGGAACATATGTATATGTATAACTGATTCACTTTGTTGTAAAGGAGAAACTAACACACTATTGTAAAACTGTTATACTCCAATAAAGAAGTTAAAAAAAAATAGACAAACAACAAGGTCCTACTATATAGCACAGGGAACTATATTCAATATCCTGCAATAAACCATAATGTAAAATTTTTAAAAAAGTAAAAAATAAATTTAAAAAAAAGATGAATGACCTTAAACTTTATAACCTGTAAAATAGAATTTCAAAGTTAATAAATGGGCTGTTTCCCTTAAGACATTATCATCAGTGCAACAAATATAAAGTACATATTTCAGAAAATATGAGAGGTCTTTTGTAAACCTATTACCAGTATGGATATTTTTATGACAGATCAAATTACCACCTCCCTGCACTCTCAGTATACAGGAATTTATAGCTCATTAAATATAGATAATATGCATTACTTCCTTTTTACTCTCTTTGCTCTGAATATTTTGTTAAATCCTAACAGCTACTATCCTCCAGGGATACTTAAAAGATATTAGATTATAGCTCTGTAGACTTGCTTTTTAAATTTATATTTTATTTATAATTTAATGGGTAATATAGTCACAAGGAAAAAAATAGTATGCAGTGAAAAATAAGCATTCTTCTTTCCCACCTTCTCAGCTCTCCTTTTTTCATATCCAGTGGTGGTTGCTATTGTCCATCTCTTGTGTGTTCTTACAAAAATATTGTATGTGTGTATAACCATGTGTGTGTGGTGTGTGTGTATACATATATATTTTTGTGTATGTCTACTTATTGACAGGAACTCCCCTCACCAATTGCTTTTTCGATTGTCAATAGGCAACTTCTATTAACTGGTAAGTTTCTTTCTCTGATAGTTAATTCCATTTCTTTAAATTACACATTAATACTTCCAGATCTCTTATTAATTTAAGAGAATATCTATTAACTTTTTGAAATAGTAAATAAAAATTTGACTGACTTTACCATGCTTATCCCCTTTTTGGTCTTGAAATTATATGTATTGTAACTAGAAAATATTTCTTATTCTATCAACTACTGAAACCTAGTAATTAAATGTTAAAACCCCTAAAGACAATGAACAGAACAGGAAATCCTAGTGTACATAAACATATGAAATGTTACTCCATCTGACTAGCAATGAAAAAAAATGAAATTTCAATGAGATACAACGTTAATCATGTGACCTGGGTGAGCTGTTCTATGTGAATATTTATATAACTACAATGGAGAGTAATTTGAATATGTCCAGCAAAGGTTAAGATGCATATACTCAGAATTTCATGTCATTTCTATATAAGAAACTCACAAAAATATATGAGGAATTATGTAAAGAATGTTCATTGCAATACTGAACAAAAAAATTCACAAACCAAGAAAAAAAATTTTTTGTTAAGAGAGTGGATTAAAAAAATCATGGTATGTTTGTGCAAATGGAATACTATACTGTAATAAAAACCAATACACTGACATTCCAACATCTACATTGATAAATGTCACAAATATGATTTTGACCAAATAAAAATGTTTTAAAAGAATCCAAAAAAAGATACCATTAGTATAAAGTTCAAACTAGATAATACATCCTATATGTTGTTTGACATACATGGTTTAGGTATAATGTGGCACTTTTATATTTGTTGGCATACTAAATGTTCAATGTTCTTACCTTTCTCATTTAACACTGTATCTGGAAAATCCACTTTGCTACATAGATCTGCCAACTTGCTTTAACAGCTCTTTGCATTCCATTATTTTGGTGTAATAACATATCTTAATGTATACACATTTTCTCCTTTAATCTCTTCTCTTTCCTTATTCTGACTCATACTAACACAGTTGTCTTTAAAACTGCATATTGAAGATGGCAGAACTAAATGATTAAAGAAATTTGTATCTTGAATCAATATTTGAAGAGGATCCACCTATAAGCAGAAGAAACCATTTTAAACTTTGAAAAAAATAAACCACAATGTATTGTGCCACTTGTAGATTGTTTAAACTAAGGCATTAATCTAACATGTTGTTTGTAATTGTATATACATAAGTAATAAAATATGAAATCATACATGGAAATGATAAACATCTAATTTAAGGTAGTGGTGACCTCTGGGTGTGAAGGTCTATGGATAGATACAGGAATGTGATCCTGTGTGAGAACTGAAGTACACAGTGAGGGTGGACCCTATCGGCCCTGTGTTGCTTCTTCAACTATATATGTATTTACTTGATTCTTTATAATTTTTGTATGTTTGATATATTTCAAAAATTGGGGGGTTTGAATTCAGTTCCTTTACTCATTTCTCTCTTTACATTTGGGGTCATCTGAGTGAGTAGAAATGACACATGTGATGATTTTCCATTTTAAACTAAAATCTTTTATTTCTTTCAGTGATTAACACAATAATTAATACATATTATTAATTCAATATATTTTGCTTGTAGAGTGAATTTTATGATGTTTAACCATGAATCATATACATAGTTAATCATATCTTTATCTTCAATATACTGGGAAGGAGCTAACTTGTATTTTATGGCTGACAAAATCAGTCATAAAATGTTATGCATGTTTTAAAGTACAGGGTAAATATCAAGTCACATTTTAGAGAAGAAATGAATTATGGAGGAAAATATGGCAAGGAATAAAAGAAAAAAAGGAAGAGATTTTCTTACATGCCTTAAAATCTACATACTGATCTAATAAAATAAATAGGGCTCAATAATTCAAAAAGCAGCCATCATTTCTAGACTTTAATCTCATATTAATAAAAAAAATCTTGTTGGCTTGGAGGCTCATTTGAATTAATTATATTTTGTGCTCAGAAGCTGTGAAAACTAAACACACATTATTGGAGAGTGATTTAAGAAGTAAGATTAGGAGAACTAAGAAGCTTTTAATTCAAGAGAAGCAATATGAGCAACAACATAGGCCGTCTTTCTACATTAAGGGAATGGATTCAAGCCGCTAAAGTAGAGTGAAATTGATTCCTTCAACAATTTAATCATCTGCAGAGTTTATTAGTGTTTCACTTTACTGGTATCATTGCTTGCCTGCCTTCTTTCTTAAAACTTTGCATTCAAACTTCATACAAATACTGATAATTTAGGCTAAATTTCTTCAAATAGTAAACTCAAATATACTAGGAATATGCTTAAAAACAAAGCGTGAAAGGTTGGCATGAGGAGTTTTATCCACATTAATTACAGATAGCCTACTATTTGCTGGGGGCATATATGATAGCCTTGAAGAGAATAAACTGGTTTTTTTAATTGATATACTCTGTGTTAATAATAGTTTCCCTCAAGGTGAAGTACATTTGAAGATACAAAAATATTTCCAAACACATAGTCATTTTTAAATGAAATGTACCCTAATTACCTCATTTTCAGTCATTTTTGACTTCCTGTTACGTTCTCTATAGTAGGTGGTTAGAAACACTTTCACATTTGTTGTTGTAACCCGTCAGAGGTGAATGTACACCACATGCTCAAAATTCGGTTTTTTGACACTGATAGTGCCATACATGCAACAGGAGGGCATGAAAAAGTTTATCGCTCACATAATGAGGCTTGTGGGGTATAACAGGGTGTACTCAAACTGGTCCAAGGTTGACTTACAAGAGGGGGAAAGGAATCTGGCTTGAGTTTTATGATGGGTAAGGAGTAGAGCTGGGGTGACTGTCATGCTGGTGAGGGCTTGCATGCTTTTCTTCTCTACCAATTCAAAAGCAGGGAACACCTGAGCTATTTTATTAGTTTACCAGATGTGGATCAGAGGGGAAGTGGCAGTGGTGGGACTTGAAAGTTATATGCAGTCAAATACAAAAAATGGATTCAAATTTATTATAATCTTAATGTGTCTGAAATTGCTAAATAATGACCTTACCTATTTCTTTTTCTCTCTGTGCACTATTGTATACTTCAGAATTTGAGACAGTCAGGGATAGCCCTGTGACTGGGTTTCAATCATTGAGCATTGAGAAGTGACATTAAAACTTCTGGGTCCACGTTTAAAATGTAACACACAATATTAATTATATTTCCTGTCTAGATGTAGAGCAACACAGTCACATTTATTGTCTCATTACACATGTTAAATCTGTAACTACCAATTCATTGCTCTCCCAACCAGGATGGCATTTTTTTTTTAAATTTTTTTCTGCTCCAAATGAAATAAGCCTTTCGGCAGAGAAGGCTATAGTTTTCATGACCTGTTCTACCCTGATAGAATTTCTACTGTAAGCCAACTAGAGTATATGAGAGAAGCCTCAAACAAGAGTGCCACAGACTTGCACTCTTCTCACCCAAAGTTTGATAATTTTTCAAGAAAAACAGCTTCAAATTTGTTGCATTTCTTTGATCAAGTTCCAGGTTGCTAAAACAGCTACTTTTCACAATTTTGTCCAGCTTCGTAGTTGCTTTTCAGCATGTGATTTTGCCAAACTTCTCAATCCATCATGCCATAATTTCTGCCTCCCTCATTTCTGTTGAATTCCTTTCTTCTTCTCTAATTTAAATCTTATGTTTCTTTAGAACACTTTCTGTGGTGTCCATTCACATGTTGGTATATTGGTTTCAGTTTTAATTTTATTCTGTATTTATAAAGTAATTTTTTAAATTTTATTTTTATTTTTCCTGAGTTCAGATATTATTTTTAATTTTCTCTGTTTATTCAATGATCACTAAGCTATTTCACATTAAGCTAATTCTAATTTATACTCCCCTTTCATTGCTACTATTATTTTCAAAATTTCATTTTCAGTTGATTTTGATATACTGGGTTAACACATTTCATCTTATTATGGGCTGGTTATGTGGGCCTCTCACTGTTGTGGCCTCTCCCGTTGCGGAGCATAGGCTCCGGACGCGCAGGCTCAGCAGCCATGGCTCACAGGCCCAGCAGCTCCGCGGCACGTGAGATCATCCCGGACGGGGGCACGAACCTGTGTCCCCTGCATCGGCAGGCGGACTCTCAACCACTGCGCCACCAGGGAAGCCCTGGGCATGTCTTTAGAGCAAGACTTCATTGTTTTTCTCACTCTCTTCCCTTCTCCCTCTACCATATGAAATTTCTCTTGCCTTTTCCCTACTGACCATGTTCTCTACAAAAATCGATTGATATTCCTAGTAATGTCAACTCATTCTAGAGTTTTGTTCTGGCAGGATGTTTTTGCCAGCTAGACGAGTATTTTTAGGGCCCAGTATATATCAATACTCAGATACTTTCCTACTTGCTATAATGTATACATATTTCACTCACCCCAAATTGTAGTTCAAAACCTCATTTGACTTTGACTATGTCTCTTGGATAAGCCTGGCAAATGTCCATTTGAAGTGAAGACTCACTTATGTAATGAAGATTTGTTAGAGAGTTCTGTTTTCTGTGGTTCTCAAGATTATTTCATGCTTTTTTATTATTCCCTTGATTCCTTTTAAACAGATTTTTCATTATTCTATAGACAGGGTTGCTCTTGGTGACTACTTCTAGTTTGTGGCTTATGAGACTACCTTGTTACCTAGTTTTTATTGATTAGCTTACAGAAGTTTTTATATGCTAGTTTATATGGCATTTTTATTTCTATAGGATAGGGACTTGAGAGATGTTTTTGATGCAATATTACCTGGCCGTTAGCTGGTCTTTTGAGCATTTCTCTGCTGTAAACTGGTCTTTTAAATAGTCCTCTTTACACAGTTTGAAAGAAATAGAAACAAATGAGAGACTTTAAAATGATATTGGACAGAAGAAAGGACAATAAACCCATACAATATGGGAATTGTTTGCAGAGACTGATGATATTTAGTCTGGTGTAAATGAAAAATCAAGAGAGATGTAACTATCATATTTTTCAAAGTTTTAGTTTTGAACTCATGTTAGGCTTATAAAAAGTTGCAGAAATACTACAGAGAGTTTCAATTAACCCAGGCTCCTCTGTTGTTATCATCTAACATAGCCATAACACACTTACCAAAAGCTAGGTATTAAAAAGGGCCAAACACTGTTACCTAAAATGCAGAACTTCATTAGTTTTTTTCCCCCAATAATGACGTGTGTGTGTGTGTGTGTGTGTGTGTGTGTGTGTGTGTGTGTGTGTGTGATTCAGGGTTCAAAAATTCAAGTTAAATTTGTGAAAGTTCCCCAATTTTTCTTATCTTTCTTAACACTTCGGTGGCCACTGGTCAGTTATTTCATAGAAGGTCCCTCAGTTTGGGATTGCCTGATGTTTCCTCATGATTAGAATGAAGAAACATATTTTGACTAGACTACTTCAGAAGTGCTGTGTTCTTCTCCGTGCATCACACCATGATGTTAACATGTCTTATTATTTATTACAGGTAATAGTAACTGTGACCATTATGGAATTTCTCCACTGCCAAATTACCTTTTTTTCTCTCTTTATAATAATTAATAGATCTGGGTCTTTATTCCCGTCCTGCCCCTAGGTTCTTCATGACCTTTTTTTTTAAATTCCATATATATGTGTTAGCATACAGTATTTGTTATATACTTCACTCTGTATGACCACCTATAGGGGTGGGATAGGGAAGGTGGGAGGGAGGGAGATGCAAGAGGGAAGAGATATGGGTATATATGTATATGTATAGCTGATTCACTTTGTTATAAAGCAGAAACTACCACCATTGTAAAGCAATTATACTCCAATAAAGATGTTAAAAAATTAATATCTTGGGGAGAAATACTTTGAACCTATGCATATACCATATTTCAAACTTTCACATGCTAACTTTTGCATCCATGTGAGGACTTTGTCTGAAATCATTATTACTGTGATATTTGACTAATGGTGATTGTTATTTCTCTTTTCTTCTCCATTTAATATTTGGAATTCTTATGTAAGGAAGAGCTGTTCCTAATCCCCCATATATTTATTTATTTAAAGATTTGTTTCTATTAGTATAGACTCATTCATATTTGTTTTACCCTATGGAATATATTTTATTATTATATTACTATCTTCATATATTTGTGGTTCAAATTGTTCCAGTTTTCATCTTTAGGAGTTCTAACAAGTTGACTAGTCTGTCCTTTAAAACAGTTTTTTTCAACACTACCTTATTTCTGGAACTACAAGATGTTCTAGGCTTATCTCATATTTTCTCTCCTGCAACCTTTAAATTAGCTATGACTCCAAACATCCATGAATCCTCTTTGAGAAGAGTCTTTAGAAACCTATCTGTCTATCATCTGTCTATCATCCTTCATCTATCTTTCTCTTGAAATCAATGAGTTTGATTAGGAACCAAGATGGTGGAGTAGAAAGACGTGCTCTCACTCCCTCTTGCGAGAACACCAGAATCACAACTAGCTGCTGGACAATCATCGACAAGAAGACACATGAACTCACCAGAAAAGATACCCCACATCCAAAGACAAAGGAGAAGCCACAATGAGATGGTAGGAGGGGCGCAATCACAGTAAAATGAAATCCCATAACTTCTGGGTGGGTGACTCACAGACTGGAGAACACTTATACCACAGAAGTCCACCCACAGGAGTGAAGGTTCTGAACCACACGTCAGGCTTCCTAACCTGTGGGTCCGGCAATGGGAGTAATTCCTAGAGAATCAGACTTTGAAGGCTAGTGATATTTGATTGCAGGACTTCAACAGGACTGGGGGAAACAGACTCCACACTTGAAGGGCACACACAAAGTAGTGTATGCATTGGGACCCAGGGGAAGGAGCAGTGACCCAAGGGGAGACTGAAGCAGACTTAAATTCTAGTGTTGGTGGGTCTCCTGCAGAGGTGAGGGGTGGCTGTGGGTCACTGTGGGGACAACAACACTGGCAGCAGAAGTTCTGGGAAGTACTCCTTGGCATGAGCCTTCCCAGAGTCTGCCATTGGCCCCACCAAAGAACCCAGGTAGGCTCCAGTGTTGGGTTGCCTCAGGCCAAACAACCAACAAGGAGGGAACTCAGCTCCACCAATCAGCAGTCAAGTGGATTAAAGTTTTACTGAGCTCTTCCCATCAGAGTAACAGCCAGCTCTACCCACCACCACTCCCTCCCATCAGGAAACTTGCACAAGCATATTAAATAGCCTCGTCCACCAGAGGGCAGACAGCAGAACAAGAAGAACTACAGTCCTGCAGCCTGTGGAACAAAAACCACATTATTTTTGTGGAACAAAAACCACATGAAGGAACAAGATAAAACCCCAGAAAAACAACTAAATGAAGTGTAGATAGGCAAACTTTGAGAAAAAGAATTCAAAATAATGCTAGTGAAGATGATCCAGGACCTCAGAAAAAGAATGGAGGAAAAGATCAAGAAGATGCAAGAAATGTTTAACAAAGACCTAGAAGAATTAAAGAAAAAACAATTAGAGATGAATAATACAATAACTGAAATGAAAACTACACTAGAAGGAATCAATAACAGAATAACTGAGGCAGAAGAACTGATAAGTGACCTGGATGACAGAATGGTGGAATGCAGTGCTACAGAACAGAATAAAGAAAAAAAGAATGAAAAGAAATGAAGACAGCCTTAGAGACCTCTGGGACATTAAATGCAACAACATTAGCATTATAGGGGTCCTAGAAGGAGACGTGAGAGAGAAAGGACACAAGAAAATATTTGAAGATATTGCAGTTGAAAGCTTCCCTAACATGAGAAAGGAAGTAGCCATCCAAGTACAGGAAGCACAGAGAGTCCATACAGGACAAACCCAAGGAGAAACACACCGAGACACATATAATCAAATTGGCAAAAATTAAAGACAAAGAAAAATTATTGAAAGCAGCAAGGGAAAAACAACAAATAACATACAAGGGAACTCCCATAAGGTTAACACCTGATTTCTCAGCAGAAACTCTACAAGCCAGAAGGGAGTGTCATGATATACTTAAAGTGATGAAAAGGAAGAACCTACAACCAAGATTACTCTACCTGGCAAGGATCTCATTCAGATTCGTTGGAGAAATCAAAAGCGTTACAGACAAGCAAAAGCTAAGAGAATTCAGCACCACCAACCCAGCTCTACAACAAATGCTAAAGGAACTTCCCTAAGGGGGAAACAGAAGAGAAGAAAAGGACCTACAAAAACAAACCCCAAACAATTAAAATGGTCATAGGAACATACATATCGATAATTACCTTTAATGTGAATAGATTAAATGCTCCGACCAAAAGACACAGGCTTACTGAATGGATAAAAGAACAAGACCCATCTATATGCTGTCTACAAGAGACCAACTTCAGATCTAGAGACACATACAGACTGAAAGTGAGGGGATGGAAAAAGATATTCCATGCAAATGGAAATCAAAAGAAAGCTGGAGTAGCAATACTCATATAAGATAAAATAGACTTTAAAATAAAGGATGTTATAAGAGACAAGGAAGGACACTACATAATGATCAAGGGATCAATCCAAAAGAAGATATAACAATTATAAATATATATGCACCCAACATAGGAGCACCTCAATATATAAGGCAACTGCTAACATATATAAAAGAGGAAGTCGACAGTGACACAATAATACTGGGGGAATTTAACACCTCACTTACACCAATAGACAGATCATCCAAAATGAAAATTAATGAGGAAACACAAGCTTTAACTGACACAGTAAACCAAATACATTTAATTGATATTTATAGGATATTCCATCCAAAAACAGCAGATTACACTTTCTTCTCATGTGTGCATGGAACATTCTCCAGGATAGATCACATCTTGGGTCACAAATCAAGCCTCAGTAAATTTAAGAAATTTAAATCATATCAAGCATCTTTTCTGACCACAACGATATGAGATTAGAAATCAATTACAGGGAAAAAAACGTAAAAAACATGAACAAATGGAGGCTAAACAATACATTACTAAATAACCAAGAGATCACTGAAGAAATCAAAAAATACCTAGAGACAAATGACAATGAAAACATGATGATCCAAAACCTATGGGATGCAGCAAAAGCAGTTCTAAGAGGGAAGTTTATAGCTATACAAGCCTACCTCAAGAAACAAGAAAAATCTCAAATAAACAATCTAACCTTACACCTAAAGGAACTAGAGAAAGAAGAAAGAAAAAAAAAAAAACAAACAAAGTTAGCAGAAGGAAAGAAATCATAAAGATCAGAGCAGAAATAAATGAAATAGAAACAAAGAAAACAATAGCAAAGATCAATAAAACTAAAAGCTGGTTCTTTGAGAAGATAAACAAAATTGATAAACCATTAGCCAGACTCATTAAGAAAAAGAGGAAGAGGACTCAAATCAATAAAATTAAAAATGAAAAGGGAGAAGTTACAACAGACACCACAGAAATACAAACCATCCTAAGAGACTACTACAAGCAATTCTATGCCAATAAAATGGACAACCTGGAAGAAATGGACAAATTCTTAGAAAGGTATAACCTTCCAAGACTGAACTGGGAAGAAATAGAAAATATGAACACACAATTTCATCACAAGTAATGAAATTGAAACTCTGATTAAAAATCTTCCAACAAACAAAAGCCCAGGACCAGATGGCTTCACAGGTGGATTCTATCAAACATTTAGATAAGAGCTAACACCCATCCTTCTCAAACTCTTCCAAAAATTTTGGACGAAGGAACACTCCCAAACTCTTTCTATGAGGCCACCATCACCCTGATACCAAAACCAGACAAAGATACTACAAAAAAAGAAAATTACACCAATATCACTGATGAAATCAGATGCAAAAATCCTCATCAGAATACTAGCAAACAGAATCCAACAACACATTAAAGGATCATACATCATGATCAGGTGCGATATCCCAGGGATACAAGGATTCTTCAATATATGTAAATCAATCAGTGTGATAAACCATATTAACAAATTGAAGAATAAAAACCATATGATCATCTCAATGGATTCAAAAAACCTTTTGACAAAATTCAACACCCATTTATGATAAAAACTCTCCCAAATGTGGGCATAGAGGGAACTTACCTCAACATAATAAAGGCTGTATATGACAAACCTACAGCAAACATCATTCTCAATGGTGAAAAACTGAAAGCATTTTCTCTAAGATCAGGAACAAGACAAGGATGTCCACTCTCACCACTATTATTCAACATAGTTTTGGAAGTCATAAACACAGCAATCAGAGAAGAAAAAGAAATAAAAGAAATACAAATTGGAAAAGAAGAAGTAAAACTGTCACTGTTTGCAGGTGACATGATACTATACATAGAGAATCCTAAAGAGGCCACCAGAAAACCATTAGAGCTAATCAATGAATTTGGTAAAGTTGCAGGATACAAAATTAATACACAAAAATCTCTTGCATTCCTATACACTAATGATGAAAAATATGAAAGAGAAATTAAGGAAATACTCCCATTTACCATTGCAACAAAAAGAATAAAATACCTAGGAATAAACCTACCTAGGGATACAAAAGACTTGTTTGCAGAAAATTATAAGACACTGATGAAAGAAATTGAAGACGATACCAACAGATGGAGAGATATACCATGTTCTTGGATTGGAGGTATCAATGTTGTGAAAATGACTATATTACCCAAAGCCATCTACAGATTCAATGCAATGCATATCAAATTACCAATGGCATTTTTTACAGAACTAGAGCAAAAAATCTTAAAATTTGTATGGAGACACAAAAGACCCCAAATAGCCAAAGCAGTCTTGAGGGGAATAAAAAGGAGCTAGAGGAATCAGACTCCCTGACATCAGACTATACTACAAAGCTACAGTAATGAAGACAATATGGTACTGGCACAAAAACAGAAACATAGATCAATGGAACAAGATAGAAAGCCCAGAGATAAGCCCATGCACCTATGGTCAACTAATCTATGACAAAGGAGGCAAGGATATACAATGGAGAAAAGACAGTCTCTTCAATAAGTGATTCTGGGAAAACTGGACAGCTACATGTAAAAGAATGAAATTAGAACACTCCCTAAACACCATACACACAAATAAATTCAAAATGGATTAGAAACCTAAATGTAAGACTGGACATTATAAAACTCTTAGAGGAAAACACAGGAAGAGCACTCTTTGACATAAATCACAGCAAGATCTTTTTTGACCCACCTCCTAGACTAATGGAAATAAAAACAAAAATAAACAAATTGGACCTAATGAAACTTAAAAGCTTTTGCATAGCAAACGAAACCATAAACAAGACAAAAAGACAACCCTCAGAATGGGAGAAAATATTTGGAAATGAATCAATGGACAAAGCCTTAATCTCCAAAATATATAAACAGCTCATGCATCACAATATTAAAAAAACAACCCATTCCAAAAATGGGCAGAAGACTTAAATAGACATTTCTCTAAAGACATACAGATGGCCAAGAAGCACACAAAAAGGTGCTCAACATCACTAATTATTAGAGAAATACAAATCAAAACTACAGTGAGGTATCACCTTACACCAGTTAGAATGGGCATCATCAGAAAATCTACAAACAACAAATCCTAGAGAGGGTGTGGAGAAAAGGGAACCCTCTTGCACTGTTGGTGGGAATGTAAATTGATACAGCAACTATGGATAACAGTATGAAGCTTCCTTAAAAAACTAAAAATAGAATTTCCATATGATCCAGCAATCCCACTACTGGTCATATACCCAGAGAAAACCATAATTCAAAAAGACACGTGCACCCCAATGTTCATTGCAGCACTATTTACAGTAGCCAGGTCATGGAAGCAACCTAAATGCACATTGACAGACGAATGGATAAAGAAGTTGTGGGACATATATACAATTGAATATTATAATGGAACAAAATTGGGTCATTTGTTGAGATGTGGTTGGATCTAGAGACTGTCATACAGAGTGAAGTAAGTGAGAAAGAGAAAAACAAATATCGTATATTAACGCATATATGTGGAACCTAGGAAAATGATACAGATGCAGTGGTTTGCAGGGCAGAAGTTGAGACACAGTTGTAGAGAACAAACGTATGGACACCAAGGGGGGAAAGTGGCGGTGGGGTGGGGATGGTGGTGTGATGAATTGTGCAATTTGGATTGGCATGTATACACTGATGTGCATAAAATCAATGACTAATAAGGACCTGATGTATAAAAAATTAAATTTAATTTAATTTAAAAATTTTAAAAAAATTGAGAGCACTGAGTAAACTACCACTCAGTAATTCTAAGAAAAAAAAAAAAGAGTTCATGTTGATAACTCTGATTCTGATTCAACTCACAAGATTATTTTAGCCTCCTTTTCTTTTTTTCGCTTCTTTCTCCAAAAGTGAGAAATCTGACTCTCATTATCTACAAAATATTTATTTATTGATTAAAGTTTGTGTATGTATAAGGCATTTTTATAATTGCTAATCTTTAACTCTGTGATAAAATTATTGTTGAGATATGGTTGATTTACAATGTTGTGTTAGTTTCATACAGCATAGTGATTTTTTTTTCAGATTATATTCCCTTATTGGTTATTTTAATATATCGGGTATAATTCTCTGTGCTATACAGTGAATCCTTTTTGCTTAACTATTTTATGTATAGTAGTTTGTATCTGTTAATCTCATACTCCTAATTTGGCCTTCCCTCTCCCCTTCTCCCTTTTGGTAACCATAAATTTGTTTTCTATGCCTGTGAGTCTGTTTCTGTTTTGTATGTAGAATCATTTGTATTACTTTTTGGAGTCCACATATAAGTGTTATCATATAGTATTTGTCTTTGTCTGCCTTATTTCACTAAGCATAATATTCTCTAGGTCCATCCACATTACTGTAAATGATAATATTTCTTTGCTTTTTATAGCTGAATAAGATTCTATTGTAAGCCAATCATCTTTTGATGGGCAGTTAGGTTGTTTTCATGTCTTGGCTATTGTAAACAGTACTGCAGTGAACATTGGGGTACATGTACCTTTTCAAATTAGAGTTTTTGTTTTTGATGGATATGTACCCAGGAGTAGAATTGCTGGATCATACGGTAGTTCTATTTTTAATTTTTAAGGAACCTCCATACTGTTTTCCATAGTGGCTGCACCAATTTACATTCTCACCAGCAGAGTATGAAGGTTCCCTTCTCTCCACATCCTCTACAGCATTTGTTATTTGTGAACTTTTAAAAAATTTTACTTATTTATTTGGTTGCACCAGATCTTAGTTGCAGCTCCAGGTCTCCTTAGTTGTGGCACATGAACTCTTAGTTGTGGCATGCATGTGGGATCTAGTTCCCCGACCAGATATTTGTGAACTTTTTGATGCTAGCCATTCTGACTTGTGTGAGTTGATTCCTATTGTGGTTTTGATCTTTATTTCTCTAATAATTAGTGATGTTGAGCATCTTTTCATGTGCCTGTTAGCTATCTTTATGTCTTCTTTGGAAAAATGTTTATTTAGACCTTCTGTCCATTTTTTGGTTGGGTTGTTTGTTTTTTTGATGTTGAGTTGTATGAGCTATTTATATACTTTGGATATTAACCCCTTATCTGTAACATAATTTGCAAATACTTTCTCCCATTCTGTAGGTTGTCTTCCTTTTGTCAATGGTTTCTTTTGCTGTACCAAAGCTTTTAAGTTTCACTGGGTCCCATTTGTTTATTTTTGCTTTTATTTCTTTTTTAAGTCTCTTCCCCTGGAGAGTAAGCATTTGTTATGGAGAATATTTTAAATCTATCCCAAAATGTTTACTTTTCTCCTCTGTGCTACCGAAGTCAAAAGGGATCTTTCTTGGCTCTTCCCCATGAGAACTTGGTGAGGCTTTTGGAGGCCAAATTTATGAAAGCTGGGAGGTGGGGGGGCTCATAAGAGTACAGTCCTTGGGTTTTCTCACTGTCTCACTAATCCTTACTAAGTCTCCAGTAATTTTTCGAAATTACCATTTAAGTGTTTTTACTAGTATATAGCTCTAGATCATTCTGCCCCAGGTAATCAGATCTTGGTTGTGACTCTCTGTACTTGCCTATTTCTTCAGATTTCAGGTGGTAGTTTGCCGTTTTACCTCAACTCTCCAATAAGTCTAACAAAATTCATTGATTTTCAGTTAGCTTTTTTCTTAGTGTAAGAATGGGAGTAATGCCTTTCAAGCTCTTCATATATCAGAGCTGAAAATAGAAATGGCCTTCATGTTTTCTTTTAAAGTATTTTTTAATCTTAGTTCATTATGATCAGAAAGTGATTTTTATAGCTATATTTGTAATATTATGTTTTATTAAAGTGACTTATACTTTAAATCTACTACATGATCTAATTTTGTGAATGTGTTGTAGGCATTTGAGATGACTGTGTAGGGTGTTGTGTTCAATATACATCCATAAAGTCTACCCTGTTAATTATGTTGTTAGACCTTTTTCTCTCCACCTATATTTTCATCGACTTTATCTATCTTGTACTGAGTGTGATGTATTAAAACTTGCTATTATTATTGTGTTTCTATCTGTGTCTCATCACATCTCTTACAATAAGTGCATCATTAAGGTGATATATGTGTTATCTTTATGCTTAAATATTCATACATTTTATATCTTTATCAGGACTTGTGGCTTTTAACATTCAAAAGTGCTTTTTCATGTTTAATGTTCTAACATTTGGATTCCAATTTGTCTTATAGTAGGATCACTATCTGTGCCTTTTATTTGTTTGTTTCCATTTGCCTGCAATACCTTTTTGGATTACTTTACATTCAGCCTTTCTGTCTTACTTTGTTTTAGATGAGTCTCATATACAACACATAGTTAGGTCTTCTCTGGGAGTCATCTTGAAAATCTTGGGTTGTTTTGTTCTTTTCTTTTTTTTAAATGGGTGAGTTAACCCCATTCTTTCTTACTGCTATGACTGATAAGATTTTTCTTAACTTGTAGTAATATTTTATAATTTTGTGTGGTTTTTTATTTGCTACATTTATTTCACTACAAGATGTGTATTCCCTTCTCCTTTATCTGTTTGCTTGTTATTTGTTTTATTTAGGAAGGTTTGTATTTTTTACCTTTTAGTTCTTACCTTTTTGCTTATATGTTTTTCAATGACCTCAGACTTTTAGCAACTTAATTTATCAGTTTATGTGATATCCTTTAATACAGACCTTTTAACCATATGGAAATTAACTTTTTCATTTTCTATTTTCCACTGTCATCACTGTTACATGTTTTAAAATTCTTACAAGTCATTCTTGGTTGAATTATATTCATCCTGTAGCAGATTCCTTAAGAAGGGCTGAGGGTGAAGAATTCTCTAAGGTCCTGTATGCTGAAAACTATTTTTTTCTAAATCCTTGATATTTAAAATGTAGATAACCTGGATATAACACCTGTGGTTCACATTTTCTTTCATTTATTTATTTACTTTTTAATATGCTCCACTGTTACTTTCTTTTACATTCAGGTTTTGAAGTCTGATAAGAGTCTGCTACTTTTACTTCTCTAAGTTATTTGATCTTTTTTCTCATCCAGGTCTTGATAAATTATTCCTGTTTGTTTTGAAAGCTAATAGTCTTACTAGTATATGACTTGAAGTTGATCTTCCTTTGTAAAATTTTCCATATTTTTATTTTCTTCTTTCTATTTCTGGAAAGTTCCTTGGGTTGTAGTTTGTTTTGTTTTGTTTAACATTGTTTAATTTTTTATCTTCAGGAACTCTGACAATTTAAATATATTTGATTCTTTGCCAATTCTTTCCATCTCTACTAACATTTTTTTCTTTTTTCTTTCTGTCATATTCCTTCTTTTGATTACCTTTTTTTCTCTTTTCAGTGTTCTTTATTAAGTTTTCATATGCATCTAATCTCCTTGGGGACTTTGAAATTTATTCTTCATCTCTGATATTTTGTGGTTTTCTTCCATATTTTTCTGATTTCAATCAATTTTCTTCATTAGTCTCTCCTTTTGTCCATTTTTTTAGTTTTTTAATTTTTGATTTAACATATTTTTGCATGTACTTGAGGCTTGTTTGAGTATATTTAACTCTGGAGAGTTGACTTACATTTTCTTTTGTCTCATAACTGTTTTTTAATTGGGTATTGTTCTTTATTTGGTATGTTTGGAATTTTGTTTTTAGATTTTCTGCTGTAGCTATGTAAAGACTTTACTTTCTTCTTACTGACTTTTATGATAATGAAGTATGTCATAAGATGAATAGTTTAATGGTACTTTCTTCTGTCAGGATAGCAAAGTCCAGTTACTTTAGCATATTTTTTTTTAAAAAGTTTATTCCAGGGATGTGGGAGGTTTTGTGAGAAGTCCAAATTTATGATTTATGTTTGTCTTTCAGTACCTTAAGATTCCCCCTTTTCTTTCCACCAATTGCTAAAGGATGCTTTTCCTTTCTTTTTGCCTTTTTTTCTTTTCTCCCACAGAATCTGTGTATTGTAAGAACTGGCCTTTAAATCATGCAATCCTTTAAAATTTAACTGGCCTCTTTAAATAGCACATGTAGCTTTAAATTGTGCCTTTTCAAGTAACTGATACTTTGAATCTTTTCCCTGTAAACCATAATTTAATCTGTCTAGACACTTTTCCAGTGTTTTTGGTTTAGAGTGGATTTAATCTTCTTGGTGGTTATTCAAAATCATGCTCATGGCCCTTTACTTGTCTCTCTCTTCTGTTTTCCCTGCAGATTTTCTGTCTGCATTTGCTCTTCCCAAAGCCTTGTAGCTGGGCTGAGGTAGGGTGGCAGTTGAAGATGCTACACACAGCAATTAGGTGATATTTCACTTTTTACTCACTGCTATTTTGCAATTTGAATTATCTTTCTTTAAGTTATGCTAATTTTGCAGCTTCATGTTGAAATTATTATTTTTTTCCTTCTTGTTCTTTTATGTTAGCTGGCAAGGATATTTGGAGACATGGTTAATAATGCACCTAGTGTTGTTCTTGACTACATATCTTATGACAGTGTTAAGAGTGTCACTTAAAATAAGCATTAACTTTGAATACTTTTAATTGCCTGGGCAAATATAGGATCACTAAAGAAAACAATTTTAGTTATCAATTTAAGGAAGAATATGAGTTAGAAATAACAAAGATGAAATAGGCTGCATTCAAATATATACTGAGTTTCCCATAAATAGAGCTGGTGAAAGCTTTTTTTGAATCATCACTTGAGAAAAATGCTTTGGAAATTTTGGATGCTATAGATCTTTAGGAATTATATAATTCAAAATATAGATGAGCTAAATTTCCTCTATCTACCTGTACTACTTTAAAGCTCTATAATTTTTTGATTATCAAGTGCCTGATAACCAAATTTTTAATTTATTTTACTTTTATAAATCACATCCTGCATTTGTTTCTTTCTTCCTCTCTCCTTTCTCATAACATTCAATGTTTCCTGCTATTATTTAGCTCACCATCTATTTATGCTTCACCCTCTATGTTATGTCTTTAATTTGTAATCCTCAATAATTTTTATCTCCTATAAATCCACCACTGCAGTAATTCACATGTAGAATTCTGTTAATACATACTTGACAAACATACTCTCTGAATACATTTTATCATTAATCTTTGATATATCTTGACAGATATTTAAAGTCTAATATGATAAACACCATAAGACTGAATTCTTTCACTTTTTCTTAAAATATAAAGGAATGTGGCAAAATACTGTGATATTTGAAATCAAATTTCTTTGTTCAGGGTGATACAAATAGTAATATATAATAGTTATCTGAAGTGAATTTTATTCTTTAAAGTAATGCATTAAAGTTTTAGTATTCAATTTATTGCAGATTCTACTTCAGTTTTTGGAAGACAAGCAGAGAATAGATGCTTTAAGTTAAAAAATGAAATAAATCACTGTATTACTATAAGTAGTAGCATAGCATATAAGAGCAAAGAAACACTATAACCCAGGGGTTAAAAATATGATTTAGAGCCAGGATGCCTAGCTCTAAGTACTGGCTATGCCGCTAACTATTTATATGACAGAAAAGTTATTTATCTTTTCTGTGCCTTTTCTTCATCTATATAATGTGAATAATAATAATGCCTAACTAATAGGACTGTAGTAAAAACTAAATAAATACATGTAAAGGTTTTGCAGTATTCCCAACTAAAATTGCATAATAAATTCTAGCTTTTCATAATCTTCATTTTTATGTGATTTTATACTAAAGTGAAAGAAGGAATTGTAGTTCAAGTTACTTAATATTATATGATACATATGCATACATATACATCAAAACACAATATGCCATTAAAGAATATTAAAAGACATTATGTTAGGTTTTCTTTTAAGTTTAACATAGTCTTTCTGTTTTTTTTTTTTTTTTTTTCAGCTTTATTCAGATAATATTGACTCCAACTTTGTTTTTCTTTCTCAGGATTGCTTTGCTATTTGGGGTCTTTTGTGGTTCAATACAAATTTTAGGACTTTTTTTTATTTCTGTAAAAAAGTAATTAAAATTTTGATAGGGATTATATTGAATCTCTAGATGGCTTTGGGTAGTACAGACATGTTAACAACATTAATTCTT
Organism: Kogia breviceps; assembly: GCF_026419965.1. Taxonomy (NCBI): domain Eukaryota; kingdom Metazoa; phylum Chordata; class Mammalia; order Artiodactyla; family Physeteridae; genus Kogia; species Kogia breviceps. Next base: position 38,880,714 of record NC_081315.1, read on the forward strand.
CTGATCTATGAACACAGACTGTCTTTCCATTTATTTGTGTCATTTTGATTTCTTTCATCAATGTCGTAATTTTCACATCTTTCACCTCCTTTGTTAAATGTATTCCTATGTATTTTATACTATTTTATTTTTTATGCTTTTGTAAATGAAATTGTTTTCTTTATTTCTTTTTCAGATAGTTTGTTGTTAATGTATAGAAATGAAACTATTTTTTGTATGTTGATTTTCTATCCTGCAACTTTACTGAATTAGTTTATTAGTTTTAAGTTTTTTGATGGAGTCTTTAGGGTTTTCTATATATAAGATCAAATCTGCAAACAGTTACAGTTTACTTCTTTCTTTTCAATTTGGATGCCTTTAATTTATTTACCTAATTGCTTTTGCTAGGACTTCTAGTACTGTATTGAAAAGGAGTGGTGAGAGTGCGCACCCTTGCTTTGCTCATGATCTTATCAGGAAAGCTTTCAACCATTCACCACTGACTATGATGTGTGCTGTAGGTTTGTCACATATGACCTTTATTATTTTGAGGTAGGTTCCTTCTATACCCAATTAGTTGAGAGTTTTTATCATGAAAAACTGTTGACTTTTGTCAAAGGATTTTTCTGCCTTTATTGAGATGATTCTATGATTTTTATTTTTCATTTTATTAATGTAGTGTGTCACATTTATTGATTTGAATGTGTTGAACCATCTGTGTATCACAGGGATAAATCCTACTTGGTTATGGTGTATGCTTTCTTTAATGTACCATTGAATTCAGTTTGCTAGTATTTTGCAGAGAATTTTTACCTCTATATTCATCATGGATATTGGCTGTAGTGTTCTTATCTGGTTTTGGTATCGAGGAAATGCTGGCATCCTAAAATGAGTTTGGGAGTATTCCCTCCTCTATTTTTTTGAAGAGTTTGAGAAGGATTGGTACTAATTCTTCTTTAAATATTTGGTAGAACTCAACAGTGAAACCATCTGGTACTGGAATTTTTTGTTGTTGTTGGGATGGTTACTGATTCAATATTCTTACTAGCAATTGGTCTGTTCAGAGTTTTTATTTCTTCATGATTCAGTATTGGTAGCTTGTATGTTTCTAGGAATTTATCCATTTCTTCTAGGTTATCCAATTTGGTGGCATATAATTGCTCATAGTAGTCTCTTATGATCTTTCTCTATGATACTAGTTATGTGATTAACACAACACCTTATTATAGTATTAGAATAGTCTGAATTTGACTATACACTCACCTTTGAAGCATATTTTATATTTTCATATGTTTTCTTTCATATGTATCCTGCATTCCTGAAAGACAACTTCTGCTAGGTAAAGTATTCTTGGTTTGCAGGGTTTTTTTTTTTTCTTTCTGCACTTTGAATATATCATCTCACTCTCTCTTGGCCTAAAAAGTTTCTGCTGAGAAATCCACTGATAAGATTATAGGGTTTCCTTATATGTGAGAATATATTTTTCTCTTGATGATTTGAAAATGATATATTTATCTTTGATTTTAGATGGTTTTATTATCATGTGTGTTGAAGAAGATTGTTTTGGCTTGAAAATTTGCAGTGACCTATTAGCTTCATGAACTCAGATATCTAAATCATCTCCAGATTTGGGTAATTCTCAATCATTATTTCTTTTAATAAACTATTGCTCCTTTCTCCCTCCCTTCTTTTAGAACTCCAATAGTACATAGATTGTTTCTTTTAATGATATCCCAAAATCAAAGTAGGATTTCTTTGCTCTTTTTCATTCTTTTTTTCTTTTTGATCCTCTGACTATATTATTTTAAATGGCCTGTGTTTGAGTTCATTACTTGTTTCTTCAAGTGTGCTGTTGAATCTCTCTGTTGATGTATTCATTTCTGTTGTAATATTCAACTCTAGGATTTCTGCTTGATTTTTTAAAATTGTTTCTATTTCTTTGTTTTTACTCATTTTGTTCATTCATTTTTATTCCTAATTTCAGTTAGTTGTATACATGTGACTTTTTGTAGTCCACTGAATTTCTTTGAGAATTATTTTGAATTCTGTGTCAGATAGTTCATAGATCTCCATTTATTTAGGGTCAATCATTGGCATTTTATTAGTTTCCTTTGGTGGTGTCATTTTTCCTCGGTTAATTACAGTCCTGTGCATTGCCTTGCTGTCTGTGCATTTGAAGACAAAGGTACCTCTCCCAATCTTCATAGAGTGACTACAGCAGGCAAAGCCCTTTGCCAGTCAGCCTGTCTAGAGATGCTGGGTAGGCAGTCTGGTTATATCTGTAAGTGGTCTTGCTGTTGGAGCCCTTCGGCACCCTAGTGCTGGTGTGTGTCAAAAGCCCAGGACAGTGATTCTCAGCCTGGAGCTGGGCCCTGCTAGAATCCAGGCTCAGAGGTGCTCCCTGAAGCCTGGATTTAAAGGCATTGATTGGGAGCTTGAGTCCACAAGAGTCATCCAGAGTTGCAGGAGTTAGCTGATGTTGAGATGTGCTGGACCCTGGCTTTGCTGAAGCCACCTGGGCAGACATGAACCACTCAACCACTCAATGTTGAGTGAGTCAGGAACATGGGTCCATGGGAACCTTCCAGGAGCCAGGTTCCATGGAAGGTGGCTGATGCTGTGGTGGGGCCTTGGGAGCCCCCTTGATCCATGGTAGCTGGCAGGTGCTGGAGTGGTTTAGGGACCTGAGTTTGTGAGAACCCCTATGGAATCTAGGGCAGAGGAAGCTTACCTGGAGCTGTAGGGGCCACCTCTGGCTACTGAACTACATGGCACTACTGGAGCTGTACAGCACCCATGTGGGCTGGAAGTTTGAGTTTGCAGGGGCTTTCTGAGAGCCTGGCACTAGTAAAGCCACCCCCAGCCATGGAAGTTGTCAGGGTCCACTGGAGCCGGCAGGCACTGGGTTGAGCCTGAAGCCTGTGTTCGCACCAGGGGTCTGGTGCTGTGGAAGTTGCCTGAGACCACTAGAGTCAGCAGGCGCCAGGGTGAGACAGGGTCCTGGGTTCCTGGGAGCCAGCAGGGAGGCTGGGGCTGTTACAATAGGCACGCACAGGGTTAAGCCAAATTCTGTGTTTGTGGGAGACTACCAGGAACTTGGTACCAAGGATATCCTTTGGAGCTACTGGGGCCACTGGAGCAAGTAGACCCTGGGGTGAGAGGGGGTGGGAGAACCCTGTTTAGCAGGAGCCTACAGGGAGCCACCTGGAACTTGAGAGAGTTGGCCTGGTGCTGAGGCAGGCCGGCTCTGGGGTCCACAGTGAAGTCAGGCACTCACTTTACTGTCCTCTTCCCACATGGAAGGTTGGGTTATCAAGACTTGGGGGAGGGTTAACAGAGACATGAATTTCTGAGGGCCCATTTGGAGTCTGGTGTCATGGGGCTGCTGGAACCAGCAGCTGCCTGGGTGAAATGGGGGCTGGAATCCTTGGCTCTTGTGAAGGGATTTTTGTACACAGATAGTTGTTCAAATTGATGTGAGGGGACTAGTGGATAGAAATTCCTTTGCTACCTTTTTGCTGGTGTGACTCTCCAGCATAGTCTTTCTTTTATTACTATGATATTGTGTTCTTCAATTTAAAATTTAAAGCATATACAATCAATTATACCACTTTATCTCTCTTTTAGACAGTACATTAGAGATGCTTAGAAAAAATATGCATTAAGGCCAAGCTCAATGAGTGTTCTTGGTTAAATTATGCCCTATATATGTACAGAAATGGCATTAAATAAATTTTTCAAAAAAGGTTTGTGCTGTGAGGTCACAAAACATTCTTTCAGAATAACAGTTTAAAATATAATACTCTAAATCCCTTTAGAGGATATCCCATTGATTTTTAAGGTAAATTTCTCATAGATATTTGGCTTTGTTCATTTGTTTCTTTGGCTGATTGGTTTGTTTACATGTTTTATTCATTTTAAAACAGTAAATAGAGTAAAATTTTTAAAATAAAAAAAACAACTGACTTTGATTCCCATTCACCTTCTACCTGCTACTATATAAAATTCTATATCTATTCAGTATCTTATAGAAATATATATAATATATACATAAAATGCTGTAAGATGCTTATTTATCTTACAGCTATATAAGATTCTATAAGTTACTGAAAATAGATTTATAAATACACATAGCCCCTGATTTACATATAACAGAAATGACATTTAGAAAACAGAAATAACCAATTACTGATTATGTTCAGAACATGAAAGCAATCAATCTTAGCTAAAGATTTTGGTGTAACAAAATTTAACATTAAGTTTAATAAAAATTTAAGTTGAATTAATAATTAACATTAGTTGATTTTCCCTTCCCTTTGCATCAAAGAAAGCTTTTACACATTTTTATGCAGATACTCTTTGAAAACATAGAACTTAATTTAAAAGTTCTAATAACATATATACCATAAGTCTTGAACACAATTAACAGGGAGCACAATTTGTATAAAATATATTTTCTGGATGTACAATAAAACAAAAGTAATTTTCACTCAATTTTGAGGTTTTGTTATCACATTATTTCTGCTTTGCTTCACTGCTAGTTAAAAGAATCATTTCCAAAATGTGTGGATATAAACATAACCACTGTAGTATTCTTTACATAAGATTAATGAAAAACACATGAAACTTAAAAAATTATCTTACGTTGTATCAAATACAACAGGCTATCTCAGAAATAATTTAAAATAAAACACAATAAAACTGCAACAAAATTTTGATGAAGCCTATCCATATAATCTACTTACTTCACTAAAAATTATGGTACTGATTTATTGCTTACAATCTTTGACTCGATCTACAAGTTGGTCATAAAGGATCAAACTACAACTTGTACATATAGTACTTTTATTGTAAAACTGCTTTCAGGATAAATAGCAAATCTATACACTTTATTTCTCATTTTTAAAGATCAAGGCTACTCCACCTCAAGTTTTGGCTTTTTATTCCTTGAGAATGACCTTAGATTTCCTCATTCTAATATAATGCATAAATAAATATGAATTAATTTTGGAAAGAAATATAGATGTACAAAACACTTGAAAAACATCAGTGTAAGCTGTTTTGTTCATTGTTTTAAAATTATTTGTAAAGTAATTTATTACATATTTTTTCTTTTCAGAAAATATAAATTGATACTTCACTTGGAAATTCTTCCCAAGTATGTAGAATAATGCTTAGAAGTAATTACACTAGTGGTTTGTTTAAAGATGTATCGTGTATGTCTGTCTAAATGTAGATGATCTCGGGCTTCCCTGGTGGCACAGTGGTTGAGAATCCGCCTGCCAATGCAGGGGACACGGGTTCGTGCCCCGGTCTGGGAAGATCTCACATGCCATGGAGCAGCTTGGCCCGTGAGCCATGGCCACTGAGCCTGTGCTTCCGGAGCCTGCGCTCTGCAACGGGAGAGGCCACAACAGTGTGAGGCCCGCATACCGAAAAAAAAAAAAAAAAAAAAATGTAGATGATCTCTTAATTCATTCAAGACAGATATGATATTCTATATATTTGCTGAAACTATTTTTAGCAGTGAACTTATAATCCATAATGTATTTTAGAAATTATAACAGGAGTATGAATATTAATAAATATCCATCCCTCCCAGGAAATTGTGACCTTGAATTTAATGGCTGGTTATTACATAATTATTTTCTTGCTTATAGTATCATATAATTTTATGGATTTTAAAATATGTACTGTAAGTAATGTCTTCCTCTCCTTCTATCCTAATTTAAGAATTATTACTTACAAAAGACCTGTTAACTTCATGTAAATTCAAAATCTTTACCTATAAATGTTTGCCTATAGAGTGAGACCAACTTTCTTCTCCCATAGAAATTAACAGGACAAAGAAATTCATTTTCTAAACACCAAAAATTTACTTTCAGCCCTTGACATCAAGGCATAATGCTTTTTTAAAAATTCTTGGCTTTATAGGATTAGGTGGAATTATTTTCATGGTAGTGAACTCAAAGTACATTTTTTTCTCTTGATATTATCTTAAAAAAATCAATGAAATTACTGTTTTTTCGTCGAGATCAAATATAATAATGAAATTATACTTAAATTCTACTTTGGGTAGGAGTTGGTATATGGAAATGAGTTATTAATTTAAGTAATTTACTAACACATTAGTTATTATATCAAATAATATACAGAATTATTAACTATAAGGGTTACAAGGAGTCTTAGAAACCATCTGTCTTATTCCTGAAGAGGGGAACATTCTGTATTGTCCCTAAAGAGATGGAGTTCAAGTTTTCACATATATCAATCAAGTAAAGAGAAGCTTATTCTTTCCCAGGGAAGATTATTCCCAAATACAAGACCTGAAGGGTTGTTCTCCATGTTTAAACATTTTATAATCTCTATCCATTTATTCTGAATAATTTGGTAACATGATATCTTCTTTTAGAGAGCAACATGCTAAATATCTGAAGAGTCTTCTTGCTTTTATTTTCTAAAATGTACTTGTCCAGTTATTTAACTTTTTCATAATGAAGTTTTAATTGTTCCTCTTATGAGGAACATTATGATGTCAATGTTCTTTTTAAACTTTGAGATTCATAAGTCAAAGACAAATCATGCTGTGATTTGATGGCCTGTGTAGTCCTGCAGCCTAAAATCACAATACCTCCTTTAAAAAAAAAAAGAAGCCAAACTACCCTCCTTTAGTTTTTACATAAAAATGGATAAGAATATAACATCCTAATCTTCATTTTCTTATTTGCATGTTTGAATTACATTCAAGACCTCCTTCCTATCCTTTGGGAAATTATTCTCTTAGGTTCAATATATAATTTCACTCTTCATAGAATACCAACCTATAAAAAATATCAGTGCCTACCAATTTCAACATACTCCCAAAGACAACGTCACCTACAAATTGGCACTTGCTATCTATTTCTACAAGGATCAAATTATGAGCCACTGCAGCTGCTGACTTTCAACACCACCTGAAAGGGGTTCAAGGTGGAGATCACGAAGGAGGCACTCTACTCTGGGAAAAACTGGTAGAACAGGTCTTCAGATAGTTAGGTATTTTCAGAAGATTTATGAGCCCAATTCTTGCATCTCCTTGTATCTAGAAAAGCACTAAAATCCTTCCTGATGACGTCTGCTCCTCATGACTAGCACTAACCTTCACGAGACTAGCAACAACCTTCTGCAAAAAATGTGTGCTTGATTGCATGTACTCCCCCTTCACCAAAGCCACAAATATACTGACCTTCCTCCCTACCTCTCTGGAGCAGTTTCACAGAGCTATCTAAAATGCTGTGTCTATTGGGCTATAGTCCTCATTTTGCCCCAAATAAAACTTAACTCACAACTCTCATGTTGTGCATTTTTTTTCAGTTGACAACAAGAAGAATATAAAACAATGGTAATTAAAATATATGTTTTACTAAAGCAATAATTAAAGTATTATGGAAACATTGAGGAAAGAGAAAATAATCTGATCACAAATTATAAAGCATAATATCACATTCTTAATGTCATACTCATCTAGAGATCTCCTTGTTCTGAGATACTCCCCTTCATACACTGATAGTTTGCACACTTGGTTCACTGTGTTTCTCTTCATTCATATTCCTGACATCATTCAGAGTGACTTCAGTGTTCATACAGGTGACCCTTCCTTAGTTCTCTTATTACACCTACTTAAGCAATTTATTTCTCATGACCAATTTCACCCCATCTCAGTCAACGGCCATAAAATCACAGCCTCTTATTAGCATTTTCTAATACTGTTCCATCTCCCAATAAAATCCAAACTACTTTCTCTGTAACAAAAAAATCATATTCTTAGTTGCTCCCCAAGTTAACTGCTATAATTTTGAAGTGTTTGCCTCACATAGATTTTCATACTTTTGCCAACTTTATTTCTAGATGGTTTATCTTTCTTTGTTGCTAACACAGATTTTTTCTTCTATTAAGCCTTTTAAATGATTATTTTAAATATATATTTAAGGCAATTTTTATGCCAATTTATATCCTGCTGGATTATTAAATTCTCTTTTTCTCCTCTGTTTCAGTTTTAACACCAATTTTCTTGGTGTTCCAGGTATATTATTAGTAAATAGAAAGATCATTATTTCTTCTCTTCTGTTTCTGATGACTCTATCTTTTGTTTTCTCTAATTGCATTGGCTGACATATCATACATATTTTTAAACGGTATTGAATAGAGAGCATTTTTTCCCCTTATTTTTGACTTTAGCAGGAATGATGTTAGTGTTGCAAGTGAGACAATGTCTTACTAGATAGATACATGATATACTGGATGGCAGATAGATAGATAGATACATAGATACATAGATAAAGTAGATGATAAGTTTATAGATAGGTATGACAAAATCAAGAATGGTTGTTAAATTTGTTGAAATGCTGTTCTTACTGAAGATAACCACATGATTTTTCTCTTTAGATATATTTAATGGTGAATCATGTTATTCTGTTTCTTTATATTGAATAATTCTTGCATTTTTGTATTAAACTTCACTTAATTATAGTAAATAATTTTAATGTCTTTTTGGATTCTTTCTGTTAATATTTTAATATTTAGTTTGCTAAATCAATGTTAATCTTGTTTTATTAAAATCATATTTTAATCATACTTCTTTTTATATGATCCAGATAATTAAAGTACATGACAAGGGGCACCATGATGATCTGGCCTTTCATATTTTGATAGAGTTAATCTGTAACACCATTTAAATTTGATTCCTTGTTGAAAGGGTAGATAAAAATCATATTCTCTATGTCTTTAATGGAAATTTATTTAATTAAACTTCTTTTATTTACAAGACTTATTTTTCATAAATTACATTTTCTTTGGAAATTTTCCATATCATCTAGGATAGCATCAGCAAACTATGAGCCAGGGCAAAATATGGCCATGTTTATTCATTTGTGTTTTGTCTGTGACTGCTTTCACACGAAAATGGCAGAGTTGAATAGTTGAGACAGTATTGACTCACATAGCTGAGAATACTTACTCTCTGGACCTACACAGAAAAAGATTTCTGACCCCTGATCAATGTCAACAAATTTATTTGGCTAACTTTGAGCAAATAAGTCTCTTTCTTCACATTTTTTCTTTGCTTTGATAGTTAACCTATGCTTTTTTATTATTATATTTCTCTATCTTTGTTCCACTCTTTAAAAACACCTTTTTTTTCTTTTTTTTTTTTGTGGTACTCGGGCCTCTCACTGTTGTGGCCTCTCCTGTTGCGGAGCACAGGCTCCGGACGCACAGGCTCAGCGGCCATGGCTCACGGGACTAGCTGCTCCGCGGCATGTGGGATCTTCCCAGACCGGGGCACGAACCCGTGTCCCCTGCATCGGCAGGCGGACTCTCAACCACTGCGCCACCAAGGAAGCCCTAAAAACACCTTTTTTAAAAGATTTTAATATGTAGGATTTTTGTTATCATTACTTTTTAGAAACTTTGCTTTTATTTATATTTGCTTTTTAGCCTAAGTGTTATATTACAGTGTAATAGCAAACAAACAAACAAATACACAAGTGGAAGGATCTCTGCATTTTTATAATAATTTCAATATTTATTTTATTTGTGGTCTGGCTTTTATTTGTATCACTTTTGTTTTATACATTCACTAAACTTTGATTGTGAACCTATATATTATCAATTCTTATGAAAGGGCTACATGCATTTCAGATGAAGCTATATTCTTTGTTACTTGGGTGCAAAGGCTTCTGGGTCTGAGTAGTATACTTTGCCTGATGCCAAGATTACAGTCCCCATTTTTTTACTGTTTGCATTTGTCTGATATATCTTAGCCATTTTCTGTTACCATTGTTCATTTAGTTTTATAATATTTTGTTTTATATGCTTCTCCTATATACTGGATATACCTGGGATTTATGTCTCAAAGTTCAATCAAGGAAGTAGGAACTACTATGAGTAATATGAAGTAAAGGATTTATTATAGGAATTAGATCTTAAGCATTTGTGGATTACATGAAGATGTGTATGGAAGGTTCTTGCTTCTTTGTCAAATGGTGGGCCTGGAGTCACTGAAGGTCAGGAGTACAGTAATCAGAAAGGAAAGCTAGATATGGCATAGGAAGTTGAGAGGATCAACTAGATCCAACAAGGAAAACTTGAATTGATGAGATCAAACTGGAACCCAATTATGACTCCTTCATACACACATGTCCTGAAACAAAGAGAAGCTGAAGGAGGAGATCTGATAGGATCCAGAGGAACCCAGGCCCAGCTGTTTCTCCTTGCCAACAAAGCAAGTCACAGAGTTTGGTGCTCTACACCAGACTTCACAGCATTATGGCTGTGGCTTCACATCACGTTCCAAATTTAACACAGATTTCTCTGGCACTAAATCATAATCTTGGTACATACAGTGAAATGTACTTACAGTTTACCTAAGTTTAAAAAGTTTAAAAAAGAAAAATAAAATAATTAAAGTATTTACATAGATATGTGGACACACACACATACACACGTGCTGAGTTTTGATGGCTACTGTAAATATTAAATCCAAAACATGTTAATTATCATTTACATTTACAATATAACTGGCTAATATTAAAAATCTAGAGTCTTTTTTTATGACCAACTTTAGATGATTCACTTTCATTGACTTAAGTATAGGATGGAGAGGAAACACTGGAATCAATATATAGATATAATTTAATGAGACTGTATATATAGATTTTCAGGAAATTAATTGTATAGGTGTTCACTTCAAAGGAAGCACTAATTAAAATGCATAAATATGGATCAGTGTGTTCTAAAATAGGTAATGCCTATCATATAGTGTATTTGGGATTTGTGAAATAAAATATATTATTTTTAATATTTCAATCACTCATAGAGAGATATGATTATGCTTATTTTATAGATTAGTATGCTGAATCTCAGAGAGTTTAAGTATTAGCCAAGTTCACAGAGTAAATAAAAGATCCAGGATCCAATTTCTACACACCCTGACTCCAGAACCAGACTTTTCTCATTATGCTACATTGATTCAGTTTAAAACAGATGAAGGCAGTCACCATTTGTGTCTGAAGACTGAAAGAATAAATGTTTGATAAATAAATTTACCAATGAGTTATCAAAGAATGGATAAATGAAGTAACATTTGAGACAGTTAAGAAAACATTGATAAACTTATGAATGACTTTTATAGACCTTTAGAGATTCTTATTTCAGGCATGGAGGATTTTTTTTTTTAATATTTCTGGGTCATTCAGTTTTGTCTCAGGTGATGAGATTCGATTTACAATAAACTGAAAACTCAGCAGCCACAGTATACTAGAGAGTCATTAGGATCTATGAGAAATTATATAGCATAAATTTTAAAAAGATAGGAAATATGAAGAAAATCAAAGGGAAAATACCACATTAAAGAGCAATATATTAAAATTTTCAATAAAGAAAATATCTTATTCTTGAAATGAAATTTTGCTTATTTATCTAATATGTGGAGATTGTGATTTTTCAATTTATATTATGGAAAACCTCAACTTATAAGAATAAAAAAGAATTTCCAAGTATTTTTTAATCACCTTCTCTTTTATTAGAACCTTGAGATTCATAAGTTGCTGAGGACATTGTATTAACTTTTGTAAATGAGCTTTATGAGCAAAATCCCTGTCCTTTGAAAGTTTATGAACTAAGGTGCTAGTACATTATGGTTGCAGAAGCAGAACACCAATTTATTAGAAAACTAGTGTCACATGTACTTTAGTCTTTTGATCATTCTTATGGTGATATGTCAAATTTGTTTTCAAATAAAAATTGTATATTGAAAGAATGGTGACAAGCTATATTATGCCAGAGGATTCTCTTATATCTACTCCTGGAAATAAGAGATTTTATTAGGGAAAAAAATAGTGTTGTGTAGGAGTTTGGAACCAGACAAATTTTTCTAGTGGTAGTTTGAGGCTTCATAATTATGTGACCATGAAGAAGTTAAAAAAATCACATTAAGTTTCTCTATCTGTATCTGTGAATAGAGATGGCATTAAGTATCACATACTGATTATTCCCGGATCAATTAGCAAACTTTAATATTTAGTAAATAATACATTTAGTAAATAATACATTCCTATAGCTTCATTTTTCCTGAATTATAAGTAAATAAATGGTAAATATTACTGATTAAAACACTTTATGAATTCAAGTTGTACTTACAAAGAAGTGCGATTTTGTTTTTCTTTAATTTGTACAATTTTATTCGCAACCCTGACAGTCTCCTCGTTAGCAAGATCAATTCAAAATCTGCTTTAATTTACAAATACTAGTTTTCTCTAAGAGCAGATTCCATTGGATATTTGCATATGGCTACCTACAACTCATCACTGAAATTATAGTTCTAATATAATCTCTATAGAGATAGGAGATGAATATGGTTGTCCCTCTAACTTTTCCCTTTGGACAGTTGATCATAGCTGGCCCAGCTGGATTGAACCAGTCTTAACTGGGAGAAGGCCTTTGGCTGAGGTCAGCATTCTTGGCATGTAACATATTCCAAGGATCCTAGGAATATAGTTCTTGGCCCTTGGAATGCATATTACTTAGTGTTTCTTCTGGGTCTGGATGTATTTCTGCATCCTAGGGAAACTGGGTGCTTCCTAGCCCCTATTACCCTAATCTATTAATTGCAGTGTAGCTGTAGGGTACATTCTTCCTTTTGAAGTACTCTCTGCCCTTTGTGCAGCCTGCCAACCCAGGGAAGGACATTTCTGCTAGAAATGTGGCCAAGGAACATACAGAACATCTGTACTATACTATGTAATAATGAAAATTAAAAGAACAAAATCATCTGTTATTTTTTTTGCCTGTGAGTTGTCTCCAGTGAATCCAACATGGTATCTGGGGTAAAACAACTTTTGTGTGTCTGTGTCCACCTTGAATCTGAGAACCCTAACCTGATCATCTTAGCTGCAGTAGTGCCCAGACATGTTTTTCTATTTTATTTTATTTTATTTTTTTTTATTTATTTTTTTTTTGTTTTGTTTTTTTTTGCGGTACGCAGGCCTCTCACCGTTGTGGCCTCTCCCGTTGCAGAGCACAGGCTCTGGACACACAGGTTCAGCGGCCATGGTTTACGGGCCCAGCCGCTCCGCGGCATGTGGGATCTTCCCAGACCGGGGCACGAACCCGCGTCCCCTGCATCGGCAGGCGGACTCCCAACCACTGCGCCACCAGGGAAGCCCTTATTTTTATTATTATAAGTAACTATATGTAAAGTAACTTACCTAGGAGTTTATATATTAATATTAATATAATGACAATAATCACTGGCTACTTTGTTCATTGTTGTACCCTGAGGACTGAATTATTTCCAGAACATACTAAGCCCTTAATTTTATTGGCAAAAGTACACATGAAATAAATGTGGACAGATTTTTTTTTAAAGTACAAAACACTAAATAATTACCTCTCCATACCTTAAAAGACTATTAGTAAAATTAGTATTATGATTCATATAATTAACTCCTGAGAATATAGATTTAATAATATACTAAACACTATAGTGATGGAATATAAAAAAGATAGTTAATATTTTTTTCTGATCATTATTCTTAGTCCATTACTTTGGCAGACACTGATGGTTGTCCTCCACCACCATTTTTTCTCCTTGAGGTTTAGAATCCCTTGAGTTTTAGGTGGGTATGAGGTTTAGAATCTCTTGAGTTTTAGGTGGGTATGTAGCCGCTTAACTAAAAACAACATTTCTCAGCACACCTTGGAAGGAAGGGGGAGTACCCTTATTTTCTTTCACTTTTAAACCTGGATTTGGGTGCTAGTATGGTGATAAGACATGGGATAGCCACCTTGTACCCAGATGGATGATAAAGACCTGCACTGAGTATGACAGACAAATAAGATAAAAAGATACTAAGCTTCTAACATTTTAAAGGTGCTTTGTCAGACTTGTACTTCTTTTACTCAGATTAGTAAATCAAGATAAATAAACGTCATTTTTTAAAGTCACTTTTGTTACAAGCTACATGCTGTATCTTAACTGACTGCACATGTACTTGTTTCACTTCAGCCACCCATGTGGCTGTTATATTCTGTAACAGAGGTGTACAACAGAAATTTCTGGAGTAAAGAAAATGTTCTATGTCTGCACTGTACCATATGGCATCCACTAGCCTCATGTGGCTATTGGACATTTCAAATGTGGCTCCTGCAATTGGAGAATTGAATTGTTATTTTATTTTAATTAATTTAAATTTAATCAGCCACATGTGGCTAGTGGTTACTATATTGGACAGCTTAGTTCTAGACCTTGCAATTTCTGAGAAGTGTATTCCTTTGATAACCTCAATTTCAGACATGCTATTCTTTATTTATAGTAATTTTTTACCTCCTATCTTTCCTGGACTCTTCTAAAATGTTAATGTCATGAAAGTCAAAATATACGTAGAAAAATGATGCTGGAATTATAAATTATTAATGATTTGATCCTTGATTGAACCCTCAGTTAAAAAATTGTTATAAAGGATATTACAAAGCCTATGTTACTTAGACAATTGTAGAAGTTAGAACATAGACTCTATATTAAGTAACAACATATTATCATTATTAAATTTCTTGAGTATGATAATTTTATTGTGATTAGAAGTAAAAACTTGCTCTTAGTATATAAAAAATTAAATTTAAAACAAAGGAATTACATCTTTAAAGTGCTGAAAGAAGCAAAACCTCTCCTAGAGTTCTGTGTGTAACAAAAATCCTTCAAAATGAAGACAATTGCCACTTTCTGCCTTGGGATGTAGAGAACTGAGAGGAGCTTCTTTTCCTCCTTTCAACAAAAAATTTCACAGTTAATTTCAAATTGCTGGCTTTTTTCCCAAAAATATCATCATCGAATTGAGGGAGAGGAAACAACTGGCCTCAAATCTAAGGACAGACAGTACCTTCAGGGAGAGAGGATATTGGAACACAGGCCTATCTGGGTTAGATATAACAAGATACTAGTAAGAAGTGTTCAGCTAGGAGTGCTGACAAATTGGAAAAGGCTGCATTTGGGCTGGCAAGATAGTGTGAAATCCCTGGAGACTCAGAATTGGAGAGTCTTCACCCCCTTATAGGATCTTTACAATGAATCCACAGGATGGATGGAAAAAAAGATCAGAAAAAGTCCCAATAAGTGTCCATGTTGGTGCAGACTTCGGCAGGGTAGCAGTGGTGTGAGAAAGAAACTGGGGGCAAGAAACTCTCTACCCCGTTGTTCAATGGAAATTTCTTCAGTGAACTAATTTTCCTCTCTCTCAACAATGGAACAAAAGCCTTAACTGTGGGGAAAATGTCAACACTGCTGGCTTTAAGATATTGGTGAATACTCATTACAGCTGGAGAAGGCAAGAAAGGGGAGACAACCCAAATTAGCAAGTGAAAAATTAAGTATGGAGAACAATACTGCAGACAAGGGAGGGACAGGAATAGAAGAAAAGCTATGCTGCCTAGATTGAGGAGTTGATGTTAGCCAACTCTGAGACTTAACCAGAACCCCAGTAGACCCAACCCAAGCCCCACTCTTGGATCTTACCAAGCCCCTCAGCTAAGCTAATAAGCTTCAGATAGCAAGTGCTGGGAGAGGGACAGGAGAGGAACAAGAGTTTGCCAAGACACACTCTATGAGGCATGGAACAAAGAGAAGATATAGAGGCATGTTTTGGTACCAGTCCCTGTATGAAAATTCTAGCAGAAGGGAAAGCATGCCCATTTTCAGACATAAAAAACATTTATGTATATCTCTATTGTGCTAAACAAAACATATGTGTTTCAATAAATGATTTCTTGATGATCAGTGAGGTTTGGGGACCACTGATATAAAAAATAGAACATATATAATAAATACTAACATTTGAAAGATATTACAATGAAACTATTTTGTGAAAGGTTTTAATCTCTGTAGTCTAGAAAATATTAATACCTTTGGAGAAAAATTAATAATCTGTTACAAATTTGAAGAAGGAAGATATTTTATTTAATATATGTTGAAATTGAGGTAGGGCATGTATGTTTGAGTGACTTCTAAAGAGATGGGAATAAAAGACAAGTGAGAAGACAAGGACCTGATATGTGAAATTATAAATTCTGAAGGTCTGGGTATTTGATTTGGTTTCATCTTATTTCATTGTACTTTCAATTTCCACCACATCAAAACTGCAGACATTTTATTTTACACAAATACAGCCTCCAAAACTTGCCCTAAAATTGGAAACAAAACAAAACAAAACAAAACACCTGACATTCCTTTTACATTTTAGATGAATTGCATATATTCTTACTTTGGATTGTTTCTCCTTCCACAAGTGAGTGATAGGGTACCTCACTAAAGTTCAGCCCTGCTGGGAAGGTTTTCCTTCCATGCTATCTTTCAGGGCCATCTCTAAGTGAGGCTGTAGTGCAGCTGCAATCCTTTTTTCCCCCATGTTCTCAGTGAAACTATCTGTTAAAAAAGCTTACATATTTTTCCCTTCTCTGTATGCTGGTCATAAGGGACACCTATGTCACCATAGGTCTGAGGTGGTCAAGAGACAGGTGCCAGTACAGCAATTGTGGGTGATATGTGATGCTGTTCCAGGCCACCTTGCAGCTTACATTTACCCCACCAGAATTTTGTGTCATCTGGTATATGGGTCAAGTTTATATCCCTAACTGTAGAACATGCTGCCTCTAGAACCCAAAGAATCATGGTAGGCAGTGTGATTACTTCTTAATGGTGGAAGAAATCAGATGCAATAATTCCTCTTTTACATTTTTGGTTATCTCTGTAACCTCAAAACACTGGACCCCTAAAACCACGCTGAAACTTTATAATAAAACTTTCCAAACTCTCAAAGGCCTTTACTTTACAAGGTCTCCATTGTATTGTCACTTTTTTACTATCTAGTCTGATTAACACGAGGACATTGACATAATTGCAACAAGGTGATGCGCCAGAGAGCCCAGATGCCAAACCACTTTGGACTATACTATAGTAGAAACCAGTGGCAAGTTAATATACACTGGAATAACACCGTAAATATAGGGTACTTTGTTGTCCATTGTGTCCAATGCAAACTGTACATGATTTATTTTCCTGATAAGGGTGGATAGTAATGCATTTTACAAATTAATTAATACATCCTACATACACGAGGCTGTAATAATGTGATTTAGCAAAGACAGAACATCCCATTACAATAACTGCAATGGGAAACAATTTGATTGTTTTGGGGATAATGTACTGACATTCATCTGGATCTACCAGATTCTTGGGGGTAACAGACTCGTGAACTAAACACAGGATATAATAGGGTCCCATCATCCTTGCATCCTTTAGGTTTCTTATATTTCAATCATTTGCTTTTTCACCTTTTTCTGCCTTCTGATGCAGGATATGGGAGTCTTTCTATATTTTATCAAGAAGATGTTCTGGCTTTAAAACCTGACTTTTAATGAATGACTGATTATCTTTAGTCCTTTTCTTTCCCCCAAAGTATTGATTTTCCAAACATCAGGTGCCATATATTATCAAAGCTTACATATTACTCAAATGCCTGATTGTTTTACCCTCAGGAACATTCCCTTCCACTGGTATACTATTCCAGGACACCACTAGTGACATTTTAACAAACACACCACTACTGCATGTCCCACCTAGCACCACAATGAAGGCTTCATTGCCAGGCAGGTATTGGGTAAACCAGCTATAAAAATCTCATTTTAGAATCTAGTTTTTATCTGCTTTCTTCTGACCAGTCATTGACACATACTTTTCTTTCTCTTACATTATTAGGATTTTTAATATTTTTAAAACAATGTAAAGCTTTTTTCTTTGCATGTATATGTGTATGAGGGGGTCTGAATTAATAAGAAAAAAACTTCTGAATCTTTGAAGAGTTAACCATTTCTAATCCATAAATTATTCTGTAATTACAATGTTTTTACAAGGTAAGGCCACATTTTATTTAGGCCACGCAAGTTCAATTCATTACTCAATTATAGCCACATTTACTACTGTAAATTTTATTTTGTATGCATTTTATTTATGTAGATTAATTAACTTAAATTTTGTTGACTCTTCTTTTCTTATGTGTTTAACTTAGAGAGATACTTCTAATCTGAATGTTAATTGGCAAACTAAAATGCAAAATATAGTTATGACAGCATTTTATAAATTGCATCTACATTCAATACTGTTCCATTGAAAAAACTCAGTTAAGATAATTATTGAAGTGCTAAGGGGAATTTTTGTAATGTTGCTCTCATGTATTTGTATCTTATATTAAAAGAAATGAAAATCTATTGGTTGGAAAATTATGTCATATAACTCAACCATGTATCAGTTAGTGTTTTATCAGAGAAATGAAAAGAGCATGAATGATAGAATAAGTAATTTATTCATATAGATATGGACATAGAATAAGCGATTTGTTGTTAGGTTTACACCTTATGCAGTTGCAGGAGCTGATAGAGAAATCTTTGTAAAGCTGTTTCTTCTGCAACTAGTTTTAGACCAATGACTCTATAGATCAAACTAGTTGGCGGTAAGGAAAGAAAGCTAGACATGAAGTGGGCAACAGCTAGGGCAAACTAATGCACATATTTGAAATTACAGTAGCATAAACTATCTGACTTTGACCAGTAGCTGAAATAGAGTCAATTGTTTGCTTATTGATTTACTGTTGTTTAACTATTCTCTCTACTCTGCATTATTTTTAAATTATATAATCTCAAGTCCTAATGGAAATAAAACATTCTCTATTCAACTTCAAGTACATAATATCTAGATTTGGTGTTTGGATATCATTGGGCAATAGTAAAGATAAAAATAAAACAAATTAAAATTGATATGCCTGCTATCTTAAATTATGTAATATTGGTTATTTTGTAAATGGAATGTACTAGTTAAAATGAAAGATGGATTGATAAATTACTCAAAATAAGCAATAATGAAAATTGTCTGTTGATTCACCTAATTTGACGGTGGCTTTAGAACAAAGAGAAAGTATAATTGTGATTATTTCACAAATAGCTTAAGGGAAAATATGACCCATTTCAGAAAACAACTTAGTGAAAACAAAGCAAAACCACAGCATGAGACCATCTTCTTAGCTCTAATAATTTTTTCATCTGTAATAAAATCCTTTACTTCACTTTCCGATGGCTTGTTTTCTCTTTTAACTTTGGTGACAAAGTAAAATAAGAACTTTACGCAACACACTTTTAAACTTGGAGATAACATATTCTGACTAGATGATAATTAAGATAAATTGTGTTATAGAGAGTAGCATATGAGGGTATTTGATTTTGATTAATTCCTTTTTTGTATCATGACACAGATAGTTGAAAATTATATTTGAGCTGATTTTTCTTGTTTTGTTTTTACTTACAGTTGAAATGCTTGGAATTTGATAAATTTGCAGAAGATTGCTACCATTAGATTACTAGAGAGATATGAGATATGAGATATCAGAACATATCCTGTGATACAGGGAGTCACTAGCAGGAGACAATTGCTGATATGAAGTTGGAATAATGGCATAGAATATATGACTATAATGAATATCATGCTTAAGGTTTAAACATTTATTTGCCAAGAATGTATTGAATTCCTACTATGAAACATACATGTGCAAGACATAGTCCATATTTTCAAGGAATCTATAGTCTAGAAGAAGCCAAAAATGTAAAAATTTTAAAAATATAGTATCTTTAATAAATACTATGAACAACTAATCGGTGTGTTTTGTACGTAGATAGTTAAGGTTCATGGAATGTTTTGAATATATGTATAAAAGGGGTTTAGAAAGCTCTCAGGAGATGGCATCTAAACTGAGGTATGAAAAACATGTATAATTATGTTAAAATGCAAACTGATCACATCAGTTTTAAAACCTTTCCATGTTTAATACCTTTCCTTGCTACTTACTATTCTTAGGATGAAAAAAATCACATTACCATAGTCTACAAGGTACTGCAAATTCTGTCACCTACCTGCATATCCAGCCAAATCACATCTGGTACTACATATCCCTCCCTTCTCTGATTAAGGTTCACCAGTTTTCTATCATTTCCTCTGTGCCTATTATCTTCTTATAAGTGTTCAGCTCTAGGAATATAATTTTTTCATTTTCTGCTCTACATTCCTGAAGTTAGTACTCTGCAACAATATTTCCTGGCTTCCATGATAACTTACTTCCTCTTAGAGAATGCTAATTAAGGATTATCAAATTCTTTCAGTGTCATGTATCCTTGGGGTTCAGTGTGCATATTGGTGCCACCATCAAATACTTGAAATATACATTTTTGATTCTTATCATATCTTCATTTATTTTAAAAATTTATCTACATGAGGAAAGAGATGAACTTGGAAGGATAAGAGTGAATTTTAAAGAGTTTAATCAAGTCATATTTCAAACTGCAGCTGATATTGCAGATGTGGGCCTTATTGGAATAAATCAGCCTGAATCCTTCCTCAAAGGAGGCTTTTGCTCCATTGCTTGAAGATGAAATTTTCTTAAAATGGTGCTTTTACCTAGAAAGCATAATAGTGTACCCATATGAAAATATCAACATCAATGTCATATCAACATTAATCCTCTCATTCAGTGACCCAATTTAATTACATAAACGTTGAGAAGTGCACAGTCTCATAGGACAGCATGTTGACTCACTATATTGATGAGATCTTTTTTTTTTTTTTTTTTTTTTTGTGGTACGCGGGCCTCTCACTGTTGTGGCCTCTCCCGTTGCGGAGCACAGGCTCCGGACGCGCAGGTCCAGCGGCCACGGCCCCACGGGCCCAGCCGCTCCGCGGCATGTGGGATCTTCCCGGACCGGGGCACGAACCCGTGTCCCCTGCATCGGCAGGCGGACTCTCAACCACTGCGCCACCAGGGAAGCCCGATGAGATCTTTTTAATAAAACATGCAGTTACCTTAGATGCCTTACACAGAGACAAGCAATGAAGAATGGGAGATTATTATAACGAATATGTACCTTATTTAAATTTCTGGTGCTCCACTGGGACATATGTTGATAGAGCACTGAAAGTGTAGAAAGAAATATCATTATTGGTGGCTAATGCCAAAACAAAAATTGTGCTGGAAAATGTTAAACTGGTGAACTGACAACAAAGACTTTACTCAAGGCTATTGTAATAAGAGAGAAGCCAGAACTCAGCCTCATCTCAACTCTGCTGAAACAAAAGGCAAGAGGGTTTTTAAGAACTGAGAGGAGCTAGTGGAAATGGACTGACATTAATGGGGAGATTGGTCAATGGGATGTATTGAACACAATGAGTTATTCCTGAGTTTGCAGGTGCTTTTCTTCACATTAGGTCATCTGTGTTTGTGAGTTAGCCCTCACTGGAGTTAGGCTCCTATCCTACCACAGAAAATTGTACATGATTCAATTTCAAAGGGATGGCTCCCAGGTCCTTGAGAAAGACATTCCTGGGTTGTAAAACTGAAAAGATCTTTTAAAATATTTAAATCTCAAAGCCACAGAGAATTAATATACAGTTACAAGTTTTGTTTTGTTTTTTTGCCCATGACACGCAGTTTGCGGGATCTTAGTTTCTCAACCAGCGATTGAACTTGGTCCACGGCAGTGAAAGCGCAGTCTTAACCACTGGACCATCAGGGTCATATCCCTAAAGTTATAAGTTTTCTAAAGTAGATTCTCTAAGAAACGTACAGTCAAGGCTTAGAATCAGGAAAAAGCCTTCCTAAAGTTTAGTCACACTGAGGGAACTGTTATAACTCTCTTGGTCACTTACTTTTGATTTTGCAGATAACATTGTTGCTTATTTGGTTATTTGACTCATTTTCTGGATATCCTAATTGACTTAACTGTCAGTTTAATGGGAACAAAGAGAAGATGGCTGCTCTATCTTTTCTGATGGCATTGTTAACAGCTTTTCTTCTTTAGGATATAGGAGATACAATAGTGTAGGAATAGATTGTAACAAATGGGGATAACATATTTGTAGCATGTTAATCCATTTGTTGAGAATCATGAGATTCATAAGTTATTCAAACAAATTACCCTTAGTTTGGAAAATAATTTCTCTTTTTTTGAATATCTGAAAGGTTTCTTACTTGTTGCTAGACTCTGATAGAAATGAACGACTTGCTGTGGAGCGTAAGGACATTCTCTGACATAAGCTTCTCATTGTGAACTGGATTTCCAACTAGCTATAACGATTTTTAAACAGCATTTCATAATTAAAATAAGATAGTGTATTTCAAATAAGGTCAAAGTTAGTTCTGAAAGTGTAATTAAGTTGCATGAGTGGTAAGTATGAATGCATAGTATGCAAATTCATTACTTGGATAGCCATTGCCTCCCTAGCTCACTTTCATTTTTTTAAAAATTTAATTTAAAAAAAATTTTTATACAGCAGGTTCTTACTAGTTATCTATTTTATACATGTTAGTATATATATGTGAATCTCAGTCTCCCAATTCATCTCACCACCACCACCACCACCACCGCTTTCCCCCCTTGATGTCCATACGTTTGCTCTCCACAACCATGTCTCTATTTCTACCTTGCAAACCGGTTCCTTTGTACCATTTTTCTAGATTCCACATATATACATTAATGTACAACATTTGTTTCTCTCTTGCTGACTTACTTCACTCTGTATGACAGCCTCTAGATCCATCCACATCTCACATCTCTACAAATGACCTAATTTCATTCCTTTTTATGGCTGAGTAATATTCCATTGTATATATGGACCACAGCTTCTTTATCCATTCATCTGCCAATGGGCATTTAGGTTGCTTCCATGACCTGGCTATTGTAAATAATGCTGCAATGAACATTGGGGTGCATGTGTCTTTTTGAATTATGGCTTTCTCTACGTATATGCCCAGTAGTGGGATTGCTGGTCATATGGTAATTCCATTTTTAGTTTTTTAAGGAACCTCCATACTGTTCTACATAGTGGCTATATCAATTTACATTCCCACCAACAGTGCAAGAGGGTTCCCTTTTCTCCACATCCTCACCAGCATTTGTTGTTTGTAGATTTTCTGATGATGCCCATTCTAACCAGTGTGAAGTGATACCTCGCTGTAGTATTGAGTTGCATTTCTCTAATAATTAGTGGCGTTGAGCAGCTTTTCATGTGCCTCTTGGCCATCTATATGTCTTCCTTGAAGAAATGTCTTTTTAGGTCTTCTACCCATTTTTTGATGGAGCTGTTGTTTTTTAATATTGAGCTGCATGAGCTGTTTATATATGTAGGAGATAAATCCTTTGTCCATTGATTTGTTTGCAACTATTTTCTCCCATTCTGAGGATTGTCTTTTGGTCGTGTTTATAGATTCCTTTGCTGTGCAAAAGCTTTTAAGTTTCATTAGGTCCCATTTGTTTATTTCTGTTTTTATTTCCATTACACTAGGAAGTGGGTCAAAAATGAACTTCCTGTGACTATGTCAAACAGTATTCTTCCTCTGTTTCCCTCTAAGATTTTATAGTGCCCAGTCTTACTTTTAGGTCATTAATCTATTTTGAGTTTGTTTTCATGTATGGTTTTAGGGAGTGTGCTAATTTCATTCTTTTACATGTAGCTGGCCAGTTTTCCCAGCACCACTTCTTGAAGAGGCTGTCTTTTCTCCACTGTATATTCTTGCCTCCTTTATCAAAGATAAGGTGACCATATGTGTGTGGGTTTATCTCTGGGCTTTCTATCCTGTTCCATGGATCTATATTTCTGTTTTGGTGCCAGTACCATACTGTCTTGATTACTATAGCTTTGTAGTATAGTCTGAAGTCAGGGAGCCTGACTCCTCCAGCTCCATTTTTCATTCTCAAGATTGCTTTGGCTATTCTGGGTCTTTTGTGTTTCCATACAAATTGTGAAATTTTTTGTCCTAGTTCTGCAAAAAAATTGCCAGTTGTAGATTGATAGAGATTGCATTGAATCTGTCGATTGCTTTGGGTAGTATAGTCATTTTCACACTATTGATTCTTCCAATCCAAGAACATGGTATATCTCTCCATCTATTTGTATCATCTTTAATTTCTTTCATCAGTGTCTTATAATTTTCTGCATACAGGTCTTTTGTCTCCTTAGGTAGGTTTTTTCCTAGATATTTTATTTTTTTTTTTTGTTGCAATGGTAAATGGGAGCGTTTTCTTAATTTCACTTTCAGATTTTTCATCATTAGTGTATAAGAATGCCAGACATTTCTGTGCATAATTTTGTATTCTGCTACTTTACCAAATTCATTGATTAGCTCTAGTAGTTTTCTGGTAGCATCCTTAGGATTCACTATGTAGAGTATCATGTCATATGCAAACAGTGACAGCTTTATTTCTTCTTTTCCGATTTGGATTCCTTTTGTTTCTTATTCTTCTCTGATTACTGTGGCTAGAAATTCCAAAACTATGTTGAATAAAAGTGGTGAGAGTGGGCAACCTTGTCTTGTTCCTGATCTTAGTGGAAATGGTTTCAGTTTTTCACCATTGAGGATGATGTTGGCTGTGGGTTTGTCATATATGGCCTTTATTATGTTCAGGTTAGTTCCCTCTATGCCTACTTTCTGCAGGGTGTTTATCATAAATTGGTGTTGAATTTTGTCAAAAGTTTTCTTTGCATCTATTGAGATGATCATATGGTTTTTCCCCTTCAGTTTGTTGATATGGTGTATCACGTTGATTGATTTGCATATATTGAAGAATCCTTGTATTCGTGGAATAATCCCCAGTTGATCATGGTGTATGATCCTTTTAATGTGCTGTTGGATTATGTTTGCTAGTATTTTGTTGAGGATTTTTGCATCTATGTTCCTCAGTGATGTTGGCCTGTAGTTTTTTTTCCTTTGTGACGTCTTTGTCTGGTTTTGGTATCAGGGTGACGGTGGCCTCATAGAAAGAGTTTGGAAGTGTTCATCCCTCTGCTTTCTTTTGGAAGAATTTGGGAAGGATAGGTGTTAGCTCTTCTATAAATGTTCGCCTTTGAAGCCATCTGGTCCTGGGCTTTTGTTTGTTAGAAGATTTTTAATCACAGTTTCAATTTCAGTGCTTTTGAATGGTCTGCTCATATTTTCTATTTCTTCCTGGTTCAGTCTCGGCACGTTGTGCATTTCTAAGAATTTGTCCAATTCTTCCAGGTTGTCCTTTTTATTGGCATACAGTTGCTTGTAGTAATCTCTCATAATCTTTTGTATTTCTGCAGTGTCCATTGTTACTTCTCCGTTTTCATTTCTAATTCTATTGATTTGAATCTTCTCCCTTTTTTTCTTGATGAGTCTGGCTAATGGTTTATCAATTTTGTTTATCTTCTCAAAGAACCAGCTTTTAGTTTTATTGATCTTAGCTACCGTTTTCTTCATTTCTTTTTCATTTATTTCTGATCTGATCTTTATGATTTCTTTCCTTCTGCTAAATTTGGGGGGTTTTTTGTTCTTAATTCTCTAATTGCTTTAGGTGCAAGGTTAGGTTGTTTATTCGAGATGTTTCCTGTTTTTTAAGGTAGGATTGTATTGCTATAAACTTTCCTCTTACAAGTGCTTTTGCTGTATCCCATAGCTTTTGGGTCATCGTGTCTCCATTGTCATTTGTTTCTAGGTATTTTTTGATTTCCTCTTTGATTTCTTCAGTGATCACTTCATTATTAAGTAGTGTATTGTTTAGCCTCCATGTATGTGTATTTTTCAGATCTTTTCCTGTAATTCATATCTAGTCTCATAGTGTTCTGGTCGGAAAAGATTCTTAATATGATTTCAATTTTCTTAAACTTACCAAGGCTAGATTTGTGACCCAAGATATGATCTATCCTGGAGAAGTTCAATGAGCACTTGAGAAAAATGTGTATTCTGTTATTTTTGGATGGAATGTCCTATAAATATCAATTAAGTCCAACTTGTTTAATGTATCATTTAAAGCTTGTGTTTCCTTATTTATTTTCACATTGGATGATTTGTCCATTGGTGAAGGTGGGGTGTTAAAGTCCCCTACCATGATTGTGTTACTGTCATTTTCCCCTTTTATGGCTGTTAGTATTTGCCTTATGTATTAGGTGCTCCTATGTTGGGTGCATAAATATTTACAATTGTTATATCTTCTTCATGGATCGATCTCTTGATTATTATGTAGTGTCTTTCTTTGTCTCTTGTCTTTATTTTAAAGTCTATTTTGTCAGATATGAGACTTGCTACTGCAGCTTTCTTCTGATTTCCATTTGCATGGAATATCTTTTTCTATCCCCTCACTTTCAGTCTGTATGTGTCCCTAGTTCTGAAGTGGGTCTCTTGTAGACAGCATATATATGGGCCTTGTTTTTGTATCCATTCAGCCAGTCTGTGTCTTTTGGTGGGAGCATTTAATCCATTTACATTTAAGGTAATTATTGATATGTATGTTCCTATTACCATTTACTTAATTGTTTCGAGTTTGTTCTTGTAGGTCTTTTCCTTCTCTTGTGTTTCTTGCCTAGAGAAGTTCCTTTAGCATTTGTTGTAAAGCTGGTTTGGTGTTGCTGAACTCTCTCAGCTTTTGCTTGTCTGTAAAGGTTTTAATTTCTCCGTCAAATCTGAATGAGATCCTTGCTGGATAGAGTAATCTTGGTTGTAGGTTTTTCTCCTTCATCACTTTAAATATGTCCTGCCACTCCCTTCTGGCTTGCAGAGTTTCTGCTGAAAGATCAGTTGTTAACCTTATGGGGATTCCCTTGTGTGTTATTTGTTGATTTTCCCTTGCTGTTTTTAATATGTTTTCTTTGTATTTAATTTTTGATAGTTTGATTATTATGTGTCTTGGTGTGTTTCTCCTTGGATTTATCCTGTATTGGACTCTCTGTGCTTCCTGGACATGATTGACCATTTCCTTTCCCATATTAGGGAAGTTTTCAACTATAATCTCTTCAAATATTTTCTCAGTCCCTTTCTTTTTCTCTTCTTCTGGGACCCCTATAATTCGAATGTTGGTGTGTTTAATGTTGTCCCAGAGGTCTCTGAGACTGTCCTCAGTTCTTTTCATTCTTTTTTCTTTCTTCTGCTCTGCAGTAGTTATTTCCACTATTTTATCTTCCAGGTCACTTATCCATTCTTCTGCCTCAGTTATTCTGCTACTGATCCCATCTAGAGTGTTTTTAATTTCATTTATTGTGTTGTTCATCATTGCTTGCTTCCTCTTTATTTCTTCTAGGTCCTTGCTAAATGTTTCTTGCATTTTTTCTGTTCCGTTTCCAAGATTTTAGATTATATTTACTATCATTATTCTAAATTCTTTTTCAGGTAGACTGCCTATTTCCTGTTCATTTGTTAGGTCTGGTGGGTTTTTGCCTTGCTCTTTCATCTGCTTTGTGTTTTTCTGCCTTTTCAGTTTGCTTATCTTACTGTGTTTGAGGTCTCCTTTTTGCAGGCTGCAGGTTCGTAGTTCACCTTGTTTTTGGTGTCTGTCCCCAGTGGCTAAGTTTGATTCAGTGGGTTGAGTACGTTTCCTTGTTGAGGGATCAAGTGCCAGTGTTCTGGTGGATGAGGCTGGATCTTTTCTTTCTGGTGGGCAGGTCCACGTCTGGTGGTGTGTTTTGGGGTTTCTGTAGCCTTATCATGATTTTAGTCAGCCTCTCTGCTAATGGATGGGGCTGTGTTCCTGTCTTGCTAGTTGTTGAGCATAGGGTGTCCAGCACTGTAGCTTGCTGGTCATTGAGTGAAGCTGGGTCTTGGTGTTGAGATGGAGATCTGTGGGAGATTTTTTGCCATTTGATATTATGTGGAGCTGGGAAGTCTCTTGCTGACCAGTGTCCTGAAGTTGGTTCTCCCACCTCAGAGACTCAGCCCTGTTGCCTGGCTGGAGCACCAAGAGCCTTTAATGTACACAGCTCAGAATAAAAGGGAGAAAATTAGAAAGAAAGAAAAGAAAGAAAGAAAGAAAGAAAGAAAGAAAGAAAGAAAGAAAGAAAGAAAGAAAGAAAGAAAGAAAGAAAGAAAGAAAGAAAGAAAGAGAAAGAAAGAAAGAAAGGGGATAAAATAAAATAAAGTTATTAAAAGAATAAATAAGTATTAAGAAGAAAAATTTTAAAAATTAAAAAAAAATGGGACTGTCAGAACCCTAGGACAAATGGTGAAAGCAAAGCTATACAGACCAACTCCCACACAGAAGCATAGACATACACACTCATAAAAAGAGAAAAAGGGGAAAAAATAATATTTCTTGCTCCCAAAGTCCACCTCCTCAATTTGGGATGATTCATTGACTATTCAGGTATTCCACAGATGCAGAGTACATTAAGTTGATTGTGGAGCTTTAATCATCTGCTTCTGAGGCTGTGGGGAGATATTTCCCTTTCTCTTCTTTGTTCGCACAGCTCCAGGTGTTCAGCTTTGGGTTTAGCCCCTCCTCTGAGTGTAGGTTGCTGGAGGACATCTGCTCTTCGCTCAGACAGGACGGGGTTGAAGGAGCAGCTGATTCGGGGTCTCTGGCTCACTCAGGCCGGGGGGAGGGAGGGCTATGGATGCGGGGCAAGCCTGCAGTGGCAGAGGCCATCTTGATGTTGCACCAGCCTGAGGCACACCGTGCGTTCTCCAGGGGAAGTTGTCCCTGGATCCTGGGACCCTGGCAGTGGCAGGCTGCACAGGCTCCCAGGAGTGGAGGTGTAGAGAGTGACCTGTGCTCTCACACAGGCTTCTTCGTGGCAGCAGCAGCAGCCTTAGCATCTCATGCCCGTCTCTGTGGTCTGTGCTGATACCTGCAGCTCATGCCCTTTTCTGGAGCTCCTTTAAGCGGTGTGCTTAATCCCCTCTGTTCTCGCACCAGGAAGCAAAGAGGGAAGAAAAAGTCTCTTGCCTCTTCGGCAACTCCAGACTTCTCCCGGACTCCCTCTCGGCTAGCTGTGGTGCCTTAACCCCTTCAGGCTGTGTTCACGCTGCCAGTCCTCCCCTGGCATCTGACTGAAGACCAAGCCTTAGCTCCCAGCCCCTGCCATCCCAGCGGTTGAGCAGACAAGCCTCTCGGGCTGGTGAATGCCTGTCGGCACCGATCCTCTGTGCGGAAATCTCTCCACTTTGCCCTCTGCATCCTGCTACTGCTCTCTCCTCCATGGCTCTTAAGCTTCCCCCTCTGCCACCCGCAGTCTCCACCCGTGAAGGGACTTCTAGTGTGTGGAAACTTTTCCTCCTTCACAGCTCTCTCCCACTGGAGTAGGTCCCATCCCTATTCTTTTGACTCTGTTTATTCTTTTTTCTTTTGCCCTACCCAGGTACATGGGGAGTTTCTTGCCTTTTGAGAGGTCTGAGGTCTTCTGCCAGTGATCAGTGGGTGTGCTATAGGAGCAGTTCCACGTGTAGATGTATTTCTGATGTATCTATGGGAAGGAAGGTGATCTCCGTGTCTTACTCTTCCACCATCTTCTCTCCTCTCCAAGAGGCTTCTTTTCTCCATTATATATCCTTGCTTCCTTTGTCATAGATTAGTTGACCATAGGTGCATAGGTTTATCTCTGGGCTTTCTATCCTGTTCCATTGATCTATATTTCTGTTTCTGTGCCAGTACCATATTGTCTTGATTATTGTAGCTTTGTAGTATAGTCTGAAGTCCAGGAGTCTGATTCCTCCAGCCCCGTTTTTTTCCTTCAAGATTGCTTTGGCTATTCAGGGTCTTTTGTGTCTCTATACAGATTTTAAGATTTTTTTGTTCTTGTTTTGTAAAAAATGCTAGTGGTAATTTGATAGGGATTGCATTGAATCTGTAGATTGCTTTGGGTAGTATAGTCATTTTCACACTATTGATTCTTCCAATCCAAGAACATGGTATATCTCTCCATTGTTTGTTTCATCTTTGATTTCTTTCATCCATTTTTTTATATTTTCCTGCATACAGGTCTTTTACCTCCTTAGGTAGGCTTATTCCTAGATATTTTATTCTTTCTGTTGCAGTGGTGAATGGGATTGTTTCTTTGATTTTCTTTCTGATCTTTTGTTATTAGTGTATAAGAATGCAAGAGATTTCTGTGCATTAATTTGTATCCTGCAACTTTACCAAATTCATTGACGAGTTCTCATAGTTTTCTGGTGGCATCTTTAGGATTCTCTATGTATAGTATCATGTCATATGCAAACAGTGACAGCTTTGCTTCTTCTTTTCTGATTTGGATTCCATTTATTTCTTCTTCTCTGATTTCCATGGCTAGAACTTCCAAAACTATGTTGAATAATAATGGTGAGAGTGGACATCCTTCTCTTCTTCCTGATCTTAGAGGAAATGCCTTCAGTTTTTCACAATTGAGAGTGATGTTTGCTGTGGGTTCATTGTGTATGGCCTTCATTATGTTGAGGTAGGTTCCTTCTGTCCCACTTTCGAGTTTTTATCATAAATGCATGTTGAATTTTGTCAAAAGATTGTTCTGCATCTATTGAGATGATCATATGGTTTTTATTCTTCAGTTTGTTAATATGGTGTATCACATTGATACATTTGCATATATTGAAGAATCCTTGCATCCCTTGGATAAATCCCACTTGATCATGGTGTTTTATCCTTTTGATGTGTTGTTGGATTCTGTTTCCTAGTATTTTGTTGAGGATTTTTGCATCTATATTCATCAGTGATATTGGTCTGTAATATTCTTTTTTGGTAGTGTCTCTGTCTAGCTTTGGTATGAGGGTGATGGTGGCCTCATAGAATGAGTTTGGGAGTGGTCCTTCCTCTGCAATTTTTTGGAAGAAGTTGAGAAGGATGGTTGTTAGCTCTTCTCTAAATGTTTGATAGAATTCACCTGTGACTCCATCTGGTCCTGGACTTCCATTTTTTGTAAATTTTTAATCACAGCTTCAATTTCATTACCTGTGATTAGTCTGTTCATATTTTCTATTTCTTCCAGGTTTAGTCTTAGAATTAAAGCTTTCTAAGAATTTGTCCAATTCTTCCAGGTTGTCCATTTTATTGACATAGAATTGATTGTAGTAGTCTCTTATGAAGGTTTGTATTTCCGTGGTGTCTATTGTAACTTCTCCTTTTTCATTTCTAACTTTATTGATTTGCATCCTCTCCCTCCTTTTCTTGATGTCTGGCTAAAGGTTTATCAATTTTGTCTATCTTCTCAAAGATCCAGCTTTTAGTTTTATTGATCTTTGGTATTGTTTTCTTTGTTTCTATTTCGTTTATTGCTGCTCTGGCCTTTATGATTTCTTTCCTCCTACTAACTTTAGGTTTTCTTTGTTCTTCTTTCTCTAGTTCCTTTAGGTGTAAGGTTATATTGTTTATTTGAGATTTTTCTTGTTTTTTGAGGTAGAATTGTATTGCTATAAAATTTCCCTCTTAGAACTGCGTTTGCTGCATTGCATAGGTTTTATATCATCATGTTTTTGTTGTCAAATTGGAAATCAATTTGACAAATCCTCTTTGATTTCTTCAGTGATCTCTTGGTTATTCAGTAACGTATTATTTAACCTCCATATGTTTGTGTTTTTTTACATTTTTTCCCCTGTAATTTATTTCTAATCTCATAGCATTGTGGTCAGAAAAGATGCTTGATATGATTTCAATTTTCTTAAATTTTCCAAGGCTTGATTTATGATCCAAGAAGTGATCTATCCTGGAGAATGTTCCATGTGCATTTGAGAAGAAAGTGTAATCTGCTATTTTCAGCTGGAATGTCTTGTAAATATCAATTAAAACTATCTGGTCTATTGTGCCATTTAAAGATTGTGTTTCCTTATTATTTTTCTGTCTTAATGATCTGTCCATTGGTGTAAGTAAGGTGTTAAAGTCCCCCACTATTACTGTGTTACTGTCGATTTCCTCTTTTTTAGCTGTTAGCATTTACCTTATGTATTGAGGTGCTCCTATGTTGGGTGCAAGTGAAAAGTAAAACTCTCAATGAGTACATTCAAAAGAATCCAATTTGTCTAAATATAGTATATTTAGACTTCTAGGCACTGTACAGGGAATAAAAAGACATATATTTGGTGTATGGGTGACCAAATTTTTTGAGAAGTAGTAAACAAAATGCCCTCAAAGGAAGGGCCCTGCTATAAATTCAATGTTTGTGTTCCTAAAATTAATGTTAAAACATAATTCCCAATGTTTTGGTATTTTGAGCTGGGGCTTTTGTGAGGTAATGAGTGCCTTTATAAAAGAGATCCCAGAGAATTCCCTTGCCCCTTTTTTCATCTGAGGATACAGCCAGAGTGTCACCTTCTATGAACCAGAAAGTGGACTCTTACAAGACATCATCTCTGCCAGTACCTTGTTCTTGGTCTTCCTAGCTTTGAGAATTATGAGCAATAAATTTCTGTTGTTTATAAACTACACAGTCTATGGTATTCCATTATAGCAGCCTGAATGTTCTAAAACATGCCCAGAATAAGAGAGAGTTCTGCCCAATGTAAACATTTGAGAGAAGGTCTTCATTGTTAGGAGGTCAGGACAGATCACTCACTGGATGCCAGTTGAACATCTTCCTTAGCCATACTGAAGTTTGCATAATAGGATCATAAACTGTCTACAGAGCTAGAAGCAGAGATTATGATGGTATCAACAAAATGGACTTTCCCCTTATCAATGTTGCTGAGTTGTTAATTCACCAGTAAATGTAATTACATTTAAGCTCCAATATCATATTCCAGGGAAATCAGCCAATTGCCTAGAGACATGTTATTTACTTTAGAATCAATGCATAATGGAGGAGTTTATTCACTCTATGGGTAGTTCCCCAGGAGGGTGTTGAAAAGTTTCTATTACTCAACTCCCTGGAGGTACCTTGATTCCCTCCCATGTCCAACTTTGATTTCAGACTCTCTGACCAGTTGGAGACAGATGCAAGTAAGTTCCTTTTCCAGATAAATAAGAATTAACTACTATTTGGTTTGCATCCAAATATGAATAATATTACACAATTTAGACAAAAAGAAAACAATACAGTCCAGATATATTAAGACAAAAAAATAACTCTGTTTTTGACAGATTGATTACATGTCACAATGGAGAAGGATAATAAAGATTAGTGTTCCAGTTTTACTTGGCCACAAGATGGACCATGACTTCATTTACAGAGATCAGGAATAATGGCTTTTCTTTTTTTTTTAAGATATGGCTGGGTGGTTATAAGGATTCTAGTGGTAAGGACATCTCCAGGCTCTGCAGGGAACAGCTGGCCCTAGGGCATGGACTGCCTGGCAAGCGGGGCCCTAGTCCTCACATGCCTAGGGGGACTGGATGCCTGATGGTATGTGCTCGGGTGCCCCAGAGCCAATTGAGTGTGCACACTCTGCATGGTTGTCATCCTCACTCCCCAGAATAGAATAGGTCCTTGCTTCTGAGCCCTGTAGGAACAGGCCGAGCCACAGATGGTGCCTTCTGGGAACACACATTGCTGAGGTACAGCTCACTCTGAAACAAGGACAGCTGTTCCCCTGAAGCCAGCTCTTGAGGGATCTTGAAACCATTTCGGATCTGACCAAGGCTACAACAGATGAAAGTCACCTGGGAACCATGATTTCCAGACAGACCCCAAGTCCTTTAAGGACAGGCAAAGCTGTATGGGGTCTTCCTTTGCAGCTGCCTCATCAGTGGTGCTGTGTGAGGAACTACCGGCCCCAGAGAGATGGCCTAGGGCAGGGATCCCCAACCCCCAGGCCACAGACCAGTACTGGTCAGTGGTCTGTTAGGAAGCGGGCTGCACAGCAGGAGGTGAGCAGTGGGCGAGCAAAGCTTCATCTGTATTTACAGCTGCTCCCCATCGCTTGCATTACCACATGAGCTCCACCTCCTGTCAGCATTATGGTGAGTTGTATAATCATTTCATTATATGTTACAATGTAATAATAATAGAAATAAAGTACACAATAAATGTAATGTGCTTGAATCATCCTGAAACCATCCCCTCTTCCCAACCATGGAAAAATTGTCTTCCACTAAACGGGAGCCTGGTGGCAAAAAGGTTGGGGACTGCTGGCCTAGTGGACAAATACAGGCTGCTTCCCCACAGGATTAGAGATCCTGGTGCCTTCTGGCTGAAGGGTGCACCAGAACGAAGTGTGCATGCATATGTTTCCTGACTCAGCACCTGGGTATCAGGTACAGAGTATTTTGGTTCTTTCTTATACTTTTTATTTCTTTGCTCTTTCTTTTTTGAGGCTTTTTATTTTTTCACTTGTTTCAAGTATGTTTTTAATTTCTCACTTGAAGCACTTTTATCATGGCTACTTTCAAATCTCAGTTAGATATCTATTTCCAACATCTGCCTTCTCAGTGGTGACATCTACTGATTGTCTTTTATTCAATTCAGCTTGAGATCTTACTGGTTCTTTGTATGACAAGTAATTTTCTTTTGAAATCTTACATTTTCATATTATGTTATGAGATTTTATTTTCATTTAAAA
This sequence comes from Kogia breviceps, assembly GCF_026419965.1. Lineage (NCBI taxonomy): Eukaryota > Metazoa > Chordata > Mammalia > Artiodactyla > Physeteridae > Kogia > Kogia breviceps. Next base: position 38,915,024 of record NC_081315.1, read on the forward strand.
CTTCTTTTTAATGGGCTTTTCCTTCTACTGCTCTAGCAGGAGAAAGGGGAACTCTAACCTTTTACTACCAAATGTGGGGTTATAAGCTGGGGTTCCCCAGCAGGTCTCCATTATCATCCCAGTGGTAAGGTCCTTATTACTGTGGGGTAGGAGTGGGAATTTTCACTCCCAATATGGTCTCCTCTGACACTGCAGTGATCATGGCCTCGTTACTAATGGGCAATGGTGAAAACCCTAACTTTCCACTAGTTTTCTCTTATCCCACCCCAGAAAGGAAGACAAGCCCCACTGCCAATGGAAGTAAGATACCAGGCTCCCCATATGCTCCACTGATTCAAAGCAGGGAATCACTTCATTACAGCCTAGTAGGGATGAAAGTCCTGGCTCCCTACTTGTCCTCTGACACTATCTCAGAGGAGTATTAATTCACCTCTGCACTGCAACGAAAGGGTGGAGATCTAAGATCTCGATTCAGTTCTTGCATGTGTACTTAGGACTGGGGACCAGTTTATTCTATGGCATTGGGCAGGTGTATAGCAATTACTATCCAAAAGTTTTCAGTCTTTTCCTGTTCCTTTGTCTAGAAAGAGCAGATCTTTGTTGGCACTTTTTTGTCTGTGTCCATTGGCTTTTCTGGGTTGCCAGTTGCTTCAACTACAAGTCTTAAGAAAACCCATGGAACTTACCACTATGTGATTCCTCAGGTCCCAATTTCCCTAGCTGGTCTGACTTCTCACTAGTCTTCAGAATTTTCTTATATTTGTTTTATTTATAATATCTAAGATTTTTAGTTGTGCTTAATGGTTGGAATAAGGAAAAGCACATCTACTCCATCTTCCCAGAAGCAGAGATCAATGAAGTGTCTTAATATGTGACAAACATGCTAGCCCACAATTTCAGAAAGCAGCAAATGAAAGAAAAGAACACAATGAGCCAATATAAAGGAGACCCAGAGTGAGAAATCCTGAAATAGAATCAGGATAATCTTTCTTAGATGCCTGGTTTAAACAGTATAGTGTTTTAAAATAAACTCTGGACTTTAAAAAATCTTTGTTTACCTTGGTTATATAATTTGATGACTCATAATTTAAGCCTAGAAAAATTAAGTGATTTTTAAAATCTAAATCTTGAGAAATTTTCTTTTTTAAATTTCAATGCATTTCAGCCTCACATGTAATTAACTTACTGTTAGATAATGAAATGATTATTTACTTGTCTTTGTTCTTAAGACTGATTTATAACGGATAAGTGTATTCATTTTTTAGATAAGTAACAAGTGAAAGTTATAGGAGATAATATGTAGTTATGAGTATGACCTCAGCCCCAAAATATTGTAAAACTCAAATATTTCTGAAATTTTCATAATATTGGCATATTTTCTTGGATTAAGGGCAAATACTTTAAGTAAAAAGTTAATAAAAGCAGATATAATCCCTGAGTGGAAATAAAAAATTTTCTTTTCTGCCCCTTTTGATAATATCATTAAACATTAGTATTAGTTGTATTTTGTCACATGCCTAAAACAGAATTCATCTGAGAAGTAATTGAAAAAATAATAGTGTATCCATAAGATGCTTGTGAAGTTTTCTCTTTGACTTTTACTTGTGCTGTCATATAACTTCTAGCAATGCAGCCAGCTGTTTTTATGAAGATAATAAAGTTACCTAAGAAACTGAGATATAGTTTGGTATTTTTCCTCATTTTATTCCTGCAACAGATAAGGAAGGTCATACCTGTATGAAGCTGCTCAGTATCAGTAATATAGGGTACAACAAGGAACCATGGATAGAAGAAGGGATTTCTCTAAGAAGAGCTCTTTTCAGAAACAGTTGAGAGATTTACAAACAAGTCAAAATTAGAACAAGCCATTTTACAATGCACTAAGAAATATTCAAGCACTTTCTTTTTTTTGCAAATAATTTTATTAGTTATTGAAAAATGGGTGGTAAACTAACATCTCATTTTATGTGATAAACATGTCTCTATGAAAAAATTATCAATACATTTTATAAACTATATCTTATGTTAACACTTGCTAAGGAAATTTGTTTTTTTAAAAAAACTTTTATTGCAGTATAGTTGATTAACAATCAAGTACTTTATGTATTAAGAATAAATCTGATACAGATGTATAATAATACCTAGCATTTACATAGTATTTATTAATATTATATGATATTCATTTCTAAATACCAACAAATTGGAGTATTAGAAATACTTTGTTTTTTTAATTTTTATTTTATATTGGAATATAGTTGACAATGTAGTGTTAGTTTCAGGTGTACAACAAAGTGATTCAATTATATATATATATATATATATATATATATACGTATCTATTCTTTTTCAAATTATTTTCTCATTTAGGTTGTTACAGAATATTGAGCAGAGTTTCCTGTGCTATATAGTAGGCCCTTGTTGGTAATCTATTAATATTTTAAATATAGTAGTATGTAAATGTCAATCCCAAATTTCCAGTTTATCCCTCTACCCAACCTTTCCCCTTTGGTAAGCATAAGTTTGTTTCCTAAGTCTGTGAGTGTTTCTGTTCTGTAAATAAGTTCTTTTCTTACTTCACTTAGTATGATAGTCTCCAAGTCATCCATGTTGCTGCAAATGGCATTATTTCATTTTTTTTTAATGGCTGAGTAGTGTTCCATTGTATATATGAAACACATCTTCTTTGTCCATTCATCTGTCAATGGAAAATTAGGTTCCTTCCATGTCTTGGCTATTGTAAAGAGCTCTGCAATGAAAAATGGGGTGCATGTATTCTTTTGAACCACGTTTTTCTCCAAATATATGCTCAAGAGTGGGATTGCTGGATCATATGGTAGCTCTATTTTTAGTTTTTTAAGGAAACTCCACACTGTTCTCCATAGTGGCTGTATCAATTTACATTCCCACCAACAGTGTAGGAAGGTTCCATTTTCTGCACACCCTCTCCAGCATTTATTATTTGTAGACATTTGGGTGATGATAGCCACTCTGACTGGTGTGTGGTGATATTTTATTGTAGTTTTGTTATGCATTTCTCTAATAATTAGTTATGTTAAGGATCTCTTCATGTGCCTCATGGCCATCTGTTTGTCTTCTTTGGAGAAATGTCTATTTAGGTCTTCTGCCTATTTTTTGATTGGTTTGTTTGTTTTTTTGATATTGTGCCACATGAACTGTTTGGAAATTTTGGAAATTAACTCCTTGTTGCTTGCATTGTTTGCAAATATTTTCTCCCTTTCTATGGGTTGTCTTTTTGTTTTGCTTATGGTTTCCTTTGCTATGCAAAAGCTTTTGAGTTTAATTAGGTCCCATTATTTATTTTTGTTTTTGTTTATTTACATTACTCTAGGAGATGGATCAAAAAAGATATTGCTGCAATTTATGTTAAAGAGTGTTCTGTCTGTGTTTTCCTCTAAGAGTTTTGTAGTATTCAGTTTTACATTTAGGTCTTTAATCCATTTTGAGTTTATTTTTGTGTATGGTGTTAAAAACAAAAATAAATAAATAAGTAAGAGAAAAGAAAATCAATATAGATGGCATGTCAAAAGATATAGGATGTTCAGGCTTCCCTGGTGGCGCAGTGGTTGAGAGTCCGCCTGCCAATGCAGGGGACACGGGTTCGTGCCCTGGTCCAGGACGATCCCACATACCGCAGAGCGGATGGGCCCATGAGCCATGGCCACTGAGCCTGCGCGTCCGGAGCCTGTGCTCTGCAATGGGAGAGGCCACAACAGTGAGAGGCCTGCGTACCACAAAAAAAAAAAAAGAAAAAGATATAGGATGTTCAAATCCAGAATGTCTTAACAAGATTTATTGTTGTTTAAAAAGTAAATAAAATTAAAATAAATGTGTAATAAAATAGAAGTAATGATTTTATAATAAATGAAAGTACTCAGTTAAAGAAATGTAAGACTTTGTTGATGCCCTTTGAAAAAATTACATTTATAAGATTATAAATAAATGAGTGTATTTATATAAATAAAAATAAATAAGTGTATGTCCAAACTTCTTTGAACAAGAGTTCAAAGTTAATCCACCAGAATGGTAAATGAAGTCACTCACAGTGTAATCAGGGATAAAAGAGAAGGTGGAGGAAGAGTAAGACACAGAGATCACCTTCCTCTCCACAGATACATCAGAAATACATGTACACGTGGAACTTCTCCTATAGAACACCCACTGAATGCTGGCAGAAGACTTCAGACCTTCCAAAAGGCAAGAAACTCCCTACGTACATGGGTAGGGCAAAAGAAAAAACAACAAACAGAGACAAAAGAATAGGGATGGGACCTGCACCAGTGGGAGGGGGCTGTGAAGAAGGAAAAGTTTCCACACACTAGAAGCCCCTTCACGGGCGCAGACTGCGGGTGTCAGAGGGGGAAGCTTCAGAGCCATGGAGGAGAGTGCAGTAACAGGGTGTGGAGGGGAAAGTGGTGAGATTCCCGCACAGAGGATCAGTGCCGACCAGCATTCACCAGCCCAAGAGGCTTGTCTGCTCACCCACCAGGAAGGGCAGGGGCTGGGAGCTGAGGCTCGGGCTTTGGTTGGATCACAGGGAGAGGACAGGGGTTGGCTTCGTGAACAAAGCCTGAAGGGGTTAGTGCACGACAGCTAGCCGGGAGGGAGTCCAGGAGAAGCCTGGAGCTGCTGAAGAGGCAAGAGACCTTTTCTTCCCTCTTTGCTTCCTGGGGCACGAGGAGAGGGGATTAAGCGTGCCGCTTAAAGGAGCTCCAGAGATGGGCTCGGAGCTGCTGAAGAGACAAGAGACTTTTTCTTGCCTCTTTGTTTCCTGGTGTGAGAGGAGAGGGGATTAAGCGTGCCACGTAAAGGAGCTCCAGAAACGGGCACGAGCCGCAGCTATCAGCGTGAACACCAGAGATGGGCATGAGACGCTAAGGCTGCTGCTGCCACCACCAAGAAGCCTGTGTGTGAGCACAGGTCACTCTCCATACCTCCCCTCCTGGGAGGCTGTGAAGCCCGCCACTGCCAGGGTCACGGGATCCAGGGACAACTTCCCTGGGAGAACGCATGGCATGCCTCAGGTTGGTGCAATGTCATGGCGGCCTCTGCCACTGCAGGCTCGCCCTGCATCCGTACCCCTCACTCTCCCCGGCCTGAGCCAGAGCCCCTGAATAAGCTGCTCCTTTAATGCCGTCCTGTCTGAGTGAAAAGCGGGGAACCTACATGCAGAGGCGGGGCCTAGTCCAAAGCTGAACCCCAAGAGCTGTGCGAACAAAGAGGAGAGGGGAAGGTCTCTCACAGCAGCCTCAGAAGCAGCAGATTAAAGCTCCAAAATCAACTTGAAGTGCCCTGCATCTGTGGAATACCTAAATAGACAGAGAGTCATCCCAAGTTGAGGAGGTGGACTTTGGGAGCAAGATATATTATTATTTTCCCCTTTTTCACTTTTTGTGAGTGTGTATGTGTGTGCTGCTGTGTGAGATTTTGTCTGTATAGCTTTGCTTTCTCCATTTGTCCTAGTGTTCTGACTGACCCATTTTTTTTAACTTTTTAAAACTTTTCTTCTTAATAATTATTTTTTATTTTAATAACTTTATTTTATCCTACTTTATTTTTATCATCTTTCTTCCTTTCTTCCTTCCTTCCTCCCTCCCTTTATTCCTCCCTTTCTACATCCTTTCTTCCTCCTTTCCTTCCTCCCTTCCTTCCTCCCTTCCTTTCTTCCTTTCTTCCTTCTTTCCTTCTTTCTTCCTTCCTTTCTTCCTTTCTTCCTTCCTTCCTTTCCTTTCCTTTCTATTTCTTCTCCATTTTATTCTGAGACGTGTGGATTAAAGGCTCTTGGCACTCCAGCCAGGAGTCAGGGCTGAGTCTCTGAGGTGGGAGAACCAAGTTCAGAACACTGGTCCACAAGAGACCTCCCAGCTCCACGTAATATCAAATGGTGAATATTTCCCAGAGATCTCCATCTCAACACCAAGGCCTAGCTTCACTCAACGACCAGCAAGCTACAGTGCTGGACACCCTATGCCCAACAAAGAGCAAGACAGGTCTACAGCCCCATCCATTAGCAGAGAGGCTGCCTAAAATCATGATAAGGCTACAGAAACCCCAAAACACACCACCAGATGTGGACCTGCCCACCAGAAAAAAAATATCCAGCCTCATCCACCAGAACACAGGCACTAGTCCCCTCAACCAGGAAACCTACTCAAACCACTGAACCAAACTTAGCCACTGGGGACAGACACCAAAAAAACGGGAACTATGAACCTTCAGCCTGCAAAAAGGAGACCCCAAATACAGTAAGATAAACAAAATGAAAAGGCCAAAAACCACACAGCAGATGAAGGATCAACGTAAAAACCCACCAAACCTAAGAAATGAAGAGGAAATACGCAGTCTACCTGAAAAATAATTCAGAATAATGATAGCAAAGATGATACAATATCTTGGAAATAGAATAGAAAAAATGTAAGAAACATTTAACAAGGACCTAGAAGAAATAAAGAGGAAGCAAGCAATGATGAGTAACACAATAAATGAAATTAAAAATATTCTAGATGGGATAAATAGCAGAATAACTGAGGCAGAAGAACGGATAAGTGACCTGGAAGATAAAATAGTGGAAATAACTACTGCAGAGCAGAAGAAAGAAAAAAGAATGAAAAGAACTTAGGACAGTCTCAGAGACCCCTGGGAAAATATTAAATGCACCAACATTTGAATTATAGGGGTGCCAGAAGAAGAAGAGAAAAAGAAAGGGACTGAGAAAATATTTGAAGAGATTATAGTTGAAAACTTCCCTAATATGGGAAAGGAAATAGTCAAACAAGTTCAGGAAGCACAGAGAATCCCATACAGGATAAATCCAAGGAGAAACATGCCAAGACACAGATTAATCAAACTATCAAAAATTAAATACAAAGAAAACATATTAAAAGCACCATGTGAAAAACAACAAATAACGCACAAGGGAATCCCCATAAGGTTAACAACTGATCTTTCAGCAGAAACTCTGCAAGCCAGAAGGTAGTGGCAGGACATATTTAAAGTGATGAAGGAGGAAAAACCTACAACCAAGATTACTCTACCCAGCAAGGATCTCATTCAGATTTGATGGAGAAATTAAAACCTTTACAGACAAGCAAAAGCTGAGAGAGTTCAGCACCACCAAACCAGCTTTACAACAAATACTAAAGGAACTTCTCTAGGAAAGAAACACAAGAGAAGGAAAGACCTACAAATACAACCTAGAAACAATTAAGTAAATGGTAATAGGAACATACATATCGATAATTACCTTAAATGTAAATGGATTAAATGCTCCCACCAAAAGACACAGACTGGCTGAATGGATATAAAAACAAGACCCATATATATGCTGTCTACAAGAGACCCACTTCAGACCTAGGGACACATATAGACTGAAAGTGAGGGGATGGAAAAAGATATTCCATGCAAATGGAAATCAGAAGAAAGCTGGAGTAGCAATTCTCATATCAGACAAAATAGACTTTAAAGACTATTACAAGAGACAACGAAAGACACTACATAATAATCAAGAGATCGATCCATGAAGAAGATATAACAATTGGAAATATTTATGCACCCAACATAGGAGAACCTCAATACATAAGGCAAATACTAACACCCATAAAAGGGGAAATTGACAAAACACAATTATAGTAGGGGGCTTTAACACCCCACTTTCACCAATGGACAGATCATCCAAAAAGAAAATAAATAAGGAAACACAAGCTTTAAATGATACATTAAACAAGTTGGACTTAATTGATATTTATAGGACAATCCATCCAAAACCAACAGAATACACATTTTTCTCAAGTGCTCATGGAACATTCTCCAGGATAGAACATATCTTGGGTCACAAATCTAGCCTTGGTAAATATAAGAAAATTGAAATTGTATCAAGTATCTTTTCTGACCAGAATGCTATGAGACTAGATATCAATTACAGGAAAACAACTGTAAAAAATACAAACACATGGAGGCTAAACAATACACTACTTAATAACGAAGTGATCCCTGAATAAATCAAAGAGGGAATCAAAAAGTACTTACAAACAAATGACAATGGAGACATGATGACCCAAAAGCTATGGGATGCAGCAAAAGCAGTTCTAACAGGGAAGTTTATAGCAATACAATTTTACCTTAAGAAACAGGAAACATCTCGAATAAACAACCTAACCTTGCACCTAAAGCCATTAGAGAAATAAGACCCAAAATCCCCAATTTAGCAGAAGGAAAGAAATCATAAAGATCATATCAGAAATAAATGAAAAAGAAATGAAGGAAACGGTAGCTAAGATCAATAAAAGTAAAAGCTGGTTCTTTGAGAAGATAAACAAAATTGATAAACCATTAGCCAGACACATCAAGATAAAAAGAAGACTCAAATCAATAGAATTAGAAATGAAAAAGGAGAAGTAACAACGGGCACTGTAGAAATACAAAAGATTATTAGAAATAACTACAAGCAACTGTATGCCAATAAAATGGACAACCTGGAAGAAATGGACAAATTCTTAGAAATGCACAATGTGCTGAGACTGAACCAGGAAGAAATAGAAAATATGAACAGACCAATCACAAGCACTGGAATGGAAACTGTGATTTAAAATCTTCCAACAAACAAAAGCCCAGGACCAAATGGTTTCACAGGCGAATTCTATCAAACATTTAGAGAAGAGCTAACACCTGTCTTTCTCAAACTCTTCCAAAAGAAAGCAGAAGGAGGAACACTCCCAGACTCATTCTATGAGGCCACCATCACCCTGATACCAAAACCAGACAAAGACATCACAAAGAAAAAAAACTACAGGCCAACATCACTGAGGAACATAGATGCAAAAATCCTCAACAAAATACTAGCAAACATAATCCAACAGCACATTAAAAGGATCATACACCATGATCAACTGGGGATTATTCCACGAATACAAGGATTGTTCAATATATGCATATCAATCAACGTGATATACCATATCAACAAACTGAAGGGGAAACACCATATGATCATCTCAATAGATGCAAAGAAAGCTTTTGACAAAATTCAACACCAGTTTATGATAAACACCCTTCAGAAAGTAGGCATAGAGGGAACTAACCTGAACATAATAAAGGCCATATATGACAAACCCACAGCCAACATCATCCTCAATGGTGAAAAACTGAAACCATTTCCACTAAGATCAGGAACAAGACAAGGTTGCCCACTCTCACCACTTTTATTCAACATAGTTTTGGAATTTCTAGCCACAGTAATCAGAGAAGAAAAAGAAACAAAAGGAATCCAAATTGGAAAAGAAGAAGTAAAGCTGTCACTGTTTGCATATGACATGATACTCTACATAGTGAATCCTAAGGATGCTACCAGAAAACTACTAGAGCTAATCAATGAATTTGGTAAGGTAGCAGGATACAAAATTAATGCACAGAAATGTCTGGCATTCTTATACACTAATGATGAAAAATCTGAAAGTGAAATTAAGAAAACACTCCCATTTACCATTGCAACAAAAAGAATAAAATATCTAGGAAAAAACCTACCTAAGGAGACAAAAGACCTGTATGCAGAAAATTATAAGACACTGATGAAAGAAATTAAAGATGATACAAATAGGTGGAGAAATATACCATGTTCTTGGATTGGAAGAATCAACATTGTGAAAATGACTCTACTGCCCATAGCAATCTACAGGATCAATGCGATCCCTATCAAACTACCACTGGCATTTTTTGCAGAACTAGAACAAAAAATTTCACAATTTGTATGGAAACACAAAAGACCCCGAATAGCCAAAGCAATCTTGAGAACGAAAAATGGACCTGGAGGAATCAGGCTCCCTGACTTCAGACTATACTACAGAGCTACAGTAATCAAGACAGTATGGTACTGGCACAAAAACAGAAACATAGATCAATGGAACAGAATAGAAAGCCCAGAAATAAACCCACACATATATGGTCACCTTATCTTTGATAAAGGAGGGAAGGATATACAGTGGAGAAAAGATAGCCTCTTCAGTAAGTGGTGCTGGGAAAACTGGAGAGGTACATGTAATAGTATGAAATTAGAACACTCTGTAACACCATACACAAAAATAAACTCAAAATGGGTTAAAGACCTGAATGTAAGGCCAGACACTCTCAAATTCTTAGAGGAAAACATAGGCAGAACATTCTATGATGTAAATCACTGCAAGGTCCTTTTTGACCCATCTCCTAGAGAAATGGAAATAAAAACAAAAATAAACAAATGGGACCTAATGAAACTTAAAAGCTTTTGCACAGCAAAGGATACCATAAACAAGACCAAAAGACAACCCTCAGAATGGGAGAAAATATTTGCAAATGAAGCAACTGACAAAGGATTAATATCCAATATTTATAAGCAAGTCAGGCAGCTCAATAACAAAAAAGCAAACAACCCAATCCAAAAATGGGCAGAAGAACTAAATAGACATTTCTCCAAAGAAGATATACGGATTGCCAACAAACACATGAAAGAATGCTCAACATCATTAATCATTAGAGAAATGCAAATCAAAACTACAATGAGATATCATCTCACACTGGTCAGATTGGCCATCATCAAAAACTCTAGAAACAATAAATGCTAGAGAGGGTGTGGAGAAAAGGGAACCCTCTTGCACTGTTGGTGGGAATGTAAAATGATACAGCCACTATGCAGAACAGTATGGAGGTTCCTTAAAAAACTACAAATAGAACTACCATATGACCCAGCAATCCCACTACTGGGCATATACCCTGAGAAAACCATAATACAAAAAGAGTCATGTACCAAAATGTTTATTGCAGCTCTATTTACAATAGCCAGGACATGGAAGCAACCTACGTGTCCATCAACAGATGAATGGATAAGGAAGATGTGGCACATATATACAATGGAATATTACTCAGCCATAAAAAGAAATGAAACTGAGTTATTTGTAATGAGGTGGATAGACCTGGAGTCTGTCATACAGAGTGAAATAAGTCAGAAAGATAAAAACAAATACCATATGCTAACACATATATATGGAATCTAAAAAAAAAAAAATGTCACGAAGAGATTAGTGGTAGGATGGGAATAAAACACAGACCTACTAGAGCATGGACTTGAGGATATGGGGAGGGGGAAGGGTAAGTTGTGACGATGTGAGAGAGTGGCAGGGACATATACACACTACCAAATGTAAATTAGATAGCTAGTGGGAAGCTGCAGCATAGCACAGGGAGTTCACCTCTGTGCTTTGTGACCACCTAGAGGGGTTGGATAGGGAGGGTGGGAGGGAGGGAGACAGAAGAGGGAAGAGATATGGGAACATATGTATATGTATAACTGATTCACTTTGTTGTGAAGCAGAAACTAACACACCATTGTAAAGCAATTATACTCCAATAAAGATGTTAAATATATATATATATATATATATGGTCTTTGTAAGACATAAATTGACATATCTTACACAAAAGATTAAATGCAAAGAAATAATGAAAATAAAGTGTTCAGAGTTTTTTATGATGAAGGCAAGTAGTTGGATATATTTATGTATATATTATTCCCAACTAAGAGATTACTACTATTATTAATTGATATGTATAAGCATGCACAATGAAGGCAACTTTAAAGAGAACTTTGGAGAGTACAACTGTCTATTTCCATTAAAATTTATAGAAATTTCAGCCAAAAAATATGTTTTTAGGGTAGAAAGTAGCCAAGTACTAGTGATTTAAGGGGTTTATGTCTGATTTTAAAAAATAAAACTTTGTTATACATATACATATATCCACTCTTTGTAGCTGTATATCTGAAACTAACATAACATTGTAAATCAATTATACTCCAATAAAAATTTAAAGAAAGAAAGAAAATAATAAAAAAATAAAACTTTGCTCACACACAAAGAAACATTTCAGTACATAAAGTGTTTAGGTGTGAACTATATAGAAAAGAAATTCTCCATTTTAGAATTTTATACTTTTCTGTAATGTTTTCTATAATGTTTATAAGTTTGTGTGACTGCAATGATAAATTTGCAGTAGGGAGGATGTAGAATTTTATTAAATTAAGCCCAGTGTCAATGAGTTAGGATATCTGTTTAAGAGTCTCTTTAAACTAATCCAATTATTAACACTCTAAGCATTTGCTGTTTTGCTTATTTATTTAGCACATCTCTAATATTAGAATGATTGTGTCTACTCTGATTTGCAAATTCATTGACTTATACTGCCCCCACTCTGAATAGATTTTAACTGTAGCTGAATGAGTTTATATTTACTCAACATAATGTCCTCTGCAAAAATATGTGAAAAATAACAGCCACTTCAATATATATTTCTTGTATTTTCCTTATTTTGCAAAAATATTTGACACATATTCTCCACATTAATAAACATATAGAGTATTCAGATTTTATAAAACTTAATCTTCTCTTACAAAATAATTAAAGTTTTGCTTTGCATTTTAGTACATTCATATTTATTTTTAAATAGAATCATGTTTTATTTCCACAGTTCACATACAGTTTGAGCACTGAGAAACTGGCAAAACTATACTTTATATCTAGACTCAATTTAAATATCTGTGTAAGGAGAAAGATGCTGTAAATGATATATACTGCACAATTGGTGTTTTAGGGACAATGGATATGTCTTCATTGTCAGTGTAAATAAAATGCATCACAAATAATAAATATATACATAGTCAATATATGTAATTTTATTTGCTTTGTTAAGATATAAGTTTACCCAAATAGTGAATTAAGATTCTTTATAAAATCTATTTAGCTTAAGCAAATTGTATAGGACTATTTTAATGCAGATCATTTTTACCACCAGTTCCATAAGTCAATAAAAATATTTTCTTATTCAGAAGCAAAATAAAGAATTGGTACATATACAAAATAATTTTACATCTTAATTATTTCTATTTTAGTTGCATGTCTACAGTAACACCAATGATAATAACATTGCAAATACTAAAAAGATACAGTTGAGTCTTTCTAATTAAGGCAAAATAAGCACACTTAAAGGCTCAACATTAAGTACTTTTAAACAAAAGAATACGAACACTTCACAATTTCTTAACAGGTCTGATAGCAAAAAGACAATAGGCTATATATCATTGCAGAAGCAGAAGCTGAAAGCATTTACTAATGGCTTATTAAAAAAAAAAAAGACAAGAACGAGACTGAAGAAAATTCAGAGGCTAACTGCAAGCTTTTTATCAATATTTTAGCAGTGAGAATAAATAACAAATCCACAATAATTTTTAAATTGTTTTTAATTTTTTGCTCTATGTTGATAGGGCAAACTGCTGATAGTTTGAAGTAACTTTATTTTATACTATGGGTTTAGACATCTTGGTTAATTATTTTCCCCTCACAAAAATCTCTGATTTAAAGAAGCACCCTTGAGAACTTTCAGGGTAGATATCTAAAACAAGTAAATATATCTGATATTTTCAGCCACTCTTCTATTTCTATAATATACAAGGATCTAAACATTCCTCTTGCATATTAAGTATTTTAAGATGACTTCATGTGTCACAAAGGAGAAAAAACAAAAAGAGATATTACATTCTCGTTTATAGAACCACACAACAAATATGGATATATACAACAGTACATGAACACAGTCCTTCTGAAAAGAAAACCATATCCCACGCATCCCAAAGCAATAAATAGTATTTAGAGACATTAACAAGTTTGAAGAAATGATTGATAGTAGTGACCCTCTAAGCCATCTATCACCTGCATTTTCCAGAGACATGACTGAAGCCTGTGGACACTCATCAAAACCTCTAGTATTACCAACTTATAAACATCGAGGAAAAGCATGGAGCAGGTTTTGAAATACATGGATGTCATAGACAGGAAACTGAAAAACTTGAGGATATATACACTCTTTTCATGTCATAATGTAGAAGCTCATCCCTTTGGAAAATAAGCAACATAAGGTTTAAGTAGATAGTATATTGAAAGATTTATTTTCTAGCTTAAGATACTGGTATTTGATTATAAGCTCTTGCCACTGAAATAATGAATGAGAGGATGGAAAGTTCCTTTACAAGTAACTTTCCAGAAAAAGTATCAAGTTTGGTTGGAAGATTAGACCGGTTAATCTAAATTTATTTCTAACACCAAGATTCTGTGATATTAAATGTAATATAGCCAAAATGTCAATATATTTAAATATATGTAATACATATAAAATATTAAAACTGTCTTGGTCATTTTAAGAATAATCTTAAGTATATAACAGAACTTTTGGAAAGTAGAGGAAAAATATCATCCATAAGAGCACTAGCCACAGAAGTACCATAATCATTCTATTCTGTTTGTTTTTATAGTTATAATTATTGAATTATATAAAATTATCAGTTATATAAAGATCATTTAATATGTTAAATTGTATATAATAGCTGTTTAGATGAATACATTTAAGTATTATTACATATTATTAATAGGTGTAATTCATAGTGGGTATATACTATTCCATTCAGGGAACAAAATATAATACAAATTTTATTTTTTAAACACTTATAAATATAAAAATATTGTTATGAACATCTTAGTGCCTTTTACATATTTCAAGTTTTTTCACAATAGATTTTCAAAAGAATAATAATTAGAACAAAATTTTTGCACATTTCTACTGCTGTTTATGTATAGTGTAATATTGCCTTTCTGAAAAATGTTTTTCCATACTACATTATTTTATGAAACTTTTCTGTTGAGTCTGATTCTCAGCCTTTACATTAAATCTCAATGAGATGTTTTACCTCATTAAATATTTTTGGCAACAGTAAATAACTTTGAATTTCTACTATGTTCTAGACAATATCCTAAATCAGGTTTTGGCAAACTTTTTTTGTAAAAGGCTATATAGTAGATATTTTAGACTTTATGTGCCTTGCAGTCTGACATATACTCTACTCTGCCACTGGAACAGGAAAGCAGCCATTAACAGTACTTAAATGAGTAGATGTTCCTGTGTTCCCATAAAACTTTACAAAATCAGTAGAGCTCTGGATTTAGTCAACTAGCTGTAGTTTGCTTATCCCTGGGCTAAATAAGTAAGTATTAATGTATATTCTGTGTATAAAATATTAATGGCTATCTTTGTTATTCAAATTATAAAATAATTTTACTGGAATGAAAGTCAAATTTTAAATTTATCTTACATATATGATAGCTTTCTGGAAATCAAAATAACCTTGAATGTGTTTGATTACACCTCTTTCTTTAGTGCCATGTGACATATTAACAGTAATTATAATTTGTATTTGTGACAGCAACATAATGAGTTATCTGTCTTTTAGTGTTTTATTTTGTTTTAGAAACTAATATCTCATATGTACTATGTAAAGAAATTATGCTCAGTAAAACACCTTCGAATATCTTTACTTAGAGAAAATATTTTCTGTTTTGTCATCTTTCTAAGAGACTTCTTTTATTCTTGTCTAAATATATCTGTTACTCCTTGTTGTTGAAATTTTCACTTTTTTGGATAAGTAGTACTTAGAACAAGAATTCTAGTTTAAAAATTTATTATACATATCAAGTATTTATTTAGTAAAGGCATAAACAATAATCTAAGTTTATAGAAAACATTATTCTTGTTTAATACCTATTATTGTTTCTCAAATTATTTGTCACAGAGACTCTTCACAACTTCTTTTAAACACTTTGTGATTCAGAAATAAGTGGAGGGCTTCCCTGGTGGCGCAGTGGTTGAGAATCCGCCTGCCGATGCGGGGGACACGGGTTCGTGCCCCGGTCTGGGAGGGTCCCACATGCCGCGGGGCGGCTGGGCCCGTGGGCCATGGCCGCTGGGCCTGAGCGTCCGGAGCCTGTGCCCCGCAACGGGAGAGGCCACAACAGTGAGAGGCCCGCGTACCACAAAAAAAAAAAAAAAAAAAAAGAAATAAGTGGAAATATGTGATGTTAAAAAAATCTCCAAATATTATAATTTTATTTATATAGAATAGTTATGTTAGAAACTACATTTCATAATAGAGATATTGGCCTATAATGTTTACAGTAAAAATGCAGATCTATAAGATTATATTTTGAGACAATACATCGGTCTAACATAATTGCTAATTTTAATTTTATGACTACTGTACTTAATATTGGCACAAACATTTTTTCTACCACTGAATTGCTACTGTAACTTGATATATAGAATATATTTCAGTATTGTCTATGATTTACTTTAGTTTGGAAAACAAATTCACAAGTGGAAATTCTCATTCTGAAAATGGTAAAATGTAATGATAAAGTTAATTTCCCCAGTTACCTATCAAAGGAAAAGGACAGCTAAGACTTGCATCAGTCTGAGGTTCTCTGCTCTCCGGACAGTTCATCTTGCTGCACTATCAAAAGGTACAAGAAAGTTTTCATTATCATGGTCAAAAGATATTCTTTCCTATGAGATGAGAAAATTTAGTGGCAGCCTTATATTTAGGCAGAGAAATTGGACATTGTAGGAAGTTACAATCCACAAATACCTACCTTCCACTGTAGGAGGTAACAATTAGCATTCACTCTATGACATTAGGCTCACTCTGTAAAAATGAAAATGCTCTTGGGATAGTTAGTGCTATTTATTCTAGGGAGCATATGGTTCCTAGTGTTTGTAGTACTGTTGGATAAGTCTGCTTTCATTTGTCTACTTTTTTTACTGATATCCTGCACAACACCTTTTGTGGTAACAGACAGATGGACTTAATGGTGAAATTTTGGATACCTGTCGCAAGCACAAATGTTAGCTTGTCAGGAACTTAGGCAGACTTCAGGACTAAAGATTCTGCAATGTAGTAACTGTTGTCATGAAAACATCCTTGAAAACTTGCCAAAACAAAAACAAATAAAATTTTTCCACAGCAATAGGAAAAGGAGTCTGAGCTATTCTATAATATGGGAATAGTGGATACATAATACAATGTTACTAGAATATGAGAAATAATAAAGAGGATAGACAAATATTTTGCATCCATTATCAGAAAGAAGAAAAACAAAGTTAAAAAAAAGAAGAAACTCCATATCTCATTCCTCTCACCCTAGGTTTAGAAATTCAAAGCCTACATTTACTTGAATCCAGTCCACTTAGTTCATAAGAATAGATTTCTGACTCACCAGAATAATTTCTAATAACCTAAACTCTTCTTTTGGGACATCTATTCAGAAAATACAAATGCTAATTTCTACCATGTCAGTGTCTAAAAGAAAATGTATGATTGCACATTATAACAAGAAATGAGGCTAAAAGATCCCTGGAAGCTGTCCACCCTGGATAGTAGTTCTGCTGCCCTGGTCTATGAAGAGTAATTAGAAGTGCTTCTCAAAATCTGAGAACAAGTAATGGAGCAGGAGATGCTCCCACATAGTCCAAGTTTCTAACCACAATAAAGTAACCCCCGCCCCCCAGGGCTTCCCTGGTGGCGCAGTGGTTGAGAGTCCGCCTGCCGATGCAGGGGACACGGGTTTGTGCCCTGGTCCAGGAAGATCCCACATGCCGCGGAGCGGCTGGGCCCGTGAGCCACGGCCACTGAGCCTGCGCGTCCGGAGCCTGTGCTCCGCAACGGGAGAGGCCACAACAGTGAGAGGACCGCGTACCGCAAAAAAAAAAAAAAAAAAAAAAAAGTAAAAAAAGTAACCCCTAATGGATTCCTGTTATGGGATAACACACAAAAATATGGGATCCAGTTTTAGATAAGACAGGAGAATTCTCAGAGAAAGGGAGGGCATGGTCAGAAGGGGACTAAGGGCCATCCCTGAGGCTGGATAAATTTATCTTTTTTCATAGATAAGTTAGCAGAAAGAGAAAAAAGCCAGAGACCATTTTTGTGTCAAAACATTTAAAAAATAGGAACACTAATTTTAGGACTTTTAAAGTAAGTCTTTTTCTTAATTTTTCTTACTGTCAGAAAGCAAATAAAACAATAGAAAGTTCTCTGCTTTTTGCTCTCTGTAAAATAATAGTCCATTGTGTCCCTATAAATAAGAATTTATTATAATTAGAACATACTGAAAAGACAAAAGAAAATCTTGAGAAAAAAATGAGAGCAAACAATAATAAGAAAAGCCAGCAGAGTCTACAATTTTAGTAGCAGAATTGAATTCAGTGTTAAAAATCAATAGAAAGAAAACTTAAGACAAGAAAAAATGCAATCTATATTTCAGAGGTCAAGTAAAAGATTTTTTTGATACTTAATAGAAAATGACAAAGTAGTCAAAATTATGTCATAAGTGATATGTATATACAAAATGGAAATCTAATTCTCAAGAGACATTAGTAAATAATAATCTTGAACAAATAGTGGGAAAATAATAATCAACATTTTTATTCAGGAAAAGTAAAATACCTGAGCTGAAAATGCAAACAAATGTGAGGAAAAGTAATTTGAAACACAAATGACAAAAAAATACTAATATCCATAATCTAAATTACTCCTATCCATATGTCTTAAAGCAATCACTTAAATTCCCTCTGAAACAAATATATCAAAGCAAGAGAATAATTCAAAAAGTAATATTATAGCATCAATAAAATGAAAAACAACAAGGCTAGTAGTCAAGTAACTGCAAATTAAAACAAAATTAAAATAGTATTTTTATTAGTAACATTGTAGACTACTGAAATGCAATGATAATATTCAGTTGTATCCTTCAGGTTTCTGTTATGAGAGAGAAAGCACACTGAATTTGGTTGCTTTCAAAGATGTTCACAAGGTGAGGGGAATATTTAGGAAAAGCACAGGGACGAGTGAGGAATCCTGGAGAGAATAATAGCAGGAGGCTGCTACCACTCAGTTTTGAAGAAGTAATATGAAGGATGAGAGAAGGCTTATCTGACTGGATATTTATGAAAATGTTATATATTAGAGAGAGAGGGAGAGGGTTAAGAGTTTTGTAGGTAAAGTTGGCCACCTGAAAGAAGTTGTGCCTTTTGACCAAAGTACACATAACACAGACAATAGGGCAAGCCTGCCAGGAAGGAATGAGGGAAAGAAATATCTCAGATTCACATAACTCCTTCTCTCAAACATTTTCCCTAGGTTTCAGCAGCAGATTTTACTATTTTTCATCATCTTTCATCAAGCCCATTTATGGTGTAACCCATATGTCTATGTGTTTTGAGTTCAGCAGGAGAGAAAACTTTTCAACAGATTCAGATTGTCTGGCAAGGTACCCTGACACTGGGGTATATGATACAGCAGATTTGATGGGGGACAAAGTGCTGTGACAAATAAGGATGCTTTAGGAAGGCCCCACAGGTAAACTATTATGCATACACTAAGGATTTTTGAGCAAATATAAGCTATCTGTTGCAGAAATTTGTTCTTTTTGTGGAGAAAATAATTCTGCATAACATTGTGCCGTGTAGAGACTGAGTGCTTTATCATGGGCCTCTAAACTACCAAGTAATCTAATGGTCCACCTTGGACTCAGTGTCTGAGCCATCAAGCCATAAATTTTAGTACATTAGTGGTACTCCATCATCAAGTCAAAACTGTAAATAAAAGAGTATACAAGGTAGTAGGTACTGGAGGCATAGCTAGGTTGCATAAGGAAGTGTCTCAGTTGCTCATGGAATATCAAGCCATAAGGCTTCATAGAGCATTCCCTATGATTGCTTGATTGAAGAAGAAAAGGATATCAGATCTAGTTTACAGGTGGTGCTTATAAGCATGCTGGTACCACCTGAAAGTGGATAACTGCAAGGAAATCCTCTAAGTAGGAAAACTTTAAACTACATGTTTGGTGGCTATCTTTATTTTGAGAAAGGGTTGAGCAGATGTGTAAATCTACATTAACTCATCAAATGTGTTTAACAGTTTGACTAATGGTCAAGGACTTGGAAAGAGCAATATTGGAGGTTTGATGACAAAGAAGTCTGGGGAAGAATTATGTGAATGGACCCCTAAATTTGGCAAATTGAGGATGTTTGTTTCCCAAAAAAGTGCACATCAAAATAAATCAGAGGAAAAAGAAGGCTCTCAATTATCAGGTGATCAAGATAACCTATTTTGTGGGAGCCAATAATCTTCTTCCCCAGATGCTCTTGTCTTTGTTTAGTAAACTCATTACAATGTGTTGACAACAATAGGGAGGAAGGTTGTGTATGAGTTCAACAACAGTAATTTGCATTCAACAAGGCTGATCTAATCATAGCTAACAGCAGAAACTATAATGAGTTTCTGATACGGCACCATTCCACAGGGAAACAGAAAGTCATATGAAAGCAAATTGGTTACATTGAAGCATTTCCATCAGGACATTTTTACCTTTTTTGAAGATGCTTACCTTTTTTCTTTTTTATAATTAATATTTAACATCATTTTTGAGTTGTAATTAACATACTTTATAATTCACCTATTTAAAGTGTACCATTCAATGATTTTAGTATATTCACGTGGTTGTACAACCATAATCACAATCTTATAATAGACTATTTCACATTCCCACCAGCAATGTTTGATGGTTCTAACTTCTGAACATCCTCATCAACATTTGTTATTGTCCTTCTTTTTTACTATAGCCATCTAGTGGATGTGAAATGGAATTTTGCTGTGATTTTGATTTGCATTTCTCTAATGACTAACCACATTGAGCATCATTGCATGTTGGCCATTTGTGTATCCTCTTTAGAAAAATGTCTATTCCAATCTTTTAACCATTTTTAAAATTGGGTTAAAATTTCACTAAATATTCTGGATAAAATTTTTTCTTTATTAGATATATGATTTAAAAATATTTTCTTCCATCCTGTGGTTGTCTTTTCACTTGCTATTATCCTTTTTAAATGTTTTACTCAAAAACTTGATGCAGTCAAAATTATATATATATATATATATATATTTTTTTTTTTTTTTTTTTTTTTTTTTTTTTTTTTTTTGCGGTATGCGGGCCTCTCACTGTCGTGGCTTCTCCCATTGCGGAGCACAGGCTCCGGATGCACAGGCCCAGCGGCCATGGCTCACGGGCTCAGTCGCTCCGCGGCATGTGGGATCCTCCCGGACCAGGGCACGAACCCGCGTCTCCCGCATCGGCAGGCGGACTCTCAACCACTGCGCCACCGGGGAAGCCCATATATATATATTTTTTGCTGTGCTCTAGGTATCATAACAAAGAAACCAGTGCCACGTGAAAAGATGTTCAACATTGCTAATTATTAGAGAAGTGCAAATCAAACCTACAATGAGGTACCACCTCACACAGTCAGAATGGCCATCATTAAAAAGTCTACAAATAACAAATGCTAGAGATGGTGAGGAGAAAATGGAACTCTCCTACACTGTTGGTGGGAATGTAAATTGGTGCAGCGACTAGGGAGAACAGTATGGAGGTTCGTCAAAAAACTAAAAATAGAGTTGCTGTATGATCCAGCAATCCCATTCCTGGGAATTTATCTGAACAAACCTACAATTTGAAAAGATATATGGTACCCCTATGTTCATAGCAGTGCTATTTACAATAGCCAAGACATGAAAACAACCTAAATGTTCATTGACAGATGAATGGATAAAAAGATGTGGTACATGTAAACAATGGAATATTACTCAGCCATAGAAAAGAATGAAATATTGCCATTTGCAGCTACTTGGATGTTCCTAGAGATTATCATACTAAGTGAAGTAAGTCAGAAAGAGAAAGACAAATACCCGATGATATCACTTATATATGGAATCTAAAATATGGCACAAATGAACTTATGCACAAAACAGAAACATACTCACAGACATAAAGAATAGATTTATGGTTGCCACAGGAGGGGCAAGTATTGGACTAGGAGTGTGGGACTAGCAGATGCAAACTATTATATATAGAATGGATAAAGAACAAGGTCCTATTGTGTAGCACAGGGAACTATATTCAATATCCTGTAATAAACCATAAAGGAAAAGAATATGAAAAAAATATGTACAACTGAATCACTTTGCTGCACACCAGAAACTAACACAGCATTATAAATCAACTATAACTCAATTTAAAGAAAAGAAAAACAAACCGGTGGCAATTTCCAAGTTATCTTTATTTGTACTGATTTATTTTAAATATTTTTATTCTTAGCTCTTACATTTACATCTTTGATCCATTTTGATTTTATTATTGTAAATGGGGCGAAATAGGGATTCAACTTCATGGTTTGCATGTCTAGTGTCAACACCATTTATTGAAAAGGCTATTATTTACCCCATTTAATTGTCTTGCCATTCTTGTCAAAAAATCAGTTGACCCTAGATACATGTGTTTATTTCTGGACTCTAATTTCTATTCCATTAATTTTTATGTCTATATGTCTATCCTTAAGCCAGTATCAGAAAGTCTGGATAACTCTAGCTTCATAGTAAGTTTTGAATTCAGTAAGTATAAGCCCTCCAACTTTATCTTTTTTCAAAATGGCTTTGGCTATTCTAGGTTACTTTCTTTTCCATACAGATTTTAGGATGAAGCTGTAAATATCTGGGGTGGGGGGGGGCAGGCTGGATTTTGATAGCGATTGAATCTGTAGACTAGTTTGGGAATATTGCAATCTTAAAAATATTATTTGCTGAGTCATGCACATGGTATGTTTCCAATTTTTTAAACCTCTAAACATTTGAGATGATTTTTTTGCTAGAGTTAACTTGCTTGAACTAATTCTACAAAGCCTATTTTCTCTTCAGTGTATAGCCTTTTATATCTCCTCTCAGATTTTTCCCCCTGTTTTTATCTTTTAGCCTGTCTATATAGGGTTTGTCCCTGGGTTGGCATAAGCCACTAATTGGTTTAATTCTGTGCTTAAGTCCCTTTAGCTAATTTGATATTACTCTGTATCACTGGATGTACATGTGGGTGGAGGCTGCTATCACAGATCAGGGAGTCTGTGAATTTTCTTCCCCCCTCAAGTTCAGCCATGGACTTGTAGCTTGCAGTTTCCTGTCTAATAACTCCTTAGAGTGTACATCCTTGAGTATGCACATAATCTTTTAGACAGCCAGGGATGACCATAATTTTATTTTTAAGTCTGGCATCCTTAGAGTCACCCCTGAATCAAAATAGCTTATTTTTCAATGTTTGATCAGAACTTGTTTCAGCCCTTTGGGAGAGTGAAGTGTCAGTCCCTTGTTGATGAATTTGTGTATATCTTGAAAATGGTTTCAAGTTTGCCTCACATTCTGCTTTGGTTGTCCCTGAGTGGGTACAACCTAACATGTGTACAGCTTTTCTGAGCCCCAATGTTTACTGTGATCACAGAAAGGCTCTTCTTGGTTGTCTCTTCCGTGGTTCTCTTTATTAAATTTCTGATTGCTCTGCTATTTTGCTTCTATCATGGAGCTAATAGAGCCTCTGAATTGCTTTTCACCAAGACTTTCATAGTTTTTGACATCATCCTTAACCATGGCTTTCTTCACTCTTTGATCCAAATAAAATCAATCTTCTCAGATAAAGCTGTGAAATGTCTCATCCTTACAGCCTGCTTTTCCACTGTGCAGAATCACTACACCACTGGACCAGAGGTGAGATTGGGAGCCTGCTTTTGCTGGAGTGACACTTTGCTCTATGAGTGGGCACTGGTATTTGGGGAGTAGCAAAACTTGGCCTTTGAACTTCTGCCTAATGCGAGAGCAAGCTGAGGAAGGAAAATATGGAGTCCTGGTATTTTCTGTCTGTTGTGCCTGGAGTAGGATTTCTGCCCTGTAAATATGGACTTGGCTGGGAGAAAGGAGACCTGCTCCTTCAGCCATGCCTCTGGGAATAGAGCCTCTGCAACACAAAGGGCAAGAAACAATAGCCTGAACCTGTAGACCCAGAATGGGAGCTTGGAGGACAGGGGAGTCCGGTATTTGTGGCTGTATATGCCTGGGATAGTGTTTCCATAACATGCAAATGATGGGGGAGGGATGTGTGGTAAGATAGCACATCATACCTCAAAAGCCACAGACTTTCACCATCCTTGTCAAGATTTAGTAGATTTTCAAGTTTCGTGTTCACATTTCTTTATTTATTATATGCCCTTAGGTCAATTTCAGAGACTTTCAATAACACTTTTATAATATTCAGCAGTTAAATTGTTGTTCTGATGAGATCCTTATTCTACCATTTCAGAAGTCACATCTTAAAGGCACTGTGACTTTTTTCTCCTCTACCCCCAGTGCTTTTGCTGTAACACTAATCTATATATTTTTAGAATTCATTCCATACATCATTGCTTCTAAAATGAAGCATGTTGCTAAAGGTAACTAATTATAATTCAAGGCAATAGTGTCTAGGTCAAAGAATTCATTGGTCTTACTATGTGCTAAAGAGAGCAGATGGCCTGAAAGGACAATGGGATAACTTTTTGAATGCTTAGTTTTAGTCCCAAGCAGTAGTGTATCTAAACCAGCAACAAATAGATGGCATTATTTCTCCACAGTTAATATATACAGGTCAGAAAACCAAACGGTGGATATAGGTATGTCTCATTTTACCCCAAATTATTCACTAGAAATTGCCGCACAAATTTATTCTTTGCTTTATGTATGTATGCATGTATATATGTGTGCATACATATATACACACACATATATATGTCAGCATGTGCATGTGTGTGTTAATAGATATGAAGTATATGAATCCAATTATTTTTTCTTTACTTTTCTCTCCTTCTCCTACTCTTGCATGAGAGTTCCAGTAATGATTAACCATATTTTTCACTATTTAATTCCATATGTATTAAACAGGATAGCTCATTGAGATTGTAAATGAGCTAGAAGAGGAATAAATATCAAATAATAATGTGGCATATAGGATTGTATGTCTGCCTTTATGGGAGAGGTAAGCATGACTTTGGTGGTATGAGATAGTTACATCATGTTAGGTAGAAGTATGTTGCTACTGTCTACTTAAGATATCAAATATAATATGTATAATCCCTTGTATCATATATATCTTATATATGTATATATATTTTATGTGTATATATACTTACTACATATAAAATATATAAGGAGATACACGTATCACCCCAGTTTGTGAGGAGGTGGACTGTGCTGTCTTATCTGGCCAGCTCAATATCTTTCCAACCTAATTCTGTCCAGCATGGAGGAGAAACCTGGCATAGGTTTCTCCTGTGTGTTTTAGGTTAGAATTGGCCAATAAGAGGAGATCACATGATATTTGGAAGGTGGACAGGATGGGAAACTTTTTTTTTTTTGTGGTTGTTGTGATCAGACAAGATGGCCCTGCAGACTTCATGACTTTCTGATCTCCATCATGACATCTAGAGGTGTCAGATTAGCACTTCTCTACTATGAATTTGTGCTTTCATGTTTTAAAGTGTGCTGGTGGCTTCACAGACCTCTCTACTTGCTCCTGTTTCACAGTGGAAGACATGCTGTGCTCCTCAGACTTTTCAGTAGTGCCCGTTTCTCATATGCTTCAGCTGAGATCTTTCAGATCTTCCCTAAGTTCTTTTTACATACTCCTAAGCTCTTATTCCTGCATATGTTCCCTTTATTCCCCTAACACATGTAGTGGTCAGTTTTTCTGACCAAACTGAGACTGACATACCATGCATACCCAGTGTAATAGAAATGTGATCAAGTATTAAAATGTTCAGGTGTAGACAAATTTATTTTTATTAAAAGTGTGTAACACATTGAAAAATCAGTTAGTTAATGTAAGAGTTTAAAAATTTTTGTAATATACAAGTGTATATATTTATACATAAATATTATAGTTAATGTAATATAATTTTTTACAGAAAATAATTTTACCGTTTAATTTAAAGTATTTGCCCAACTACTCACAGCAGGTTACCTTTCACATCTGATGACTGGGTGCTTTTGAATACTCTCAGTTCCACCTGTGCACTTCCTTTATTGCCCCCTCCACTGAAAAGGAGATGGGAGCTGGGAACAATTAAATAATTAGAAACTGATTAATGATACATGTGTTTTTAATTTGACAGCAATATTTAATAATTAAAGTTTTCTGTGTGTTAAGACTCAAACTTTGTAATACATGGATACCTGTGGATTCATGGGCAAGAGTAGGGAGATGTGTGGGGCTTTAGGTTTTGACAATTATTTTTTTTCCTAGAATTTATGTCAGGTAACAGTCCATTTAAGGAGATTCCAGTCCTTCAAAGTGAAGGCGAAGCAGTGGAAAACAGTGCCAATTCACTCAGCTCAGAACGGCTACAAAATGTGAGCAAGATGAGGTGCATAGCAGTGTGCCCAGGAAGCGTGGAAAATGAATCTAGACCAATAGCTCAGCTATACAACTATATAGCTAGTGTAGCTTCCTCGTATTAGGGTCATGATCCTTCCCACCTACATGCCTCTCAGTTCTTTTTTATTTGCCACAATAATATGGATAAATAAACTTTATTTATTTGAAGCATATTATTTTGGTTCCTTTTAAAGAAATCCAGTGTAAGTCCTTTGCCAAACTTCTAGCAAGCATATCACGAGCAAAGAAGGGTGTTAATTCTTGCGCACTCTAATAGAGAACATTTTAGTTGCCTGACACCTAAGTTTGTTTACCAGGGCTGGGAGCACATCCGTATTTAAGCAGCCTGGGAGACCTATCTAGCCAGGATGATTTCTAAACACACTAAATATAAAAACTGTTTTCAGGTCTGTATTCTTGGCTTTAACAGGATGTACTTTGAAATCAACTGTTTTAAAGTGAGCAATAGTAAATCTATACATTCGTTTGAATTTCTCAGGGGAATGAGTGACGGTGGACAGAAGCCTTTGGCGTCGTCATCCATGGGCTGCCTGTCCTGGTGGAGCTGGGCGCTTGGAGACCATGAAACAGGCCAAACGGCTCTCTTTCCGGTCTGGGAGTAAAAAGCCGAGGCGCCGCGTCTCCTTTAATGGCGGTGGGCGGGGCACGGCGTAGCGACCGCGTTGCTATTGGCAGCGGTTGGAGGCGTGGTAACTAAATGTGCAGCAAGGGCGGAGGCTGCTTTGTCGGGCTCCCCTGCGTCTTGAGCACCTCTGGCTCAACCTTGACTGCGCTCTGCCCGGTAAGTTCTTGTGGTGGTCCTCTGGGTCTTAGTCTCTCTGTGGGGCCAGTGGACCCCTGGTTGCACGCCGGCGGTCCCTGGCCCCAGTGTACCGTCTGTGCAACGGGGCCCTGGGTTGGAGCGCCTAGTGAACTCTCCCCACCCCCACCCCGCACGTGCAAGTACCCTTGCGGGTTACGGGGGCTAGCAAACCAGTCTCAGCCGGTAGCGGAGGAGACGCTAGTACCGCCCGACAGGAGGTGTGGCTCGAGGCCGGCGCTGGGCTTCTTTGGCCACAGTCTCGTTATCTTGAGCAGTGGGTGGCTGAATGGGGGCTTGTTGAGGGTGTACCCTTCTCCGACCGGTGGGAGTAGCAGGCCCCCGGGATGCCCGGGACAGCCCAGCCCTGCAGTGTGACCTGGGCCAGCCCGTCCTTCCTGAGTCCCAGGTTCTTCCAAAGGCTACATGGGAGCACTCGAAAGCCCCTCTTTTTGAGAGGTGGTTTTGAATCTGTGTGGTTGTCTGGCTGGATTGAAAGTCAGGGAGGCTGGGTCGTGGCCTGTTGGCTTCCTTAGTTATCTGGGCACTTGAGCAGAGGGCTGCGACTAGTGTCCAGGCCTTTTGACCCTTAATCTGGTGTTCTCTCCCCTCCCCCCAATATATAAACCGCCTTTGGGGGTGTTGGGGAACCAGAAAGCCTGTGGGATTAGAAGAGAGAGTGTTGGGAGTTTTGAGGGCTCCCTGGTTAGAGGTGGATCTGAACTTGCCTTTAAAGGTGGGCACTATTTTACCCTTGTTTTTCCAAGAAGCTCAGGTGGAGCTGTTTGCTGCTCTGTTGGGCGCCCTTCCATTCCTTCTCTTGTTGAAAGGTGGACTCAGGCAGGTGTGTTGTGGCAGGTGTGTTGTGCGTGGAGCTGGGCTCGGGACCATGGGGCCCTTTGTTCTGGTTACAGCTCTCTGGAGTGGTAGAGGCCTTGCTCTGTCCCCAAGGACATTATTTTTCCCCCCAACAGGAGGCTTTGCTGGGCTCCCTAGTGTGCCCAAAGTGCTTCTTTGAGGTTTCTGATGTTTGGGGCAGGGGGAGATGTTTGCATGGCTGAGGTATAACTCTTTAAGTGCTAAGACGTGAGCTGCTGTTGGATGGAGAGAGTCTCTGGAATATTATCTCCATGTCTTCCTAAGCTACTGCTTCTTTGATGTTGGGTGGAGTGGAGATGGTGGTAAAGCCACAAGGGGCTTGTTCACGGCTGACCTTTGGGTTCACTGGCCAGTGCTAAATGGGAATGAGGGTATGGAACCTGATTCCTGAGATGGGGGAATACTGCAATTCCCCATTTTCTGTCCTTGGGTCTTTTGAAAAATAACTTTATTGGATATTATTCGCATACCATAAAATTCATTCTTTAAAAAAAAAATCTTTTGACCCAATTGATTACTAGACCAGCACAAGTCACTCACCCAACAGTGTAAACATATAGTAAAGTAAAAACTTGTGGAGATTAAAGATGACTTAAGAAATTCCCATATTTGGTGTATTGTTTGGTGTTATTAATGGATGAATAATCTTTGGAAAATGTTATTTTATCCAGGATAATCAAGTCATAAATCAGTAGCTTCTAAGATCAGATTTGAAGCATTTCCACTAGACAATTTGATACTTATTTTTATTCTATCCTCTTAAAAAATTCACTAGAGAATTCAAGTGGATGAAACACTCAACTTCCTTAGGCAAACCTAACTTCTAAACTGAGATAACTTTAATCTTTTGTACCTTATACTACAATTATGAATAAACTTCGAAATGATCATTTGTGTGCTGGTGAACATACTGTTATAAATGCTAGCCAGGATTGTGAACAATACAAGTAAAAGTTGGGCTTGGTCTTTTTGAATGCTATCTGTTTCCTGCAGAGGTGATATAGAAAAAGTCTTCAACTTGAAAAGTCTTTAGTTCAAGACATTTATTTTTTCATTATTTTTGCAGATCCCAAGAGTAACCAGTATGTTTCTGACCTTTGTAGTTTAGTTGGAACATGGATGTTGTGTTCATTACGTATGATATTTATGTTGATAACAGCTAATTTCTTATTTCCAACTTCATTACCTTGGACTGATCCCTTCCATTCTCTCTATTCTTAACAAACTAGAATGATTAATTCTGTTAAATAAAATGTAAGTCTGATTATCTCAGACTTAGTGTTCCCCATCTAACTCATATCATTATATAGATGTCAAGCATCTTAAACTTAATATGTTCAAAACTAAACTCTTTTCATCGCACCTTCTTCCTGCTTATGTGAAATATGTTACTTTCACAGTTTTAGTTAGCTATTGTTATTATTAGCAATTAATGTGTACCAGTGGTTTAGTTCAAAATCTTGGAGTATTTTTGACATTGTTCTTTGTAAACATTTCCCATTCAATTTGGCAGCAAATTTGGTTGGCTCTACCTTTAAAATATATTTGTAATTGACTATTATTATCACCGCATAGATCTAGTCCACATCACCATGATCTTACCTGCATTGTGCTAATGGTCTCTTAACTGGTCTTCCTACTTCAGAATTACTCTCCTTCATTCTAACCTCAACAGAACTTTAGTGATCCTGTCAAAGTATATGTCACTCTTTTGCACTAAACCCAGCAAGCCTTCTTCACATTTCACTTAGAGAAAAGTCAAACTCTATAGTTCAAATTTTAACCGCCTTCTTATTTCCTCTTTGACCTCATTTCTTGTTACTTGACTACCACCACTATTCTTCAGCCATCTTGGTCTCTTTGCTGTTCCTTAGACATACCAGATACTCTACTTCCCTAGGCTTTTTGCCTCTCTTAGAATACTTTATCTAAAAATTTGCTCCCTCTTCTCCATCCAGTCTTTACTCAAAATTGACATTTTTTTCACCAAAAACTTCTCTATCCTCCATATTTAGCAATAAACACTTCCCACACCTGTTATGCTTAAAACTTTCCACATCAGTTTTCTCCAGAGCACTTATCACTACCTAACATTACACATATTTTACTTTTTTTGTCTTATCTCTTGCTACAATATAAGCTCCATGAGATGATATGTTTCTTTTGTTCAATGCTATATCCCTAGGGGACTAGAAGAGGGTCTGGCACAAATGTGTTAAATGAATATTCATTAGTGAATAAATTAATGAAATACATTAAATAATTGTGACTCAATGCATTTAAAATGTATTTCCTATTTGACAATGATACGTAAAATTAAGAGCTATTAAAATGGATCCCATATCACCACACTAGAAATTTATCAGTTCCTATAGAATTTGTATTTTTTGTTTGTTTGGAAATTATATTAATAAAAGCATATCATTAGGTAGTATATTGATGCCTTCAAAGCATTCCACCAGCTTAGACCATATGAAAAAGCCTAGAGAGCCTCCAGTGTAATTCACAGATTCATTCACTCAAAATTATCTCACAATGTTAGTGTTTGCAGGTTTAAAATCATTAAAAATATTCCTCTTGGCAAAACTGTGGCCATTACATTACTTTTTGTCTATAAAGTTAACAGTAAGTTCGTATTCAAATTAGTTTATACATAATTTGCATGAAGTACGCTTTCAAATAAACACCATGACAAGCCATTGATATGTTGATATTTAATTTAGACCTTCATCATTAAGTAGAATACAAGGCTACTCATTAAAAGGGAATACAATTTAAGAAAGAAAATTATGCTACATCTAACCTACAAGTTTGGATAGTTTCCTAAGGTTTATGGGAGGATAGAATACTTGCACTTGTATGCAACAGACAAGCTTTCTATAGAGCAAAGATACAGTAGTAGACTTTGGGGATTATCATAATAGTTTCATTATTTAAAAGCAAGAAGAGAAGTTCAGTGTATCCTAATACAAGCTTGGACCTGAATTGTTTAAAGTTCTTATTACTTTATAGAGCTGCTTGAGGAGAATCACACTGCCAATAGAAAAATGACTTAAAACAGAGAAGGAAAATAACCTGTTTAGTTGAATTCATTGATCCATTTTATGTTGCAAACAATGTCTTGAAGCAGGCATTGGGACTGTGCTTGACTGTTGCCTCTGACAGACACCTACTGCATACCACTGTTGAAATATGTCCTTATCCACTTTGTAGAGTTTATGTTCTTTTTTTTTTTTTTTTGCATTGGAATAAATCATGCATTCTTCTTTCCCTGTCTCTGTGTTTTTTATCTTATAATGAGACCGAAATCAGCATATTTGAATTTGAACTTTGTACAATCAATCAAATCTTGATTATACTATATAATATTACTTTGCATTAATATAAGTAAAACTAGTGTGACTACTGTAAAACCTAACATGGTGTATAATTTTTGAGAGACTAAAATAGAGTTTCAAAGAAATTTAAGAATTTCACATTTTAATGCAAATTCTAAATAACAATCATGACATTATTTTAGACCCACAACAAATACTAATAGAAAGTAATTTCCCCCCAGAAAAACTAGCAGTGTCAGATTTCTCTCAAGATATATCCCTATTTTTGATCTGTTTAGAACATTTAGTCTTGATGGGCTCTAAAGCCCTTTTTTTAAATAAAAATACTTAGTAATTTCCTTTTTTCAAATGGAGAGTCGGTTTTTATTACCAATTATTATGATGAATTTCTGTAAAAATTCAATAAAAATAACTAGGAATATTTGTGAGTTTTTAAAAAATTTAATGTATCAAAGAAGAGCTACTTAAGTCACATAAAGTAATTTATCTTCAAACAAAATAATCTTTTATGGCACTGAAACAACGTTTACCAACCGAAGTATTATAAAATTATATTTTATTATTTAAAAATTACCTTTACCAAAGTAATAACATGTACATTTGAAAGAAAATATTTAAATTATTTTTCTATATTCTTTTATATATAAAATTTTTGTACTTTGTAAAATGTAAAACATTTTTGGTACATAAATATATTTTCCTAATTATGTATGGTGTTTTATAAATTAAGAGTGAAAGATTAGCTAAATATTGGAATGGACCAGGAAGTAGTACATCATCAATATGTGAGAAAATACAATTGCATTCTCTCATATCCCTCATTGCTGTGAAAATATACCTCCTCCTTCTTGTATATTGCAGACTGATTTTTCTGCTTTTTAAAATTTATATGATAGGGTATGATTGCCCCATTTTTCCTAAATTTATATAACATAATGCTAGTCATATCAAAGAGTAGTGAAAACCATGGATTGAAATTCTGAATTTCAGGGAAAGAGAGATTATGTTTATTTCACTTGAATAATGTGTCCAGCTATGGCCCATTTTGCTCAAGGCAGGGAAGAAAAGTTTATAAAATGTACACACATCTGTAAAAGGCTTATCTCCATAGATCTGAGGGTATATCTCAGACAATGGAAATTTGATAAATGAGGTTGGAGTGTCATATAACTATTATTAGCATTTGATATTAAAATGCTGTAATTCAAAAAGTGACCTTAGAAACAAAGATGGAAGTGACATGTTGAATTTCATATGTTCTTGTGTTCTTTATGTAGCAGGAGACATAAAGTAGCAATTTCTTGATATTTCCAGGCCTATGAATTGTGTAATTTTAAAAGATCAACATCAATGTTTACAACTTCAATAGAAAAGCAACTATTCAAAAATGCAAACACATTTTCATAGTTAAGAGTGACGATTATGTGCTCCAGTGGTGTAGATTGGAACCCTGGCTCCAATTTCACTAGTTGTGTTCCATGGACATGTTATAAAACTTTTTCTCCCCAGGTATTTTCTCTGTAAAATGATAAAAACTAGTTATTAAGTTCATTGACTTAAAAAAAAATTAACTCATGAAATATAGCACCTTAATGGGTTTCAGTAATGTAAAATAGCTTATATGCAATTGGCATAAAAGATGATGTTAAGATAATATATTTCAGATATAACATAAAACAGATATAATAATTTGTGTTGGTCCATATTAAATTTTTACCAACATTTAAAAATTTATTTTTGTTTCTCCAGCTATACTCAAAGTGAAATAGAAAACATGAAACAGCAAGTCATAACATAATACAGTATTGTATATGATGCCCAGTCATCCTATGCTTTTCTTTGTTGCTCAATTTGATAGCACACTCTTTTCTGGATATGCTTATCTCATAGTTCCAAGAGATTTGTATTACTTTTCTCATACCTTCCTTCATAACTAAACAACAACAACACTTCTTTTTTCTCTTTATATCAAGTCTCTCCTCCATTTTATTCAGTTTAATATGAACTACTATATTTACCCTAGTATTTTGTTACTAAGAATGTAATCTTTCTTATGCCATAGTATAACTATTAGGGTCATTACTGTTATTGTTGGTTCTCTGATTACAAAATTGCATATAATTTGAGTTCTCTGATCTTCACCTTATATTCAGTGCATGATTTTGCAGAATCTGAGGTTTTGCTACAACTCATATATCCCAATACAGCAGAAACAGTACAAGGAATAATGCTTGGAACATAGAAAAAACTCAGGAAATATTAGTTACTATTTTTGTGCTCATTCTTTCAAAGGCTAATCCTAAGTCAAAAAGAGGAACAAACAAAATATTAACAAAGATTAACTGATTGCTCTTTAAGGTAAAGGTGTTTTGTATGTGCTTTGGGTACAAAGATGAATAGGACATTATCTCTGCTTGTAAGCAGCTCACAAATATAATCAGATATCATGATATTAAACACAACTATAGAAGCATGAACAAACTTCTGTGGGACAAAATGATGTGAATGCATTCATTCTAGTCAGGTGGGAGAAGCAGATGATGCTTTTTGAAGGAGTAAGTAATGTGCCACAAAAGCATAGGGTCTACATTTGAAGACTGAGAAGACAAGGTAGGGTTGTTGAATAGAATGTAGGACACCTAGTTAAATTTGAATTTCTGATAAACAACAAATAGATTTTTATAGTTCAAATGTGATATGCACTATTTGGGATATACTTACACTAAAAAATTATCTGCTGTTTATCACAAATTCAAATTGGCCTGGAGTCCTGGATTTTTATTTCCTATATCTGACAACTTTAGAAAATATTCAGAAAGAGGAAATATGTTTGCAAAGGAAGTGAATATTAAAGTAGGCCCACGGCACATGGCTCGGGGTGCACAGCATCCCCTCCCACACCTCTCGGAGAGCAGACTCGGGGCTCTCCAGCCCTCGCCTCCCACCTCACCAGGGTTCCCTTCGGCTCGATCAAATAGGGGGCCTGAGCCATGACCAGGGTTAAAAATCCACTCCAGGGGTAGCTTTTACAAGACTTTTAGTTTCAGATTTCAGATACTCAGACACCACCTTTACTTTCACCTACATTGGTGGCCCCAAAAGATGGGCATGTCTAAAATATCTTGAGGAGGACCTTCAAGACCGTGGAGGATTAAGACGTGGACATCGCCTTCCTCCCTACAAATACATCAAAAATACATCTACATGTGGAACAACTCCTACAGAACCCCTACTGAATGCTGGCAGAAGACCTCAGAC
Organism: Kogia breviceps; assembly: GCF_026419965.1. Lineage (NCBI taxonomy): Eukaryota > Metazoa > Chordata > Mammalia > Artiodactyla > Physeteridae > Kogia > Kogia breviceps. The sequence continues at coordinate 38,949,517 of NC_081315.1, forward strand.
TTCCCAAAAGCCATATGGCAGACAGGGTCTTGGTGCTCTGGCCAGGTGTCAGGCCTGTGCCTCTGAGGTGGGAGAGCTGAGTTCAGGACATTGGACCACCAGAGACCTCCTGACTCCATGTAATATCAATCGGCAAGAGCACTCCCAGAGATCTCCATCTCAATGCTAAGACCCAGCTCCACTCAACGACCAGCAAGCTCCAGTGCTGGACACCCCATGCCAAGTAATTAGCAAGACTGGAACACAGCCCCACCCATTAGCAGAGGGGCTGCCTAAAATCATAATAAGTTCACAGACACCCCAAAACATACCCCCAACATGGTCCTGCCCACCAGAAAGGCAAGATCCAGCCTTATCCAACAGAACACAGGCACCAGACTCCTCTACCAGGAAGTCTGCACAACCCACTGAACCAACCTTACCCACTGGGGGCAGACACCAAAAACAACGGGAACTACAAACCTGCAGCCTGTGAAAATGAGACCCCCAAACACAGTAAGTTAAGCAAAATGAGAAGAAAGAGAAATCTGCAGCAGATGAAAGAGCAAAGTAAAAATCCACCAGATCAAACAAATGAAGGGGAAATAGGTAGTCTACCTGAAAAAGAATTCAGAGTAATGATACTAAAGATCCAAAATCTTGGAAATAGAATGGAGAAACTACAGGAACATTTAATAAGGACCTAGAAGAACTAAAGAGCAAACAAACAGTAATGAACAACACAATAAATGAAATTAAAATTTTTCTAGAAGGAATCAATAACAGAATGACTGAAGCAGAAGAATGGATACGTGACCTGGAAGATAAAATAGTGGAAATAACTACTGCAGAGCAGAATAAAGAAAAAAGAATGAAAAGACTTAAAGACAGTCTCAGCGACCTCTGGGACAATATTAAATGAACCAACATTCGAATTATAGGGGTCCCAGAAGAAGAAGAGAAAAAGAAAGGGACTGAGAAAATATTTGAAGAGATTATAGTTGAAAACTTCCCTAATATAGGAAACGAAATAGTCAAGTTCAGGAAGTGCAGAGAGTCCCATACAGGATAAATCCAAGGAGAAACATGCCAAGACCCATATTATTCAAACTATCAAAAATTAAATGCAAAGAAAAAATATTGAAAGCAGCAAGGGGAAAGCAACAAATAACATACAAGGGAATCCCCGTAAGGTTAACAGCTGATCTCTCAGAAGGAACTCTGCAAGCCAGAAGGGAGTGGCAGAACATATATAAAGTGATGAAGGGAAAACCCTACAACCAAGATTACTCTATCCAGCAAGGATCTCATTCAGATTTGATGGAGAAATTAAAACCTTTACAGACAAGCAAAAGCTAAGAGAATTCAGCACCACCAAATCAGCTTTACAACAAATGCTTAAGGAACTTCTCTAGGCAGGAACACAAAAGAAAGAAAAGACATACAAAATCAAAACCAAAACAATTAAGAAAATGGTAATAGGAACATACATATCAATAATTACCTTAAATATAGATGGATTAAATTCTCCAACCAAAAGATATAGACTGGCTCAGTGGATAAAAAAACAAGACACGTATATATGTTGTCTACAAGAGACCCACTTGAGACCTAGGGACACATACAGACTGAAGGTGAAGGGATGGAGAAAGATATTCCATGCAGTTGGAAATCAAAAGAAAGCTGGAGTAGCCATTCTCATATCAGACAAAATAGATTTTACAATAAAGACTATTACAAGAGACACAGAAGGACACTACATAATGATCAATGGATCAATCCAAGAAGATATAACAATTGTAAATATTTATGCACCCAACATAGGAGCACCTCAGTACATAAAGCAAATGCTAACAGCTATAAAAGGGGAAATTGACAGTAACACAATAACAGTAGGTGACTTTAACAACCCACTTTCACCAACGGACAGATCATCCAAAAGGAAAATAAGGGAACACAAGCTTTAAATGACACATTAAACAAGATGGACTAGATATCTATAGGACATTCCATCCAAAAAAAACCAATACATTTTTTCTCAAGTGTTCATGGAACATTCTCCAGGATAGATCATATCTTGTGTCAAAAATCAAGGCTTGGTAAATTTAAGAAAATTGAAATATCAAGTATCTTTTCCAGCAACAATGCTATGAGACTAGATATCAATTACAGGATAATAAATAACTAAAAAATACAAACACTTGGAGGCTAAATAATAAACTAGTAAATAATCAAGAGGTCACTGAAGAAATCAAAGAGGAAATCAAAAAATACTTAGAAACAAATGACAATGAAAACATGACGATCCCAAACCTATGGGATGCAGCAAAAGCAATTCTAAGAGAGAAGTTTATAGCAATACAATCCTACCTCAAGAAACAAGAAACATCTCAAATAAACAACCTAACCTTACACCTAAAGCAATTCGAGTGAGAAGAACAAAAAAACCCAAAGTTAGAAGAGGGAAAGAAATCATAAATATCAGATCAGAAATAAATGAAAAAGAAATGAAGAAAACAATAGCAAGGATCAGTAAAACAAAAAGCTAGTTCTTTGAGAAGATAAACAAAATTGATAAATGATTAGCCAGACTCATCAACAAAAAAGGGAAAACACTCAAATCAACAGAATTAGAGATGAAAAAGGAGAAGTAACAACTGACACTGCAGAAATACAAAGGATCATGAGAGATTACTACAAGCAACTATATGTCAATAAAATGGACAACCTGGAAGAAGTGGACAAATTCTTAGAAAAGAACAAACTTCTGAGACTGAACCGGGAAGAAATAGAAAATATAAACAGGCCAATCACAAGCACTGAATTTGAAACTGTGATTAAAATTTTTCCAACAAACAAAAGCCCAGGAGTAGATGGCTTCACAGACAAATTCTTTCAAACATTTAGAGAATAGCTAACACCTATCCTTCTCAAACTCTTCCAAAATATAGCAGAGGGAGGAAGACTCCCAAGTTCATTCTATAAGGCCACCATCACCCTGATACCAAAACCACACAAATTTGTCACCAAAAAAGAAAACTACAGACCAATAACACTGATGAACATAGATGCAAAAACCCTCAACAAAATACTAGCAAACAGAATCCAACAGCACATTAAAAGGATCATACGCCATGATCCAGTGGGGTTTATCCCAGGAATGCAAGGATTCTTCAGTGTACACAACTCAATCAATGTAATACACCATATTAACAAATTGAAGGATAAAATCCATATTGGTCATCTCAGTAGATGCAGAAAAAGCTTTTGACAAAATTCAACACCCATTTATGATAAAACCCCTCCAGAAAGTAGGCATAGAGGGAACTAACCTCAACATAATACAGGACATATATGACAAACACACAGCCAACATCATTCTCAATGGTGAAAAACTGAAACTGTTTCCTCTAAGATCAGGAACAAGACATGGTTGCCCACTCAGCACAATTACTCAACGTAATTTTGGAAGTTTTAGCCATAGGAATCAGAAGAAGAAATAAAATGAATCCATATTGGAAAAGAAGAAGTAAAACTCACTGTTTGCAGATGACATGAAACTATACATAGAGAATCCTAAAGATGCTACCAGAAAACTACTAGAGCTAATCAAGGAATTTGGTAAAGTAGCAGGATACAAAATTAATGCACAGAAATCTCTTGCATTCCTATACACCAATGATGAAAAATCTGAAAGAGAAATTAAGGAAACATTCCCATTTACCACTGAGACAAAAAGAATAAAATACCTAGGAATAAACCTACGTAAAGAGACAAAAGACTTGTATGCAGAAAACTATAAGAATTGGATGAAATAAAGTAAAGATGATACAAACAGATGGAGAGATATACCATGTTCTTGGATTGGAAGAATCAACATTGTGAAAATGACTATACTACCCAAAGCAATCGACAGATTCAATGCAATCCCTATCAAACTACCAATGGCATTTTTCACAGAACTAGAACAAATATATATATATATATATATATATATATATATATATATATATATATATATATATATAAATAGGAGGCCTGATGATCTAAAGAAGATTAGTGTGATTTAAAGAAATATTTTAATATTTTCAGCACATTTCCAATCCTTTTGGAAAACAGAATGATAGCAAATTCCAGAAGAAAACCCAAAAGTTGTGAAGCTTTCAGTTCTATTTTCTGTTCACAGTGATTTATATAATCTCTAGATAAGCCTCTAGGCCTGAAGGCTAAAGAAAATACAACAGTGAATGTCATACAGTTCATCCACAGGTGGTTCCTCTTGGGTCATTTGATTTTATGTGTCAACTGGGCTGGGCTTTCATGCCCAGTAGTTTGCTGAAACACTAGTTTAAGTGTTGCCATGAAAGTATTTTGTAGATGTGACTAACATTTTTAATCAGTGACTTTAAGTAAAGGAGATTATCCTCCCTAATGTGGGTGGGCCTTATCCAGTTAAAGGAGATAAGAGGAAAATCACATTTTTCAGAGTAGAAGAAATTCTTTCTCAAAAGTGTAACATAGAAACCCTGCTTAGTTTACAGCCTGCTAGCCTGCCCTACATCTTTCAGATTCAAGACTATAAGTCTTCAGGTGTAAACTGATGTTCTATTCTAAATTGAGGCACAAAAATTCAATTATTACAAAGCCAAGAATTAAATGGGGTAATTGGAAGGTTAGAATCTTAATGCATCTCATATATTAACGAGGAGAGTAGTTCTCTGGGTCTGTTAAGCATAGAGGTATTCTGTTCTTGATGATTTATTTAGTGAATATATTTGTGTTTAGTTAGATTTAATTATTGAAATCTTTTTAAAAAATTTCAGTTCAAAATACTCACTTCCAAAAACAACACCTGCTAATATTTAGTATGTTGATTGATCTGTGTATTTGTGTGTGTCTAACTTATGTTTGAAATCCTGTGCCAAACACTTTCAACACATAAATTAATGCCAGTTAAGTACAACTTACAGTGTTTTCATTTTTTTTTCTTATTTCTAAATTTTGGAAAGTTGTAATTATACCAAAAAATTACTAAAAATTTTTTAAAAGAAAAAATATATAGACAAGTATCTTTCCTTTCACTTATTCTTCTTGAATCGTCTTCTTAGCTAGTTGGGAAAGAAATATACTGGAATTTCTACTAGTAGTGGAGCATGACGATTGCATAGTCAGTATGAGATTCCATAGTTTCTAGTTCTGAATTGATCATTATGGGTAGTGTTATTATCACTATTGTTATTGTTTCTACTACCTTTGGTCTTTCAGTAGCTACATTCTCACTTAACCAGGGAGTTATTCTTTATTTAAGTTATAAATAAATTAATCTGTATATAGGTATTGGAATATATTTGATAAACGGATGCTTAGGAACTTAATCATTTATATATAAAAAATTACTTTACAAATCATAGATTCGGTAAATAATTTATTAAAATTACCTATCAGTAGTGAAGTTTTGCTGTTCTTCAAATCTCTTTTTTTTTTTTAAACATCTTTATTGGAGTATAACTGTTTTATAATAGTGTGTTAGTTTTTCCTTTACAACAAAGTGAATCAGTTATACATATACATATGTTCCCATATCTCTTCCCTCTTGCATCACCCTCTCTCCCGCCCTCCCTATCCCACCCCTCTAGGTGGTCACAAAGCACAGAGGTGATCTACCTGTGCTATGCGGCAGCTTCCCACTAGCTATCTAATTTACATTTGATAGTGTATATATGTCCCTGCCACTCTCTCACTTCGTCACAGCTTACCCTTCCCCCTCCCCATATCCTCAAGTCCATGCTCTAGTAAGTCTGTGTTTTATTCCCATCCTACCACTAATCTCTTCATGACATTTTTTTTTCCCTTAGAGTCCATATATATGTGTTAGCATACAGTATTTGTTTTTCTCCTTCTGACTTACTTCACTCTGTATGACAGACTCCAGGTCCATCCACCTCATTATAAATAATTCAGTTTCATTTCTTTTTATGGCTGAGTAATATTCCATTGTATATATGTGCCACATCTTCTTTATCCGTTCATCTGTTGATGGACACTTAGGTTGCTTCCATGTCCTGGCTATTGTAAATAGAGCTGCAATGAACATTTTGGTCCATGACTCTTTTTGAATTATGGTTTTCTCAGGGTATATGCCCAGGAGTGGGATCGAGGGGTCGTATGGTAGTTCTATTTGTAGTTTTTTAAGGAACCTCCATACTGTTCTGCATAGTGGCTGTATCAATTTACATTCCCACCAGCAGTGCAAGAGTGTTCCCTTTTCTCCACACCCTCTCCAGCATTTATTGTTTCTAGAGTTTTTGATGATGGCCAATCTGACCGGTATGAGATGATATCTCATTGTACTTTTGATTTGCATTTCTCTAATGATGTTGAGCATTCTTTCATGTGTTTGTTAGCAATCTGTATATCTTCTTTGGAGAAATGTCTATTTAGTTCTTCTGCCCATTTTTGGATTGGGTTGTTTGTTTTTTTGTTATTGAGCTGCATGAGTTGCTTATAAATTTTGGATATTAATCCTTTGTCAGTTGCTTCATTTGCAAATATTTTCTCCCATTCTGAGGGTTGTCTTTTGGTCTTGTTTATGGTTTCCTTTGCTGTGCAAAAGCTTTTAAGTTTCATTAGGTCCCATTTGTTTATTTTTGTTTTTATTTCCATTTCTCTAGGAGATGGGTCAAAAAGGATCTTGCAGTGATTTATGTCGTAGAGTGTTCTGCCTATGTTTTCCTCTAAGAGTTTGATAGTGTCTGGCCTTACATTTAGGTCTTTAACCCATTTTGAGTTTATTTTTGTGTGTGGTGTTAGGGATTGTTCTAATTTCATACTTTTACATGTAGCTGTCCAGTTTTCCCAGCACCACTTATTGAAGAGGCTATCTTTTCTCCACTGTATATCCTTCCCTCCTTTATCAAAGATAAGGTGACCATATGTGTGTGGGTTTATCTCTGGGCTTTCTATCCTGTTCCATTGATCCATGTTTCTGTTTTTGTGCCAGTACCATACTGTCTTGATTACTGTAGCCTTGTAGTAGAGTCTGAAGTCAGGGAGCCTAATTCCTCCAGCTCCATTTTTCGTTCTCAAGATTGCTTTGCCTATTCGGGGTCTTTTGTGTTTCCATACAAATTGTGAAATTTTTTGTTCTAGTTCTTTAAAAAATGCCAGTGGCAATTTGATAGGGATAGCATTGAATCTGTAGATTGCTTTGGGTAGTAGAGTCATTTTCACAATGTTGATTCTTCCAATCCAAGAACATGGTATATTTCTCCACCTATTTGTATCATCTTTAATTTCTTTCATCAGTGTCTTATAGTTTTCTGCATACAAGTCTTTTGTCTCCTTAGGTAGGTTTATTCCTAGATATTTTATTCCTTTTGTTGCAATGGTAAATGGGAGTGTTTTCTTAATTTCACTTTCAGTTTTTCATCATTAGTGTATAAGAATGCCAGACATTTCTGTGCATTAATTTTGTATCCTGCAACTTTACTAAATTGATTGATTAGCTCTAGTAGTTTTCTGGTAGCATCCTTAGGATTCTCTATGTATAGTATCATGTCATCTGCAAACATTGACAGCTTTACTTTTTCTTTTCCTATTTGGATTCCTTTTATTTCTTTTTCTTCTCTGATTGCTGTGGCTAGAACTTCCAAAACTATGTTGAATAAGAGTGGTGAGAGTGGGCAACCTTGTCTTATTCCCGATCTTAGTGGAAATGGTTTCAGTTTTTCACCATTGAGAACGATGCTAGCTGTGGATTTGTCATATATGGCCTTTATTATGTTGAGGAAAGTTCCCTGTATGCCTACTTTCTGCAGGGTTTTTATCATAAATGAGTGTTGAATTTTGTCAAAAGCTTTCTCTGCATCTATTGAGATGATCATATGGTTTTTCTCCTTCAGTTTGTTGATATGGTGTATCACGTTGATCGATTTGCGTATATTGAAGAATCCTTGCATTCCTGGATTAAACCGCACTTAATCATGGTGTATGATCCTTTTAATGTGCTGTTGGATTCTGTTTGCTAATATATTGTTGAGGATTTTTGCATCTATGTTCATCAGTGATATTGGCTTGTAGTTTTCTTTCTTTGTGACGTCTTTGTCTGGTTTTGGTATCAGGGTGATGTTGGCCTCATAGAAAGAGTTTGGGAGTGTTCATCCCTCTGCTTTCTTTTGGAAGAATTTGGGAAGGATAGGTGTTAGCTCTTCTATAAATGTTCACCTTTGAAGCCATCTGGTCCTGGCCTTTTGTTTGTTGGAAGTTTTGATGTTCTTCAAATCTTGATAGGTAAAAAGAAACATCTAGGGTGTAATCTTTGGATAAATTATAATCTTAGACAAAATTATACATATTTAGAAAAACTGTGTGTTGGGTATAAAATAGATAGGTCTGAGTATTCAACCCACCAAGAGAGCAGCATTAAAAAAAAAACAAAAAACATTATCCAAGGAAGGATAACTCTTTTCTCATTACTAGACAGTATGAAACATTTAAATAAATTATAAAGTATAAAGTAGGTACTCATGTTGTTTACATTTCTAAATTTAATCTATATCTGAGATAATTCTATAAGCCAATGGCTTCCTTACACATTTTCAAACTATTTGAAATTAAACATATAGCATACATAAATATACACATACATATATATGCATATCTGCATATTTATGCACACTGTACAGCATACTTATAAAATTGTCTGATAATAAAGAGAGGTAAAACTTAAGAAAAGTGGCATTTTCAAATGCATGATATTTGTTATTTTATGTTTCATATGACAGTTTGTACTTACTGAGAACTTCAGATGAACTGAGCTCTGTGTTTGAATGAGGACATCAGAGATAATATAGATTAGCTCTCTGATTTGAAATTGCTAATAATTAGTAAAAGAGATGTACCATCATAATATTGTTCAAGAAATACTTTACAGAGATATTTTTCCTTAAGACTTATCCCTTAGAATAAATACGTTTTGAACAGAATGGAAAGGGGAAGTGAGTCAATGCTTGCATTTCATTTTGATGTAATAAAAATTTAGCACCTGTATTCTAGAATATCTGAAAAATATGTATGTGTTTATATATCAATATATAGATATTTATATGTAATAATACAGGAAGCATTATTTTTGCTTCCAAATGAGCTCAACATCTAGTGGAAGGGAAATACCATAATATAATTTATAACAATATTTTATTTATTTGTCATTTTAATAATAATATAAGGATATATTGTTTCTGTTACTTAATATTCACTGGGAATTTATTATGTACCAAAGAGTGAAAAGGCCCCTTTAAATTTCTTTTAAGTTAATTAATCATAGAGTGATATAAATATAGTAGCATGAAAGATGATGGTAATTATTCTGGCTGATGGAAAACAGGAATATTTCACACATTATTTAAAAACTAAATCTAGGTTTGAGAATGGGGAGGATTCTACCCAGTCGAGGAAAATTATTCCTGAAAGAGGGAATATTTTCAGAAAAAAATGAGGAAATTTGAAAATGAATGGAGTATTGTGAAAACTTGGTCAATGACATTATGAGTGGAGGCTGGAGTATAATGGTCTAAAGGTGGTGGTGAGAGGAGACGTTATGGTAATAATGATAATAAATTTGAAGACTGATTAAGCTCAAATTGTAAAGAACATCATTTGTCTATTAATTTTCTATCAACAGTGGAAAAAAACTAAAAAAATTAAATAGATCAGAGGAGTATGAAATATTGTGTCATAGAATGGTATCTAAGAAACAATGCTGGAATGAAGTAAAAAAGCCAAAATACATCAGTATATCTATAGATGTGCGTATGTTTTGACTGATTACTCTTAAGCTATTACTGCTAACATTTTATTCTCATGAAATAAATCATTATAGAAATGTTTATTTAGAACGAGAGTTAGATATTTAATACCTATAAAAGAAAAAAAGAAAGGAACAATGGAAAAAGTAAAGAAAGGGTTAAAAGGAAGGACAGAAGAAGTCAGAGGGGGAAAGAAGAAAGGAACAGAGGAAGGAAGGAAGAAGCAACTAAGTAAACAGGCATAAATGACGAATACAGGAAATTCATTAAAATGAATTTTTGAACTTCATGAACAAACTTAAAGTAGAAGATATCTAATGGGCATGTAGATTATAATTGCAACTTTAGAGTGTTAAGAGTACAAACAAAAATCAATATACCATGTTGAAAATTATACTAGGTGGTGGTACTCTCAGTGTTTTAGATTTACATTATATTTTGCCATATTTTTAATGTGAAAGGGAAAAATAGTAATGGCAGTAATTTGGAGAGAATTTATGAGAGAAGCAGCATAGGGAGAAACTATTAAGAAATTCAGTTTGCAGGTATAGCAGGTAAGATGATGAGCCTTGAATGAAATATTATCTTCTTTATATCAACATATTCAGTTAAAATGCAATATATTAATTTTTATTATTTTTTATTTTTTTTTTGTGGTACGCGGGCCTCTCACTGTTGTGGCTTCTCCCGTTGTGGAGCAGAGGCTCCGGATGCGCAGGCTCAGCGGCCATGGCTCACGGGCCCAGTTGCTCTGCTGCATGTGGGATCTTTCCAGACCGGGGCATGAACCCGTATCCCCTGCATCGGCAGGCGGACTCTCAACTACTGCACCACCAGGGAAGCCCGATATATTAAAATTTTTAAGTTCTTTTTACATTACAGTCAAATTCACATATTATCCAAGTAAAAGAAAAAAAATTGAAGGCGTCCTATAATACATCTCAGGGGCAACCACAGTATTTGGATATATCCTTATAGATATTTAAATATATGTATATATCTGGCAATGTGTCAGTGTCATAAATATATATAAATAAATATATATATAAGTTATATGTATTTTATATAAAAGGGGTCATATTATTAATATTAGTATTTAATTCTCAAAAAAGACTTTTAAAAATTTTATAGAAAACTGAACCTAAGTGTCTAACTCAGTGACTCTACACAGCCTGAACAGTGTGAAACCAGGAATCAGATTAAGAAAGAGATATTGCCAGTACACAAGTAGCCTTCTCATATCCTTCAAGTTACGACTGCTACCTCCTCCAAGAGAACATTTATTTCAACTTCTTATGGAATATATTAACTTTGACTGTTTTGTACTTTACATAAATAGACTCATAAAGTACACTCTTTTTTATCTTGCTGCTTTACCTCACCTTTATGTTTGTGAGATACATATTGTTGCATGTTGTTCTAGATCATTCATTTTCATTACAATATTCCAGCAAGTGATTATATTGCAGTTTAGGTACCCATAGTTTTCATTCTATTGTGCTGATACAAGCATTCATATTTGAGGGTATATGTACTTGTTCTGTAGGCTCTATACTAGGAATGGAAATTCTGATTAATAGGGTTTGTATATGTTCAGCTCTAACAGACGGTGCTAAACAGTCTCCCAAGATGGTTTTACCAATTTACTCTTTTTATCAGTATATGAGAGTTCTGGTAGAGTAACATATCCTTGCTTTGTATGTGTTTTGTCTTTTTAAAAATGTTGTCTTTTCTAGTGGGTGTATGGTTGTGTATATATAAACATGTATATACACACAACACACATATATACACATAAATTTTATGTATACATTATATATATATTATATATATATAAAATGTGTAAAGTCTATTGTATATTAGATAGTTTTTAGAGCAGCTTTATGTTCACAGCGGATTTGAGAGAAAGATATGGAGATTTCCCAATACCTTCTGCCCCCACAAGTGCACAGGTATCCCCTTAATCAAATTCTCCCACCAGAATGGTACATTTGTTACAATCAATGAAACTACATTGACACATTGTTATCACCCAGAGTCCATAGTTTACATTAGGGTTTTTCTTGATGTTATACGTATATTAAGTTTGCACAAATGTATAATGACATGTATTCAGCATTTTAATGGCATATAGAAAAGCTTCCTACCATAACAATCCTCTGTGCCCTGCCTATTCACTCCTTCTTCCCCTCTAAACTCTAGATACCACTGATCTTTTTACTGACTTCATAGTTAGGTCTTTTCTGGAATGTCATATAGTTGAAATCATACAGTATATAGCCTTTACAGATTATCCTCTTTTACTTAGTAATATGCATTTAAGTTTCCTCTTTGTCTTTTCCTGGTTTGATAGTTCATTTCATTTTAGCACTGTATAACATTCCATTGTTTGGATGTACTAAAGTTTGTTTATCTGTTAACTTACTGAAAAACATTTTGGTTGCATCAAAGTTTTGACAGTTACGAATAAAGCTGCCAGAAATATCTGTGTGCAGGTTTTTGTGTGGACATATTTTCAACTCGTTTGGTTAAATACCAAGGAATGTGATTGCTGGGTTGTATGGTAAGAGTGTGTTTAATTTTGTAAGAAACCACCAAAGTGTATTCCAAAGTGGCTGTATCATTTTGTATTCCAACCAGCAATGTGTGAGTGTTCTTTGCTCTATATCCGTGTTAGCATTTGATGTTGTCAGTATTCTGGATTTTGGCCTTTGTAATAGGTTTGTAGTGATTTCTCGTTGTTTTGATTTGCATTTCCCTGATGACATATAATGTGAAGCATCTTTTCATATGATTATTTGCCATCTGTATATTTTCTTTGGTAAGCTATCTGTTAATATCATTAGCCCATATTTTAAATGGGTTTATGTTTATTGTTGAGTTTTAATAGGTTAGAAGGTAAGACCAAAGGAAAGCTCTTTTGACAAAATGAAAAAAAAAATTAACACTAGTTGGAACAAAACTTGAAAAGAGAACTAGGTACTATGTCATTTATGACACAGTAATTTTTAGGAAATTTTTTTTATTCTAAAATAAGTGAAAAGGCATTGAATGGTTTTAAGTTGGGAGTGTCATAATCACACTTGGATTTTTGGAAGAATTGCTTTGAAACAAGACTGAATTAAAGTGGTTTTACAAATAGAGCAATTAGAGTCAAGGAAAACCATGATACAGTTTTATTATAATTCAGTTGAGAGAATACTTTTACCTTCAAATCATTTTTACTCACAATATTGAAACTACTGTTTATTGTTTTCTGCATACACTTGGAGAGAGAAATGTCCAGTTACTGATTCTTCTTCCATTTGTTTGTTACTGATTTTCATCCCCTCCATTAATATAGTTCTCCCCTCCTCCTTTCCCCCACCCTTCTCTAATATATTCAATAATTTTCTAGTTTTAGTTATTTCAGGTTTAAACTCAAGTTTGATAATAAGTGCAGAAACAAAAAATTAAGACATTTCAAGACATTTGACAGCTTTTTATACGTTTTGATTTAAATGTAGGAATGATATAGAGGCAGAAGGAAAGTAAGAAATCAACTAATACAATGACTTACATTACAGGTGAGAAAATAGAGGCTCATAAAGTTATAATACCTGACTTTTAGTTCTGCAGATCTGCTTATATCATTACCTTATAGATATTTGTCAAAATGAATACACCTATCCTTTAACAGAAATGTTGACCTTATGTAGTGCAATTTTTTTCCAGTAAAAAAGAACGTTTTTTCTCTACTAAGTTATCTCTGACATAGTAGAGAGAACAGAGATTATGAAATGTGTCTTTAAATTTTGAACATGTTTCAATAACCTGTCAGCTCTGAGACTATTCATTTAACTTAACTTGCAAAAAATTCTGAAGGCCTATTTCATCACTGACTCCCAAAGGTTAGACCAAGCTTGAACTTTGAGCAATGAACCTTTAGAGTGAGGGCATATTGAACTATAATTTGTCATTTTTCAGGGAAAAAAAATGTACCTGTTGCAAGAAATAGATGGGAACTTAATTGTCTCACTTCACTTGTGCTTGAGAGGGCAGATTGTCATTCTCTGCGAGAATTCAGAAAGTCTAATTTGGCAAATGCCAGGAATTTATTATCACTGAATTTGATAAAGTAAGAAACAGTTGCATTTTTTGTCAGAAAAATTTCAGAATATGTATTATATTCCAAGGTGGTTATTTATTTTAATTATTTTATTTATTTTAAATAGAACATTTCAAGTATTAAGACAGTCAGTCTGGTAAGAGTTACGTAGAGTAAATTCTGTTTAAGGAGTTTGGCTAAATATTGACTTAAACTTTTTAATCTGATGTACATTGGTAACTATACTGCTTTATTTTATATGTATTTCAAAAATAATATTTTGTAGAAGCAATAGTGCTTTTTTTGTGTGTGATGGTTTGAGTTGACAAAGTATTCTGACATTCATTTTATTTTTCTCAGAAACCCTGGCATATATCTTCTCAAACACATTAATGTCCCTGTCTCAACTGGCAGGAACAGAAAGTTCACTTGTATAAGGGAAACTTTGTTTCTAGTGAAGTGGTCTGTTAGTTTTGGAAACAAAATGCAATTCTTTCTGACAGTTCATACCTTTTTCTCTAAATCAACAAAAATATAATCATATAAGTGAGCACCTGTTAACATAAGTAATATAACATAAATAAAATAACCTAAGATTCACACAAACACAATACACAAATTGGCATAAAATAAAAATGTCTGCAAGTGTGAATGAAAAACTTTTTGTAAGCTCTGACCATTCAAAAGAGGATGATAAGAAATGGTGAAGTAATGTTGGTGGAGTGCTGGATTATTACATGATAGGGTTGAAACTAAATTGAGTTTTGTATGTTCAGTGAAAATGTCTTCTAAATCCTCAAAATCCTCTTAATCTGGCTGTTGTGTAATTCTCCAATTTTATTTAAGCCGACATTTGCCACACTGTCTTTACTAATGTCAAATTAAACTTCTGTTACTTATTAGAATATTGAACAGCTATGAAAATGACAGAAATATAGGTTTATATTTAGTGATGCATAAAGATACCCAGCGTATTTTAAAGTCAGTAATTCATGTATCAGGGTAATATATATTTATAAACATGATTTTCTAAAAATGAAAGAATGAATGCACATGCTTCTATAAAATGTAAAAGAAACTTTTCATAGTTTATACTCTGGGAAACTGGACTTTTTTGTTGCAGTTTTCAGACCTTTAACTTTTCTTTTTCACTATGCACATAGAATAATTTAAAAATATGATTAATTCACTATTACAAAAAATAAATGGATAGAAAGAAAGGATTTCTCATCAGGCAGTTTAATGTGAGGGGAGACATTTTGGTACTGCAGGTTTTTGGAGCTCCAAGTCTACAAGGTGGCTTCCCCAGTTATCAAAATTTCTCCACCAAGAAAGAAAACATATTAAATTGTCATCATTTAGTATAAGATAGTATCCCATTTCTTAATGCAGTATGCTTTCCTTCATTTTAAAATGAATCCTTATTCTACAAAATTTTATAAAAAGAGAATCATTAATATAAAGTATCTAACCTAGCAAAATATGTGGATTTACAAATGCTAAGGCTTCAATGTTATCCAGAAATTGAAATTATAAACACAGCATCATTCATGGAACTCTCCCATAGGACAAGATTAGTTTCAGTAATGCTTCTGCTTTAAAACATCATCAGTATATTTAAGATTAATCATGTTTCAGCGAGGTATATTGTTGGAATATTTGATGCATATTAATGTCCTCACAGTTATTTATCTTCATATTCAAAAGTTGTCACAATCTGAGCATTAGTAATGTGCAAAGTCACTGCTCTACAAAGTCTCCAATTATGCACAATGGAACCATTTTTTTAAGATGAGACATCTTAAACTTTTTTGCTCGTATGTAACATCTTTAAATACTTTCTGAAAAATGAGTATTGTTAAAAATCTTGTTTCTATCTTTCATAATATAAAAATCGCAAGAAAACCAGAGGCATCAACCAGACTGAAAACATCACTCTTTGTTTTGTTCATGAAGATATTAATATATTGTATTCATCAGTATCTGAAGTTACCTTTAAAAATTAAAATATAAAATCATTGGGTTGTCTACCCACATATACATAAAATTTTACTCCATTTTCTTCACCTTTTTGATGAAGGTGAAGGAAATGGAGTAAAAAATTGAAATTTTTAATTGAAATTAATTTAAATTAGTTTCTACTGAAATTTCTACACATATTTATTTCCAAGCCAGGCCACACTTTTGAATTTCAAACCTACATGACTACTACGTAACTGAATTCTTCAATGGGAATGTCTTATTAACACCTCAGACAAACGTGCCTAAAAGAGTGAGAAATTGTACGGACTTCGCTGGTGGTGCAGTGGGTAAGCATCCGCCTGCCAATGCAGCGGACACGGGTTCGAGCCCAGGTCCAGGGAGATCCCACATGCTGCAGAGCAACTAATTAGGCCCGTGTGCCACAACTACTGAGCCTGCAGTCTAGAGCCCACGAGTTACAACTACTGCAGCCCACATGCCTAGAGCCTGTGCTCCACAACAAAGAGAAGCCACCGCAATGAGAAGCCCAGCCACCCGAACAAAGGCTAGCCCCCACTGGCTGCAATTAGAGAAAGCCCGCGCACAGCAACGAAGACCCAACACAGCCAAAAAATAAATAAATATATATTTTTTTAAAGTGAGAAATTGTAATCACTCTCTTGGCTATGATTGTTCTTGCCAAGATGGAAGTGAGGAGAATAATAACCCCTAAAATGATAATTTAATGATATGAAAATATGTTTAAAAACTAACAATTATTCTTCCTGCAATTTTCTAATAAGGGTATTTATACTGAGGTAGTATAAACAACATTCCGACTCAAACTCTCACACTCTTTCTTCCTACATCCTTTTTGTTTCCAAGTCCTATAGAATTGAACATTTGAAGTTATTTTTGTTTTTTTGTTTTTCTTCAACTGCTCCTTCCTTCTATTCTAACACTGTGCATTTGAATTTGAGCCTCTTGTCATCCCAAGACACTTGCATTTCTGTATTATCTGGCTTCCTTATTTCTCAGTTTTTTTGTTTAATTCACAACTCTGAGTATAGCATGATGACTAAAAAAGACTACTTTTTCTTCCTAGATGCTGTGTGTGATACCACAAAACACCCAGTGTCCCACCTTTTGTTGTCATTAACTTTTTCTGTCTGACTTTGAGGAATTCAATCTGTCTCCAATCTTTATTTCAAATACCTCATAAAATCCATTTCTAATGTCTTTGTATAAATCTGTAAGTGAATATGTGCAAAGAAAGGAAAGGACAACAAAAAAACAGAATGGCAATACTTAGCATTTGGGGATTATATAACAGTTGTGTTCTTTTTTGCATATTTCTCAAAGAAGATTTTTAAAATATATTTAACACTGTCATTTCCATAATAAAAATGTAATTTAATTTACAAAGGAAGCAATAAGAATGAATTTTGTCATGTTGCTTTGCTTAAAATTATTAAAATTTAGTAGCTAACAGTGTTAGTTCACATTTGAAAAATGAATGATAAAAGATTGCTCAGAGTTATATATAAGACTTTTAGTACGTTTTCTGAAAATCCAGCTAAATCATTAGACTAGGAAGCAGTTTTGTGTAAAAAAGTATTCTCTCCAGAATAATCCTTCTAGCTTTTGAGTGCACTGCTAATCATCCTTAATAAAGGTAATAAATCATTTTTTGAATGCTGTTTCTCTGCCAACCACCAAGCTGTTTCTCAACAAATTCATTTAGCAACAATGTTAATTGGATTTTATTATTATTCTCTCTTTTTTTTTTTTTTTTTTTTTTTTTGTGGTACGCGGGCCTCTCACTGTTGTGGCCTCTCCTGCTGCGGAGCACAGGCTCCGGACGCGTAGACTCAGCGGCCATGGCTCATGGGCCCAGCCGCTCCGCGACACGTGGGATCTTCCTGGACCGGGGCACGAACTCGTGTCCCCTGCATCGGCAGGTGGATTCTCAACCACTGTGCCACCAGGGAAGCCCTATTATTCCCATTTTTAAGATGAAGAACATAAAGCTCAAAGACATGAAATTACCACCCTTAACTTGAATAGTACACGGTTTATAAGAAAGCATTTGAAACCAAGTCTTTCTGATTCTAAAATCTATGTCATAAGGATTGAGTGTTCAAACTATTATTAAATTCTATAAAATAATTCATTGTTGGTTTTAAAGGAACTATTTTAAGAAGTATTAAATAAAATTAAAGTTAAAGATGGTTATGGAGTAGATAGATAAGAAAAGTTATTAAGGATGAAATAATTGTAATTATTTAAAATGTAAGAAGTTTTCTCAAAAGTCACTACACTTTTTAATGTATTGGATTGGTATGCCTTTAAAGACTTTGGAATCTATTCTAAAATATAGTATATTATTTTTCTAGAATACTGTTTATTAAAATGAGATATGACAATTTCAGTCCATGTATAATCATGGGTCAAGTCTATTAGGCCAAAATTACCTTCAGGAGAGACTCACTCCTAGCACCACCATTTTATGACATATTATTCAGATGTTATATTAAAATTATCAAGATGATGCCTTAACTGTGTAAAACCACTTCCAGCTAAAGGGGGAACACATTGCCTTGGGTAGTTGAAGTGGTGTTATAATTAGAAGACATACCATTATCTGGATTTCTTAGGTCTGTATTATTATAATTCAAAACACTCTGCATAAATCATTTTGCTTAGAAAAGTTGATTAATGAGAAGTCAGAGTGATTTAAATGCCTGTACAAAGTACATACTTAGTGCTTTTTCAGTAAGCATACTTTCATCAATTAATTATTTAATCCTAAGGATTAAATGGCAACAAAAATGAGTATATGACATTTATTCCTGTTGCAGTTTTATTTTAACTACAAATTTTAAGGTATTTGGCTTTATATAAGGAAAGGAAAATCCTGAAAACATACATAGATAAAAATCATATTGATTCCCATGGCAGAAGATCCATGTTTAGTTTTTCAAGTAAAAAATATAGCATGTGAATTTTAATACATGTATTTTGTGAAATATGATGATATTCTCAATAATGACTTTATGGGCTGTATATTGATTTATTGATCATTCTGTTTATCTTGGTTATACTCTTTTGAGCAGAATCTCAAAAGATAGGTCAAACCAGTCAAAATTTAGAGTACTGAAATAGTTTATACACAAAAAGTATTTTAATGTGTGGTACAAATTTGAAAATATATTCATATTTGTGCATTTACATATATACATATTAGTTTAATATAATTTTATATATGCCTACATATACATGTATATGTAAATAAGTATGTATTTGTAACTGGCTCTTACAGTAGTTATGCATTACTTGCATTCTTTTGCCAATAATGATATCAGTAAATGATTTAATATTTATGTGGAATTAAAATTATTAGTGTGTAGATTTAACATAATTTTAGTTTCATGAGCTCTTGCCCTCCTTCATGAAGATGAAGTCGGTCAAGATTACCATATAAAAGTTGTGTGTCTGTGTATGTGTGTGTGTGTCTGGTTGGCCAAGCTAAGGCAATTGATTAAAAATGTTACGCTAAAACAAAGGATAAATATGGACATAGCTGTTTGAATTTTTACCATGAAGGTATCCCCAAAATTATGTGGATGAAAGAGTTAAAAGTTAATACTTTTCAAAAGTTATTTATACATTAGTCAATTTAAAGTAAATATAATACTTTATTCAACTTTCTGTACTTCTAAATTTACAAAGGACATCATTGTGCCAGAGACCCAACACACCTGAACAAGTAAATTTCTTCCTTTTATAGCATACTTGGTTCATTTGTCAGTAAATTATTATAACTCATGTCTCCATAATATTTTACCTGAATTCTACCTGTTTTTTACTTCAGAGAAATGTTTTTTCATTCTTTCACACAGGATTACTTACCATTTTTGTTATATATTGACATATTTGACACATTTCCCTTTAAAATAGTCTTTGTCTAACATATGTTGGTTTGATGGAAGTGTTATAAAATGTCAAATGATGCCTTGTGTGTGTGTGTTACAGTGTGTGCACATACAAACACACACATATTGAAGACATTATATAACTATGTAGATGTAACTATTAATTATCACTGGGCCAAGATTCAAAAGAAGACAGAATCCAGAAATGAAAGCCAGTGTTTGAGGCTGTTTTTCTCAAGGGAATATTTGCTATTCCTGGGTGAGCCAGGTGAAGGGCTGAAAATGCACGTAACGTTGGACTATAGGAACCACTATAGATTGAGGACATTAGCTGGCAAGTGACCTAATGCAACAGTTTCATAGTCCTTGCTGTCCAGCTGTCCAATTCTACCTTCAAACGCTTGCAAAGTAAGATAAATTTATTTCTTACTAGATCCATTTCTATCACTTTTCTCAATTTAAAGGTGTACATTAATTTATTAACTTTTTCTTTACCAATCTGTATTTTATATTTTATAAACTGGCTTAGAGGTACTTCATAAAGAAGTGCACAAATCACAAGAGCCCAGATTAATTAATTGCACAGCACTCAAATTAAGAACTACAATTGACATCATCCCAGAAGTACTCCAAGTACCCCTTCCAGTCACCACTTGTTCCAAGAGTATCTATTATGCTGACTTTTAACACAAAGATTTTGCTTGAGTTTTGAATTTTATATCAAAGAAAGTATGTACAGCTCTTTCTTTATCTAGTTTCCATTTTTTCATATTATGAGTTTCATCTACCTTGTTACATGTGTATATAATTGTTCATTCTCATTGTCATGTAAAAATATACCACATGTATTTATCCACTGATAAATATTTGAGTTGTTTCCCTTTTGTGCTTCCTACAATAAGAGTAGCTATTGATATTTTTTGTTCCTATATCATTGCAAACATCTATAAAAAGGTCTCTTAGATTATAACAAGGAATTCAATTGCTGGTTACATAATTTTCATATATTAAGCTCAATAGACCTTGCCAAGAAGTGTTCCAAATTATTTATAAAAATTACACTTTCACCAAATGTGTATAAGAATTCCTTTGCTCCACATTATAACCAACACTTGAATTTTTTGTCTTTAAAAGTTCTTTTAGCCATTCTCATGGTGTGTAAAAGTATTGCATTTTGATTTTAACTTCTGTTTTCCTGATGACTAAGTTGAGTACTGTTTCATGTTTATTGGGTAATTGTATAAACTTTTCTATGGTGCCTATTTTTGTTTCCTGTTGAGTTGTCTCTCATTTGCTTTTGTATTCTAGATCTGAATTTTTGTTGGATGTACATATTGAAAATATACCCATGCACTCTTTGTTTGGTCTTTTTACTCTCTTAATTGTCTTTTGGTGAACACACTTTCTTAATCTTAATATAACCAAATTTATTATTCTCCACCTCCATGTCCTTTTTAAGAAATATTTGCCTAACCAAGGACATAAAAATAGTCTCCTATATTTTATTCATTGATTTTACTTGATTTGCCTTCCATGTTTAGATATACAGTATATCTGAAAGTGATTTTGTTACTGCCACTCATTTTTTTTTTTTCCTTATGGGCATTCAGTTATCCAAAACCATTATTTCAGGAAGATCATTCTTTTTCAGTTTCAGAGTTAGTGTCATCTTTATCACAAGTCAGATGACCATTTACATGGGGTTATTTGGACAGTAAATGCTATTCCTTTGATTGATCTGTCTACCTTTTGACAAAGTAATACTACTTTAATTGTTATAACTTTATAACATATATTGATATTTGGTAGTGCAAACTTGCTTTCTTTTCTGTCAGTCTTGCCTTGGCTATTCTTGGCCCTTTGTCTTGCCATACAGAGTTTATAATCAGATTATGAATTTACAAACACACACACATACATGATCTTGACTGGTGTTGCATTGAATCTATAAATCAATCTAAGGAAATGAAAACCTTTACAATAATAGTTCC
Organism: Kogia breviceps; assembly: GCF_026419965.1. Taxonomy (NCBI): domain Eukaryota; kingdom Metazoa; phylum Chordata; class Mammalia; order Artiodactyla; family Physeteridae; genus Kogia; species Kogia breviceps. The sequence goes on from NC_081315.1 coordinate 38,971,277, forward strand.
AATATGGAAGAGATTTTGACCTCAAAGTTATGTTTGTCAATGTCTAGAGACAACTTTGGTTGTCACAACTGGGGGATGCTACTGCATCTAATGGGATTGAGGCCAAGAATGCTGGTTAATATCTATAGTGTACAACGCAGCCCACATCCAACAACATCAAAATATTCAAACCAAAATATCATTGGTGCCAACATTCATGAACCCTTCCTTACAATGTTTAGTTTTACAGTCCATTAAAATTCCGTTTATACATTTATTTAGAACATTTTTCCATTTTCCTAAGCAATGTTTTATGTTTTACATTATGGAGGTTTTGTACATCTTTTGTTATATGTATTCCTAAGAATTTGAGGTGTTTTTGTTTGTTTTTGTTTTTTTGAGGTACGCGGGCCTCTCAGTGTTGTGGCCTCTCCCATTGTGGAGCACAGGCTCCGGACGCGCAGGCTCAGCGCCCATGGCTCACGGGCCCAGCCGCTCCGCGGCATGTGGGATCTTCCCGGACTGGGGCACAAACCCGTGTCCCCTGCATCGGCAGGCGGACTCTCAACCACTGTGCCACCAGGGAAGGCCCCTAATGTGTATTTTTAGTGTTCCTGTAAAGCATGTTTTTATTTTACTTTTCAATTGTTCATTGACGGTATATAGAAATTACAGAGTTATTTATATTGATTTGTATCTATGATCCTGATAGATTCATTTATTGTTACTGTTTTCTCTAGGTAATTTTAGATTTTCTTCATATACAGTCATGTTATCTGTGACTAGTAATGGACTTATTTCCTCTTTCTGAATACTGATGCCTATTCTTATTTTTTTTTATTGAGCTAAATTTGGTATATAACATTATAATGTTTTAGGGGCACAACATTATGATTCAACATCTGTGTTCATTACAAAGGGATTATCACCAAAAGTCTACTTACCATCCATCACCGTACACTTGACCCCCTCCCCTTCATCTATTTTGCCCACCCCCTAACTCCGTTCTTGTAATTTTCTTACTGTCTTTTTTGTGGTCTCCTGTGCAATGCCAAATAGAAGTGGTTATAGTGGCCTTTATCCTGTTCCTAATTTTAGGTAAATAAACCTTTCAATAATTAATTAATTAAGGGTAGGATGTCTTCCCTAGGCTTGTAGTTAATATTCTAAACATATATGTAAAAGTTTTTTTATCCTACTTTTTAATATTATTATGACTTGGTATTTTATTTTATAAAATTCTCTCCAGAATGTCTAAAAATGAGCATATGATTTTTCTTTCATTTCTTATTATGTGGTGAAACAGATTAGGGGAAAAAAACCAAAAAACTTCAACTTCTGTAATAATCTTCATTTGATTGATGTTTTATGTTTTGCTGTATTGATGTATAATATTTTAAGACTTTTCATCTAGGCCCATGAGCTAGATTGACTTCTAATTTTCCTTTCTTTTGATGTCCCTTTTATGTTTTGCTGTCTAGTTCATTTTGCTCAAATGTCTTCAAAAGTGGAATTCCACCTTTTTCTTTTCTCTGGATGAGTTTGTGTGAGATGGCTATTACTTTATTTCAAATTTATTAAGAATATTTATTTGCTGAAGAGATTAGAAGTGGTTTACTCAAGTAAGACTTGCTAGTAGATAAACATTTAAAAATTCATTTAGATTAAAACCATCATTTGTGTACACCTATTTTCATGTTTACAATAGATCAGAAAATGAATGTCTTATTTTACATATTATATACTTTTCTTTTTAAAATTCAGAATCAAATTCGTATGGAAGTAAAGCATTAAGCTTAGTATGTTTCAATCATCTTATAAGTTACAACTTCCATAGACATGATATCATTTAGTTTTCTTAGTGGATTGAACTGAGGGAGATAATAAAATTGATTCTATTTAGGTCAATATCCTGTCATAATTTTGAAAACATATTTAGTCCATAATTACTCCCAGATTATCAAAATAGTTTTATTTAAAAATTGTTTCTGTTCTGTAGAGTAATAATGGAATTAGGTTACTTTTCTTCATAACTCCTTTTGGATTTTATATTTATATTTTTTCTAAATTTTTATGTATTCTTGTACTAAGAGGGGCAAAAAAATATAACCATCAGTTTGCCTTGCAAGGCTTCCTTCAATTATATATTCATTTAAACATGGAGTTGAAATTTTATATAACTTCAAGTTTTCAAACTTAGAAAATATCTATCCAAAAGAAGAAGGAAACTGTTGAAGTGTCAGGAGAGAATGTTAGCGAGAGACAGCTTAACGTGCAATTTTATAAGTACATTTTTGTCCCAAATTATATCAAAAGATGTAGTATCCTACTCTTCACACAAATGGACCATTTTCTCACACAGAATGTGACCATGGTATTGATTTATTGTTGCTGTATATAACAATTTGCCTTGATTACTACGTCTCTCAAGTAAGCACAACCCATTTTCCCGGGTTTGAAGTGTAAGTTGTAACATTTTTATTGGAGTGGATATGTCTCAGATAAAAATAGAGTATAGTTTTGCCTTTTGGCATGACCTTGTTATTTGAGAAAGCATTGCATTTTAATGACATATAATTTAAAATGCCTCTGGGAGTGAGTTGAATTTACTGAGATATTTTTAAGGGTAATTACTTAGCAGAGGTTGTCAGAGCACTTGTAGAGTATCAGCCTTGTTCAGGGCAGATATTTGAGACTAGCTGAAATGAATTAAGGCTTCTACCATTAATGTTTGATGGGAGACGATAGTGAAAAAGATGGATGCTTATATAATTGACATCCTTAACATTTAGAGCTGAATACTTAAATGCCAGAAACATAATTCTGAATGAAATGTCAGGACCTAACTCAATAATATTTAATGATATAGTAGGAAAGGAATGAACAGAAGTCATTTTATATTATTAATGAAATTATTTAAAATAGGCTTAATTGTCCTCATATATCAGTAAGAAGTTTTTATTCATATTACTGTTTCTAAGAATAATTTGTCTCAAATATTCAACTTCTGCCAATCCAGAGATGTCAAACATCCTCTGATTCACGTGATTGCAAAATACTTTCATCGAAATGTAAACAGCAGTTGTACTTGATCAGCTAAATATTTTAATTACAATTGGTACAGTACCAAATCCTGCTTTATCCTTGATTTATTTAGTCTTCATCAACAGATTGATCTTTTCTTACTTAAACAGTATATTTAACAAAGTTAACTTACATTAGTAGGCATATATACAAATGTAAAAATATATAATACTGAAACAATATCCACTCTATTAAGAAAATCATTAATTAGCATGGTTGAAAGATAACTATATTATATACTGCGTTTGCATAATTTTTACTAATAATTCAATGAAAATGAGTGGCAAGAGTTTCAAGAAGAATTAACTTCATTTTTAATAAGATAATGTTTTGGGGGAGGATACTTTAGAGGGTACATTTTACAAAATCTTTACTCACTATATATCCAGAGCTGTAAGAAACTTGGGGTGGATTATAGTTCAGCTAGTCATTTTGCCAAGCCTAAAATCCTGCCATTATAATCTTAATTACCTCTATAAGAAAAAAATAGGCTACGGTGTGGTAATCAAACTGATATTTAACCATGTCCGTCAATGTAGGGAAGGTTCTTGAAGAGAATTCCTGGATGATATAGTGAATCATGCCCTCACTTCAGACAATAGAGGAAAGATGTCAATATTAAGCATAGAATTCTGAGACTGTAGTGACAAGTAGCATGAGGTAGTCCAAGATATCAAACGGCATTGACTAGTTCTAAATATAGTCATCTTTTCTGTCTCTATATAGGCACAAAACAGTTAACCAAGCTACTGAGCTTCATGTTTCCTTTCATGGTATTATTATAGAAAGCTCTCAACTTGAACTCCCAAGAACCTTCCAGGGACACCAGATGTTAAAACTACTGTCACGATAATTCCTTTTTCACTCGCATTCCCTCATGAGTGTACAGTGGGTTTTTCAGAAGGCTTCAGGACTAGTGATATTGCTTACAGACTGAATGCAAGAATACATGAATCTCTATGCCATTTATTCATTATGCCAGTTATTAAGGAAACTTGCTGAAATGTAAAACAGTGTCACTCTTTCACTATTGTTTTTGGAAAGTGTAATTATTTTTAATAGAGTATGCTATTTATGCAGTGGATTTATTGTTATTTTAATTGAGTTAATTTTTTTTAATTTAATTTCTAGTATTGTAAATTTTAATAGATCTAACATATGAATAAAATTCTTTAGACTCTCAATACTTTCCAAAATTGTAAAGAGTTCCCAAGAGCAAATAGTTTGAGGACCACCATTTTATAGCATCCTTAATGATTAAGTATTAATATTGGTTATTGCTATTATCATTATTATTTGAGGGCTGTTTTCCCTCCTCCTGCACCATTGGAGAGCTAACATTTTTTTTCTTAAGATGTGCAAATACTTCCCTATTACAGGATATATGGTAACTAGAGTTTCCAAGTCCTTTGCATTTCTAGGAAAAGCCTACATCGCAAATAGCATGATTCGTGGAAAATTCTATATCTTTGGCCAAATTTGTTATCGTAATTAATCACACAAGAAAGCTACTCAGGTACAGTACTTATACATAGCTACTTTACTGAAACATTTCCTGATGTCAATACAGTGGCATTCAAGATATTATTTTTCCCCTTTTCTGTAAGCATATTTGGAGCAAGGGAATGCTGTCTCCTCACTGTCTCTCCAACACATAGTACATTTTCTAGAACAAAGTAGCTACTCAAGTATTTGATGAATTAATAAATGGCACATGTGGCAGAAATGCATACACTATTTACTATTAGTATTCAGTTATCCTGAATTTGTAAACTTCACCTAAGTCAGATTGACATTACTATACTATTCTTTTAAAGAACATAACTTCCCATTTTCCTTACGGCTTCAGTATATTAATCACCCATATGCAGAAGTTATTTTTCATTTTTTTAAGTGAGTATTTCAGATATTCTTTGAAATGATTCTGTTAACTTATTGCCTTCAGAAGGAAGTAAAAACTTCATCACATTAACTTTCAAAGCCTTTTGTTATCTGACTGAAATTTAACTTCCCAAAATATAGTTTTCCACTGTGCTTTGGGTTGTTTTATATTCCTAGCCCTAGAAAGATTTATATTTTCTAATACATATCAATAACTCTGGCAATTCATGTTTTTCATACAAAATAGTAGTAAGAGTTACTATTTCCAAGAATATAGTTTTATCTAATTTGTCAAGTTAAATTTCATAATATACAGTTTGTTTTATGATCCTTTTTATCACAGTAATACTATTTCCCAGTATCGCTTAATAACTATTAAGTGATAGCACTTAACCTGACATTAACCATTTCTGTTAAGTCTAAGTGTATACACACTGATGAGTTTTACAATAATATGGCTTAATGATTAATGTTACTATATACTTCTGTATACACACTGATGAGTTTTACAATAATATGGCTTAATGATTAATGTTACTATATACTTCTTTGCATAATAGTTTTTTATTTCCTCTCTTTTGTATTATGTATTTTTGCTGACTTTTGAATCTACAATGAAACAAATAAAAAATGAGGAAGTAAAATCATACTTTAGTTTCTTTTTTTAATGAAAGTATATTTAACTTACAATATTAGTTTCAAGTGTACAACATAGTGATTCAATATTTTTATACATTAGGAAATGATCACCATGATAAGGCTAGTTACCATCTGTCACCATACAAGGTACTTACAATATTATTAACTCATTTTCTATGCTATTCATAACAGCCCCATGACTTATTTATTATCACTGGGGTTTGACCTCTTAATCCCCTTCACCTAGGTTGCTGATATCCCCACCCCTTTCCCCTCTGCTAACCACCATTTTGTTCTCTGTATCTATGAGTCTGTTACTGTTTTATTTGTTTGTTTGTTTATTTATTTATTTATTAGATTCCACATATAAGTGAGATCAAATGCTATTTCTTTTTCTCTGTCTTACTTATTGCATGTAGCGTAATACCTTGTAGGTCCGTCCGTGTTGTTGCAAATGTCAAGATTTCATTCTTTTTATGGCTGAGTAATATTTCATTGTGTGTATATACCACATTTTCTTTACCCATTAATCTATCGATAGACAGAAGTTGTTTTCATTCCTTGGCTGTTGTAAATAGTGCTGCAGTTAACACTGGGGTGCATGTATCTTTTTGAATTAGTGTTTTCATTTTCTTTGCATAAATACCCAGAATTTGAATTGCTGGATTGTATGGTAGTTCTATTTTTCATTTATTGAGGAATCGCCATACTGTTTTCCATAGTGACGTATCAGTTGACCAATAGTACAAGACCTTTTCTCTATATCTTTTCCAACATCTGTTATTTCTTGTCTTTTTGATGATAGTCATTCTACCAGGTGTAAGGTGAAATCTCATTACTGGTTTTGATTTGCATTTCCCTGATGATTAGTGTTGTTGAGCATCCCCTCATGTGTCTGTTGGCCATCTGTATGTCTTTTTTGGAAAAATGTCTATTATGATCCTCTGCCCATTTGTAAATCAGATTTTTTTTGATAATGAGTTGTATGAGTTCTTATATTTTGGATATTGAGCCCTTATCAGATATATTATTTGTAAATATCTTCTCCCATTCAGTAGGTTGTCTTGCATTTTGCTGATGGTTTCCTTCACTGTGCAAAAGCATTTTAGTTTCATTAGGGCCCATTTGTTTGTTTTTGTTTTTGTTGCCCTTGCCTGAAGAGACAGATCCAAAAAAATGTTATAAAGACTGATGTTCAAGAGCATACAGCCTATGTTTTATTCTAGGAGTTTTATAGTTTCAAGTCTTACATCAAGTATTTAATCCACTTGAGTTTATTTTGTATATGGTGTAAGAATTTTGTGTAGTTTCATTCTTCTACATGTAGCTGTCCAGTTTTCCCAACATGAATTATTGTGGAGACTGCTTTTTCCCCATTGTATATTCTCAGTTTCTTTCTCATACATTAATTAAGCATGGGTTTATTTCTGGGCTCTCTATTCCATTCCATTGATCTATGTGTCTGTTTCTGTGCCAGTACCATACAGTTTTGATTCTATAGCTTTGTAGACTAGTTTGAAATCAAGGAGTGTGATTCCTCTAGCTCTATTCTTCTTGCTCAAGATTGCTTTGACTATCTGGGGTATTTTGTGATTTGATACAAATTTTAGGATTGTTCTAGTTTTGTAAAAATGTCATAGGTATTTTAATAGGAATTGTATGGAATCTGTAGACTGCTTTGTGTAGTATGGACATTTTAACTATATTAACTCTTCCAGTTCATGACCATGGTGTATTGTTCCATTTATTCGTGTCATCTTCAATTTCTTCCATCAGTATTCATAGTTTTTAGTGTATAGGTTTCACCTGCTTGGTTAGATTTGTTCCTAGGCATTTCAGGTTTTTTTGATGCAATTGTAAATGGGATTGTTTTCTTAATTTCTTTTTCTCATAGTTTATTAATAGTGTATAGAAAAGGAACAGGATTCTGTATATTCATCTTGTATCATGCAACTTTACTGAATTCATATATATTAGTTCTAATAGTTTTTTGGTGAAGTCTTTAGGGCTTTCTATATATAGTATCATGTCATCTGCAAATAGTGATAGTTTTTCCTCTTCCCTTGAAATTCAGATGCCTTCTATTTCTTTTCTTGTCTGATTGCTGTGGCTGGTACTGCCAATACTATGTTGAATACAAGTGGGAAGAGTGGGCATCCTTGTCTTGTTCCTGTTCTTGTAGGAAAAGCTTTCAGCTATTCACCAATGTGTATGATGTTATCTGTGGGTTTGTCATATATGGCCTTTATTATGTTGAGGTACGTTCCCTTTGTACTCACTTTGTTGAGAGTTTTTATCATAAACATATATTGAATTTTGTCAGCTGTTTTTTTCTGCATTTATTGTTATGATTGTATGGTTTTTATCCTTGATTTTGTTAATATAATGTATCCCATTGATTGACTTGTGGATATTGAGCCATCCCTGCATCCCTGGAATAAGTCCCAATTAATCAGGCTGTATGATCCTTTCAATGTATTGTTGAATTTCATTTGCTAAAATTTTGTTGAGAATTTCTGCATCTTATGGGCATCAGCAATATTGGACTGTAATTTTTGTAGTATCTTTTACTATTTTTGGTGTCAGGGTAATGCTAGCCTCATGGTAGTGTTTCTTCCTCTTCTATTTTTGGAATAATTTGAGATGGGTAGATATTAATTCCCCTTTAAATATTTTGTAGACATCCCCTATGAAACCATCTGGTCCTGGACTTCTGCTTGTTGGAAGTTTTCTGATTATGTTTTAATGTAATTACTGATAATCAGTCTGTTCAGATTTTCTATGTCTTTCTGATTCAGTCTTGGAAGATTATATGTTTCTAGGAATTTATTCATTTCTTCTGGGTGGTCCAACTTGTGGATAATTGTCTGTGGTAATTGCTTATGATTGTGTTTCTGCGGTATTGGTGGTATTCCTCTTTCATTTCTGATTTCATTTATTTGGGCCTTCTCTCTTTTTTTTCCTGGTAAGTCTGGCTAAAGGTTTGTAAGTTTTGTTTATCTTTTCAAAGAACCAGCTCCCAGTTTCTTTAATCATACACACACATATTTAGTCTCTGTTTCATTGTTTCCATTCTGATATTTATTTTATCCTTCCTTCTACTAAATTTGTACTTTGTTTTTCTTTGTTTTCTAGTTGCTTTAGGTATAAAGTTAGATTGCTTATTTGAGATTTTTCTTGTTTCTTGAGATAGATCTATATTGCTGTGAACTTCTGTCTTATAATTGCTTTTGCTGTGTCCCAGAGTTTTTGGGAAATTGTGTTTCCATTTTCATTTGTCTCAGTTTTTTTTATTTCTTTGATTTCTTAATTGACCCATTGGTTGTTTAGCATGTTGTTTAATCTCAACATAGTAGTGTATTTTCCAGTTTTGTGTAATTAATTCTAGTTTCATACTGTTGCAGTTGGAAAAGATGCTTGATGTGATTTCAGTTTTCTTAAATTTTTTGAGACTTGTATTGTAGCCTAACATGTGATCTATCCTGGAAAATGTTTTATGTCCACTTGAAAAGAATGTGTATTTTCCAGTTTGGCAATGAAATGTTCTATATATATCTATTAATTCTATCTTGTCTAAGGTATTGTTTAAGGCCAATGTTTCCTTACTGATTTTTTTTTTTTTGGTTGGTTGATCTATCCATTGATGTAAGTGATTGTATTACGGTCAGGTTCTCCCTTTATGTCTGTCAGTATTTGCTTTATATACTTAGGAGCTTCTATGTTGGGTGTGTACATATTTACAAATATTATAGTCTCTTCTTGGATTGACTGCTTTATCATTACGTAGTGCCCTTTTTTGTATTTTTGTTACAGTGTTTCTTGTAAAATCTATTTTATGAGTTATTGCTACCTAGCATTCTTTCTGCTTCCGTTTTCATAGACTTTTTTCATCCTTTCACTTTCAGCCTTTGTGTATCTTTAGATTTGAAGTGGGTCTCTTGTAGGCAACATATAGATAGTTCTTCTATTTTTTTTTTTTCTTTTTAAAATCCATTCAGCCATCCTATGTCTTTTGATTGGCACATTTAATCTATTTACATTTAAAGTGATTACCGATAGGTATGTACCTATTGCCATTTTGTTCATTGTTTTCTGGTTTTGTGTTTCTTCTCTGTTCCTTTCTTCTTTTATTATCTTCCTTTGTGGTTTGATGATTTTCTTTAGTGTTATATTTGGTTTCCCTTCCTTTATTTTTTGTGTGTCTATTATAGGTTTTTGCTTCGGTTACCATGAAGTTCATATATATCAATTGTATATATGGCAGTTTATTTTAAGCTGATAATCACTTAAGTTCAAATGCATTGTAAAAGCACTACATTTTTACTCCTTCCATCCATGTTTTGTTTTATGTTTATGAAGTCATATTTTACAGCTTTTAACTTTGCATATCCCTTAACTACTTATTGTAGTTACAGTTAATTTTACAAATTTATTCTAACGTTCATACTAGCTTTTTAAGTGGCCGATTCACTTCCTTTACTATATATTTGCCTTTACCAGTGAGATTTTTTCCTTTTATGTATTTTCTTGTTTCTAGTATGACCTTTTCTATTTTGCTTAAATAAGTTTCTTTAACATTTCTTGTAAGAGTGGTTTAGTGATGATGAATTCTTTAGCTTTTGCTTTCTTGGGAAACTCTACTTCTCCTTCAGTGATGAGTGATAACTTTGCTGGGTAGAGTATTCTTGGTTGTAAGGTTTTGTTTTGTCCTTTCAGCACTTTAAATATATTATGCCACTCCTTTCTGGCCTGAAAAGTTTCTGCTGAAAAATCAGCTGATAGTCTTATGGGAGTTCCCTTGTATGTGACTAGCTTTTTTGTTTGTTTGTTTCCTTGCTGCCTTTAAAATTCTCTCCTAATTTTAATTATATATCTTGGTGTGAATCTCTTTGGATTCATCTTGTTTGGGTCTCTCTGTGCTTCCTGGATATCTGTTTTCTTCCCCAGGTTAGGGAAGTTTCCAGCCATTATTTCTTCAAATAAATTTCTGCCCATTTCTCTCTCTCTCTTCACCTTCTAGGACCCCTAAAATTAAAATGTTAGTATGCTTGATGTTGTTGCAGAGGTCCCTTAAACTATTTTTTTTTTTAGTTCCTTTTTTCATTTTGCTATTACGATTGGTTGATTTCCACAATTCTGTCTTCAAGATCACTTATGCATTCTTCTGTATCATCTAATCTTCTTTTTATTCCCTGCCATCTACTTTTATTTTAGTTATTATATTCTTCAGACCTGATTGGTTTTCCTTTTTATATTTTCTAACTCCTTGTTGAAATTCTCATTGTGTTCCTTCATTCTTCTCCAGAGTTCTGTATTTTTATGACCATGACATTGAACCCTTTATCAGATAAATTACTTGTTTCATTATTGTTCTTTTCTGGCTTTTCCTTTGGAATATATTTGGCTCCTCATTTTGTTTGACTTTGTGTTCTTTTTCTATATATCAGGCAAAACGGTTATCTCTCTTGGTCTTGAAAGCATGACTTTATGTAGGAGCCTTACCTATATAGGTTGCATGTGCTGGGTAGCTTGGCAGGTGGACTGGGGTTGCAGCAGGAACAGGCTGGAAGGTCCTGGAGTACACTGAACTGGGGCTGCCTTGGTTAGATGGCTGAATCTGGAGTTGGTGCAGGCCAGGTTCTTCCTGGGGTGCACTGGGCCAGTTGCCTTGGCATGGCTGGAACTGGAGTGGGCATGGCCAGGGGCTTGCTAGAGTGACCTTGGCAGACTGGCTGGAGTGACCTTGGCAGACTGGCTGGAGTGCCAGATGCCTCTGTGCCAGGACTCAGAGTGAGTAAGATTTTATGTGTACCCTTTAAGAGTAGAGCCTTGGTTTCCTATAGCCCTCTGGCTCTCCTGGGCATAAGCCCACTGGTTTTCGAAGCCAGATGTTATGAGAGCTCAACTTCCTGGTGTGGGTCCCTAGGGCTAAGTTGCCCAGTGTGAAGCTCAAACCCCTTGTTCCTTAGGGAGGACTGCCATGTTTTTTATATCCCCTGCTGCATGTGGTCATCACACCTAGGATATGGATCCTGATTACATTGAGTCTCTGCCCCTCCTACCTTCAATGTGGTTTTTTCTTTATATCTTAATTATAGAAGAGCTGTTCTACTAGTCTTCAGGTTGTTCTCAGAGAAAGTTGATCTATATATAGTTGTAGTTTTGGTTTGTCTGTGGGAAGAGGTGAGCTCAGGATCTTTCTACTTTGCTATCTTGATCCCGCCCCTTGTCATATTTTAGTTTCCTACTGCTGTTGTTTTTTTTAATTCAATGCAAGTGAAGTCTTTAACTTCATTTTATATAACTTCTATATTTAAATAACTTCTATATTTAAATAACTTCTATCTTTGTCTTAATTTTATTTTTTATATAAAGTATTAATTTTGTTAACCTGGATAATAACTAAATAATGTAATAATCCATATTTTGTCATCAAATTTCTAGTGGTCATGTATGCCTACACGGTTTGTAAACTTTCTAAGAACATTGGAAGCTGGCATAGTGCAACCTTTTTTTGATTAGGATACTTAGCTAGAGAGAAAGTAAATTATAGTTGCACTAATTTTATTTAGTGACAATTTAAATGTCTAAAATTTTATTTTATGATGCCACAGGAATATTATTCACTTTGAAATGTAAAATTAAATTCCCTCAAGTCAAATTTGTTGTGTTTTAATTGATTTATTTAATTAGCCTTTGTTTCATTAGTAATCATCTGTAATTAGGAATACTAGATGCTTTTAAAAATGTTTGAAATGACATATGTTGCTACCTTTTGTACAACAGTAGAGCTTCTTAGCAAAGTCCTTAATGGTAACAAGTTGGCATCTGAAGCATTCGCCAAACTTGTTCATCAGGATGTCACCTTTATGTACCCAACTCTGGATTCAGTAGAGGTCAACATTCCACAGGACATTTTGGGAATTTGGGTGATCCCATAGATTCAACTTACCAGTGTATAAAAGGTTCTGCTGACATTAAATCCAACCAAGGAATCTTCTCCTGTGGACTTCAGTGTGTCACCATCTTAATTGGTGTCTTAATTGGATATACAAATAGGGGTGTCCATGATGTTTGTCATCAACCAGCCTTTGTATCACAAGACCTAAACACTCTCAGTTGGAAAGGACAGTACTACTGGGGCTCTTCTTACATGGGAACCAGTATCCATGCATTTCAGCCCCCATTTCTAAAAGAAACGGTAATGAGATGCAGAGCCAACTGACCAAAAACACAGCTCTCAGGTGGAATTCTCCCACTGGCTTTCAGCTATCAGTACAAGTGCAAAGGAGACTATCAAAATCTCACTGCCACCTCTGTTACTGGGTTGGTGTGCATTGTGTCAAATGGCTTCAACCGAGGAGGTCAATGGAAGACCTGGGCCAGCGATCTTGGTCCTTGTGATAGCAAGTAAAGAATTGCAGACTACCACTTTGGACTTAAGCACAAAGCAAAGTTTATTAAAGCATAGTTGTAATCTCAGAGGGAGAGCGGGCTGTTTCTGCAAAGTGAAAACAGCCCTCCTGTACAGGTTTAAGGGTGTTTATAAGGAGAGTTCTGCGAGGAGGTGCAGTGTGATCATGGGTGAGTGACAGGGGATCATTATTTGATTGACAGCCCCGAGTTATGTAACAGTTCATTATTGTGCATGCCCTTACCCTAGTTTCACTAAGAAAAGCCCATGGGGTGGGGGGGAGCAAAATCACATGCAGATTTTATTATAATGATGGCATAATGAGTTTGGGTTTACTCTAGGTTTTATACGCCTGTCTAGTCTGGGCATGAGCAGCCCAGGGAAGTTCCTTCATGTTACTGTGCTCCCTCTTTATTAGGAAAAGTTGCCCACCATCCGACCATAGTTTCGCCTGTTCTGGGTGGAGTCAGGGGAGGGTTCCCAGATGGTTGGGATGTGACTTGATTATTCCCCTCTTTTCACCACCGTCACCTCCTTGCTGCTAATGTCTGACTAACTACCTAACACTTGTATGTAGAGATAGCCTATTCCAGGCAGCTGAGGCTGCTTACAAGAGCTCTGAGTTGTCCAAGGTCTTGCTGACATTTATATACTTTCAGAAAAGATGTATCTTTTCACATTCAAGTGAGTGTCTTGTACTGTTAATGTCAAACTCAGGGCTATGGGTGAGGGAATGGTAAACTTAAAAGAATTATTGGAACAGAATCCAGAAGCTGGAGTTAGTACCACATGGAAAATGAAGGTGCCACTGGAGTAAATCAGTGGGCCAGTAAGGGAGGACTAATTGCTTACAGATCAAGAAAGCAGCAAGAGACATTTCTGAGCTTCCTCATCTAAAATCTTGAATCTGCAGGTCCACACTACATAGATAAACTTTGTCCTCATATGCTTATAAACTGAACTGTGAAACTATTTTTCACATCTCTATCTTTTGAAGGTAGTTTTGTGTTTGTTTTGAAGGTGAATAGTCAACATTCACCTTCCTCTTTTGAGGAGCATATGTATATCACTAAGTTCTAATAACATTTTTTTCTGTATTGCAAAATGTGATCTTAGAATAGTTTTTATTTTCTCCAAAATTCATTTTTCCTGTTGATTAAATCAAGATGTGTCCTGCTTGTTTATAAACTTCTGATAAATTCAAGCAAGGGTAAATGCCCCACATAAATTTATTACTATTATTATTAATGTTTTATTTTTTAAGTATTACCAATCAATTATATACTGTTGCCACTTATAGTAATATAAAATTGCTGTCTACATGTGTTCTAATTAGGAACCTATACTAGGGTATTTAATGAGAGCCACTCTACGCGATAAGACAAGAAATTTCAAGGTTCTTTGCATGATGAACATTTGTTACTCGCCTCACTGCCCATTGTGGTTGGTGGGGAGGAGGAAAAGGAAACTCAGGGAACAAGGTGTCTTTTATACTTCAATCTGCCATTATTAGTACACGGCTTCAAGGTTAGCCTGGTATCATCTATCTGAAAGAAGAGGGTAAGCATGGAGTATCCCACAGAGATTTTAGGGCATAGAATTGGTATATGTAATTTGCATCCACTTTCAAATGTCCAGAACTCAGTCACATGGCCCTACCTGACAGTTCCGAAGTGTAGACAGTGCTACATTGTAGAAAAACTACAGTTTTTCTGTATAGTTAGGGGGAAAAGAAAATAGTTTGGAGAAAGAACAACAAAGCATCCATCAGACTAAGCATCCAAGTAAGATTGGCATTTGAGAAAAGTTTTGAACACCAATCTAGAATATTATTTCTTGGGATAAAACACTGAATTTAAATACTGTAAACTAATTTATTATTAGGTACATCACATTAGCAAAGGACACTGACATAGTTTTTCTTGCATAGGTAAGATTTTATTCCATACAGTAACACTATGTTAACATCCCTCCTTCTTGCTCAGGTTTTGAAGTACAGAAATAATATTGATTTTTAAAAGCCTGGACAAAGAAGTCTTAGTTATAATTATTATCTGCAAAAGGCAAAGACAGTTTAATGTCAATTTGAGACTAATTAATATACCATAAATTATTTTATTCAGTAAGGCTTTGAAATTTTAATTTAATTTATTTCTGAAAAGATTCCAGATTGACATAGTGGCAGGAGTGAAATATCACATCTCAATTGAGAATTCAAACGTTGATGAAAATGAGTAGCAGAATTTCAAGCTAATGAATCTTGAGCAGTTAAAAAGCAAGTCTTTAAGAATGTGAGACTCTGAAGAGGATTATGAAATTGAATACTTTAACAACTTCATTGAGTTCTCAGGAATCATCTTTGATATAAAATTAACATTTTATACACACAATGTAAATGCTAATTTTATTAGGATGCTTACACATATTAGAATACTTGCATATTGGAATATGTTTTTAGTTTCCTCCTGGGAATGCCACATGTTCAATAAATAGACCTGCTTTTCTCTCTCTCTTTCTCTCTTTCTGGCAAGCATGTGCGCGTGCTCTCTCTCCCTCCCCCTCACCCCCTCTCCTCTTGCTCTTTCTCTCTGTTCATCTGTCTTTCTGAGAAAGCAGCTGGTCTTTATCCTTATAATACTTCTCCTTTTTCACTCTAAGGGTTGCCAATCAACACATTTAATTATGCATTTGACTTTATTTTCACAGCACAATGATTATGTGATGACTGGATAGTGTTGACATCAGTGTAAGTAGTTAAAAATCTGAAAATAAATTAATCTGTTCTGCTAATTATTTAGAATGCTTGACAGCTCTGATCAAACATTCTATGTCAGCCTTTTCTAAGATGAAGAGTTTAGCAGGATTTATTTATCAAAAACTGTTAGGGACATCCACTCAAAGTTATCATGGGATATTTGATGAAAGATTCTCAGAACCTTTAATACACCATTATATATTTTGAATCTATAGACGGGGCATAGTTTGTCCTCACAGAAAAATATTTTGTGTGTATGTCTTTCATATTCAGAAAATTAAATGTAAATATTTCAAGACTAATATAATGAGAAAGGAATATGCCTTAATTATATAAAACTAGATTAAAATTTACTTAACTAAGAATTCACACCTATATTCATTCAGACAAAGAGAGGCATTTGGGGAAAAGTAAGAGGAATATAAGTAAGGGAAGTTGTATTATTAGATAGATAAAACAGACAAAAATGTTGAGAGATTTAGATGAATTTATTTTTTATATTTTTTTGGTATTGTTTTATTATGGGTTAAATGGGTACTCCCTAATAAGCCTTTCAGGTAGGTATGAGAAGTCTTAATGGAAAATATCACTGAGCGCCTCATAAGTGGTAAATGCTACCATTTTCTGAAGTATGTTGTTTCCATCTTTGACCAAAGTTCTATCAGAAAAACTACAAATTTGTAATATTCCCAGCAATAAGGAGTTTAATACAGGGCATCATAGGCTTTTGCAATAATTGGCAGGCTGAAGAGTAAGGGTCCTGAATTAGCTTTGGAAATCCAGAAGCGCTACTTCTTCCCGCATTGTAACACACAAGTGATTTGGGGATGTTTTCCAGAAGCCACTGCAAACTTGTATTCTACAGTTCCCATGCAACTGTCTTCAGCTCTCATCTAAGAATACTTTCAATTTCTATTCTGTCTTCCAAATCTTCTGCAAATATCCCTCATTGGCAGAACCACAATTTTAACTCTGCTCGCAAAACATCTTAAGAGACTGTAATTTTCCATCTTGCTCTATAGGAGAGAGTATAAAAAAGAGAATTCAACAGTTGAGAAAAGATAATATTAAACGGTATACCTCTTTTTTGGTATCTATAAACTCCATTCTACCTCAATCAACCTTCTAAACCACAGTGATAAAACAATGTATGTGCCTAACAGGTTTTAAGTAACTTTTGTGTACAAATGAACCCATGGTCACTCTTTCTTCCAACAACATATTCAGAGCCCCAGTGCTTACTCTCTATATATCTGTAGATTATATTGATCACTTTTCTAGTCCATCTGCAACTGTGCTATCCTTAGTGGCTATTGATAGTAGTGTATAGTGGAAGTGATACAATAGCATTCCAGATTTAGATCCTAAGTGGCTATGCACTTATGCCTGTCTATGTGGATTACTTGTACTGGAGCCCTGAGTTTTCGTTTGAACAGTCTGACTTCTCTGTAAGCACCACACATGAAACAGCCACATGGAAAATCATTGGAACTACACAAAGAGAGAGAGACAATCAGCCAGAGCCAGCCACAGTGTACAGTAGGTACCCGCTATTCCAGATCCAGCCACATGAGACAACCTGAGCTGGTATGGCTTAGCTAAGCCCATTCCAAATTCCTGAGCCAAACAAATCATGAGAGAGAATTTTAAAAATACTTTATATTTAGAGGAATAGAAAATTTAGGAAGGGAACTCCTTCCTCATATTAATCATGGTTCTCTAGAGAAACAAAACCAATTCATCAAGGTGAATACAGGAAGTTTTAAAATACCAAACTGCTTTTCTCTATTTGTATTAAAACAAAACACTTAGGAAAGCAAAATATCCCATATATGATATCAGTAAAGTAAAATATTCATAATAAGCTTTATAAGAATGTTATATGGCATATATTCAAAAATGTAAAATCTTCAAAAGACATAAAATTAGATGTTCTTGGATGGGAAAACAATATAAAATTCCAATATTCTCAAATTAATGCAATTAGTGCTATTCATTAAGAAGTTTAACAGGTTTTTGTTGTTGCTATTGTTATTAAGGCAAATGATCTGAAAGTATGCAAGAAATGAGAAATATCTAAGAGTAGCTGCAGTGTTTGAAAAGAATTAGTTCAGGTCACCATTATGTGTCTCTCATTTCTTTCATCCTAGCTGGTCACCCAGTGCATGTTCTTCTCTTGGAAATGGCAGAAGGAAAAGAAGCAATGCTCAACATGCAAACATATTGAAATTCTCTACCTCTTCAATGTCTGCTAATATCCCATTGCTGAAAACATAGCATGATCAAGACAAAAGTGAAGGGACAGATGTGAGGATGATAACCAACAATAAAACAGAAGCTTTGAAATTGGTAAGGTAAGTCTTTTAACGGTATCTACCCTTTCATCCATGTAGGTAGTGGAAAAGAAGAAGTGAAATATGCTGAATGATAAATATTTTAATCCACCAGAGTGGAGCAATATGGGATCCTTGACATGGACTTCAATTTGGAAAGACTGTGCTTCATGTATACTTAAACTTAGACCTCCCTTTGGAACAGGAATGCTCCTGTTTTCCTTTGGATATCATTATCAAGCTTCTGTGCTTTTGAAATAACTCCTCTTCCATTTTCTTAATTCCAATCTTCTCTTCCCTCTAGCCCATCCTCTATGGCAGTGACTCTCAAACTTTAGAACTGTATAAAAGTCACCTGGCATCTTCTTAAAATGTGGATTCCAATTCAGTAATTCTGGGTAGGCCTGAGATTCTTCTGTCTATCCAACTTTGAGAAGATGCTTATGTCGCTGTATGTGGACCAAGCTTTCATTAGTAAGACTTTATCCTGTTTTCAGAAGTGTCTTTCTGATACACACAAACACACACACAAATGAGCTCGTTAAGTCTCTTCTTTAATTTTTTAAAATTGTGTTCCTGTTAATTACAGGGAAACATAATTCAACTGCACACGTCTTCTTCACTCTTTTTCCATGGCACTTCTCACAATGCCAGTTATAAGCTCTTTACTGCTTCCTTCCTTTTTAATTAACAAACACTGATCCATTCTTCCAGAGGGAGCTCATGTGCCTATAAATACCATAATGCCACCAGACAGCATAGCCACCCAATTTTTCATTCTCTACATAATGAATTTGTACATTTGTTTGATTATATGTTTGTTCTAATAGTCAGCCTATACTTTCTAGCAGAAGAGCAATTCTACTTTATTTGCCTGTACCATCAGAATCTAGCATGTGGGTCTGGCACACAATAACTACTCAGATATTTATATCATCCAAGTGATGTTGTATTTGTATGTTTCTTTACTATTATTATTTCACATACAATCAAGTGCCTATGAAGTGCCAGACACTGACCAGATCACTGGTAATACAATGATAAGCAAAGATCACTTCCCACTGAATACTTATAGTTCAGTGAGAGAAATAACCATAAATAAGTGATCACGCTAATAATTATTTTATTGCAGACTCTGAGAAGTGCTATAAAGGAAAAGAAAAAAAAAGTATAATATAGACATAATGGCAATGCAGACTGATTTAGTGGGGAAGCACCAGTTAAACCTTCTCTGAAGAAGTATTATTACAGAATCCTAAAGTATAAATAGGAGTTAGTGACTCAAAAATAGCAGGAGGATTGGAGGAGTGTTCTAGACTGAGAAAACAGTAAGAATTAAGATTTTCAGTCAGGAAAGTGCTTGGGATACTTCATGGACTAAGTAGTTATAGCTGTGCACCTTGAGCATATAAAGGATAGGTAGTAGTATAACAAATGAGATTGAAATAGTTGGTGACAGCAGACAGCCAATTGTGCACCCTCTTTCCACCATCTTAAGGAGTTTGAATTTCACTTATCTTTTTGAAGGGAAGCAAAGGAAAGATTTTATGCAGGGCATTGACATCAGATTTATATTAGAAAAATACTGTTCTGCCAGTAATATGGGTTACGAAATAGCAGGAAGCTTATAGTGTACTTATTAAGGCTTGCTCATTGTTTCACATGTGGTTCACACAGTATTTGTCAGTTTGAGGCACTGTTTCTGACTTCAGTTGCAGTAAGTGTGAGAATAAATATTTAACATCAGCCTGGGGAGTACTTAAATCATTCAGTACCCTAGAGGTTAAGAGTTATTCATTTTACCTGCCCTAGGGAAGTGCTTGTGTGACTCTGTGTGTGTGTGTGAAATAAGGGTTTTGCTTATGACACATTATACTAATTCCAGGAAAATAGAGCCCGAGACAAGTTATCTACCAATTTCATTGTATGACTCACCCTTCAAATAAACCTCTTTAATTAAAAAAAAATAGTCATTTGGCAGAATATAATTTTTTAAACATTTATGATATGTACTCTTAATATACTGACTTTGTTTAAAACTTTGTGTATATTATTTAATGATTTAAACATGTATTCAATCCAAAAAGAAATGTTCTAAATAATTTCAAACACACAAATTCTGTACACTTGTGAGCTCTTCTTATTCTAAGCTGAGATATCTTAAAAAACTTTTAAAAATCACTGTAATTTACTGTGTTGTACCATTTACAAATAATTTTATCTGCACTTTTACTTTATCTTTCCAGTATCCCCCACTATAAGTCTCAATAAGAATCAAACCTTTTGAATTTAAATTCAGTATTTTATATTCACTATTATTTCCTCTTAATATTGTCTCACTGCCTTTATCTAATTATTCACCTCTAGCGTATGCTCTGTTTAGAGGAAGAAGAGTGTTTAGAAGTATAGAGAATATATTACTTTAGTGCGTTTTTCAGGTTATGATGGTTTTCACAGAATTCATGTGACAAATCAATGATCAAATGACAGACAAGCAATATTACTTATTTTGTGATATTTAGTACCAAAGTAGTAAATGCATATAAGTGAAAACAGAATATCATGGTAATTAATGAGTAAAGGGTTTTTGACAGACTTCACCCGGAAAGTAATTTTATATATCAGATTATCCTTAGAAAGATGCAAAATAAAATATTTCTTCCCCATGTGATTAGTTTCTGGAGTTTACTTTAGTAGATATTGTGATTTTAAATGAATCAGTTTGAATTCATAATTAAAATGTGTATAGTCAGTAATGGGATATTCAAGAGTAATGAATATAAATAACCATAAGTGTATTGAATGTAAATAATCATAAGTGTATTTCTTTTAAGACATCGAAATAACTTTCTGCTTGAGTATAGGGCAGCCAGGAAGGTTTTGTATACTTAGAGAATAAACTATGTGAATATTATTGGTTGTAAGTGCACTTTGAATATGTCAATGTGATTCAACTTAAGTCCAAAGTATAGTGTTTTTCTCCCAAGCAATGACATATCAGTGGATGCCTTAGAGCCTTTTAAAATAAATACAGAAAAAGGTAAAGATGCTTTTTTCCATTGCATATAGGACATCTATTTTAGAGGCTTTAGTTCCAGGAAAGTGAGTGTATCAGAATTTCAGCCAGTGAGGACTACACGTTGCTATTCAGTAGATCTTCATTCTTCATTCTCTTATAACTCTTGTACCAACACAGAAAGGTTAAAATTTGTTATGTTTTATTATTCTGTGTAGTAATAGAAATTTTAACAACCCTTTTGAGGGTTTTTAATTTAGGGTTAGTGGGTGCTAGTAACATGAAGTAACATGCGCGGACTTCTAACTAAACATGAAAAATTAATACATGCTTTCTTCTGAATTTCATTTTAAAGGACAAAGAGAATGAAAGAGACAGTAGTAGGTGATGAGAGATAGAGTGAAATTAGAAAGAAGAATCAGTAACTCACCTAGAAGAGTAGAAATAGATGAAACCTAAGTGCTGGCCACAATAAATGTCTTGTGACTCAAGACAGTTTATCCTAAAGAAGTCCAGTCAGGATCAGGAACTAGAGGGTTTAGGTATCTCAGGAAGCAGGGTGAGGTGTCAAACTGACATAAGTAAATCCACACAAGAATAAATTAGAAGTGAAAGGTTACTTAATAAGGCTGTACCTAGCACAATCTATCAACTCAGGAAACTGGAATGCCTCTGGATCTGGAGACATTGAGCGTAAAGAAAGACTGCCAGAATCTGACAAACTAAAGACCAAAATAAAAGGTAGACCATTCAGTTTATGAATTCCTTAAACTCCTTTAATGAACATACAAGGGCTTCCCTGGTGGCACAGTGGTTGAGAGTCCACCTGCCAATGCAGGGGACACGGGTTCGTGCCCTGGTCCGGGAAGATCCCACATGCCGTGGAGTGGCTGGGCATGAGCCATGGCCGCTGAGCCTGCGTGTCTGGAGCCTGTGCTCCGCAATGGGAGAGGCCACAACAGTGAGAGGCCCGCATACCGCAAACAAACAAACAAACAAAAAAAGCAAAACAAAAACAAGTAATGTATTAATTTATAGAATTATTTTGCATTCCAGAGTTTTCTTCTAGATAATTTACTGTTTCTTGTGCTTTAACACTTAAGAAGAAAGAAAGCTTAACAAAAGGACAGTAGGTAATAGTGATGGAAATTAACTTAATTTTTACAGTATATTCATGTTGTAGTGAGTGAGAGTAAGAGAGATCTTTTATTTCATATTTAAAATATGTTAGGTGGTAGAAATTTGGTTTGTTCACAATTATTCAAAAACTAAGTTACATTAAGAACCACTTCTTTTAGCTAGTGGGAAGCAGCCGCATAGCACAGCGAGATCAGCTCTGTGTTTTGTGACCACCTAGAGGGTTGGGATAGGGAGGGTGGGAGGGAGGGAGATGCAAGAGGGAAGAGATATGGGGACATATGTATATGTATAACCAATACACTTTGTTATAAAGCAGAAACTAACACACCATTGTAAAGCAATTATACTCCAATAAAGATGTTAAAAAATAAAATAAAATAAAAAAAGAACCACTTCTTTTACTCAACATGGTATCTATTAAATTTTTTCTCTTCAAAGGGATCTTTTCTTTTTTTTTTCTTCCTTGATTTTTTTTTTAACATCTTTATTGGAGTATAATTGCTTTACAATGGTGTGTTACTTTCTGCTGTATAACAAAGTGAGTCAGCTATACATATACATATATTCCTATATCTCCTCCCTTTTGTGTCTCCCTACTACCCTGCCTGTCCCACCCCACTAGGTGGTCACAAAGCACTGAGCTGATCTCCCTGTGCTATGCAGCTGCTTCCCACTAGCTATCTGTTTTACAGTTGGTAGTATATATAAGTCCATGCCACTCTCTCACTTCATCTCAGCTTACCCTTCCCTCTCCCCATGTTCTCAAGTCCATTCCCTACGTCTGATTCTTTATTCCTGTCCTGCCCCTAGGTTCTTCATAACTTTTTTAAGATTCCATTTACATGTGTTAGCGTATGGCATTTGTTTTTCTCCTTCTGACTTACTTCACTCTGTATGACAGACTCCAGGCCTATCCACCTCATTACAAATAACTCAGTTTCATTTCTTTTTATGGCTGAGTAATATTCCATTGTATATATGTGCCACATCTTCTTTATCCATTCATCTGTTGATGGACACTTAGGTTGCTTCCATGTCCTGGCTATCGTAAATAGAGCTGCAATAAACATTTTGGTACATGACTCTTTTTGAATTATGGTTTTCTCAGGGTATATGCCCAGTAGTGGGATTGCTGGGTCGTATGGTAGTTCTATTTTTAGTTTTTTAAGGTAAAGGGATCTTTTCTTGAAATGACTTTAAAAATAATATGTTAAGACAGCAAAACTCCCAAAGCAGTAGGGTCTGTTCTGTTTAAACGAAACTTTTTCTGTGGAATGACAGGTCATAAGCACACACATTCAGAACAACAAAAGTCAAAACTTTGACTCACCGGGTCCCTATTCTCATTGGTCCCACAACAGATGCCACCAATAGCCATTCAAGCAAACACAAAACACAACTGACAAAAAGTAATATTGATGCTAATTTGAATCACAAACGCATATACACATGCCCCAAGAATATTTCACCTTCATTTAAGCTTGAGATGATAGGAAATTCTTGGGGAGAAATCTGTGGTTTCATTTTCACATGCAAATATTCAGGAAGCAACACTGGTATTTCTTTTTTCACTTGTGTTTTCACAGGGCATTTTTTCCTCTTAAAATCCTTAATTTTAACCTTATATTTCCACGGTCTGACTGCAAGTTTATAGTTTTGTGAAAACTTTGTATTATAAAATATGTGCTTAAATGGTAGTTGTGACTTCCCATGCTACAGGCTGAGCCACTGATAAATCTTTGTTGTGGAACAAATTTATCTAGTTTGGACATTTGACATTAAAAAAAAAAAAAGATTTTTATTTTTTTTTATTTTATTTTTTTCGGTACATACTGATTTATTTATTTATTTATTTATTTTTTAACATCTTTGATTATAACTGTTTTACAATAGTGTGTTAGTTTCTCCTTTACAACAAAGTGAATCAGTTATACATATACATATGTTCCCATAACTCTTCCCTCTTGTGTCACCCTCCCTCCCACCCTCCCTATCCCACCCCTCTAGGTGGTCACAAAGCAAAGAGGTGAACTCCCTGTGCTATGCTGCAGCTTCCCACCAGCTATCTAATTTACATTTGGTAGTGTGTATATGTCCCTGCCACTTTCTCACATCGTCACAGCCTACCCTTCTCCCTCCCCATATCCTCAAGTCCATGCTCTAGTAGGTCTGTGTTTTATTCCCATCCTACCACTAATCTCTTCATGACATTTTTTTTTTTAGATTCCATATATATGTGTTAGTATACGGTATTTGTTTTTATCTTTCTGACTTACTTCACTCTGTATGACAGACTCCAGGTCTATCCACCTCATTACAAATAACTCAGTTTCATTTCTTTTTATGGCTGAGTAATATTCCATTGTATATATGTGCCACATCTTCCTTATCCATTCATCTGTTGATGGACACTTAGGTTGCTTCCATGTCCTGGCTAAAGTAAATAGAGCTGCAATAAACATTTTGGTACATGACTCTTTTTGAATTATGGTTTTCTCAGGGTATATGCCCAATAGTGGGATTGCTGGGTCATATGGTAGTTCTATTTGTAGTTTTTTACGGAACCTCCATACTGTTCTCCATAGTGGCTGTATCATTTTACATTCCCACCAACAGTGCAAGAGTGTTCCCTTTTCTCCACACCCTCTCCAGCATTTATTGTTTCTAGAGTTTTTGATGATGGCCAATCTGACCAGTGTGAGATGATATCTCATTGTAGTTTTGATTTGCATTTCTCTAATGATTAATGATGTTGAGCATTCTTTCATGTGTTTGTTGGCAATCTGTATATCTTCTTTGGAGAAATGTCTATTTAGTTCTTCTGCCCATTTTTGGATTGGGTTGTTTGTTTTTTTGTTATTGAGCTGCAAGATATTTTTAAAACCAAATATTAACTATTTGAAGTACATCAGGAAGGCACACTATAAATTGATATAATAATAATATTTAAGAATTTATCATTTCATTCATTAGGAAAACCAACATATATACATATATATTGATAGAAAAAATATATATAAATATTATATCTAAAGAAATCGAGATGCTCATGTACATGGTTAGTGTCAAATAAGAAGGATTTGCATAAGGATAGTTTAAGAATATTATATTGGAATATTTAATAATAGAGCATATTTAACCACTACAAATATATAAATTGGTCACAAAAACCAATCAGTTTAATTACAGTTGTTTCTAACTTTTTATTAGCAACATATAGTTAAAGTCCTGGTGAGACTTGTGTCCTGTGATTTTTCTTTCCATAAACTGAAATTTGGAGTCATTTAAGCCATTGTTCCCCAATTTACTTGCTGTATGTACTTGCATAGGTTACTTAACTGTTCTGTGCCTCAGTTTTCTTCTCTGTGTAGTGGAGATAAACTCTGTCTCAGAGTTCTTGAGGATCAAATTAGTGAACGTACTTCAGACATATGGCAAATGTTAAATAGGGATGCTTGTTGTTGTTACATACATATAAGAAAAAAATATTTTCTATTAGCCTTATTTATCTCCATTTTACCATAGTACTAGAATATATATTTAAAACCGATTTCCATTCTTTCAGGAATATATAAAGGAGCATAGTGTCTTTTGATGAAAAAATAGAAAGAAGCTAAAAGAGACTAATGTTGAGGCCAGAATGCTTTTTTTTTTTTTTTTTTTTTGCGGTACGCGGGCCTCTCCTATTGTGGCCTCTCCCGTTGCGGAGCACAGGCTCTGGACACGCAGACTCAGCAGCCATGGCTCACAGGCACAGCTGCTGCACGGCATGTGGGATCTTTCCGGACCGGGGCACGAACCCGTGTGCCCTGCATCGGCAGGTGGACTCTCAACCACTGGGCCACCAGGGAAGCCCTCAGTCCTTGTTTAATATTTTGTCAGTTGGTCTTGGGAATTTTTTACCTATTTAAGAAGCTCAGTTTACTGAATATAATCTTATCTTTCTTTGAGGACTAAGAATCTTACAATATTAAATTGACATTTGTGAACATTAGTTCTTTTCTAAGCATTCTGAGAGTGTGCTGCACATGCTGTGTGTTGAACCGGGTATTAAATGGGCCGGTTTTGATCAAAACTGGCTCCACCACTTAACCAGCTGGGTGGACTCAAGACATGTAGTTGCCAGTCGAGTGTATGAGGCTTCGTATCCTCATCTGCAAAATGGAACTAATAATAATTACTTTGCTAGGATTAGGGATGATGAGTGTAAAGCCCTTAGTATAATATCGTCTGCTACTTAGGAAGCACTAAACAAATATCTTCTTTTTCTCACTTTATAATTAGGTGAAATACATATTGATTCCAGGACATACCCTAGAAATGTTGATTACTTGTAGTGAATACTGTAGTGTCTCCCCAGGGCCCCTCTTCAAGGCTGGACTGTACTCGATGCTGAGGGATCACAGTTGCGCTCCTCCCTAGGCACTGCCCTGGGACACAAGGAACTGTAGAACTAGTTTTTTCACTGATGGTTTTCAGCTGGTGTAACTGGTTAGGCAGCTTGGCTTGAATATGCAATCAGAGGGACATAAAAACGCCACAGGGAAATTCATTCCGTGTTGAATTTTTCTGAAGTCAGGATTCATTGTACAATTATTGGTGGTTCAATTAAGGGACAAAGAACATATGTGTGAATAAGGATCCTCAGAGCTTGCACCTGGATGTCTCTTGAATCCCATTGCTTTCCTGTACTTTTTTGGTTGCTTTAAAATAAGCTTTACATGAGGATGCTCTGTACAACTTTTGAGACCTTTTAAAGATCAATAGGTATGGAATCTTTGCAGTTGGCAATGAGAATGGTATATTTGAAACCACCCCTGACAATGCAATTTAAATAACAGTGACTAAGACAATGTTTGGGAGATATAAAGCCAAGGGTGGGGGGAATAATTGTTGTTTAAAGGTTGACTTCCTGGGCATTGCTGGGTTTAGGCTGCACAAGCACTATGTCCACTGACAGGAGGAAGATTGTAAATGAGACTTGAAGTTCATGGATCTAGGGCTAGGTGGACAGCTAAATGTATTACAAATTAAATTTTTTAGAAAAGATAAATCAGCCAAGAATGTGCTGTATATGTTCTAGTAAAACTGAAGTTAACAAAGAAGCAGCTGGAGGCTGCTAGAGCTACAAAATAACTATGACCTTTACTTCCAGTATGATATTAAGGTTTCCACTCTCTCCATACCCCTCACCAAGTGATGACTGATGCTCTGATAAAAGGGTCTCTAATTTTTTGTGACCCCTGTTTACTTTATTGTTGAGGAGAAAAGATGATGGCAGAAAGCTGTTAGGGATTTTAAGCCCCGAAATGGAGCTAAATGGCAGGAAATTATTCAGGATTACGCAAGAGAAATGGAACAATAAGAAAGAAAAAGTATGAGAAAACCTTACAATGTGGAATTAAACTATGTGGAATTCTTCAGAGGCTCAATTAAAAATGACATGAAAAAAAGGAAGAAACAGATGGAGTAGCTACTAAAATTTTAATGGATGACTATAGGAGACCAGGTCATCCAGCCCTACCAACTACTCAGGTTGTAAAAGGACTATGACAAATTCACTTACTTTATCTTGGCCTTGATACACTTTTAAAATGATGATTATAGAAAACTGAAGTCTACAATCCTTTCAGAGTCAGTGCCAATTAAAACAGCAGAGAATCAGGATTCTGACTGACAAGAGGGCCAGGGTCTTGGCACAGTCCCTAGTGGGGGACCGAGGTCATTTGCACTGAGATGAGAACAATGGCCTGGGACTGGTGAGGGAATTTCTTAGAATTGATGGACACTGGTGTTAGTGTACTATCCTTTATAAACTTGCTAATGAAAATTAAGAAGATAATAAATGGTATGGGATATGGTGATACAAATATAGAAAGTTTTCAGGGGAAAATATGGCCCAAAGCAGGAATTTATGAACAAAAGTTATTTATGGGTGTTGGCTCACCATTGCCAGAATGTATTATTGGAATATATGTGATGTCTAAATGGAGGTGTTCTCCCTTATCCAAAATACAGGAAAAAGGGATGATATGCAGATCTGCTTTTCAAGCTGCTTTGATTGGAAATTCTGAATGGGAACATTTAGAATAATGTAAATATATGTAAGTGCTTCATTTAAAACAATGTAGGATACCTGGGAGGTATAAATATTCTGGTTTAATAAAGGAGCTATTAGATGCAAATATATTGGCATCACAAAACTCTTTGTTTAATAGTCCAGCCTGGCCCATAAAAAGCTAGTGAGTTTTGAAAGATAACTATAGATCATAGAGGATAGCATAAAGTGGTGCCTTCAAAAGCATCAGCTGTACTAATATGGTATCAGCAGTTCAAAAATTCAAAATATGCCACAAACAAACTGAAGGACATAGCTTGGTTGGCTCTTACCTTCTTTTCCAACTCTGTTTAGAAGAAAGTTAAAGCTTATTTGCATTCACCTGGGTTGGGTGAAATGTGCATTTACTGTGTAAACACAAGAATATCTAATTTCTCTTGCTGTTTGCCACAACTTGGTGATAAGAGATATAGATAGGATTTAGTCAGAAAGTACTGTTATTCATTATATTAATGATAAAATGTTGATATCTCAATCTGAAGACTAATCCAAGAAATAATTAAAAATACTTATTAATCATATGACCATTGGAGGATGGCTAATTAACATCCATAAAGTACAGAGCTCAAAGCAAATGATAAAATTCCTTGGCATTACTTAAATAGGGGGGTCAATAGAGACATTGCTCAGACAATCAAAACTAAGTTATTAACTCTGCTGTCTCCAAAGTCAGTCAAGAGGTATAGAGATTTATTGGGTTGTTCAGTTTCTAAAGATATCTCATGAAAAATTTGGGAATATTATTAGCACCTGTTCACAAAGTTACCAGAAAAATAAATTTGATTTTTTTCTTGCAAGAGCAAGCTTTCTTTCAGCTTAAAAAAAAACACACGGTACAATCCAGCATGTATAGACCTCATGCTCAAATGATTTTGGAAGTGTCTGAAAGTTACGTCCATAATGATCAGACATGAAAACCTGTTACTGCCACCCAGCAGAGATCATCCTGATTTTGGACAAACTTACTGTGCAGTTTCAAGTTATACAGTATTTAAAAGGCAATTGCTAGTTTGTTATTGGGATTTAGTTGCAACTGCTTCTGTTATAGAGGGACAAAAAATGATCTTGACACTCAAGATACCCATTGTGTCAAATCACCTGCTCCATTCCTGACTTATCAACAGTGTATTACTGTATACAGAGCATTTTTTGTGTGTGGATGGAGGGAAATAGCTAAGGTAAAGAACACTTGGAAAACAGAGGCCAATATTAGTTTAGGGGTGATCTGGTGGCACATATTCTTGCTTCTTATAACTCCAGTGGCTGCCAAAGATACCTATAAGAAACTCTTTGACATGCTCAAACTAAAGTATATTTTGATGACTACAATCCATATGATATTGCCCTGGGGAATTCAACATTTCTGAGTCCAAAGTATGTACTCAATTTGTAATTATCAAAGGAACATTCTAAGGCAACAAAATGTTTGGTAGATAAACTAACATTTACCAAAACATCTTACCTAAAAAGAGCCCTAGAGAAATTGGCACAAGTCTAGGAGTCCTTGGGCAAGCCGAATTCGCCTTCACTAAGGAGAGACATACTGGGGAAAAAGTCATGCTGGCCTTTATTGGCCACTTAAAGGGGAATTTATTTCAGGAAAAAGGAAAAGGATGTAAGCAGTCTAGATAGATTATGCTTGTTTGAAAAATGAATAAAATAACCTCAAAGGATAGACAGCATGATAGGAATAACAGTGGAAAAGAGCATGGACACTGAACCAAGAGGCACTGTTAAGAATGCTCCTTGAGATGAAAACAGAGGTAGCTCAAGGACAATGGTCTAGATCTTGGCAACAGAAGTAAAAGCAATGAACTTTATGAGAAATTTATTGTCCACCTAGTCAATGGGAATTCCTAAATGGAGAATGAATGTAATTTGCATAGGTGCTTCCCAGATGCCAAGGCCCCAAGTATAAACAAACAACAGATATACCTACTAGAGTAGTTGGAAATGGAATCCTATTCAGAATTTACTTGTGTGTGTATATGTGTGTGTTTTGGGGAATGGGGCTGTGGGGTGGTTGAAGGATTACTTAAATATAAGGCTCATCATGAAACCTGGTCAGTATAGTCTTGTAGTATGAAATAGGTCATATGGCTATGCCCCAACCAGAATTAACAAAACTTTGACTACTGGCTTATATCACAATCTATGACAACATTTGATAACACAGGGAAGGACTGCTTTTGTTAGGAAATCCTAAAAAAATACTATTGTAATTCTAAATGACTTATTTTGTAATAATTTTAGATTAATGATGCAATTGCTATTTAGTATAATACTGATATAATTAGTAAGAATAATTTGACTGATTTACCTATACCTCATTTGATGATGCAAAAATAGTATTTGAAAGTTGTCCTTTTGCTTTTTTGTTCTATAAATATTGCAAAAGATGCATGGGAAGAGATGATCATAGCAGCTCATAATTAGAAGACTTGTTCCAGCGTGAGAAGGTTAACTTTGTAAGAGAGAGTTAATTTATAGCTGAACTGGTAAGCTCTATCTTATCTCTGGGAATGCCAGAATGTATGGTTTTGACTCTTGGCCAAGATAAAGACAGTGGAATTTATTCATGACATGCTATTTAAAGTGCAGAATTCATCTTGCCTATCCCCAGGGTCAGTTTGTTCACTGATGGTTTTCAAAAGGCACAACAGATTTTAATAATTACATTATTTTTGTGTTAAGGAAATTGTGGGCAGACAAGAGGGGGCTATTTCCTTGGAGAGGAGTCATTCTATTGGATAATTTTTCTTTCAGTGTTTATTTTCCTTACAATTCTTTTTTAACATCTTTATTGGAGTATAATTGCTTTACAATGGTGTGTTAGTTTCTGCTTTATTTCCTTACAATTTTGATGGTGTGTTTTTTCTAGTCTAGACATAGAGGTGTCCTTATCCTGGGTTCAGCTAATTATTTGATCTTAAGCATTGTTAATTTGGTATGTAACTTTTCTTTTTTCTGAGTCAGAGTATCTTCCAAGAGTTCAGCGAGCTCTTGTAATTTAGGGGAGAAAGGCAATCTGCCATTTTATTTTCTGTTTCTAACAGAAAGTTTAAGATGATCAACAAAGAGCATAGATACAGTTTTTGTGATATCTTCACCCTTATCTTGATCCGTGTGTTCCCAGAAGGTGGCATTTAAGGGGACTCTGAAGTAGATACTTATTTCTTCCTGTTTACCAGACTGAATTTTTGATCAATCAGTTTTGAGAAAAAAACTCAGGTAAAGCTACTAAAATGAATTGTCCTATTTTTATGCTAATTTTATATCCATCTATGGTCAAATTTTGATCCATATATTTTATAACATTTTGGTAATCAATCCTTCCTGCTTTTTCTACCAAGTTTTCACATATCCAGGATCTACAAAGGAATAAACTAATTCATAGAGATCAAGGAATCCTGGAATAAAAGTTCAGAGAGCAATGCTAAATTCTTCAGTAGACTTTCATCTTTGCTGACCTCAGTGAGATTATGCAAATATGATCTCAAGCAAGATTTCAAATTAAGGAACCAGAGTTTTGTCATTTTTTTCCAACCACGGTATAAGATATTATGATAATGTTCAGTGAGTGGAGTATCTTTAGGAAAGGCCTGTGTGTGAAACAGAAAAGGGCCTGGTGAAAGTTCAAAAGATACAGGAAAAGCAAAGAAAAGGGGAGGAAGAAGTTAAGGTCTGAGGAGGCAGGATGCCAAGCTGGAGTTGCAGCAGAATAGGGTGAGAAGTGTTTAAGTTTGGATGTTAGGTATTTCACATTTTCATTAGGTTTTATTCATGAGTCTCTAGGAGAAATAATTTTAGAATTTTCTTGCTCTTTAGTGGTCTCTTCATGCCAATCTAAAAATGCTACCCAATGGTTATTTAAATTTATTGAAAGTTTTTATTCTAAGGCACATAGATGGGTTATATTATCCTACATTCTTTGGAGTAGACACTGAAGTTCTAATTTTTCCATGACAGAATCTTGTCAAAACTTTAATTATTTAGTGCTATTGTCACCATAACCCTAAGATTTTCTGAAAGTCTGCTAACTACCAATATTCAAGTGAAGAGAAGAAACAAAATACAAATAATCAGGCACTAAGATTCTTAGCCTTATTCCACCTTATCTATAAGATTCCTAAGCAATACAAAGCAAATCAAGAAGCTAATATCAAGGGGAAAAAAGAAAAAAAAAAGACTTAGGGGCACTTCAATGTATGGGAAACTGTACTCGTCAGAAGTAAGACTTAGTAGTACAGTCACTGGAACTCTGAGGACGGATGTTAAAGAATTTCTGTTAGGATCTATCCTCCTGGAAGTGGCCTCAGGGTGAGAAGCAGAAGATACAGTCCTGATCTGAGTTACCTCATTTAAATCCAGATTAGAGACTGATAAGGTCAAAGACCCCTGGGTACCAGGACAGGCTGATTCCCCTCCCCCATGCCACACTTCACTCAATATTTCCCAAAACACCACTACAGCAGAGGGGAGGAAAGAAGACGCTTTATCTGGGGAACTGGGTGGTGTAGGCACACTGTCCAGGTGACTTGAGTCCTTTCCTCCATCTACCTGCTCACATGTTCTCAGTCTCACTGTGTCTTCTGGCCTGGCAAGCTAAGTTCTCCTCAAAGGGCCTGCTCTAGTATATTTCATTCACTAGATTAGTTACAGATTTTGAACAAACTTTCTTAAGAGAATGAAAAAAAAGTTATATAAATACATGTATATACTTGCAGATATTTGTATTTTTATTTTCTATAATATATAAAGTTCTATTTATATGTTTTTATTTCAGCATTAGTATTTGTGAGACCCTCCAAAGTGTGTGGCCCAGAGTAGGATGCTTTTCCTATATTTAAGTGTCATGGTATTTGTCATAGCTATCACCATGTGGCTCCTGTGCTATTTCATTACCTCTGACCATAATGATTGCATGTGAGCTAATTACATTCCTAATAAGGTCATAAGTTATATTTCAATCTAGTAATACTAATCCATTTTTAACAGAAATTAATATTCTTGAAAAACAAAATGAGTTACTCTATCCAGGTAATACATATTCCTAAACTTCCTCACTGCTTCCTGAAAATAGCAAGAGAAAGAGAACTCACTAAATTGATATAAATTTACCAATTTGTTTAAAAATGCAGAATGCCATTATTTGGGCATTTCACTGAAGGTACATTTGTACCTTTTGAAATAGAAACTGTTTCAAAACTTTTACAAATTACGGGCTCTATAGATAAATATCATCTACTCAGAAAGTGTTGCTTTTTTTTTTTTCTCAATTTTCACTTTGCTTTTTGAGAACAGTTATTTTCAGATGTTTCAGCTAAAGTACTGTGCTGCATTGCAGCATGTAAGGTTATATGCCACTCATGCTGCATTACAAAAGCAGAAATAGTAGTTGAAAAGCATTTCTTAAAACTGGACTTAAAAGGCATTATCATTTTAGAACATGGTCCAGTAAAAAAAACCTTTGAAGATTCATCTTTTTATGTGGATGTTGCTGGTGACTCACAAGATGCTTTCACCTCTGTCACTAAGGCTCTTTCTACAAAAGGGCCAGAAATGGTTTGAAGTGAAGAAAAAAGTAGTGTCAGCAATTTGTTATTATTGAAAGTACATAAAGCAGGCAGTTCTGGTTTCACCTTCTTTATCAACAGTTTAAAGGACATTTAAAAACAAAAAGATAAAAATAGAATAGGAAAATTCTTTCTTTCTGACATAAAATTTTGGTTTGTCATTTCAAGTGTTTCAAAATCATTCTGGGTCAATAAAATTGGGTGGTGTACAAATAAAACACTGGCCCTGAGAAATATTCTGAAGCTTAAAGTACAAACTACTTAAACTTAAATATCCTTGGGCTCATCCACAATTTATGTAAAGCTGAGTAAAGCTATTCCATTGAGTCTGTCATTTCTAACTTATAATTGTATTACAATCATATTAAGTTCTAGTGCATACATATATTGATTTTATATAGTATTCAAAAGAATAAAATATGACTATACAGACAAATAATTATAGGAAAAAGGAAGGGTTCAAACTAATTACTTTTTGTATAAAACATGTTTATAATGATATAACATGCATTAATATACTTAAAGCAAAAGTGGAAATCATATATAATTGTATTTTATAAATGCAGGGATTAAGTTTACTTTTATTTTCCATACCACATGGATAAAGAGATGGTATAGAAAATAAATGTTTAAGTAATTACATTTGCAACTAACAAAAAGAAATATTACCATATGGCACCTATAATCTTTTAAATGATTTTAAATTTTACTATCATGTGTTTTTCACCTTCTTTATGTAAAAGTGTTAAATTTGTAACCTTATGGAGACACACTCCATTTGCCAAGCAAATTTGGGAATATTCTCATAATTCTTGGCAATGAAACTAAAAGGCATTACTCACCAGATTCACATTTCAGGCTACATTAACTAAAAATGATCTCAGGCTAAAATAATGATTATATAGGTTAACCTATTTGAAAGAAACTTCACAAATTCACACCTAATGACTAGCAAAGCAGGGTCAATTAGAACCATTGTGAGATCATTAGAAAATGATTTGTCTTGATGCTGTTATAAGCACTGTATTTGTTTACTTACCATAAAAATCTATTCCCTAATCCTATAGTAGTAATTTCCAAGAAGTCATTATATCTACCAGGTGAGTGCTTATATGCCTTGCTCATACTGTGCTAAGGGCTTTACAAACAGTATCTCAATTACTCCTCCCATCTGCCTTAGGAGGTCAGGACTATTATACACAATTTAGAGGAGAACAATACAGGCATAGAGAGGTCAGTTGATCTGTTTACAGTCACATGTCTATAAAGAGGTGATCCACGAGTCCAGGACAGCTCTGTCATTTCTAACCCCCTTTAGACTTGACATCTCTACTGTTTTGCCTCTTCTGTATAGTTTCCTACAGGAGCAAATCTGTATTTCAGGAGTCCAAGTTAGATTTAAAGCAATGATTATATATTTGCATCTGAAAAAATGAAATAAAATCATGTTAATATTTCTAAATTTAAAAATGTAAGTTGCTGTTTTTTAGATACATGAAAAATTAAATTTGTGTCTTTTAATATTATAATTATTTAATCCATTTATTTCCTGGTAGGCATTTTACCTACAGGCTATGTTAAAGTGGTAGCCACAGGCTTCTATAATTAGAATATAACTTGAATTCATATCACAAGCACTTTTAGGTATATATCCCAAAGCTGGGCTTCAAAAATGAGAAATATAGCATAACGAGAACCATCATGTTTACCACGGTTGTCCTTTTGGGGTTTCTACTTATACATACAAAAAAAGGCAACTACAGAAACAGTCTGGTCTGTTTGTTATTTTCCATATTTATGAACATCACCTATCTCATGAGAGGGTAATAAAAATTACATGAGATAATATATAATGTATTTAGATAGATGTCTGGCATGTTGTTTGTCCAGTGAATGTGTTATTTTTGCTATTGACATTAATATTTCTGTTAGGTAATCTTGGTGGTCAGGAGTGAGGTAATAATGTTTTACTTTTTGTAGAGTCTAAAGCAGAAGTGAAATCATCCTTTTTTATAAGCCTGTGAGTATTTGAAACATTTTAATTGGGAACTGTTTTGGTTAAAATAGCTAATCAATTTTAGGAGAAAGTTTATAAACATATACTTATTGTTTTAAAATATAAGATTACTTTTCAGACAGATTTTTGCATAGGTACAGTTCCTCTGTCCATTTGCCATTTATATTTGTGGAACAGATGTGGGCTTCTTTTCATGTTTTATAATTACAAGTGCTTTCTAAACTAAGTAGTAGAAATTCCAGATGTTAATGTTATTTTGGATATACATGAAATGTAATTACAAAATTAATTTGTAATTTTATAATACATTCAGATTACTACATTATGTACAATGAAGGTGATATGGTTATTGTTATCAAATTCAGGTTCTGCTACTCACCACTCAAAAGCCAGTACTTGAGAAGCAAGTGTTGGTAGAAAGGAAAGTTGCTTTAATGAGAAAAGCTGGCAATCTAGGGAGAAGGTAGACTCATGTCCCCAAAACAACTCTGAAGTTTCTGCTCAGCCATGACAGTTTTTAAAGCGAAAAAAGGGAAGATCTCAGTTAATTGCTGAAGCAAAAGCTTAGGTTCTGCATCATTTTTATTGTATGCAGGCTGGCTGAATCCTCATGATCTTTCTTCAGTTGTTATCTTGCCTGTGTGGTCTACCTTCAGAAATGCTAAGGTGGTTCCTGGGGGTGGAAAGCTAGTCATTCTTTAACTATTTAATTCTTCATTCTTACTTCTTTTAATCTAGAATCAACTCTTGCCTTAGGCAAGGCATTGTGTGCATTCAGAAGAACACAAGTCAGGAGTTAGGTTAAATGTTACCTAGTGATCTCATTTTTATAATTAAGGCTTAATGGGAACCAAAATAGACAAACAGGAAAGGAGCAAAAGAGCTGCTTACATTATCAGATCAGGTAAAAGTAAATTATTCATTATAGGCACACTACATAAAAGCACCTGCTAACATCTAACTGAATTCAACTCTCTCTCCTATATATTTTGCTCCCTTAGCATTTTAAAATTATATTAGTTTATCTATAATCTACATTGTACAAAATGGTAGCAACTTGTCACATGTCATTGAGCATGTGAAATCTAGCTAGTTCAAATTGAGAGGCATTGTAAGTGTGAAGTACACACTATATTTTGAGGATGTAGTGCAAAAGAATAAAAAAAATAGTATTAATAATCTTCATGTTAATTATATGTTAAAATAATATGTTGGATAGGTTGGTTTAAAAATAGTTATTAAAACTATTTTCACCTATTGATTATTTTTAATATGGCTACTAGGAATTTTAAATTACATATGTGGCTCATGCTTGTGAATCACATTATATTTTGATGGGGCAGCATAAATCCATAGAATATGCATGTGCACATTTGTGTTATTTTATGTATACATGTGCATACACACAATGACAAAACTTTGATTTTGTCTATTTACTATAAAGACATTTTGTTATATTTATTGAAAGGTATATGAATTTAATTCTGAAGCTCAAGCACTGTGCTACAAGAAAATGCTAATTACTCCTTATAATCACATCTATGCCTCTTTGCCTTGCTGTCATTTTTTGGGGGGGTGGGGTGGGGTATGCGGGCCTCTCACTGTTGTGGCCTCTCCCATTGTGGAGCACAGGCTCCGGACGCACAGGCTCAATGGCCATGGCTCACGGGCCCAGCCGCTCCGCGGCATGTGGGATCTTCCTGGACCGGGGCACGAACCCATGTCCCCTGTATCAGCAGGCAGATTCTCAACCACTGCACCACCAAGGAAGCCCCTTGCTGTTATTTTTCTAGAAATATATCAATATAGACTTTTTGAATATTTAGGTTATACTTTTCAAAACCTGATTATTATTTATGTAACATACCCATTCATATTTTGTTTCTTTTCATTTTACTGTTTAACTGATATCTATTATTTTTTCTCCTAAGATTTATAAAGGAAGTTACCACATGTATGCTGTCCAGTGCTATATGCCCAATACATAGTATAGTCTCAAGCACACAAGAGATATTCAATCATATAAATTATATGAATAAGAGAATAAAGAGGCATCATTATATATATTTCTGTGGGGTTATTTTAATAGCTGTATTCTATTCTACATTTTAACTTATTTGGCTAGTGCTATAGTTTTTTAAAAACAATATTTACATTTATATTGATGTTATTGTGATATTCTTTAAGTCTGTTTTTCTACTCAGATCCTTTGAATATTTCTACTTACCTAAGATGAATTTGTATTAACTTGAGAAAATCAGAGGTAAATAGCACAAGATGAATATTAGCAGTTTTTTTTCCAGAAATATTAGAATCAATTTACATTGCCACTGCTGGCCCATAGTCGCATATATTCACCAAAATTAAGATGTAAATATTTAATTAGATAAGTAGATGAGAGAAAAATAGGGAGGGGGGAAGACACTCCACTAATTTGAGAATTTTATAAAAAAAGAATTTTGTTTCAATGTGTATGTTTCAAATTGTATATAAACTGACCATTTTTGCAAATGTTTGTAAATCAATTCTATTTTTCTATGGAAATTTTGACTCATTTTTAAACCTTAGGAATAATAAGAAAGACATGTATATTGTCAGTATCACAGACAACTCAAACTCAATATATCCATATTAGAATCATTATCTTTTCAAGTGGGGTTTTTCTGAACCCTTGTAGATTCACAAATGTTAACTCGAGTCATGACCAATAAGTTTTACATAACATATTTGACTTTTAAATTTTTATTTCCATGATAAGATTTTTTTAAAACATTAATACATTTATTAAAATAATAGTCTAGTAACCCTTAACAAGTAATTCTCCAAATTATAACCTTGTAGACAAGGTTAGCACTCAATTTTTTAATACCTTTGTTAACGTTTAGGATATCTTTGCTGCCGAGTATAAATCTATAATAAGAAATTAACATTCAGTATAGTGGTAAGTGTATATGACTACCCTACTTTGGCATGTCTTAATGTATAATGACATCATTTTATGTAATCTCATTTTATGTAAACTCCATAAGCACAGAGATTTTATATTTTATTTTTCTCACTGATACATCTTAAACATCTAGAATAGTACCTGGCCTTTATAAGACACTCAATAATTGTTAATTTGAATTATCATCAATGATCATACTTCTGTATATGGACAAAATTTATTTATACTGATAAATTGCAATTAAAATACATTTCATAAATCAAAACTTGTATTTAAGATTTAAGGAATTTCAATATTAAACTATTTCATTTGTCATCATAAAGTAGGGCAGCTATTCATATTTTATTTAATTGTGTCTATGGGCTAATAAGTGGTAATATAACATAAAAATAATTCATTTGCATCAGATGCACTGTATGGGAAAATGTCTTTGAAGTGGTTCAAAAGGAGAAATTTGTTGAGAGAAGTGAATCTTTATACAACATATTGTCTGAAAGATGTCCAAAGTCAAGAGAACCAAGGACCTGTGGTCAAGACCAAAATCACATTCTAGTGGATGTATTAGAGTGATGCTAACTTTTAATATTTTGACTGCTGAGTAGTGGTAAATATGCTATGCAGTTTTTGATAAATGTAGATTAAATTTATCAATACTATATTTGGAGGTGTAAACTGTAAAAGTAATTAGACCATACAAATAATGACTGAATTTTTTTCAATATGATATAGTATTTCACCTTTGATCTTACCTTTAATTTTAATAATGCTTCTGCTTATATAACTTATGATTTTTAATTTGAAATTAAAATTTGTTAGTGTAATTTATACCTAGCTTTATTTTAGTAGATAACATATTAGTTTGTATTTAAATAAATATTCAACTTTGGGAGTTCGTGAGAACTTTACCCTTGCAGAGGGTCTGCACATGACTTAAATTCATCGTAGTGCAATGCCTTAGGTTTGTAATCAGACAGACAGGTTTAAGCTCCACTACTAAAGGATAATTGATTTGAAATTTGGCAAGTTTTTTGCTACATAATGTTTTTTAACAGCACAGTGAAATTACCTGAATCAGGTGACGCCTATGGAATATGACTGATGTAAGGTATTGTAAGATAATAGAAAATATATATTGGTCTCTATCCCCAGTTACTGGCACAGAGCTCCTAAAACTCTTGTAATTGCCTAAGTGATAAGAGCACTAGGAGCATCTTTTGTTCTAATATTTGGTCTTTGGCAGGGTTCCTGACACAGGGCTTCTGAAACCCTTGTAATTTCCTGGGTGATAGGAGTATCTTTTGTTCTGATGAGGTGACTCTGGAAGGGTTTCTGGATGCCTCCTGGATGGGGGTGGCCACTGGGAAGACCAAGCCATGATTAGAAGCTGGGAAATTTCAGCCCTACCTTCCATTTTCCAGAGAGGGTAGAGGGACTGGAAATGGAGTTAATAATTGATCATGTCCACATGAGGAAGCCACCATAAAATCCCAATACTATGGTATTTGGGGAGC
Source organism: Kogia breviceps (assembly GCF_026419965.1). Classification (NCBI taxonomy): domain Eukaryota; kingdom Metazoa; phylum Chordata; class Mammalia; order Artiodactyla; family Physeteridae; genus Kogia; species Kogia breviceps. The sequence continues at coordinate 39,011,687 of NC_081315.1, forward strand.
TTCCAGGTTGGTGAACACATCCACTTACTGGTGAGGTGATGCGCCCTGACTCCATGGGAACAGAAGTTCCTGTGTTCAGGACCCTCCCAGACCTCACCCTATGAATCTCTTCATCTGTCTCTTCATCTGTATTCTTTATTATATCCTTTAATACACGAGTAAATTTAAGTGTTTCCCTGATTTCTGTGAGCCCCTCTAGCAAATCAATCAAACCCCAAGAGGTGGTCGTGGGAACTACTGATTTAAAGTCCAGCAGGACAGATGTTGTGGGTGACCTGAGGACCTACTCTTTGCAATTGGCATTTGAAGCTGGGCGGGAGCAGTCTTGAGGGACTGAGCCCTTAACCTGTGGGATCTGACACTATCTCCATGTAGATGGAGTAAAGGACACACACAGGTGGAGTTTTTCCAACTCAGGTATAAAATCACCTGAAGCATATTAGTATTTATTAAATGCTGGTGCTTTTCCACAGTTATCGTAATGTGATGAGATTATCTTCTTTGTGGGGCAGTGGTGAACACTGCAGATTAAGAACCCAAATTATAGTGCATTTAATCTCTCTGTTCCCTTGGTTTTTCATCTTTTTTGAGGACTAAAGAAACTAATTCACATTGTTTGCTGAGAGTAGTATCTGACATAGAATAAGCATATAATAAAAAGATATAACTTTAAAAATTCTGTTTAGATTATTTTATATTATGTTCAATATATTTTTAATTTGGTTATAGTATTAAATAGTGTTACTGCTTGATTTGGGTCCTGAAAAATTCATATTTGACATAATAACCCCAAGTACCTCAGAATGTTGTGACCTAATTTGGAAATCGGGTCACTGTAAATGTAATTAGTGAAATTAAGATGAGGTCCTACATGAGTAATGTGGGTCCATAATCCAATAAATTGGTATTTTAATAAAGAATGCCACGTGAAGAGACAGACACATACAGGAGAACATTATATAAAGATTGGAGTTACACTGCCAGTAGCTAGGAGAGAGTCCTGGGACAGATCTTTCTCTAGTAGCTTCAGAGGGAGCATAGTCCCACCGACACCTTAAATTTGAACTTCTCGCCTCCAGAACTGTGAAATAATAAATTTCTGTTATTCAGAGCCACTCAGTTTGTGGCATTCTGTTATTCCAGCATCAGCAAACCAATAGGATTAGATGTACTATTTTGTGTCATACTTAGAAGACACAAAGATGAAGAGTACATGATCCCAAAATAACCAGTAAACAGCTAGTACAGTGATTTTTGATATGTATAATGAAAGATGTCTGTCTTAGGTGAGGGTATCTGATAAGCACATCATAAGCTAAAGATCCAGGTGCATGTGATTTATTCAGGAAAAGCTCGCAGGAGGAGCCAGAAAGAAGGTGGAGGAAGCAGGATAGAAAAGGGGAAGAAACTTGGCAAGGGCGGCATTTAAGTTAAAGTCCCAGACAAACCTAACCTCAGGAGGAACTTTGTAGTATACATTCAGAAGTTTGTTTCAACTGAGGGTAAGAGCTGGGCTTTTGTACTCCCACACCAGTCATAGATCACTGATCACCTGGGGTATGGGGAAGATAATGTAAGAGTGACAGGGCAATACTGTGAATGTTGTGGATGCTCCTAGCTGGGGATGGGGTTTGGGGTGGGATTGCAGAGTGGATCTGGATGGGGCTTGAGGACCTAATAATCTGTCTACACAGGAACTTATGGGAGATCTTATGAGGGGCATGACTTTAACCTTGGGGGTTTAAGGAAAGCTTTTCTGGAAGGAGAGTCTTCTTTATTGAACAGTCTTGAGGTACGTGTACATGTGAACCAGTTGAATGTCAGCCGTACTCTTTTCCATTTCTCCGTTTTGTGATCTTACTTCCATTCTACATTCTACTTACTATTATATTCCCTGGGCATTGAACTTGGGTTTGGTTTAATAATGTTTTTCACAGTGTCCAACAGAGTGCACTCAAATGTGTATTAAAAGAATGAATATTCAGTTTTTTTTCTATCCACCTCATTCTCCTTTTGTCTATCAGTCACTGCTCTTCTAAAGGAAACTTTATTTTTAAACCTGTTCCAAGATATTTGCATCTTTAGGAAGCTGTTTTTGACAATCCACTTATGTTACACCATCATTCTGGAATGAAAAAAATAACAGTTTTATGAAAATGTTGAAACACTAGTTTAAACACATATTCTAGATGTGGTGTTATAATTAATTTATAATAAATATTTGCTCATAATATACATAAAATATATTATAATCTTAAACTTTAGAAGATATATGTAATAGACTGAATTCAGAATTTTCACTTCTATCTTAAACTTGATGTTAATAATATAAATTGTCAATCACTAGATACAAGAAAATGTGATTTAATACAAATGTTCTTTTAAATTGACTCAAATCATTTAGAGGAAAAATATCAAAAGAAAATACTGGAAACTACAAATCATAAGTACAGATTATAAACTTTCTGATTGCCTGAGAAATTCCTTATAAAATCTGAATAAAGTTCAGATTTTAAACACAGTATCAGTCATAGGAGAACAGTTACACTGTGCAAAACTGTTCTCTAAGAAGTAGTGCATTTACTGGTTATTAATTTAATAGTAGTAAATTTTCTGTTTTTTCTTCCTTTGAAGTTACTGGTAATTTTTTTTAAGATCTAGAAGTACATGTAAATGAATATGGATCAAATGTAAAATTTCACCTGAGACATCAATGCATTTAGTAAAAAAATGAAAACAGTTCTAAGACAAGTGATACCAAAAGGTTGGAATTCATGCCCCCTTTTTTTTTTTTCCACTCCCTGGAAGGTCTTATCTACTTGAGGCAAATGTTAAAGGAGACAGTGTCTTTGCAAACAATGAAAATAGAATTACAGAACTACTAGTCTTTGAGGACCAAAGTTTATAAAGACAATACATATAAGTGTAATTGATGCTTTTAATGAAGTGATATAGCCCAAGTTTTACTGAAGTTACTCAATGACTAATGGCTCAAAGGAAAAATAACCAACCCTAAAAACAAAATGCCTATTTAAATATGTATACAAACTTTTATACACTTTTTCCTAGTTTATCTTTAAATGTGATGCACTAAAAGTATCTTGTGGTACCACTGAAACAGTTGCAAATATATCTACAAATATATGTATTTGTAAAGCTAAAAATTATTTTTCTATTTTAAACTTTTTTTATATATCAAATGTTAGCTGACAAGTCGTTTAGAAGCCATGTGTTAATTAATTACTTCTTGTAATTAATTGTAATTGCTTGTCTTTTACAGCAGTGTCTGAGGCCAGATACTCGATAATTCCACTTCAGTTGTGAGAGTAATTTGTTTGATACTGACATCAAATTTTTCAGTACTGTTTGTGAATTAATTTCAAGTGAATAAAAGGCTTTAGATCACAAGCACATTAGCAGAAATGCCAATGGATATATAAAATTACAGACATATATTAAATTGTCTATTTCTTATACCTAAAAATAAAAGAAAAATAGAAATTTTACTGCCTAAATATATATCTGGGAATTTACTATTCTATCATTTTAGGATTTTTGTATGTTTAATTGGGATAAATCAGAAATAAAATATAAGACTGTAATAATGAGACATACATGTATGGCTGTCAGTGTAACTGATGCCATCTTGGTCCCATTCTGTTCTCCTGACCCTACCTAGGGCTGTTTTGTTTAGTAAATCTCTTCTCTACTGTCAAGGACTTTGTAGTTAAAAGATGTTGTTTAATGATAGTTAGGTCCAGGTGGCCCCTATGATCTGTTAGCCTCCAAACAATGATGAAGACCTTCATTGTGTATTTCAGGCGCCCACAAGACTACATATTCATAAATATTGACTTAGGGATGCACTTCCTGTTTCCAAGCACGTATTCCCATACCGTAGGTTAATTGTAAAATTGTCCCAGTGGCCCCTCAGGGGTGCAGAGTGCAGCTGTGAATGCTTTCAGATTGTTGTCCACCCGATCCTACTTTGTGCGTAAATTACCCTATAAAAAACTGATCCATTGATTACAGTAAATCCCCTACATACGAATGAGTTCCATTCCAAGAGTGCGTTCGTAAGTCCAATTTGTTTTTAAGTCCAACAAAGTTAGCCTACGTACCCAACTAACACAATCGGCTGTATAGTACTGTACTGTAATAGGTTTATGATGCTTTTCACACAAATAATACATAGAAAACAAAAAATAAAAAAAACTTTTTAAACATCTTTATTGCCGTATAACTGCTTTATAGTGTTGTTCGTTTCTGCTGTATAATAAAGTGAATCAGCTATATGCATACATATATCCCCATATCCCCTCTCTCTTGTGTCTCTCTCCCACCGTCCTTAGAAGTATAGTAGTACAGTATTACAGCTGGCATACAGCGGCTGGCATTGAGTGAGCAAGGAGAGTTATTGACTGAAGGAGGGAGAGGCTGTGGGAGATGGTAGAGCCACAGATTGGCAGCAATAGGAGACGGAGGGAAGCTGCAATTTCACTCATGCCTGACATTGATGGCATAGGTTCTGGTTCCTTGCTGGATTCAATTCTATCTACCCTCTTGAAAAAACGATCCAGTGATGACTGGGTAGTAGCCCTTTTTTTCTCGTCACAGATGACACAGTAACACTGGATTGTATTCTGAATGGCTGCTGCAGCCTTCGTGTACCATTCTACATTCGGTCCTATACCTCAAAAAGTTACAGTGCCTCCTCAAATAAAGAAAATCCCCATGCCATTTCCTGTGTCCTGAATCTCTTCAGTTCTTCAATTACTTCGTTTTCCTCTTGTCTCTCTTTGTCCATTCTCTGGGCCTCCAATTCCTGGCACTTTTTACTAATACCAGCTACATCACTGCTGCTTTTATGCTTGCTTCTGGACATCCTGGGCTTGAAATAAAGATACTGTACTACTGTACTCTATACAGTACCATACAGTAAAGTACACAAAACCACAACCACTTGTAGATGATGTACGCACGTGACAATGTACACAAGACATGTGAAGTAACACATTATTGGACATGTGAACACATTTTCGCATCTTTGAAAGTTCGCAACTTGAAGGTTCATATGTAGGGGACTCACTGTATATGGAGCTGTCTGCCTCGCTTCTTGGTCTCAAATTACCTCCTCAGTTCAGTGGGTACTTTTCTTTCTCGCCATTCTCTAACACATATGATTTCATAGTTCCCTTTAATGTAACTCTAAATTACAGTTTTATTTAGAATAAACAGCTTCCCCATCCTTTATTTAATTATAAATATTTTCCAAAAATATTTAATAGGCAACTACTTTGTTCTGAGAATTTTGCTAGACCTTGGGGATACAGTGTTGAAAAAGTATATTCTTATTTCCCAGAAGCATTGGGAAGAATGTAATAGTTGCAAATAAATGCAATATTGAATAGTATTGTGGTGAGTATATGCACAGAACATGTGGAAGCCCACTAATGGTGTCATTTAGCCAGTCTTCTGGCTTTCTAAAGAGAATTTTCATGTGAAATGATTGCTAAGTAAAAGTCTGCAAGACCTAAGTATGAAACCATTTGGGTATGTTTCAGAAGGAGGGAAACCAGTGGAAGAAATCCCAGATAAGAGAGGTGAACCAAAAGGTGAAAGAGGACACAGCTTACTGGGGAAAAACCAAACAATCTGGTAAGTAGAGACCTCAACAAATATGATTTATCAATAAGGTAAACAAGTAATTCATCATGAAGGCTGGTCTTTTTGACTAAGGGATTTGAGTGTTATCTGAGGCTTTAGTGTTTGTGCTTTGGAAGTAGTTGCTGATAATCAAACGCTTAACAGTGTTAAGCAGGACAAATGCTAAGCATAGTTTTCAATGGGAGAAAAAAAATCTTATTTGTTGTCAGTATGTGTTTAGTTTTTTTTTTCATTTTAATAAGGTTTATATTTGACAAAGTATTAATAATGATTTCTTCTTTTTTTATTATATGACAAGCTTCAGAGAACAGAGTTTTTATTAGATTTTTGTTTAATGCCTTATCCAACAGCAGATATAGATATATATATCGTTAGCTCAGTTTTTAAAATTTGTAATCATGAGGTGACTGACATAGAGCAGTTGTTTTAGTTCAATGCTATGATAATCTCTAGGTCCATCCATGTTGCTGCAGATGGCATTATTTCATTCTTTTTTATGGCTGAGAAATATTCCATTATCTATATATACACCGTATCTTCTTTATCCATTCATCTGTCAGTGGACACTGTGGTTGCTTCTGTGTTTTGGCTATTGTAAATAGTGCTGCAGTGAACATTGTGGTACATGTCTCTCTTTGAATTATGCTTTCCTCCAGATACATGCCCAGGATTGGGATTGGTAGATTGGGATTGGCAGAATCATATGGTAACTCTATTTTTAGTTTTTTAAGGAACTTCCACTGTTCTCCCTAGTCGCTGCACCAATTCACATTCCCACTAACACTGCATGAGGGTTCCTTTTACACCACACCCTCTCAGCATTTATTATTTGTAGACTTTTTGATGATGGCCATTCTGACCAGAGTGAGGTGATACCTCATTGTAGTTTTGACTTGCATTTCTCTAATAATTATCAATATTGAGCATCTTTTGATGTGCCTGTTGGCCATCTGTATGTCATCTTTGGAGCAATGTCTTTTTAGATCTTCTGCCCATTTTTTCATTGGGATGTTGTTGTTGTTGTTTTTTGATATTGAGCTGTATGAGCTGTTTGTATACTTTGTAAGTCACATCTTTTGCAAATTTTTCCTCCCATTCTCTAGGTTATCTTTTCTTGTAACATTAGGTTGTTTATTTGAGATTTTTCTTGGTTCCTGAGGATTGCTATAAACTTCCCTCTTAGAAGTGCTTTTCCAGCATCCCATAGGTTTTGGATCATTGTGTTTTCATTTTCATTAATCTTTAGGTATTTTTTTTATTTCCACTTTGACTTCTTCAGGGATCCATTTGTTCTTTAGTATAATGTTTTTAGCCTCCATGTTTGTGTTTTTTGCAGTTTTTTTTTGGTAGTTGATTTCTAGTATCATAGCATTGTGGTCAGAAAAGATGCTTGATATAATTTCACTTTTGTTAAATTTACCAAGGCTTGCCTTGTGACCCAGCATGTGATCTGCCTTTGAGAATGTTCCATGTACACTTCAAAAAAATGTGTATTCTGCTTCTTTCAGAAGGAATGCTCTATAAATATCAATTTAGCCCATGTAATTTAATGTGCCATTAAGGCCTGTGTTTCATTATTGATTTTCTTTCTCGATGATCTGTCCATTGATGTAAGTGGGGTATTAAAGTCCCCCCACTATCATTGTGTTACTGTCAATTTCTCATTTTATGTCTGTAAACATCTGCCTTATATATTGAGGTGCTTCTATGTTGGGTGCATATATATTTACAATTGTTATATCTTCTTCTTGGGTTGATCTCTTGATCATTATGTAGTGTCCTTCTTTGTCTCCTGTAACAGTCTTTATTTTAAAGTCTAGTTTGTCTGATATAAGGATTGTTACTCCCAGTTTCTTTTGATTTTCATTTGCGTGCAATACCTTTGTCCATTCCCTCACTTTCAGTCTGTATGTGTCTCTAGATCTGAAGTTTGTGCTTGCGAACAGCCTATGTATCGATCTTGTTTTTATATCGATTCAGTCTGTATGTCTTTTGGTTGGAGCATTTAATTCATTTACATTTAAGGTAATTATTTATATGTATGTTCTTATTGCCATTTTGTTATCTTGGATTTGTTTTTGAAGGTCATTTTTCTTCCTTTCCTCTTTTGTTCTCTTTTCTTATGATTTGATAAGTTTCTATAGTGTTGGGTTTGGATTCCTTTTTCTTTTTTGTGTGTATATCTGTTATAGATTTTTGGTTTGTGGTTGCCATGACGTTTTGATATAGCAGTCTGTATATATCCATGATTATTTTAAGTTGCTGGTCTCTTAATTTCAAATGCATTTCAGATATTCTGATTTGTACTCCCCTCCTCTCAAGATTACTTGTTTAGATATCATATTTGTGTGTGGATGATTTCCTACCTTTACTGTATGTTTGCCTTTACTGGTGAGCTTTCCCATTCATAATTTTCTTGTTTCTATTAATAGCTGTGGCTTTTTCTTTTCTGCCTAGAGAAGGTCCTTTAGCATTTGCTGTAAAGCCAGTTTAATGGTGCTGAGTTTTTTTGCTTTTGCTTGTTTGTAAAGCTTTTGATTTCTCCATCAAATCTGAATGAGAGCCTTGCTAGGTAGAATATTCTTGGTTGTAGGTTTTTCCCTTTCATCACTTTAAATATATCATGCCACTCCCTTCTGGCCTGCAGAGTTTCTGCTGAAAAATCAGCTGATAGTCTTATGGGGATTCCCTTGTATGCTATTCCTTGCCTTTCCCTTGATTTTTAAAATATTTTCTCTTTATCTGTAATTTTTGTCAATTTGAATTTGATTACTATGTGTCATGGTGTGTTCCTCCTTGGGTTGATCCTGTATGGATCTATGCATCCATTCTTTTTTTTCCCCATGAGGCTTCTGGGATCTTCGTTTCCTGACTAGGGATTGAACCCGGACCCTCAGCAATGAGAACGTGGAGTCCCAACCACTGGACTGCCAGGGAATTTCCTGTGCATTCATTCTTTTCCAGAGTTTTTGGATCATCTTTAAGATAATTACTCTGAACTCTTTCCCGGGTGGATTGCCTATCTCCACATCACTTAGTCTTTCTTCTGGAGTTTTTATCTTCTTCCTTTGTTTGGAACATATTTTTCTGCCATACCATTTTATCTAAACTCCTATTTGTATTTTTATGTATGTGGAAGGTTAATTATGTTTTTAGACTGTGGAGAATTGGCCCTCTGTAGGGCATGTCTTATATGTCCCAGCAGTACCCTCCCCTCTTGTCACCCAAGGGCCAGGGACCAGCTGGTCCCAGGGTAGTTTCTGACCTCTGTTTGTGTACTCAGTTCCACAGGCTGTGGGATTTTAGTTTTCTTGCTTCTGGTGTCTACCCGATTGGTGAGGCTGCTCTAGAGGCTTGTGCAGTCTTCCTAGTGGGAAGGGCTGATGCCTGCCCACTGGTGGGTGGAGCTTGGTTTTGGTCCTGTGTTGGGGGCAGGGCCATGTCTAGTGGCATGTCTAGAGGTGGTTATAGGCTCTGGAAGTCTTTAGGCCGCCTGTCTGTTGATAGGTGGTACTGTGTTGACACCCTGTTGGTTGTTTGGCCTGAGGGGTCCCAGCACTGGAGCCTACAGGATTTGGGTTGGGCCAGGTCTTGGTGCTAATGACTGAAGCAAGATATCAGCCTTCAGGTGAATACTCCCAGATATGTTTCCTCCAGCTTTTTTTGTCCTCAGAAGATCCACAGCCACCCCCACCTCCCCAGGAGACTTTCCAATACCAACAGGTAGGTCTGACCCAGGCTCCTACGAAGTCGCTGCTTTTCCCTGGGTCCCAGTGTACATGAGACCTTGTGTGTACCCTCCAAGAGTAGAGTCTCTGTTTTCCCTAGTTCTGTGGAGTTCTTGCTATCAAGTCCCACTGGTCTTCAAAGCCAAAGGCTCTGGGGGCTCCTCCTCCTGATACCAGACCCCCAGGCTGGGGAGCCTGATGTCAGGCTCAGAATTTTCACTCCTGTGGGAGAACTGCTGCGATATAATTATTCTTCAGTTTGTGGATCGTGCATCTGGGTGGTATGGCATTAGATTATATAGTGAATGCTCCCTTCCTACCAATCTCCTTGTGTTGGTTCTTTGTCTTTGGATGTAGAATATCTTTTTTGGTAGGTTCCAGCCTCTTTTATCAATGGCTGTTCAGCGATTAGTTGTGGTTTTGTGTTCTCGTGGGAGGAGGTGAGTTCAAGGTCCTTCTGCTCCTCCATCATGTCCACTATTCCATTTTCTTTAAAATATTATTTTCAAAAAAGTCTATGTAGTTATTTTCATCTAAGTTTTAAAATCTGTGTCATTTTCTTTTGTTATCAAGGACAAATAAAAGAACTAAACTATATTAACATTTTCCTTCTTTTTACATGAAACTTTTTTTGAAATACTACCATACCATATGGCTATTAGTAACGTTAGAAACATTTAGCTAATCTGTTGGGTTTCATCAAATAAAGATAAATATTTTAAAAATTAAGTCCAAAAATAAAATTTAAGTTTCTTCATAATGCTTATTATAAATATTTTGTCTACCATAAAAAATTAACAATATAACGGTTCTATTTAAACAGTATCTGTCCTATTCAATTTCTTATATAACTGCCACTTTTTACATGAGAATAGCAAGGAAGAGCTTACTGCTTCTCAATTCTTATTTGTGTGAAAACTTTACATTCTAAATTTAAATTAACTTTAAATTTTTCTCTGGAGGAGTTAGGTTGGCCAGCTTAAAAATTGTTGTTTAAAAGTTGATCCTGACAATTAAGTACAGGACATGGAATGTTAATTTATTTGCATAAGTTTTCAGTGTTTCTCTAAAAAGAATTTACTGGCATGTTTTAATAGTGAATAGTATTACCTAAAAATACATTGGACTGTTTTCAGATACCCTGTTCCAATTTGAAAAAGCTATTATTCAAAAGCTATTATTCATTTTGAAGTGTTTCTAAATTACATTTTAGGTTTTGATTTGCTGTGTGCAAGTGAATTCCCAGATAATATGTCAGAAAATTTTCCAAAAGTATTTTTGAACCAAAGTAATAAAAATCATCTAAGGAAAATTTATGATGTTTTAAAATGTTGTTTTCTCTATCTATATGAAGGCTAAAAGAATGTTGAATATAGTGTATTTTCCTTGGTTTCCAAAGTATGTTAATAGCAAATGACACCTCTTTGAATAAGGTGCTATACCTACTATCTTTCTCATTATTTATATAGTGAAATAGCTTGATAATATAATTATTTTTGTTCTTTCAAACCTAACCTTTGTCAGTCTACTCTTCTTTCAGTCGATCTTAGCTTTCCCTTAGCTTTAGTTGGCACTTAACGTGACAGGCTATATCAATAGCTGTTAAGTGTCTGTGGAGGTAATCCACCATGGGCTCTGAAGTTTCCTGCATGCGCTTGCTGACTCTGCCAAGAATTCAAGGCCCTTACTGCTCATTAACTAGAGCATTTTTCAGTGTTATATTTGTAATAAACAACCTTGAGGGATGGGGTTATGTCTTCTCTTTGACAGAGAGTAAGCTTGCTTCTCACTGTAAAATCAGGGAATCCCCCAATGCAGTGATCCTTTCCTGTAGTGTAACCCCTGCATGTAAAGCATTCTTCATAGGCCTTTTGATTAACCCCTGTGGGGACTGAGGGAAAGGGGAACTGACACAAACAAATATGAAGCTCTGGCTACTCCTTTTACTATGAATAATAAAGTCCTTTGTCTCTTACTCAGGAGTCTTGTGTCTCCTGCTAGTATCCGTGAAGCAGTAACTACCTCACTTAGAGGCTTGTAAGTAGAGTAAAATCCTAGAGTATTCACAATTCTTGATATTAAGAAGGAATTTCAATATAGTGTTGTGATACTACAATATTGGGGACCAAAGCAAATGATTGTAAGTGGATGGAATTCAAACTTCTAAGGATAGATTGCCAGGAATTTACTTTTGCTACTCTGACACAATGTCTGTGTCTTGTCTAATATTTGTTATTTCTAGCCAGTGCTGTTTCATGTTGAGTTTACTGGTCATTCTGGACATAAGGACCTCTGAGTAAACCAGAGACTGACTAAATCTTCTTATCAATGCATGACTGTGATCCTAGTTTCTCAAGCTTATTTATTACCCCAATTCCCTTTACCTCACATAGAACTGACAGGCTCAATTGAAAAATTTTAAAAACTTGAATTGTTGCTCTTCCATAGATTGCTGACCAGTCCCACGTTCTTGAATTAGAAAGCATAGGATTTTGGAGCCTGTTGCTATTACACTTTTTTTCATTAATATGTTATGGGACCACTACTTAGGTTTGTCATATTTTAAATTTTCTTTTTTCTCTCTAGCTGTGCTTCTTCACACCTTTATTCCAACTACAGTACATAATAAATACCATTAATTATTCTTACGCCATCAAGAAACAATTCCCAAATAGTTTCTTGTCTCCTCCCCAGCTCCTTTGAATGAAATTTATGAAATACTCCCTTAACACATGGAGCTAAATTCAGTCATTAAACAAATATTTTCTGAGCCCTTAAATCCTTTACTAGGAAATCAGAATTTAATTTTATTCTTGAGAAGCTTCTAGTCAGTCCTTTGATGAAAACCAAAATGTCTTCTGAAAAGAAGTGACAGTTAAGAAGAAAAAAGAGTTGACAGGTAGGTTGAGGGAAGATAGTGGAAAATTCTAGGAAGAGGGAAGAGTGTGTATGAACATCAAGATTGACAATAAAATATGTCGTGCTCTGAGTAATATAGTTTTGTAAAAATACATAGTAGCTTGCTGTGATGGAGATATATATATATATATATATATATATATATATATATATATATATATACACACACACACATATATATGTATGCTTATTTTTAAGACTACTACCCTCTCACAGACACAATTAAATAAACACCTACCCACCACATCCTATTTGTTTCTTTAAGCCACAAAGGAAGTATAGCCACCAATAAAAAAAAGTAATAGTTGACACTTATTGAGTGCTCATTTGTGATATTATGATATAATATGACATGATACAATATAATATATTCTCATAAAAGCCTAACAGTGACTTTATGGATATGAAGTTGCTACTAGTCTCCTCACGTTGAAGCTAATGAGATGGGGTAGAAGCCAAGTCGATTTTATATACTCTATACACTCATCCACAAACTACATGATGTGTAGTTTACAGAAGCTGTTGGATGGTAGAGTGTGACTGTCCATCTCTAAATGAAGTTCCAACATGTGCTGGAACATGTCACATGAGTTCTAGCAAGAAAATACATTAATAGGCAAACGGATTTTTTTTTTTCACAATTAGAGACTTAACCATGGAACTAGTCAAACTTATTTGTATTCAGTTATTCCATTACTCATCAATTTATTGACTGAAAAAAATGATGATCATCAATGCTGCACTCTGTTGGAAAAGTGAAAATATTTGATAACTTCTTATAACTATATATCATACACATATATAATGCACACACACATATATTGCATTTAGAAAATAGTATGAACAATATTTTCCCAAGTTATGTATGTAGTGTTGTATTTCTGAGTAGGTAGTAGTTTTCAGTAATGAATAATCTCCTTTATATAGTTCCCTAAACTCATTCATTAAAATTTATCCTTAAAAAAAATTTATCCTTGATATGCTGACATTTATTTCAGTTTAGTAATCCATACTGTTGCTTGAAAACTGATATTATGTTTGTTTCAGTCCATAAGATAAATATTGTATAGTTGCTGTGCATCAGGAGACTAAAAAAGAAGTCAGGACTTGTTCAATTTCATTATAAGGGAAAAGTAAAGATAATATTTAGTAGATCTATGATTTGAATATAGATTTGTCTTATAGCCCAAGGTACTTTAAATCATAAAACAAAATATCAGGTTTAATATTTTAAGTTATCTCTAAAATACATCTTGTATAATCTAAAGAACATAGTTTCAAAATATGTGTCCAAATCTTGTCTAAATAGACAAAACAGATATAAGCTATTAGTAGAAACAGGTGCAATTTACTTATGCCAGAGTCCAAGGTGAGACAAGATCATTCTAATAAGGTAGTTCTCAAAACTGCTTTCTCTGCAAATTAGTGAAGAGCAAAGGAAAGTAAAAGTAATGTTTTGGGAGGTTTTGGTGCTTAGCATTATCTTTTTATTGTGATAATATACAAAATATAAAATTTATTATTTTAACCACTTTTTTCTTTTATTATTGTGTTAAAAACACTTAATACAGGATCTACTCTATTAACAAATTAAGTATAAAACACTGCTTTGTTACCTCTAGGCATGCTTTTATACAACAGATCTCTAGAACATATTTATCTTGCATAACTGAAACTTTATACCCATTGAATAACAAGTTCCCGTTTCCCCTAACTCCAAACAAGCTAACTTTATACCTCAAAGAACTACAGAAAGAAGAAAAATCAAAGAACAAAATTAGCAGAAGGAAGAAAATAACAAGTATTAGAGCAGAAATAAATGAAATAGAAAATAGAAACTCAATAGGAAAAAAAATCAACAAAACTAAAGGTTGGGGTTTTTTTTTGTTTTTTGTCTTTGAAAGATCAACTAAACTGACAAACTCTTGGCTATACTAAGAAAAAAAAGACTTCAGTAAATAAAATCATAAGTGGAAGAGGAGACATTACAGTTGACTCCACAGAAATAAAAAGGATCATAAAAAACTACTATGAATAATTATACACCAACAAATTGGATAACCTATAAGAAATGGATAAATTTATAGAACATACAGCCTATCAAGACTGAATCATGATGAGATAAAACACTTAGATGAATAATAAGTGAGTAATTAATAATCTCCCCATGAAGCAAACTCCAAGATGAGGTGGCTTCGCTGGTGAATTCTACTAAAAATAAAAAAAAAAAAAAAAAAAAAAGAATTTACACCAAACCCTTTTAAAGTCTTCCTGGAGAAGAAGGAACACTTCTAAACTCATTTCATGAGTCCAGCAGTACCCTGATATCAAAGTCAAACAAAGACACTACAAGAAACGAACTATACAATACAATATCCCTGGTGAACATAGATGCAAAAGTCCTCAACAAAATGCCAGCAAACCAAATTCAACAGCACATTAAAAGGACTGTACACCATGACCAAGTGGGATTGATCTCTGGGATGTAAGAATAGTTCAACACACAAAACTCAGTTAGTATGATACAGCACATTAAAACAGAATAAAGGATAAAAATCACATCATCTCAATAGATGCAGAAAAAGCTTTTGACAAAATTCAACAATCTTTCATGATAAAAACTCTCAACAAATTAGATATAAAAGGAACGTACTCCAAGACAATAAAGGCCATGTATGAAAGCCCACATCTAATATCAGACTCAAAGGCAAGCTGAAAGCTTTTCCTCTAAGATCAGGAAGAAGACAAGGATGCCAACACTCCCCACTTTTATTTAATACAGTACTGGAATTTCTAGACAGAGAAATTAGAAAGAAAAAGAAATAAAAGGTATACAAATTGGAACAAAAGAAAGAAAACTCTCACTATTTGCAGATGACATGATACTACATATAGAAAACCTTAAAGACTCCACCAAAAACTGATAAAATTAATAAATGAATTAAGTAAAGTTGCAGGATACAAAATTCTATATGTTAATAACAAACTATCAAAAAGAGAAATGAAAACAATTCAATTTACAATAGCATCAAAACGAATAAAATACATAGGAATAAATCTAACCAAGGAGTGACACTGTACACAGAGAATTACTGGACAGTGATGAAAGAAATTGAAGAAGACACAAATAAGTGGAAAGATACTCCATGCTCAAGGATTAGAAGAATATTGTTAAAATGATTATAATACCCAAAGCTATCTACAGTAGCTATCAAAATGCCAATGGCAATTTTCACAGAACTAGAACAAATAATTCTAAAATAGGTATGGAACCACAAAAGACCCTGAATAGCCAAAACAATACTGAGAAAAAAACAAAGCTGGAGGTATCACACATCCTGATTTTAGACTACTAAAAAGCTATAGTAATCAAAACAGTATGGTATCAGCATAAAAACAGACACATACATTGAGATTGCTGCAAGACGGTAGAGTAGGAAGACCTGCACTCAACTCTTGTCATGGGCACACCCAAATTACAACTATTTATAGAGCAACTATTGATGAAAAAGACTGAAATCTAGTGGAAAAGCTTTTATACAACTAAAGATATAAAGAAGGAATCACAACGAGACAGATAAGAGACTCAGACTTGTGGTATGGTCAAGATCCATACCCCCGAGTGGGTAACCCACAAATGGGAGAATAATAACAATTGCAGAGGTTCTCCCCAAAGAGAGGGGTCCTGAGCCCCACATCAGGCTTCCCAGCCCAGTGGTCCTGCACCAGGAAGACAAGTCCCAAGAACATTTGTCTTTGAAAGCCAGCAGGGTATACTTTTGGGAGAGACAGAGGGCTGTGGGAAAATAGAGACTCCACTCTTAAAGGGCACATACAAAATCTCACGAGCTCTGGGACTCAGGACAGAAGCAGTAATTTGAAAGGAGCCTGGCCCAGACCCACCTGCTGATCTTGGAGAGTCTCCTGGAGAGGCAGGAGGCAACCTAAATTCACCCTGGGACAACAGACACTAGCAGCAGCCATTTTGGGGAGCTCCTTCTACCACATGGACACCAGTGCTCGCAAGCACCAATTTGTACTCCTCCCTGTAGCTTATGACCCTTGGGACCCAGCCCTGCTTCTTCCCCCAGCCTGTAGGCACTATTACTGGGACACCTCAGGCCAAGTAACTAGCAGGGTGGGGACACAGCCCCACCCAATAGCAGGCGGGCTGACTTAAGAACCTCTGAGCCCAAAGCCACCCTGTACATGGCCCTTTCCACTAGAGGGCACAGGAACCAACCCCACACAACCGGAATGAGACCTGGGACACCCAAGGCCCAGCAACCAGAGACCCTAGGACCCAACTCTGCCTATTGGGCAGGCATGAGCTTCAGGACCCACTGGGCACCAGCCTCACCACCACCAGGCAGACACTAGCCCCAGGATCACAGATCACTGGCAGACCCAGTCCACCTACCAGCAGGCCAGCACCAGCCCTGGGTCACAAAGGGTCCCATCCCTGTGCATCAGCTGGCAAAGACAAGCTCTAAGACAACTTGGGCCTCTCAGGCCACCTCCTTGGAATCCAGCCCCACTCACCAGTGGGCCAATACAAGCTTTAGGACAAGATACCCTGGAACCCACATCCAGCTATGTCAGGAACTGGACCCACCCATCAGCAGCCCAGCAGCAGCTTTGAGATACCTGGGCCCTGCAGGAAGAGAGCCTAGGACCCACCTCTGCCTGCCAGTGGACCAGCACTAACTCCAGGATCCAACATAATGCTCTGTTGGGTGGGTAGCAGCCCCAGGATCTACTGGACCCCATCCTATCTACCAGCATGAAGACAGCAGCCTCAAGACAACCTCAGCCCAGCAGCCTCCTTTGTTAGGATCCAAACAGCATGTCAGCAGGCCAGCACCAGCCCTACAACCACATGGATGCCATCCCTGACCACCAGCAGGCATACTCTGGGACACCTTGTGCTCCTCAGCCAGAATCCTTGAGATCCAGCTCCACCCACCAGCAGGCTGATACCAGCTTTGGGACATACAGGGATCTACAGCCAGAGACCTGGGGACCTGGCTCTACAAATCAGTGAGCCCACATTAGTCCTTGGACCCCCTAGAGTTCTACAGCCAGCTGCTGCATGACCCAGACCTGCCTACCAGCATCCAACAGCCTCCACACAAGGCAGGGACTGGCAACCAAATGGATCTGGGACCAGCCACACCTATGATACCACCTTCAGTAGTCAGCTCTCCACAACAGAAGGACCCACACAGCACACATAGGAGACACACCTAGAGCATACAACATACAGAGGGGAGGTTGCTGCTGGGATGTATAGGACATCTCCAACAGAAGGATAATACCACAAGGTCATGAAATGTAACCAGCCTACCAGATACACAGAAAAATAAACAGCAGATTTGCAAAATGAGGTGACAGAGGAACATGTTCCAATAGAAGGAACAAGATAACACCCCAAAAGAAGAACTAAGTGAAGTGGAGACAGGCAATATACCCAATAAAGAATTCAAGGTAATGATTGTAAAAATGCTCAAAGAACTTAAGAATGGACAAACAGAGTGACAGAAAATACAAAGAAGAACCAGAGATAAAAAATACAATAACTAAAGTGAAAAATACACTAGAAGGAATCAACTGTAGAGTAAATGATAAAGAGGAACAGATCAGTGAGCTGGAAGAGAGAGCAGTGGATATCACTGAAGCTGAACAGGAAAAAGAAGAACGAATAAAAAGAAATGAGGACAGTTAAAGAGACCTCTGAGAAAACATCAAGTCTACTAGCATTCACATTATAGGGGTCCCAGAAGAAGAGAGAGTGAGCAAAGGGCAGAGACTATATATGAAGACAAATAGCTGAAAACTTCCCTAACCTGGGAAAGGAAACAGACATCCAGGTCCAGGAAGCAAAGAGAGTCCCAAACAAGATCAACCCAAAGAGGACCACACCAAGACATATTGTAATTAAAATGGCAAAAATTAAAGATAAAGAGACAATAATAAAAGCAACAAGGGGAAACAATGTTACATACAAGGGAACTCCCATAAGGCTACCAGCTGGCTTTTCAGCAGAAACTTTGCAGGTGGGAAGGAAGTAGCACAATATATTTAAAGTGATGAAAGGGGAAAGCCTAAAATCAGAAATATACTACCTGGCAAGACCCTCATTCAGATTTGATGGAGAGATCAAAAGTTTCACAGATAAGCAAAAGCTAAGAGAGTTTAGCACTATGAAACCAGCCTTACAAGAAATGTTAAAGGGACTTCTCTAAGCAAAAAAGAAAAGGCTACAAATAGGAAGATGAAAATTACAAAAAGAAAAAGCTTATTGGAAAAGACAAACAAAGTTAGTAAATCAACCCCATATGAAGCTAGTAGGAAAATTAAAAAACAAAAGTAGTAAAATCATCTATACTTACAATAAATAGTTAAGGGATACCAAAAATGAAAACATGTAAAATATGATGTGAAAAACAATAATTGTGGGGGGATTGGAGTAAAAAATACAGATTAGTTAAAATGCATTTGAAACTAAGAGATAAGCAACTTAAAATCATCATGCATAGATAGATAGATAGATAGATAGCTATATTTAAACCTCACGGTAGCTACAAACCAAAAATCTATAAGAGATAGGTACACAAAAAAGAAAAATCCGAAGATAACAATAAAGATAGTCATCAAATAACAATGTGAGAGAACAAAGGTAGAAGGAATAAAAAAGAACTACAAAAACAACCCCCAAACAATTAACAAAATGGCAGTAAATGCAAGCCTATCAATAATTAATTTAAATGTATTGGGTTGCCCAAAAGGTTCATTCAGTTTCGTAAGATGTCTGTAGTAGCACTTAATTGTCTTTAACTTCATTCAAAGCAATTTTGCTAGATTGTATGTGACAGCTGTGATATCAGTGTGCACTAAAAAAAGACTTATCTAAATTGGTGAATTTTTGTGTAGCCATTTTAATACTGAAGGTGGTAGAGAAAAAGTAACATTTTTGGCATTTTATGCTTTATTATTTCAAGAAAGGCAAAAACGCAATCGAAATGCAAAAAAAAAATTTGTTCAGTGTATGGAGAAGGTGCTATGACTGATCGAATATGTCAAACGTGGTTTGCAAAGTTTTGTGCTGGAGATTTCTCTCTGGATGATGCTCCACTGTCGGGTAGACCAGTGGAAGTTGATAGCAATCAAATCGAGACATTCATTGAGAACAATCAACTTTATACCACGCAGGAGATAGCCAACATACTCAAAATATCCAAATCAAGTGTTAAAAGTCATTTGCACCAGCTTGGTTATGTTAATCGCTCTGATGTCTGGATTCCACATAAGTTAAGCGAAAAAAACCTTCTTGACCATATTTCCGCATATGATTCTCTACTGAAATGTAATGAAACGTTCCATTTTTAAAACAAATTGTAGTGGACAATGAAAAGTGGATACTGTACAATAATGTGGAATGGAAGAGATCATGGGGCAAGCAAAATGAAACACCACCAACCACACCATAGGCTGGTCTTTATCCAAAGAAGGTGATGTAGTGTATATGGTTGGATTGGAAGGGAGTCCTCTTTTAGGAGCTCCTTCCAGAAAACTAAATGATTAATTCCAACAAGTACTGCTCCCAATTAGACCAACTGAAAGCAGCAATCAATGAAAAGCCTCTGGAATTAGTCAACAGAAAATGCATAATCTTCCATCAGAAAAATGCAAGACCACATGTTTCTTTGATGACCAGGCAAAAACTGTTACAGCTTGGCTGGAAGTTCTGATTCATCTGCTGTATTCACCAGACATTGCACCTTTGGATTTCCATTTATTTGTCTTTACAAAATTCTCTTAATGGAAAAAATTTCAATTCCCTGAAAGGCTGTAAAAGGCACCTGGAAGAGTTCTTGCTCAAAGAGATAAAAAGTTTTGGGAAGATGCAATTATGAAGTTGCCTGGAAAATGGCAGAAGGTAGTGGAACAAAAGGGGAAGATGCAATTATGAAGTTGCCTGGAAAATGGCAGAAGGTAGTGGAACGAAAGGGTGAATACATTGTTCAGTAAAGTTCTTGGTGAAAATGAAAAATGTTCCTTTAATTTTACTTAAAAATGAAAGGCACTTTTTGACCAACCAAATAGATGGAATAAATGCTCCAAACAAAAAAAGTTGAGTGACTAAATGGATACACAAACAAGCTCCATACATATGCTGCCTGTAAGAGACTCACTTCAGATCTAAAGACACACAGATTGAAAGTGAGGGGTTGGAAATTGTTATTTCATGAAAATGAAAATCAAAAGAAAGCTGCATTAGCAATACTCTTATCAGGTAAAATAGACTTTAGAACAAAGACTGTAACTAAAGACAAAGAAGGACATTATATAATGACCATGGGATCCATCCAAGAAGTTATAACATTTTAAAATATATATGTACCCAACAAAGGCGCACCTAAATAAATAAAGCAAACATTAACAGACATAAAGGGAGAAATTGACATTAATGTAATAATAGTGGGAGACATTAAAACCCTACTTACTTCAATGGACAGATCATCCAGACAGAAAATCAGTAACCTTCATTGACACATTATATCAGATGGACTTCAATGATATAAAGAACATTCCATCCAAAAAGAGCAGAATACACATGGAACATTCTCAAGGATAGATCACATGTTAGGCCACAAAACAAGTCTCAGTAAATTTGAGAAAATTGAAATAATATCAAGCAACTTTTCCAACCACAATGCTATGAGAATAGAAATCAACTACAAGAAAACAACTGCAAAAATTACAAACATGTGGAGGCTAAACAATATTCTCCTAAACAACCATGGATCATTGCAGAAATCAAAGAGGAAATTTAAGAAAATACCTAGATGTGAATGAAAGTGAAAACAAAACCTTCCAAAATATATGGAACACAGCAAAATCAGTTCTAAGAGGGAAGTTTATAGCGATACAAGCCTGCCTCGGGAAGTAAGAAAAATCTCCAAGAAACAAACTAACCTTACACCTAACAGAACAAAAAAAGGAAGAACAAACATAATCAAAAATTAGTAGAAGGAAAGAAATCATAAAAATCAGAGCAGAAATAGAAGAAATAGAGACTAAGAAAACAATAGAAAAAGCCAATGAAAATAAAACCTGGTTCTTTGAAAAGATAAACAAAATTGATAAATCTTTAGCTAGAGTCATCAGGAAAAAGAGAAGGCCCAAATCAATAAAATCAGAAATTAAAAAGAAGTTGCATCTGAATCCACAGAAATACAAAGGTTCACAAGAGGTAACTATGAACTATATTCCAATAAATTGGACAACTTAGAAGAAATGGAAAATCTCCTGACTGAACCAGGAAGAAATAGGAAATGTGAACATACCAATTACCAGTAATGAAATTGAATCAGTAATAAAAATCTCCCCAACAAACAAGTCTAGGACCAGATAGCTTCACAGGTGAATTCTATCAAATATTTAGAGAAGAATTAACACCTATCCTTCTCAAACTATTCCAAAAATTTGAAAAGCAAGGAATGCTTCTGAAACCATTCCACAAGCCAGCATCACCCTAATACCAAAACCAGGTAATGATATCACAGAAAAAAAGAAAATTATAGGCCAATATTACTGATGAACATAGGTGCAAAAAAATCCTCAACAAAGTATTACCAAACTAAATCCAATAATACATTAAGGGTCATACAGTTTGATCAAGTGTGCTTTATCCCAGGGATGTAAACATGGTTCTATATCTGCAAATCAGTCAGTGTGATTCAGCACATTAACAAATTGAAGAATAAAAATAATACCATCTCAATAGATGCAGAAAAAGCTTTTGAAAAAATTCAACATCCATTTATGATAAAAAGTCTTCATAAAGTGGGTATAGAGGGAACATATCCCAACATAATAAAGGACCTATATGATAAGCCCACAGCTAACAGCATACTCAACAGTGAAAATCTGAAAGAATTTTCTCTAAGATTAAGAACAAGACAAGGATGCTCACTCTCACTACCTTTATTCAACACAGTATTGGAATTCCTAGCCACAGCAATCAGAGAAGAAATAAAAGAAATCCAAAGCAGAAAGGAAGAAATAAAACTACCACTGTTTGCAGATGACATGATACTATACATAGAAAATCCTAAACATGCTACCAGAAAATTACTAGAGCTCATCAATGAATTCAGAAAAGTTGCAGGATACAAAACTAATACATAGAAATCTGTTGCATTTCTATACACTAACAGTGAAAGGTCAGAAAGAGAAATTACGGAAACAAAATCCTATTTACCACTGTATCAAAAAGAATAAAATACCTGGGAATAAACTTACCGCAGGAGGCAAAAGACCTGTATGCCGAAAACTGTAAGATGCTGATGAAAGAAATCGAAGATACAAACAGATGGAAAGATATACCATGTTCTTGGATTGGAAGAATCAATATTGTCAAAATGGCTTTACTCTCCTAGGTAATCTGTAGATTCGATGCAATCCTCATGAAACTACCCATGACATTTTTCACAGAACTAGAACAACTAATTAACATTTTTGTATTAAAATATAAAAGATCCTAAATAACCAAAACAATCTGGAGAAAGAACAGAGCTGGAAATACCATGCTCCCTGACTTCAGATAGTACTACAAAGCTACAGTCATCAAAACAGTATGGTGCTGGCACAAAAACAGACACACAGATCAGTGTAACAGAATAGAGAGCCCAGAAATACACCCACACACTTATGGTCAATTAATCTATGACAATTGAAGCAAGTATATACAATGGGGAAAAATACAGTCTCTTTAATAATTGGTGCTGGGAAAAATAGACAGCTACATGCAAAAGAATGAAATTATAACACTTTCTTACAATGTATACAAAAATAAATTCAAAATATATTAAAGACCTAAATATAAGACTGGAAACAAAATTCCTAGAAGAAAACATAGGTAGAACACTCTTTGACATAAATTGTAGTAGTATTTTTTTGTATCTGTCTCCTAAGGTGCAAAAGCACAGTAAAGGAAACCACTGACAAAATGAAAAAAACAACCTACTGAATGGGAGAAAATATTGGCAAATGTATAATTGATAACAGGTTAATATCCAAAGTATATAACCAGCTCATACAACTCAATATCAAAAATAAACAACTTGAATGGGCAGAATACTTGAATTAAGATTTTTCCAAAGAAGATATGCAGGTGGCCAACAGGCACATGAAAAGATGCTCAACATCATTAATCGTCAGGAAAATGCAAATCAGAACCACCTTGAGCTATCACTTCACACCTGTCAGAATGGCTATCATCAAAAAGACCACAAATAACCAATGTTGTCAAGGATATGGAGAAAAGGGAACCTTTGTACACTGTCGGTGGGGATGTAAACTGGTGCAGCCACTGTGGAAAACACTATGGAGGTTCCTCAAAAAAATTAAAGAACTACCAAATGATCTAGCATTTCCACTCCTGGTTATGTATCCAAAGAAAATGAAAACACTAATTCAAAAAAATTCATGTACCTTGATGTTCACAGCAGTATTTTTCACAATAGCCAAGATATGGAAGCAAAGTGTCCATTAACAGATAAATGGATAAAGAAGATGCAGTATATGTATACAATGGAATAGTACTCAGACATAATAAAGAAAATAATTTTGCAATTTGCAACATCATGGATAGACCTGAAGGAGGGTATGATGCTTAGTTAAATAAGAGAAAGATAAATACTATATACTATCACTTTTATGTGGAATCTAAAAAATAAAACATGTATATAGCAAAACAGAAACAGACTCACAGATATAAAGAACAAACTAGTGGTTACCAATGGGCAGAGTGAAGTGAGGAGGAGCAAGAGAGGGTTAGGGGACTAAGAGGTACAAACTCCTATGTATAATATAAATAAGCTACACGGATATATTGTACAGCAGAGAGGATATAGCCACTGTTGTATAATAACTATAAATGGAGTATAATCTATAAAAATTCTGAATCACTATGTTGTATATCTGAAATTAATATATTTTAAATTAACTATACCTCAATAAATAAATAAATTTAAAAATGTTTTTAAAGAATACATATGATTCTATTTCTGTAAACTTTTAGGAAATACAAACTAATTTATAGTGACAGAAGGCAAATCAGTGGTTATCTGTGGGTGGAATTGTGTTGGTATGGGAAGGAGGGAAAAATTATGATGCGGCTGAAGAACTTCTGGGGTGATAGATATTTTAATTATCTTAATTATGGTGATGGTTTCACAGGTATACACATATGTTAAAACTTATCCAACTATGTATCTTTAAAATTTACAGTTTATTATTTGTCATTTATACCTCAGTAAATCTGGGGGGAGAAAGATCAGTGGAACACAATAGAGAGCCCAGAAATAAACCCACCCATCTATCAATACATGACAAAGACAGCAAGAACATATAGTAGGGAAAGGACATTCTCTTCACAATAAGTGGTATTTGGACAACTAGATAGCTACATGCAAAACAATAAAACGGGATTACTGTTTTAAACCATACGTCAAAATTAATTCAAAATGGATTAAAGACTGGAATGTAAGACCTGAAATCATAAAACTCCTAAAAGAATACCTAGGCGGTAAGCTCCTTAACATAAGTCTCAATATATTTTCCTTTTGGATCTAACTCCAAAGACAAGGGAACAAAAGAATTTTTTTTAAATGGAACTACATCAAAATAAAAAGCTTCTATTCTGCAAAGGAAACCACCGACAAAATGGGTTTTCCTTGAGTAGTGTTTCTTAGATTTGCAAAATCTCTAAACATTTAATATGTATTCAGGGCATGAAATACAGGTCATTTTCTCCCAAATTTTGTGTTATAATTTTTTATATTAAAATGTGTTCTAGTTATTAACAGTAATAAATATTATTTTATATCACTTAAAGGAATACAGTTGTTGTAATGATAGATATTTTGGGCCTTGTGTCACATACTTCATCTATATCTAGTAGTCTGGTTTGGATTGTTCTTTCTCTTTTATTTATTCATGTCTACTGATATCTTAATCAATTTGGGCTGCTGTAAAAATAACAAACTTGGTTGCTTATCAGCAATAGAAATTTATTCACTCACTGTTCTGAAGGCTGGAAGTCCAAAATCATGATGCCAGTGTAGTCGAATTCTGGTGAGAGCCCTCTTCCAGGTTGCAGACTGCCGACTTCTCCTTGTGTCCTAACATATGGGAAAAAGGGAGAGAGAACTCTCTAGGGTCCCTTTTTACAAGAGCATTAGTCCCATTTATGAGAGCTTCACCCTCATGACCTTAAAACCTCCCACTTGCTAATACTATCACGTTCATCATATGAATTTTGAGGAGACACATGTAGTCTAAGGCAACTGACATTTCTGATAGTCTATCTCAAGTTTTAAATACTATATGTAGACAACTCTCAACTTTACATTGTACATCTCTTCTCTGAACTAGAAGCACATAGATTCAAATGCTTCTTTGACATCTACATTTTGATATTGGATAGGCTTCTCAAAATTATTATGCTTATAAAGAAATACCTAATCTTTGCAACACTACCTTCAGTTCAGGTTCTACTACTGTTTTGCCCGTGTCAGCAAAAAACCCATTTTTCCAATTTTTCAGGACCAAATTTGTAAGTCATTCTTGAGGCCTTTTATTATTTCTCCCTTAATTCCAATCAACCAAGGAAATGTGTTGGCACTTCTTTCACAGTATCAGAGAATTTGCTTTTCACCACCTTCACCACTAGCATCTTGATTCAAATTCCTATCACCTCTCACAATGATTATTATAATCCCTAGTTATCTCACAATTCCACCCTTTACTTTCCACAATTTATTCTTACTAAGGGCTCATAATAAATAAAAATAGATTTATATAGGAGTGATATAATGGAGGCCATCCTAAGTCAGATTAGGGTTTTAAATTTTATTTGGTCAATGAGAAGTTTTATGAGCCTTATGATCTATAAAGTTTTAAAGAGACCATTCTGATTATCAGGGTGGGAATGAATTTTGGATAAGCAAATGTGAAAGGGAATCCATGGCTATTGTCATTATTAGGTGAATCATGATTGTGTCTTGACCTGTATTGTTTTAAAAAATCAATAGAATTGAATGGATTATAATTTGAAAAGAAGATTTATGGATGCCTTATTCATGTGGCATAAGGGAATGGGTATAATCAAGGGCTGATCAAATGGTGAGTGAATGATGATAATTTTAAAGTTTGAAGACTAGGAGAAAAATAGGTTTAGCAACAGTGAATAAAGAATTCAGATTTGGAAATATTAATTTTAGAATCCTATAAATAAAACAAGGAGGTATGTCAATCAGGCTGTCTGTACCTCATGAAAGTGGTCAATTCTGATGTTGTAAATTTACATCAATAAATTTATAATTAGATCTTAGAGTTTGGATGGCAGCCAACAATTATTACCCATTTTTCCTTCCAGAGCTCTAAATAAATTTAGAAATAATACTGAAAATTTTCTCTTCAATATTGTCATTAATAGTCTAAATTTCTTTTGCATAAATTGTAATGGCCATATTAAAATAACATTTAAGATGTTAAGAGAAATGTCATAAAACTTTTTTCGCCGGTTTTAATTCTTATTCTAGGTTCTAAATGACCAAGTCTTCTTTCTTTTTTTACGCTTTGATAAAAGTTAAAAGCCAAAATTTTTATTTAAAAACAAAAGTTATTTGAAAATCATAAAAATAAAATATGATTAAAATCAGATAAATATTTTTAAATGTCCAGTTCGAGTTGGTAGTCTCACTGAATTCACACTGAAAAAGCTTTTAGCAGTTAACTCATTTTAAAAATGTCACAATCTGTGTTCATTTAATTTGGATTTGGATACATTTAGTGCAATAAATAAAGATTTTTGAAAGCTTGGTGGAAGGTTATTGAAATAATTAGCTTGTTAAATAATGGAGACATTTAATCATCTTGACATAAGGAACATCTGACAATTAAAAATATTTCAACATTTAAAAATACTTGGGGATACATGGCGAAACAATAATTTAAAAATTTAAATCCTTTCAACTGTAAACAAATAGTAATATCTCAATTTGCATGTAATAAAATACACACCTGTAATCAGGCCTGTCAATACCTGGTTATACTGAAAAGGACAAATAAACATTTGAAAATATTGAGAAATTATGTCAGTATATACAAACATTTAAAAATTTTCTATTATTTCCATATAATTTTTAATAAAAAGTAAATCTGAATAATTTCAAATTCAGTATTGCTTTGTGATATGAATTTCTGTAATGTTTTATGAGCAGTGTAGATTTTGAAAAATGTGCTTCTAGTTGAGTAAAAGGTTTTATAATGCCAATAATTTCCTCAGTGAGAGTGACTATTTCATGCCTTAGAGATTATTATAAAGCTTGAGAGCAAAGCATTTCAAAATGCACAGGTGTTGTGATAATGCATTTCTTGGAATTACATCCAAACACCAGATAAATTTTAGCATTCTTGGGATCAATAATTGGAAATTGAGTTTCTGTCCATTATCACACTTTGCTGAGGAAATCTAGAAACATAACAAATGTATTTATATTGGCAATACAATATATGACATTTTGATATAAATGAAAAAATTCACTGTGATAGTAGATTAAAATAATAGCATTTTACTACCTAAATAACAATGATGAAATTTCACATTAAAGCATTATATTTAAATCGAAGGTGAGTTAACAATACTAGTTACTTGCACTGTCATGAGTTCCTGACATTTACATTGATTCTAAATTTTTATTCTTACAGTCTTGAAGTCAAAAACCATCAAAAACTCAATAGCTGTGAAAAAAATTAAAAACTTAGATTAAAAGAAATCTACCATTTATTTGTTAAAAAATATTAAATGTGCCTTTTTTGTCCTACTCACGAGCTAGGAAACAAAATGCCAAATCAAGTCTAACACTTTTATAATCACACTGTATTCTGTTAAGCTTCTCACTGCCACCACCATTTGGCACTATTAGCTGTCCATATGTTACAGACTATATTTGATGTAGAAAAAACATAATAGAATGCCGGCTTAAAAGAGAACAAGATCCATGACCTAAATGAAAGTTTCAACAATTATCACGCTTATTGTCGTTTAAGTAATGCATTTTAAATTTAGGTTTAAGGCATGTTTCATTCAGTCTGCTTTCCTTCTCCCTTTGTCACTTATATTAAACGGAGAATTGTTCCCTAATTGTCTAGAGAGTCTCAGGACTTCTTCAGTGCATCTTCAATCAGCTGCAATTTATTATTGTATTTGTTCTCTAAGAATGTCTATTTATTGATTGAAAAGTTAAAGAAGAACAGACAATGCTTATATATGTATGCCCTCCTTAGATATCTCCTTGGTAACAGGTAATTTATCTTCTTCCTCTTCATGCACTCTGTACCATCTAGTACAATGCCTTGGACATAATGTTATTTAACATATATATATGAATTTTGAATAGTCTCAAATAATTTCTGGGTGCCTACTGTGGCCATATATTGTACCAGGGCTTAATGTAATTCAGATATTGTGTTAGTTGCAATGGCTCACTTTCCCTTACATTATTTAGTAAAATGAGAAATTCAAACTTATCCTGTCTGTTGAGGCAGATTTATAGTTGTTTTGAGCTTTAGTAGTTACATTCTTAAATCCACAGGCAAAAATATTAAGTATTGTTTAATAAATTGCCAATTCATTATGATGTTCTTTTTACAGTTAAGAGAGGCAAACTTTTAATTTCCTAATTTAAATAGTAATGCAATAAAATGATAAGCTTTATTTTTTAACAATGGTGTATCACCTTTTGTAACACTGGATGTATTTCATTCCATGTCTGACACTTTTGCATGATATACATGTACAGACAAATAGATTGGGTAATGTCTTTTTTTGTTCTTAACAATTTGAAGTAATTTGAAAATATTGTCATAATTTTATAAAGTTAAATATCTTTTAAATTAAACTGATGTGTTTTAACTTGTTAAACTATATGTTTGATAGACTTTATACTTTTCTCTGGTGAGGTTAAATGTAAAGACTTCAAGGTAATAGAAAGTTCTCTTAATACTCTCCAGTTTCTACCTCAAAACTAATAAAACCACCCCGTCAGTAGAATATCTGCCTAAGATAGGATGTGGGGAAGAGCAGTGCCTTCTCTCGCTACATGCTGTGGTAGTTCTGTTTAGGGAGTTCTGCCTAAGCAAAGCGGTAAGTCTAAGCATTGTTGAAAATTTATCACATTTAATTCTTTCAATAACTATGTTTAACTATTAGTATTACTACTATTACTGGTTTTAGAGAGGAGGAAAAGAAATTCCCTAAATTGCCCAGACATGTGGCTAGTTTTTGCTAGAGGTAGATTTGAAATTCAGTCAGTAATATTTCCCAAGAGAAGTGTCTTCAAGAAAATAGTTTTATTCAATCCCTTCCTTAGGCCATACTCTAAGTTGAATTGGAAAATCCTGCAGGTAAGCACAGTGTTTAATCTTTTAGTTTGTTTTATTGTTTAGCTTAGGTGGCTGGTTGTTCTAAGAAAGAGCTAGGCAAGAGCACATGGAGAATTTTCCACACAGAAATACACCATCTCCACTTGCCTTGTGCTGTACTTAAAATTGCCACATTTATTGTTGTTCTAGTTATGTTTTCTTAGATTCTGTATATCTATTAATCACCAGGCCAAACTATCAGCCAAAGTATTTACCTCTCTCCTGTATGTCAGCTTGTCTGGAACTGGCTTTTCCTGTGAGGATCCAAGGCTATGCCCCCACCCACCTTCTTATCTCATTCTCACACACCAAGTCAATGTTTCCCCTGTCCTAAATCATTCCAGGGTCAGGTACCAGGTGCTAGAGACCACCCCTGTAGCCCAGAAATGGCTAGAATTACTCAAACTAGCCAGTCTTACACTGTATACCCTGCCCTGACTTGCCTTCCTACAGAAACCCCAATTAAGGCCCTGGCTCAGGCTTTCCCCTCACTCAAGTCTTCTGCCTCCTGACTCCTGGTGTTTCCCATGTGAGCCTGTGTGCCCCTTTTATAGGAAAATGTAAATAATATATTCTTTCAATGGCATTGGCCTGTCAGCACTAAATGATAGCTTTATAAATTAAGAATAAATGTCACATTAGTTCATAACATCTGTGGCACAGAATAAATGCCCCATTAGTTCATAACATGTATGGCACTACTAGTCCTTTACATCATTTGCACATATGTCTTTATTAGGATAAGTAACAGAGCATGGATCTGTTACTTAAAATAATATCTATAATATAACTTCCACCCTTCATCCCAGATAAGATAGACTACTGAGGGATATTAAGAAAGTGGACACCTGGATTGGTAGACATTTATTACTTACTATTGTTTAACATCATTTATGAGAGTAGTAAATGTCTCTCTACCTCTAACAATACATTCTGACTGGGACAAATTATATTTATCTCAGTTGGAAGAAAAGGGATTCTACCTGAAATCACTCCCTGGAAGTACTTTTTTAAACTTTAAATGGGAAATAGTATATTTTTATTTTTTTAATGTAATAGTATTTATCTCTGATAAAGTTAAAAAAGCAAGCTTTTTTTCCCACTAATAATCATTGGGCATGGATTGGGTTACAGCATGAATGAATAAGCAATAGTCATATAATATTATGCTCATGTAGTTGAATAATTTTCTATCTAATTGCTCATCAGATACACACACTAAGATCAATGGGGCTACTCTGAAAAATAATTCTGCACTTCTGATAAGTGAAAACAAACATGCTTAGAGATAATGATTCCTAAGCTTATGCTTTTGTTAATTCCCCTGTAAATACAGTTAAAACAAGCAACAATATCAAAAACAAGCTACAAAATCTATTGCAATTAGCGCTTTTTAAATTTGTCATTTTTAGTTTGATTACCCTCATGGGATCAAGAGCTGAATCAAAATCTCCTTGGAACAGTTGGATATGTGAATATTATGTATATATTCAGCATATTTTTAGAGATATTTTAAGATAAAAATATTACTACACTAAATTTCTTTAATGCAGCTTAATGTGAACTAATTTTCTAGAAGTTGTGCTAAGGTGAATCTATGTCAAGCTACTTTTATATTTAGTAGCTTTGGGGATACTGGGATCTAACTTCCCAGTAGACCATCTTCTGGACTGAAAATGTTGCAGTAATTTTTCTTTTCCTAGTACAAAACAGAATTCCTGAACAGTGGTTTCCAAACAGCAGGAAGGTTTAATTAAATTAAAGCACTGAGTCAAGAAAACAGGCATCATGCTATTAGCATCAAAAGAACAGGGTTTTTGAATGTTGGTTTAAAAATGAAATCTTGCCCCCAGATTCTGGGAATGGAAATCAGAATATCTTAATAAATTCATATAAAAATTATTCAAGGCAAAATATAATAAGGCAGTGATAAACTTTATAGCAATTATAATTTTATTCAAACGGTGGCTGATGTACAAAATAAAGCAAAATCATTTTTTTCTATTACTACTCTCTAACTTGACCTCATGTTTTTATATTTACTTGGTAGAAATAAAAATTTTTCTACATTTTTCATATATGATAAAGTGAACAGATAAGAGCTAAAAATACTTTCTCTAGCTTAATATGCTATGTCATCTCTGATATCTCTCATTCTTAATGAATAATTTTTGAAATATGAATTTTTATGAATTTTGTATAATACAACTATATTTTACCATCTCCTTCAAAGTTAAATAAAATTCTGCAAACTAAAATACATAGTTAATCTAAAATATACTTTATTCTTAAATTTTAGGTGTCATTTTAATCACTGTTTTAATGAGAAGATTGAGAACTGACCTAACCTTGGTTTTCTGAATGATGATCTTGATCTCTAATTCTATCAGTTTTGTTCCTCATGACAAGGTAAATTCACAGCATAAACAAACAGCAGTTACACATGTAGTGCATAAAGAAATATTGACTACCATAACTTTTTTTTCATTGCTGCCAATGACTAAGTTAAGACGAGGGATACACAATGTTAAAATCAATTTTATTCAGGCCATTGTACATTCAGCTCAGCATGGTTTTTCAATTTTATAAACAGTAGGAAACTCTACTAGAGATAATGAGGTAAAACAGGACCATGACATTTCTAGCAGTTTTATTTTCTTTTCCTTTGGCCATTCAAGTTCAAAATTTAATGCTCTTAAAAGTCAAAGCTAGATGGAAATTATGGAATTCCCAAGTAACCATGATTCATGTATGTCTCCTACATATACAGTGAATGCCCAAGCATTTATCCTTTTAAGAAACATAATAACATTGAGAAATAACAAAAAAAAATTATAGAGGAGAAATGGACTGTGTACTTTTTCCAAATGTTTAAACAAGCTGGACTTATACACTAGAGTAAATTTTAAAATGTAATTCTGAGTCATAGATATTTACTCTTAAGAATATTTTTCAGATCTCTATGAAGATAGTAATCCAGGACTATCAAGCCTCTTTGAACATGATATCTAAAAAGTTGAGCATTCCCTAGATATAGATGCAGTATTTCACTTACCTAGTTAACATGCTTCTAACCTACTGCTCTTATTCATATCATTCTGTATATAAGTCTTTTAGAATATCAATTAGCCATTATGTATGCATAAATTTTTCCCTAGCTTTTAACCATAAACTCCTATCTGGTCTTCAAATTTCAACACCAATTGAATTTTCACTGTGAAATATATATAATATATATATTATAATATATATATTTTTTTCATAGCAGAAAAATGAAACAATATATGTTACAAAGCAAAGATGGCAAAGCTTGCATTTTATCCAGTTAATTATTTTATCCCTCTAATTTTTTTAAGGAAAAATTAATGTCAGTGATTAGAAAGTCATTCAAGCTATCCTGAGTTTATTACAAGAAGATGTACTTCACAGGTCCAAGGAAACACTGAACCAGCGAGCAAGTGTAGAAACAAAAACACTTGCAGAGTTCCCATCCAGGGAATCTTAACAGCCTCAACCACCACTCATAGAGCAGTTTGTTTTCTGTTCGTCAATAAATTGGTTCAGTCTGCCAATTTTCCAGTTTAAAATACTTAGAAGATACAATCTGATTGAAGGTTGAATCTGCTCATTCAATCATTATGACTAGGAGAGTAAGGTTAGTCACATCATACATAGAACTACCCTTTCAGTTGGTCACAAGATTGTCGTGTAAATACTCTCAGGAGAAATAAAGCAATAGAATGGCATCTGTTGTAAACCTATCATATATTACAATATTATCTTCATTGTATAACTGCCATCATGTAATTTGTTATATTTCTTCCCTTTCTCACTGACATACATTTTAAAAGAAACATGCCTTATTTTAATAATTTAAGTTTTTCTTTAAATTTACAATACAATACAATAAAATCTTACTCAGAAAACAAAAAACATCACAAATAAAAAACCTAACCTTACACCTAAAGCAACTAGAGAAAGAAGAACAAATAAAACCCAAAGTTAGTAGAAGGAAAGAAATTATAAAGATCAGAGAAGAAATACATGAAATAGAAATGAAGAAAACAAGAGAAAAGATCAAAGAAACTAAAAGCTGGTTCTTTGAAAAGGTAAACAAAATTAATGAACCTTTAGCCAGACTAATCAAGAAAAGAAGGGAGACAACAGCTCAAATCAATAAAACTAGAAAGGAAAAAGGAGAAGTTTTACAACTGACACCACAGAAATACAAGCAACAATATACCAATAAAATGGACAACCTACAAGAAATGGACAAATTCTTAGAAGGGTACAATCTCCCAAGACTGAACAAGGAAGAAATAGAAAATATGAACAGACCAGTCACAAGCACTGAAATTGAAACTGATTAAAAAACTCCCAACAAACAAAAGTCCAGGATCTGATGGCTTCATGGGTGAATTCTGTCAAACATTTAGAGAATAGCTAACACCTGTCTTTCTGAAACTGTTCCAAAAAACTGCAGAGGAAGGAACACTCCCAAACTCATTCTGTGAGGCCACCATCACCCAGATACCAAAACCAAACATACCACACACACACACACACACACACACACACACACACACACACACACACACACACACACACACATTATAGGCCAATATCACTGAGGAACACAGAGGCAAAATCCTCAACAAAATACTAGCAATCCGAATCTAACAATACATTAAAAGGATCATACACCAAGATCAAGTCATCATTATCCCAGGGATGCAAGGATTTTTCAATATTCACAAATCAAACGGTATGATACATCACATCAAAAATTGAATAGTAAAAACCATATGATCATCTCAATAGATGCAGAAAAAGCTTTTGACAAAATTCAACACTGATTTATGAAAAAAAACCTCCAGAAAGTGGACATACATGGAACATACCTCAAAATAATAAAGGCTATATATGGCAAATCTACAGCTAACATCATACTCACTGGTGAAAAGCTGAAAGAATTTTCTCTAAGATCAGGAACAAGACAAGGATGTCCATTTTTGCCACTTTGATTCAACATAGTTTTGGAAGTCCTAGTCTTGGAAGTCAGAGAAGAAAAAGAAATAAAAGGAATCCAAATTGGGAAAGAAGAAGTAAAACTGTCACTGTTTGCAGATGACATACTATACATAGAAAATCCTAAAGATGCTACCAGAAAACAACTAGAGCTCATCAATGAATTTGGAAAAGTTGCAGGATACAAAATTAATACACAGAAATCTGTTGCATTTCTATACACTAACAAAAGATCAGAAAGAGAAATTTGGAAACAATCACATTCACCATGGCATCAAAAAGAATAAAATATAAATAAACCTATAAATAAACCTACCTAAGGAGACAAAAGACCTGTACTCTAAAAACTATAAGGTGCTGATGAAAGAAACCAAAGACGAAACAAACAGATGGAAAGATATAACATGTTCTTGGATTGGAAGAATCAATATTGTGAAAATGACTATACTACCCAAGGCAATCTACAGATTCAGTGCAATCCCTATCAAATTACCAATGGCATTTTTCACAGAACTAGAATAAAAAATCTTAAAATTTGTATGGAGACATAGAAAACCCCATATGGCCAAAGCAATCTTGAGAAAGAAAAACGGAGCTAGAGGAATCAGGCTCCTTGACTTCAGACAGTACCACAAAGCTACAGTCATCAAAACATTGTACCAGCATAAAAACAGAAATAAAGGTCAATGGAACAGGAAAGAAAGCCTAGAAGGAAATCCATGCACTTATGGTCGATTAATCAGTGACAAACGAGCCAAGACTATAAAATGGAGGAAAAACAGTCTCTTCAATAAATGGTCCTGGGAAAACTGGACAACTATATATTAAAAAAATGAAATTGGAACATTCTTTAACACCATACACAAAAATAAATTGAAAATGGATTAAAGACCTAAATGTAAGACCGGATGCTATAAAATTCTTAGAGGAAAACATAGGCAGAACACTCTTTGACATAAAACACAGCTAGATCTTTTTCGAGCTATCTCCCAGAGTAATGGAAATAAAAACAGAACTAAATAAATGGAACCTAATTAAACTCAAAAGCTTTTGCACAGCACAGGAAACTATAAACAAAATGAAAAGACAACCCGCAGAATGCGAGAAAATATCTGCAAATGATGCATCTGGCAAAGGATAAGTCTCCAAAATTTACAAACAGCTAATGCAACTCAATATCATAAAAACAAACAACCCGATCAAAAGATGGGCAGAAGATCTAAATAGACATTTCTCCAAAGAAAGCATGCAGATTTCCAAGAGGCACATGAAAAGATGTTCAACATCACTAAATATTAGAGAAATGCAAATCAAAACTACAGTGAGTTGTCACCTCACACCTGCCAGAATGGCCATCATCAAAAAATCTAAAAACGTAAGTGCTGGAGAGGATGTAAAGAAAAGGGAACCCTCTTACACTGTTGGTGGGAATGTAAATTGGTACAGCCACTATGGAGAACAGTATGAAGGTTTCTTAAACAACTGAAAATAGAGCTACTGTATAATCCAGCAATCCCACTCCCGGGCATATATCTGGAGAAAAACATTGTCTGAAAGAATACATGCACCCCAATGTTCATTGCAGCACTGCTTATAATAGCCAAGACATGGAAGCAACCTAAATAGATAAAGAAGATGTAGTACAACGAATACAATACAATGAAATATAACTCATTCAAAAGAATGAAATAATGCCATTTGCAGCAACATGGATGGACCTGGAGTTTATCACTCTAAAGTGACATAAGTCATACAGAGAAAGACAAATATCATATGATATCACTTATATGCCGAATATTTTTAAAAATGATACAAATTAACTTATTTACAAAACAGAAACAGACTCACAGACTTAGAGAACAAACTTATGGTTACCAGGCCTGAAGGATGAGGGGGAGGGATAGATTGGGAGTTTGTAAGTGACATGTACATGCTGCTATATTTAAAATAGATAACCAACAGGGACCTACTGTATAGCATAGGGAACTCTGGTCAATATTCTGTAATAACCTAAAAAAAGAAAGAAACATGCCCTATTTTAATAAATATTTTTTTGTTAATAAATCAAGCAACACTTCTTTATTTTGCTAAATTGGCACCACAATTTAACATATTATTAATGCACTTTCAAGCATTGTGTTGCCTGTCAAGATAGTACATAAACAAAGGGTAGGTTTATTCCTTATGTATTCCTGAAAAGTAATGTGATGTTACCTCAAAAAATATTCCTAAGAGTCCTTACAAAGTCTCTCAATATAAAGTGCTCTCAAAATTAGTGCATTTAAAACAACCAAGTTCTATTTGGGGATGATTTAATAGTTCAGATCTCAGTCATTTCTAGCATTAATTGCTCATGCAAAACACCTTTGGAATTGATTTTATTTTAAAAAGTGCTCAATTATAACACAAGTTCAATAGCTATTCATAATAATATGAACATGAAATTGAAGGAATTGAATTTACACATCATTCCTGAAAGCAATAAAAATATGCTTAAAGTACAGTCAAACACCACCAGAACAAGTGGAAATGTGTCTGCCAGAATTTTATGCAAATGTCTACTTGTGGGATTAAACCCTCATCTTCCAAAAAAATAAATCTAAAACAATTACTGTGACATGAAAATCATTAGATTTCTCAACATAGAAGAAGGTCTAATGATGACAAAATTAGTAATGTCAAAGAAACATTAGGAATTTTAACTAAAAACATTACATGAATGAGAGGATAAAGAAAAATGTCTCCAAGTAAATATATTTTTGTATAGCATATTTAGAATATATACACATAAATTAGTGTTTGATATTTCAAGTAGATGTTGGACTATTTTCATCTATATGTCTAAAATTTTATATTGTCCCCTCCAAGAAAAGAATATTTTTAAATGTTTTATTGTTAAAATAGGGTGTTATATATTACTCAGAAGAGTGTAAATGTGTGCCTAAGAAATTGCCTTATGTTTTAAATATGTGCATATAAAACAACTATATAAGTTAGAGTCCGAACTGGAGAAAAAAAAAGTAAGTATGAGTAGTTCAAAGAAGGAGAATTCAATTCATAAATTTAGTTAAATGATGCAAAGTCCAGTCAAACATGAGTTGGTGATGAAATTATGAATAAAGCATAAAGCTGAGAATAACAACAACAAAAAGAAACATAAAAAGAGGCAGGTACATGATAGACTATGGAACCATGTTAAGAGATATATCCACTGCTGGAGATAGATATTGCTCAAGGCAGAAAGCAAGAGAAATATATCTTGGCTTTTCCCTTCTTCATATCTTGTTATCCAATTCTATTCCAGTATCACCTGTTGTCCAAATCAACCTGTAACCATATGTGCAGGTGGATGGGTGAGGGTGAGGCAGACAGCCTACTGTATTAAACAGAATAACAGAAGAAGGGTGAATAAGGTATCTGAGGGCAAATAGATCAAAGAAAGATGAACAACTCCAAATAACCATTTGATATAGATTTTATTTTTTAAAATGAAAATAGTAACCAATATTCCTAATAAAAATAAAAGGAAGCAGAATTTATTTCAGGTTAGAGGAAGACCTATGCAAGAAGCCATTGATTATTATCTCTCTTCTTATTTTCCATGAAATTACCCATGAAGATATATGAACATTTTTTTAAAGAGTACAGTCATAATACCTTTAATTTAAAAAAATATTTTGGAAGAATATGGAATGATTTTCTATTAAATAGAAATTGGATATTACTTGTTGGGGTGAAAAGACTCCATAACCTGCTAGTCATGAACTCATGTAGGAGAGTAGCTCAAATAATACCATCTGCCTGCAACGATTGTTTTTTCCCCTATGGATGCTGACTTCTAAAGAAAGAATAGGAGTTCCTAGGCAAAAATGGAAGAGATTAATGTGTTTCATAACTACAAATATTGTAAAATAACTTTTATTACATACCACAATATTTCTCAAGTTCAGTTTCACCCAGGTACTAGGTAGCCATTGCTTTGATTAACAAATATTTAAGAGGAACTCTCAATTTTCTGTGGAGTAGGAAACAAAGTTAAACATTGTACTTCACAGAATAATCTAAGAAAATAGGCATTCAGTAAAAATTGCAATGCTCTTACACATATAGAAAGAAGAAGTAAAAGTAAAATGGGAACTGTGGTGGGTAGGATAATGGCTCTCCAAAGATGTCCTCATCATAATGTTCTAGCTCTGATGTCCTAATCCCTAAAATCTTCAAATTGTGATGGGTAGAACATACTGGGTTATGAAGCTGGGCCCAATCTAATATATAGGTTCTTAAAATCAGAAAGTCTTTCCTAGTTGTGGGCAAAGTGAAATGTTAACTGTGGAAGAAGAGTCAGAGAGATGTGATGTTGCTGATTTGAATATGGAAACAGGGATCCCTGAAACAAGGAAGGGGGCAGGCTCTGGAAGCTAGAAAAGGCAAGAAAATAGATTCTTCCCTAGAGCCTCCAGAAGGGGATACAATTCTGTGGACACCTTATGATTCTTGTGTTGGACTTCTACAGAACTATAAGGTAATAAATATGTGAGGTTTTAAGCCACTGATTTTGTACTAATTTGTTACAACAGTAATAGAAAACTAAGACAAAAAAGACTAAAAAAAACTCCTTATCTAATGCAGGAGGATCAGGCAAAACTTCATTAAGAAGATGACCTTAGAGCTTCTTTTTAAAAATAGAGAAGTTAGTTTGGCACATAAGAAATTATTGCCCCAGGCAGAAAAGACAATGTAAGTGAAGGCAAAGAGGTGAGGCTTTTTAAGTAAAGCTTAAACACAGAAGGAGAGGGGTAATTACTGAAAGGTGAAACTATAGAAATGATTAGTGATGGACCATAAACATGATAGCTTGGATTTTCCTAGGGCAATGGATAATCAGCAGGTGAGTGGCATGAATAAAATGTTATTTTTTGAGAAAGCACAAATATTCTAATGTACAAGATGGAATGGGGGTAAGGAAGACACTAAGATGACACTGAAGTGAGATCAAAGTATAGAGTGACATGGACTAAGGACAGTTGTGGTAGAAAAGAAGAAAACTGAGGAAGTAGAGATATGTAGGAGAAAGAGGTAACAAACGAAGGCCTGGTAACTGAATGAAGTTGGTTTAAGGGACAAGAAGCAATCACGTACAAACCCCAGGTGTCTGGATAAATAAGTTGAGCATAGTATAGTGTCACTCACTGAGGCTGGGGTCAGTGAGGAAATAAGTGGAAGGGAGAGAGTAAGTTTATTTTTGGACATGTTGTATTTGAGATTCCTACTGGATATCTAACTAGATATTTTAGTAAATTATTTCATATATGTTTTAAACACAAAAGAGGTATTTGATTGGATATTTATATCTTGAAATTATGTTACTTATATGGTCATGATGTGTGGATGTCAAATGAAGTCAAGAAGGAGTAGATATCAAGTCCAAAGAAAAAGAGGTTCTAAAATATATACCTAAGGAATACCAACTTTTATAGCTAGATTATGGAGAAAAATTCAATTGAATGTTTCCAGAGAGGGAAGATGAAGTCAGGAAAGAATTATTAAGACACCCAAGGAACTTAAATACATGAAATTCAGCTCAAATAAAGGAGAAAGGTGCATCATAAGGATCGACTACTCCACCTCAAGTCACACTTCAATATATATCTATATTTTTATATTTTTAGTTAATCTGTTCTGTGAACTATATAGTCTTTTATGATCAACAGGTAGATATAGATGAATAATGTTTAACAGTTGCTTATGAGACTATTATAAAGACTCTTATTACAAGTAGCAATTATTTCTCTTATATTTGGAGAAGGTATCTCTTTGAATCTCAGTTGTTGTTTCTAAGCCCAGAGAAGAAATATTTGATCCTCATGATACTTTCAAACTTAGTTCTAATAATAAGATTTACAGAAAGATTCCCATGAATATTTCCCATGGAAGGCATACATTAGAAACTAAATTAAAACTTACTGTTATGAACTAGCTACAGATGCATTCAGCAACACTGGTGAAATTCAAAAACATTATGCTATGTAAAAGAAGGCAGACTGAAAAGGCTTCATGCTGCATGATTCCACTGATATATTCTGGAATATATGGCAATACCGTAGTGACGGAAATCAGATCAGGACTGGGGACAGGTGGAATGTATTGAATGCTAAGAAACATGAAGGCATGACTTAGGGTGATGGAATGTTCTGTATCTTACTGTTGGAGGTAGTTCTGAAACTATATACAAACCCATAGAACTGTATGCATAATTACATCACATTTTGATAAAACCTGACTTTAAAAATCTGAACTGGGCTTCCCTGGTGGCGCAGTGGTTGAGAATCCGCCTGCCGATGCAGGAGACACGGGTTCGTGCCCTGGTCCGGGAAGATCCCACATGCCGCGGAGCAACTAAGCCCGTGAGCCATGGCCGCTGAGCCTGTGCGTCCGGAGCCTGTGCTCCGCAACGGGAGAGGCCACAACAGTGAGAGGCCCGCATACCGCAAAAAAAAAAAAAAAAAAAAAAAAAAAAAATTTTCTAAAAAAAAAAAAAATAAAAAAAAAAAATCTGAACAAATTGTAATGACTAAAAAGCTTACTATAGGGACTTCCCTGGTGGTGCAGTGGTTAAAAATCTGCCTGCCAATGCAGAAGACACAGGTTCGATCCCTGGTCCGGGAAGATCCCACATGCCACGGAGCAACTAAGCCCATGTGCCACAACTACTGAACCTGCACTCTAGAGCCCATGAGCCACAACTACTGAGCCCACACACTGTAACTATTGAAGCCCACCTGCTCTAGAACCTGCATGCCACAACTACTGAGCCCACATGCTGCAACTACTGAAGCCCATGTGCCTAGAGCCCGTGCTCCGCAAGAAGAGAGGCCACCACAATGAGAAGCCCGCGCTCACCACAACTAGAGAAAGACCTAACACAGCAACGAAGACCCAATGCAGCAAAAAAAAAGCAAACTATAATATTATATAGTGTATGTGCCTAATACAATACTCATACATATCATTCAATAAATGTATTAACATACTAACAAAAGATATCTATTAATGAACTCATGCTTTTATTATTTTTTAAAAATATGCTTTTTTTAAATGAGTTAAGTAAATTCACCCTGTAAAAATTTTATGACTGATAAGTTTCTAATTATGTTACTCATATGTTGGCAATATGTAAGCAATTAACTGATTTAATTAAGTTGCCATTTGATAATTCATGGCTTCTTCACCTTTCCCTTTTAAGAGATATGTTGATTTTGGTGAATGGGTTTTGAAATGAATCACAGTGAAACATTTTAAAATAAATGCATATTCATAGTAATATAATCTATTTTCCTATTTCCATTTTTAAAGGCGATTTACACTAAAAACGTAGAAAATAAAATGTCAGATTTTACCTAAACATGACAGTCCATAATGCTTTTGAGTACAGATGGTCCCCAATTTAACGATGGTTTGGCTAACGATTTTTTGACCTGAGGATGGTATGAAAGCAATATGCATTCAATGGAAGCCATACTTCAAATTCTGAATTTTTATCTTTTCCTGGGCTAGTAATATGTGGTACATACTCTCTCATGGTGCTGGGCAGTGGCAGCGAGCCACAGCTCCCAGTCAGCCATGCCATCATAAGGGGAAACAAATTATATACTTACAACCATTCTGTACCCATAGAGCCATTTTATTTTTCACTTTCAGTATAGTATTCAATAAATTACATGAGATGTTCAACACTTTATTATAAAATAGGCTTTGTATTAGATGATTTTGCACAGCTGTAGGCTAATGTAAGTATTCTGAGCCTGTTTAAGGTAGGCTAGGCTATGATGTTTGGTAGGTTAGGTGTATTAAATGCATTTTTAACTTAATATTTTCAACGTACTATGTATTTATCAGGACATAACTCCATCCTAAGTTGAGGGAGACCTGTATATTTACAGCAAATTATATACTACAATATTTACTCAAATTATATAAAGTTTATTAAAAGCTTAAGTTTGCATTAACAGTATAAAAAATCTGTCATATACAATTTTCACTATTACACTATCTGAAATTTTCTCTTTGAATTGACCAGTTATTAATGCTTTCCACATCAATTCTCATAGCAGTTACATACATAGTTACACACACATGCACACATATATAACCAATTAAAAAACATATGTATGTATATATATCACCTTTGTTGTCATGTGCTATATTTTCTAAGGAAAGAGGAAATTTTTAAATGAATTGAATGAGCTAATTAAATATTATTTCACTTATCACAAGCTTATTTGATCATAAATGAGTAATTATCTGTTAGTGAATTACTTTGGATTAATACCTGTCTTTGAATACTTTATATACTTCAATACAGAAGTTATCAATTTTAGATAGAAGGTAGTGAAATTCTTACTGCATGTGTGAAGCTCAGTACATCATTTGAACACTTGGAGCACCTCAACAAACACTTTCATTTAGTCATTTTTACTGTTATCTGGTTTACCTCCAGAGGTTCTGATCAATTTATATACATGTACAGGTAATTCTAATTATTTCTCTTGGTGTGCATTAATTGTTTCTCCATTTTATTTTTTATTTTTTATTTTTTGCGGTATGCGGGCCTCTCACTGTTGTGGCCTCTCCCGTTGCGGAGCACAGGCTCCGGACGCACAGGCTCAGCGGCCATGGCTCACGGGCTTAGTTGCTCCGCGGCATGTGGGATCTTCCCGGACCAGGGCACGAACCCGTGTCTCCTGCATTGGCAGGCGGATTCTCAACCACTGCGCCACCAGGGAAGCCCCTGTTTCTCCATTTTAAATCACATCTCTCTAGTTCTTCAATCAAAAATTTAGATTATATCTTTCTGAGTTTTCACAAACAACCAATATTTGAACTAACATGAGTACCCCTCCCTCTTTTCTGTTAATCTTAAGTGCTTAATGATATTTTTTCTTAGTAAATAGGTCAATGGATTACTTCCTCTCTAACATCAATTTTATAGCACATATAGTGCACTCTTTTCAAAGAAGGGATATATTTTAAGTGTCTAAGTCATTTTGCCATCATTTTCTCCTTGGTTTCT
Organism: Kogia breviceps; assembly: GCF_026419965.1. NCBI lineage: Eukaryota > Metazoa > Chordata > Mammalia > Artiodactyla > Physeteridae > Kogia > Kogia breviceps. Next base: position 39,055,595 of record NC_081315.1, read on the forward strand.
CTATATCAGTAACTATTATAGTTTTACCTATACCTAATTTAACATATTATAAATGAGGGCTGAATATAGTTCTCAATTTTATTTAATTGGAAAAGCAGGGTTGTTTTAAAATTTCTTAAACCTATGTCAGTATTTTTTTCTAAAAGCCAACTATAAATAACAAAAAGCGTATATTCTAGAAAACTTACTAAAGTAGCAACAACCAAATTTGGGCAAATGTTCCATTTCTCTCCAATCTGATCTTGTGATAACAAAGATTTGCACTTCTCCTTTAACATTACATCAACCTGTGGTTAACTTTTTAGAACAGTGTATTTATTTTATATGCTTCCTGTTCTCTAATGCTGACAGGGTTGCAAATGAAGTTCTTGGTAATCACAGGAAAAGATTCTTTTAAGATAACATGGGCAAAGGGGCTAACAGAAAGATCTGCTCATTTAAACTACAATATTTTACTTCAATCCTTGGTAAAATTTTCACTACTCAGAGAATTCACCCTGTTCTTGGTTATTCTTCACATCTCTTCCACCTCTTTAACTTATTGGTTAATATGTCTTCAAATAACAGGTCTCTTATCTCTCTCATATATTCGTATTTATTTCTCTTATTCAGACAGGGAAATTCTGACTTGATTTTGTGCAATTTTCTAACCTCACTGCTAACTACGCCTTGTAATATGTTTAACCCAATTTTCTGGGCTTGATCTCTGTCCATAAAAAACCTTGGTTCTAAAACTCCCTGTAAAAGTTATTTTGAAAAAATATGTTAGAGCCACATTGGAAGATAATCTGACACTTCCTTACAAAATGAAACATACTATTACCATATGATCTAGCAATCACTTTTTTAGTACTTACCCAAATGAATTGAAATTTAAATCCATGCAAAACCTGCACATGCATATTTACAGTAGATCTGTTTAAATTTATCAGCACTTGGAACCACGTGTTCCTTCAACAGATGAATAAGTAAACTGTGGTACAACCTTACAATGGAATATTGTTCAGTGCTAAAAAGAAATGACCTATCAAGCCACAAAAAGACACAAACACTTGAATAGTAGCTTAACTATTTTTTTGTCAAATGAAAATGAAATAAAATGAAAATAAATTAATCATAACAAGTTTTCAATTTTGACTCTATAATTATGATGAGTGTTAAATTAATATTTATATCATGTGAAAACACTGACTAAAAGAAAGCTGGTTGAAACATACTAACGTCATGCATAGACAATTTTAAGGAGAAAGTTTTACTACAGTAAAAAAGGTATGGGGGGAAGCGAGAAGATGGTGGAAGAGTAAGACGCGGGGATCACCTTCCTCCTCACAGATACACCAGAAATACATCTACATGTGGAACTTCTCCTACAAACGCTGGCAAAAGACCTCAGACCTCCCAAAAGGCAAGAAACTCCCCACGTACCTGGGTAGGGCAAAAGAAAAAAGGATAAACAGAGACAAAGAATAGGGACGGGACCTGGACCAGTGGGAGGGAGCCGTGAAGGAGGAAAGGTTCCCACACACTAGAAGCCCCTTCGCAGGCAGAGACTGTGGGTGGCGGAGGGGGAAGCTCCGGAGCTGTGGAGGACAGCTCAGCCACAGGGTATGGAGGGCAAAGCGGAGAGATTCCGCAAAGGATTGGTGCCGAACAGCACTCACCAGCCCGAGAGGCTCATCTGCTCACCCACCGGAGCAGGCGGGGGCCAGGAGCTGAGGCTCGGGCTTCAGTCGGATCCCAGGGAAAGGTCTGGGGTTGGCAGAGTGAAAACAGCCTGAAGGGGTTAGTGCACCACAGCTAGCCAGGAGGGAGTCCAGTTGAAGTCTGGAGCTGCCGGAGAGGCAAGAGACCTTTTCTTCCCTCTTTGCCTCCTGGAGCGCGAGGAGAGGGGTTTAAGCGGGCCGCTTAAAGGAGCTTCAGAAACGGGCGCGGAGCTACCGAAGAGACAAGAGACTTTTTCTTGCCTCTTTGCTTCCTGGGGCACGAGGAGAGGGGATTAAGGGCACCTCGTAAAGGAGCTCCAGAAACGGGCGCGAGCCACGGCTGTCGGCACGGACAACAGAGAGGGGTGTGGGACGCTAGGGTTGCTACTGCCGCCACCAAGAGACCTGTGTGTGAGCACAGGCCACTCTCCACACCGCTCCTCCCGGGAGCCCGTGCAACCTGCCACTGCCAGAGCCCCATGACCCAGGGACAGCTTCCCCGGGAAAACGCACGATGCACCTCAGGCCGGTGCAGCGTCATGCTGGCCTCTGACGTCACAGGCTCACCCCACATCCGTGCCCCTCCCTCCCCCCCGGTCTGTGCCAGAGCCCCCGAATCAGCTGCTCCTTTAACCCCGCCCTGTCTGAGCAAAGGGCAGACACCCTCGGACGACCTACACACAGAAGCGGGGCCAAGTCCAAAGCTGAACCCCAGGAGCTGTGCGAACAAAGAGAGGGGGAGGTCTCTCCCAGCAGCCTCAAAAGCAGCGCATTAAAGCTCCTCAGTCAACTTGAAGTGCCCTGCATCTGTGGAAAACCTGAATAGACAGCGAAATATCCCAAGTTGAGAAGGTGGACTTTGGGAGCAAGATATACTATTACTTTCCCCTTTTTTCTTTTTGTGAGTATGTATGTGTGTGCTGCTGTGTGAGATGTTGTTTGTATAGCTTTGTTTTCATCATTTGTCCTAGGGTTAGACCAACCTGTTTTTTTTCTTTAATAGAAATTTCTCTTCTTAATAATTATTTTTTATTTTAATAACTATATTTTATTATACTTTATTTTGTCTTCTCCCTTTCTTTCTTCCTCTGTTCCCTCTTTTCTTTCCTACTTCCCTCCTTTCTTCCTTCCTTCCTACCTTCCTTCCTCCCTTCCTCCCTTTCTTCCTTCCTTCCTTCCTTTCTTCCTCCCTCCCTTCCTTCCTTCCTGCCCTCCCTCCTTCCTTTCTTTCCTTTCTACTTTTTTCTCCCTTTTACTTTGAGCCGTGTGGATTAAAAGCTCTTGGCACTCCAGCCAGGTGTCAAGGCTGTGTCTCTGATGTGGGAGAACCAACTTCAGGGCACTGGTCCACAAGAGACCTCCCAGCTCCACGTAATATCAAATGGCGAAAATCTCCCAGAGATCTCCATCTCAACACCAAGACCCAGCTTCACTCAAGGACCAGCAACGAACAGTGCTGGACACCCTATGCCCAACAAAGAGCAAGACAGTTCTACAGCCCCATCCATTAGCAGAGAGGCTGCCTAAAATCATAATAAGGCTACCAACATCCCCAAACACACCACCAGACGTGGACCTACCCACCAGAAAGACAAGATACAGCCTCATCCACCAGAACAGAGGCACTAGTCCCCCCAACCAGGAAACCTACTCAACCCACTGCACCAACCTCAGCCACTGGGGACAGCAACCAAAAACAGAGGAAACTACGAACCTGCAGCCTGCAAAAAGGAGACCCCAAACACAGTAAGATAAGCAAAATGAGAAGACAGAAAAACACACAGCAGATGAAGGAGCAAGATAAAAACACAGCAGACCTAACAAATGAAGAGGTAATAATAGGCAGTCTACCTGAAAAAGAATTCAGAATAATGATAGTAAAGATGATTCAAAATCTTGGAAATAGAATAGACAAATTGCAAGAAACAGTTAACAAGGACGTAGAAGAAATAAAGAGGAAGCAAGCAATTATGAGCAACACAATAAATGAAATGAAAAATACTCTAGATGGGATCAATAGCAGAATAACTGAGGCAGAAGAACGGATAAGTGACCTGGAAGATAAAATAGTGGAAATAACTACTGCAGAGCAGAAGCAAGAAAAAAGAATGAAAAGAACTGAGGACAGTCTCCGAGACCTCTGGGACAACATTAAATGCACCAACATTCGAATTATAGGGGTCCCAGAAGAAGAAGAGAAAAAGAAAGGGACTGAGAAAATATTTGAAGAGATTATAGTTGAAAACTTCCCTAATATAGGAAAGGAAATAGTCAATCAAGTCCAGGAAGCACAGAGAGTCCCATACAGGATAAACCCAAGGATAAACATGCCAAGACACATAATAATCAAACTGTCAAAAATTAAATACAAAGAAAACATATTAAAAGCAGCAAGGGAAAAAAAAAACAAATAACACACAAGGGAATCCCCATAAGGTTAACATCTGATCTTTCAGCAGAAACTCTACAAGCCAGAAGGGAGTGGCAGGACATACTTAAAGTGATGAAGGAGAAAAACCTACAACCAAGATTACCCAGCAAGGATCTCATTCAGATTTGATGGAGAAATTAAGATCTTTACAGACAAGCAAAAGCTGAGAGAGTTCAGCAACACCAAACCAGCTTTACAACAAATGTTAAAGGAACTTCTCTTGGCAAGAAACACAAGAGAAGGAAAAGACCTACAAGAACAACCTGAAACAATTAAGTAAATGGTAATAGGAACACACATATCAATAATTACCTTAAATGTAAATGGATTAAATGCTCCCACCAAAAGAGACAGACTGGCTGAATGGATACAAAAACAAGACCCATATATATGCTGTCTACAAGAGACCCACTTCTGACCTAGCGACACTTACAGACTGAAAGTGAGGGGATGGAAAATGATATTCCATGCAAATGGAAATCAGAAGAAAGCTGGAGTAGCAATTCTCATATCAGACAAAATAGACTTAAAATAAAAACTATTACAAGAGACAAGGAAGGACACTACATAATGATCAAAGGACCAATCCATGAAGAAGATATAACAATCGTAAATATTTATGCACCCAATATAGGAGCACCTCAATAAATAAGGCAAATACTAACAGCCATAAAAGGGGAAATCGGCAGTAACACAATCATAGTAGGGGACTCTAACACCCCACTTTCACCAATGGACAGACCATCCAAAATGAAAATAAATAAGGAAACACAAGCTTTAAATGATACATTACACAAGGTGGATATACTTGATATTTATAGGACATTCCATCCAAAAACAACAGAATACACATTTTTCTCAAGTGCTCATGGAACATTCTCCAGGATAGATCATATCTTGGGTCACAAATCTAGCCTTGGTAAATATAAGAAAATTGAAATCGTATCAAGTATCTTTTCTGACCACAACGCTATGAGACTAGATATCAATTACAGGAAAAGATTTGTAAAAAGTACAAACACATGCAGGCTATACAATATACTACTTAATAACGAAGTGTTCACTGAAGAAATCAAAGAGGAAATCAAAAAGTACTTAGAAACAAATAACAATGGAGACACAACAACCCAAAACCTATGGGATACAGCAAAAGCAGTTCTTAGAGGGAAGTTTATAGCAATGCAATCATACCTTAAGAAACAGGAAACATCTCGAATAAACCACCTAACTTTGCACCAAAAACAATTAGAGAAAGAAGAACAAAAGAACCCCAAATTTAGCAGAAGGAAAGAAATCATAAAGATCAGATCAGAAATAAATGAAAAAGAAATGAAGGAAACAATAGCAAAGATCAATAAAAGTAAAAGCTGGTTCTTTGAGAATATAAATAAAATTGATAAACCATTAGCCAGACTCATCAAGAAAAAAAGAGAAAAGACTCAAATCAACAGAATTAGAAATGAAAAAGGAGATGTAACAACGGACACTGCAGAAATACAAAAGATTATTAGAGAGTACTATAAGCAACTCTATGCCAAAAAAATGGACAACTGGAAGAAATGGACAAATTCTTAGAAATGCACAACCTGCTGAGACTGAATCAGGAAGAAATAGAAAATATGAACAGACCAGTCACAAGTACTGAAATAGAAACTGTGATTAAAAATCTTCCAACAAACAAAAGCCCAGGACCAGATGGCTTCACAGGCGAATTCTATCAAACATTCAGAGAAGAGCTAACACCTATCCTTCTCAAACATTTCCAAAAGATAGCAGAGGGAGGAACACTCCCAAACTCATTCTATGAGGCCACCATCACCCTGATACCAAAACCAGACAAAGATGTCACAAAGAAAGGAAACTACAGGCCAATATCACTGATGAACATAGATGCAAAATTCCTCAACAAAATAATAGCAAACAGAATCCAACAGCACATTAAAAGGATCATACACCATGATCAAGTGGGGTTTATTCCAGGAATGCAAGGATTCTTCAATATACGCAAATCAATCAACGTGATACACCATATCCACAAACTGAAGGAGAAAAACCATATGATCATCTCAATAGATGCAGAGAAAGCTTTTGACAAAATTCAACACCCATTTATGATAAAAAACCCTGCAGAAAGTAGGCATAGAGGAAACTTTCCTCCACATAATAAAGGCCATATATGACAAACCCACAGCTAGCATTGTTCTCAATCGTGAAAAACTGAAACCATTTCCACTAAGATCAGGAATAAGACAAGGTTGACCACACTCACCACTCTTATTTAACCTAGTTTTGGAAGTTCTAGCGACAGCAATCAGAGAAAAAAGAGAAATAAAAGGAATCCAAATAGGAAAAGAAGAAGTAAAACTGTCACTGTTTGCAGATGACATGATACTATACATAGAGAATCCTAAGGATGCTACCAGAAAGCTACTAGAGCTAATCAGTGAATCTGGTAAAGTAGTAGGATACAAAATTAATGCACAGAAATCTCTGGCATTCTTATACACTAATGATGAAAAATCTGAGAGTGAAATTAAGAAAACACTCCCATTTACCACGGCAACAAAAAGAATAAGATATCTAGGAATAAACCTGCCTAAGGAGACAAAAGACTTGTATGCAGAAAACTATAAGACACTGATGAAAGAAATTAAAGATGATACAAATAGGTGGAGAAATATACCATGTTATTGGATTGGAAGAATAAACATTGTGAAAATGAATCTACTACCCAAAGCAATCTACACATTCAATGCAACCCCTATCAAATTACCACTGGCATTGTTTTACAGAACTAGAACAAAAAAATTCACAATTTGTATGGAAACACAAAAGACCCCAAATACCCAAAGCAATCTTGAGAATGAAAAATGGAGCTGGAGGAATCAGGCTCCCTGACTTCAGACTATACTACAAGGCTACAGCAATAAAGACCATATGGTACTGGCACAAAAACAGAAATATAGATCAATGGAACAAGATAGAAAGCCCAGAGATTAACCCACACACATATGGTCCCCTTTTCTTTGATAAAGGAAGGAAGGATATACAGTGGAGAAAAGACATTCTCTTCAATAAGTGGTGCTGGGAAAACTGGACAGCTACATGTAAAAGTATGAAATTAGAACACTCCCTAACACCACACACAAAAATAAAACTCAAAATGGGTTAAAGACCTAAATGTAAGGCCAGACACTGTAAAACTCTTAGAGGAAAACATAGGCAGAACACTCTATGATATAAATCACAGCAAGATCCTTTTTGACCCATCTCCTAGAGAAATGGAAATAAAAACAAAAGTAAACAAATGGGACCTAATGAAACTTAAAAGCTTTTGCACAGCAAAGGATACCATAAACAAGACAAAAAGACAACCCTCAGAATGGGAGAAAATAGTTGCAAATGAAGCAACTGACAAAGGATTAATCTCCAATATTTATAAGCAACTCAGGCAGCTCAATAACAAAAAACCAAACAACCCAATCCAAAAATGGGCAGAAGAACTAAATAGACATTTCTCCAAAGAAGATATACAGATTGCCAACAAACACATGAAAGAATGCTCAACATCATTAATCATTAGAGAAATGCAAATCAAAACTACAATGAGATATCATCTCACACTGGTCAGATTGGCCATCATCAAAAACTCTAGATACAATAAATGCTGGAAAGGGTGTGGAGAAAAGGGAACACTCTTGCACTGCTGGTGGGAATGTAAATTGATACAGCCACTATGCAGAACAGTATGGAGGTTCCTTAAAAAACTACAAATAGAACTACCATACGACCCCGCAATCCCACTACTAGGCATATACCCTGAGAAAACCATAATTCAAAAAGAGTCATGTACCAAAATGTTCATTGCAGCTCTATTTACAATAGCCAGGACATTGAAGCAACCTAAATGTCCATCAACAGATGAATGGATAAGGAAGATGTGGCACATATATACAATGGAATATTACTCAGCCATAAAAAGAAATGAAACTGAGTTATTTGTAATGAGGTGGATAGACCTGGAGTCTGTCATACAGAGTGAAGTAAGTCAGAAGGAGAAAAACAAATACCGTATGCTAACACATATATATGGAATCTATGAAAAAAAATGTTATGAATAGATTAGTGGTAGGATGGGAATAAAACACAGACCTACTGGAGCATGGACTTGAGGATATGGGAAGGGGGAAGGGTAAGCTGTGACAAAGTGAGAGAGTGGCAGGGACATATACACACTACCAAATGTAAATTAGATAGCTAGTGGGAAGCTGCCGCATAGCACAGGGAGTTCACCTCTGTGCTTTGTGACCACCTAGACGGGTGGGATAGGGAGGGTGGGAGGGAGGGAGTCGCAAGAGGGAAGAGATATGGGAACATATGTATATGTATAACTGATTCACTTTGTTGTAAAGGAGAAACTAACACACTATTATAAAAGATTTATACTCAAATAAAGATGTTAAAAAAAAGGTATATATTTAATAAATATAAGGTGGTCAGTTCATCAAGTGACCCTACCTGTATATACACTATACCTTATATCTTCACAATTTATAAAGGAAGAAAAACAACAGAAATAAAAACATCCACAATTATAGAAATTTTAACACTTCTAAATAACTAGAAAAAGCAGACAAAATTGAGTAATGATAAGGAGTTATGAGGAAAATTAATACCTTTCTCTACATAGATAAATTTTGGGAACACTGAACCAACAAGACACAATACACATCATTTCATATAAAAGTGGACAGTTTAGCAAAATTAATTATAAGGTTAGCCACAGAGAAATCATTAAAATATTTCAAAGGATTGACATAATATGAGATGTATTCTCTGATTACAGTGGAACTGACAACTAGAAAATATCCAACTAGACAGAAATAACACAGTACCCATCTGAACTATTTGTGGTTTAAAGAAATCAATGAAAAATATTAGAAAAAATAGAAAATATTTTAAACTGAATATCAGTGACTGTATATATCAATAAATGTTTGATGTAACTAAAGGATTAAGGGGAAATTTATAAGTGCAATGATATATAAATAACAGTAATTATTTATTATATATCATATATAATTATATAAAACATGTATAATTGCAATTATATATATAAAATAAAAGATAAGGAAGGCTTTAAATAACTGATCTAATACATCATCTCTGTACGTAGAAAAAGTTTAGTAAATTAAGGAAAGTAGAGAAAGAAAACAATTTTCAGTGAAGTAGGAAACAAATGTTCAGTAAAGAAAATTAATTAAGCCAAAAGATTTATCCAAAGATCAAATTTATAACACTCTAGAATGATATACGTAAAAAAAAGGATGAAACTAGCAATTGTCAATGTTATTAATATTAAAAGGGGAGTAAGGTGAGGAGGGTCACTACAGATTCCTAAGTCATTTTGAAAGATAATACCAAGATATGAAAAATTTTACCCCAATAAAGTTAACAACTTATATAATTTGGACAAATACCTCAAAAAAATAAAACATGGCCTGGCCAAATTGAGAGAAGAAAAAAATGGGAAACAGCACTACTTTATTAAAAATATTGACTCTATAACAAAACACCTTCCCACCAAGAAAAGCTGTGGTCAAGAAACTTCCTCAAAAATACAGGGGGGAGAGATTGGTTCAAGATGGCAGAGTAGAAGGATGTGCTCTCACTCCGTCTTGTGAGAACACCAGAATCACAACTAACTGCTGAACAGTCATTGACAGGAAGACATTGGAACTTACCAAAAAAGATACCCCCACATCCAAAGACAAAGGAGAATCCACAATGAGACGGGAGGAGGGGCACAATCACAATAAAATCAAATCCAATAACTGATGGGTGGGTGACATAAAAACTGGAGAACTTATACCACAGAAGTCCACCAACTGGAGTGAAGTTTCTGAGGCCCATGTCAGGCTTCCCAACCTGGGGGTCTGGCAACAGGAGGAGGAATTCCGAGAGAATCAGACTTTGAAGGCTAGCAGGATTTGATTGCAGGACTTTATCAGGACTCGGGGAAACAGAGACTCCACTCTTGGAGGGCACACACAAAGTAGTGTGCGCATCAGGACCCAGGCAAAGGAGCAGTGACCCCATAGCAGACTGAAGCAGAACTACCTGCTAGTGGTGGAGGGGCTCCTGCAGAGATGGGGGGTGGCGCAGCCTCACCATGAGGACAGACACTGGCAGCAGAAGTACTCCTTGGCATGAGGCCTTCCAGAGTCTGCCATTGGCCCCACCAAAGAGCCCAGGTAGGCTCCAGTGTTGGGTCACCTCAGGCCAAACAACCAACAGGGAGGGAATACAGCCCCACCCATCAGCAGACAAGTGGATTAAAGTTTTACTGAGCTCTGCCCACCAGAGCAACAGCCAGCTCTATTAACCACCAGTCCCTCCCATCACAAAACTTGCACAAGCCTCTTAGATAGCCTCTTCCACCACAATGCAGACAGCAGAAGCAAAAGGAACTATAACCCTGCAGCCTGTGGAAAAAAAACACATTCACAGAAAGACAAGATGAAAAGGCAGAGGGCTATGTACCAGATGAAGGAACAAGATAAAACCCCAGAAAAACAACTAAATGAAGTGGAGATAGGCAACCTTCCAGAAAAACAATTCAGAATAATGGTACTGAAGATGATTCAGGACCTCGGAAAAAGAATGGAGGCAAAGATCAAGAAGATGCAAGAAATGGTTAAAAAAGATCTATAAGAATTAAAGAACAAACAAAAGAGATGAATACAATAACGAATGAAAAATACACTAGAAGTAATCAATAGCAGAATAACTGAGGCAAAAGAACATATATGTGACCTGGAAGACAGAATGCTGGAATTCACTGCTGCTGAACAGAATAAAGAAAAAAGAATGAAAAGAAATGAAGACAGCCTAAGAGACCTCTGGGACAACATTAAATGCAACAACATTCGCATTATAGGGGGTCCCAGAAGGAAAAGAGAGAGAGAAAGGACCAGAGGAAATACTGGAAGAGATTATAGTAGAAAACTTCCCTAACATGGGAGAGGAAATAGACACCCAATTCCAGGAAGTGAAGAGAGTCCCATACAGGATAAACCCAAGGAGAAACATGCCAAGACACATAGCAAACAAACTAGCAAAAATTAAAGACAAAGAAAAATTACTGAAAGTGGCAAGGGAAAAAAGACATATAACATAAAACTCCCATAAGGTTAACAGCTGATTTCTTAGCAGAAACTCTACAAGCCAGAAGGGAGTGGCATGATATACTTAAAGTAATGAAAGGGAAGAACCTACAACCAAGATTACTGTACCCAACAAGGATCTCATTCAGATTCGATGGAGAAATCAAAAGCTTTACAGACAAGCAAAAGCTAAGAGAATTCAGCACCACCAAACCAGCTCTACAACAAATGCTAAAGGAACTTCTCTAAGTGAGAAACACAAGAAAGAAAAGGTCCTACAAAACCAAACCCAAAACAATTAAGAAAATAGTAATAGGAAAATACATATCCATAATTACCTTAAACATGAATGGATTAAATGCTCCAAACAAAAGACACAGGCTGGGCTTCCCTGGTGGCACAGTGGTTGAGATTCTGCCTGCCAATGCAGGGGACACGGGTTTGTGCCCCGGTCCGGGAAGATCTCACATGCCGCGGTGCAGCTGGGCCCGTGAGCCATGGCCACTGAGCCTGCGTGTCTGGAGCCTGTGCTCCGCAATGGGAGAGGCCACAACAGTGAGAGGCCCGCATACCGGAAAAAAAAAAAAAAAGACATAGGCTGGCTGAATGGATACAAAAACAAGACCCATATATATGCTGTCTACAAGAGACCCACTTCAGATCTAGGGACACATACAGACTGAAGGTGAGGGGACAGAAAAAGATATTCCAGGCAAATGGAAATCAAAAAAAGCTGGAGTAGCAATACTCTTATCAGATAAAATAGACTTTAAAATAAAGAATGTTACAAGAGACAAGAAAGGGCACTACATAATGATCAAAGGATCAATCCAAGAAGATATAACAATTATAAATATATACGCACCTAACATAGGAGCACCTCAAAACATAAGGCAACTGCTAACAGCTATAAAAGAGGAAATTAACACTAACACAGTAGCAGTGGGGAAGTTTAACACCGCACTTACACCAATAGAAAGATCATCAAAAATGAAAATTAATAAGGAAACACAAGCTTGAAATGACACAATAGACCTGATAGATTTAATTGATAATTATAGGACATTCCATCCAAGAACAGCAGATTACATTTTATTCTCAAGTGGGCACGGAACATTCTCTAGGATAGATCACATCTTGGGTCACAAATCAAGCCTCAGTATATTTAAGAAAATTGAAATCAATTACAGGGAAAAAACCGTAAAATACAGAAACACAAGGAGCCTAAATAATACATTACTAAATAACCAAGAGATCACTGAAGAAATCAAAGAGGAAATAAAAAAATACTTAGAGACAAATGAGAATGAAAACATGATGATCCACAACCTACGGGGTGCAGCAAAAGCAGTTCGCAGAGAGAAGTTTATATCTATACAAGCCTCCCTTAAGAAACAAGAAAAATCTCAAATAAACAATCTAAACTTACACCTAAAGGAACTAGGGAAAGAAGAACAAAACACAAAGTCAGCAGAAGGAGAGAAATCATAAATTTCAGAGCAGAAATAAATGAAATAGGAACAAAGAAAACAACAGCAAATATCAATAAAACTAAAACCTGGTTCTTTGAGAAGATAAAGTTGATAAACCATTAGCCAAACTAATCAAGAAAAAGAGGGAGAGGTCTCAAATCAATAAAATTAGAAATGAAAAGGGAGAAGTTACGACAGATACCACAGAAGTACAGAGCATCCTAAGAGACTACTACAAGAAACTCTATGGCAATAAAATGGATAACCTGGAAGAAATGGACAAATTCTTAGAAATGCACAACGTGCCGAGACTGAACCAGGAAGAAAAAGAAAATATGAACAGACCAATCACAAGTAATGAAATTGAAACTATGATTAAAATTTTTCCAACAAACTAAAGTCCAGGACCAGATGGATTCACAGGTGAATTCTATCAAACATTTAGAAAAGAGCTAACGCCCATCCTTCTGAAACTCTTCCAAAATATTGCAGAGGAAGGAACACTCCCAAACTCATTCTATGAGGCCACCATCACCCTACCAAAACCAGACAAAGATATTACAAAATAAGAAAATTAAAGACCAATATCACTGATGATTATAGATGCAAAAATCCTCAACAAAATGCTAGTGAACAGAATCCAACAACAAATTAAAAGGATCATACACAATGATCAAGTGGGATTTATCCCAGGGATGCAAGGATTGTTCAATACATGCAAATCAATCAATGTAATACACCTTATTAACAAATTGAAGAATAAAAACCATATGATCATCTCAATAGATGCAGAAAAAGCTTTTGACAAAATTCAACACCAATTTATGATAAAAACTCTCCAGAAAGTGGGCATAGAGGGAACCTACCTCAACATAATAAAGGCCATATATGATAAACCCACAGCAAACATCATTCTCAATTGGGAAAAACTGAAAGCATTTCCTCTAAGATCAGGAACAAGACAAGGATATCCACTCTCACCACTATTATTCAATATAGTTTTGGAAGTCCTAGCCATGGCAAGCAGAGAATAAAAATAAATAAAAGGAATACAAATTGGAAATGAAGACTAAAACTGTTACTGTTTGCAGATGACATGATACTATACCTAGAGAATCCTAAAGATTACCCCAGAAAATTACTAGAGCTGAGGAATGAATTTGGTAAAGTGTCAGGATACAAAATTAATGCACAGAAATCTCTTGCATTCCTATACACTAATGATGAATAATCTGAAAGAGCAATTAAGGAAACACTCCAAATTACCATTGCAACAAAAAGAATAAAATACCTAGGAATAAACCTACGTAGGGAGATAAAAGGCCTTTGTTCAGAAAACTCTAAGACACTGATGAAGGAAATTAAAGATGATACCAACAGATGGAGAGATATACCATGTTCTTGGATTGGAAGAATCAATATTGTGAAAATGAGTATACTACCCAAAGCAATCTACAGATTCAATGCAATCCCTATCAAATTACCAATGGCATTTTTTACAGAACTAGAACAAAATATCTTAAAATTTGTATAGAGACACAAAAGACCCTGAATAGCCAAAGCCGTCTTGAGGGAGAAAAACGGAGCTGCAGGAATCAAACTGCCTGACTTAAGACTATACTACAGGGCTTCCCTGGTGGCACAGTGGTTGAGAATCCGCCTGCTGATGCAGGGGACACGGGTTTGTGCCCCGGTCTGGGAAGATGCCACATGCCACGGAGCGGCTGGGCCCGTGAGCCATGGCCACTGAGCCTGTGCGTCTGGAGCCTGTGCTCTGCAACGGGAAAGGCCACAACAGTGAGAGGCCCACATACCACCAAAAAAAAAAAAAAAAAAAAGACTATACTACAAAGCTATAGTAATCAAGACAATATGGTTCTGGCACAAAAACAGAAATACAGATCAACAGAACAAGATAGAAAGCCCAGAGATAAACCCACACACCTATAATCTACTAATCTATGACAAAGGAGGCAAGGATATACAATGGAGAAAAGACAGTCTCTTCAATAAGTGGTGCTGGGAAAACTGGACAGTTACATTTAAAAGAATGACATTAGAACACTCCCTAACACCATACACAAAAATAAAGTCAAAATTGATTAGAGACCTAAATGCAAGATTAGGCAGTATAAAACTCTTAGAGGAAAACATAAGAAGAACACTTTTTGATATAAATCACAGCAAGATTCTTTTTGATCCACCTCGTACAGTAATGGAAATAAAAATAAACAAATGGGACCTAATGAAAGGAAACCATAAACAAGACGAAAAGACAACCCTCAGAATGGGAGAAAATAGTTGCATACGAATCAACAGACAAAGGATTAATCTACAGAGTACATAAGCAGCTCATGCAGCTCAATATTAAAAAACAAACCACCCAATCCAAAAATGGGCAGAAGACCTAAATAGACTTTTCTCCAAAGAAGACCTACAGATGGCCAAGAAGCACACAAAAAGCTGCTCAACATCACTACTTATTAGAGAAATGCAAATCAAAACTACAATGAGGTATCACCTCACACCAGTCAGAATGGGCATCATCAGAAAATCTACAAACAACAAATCCTAGAGAGGGTGTCGAGAAAAGGGAACCCTCTTGCACTGTTGGTGGGAATGTAAATTGATACAGCCACTATGGAGAACAGTATGGAGTTTCCTTAAAAAACTAAAAATGGAATTAACATATGATCCAGCAATCCCACCACTGGGCATATAGCCAGAGAAAACCATAATTCAAAAAGACACATGTACCCCAATGTTCATTGCAGCACTATTTACAATAGCCAGGTCATGGAAGCAACCTAAATGTGCATCGACAGACGAATGGATAAAGAAAACGTGGTACATATATACAATGGAATATTACTCAGCCATAAAAAGGAATTAAATTGGGTTATTTGTAGAGACGTGGATGGATCTAGAGACTGTCATACAGAGTGAAGTAAGTCAGAAAGGGAAAAACAAATATTGTTTGTTAAGACATATATGTGGAACCTAGAAAAATGGTACAGATGAACTGGTTTGCAGGGCAGAATTTGAGACGCAGATGTAGAGAACTAATGTATGGACACCAAGGGGAGAAAGCGGCGGCTGGTGGGGGTGGTAGTGTGATGAATTGGGTGAGTGGGTTTGACATGTATACACTGATGTGTATAAAATGGATGACTAATAGAACCTGCTATATAAAAAAAGAAATAAAAGAAAAAAAATACAGAGGGAAATTCCAACAAATATATAAGAAATCATTCAGACTGCTCTAACACTATTTTCTAACAAAATGAAATTAACATTTACTCCTTTTCTCTTGATCTGGAGGTTAATCTGTCATTTTCTATACCATTGCTTACATTTGTCTCAGTACCAAAGGGAAGTATTCTGGTATTTCCTTGATGACTACAAAGTAAAAAAAAAAAAAAAAAAAAAAAAAAAAAAAAGAAAAGTCTAAATTAAATGTTAATTTTGCTTTTGGACACTAATGTCTGTTTTCACACCTTGCTGTTAACACAAACAGATTTTAATTTAAATGTGATTTCCTTAGGGCATTTCAAATTAGCGAGGCACAATAGTGGTAGCAGTGGCCCAAATGTTAGCATTTTTAGTTATCACTATCCTAAGAGAGGTGTAAAACAGTTTCCATTTATTTTTCTATCTTTGTCACATACATTTCTCTCAGCATCTCATACCTATTTGTTAGAATAAATTGTACCATTTCCCACATGTTTAAAATTCCTGTTCAGATGTATGTAAAAACTTGCTCTTTTTTGTGAAGTGAGAGGTAGTGAATGTCAAGAAGGAACGCTTTGGCAAGTTTTAAAATGTTAATTCACTTTTTTTTTAAACATCTTTATTTGAGTATAACTGTTTTACAATAGTGTGTTAGTTTCTCCTTTACAACAAAGTGAATCAGTTATACATATACATATGTTCCCATATCTCTTCCCTCTTGCGTCACCCTCCCTCCCACCCTCCCTATCCCACCCCTCTAGGTGGTCACTTTTAAGGACCTACATGATGATGATGAAGAGGAGGAGGAGGAGGATAACAACATCATGATGATAAATTCAATACCATAGTTAATTAAATTGCATGAAAAATGGGCCATTTTCCTTAGTGCTAATACAGATTTGTATCATTAAAAACAACAAAAAAAGCAGCTTACAGGTGCCTGTGAATAAATTTGGATGCATTTGTAAAAGCAGGTTTTGCTCTCAGCATAACCAACTGGATTATTTCATAGAATAGCTATGCTCCACAGTTTCAATCTCCAGGACTATAAGGGAATTCCTGATTGCTTTATATTGGATCCCTTACTAATAGTACTCAACACTTGAAGCTCTTGCTCTTAGATATTGCCTCTCTTAATGATTCCCAGTTCTCCTGAGTGCCACCTAAATTATTCAGATATTTATCAAGTCTCTTCTTTATTGCCTCTTTTTGAATCTCCCTGCTGAGCTTGAGTGTGCAGAGGAATGCTCAGATAAAATAAAGAAGGAATTAAAGAGCAGTAAGAGTGCTGTGTTTCTCCACTCCAATAAGAATATTTAAGACACACATGAGATATTTTTTTACCTTGATTGACTCTCACTTTTATTACAATATCTTTACTCAAATAGATGAAATAGTCAAATAGCTATTCCAGTATGAACTTTGTAATACTTAACGGGATGGTGATGCAACACTATAGCTAAAGGATTTTCTTTCTCCCAAGGTATCAGCCCACATGTAAATGGTATATCTACTATAGAGTTTGCTTTGTAGCTTTGTAGTTATAAGAAATTCAAGAAAACAAAAACCAAAATATAGTATATTTATATATTCTGTATAATATCTGTGAGGATCTTATATAAGATTTAAACATATCTCTAAATAATCCTAAGTAGCTAAGCCATGTTTCTTTCTTTACACCTTGTCTAAAAAGTTTCCCTAGAACAGCAAATAATAAAGATTAGCATACTAATCTTCAAAATATTCTTAAATTAAGAAATTGAAAGAATTTATTTTTTGAATGAATGAATGGATATTTGACAATTTTGCAGTGAAATTTTGTCGATATTATTAAAGATATTATTATCCTTTCTTTCCCTTAAGAAAAACAGCTAAACTTATATACAGAAAAGTCTTACATTTATTGTAAGATTTAGCTTACATTATGTACTTTGTAAAGTTTTGAAAATTTTGATATGTTCTATAAAAAAATTAAGAAACTGATCTATTTTGATTTCTCCCTTAATAATGACACGGAATTTGTCATGAATTGACCAAGAAGTCCTTAATCTTCCTCTCAGTTTGACAAAACTTTAGACTGGCTCTTACTTGACTCTAGAACCCTGACCTCCCTTTCCTTATAACATTAACTTCAAAAATAAAACAAAACAAACAGATAAACAAAAAACCCTTGTAATTGTATATCCTTTGCCTCTTTGAGATGTAAATCTTTTGAAAAGCCTCTTGCTAGTTTTACAACGGAGGACTGTCTTTCTCAAGGACTGTGAGCCATCCTTTTGAAATGTAATTAACAAGAAAGATAGTATCTCTATCTCCCAGTCTCTTTGGGAGGGCAGGAGCCTAACTTTGGTGGGTACCTCACTCCAACTTGTAAAAGCACCACTTATCATGTAGACAGAAGAAAGTTTACTTTTTCTTTGCGAAAAGCCAATGTCTTCCACTATTAATACCCCTCCAACCTTTGTTTCAGTGGCGTTGTGATCAGACTGCATTCTGGATTCTCTTCCCTCTTGCAACAAACTTGAATACAAGTCTTCCTTACCTACTTAACTTTTTCTGGTGCAATTTTTGCTCTGACATAATATAAATAACTTGATAAAGGATATATATTTAATACAGAAAGCATCCTGATTGAGAATATAGGATTTTTATCTGTGAGATAAGATATTTGAACCATATCTCTATATTGGTTTGGTGTTAAGTAAATGGAAATATTTCTCCCTGTTTTTGTATTATTATACTCTTTAAAAAAAAATACTTCCAACTCTCACACAGGAATGCAAGGATTCTAAAAGTAAGCTTCCCAGTTGATTTAATATCAAGAAAACTCTGCTACTGGTCTTAATTATGTTTTTAACTTTTTATCTAATTTACCCTGGTTTTGTGGCATATATGGGCCCTTGCTCAATGCTTGTAATTCATTAGTGTATTACTCTGGGTAATACACTAACAGAGGAACAGAACCAAAAGAAGATAGATAGATAAACAGATACACACACACGTAAATATGTATATATATGTATGTATATATACACATATGTATACATTATATATACCTAATATATATCACATTATGTTATATAATATTTAACATATAATAAATTATATAACAATATTAAAATCTATAATATATTAATATAACATAATATATAATATATCTGGTCATAATCTCTTGATAGTAGAAAATTTAGCACTGATTTGAAATTTAAAAGTTGCTCAGTCTGACAATGATCTTTGTTAAGTCCTAATTATATTTGCACACTAATAGGAAGACATCATTAAATATGGGGAAAAGAAAAAAAATCCTAGAAGAATACTAACAGGTTGAGGCCATTGGAAGTGCCCTTATGATGGGGACACTTGCTGCTTTGATAGGCTTGGTAGTGCTTGTCCTTTGGAGACCAGGATGACAGAGGAGGCTGCTCTCATGGAGTTGGAACATCTGATATTATTGTGGGTCTGGGGATCTCAGATTGTAGAGGCCAGTTATTTCTTTAACTATGCAAATTGGGATAATTTAAACAATGAAGAAGTTGTATTCCAGATGCCTTGACCTAGAGGAAGCTCTGGCACTGATTAGTAGATTGATTTCCAAAGCAAAGATAGTTGGTCAGATGACTAAAGTTTTGCTCAATTTGTGGAATTACACAAAATAGGAAGGTATTTTCAGCCACCCCAGTATAAAAATTTGGTAGCTTCCTCAATTTTGAGGTTTTGAGCCACTTTGTAGATACACACCCAATGACTAGAAGCTGAGTCCCATGAATAGGGCCAAAAAAACACTGCAAGTAATCTCAATACATAATCCTTCAATTTTTAATAAGGTATTTGTACCTTTTTTATTTGTACCTTTTTCACAGGGTAATGGTGTACAAAGGAGGAGGGATTATCTAGCTATTTCAAAGACTTATAGATATAGGTATGAGCTAACACCAATGCCAGGAACATGGACTGCTTTGATGAATTTCTGGTTAGAGTTTGTGCTTATGAAAGCAAGGAGATTAATGGATTTCTGCCCTAAATTCATATTATAGAATTCAGCTGTCAGTTTTTTATTTGATTTTGAAGGAACAGTATCTTGTTTTTAGTAAATCTAGTGCTTGTTTTTAGTAAATCTCTTTATCTTTACTTTGAATTACTTCTACTAGGAAATAATATGGAGTGATTTGTTTTAAATTTAATTTGATTCAGGTTCATAGTAATTCTTTTTTTCCTCTTAACTATATATTTGTTTTCAGAAGTACAACATACATAGTTGAATTCAACACCATCAGTACACATTTTTCTCAAGTTCACATGGACGATTCATCAAGACTGACTATGTTCTAGGCCATAAAACATATCTTAACACTTTAGAAAAAAATAGAAATCAATGTCTACTCTCAGACCACAATGATTTTAAACTAGAAATCAGTAACAGAAAGATAACTGGAAAATCCCCAAATACATGGAAATAAAGTATCATACTTTTAAATAACACTTTGGACAAAGAAGAAATCTCAAGAGAAATTTTAAAAATATTTTAAACCCATTGAAAATAAACACATGATATTAAAATTTGTGGGATGGAGTGAAAGAATTGCTTAGAGGGAAATTTATAGCAATGAATGTATATATTTGAACAAAAGAAAGGTTAAAGACAATAATCTAAGATTCCACCTTAGCAAACTACTAAAAAGAAAAGAAAAGAAAAGAAAAATAACCAGAAGAAAAGAAACAAAATAATAAAAATTTGAACAAAATTGATGAAACTGAAAATAGAAAATTAGGAAACCCTGTCTGCTCTAGGGGCTATGCATTAGGAGAGAAGACAAGATGGCAGAGTGGAAGACATTGAGCTCGGTTCTTCCCATAAGAACACCCAAAATAACAACTAACTGCTGAAGAACCAACAACAAAAAATACTGGAACCTGCCAAAAAAGATATTCTACATCCAAAGACAAAGAAGAAATCAGTGAGATGGTAGGAGGGGTGCACTCATAATATAAATAAATTGCATGCCCCCCAGGCTAGGAAACCCAAAAACTGGAGAATAATTATATTACAGAAGTTTTCCCACAGGAGTGAAATTTTTGAGCCTGATGTTAGGCTCCCCAGCTTGGGCTCTGGCATCAGAAGGAGGAGCCTCCAGAGCTTTTGGCATTGAAGGCCAGGCGTCTTGATTGCAGGAGTTCCACAGGACTGGGGGAAACAGAGACTCCACTCTTGGAGGATGCACACAAGTTCTCATGTGCACCAGCACCCAGGGCAAAGCTATGACTTCATAGGAGCCTGGACCACACCTACCTGTTGGTCTTGGAGGATCTCCTGGGGAGGTGGGGGGCTGACTGTGGCTCTGTGGCAACTGTGGGACATAAAACTTGGTAGCAGACATATCCAGGAGTACTCATCTGAAAGCTGACATCTTGCTTGCAACATAAGCACCAAGACCTGGCCCCACCCAACAGCCTGTAGGCTGCAGTGCTGAGATGCCTTAGGCCAGTCAACCAACATGGCAGGAACACAGTCCCACTCATCAACAGACAGGCTGCCTAAAAACTTCCTGATCCCACAGCCACCTCTACACACACCCCTTGATATGGCCCTGCCCACAAGAGGGGCAAGACTCAACTCCAGCCATGAGTGGGCAGGCAATGGCTCCTCCCACCAGGAAGCCTGCACAATCCTCGAGACCAGCCTCACCCACAAAGGGGCAGACACCAGAAGCAAGTAATGTACAATCCCACAGCCTGTGGAACTGAGCTTATAAACACAGGTCAGAACCTACCCTGGGCCCAGCTGGTCTCTGGGTATTAGATTATGACAAGGGAGTGTACTGCTGGGACACATAGCACATCCCCCACACAGGACCAATTCCCCATGGTCAAGAAACATAACTAATCTTCCACATACATAAAAATACAAGTAGAATTTTAGACAAAAAGAGATGGCAGAGGAAGATGTTCCAGATGAAGGAACAAGATAAAAACCCAGAAAAACAACTAAGTGAAGGGGAAATAGGCAATCCAACTAAGAAAGAATGCAGAGTAATGTTCATAAAGATGACCAAGGCACTCAGGAAGAGAATGGATGCACAGAGCGAGAAGTTACGTGAAGATTTTAACAAAGAATTAGAAAAAAAACTTGCCAAACAGAGTTGAAGAATACAATACCAGAAATACACTAGAAGGAATTAATAGCAGAATAAATAAGGCAGAAGAACAGAAAAGTGATCTGGAAGACAGAGTGGAGGAAATCACCACTGCAGAACAGATTAAAGAAAAAAGAAAGAGAGGAAATGAGGACAGTTTAAGAGACTACTGGGACAACATCAAACATACCAACATTCGCATTACAGGGGTGTCTGGAGAAGAGAGATAAAAGAGCCTGAGAATATATTTGAAGAGATAATAGCTGAAGACTTCCCTAACATGGGAAAGGAAACAGTCACCCAAGTCCAGGAAGCACAGAGATTACAATACAGAATCAACTCAAGGAGAAACATGCTGAGACACATAGCAATCAAACTGACAAAAAAAATGAAGAGAAAATATTGAAAGCTATGAGCAAAAGCAAAAATAACTTATAAGGGAACCTCCAGAAGGTCATCAGCTGATTTTTCAGCAGAAACTGCAGGCCAGAGGGAGTGGCACAATGTATTTAAAGTGATGGAAGGGAGAAACCTACAACCAAGAATACTCTATCCAGCAAGGCTCTTGTTCATATTTGACAGAGGAATCAAAAACTTTACAGAGAAGCAAAAAGCTAAGAGAATTCAGCACCACAAGACCAGCTTTACAACAAATACTAAAGGGACTTCTCTAAGCAAAAAAGAAAGGGCCACAGCAAGAAACAAGAAAAGTACAAAATGTGAAAGCAACAGTTAACACAAACATACAGTAAATATAGGAAATCATCCACATACATATATGATATCTAAAACAATAATTGTGAGAGGAGGAGAGTACAAATGCACAGTATTTGAAATACATTTGAAATTAAGAGATCAGTAACTTAAAACAATCATGGATATATATAGAGAGAGACTACTATAGCAAAACATCATGGTAATGGCAAACCAAAAATCTGTAATAGATATGCACATAAATAAGAAGAAGGAATCCAAATACAACACTAAGTAAAGCCATCAAATCATAAGAGAACAAACGAGGAAAGGAAAAGGCCTATGAAAACAAATCCAAAACAATTAACAAAATGGCAATACAAACATACATATAGATAATTACCCTAAATGTAAACAAATTAAATGCTTCAACCAAAAGACACAGACTGGCTGAATCGATGCAAAAACAGGACCTGTATATGCTGTTTACAAAACACCACTTCAGATCTAGAGGCACAAACAGACTGAAAGGGAAGGGATAGAAAAAGGTATTCCATGCAAATGGAAATCAATAGAAAGCTGGAATAGCAATACTTATATCAGACAAAATAGACTTTAAAATAAAGGCAAGAGACAAAGACTACATAATGATAAAGGGATCAACCCAAGAAGATACAACAATTGTAAATATATATGCACAAAACATAGGCTCACCTCAATATATAAGGCAAATGTTAACAGACATAAAAGGAGAAATCAACAGTAACACAATAATAGTGGGGGACTTTAACACCACATTTACACCAATGTACAGATCATACAGACAGAAAATCAGTGAGGAAACACAGGCCTTAAGTGACACATTAGACCCAATGAACTTAATTGATATTTATAGAACATTCATCCGAAAGCAGCAGAATACACATTCTTTTCAAGTGCACATGAAACATTCTCCAGGATAGATCATATACTGGGCCACAAAGCAAGCCTCAGTAAATTTAAGAAAATTGAAATTGTATCAAGCAACTTTTCTGACCACAATGCTATAAGATTAGAAATCAACCACAAGAAAAATACACAAACATCTAGAGGCTAAACAAAATGCTACTAAACAACCAATTAATCACTGTAGAAGTCAAAGAGGAAATCAGAAAATACCTAGAGACAAATGAAACCAGCAACATGAGGATCCAAAACCTATGGGATGCAGCAAAACAGTTCTGAGAGGGAACTTTTTACCAGTACATACATATGACAGGAAACAAGAAAAATCTAGAGGAAGAAGAGTGCCAAAAACCCAAAGTTAGCAGAAGGAAAGAAATCATAAAAGTCAGAGTAGAAGTAAATGAAATAGAGACTAAAAAAGAAATAGAAACAATCAAAATGTAAAAGCTAGTTCTCTGAAAAGATAAAATTAATCAACCTTTAGCCAGACTCATCAAGAAAAAAATGGGAGCAGGCCCAAATCAATAAAATTGGAAATGAAAAGGGAGAAGTTACAACTGACATCAAAGAAATTTAAATGGTTGCAAGAGAACACTACAAGCAACTACATGCCTATAAAATGGACAACCTGGAAGAAATGGACAAATTCTTAGAAAGGTACACTCTCCCAAGATGAACCAGGAAAAAATAGAAAATAGGAACAAGCCAACTAGAAGTACTGAAATTGAAACTGTAATTTAAAAAAATCCCAACAAACAAATGTCCAGGACTAGGTGGCTTCACAGGCAAATTCTATCAGACATTTAGAAAAGAGTTAACACCTATCTTTCTGAAACTGTTCCAAAAACTTGCAGAGGAAGGAACACTTCCAAACTCAGTCTATGAGGTCACCACCATCACCCAGATAACAAAACCAGAGAAATATACCACAAAAAACCAAAATTACAGGCCAGTATCACTGATGAACATAGATGACAAAAGTCCTCAACAAAATTCTAGCAATCCAATAATACATTAAAAGGATCAAACACCATGATCAATTGGGATTTATCCCAGGGGTGGAAGGATTTTTCAATATACACAAATCAATGACTGTCATATACCACATTAACAAACTGAAGAATAAAAACGATATGATCATCTCAATGCATGCAGAAAAAGTTTTTGACAAAATCCAACACTCATTTGTGACAAAAACTCTCCAGAAAGTGGACATAGAGGGAAAATACGTCAACATAATAAAGGTCATATATGACAATTACACCTAACATCATACTCAATGGTGAAAATCTGAAAAAATTTTCTGTAAGATCAGGAACAAGACAAGGATGCCCATTCTCACCACTTTGATTCAACAGTTTTGGAAGACCTAGCCATGGAAGTCAGAGAAGAAAAAGAAATAAAAGGAATCCAAATTGGAAAAGAAGTAATAAACTGTCACTGTTTGCAGATGACATGATATCAAACATAGGAAATCTTAAAGATGCTACCAGAAAACAACTAGAGCTCATCAAATGAATTCAGAAAATTTGCAGGATACAAAATTAATACACAGAAATCTGTTGCATTTCTATACACTAACAATGAAAGATCAGAAAGAGAAATTAAGACAACCATCCCATATACCATGTTATCAAAAAGAATAAAATATCTAGGAATAAACCTACCTAAAGAGGCAAAAGAGCTGTACTCTGAAAAATATAAGATGCTGATGGAAGAAATCGAAGATGATACAAACAGATGGAAAGATATACCATGTTCTTGGATAGGAAGAATCAATATTGTCAAAATGACTTTACTACCCAAGGTAATCTACAGATTCATTGCAATTCCTAAAAATTACCAACAGTATTTTTCACAGAACTAGAACAACAAAAAAAAATTTAATGTCTATGGAAACACAAAAGACCCCAAATAGCCAAAACAATCTTGAGAAAGAAAAACTAAGCTGGAAGAATGAGATTCCCTGACTTCAGACTATACTACAAAGCTACAGTAATCAAAACAGTATGGTACTGGCACAAAAACACAAATGTAGGTCAATAAAACAGGATAGAAAAGCCCAGAAATAAATGCATGTATTTCTGGTCAATTAATCTGTTACAAAGGAGGCAAGAATATACAATGGAGAAAAGACAGTCTCCTCAATGAGTTGTGTTGGGAAAACTGGACAGCTACATGTAAAAGAATGAAATTAGAATATTCTCTTACACCATACACAAAAATAAACTCAAAATGGATTAAGGACCTAAATGTAAATCAGGTACTATTAATCTCCCAGAGGAAAACATAGGCCAAACACTCTTTGATGTAAATCACAGCAATATCTTTTTGTATCCGTCTTCAAGAGTAATGGAAATAAACACAAAAATAAACACATGAGACCTAATTAAACTTAAAAGCTTTTGCACAACAAAGGAATCCATAAACAAAACAAAAATACAACCTACAGGATTGGAGAAAATATCTGCAAATGATGTGACTGACAAAGGATTAATCTCCAAAAAAGAGCTCATACAACTCAATATCAAAAATAAATTTAAAAAATGGGTACAAAATCTAAAAAGACATTTCTCCAAAGAAGACACACAGATGGCCAACAGGCACATGAAAAAGATGTTCAACATCACTAAGTATTAGAGAAATGCAAATCAAAACTACAGTGAGGTATCACCTCACATTAGTCAGAATGGCCAACATCAAAAAGCCTACAAACAGTAAATGCTGGTGAGGGTGTAGAGGAAAGGGAACCCCCCTACATTGTTGGTGGGAATGTAAATTGGTATAACCACTATGGAGAATATGGAGGTTCCTTAGAAAACTAAAAATAGAGCTACTATATGATTCAGCAATCCCACTCATGGGCATATATCTGGAGACACCATAATGTCTCCATGACATGCACCCCAATATTCATTGCAACACTATGTACAATAGCTAAGACATGGAAGCAGCCTAAGTGTCCATTGAAAGATGAATGGATAAAGAAGATGTGGTATATTTATACAGTGGCATATCTCTCAAACTTTAAAAAGAATGAAATAATGTCATTTGCAGCAACATGGATGGACCTTAAGATTATCATAAGTGAAGCAAGCCAGAGAAAGGCAAATGTCATATGATATCACTCATATGTATAATTTTCAATAAAAATTTTAAAAAGTAAAAAAGTAAAATTAAAGAAAATAGGAAATCATCAGAGGAAATGAAACCAAAAGCCAGTTCTTTAAAAAGCTCAATAAAATTCAAAAGCCTCTATTCAGCCTAAGTACAAAAAAATGAGAGAGTACATATATTACTAATAAGTACTAATATATGTGGAACTGAAGACTTACATCTGCAGAAGAACCTGCACATGGATGTTTTTATAGTAGTAAATACATAATTTACTAAACTTGGAGGCAACTTAGATGTCATTCAGTAGGTAAATGGATAAATAAACTATAGTACATCCAGATAATGGAATATTATTTAGCACTAAAGAGAAATGAGTTACCAAGCCATGAAAAGACATGAAGGAAACTTAAATGCATATTGCTAAGTTAGAGAAACCAATCTGTAAAGGCCATGTACTATATGATTCCAACAATATGTAATTCTTGAAAAGGTACACCTATGGAGACATAAAAAGTTCAGTCATTGCCAACGGTAAGGGACAGGAAAGAGATGAATAGGCAGAGCATAGAGGATTTTAAGGCAGTAAAAATACTCTGTATATTATAATTATGGATATGTCATTAAACATTTGTCCAAATCCATAGAATGTACAACATCAAGAGTGAACTATGAACTCTGAACAACTATGATGTGTCAATATAGGTTCATCCTTGGTAAAAAATATACCATTCTGACAAGTGATGTTGATAATGGAGATTATGCATGTGTATGAGCAGAGGGCATGTGGGAAGTATCTCTGTACTTTCAGTTTCTTTTCAAACCTAAAACAGTTTTAACAAATAAAATATTAAAAAAGCACAACCTACAGAATGGGAGGCAAGATTTGCAAATTATATCTCTGATAATGATTTAATATCCAAAATATTTAAAGAACTTCTACAATTCAAAAACAAAAACAATCTAAGTAAAAAATTGGATGAAGGACTAGAGTATTCTTTCTCCAAAGAAGATGTCAAATGGTCAGTAAGAATCTGAAAAGATGCTCAATATTATTAGTCATTAGAGAAATGCAAATCAGAATCATAATAAGATATCACTTTCCACCTACTAAGATGGGTATAATTAACAGAAAAACAAAAGTGGAAAATAATTTTAAGCAATGATATGGAGAAATTGTAATTTCTGTAATAGTCACTTGATTAGAGTCATAAAGGAAATTAGAGGTTATCAGGGACTAAAAAGGAGGAGGAATTGGGAGTTTTTGCTCAATGGGTACAGAGTTTCTGTTCGGGGTATTAAATTAGGTTTGGAAATAGATAGTGGTTATTGTTGCACAACAAAAACTGAATATAATGTCACTGAACCACACATTTAAAAATTGTTAAAAGGGCACATTTTATACATTTATATATAACCACAATAAATATTATCTTTTAAAAAATTGAACCGGTGCTAGAACAATTTACATCTACATGCCAAAAAACAATCGGTCTAGGCATGAGCTACCTACACTTTTCACTTTTACAAAGATTAATTCAAAATAGATCATATACCTAAATTAAAAACAAGCTATAAAACTCCTAAAAAATAGCATAGGTGAAAATCTAAGTAACATTTTGTCAAAAACATAATCCATGAAAGAAAAATGTTAAGTTGAACTTTATTAAATTAGTAACTTCTGCTCTGCAAAAGACATAAAGAGAATGAAAATACTAGCTTAAGACTGGAAGAAAATATTTGCAAAACGTGTACGTGATAAATGACTAATATCCAAAACATACATGTTTAAAACCCAACAATAAGAAAACAAAAAACCCAATTAAAAATGAGCTAAAGATCTGAACAGACACCATATCAAAGAAGATGTAAGATAGTGACTAAGCATATGAAAAGATCTCAGTATCATATGTCAATAAGTAATTGCAAATTAAAGCAACAATGAGATATTACTACACACCTATTAAGAATACCTAACATCCAAAAACCCACCAATACCAAATGTGGATGAAGATGCAGAGCAATAGGAACTTTTTCATTACTGGTGGGAATGCAAAATGACAGAGCCACTTTGAAAGACAATTTGCTAAATTTCCTATATAGCTAAACATAGGCTTACCATATGACCTGGCAATCAAGCTGCTAGACATCTACCCAGTTTTACTGAAATTATTCTGTGTGATACTGTAAGGGTGGATTTATGACATTATACATTTCCCAAAACATTTAAAAACTATACAACTTATGGTTTAATGTAAACTATGAACTTAAGTTAATAGTTATGTGTCAGTATTATTCATTAATTGTTAAAAGATGTTAATAATGGGACACTGTGAATGTGTAGGGTATATAGTAATCTCTGTACTTCCTGATTTATTTTTATGTAAGTTTAAAATTTTCTTTAAAATAATCTATTAATCACAAGAAAATAAAGTGATGCTCTGTATACCAAATTTGCCTATGAAATCTTGAACAAATGATATTTTTCTGAAAATCAGTGCCAGAAAGTAGGTATCAAAGTATTCAAATTCTCTCTCTCTATTCTGTCTTTCTCTCTTTTTGTCTTATGTTTCTCATTTATTTATATGTATTTTGATTATTCTCATGATTCCTATTTCTCAAAATACCTCCTTGTAACCTCTAACCATTTTCTTTCTAAATCCTTTGTATGAAAGAAGAAAGGCAGTATATTCTTGTTGGATGGCATAGCAATTTTGTTAAAATGGCTTCTACTCTGTTAATAAATTAATTAAAACATGGGGTACTAGGAACTTATACTTTCATTACTATAATATCCCCAAAGTAAATCAAGTTTGAGAAAGCATCAAGACACAGTATGAATTTATATTACACTATGTTATTATAACATTAGGTATACACTTTAAAAGAGATAAAGTCTTTGTTCTGTTTATTAATTTGTCATTTCTTTTTATTTACTCTACTGATAGAGATATAATTTTAAAAGACTACATGGTATATTAACATTTAAAGATTTACACAATTTATTTCAATCTTTAACTATTTATTCAGTATGATTAAAGGGAAGCAGGCATGCCTGATTTGTTTGAATAGGTCACTTGTACCAATAAATCCTAAAAATTTCAACTCTGATCCGGATAATAAAACATGCTTTAAAGTGCACTTTTAGCATTTTCTTTATAATAAGGAATATTTTAAATGACAATGGTAATCTAAGAAATTAAGCAAGTTTAATAAGGATCCAAAATAGTTAATCCTTCACTCAGTTTTTTGTATGTTGATTCTTATTTGCTTGTATATACAATGTCAAAATGCTGAAAATATTCTGTCTATAAATTATCCAACAGAAATAACTTATTAATTAAAAATGGAACGAGCTTCAAGATGGCAGAAGAGTAAGACGTGGAGATCATCTTCCTCCTCATAAATACATCAGAAATACACCTACGTGTGGAACAACCCCTACAGAACACCTACTGAATGCTAGCATAAGAACCCAGACCTCCCAAAAGGCAAGAAACTCCCCATGTACCTGGGTAGGGCAAAAGAAAAAAGAAAAAACAGAGACAAAAGAATAGAGACAGGACCTGCACCAGTGGGAGGGAGTTGTGAAGGAGGAAAGGTTTCTACACACTAGGAAGCCTCTTCTCGGGTGGAGACTGCAGGTGGCCGAGGGGGGAAGCTTCAGAGCCACAGAGGAAAGCACAGCAACAGGGGTGCAGAGGGCAAAATGGAGAGATTCTTGCACAGAAGATTGGTGCCAACCAGCACTCACCAGCCCAAGAGGCTTGTCTGCTCACCTGCCAGGACAGCTGGGGGCTGGGAGCTGAGGCTCGGGCTTCAGAGGTCGGATCCCAGGGAGAGGACTGGAGTTGACTGCATGAACACAGCCTGAAGGGGGCTAGTGTGCCACAGCTAGCCTGGAGTTTGTCTAGGAGAAGGTCTGGAGCTACCAAAGAGGCAAGAGACTTTTTCATGCCTCTTTGTTTTCTGGTGTAGGAAGAGAGGGGATTCAGAGCACTGCCTAAACGAGCTACAGAGACGGGCGCGAGCCACGGCTATCAGCACAGACCCCACAGATGGGCATGAGATGCTAAGGTTGCTGCTGCAGCCACCAATAAGCCTGTGTGCAAGCACAGGTCACTATCCACACCTCCCTGTCCCAGGAGCCTGTGCAGCCTTCCATTGCCAGGGACCAGCAATCCAGGGACAACTTCCCCAGGAGAACACATGGCACACCTCAGGCTGGTGCAACATCACACTGGCCTCTGCCACCAAAGACTCGCACCACATTCCATGCCCCTCCCTCCTCCAGGCCTGAGTGAACCAGAGCTCCCTAATCAGCTGCATTTTTTTTTTTCTCCCGGTATGCGGGCCTCTCACTGTTGTGGCCTCTCCCGTTGTGGAGCACAGGCTCTGGACGTGCAGGCTCAGCGGCCATGGCTCATGGGCCTAGCTGCTCTGCTGCATGTGGGATCTTCCCGGACCGGGTCACAAACCCATGTCTCCTTTATCAGCAGGTGGAGGCTCAACCACTGCGTCACCAGGGAAGCCCTCAGCTGCACTTTCAACCCCGTCCTGTCTGGGCAGGAACAGACGCCCTCAGCTGACCAACACACAGAGGTGGGGCCAAATCCAAAGCTGAACCCCAGGAGCTGTGCGAACAAAGAAGAGAAAGGCAAATTTCTCCCAGCAGCCTCAGAAGCAGCAGATTAAAACTCCACAATCAACTTGATGTACCCTGCATCTGTGAAATACCTGAATCCACAATGAATCATCCCAAATTGAGGCAGTGGACTTTAGGAGCAATGATATATATATATATATATATATATATATATATATATATATATATATATATATATATATATATATATATTTCCTTTTTGTCTTTTTGTGAGTGTATATGTATATGCTTCTGTGTGTGAAAAGCTTTGCTTTTACCATGTTTCCTACGGTTCTTTCTGTCCGTTTTTTGGGGTTTTTTTTTTAGTATAGTTTTTAGTGCGTTATCATTGGTGGATTTGTTTTTTGGTTTGGTGGCTCTCTTCTTTCTTTCTTCTTTTTTATTACTTAAATTTCTTTTTAATTTTTAATAATTATTTTTTATTTTAATAACTTTATTTTATCCTTCCTTCCTTCCTTTCTTCCTTCCTTCCCTCCCTCCTTCCTTCCTTCCTTTCTTTTATCCCTTTTATTCTGAGCCATGTGAATGACAGGGTCTTGGTGCTCTGACTGGGCATCAGGCCTGTGCATCTGAGGTGGGAGAGCCGAGTTCAGGACATTGGTCCACCAGAGACCTCCCAGCTACATGTAATATCAAACAGCGAAATTCTCCCAGAGATCTCCAACTCAATGCCAAGACCCAGCTCCACTCAATGACCAGCAAGCTGCAGTCCTGACACCATATGCCAAACAACTAGCAAGACACGAACATACCCCACCTGTTAGCAGAGAGGCTGCCTAAAATCATAGTAAGGTCACATACACCCCAAAACACACCACCAGACATGGACCTGCCCAACAGAAAGAAAAGACCCAGCCTCATCCACCAGAACACAGGCACTAGTCCCCTCCACCAGGAAGCCTACACAACCCACTGAACCAAATTTAGCCACTGGAGGCAGATACCATAAACAACGGGAACTACGAACCTGCAGCCTGCTAAGAGGAGACCCCAAACACATTAAGTTAAGCAAAATAAGAAGACAGAGAAACACACAGAAGATGAAGGAGCAAGGTAAAAGCCCACAAGACCAAACACATGAGGAGGGAACAGGCAGTCTACCTGAAAAAGAGTTCAGAATAATGATAGTAAAGATAATCCAAAATCTTGCAAACAGAATGGAGAAAATACAAGAAAGATTTAATAAGGACCTAGAAGAACTAAAAAGCAAACAAACAAAGATGAACAACACCATAAGTGAAATTAGAAATACTCTAGAAGGAATCAGTAGCAGAATAACTGAGGCAGAAGAATGGATAAGTGACCTGGAAGATAAAATAGTGGAAATAACTACTGCAGAGCAGCAGAAAGAAAAAAGAATTGAGGACAGTCTCAGAGACCTCTGGGACAATATTAAAAGCACCAACATTTGAATTACAGGGGTCCCAGAAGAAAAAGAAAAAAGAAAGAGACTGAGAAAATATTTGAAGAGATTATAGTTGAAAACTTCCCTAATATGGGAAAGGAAATAGTTAGGTCCAGGAAGCACAGAGAGTCCCATACAGGATAAATCAAAGGAGAAACACACCAAGACACATATTAATCAAACTATCAAAAATTAAATACAGGGCTTCCCCGGTGGCACAGTAGTTGAGAATCCGCCTGCCAATGCAGGGGACCTGGGTTCAAGCCCTGGTCCAGGAAGATCCCACATGCCGCCAAGCAACTAAGCCCATGAGCCACAACTACTGAGCTTGTGCTCTAGAGCCCATAAGCCACAACTACTGAGCCCACATGCTGAAACTACGGAAGTCTGCATGACTAGGGCCCATGCTATGAACAAGAGAAGCCACAGCAATGAAAAGCCTGTGCAGGGCAACAAAGAATAGCCCCTGCTCTCCACAACAAGAGGAAGCCTGCATGCACCAATGAAGACCCAACACAGCCAAAAATAAATAAAAAATAAATAAATTTATTTAAAAAAAATTAAATACGAAGAAAAAATATTAAAAGCAGCAAGAGAAAAACAGCAAAAAATTTGCAAAGAAATCCCCATAAGTTTAACAGCTGATCTTTCAGCAGAAACTCTGCAAGCCAGAAGGGAGTGGCAAGACATATTTAAAGTGATGAAAGGGTAAAACCTACAACCAAGATTACCCAGCAAGGATCTCATTCAGATTCGATGGAGAAGTTAAAACCTTTACAGCAAGCAAAAGCTAAGAGAATTCAGTACCACCAAACCAACTTTACAACAAATGCTAAAGGAACTTCTCTAGGCAAGAAACACAAGGCAAGGAAAAGACCTACAATAACAAATGCAAAACAATTAAGAAAATGGTAATAGGAACATACATATCAATAATTACCTTAAATGTAAATGGATTAAATGCTTCAATGAAAAGACATACACTGGCTGAATGGATACAAAAATAAGACCCATATATATGCTGTCTACAAGAGACCCACTTCAGACCTAGGGACACATACAGACTGAAAGTGAGCGGATGGAAAAATATATTCCATAAAAATGGAAATCAAAAGAAAGTAGGGGAAGCAATACTCATATCAGACAATACAGACTTTAAAATAAAGACTATTACAAGAGACAAAGAAGGATACTACATAATAATCAAGGGCTCAATCCAAGAAGATATAACAATTGTTAATATCTATGTACCCAACATAGGAACACCTCAATACATAAGGCAAATACTAACAGCCATAAAAGGGGAAATCAACAGTAACACAATCATAGTAGGGGACTTTAAAACCCCACTTTCACCAATGGACAGATCATCCAAAGTGAAAATAAATAAGGAAAAACAAGCTTTAAATGATACATTAAATAAGATGGACTTAATTGATATTTATAGCACATTCCATCCAAAAACAACAGAATACACTTTCTTGTCAAGTGCTCATGTAACATTCTCCAGGACAGATCATATCTTGGGTCACAAATCAAGCCTTGGGAAATTTAAGAAAATTGAAATTGTATCAAGTATCTTTTCTGACCACAATGATATGACACTAGACATCAATTAGAGGAAAAAAATCTATAAAAAGTACAAACACATGGAAGCTAAACAGTACACTACTTAATAACCAAGAGATCACTGAAGAAATCAAAGAGGAAATTTAAAAAATACATAGAAACAAATGACAATGAAAACAATATGACCTCAAACCTATGGGATTCAGCAAAAGCAGTTCTAAGAGGGAAGCTTATAGCAATACAATTCTACCTTAAGTAACAAATATCTCAAACAAACAACCTAAACTTACACCTAAAGCAATTAGAGAAAGAAGAACAAAAATACCCAAAGTTAGCAGAAGGAAAGAAATCATAAAGATCAGATCAGAAAGGAATGAAAAACAAATGAAGGAAACAATAGCAAAGATCAATAAAACTAAAAGCTGGTTCTCTGAGAAGATAAAGAAAAGTGACAAACCATTAGCCAGACTCATCAAGAAAAAAAGGGAGAAGATTCAAATCAATAGAATTAGAAAAGAAAACGAAGTGACAGCCAACACTGCAGAAATACAAAGGATCATAGGAGATTACTACAAGCAACTATATGCCAATAAAATGGACAACGTGGAAGAAATGGACATATTCTTATAAAAGCACAACCTTCCAAAACTGAACCAGGAAGAAATAGAAAATATGAACAGACCGATCACAAGCACTGAAATTGAAACTGTGATTAAAAATCTTCCAACAAACAAAAACCCAGGATCAGATGGCTTCACAGGTGACTTCTATCAAACATTTAGAGAAGAGCTAACACCTATCCTTCTCAAAGTCTTTTAAAAGATAGCAGAGGGAGGAACACTCCCAAACTCATTCTACAAGGCCACCATCACCCTGATACCAAAAGCAGACAAAGGTGTCACAAAGAAAGAACACTACAGGCCAATATCACTGATGAACATAGATGAAAAATCCTCAACAAAATACTAGCAAACAGAATCCAACAGCACATTAAAAGGATCATACACCATGATCAAGTGGGGTTTACCCCAGGAATGCAAGGATTATTCAATATATGCAAATCAATCAATGTGATATATGATATTAACAAATTGAATAAAAATTGCATGATCATCTCAAAAGATGTAGAAAAAACTTTCAACAAAATTCAACCCCCATTTATGATAAAAACCCTCCAGAAAGTAGGCATAGAGGGAACTTGCCTCAACATAATAAAGGCCATATATAACAAACCCACAGCC
The DNA here is from genome assembly GCF_026419965.1 of Kogia breviceps. NCBI lineage: Eukaryota > Metazoa > Chordata > Mammalia > Artiodactyla > Physeteridae > Kogia > Kogia breviceps. The sequence continues at coordinate 39,091,362 of NC_081315.1, forward strand.
AACATCATCCTCAATGGTGAAAAACTGAAACCATTTCCACTAAGATGAGGAACAAGACAATGTTGTCCACTGTCAACACTATTATTCAACATAGTTTTGGAGGTTTTAGCCACAGCAATCAGAGAAGAAAAAGAAATAAAAGGAACCCAAATCGGAAAAGAAGCTGTCACTGTTTGCAGACGACATGATAGGATACATAGAGAATCCTAAAGATGCTACCAGAAAATTACTAGAGGTAATCAATGAATTTGATAAAGTAGCAGGATACAAAATTAATGCCCAGAAATCTCTTGCATTCCTATACACTAATGATGAAAAATCTGAAAAGGAAATTAAGGAAACACTCCCCTTTACCACTGCAATAAAAAGTATAAAATACCTAGGAATAAACCACCAAAGGAGACAAAAGACCTGCATGCAGAAAACTATAAGACACTGATGAAAGAAAGATGATATATATATAGATGGAGAGAGATACGATGTTCTTGGATTGGAAGAATCAACATTGTGAAAATGACTATACTACCCAAAGCAATCTACAGAGTCAATACAATCCCTATTAAACTACCAATGGCATTCTTCACAGAACTAGAATAAAAAATTTCACAATTTGTATGGAAACACAAAAGACCCCGAATAACCAAAGCAATCTTGAGAACAAAAAATGCAGCTGGAGGAATCAGGTTCCCTGACTTCAGACTATACTACAGAGCTACAGTAATCAAGACAGTATGGTACTGGCACAAAAACAGAACTATAGATCAGTGGAACAGGATAGAAAGCCCAGAGATAAACTAACATGCATATGGTCACCTTATTTTTGATAACAGACGCAAGAGTATACAATGGAGAAAAGACAGCCTCTTCAATAAGTGGTTCTGGGAAAACTGGACAGCTACATGTAAAAGAATGAAATTAGAACACTCCCTAACACCATACACAAAAATATACTTGAAATGGATTAAAGACCTAAATATAAGGCCAGACACTATAAAACTCTTAGAGGAAAACATAGGCACAACACTCTATGACATAAATCACAAGATCCTTTTGACCTACCTCCTAGAGAAATGGAAATAAAAATAAACAATTGGGACCTAATGAAACTTAAAAGCTTTTGCACAGCAAAGGAAACCATAAACAACACAGAAAGACCACCCTCAGAATGGGAGAAAATATTTGCAAATGAAGCAACTGACTAAGGATTAATCTCCAAAATTTACAAGCAGCACATGCAGCTCAATATCAGAAAACATACAACCCAATCCCAAAATGGGCAGAAGACCTAAATAGATATTATTCCAAAGAAGATATACAGATTGCCAACAAAGATACGAAAGAATGCCCAACATCATTAATCATTAGAGAAATGCACATCAAAACTACAGTGACAGGGGTTCCCTGGTGGCACAGTGGTTGACAATCCATCTGCCGATGCAGGGGACACGGGTTCGTGTCCCAGTCCAGGAAGATCCCACATGCTGCAGAGTGGCATCCGGGACTTCTGTTGTTTAAGTCCCATGAGCCATAGCCACTAAGCCTGTGCATCTGCAGCCTGTGCTCCGCCATGGGAGAGGCCACAACAGTGAGAGGCCCGCATGCCACAAAAACAAAAAAGGATACAAAACTACAGTGACATATCATCACACACCAGTCAGAATGGCCATCATCAAAAAAGTTGCAAACAATAAATGCTGGAGAGGGTGTGGAGAAAAGGGAACCCTCTTGCACTGTTGGTGGGAATGTAAAATTGATACAGCCACTATGGAGAACAATATGGAATTTCCTTAAGAAACTAAAAACAGAACCGCCATACAATCCAGCAATCCCACTGCTGGGCATACCCTAAGAAAATCATAATTCAAAAAGAGTCATGTACCACAATGTTCATTGCAGCTCTATTTACAATAGCCAGGACATGGAAGTAACCTAAGTGTCCATCGAAAGATGAATAGATAAAGAAGATGTGGCACATATATACAATGGAATATTACTCAATCATAAAAAGAAACAAAATTGAGTTATTTGTAGTGAGGTGGATGGACCTAGAGTCTGTCATACAGAGTGAAGTAAGTCAGAAAGAGAAAAACAAATACCGTATGCTAACACATATGTACGGAATCTAAAAAAAAAAAGGTCATGAAGAACCTAGTGGAAAGACGGGAATAAAGACACAGACCTAATAGAGAATGGACTTGAGGACATGGGGAGGGGGAAGGGTAAGCTGGGACAAAGTGAGAAAGTGGCATGTACATATATACACTACCAAATGTAAAACCGATAGCTAGTGGGAAGCAGCCGCATAGCACAGGGAGATCAGCTCGGTTCTTTGTGACCACCTAGAGGAGTGGGATAGGGAGGGTAGGAGGGAGGGTGATGGAAGAGGAAAGAGATATGGGGATATATGTATATGTATAGCTGATTCACTTTGTTATAAAGCAGAAACTAACATACCATTGTAAAGCAATTATACTCCAATAAAAAGAAAATAAAAAGAAAAACAATAAAAATGGAAATTGCCTATGATGTATTATTTATAGTAGTGTCAAAATTCATGAACAGTTTACATCATTCATTTAATACATCGCTATTGAGCTTATCAAGAACCAAACACTGTTATGATCATTGATGATACAGGAGTGAATGAAATAGTCAGGATCCTTGTGGCATTGTACTATTAACTAGTAAGTAAACAATAAGTTAAAACATATTATAAGAATTATGTAGAAAATAAATAGCTTACTACAATTAGAAAAAAGCAGAAATATTCTGCCCCCCCTTTTTTTGAGAGTGTGCATTCAGGATAAACCTTTAAGAGGTAAAATAAGACCAAGAGACTAGGAAAACTAGGGTAGGCGAGAAAAATAAAGGAACAGCACATGTAAAGATCGTCAGATAAGAAAGTGTGTTAAGAATTGAAAGAATATCTGTGCTACGGCAGAGTGAAGGTGAGTTAGTGACATGAACTAGACTTGGAGATGTAAGTACAAATCAAGTAATACAGAACCTAATGAGACGTGTTATGGGCTGAGATGTGTAACCTAAAAATCCAGACTTAAGCTCCAGTACCTTAGAATGTATTTAGGAGATAAGGACTTTAAAGAGATGAGTGAATTAAAATGGGACCGTTGTGTCAGGCTCGAATCCAATATAACTGGTGTCTTATAAAACAAGGAAGAGACACCAGGGGTACCTGTGTATAGAGGGACAAAGATGTAAAGTAGCAACAAGACAGCAGTCATCTGCAAGTCAAGGGGAGCCCTCAGAGGAAGACAACTCTGCTGGCACCTTGATGTTAGACTTCTAGCATCCAGGACTTCTGTTGTTTAACTCCCACAGTCTGTGTTATTTTGTTATTGCAGCTGTAGCAAGCTAATACAATGTGGTAGGGAGTTAGCACATTGTTTGTTCAAAAATGCAATGAGAAAGCTTTTATGTAAGAGTATGACATGATGTGATTCACACTTTTTAAAGACTTTTGCTTTAAAGAGCAGCACGATGGAGATGGGAAATCCAATTAAGAAGCTTTTGAAATTATTAAGTTGAGCAAATTAGGAAGCCTGAATTATGCATAATTTTGAATTATGGGTTCAAAAATACATTTTAATAATATATCCTCAGAAATATTTATATATCACTGAGAATGTGGAAAAGCAATAGTTAAAAATTGTTATTTGCATTTAACATTCCATGCGTCAGTAAATTTAAGAATATACCAGTTTTAAATGTATTTGTTCATTTCAAAAAATGGCTCTAGTCAATATCAATCATCAAATTTCCATATCTATCTTTTGAATAGTGAAGGGAGTAATATGGGTGTTTTTTTTATTTGTTTGTTGTTGTTGTTGTTGTTTTGTGTTAGTTATATGAAAATATTGATCTCATGTGAAATTCAGAACTGACTCTTTAGAAAAGATTACAAAGATCCCTTCAAAGTTAGAGATTTTTTTCCATTATTCAGACAAAATGCCTTAAGCGGCCACCTATTCTTCTATCCTAAGTATTTGTTTTCTCAGGACCACTTAATTCCTTTTAATTAAAGCTAGAATAAATTATTTATCAAATGCTAACAATTAGCATTAGTAGTAGCATAATTAGCCACAACTAACATTATACTCAATGGTGAAAAACTGAAAGCTCTCCCTTTAAGATGAGGAACAAGACAAGGATGATCACCTTTACCACCTTTTTTCAACCTAGTATGGGAAGTCTTAGAGCAATTAGGTAAGAAAAAGAAATAAAAGGCATTCAAATCAGAAAGGAAGAAGTAAAACTATCACCAGTGCAGATGACATGATATAACATATAGAAAATCCTAAAGGCTCCACCAAAAAACTGTTAGAACCAATAAAGGAATTCAGTAAAGTTGCAGGATATAAAATCAATATACAAAATTTGGTTGCATATCTATATACTAATAATGAACTATCAGAAAGAGAAATTAAGAAAATCTCATTTACAATTATACCAAAAAGAACAAAATGCTTAGGAATAAACTTAACAAAGGTGAAAGACATGTACACTGAAAACTATAAGACAGTAATGGAAGAAATTGAGAAAAATATAAACAGAAAAATATTTCATGCTTTTGTATTGAAAGAACTAATACTGATAAAATGTCCCAATACTACCCAAAGCAATTTACAGATTCAGTGCAATTCTTATCAGAATTCTAATAGCACAGTTCTATAAATAGAACAAACAATCCTAAAATTTGTAAGGAACCACAAAAACCCCGAATAGGAGAACGAATCTTGAGAAAGAACAGAGCTGGAGACATCATGCTCTTTGATTTAAAATTATGTATATATACAAAAGTTTAATATTAATTTTAATAATATTTCACTATATATATAATGAAACATTATTCAGCCATAAAAAATGGAATAATGCCATTTGGGACAAGGATGGAGTTGTAGGGCATTATCCTAAGTAAATAAGTCAGACAGAGGAAGACAAATACCATATGATCTCATTTGTATGTGGAAGCTTAAAAAAAAAATCTCAAGCAAGCTCATAGATACAGAGAACAGAGATTGGTAGATTGGTGGTGGCCAGAGGAAGGGGTAGGGGGGCAAAATAGATGAACGGTGTAAAAGTTACAAACTTCCAGGTATAAAATAAGTAAGTGATGGAGATTTACTAAACAACATGGTGACTATAGTTAATAGTTCTGTACCACATATTTGAAAGTTGCTAAGAGAGTAAAACTTAAAAGTTCTTGTCACAAGAAAAAATAAATTGTCCTTGTGTGGTGATGGATGTTAACTAGACTTATTGTGGTGATCATTTTGTAATATATACAAATATTGAATGATTATGTTGTACACCTGAAACTAAATATATGTCAATTATACGTGAATTAAAAATGCTAATAATTTACTAACAACTGATAATATATATCACAATTTATGGAAGGTTTATTTAATTGTTTCTGATGAAGAATATGTCAGCCATGCTAATAGTATCTAAATACAAAATCCCCAAATAAGAGAAGAAGCAGGCAGAGTTGTATAAAGAGATCAATAATTAAGACTTGACATCATGGCAGGTAATTAGCATATATATCAAAAGTATAAAACTCCTAAGATTTAGAATCAAAATGCTTATGTATATACATATTAAAAGACCACCAATATCCTTTTCTCTACACAACTCTCCATTCTTTTTTTTAATTATTTTATAATGCTGAATGTTGATAAATGCATGTTAAAAATTTTTCAAAGAGTAATGGAATTAGTTTAAAATGCACTGTATCACCAAAGCATGCAAATACTTTCTTTAAAAATAGATATGTATCAATACATATGACAATGAAGATGCTCAGGAGAATCATTTTAACACAAATATAGAATATAAAATATATACTTGGACATTAATGATGAGAAAAGGAGAGAACTAGCTAAATAAAGATAATAATGTTAAAAAAATAAAATGAACTAAAGGTTCATTTTGCTAAATATAACATAGTGAGAGTTAACTGCTTATTAAAACCAAATACACATGGGTACAAAACATTCATTTAAATCCAGGTCTTCTAATAGCAATAGACTGACATCAGGTAATATATGTGGACTAACTTCAGCTAATATATGTAATGACAATTGCAGTATAATCTTATTATATATAATGAATATTCCATCCCTGTTCAAGCAATAAATTTTCTGTTAGTCTCACCCTACTGTAGTTGATGTTTTTATTGTATTGTTCTTATATGTATTTTAGTGTATGTTATGGGTTGAACTGTGTCTCCTCAAAAGGTATTGATAAGTTGAAGCCCTAAGCTGCAGTACCTCTAAATGTGACTCTATTTGAGAATTGGTCATTGCAGATGTAATTAGTTAAGATGAGGCTGCACTGAAGTGGGGTGGGCCCTTAATCCAAAATGAGTGCTGTCCTTTAAGAGGGGGGTAAATTTGCATATAGACAGAGTTAAGATATCCATATTAAGATGGAGTCAGAGATTGAGGTTATACTATCACAAGCCAAGGAATGTCTGGGGCTACCAGAAGCTGGGAAAGGAAAGAAAGGATCGTACCCCAGAGGCTTCAGAGGCAACATGGCTCTCCCAACACCTTGATTTGAACTTTCTAGCCTCAATTACTGAAAGAGAATAAATCTCTGTGTTTCAAGCTGTCTAGTTTGTGGTACTTTGTTCCATCAACCCTAGGAAATTAATACAGGGTATATAACATTATTAGTTGAGTAAATGAAAAATAGATATCTTGAAGAAAATATCCATTTATACTAATATCTGTAGTTTCATGATTTAGAAATGATTTGAAAATCATACAACAATAAAATGGAATTGAATTCTACTACGCATCATAACCTACTAATGGGTTAAGCTAAGATGTACATGCTTGGGAAGTAGGTATTATTAATCACATTTTAGAAATAAACAGAGACTTGTGGGGTCTGGGGAGAGGGAAGGGGAAAGGGAGGGAGGGGGGAGAGAGGGAGAGAAAGAAAGAAACTGGAGTCAAGTGCATACATTTCATATAGAGATATTTTCTGTTGTTTCATTCTGCCTCTGTGTTTCTAAACACCTTGTCTGAACATATCATTAGTGTATATTCAAAGTATGAATTATTTGTAGTCTATTTCATAAATTTTTCAGAGTTGTTGGTCAGACAAATCACACATCAATGAATCAATTAAGAAACAGTGAAAGGCAGTATATGAATAAGTTTCAAACTGAAGTCTCCTTCTGAAGGTATTTGGACAATGTATCATTATTTTTACACTGGGACACAATAATACCTATATATAATTGAATATACAGACTTAATGAAGGTTTTTATATGAGATCTTTACTGTGAAATATTGTATAACTGAAAATAGTCCTGCTTAATGTCATTTTAATTATAAATAGATACAAATCACCACTGTGTGACAAAATGTAGAAAAAACACCCAATAAAAATGTCTTGTGTGCTCTATTGCTTGCATTAAGAGGAAATACCTATATAAAGCACACAGCACGAGCGTCTGACATTCTATCATTTATATCATTAAGAGCATTTTCTATTTTCTTAACTAAATTACTTTTCCCCCTTACGACTACCACTTTCATACTAACTATTCTGATATTTCCCTTAGAAAATATATTTGTCATGTATGTATCATTTTAATTTAAAAATACTCATCATTAAAAGCTCTACATTTGTAACAATAAATATGCTGCAGTTACTGCTGTGCTATAAAACCACTCTAACTGTACCTACTTGTGAAGTAATTTTTCTGTAATGTGGTATCTGAAGAAAATCAGCCTACTAAGTACAAAAATAAAATACAGTGACAAAGCTGTTCTAAATTAATGATTTTTAAAGTTTAAGTAAAATTTCATTAAACGTTTTTTTTGGGGGGTGGGTAGTACGTAATCCCCAGGTATTGGTTAGGCTTGATTCGGTTTTAAAGCATTTGTCAGCCTTAATAGCTGTTCATACTATTTAGACCTTGCATGTATGGGCTCATGCCTACCTCTTCACTTCAACCAAAATTGTTTTATTTGTATCTTTCTATCCTACGACTTTTTTATGTGCAGGGTCCATTTATTCTAGTCAATTTCTACTCATCATATCTCTCAGCTTAAGTGGTCTTCCTCAAGAAAGGTCTTTCTAAAGGCTTCCCTTAGCACCACTCCATGATGCCACAGTTATCACAAAAGCTCGAGCATGACTTCTCTGCTCATGTTTTTGTCAGTGTCCTAGAGTGTTTCAGGTATGCATGTGCTGACTTACCTGATGGGATATTCATGGTTGAATGCAGTTTCTAATCTCCTTTCTCCAAAGAGGCACTCGTGGTTCTGATTCAACCTCCTCCATGACACTTATCTCCCTAATATTTCCTCAGTCTCTACAAGTGGTGTCACCATCCACCCTGCTAATTAAGTCTAAACTCTGGGAGTTCCACTTGGTCCCTCATGTTTTCTCACTCTTCCCCCATATCCAGTCCTTCAGCAAATAGTATCAATCCTATTTTTAAAATGTGTCTTAAATCTGCCTACTAATCCAAAACACCATCTTTCATGATTTTAAGAACCTTCTAAATGGTCTCTGAACTTAGCTTTCTATAATTAATCATCCTTATAAGCTGTGGTGATTTCATTTCATTCTTTTCAAGATAGCATTTGAGTAGGTAGTTACATTTCGATGAGTTAAAATTCAGAAGTTTCCCTTCCAGTCATAAAATGAATGTCATGGGGATATAATGTACAGCATAGGGATTTTTGTCAATAATACTGTATTACAAATTTGAAAGTTGCTGAGAAATTAAAAGTTCTCATCACAAGAAAAAAAAATGTGTAACTTTGTAAGGTGACAGATAGTAAATAGACTTACTGGGGGTGATCATTTTGCAATGCTTAAAATGTCAAATCATTAAGTGGTACACCTGAAACCAATATAATGTACGTCAATTATACTTCAATAAAAAATTCAAGTTTCAAAATTAAATTTTGCAAAATCTTTCCCAACACTCACCTGTCTCCCAGTGATCTGGGGAAACTACCAAGAGCAACAAATGTTAGCAGTATTCTTCATATCAGTTGATATATACAAGTAAAAATTGTATATATTTCCATAATATATGTAATTATCAGCACCATGTTTCTTTTTTTAATTTAATACTACATAGTGGAGAAGATTTCATATCAGAATTTAATAAAATCTTTATTTTATTTTAGCAAAATATTTCACTAAGTGATGTAGCATAATCTCTTAGCAACTTTTTCCTGAGATCTAAAACCATGAACTATTTCTTGTGCTACTCTATCCATCAACCTTCTGCTTTTGGCAGTGCTTTCACTGGGTTTGTAGTTAGGAACTACATTAGTATTATTCATAATGGGGTTTGAGTTTTTGTTAGTTCTTCTCCTTTGTTGTTTTCAATAACCTATAGGTGCTGCCTTCATCACTATTTTCAAACCAGAGGTGAAATTTTCTTTTTAAAATATAAAGCATGTCATTCCTCAGCATGAAAGCCTCCAAGAGCTTCCCCACTCATTTAGAATATGACACAAACTTTTAAAGATTCCTACTCAGGATTAGGACCCCTGATGACATCTTCAACTTCATTTTGTAAACCTGAGTCTAGCAACATTGAACTTCTTTGTATTCATATAACACCATATCATTTGCACCATAGGTCCTATGATTTTCTTCTTTTCTATTGCTAAATCAACTCTCTCCCAGGCACTTTTCAAACATGATGGATCTTCTTTGAAATGCCTCTTTCTGGGAGAAGATTTTCCTGATATTGCCCCTCCCTGACTCAGAAAGCCTACTCTAAAACATTATGTCCACTCATTTCTTCCCTAGTACCTTTCAATCTGATGTATTTGCTTGTTTCTAGATTGTCTAGTAATGCAGGATTAGAATATAATCTCCACGGGATTGAGCTTTTTCTGCCTTATTCACCGCCATATTCCTAGTACCTAAAATACATAACATGCACTCAATAAATATCTTGTACATAAATGAACTAAAGAGTATAATATCTTAAGAGTTTTCAGCTAAAAATTAAAAACATCAATGGGCACATTAATTTGATAATAAAGCTTTATACTGGAAAGAATTCAAGGAGGAGTCTACCCTTTCATCATCTCATCATCTTTTGGAGAACCCAATTTCAGACATGGATAAAAGCATGTGGTGGAACAAATGTGAAGTCATTATATACAAATATATATATATATATATATATATATATATATATATATATACACACACACACACACACACACACACACACACCCCTTAGGGCTTATTAACATTAATTAACTATATCTTCAGAAAAGAGGCAGTGACTCTAGTAATTGAAGGTGTCAGGAGCAGAACAATGAAGATGGGAACAGTGGGGGAAAAAATAATATTTCTATGATTACATTATCAGATGCTTTGATGGGTTGAAGTGTGTCCTCCCTAAATTGTATGTTGAAATGCTAACCTCCCCAGTATCTCTGAATCTGAACTTATTTGGAAGTAGGGCCTTTGCACACACAGTCAATTTAAGATGAGTTTCATTAGAGGTACCCTAATCCAATATGACTGGTGTACTTATAAAAAGGAGAAATTTGGACACAGACTCAGATACCCAGAGAGGGAGGATTATGTGAAGAGACTTCAGGACAATGTCATGTAAATATTAGAGTTATGCTACCTCAAACCAAGAAAAGTCTGAGGCTTCCAGAAGCTAGGAAGAGGCAAGGAAGGATTCCACCTACAGGTTTCTAAGGGATAAAGACCCTGCCAACACATTGATTTCTAGCTAAACTATAAGATAATAAATTTCTAAGCCATCTATTTTGTGGTACTTTGTTACAGTAGCCCTAGGAAACAAATGAAAATGTCAAGAAAATTGGATTAAAAAATTAATTCATATAATTCCAAATGTCCACAAGATTATACCAAATAGCAAGTAATTACATGGAACTTCCAAAAAACAAAAAAATCATCAGCAATCAGAAACAAAATTATTCTCTCAGAAACAAAGAGATACTCTAAAATAAGGTTGTCTTCATTAATATGTAGTGAGACAGAACATTTTTCAGAATTCTTCTCATTCCATAAAACAGCTGGATATATTAATCCCTACCCCCAACTCCATCTAATATTTAGCTTTATCAACAGGCTTAAGAAATGTAGAGGGTTTTCATATTTTGCATTCCTTTTGTTGTCATCAAAATTACTTATGTTTCCTAATTAAGGACTGTGCTCCTAGAGCCTGAAATTTTATGAAATAAAATGAAATATTCATATTTATCACTTTATTCCCAGAAAAATACATTTAGTGGTGTGAATAAACGAAGGGATTTGTCTGATATAAATTACTGGGATTTAGCGAAGACATTTCAAAGACTAGAACTTTGATGTTGAGAATAACAACAGGATACCAACAAAGAAAAGAGAATTTTAGAATAAAATGAACACTTAGATTTTGTCAATTTGGTAGTCATTAGAAATAAGTGAGGTTAATTTACACTAATTGCCAATCTGGGTGCTAAAAATGGAATATTCTAGGTAAAAACTAATTTGAAAAAGAAGCTTTTCTAAATACTATTGTTCTTAAATTGAAACTAGCTAACTAAAAGTGGAGAGTCTCCAGTGAAGTTATGGACAAAAGAGCAAGTGAATAACACTTCAAAACATCCCCCCAAATAAATCAATATTTTTAGAATAATGTTAGATATTCATGAACAATAATGTTGAATCATTAAATAAAATTCTCCTGGCAAGTTGCTTATAGAATTATTGATGCATAGGAAAGCTAAAATTATGCATTGTAATTAGTTAACTTAAAAGCAAAACAAGTTTTCCTTAAAAAATTATAAGCTTTTTATCACTTATTTACTTTATAAACAGTGTATTTCAAGTTTTCTGTTTTAAAACTTTCTTTGAAAATCTTCAACACAATAATTTAACCTAAGAGTCCAAATGTTCCTAAGACGTCAATAAGTTTATGCTCCATGAAAAACCATAACTTGTATACTTAATGTATATCTTAATATTGTGTGGCAATTAAAGATCAAATATCAATGCATTTCAACACCAAACCCAATTAATTGAATTTTACTTTAATTTGAAATGTATCTTCCTTTCTTTTTCATTATTCAATCTTATTATTACCATCTTATAGCACTTGTATGTGGTCCATAGTCCAAAATCCTTCAATATAACTACTGTGACAAGTTTGCTTTTTAAAGAGCAAACTTGGATATCATCCACAGAATAACTGAATTACAGGGCATAGAGTTGTTCTTTATTTTACTAAAATACTGGTTAATGAATGTGAAAGAAGGAAATGAATAGAAGCTCTTCGACAATGTGTATGTTTTATTGCTATGAAGAGAGAATACAGAAGAAGTAGCGATAAAATAAAATCTATTTAACTTTACTGATAATTAACAAAATGCAAGGCTTTCATTTGGTAATTCATGTCACTACAACAATTCCCTGCCATTTATCAAGTGCATCTGCCAATCTGACTCTCTAGTCATCCATCAATCCATCTGTCCATACATATAAATATCAATATAGAATATTGACTATGATCTTGGAAGAGAATTTAGCATAGTTATTTTTGCTTAACACTGAACATCTCTTTCAATCAAAAATCTATTATTTATTTTCTCTTGCTGGGCACAATGGCATAATCTCACTATTAAAATTCAAATACATAAGTTTGGCAAAGTTAGCTTAAAATTAACTGTATACAGATCTTAATATGGGAGAGCACTCTATTCAGCATTGGAATAATTATCTATTTCTTACTAAAATAATTTAAAATTTCATAAACAAAATTTTATCTGACTTTGAAGAGATTTTTTTATAATAAATTTCTAATACTTTTGCAGTTTTGTTATTACATAATTATTTTTCCTCTCAAATGTTTACATGTTCTTAAGATCTGCCACAGACTCACCTCATCCAGGCCCTAATAGCAACTATTTATTCAAGAATTGTAAATAGTGATATTGATATATATCAATAAGTATATACCTTATTGAAGGATAAGAAAATGTTTCTAATATTATTAAATGACTATCAGTTTTCAAATGTGAGTCAATTAAGTAATTAATGCTATGATAGAAAAAATATTTGGAAAATAAATATGATAAATTGAAAGTTTAAAAAAGAGCAGTGAAAAAGTTAAGACACAACCACCAAAATGAAACAAATGATGCATTAAAATGTATCCGTACCTCTTAATTTTTGAAATATTTCATGTGCTTTGCATATATTAATGTATCAGTTTCTAAATGATCTATATGCATTTAGAATAATGGGCATAATCAGGCATGAATGCATTTCATACCTCATGATAAAAAAACCCTAATTTTATTTATATATCAAATAATTTAGCAAAGTCAGGTGCAATTTTGAATTCCTTAAAAGTGAATAATTGCACAAGGGTTATGTCAAAATTAAGTGGTATAAATATTTTACAAGGTGTACATTCACCAGTTGATAGTGATAAGGCATGATAAACATCTACAAAATAATGAAATGCAGTGATTGTGTGCCACATAAAGCAAGCACCATGGCATTCTGTTAACATTAGTAGGGAAACATGGCTATTATTCTAGTTGCTGTTCCAATATCTAAATCAAAGATTTGTCTAAAATGATAAAATCCTTCAAGAAGTCCTTAAATGTCACTTACAAATTTTGAAATCCATCATTTTCCTCAACAAAACTTTTTCTAAACATTTCAAAAAATACAAAGGAAAATTTACAATTAGAATTGAAGCCAGCAATTTTCTAGAACTAATATTGTTTACTTAACAATCTATGAATATAAAGTTTTCCTGGTTAGTTTTTAAGAAACTTACTGTCCCCTGTGTTTAGAACATCTTATCATTGCAATTATATTTCAATATTGTGAATAAAATTTCAAATATCTTCATAGTTATTGCCAAATAAAAATATCCAAACCTCATAAGTGTATGCACAGTTGTTAAACTAATAGCCTTTGAAATATGGTAAATTTTTAGCAATCATATCACAAATTGTTGATAGTGACTATATAAAGAACATTTTTAGGTTTATGGGTTTGCAATTACCTTTTCAAACTCATGATGAGAAGCAATGTTGTGTTGTGATCCAACATCTGTCATGGGAAAAAATATCTCAATATTGCCATATTGGTGTGATCTTGGCAAAATTGCATTAATACCTTCGCTCTTAGTTTCTTTAAATTTAAAATGAGGATGATGAAATAATTTAAGCTAGATATACTAAATCAATAACCCGGTGCCTAGGACATGGCCATAAGCCCTGATGCATTCTAAATATGTCAATAAATATGAGCTATAAATATTTTAAAAAGGAGAAAAAAGTCACCAATTCATCATGAATTGAACAAATTCAGTTATTTTTGATCTCATGATATATTCATGACACTTCATCAGATTATGGCAAAAATATATACTTTAATTGGATAGACTTATGTTCCTAAGAAAAGTTGAGTGAAAGATAAGTATCAGCAATGAATAAAAAGACAGTACGTGATATCTAAATAGGGTTTATCTATAGAATATACATTATCTACTATTATACAATATATCCATTTAGTTTAGCTCATACAGATTTAGGAGGAGAAATACGTATTTTAATTTCCAGTAGAAAATAAACTCAGTATATTCAACAACCATTGATGAATAAATGTAAATTAGAAGTAAAAAGCAAACTGTCTTAACTCAAAAAGAATATTTATCAAAAATTTACAAACAGCAAACATCATACAACTTACTGGCACAAGTGAGCCTTTTCTTTAAAATTAGAATCAAGATGACTATGATTGCTATTACCAAATTGATTTCAACAGTGACCTACAGTACTATCTAGGTAAATTTTACAAAGGAAAAATAAGAATATATTAAAATTGGATATGAAAGAAAATGTAGGCAGTCCAAAATATATTATTTTTGACAGAGAAAATACAAAAAATTTTTTCACCAGATAGATTATTAGAATTAATGAAAACTGTAAAATACTTGGATCACTGTTTTAAAGAAAAAAAAAAAAAAAAAAAACACTTTTGATGGCTGGGTATTACTCCATTTTGTATATATACCACATCTTCTTTATTTTTTCATCCACCAGTAGACACTTAGATTGCTTCCATATTTTGGCTATTGTAAATAATGTTGGTGATGAACATTTGAGTACATATAACTTTTTAAATTACTGTTTTTGTTTTCTTCAGGTAAATACCCAGAAGTGAAATTGCTCTATCATATGGCAGTTCTATTTTTAATTTTTTGAGGAACCTCAATATTGTTGTCCATCTGGCTGCACCAATTGACAATCTCCCCAACAGTGCATAAGGCTCCCTTCTTCCCCACATTCTCACCAACATTTGTTGTTTGTTTTCTTTTTGATGATAGCCATTCTGACAGGTGTGAGTCTTTGTCTTTAATTTTTGACAGCTTTATTATAATGTATCTTGGAGAACATCTTTTTAAGTTGAATTTGTTTGGAGACCTATGAGCTTCATGAACTTGAATGCAAAATTTCTCCCAAAATTTGAGCTCCTTGCCATTATTTCTTTATATATGCCTTCTGCCACATCCTCCTTCTGTTCTCCTTCTGGGACTCTAATAATTTGAACATTGCTTTTTTTGATGATATTCCATAACTCAGGTAGGCTTTCTTTAATATTTTTTGTTCTTTTTTCTTTTTTATCCCCAAACTGGATGATTTCAAAGGTATCCTTACTCCAAAGATTCTTCCTTATGCTTCATCTGATGTTGATGCTCTTTACTGCATTTTTTCATTTCATTCATATTCTTCAGCTTCAGAATTTTGTTTTGAGTTTTTCTTTATGATTTCTATCTCTGTTAAACTTCTCATTTTGTTCATGTCTTGTTTTCCTGATTTTGTTCAGTTATTTTTCTGTGTTTTCGTGTAGCTCAAAACAGCTATTTTGAATTTTTTGTCAGGTAAATCACAGATTTGCATGTCTTTGGGGTCCGTTACTAGAAGATTATTGTGAGCCTTTGCTGCCATCACGTTTCCTTGAGTTTTCATGTTCGTTGAAGTCTTGCGTTGTTGTCTTTGCATTTGAAATAGCAGTCTTTACTGACTGACTTTGGTAGAGAATTACTTTCCATCAGCCCTGCTAAGAATTCTGAAGCTCTCTCAGGCTATGGATATGCCTGCTCCACTCTTCTTGCTCCCTCTTGTGGCCGACTTAAGATTTTATGCTTTCTCTAGATCCTGTAATACATCAGTCTGCATGCTGATAGTCTTCCTTTTGCTTTCCCAAGAGTAGCACTAAATGCTGGTGTTTGCCATATCCTCTTGGTCTTACAGATTCGGGCAGGCTTTCTTTGTGTGCTCAATTAGCCATCTGCAAAAGTTCCCTCTCACTGCCATTAGGAGTGCACACAGGAGCTGGCTACAAGGTGGCTGAGGGATGTGTAGGTGAGGCAAGCTGTGGGTGCCCATGGTCCAGCTGTGGAGATGCATAGTCATAGGCCAGCATCATGATGGAATTTGTCATGTAGTTAGTAGAATGTGCATCCCTTTGATGCCTTTCTAGATGCTGTTCTCCCAGCCACTAACTAACCCCTAGTTTATAGCTCACAACTTAGTACACTGGATGGACTGAGAGAGAAATGAGCTTCTATATCTGCATCTCACACAACTGGGAAAACTGGCACTGACTCATATGCTCTTTTTCCCACAGGTGAAATCAAAGGTCAAGAAGGACTTTATTGGTACCGAGCTGTGCCGCCTTGGTGGACAAGAGTCATAGGTAATGTCAGAGTTTTCCCCTCACACTCTCCAGTGTGTGTAACCTTGGATTTTTTTTTCTCCAGCAATGTGCTGAAACTTCTCTGGTAGAATCGTGGACTTCCACAAAGGCTCTCTCATCTATGGGTGATTTTCTAAGTCAGTATTTTCCAGGGTTCCCCAGACCATGGCCAAGAGGGGCTGGAGCCAGTTCATAGGCCACTTCATGGTCCACAGCTGGGTCCAAGGTCTAGATGTCTATTACCTGACATGCAGGTGTGTGAGACTCCTGCCAGAGTTCATCAGAGTATTGTGCTGGATCTCACAGCATCCACCAAGGCACTTTGATCCATGATGAATGCCAAATAGTTGCTGAGGGAGAGATATGGGCTAGGTATGTCTTATTCAGTCATCTCACTACTGTCACTCCTAATTCAAACATTTTAGAAAGTTTTATTGTTATTTCTTTTATGTGTATTTTATTTGAAAATGCTTAATAATAGAAAAGCAAATATGAGTATATCAAATACCAAGTCTCTTCCAAGAAAAACAAGCATACTGATCTGTTTTTACTTCATAAATTTGTATAAAGGAAGTAAGGAATTTCAGATAAATTTTACAGTTATTCACATTTTCTGTCACATTAATGTATGGTATTCGACCTAGCTGCTTTATTTCCTCTTTCTTACCTGGGAGAAGCCATTAATTGACAAAATTTTGTTTTGGAATGATTTTCTAATGTCTATATAACAAAATAAATAATTTTATATGAGAAGAATACAAAATGACAATATCTGCTTTTCCATTTTTAATCAAGTGCTTAGGAAGACAATAAGCAATATTTTAAGTAAATTAAAATGGAATTTGCTTTTTACCATGTCTTATAAATGCCAAACAATGAAATGATTTAGTTTTCAAAGTTATTATATCCCAATTGATCTTCCAGGCAATGGACTTATTATCTAATTATGAAGATATGCACATTTATCAAAAGTTAGAACCATCTGTCTCAATTCTGTTTAATTTCGTTATACATTCATCATTTAGACAGTCAGCTTATGATATAAGCCTCTACCGACGAGTAATTCTATACTGATTATCACTCGACTACGTGCACAGTTAGACACCAGTCAACTATTATTAGTCTACTTTGAAATTAAAATTCTACTAGTAACAGGCTGCTGACTAGCCAGTCATCACTGATATATGCAAGAATCATCTCTGGTATTCCTCTAAAGAAACCTAAAACTGCTCATTTCTTTCAGGAAATTATATAAACTTAGCATTCATAAATTCTTCTTGAATTGAGAAGTAAATACATTTAGACCCATCTACATATATTCAGAATTCTCATTTTTAGATAGAGGGAGACCAGAAGAGAATAAATATAATCTAAAGAAATTTCGATTAAAATATTTATAATGCTCATAAGATTTTATAATTCTGGGGAATATATCAATAATCCTGGTTAGTGACTTTGGGTCAAAACACCAGATTAGATATGGAACATAATTTCTTTTTCTTATATGTGTGATTATTATTGACAGAAATGAGTAAGAATATGGGAAATTATTTACTGAAAACACTTTGCCTCTTTTTGTGTATCCAGAATGAAGATTAAAAATATCTGGCATTCTATTATAAGCACACTTAAACTCATGAGAAAAATATAATATGTCAACTCATAAATAAGAATACAGCAAGTTACTGCAAAAAAACCAAATGCATCTTACATATGGCACATCTCTGTACCTGTCATTATGATCATAAATAACACAAATGATAGGCTTAAAAACTGTCTAAAGGGAAAACTGAATTCCTTCAATCAAATCATATGTAATGATTTTATGTATATTATTTATATATGTATTTATAATGTATATAATTAGCACATTGGATAAAATGACATTTAAATAAAATATATTTAATTTAATAGCAATTTATATGAAATGTTTAAGAGAAACTATGTGTTTCTATATAAAGAAAAGTGTTTTGTATTATAAGGGAATTCGGTTTTCCCAATTTATATCACACTGAGAGATTGACTGTCAAAATGATTGCAATCTCAACCAAGAGTATTCCTGGGAAGACAGACGCCAGAGCCAGTAAGAATGAGGTAAAATTTGGACCAGGCGGCAAAGGAATTGAAATTGCTATAGAGTTAACCCATGCGGGAACTAACAAGCAGTGTGTTACTTGGCATCCAGAGGGGCGATGCACTCAGAATGATATTAGCCAATATTAGTATTTAAGAAGGAACAATATGTTGGATAGGACAGTGTTATGAACAAAAATGGAAATGTGAGGCAAGTCAGATATACCAGTAGTTTTTTTTTTTATCCCTTCTTTTTAAGAGAAGGTTTCTAGCCAGCAGCTGAATTTACTACTAACCCGATCAAATGTATCCAATGGAAAAGTATAGACAAGAATACTATATTAGTACTCTGACAACAAAGACTGTAATTTCAAACCCATAATGATATCATGCTTACCAGCATAACCAAAACAGAAAGTAAAGGGTACATTAAAAATTGTTAATCCTTTCACATGGTACATATGCATGATGGGCTAACTTTAAACATCATAAAAACGAACATTAAGGTGATAAGAGCAATTCAGTACTCTACCTTCTTATCACATGGAAGCTCAGAACTGTTTGTGATTGTTAAGACTGACAAAGATCCAGGCTGTTGTTTTAGTTAAAGTCTTTGGAATAGAATGAATTACTCACATTCCAAGGAGTCATTGCAATGTGTTATCTAAGAGCAAAGGCCCTAAAATGTTAGTGTATATAAAAATTACTTGGAGAGTTGTAATAAATGCACGTTCTACATCTTCCCCTCCCAAATTTAAATAAACATTCTGAAATAGGTGGTAAGTGGTTTATGCTTTGTTGTATACTATTCTAGTCAGATCATCATGACTGTTTAAAGGCACTATTTCCTCAAAGAATTCTGACTCCTTAGATGACATGCAAAACTGCAAAGGTGGCACTATGATCTAGGAAACTGAGGATTCTGAAGGCAACAATGAGCATGCTCAGCCTCAGGCTTTTATTTATCTCTGAACAAATATTAGAGGGACAGTTTTCTACTTCATCTGTATTTGTCTGAACCATTCTGAGTCATCAAATCAAAGGGACTAATTTCCCTAACTCTTAGGTATACTAGGTTTTTCAAGGAATCAGAACAACTTCAGGAAGGAAAGGAGAACAATGAAATCAAAGCTTAGAGGCAGACACACAGACACTCAAGTCCTTCAATAAGTAATCTTTCTTTGGAAACATTTAATTATTTGAATATTGTGTATTCTTTATTTGTCCTTGTCTGTAGAAGGCAAGAGTGTGTGTGTGTATATATATAGGATATACACCTATATATATCCTATATATATAGGTGTATATCCTATATATACACCTATATATAGGATATATAGGATAATATTACCCACAGGATAATATTACCCACAGTATAGCCTAATATGGGTAATTATGAAGTTGAAACTTTAGAGATTGCTTGGGTAAGCTGCCTTAGCTCACAGACCTATGAGGTCTCCTCTATATCTTATTGAATCTATAAAAGAGAAATTATAACACTATCAATTGTAGAAAATTTGAATTGCCATTCCAAAGTAAAGAACTTTCTTAATCTTGGGAAGAAGTTATAGTAACGTGAGGGTTATGTATTACCTTTAAAGGTCCTGTAAAATGAAAATGTGTAAAATTACAGACACCAAAACAGCCACTTCCTAGCTTCTCCTACCTGGTCAATCTATGCAGAGCTTCCCTCAACATTTCATGTCATTTAGCAGCTCAGTAAGCTGCAAAGAGTTGTTTCTAATTTAATATCTCAGCATAAAACAATGAGATTTTATGTTTTATTATTTAACAACTTATCTTGAGATATATATACATTTAGGCTATACTTTTGCCCATTTTTATGGACAAATTATACCCCTTTAATGTTGATCCAAAGCATTCATTGTTACTTTAGAAACCATCCTGTCACATCAGATAAAAGTTAAAGTGGATAGTAATGAACTAAGGATAACCTCATATTTGAAACTATAAAATAAAAATGACAAATGACTTCCCACCTATTTTTCTACTTTTTTATTTGAACCTATAGTAAAAATTTTAATTTTGTTATAAACTAGAAAAATGTATTTCTGGCATTGTAAATAAGAAAAATATAACATAGGGAATGAAAAATATTTTCATTTATTACATTACAAGATAAATCTTCAGAAGTTAAATACCCATTGTCTTCCAGTCTTTCTTGTTTTACAAGAAGTCACAGTTTTACACTGCTTGTTTGAAAAACAGTGTTGCTTTTTCTCCAAAGACTACTTTTAAGACATTTAATTTTTTGTCTTTGGTTTTTAGTAGTTTTTTCTATTATAAGCATATGGTATATACTGCTTTGGGAATTTCAAGTCTTCTTGAATATGCAGAATAATTTATTTTTCAATATTGAACAATTCTTAGCCATTATTTAAATAATTATTCTGCCTTATTAATCTTATTTTCTTCTGGGACTTAAAATAAGCATATGTAAGCCTTTTCACCACAGACATACTTCACTACCATGCTTTCTTTCTGTTTTTTATCATTTCTTCTCTCCACATGTCATTCTGCATTTTTTTCTGAATTTCCTCAGTTCATACTTTCTCTTTAGAAGTTTAAAACTAATGCTAAACATAGCCACTGAATAATTTACTTTCATTTATTATTTTCATAATGCCTATAATTATTTTTGCTCTTTATAATTATTTGCTATTTTCCATTAAAACTCTGATAACTCTCTCTAATAAAATCATCTATCTCTTATTTCAATTCTATCATCATAGTAAGGACAGTTATTTGGAAGTACATGACTGCTGAATCTAGTTTTTTGGGTCTACTACAGTTTTTTGCTTTTTTTTTTTTTCTACTTTCCCTTGTTTTTGGTTATATTTTTTTTTTTTATGTTTAGCTAATATTGATATATTCTTATGAATTGAGACTTACACAATTGGACTTCCAGTTTCAGTTCCAATATGTACAGAACTTGTCACTCCCATCATGACAAAAAAGAAATATGTGAACAAATAAAAATTAACAATTTTTATTAACAATTAACAATTTTTCTTATACCTATTAGAGAACTGGAATTGCAGGGCAAACCACCATCATGAAATCTGGACAGACAGGCAGATCAAGAGAGGCATAGACAAGGTCTTACCTAAAGCAGAAGCTCCATCAATTAGAGCCATAAACTAGTAGGATACTTAGATGGTAATGCTAACAAATTTCTGGAAGCTGACTGCTGATTCTGGATTAGATTGAGAGTGAGAAACTACTAGGAGCTGAAATCTTAGAGGGCCCTACACTTTCATGGGTTTAGCCTTCAGGAATTCTACAAGACTGTCATTGTATATAGCCAGGAATGATTTCCCAGTGGTTCTGGCAAAAGATGGAAAAGACTATCCATGATGAAATAAGCCAAGAATGCTCTTCATAAAAATTCTCCAAGGTAAAATACATTACCAGAGCCATATTACATGTAAGCTAAGAGAAGTTCTCTGAGTCTAGCACAGCCTATCTTTCCTTTATCACTCAAATGGGGAAAAAAAAAAAAAAGATAAAACACTTGTGAAAATAATAGCCCAGAAACTCAGAGGCAAACCTAACTAAAACAATGAGATTTACTCATGAGAGTATCTAGGTTATATTACTTCGGTCTCTTGTCCAATGATAAATAATAAAGAGCCTGGCCAGAAAGAAATTCTAATGGGATTGGAGGTTTGTTGAAGTAGAATATATACTCAAAAAGGCTAATTTTTGGTAAGGGGCTGTGATGTCAGCTTAATAGTACAAAGCCCCTACTACATATCTTGGTGGGCCTATGCCAGAAATTCCTGCATGGAAGAGATTAATCCCATTACATATTTAGGAAATTAAAATAGTTTTAAACTATTAAACATAGTAATTTACCCTTAACAAAAAAATGCATGCCTTTTACATATTAAAATTCTTATCTCTAGTATTATTAGAAAATGTGTCATTCTTATTCATGGTTCTTTACATTTTTAATTTACAGTCTTAGTATAAGATTAGAATTTGGGTGGGGAGGGCAAAAACATTCAGTTCATAACAACATTAGAGAAGAGAGAGTTCAGTTAGAATTGCAGAATATTTAGTTATTTGGGGTCCTAGATATGTCAGTATTAATAAAGTAGGTAAAACTATTTTTTTCAAATAGTAATAAAAGGAAGAATGGGGGGGACTCTAAAATGTTCATCAGAATTAAGTGCCTCCCAAGATGACTTATTTAAAAATTTATCCTGCCTTAGAATCTCTATTGCAAGAATTTTTAACTGATTTTAAGGATATTGACATTCTCCTTTAAATGAAGGGGGTTAGCTCTCTATACAAATTGTCATGTGATGTCTTTTTCTTAAAGCTAAATTCAAGGAAAAAAAGCTATATCATTTTTTCTTTCAATATATGTTTGTGTTCTTTGCATGAATATTGAGATCTTATAAATAATTGTTTCTACCTGCTCCTACCCCGTCCATCTCTCATGCGACCACACCAGTTTTTGACCAGATAAATGACAAATTTGTGCCTCAACTTCAAAAAAAGTGTGCAGTAAATTTCTTCAAAAGCCGAATTTTATATTTTGTCTTGATTTTGATCCTATATATGTGCATGGTATGTGCATGCATGTATGCATGGTGTGTGCATGTACATGTGTGTGTGCATGTGTGTGTTCTAATTTTGAATATTGAAAGGAAAACAATAAAAATATAGAGGATTTGAAAAATTACCATATTTTCATGAATAAGAATTGAACATAGCATTATTTTCTCATGTGTTTCAAGTATTTTATGATAAAGGTAATAAAATAAGGAGCGCTTCTACACTGTTGGTGGGAATGTAAATGGGTACAGTCACTATGGAGAAAGTATGGAGGTTCCTTAAAAAACTAAAAATAGAACTACCATATGATCCAGCAATCCCACTCCTGGGCATATATCCAGAGAAAACCATAATTCAAAAAGATATATGTACCCCAGTGTTCACTGCAGCACAGTTTACAATAGCCAAGACATGGAAGCAACCTAAATGTCCACCAACAGAGGATTGGATAAAGAAGATGCGGTACATATATACAATGGAATATTACTCAGCCATAAAAAGAATGAAATAATGCCATTTGTAGCAACATGGATGGACCTAGAGATTATCATACTAAGTGAAGTAAATCAGAGAAAGACAAATATATGATATCACTCATGTGGAATCTAATTTTTAAAAATGATACAAATGAAATTATTTACAGAACAGAAACAGACTTGCAGATATTGAAAACAAACTTACGGTTACCAAAGGGGAAACATTGGGGGAGGGAAAAATTAGGAGCTTGGGATTAACACACACACGACTATAAGAGAGATAACCAAGAAAGACCTACTGCATAGCACAGGGAACTCTACTCAGTATTCTGTGATAACCTATATGAGAAAAGAATCTGACAAACAATGAAAAGAATCTGAAAAAGAATGAACATACATATGTTCATATGCCTATGTATAACTGGATCACTTTGCTGTATACCTGAAACTAACAAAATATTGTAAATCAACTATAATCCAATAAAAATTTTTTAAAGCAATAAAATAATTAGAAATAAGTATTTTCCATCCTCTTTGATCCTGACTTCTTTTCCCTTTCTTTCTACTCTATCCCCAATATAATTAACATCATGTTTTCATTATGAATGTTTTTTAAATATTGTTATGGCTTTATATACAGTTTATTTATTAAAAAATAATATTTTTGACTATTCTTAAAAACTATGAAAGTGTGTTCATATTTATATCACTCCATTCTTTTTGTAGCTATATGCTTTTCCATATATAGTCATAGATCCTTTTTTCAACTACCATATGTAGTCTAGTATATCAATATATCATATTCTATTTGTTCAATTACAGTTAATAATTTTATCTCCACTAAGTGCTATAACAAATATTACTGTAATAAATGCTGTGCCTAGTGTGTGTCCTAAAGACCCTATGCCTGAAAGTAGGATTTCAGACTCCTAGAATACACATTTTTAAATATCCCTAGGTCATGTGAAATTGCTTTTCAAATTGAATAGTTTAATTCATTTCTAGACCCTTGAGAACTGCATTTTTTTTTCTAAACATGGTAGATAAATTCTTTAAAAAGAAAATTTCAGATACAATTTTTTCAATATTTATAGTATACACACTATTAACCATGTCTTTTATTTTCTATATTCTGATGCTTTGACATCATGGGGACTTGATGACCTTAAAAGGACTGCCTCTCCCAGGGTGAGCTAATTCCTAGAGAGAGTAATACAGTTCACCCTTGGAGTATGCCTTTGATATTCACACCAAGCAATCCAGAACCCATATCTCCAACCACTTATTTTATCACACTCTTGGCCACTATCCATCTGTCCTACTCACCCCAGGGCCAGGTACTATGTAACTAAGGACAGCTACTCTGCCCCAGAACCAGATGAAATTATTTGAACTATCCAATCCTCAATCTACATACCGTCTTACCTGTTTCTTCCTACAGAAACCATGATTAAGGCTCTCTCCCTTTGCCTTCTCACTGACCCTGGTACCTTCCCATGTGGTCTTGTGTTTTTAGGGTCATTTCTACTGTTTACAGGGAAGTTTAGTAAAATATTTTCCTTTGTGACAGTCATGTTCATGTCTGCATAACTTAACATACCTTACTAAAATGAATCTGGGTAATTTTAGAACACATACATGCACATACACACACACATAATCTTCCTTTTGTTCTTACATAGATTTTGTGTCTTGTATTAACCTTGTCTGATTTGGGTATCAGGGCTATATTAGCCTCATACAAAAGTGGGGAAGTCTTTGTTCCTTTTTTAAATAAGACTTGGTAGGCAGGTTTTTTTGTGGAAAGTTTTTTTTTTTTTTTTTAATTATAAACTAAATTTCTTTAACAGAAATAGAGCTACTGGTCATTAATACCTTCTTGGGTCAGTTTTGTTGTTCATTTTTTCAAGGTATTTATCTATTGGTGACTGACTGGCTGTAGTTATCAATGCAACTTTGTTCATAATGTTTTCTTATTGTATTTCTGATCAGCACAGCTATTTTCTGTTTTAATATTTTATTAGATACATTGAATACTCAAAACATCCAAAAATCCAGTGTTGGAATGATGTGGTTCCTGCTTGGTACATGTTCTTTTTGCTATCAAACTCTATCAGAACTCTTTTATAATGTGACTTACTACTGCTTCACTATTGTTCTTAATACTAAAATTATAAAGGAATTTATCTGAAAATATACATAATGAAATGGTAATCATTCACATAGATTATTTAAGATGTGACCCACAGAAATGTTGGGAGGGAGTGGTAATTGAGAAGAAACCAATAACAGGGATTATCAAACCAGTTACCACTGTGGGTAACTGGGGTCTAGTTCCAGAGGACAGCAGTGATCATTTAGAACAAGCACTTCAGAAACATCCAACTGCACACTGAGAGACCATGGATATTTATCATATTAATTCCTGTCTGCCATTATTTGATGGCTACAGCCAGGGGCATCAAAAGTCCATCAGTTTTGGATTGCCAGCACAAATAAGTAGAAAGGGCTTTAGCAATCAGAGAAAAGGCCTCCAATGATGAGACTCAACTGCTGGCAGTGAGTTATCTGGCCAGCATGCACAGAAATCATAAGGGCTGAGAGGATTTAGTGAGACATTGAGATCTCAGATGCAGTTGATATCCTTCATTACTTCAAATCTCATGCTCAGGTAAGATTAGACACCCACATCAAGAGTAGATTAAAGAGGTAGGGTCGGCTGGGGCTTCTACTATGAATGTACCACAGTCCGATATCTCCTCTGTCCAATCCTGCTTGCCACACTGCATAGGTATTGAGTCTACCCAATAAAACTCCAGCACACAAATCTCAAAATCTCAGATTCTGTCTCCTGAGGAAATCAACTAAGGACAGTTCTCAACAATGAACTGCATTATACAGATCTATATCTATAGATGGAGGAGTAAAGGATGACAGCAAATGTATTCCTACAAGTTGACAGAAATGGTTGGCTATTGGAGAGATTACCCCAGATGGTGGAATAGAAGGAGGTATGCTCACCCCTTCTTACGAGAGTACCAGAGATCACAATTAAATGCTGAGCAACCATTGACAGAAATGCTGGAAACTGCCAAAAAAGATACCCTACATCCAAAGAAAGAAGGCCACAATGAGACAGTAGGAGGGATACAATCGTGATAAAGTCAAATCCCATACCCACCAGGTGGGCAAGCCACAAACTGGAAAATAATTGTACCACAGAAGTTCTCCCACTGGAGTAAGAATTCTGAGGCCCACATCAGGCTTCACAGCCAGTGTGTCCGGCAATGGGAGGAGGAGTCCCCAGAGAGTCTGGCTTTGAGGGCAAGTGGGATTTGATAGCAGAACTTCCACAGAACTGGGGGAAGTAGAGGCTCCACTCTTGGAGGGTGCACACAGTCTCATGTGCATCAGGACCCAGGGGAAAAAGGCAGTGACTCCATGGAAGACAGAGCCAGACTGATCTGCTAGTATTGAAGGGTCTCCTGCAGAGGCAGGGAGTGACTGTGGCTCACTGAGGGGACAAAAACACTGGCAGCAGCAGTTTTTGGAAGTATTCATTGGTGTAAGCCCTCCTGGAGGCCACTATCAGCCCAACCAAACAGACTGTAGGCACCAGTACTGGGTTGACTCAGGCCAAACAACCAGCAAGGAGGGAACACAGACCCACCTAACAGCAGACAAACAGATTAAAGTTTTACTGAGCACAGCCCTCACCACCAGAGAGAAAAGACCCAGCCATACCCACCACCAGTCCCTCCCATCTGGAAGTTTGCACAATCCAATTAGAGAGCCTCATTCACCAGAGGGCATACAGCAGGAGCAAGACAAACTACAATCCTGCAGCCTGTGGAAGAGAAACCACAATCACAGAAAGTTAGACAAAATGAAATGGCAGAAGAATATGTCTCACATGAAGGAACAAGATAAAACCCCAGAAAAACAACTAAGTGAAGTAAGTAGAGACAGGCCACCTTCTGGAAAAAAAATTCAGAATAATGGTAGTGAAGATGATCCAGGATCTTGGAAACAGAATGGAGGCAAGGAACAAGAAGATGCAAGTAATGTTTAACAAAGACCTAGAAGAACTAGTTTAACAAAGATATAGAAGACTAAAGAACAAATAAACAGAGATGAATAATACAATAACTGAAAGGAAAAATTCACAAGAAGGAATCAATAGCAGAATAGCTGAGGCAGAAGAATGGATAAGTGATTTGGAAGACAGAATGGTGGAAATCACTGCTGAACAGAATAAAGAAAAAAGAATGAAAAGAAATGAAGACAGTCTAAGACACCTCTGGGACAACATTAAATGCATCAATGTTTGCATTATAGGGGTCCCAGAAGGAGATGAGAGAGAGAAATGACTTGAGAAAATATTTAAAGAGGTAATTGCTGAAAACTTCCCTAACATGGGAAAAGAAACAGTCACCTAAGTCCAGGAAGTGCAGAAGTCCGAGGCAGGATGAACCCAAGGAGGAAAACACAGAGACACATAGTCATGAAACTAACAAAAATTAAAAACAAAGAAAAAATATTAAAAGCAACAAGGGAAAAATGACAAATGTTCCCAAACATAAAAGGGAACTCCTATAAGCTTATCAGCTGACTTCTCAGCAGAAAATCTGCAGGTCAGCAGGGAGAGGGGCTATATAATTAAAGTGATGAAAGGGAATAACCTACAACCAAGAATAATCTACCTAGCAAAGCTCTCATTCAGATTGGACAGAGAAATGAAAAGCTTTACAGACAGGAAAAAGCTAAGAGAATTTAGCACCACCAGACCAGCTGTGCAATCAATGCTAAAGGAACTTCTCTAGGTGGGAAAGAGAGCAGCAACTTGAAACAACATTGTATATATATAGATTTCTATATCGAAACCTCATGGGAACAAAAAACCCCCCAAACTACAATAGATACACACACACAAAGAAAAAGCAACCCAAACAAAAAACTAAAGATGGTCAGAAAACCAGAAGAGAAGAGAACAAAAGAGGAAGGGAAGAAAAAAGACTGACAGAAACAAACCGAGAACAATTAGAAAATGGCAATAGGAACATACATATTGATAATTACCTTAAATGTAAATGGATTAAATGCTCCAACCAAAAGACATTGACTGGCTCAATGGATACAAAAACAAGACCCACATATATGCTGTCTACAAGAGGCCCACTTCAGACCTAGAGACACATACAGACTAAAAGTGAGGGGATGGAAGAAGGTATTCCATGCAAATGGAAATCAAAAGAAAGCTGGAGTAGCAATACTCATTTCAGACAAAACAGACTTTAAAATAAAGACTGTTATAAGAGACAAAGAAGGACAGTACATAATGATCAAGGGATCAATCCAAGAAGATATAACAACTGTAAATATATATGTGCCCAAGATAGGAGCACCTCAATATATAAGGCAAATACTAACAGCCATAAAGGGACAAATCAACAGTAACACTATAATAGTGGGGGACCTTAACACCCTGCTTTGATTAATAGATCATCTGAACAGAAAATCAATAAGGAAACACAGGCCCTTAAATGACACATTAGACCAGATGGACTTAATTGACATTTATAGAACATTCCATCCAAAAGCAGCAGAATACACATTCTTCTCATGCGCACATGGAACATTCTCCAGGATTGACCAAATGCTGGGCCACAAAGCAAACCTCAGTAAATTTAAGAAAACTGAAATCATATCAAGCATCTTTTCCGACTACAATGATATGAGATTAGAAAAAGGCTACAAGAAAAAATCTGTAAAAAACACAAACACATGGAGGCTAAACATGCTACTAAACAACCAGTGGGTCACTGAAGAAATCAAAGAGGAAATTAAAAATACCTAGAGACAAATGAAAATGAAAGCACAATGATCCAAAACCTATGAGATGCAGCAAAAGCAGTTCTAAGAGGGAAGTCTATAGCAATACAATCTTTCCTCAGGAAACAAGAAAATTCTAAAACAACCAAACCTTACACCTAAGCAACTAGAGAAAGAAGAACAAACAAAACCTAAAGTTATTAGAGGAAAAAATTATAAAGATCAGAGCATAAATAAATGAAATAGAGATGAAGACAACAATAGGAAAGATCACTGAAACTAAAACATGGTTCTTTGAAAAGACAAACAAAATTGATAAACATTTAGCCAGACTCATCAAGAAAAAAAGGGACAGGTTCAAATCAATAAAATTAAAAACAAAAAAGAAGTTACAACTGACACCCCAGAAATACAAAGGCTCATAAGAGACTACTACAAGCAACTATATGCCAATAAAATGGACAACCTGGAAGAAATGGACAAATTCTTAGAAAGGAACAATCTCCCAAGACTGAACCAGAATGAAATAGAAAATATGAACAGACAAATCACAAGTAATGAAATTGAAACTGTGATTAAAAAACTCACAGCAAACAAAAGTCCAGGACCTGATGGCTTCACAGGCAAATTCTATCAAATATTTAGAGAAGAGCTAACACCTATCCTTCTGAAACTGTTCCAAAATATTGCAGAGGAAGGTACACTCCCAAACTCATTCTACGAGGCCATCATCACCCTGATACCAAAACTAGACAAAGATACCACTCACATACACACAAAAATTACATGCCAACATCACTGATGAACATAGATATAAAAATCCTCAACAAAATACTAGCAAACAGAATCCAACAATACATTAAACAGGTCATGCACCATGATCAAGTCGGATTTATCCCAGGGATGCAACGATTTTTCATTATTTGCAAGTCAATCAGTGTGATACACCACATCAACAAATTGAAGAATAAAAACCATATGATCATCTCAATAGATGCAGAAAACTTTTGACAAAATTCTACATCATTTATGATAAAAACTCTCCAGAAAATGGTCATAGAGGGAACATGCCTCAACATAATATAAAGGCCATATACGACAAAACCTACAGCTGACATCATACTCAACAGCGAAAAGCTGAAAGAATTTCCTCTAAGATCAGGAAAAAGACAAGGATGTCCACTCTCACCACTTTTATTCAACACAGTTTTGGAAGTCCTAGACACAGCAGTCAGAGAAGAAAAAGAAATAAAAGGAATCCAAATTGTAAAAGAAGAGGTAAAATTGTTCCTGTTTGCAGATGACATGATACTATAAATAGAAAATCCTAAAGATGCTACCATAATACTACTAGAGCTCATCAATGAATTTGGGAAAGTTGCAGGATACAAAATTAATACACAGAAATCTTCTGCATTTCTATATACTAGCAAAGAAAGACCAGAACAAGAAATTCAAGAAACAATCCCATTTACCATCTCATGAAAAAGGATAAAATACCTAAGGATAAACCTACCTAAGGAGACAAAAACCTATATCCCAAAAAGGTATAAGACACAGATGAAAGAAATCAAAGATAACATAAACAGATGGAAGGATATACCATGTTCTTGGATTGGAAGAATCAATATTATAAAAATGACTGTACTACCCAAAGCAATCTATAGATTCAATGCAAGCTCTATCAAATGACCAATGGCATTTTTCAAAGAACTAGAACAAAAAATCTTAAAAATTGTATGGAGACACAAAAGACCCCAAATAGTCAAAGCAATCTTGAGAAAGTGAAACAGAGCTAGAGGAATCAGGCTCCTGGCTTCAAACTATATTCTAAAATTATAGTGATCAAAACAGTATGGTATTAGCACAAAAATAGAAATATAGATCAATGGAACAGGACAGAAAGCCCAGAAGGAAACCCATGCACCTATGTTCAATTAATTGATGACAAAGGAGGCAAGACTACACAGTGGTGAAAAGACAGTCTCTTCAATAAATGGTTCTTGGAAAACTGGACAGCTACATTTAAAAAAAAAATTGGAACATCCTTTAACACCATACACAAAAGTAAGCTCAAAGTGGATTAAAGACCTAAATGTGAGACCAGACACTATAAAGCTCTAAGAGGAAAACATAAGTAGAACACTTTCTGACATAAATCACAGCAATATCTTTTTCAATCTGTCTCCCAGAGTAATGGAAATAGAAACAAAAATAAACAAATGGGACCTAACGAAACTTAAAAGCTTTTGCAAAGCAAAGGAAACCATAAACAAAATGAACAGACAACCCACAGAATGGGAGAAAATATTTGCAAATGATGTGACTACCAAGGGATTACTCTCCAAAATGTACAAACAGGTCATGTGGCTTAATATCATCAAAACAACCCAAACAAAAATGGGCAGAAGACCTAAAGAGACATTTCTCCAAAGAAGGCATACAGATGGCCAAGAGGCACATGAAAAGATGTTTAACATCACTATTAGAGAAATGCAAATCAAAACTACACTGAGATATCACCTCACACGAGTCAGAATGGCTATCATCAAAAAATCCACAAACAGTAAATGCTGGAGAGGGTGTGGAGAGAAGGGAACGATCCTACACTGTTGGTTGGAATGTAAATTGGTACAACCACTGTGGAAAACAGTATGGAGGTTCCTTAAAAAACTAAAAATAGGGCTACCATTTTATCTGGAGAAAAACATGGTCTGAAAGGATACATGCACCCCAGTGTTCATTGCAGCACAGTTTTACAATAGCCAAGACGTGGAAGCAACCTAAATGTCCATCAACAGAGGAACAGATGTGGTACATATATACAATGGAGTATTACTCAACCATTAAAAAGAATGAAATAATGCCATTTGTAGTAACAGACATGGACCTAGAGATTGTCATACTGAGTGAAGTAAGTCAGACAGAGAAAGTGAAATATCATATGATATCACTTATAAGCAGAAACTAAAAAAACTGATACAAATGAACTTATTTATAAAACAGAAAACAGAATCACAGACTTAGAGAACAAACTTATGGCTATCAGGGGGAAGGGTGGATGGAAGTTTTAGGGAGTTTGGGATTGACATGTACACACTGTTATATTTTAAATGAATAACCAACAAGACCTACTGTATAGTACAGGGAACTCTGCTCAGTATTATGTAGCAAACTAAATGGGAAAGAATTTGAAAGAGAGTGGATACATGTATATGTACGACTGAGTCACTTTGCTGTACACCTGAAACTAACACAACATTGTTAATCAACTATACTCCACTGTAAAATAAAAAGTTAAAAAAAAATGAGTAAAGAGTCCTCCATTATACACTATTCTACCAGCGCAGCCAAACATGATCTTGAATGATCCCCACACCAACACCTACTGAGAATAAGCTTGTCTGTATTTGGCTTTTTTCTTAGCTGCCTACACTGTCTTTCTTCTCAAACTTCTCTTTAAAGAGGAAGCAATGTGATAGTGGGATAGGACAACTTAGTAGACCTTAATAGGAATACTCACCTTAGTAAGTTAGACAGCAACTCCAGTCTTGCTTGATCAAACAAATATCAGTATATGTAGTCCTCTTTAGTTGGCAATGAGAAGTGGAGAAAGGAGGGAAATTGTAATAAAAACACTAATTGCACCTCAACAGAGGGTGGCGAGGGAAAGAACATCAGCTAATTTCAAGATCATGTGGATTGGTGAAAGATCACCATAAATATTCTAAAATGAAGAAATATGGTTTAGAGTATGAATACACAACATGTAAAGTCATATTTCTTTGTTTAGTGCCTCTTCTAATCAGTAATTCAGACTTCTTATTAAATAGGAATATTGCTAATGTTCAAAATATATATTGTAAGTATTCTAAAACTTTATACCTATATCTATCTATATACACATATATACATATATATATACACACACTGTATATACAGGCATACCTCATTTTACTGCACTTCACTTTGTTGAACTTGGCAGATACTGTATTTTTCTACAAACTGAAGATTTGCTGCAACCCTGCATTATTAGATGACGGTTAGCATTTGTCAGCAATGAAGTATTTTTACATTAAGCTATACACATTGTTTTTTTTTTTTTTAGACATATGCTATTGCACACTTAATAGACATAACATTTTGTGTATTGGGAAACCAAAACTTTCATGTGACTCACTTTCAGATATCCCCTTTATTGTGGTGGTCAGGAACTGAACCCACAATATCTCCAAGATAAACCTGTCTCTTATAATGGATATAAATAGAGTGAATATTTATCTAATTCCTCAACATATTTGAATAATACAGAGAGCTCAAGTGGTCATCTAAAGTTTTCTAACTCAAAGCTAATAATTCAGTGCCCTGTTAATTTTGAATCTACAACACTGCTTTTGGTTCAACTAATTAGGCCCTCTGAAAAATTTTGTCTCTAAGCAAACAGCTTGTTTTCCTTCACCATATCCTGCAAACGTAATACTTCTCATTGCAATAAAGTTTTAAAGTAATGTGTCTTCAGGCAATATTGTTAAGTAAGTTTCAAAACAAAGTGTGTTAAGCCAAGATGGAAAGTAATTCAGTAAAATATTGCTAAAACCAAAACTCTAGTGTCCATAAAAATTAATATAAAATGGGTTCACATTATCATATTTGGGGAAGTTAACTTTACATTTAATTATGGTATAGGTTATTGTTACCTAACCTTACAACTATTCACCTCAAACTTATTTTTTTAATGTAGTGGCAATTTCTCCCACTAATTTTCTGATAAGAGTGTGGTAGTTCATATACTAAACCATTTAGGAAAATTTGAACTCATTTCTATTGTTGCATTTTCACTGGATTTATCAATTTTGTTGGAGAAATATTATGATAACACTAATAGAAATTCTAAAGCCTGTGGATAATATTTACAAACTTACTTACCAAAGAACAGAAATGTAGAAAATCTACTCTAAAACAAGATATATAAAAATGTAAATTAAACTATTTATACTAACAATATTTTTTCTTTATATATTATGAAATTTCACATATTTCACCTATTAAATTCAAACTTTTATTAAATTTACTGTATTTTATAATTTAAAAAATTCTAGTCACCAATATGATGTAAGTACCAATATGATGTACATATTTCTGTTGTTTTTTATTTTTGTTCATATGTAAATTTCTTATATTTTCCAAAAGTTCATTTGACTTAATACTAAGCATGTTTTTAAAGAAATCCAGGATAGTTATCCTTCCCTCTATGTGCACAGGCACATGTGCACTATTGTGTAAAAAAAAAAAAATAAAAAGCCCTATGTCCTGAGTATATGAGCATTCCTCCCAATATATTTCAAACGATAAAACAACAATGTCTAAAATCATGTTATATTAAGTTGTAAAACACAGTTCACATATCTGTGTCTTCCATGATAGTAATAAAAAATTTCAATGAAATATAAAATAATTCTGGGGAAATGAAGTAATTGAAAGGTCAAATGTAAGTTTGGTCAAATAAATCATACTTTTACCATTGTTTTTAGTAGAGGAATTACAGTTGAACTTAAACAACACAGGTTTGAACTGCATGGGTACACTTATATGCCGACATATTTCAATAAATACATACTATAAGCCCACACAATTTGACGTTGGTTGAATCCAATTCACTGATGCAGAACTGTAGATACAGATGGAGGGTAAACTGTAGAATTATGCCAGGATTTTCAACAGCATGGAGGGTTGGCACCCCTAATGCCTGCATTGTTTATGGGTCAACATATACTTAGATGACAAATGCAAAAGATGGAGATATTTTCTTAGTTAGGAGAACTACTTAAGAAAAGAGAATGCTGTGTTATTATTGTATTTGTTAATTTTAAGTGTCAACTTGGCTGGACTATAGTGCCCAGATATTTGGTCAGACATTATTCTGGATATTTCTGTGAGGGTGCTTATCCAAAGACATTAACATTTTACTGGGAAGGCTTTGAGTAAAACAGATAGCCCTCCATAAAGTGTGTGTGCCTTATCCAATCAGTTGAATGCCTTAATAGAACAAAGACTGATCCCTTCCTGAACAAGAAGGACTTCTGCAGCATTCTGCCCTTGCACTTGAACTGTAACATCAGCTGTTCCTTGAGCCCCCAGCCTGTCTGCTAAACCTGCAGATTATGGACTTGCCAGTCTCCATAATCTTGTGAACCAATTCCTTTAAAAAAAAATTATCTATCTATCTATCTATCTATCTACACATTCTATTGGTTCTGTTTATCTGGAGAACTCCAGCACAATAATAGTTTAATAATAATAGCAAGCTTTGATCACTTAATCTGTACCACACAATTTTCAAGGAGCTTTACATATGTTATCCTAATTAATTCTAAAATTCATTCTATGAAATAGGTATTGGTAATACATTCATTTTTACCGTTGAAAAAAACTGGTGTACATATCAATTAAATAACGTGCCCACATTTCCAGCTAATTGTAGAGCTGGGATTCAAATACAGGCATTTTGGTTCCAGAGTATGAGAACCTATTCATTATTCTAATCTGTCCACATTGATATGCAATCTGACTTCAGAGCCATAGGAAAAATTTTACAATATTTTGTATAACATTAAGGGGGAAAAAGAAGAATTGATATATTGAGTGTATTTCTAAACTTCTTCCTGGTTAATGCCCCACATACAATTGTGAATTAAAATAAAATTTTATAACAAATGGAAAGTAACAGTAATATTAATAGCACTCCTTTCTGGGCTAAATAACTTTTATTCACTAATACAAAATTCAGAATTCTACCATCTAAATTTAAAGAAAATCATACCTTAAAATCATTTCAAGAAAATATAAGAAAGTATTTGGAAAATCATTAGTGTTTAATAAAAATATACTGATTATATGTTATAAAAAATAATATTCCAATAGGCTGGAATATTTAGATCAAAATGGTATATTGCAGAATTGGATCTATTACAAGCAATTCCAAATTTTAACTAAAATCCTTATAAAAATGTAACACAGGGCTTCCCTGGTGGCACAGTGGTTGAGAGTCCACCTGCCGATGCAGGGGACACGGGTTCGTGCCCCAGTGAGGGAAGATCCCACATGCCACGGAGCGGCTAGGCCTGTGAGCCATGGCCGCTGAGCCTATGTGTCTGGAGCCTGTGCTCCACAATGGGAGAGGCCACAACAGTGAGAGGCCCGTGTACCGCAAAAAAAATACATATATACATATATATATAACACAGAAATATGTAAAAACTTCTAATACAACTGACATTTTAAGATTAATAAAGACCATGGATCTATGAGGAATTTTCACAAGCTACAATATTCAAAGATCAAGACTAAAGCAAAGCCTCTGAGTGGCTACCAAAGCTAATGTTCATTAAATAGGCATGGCATGGCATAGTATAATAAAAAGAATGAAAGATAATTTTGTTGATTGTAAGAACTGACATAAAGTATACATCAAACAAAATGGAGAAGCCATCTTTTCCCAACATGGGATCTATATTTTTATTTAGAAAGTATAATCCTTTTCAAGTTAATGTAATTATTCTTATAGCTAGTTTTAGATTTAGCATTTTGTTTTTGTTTTTCAGTTTTCCTGTTATTTCTTTCCTAGGTTCCTCTTTCCTTCTCTTTGAGGTTGATTTTTTTTTTTTTTTTTTTTTTTTTTTTTTGCGGTACATAGCCTTCTCACTGCCGTGGCCTCTCTCGTTGCGGAACACAGGCTCCAGACACGCAGGCTCAGCGGCCATGGCTCACAGGTCCAGCCGCTGTGTAACATGTGGGATCCTCCTGGACTGGGGCACGAACCCATGTCCCCTGCATCGACAGGCGGACTCTCAACCACTGCACCACCAGGGAAGCCCTGTGGTTGATTTTTAAAACAGTATTGTATTTTAATTGCTCTATTGAATTTTAAGCTATATCTATTTGCTTTATTTTCAGTGCTTGATCTAGGTATTATAATATGCATCATTAACCTATCAAGTTTGCATGGAGTTAGTATTTTACTACCTCACATAAAATGTAAGAACCTTTTAATAGTACAACTCAATTTACTGCCCTGTCTTGTTTGTAGTTATTGTCACATATATTATATTGACATATAATTTAAACACACAATACTGTGTAATGATTTTAAAGATTTTTAATTTTCCACATTCACTGCTCTACATTTCTTCCAGGAGAGCTGAGTTTCTACCTGGTGTTATTTTCCTTCAGCCTGAAAAACTTCTTTTGGCTTATTTTGCAGTACACAGATCTGCTGGTTATGAATTCCTACAGTTAAGAGTTATATAAAAATGTTTTTATTTCACCTTTATCTTTGAAATATGATTTTTCTGGATATAGAATACAGGGTTGATTTTTTTTTTTCCTTTCAATTCACCACTTTGAATATTTCATTCCTTTGACTTCTAGTTTCCATTATTCTGATAGAAGTCAGTCTCAGTATAGTTGCTCGCCTGTATGTAATATGGTTTCTTTTTTCCTCTGCTTTCTGGTAGTATACATAGAAGACTTTAATCTTATTTTTTAAAATTTTATTTTCAACAGTTTAATAATCTTAGGTATGTTTTTTGTTTGTTTTATTCTTGCTTAAAGTGGGCTGAGTTTCTTGGATCTGTAATTTATTTTTAAATTGACTTTGAGAAATATTCACCCAATGTTTCTTAAAATATTCATTTGCTCAGTTCTCTTACTCCTATCCTTCTGGGTCTTTTATTACGTATATGTTAGAGGGCTTGATATTGTCCCACCTGTCACTGTAATTATCTCCATATTTTTTCAATTATGTCCTCTGAAGTTAATTTTTATTCTCATTCACTAGCCCTGTCATCTGCTCCCTCCAATCTGCTGGTAAGCCCATTCAATAAATATCATTTTAGTTACTGTGCTCTTCAGTTTTGGAATTCTCTTTACCTATCTATTTGTATATTTAGTTTTTTCCTCTTATAATATTCTATATCTGTTTATTATGATCATATTTATCTTTAAGTAGTTGAATATGCATCTGATGATTACTCTAAAATCCTTGTCTTGGAATTCCAACATTTAAATCATCTTTAGGCTGTTTTTTATTAAGCTGTGCTGCCCTTTTCTAATTTTTACATGCTTAGTATTTTTTTTTTAAATTTTGGCCATAATACTGTGAATAGTAATATATTTGGTTATCTTTCCCTGCGGTGTGTGGATTTTGTCCTAGAAAGAAATAATTTTGGCTGGGCTTAAACTGCAAACTCAGTTTCCCCAGCAACAGACAGCAGCTGAAATCTTCACTCAGTTCAAAATGTTACTTTCCACTAGCTCCTTGGATTCTCCTCTTATGTATTATCAGAGACAGAACTGATAGGATATTTTGATAGGGCCAAATAATATTCTTTTCCCTTACATATTTTTACATTAAGCTAAATTGTATATTATTAAGAAGCAATTTCACAACATAAAGTACATACACCAAACACATGTGGGTTTTTTTTGCAAGACAGGGTACTCTCAAGTATAGTTACTTGGAAGCAGTTTATTTTGGGAATGGCAGTTACTTGTTTTATTTTCTTTTGTTTAATTAAATCAGACTATAAAATATGTAATAATGTTGCAGAATGCTTATTAATTCATATAACTTGAGCTCTAAACTATGGATAGCAGCTTAACTACTAATGAAAATGTGAGGAAAGAATTCACCCAGTATAAAAGAGAAGATCAAACTTTTTAACCCAAGTGATCTTGCCTATGCCTAGTGACTAAAATCATGCACTAGAATCTTAGGACTTTCACATATTTCCTTTGTGATTTATACCATCTTAACACAATGGCTTTTTTAACTTAGTGAATTCAAATCTAGGCATCTGAAAACCAACATGTCTAAAATTTAACTCATCACCTTTTTCCAAAACTTTCCTACTCTTGTGAAAAAGAACAGAGAACACTGCTCACCACCCAGTTCTATAAGGATTAAGTCATAACCCACTGCAGTTGCTGACAGACAGTGCACTCTGAGAGGAAATTAAGACAATAATAGGATGACACCCTCCGTGCTTTGCACAAGCAGGCCCCTTAGGTAGATAAAATCTCAGGAAGAATCATAATGACCCGAGAATCATTAACTTGAGATATCTGTTCTTTGTGACTAGCAGTAAACAAGATGTATGCTGCACGTATTCCCCAGCCAAAAATCTTATGTAAACTGGTTCCTTTTCTATCTCTTTAGAGCAGTTTCCTCTGAGCTGACTGAGTGGTTGTCTCCCAGGCTCTAGTTCTCAGTGAGACCCTGAATATAACTTAAACTCACAACTCATGTTGTGTGTCTTTCTTCAATTTGAAACTATTAAATCTATAAGTTTCTTTCCATCTACCACAACACAGTCGTATAATCACTATCATCTTTTACATGGCTTCTTCAACCAGTTTTCTTTCTGGTTCCTCTCCTTCTGAACTTGCTTCTTTCTAATCACTGATCTGCATAATGTTCAGAATGATAGTTTTAAAACATAATTTTTTTTTTTTTTTTTTTTGCGGCATGCGGGCCTCTCACTGTTGTGGCCTCTCCCGTTGCGGAGCACAGGCTCCGGACGTGCAGGCTCAGCGGCCATGGCTCATGGGCCCAGCCGCTCCACGGCAGTTGGGACCTTCCGGGACCGGGGCACAAACCCGTGCCCCCTGCATCGGCAGGTGGACTCTCAACCACTGCGCCACCAGGGAAGCCCTTAAACCATAATTTTAATATATTACCTTCCTTAAAAAACAAACTATGAAGAAATATGTTTTATGTTTAAATATGTTCCCAGAAGGTATTTAGAATTATCACTATAATTTCCTATTTATCTTTATACTTTCATCTAATATATTCATATTAAGTATACATGAATTTTACATAAACAATGATAAAAAGTGAACAAATCAGCTTCATTGACAAGGAGTTAGAAAAATAGAGAAAAAGATCAACATATATACTCAAAACCAAGTATTTTGGCAGAATCACAGAGAGGCACTTAGCAAGAATTGAGTAGTTAAGTCCTATTTGAATGAGTGTTAGTTTTGAATACAATATCCCATAGACCATTTTATCATTTGCCATATGCTATGTAATTACATAAATGTTGGTATACGCTGTGAATATGCTGCAAATTAACAACATTTCTTGTTTCTGGAAAGAAAATGAGAGATTAATTTGGCAAATGTCAAGTTCAGTTCATGTCAAGATGCTTTTCGTGTCATGATCCATCATGAAAGATTAAACAGATATGTTCTACTAAATATCAATTTGGGGGCAGCAGCTGTGGCTCACATTCTTTCGTTTGGCAGATTCATTCCACCTGATTTCAGAGAAATTGCTAAGATGATGTTTTCATAACATAAGTATGTTTTAGTTTCCTTTGCTCAATTCAGTTGGAGTTGGAAGAGGAAAAGAATATTTTGTTGTATTATGTATCATCACTTGAAAATAGTAAATAGTAACTACAGTAGTTTTATTCATACACCAATATTTAGAAAATAAATATATATTATAACTTCATACCCCTACAGTTTAATATAATGTGGAATATCTATAAATGTCATTAATTGCTCTGAATGAAATATAACTTTATAAGATTTTATAAGCCCACAATGAAGATGGGTTTCAGCAGTGTACATAGTATCCCATAGTATTCTAAACTACACATTTTGGGGGGTGGACAGTTTGTCATACTCCACAGACAAGAAGCATTTTAAGTGTCTTACTTCTGATTCCTTGTTGAACAAAAATGTAACCCAAATTTCATCATTTTACACTTTCTCTCCACAGTTGTGTGGTATAAAATTACTTCTCATGAAAAGGGCATTTTTAACACATTTTTACCAAAAGCATATTTTTGAATAATAAGTTTAATTTATGTCTTGGAAAAATACATATACTTAAACACTTTGAATTATTCTGAATTCCTTCCTTACTTAAATATTTATGTAACATTTGTAAGCATAACGTATCATCAAGGCTTTTAACAACTTAGTTGTCAGGCCTGTGAGATACTCTGTAACAGTCCAAGGAACAAAATATAAAGTGGTTTCAGTATCTGCATGTGTGCCAGACATTGCACTAGTCATTTTACATAGGTTATCACCTTTAATATTCATGATAGATTCTATTACTCCTATTATGCAAATTAAAACTACAGATCATAAAATATTAAATAGTTTGACCAAGTTACATATTCAGCAAGTAGTAGTTGGAAGTCAGTGCAAGTCTATCTAGTCAATAACATGTGTTTTTAATCTCTTTGAGGAAACTGACCTAATAGCATTCACCTCATCCTTTCTACTTGGTCAGACTGAAGGATATGTAATAGTCTTCTGACATCTGAAACAACAAGACCTTCTCTTTGTTCTAAGTGGAGACAATTGTTAATCCTTTCATTATCTACTGTTGAATCATTTAACTGACATATGAACTTCAGACATATCTAAAATCACATGCATAATTATCTATAGTTCTTTTTTTGAAAGTTTTAATGTGGAAGTTTTTTACTCAGTTTTTATATAAAAGTTAAAGTACTATTATTATTACTGTGAATCAGTGTCAATTTGAAGAATATTTACACTAAATCCTTTATTCCAAGTCACTGAAAAAATTCCAGATACCAAATACTCTTTGAACGAAATTAGCCTACATTTTAAAACTCAAGTGATCCAGATAATCTCTTTGGGGAATTCATCCTACTATTTAGCGATCCAAACACAGCACAGCATTTTCCTTAAAGAATAATACTTTTCAAATAAAATTTTAAAAACAGTGAAACATCGCATCTATTTACAAATATATTTTAAGATTATACTTTAATACTTGCAGAAATATGTTCCAAATATGTCTATTGATTTGAAGGTTTAAATGCATAAACCAATGTATGCACCACGTAAATGCAAATATGACAGTGGTATAGGATATTGTATGTTACTTTCTGTAAAATACTTGAGAGGCTATTTGATGAATTCATGAAAATGAAAGGCTCAGAGGCATAAAGATTGACAATGATTTTTTTCCTGGAAAAAAAAACACAAAGAGGAGGCATACATAATATTATGCTGAAAGAAAACATGTGAGTTTATTTTTCTTCCTTCTCACACACAAAACTAGTGAATCTCTCTCTATGAACATTTTAAATTCTTAAAAACACAGCTGAGAATAAATATCACCTTCAGAGCTCTGCACAGGTTCCAAAGGCTGGCTGTTGGACAATATATGAGTGTTTAGAAACAGGACAGTAGAGAGTATGGTCCCAAATCAGAACATTCCCTGCATATTCAACCACCAATAAGAAGTAAAAAAAATTTAGAAGGCTGAGAATTTCTCAGCATGAAAAAAAAGACTTATTTAATGAATAATGTCTATAAATTTTGTTTTCTATTAGAAAAACTTCTAAATTGTTAAAATTGTATTAAAATTATGGATTACTTGATTTCCCAGTTTCTGCATGGATTAGCATAAATCAATAATAATTCTGAGCTAACAAAAGTAACTAAGGAAAACGTGAAACTTATCTCTTCTGTTCATCCTGTTCCAATGAAAGGTTGAACTATGATGCAGACACTGTTTCATGGAGAGTTCTGGACTCAAAATGACTTTTCAGAATTGTCCACCTTAAGTCAAGGAATCTGAGCCTTGCTACAGTAGTACATGGACCTGTCACTGTACGCATGGTGCACCCTGGGACAAGAGAAATGACCTTGGCTAGGTGGAACTTTTCAACCAAGAACAATTCTCAGAGGCCTTAGTTTATAGCACAAAGCCAGCAACACTCCCTGCAGAGGGAGGAATCAACATCTCAATACAAAAAGGGGATCTGGGTTGGGCCCTATTGTATCCATTAAAAACCTCTCTTGCAATGTTCAAGTCCATTATAGGAAGTGGTTGGACTAGCAAACTGGTTGGACTCTTTCTGGAGAAACTTCAAAGAGTAAGATATATAGGAGAAACTATCCTCATCCCTGCAGCTGTTCTCAAAAGGACAACTAATACTTATCACCTCTCTGCTTCACCCATTGGAGATTCCTCTAATCTTTGGTTAGCATGTTTATAGGTTTGTATTAGTTACAGAGGGCTGCAGTAACAAATTACCATAACCTTGGTGGCTTAAAACACAGGAATTTATTCTTTCACAACTGTAGAGCCTGCAAGTCTGAAATCAAGCATTTGGCAGGGCCAGGTTCCCTTCAAATATTCTAGGGGAACTGTTTTTCTTCAGATTCTGGTGGCTTCTGGCATTCTCAAGCAAACACTAAGCAAAACCTCAGAAAGTAGTGCTAGATGAGGTCCTGTAGGTAGGAAAGTAAACCCATATGCCAAATATATATCTCATTCATAGTCAAAATAAATTACTATCCCATTCATGTGGAAAGAATCAATATAAGCAACTTGTCATGACAAAGTGGCTCCTGGAATTTTTGAGAGATGGTATATTGAGGGTTTAGCATTTGTCCTTGTTGATGGAACGTAGGACACCATGCAATCTCAGTCTTGTATGACAGGGGTCCCCAATCCCCGCTACCGGTCCATGGCCTGTTAGGAACTGGGCCGCACAGCAGGAGGCAAGCAGTGGGAGAGCAAAACTTCATCTGTATTTACAGCCGCTCCCCATCAGTTGCATTACCACCTGAGCTCCACTTCCTGTCAGATCAGCGGCAGCATTAGATTCTCATAGAGCTGGAACCCCACTGTGAACTGAGCATGCAAGGGATCTAAGCTGCGAGCTCCTTATGAGAATCTAATGCCTGATGATCAGAGGTGGGGCTGAGATGGAGCTGAGGCAGTGATGCTAGCACTAGGGAACAGCTGCAAATACAGACTATCATTAGCAGAGAGGTTTGACTGCACAGAGACCGTAATAAATCATTTGCAGACTCAAATAAAAACCTTATCAGTGATTGGCAAGTGAAAACAAGCTCAGGGCTCCCACTGATTCTGCATTATGGTGAGTTGTATAATTACTTCACTATATATTACAATGTAATAATAATAGAAATAAAGTGTACAATAAATGTAATGCACTTGAATCATCCTCAAACCACCCCCCTCCCCCCGGTCCATGGAAAACTTG
Source organism: Kogia breviceps (assembly GCF_026419965.1). Lineage (NCBI taxonomy): Eukaryota > Metazoa > Chordata > Mammalia > Artiodactyla > Physeteridae > Kogia > Kogia breviceps. The sequence continues at coordinate 39,136,169 of NC_081315.1, forward strand.
TCTTCCATGAAACTGGTCCCTGGTGCCAGAAAGGTTGGGGACTGCTGTTGTATGAGAGTCCCTGCCCTTGAACCCACAAATATTCTCCACCCTTGCTCCCATGTCTACTCTGTTTATGAGCACACTGGGCCATTTGTGTAGGGTGCTGATGACAAAGGCTGTCTGATATCAACTGGCCAAGACACTGTGTCTACTTGAATGTCTTCTATGTTGGATGTTCTATGAAGGATGTCAATATGTGTTACAAAGATCACACTTTGTATGCATTTTCATGTATCCATCTGCATGCTTCCTCCCTAGAACTCCTAATCACCAAACTTTCAATCTTTCTCTTTTCAGGCCATTGATCAACTTGCCAAACAATTCACCAATGACTATGTATCAGGGTATAGTCCTACCTCAGGTCACTTCTCTTTCCACACAATATGATGACCACATTCGCTTCTTGGAACTATGCCCAGTGAGAGGATTTTTTATTCACTGGCCTTTCAGACACACAAATAAGTTAAGCTGTCATGCAATAGCAGTCATTTTTTAAAAAACTGAAAACTGTATCCTTATAATAAACCAACTCATGTATGAGGCAAAACCACCCCTTTCCTTCCTCTGTCAGCTGGTTGTAAAGACTCATGTGGCCATGAGTGTGAGCTGGGGGAGAACCACTGGCAAAACAATGGTGGATGACATTGTGTACTGTACACCATGGGAGATAAAAATCTTCCATGGATTTCTCATGCTCTTACATATGTTCCTGGGTGTGTCAAGAATGCAAGGTTATAACCACTCTTGGGCCATTTCTCAGGGTTGTGTTTGCAGTGAGAAATTGGGAAGGTTGAGGTAATGTTTCTCCCAGAATAAGAAAAGTCAGTGTTTCTCAGCTGTGATGCTGCACAATATGCACAGTATTCATCTACTTCTTCCTGCATCACCACTCTAGGACCTGGGGGATAAGAGGAATCAATGCTAACAAATATCTCATGCCACCTGCTGTGTCATGAATGAAAAAGCCCTTTGTCTCTGTGTCAGGAGTTTCATATCTTCTATCAATAAAACATACAGGTTAACTTAATCAGGTTCTGAGTAGTGTAAAATCCTAGCACCTGTCACTTAATAACGTAGCTCATGTTTGCTCACTTTTCCTCCTTATGATAAACCCTGGATATACTACTTCTATCATATGGTAGATTGCTGATGGGCCCAACTAACCTTACAATTTGTTGGTGTGCATCACTCATCTTTTGATACATACTCTGGCTGCACAGTAACTTTATTTTACATAGTTAGGTGCTCTGTCTTGATCTGGAACCATTTGTATACTGGGTGGTATTAATCAAATAGGTTTATAGCTTTGGCAATAATAATTTGGACTTGTCCCAAAACCTAAATAAGGAGTGGATATATGGTGTGTGTGTATGTATATGTGTGTAAGCATACTGTTGCATCTTCATTTGAGAGGTTTATAAATGTGTTTATGAAAGGTATACATTGAAGAAGTTAAAATTGTAAAGTCTTAAATGTTGTGTTGATCAGCATTCCAGAAATCTCTTGAGGCTTTCCTGATTCACTAGGATACACAGAAACTAGTAAGTTGTGGAATCAATGAATCTGAACAGCAGACATTTCAGTAGATACTCTCCAAGGGTTCTCTGATTAATATGTATATCTTGTCTCAAGCATATTAAAAAGCAGAAGCCTGTGTGAATTCATTTTGTCATAAAGAAAAATGTCCTTTAGACTCCATTATTTTGTCAATATGATGAAGTTTGGTAACTATCTCTACAAAGGAGTTGATTTTGGCTGGTTATACTTTTCTTTTTTCATAATCATGTAACTACCTTTTCTTCAAATCTTATACATTCTCTAAGAAGTGCTACACTTTTTCTTACCAACTAATTTTTTATCCACATTTTAAGTAAAGATGAGAAATAATAAAATTTAGAGTAGTACTAGTAAAAGAAGAAAAATTCAGTGTAAGGAGAAGCAAATTACCACAAGACACTAGGGGAAGATATAAAGTAGTAAATTAACAAATAGAGAGTACATGTCATATGTTTCCATTTCTATAACATTCTAGAAAGTGCAGGCTGATATATAGCAAAGAAACTGTCAACAACAAATCAATGATTGCTTGGAAATGGGAAGGGAGCAGTGAGAAGTTAAGAGGAGAGAGAAAATTTGGGTGGATGAAAAACAAGTTTCTTGTTTTTATTGTGTTGATGGTTTCAGAGACATTTGCATCTACATCTATGTCTACATATTACTATTCAATATGTGCATTTAATTTTTGACAATTTACCTCAAGGCTGATGTTTAAAAATTTTTTAAATATAACTTAAGAAGCCTCAAGTTTTTTCTAGTGGACACTTCTCTTTTTTCTTTTTCACGTAACCAGAAATCAAGTGATAATGAAAATGTTAAGCATAATGCTATCTTGCTATTGAAGTTGAAGGAGAAATACTGGGGAGATAAGGTCAGCGTCATTCCAGATGCTTAATGAAGAACTAGGGGGACTACATCTCAGGACAATATGTAGATACAGGACAGAGTACAAACTTTTGTAAACACAGCTAAGAAAAAACAATGTAAAACTTGAAGTTTGACATGAAACTATTAATTAATGAATGGAAAATACTAACTTGATCCACCCAAAATAAGTTTTGAATAAGCTCTTACTGATAGGATAGATTTGCAAAATCTATGAAAAGATGAAGAAAGTGCATATACATGAAAGACTAATAATTTAATTTTTTCTAAAATTTATTTTTTACTCCAGGCCAGGCAATGTTTTAGGCACTGGAGATAGCAGTGAAGAAACAAGATCATGACCTTATGTAACTTAAATAATAACAACATTTTGATTATATTTCATGTAACAAGAGAGATATATTTCATTAATAAGTACACTAGCTATCTTTTAAATATTTCCCTGTTTAGCCTCCATATGTAATTTGTAAATATATGTATGTTTAAGGTTTAGTTCATCACTATTAGACCATTGTTAATATCACTCTGGTTGTAGTACAACTCAGTACGTAAAGAAAATACATTTTGGTAATGTTTTGTGCTATTTGAGGAAGACCTCACTTAGAGTTCTATAATTTTGTAGATCAACAAAAGGACTGATTTTGGTTTTTGTTATTTATTTATTTTTGGCTGTGTTGGATCTTCATTGCTGAGTGTGGGCTTTCTCTAGTTGCGTCAACAGGGGGCCACTGTTCGTTGCAGTGTGCAGGCTTCTCATTGTGGTGGATTCTCTTGTGGAGCACAGGCTCTAGGCGTGCAGGCTTCAGTAGTTGTGGCACATGGGCTCAGTAGCTGTGGCTCGTGGGCTCTAGAAGACAGGCTCAGTAGTTGTTGTACATGGGCTTAGTTGCTCTATGGCATGTGGGAACTTCCCAGACTAGGGATCAAATCTGTGTCCCCTGCACTGGCTGGCGGATTCCTAACCATTGTGCCACCAGGAAAGTCCTAAAAGGACTGATTTTGAAATTGCTTGTGTGCTCAAATGTGACTGACTTTCTATACTAGTGTGGTGTCTTTTACATTATAAATAAAAGTCATTTTGGCTACTGTGATTTTCTTTTTTCTTCCATAATGCTTGCTTTCTAAAACCTTAATTACAACTTAACCATATGATTGTCTTCTTTCTGATTTATATTTCATATAATCTTTAGCAAACAAATTATAAAGTAAAAATACAAAGCAAAAAAATTAAAATCCTAACATGAACATATTGGCTTTTATAGATACAGTATTACTTCTGTGCTTGTATGACATATTCTATTTTCTACAACCTAATGATAAATATTATCTTTTTTCTCTTTTTATTTACATAGATATGTGTTCACCCAATAGTTTGTTTTCTTCACCATTTTCACATATATTTCCCAGGAAATATTGTTATTAGAGGGTATAGCATTTTCTTTTATTTCTATATATCATTTTCACAAATACTTTTTTTAAAAAGTAGAACGTACAACCAAGGAGTAAACCTGTTACCTGCTTTCCTGTACCTTACTAGCATTTCATATCTCACATTTATTTTGTGTTATGCTTGGAGCAGATACTTTTTTTAAAAAGTAGAACGTACAACCAAGGAGTAAACCTGTTACCTGCTTTCCTGTACCTTACTAGCATTTCATATCTCACATTTATTTTGTGTTATGCTTGGAGCAGTGTAACCAAATCCCTCCTGTGGTTGTGAACTCCATTCATATTGAAAAGGTAATGAAAAACTGTCTCCATGATCAATGTTCAGGTTTTCTATGAATAAATGCTTCCTTATGTTTTAATCTATAAAAATTAATTTTAATGCAAATACTCATTCTTTGGAAATGAAATGTAATGTGTTTACCTGAAAATATTTCTATATAGGGATGGTGGTTATGAATATTCTTCATTGGTTCTTTATCCCTGGAATAGCCACTTGTAATTGACTGTGGGCTGCAATTAGTGAAGGCTATTGATATCTCCACGTTATAGAGAGCTCTACATGAAAAAAAAATATCGTGTTTGGCTTGGCTATCAAGAAATAAATATTGAGAATTTTTTCTTTTATTTCTCTTTTTAAGAGTATTCAATAACAATGGGTTTTCTCTTATAAAACATATAGTCATGTGGTAAATTGCAAAAAATGGCTACCAATTTTTGTATTCCACTTTTGCAATGTCACATAGCAGCCTCTTACATAATCTGGTGGAGTCCACTCTTCTACCACTTGAATGTAGTCTAGACCATGTGATGTACTTTAGTCAGTGGGACAATAAAAACTATGATGGGTGGATAGCTTTGGCTTATTCATTGGAGTTTACACACTTCTGCTCCTCAAACTCTCCCACCACGTAAAGTAGCCCTCATTAGCCTGCTGGAGGATGAGGGATTCACTGGAGAGAGGCATAAGAGGTTTCTTATCATCTCCATAATTCTCTGTTGAGATACCAGAGAATAATTGAGTTGAGCCTTGACTAGAAGGTGCATCCAGTCAATCCCAGACAAAATAACATACCCACAGATTCATGAGCTAACAAAGTGATTATTATTTTAAGGTGTTAGTTTGGGGGTGTTTTCTTAGGCAGTAAATGCTAACTGAATCAGTTAATAAGGTGAATTAATTTTAAAACTGCACACAAATTCTGCAATAACATTGTAACTAGTGATTTTTCCTGAATTTCTTCTTTACTATTGATTATAATCACATAAAAATCCAGGATATACAGAAACATTATAAGATTGGGAAAGCAAAGAAAACCAAGAACTATAAGAAAGACACCAGTTAAAAGTGGTGGATTGAACCTCTGTTCAATGTTTACCTTTGTTTCTTACCTAAATTCACTTAAAATATAAATGGAGAAATAAGTATAAACCTAAATGACAAATACTTGGAGAGGAAAGTCTAGAGGATTCTCAACTTATAGACAGAATATGGAGAACTTAGCAAATATAAAAGAACTGAACACCAAGTACCTACAGATAGGGGAGGCAATGAGAAAAATGCCAATCCATGTCACAGAACCAAAGCCAGGTGCAGATAGGGAAAGCATTGTGTAATGTGAATGGCTGAACTGAGACATGATAAAGAGAACAGAAGGACTGGTAAAAATTCTATAAAAGAAGATTTATGTCCCCAGTGGCCTTTCCTTGTCTAATTTGTTGGTATAAGTAAATTGACTCAAACTCTGCAGGTGACATAAATTTTATTCTATGTAGAAACTGAATCAGATATGGTCCATTCCCTGAAATAACAGCCACAGAAGAGGAGAGGTAAAAACATACCTCCTAAAGAATGTGAGGAATTAATAGAAGGTTTCTTAGTGGAAAGTGAGATCCCTAGGTCCTTATGTTCTCAGAAGGAGAAGAACCAAATTTTGTTAATGAACTGGGGTTACAAATAACATACTCATGATCACAGAGTTTCCGATAATTGATTTTAGCGCTTCTCAAAGAAAAAAAAGACCAGAAAGAAATGATGGATATTTAATGAAAGCATTCTTCCCCATGTAAATTTTGGAGCCCCAAATCTACAACAAAATAAAGAAAATGAATTCACAAAATTTTTTTCAAAAGGAAGTTGAAAAGAAAAAAATTTTAGTAATATGTATATAATAGTCTCAAATATACAAAAAAGGTATTGAATCCATTTGAAAAGATGTAATTTAAAAGGAACAGTCTGAGAGGACGAAGCGCTATTTGTGAACCTCAAAAGTGCAATAAATGATTTAGAAGGATAAGTTAAGGATATTTCCCACAGCTAAATTACAAAAAGGTCCAGAATAGTAAAATATTAAATATTCAAAGTGTTTCATCATGTGATCATTTGATATTTCAAAAGGTAAAAATCCATAAAAATTGAAGTTAAGAAAATTTGAAGTAAATAATATAAAAAACAGTTCCCAGAAATACAACACATGATTTTTTAAAGTTGGAAACATCTAACTTGTGCACAGAAAATCGAGGTGGGGAAACACCATGCCAAGTCACTTCTTAATATATTTTCAGAACTTCTTGTGTCAGATAGAAGGTTCAAAATCTACTAGAGGAAAAATTAGAGATAGCATATAAAATGTATAAAGTTTTATGGTACACATTATGATAAGACTTAATAGTAGACAACAGTGAATCTATGTCTTCAGACTTCTGGAAAGAAAATTATTTCCAAATTGGACTTTTATAATCAGAAAACCTGTCTCTCAAATATATGCCAATGATATTTTAGACATGTAAGAATGCAAGAAATACATCTTTCAGTAGCCCTTTATCAGTGATCTACCAGAGAAGGGCCCTAATGTACGGAAGAGGTAAACCTAAAAACAAAAGAGGAAAACAAGTTAGGCAAACAGAAGATAAGTTAATAAAATTTAGCATGAGAGTTATAGATCAGGAATGGAGAGCAAGGGGACAAAAGATTCCACCTGGGATGTCTCCACAAAGAAAACCAAAAAGAATCTGAGAGATTTCCTGATATGTCTAATATTGTTAAAAATGATAAGTAGTTTTAAAATTTTTGTTTGAGAATTTTGGAAGTAGTATTGATAAGTACAGAGAAAACGATAAATAAATAAATAAATCCATCCAGCCATCCAGCCATCTGGTGGGAGAGTTATAGAATGATTAGTCATTATCTACTAATTGGCTCAGCGATAAAGAAATTGATTGAACCCAAATACCTAGTTCATCTATATTGGGCAGTTAAGGAGATGGTATTGCTTAGGTTGAGGTAGATGTGTAAAAATTACTAAATCCTTATATTCTATAATAAAATATCAATAACAATATTTTAAGGTTATATTGATAAATTAAAATAGCAGTACATCTTATTATTTTAAAAGATGATTATAAATATCAGAGGAAAAAGTATGTGCTATATGTGTGTGCCTTTAGAAAGATGTTCTGATGGGTTGGTAGGAGTCTATAATTTTTCATGTAGTTTCAAGATGCCCTCAAAATTATAGACATATTTTGAAAAAACTGTTTAAAAAATAAACGACTTCTTATTTAGTCTAAAATTTAATATGAACTTGGTTAAATTCGTTAAACAGATTTTTATTTTTGAGCATCTATTCTAGAGCCAGGACCCTAGGTTATTTCCAGATAAAAGGATTGTCAGGAAGGAAAGATTAAAATGTAATTAGGAAATGACTATCAGAACAAATTCACATAGGATTATTTCTCTTCAAAAGATCTTTTTTTTTTGAATAGTAGAATTACAAACTATATATGCTTCATATATAGCTATAAATAAGTAGAATTAAAATATATCATAAATCTCTACTGAAATTTATAAATTAATAAATAACACTCCTTTCCCTCAAACAGATTTTGGGTGAACAGATAATAAAAGTAGAATGATGCATGGAGGACTGGATAAAAATGAGGCTATCTCATAAAAAGCATTCCAGATAAAAGATCAACCAAGAGTCATGTTGGAGGAGATTCTGCATCATTTCAGCCAGGCCTTAAAATATTGAGAAGAAATAAAAACTATATAATAGCTATAGTCTTTATTCTTAATAAATCCTTAAAGGTACTTGAAAAGCCAGACAAAGGCCTGCAAAGAAATTGTCATTCAAACCTAAGAATTATGAAGAAGAAAAGTTTTGCTTGAAAGTTTGGCATATGTGGAAGACTTCATAAATTATACACAGTTTTTAAGAAACGTGGCTCATGTTCTTTTATTTATACTAATAATTTGGAAATAGCAAATATAAATAAATAACTTTGAAATTAGGTAATAGGAAAAGGAAAACTAAAAAGAAAATTTTGTGCTTAGTTAGTTAATAGTGCTTAGTTTCCCAGACCTTCCACTAATTAAGTATGTATTCTTGGATACTGAAGAAGTTTCCCTGGCATGTAAAACTCACAAAAAATTTGATTAAAAAATTATTGATTTTGATATATTCTGAACAAGATATCTTCAGGTTTTTGAAACATATCAGCAATTTTCGAGTAATTTTCAAAGTGATAAAAAGGAGAGGTGATTAATTGAAATAATTATTCAACTTTTCATAGATTTTGATTATTCTGTATATCTAAGTGATAACTTTTGATTTTATATGAGCCATTACCGCTATTTAGAATTAGACTTCATTTTAAGGCCCCAAAACAGAAAGATTGGAAAAAATGCAAAAAACAGCTGTACTTTCCCCAGAACAAATGCCACGGTTGACCTAGTAGTATTTAACAGCACTGAGAAATGAAAATTGATTTCCTTGTTAACAGTTTGAATAAGTATCAGGTTATAGTTTTAACATAATAGGGCTTATCAGACCATCTGTTTTCTGGGTCCTGCATCCCGCATGGATGAGTCTTTGCTGGGTAGACCCCTGGAATCTGTTTTACACACCTCTCTGGTTACTGTTATATGCACTAATGTCTGAGATAGCTCTAGCAAAGTTTTCTAACTCATCCACTAACCTGTTACAAGTTACTTGCAAACCCAGTGTTTTAAAAAATGCTCATAAAATTATATTAGCCTGAAGCCCTTAAATTTTAGAACATTTCTTATAAATAAATATGACACTTGAAAGGTATTCTGTAACCCAATGTGTAGCAAGCATACAGAAAACACAGCCACTTAGGCTCATTTTCAATACATATTACTAGCATTAAATTTTGACTCTTTTTTCCCAAAACTTCACCTTGGAGAAATCAATCTGGGATAAACATAACTATTCATATAAACAGATCCTGATGGCAAAAATAATACAGTTCAAAAGTAAGAAACACTGGCTAATGGGATTATGAAGGTTGGGAAGTCCAAAATCTGCAGTGTTAGTTGGCCATCAAGCTAGAGATCCAGGGAAGAGCTTTTATTGAAATTCAAATCCAAAAGCCATCTGCTGGTAGAATTCCTTCTTGCTCAGAGATAAGTCTTTTAATCTATTTAGGCCTTAAAGCAATTAGGATGAGGCCCATATTGTGGGCAGCAATCTGCTTCATTCAAAGTCCACTTTTTTACATGTTAACCTGATTTTTAAAAACCCTCACAGAAACATCTAGAATGATGTTTGAGCAAAAATTTGAGAACCATGACCCAGCCAGTTTGACATAAAATTAACTATCATCCATGTTTTATATTTTGTACATATCAGGTAAAATATATTATTAAAATTTATTTCAATCATCTCCTTATAGATCTTTTAATGTATCAGAAAATTTTAAATGACATATGGGTTTGAATTACATTTCTGTTGGACAATACTACTATAGACATTAGGACTGGATACAGAATATTCACAGGGAAATATAAGAAATTATACAGGAAATTGATACTAGTACTTATTTTGAGGTGATTGTGGGCAACTTTTAAAATGTTATTCTATGTAATCTTCTGTTTACTAGATAGTGTGTATTTAAGACATTACTGTTAAAAATGGAAAAACACATTTACTATTCTATATAATTTAAATAATTATGTTTTATAGTAAATTTTGCAGATTGACAGGAAAATAACCCTCAGGATTACATTTATTGATTCAGTGGTAAGAGAAAATTCAGCTGAGTAAATAAATTTTATTAAGAACCTCAGAAATTTTTCCTAGGCCTTGTGCACTAAATAATGATTTTCTAAGTCTACATACTGATGATTCCTAAAAGTTTAACTATTTTTTAGCTTTGGACAAATTACTGTGATGTTTGATTCTAAAAATTAATAAGTATGTTTTAAAATTATTTAAAAAATTATCTGACATTATGAAAAGAAAGTCACTTTGAATTTTTATGTTTTCGTTTTGAGATTTACTTCTCCATTTGGGCTTGTGTATTTTTAAAGTTTCTTTTCCTTCTCTTGCTCCTAGAGTTATAATGGTAGGGTTAAAATGCTACTGCTTGTGTGGTATTTTGTATGCAAAACTGTACTTCAGAGTAAAATGAATTTTAAATGCAAAACAAAGCCATCATCCTATGATTACTGAAATATAACAGTCTGAGCATAAAGAAAAACCAAGCTAATTAAAACAATTTGCAAGGCTCAAAAATTATACTTTTGAGAAAGAGAAATGTACATTGAATTATATTTTACCTTTGTGAAAATAGACAAATGAAGTTTTGAGTATTAAATACATCAGTTACTTGAAAGTCTTATATTGACTGTATTAATTATTCTTTAAAATACACTGAAAATTAAGTGGAAAAACATCATCAAAGCTAAAAGCAAGGGGAGACTCATTTAAATAACTGAGTATTAATGGATTTATTATTGTGTTTCATGTTGAATATAATTAGAATATTTTACTATAGATTCTGCTTTGTGGAACTTGAGACATTCTTTCTTTCGTTCAGTTTAAACAACTTTGATAATATTTTTAACTGCCGGCTATTTTTAAGTTATATATATTAATTATACTAGTAATCATATAAAATGTATTAATTATAAGTTAGTATATAATATATATAAATTAATTTTCTTTTCAATTTGAGAGAGCTATGGTCATTATCAGTACTATTATATAAATGTATTAAGGAATAGTTTTCAAATTTTTAGAAACTTTATCATTATCATCCTTACATGGGTCTCTTTGGGTAGTGGGAGTGATTGTCACTAAAGCATTTTAAAGAATAAATAAATTTCACAGATTTAAAAAAAACCAAATTTATAAAATTAGTAAGCCTAGTTTTGGAATATAAGAACTTTGGGTTTTTACCGATGGTAGACAGACTTCTAGGGTGGCCCTTTCATAATCCTACCTCCTGATGTTCATATCCTTCACTTGAGTGTGGTGGGACTTATGACCTGCTTCTAATCAATGGAACATGACAGAGATGATGGGAGATATGATGTCACTTCATAATTTTGTTACATAATAACGAAAGACCACATTCTTAGCAGACAGACTGCTAAGAAACTCTCTCCCTATTTGGCTTTGAATAAGTAAGCAGTCGGTTTGGGAAGTCCATTTGGCAAGGATCTGAGGGCGGCCTCTACGAGCTGAGATAGACCTGCAGCTGGCACTTAGCAAGAAGCTGGCACCTCAGTCCTAAGGACATAAGGAAATAAGTTCTGCCAACAACCTGAATGTGCTTAGATGTGGATTCTTCCCGATTTGAGCCTCCAGATGAGAATACATCCCAGCTGAAACCTTGGTTATAGCCTTGTGAAGCCTTCCCCAGAAGACCTCAATAAGTAGAGCTCAATATTTCTGACACACAGAAACTGTGAAATAGTAAATGTGCACTGTTTTTAACATTAAGATTGTGATAATTTGTTAAGAAGCAAATAGTTAACTAATACAGATTTTGGTATCCTGAGGCAGGGTGCTGCTGTAATAAATACCTAAGCATGTAGAAGTAGCTTTGGAAGAAGGCAGTAGGTAGAGGCTGGAGAACTTCTGAGGAGCACGACAGAGAAATCCTATACTGTTTTGAATAGGCTATTACCACTCAATAGGATGCTAACAGTGAGAGCTTAAAAGCATGTGATGTTATTGGAAACTAGAGGAAGAAGAATCCTTGTTATGTAGTGACAGAAACTTTAGCAAAATTATCTCATGAGATATACAGAAAGCAGAATTTTAAGTGATGCACTTGAATATACAGTAAGTCTCCTACATACGAACCTTCAAGCTGTGAACTTCCAAAGATGCAAAAATGCATTCGCATGCCCAGTCATATGTTAGTTCACGTGTCTGGCGTCCATTGTCACATACACGCATCCTCTACAAGTGATTGTACTTTTATGTACTTTTACTGTACAGTACTGTATGGAGTACAGTAGTATAGTATCTTTATTTCAAGCCCAGGATGAACAGAAACAAGTGTAAAAGCAGCAGTGATGTAGCTGGTACCGTTAAGAAGAGCCAAGCAATAACGATGGAAATAAAAGTGAAAATAATTGAGAGTGGAGCAAGGCAAAAAGATGGTAGACACCTCTCATTCTTATAACATGAATCATTCAACCATTGGCATGATTCTAAAGAACACGGACAAGATCATGGAACACGTGAAGTCTGCTGTGCCAACAATAATATCAAAGAAGCATGGAAAAGTGATGAAGGACATGGAGAAATTTCTCAGTGTGTGGATACAAGATCAGCATCAGTGTCAAGTCCCACTCAGCTTAATGCTGATTCAAGAGAAAGCTAAAAGCTTGTATGAAGACTTGAAGAAGAAACACGGCAAAGAATCAGAAGGTGCATCTTTTAATACCAGCCATGGCTGGTTTCATGGGTTCAAGGCTAGGGCCAACATTCACAACATAAAAGTAACTGGCGAGGCAGAGAGTGCAGACATGGTAACTGCCCAGGAATTTCCTAAAACACTTTGAGAAATTACTGATGAAGGCACGTATTTTCCCGCGCAGGTTTTTAGTGTGGATGAGACAGGATGCCAGACCGAAATTACATCAGTGAGGAGGAAAAGTTGATGCCAGGCTATAAAGCAGCAAAAGACAGGCTAACTCTATTGTTTGGTGGCAATGCTTCTGGCGATATGAAGCTGAAGCCTCTCTTAGTTTATCATTCAGAGACCAAGAGCCCCTAAAAATATAGCTAAGGGCTCTCTTCCTGTTGTGTGGAAGGGTAACCCCAAAACCTGGGTTACACAGGCTATTTTCCAGGACTGGTTTTTCAACTACTTTATCCCAGAGGTAGAGAAATATTTCTTGGAGAAGGGTATCCCATTCAACATTCTTTTGCTGTTCGACAATACTCTGGGCCACCTCCCATTCATGGACGACTTTCATCCTAACGTCAAAGTAGTGCATCTGCAACCAAATACTACGTTACTCATCCAACCTATAGGCCAGGGAGTTATAGCGACTTTCAAGAGATATTATTTATGTCACACTTTTCATCAGGCAGCAAAGGCAAGTGATGAATCAGGAACAACCTTGTGACAATTTTGGAAAGATTATAACATCTACAAGGCCATAAAAAACATTGACTTTGCTTGGTGTGAGGTTACAGCCATCACCATGAATGGGGTTTGAAAGAACCTGCGCCCATAGTTTGTTCATGAAATTTGTGGATCTGAGAAGGTGGATTAGGAGTCCCAAGAGGTCTTCAGTAACTTAATGACCCTCAGTGAGATGCTGGAGCTAGATCTGCAAGAGAACAACTTCACTGAATTCCTTGCTGTGCAACATGAGGAGCTTACTAATGAAGACCTGATGGACTTGGAGGCCCAGAGAAAGGATGAAGGGAGACAAGAGGAAGAAGAAGTCACTGAAGAACTGAAGAGATTCACAACACAGGAAATGGCAAGGGGATTACTTTATTTGAGGAGGCACTGTTAGTTTTTGAGGCACAGGACCAGAATGTAGAACAGTACACAAAGTTGCAGCAGCTGTTCATAATGCAATCCAGTGTTCCCATGTCATCTATGACAAGAAAAAAAGAGCTACTATGCAGACATCACTGGATCACTTTTTCAAGGTGGTAGATAGAACTGAATCCAGCAAGGAACCAGAACCTGTGCCATCAACTTCAGGCATGAGTGAAACTATAGCTTGCCCTTCATCTCCTATTGCTGACCATCCTTCAGCTCTACCATCTCCCATTTCCTCTTCCTCCTCCAGTCAGTAACTCTGTGTAGCATAACTTATATAGCTTTTTAATTTTATAAAAAATTAGTCCTAATAATAGTAGAATTATTGTTAAGCACTATAAGTATATAACTGCTAAGTGCTAGATAGGTTCGAGGTTGAATCTTCTGATACAGGATTATTTTAATTAAAAAAATAGACTTTCTAAAAACAAAAAAACGATTGGAGGCCATCACTACATGACACCTATTTGCTCCCCCTGCTGTCCCAGCAGCTGTTCCCAGTTCTAGTTCCTTGATCGCTATGTATGATGTGGATGTTCTGCACTCAATGGACCTAAAGGGAATTTTAAAGACTGATTTTTTGGTAAAACTTTTGAGATTTTATGTTATCGATAATAGAATGTACTCATTGAATTTTCTTATTCTATAAAAGAATGTGAACAGATTCATATGCTGTCATTAGAAGTATTAATGATGTTTCTCTCTGATTTTGTTTGCCTTTAAAGAAGTTTTATTTTTAAAAAAATCACATACCTTAGATGACACATAACTGAAAGTATGCAATGTTGTATCATGTGGCAGACACAATACAGTTCTAGAGAGTTGAGCCAGAAATCTCCAGGGAATTGATCTTTATGGAATTTGGCCTCAGTATTGAATATATTACTGACATATGCTATATGTTATTTCATGCTTGTAATTATATGTAATTTGCTACACACACACACAAAAATAGACTTTCTGTTCCATTTTTATCTGAGGCATAAACATTCTAAATGAAGGCCAGTCACCTGAAGCAAAATGCCAGTTTTCCTACTGCTTAAAAAAAATGGCATATAAAACAGAATGGTGAATGCTTACTTAGCAAAAGCCAAGATCTGACTTCAGCTCCTCTGATAGAAAATCTAGAATATAGTTGACCATAGAATGATAGTTGAGAAAGGTGCTTGATTCTTCAGCTCCAGACTTTTTTAATACTCAAAAATTCATAAGCAAGATTAAAGTTTTCAGCATATAATTTAAAGAAAATTGTGGGTAAATTATAGTGACAGAAAAAATGTTGAGAGGAGGTTACTGAATTAGAGACAGGAATTTCTATTAATATTTCCATCACTGTGTATAATACAGGTGCTGTGTGAATGCTAATGACAATGGCAATGCTTGAATATTTAGATTTAAAACAAAAGTTATTGCAGACATTGTGTGAAGGCATAAAAGCTGAAAGAAGAAATTTAAAAATATCTGTGTGTAGATAACTGCAGAATGGCTCACTCTTATGTGCCTTACTGTGCATAAGAGACTGGAATGCTAAGGACTGGGCTTTCCAAACTTCCAAAATATTCAGATCTTGCATAGAACATAGCTTCTGCCAAGCAGTGCATGTGGACCAGATTTTGCAGATAGATATGGATATTTTGGGTCATGCCTCTGTAGCTGGTTTGTAAGAAGTGCAGAAGCAAAGCCATAACTGAATGCTCAGTTTTTTAGCTAGCTTTGTGGATGTCACAGTTGGGTCGATCAATATGGTTGCAAGGGCTGTAAAAAACTAGTGTGGTATTGGAGCCAGTACTGTTGGCATGGCTTCCTGATTACTCAGCTTTGAAATCCTGGAATTCACCACTGTTCCCTTGAAAGACTGTTTGCTTTGCTGTTCTGAGAGAAATAGAGTCTACTCATGAAGCTCTTCCAATGAATGTAAACCTCCTAGTTCTCTGAATTAAATAATTTTCTGCTTAAATTAGAATGGATTCTTGTTATCAGAAACTAATAGAAAACATTCAGAAATTTAAAAAAATATATCTAAGATTTCTATTTTTTCATTACTAAAATACTGTGTTAATATATGTAAATATATATCTGAAAGCATAGAGATCATATACTCTAAGTAACATAAGTAAAAAACTTATGTCACCACAATATTTACCATTTTAATAGCTATCATCATACACAGAATATGAATACTTAATAATTAATGCAATCTTTCCATCATTGCTGGGCATGTGGTAATGGTTAATTTTTGGTGAAAAATAACCACACAATTGCGGCTTCCCTGGTGGCGCAGTGGTTGAGAATTCACTTGCCAATGCAGGGGACATGGGTTCATGCCCCGGTCTGGGAAGATCCCACATGCCGCGGAGCGGCTGGGCCCGTGAGCCATGGCCACTGAGCCTGCATGTCCGGAGCCTGCGCTCCGCAACGGGAGCGGCCACAACAGTGAGAGGCCCGTATACCGGGAAAAAAAAAATAAATAAATAACCACACAAGATAACTGGTGACATAAATCAGGACTATATTTTCTGATGACTTAATAATTCATATTTATATTAATTTCTGAATGAATATTTTGAATATTTAATTAATATTTTCACAGATATTCAAGAACAATTTATACTCCTAGAACACCTTTGATAGTATTGAAAAAATTTGTCTTCTACGGATGATGTAAAGTTATAGCCAAATATATTTTACTTTGTTTTGGTTAGTATTCTTAAATAATTAGAAAGACTGGTCAATTTAAATATAATAAATGGCCAATATTGTCACCTTTTGTGTTTTTCACATACTTGACGTTGAACAAATGATCGCTTTAGTATTTAAACTTAAAAAATTTTGGAAGAAAACAATTCTTCTAAGTGGTAAATACATTATATTCATACCTTACAACCATTAGTGCAAAGACTGACAAAGTTGACTATACATGAAAAATCTCATAGAAGAATGTATTCTAGACAAAAAACAACAAAACATACCAAATGTTAGGTATACACTTTTGGGATATGGTGTTTCCCATGGTACTGATTCTCCTGTTAGCAACTGCCAGGGCATTCTCTAGTCACACTGTGGTCTCAAATCAATTTCTATATGTAAGCTCCATTTAGCTTTCCTTATTCTATGCTTAGTAACTGGGGTCATGTGTATAGTGACCTTAGATATGATACCGACCAGTGTTTAGGATACTCAAATCTAATGAACCTCATTTGTGTGAGCAGAGTGTTGGAACTTATCATCTGGCTCTGGGGTTTTTGCCCCCCCCCCCAGCCTCTTAAGAGCAACACCACCCAATCTTGGCTCTCAGAGATAATAGAGATTAATATATGAACATAAAAATTAAATCTATGCTGTCCAAATGAGACAATGAAGGAAAAGTCCAATGTTCAGTTGTATCCCATTTGTCCTTCATTTTTTTAATCAGACAAACACATTAGAATCAGAAAAATGATTTAAAGTGTCTCCTACTGGAAAGACCTTCAAGATGGCGGAGGAGTAACACATGGAGATCACCTATCTCACCACAAATACATCAGAAATACATCTACATGTGGAAAAACTCCCACAGAACACCTGCTGAAGGCTGGCAGAAGACCTCAGACTTACAAAAGGGTCTTCGTGCTCTGGCTGGGTGTCAGGGCTGTGCCTCTGAGGTGTGAGAGCCAAGTTCAGGATATTGGTCCACCACAGACCTCCTGGCTCCATCTCAATGAGAAGGAGATCTCCATCTCAATGCTAAGACCCAGCTCCACTCAAAGACCAGCAAGGTACAGTGATGGACACCCTATGCCCAACAACTAGCAAGACAGGAACACAGCCCCACCCATTAGCAGAGAGGCTGCCTAAAATCAAACTAAGGTCACAGACACCTCAAATCACACCACCAGATGCCGTCCTGCCCACCAGAAAGACAAGATTCAGGCTCATCCATTAGAACACAGGCAATGGTCCCCTCCACCAGGAAGCCTACACAACCCACTGAAACAACTTTGCCCACTGGGGTCAGACACCAAAAACAACAGGAACTACAAACCTGCAGCCTGGGAAAAGCAGACAGCAAACACAGTAAGTTAAGCAAAATGAGAAAACAGAGAAATATATAGCAGATGAAGGGGCAAGGTAAAAACCCACCAGACCAAACAAAGAGGAAATGGGCAGTCTACCTGAAAAAGAATTCAGAGTAATAATAGTAAAAATGATGCAAAACTTGGAAACAGCATGGAGAAAATACAAGAAACTTTTAACAAGGACCTAGAAGAACTAAAGAGCAAACAAACAATGATGAACAACAAAATCAATGAAATTTAAAATTCTCTGGAAGGAATCAATAGCAGAATAACTGAGGCATAAAAATGGATAAGTGACCTGGAAGATAAAAGAGTGGAAATAACTACTGCAGAGCACAATAAAGAAAAAAGAATGAAAACAATTGAGGACAGTCTTAGAGACCTCCAGGACAACATTAAACAAACCAACTTTAGAATTATATGGGTCCCAGAAGAAGAGAAAAAGAAAGAGACTGAGAATATATTTGACGAGATTATTGTTGAAACATTCTGTAATATGGGAAAGGAAATAGTCAATCAAGTCCAGGAAACACAAACAGTCCTCTGGAGGATAAATCTAAGGAGAAACACACCAAGACACATATTAATCAAACTATCAAAGATTAAACACAAAGAAAAAATATTTTAAAAACAAGGGAAATACAACAAATAACATACAAGGCAATAACCATAAGGTTAACAGTTGATCTTTCAGCAGCAACTCTGCAAGCCAGAAAGGAGTGGCAGCACATATTTAACATGATGAAAGGGAAAAACCTACAACCAAGATTACTCTACCCAACAAGGATTTCATTCAGATTTGATGGAGAAACTAAAACCCTTACAGACAAGCAAAAGCTAAGAGAATTCAGCACCACCAAACCAGCTTTACAAAAAATGCTAAAGGAACTTCTCTAGGCAGGAAACACAAGGCAAGGAAAAGACCTACAATAACAAATGCAAAAGAATTAAGAAAATGGTAATAGGAACATACATATCGATAATTACCTTAAATGTAAATGGATTAAATGCTCCAACCAAAAATATAGACTGGCTGAATGGATACAAAAACAAGACCCATATCTATGCTGTCTACAAGAGACCCACTTCAGACCTAGGGACACAAAAAGACTGAAAATGAGGAGATGTAAAAAGATATTCCATGCAAATGCAAATCAAAAGAAAGCTGGGGTAGCAATTCTCATATCATACAGAATAGACTTTAAAATAAAGACTATTACAAGAGACAAAGAAGAAAACTACATAATGACCAAGGAATCAATCCAAGAAGAAGATATTACAATTGTAAATATTTATGCACCCAACATAGGAGAATCTCAATACATAAGGCAAATGTTAACAGCCATAAAAGGGGAAATCAACAGTAACACAATCATAGTAGGTGACTTTAACACCCACTTTCACTATGGAAAGATCATCCAAAATAGAAATAAATAGGAAAACACAAGCTTTAAATGATACATTAAACAAAATGGACTTAATTGATATTTATGGGACATTCCATCCAAAAACAAGAGAATACACATTCTTCTCAAGGGCTCATGGAACATTCTCCAGGATAGATCATATCTTGGGTCAATAAGCAAGCCTTGGTAAATTTAAGAAAACTGAAATCATATCAAGTATCTTTTCTGAACACAATGCTATTAGACTAGATATCAATTACAAGAAAAAAATCTGTAAATAATAGAAACACATGGAGGCTAAATAATATGTTACTAAATAACCAAGACATCACCATAGAAATCAAAGAGGAAATAAAAAACACCTAGAAACAAATAACAATGAAAACATGAAGATCTAAAATTTCTGGGATGCAGCAAAAGCAGTTCTAAGAGGAAATTTATAGCATTCCTACCTCAAGACACAAAAACATCACAAATAAACAACCTAACTTTATATCTAAAGCAATTAGAGAAAGAAAAACAAAACCACCCCAAAGTTAGCAGAAGGAAAGAAATCATGAAGATCAGATCAGAAATAAATGAAAAAGAAATGAAGGAAACAATAGCAAAGATCAATAAAACTAAAAGCTGGTTCTTTGAGAAGATTAAAAAAAAAAAAAGATAAACCATTAGCCAGGCTCAAGAAAAAAATGAGAAGACTCAAATCAATAGAATTAAAAATGAAAAAGGAGAAGTAACAATGGACACTGCAGAAATACAAAGGATCATGAGAGATTACTACAGGCAACTATATGTAAATAAAATGGACAACCAGGAAGAAATGGACAAATTTATAGAAAAGCACAACCTTCCAAGATGGAACCAGAAAGAAATAGAAAATATAATCAGACAAATCACAAGCACTGAAATTGAGACTGTGATTAAAAATCTTCCAACAAACAAAAGCCCAGGACCAGATGGCTTCACAGGCAAATTCTATCAAACATTTAGAGAAGAGCCAACACCTATCCTTCTCAAACTCTTCCATAATATAGAAGAAGGAGGAACACTCCCAAACTCATTCTATGAGGCCACCATCACACTGATACCCAAACCAGACAAAGATGTCAAAAGAAAGAAAACTACAGGCCAATAGCACTGATGAACATAGATGCAAAACTCCTCAACAAATTACTAGCAAACAGAATCAACAGCACATTAAAATGATCATACATCATGATCAAGTGGAATTTATTCCAGGGATGCAAGGATTCTTCAATATATACAAATCAATCAATGTGATAAACCATATTAACAATTTGAAGGAGAAAAACCATATGATCACCTCAATAGATGCAGAAAAAGCTTGCAACAAAATTCAACACCCATTTATGATAAGCACCCTCCAGAAGGGAGGCACAGAGGGAACTTACTTCACCATAATAAAGGCCATATATGACAAACCCACAGCCAACATCATTCTCAGTGGTGAAAAACAGAAACCATTTCCTCTAAGATAAGAAACAAGACAAGGCTGTCCACTCTCACCACTATTATTCAACATAGGTTTGGAAGTTTTACCCATGGCAATCAGAGAAGAAAAAGAAATAAAAGGAATCCAAATTGGAAGAGAAGAAGTAAAGCTGTCACTGTCTGCAGATGACATGATATTATACACAGAGAATCCTAAAGATGCTACCAGAAAACTAATAGAGGTAATCAATGAGTTTGGTAAAGTAGCAGGATACAAAATTAATGCACAGAAATCTCTTGCATTCCTATATACTAATGATGAAAATTCTGAAAGAGAAATTAAGGAATCATTACCACTTACCATTGCAACAAAAAGAATAAAATACCTAGGAATAAACCTACCTAAGGAGACAAAAGACCTGTATGCCAAAAACTTTAAGACACTGATGAAAGAAATTAAAGAGCACACAAACAAATGGAGAGCTATACCATGTTCTTGGATTGGAAGAATCAACACTGTGAAAATGATTACACTACGCAAAGCAATCTACAGTCAATGCAATCCCTATTAAACTACCAACGGCATTTTTCACAGAACTAGAACAAAAAATTTCACAACTTGTATGGAAACACACAAAAAAACCGAATAGCCAAAGCAATCCTGAGAAAGAAAAACCGAGCTGGAGGAATCAGGCTCCCGGATTTCAGACTACACTACAAAGCTACAGTAATCAAGACAATATGGTACTGGCACAAAAACAGAAATATAGATCCATGGAACAGGATAGAAAGCCCAGGGATAAACCCACACACATACGGTCACCTTATCTTTGATAAAGGAAGCAAGAATATACAGTGGAGAAAAGACAGCCTCTTCAATAAGTGGTGCTGGGAAAACTGGACAGCTACCTGTAAAAGTATAAAATTAGAACACTCCCTAACGCCATACACAAAAATAAACTCAAAATGGGTTAAAGACCTAAATGTAATGCCGGGCACTATCAAACTCTTAGAGGAAAACATAGGTAGAACACTCTATGCCACAAATCACAGGAAGATCCTTTTTGACCCATCTCTTAGAGAAATGGAAATAAAAACAAAAATAAACAATTGGGACCTAATGAAACTTCAAAGCTTTTGCACAGCAAAGGATATCATAAACAATACCAAAAGACAACCCTCAGAATGGGAGAAAATAGTTGCAAATGAAGCAACTGACAAAGGATTAATCTCCAAAATTTATAAGCACCTCATGCAGCTCAATAACAAAAAAACAAACAACCCAATCCAAAATGGGCAGAAGACCTAAATAGATACTTCTCCGAAGAAGATATACAGATTGCCAACGAACACCTGAAAGGATGCTCAACATTATTAATCATTAGAGAAATGCAAATCAAAACTACAATGAAGTATCATCTCACACTGGTCAGAGTGGCCATCATCAAAAAATCTAGTAACAATAATTGCTGGAGAGGGCGTGGAGAAAAGCAAACACTCTTGCACTGCTGGTGGGAATGTAAATTGACACAGCCACTATGGAGAACAGTATGGAGGTTCCTTAGGAAACTATAAGTAGAACTACCATACGACCCTGCAATCCCACTACTGGGCATATACCCTGAGAAAATCATAATTCAAACAGAGTCATGGACCAAAATGTTCATTGCAGCTCTATTTACAATAGCCAGGACATGGAAGCAACCTAAGTGTCCATCAACAGATGAATGGATAAAGGAGATGTGGCACATATATACAATGGAATATTACTCAGCCATAGAAAGAAATGAAACTGAGTTATTTGTAATGAGGTGGATAGACCTGGAGTCTGTCATACAGAGTGAAGTAAGTCAGAAGGAGAAAAACAAATACCGTATGCTAACACATATATATGGAATCTAAGAAAAAAATGTTATGAAGATATTAGTGTTAGGACGGGAATAAAACACAGACCTACTAGAGCATGGACTTGAGGATATGGGGAGGGGGAAGGGTAAGCTGTGACAAAGTCAGAGAGTGGCAGGGACATATATACACTACCGAACGTAGAGTGGATAGCTAGTGGGAAGCAGCCGCACGGCACAGGGAGATCAGCTAGGTGGTTTGTTACCAGCTAGAGGGGTGGGATAGGGAGGGTGAGAGGGAGGGAGTCGCAAGATGGAAGAGATATGGGAACATATGTATATGTATAACTGATTCACTTTGTTGTAAAGCAGAAACTAACACACCATTGTAAAGCAATTATACTCCAATAAAGATGTTTAAAAAAAAAAGTAAATTTTGGGGGAATAAAATAAGTGGGAAGATTTGGATAATGGCTATATTATTCATGGTAATGCATTTCTAATTTATGAGAACTTTGAATGTGTCATTTAAATTGTTATGCCACCAATTAAGCCAATTTAATTAATGGTAGCGATGACTCTTCTTTGTCTGAATATTGATTCTTTAGGCTCCTTTTTAAATAAAAAGTTAAAATTTATTCTTTTATTCATTTATTCACTTTAAAATAATTTTTGTAGTTTTAAAAATAATTTTCTACCCTTTTTTCTTTAATGACTTTTAAACATAAATGATGCAAATGTACATTTGCATTACTGCAATCTTTAATAACATTACATTAGCTTATGTTTGTATGTGTGTGTATGCATCTTTCTATTTCAGATATTTAAAGAACTTTTTTTAGAAAAAATATTGATTTCCCTCCTTCTTCAGATTAAGTTTTTGCATTTGAAAAATATTAAAATATAACTTTATGTGAAAATATGTAAATTATGGTCATATTCCAGACATCTTAATCATATTTGCGAAATGTTTTTAATTCCTAATACTGAACATCAATTAAAGAAATCTATCAAGTGTACATGAATTTCACTTTTAGACTAATTTTATTTTCTGATAAATATTATTTTCTGATAAAACATCAAATAATAACAATTTACCAAAGGAAAAATATGATTATTAATCATGTTTAAAACTATGAAATAATAATCTGAAGTCAAGACTTAGTGTTCACTTTATTAATTTAAGTCTCTATGAATTTGTTTAATACTGAATATCCTCATAATTTATTAACTGGCCAGAGGAGATAGTGTCTTTGAACATAAAAGTTAATTTATCATTTTAAATGGTAGTAGATAGATCAATTTTTAACCCCTAAAGTTTTGTTAATTAAAGGTAGCATTAGAAACTTAGGTTGCATATGAACACTAACTATATTCACACAGAAATGCAGAACTGAAAGGAAAAACACCAGATGCATTACACTGAACCACACGAAGTTGCTAACATTACCATTTTAACCTACAAGAATGGTGAGCACATATAATTTAACTTATTATAATCATCAAAATATGAAGTAGAATACTAAATTTGAAGTACTGGTAAGAGTTAGTTTACCAGAGGAACAGCAAAAGTTGTTCTTTTCCTTTTCTTCCAAAATAAAGGAGAAAGATGTTGAGTATCAAGAGTCTTTAATGTGTCTCATTTGTATGAGTAGATAAAGTAAATATCCGAGTGCATACTGAGAACTTTATTTGGCCTCTCTTTCAGACCATATCCTAACAGCATCTCCAATCAGAAGTCATCTCCTATTTAGCCAACAGTTTCTTATCTTTTATAAGTCTACAGGCCAATAATGTCATAATATTTACAGTATTAAATAAAATGTAATGGCCAAAGATTTGTCTCTAACATTTTAAAAGCCCTGTGCAAAAGTTATATTTGCACTTCTGATTTTCTTAGATACTTGCCAAATGGTTTGCCTAAAGCTATGTCATCAGATAATAATGTGTTCCCATTAAAAGCCCACATTGATACTGTCCTTTTCAGTTTTATTCAGAATAGTGTTGAGTTAAGCACATATAAGGCTTAGGTTTATTCTCTAATTACTTGTACAGTTTTTACCCTATTTTACATAATTATTTTAGCTTGATAATAACTGCCTTCTGAAAATCTGATGTGATGGAAATTACCATCTATTTAGAGCAGACGATGAGAATGAACTTAGTAATTATTCATTGGCTGACATATTCCACAGAGACAAAATCTTCGCACTTCTAATGTGGAAAGAGTATTATAACCAAGTTCCCTCAAATTCATATGTTTTAGTGCAGTTGCTCAAATGGTAAGGTGAGGTCCTTGTCAATATCTAAGTAAGGGTATTGAACGTAAGAAACTTTATACTTTATGGCAAAGCAAGATAGAATAATGTCAAAATGTTTCTGGAATCATTAAAATAAAATAATAAAGACACATTATATGGAGACTCTAAATGATATATTATATGTCTTCAATTTGTCACAATGCCTAGCATTATAGTTTACACTTGATCCTGAGCTTACTAGCTATATGAGGGTTATATTGGAGATGTTAGTGGTAATAGGGAAATAAGCAAAGGACAACATCTAACTCAAATTTCCTCTTCCTCTAACCTCACACAGCCATACAAACCAATTCATAAATTTCCTTTATCTTTATTTTGCTTGTGACATTATTAAAACTAAAATAGTTCAAGTTGCTTTGATTCAAAGATAACCCTACATTAGGCTTAATCAAGCTTTTAAGATTGTAACAAACAATTTAAAACTGGCTTGAATATATATTTTTATAATTTTTGAGTTGGATTTTTCAAAATCATGATTTCAAATGTTGCCTGTACTAATTTATTTCTTTGGAAGACTTAGGTCTCCTATGACATTCTTTATGAAGTTTTAATTTACTCTTTCCTTGGCTCAAAAATATGTTAGATGTTAGTTTCACAATCTCTTTAAATTAAAGGGCCTGTTTCTTGTTCTATTGAGAAGCTGTATCAGCTTTGTGACTTTCTGCATTTGGCAGGTTGTGATTATGTGATGGTTACTTTCAAACATTTTTGCATAAACAATTCTAATTTTGTTGCTAAAATATGACTGAATGGTAAGAATTATAACATAAAGATCAAAGATACTGTGGTGTTAAGAAATTTAAAATGAATCTCATGGAAAACAAAAGTTAGAATAGTAAATTGGAAAATGTCTGACCCAAAGTCACTAAGAAGAAGAAATAATTACTTAGATTTATCTTAAAATTGCATTATTATATACAAAAATTAACTGGTCCACGATTGGGTTTTTCTAAACCTTATTTTGGAAGAAAGAATGTGGCAGCAGACAAAACATACAAAAATCACTGTCTTCTTCACAGAGCTTATATATTTTAAAGAAGGTTAAAATATGAAGGTTAAATTAGAAGGTAAAATAAGAAGGTTAATGTCTTCTTTAAAGAAGACATTAACAAAATACATGAGTACTATACATAGCATGTTATATGACGGAAATGCTGCAAAGGAGCATAAATTCGAGAGGGGAAGAAATTTGTAGGAAGGAAGCCATTCCAATTTTAAACATGGTGGTCAGTAAAGGCCTCAATGATGAGGTGACAGTGAAGGAAATATGAAGGAGGCAAGGGATGGGGGGAAAATATTCGAAGAGGAAACTGTAAGTACAAATACCCTGAGGTAAGAAAATAGCCTTGATGGAAAATACTACAAATTATGGGCATTAGTTTAACCTTCCTAATGGAATAGGTGATAAAGGAAAGGAAGGAATCAGGTATGATATCTGGGCTTTAGTCCTAAGTGGGCAGATAACTGAACTGTGTTATTTATTGGAAATGAGGAAAGGTGAGGTGTGTACAGTTTTCAGAGGGCAAACCATTCTCCTGCAAGTTAACTTTAAGGTGATTTTAGTCACTTCACTTGATCCTCATCCCTAATGGCAGTCTTTACCAGTCCTAAAAATTAGCGTCTCTGTATGAATAAACATATAAATATGTATAGCATAGTATATAATAATACCCATATATGATATATTTGGACTTGCTGATATGTTGTAATTTTGTGATTTTCATTCTCCGGAAAAATAAAAAATAAAACAATAAAATTACCATAGTAAATTTAGCATTGCTATTATGGAGAAGAAGAAATATAACTGAAATTATAATAACTCATTCTATTTCCCTAATACTGAATTCTGAATATTAAATGATGGTTTATCTGTGTAGAGTTATGGAATATATCATGATCACTTCTAAGTTCTTTAACAAGAATGTTATTTCAAAATGCACAAAGGAATTGAAACCATAACCAAAAACAAAGCAAAACATATAGGTAACAAAGCCCAACAGCCTTAAATCAGAGGAAATCCTCGTATCTTTGAAACAATCTATGAAGTGAGTGATTATCATGACAGAAGTAAACTTAACTTATACTGTGTCCCTCCCCTGCCTAAAATAACATTCCACTGTTAATAAAATAAACTGCAACCTCCATAGCATGGCCTACAGGGTGCTTCAGGACTGGTTCCTAAGTATCCAAAATTATTGATACATCTAGCCTTTTTCACATTGCTAATTTCCTATCCATTCTCCCCTTCTTCATTTATAATGGAACATAAATTTTTCTTATGATATCAATATGCCAAGCCTAAAAACTTTAGCTGGGTTGTCCTGGATCATTTGCTATAGGTGGCCATGTGAGTAATCCTCACCAGTAAGACACAAGAAGAGCCTACTGTCTTGGGTATCTACAGAGGATACTATTCAGATGGAAAGGCATATGCCTTTGCCCTTGGGCTTTCCCCTTTTTCCTTCCTAGAATACAAACACAATGACTATGGTGATAAAAGTCAGTGAAGAAAATACCTGATTCATTGATTGACTTTCACAGATGTATATTGCGTAACCAAAATCCTTGCTAGGTGAGACAATAAACTCCTTACTGGTCTGGACTACTCTAGACCATTTAATCCAATCTAACAAAATTCTGACAGGCACTATAATGTTTTTAAAAATTTTTAACATCTTTTAGTATATTTGTTACACTACAATGTTATCTGTATGTTCTCTTCCTTCTACCATGAACATTTCCCCAAATAGTACCTCTACTCTTCTCACAGTTAATCCTCTTCTTTTAGTACACTGCTTAAATGTCCCTTCTTCAGAGAAGCATTATGCGAAAAGTACTCTTTTTTTTTTAACCTTTTTACCTTATATAGTCTTCATTTGCTTATTCACTATAGCATTTCTTTAAAACACTTAGTGAAACAAAATACTTTAAATTTTTCTGCTTACTTATTGTGTGTGCATTTCTTCCATTAGAATGTGGCAGACAGTGAACATGTCTTGTTATTTTTGCATCCTTATTGCCCAGTATAGTTTGTATTACATAGTAGGTGCTTAATAAATGATTTTATAATAAATAAATGGATGGAAGTCATTTTGAAGCTAAAAACGATTTTTTACCTAACAATAGAGTTCAATGTTTCTTAGCTTAATAAAAATTATTAGGTAGATATTCATGGTTCATGACAAGGAAAAGCTCGTAAAACCAGAATCATCCAGTCTCACTTTCCACTGTAATAGTGCTGAAAGCAGAACAAGAGAGGCAAAGAACATGGCAACTATTCATATTGGTTAACATTCTGCTAGACACCTGAATAAGTTTTCACTAATAATAATTCAGGGAGAACCATAAAGCAAATTAGTTGAACCATTTGGGAGAAATAGAAACTAGGAACCACCTTTAGTATATAGCTTTAAAAACAAGAACAAAAACAAAGCCATGCTAGCTTGAAGGACAAACAACCTTTTTAGTGCATGAAAGCTTTCTAGCTCATTGATAGTTATGTTTCATAACTAAACTATCCAATAAAGTCCCCATTTCTGGTCTTATTGTAGCAACACTTTACGACTGAGTACAGAAGTGATCAACGGATAGAACCTTACCTTCATGATGTGATTCTGGTGTTTCGAAGGAGATAATCCTAGAAGTGGTGTGCAAGTGAATATTGGGTAGAAGGGGAAAAAATGGCTTGCATAATATTGTCACACCTAAATTTCTCTTCTTAAATCAGTTGGCTAGGCAGCAGGTAGCAGGAATCCAATGTAACTCAGAAGATCTGTCCTGAATAAAACACAAAAGAAGATAAGAAAACTGGAGAAGCTGTACACAATAACAAGCACATTAGCTCTACACCTGAAATTATACTTCTACCAATAGCCATGTGGACAGTAGGGGCCAACAGAAAGAATAAATCTATATATAGTTTTTTTATTAAATTGGGTTTTCCTTGATATTAAAAGCCCTCTCATTTTACAAAGAAACATATACAGAAGAAACACCATGAATAATTAAAAAGAGTTAACAACAGAAAGGACAAACATTATAGAAAAAAATAATTTGAAAACATATTCAGTTAACTTTAGAAAACTGTAGGAATCGTTGGATTATAATGTCATTAAAATTTGGAAAATCATATATATTAAAAAATAAGTGATCAAACAGGAAATGTAAAGTGACCTAAGACTAAAAAAGAGCAGACTAGGGAAACATAAATATATTGCTTAAAGTACACTATCCTTCTGTACATATTACACCCATCACTGAAGATGTTTTCTGCCCATGGTCTCCTTGACCTAATCTAAGCAGTTCAGCTCCTGAGGGTACCCCTTGTGGTGGGCCATAACCCTGGTGTCAACTTATACATGTAAACTGCTAGAAATTAGCATTTTTCTCCCATGACCTTCTTGTTTCTTTTGTCTTCCTAGTGGTTCAATTATTTTTTAAATCATGCTAATTTTTAAATGTATTATCTTTATGAATTCAAATAAAATTCTATCAAATTATATTCTACCTTTATTTAAACCATTTTTAGAATTGTAAGCAAGAAGTGCAGTGGTATTGGAAGGTTAATGTTTTTTTTCCAATGAAGTTTATTCCTGTAAATAGCATAAGTTATGTGTTAAAATAATAAATTATCTATAATTATAAATAGAAAAAGGCACTAGAGACTTGAAAACCTCTGCCACTAACCTGCTCTATAACTTGTAAAATCCACTAATATTTCTGGTCATTAGTTATTCTAGTTATAAAATAATGACATAAACTATATTATCTCAGTGTTCCATGCCATTGGTATGATTTCAAATAAATTTGCCTCTCACTGATTACTTTCAGTACCTGAAGATTATTTTTCCTGTTTGAGCTTCTTTGAATATGTTCGATTACTACAAAATCAGTAGATATAGATTTTTTAGTAAAGAAGGCTCAGAGAAATGCTGGTGATTAAGTATCATAAACACTCCAGCTTCCAGTAAATACACAGTATAGAGCAGGTGTACAAATTTCTCTTTGGATAATATTTTAAAATATAGAAATTGAAGCACATAATCATCACTATTCACTAAGCTTTAAGTTGCAAAGTTAAGGGCAGTCATTATTTTTTCTCCAATACTAGTGGAAACCCACATCTGGATTTTAAATACTCTTCTCTCTAAAAGCCCAAAGCTATAATTTATTACAATAATACTCACCTGTGAATAATGCATATGAATTGTAAAAGCATATCATTCATAACTCTTTATCACTCAACAGTTATTCACTAGTAGCTTGATCTTATGTAATAGAGAATGATAGTGAAATGAATATAAACTTTGGAGTAAAAAACACACAGTGTTCTAAAAACAGCTATTAATAACTGCTTAATCGATCCAGTGTACTATGTGGTGGGCATATAAAAGTAAACCAATGTCCTTAACTTCAAGTTCACTTTATAGTTTGTTAGAGACACAAGCAAACCAACTCTGGTTTCTTTCCTCTATTTTTTGGTTATAGGTTTTGTGTTTTTAGAGTTCCAAACGTGTGAAAATAACTCTACTCTATTATATTTGTTAATAAGATTTTTTAAAAATAAAATTTACAGAGGCATTCAAAGATGTCAATATTAATGCTAATGAGAGTAGCTGCTACTCATTTAGTATTTATGGCAGCACGTAAAGATGAGTTTTTTTTTGTTTTTTGGGGTTTTTTTGCGGTATGCTGGCCTCTCAGTGTTGTGGCCTCTCCCGTTGCGGAGCACAGGCTCCCGGACGCGCAGGCTCAGCGGCCATGGCTCACGGGCCCAGCCGCTCCGCGGCATGTGGGATCTTCCCAGACTGGGACACGAACCCGTGTCCCGTGCATCGGCAGGCGGACTCTCAACCACTGCGCCACCAGAGAAGCCCTATAGCTGAGTTTTTTTCATACATTGTATTATTTCATTCTTACAACAACTGTATGACTTCTGTAATAACAGGTGGGAAAAAAGAGGATAAGAAAAAATATTCAATTTGTCCAAGGATACAGTAAAAGTAAGTTGCAGTGAGAATTTGAATTCTGATCATTTCTGCCTGCAAGGTTGTTGACCTTATACTATACCACCTGTCCCTATAGTCTTTATGTTTAATTAACAGAAAATTATGCGTAATACATAATCTTAGTATAATTCTTCTGCATGTTATCCATTCCTTCCTTGCATCTTGAAACATAGATAAAATGCAGAGTAGGGATAGAAATATTGTCAGTATACTGTGAAAGAAATTGTATTAAGGTTGTTTAAGTTCCACAACTAAATATTTATAAATATTTTATGATTAACTTGATAAAATAACCCATTGATTCAGGTTATATACTCATTCATTATAGCATTTCATAATGAGTTAAAAGGGACATGCTTTCTGTGCTTAACACAAACTTGAATTTGGAGCTTATATTAGGACAGCAGAAACAAAATATTTAGAAAATTCAGATATTATCCAATTACCAGATATTTTTAAAGAAATAAAATGCTTTGAGAATTCTGAGAAAAATAATCTCTGCTCTCGGTTTTCTAAGTAATCTCAATTTCAACAACAATTGACTTGCTGAGAACAAATTTATAAATAACCAGTAGAAAAATATGAAATATGTATAAATAGGAGTACAAGCTTATAAAAATAGCAGTCTACTACAGAAAGAGCAGAAGGTTTCTAATAATGTTGAGAAAAAAATATATAACTTTAACTCCATTGAGTTAGATTTTTAAAATGAGGACTAAATAAATGTTTATATAACTGAATTTTTTTAATTGCAAAAATGACATTTATACTTAAAATTATACAACTAAGAATTATTATGTCGGATGAAAAGCAGATACTGCTAGACTGGAATCAAAATTCAAGAATCAGGAAAACTCAGCAGAAAATGC
Source organism: Kogia breviceps (assembly GCF_026419965.1). NCBI lineage: Eukaryota > Metazoa > Chordata > Mammalia > Artiodactyla > Physeteridae > Kogia > Kogia breviceps. The sequence continues at coordinate 39,167,882 of NC_081315.1, forward strand.
ATAGCCACTTTTATTAACTAAAGCTCCAGGGTTACAATTATTATATCATGATACTAAAAACAATTAAACTGAGGATGATTTCAGATAAATGTTGATGATGTTATGAATCATAATAGCACATGAAGGCAATCTGCCATAAAATAAAGGATAATATGTGCATAGCTCTATAACTGGTGCCCTATATCAGTGTCACTTAGGTAACTGAAATTAAGTTGTCATGAAGGTAAATATGTGTGAAGTGTCAGGAGCTCAGCTTAACTGGGCAAGATAGCTGTTAGGTGTGGAGTAGCCTATTAAAGAAACAAGCTAAAATGGAAAGAGTTAAGCCTTTAATCACTTACTGCAATGGTATAAGCAAAAGCGTAAAGCCAGAGAACACAGTGACTCCCCCCTGTTTTATTTCCCTTATGAAATCGTGCACTGATTCAGGGGCAGGTGGATCAGCACAGATGTGGGGTTGTCTCACTGTTTAGGGAGCCCCAAACAAAAGGCTCTGAGAGTTTTATGAACCCCAAGGATGTGAGGAGGACCAGGGGGAAGCACTAGGAGTGGGAAAGTGCTAAGTATCCAGGCAGAGTGGGGAAAAGTCTATTCAAGGTGTCTCCCTCCTCACCACATGAGGAACTCTCACCAGAGGCTCTTAAAGAGGGCCTCCCTGAAGGCCTCTGGTATGGAGACCTAAGAGTGAAGGTCCTGTGAAACCTGTCAGGTACAGCCTTTGTAATTGCCTATGGTCAGCCATCACACAGAGGTTTTTAACCAGGAGCTGGACTCCTCGGTAAGCATATATTTGAATTGTTAAACAATGCTTGATAACCAGTATCATGATCAGAAAATGGTGTGCGAAGTTTCCATTCTGAAAAAACGGTAATAAAGGATCAAGAGATTGTGAGAAGTAAATATTTAACTGGAATGTTTTTAGAGAAACTTGAAAAGCAAGATATTCCAAAGATAAAAGTCAGAGAATACAATAAATGATTTTTCTAGGTCAGTTCATATCTTTGAACAGTACTCAAGCAAAGAAGTAATCAATATGAAACTTTCCTATTGTGAAGAAGTATTGTACCACAGTATAAAGCCTCAGTTCAAAAAAAGGTAGAAAAACTCCTCTGAGGGGAGCCTTTGCCTCTCCCAACAATAAGCTCTGGTCACTGATCTCCCATATCACCTCCAGATGACTAAACAGGGCATCAAACTGAATTCTACCCCTACCACTGTGAACCACTCTCCATGAGTAACCTCCTATTAAAAGGAGGCAGAGAGGAATGGTTGTGTGTACTTCTGATTTAACTGCTGCATGTCAACAAATAAGCCCCTATTTTAAGATTTGGTATAATCAATGTTTAGGTTAAACAAGTGCATTCAGGCTATAAAGAACATTAGGAAAAAGCATAAAAGATATAAAACATTTGGAATGATATGGTTATTCAGTTTTTTAAAACCCCCTTAACTGATAAATACTGAAAAGAGGTGAAAGAGAGGAATTGAGGAGAAAATGCAATCTTGAATGAAATAAGAGATTAGCATGATATAAACCATAAATGATGTTATACACCTGCCTAATACCATGAAATATGAACTAGAATAAGAGTGCTGAGGGCTGGTGTACAACTGTTTAGATATATAAAAAATTCCTGTACGAGTTAATTGATAGTACTCTCGGCAATAATAAATGGCCAGGTTAAAATAATTAGTCTAATTATGATAGAGGATAAATTCAGGCTGAGCAAATATTGACTAAAAAAATGGGTGAACTCACAATGCAGTGATGCTGACCTGAATTTTAATAGTGGTCAGGAAGATGGGAGGGATGGATGGACTTGGAAGCAATTAAGGAGTGAAACTGGCACCATAATTTACGGACTGTGGAAAGTGAGGAAGAAGATGGAGTTAAGGATAACTACAACTTTCTGGCACAGTGAAATTAAAGGTATTAACATTCCTTGGAATAGCCACTTCATAATAACAGCTGACTGTCGACACTGTATGGTAGGTGGAAGTAAAAAGTGCTTTGGAAAATATGGACTTGGAGGCATCTGTGGACTATTCTAGTAGAAAAATCAAACTAGCGTTGATTTTGGTAATGTCAGAAATGGCCAGGGATCATCATTAGGGTGAACCAGAAAAACCAGAGCAAGCACACCTGAGGAAATAAGAGATGAATTTGAGAGGGTATGTAGTCCATAGAAAACCACACAGCTATAGCCAAGAAGGAGATGGGCCTTATTCTCATCCAGGATGTCATTAAGGTATTCAGAGACTAAGGAGTCAGTGTGATGGGAAGAGAGATAATAACAGAACAGACTACATCATTCTGTGCACTTCTTTAATTTCTCTGGGAAAGATCACATCTCAGTGAGAACTGGTGATTGAATACCTGCCTGAGAGAAACAAAACACCTGAATATGCTCAGTGCTGACTCTTAGTATGAAAATCTTCAAAAATTATAGAAGAGGCACTTGATAATATTCTCAGGAATAGTAAATTTAAAATATCAAGAAAGATTTTGGTAAAATCTTGAGGGAGGGGAGGGCTGTGAATCTCACTGTCTTTCATTTATTTAAAAATGAGTGCGATGATATTCTATCACTAGCTCCACGTGGACCATGAGAATTTGTTTGAAAGTACTCTGCCTGGTTAGAAGAAATATATATTGTGAAATAAAAGCGGAACCAGTTTCATAAAATTGCTGTTATATGACTGTGCAAATATGAAAGTATATATGATGTATTCATACATAATGTATACATAGTGATTTACTGAATTAACAAAATTGTGACAGTGAGCTGAAAATTAGAAAAGCTGAAAAGTGGAGATCAGAAGAACACCATTGGAGCTATTTCAGGAGCACAGCATTATATCACAATCCAATGATCAACAAGCTGAGGTGGGGAAGCTCTTGTTTTAGCAACTCCTTTGTGCAGGCAAAATGATAACATTCAGACACAACCACTCACACTGGCCTCTGCAACTATGTGTTGACATCCATGCCTCTATAACCTTGCTTGTAAGCAGTTAAAGTCAAAAGCAGTGACAATATGTTCTTTCTCTGACTTCTGCTTTTCAAATCACACTGAAGTGCATTTACTGTGCAAAACATAATTACTATACAGAATGCAAGTTGTAAGGAAATCTGGCAAATGTAACCTTTTAGAATTCTGGAGACATTAGTAAAGGAAAAAGCTATATAAGAACAGATGCAGAATAGCCATCTAATTTATCAGAAATACATATTTTGTTTTCCAAAATATACATTTTAGAATTTTTAAAGGAAAAAGAATATAAAGTGACATAATAGAAATGTAGCTACAGAAAACAAAAGAAGCATAAGAGTAGATTATACTATTAAGTGCTTATTCTTTAAACTAAGAAAGACTCAAATTCTTAAAACATATAAATTTTTCAAAATACTTTATAATAATTAAAAATAATGTACCAGTATATCATTGTTCTACAAAATTATAGCCAGAATAGCAATTTTATCAACTAGTGCACAGGGCTCTTGTAGCTAATCAGTTGTGCAATTACATACTAAAATAGTATTTCCTTACTTGTGATAATATTTTATAACAAATGCAGAGTTTAATGATGTGACATATTCCATCTAAAACATAATTTTGCTTATGGAAGCATATGTCAATCTGAATAGCCAAATCACAAAGTATCAATGGTTTATAACGATTTATTTGAATTAGAATTTTTGTTTAAATGTAGAGTGTATCACAATTGATTTCATCAGTAATTCTATTTGCAACTTATCTATTTCAGTAAAGTGAGTTTTAGTAACTGTCCCAATTTATCAGGATTTATATAATTATCTTGACTGTTATGAGGAAAAATACGTCAATATATATTTTCACAAAACGTGAAGTAGAATTTGAAATTTAAAAGATTATTAGTATCCAAAAATAGAAATACTTAGGTATAAATCTAACAAAATATATATGAGCTATCTGAGGAAAATTATACAACCATGATGAATGAAATCAAAGAAAAACTAAATAAATGGAGAGATAGTCTATGTTCCTGGATAGGAAGACACAATATTTTCAAGATGTCAGTTCTTCCTAACATGATTTATAGACACAATGCAATATTGAATTATTATCATTTTTTGTTATTTTAAAAATGATAATTATTTTAGCACTTTCTATATTTTGACTATTATAAATAGTCTAAATTAATAATCTTTATATACATGGTCTAAACTATATTAGTTCATAATCTCAATTCTCTCTAGAGGAAATAGGAAATATAAAATAAAAACAAATACCATGGTGAGGATTTTTCTTTTTTTTTTTTTGCTGTACGCAGGCCTCTCACTGTTGTGGCCTCTCTCCCGTTGTGGAGCACAGGCTCCGGACGCGCTGGCTTAGCGGCCATGGCTCATAGGCCTAGCCGCTCCGCGGCATGTGGGATCTTCCTGAACCAGGGCACGAACCCGTTTTCGCTGCATCGGCAGGCGGACTCTCAACCACTGCGCCACCAGGGAAGCCCAATGGTGAGGATTTTGAAAGTCTTCTAAACTGACATTATAGCAGGATAAGCTTAGTGAGTAACTCATGCTGACTTGAACTTTGTGACTGTCCCTATTGCATAAGAAATTCATACTTATTAAAACTCCTAGTTATAAAAAAACTTACCTGTCAAATTCATGAATTTTAAGAGACAGTATAGTTATAGGTCATGCCTCTAGTGTTTTACAAAGCCTCTACTATTTAATATGCATGAAATAATGAGAAGAGGAAATAGTTAACAGGCACAGCTATGCAACATGTAGGTAGAATTTTGGTTGTTGAGACTCAGGATTTTTCAGATGAATTGAGACAAATAGGGTACTGAATGGGAGAAGGAGATAAAGACCTAGAAAGGCTTAAAGTTTCTGAGTATCTTTCTTATCCTTCTGTTTAAGCCTATAATTAAAGGTATATGATTCCAACTTCTTTGTGCTATAAGGATCCTTTAAATACTGTTTTGGTTTTTCTCCTACTGTACAAGTCTGTATAAGGATGCCCTAAGACATTCAAAAAAGAAAAAATATATAGTATTTTTTTATTCTGTTTATGAAGAAAGACAAATTGCCTTCTGGTACTATTTTCAGGTATATTTATGTTTGTTTCCCATCCTGCCTCATCAAGACTTCTCTCAGGGCTTCTAATTTTATTTCTTTCAATTAGGCCAAATAGTATATCAAACATACCTTATGTTTAGTCTCTAAATATCCCAAAAAATCTGATTTACTTATCATGCTGTAATGACAGTTGTTCATATTGTGTTATGCAATTTTAAGATGAATAAATTATATATGTGACTCATTAGAAAGCAGATCATAGCGGAACAAAAGACCTGCTGCACGTTACTTTTAAAAAAACTTGTGTTTTTTGTGCTTGTTCATTTGTTTTGCATCCATTCAAATATACTCACCTTCAAATAATATGTAACCTAACTGAAATTGCCCCCAAAATGTATTGGATCATATTGCAGTAAGAAGGCTGCAGCAATTTTGCTCTTTAATTTCACATATTCTGAACCTTAACAAGAAGAACAAAGGTTTGCCAATATTTCTCAGCAAACTACTGCTTTGGACTCATTGGTTTGCATCATATGATCATTGTAAACCAGCCATCGGCAAGATGGATGGAATTACCTGTACACCAATCAGAGCCACCTGAGGAGCTGAACTGCAGTCATCTTTAACTGAATACATGCGCTGAGTAATGCAGAAGCATAAAGTTGAGAAATAGGTTTCTGTAGAGTGATGAGGGGAGAAGACAGGCAGGGCAGACAATCAATAATAGCTACTTTAACATGTTTTAAAATATTCTCCTTCTTTACTCACCACTTTTAGTGATTTTTGTTTTAAATGCTTCTATAGGAAGGGAGAGTTGTGTTATATGAAGCATATCAATCCAGATATTCTGTAGTGTACAAGGCTATTAGGTACATTTTAACAGGCCCATATATTGTTGTTGAGAGTATCTGATTTCTGCTGAAAATAACTTTTGGAAAGAGCTATCCATCAGTCTCATTCTGTACCAGAAGAATGTACGTCTTTGAATGTAGTGTCAGAATCATAGTTTTCAATAAAAGCACAATACAAACATGTATATAACACTAAGATGAGACAATCTGCAATTTTTGCAATGACGGTGGCACAGACTTTGTAGAACTATTTTCTCTTGTGTTTCAGAAAAAACACTAATAACTGTCTAGACCACTTATATTACTTACTTCTCATAAGAAACGGATTGTGTAAAGAAAAATGGTAAAAATAGTATATTCTTTTTTTTTTACTACTAGACATGTTCAGGGCTATTTTCATTATTTGGGAATGCATACTATATATGAACACTGTACACATTTCAATCCAAAGTTAATTGCTAAAAATGATGTGGAAACTACCGATATAATAATATCATAATTTAAATCAAATATATAATGTGGCATAATAGGTCATATAAAAGCAAACTTATTAACCTAATACCTTAATATTCTTTATTATAAGCCTATGAGTTAAATGAAGGTAGAAGATATTATGGATCCCATTTTGCAGGTGCCTAAACAAGATCATATATGCCAAGCTCACGTGATAGGTCAGTAAAAAGGCGGGGACTAGATTATCTTACTTTTTGTTCATGATGCTTTCCAATTAAGAAAGGATGTTTGAGGTAACTGATTTTGGTAGACTACAAAACAAAAAATTTAAAGAAACCCCGAAGTGTCAAAAAGTGATATAATCAATGGTTTCAGTTTATCAAAGTGAACTGAAAGAAAAACATTTCATTTTGTGGGGACTCTATTTCACTTTCAAGAAGGTAAATGTCCAAATGGTGATTAGGTTAATACTTTGCACTTTACATCCATACTTTTCTTGGTTATTTATCTAGCAAGTATTTATTAAGGATAATTAGAAAAATAAAGAAAAAGCATGGAAAAGAGTAAAACCAAACAAAATTATTGCACCTAGACAAAAATCACCTTTTATATTTTGGTGTTTTCTTCTCCTGTTATCCAAATATGTATGTTATATTTGAATTTCTCTTTTAACATGGTATAATGACTAAAAATGTAATTAGGGAATTCCTTTTGCTTTGGATTTGTTAAATCAATTATATCTATAAAATAGTATAAAGATATTTTAGTTTTTAACTTTATTTACACTTTTTACATTACAAATATTTCATGCAAAATTATTATTTGTATTCCTGGTTACTTCCATAAAACAAATTATTAACTATGAAACTATTTCTCATATGTATGACTCATTTTTTTATATTAAGACTCCAGTTTTTAGAAAACTTCAGGTCCACAGCAAAATTAAAAGGAAGGAACAGTAATTTCCCATATACTCACCCACACACAGGCATAGTCCCCCATTATCAACATTCCCCACCAGAGGGGTGTTTGTTACAACTGGTGAACCTACACTGAAATATCATCAAGGTCCATAGTTTATATTATGGTTCACTCTGTGTATTGTATCTTCTATGGGTTTGGACAAATATATAGTAACATGTATCCACTATTATAGTATCATACAGGATATATTCATTGCTCCAAAAATCCTCTGTACTCTGAGTATTTGTCCCTTCCCTGACTGCCAAACCCTCACAACCACTGATCTTTTTACTATCATCAGAGTTTCACCTTTTCCAGAATGTCATATAGTTGGAATCATACAGTATGTGGCCTTTTCAGGGTTACTTCTTTCACTTAGTAACATGCATTTAAGGTTCCTCCATGTCTTTTCATGGTTTGATAGCTCGTTTCTTTTTACCACTGAATAATATTCCATAATTTGGATGAAGCACAGTTTATTTATCCTTTTATATACTGAAACACATCTTTGTTGCTTCCAAATTTTGGCAATTGTGAATAAAGCTGCTATAAACATCCTTGTGCAGGTTTTTGTATGGACATAAGTTTTCATCTCTTTGGGGCAAATACCAAGGAGTGTGATTGCTGGATCATGTGGTAAAAGTATGTTTAGTTTTTGAAGAAACAGCCAAAGTGGCTATACCATTTTGCATTCTTATCAGCACTGAATGAGAGTTCCTGTTGCTCCACATCATATGTTCATTTTTGTACTGGGTTTTTTATATTTTAGTTAGTGATTTGAAAAAAAAAATTTTAAACTCAGGAGGTCATATTTTTGTCTTTTATGTGATTTACAAATATTATCCAATTAACAGACTTTTTTAGTTAGCTTTTGCCATACAATTTTTTTTTTTTACTCTGGTCATATTTTTATTATTTTCTCTTATAGCTTCTTGGTTAAATGTTTAATGAGAAAGAGTATTACAATTTTGATTCTATAAAATACATTTCTTTTTGACTCATTTTTAAATTTCTTTGATAAATTTTATTTCAAATAATTAATTGGAGACTTAACCTGATACAAGATGTACAGTATAAACCCAAATTTATTTTTCATAGGTATCTACCCAGTTGTTTAAATAGATTTATAAATAATTCATTCTTGATGTCACAGAAGTGCAATTCTAGAAATTTCATTCATAGGCCTTTATGTGAATAAACTGAGTAGATGTATCTACTCCCAGTGTAAAGGAGAAAGGACAGTAAGTCAAGTATATATCTGTTAAATTGTTAAAGAGCAATGTGGTTTTTAAAAAATTCATAAGAAATTCTTTGATGTTTTCTATTTCATTGAATTACACTCTCAAAACTTTTGACAGATCTATAGCAACGTGTATGATTGTTTAAGCAATCTCCAATTCCTGTCAAATCATACCTTTTACTGTGTAAATGTATATGGTCTGTGTTAAAAAGTAAATTAAAATGAAGGAATAATTAGGGTTGATATTTGATATCTCTGTGATTTTGAATGAATATTTTCTGGAATTCTTAATCGTTCAATTTTGATGTATATATGTGTTTGTGTGATGGGAAGGTGATGTAATTATGACCCCCAAATAAATTAATAATTAGAATATTAGAATATATGGATAAGTAATCATCTGTGGCATGCTAAAATAAATCTTACGTTTCAGAGGAAATTTCAGATTCCTTTTTCAGTCCTTCTGCCCAAGAAGAACCATAGTTTGTTGAATGTGGGCATTGGGATGGCAAGGAATATTAAAGACACATCTTCAAAAATGGAGCTTAGCAAGTTTAAAATTGTGCATTTTATAAAACATCCTATTTTTCTCTTTAGAATGTGATCTGTGATATCTATGAAATCTCACATTTTATATAAATATTCATAATCCCCCACATTTTCAAAAGGCTAGCTAATATATTCCTAGAGCTTCTGCAGAAATTATGACAACTCTCTCAGCCATTAGCAAACCTCACAATTGTTAATATTACCAGTTAACTATAAAAAAGATATGTTGTTGACAAGTTTTACTCTGATCAAAATTTTGTCTACAAATACTTTTTTTTTTTTTTTTTTTTTTTTTGCGGTACGCGGGCCTCTCACCGCTGTGGCCTCTCCCGTTGCGGAGCACAGTCTCCGGACGCACAGACCCAGCGGCCATGGCCCACGGGCCCAGCCGCTCCGCGGCATGTAGGATCCTCCCGGACCGGGGCACGAACCCGCGTCTCCTGCATCGGCAGGCAGACTCTCAACCACTGCGCCACCAGGGAAGCCCTGTCTACAAATACTTTTAATGAGACTCTTGTGGGAGATTCCTGTCAAATATGTTCTTAAAGTGTTTCAGAAATGAGTGGCAAGTTTACATAATAATGGTATATTTTGTGACATGATCACTTGCCAACTTAGGAATATGAAAACAGGTAGCAAGCCTTCAAACACATTACTGATTTTTCCATTAGTGTTGCATTTATGTCATCTGCCAATATACTTCTGTTTACCAAGTCCATCAGAATTATAATGCAAATAGACACAAAAATAATGAATGTTTAAGAACATTTATGGCAAAAAATGGGGGAGGTATCCCTGTTCCAGTGGCCAATGTATGTACATAATACTGTTTTCAGAAGGAAAGGAACTGGGATTATTTTCATCAAATGAAAAATAAGGGGAAAATATCACAAGTAAGTAACCCTTCATCTGAGTAAAAAAAAAAAAAAAAAAGAGGTATTCTTAAGATTAATGAAATGAGAAAGAAAATTATGTTTTGAAATGATATTTGTTAACTGTGATGGTTACTTTTATGTTTCAACTTCGCTAGGACATGGTACCCTGCTATTTGGTCAAATACTGGTCTGAATGTTGCTGTGAAGGTACTTTTCAGAGATGAACATTAAATCAGGAAACTGTGAGTAAAGCAGTTTACATCCATAATGTGGGTGGACCTCATCCAATCAACTGAACGCTTTAATAAATAAAGACTGACCTCCTCCTCAGAAGAGGAAATTCTGCCAGTAGAATGCCTCCCGACTAGAGCTGAGGTATCACTCTTCTTCGCTGAGTCTCCAGACTGTCAGCTTACCCTGAAGATTTTGGACTTGACAGCCTCCACAATCCCTTGAGACAATTCCTTAAATCCTCTATCTACATATACATATTTACATATTTACATATTTACATATTATATGTAGAGAGAGAGAGATGCACACACACACACATCCTATTGAATCCTATTGGTTCTGTGTCACTGGAGAACCCTGATTAATAAAACCAGTATGCTAGAAAAATAATCACTTAGTATTTTTAAACATGTCAAATTATAAACTTTAAATGTGAGATAGTTCTGAAGGCACTTGGAATTTTAATGCGCGAGTGTCACAGAGTTCCAGGCTGATTGTACTGACATAATGTCATTCTTCCCTCAGCATCCACAGTGTCATGGGTAAATCCTTTTGAATAGTTAATTGAAGTGAGACATATTGACTCTGGTTATAAATGGCTCTAATTTCTAAGCTGGTACTATATTTAAATGGATAGCTGTGGGGTTATTCATTCACTCAGTAAGTGGTTCTAATGAGTAGCAAAGAAGGAAAATCTCAGTGGACAGAATTTTATATTTTATAGCTCTTGGTTTTTGGTTTACTGCATTTCTTCACTAGAATACAACTACCATATTGATGGTAAACTCATCTCTCTTATTAGAGACTGTATCCTTAGGGCCTACATCAGTTCCTGATAAACATTAAATTCTCAGTAATCTGATGTGTGTGAAATGAATAAATGAACAAAATAATATGAGATAATTTTTATAAAACATCTGGCAAGATTCATTTGGAAATACCACTCTAAGTTTCTGTTAGTAAAATTGTAAACAAAAAAAATTGATACTGATTTGAGTAAGAATATAATTTTTAAATCTATTTGAAGACAGGACTAGCCAATCACAATCTAGAAGGTAAGATATTAGAAAACATGTACCACAATTCCTTTCTAAAATTTCAGTCCAAATTATCTTTTTGTTTGACTGTTTTAACTAATCTTTGCAAATACTGTAATGTGGTATTCATTAAAATCTGGAATTATAAATGTATGTCATTTGATCATTCTACCCAAATACGATATTAATTCTAAAACTCCTAGGACTATATATGTCTTACTCACCAACATAGTCCTTGTACCTAGCAGAGAGTCTGGCACATAACAGGTTTTCAATAGGTAACTTTGAATGACTGAACACATGAAATATTTAATAAAGACTTTACATATTTGAATAGGCAGTTGTTTATCAAAATGGATAAAATGATTGTGAAATAAACATAGTATTATGTTTAATTACTATGCTATTCATTAATTTTACAACTATTGTTTATACCTTACATTTCAGGAAAAAGTAGACACTACTAAAATTTCTACTATGTATCAAACAGTATACTGTGAGTTATATATATACATATGATTTAATCATTTCAATATTCCAATTTAACAGGCATGGAAAAAAAATAAATTTAATCTTCTGTGTGCATATCTACAGAAGATAGCTTTGTAATACTATGCATTTCTCTATGCAGATGAGAAATAATGTTGATTGAACCAACTTTGAACAAGAAGGATTCCATTTTAATGGTCCTGACATATTCTTACAAACCTTCAAGTCAGTATTTTAATGAACCTACCTAAAGTAAAATTATGATTAATACTGGACTAATATTCTAACAATTCCTAATAGCATATATTTCTAACATAATATGTTAGAAATTAGTCTCTTTATTTAAAAAAGAATTGAGATACATGTTACATGATAAATGACATGTGATTAGGCAATTGTAAATATTTCCAAAAATGTTACATTAAATTTTTCAATACACTGTTGAACATCTCCAGTGCTCAAAAACTAATGGGTTTTCAATACTGCCTATTCAGTTTGAGATTATCTCTTAAAATACACTTTGTTATGATAAGCTAAACACTAACTCCCTATTGATGGTTCTACTATTTCTGATACTGTGTGCAAAATTCACAGAGAACAAATCTAAACCTTTGTACCCGCAATGATGTAATACATTTCAGAATAAGTATGTTCTCCATGTTAAATGGATCATCATCAATACTTCACTTCTTATGTTATATTTAATAATCATTCATCACTTTTTCTCTCTTGAAACAACCCTGCCAATTTTCAATCTCTCTCTTGAATTCTAATATCCAAACCAAAAAATATTTCAGATATTGTCTGGCCATTAGTTTTGTCATATACTATTTTATTTTGTGTTTTGGAAACTATTTATTGAAACAATTTTGTAACACTAGAAAAGTTCAAAATTTAATTCTGGTTTAAGAACTAACATATTCCATATCTGAAATATTAAATTGGAATCTATGTTGTCACATCTAAGGTCACAGAATTCAAGTTAGTCATCTATCACCTTGCCAAGCTCATCTAAAGCTAGGAACATCAAAATAATGTATAGTTTAAAAATATTTATAATCATTGCATTAATACATTATTGAGGATATCATATTATGAATTTTCAAAATTACTAATTTATTGAAATAAAATGTAGGAACACTAAAATTATTATTATAAGACTAAAAAGAAAAATGTCTTACTCTTTTAATAGAAATTGAAATATATTAAAAGTAGATCTAGTTCTCAACTCATGAATAAAAACAAAAACACCAATCAATCCAAAATTTGGGTATATGGTTGCTATGTACTAAATGTTTATGGACCCCAAAATTTGTGTGTTGAAACCCTAATTTCCAATGTGATGGTATTTGAAGATGGGGTTTTGAGGAGGTAATTAGGTCTTGAAGGTAGAGCTCTAATGATGGGATTATAGAGGACACATGGGAGAGCTTCTTTCCTCCCTCTCTCTGACTCTCTTTCTCTCTCTCTCCCTCTCTCTTCCCTCTCTCTACCATGTGAGGATACAAAGGAGAGACAACTATCTGCAAACAAGAAAGAGGGCTCTCATAAGACTGAATCTTCTGGCATCCTAATGTTGGCCTTCTCAGCCTCCAGAACTGTGAGACATAAATTTCTGTTGTTTAAGCCACCCAATCTGTCATAGCTTGTTATAATAGCCTAAACTAAGAAAATGAACTAAAAAGTAGTAGTTGCTAAATATTATAATTCATTAATGCATTAAATATCAAAAGTAATTACAGATAGGTCACCACATTCAGTTATAAGCCTGAAAGATAAAATCAAGTAGGATGTTTACTCAAGCATAAAGTCTGTAATAAGTTATCAGTGCTTCAAGTTTGTTTGACTGATTTACAGACATTTCTGTTTTATCATTGATTTGCCTCTTCACTCCCTTGTTGTCTCTTGTAACCTGAATTGTCAACCTCATGCTCTCTAATGAATCATTGTCAGTGGCTTAAAAACATGCACTGGTGTCACCAATCTTAAAAAATAAACCAAAATCAAACAAAATTGCTTTGAGGCTATCCTCTTCCAAATATTGTTACATTTTTCTGCTCTCATTAGCAATTGATGTTATCAACTGTGTTGTTTACTCCTGCAGACTGTATTTCAGCACATTTTATTTTTCAAAAAATCAAATCTTCCTTTTATCCACACCAAGTTGCTCTTCGTGAGGGCACCAATAACCTGCCTGTTGTGAAGTCCAATAATCACCCCGCTCCATTAGATATGGTCTATCTCTGCACACAGAATTTGAATTGACCATTCCTTCTTCCTTAAAAATCTGAATGATAGATATCTTTGGTTTTCCTCTTATATCTGACTCCTCCTTCCCTGTCTTCTTTGCCAACTTTGTTTTCTTCCCTGAATCACTAAATAATGAAGCTCTTCAGAACTCAATTCTGGCTGCATCTCTTCTCTCTATACTTTCTCCCCAGATAATCTCATCTATCTCCATGAATTTGAATAGCAATCTATCCACAGATTGTATTTAAATGTAGATCCCTAGGGAAAATATATTTGTTGAGCTTAGTCCCATATTTAGCGGCTTACAATATACTTGTTACGAGGATAACACAGAAGTATCTCAAACTTAACGTGTACTGAATTCTTGATTTTTCCCTCAAGCCTTCTTTAACCCCAATCTTTTGTATTTCAGTGAATAATATCATTATTATTTATAATATCAATAATACCATTTTTTGACCCAAACCAGTAATCTAGGCATTTTAATTTAATAACTTGTTGACTTTTATGTTTAGTATTGTCTCCCTCTATTCCATCTAGACCAGAGTTTTTTATTCTTGGTACTGTGTCATTTGGGCCAGATAATTCTTCATTGATAGGGCTGTCCTATGTATTGCAGGATCATTAGCAGCTTCCCAGGCCTCTACCCAGTGTATACCAGTAGTATCTTCTCTAGTTACAATAACCAAAAAGGTTTCTAGACATTAGTAAATGTCACCTGGGGTACAAAATTTCTTCTAGTTAAGAATTACTGCCTAGATGGTAAACTCTATGAAAACAGTGATGATTTTACTTCTCCACTATGTCTCCAAAACCCAGAGCAGTAACAGATATCTATCTTATAAATATATTTGCTTAATTAACTTTTTGGCTTTCTTGACACAGCATTGTTATAATATTATGCATAGAATATAAAATGTGTTTTTGATAACCAGCAAAAAAATAAAAAATTAAAAATACATTTCAGTTCAGTCCTAAGTGCTACTTTTTCAGTTTTCATGTCTATCTTTACCAGTTATTTCTGTACCATATGCTGCTAGTAGAAATCTGACCATTGAAATCTGGGGACTTTTCACTACTGGCTTTAGTATTTAATATACATAGGTTTTCTCAACATTAGAACTATTGGTACTCACCTGAAGATTCAGCTGCAATCTGTATAGAAAATATTATTTGTAACACACAATTCCAAGGTACGTTCCCTTCTGTTGCTTGGCATAAAACCTAAATTATAATAATATTCTTATTTTTTTGTTGTTCCTGCTGACCACATTTTTAGATTGTTGAGTAGCCACTCAGCCAGTCAGTGAGGGCCATATATTTCTGCAATATAACCAGATCTCAGTGTTCACTTTCAATTTTTGTTTTAACAATATTTTTACCACTTTATTTTATTTTTAACAGTAACACCAACTATAATCATAAATTATTATATCTATTGGAATTAGAACTATGATTAAAACTTACTTATATAATCTTCACTATAATCTTATAAAATCTTGACTATTATCCCAAATTTCAAAGTAAATAAACAAAGAATTCATAAGCTTAAGTGATAGCTAAGCTAGTTAATGATGAAGCAGCTAATAAATGATAGATCCCAGATCTATCATTTATTAGCATGGAAAGATTCCATGCTTTCAATCATTTATCTCTTTACTGCTTCATATACACAGTTTGTCTTTTGTAGGCAAACTGCCTCATGGCATCAGGGATACTATAATCAGTCAAAAATTCAAAATGGCAGACAAAAATGCCCAACAATTGGGACTTATAGAAATGACTATTCTGACAAGAGCAGACTGATGGGCAGCCAACAGGAGACTGCAATATTATGTATATTTTAAAAAGATCAAGAGATGATAAACAAATGTAATCATATGATCATCTCAATAGATGCAGAAAAAGCATCTGACAAAATTTAACATCCTATCTCAATAAAAACTCTCAACAAACTAGGAATAGAAGGAAATTATCTCAACATGTGAAAAACTTATAGCAAACATCACACTCAGTGATGAAAAACTGAAAGTTTGTTCCTCTAAGATCAAGAACAAGGCAAGGATGCCTACTCTCACAACTTATATTAAACATGGTACTGAAAGTCCTAGCTAGAGCAGGTAAGTGAAAAAAAAGAAAAAAAGCCATCCAAATAGGAAAGGAAGAAGGAAAATTATTTGTTTGCAGATGACATGATTATATACAAAGAAAACCCTAAAGACTATGTACACCAAATAATAAAACCAAATAAGCAAATTAAAAAACAACTTAAGACTAAGAAACCAATTCAATAAAGTTGCAGAATAAAAAATCAACATACAACAATTAGATGCATTTATTTACACTAAAAACAAACAATTCAAAAAGGAAATTAAGAAAACAGTCCAATTTAGCATAACATCAAAAAGAATAAATACTTAGGAATACATTTAACTAAAGAGATGAAAGACCCATACACTGTAAGCAATAAAACATGATGAAGGAAATTAAAGAGGTACAGATAAATGGAAAGATATTTCATGTTCATGGATTGGAAGAATTAGTATTGTTAATATGTCCATACTACCCAAAGCAATCTACAGATTCAACACAATCAAACTATCAAAATTCCAATGACATTCTTACAGAAATAGGAAAAACAATCCTAAAATCCATATAAAACCACAGAGGACCCCCAATAGCCAAAACAATCTTGAAAAGGAACACAAAACTGGAGAATCATACTTCCTGATTTCAAATTATATTACAAAACTACATTAATCAATACAGTATGATACTGGCATATATACAGCTACATAGAGCAATGGAAAAGAATAAAGAACCCAGAAATAAACCCACACATATATGGTCAAATGGATCTTTGACAATGGTGCTAAGAATACACAGTGGGGAAAGGATAGTCTCTTTAACAAAGTGTTCTGGAAAAACTGGATATCCATATATAAAATAATGAACACCATTCTCAAAAATCAACTCAAAATGGATTAAAGACTAAAATATAACCTGAAACTCTAAAACTCCTAGGAAAAAAATAAGGGAAAATATTCATGACATTGGTCTTGGCAATGATTTCTTGGATATGAAATCTAAAGCACAGTCAACAAAAGCAAAAATAAACAAGTGGGACTACATCAAACTAAAAATTGTCTGCACAGCAAAGGAAATAAAGAGAGAAAAGGATACCCTTGAAATGAAAGAAAATATTTGCCAACCATATATCTGATAAAGGGTTAATATCTAAAATATAAAAGGAACTCCTATAGCTCAATAGCAAACAAAACAAACAAAACAACCCCAAAACACAAAAAACCTGATTAAAATATGGACAAAGGACATGAATAGACATGTCTTTTTCAAAGAAGACATACAAATGGCCAACAGGTATATGAAATGATACTCAACATCACTAATCATCAAGGAAGTACAAATCAAAACCTCAATAAGCTGTTACCTTTCGTCTGTTAGGATGGCTATTATTTAAATAAAAAACACAAAAGATAACAAGCATCGAAATGCACTTGAAGAAATTGGAACACTTGTACACTCTTTTTTGGGGATGTAAAATCACCATTTGGAAATTTTGGAAATCACCACTATGGAAAATGGTATGAAGGTTTCTCAAAAATTAAAAATACAACTATCATATGATCCAGCAAGCTTGCTTCAAAGCATTTATCTAAAAGAATTGAAATTAAGATCTTGAACATTGTACTCCCATGTTCATTGCAGTATTATTCACAATAACTGCGATGTGGAAGCAAAGAAAATGTCTACTGATGAATGAATGGAATTTTGGTATATGCATACAATGGAATATTATTCGGCCTTAAAAAAGACAGAAATCCTGTCATTTGCAACAACATGGATGAACCTGGAAGTCATTATGCTTTGTGAAATAAACCAATCACAGAAGAACAAATACTGTATCATTCTAGTTATATAAGGTATGAAAACAGCCAAATTCATAGAAACAGAGAATAGAATTCTGGCTGCCAGGGAATGGGGGGAGGGGGAAATGGGGAGTTGTTATGCAGCTAGTATCAGGTTTTAGTTATGCAAGATGAATAAGTTCTAGAGATCTGCTATACAACATACTGCCTATAGTTAACAGTACTGTATTGTACAACTAAAAATGTATTAGAAGTGTAGATCTCATGTTAAAATGTTCTTACTACAATTAAAAAGAAAGTCATAATCCTCTGCCAAATTACTAAAATTAACTCATTTTCTGATTCAGAACCCAATGACTGAAGAGATGCAATTTACAAAACTGGGACAAGAATACAAGTAGTAATTTGCTCAGTTCTTCCAACAGAATCTATGATCCTTTTATCAGATAACCATAGACTGGGGAAAAAGAAATATCTCAATGTTTTTAATAATCATTGGTTATAGAAACCAAGTTACCACTAATACCTGGGGTACCAGAGTATCATCACAGGCTTATTGATAAAGTAGAAGGTCTGTTAATAATAGATTACAGGCTCAGACCTCTCTTACAATGTGTACTCTGGGTCCATGGATCTACTCGACATTACTTCCTCTTTTCCCTAATATACATTGGGAGGTACATAAAACCCATTGATCAGTGAGTGGAAAACTTCTAGCTTTGATAGGGCTCCAGAGAAAGAAAGAACTCTGCATGAGATATAGGCTATGGTTTAAAAAAAAAAAACAACATGATATTTTGGTCCATCAATTCCATGGACTAGAGTTATGTATAGTAAGGAGGGATACTATTTAGAGCCTTTTGCAAGCCCCAATAAGAGTAGTCACAGAAAGGAATTCTGAGTGTTTAGGAGGAAGTTTATGCCATTTATAGTGGAAAACTAAATACTATAAGAAAAAAACGATGCTTGCAAGCTACTGTACCCTGGAAGAACTTGAGCATCTCATAAAGGATCATGTGGCAGAACCCATCTTGATTTGGGTAATATCTGACCCAACAGAGCTACCATATGATCCAGCAATCCCACTCCTGGGATTGAAAACAATAATCCAAAGAGATACATGCACCCCAATATTTATTGCAGCACTATTTACAATAGCCAGGACATGGAAGCAACCTAAATGTCCATCAACAGAGGAATGGATAAAGAAGATGTGGTATATTTATACAATGGAATATTACTCAGCCATAAAAAAGAACAAAATAATGACATGTGCAGCAACATGGGTGGACCTAGAGATTGTCATACTGAGCGAATTAAGTCAGACAGATATAGACAAATATCATATGATATTGCTTACATGTGGAATCTAAAAGAAGTGTATAAATAAATTTATCTACGAAACAGAAATAGAGTTACAGGTGTAGAAAACAGACTTATGGTTACCAAGGGGTAAGAGGGAGGGGGGAATAAACTGGAAGATTGGGATTAACATATACACACTACTATATATATAAAATTGATAACTAATAAGGACCTACTGTATAGCACAAAGGAACTCTACTCAATACTCTGTAATGGCCTATATGGGAAAAGAATCTAAAAAAGAGTAGATATATGTATATGTATAACTGATTCACTTTGCTGTACACCTGAAACTAACACAACATTGTAAATCAACTATACTCCAATAAAAATTTTTTTAAAAAAAGAAATAGAAGTCCTAATAGCTAGGGTTAGAAGGCATGAGATCCTCTAATTGAAAAATGCACATACAATATGACCCCAGTCAATTCATTTAGCTTATTTTGACCAAGGTCATCATATCTATAAAATATCAAAGTGGTTTTCTTTTGTGGTATGTTGGGACCAATCCTCTGAAAATAACTGTCATTATTTGCATGCTATTTTTAAAATTTGTTTTAAACTGTGTGATGTAAATAGAAAGCTAAGCAGACAGAATGAAACTTTTAAAGTTGGATTATTATCTATAGGCACAAACAGGAATTTAAACTTTTAGCATAAAGGTAATATGGAGTAGAATATTACGTTTGACACTATTTTTCTTAATTTTCACAGGAAAAAAGAATAAAGTGAATCAAAATAAATTTTACCTATTTTTATATCCAAGACCCATAAGTAACCTTAAAATCTTACTTAATGCATTTTTAAGATATTCTTTTCTTTTTAATGTAATGATTACTCTCAAAGTATAAAATGTGACAACCGCAGTCATAACAATCAGAAGACACAATAAGCAAATTCAATCTGGGAAACAAGTTTAGTTATTGCAGTCACTCTCCACTTGTCACAGGTGGCAATACTTTTCCACTTTTCCAGAAAGGATATTAGTATACTGCCCTGGTATAATTTATACTAATGAAAATTCAAAGAAGCCAGATAATATGAATGGATTTTCTATACAAAGAAAACAAGCTTGTAAAAATTGTAAAGAAGAAAACAGTCAGGACTTTTAGCTTTTATAATAATTATTTTACTGAGTTTTTAAAATGTCTGCACCAAAAGCTCAGACAAGTACTTTGTAATTTTAAATGGAATTGGCTCTTGAGAATAAGATCTGCCATTTAGGTGTAAAACTGGGATATCAGAGTAAGTAATTATCTCTTCAAAAGCTGTGGAAATGCCTTCCAGTTATTCTGTCAGCCTGTGGTAACAATATAAGGCCACCAGGAAGAAGTATAAATCTTAAATCCTGACCTTCTATTGTTTAGGAGATACTTTTGCCAAGGTTATATCTTTGTAGATATTTTTTAACCAATAAATTGAACATAACATTTTTTCTAAGATCTGTGTAGATGAGATTTCATCACTGTCTTTTCTTTTACCTTTCAAAACAGCATTCCCCTTGCAACAGTAAGAACAGAATTACCCAAGCTGCTTAGGAAAAGGGTCCCTGCTACCCCTATTTTGAGGGGGAAAAGACATCTGGATCAAGGTAATAGAGAAGTTCAGTGGAAATAAGTTATATCTATATGTTATCCTGGAGATGTATTTGCTATCACCAATAAAAAAATGAACACCCTCACTCTTACATGAATTTGGAAATAATTATGTCTAAAATTCTAATACTCTAAAGAAGTAGTGATGGTGGAGAATCTTAGGTTACACAGTAAAAATCTAAGTGTATTTCAAGATGCCACATTCTGTATATGAGATTTGATGTTCTCTGGAGGCCCCCTTTCAGACAGAATTTGAAGTCTTTTCACACATGTATAATACATACATCTCTTGTTTTAGTTGGTAAGTTGTAAAGCCAAAACCTTCATCCCACCACTACGTGGTTTGGTCCTCTCTTTCAACTCCAATGAATATGTTTCCTCATTGACAAACTGAAATTAATTAATACTGTCTTATTTACTTTCTAGTGGTTTTATATGGGATAACATATTATTGTAAAATTATTTAATTATGTAATATAAAATGTGAAATGTACAAATGTTTGATGAACATTATAATGCTGTGTAAACTATTAGAATATATTGTACCTTGAACCAGTTTATCCCCATGGCATTATAATGTCTGCATCATTCTGCTCCTTGCAGTTTTCATTCAACAGTTTATCTTGGAATTCTTTTTGTGCCAGTCCACAAAGTTTCTATTATTTTTAACTGTTGAAGAATATGGTGAAAATATACTGTATTTAGACAACTCTCTATCTTATTGTTACAAAAAATGCTGAAGTAAACATCTCATTATTAAGTGAAAGTTAATGATCAGTTTTGAATTTAATAGACCATCTAAATTACCAGATAATGTGGTCATACCAATTTAGAGAACCTCTAATAGCATATGAATATCTATTTTACACACTTTTGCCAAAAATTGAGATGACAGAAATTTCAACTTTTTAATAATCTGATGTGTGAAAATGGTACTATTTAAAAATATTTGATATATAAAGTACCTGCAGAAAATTGCACAAACTCTAAGAATTCAATGAATTATTACAAAGTAGACAGACCCAGATTAGGAAATAAAATATTGTCAGCAACTAAGTGGATCCCCAAGAAGTGGTATCATCCAAATATCACACTTTCCTCATCTCTCAAATTAAATTCTATCCTGATATCTTACACCACATTTTAGTCTGATCTGTTTACAACTTTATTTTAATTGAGTGGAGAATATTTATTCTTTGGTTACAGGCTTCTTTTTTTCCACAGTATGCTTGTGAGATTTATTAATATTTCTGCAATATTATGGCACCGTTCATTGTAATTGCTGTATAATATTTTGTTGTATGACTGTACTACTATTTATGTATTTTACACCTGAAATACATTTGCAGTCATAGAAATGCAATTGATTTTTGTATACTGATCTTGTAACCAGCAAGTTTGAATTGATCACCTAGTAATTTTAAATATTTAACGTAGGTTATTTTGTATCATGGCGTCAAATTAACTTGGCAACTTCCTTGAAAATCAATTGAACATCTAAGTGTGAGTCTATTCTGTACTCTGTTTTGTTTGATTAATCCATATGTCTATCCTTACACCAGTACTATATTATCTTGATTATTCTAACTTTATATCAAATCTTGTAATCATGTGGTATCCATCCATCCATCATGTCCTTCTGCCTTAAGATCATTTGGGCTACCCTAAGTCTTTTGCCTTTCCAAGTAATATTTGAATTAAGACTGTCAATTTCTTTTAAAAGCCTGATAGAATTTTTTAAAAACAACTTTATATGAGTTGTCTAGGAATTTCATAGGATTTGTATTGAATCTCTAGATCAATTTGGAGGGACTTGCCTTCTACAAAATATTGTCTCTCCTAATCCATGAGGATAATACTGTCTATTTAATTAAATATTTTTAATTTCCATTTGCAATATTTTATAGTTACTCAACTAATGTCTTGTATAATTTAATTGTATTTATTTCCTAATATATACAGAGAATGACAATTTGTACCTAAAATATATATATATATAATACATATATTTTTCAAAGAATAATGAAAAAAACTTTAGATGTTCATATATCAGGCTTTAAAGAAATTTCTAATGCATTCCATAATGTAGAAGTCATTCAGGCCATGGTCTAATTAAGGAAGTACTGTTCATGTTATGTGAGGAAAGGGATTTTTCATCAAAGAGCTGTAACAGCCTCTAGCATGCACCAGTTGGAATTAGCAGAACATACATGGGACTAAATTTTGAAACAGAACAGGTGGGGTGTCAGAGTGTAACACTGTATATAATAGTTTATTTGTCTACGAGGCAGAAATCAGGATCTAATAACTCGCAGAAATCAGGATTTAATAACCTGGTAAGGTCATGTTGTATCAATCTTAATTTGCTACTGAAATAGTTCTTTGGAGCTTGGGAGAAAAATTGAGATTCTGGAACTTCCTTGGAAGAGGAAGACAAAGGGTTTTTAAAAGCCCAGGGAGGGCTTCCCTGGTCGCGCAGTGGTTGGGAGTCCACCTGCGGATGCAGGGGACGCGGGTTCATGCCCCGGTCCCGGGGGGATCCCGTGTGCCGTGGAGCGGCTGGGCCCGTGAGCCATGGCCGCTGAGCCTACGCGTCCGGAGCCTGTGCTCTGCAAGGGGAGAGGCCACGGCAGTGAGGGGCCCGCGTACCACCAAAAAAACAAACAAAAAAAAACAAAGCCCAGGGAGGTAGACTTCAACCTGTAAAGCCAAAAAATCTACCAAATGACTATGTGTCCAGGGACAGCAGAGATGACCCTCCCTTTATCACTATAGTGATAAGGAACGGACTGAGAGGATCAACAGCATTATTGAAAATCTTGGTGGCAACTGTCCTTTCCGGGCCAGTATTGATTGTAGAGGTTGCTGCTATGAACTTGACTCCCAAACAGAATAAATGAAACAAGAGAGTGGAAATTTTGGCGGTCCTTTAACTCAAGCAGGGCAGATTCTAAGGCAAGACAGATAAACTTGGCCCCTAGACCATGGGGTCATGATTAGGGTGGGTAAGGTTGGCAGTGTAATCTCCCATGAGTCCAAAGTTTTCTAAATGTCACAGAAATGTCTCTGAAGAAGGATTTCTGGATACAGGCATGTGATTGTAATTTTCTAAAAGTATAGCCCAAACAGTTCCCACTGCCAGTACAGCAGTCAAGCTGTTTTGTTGTTTCTCCCTTTCCTAATGAAGAATATAATATGATTTCTGCTATTCTGCAACCATTGCCCATGAAAAACCACATATGAAAAATAGGAGCTCTGCTTATAATGACATGTTTCCCATACATTCTAATCACTTGTGAGCTAATCTACATTGTAGAAATACCTATTGTATTAGAAAAGACTGGGAAAAATAGAGATTTTATATATATATATATATATATATATATATATATATATATGTGCATATATAACATAAAATAATTTTTAAAATATATAATAGGATAGAACACAACTATTTATGCACAAATATGTAAGGGTCCCTGCAAGGAACACATACCACAACAAAACTGGAAAATTGAAGATAACATAATAAAAAGACTATTTTTTAATGTGTAAGAAGATTTAGGGAAAAATGGGGGCAGGGGGGCAGTAAGATAGTAACTAAGAGCTCTTACCAACAGAACCTTTAAAAGAGCAATATAGTGAAGAGAGCAACCTGATGGAAATTGTGGAGATTTTCACAGATGAAGTGAGACAGCCCTTGTCCACCTGCCAGGGAAGAGGTAGTAAAATATAACCCTCCTCACTGTTCCCACCTTCTGATCATCAGACAGTAGCAGGCTAATGACTGACTGATGTGATCCACCTGTGTCATCCTCACAGGTTAGGAAGCAAAATGGTGAAAGAGAGGGTATTGTGTGTGTGTGTGTGTCTGTGTCTGTGTGTGTGTTTTATGAAGCTCTTTATGATACATATCAAAATAGTAATAGTGATTACAATTAAATCTGAGAAAAAAGACCTACTTATAGAAGAGAACTTTCAAATGTTACCCTCCATATTCTCTATGGCATTTTATACTTTAAATTTTATAAGAGAAATTAAATTTGTACAATATTTTAATATAAATAGCCTTTTAGGCTCTTGGCACTCCAGCCAGGTGTCAAGGCTGTGTCTCTGAGGTGGAAGAACTAACCTCAGGACACTGGTCCACAAGAGACCTCTCAGCTCCACGTAATATCAAACGGCGAAAATCTCCCAGAGATCTCCATCTCAACACCAAGACCCAGATTCACTCAAGGACCAGCAACGAACAGTGCTGGACACCCTATCCCCAACAAAGAGCGAGACAGGTCTACAGCCCCATCCATTAGCAGAGAGGCGGCCTAGAATCACAGTAAGGCTACCGACATCCCCATACACGCCCCCAGACGTGGACCTACCCACCAGGGAGACGGGATCCAGCCTCATCCACCAGAACAGGGGAACTGGTCCCCCCAACCAGGAAACCTGCTCAACCCACGGAACCAACCTCAGCCACTGGGGACAGCCACCAAAAATAGATAGAAATTCGAACCTGCAGCCTGCAAAAGGGAGACCGCAAACACAGTAAGATAAGCAAAATGAGAAGACAGAAAAACACACAGCAGATGAAGGAACAAGATAAAAACACACCAGACCTAACAAATGAAGAGGTAATAGCCAGCCTACCTGAAAGAGAATTCAGAATAATGATGGTGAAGATGATGCAAAATCTTGGAAATAGAATAGACAAATTGCAAGAATCAGTTAACAAGGACCTAGAAGAAATAAAGAGGAAGGAAGTAACGATGAGCAACACAATAAATGAAATGAAAAATACTCTAGACGGGATCAGTAGCAGAATAACTGAGGCAGAAGGATGGATAAGTGACCTGGAAGATAAAATAGTGGAAATAACTACTGCAGAGCAGAAGAAAGAAAAAAGAATGAAAAGAACTGAGGACAGTCTCAGAGATCTCTGGGACAACATTAAACGCACCAACATTCGAATCATAGGGGTCCCAGAAGAAGAAGAGAAAAAGAAAGGGACTGAGAAAATATTTGAAGAGATTATAGTTGAAAACTTCCCTAATATAGGAAAGGAAATAGTCAACCAAGTCCAGGAAGCACAGAGAGTCCCATACAGGATAAACCCAAGGATAAACACGCCGAGACACATAATAATCAAACTGTCAAAAATTAAATACAAAGAAAATATATTAAAAGCAGCAAGGGAAAAACAACAAATAACACACAAGGGAATCCCCATAAGGCTAACATCTGATCTTTCAGCAGAAACTCTACAAGCCAGAAGGGAGTGGCAGGACATATTTAAAGTGATGAAGGAAAAAAACCTGCAACCAAGACTACTCTACCCAGCAAGGATCTCATTCAGATTTGATGGAGAAATTAAAACCTTTACAGACAAGCAAAAGCTGAGAGAGTACAGCACCACCAAACCAGCTTTACAACAAATGCTAAAGGAACTTCTCTAAGCAAGAAACATAAGAGAAGGAAAAGACCTACAAGAACAACCTGAAACAATTAAGTAAATGGTAATAGGAACACACATATCAATAATTACCTTAAATGTAAATGGATTA
This sequence comes from Kogia breviceps, assembly GCF_026419965.1. Lineage (NCBI taxonomy): Eukaryota > Metazoa > Chordata > Mammalia > Artiodactyla > Physeteridae > Kogia > Kogia breviceps. The sequence goes on from NC_081315.1 coordinate 39,194,305, forward strand.
AATGCTCCCACCAAAAGACACAGACTGGCTGAATGGATACAAAAACAGGACCCATATATATGCTGTCTACAAGAGACCCACTTCAGACCTAGGGACACTTACAGGCTGAAAGTGAGTGGATGGAAAAAGATATTCCATGCAAATGGAAATCAGAAGAAAGCTGGAGTAGCAATTCTCATATCAGACAAAATAGACTTTAAAATAAAAACTATTACAAGAGACAAAGAAGGACACTATATAATGATCAAGGGATCAATCCATGAAGAAGATATAACAATTGTAAATATTTATGCACCCAACATAGGCGCACCTCAATACATAAGGCAAATACTAACAGCCATAAAAGGGGAAATCGACAGTAACACAATCATAGTAGGGGACTTTAACACCCCACTTTCACCAATGGACCGATCATCCAAAATGAAAATAAATAAAGAAACACACGCTTTAAATGATACATTATACAAGATGGATTTACTTGATATTTATAGGATATTCCATCCAAAAACAACAGAATACACATTTTTCTCAAGTGCCCATGGAACATTCTCCAGGATAGATCATATCTTGGGTCACAAATCTAGCCTTGGCAAATTTAAGAAAATTGAAATCGTATCAAGTATCTTTTCTGACCACAACACTATGAGACTAGATATCAATTACAGGAAAAGATCTGTAAAAAATACAAGCACATGGAGGCTAAACAATACACTACTTAATAACGAAGTGATCACTGAAGAAATCAAAGAAGAAATCAAAAAGTACTTAGAAACAAATGACAATGGAGACACGACGACCCAAAACCTATGGGATACAGCAAAAGCAGTTCTAAGAGGGAAGTTTATAGCAATACAATCATACCTTAAGAAACAGGAAGCAACTCGAATAAACAACTTAACTTTGCACCTAAAGCAATTAGAGAAGGAAGAACAAAAAAACCCCAAATTTAGCAGAAGGAAAGAAATCATAAAGATCAGGTCAGAAATTAATGAAAAAGAAATGAAGGAAACAATAGCAAAGATCAACAAAAGTAAAAGCTGGTTCTTTGAGAAGATAAATAAAATTGATAAACCATTAGCCAGACTCATCAAGAAAAAAAGGGAGAAGACTCAAATCAATAGAATTAGAAATGAAAAAGGAGATGTAACAACTGACTCTGCAGAAATACAAAAGATTATTAGAGATTACTACAAGCAACTCTATGGCAATAAAATGGACAACCTGGAAGAAATGGACAAATTCTTAGAAATGCACAACCTGCCAAGACTGAACCAGGAAGAAATAGAAAACATGAACAGACCAATCACAAGCACTGAAATTGAAACTGTGATTAAAAATCTTCCAACAAACAAAAGCCCAGGACCAGATGGCTTCACAGGCGAATTCTATCAAACATTTAGAGAAGAGTTAACACCTATCCTTCTGAAACTCTTCCAAAAGATAGCAGAGGTAGGAACACTCCCAAACTCATTCTACGAGGCCACCATCACCCTGATACCAAAACCAGACAAAGACGTCACAAAGAAAGAAAACTATAGGCCAATATCACTGATGAACATAGATGCAAAAATCCTCAACAAAATACTAGCAAACAGAATCCAACAGCACATTAAAAGGATCATACACCATGATCAAGTGGGGTTTATTCCAGGAATGCAAGGATTCTTCAATATACGCAAATCAATCAACGTGATACACCATATCAACAAACTGAAGGAGAAAAACCATATGATCATCTCAATAGATGCAGAGAAAGCTTTTGACAAAATTCAACACCCATTTATGATAAAAACCCTGCAGAAAGTAGGCATAGAGGGAACTTTCCTCAATATAATAAAGGCAATATATGACAAACCCACAGCCAGCATTGTTCTCAATGGTGAAAAACTGAAACCATTTCCACTAAGATCAGGAACAAGACAAGGTTGCCCACTTTCACCACTCTTATTCAACATAGTTTTGGAAGTTCTAGCCACAGCAATTAGAGAAAATAAAGAAATAAAAGGAATCCAAATAGGAAAAGAAGAAGTAAAGCTGTCACTGTTTGCAGATGACATGATACTATACATAGAGAATACTAAGGATGCTACCAGAAAACTACTAGAACTAATCAATGAATTTGGTAAAGTAGCAGGATACAAAGTTAATGCACAGAAATCTCTGGCATTCTTATACACTAATGATGAAAAATCTGAGAATGAAATTAAGAAAACACTCCCATTTACCATTGCAACAAAAAGAATAAAATATCTAGGAATAAACCTACCTAAGGAGACAAAAGACTTGTATGCAGAAAACTATAAGACACTGATGAAAGAAATTAAAGATGATACAAATAGGTGGAGAAATATACCATGTTCTTGGATTGGAAGAATCAACATAGTGAAAATGACTGTATTACCCAAAGCAATATACAGATTCAATGCAATCCCTATCAAATTGCCACTGGCATTTTTTACAGAACTAGAAAAAAGAATTTCACAATTTGTATGGAAACACAAAAGACCCCGAATAGCCAAAGCAATCTTGAGAACGAAAAATGGAGCTGGAGGAATCAGGCTCCCTGACTTCAGACTATACTACAAGGCCACAGTAATCAAGACAGTATGGTACTGGCACAAAAACAGAAATATAGATCAATGGAACAGGATAGAAAGCCCAGAGATAAACCCACACACATATGGTCACCTTATCTTTGATAAAGGAGGGAAGGATATACAGTGGAGAAAAGACAGCCTCTTCAATAAGTGGTGCTGGGAAAACTGGACAACTACCTGTAGAAGTATGAAATTAGAACATTCCCTAACACCATACACAAAAATAAACTCAAAATGGGTTAAAGACCTAAATGTAAGGCCAGACACTATCAAACTCTTAGAGGAAACCATAGGCAGAACACTCTATGACATCAATCACAGCAAGATCCTTTTTGACCCATCTCCTAGAGAAATGGAAATAAAAACAAAAATAAACAAATGGGATCTAATGAAACTTAAAAGCTTTTGCACAGCAAAGGATACCATAAACAAGACCAAAAGACAACCCTCAGAATGGGAGAAAATATTTGCAAATGAAGCAACTGACAAAGGATTAATATCCAAAATTTATAAGCAACTCATGCAGCTCAATAACAAAAAAACAAAGAGCCCAATCCAAAAATGGGCAGAAGAACTAAATAGACATTTCTCCAAAGAAGATATACAGATAGCCAACAAACACATGAAAGAATGCTCAACATCATTAATCATTAGAGAAATGCAAATCAAAACTACAATGAGATATCATCTCACACCGGCCAGATTGGCCATCATCAAAAACTCTAGAAACAATAAATGCTGGAGAGGGTGTGGAGAAAAGGGAACACTCTTGCACTGCTGGTGGGAATGTAAACTGATACAGCCACTATGGAGAACAGTATGGAGGTTCCTTAAAAAACTACAAATAGAACTACCATATGACCCAGCAATCCCACTACTGGGCATATACCCTGAGAAAATCATAATTCAAAAAGAGTCATGTACCAAAATGTTTATTGCAGCTCTATTTACGATAGCCAGGACATGGAAGCAACCTAAGTGTCCATCAACAGATGAATGGATAAGGAAGATGTGGCACATATATACAATGGAATATTACTCAGCCATAAAAGAAATGAAACTGAGTTATTTGTAATGAGGTGGATAGACCTGGAATCTGTCATACAGAGTGAAGTAAGTCAGAAGGACAAAAACAAATACCGTATGCTAACACATATATATGGAATCTAATAAAAAAAAAATGTCATGAAAGATTAGTGGTAGGAGGGAATAAAACACAGACCTACTAGAGCATGGACTTGAGGATATGGGGAGGGGGAAGGGTAAGCTGTGACGATGTGAGAGAGTGGCAGGGACATATACACACTACCAAATGTAAATTAGATAGCTAGTGGGAAGCTACAGCATAGCACAGGGAGTTCACCTCTGTACTTAGTGACCACCTAGAGGGGTGGGATAGGGAGGGTGGGAGGGAGGGTGACAAAAGAGGGAAGAGTTATGGGAACATATGTATATGTATAACAGATTCACTTTGTTGTAAAAGAGAAACTAACACACTATTGTAAAACAGTTATACTCAAATAAAGATGTTAAAAAAAAAAAAAGAAAGAGAAAATAAAAATAAAAATAAATAAATAGCCTTTTAAAAAACAATCCTGCGTAGTGCTACTGAATTGTTTTATACACTATTGTCCTGTTTCCCAGTGTTGAAGGTTAGAGAGTTCTTTAACTCATTAAATTAAAAAGCAAGGCTTCCTTATTCTAAAAGCTTCAGTAAAAAAGCCTTTAAATAGGATAGAGAAAAGTTTTACATATATTATCTAAACTGTGATATCTAATACTGTAACATTTTTTTAAAAGAGGAATTTACTTCCTTTTTATGGTTTTAAAACTGTTTGCTTGAGTGAAAAGGAAATCTATAATTTTACTGTTTATATTTTCAGGAGGATATGGACATTGAGGAAACTCAGTAGAAATGGAAGCTACAAAAATCTGTCTTACATCAAAGAATTACATTACTGACATCTGCTACAGCCTGACGTTCCCAGCTCTTTGAAGCAATTATTGTTCTAAGCACATTATTTCCAGTAGTGACATCAACAAAGAAAAAAAATGCATCTTTTTTAATAGAATCTTAGTGCTTCATTACTTCTCCTAAAGCAAAAACAGTAATACTACTTCACTATTATTCCTGCAAACTTCTTTTTTATCACAGTGTTAGTCCATTTGTTCCAAAGATGTTTACTGAGCAACACAGAGAGACTTTTTCCCCATCACATTATCAAAATCATGCCAACTTTTAAACTACTTTATTTAAGGCTACTACAGAAGACAGGTGTTTATAACCAGAAGAATGATAATTGAGTTTGTATATAGCTTATTCAACCTAATTCACAAGAGGAAAAAAGTCACTTCTATGAACACAAATTTTTATGGAACTATGTTATTTAATGTACATCAGCGATTCACAGCTTTATAAAACTCAAAATGGTAATAGTGACTATGCTATTGCTATTACTTGTGCAGCACTCCCAAGCTACACTAGCACCTGGGTAGAAAATTAACAAATACAGGCCTAATGAGTCATATACAACTTGCATGTAATTAACATGTAGTAAATAGACATTGAGATCATAATACCTATCAATCTACAACTACATTTTTTAATAAAAATATGGACATTTTACTATGTTCAAAAAATTTCAGACTGGAACAAAAGTAAGATATAATTTCTAGTTCAGTATATTGGTTTGGTGAATTTTTAAATATTCATAAAATCTATTATAGAAGAAGTTTTCAGAAAGAAATACTTTGATTCATTTTCAGTGAGTATATTGATAGTAAAATGTTATTATATTTTAAATTTGATTTGAATACTTGAAAAAATATCAAATAATAATAATGAAAGCAAAAATGTTATATCTAAATATGATAGGATATAATGGGACTATTTTCAGTTTTATTATTATGCATGGTATTGAATATTGAATATATGAGTGTTTATATATATACATGTACACACGTGCATACACACATATTGTTTATCAGAGATGTTACCAGATGTTATACTAACCCCTTTTACCAGAAATATATTGTGTATTTAGCAAATAGCTTTAGCATTTATGAAGCTAGTTTATTTTTCCTCATTGTGACATTAAAACTGTAAATTATAATTTATATACCTAAATAACTTATACTATTAAAGTGACGAATTTTTGTAATTTGCTTATTAACACTAAAATATGATCAATGATATTGACAGAGGTATTCATAAATTGCATGATTCCCACTTGGAAGTGGTTGAGGAGAATGTGTGGAATTAGATCATCCAGGGTAGATTTCTTACTAATACTATAGAATATGTTAGAGATTTTGTGAGTTCCAGACAAAGAGAAGGACTATAAGGGCCTAGGTATAAGAAAATTAAACTTTTAGAAAAATGCTACATTTTAAGATACGTTTTTTTAAAAAATCTGAAACTAAATACATAGCTTTGATAATGTCAAGGTAAGAATGTTCTGGTCCTCATTCATCTTTCTCTTTGTGACATAAAAAGAAAGTTCATCTGCTGAAAATAAGAGGAGAGTAATGCAGGTTTTGCAGGATTTATAGATTTGCCAGCCTACATGATCATATAGCTAAGGTTTAGGCATATGTTGGTAGATAGCCCATAGGCAAAACAGCAGCACAATCAGGCAAATAAATTGAGCATATTGATAAGAGAGCAATTACAGTCATGGAACATGGAGTCTAGGCTGGGTACTGTCAGTAGGAAAAGAGGTCAAAACTAGGGAGAAATTATCAGGACATTTAATAACATGAGGTTTTAAAAAGTAGGTGAATCTTAGTAATGTGAAAAAAAACTAAAAATAGAGAATAGAATGACTGAATTAATTGTTTCTGGGTGGAAAAGACTCAACTGGAAACAAGATCCATGCTATTGCTAAGGGAATGGAGGAGGGGTAAAATTGAAATGGATATAAATTTATTTTAAAAGGAGGCCAGGTAACGGACATAGCTGAATATTGAATTTATCCACATTCATAGAACCACTTAGGATGATGGACAGACTTGGGTAGAAAGTTACAGTTTAAGTAGCAAGATATTCAAATAATGTAGTAGATAACAGTAAAATAAAGGAGGAAATGTTATATATGAACTGCCTAAGACATGAGTCTTGTTTATTTTTTTGTTTGTTTTACTTAAGGTAGAAGAATAATGATTGGGCTTAGAAGAAACCTAGATTCCAGAAGAGGGGAGGAAATGAAAGCAAAAATCAGGAAGAAATTGAGATTTTTTTAAAGTTGATATTAATAACAATGAAAAAGGGGCTCCAGATGGCACAGTGAAAAGTTTTGTAAAGGGAACTAATGTGGGATTGAGTTAGAGAAAAGCAAATCCAGAGTAACATGAATAACATGTGAATGAAGGTAACAGAGGAAATAAACAAGTAGATAGTAAGGGTGAGAACTGGGGCAGTTAATCACACAATAGTTAATAGGAATGTGAGGTCTGATGAATTTAGCTGGCTCTAAAATAATTAGTCAGGACAGTCTTCTAGTAGATCGTATATGGGGAAAGTATCAAACAAGCAAGTTTCCAAGTGAGAGTTTTGAAATGCACAAATACCTTAGTTTAAATATTACTTTATGACTCTAATTTCCAGCATTGAATGCAATGTTGCAGTCAACTCAATATTCAGATAAACAAGTTTTTCCTTTGTTTTTTTTCTAGTATTCAAATTTGTCTCCTTTCCATATGTCACTACAGATTCTGAAGTTACAAGTGATTGATGTTTCATATTGCTTTTTTTCCCTCCCAGGTATACATCTTCTCTTAGAAGGCTTGGAGTTTTGTTGTATGCAATGACTTCCTTTCTCTTTCCATATTTTAATTGTGTTAGGCCATTTCCTAAATCCAAATATATGGGACGCTCAACTTCTATTTAGTTTGAGATGATTGAACAAAACATTTAAGAAAACTACATCCTTGCAAAATGTCACCCCATCCAGATATTGACATAACTCATTGAAATGCAAAAGTGCTAAATAATTATGTCCTTGATTGAAACTAAGAATTGTTTGACTGCCATTTCATTTCACAGAATCTTCAACTGGTGAGCTACTCAGCATCTTTTAGTAAAACCAACCAACCAACCAACCATGCAAGACATCTGGAAGTAAATGACATTTTTTCTTTAAGCAGAATATAATGGGTTTAGCAACTCAGTGCTCCATTAAACAGATCATTCTTCCATGTACTAATATCGAAAACTATATAAAATCTTATAAAAGGCGGAGATCTAAACATGTCACTTCTTTCAATTATAGTCATTTTTTTGGCCATTAGTAGCTATTTATTTAACTACTAGCCTGATGATCTTCTCTAAAGAAAATTCAGATTGCCCTTGATTTCTAAATCTCATGTGCATACATGATTAGACGGTATTGCAAAAGTTTGAAAATAAAAGTGTTTATAAACAGAAACAATTCATAACCTAAATCCAAGAAAGATCCTAAATTATACTTTGGTATAATTTCATAGGATTTATTCTGTTAGCATACATCAATAATAAGAATTCTATTTCATAATAGTATTCTTCCCCTCTGTAGTAGTCCATTATTTGGATATTCAGAAATACATATAATACTTCTGTTACAAGAATTAAGAGTGTATGAATACTTTTAATTTTGTGAAAAAAAACTGTTATAAACATTTTATTCCCATTAAAACACCATGCTGGCTATTAAAGCAAAATGTGAATAAGGGTTTCAAAGTCAAACAATTCTATAAGGCCTATTACACAAACACAGCTACCCAGTGCCCCATTTTTCTCCCCTTTGTCCCATACTGAAGAATCATCCATTTCCAAATCTGTGTTAGCTGTGTCTCTGCATTTTCTTCTGGTTTTAACTAGAAGTTTAAACAGTGTAATGATACTGTTCTCTTTTGATCTTTCATTTGAAGAAATTATCTAAATATTTCTCCTATCATTCAAAGAATAGCTGTTGTAATCAACAATCCTCAAATCGCTTAAATATATATATATATATATTTTCAGTGCATTGTGCTAAGCAGAATTTTCCAAAAATGATTCTTGGAATTTACTGTTGGTTGACTAGACAAGGAGCCAATTGGGACTTGGGCCCCTATTCTCCTTGTGGCAGGGACTGCACTCAAATTCAACTTCTCACTCTTCAACCCTTGCTAACTTTCTTTGTTAGAAAAGGCTGCAACATCTGCAAGCCTCCAAGTCTTCCAAAAACTAAGCAGTTGGATAACCCTAGTGAACTCCCATTAACAGCAGGTACCTTAACCCAGACAGCTTAGATTCATGTGGTCTGTTTGTACTGCAACTGCCCACTTTGTTCCTCTGCTTTCCCCTTAAGAAGGGAAAGCAAGTTGGAGGATTTTGGAAACAGGCAAAGATACTTCACTTGCCAAAAAATGCTAGAGTTGCTGAAAAACTCCATTTCCAAGAAATCTCTTAGGCTACAGTACACCTCTGTATAAAATCATAAGTGTTAGGGCACTCACATGCCTTTTCTTATTGAACCTTGCCTGATAAATCCCTACCATGACTAAAAAAATCAATTTTTTAACTGACAGCATCCAAAATCTTACTATATGTTACCTGTGGATGATAAATAATCATACTCATGCATAGGGCAACTCATAGTTGCACCTAGTTGAATAGGTCTCCTGGCTGTTTCTCTACACATGATCTTAAGCAAAAGCTCAGAAGCTGAATTGTCTACAAGGCTGGTTAATGAAGGAAGAAGGGAGAGAGAGTACTAAAGCATGGGGTGTTTTTAGGAGCAGGAGTGCAAAATGTACCTCACTTGCTGCCATGTTTCAATAGACAGAAATAGTCAAATGACCCCCCTCTACCTATAAAAAGACTACAAATTGATGCTTATCTGTTTGCCAGAAAGAGTATGTGCTTAATGAAGATCTAACCAGCCTCTGCCATATTCTATATGGAAGATAAGGACTGAAAACTTTTAACAATTTTCCCAGATATGCACACAGATGTCAGTCACCCACAGGTCCAAATATTAATTGTAACAAAATAATGCTAGTGATCACATCATAGTTGTAAGAAATATTTACAAGTAGAATGAATAGCGGACTGTATCACTTTCCTAGGGCTGCCATAACAAATTACCATGAACTTTGTGGCTTAAAACAACAGAAATGTATTCTCTCACAGCTCAGAAAGCCAGAAATCTGAATTCAAGGAGTCAGCAGTGTTGATTCCTTCTGAAGGCTCTAAGGCAGATCCATCCCATGCCTCTATCCTAACTTTAAGTAATTGGTTGCAATCTTTGGCATTTCTTGGCTTGTAGATGCATTTCTCTATTTTCCATCTTCATCTTCACATAGCCTTTTTCTCTGTGTCTCTCTATGCATCATTTTCTGTCTCTTATAAGGATACTTTCATTGAAATTAGGGTCCATCCTAATACAATAAGACCTCATCTTAATCCTTAATTACATCTGCAAAGACCCTACTTCCAAGAAGTTCACATCCTGACGTTGTACATCGACATTTATTTTAGAGGACACTATTCAACCCACTACAAGAGTGTTACTAAATTAATTTTATTATATAACTTTCACCTTTCTGAAGTTAATATTGCTTTATATTTTTGTCTTTTGTTTTCTGTATACCCATTAATAATTTAGTGCCAGACCTTCCTACATTTTCTAAAACACTTCTCAATCTGCTAAAACATACAATGCAAATTTTGTTTCATTTTTTTTTTATTTTTAGGAGTCATCCCTTTTGGAGCTTCAGGACTCCTAATCCAATCTGGAACATGTACTACTTTAGTCATGTTGCCCTGCTGCATTTCTAGAAGTCTTTTCACTACAATCAAGTGAATTCAATTTGTGTTGTGCGTCTTCTTTTGATCTACCCCACTACCTCCTATACTATTATTTTATAAAAGTGAGTGTGGGAGCAAGTATTTTTAAAATTTACATACATTTGAGCTATTTTACCTTCACAGTTGAGATTTAGCTTAATAGGAATCATTTTCATTTAGATTTTTGAAGGTTTTGATATTAACTAACTCTACTAGTTAATATACGAATATACTAATTACTTATATAGGTTAAATTCCCACTTATGGAATTACTTGGCAAAATCTCATTAGCAATCTTGATACCTTATTGTCACATCACTTTTCCTAAAATAGTGTAACAATTTGTACTCCAAAGCTGGGGACATGAATTTTAATATATGAGGAATATAGATGTTTAAATGATCATCATCCATATCTTCTGAAAATCCAAGAGCAACTAATACGTTCATAGAGCAATTATCACGTTTCAAGAAAGGCAAGAAATGACAGGAAAAGAAGACAAGTGATATGTTGCTTTTAGTACATATTTTGAATATGTGTAAGTGTGTGTGTAATCCTTTTGAATCAGTCATTTCAAGTATTTTTAGACAAAAATGAATTAATGAAGCTGGAATCTTTGAAATCATCCTTGAATCCCATTTTCTTTCATATTTTATATCCAATCCATCAGAAAATTCTGTTATGCCTATCTTCAAATTATGTCCTAAATCTGTTACAGGAATACACTGTTGCATTGTGCTTCACTTTATTGAGCTTCACAGATACTGGGTTTTTTACAATTAGGTTTCTGGCAACCTCATATCCAGCTGCCAGCACCATTTTTCCAACAGCCTTTGTTCACTTCATGCATCTGTGTCACATTTTCATAATTCTCTCAAAATATTTCAAACCCTCCACCAGCAAAAAGTTTATATCTTGCTGAAGGCTCAGAGGACGGTTAGCATTTTTTAGCAATAAGATATTTTTAAATTAAGGTTTGTATTTTTTTAGGCATAATGCTACTGCACACTTAATAAACTACAGTATAGTGTAAAAATTTTAAAATGCACTGGGAAGCCAAAAATTTCACTGCATCACTTTATAGTGATATTTGCTTTATTGCAGTGGTCTGGAACTGAATCCACAATATCTCCAAGGTATGCCTGTACTTTCTCAGCACTGCCACCACCCTCACTGTCATCTCTCACACATTGATTTTTGCAGTTGTTCCCTTTCTTCAACAGTTATCATCCAAAGCCTGCTATACAAAGAGAATGCAGGAAAAACCTCTTAAATTTAAAACTGATTTATGTGCAACTCTCCCATTCTTAACACTCTTAGTGAATGTTTTAAGCCCATATAGTGCTATAAAATATGTATTACTGATTATTATTAAAATGAAGGATATAGAAAGCCTTAAAACCTACATCAGCCTTGAGGTTGTCAATGTTAATTAAAATTTACTTAAGACTGAAAAATACTGTTATGAAGGTAAAGCTTTACTTTTTTAAAAAACATCTTTATTGGAATATAATAGCTTTACATTTTTGTGTTAGCTTGTGTTGTATAACAAAGATAATGAGCCATACGTATACATATATTGCCATATCCCCTCCCTTTTGCGTCTCCCTCCCATCCTCCCTATCCCACCCCTCTAGATGGTCACAAAGCACCAAAATCTCCCTGTGCTATGCGGTTGCTTCCCACTAGTTATCTATTTTGCATTTGGTAGTGTATATATGTCAGTGCCACACTCTTACTTCGTCCCAGCTTACCCTTCCCCCTCCCTGTGTCCTCAAGTCCATTCTCTACGTCTGAGTTTTTATTCCTGTCCTGCCCCTAGGTTCTTCAGAACCATTTTTTTTTTTAGATTCCATATATATGTGTTAGCATACAGTATTTGTTTTTCTCTTTCTGACTTCACTCTGTATGACAGACTCTAGGTCCATCCACCTCACTACAAATGACACAATTTCGTTTCGTTTTTATGGCTGAGTAATATTCCATTGTATATATCTGCCACATCTTCTTTATCCATTCATCTGTTGATGGACACTTAGGTTGCTTCCATGTCCTGGCTATTGTAAACAGAGCTGCAATGAACATTGTGGTACATGACGCTTTTTGAATTATGGATTTCTCAGGGAATATGCCCAGTAGTGGGATTGCTGAGTCATATGGTAGTTCTATTTTTAGTTTTCTAAGGAACCTCCATAATATTCTCCATAGTGGCTGAATCAATCTACTTTCCCACAAACAGTGCAAGAGGGTTCCCTTTCTGACTGATGATGGCCATTCTGACTGGTGAGAGATGATACCTCATTGTAGTTTCAATATGCATTTCTCCATTGATTAGTGGTGTTGAGCATCCTTTCATGTGTTTGTTGGCAATCTGTATATCTTCTTTGGAGAAATGTCTATTTAGGTCTTCTGCCCCATTTTAGACTGGGTTGTTTGCTTTTTCAATATTGAGCTGCATGAGCTGCTTGTATATTTTGGAGATTAATGCTTTGTCACTTGCTTCATTTGCAAATATTTTCTCCCATTTGTTTGGTCTGGTGGGTTTTTACCTTGCTCCTTCCTCTGCTGTGTATTTCTCTGTCTTCTCATTTTGCTTAACTTAGAGTGTTTGGGGTCTCCTTTTTACAGGCTGCAGGTTCGTGTTTCCCTTTGTTTTTGGTGTCTGCACCAGTGGGTAAGGTTGTTTCAGTGGGTTCTTTAGGCTTCCTGGTGGAGGAGACTGGTGGCTGTGTTCTGGTGGATGCGTCTGGATCTTGTCTTTCAGATGGGCAAGACCGCATCTGGTGGTGAGTTTTGGGGTGTCTGTGAACTTCTTATAATTTTAGGCAGCCTCTCTGCTAATGGGAGGGGTTGTGTTTCTGTCTTGCCATTTTATGGCATGGGAAGTCCAGCACCCCATGCTGGAGCTTGCTGGTCATTGAGTGGAGCTGGGTCTTAGCATTGAGACAGAGAGCTCTCGCTGATTGATATTACGTGGGGCTGGGAGGTCTCTGGTGGTCCCATGTCCTGAACTCAGCTCTCCCACATCAGAGGTGCTGGACTGACACCCGGCCTGAGCACTAAGACCCTATCGGCCACAGAGCTCAGAAGAAAAGGGAGGAAAAAAAACGAAAGAAAGAAAAAATAAATAAAACAAAGCTATTAAACTAAAAAATTAAAAATATATATTATTATAATAAAATAAAAAATAATTTTTTAAAAAAAGAAGAGCGAAAACTTACCAATAAACAAATCCACCAGTGATAACAAGAGCTAAAATCTAAATTAAAATAAACATATAAATCAAAAACTAGTCAGTCACATGTAGCAAACCCAAGTCTACAGTTGCTCCCAAAGTCCACCACCTCAATTTTGGGAACATTTGTTGTCTATTCAGGTATTCTTCACATGCAGGTTTTATCATGTTGATTGTGGGGCTTTAATCTGCTGTTCCTGAGGCTGCATGGAGAAATTTCCCTCTCTCTTCTTTGTTTGCACAGCTCCTGGGGATCAGCTTTGGTTTTGGTCCTGCCTCTGCACGTAGGTCACCCTCAGGCATCTGTTCCCCACCCAAACAGAAAGGGGTTAAAGCCACAGCTGATTAGGGCTCTCTTGCTCACTCAGGCCAGCGGGGAGGGAGGTGTACAGTAGTCATAATTGGAATGCAGGATGAGCCTGTGCTGATAGAGGCCAGCATAACGTTGCAACAGATTGAGGTGTGCTGTATGTTCTCCTGTGGAAGTTGTCCCTGGATCTTGGGACCATGGCAGTGGCGTGCTGCACAGGCTCCCGGTGGTATGGATAGTGACCTGTGCTTGCACACAGGATTCTTGGTGGTGGCAGCAGCAGCCTTAGAGTTTCATGCCCGTCTCTGGGGCCCAAGCTGGTAGCCGTGGTTCACGCCTGTCTCTGGAGCTCATTTAGGCGATGCTCTGCCTTCTGTGGGTACACTGAGAAGAAATTCCCTCTCCTTGCGCACCCTGAAACAAAGGTCTCTTGCCTCTCTGGCAGGTCCAGACTTTTTCCCGGCCTCTATCCCAGCTACCTGTGGCATACTAGCCCCCTTCAGTCTGTCTTCACGCAGCCAACCCCAGTCCTCTCCCTGGGATCTGACCTCCAAAGCCTGAGTCTCAGCTCCCAGCCCCCACCCGCCCTGGCGGGTGAGTAGACAAGCCTCTCAGGCTGGTGACTGCTGGTCGCCACTGATCCTCTGTGCGGAAATCTCTCTGCTTTGTCCTGTGCAACCCTGTTGCTGCACTCTCATTTGTGGCTCTGAAGCTTCACCCCCTCCCACACCCCATCTCTGCCAGTGAAGGAGCTCCCTAGTGTGTGGAAACTTTTCTTCCTTTACAGCTCCCTAGCAGAGGTATGGGTCCCATCCCTACTCTTTTGTCTCTGTTTTTTTCCTTTTTCTTTTACCCTACCCAGGTATGTGGGGATTTTCTTGCCTTTTGGGATGTCTGAGGTCTTCTGCCTGCATTCAGTAGGTGTTCTATAGGAGTTGTTCCACATGTAGATGTATTTTTGATGGACTTATGGGGAGAAAGGTGATCTCCACTTCTTATTCCTCTGCCATCCTGTAGGTGCTTCCACAGTTGTCCTCTGATGCTGCACTTACTGTTTGCACACAGCAGGTACCCTCAGGGTTCACCTTGTGTTCGGTATTTTGCCTGAATAGCTGAGGTGGTAGAGTAACATTCAACTTTTCTCTCCTCTGGTAAGCTGTATATCCACTATAACCTCTGTGATTGTCATTCATCAATGAACCGATTGATCTGGAACACTGCAGGGTTCAGTGCTGTATAGTTGGAGCTGAGAAAGCATTATTTACATACAAAGGACCACTTTTCTAAGACGTACTGCAGGGAAAGAAAAGGAATACTCCAAACCAAAAAGAAACAGGGTTGTAGAGTAAACCACCTAATGAAAATACTTCTTTATTATGATAATAGTCCCTGTTTTCACTCAAAATGATATCTTTTTAAAAGTCAAGACCTTAAATTTATTTATTCAGTGCTTCCTATAGACATTGTTACATATGCTAGATATGTTTGGGTTACATTGGATTACTTAAAAATTCTAATAGTAGTATCTATATATTTCTGGTATCTTGATATTATCTAAGTATCTCCAGACAAAATTGATACAAACTGACTTTATATTATTGATACAAAGAATTAGATAAATTTTGTTAATATAAAAATAGGGGGCTTCCCTGGTGGCGCAGTGGTTGAGGGTCTGCCTGCCGGTGCAGGGGACATGGGTTCGTGCCCCGGGTCTGGGGGGATCCCACATGCCATGGAGCGGCTGGGCCCGTGGGCCGTGGCCGCTGGGCCTGTGCATCCAGAGCAACGGGAGAGGCCACGACAGTGAGAGGCCCGCGTAACGAAAAAAAAAAAAAAAAAAAATAGGGTGCTTTTCCTACTTACATATATTGCTATACCATAGTATTCAAAAAATTGGGGAAAAAATATTTAGATCACATGGTGATTTCAATTTATTTATTTAAAATGTAGCAGATACTGTTAGAGCAGGCAGATAGCTAGATGTGAGCAGAGAAAGGGGGCATGGGCCAGGTGGCAGGAAAACATATGTCTTGTGGTGACAGGGGTCCTAGAATCAAAGAAAGGTGGGAAAATGTAGGAATCTCTGGCATCTGAATGTAATCTTTTACTCATTATGCCTTAATTACAATATAATTAGCCTTGCAAATAAAAAGTACACATCATGTACCAATGCCAGGACACTTCCCATCAAGATCAAATAAGGACAAAGTTCCCCTTCTCCTTGGGAAGTTGGAACTGTGACAAAAACCAGGAAATATGACCCCAATCTCCTGCCTCCTCAATGAATATTCCGCCCAATCATTTTCACATCTGATATAACCAGCTTGCCAAAGGAACTCAGTTCAGCTGCTCACCTGAGCCTGCCCACCCTCCCTCCTGAGAGTCTACTATTGCTTAATAATTCCTTGCTTTGTTTTCTAGGCCTCCATGTCTCATCTCTGAATTCTTCCAGTGACGAGATAAGAACCTACTCTCTGATAACAATACTATAATAGTTATGAGAGAAAATGACAACCAAAGGGACAACTAAACTTCTTTTCATGAAGTTTGCAATAATCAAAGTAAAAAAATATAAAAATGGTAAATGCTGTAAGGAAGCTTGCAAGTTACTACAAATGCATTAATAGGAAACCTGATTTAACTTGCAGCATAATGGGAAGTTTTCCTAAGAACAGAAATGTTTCTTTTAAATATGAAGGCTAAGTAGAAGTTAATTAGGTCAAGACGGATATGGAAATGATGGACACAATGGGCTTGAGGTACTGGGAACAACACTTAGAAAGCTCAAGATGCTGGAATAAGCACTGGAAGTAGCATAGGAAGATCCTGAATTCACTTCCTCCCACAGAGACACCAAATATATAGCTACATATGGATCATTTTTCTCTACAAAAGATCTCAAAATTAGATGAGCTGCTCTCCACAACAAAGGACAAAAGGATGACATCAAGATGGGTAGGACAGGCAGACACTGTCTCACAAAAATATCCATCCCCAGTGTGGCAACACACAAAAGGAGGGATCTCACCAGAAAGGCACTTCTCCTGGAGGAGCAAAGAATTGGTGCCCCACATCAGGCATCCCAACCCCTGAGATCTTCACTAGAGAGAACAGCCCCCAAAACATCTGGCTTAAGAAAACAATGGGGATGAAGCCCAAGGGACACAAAGTGCTATAGGAAACAGATTCCCCTCTTAAAGGCTTGCGTGCAGACTCACTCACCCTGACACCCAGCAAAAAAGCAGCAGCTTGAAAAGCACCTAGTCTATAAGTGGAGATCCATTTGCTAACCTAATAATGTCCTCTGGAGGAGCAGGGAGTCCCTGGTTGCAGCGTTCTACTGCTTTATAGCTAAAGTCTATGAGCATGGGTGGTTATGACACTGTCCCACCCCCTGGCTGAGGCTGGCAAGCATTAGCAGTTGCAACATTTAGCCACTCCCAGTCTAAAGCTGGTAGGCAAACATATATCAGGTATTCCCCTGCTTCATTGCTGAAGCTCACTTCCCACACCTTCCAGCTGCCTTGCTAAAGACAGTAGGTACATGCAATCCACAGAGGGAATACCCCTTGATGGCCTCGCTCTAGTAGCCAAGGAGGTTGGCATTCCTGAGCTCCACAGAATTATAAGAATTGGAAAGACAGTTCTTGCCAGGCCACCCCATGGCATTTCACAGATACCAGAGTGAAATAAAACCCAGACTTCCTGTGAAAAAGGACTATTTATTCAGTCTGGAACTTCAGCCTGAGGAACAGGCTTCAGGTTCTGCACACATCTAGTGGCTAAGGAGGTGATCCCAGTGAAATTAAGCAGGGAGACACAATCCTTATGCACCCCCTTGGCCTTACTACAGCTCAATAAGGCTTCCCAGAAAGGAGCTAATACACTCTCTGGAGCCCTGATTTTCTCAACTGTCACCCAGTGGACACATCCAGATTTCCTGATGTTGAGGCCAAAAGGGATTATAATTGCAGCCCCACAGGACAGTATATATTTACATACTTAAAAAGCTGCTGCCTGAACCTACCTAAGGAGACCAAAGACCTGTATGCAGAAAACTTTAAGACACTGATGCAAGAAATTAAAGATGATACAAATAGGTGGAGAGATATACCATGTTCTTGGATTGGAAAAATAAACATTGTGAAAATGACTCTACTACCCAAAGCAATCTACAGATTCAATGCAATCCCTAGCAAATTACCACTGGCATTTTTTACAGAACTAGAACAAAAAATTTCACAATTTGTATGGAAACACAAAAGACCCCGAATAGGCAAAGCAATCTTGAGAACGAAAAATGGAGCTGGAGGAATCAGGCTCCCTGACTTCAGACTATACTACAAAGCTACAGTACTCAAGATAGTATGGTACTGGCATAAAAACAGAAATATAGATCAATGGAACAGGATAGAAAGCCCAGAGATAAACCCCCACACATATGGTCACCTTATCTTTGATAAAGGAGGGAAGGATATACAGTGGAGAAAAGACAGCCTCTTCAATAAGTGGTGCTGGGAAAACTGGACAGCTACATGTAAAAGAATGAAATTGGAACTATCCTTAACAGCATACACAAAAATAAACTCCAAATGTATTAAAGACCTAAATGTAAGGCCAGACACTATCAAACTGTTAGAGGAAAACATAGGCAGAACACTCTATGACATAAATCACAGCAAGATCCTTTTTGACCCATCTCCTAGAGAAATGGAAATAAAAACAAAAATAAACAAATGGGACCTAATGAAACTTAAAAGCTTTTGCACAGCAAAGGATACCATAAACAAGACCAAAAGACAACCCTCAGAATGGGAGAAAATATTTGCAAATGAAGCAACTGACAAAGGATTAATCTCCAAAATTTACAAGCAACTCATGCAGCTCAATAACAAAAAACCAAACAACCCAATCCAAAAATGGGCAGAAGAACTAAATAGACATTTCTCCAAAGAAGATATACAGGTTGCCAACAAACACATGAAAGAATGCTCAACATCATTAATCATTAGAGAAATGCAAATCAAAAGTACAATGAGATATCATCTCACACCTGTCAGAATGGCCATCATCAAAAACTCTAGAAACAATAAATGCTGGATAGGGTGTGGAGAAAAGGGAACACTCTTACACTGCTGGTGGGAATGTAAATTGATACAGCCACTATGCAGAACAGTATGGAGGTTCCTTAAAAAACTACAAATAGAACTACCATATGACCCCTAGATCCCACTCCTGGGCATATACCCTGAGAAAACCATAATTCAAAAAGAGTCATGGACCAAAATGTTCATTGCAGCTCTATTTACAATAGCCAGGACCTGGAAGCAACCTATGTGTCCATCAACAGATGAATGGATAAAGAAGATGTGGCACATGCATACAATGGAATATTACTCAGCCATAAAAAGAAATGAAACTGAGTTATTTGTAATGAGATGGATAGACCTGGACTCTGTCATACAGAGTGAAGTAAGTCAGATGGAGAAAAACAAATACTGTATGCTAACACATATATATGGAATTTAAGAAAAAAAAATGTCATGAACAGGTTAGTGGTAAGACGGGAATAAAACACAGACCTACTAGAGCATGGACTTGAGGATATGGGGAGGGGGAAGGGTAAGCTATGATGAAGTGAGAGAGTGGCATGGACATATATACACTACCAAATGTAAAATAGCTAGTGGGAAGCAGCCGCATAGCACAGGGAGATCAGCTCTGTGCTTTGTGACCACCTGGAGGGGTGGGATAGGGAGGGTGGGAAGGAGGGAGACGCAAGAGGGAAGAGATATGGGAACATATGTATATGTATAACTGATTCACTTTGTTGTAAAGCAGAAACTAACACACCATTGTAAAACAGTTATATTCCAATAAAGATGTTAAAAAAAAAAAAGAAAAAAAACAAAAAGCTGCTGCCTGAGGGTCTGGCATCCAATCATCCTGAAACTAGGTAGTAAATGAAATTCCTCCCTTTTGAGCACTGTTAGATCTTGGCACACCATCAACAAAGAAAGCATATCAAAAATAAAACTAGTGGTTTAGACAATCACAAAGGTTTGAGAGACAACTAAGAGCTAGGGCAAGTTTGAATGAGAGGAATCATCACCTACATAAGGCCACTCCTTCAGAATTAAGAGAGGTAGCTGCTTCATCTAATAGAGAGAAACACAGAAAGTCAAGCAAAATGAGGAAACAAATAAATAGGTTTCAAATGAAAGAATCAGACAATACCTCAGAAAAAGAACTTAAGATATAGATATAAGTAATCTACCTAATAAAGAAGTCAATGTAATGGTCATAAAGATGCTCACTGAACTCAGGAGAAGAATAAAGAGATAGAAAACACAAGAAAGTGTCAAACAGAACTCACAGAGTTGAAAAATACAATAACTGAACTGAAAAATACACTAGAGTGGTTCAACATCAGGCTGAATAAAATAGAACAGGTCAATGAGCTGGAAGATAAAGCAATGGAATTCACCAAGACAGAGCAGCAAAAAGAAAAAGAGAATTTTAAAAAATAAAGATAATTTAAGGGACCTCTAGGATAACAGCACATGGAATAATATTCACATTATAGGGTTCAGAGGAGAGGAGACAGAGAAAGAGGCAGGAATATTATTTGAAGAAACAATAGCTGAAAACTTTCCTAACCTAGGGAAGGAAACTGACATCCAGGTCCAGGAAACCCAGAGTTCCAAACAAGCTGAACTCCAAGAGATCCAAGAGATCCACCCCAAGACACATTATAATAAAAATGTCAAAAATTAAAGATAAAGATAGAATATTAAAAGCAACAACAGAAAAACAAATTTTTACATACAAAGGAAAACGCATCAGGCTATTGACAGATTTCTCAGAAAAAACTTTGCAGGCCGGGAGTGGCATGATATATTCAAAGTGCTAAAAGGAAAAAGCAACAACAACAACAACAAAAAAACCTTCCAATCAAGAATACTCTAACTGGCAAGGTTATTCAAATTTGGAGAGAGAGATTTCCACACTTGATCTTAGCCAAAAGGCCGAGAAGCAATGGAGAGAGAGATTTCCAGACAAGAAAAAGCTAAAGAAGTTCATCAGTACTAAAGAGCCTTACAAGAAATATTAAAAGGACTTATTTAACTTGAAGAGATATAATTAATAATAAGAAATTAATAATAAGAAAACATGTGAAAGTAAAAATTTCACTGGAAAAGTTAAATATATAGTAAAGATGGGGGATTAATTACTTATAAATTTACTAAGGTTAAAAGATGAAAGTAGTAAAATTAACTAAAACTATAATAATAGTTAAAATAAATATGAAATAAAAAGATGTAAAAAGTGGCATGAAAAACAAAAAAAAACATGGGACAGGTGGTAAAAATGTAGATTGTTGGAATGCGTTCAAATTTCAATTGCTCTCAACTTAAAATAGACTGTTACATACATAGGATCATATGTGTGAACCACATGGTAACCATAAAGCAAAAATTTATAGTAAATACACAGAATAAAATGAGAAAGGAATCTAAACATAACAATGGAGAAAGTCATCAAACCACAATGGGAGAGAAAGAGAAGAAGAAATGAACAGAGAGAAACTATAATCACACCCAGAAAACAATTAATAAAAGGGCAGTAAGTACATACCTATCAATAATTACTTTAAATGTAAATGGCCTAAATTCTCCAGTCAAAAGACACAGTGTGGCTGAATGGATAGAAAAATAAGACACATCAATATACTGTCTACAAAAGACTCACTACAGAAGTAAAGACACATAGAGACTGAAAGTGGAGGGATGCAAAAATATTCCATGCAAATAGAAACAAAAAGCAAGGTGGTATAACTATATTCATATCAGAAAAAGTGGACTGAAAAAAGACTAATACAAGACAAAAAGAGGCATATGTAATGATAAAGGGATAAATATATCAAGAAGATGAAACATTTCTAAATAATATGCACACAACAAAGGAGACCAAAATGTTTAAAGCAAATATTCACTGACCTAAAGGGAGAAACTGACAGCAATACAATAATAGTAGGGGACTTTAACACCCCACTTACATCAATAAATAGATCATGCAGACAGAAAATCAATGAAGAAACAATGGCCTTAAATGACACATTAGAAAGATAGACTTAATTGATATATATAAAACATTCCATTCAAAAGTAGCAGAATACCAATTCTTCTCAAGTGCACATGGAACATTCTCAAGGATAGATCACATGTTAGGTCACAAAATAAGTCTTAATAACCTCAAGAAGATTCAAATTATATCAAGCATATTTTCTGATCATAGTGGTATGAAACTAGAAATCAATTGCAAGAAGAAAACTAGAAAAAATACAAATATGCGGAGATTAAACAACATGTTACTGAACAATTACTAGGTCATAGAGAAAATCAAAAGAAAAATAATACAATACCTAGAGACAAATGAAAACAGAAATATGACATGCCAAAATCTATGGGATGCAGCAAAAAGTGCTCTTCCCACTTTTATTCAATATAGTATTGGAATTTTAGCCAGAGCAATTAGAAAGAAAAATAAATTAAAGGCATATAAATTGGAAAGAAATAAAACTGTCACCATTTGCAGATGACAGGACACTAAATATAGAACCCTAAAGAGCTCACCAAAATCTATAAACTAATAAAACTAATAAATAAAGTTTCAGGATACAAAATTGAATGTAAGACCTGAAATCATAAAACTCTTAGAAGAAAACATAGTAAGCTTTTTGACATCAGTCTTAGTGTTATTTTTTTGGATCTAATTCCAAAGACAAGGGAACAAAAGCTTAAATAAACAAATGGGACTACATCAAACTAAAAACTTCTGTGCAGCAAAGGAAACCATCAACAAAATGAAAATGCAACCCACTGAATGGAAGAATATATCTTCAAATCATATATTCGATATGGGGTTAATATCCAAAATATAAAGTGAACACATACAACTCAATAACATGCACAAAAAAGTCCAATTAAAAATTGGGCAGAAGCCCTGAATAGACATTTTTCTGAGGAAAAGAGATGGCCAGTAGGCATATGAAAAGATGTTCAATGACACATCAGGGTATTTACAAATCAAATCCACAATGAGATACCACCTCACATCTGTTACAATGACTAAAAGACAACAAAAAAACAAGTGTTGGTGAGAACATGGAAAAAAGGGAACCCTTGTACACTGCTGGTGAGAATATAAATTGGTGCAGCCACCACAAAGGACAGTGTGGAGGGTGCATCAAAAATTAAAAATAGCACTATTATATGAGCCAACAATTTTACTACTATCTATCTGAAGAAAATGAAAACACTAATTCAAAAAGATATATGCACCCCTATGTTCATTGCAGAATTATTTTTAATACCAAGATGTGGAAGCAACCTAAATGCCCATCGATAGATGAATGAATAAAAATATATGTATATGTATATGTGTATACACACACACACAATGAAATATTACTTAGCCACGAAAAGAATGAAATCTTGTCATGTGTGACAACATAGACTGACCTTGAGCATATTAAGCTAAGTGAAAAAAGTCAGACAAAGGAAGACAAATACCACATCATTTCACTTATATGTGGAACCCAAAAAACAAAAAACAAAACAAAATAAAATCCAGACCCATAGACACAGAGAACAGACTGTATCTGATGCCAAAGGGGAGGGGAGTTGGGGGGGTTGAAATGGGTGAAGGGGATTATGAAGTACAATCTTCCAGGTTTAAAATAAATAAGTTATGGGGATGTAATGTTCATCATGGAAAATATACTCACTAATACTCTATAAACTTTGTAAGGTGACAGTTGGCAACTAGACTTATAGTGATGTCTATTTCACAATGTACTGTTGGATCACTATGTTGCATATCTGAAACTAATATAATATTGTAGGTCAATTATTACTCTATAATAACACAAAAATCAAAATAAAAAGACAGAAAATGAAAAGAAAAAGAATCTCAAACATTATTATTAGAACATTGAGATAGTCAGAGTGAAGTGAGATTGGCTGGAGAGATAGACACAGGCCAGGATGTACAACAGCCTGCCACTTGGGATAATTATATTGAGAGAACTTGTCAAATATTTTATTTCTTCTTAAAGCAGTGGAAAGGCATTAAAGGTTTTTAGCAAAAGAATGACATGATCAAATCTGAAATTTTAAAAAGATCTCTCCAGCTTTTAGGTGAAAAAATTGTTCTGAGGGGAAATTGTTAATGCAACAAGGATATTTTATTTAGCAGACAATTGCAGTAGTGTAGATAATGATAACTTCATTCATTCTTATGTAATACAGTTGTAAAAACCAGAAGTAAAAAGAGCATGTGGATTCATATACATGCAGTCCTATTTTTGACTAATGCTAGATATAGAAAGTAAAATATTGCAAGACAAGCAAAAAAGCAAAAACTATGAACAAACCTTCAGACTTTGAAATCATTTAGTGAGGATAAAAGACTTGAGATCTGTTTTAAGTGTCAAAATTATGAATACAGTTCCATAAAGCTCTTCTATTTGTCATTAATAATATGTAGACACTAAGTTCTAATAACTTAATATGGAAATTAGATTTATAAATCAACTTTATGTTACTAAATTATGACTGCATATGCAGCCATAAGATAATAAATGCTTTGCAATCTGAATAAGGAAAAGATTGAAAAATTGATTTTTTAATATAAAAACATCTCAGTCATCTTTAAGGAAACATTTTTGTTGAATGACACGTATAATGAAAATCTAACCAAATACTAAAATAATTTAAAATGTTTCAACTAAGCCCGTGTGCCACTACTGCTGAGCCTGTGCTCTAGAGCCCATGAGCCACAACCACTGAGCCCGTCTGCTACAACTATTGAAGCATGCATGCCTAGAATCCTTGCTCCGCAACAACAGAAGCCACCAAAATGAGAAGCTCGCACACCACGATGAAAAGTAACCCCCACTCACCACAACTAGAGAAAGCCCACAGGCAGCAACGAAGATCCAAAAAAGCAGCCCCCCAAAATTAATTTTTTTAATGCTTAAAAAAAGAAAAAAATGTTTTCAATCAGAAAAAATAACTGATTTGTTGTTTTTTAATAGAGGGCTACATTCATGTTACAGTAAATAGAGTGGCTATATTTCTGAATGATTAAAAAATATTTTTACTTATATGACAACATTCTGCTGATAAAGGTGTGTATCTAAATTTACCTTTACTTATCAGAAGAAAAACTAATTAGAAAACCTCAAAAGTTCATAATGCTGTCATTCTAAAGCAATAGTTTATAATATATTCATTCTAAAAGTAATTCTTAAAAAAGAGATGAAAAATATAGAAAATGGGAAAAAAGAAACCTACGTTTTTTAAAGTGCATCAGCGCTTATCAACATTATGAAAAAGCAAGAACTTTTGGAAAATATTCTACCGAGTACTTATTCTGAACAAAAGACATCTTTTAATCATAAAATATTTAAATAGCTAGGCAAAAAATCATCTTTCTCCACAGCCCACTCCTAAAATACATCTATCACACAGCAAGATCAATGAGGCAGGCTGTCTGCAGCTAACACATAACTGCATGAATTCAGATTCTGCACCACATGTTCAGAGAATTTAAAGATAAGTTGGTGATTTCTAATGAGGCATTTCTGTAAAAAGAATTTTTGCCAGCTGTGCAGTGTGTTTGATAATTTATCACAAAAGATATAAACATACTAAGCACATAACTAGGCAAACAGAAATTTTAATTACATTGTGAATACAAGTTAAGTACCAGAATCTGTTAGAATCCATATGTTATCAAAGTTGGAATTAAGAGTTGTTTTACCACTTTCCTCCTTTTTTTCTATTTTATGTAAGTGCTCACTCTGGGAAATAACTACTTAAAGATAATTTAAGGACTTGCTACATACTGTTTTCTGTTCTTCTAAAAATATGTCCATTGTTTATAGCCCTACCTTAACCTTCCCATATTAACCTGCCTATCCTATGCCGCTCCAAAGCAAGCATCCTGACAATTCCATCTCAAAAGTACTTTCTGAATTTTCCTACTTTGCATTTCTATTGATTCTTCAGTACAAGCCACCACCAACTATCACCTGGATTGCTACTAGAATTTCTCAATTTGTTTCTCTGTAATCAATTCTCCATATGACATCCAGAATAGATTTTTGTATAAAGGTGTATTGAGATATAATACACTATGGAACACAAATGTGAGGGTAAAATTGCCATTTTGGTCAATATGTAGAATGCACATAGCACTTCAAAGGGCTTCCCTGTACCATATTCTCATCAAACATCCCCAGAGGTAACCACTATTCTGATTCCAATCACCATAGAAAAATTTTGCCTACTCTTGAAATCTATATAAGTAGAATTGTGTTGCACTTACATTTTTGCATCTTGCTTCTTTTGCTCAACATTAGGTGCATGAAGTCCAACAATGTTGTGTGTAGCACTGCTTTGTTTTATTGCTGTGTAGTATTCCAATGAATATACCACAATTAATTTATCTATCCCATTATAAATGTTCATTTGGGTAGTTTTCCAGTTTTGAGCTATTTTGAATAAAGGTGCTATGATCATTCTTCTACAAACTTGTAGTGAATATTGTCACTCATTTTTGAGGAGTACTTACCTAAGAGTGAAACTGCAAAGTGATAGGCTAGGAATTGATTTATCTTTAGTGAATACCACCAAAAATTTTTCCAAAATTGCTGAACTTGTTTATATTCCCACTAGCAAAGTAAGAGAAATCTGATTTCTCCTCACCATTACTGAAATTTTATATTTTTAGACTAATTTTATAAATTCAGTGAGTGACTGGTACCTCGTTGTGGTTTTAGTTACATACTCTAATAACTCTTGATGTTAAACATAATTGCACATGCTTATTGTCTATTTTAAGTATGTTTTTCTGAAGTTCCTGTCCAAGATTTTTGCCCATTTTTGTTGGGTTTTCTGTCATCCTGTTGATCAACAGATATTTTTTAAATATTCTGAATAGAACTCATTTGTTGGTTTTAGACAGATCAATAATATATCCACATTAATATATATACATACATATGAAGATAGCAAATGTATACATATGCCTATATTGTGCCAAATATATATTATCAGTCTGAAGCTGATTTATCATTCTTATAAGTATCCTTTTATGAACAAAAATTCTTATTTTTTATTAATCAAAAATTTCAATTTTTTATGGATAATTTAAAAGAAATATTTATATACTCTATTTTATCTTTCACATATAGGGCTAGAAAGCTTCTTGATTAAATTTAAGGCTTAGAGTGATGTAGAGGTCACGGTTCATTCTTTTTCTATGTGTATTTATTTGAACCAGTTCCATCAGCTGAAATGATTATCCTTTCCCAATGAAATATAATAGCATATTCACACAAATCATGTGTTCCATAAAAATATGAGTCTGTTTTTGGACAATGTATTCTGCTCCATTGGTCTACTTCTTTATCCTTGTGTACATTTTACATGTCTACGACATCAAGTAAAATGTTGAAAAAGTGGTGATATTACAAACCCTTCTCTACTTCCTCATCTAGTTGCAAATACATTAAATATGATTCTAAGTAAACGATTATTTTAAGACACATTTTACTAGCTTACTGAGCCTCTCTTTTTCTAATTTGCTGAGAGTTTTAGATTTTTATGAGAAAGAGGTGTTGGATATCATCCAATGCTTTCTTTTTTGCATCTACTGAGATGATCATACAGTTTACCTTCTTTAAATGTTAATAAACTGAATTATATTAAGTGATTTTCAAATATTAATCCAACATTGCATTTCTGAAATAATACTCAGGAGTTTATTCATTTGCATCTCTGGGTTTACTCTGTAAAGTGTTTTTGTTTTTTTTTTTAATTTTTGCATCTGTTCTGGTAAGAGAGATATTTAATATTCCAGTTTTATTATGACTTTGTCAGGTTTTCATATTAGGCTTACACTGACATCATAAAATGAGTCAGAAAATGTTCCCTTTCAATTTTCTGAACAAATATCTTAGATTCCTCATTTACTCTTTGAGAGAATATATTATTATCAGGATAAAGACATTTCTTAGTGGAAAGAAATTTAGAGATTCTATTTCTTTAATTGATATAGGGCTACTCAGATTTTCTTTTTTTTCAACTTGTTTGTTTCAATTTAAATAAGTTGTGCTTCTCAAGTGATTACACATTTAATCATATTGTCAAATTTTGGCATTAGGCTACATATTATACTATTTTATTTTCTTTTTAATATCTTTAGGACTTGATATCCTCCTCTTTATATCTCACTCTGGTAATTTTTTTGCCTTAATTTCCTGTTGAGAAACCTCTTGTTGAGGTTTATTAATTTTATTGCTATTTTTTAAAAACTAAAATTTTACTTAACATATATTTGTATTCTATTTCATTGATTTTACTTTTTATTTTTATTATTTCCTTCCTTCTACTTTCTTTGGGTTTCATTAGATATTTTTAATAGACATTTAAAAAAAACTTAGATAATAGAATTTGATATCTTTAACATGTAGTTTCTCTAATATATTCATTAAAATCATACATTTTCCATAAGCAATACTTTAGCTTCATTCCATGAGATTTTTAGGTCATATTTTTATTTTTATTCATTTCAATTTTTTTCTAATTTTCATTACTAATTTTATTTTACCTCCTGGATTATTAACAAGACTATTGCTTAATTTTCAAACACGTTTGTATTTTTAATTATAGCATTTCTACCTACTTTATTTCCATCATGATTTGAGAAGTTTGAAGTTTGTTGAAACTTCTCTTATGGCCAGACAGCATATGATTTATTGTAATATATCCATGTGCTCTTGAGGAGAAGTATTCTGTATTCTTAAGGTATAGGATAAAGGAAATGTTGAGAAGTTTTTTTAATTGGTATGAATCAATTAGGATATATTTTCTTTGACTACTGGCATTTTATTAAACTCTATCCATAGGATTTTACATTTATAGGTAACTATATTCAGTTTAATTAAGAGAAAAACCTTTGCACCCTGAAATTCTTCAGGAGTAGGAGATAAGAGAATTCTTCTCAGGATTACATCTATAGTTACTATAAGGGAGTTAAAAAAAAAAAAAACTTCCCTTTTTGTTTCTTGCTTCTTTTTGATTTCTCCCTCTTTCCCTTTTTTCTTTTTCCAAAAATATAAATAAATTAATTTAATATGAAGAAATCTATTTCAGATACTTTTACAGTTGTCAAGAACCTAGAAATTGGGAAGCACAAAAAAAAGATATTTCCCCAAGAAAGAAAACAAAGTATATTCTATTTTTGTGATTTTACACTTTAAATTTATTTGCTTATTGACCATTATTGCATGACATAGATAAAACCCCACAAATTATGTAATAATTTCATAATTATGAAAATTTTCACTTTAAAAACATAAAATACTTTTTCAAAATTGTGTGACTATGTGTTAAAGATGGAGATGTGTTTTTCGATGCTATTTTACTTCAATAGTTGAAGAAACATGCAATTATAGGTAATTAATTACCATCTCAAGAAAATGATAGATCAGGAAACTTGCATAAGCCTCTTAGATAGACTCATCCACCACAGGGCAGAAAGCAGAAGCAAAAAGAATTACAATCCTTCAGCCTGTGGAACAAAAACCACATTCATTGAAAGATAGACAAAGTGGAAATGCAGAGGGCTATGTACCAGATGAAGGAACAAGATAAAACCCCAGAAAAACAACTAAATGAAATGGATATAGGCAACCTTCCAGAAAAAGAATTCAGAATAATGACAATGAAGACGATCCAGGACCTCGGAAAAATGAATGAAGGTAAAGATTGAGAAGATGCAAGAAATGTTTAACAAAGACCTAGAAGAATTAAAGCACAAACAAACAGACATGAACAATACAATAACTGAAATGAAAACTACACTAGAAGGAATCAATAGCAGAATAACTGAGGGAGAAAAACGCATAAGTGACCAGGAGAACAGAATGGTGGAATTCACAGCTGCGGAACAGAATAAAGAAAAATGAATGAAAAGAAATGAAGACAGCCTAAGAGACCTCTGGGACAACATTAAATGCAATAGCATTCACATTATACAAGTCCCAGAAGGAGAAGAGAGAGAGAGAAAGGACCAGAGGAAATACATGAAGAGATTATAGTTGAAAACTTCCCTAAAATAGGAAAGGAAATAACCAACCAGCTCCAGGAAGCAGAGAGTCCCATAAAGGATAAACCCAAGGAGAAACATGCTGAGACAAATAGTAATCAAATCAGCAAAAATTAAAGACAAACAAAAATTATTAAAAGCAGCAAGGGAAAAACAACAAATAACATACAAGGGAACTCCCATAAGGTTAAAATCTGATTTCCAAGTAGAAACTCTACAAGTCAGAAGGGAGAGGCATGATATACTTAAAGTGATGAAAGGAAAGAACCTACAACCAAGATTATTCTACCCAGCAAGGATGTCATTCAGATTCGATGGAGAAATCAAAAGCTTTACAGACAAGAAAAAGCTAAGAGAATTCAGCACCACAAAACCAGCTCTACAACAAATGCTAAAGGAATATCTCTAAGTGGGAAACACAAGAGAAGAAAAGGACCTACAAAAACAAACACAAAACAATTAAGAAAATGATCATAGGAACATGCATATCGATAATCACCTTAAATGTGAATGGATTAAATGCCCCAATGAAAAGACAAAGGCTTGCTGAATGGATACAAAACCAAGACCCATATATATATACTGTCTACGAGAGACCCACTTCAGACCTAGGGACACATACAGACTGAAACTGAGGGGATGGAAAAAGATATTCCAAGCAAATGGAATTCAAAAGAAAGCTGGAGTAGCCAGACTCGTATCAGATAAAATAAACTGTAAAATAAAGAATGTTACAAGAGACAAGGAAGGACACTACATAATGATCAAGGGATCAATCCAAGAAGAAGATATAGAAATTATAAACATATATGCACCCAAGATAGGAGCACCTCAATACATAAGGCAACTGCTAACAGCTATAAAAGAGGAAATTGACAGTAACACAATAATAGTGAGGGACTTTAACACCTCACTTACACCAGTGGACAGATCAACCAAAATGAAAATAAATAAGGAAACCGAAGCTTTAAAATAATAAATAAATAAATAAATAATAAATAAAATAAAATAAATAAATAAAATAAATAATAAAATAAATAATAAATAAATAAAAAGAAATGAAACTGAGTTATTTGTAATGAGGTGGATAGACCTGGAGTCTGTCATACAGAGTGAAGTAAGTCAAAAGAAGAAAAACAAATACCGTATGCTAACACATATATATGGACTCTAAGAAAAAAAAAATGACATGAAGGGATTAGTGGTAGAAAATAAATAAATAAATAAAATAAATGACACAATAGACAAGATAGATTTAATTGATATTTATAAGACATTCCATGCAAAAACAGCAGATTACACTTTCTTCTCAAGTGTGCATGGAACATTCTCCAGAATAGATCACATCTTGGGTCACAAACCAAGCCTCAGTAAATTTAATAAAACTGAAATCATATCAAGCATCTTTTCTGACCAGAACGCTAGGAGATTAGAAATGAATTACAGGGGAAAAAAAACATAAAAAACACAAATACATGGAGGCTAAACAATACATTACTAAATAACCAAGAGATCACTGAAGAAATTGAAAAGGAAATCAAAAAATATCTAGAGACAAATGACAATGAAAACATGAAGATCCAAAACCTATGGGATGCAGCAAAAGCAGTTCTAAGAGGGAAGCGTATAGCTATACAAGCCTACCTCAAGAAACAAGAAACTCAACTAAACAATCTAACCTTACACCTAAAGGAACTAGAGAAAGAAGAACAAATGAAACCCAAAGTTAGCAGAAGGAAAGAAATCAGAAAGATCAGAGCAGAAATAAATCAAATAGAAACAAAGAAAACAATAGCAAAGATCAATAAAACTAAACGTTGGTTCTTGGAGAAGATAAACAAAATTGGTAAACCATAAGCCAGACTCATCAAGGAAAAGAGGGAGAGGACTCAAATCAATAAAATCGGAAATGAAAAAGGAGAAGTTACAACAGACACTGCAGAAATACAAAGCATCCTAAGAGAATACTACAAGTAAATCTATGCCAATAAAATGGACAACTTGGAAGAAATGGACAAATTCTTAGAAAGGTATAACCTTCAAACAATGAACCAAGAAGAAATAGAAAATATGAACTGACCCATCACAAGTAATGAAATTGAAACTGTGATTAAAAATCTTCCAACAAACAAAAGTCCAGGACCAGATGTCTTCACAGGTGAATTCTATCAAACATTTAGGTAAAAGCTAACACCCATCCCTCTCAAGCTCTTCCAAAAAATTGCAGAGGAAGGAACACTCCCAAACTCATTCTACCCTGATACCAAAACCAGATAAAGATACTACAAAAAAACAATATTACACACCAATATCACTGATGAATATAGATGCAAAAATCCTCAACAAAATACTAGCAAACAGAATCCAACAACACATTAAATGATCATACACCATGATCAAGTGGGATTTATCCCAGGGATGCAAGGATTCTTCAATATACAAAAATCAATCCATGTGATACACCATATTAACAAACTGAAGAATAAAAACCATATGATCATCTCAAAAGATGCAGAAAAAACTTCTGACAAAATTCAACACCCATTTATAACAAAAACTCTCCAAAAAGTGGGCAGAGAGGGAAACTACCTCAACATAATAAAGGCCATATATGACAAAACCACAGCGAACATCATTCTCAATGGTGAAAAACAGAAAGCATTTCCTCTAAGATCAGGAACAAGACAAGGATGTCCACTCTCACCACTATTATTCAACATAGTTATGGAGGTCCTAGCCAGGGCAATCAGAGAATAAAAAGAAATAAAAGGAATACAAATTGGAAGAGAAGAAGTAAAACTGTCACTGTTTGCAGATGACATGATACTACACATAGAGAATCCTAAATATGCCACCAGAAAAGTACTAGAGCTAATCAATGAATTTGGTAAAGTTGCAGGATACAAAATAAATGCACAGAAATCTCTTGCATTCCTATACACTAATGATGAAAAATCTGAAAGAGAAATTAAGGAAACCCTCCCAATTACCATTGCAACAAAAAGAATAAAATACCTAGGAATAAACCTACCTAGGGAGACAAAAGACCTGTATGCAGAAAACTATAAGGCACTGATGAAAGAAATTAAAAATGATACCAACAGATGGAGACATATACCATATTCTTGGATTGGAAGAATCAATATTGTAAAAATGACTATACTACCCAAAGCCATCTACAGATTCAATGCAATCCCTATCAAATTACCAATGGCATTTTTTATGGAACTAGAACAAAAAAATCTTAAAAATTTGTATGGAGACACAAAAGACCCCGAATAGCCAAAGAAGTCTTGAGGGAAAAAAATAGAGCTGCAGGAATCAGATTCCCAGACTTCAGACTTTACTATAAAGTTACAGTAATCAAGACAATATGGTACTGGCACAAAAACGGAAACATAGATCAATGGAACAAGATAGAAAACCCAGAGATAAACCTACGCACCTATGGTCAACTAATCTATGAAAAAGGAGGCAAGGCTATACAATGGAGAAAAGACAGTCTCTTCAATAAGCGGTGCTGGGAAAACTGGACAGCTACACGTAAAAGAATGCAATTAGAACACTCCCTAACACCATACACAAAAATAAACTCAAAATGCATTAGAGACCTAAATGTAAGACAGGACACTATAAAATTCTTAGAGGAAAACATAGGAAGAACACTCTTTGACATAAATCACAGCAAGATCTTTTTTAATCCACCTCCTGGAGTAATGGAAATAAAAACAAAAATAAACAATTGGGACCTAATGAAACTTCAAAGCTTTTGCACAGCAAAGGAAACCATAAACAAGACAAAAAGACAACCCTCAGAATGGGAAAATGTGTTTGCAAATGAATCAACGGACAAAGGATTAATCTCCCAAATATATAAACCACTCATGCAGCTCAATATTAAAAAAACAAACAATGTAATCCAGAAATGGGCAGAAGATCTAAATAGACATTTCTCCAAAGAAGACATACAGATCGTCAAGAAGCATATGAAAAGCTGCTCAACATCACTCATTATTAGAGAAATGCAAATCAAAACTACAATGAGGTATCACCTCACACCAGTTCGAATGGGCATCAGAAAATCTACAAACAATAAATGCTGGAGAGGGTGTGGAGAAAAGGTAACCCTTTTGCACTGTTGTTGGGAATGTAAATTGATACAGCCATTATGGAGAACAGTATGGAGGTTCCTTAAACAACTAAAAATATAATTACCATATGATCCAGCAATCTCACTACTGGGCACATACCCTGAGAAAACCATAATTCAGAAGTGTCATGTACCACAATGTTCATTGCAGCTCTATTTACAATAGCCAGGACATGGAAGCAACCTAAATGTCCATAGACAGATGAATAGATAAATAAGATGTGGCACATATATACAATGGAATAATACTCAGCCATAAAAAGAAATGAAATTGAGTTATTTGTAGTTAGGTGGATGGACCTAGAGTCTGTCATACAGAGTGAAGTCAGAAAAAGGAAAACAAATATCGTATATTAACGCATATATATGGAACATAGAAAAATGGTACAGATGAATCGGTTTGCAAGGCAGCAACTGAGACACGAAGGTAGAGAACAAACTTATGGATGCCAAGCAGGGAAAGGGGTGGGGTGGTGGCGGTGGTGGTGGGATGAGTTGGGCGATTGGGTATGACATGTATCCACTGATGTGTATAAAATTGATGACTGATAAGAACCTGCTGTATAAAAAAATAAATTAAAAAGAAAAAGAAAGTAATATAATTAAGGTCCTTTTTAAGACACACATAAGTATCAAAATCAAGGTGCTGTTTAACATACAGAAATCAGTTTCATTTCTTTACAATAACAATTAGATACCAGAAAGAGAATGTAAAAAAAAAAAAAAATCCCTTTTAAAATCACATTAAAAAAAATACTTAGGAATAAACCTGACCAAGGAAGTTAAAAACTTACATGCTGAGAACTATAAAACACTGATAAAGGAAACTGAAGCTGATTTAAAGACATGAAAAAATATCCCATGCTCTTGATTGTTAAAATGGCCATACTATCCAAAGCAATCTACAGATTTAATGAGATCCCTATCAGATTACCAATGACATTGTTCAGAGAACTAGAACAAATAATTCTAAAATTTAGATGGAACCATAAAAAAAAAACCCAGAATTGTCAAAGCAATCCTGAGGGAAGAGAACAAAGCAGGATGCATAACCTTCCCAGACTTCAGACAATACTACAAAGTTACAGTAGTCAAAACTGTTGTACTGGTACCAAAACAGACATATGGATCAATGGAACAGAATAGAGAACACAGAAATAAACCCACACACCTATGCTCAATTAATATTCGACAAAGGAAGCAAGAATATACAATGGAGAAAAGACAATCTCTTCAGCAAGTAGTGTTGGGAAAACTGGACAGCCACAGTCACATGTAAATCAATGAAGTTAGAGCACACCCTCACACCATACACAAAAGTAAACACAAACTGGCTTAAAGACTTAAATATAAGACATGACACCATAAAACTCCTGGAAGAGAAGATAGGCAAAACACTCTCTGACATAAATCATAGCAATGTTTTTTTAGGTCAGTCTCTCAAGGCAATAGAAATAAAGGTAAAAGTAAACAAATGGGACCTAGGCAAACTTACAAGATTTTGCACAGCGAAGGAAACCATAAACAGAATGAAAAGACAACCTATGGTCTTGGAAAAAATATTTGCAAATAATGTGACCCACAGGGCTTTATTTCCAAAATATACAAATAGTTCATACAACTCAGTAACAAACAAACAACCCACTCAAAATTGGACAGAAGACCTAAACAGACATTTTTCCAAATAAGATATAAAGATGGCCAAAAAGCACATGAAAAAGATGCTCAACATTCCTATTAGACAAATGTAAATCAAAAGTACAGTGAGGTACCACCTCACACCAGTCAGAATGGCCATCATCAAAAAGTCTACAAATAGCAAATGCTGGAGAGAGTGTGGAAAAAAGGGAACTTTCCTACACTGTTGGTGGGAAAGTAAATTTTTGCAGCCACTATAGAGAATAGTATGGATGTTCCTCAAAAAACTAAAAATAGAGTTGCCATATGATCTAGCAATCCCACTCCTGGGCATATATCTGGACAAAACTATAATTTGAAAAGATACATGCACCCCAATGTTCATAGCAGCACTATTTACAGTAGCCAAGATATGGAAGCCGCCTAAATGTCCACTGACAGATGAATGGATAAAGATGTGGTATATATATATATATACAATGGAATACTAATCAGCTATGAAAAAGAATGAAATGTCATTTGCAGCAACATGGATGAACCGAGAGATCATCACACTAAGGGAAGTAAGTCAGAGAGAGAAAGACAAATATTATATGATATCACTTATATGTGGAACATGAAAAATGGTACAAATGAACCAATTTACAAAACCAAAACAGACTCACAGACATAAAAAACAAACTTATGGTTACCAAAGGGGAAAGGGAGTGGAGGGATAAATTAGGAGTTTGGGGTTAGCACATAAAACTATTATATATAACCCAGGTAAACAACAAGGTCCTACTGTATAGCACAGGTAACTATATTCAATATCTTATAATAATCTATAATGAAAAAGAATCTGAAAAAGAATATATATATATATATATAACTGAATCACTTTGCTGTACACTAGAAAGTAACATAAAATTTTAAATCTACTATACTTCAATTTAAAAAGTTTTCCAAAGCTATTTAGATCAGCTCCTATATTTTCTTCCACTTCAGTATAAATAAGTTATTTATTTAATATATAGTTAGATTCACTTGTAATTATTTTTATTCTACCTCTCCTCCCACATACTTGTTGATATTTTTTTAAAAGTTACATAGAATAAAATCCACTTTTTGTGATGCACTTTTCTTTGGGTTATAACTGATGCTTAGATGTGTGGCTACCAACACAGTTTTATGCACTCCCATCACCCCAAATCCTCTTATGCTACTCCTTTATAGATAACCTCTCCCAGCATGCCTCAATTTATTTTTTTCACTGATGAAACTTTATCTAGGATATTTCCTATTTTCTCAATTGTGAATAAAGTTGCTATAAATATTTATCTGCATTTTGTTTAAATATAATTTTTCAATAATTGGTGTGGGATTAAATAGGTGTAATTATCTAATTACATAGGTGTAGGACTAACAAGTCATATGGTAGATGCATGTTTATATTTATGACAAAGTACAAAATTATTTTCCAAAATGACTGTACCATATTATGAGTATTCCCATTGCTCTTCATCCTTCCTAGCACTGGATGTTGACAAATATTTTAGACATTGCAAATATGAAAGTGATACCTTTTGTGGTTTTAATTCTCATTTCCCTAATGACTAAATTATGTTCAACATATGTACATTTGCTTATTTTCCATTTCTTTATCTTTGGTGAAATGTCTTCTCAGATCTTTTGTTCACTTTCAATTAGTTATAAATGAACTAATTTACTTCCTCTATAGGTTAATTGAAACTAAAACCACTGTATGGGCTGTAAACTCAAACACTATTACTAGAAGTGTTGTATAGTGTATTCTATAAAGCGGGATTTGGATTATGTAACAAAACTACATGTGAATTTACCCTTTCAAACAATATCTTTGGGCTTTCCTGGTGGCGCAGTGGTTGAGAGTCTGCCTGCCGATGCAGGGGACACGGGTTCGTGCCCCGGTCCAGGAAGATCCCACATGCCGCGGAGCAGCTGGGCCCGTGAGCCATGGCTGCTGGGTCTGTGCGTCCGGAGCCTGTGCTCTGCGACGGGAGAGGCCACAACAGTGAGAGGCCCACGTATCAAAAAAAAAAACAAAACAAAACAAAAAACAATATCTTTCCTCTAACATTTAACTCTAGAGATGCGCTCTACCAAACACACAAACACACACACAAACACACACACACAATTAGAGCAGTTATCAATAAAAGTATTATATGTAGAAATAGAATATTGGTTGCAATCTTAATACTCATCCATAGAAACCTTGTTAATTAAGCTATGGAACATCTATAAAATGGAGAAACAGCAGGTATAAAAAGAATGATAAATATCACACATCTGGTGTAATATTAAGAATATATTGGTTAAAAAAGCAAGGTGGTTAAGTGTAAAAATGTATAAATAGTAGGCAGTATAAAACCTCTTGCTTAGGGAAACAAAAATATATTTGATTATTTAGAAGAATAAACAGGAAAGATAAATCAGAGCCAAGTGTAAATACTTAGCCATATAGGGTGACTGGGAATAGGATAGGCATGATAGAGATATCTATAATTTTTAATGTTGTTCTTGCTATATGTTATTTTGTCTTTCAGCCATGATAACATTTTAAGTATATTAAAATAAAATAAATACAACTCAAGATGAAAATAAATTAATAAAATTAAATAAAAATCAGGATAAACTCTAAAACTGAGGGGAAAAAATCTTATATTTATACCAAATTGATAATGTAACTGCAGAGAAAAAAATTAAAAGTCAGTTAAAATTTGAACCTAGTGGTTTGCCAGGATACCCTGAGTGTGAACCTATCCTAAGGAAAACTGAAATGCAAAATATCTTGTATGTTTGTTTTCGGGCATGTTATTACTAGTAATTTTGCAATTATTTTTTGTGTATTGTAAGACAGAACAGATGAGTGAGTAGATATATTGATGTTTTGGGAAACCAAGTTTCTCACTCTGGGAAAAGGAAGTCACAGCAATGGAAGTAGGGAAGACAAGGAAGAATACTGTGATTTTTACATTTGATTTGGAAATAGTGGTATTAACTCTTCATATTTTAAAAATGATATTTCTTAGGTTGTCCTCAAAGGACTTGAAACTATGATATTTCAGTACGATGTATCACCTCTATACTGTTTGTTATCTATAACTCTTGATTAAAAGAAATTAGGACACTTTAAATAAGTTGTAAATTCCATGTAAGAGGCCAGGAAAATATAAGATGAACTTGAAATACTTTGTTCTGTCAGAAAGCAAGGTAGTGTTAGAAGACTAAAGAGAACATGTAAATAACAAAGGGAAATGTTTGAACTGGCTCTCAATTTTGAGACTATCTGAGCATCAAAAATAGTGGCATGTGGATTATAATGTATTGAATAGAGAAAGCCATGAATTCATAATGACACTTGAAGATTGGGAAAAGGGAGGTCTCCTTATAGAAGAACAATAGCTATTAAATGTAGAAACAAATGGGCAGAAGACCTAAATAGACATTTATCCAAAGAAGATATACAGATTGCCTACAAACACATGAAAGAATGCTCAACATCATTAATCATTAGAGAAATGCAAATCAAAACTACAATGAGATATCATCTCACACCAGTCAGAATGGCCATCATCAAAAAAAAAATCTACAAACAATAAATGCTGGAGAGGGTGTGAAGTAAAGGGAACACTCTTGCACTGTTGTTGTGAATGTAAATTGATACAGCCACTATGCAGAACAGTATGGAGGTTCCTTAAAAAACTAAAAATATAATTACCATATGATCCAGCAATCTCACTACTGGGCATATACCCTGAGAAAACCATAATTCAGAAGTGTCATGTACCACAATGTTAATTTCAGCTCTATTTACAATAGCCAGGACATGGAAGCAACCTAAATGTCCATCGACAAATGAATGGATAAATAAGATGTGGCACATATATACAATGGAATAATACTCAGCCATAAAAAGAAATGAAATTGAGTTATTTGTAGTGAGGTGGATGGACCTAGAGTCTGTCATACAGAGTGAAGTAAGTCAGAAAGAGAAAAACAAATACTGTATGCTAACACATATATATGGAATCTTAAAAAAAAAAAAAAAAGAAGGTCATGAAGAACCTAGGGGCAAGACTGGAATAAAGAAGCAGACCTACTAGAGAATGGACTTGAGGACATGGAGAAGGGGAAGGGTAAGCTGGGACAAAGTGAGAGAGTGGCATGGACATATATACACTACCAAATGTAAAAACAGATAGTGGGAAGCAGCCGCATAGCAGAGGGAGGTCAGCTCGGTGCTTTGTGATCACCTAGAGGGGTGGGACAGGTAGAGTGGGAGGGAGGGAGACGCCAGAGGGAAGAGATATGGGGATATATGTATATGTATAGCTGATTCACTTTGTTATAAAGCAGAAACTAACACACCACTGTAAAGCAATTATACTCCAATAAAGATGTTTTAAAAATAAATAAATAATGTAGAAAGAACAATATAATTAGAAAATCATCATTGTAAATTTTCAAAATTATCACCCTTTCAATTGCTTATATATAACAAAGGGAATAAAAAAGATACCTTTCTAATACAGAACTCTGAAACATACCGCTTTCATCAAATAATCAAATCTAGCATCACCAGTAATAAGATGACATAGTGTGCCTCCTGATGTGATGCAGTGGAAAGGAAATGATATCACTTTAGTAGTATTGTTAGAAAAAAAATTTACCTGAATCTAATCATGAGAAAAGACTCACTCAGATTCAGATTGTGACATTCTGCAAAACAGCTATTCTTTTAATACTGATGTCATTAAAGACACACACAGCAAGGCACTTCAAGCATTTCTATATTAAAGGATATGAAAGAGAGATAACAAGTGAATACAATAACTTCATAGGTAGATCCTGGATGTGAAGAATAAAAGCAAATCATACTGATGTTTTTATAGGACCATTAAAGATAAATGAATAATGATTTTTAAATAATTAAAAGACAATTGAATAAAGATTTGTGATAGGTCAAAGACTATGACATATAAAAGTAATATAGGGCTTCCCTGGTGGCGCAGTGGTTGAGAGTCCGCCTGCCAATATGGGAATTTCTAAACTCAATCCATTGTAGTGAAAATATAAATGAAAATAAGTGCTCCAAAGGGAAATAAATAAATAAATGAAAATCATAGAAGACAATTGCAATTTACTTTTATTATATTGGAAAGTGAGAATAGTGTATACAGAAAAAGACCTTTTTTCCCTTTAAATAAACATACTTTAATATGGAAAACAAACTGTTTCATCTTGACTAATATTATAGTCTATAATTTTTAGAGAAAATGAAGCAAATATGATGTGCCAGGTATTGGCAACACAAAGCATTTATCAGTGTCACTTTAAATTAATAAAAGTAAATGATATTTCTCAGAATAATTATTATTTATTGCTCTCAATTCCAAGATGTATGTTGGAAATGAAAGGCAAAACTCAGGGCCATAAATAGAAAGAGAAAGCTAAAATGGGATCTTGGATATGTTGAAATACATACAAATAAGATTAAATAAGATGGAGGATAAAGGTCTTACTTTCAAATTTGCCATATTTTGTTTCTCAAAACTTCTATTTAATGTGAAATCATGCCAAGAGCAATGTAAATGAAAACAGAATCTAGTATTGCAAATGCCAATTTTGATGGAACATAGTATACCATTTGTGTGTAAAGATTTTAAATTAGATTAAGCTTCAAATAAAGTGTAATTCTCACTTGGAATATTGGAAAGATTTTAAATTTATACATTATTAAATAAAAATGTATGAAAGTATTTGCCTGTATATCCATATGATTTTGGAATACCTCATTGTCAAGTGGCCTGAGCTATGCCAAGCTCTAAGAATATCTCTTAAAATGTTTGTCCCTCCTCTATCTGGAAAATTGCACTCATAAGGCTACAATATCAGCTTCTCTGTAAGGTCTTCTGTGATTCATTCAGAAAAAAATGATTATTCTTATTACAAAAGTCTCATAATATTTGAACACATTTTTATTGTATCATGTAA
The DNA here is from genome assembly GCF_026419965.1 of Kogia breviceps. Classification (NCBI taxonomy): domain Eukaryota; kingdom Metazoa; phylum Chordata; class Mammalia; order Artiodactyla; family Physeteridae; genus Kogia; species Kogia breviceps. Next base: position 39,236,245 of record NC_081315.1, read on the forward strand.
TATTATCTCAGATTGTTCATTTTAGCTAGGTATCTAGAAGAGAAATCTGTGGATTGATCATTAACCAGGACAGCTTATTAAAAATATACACAATTATGATAAGGTAACATCTGTAAGTCATCATAGGGCAAGAACGCTTATATCTGGGCATATCATTAATATGGCTCCTCCATCCAATAAATCAGCCACACATTTTATGTGTCTCAGTCAACTAGTTTCCTGGAGATACAGATACCTCTGATTAGCCAGCTGAAGGTCAGTAGCCCCTAGCTGTGATACTTTTCTGGGTGAAACAAATTATTTATAACATCTCATAAAGGCATTATAATTTAGAGGTTTTTCTTTCAGTTCCATTTTGCTTTCTATACTTTCAACTTACTAAGAATTATGAAATTTCTCAAATATCCACAAAAGCTCTTTTTGGACCTTAGTTAATCAGCAAGGACAGCATATAGATGAAGAGTCCTGTTGTCCAAACTTAATGTTAGACAATATTATAGGAGTGAAGTATGTTTGTATGTGTGTGGCTTACATGTATGCACAAATGTATGCTTGTAGAAACATATGTTAAGCACTAACCATATCTTTGACAAAAAAATTTGACATTATTTTACACTTTTCTTCCCCATTATACTATGACAGTTTAAGAAAATAGAAACCATATATTTTCATTTTATATCCATTGCACCTAACAGTGACAGGTGTAAACATTAGGTGAATAAATAATGTTTTTTCAGCATCATCAACCACTCTAGTTAGAATATAAAAAATAAGTGATATGATTGTAGAGATAGATAACTAATATTGTGATATATTTCATTAAAGAGAGTCACAATATAAATATGTTAACTATTTCTTCTAAACTCTCTTCTAAGAAATTTGGCAATCTCATGAATAAATTATTGCTAACAAGATACTGGAGATCATCTTCTTTAAAAACAATTTTTTTTTTAAATGAAGATGCTAAGACTCAGAATATTTAGGAAAGTACTTAAAGATACAGGGATAAAAAAATTGTCAAATCAGAATAGTCACATAGGTCTTTTATCTCTGCGAATTTAAACTTCAAGACAGAACATATGGAAGCCATAGCTGGTTAAAATTAATGCATTAGAAAACAGCTGTTAAAAGTAGATACATTGTGATAGGAATAAAGGTTAATCACTAAGAATAAAATGTTAGCAATATCAACCATCAGAGAATTAAAAATCAAGTTGATATAATAGGGACAAAGGCATAATAAAATACTATCCAAGGACTACATTAAAATAAAACATAACTAATTTATTTTCTGTGTACTCTTTAAGAAGAAAGGAATTTACTCAGTGTTGGTTTTTTTCTCCAGTAATATTTCAACTAAATATATTTAAAGCAAATAATGACCTGAACACTGAAATGAAGATTCAGCTAACTGAAAAAATACACTTAATTTGAGAATCTGAATATTTCATTTTAGGTTGAAAGCAGACAAAATGACCAGTTAATTTACTTCAAAAATGGCACTTTTTGGGCTTCCCTGGTGGCGCAGTGGTTGAGAGTCCGCCTGCAGATGCAGGGGACGCGGGTTCATGCCCCGATCTGGGAGGATCCCGCATGCGGCGGAGCAGCTGGGCCCATGAGCCATGGCCACTGAGCCTGCGCGTCCGGAGCCTGTGCTCTGCAACGGAAGAGGCCACAACAGTGAGAGGCCCACATACCACAAAAAAAAAAAAAAAAAAAAGATGGCCATACTACCCAAAACAATCTACAGACTTAATGGGATCTCTATCAAGTTACCCATGACATTTTTCACAGAACTAGAACAAGTAATCCTAAAATTTATATGGAACCACTAATGATACAGCATAGCCAAAGCAATCCTGAGGGAAAAGAACAAAGCTGGAGGCATAATTTTCCCAGACTTCAGTCAATGCTACAAAGCTACACTAATCAAAACAGCATGGTATTGGCACAAAACCAGACATAGGGATCAATGGAACATAATAGCTTAGAAATAAACCCATACACCTATGGTCAATTAATCTTTGACAAAGGAGGCAAGAACATACAATGGAGAAAAGACAGTGTCTTCAATAAGTGATGCTGGGAAAACTAGATAGCTACATATAAAAGAATGAAATTAGAACATTCTCTAACACCGCATACAAAAATAAGCTCAAAATGGATTACAGACCTAAATGTAAGACTGGATACTGTAAAACTCCTAGAGGAAAACATAGGCAGAATGCTCTTTGACATAAATCACAGCAATACTTTTTTGGATTCATCTCCTAGAGTGATGGAAATAAAAACAAAAATAAACAAATGGCACCTAGTTAAACTTAAAATCTTTGCACTGAAAAGGAAACCACAAAGAAAATGAAAAGACAACCTATGGACTGGGAGAAAATATTTGCAAACAATGCAACAGACAAAGGCTTAATTTCCAAACTATACAAATAGCTCATACAACTCAATATCAAAAAAAAAAAAAAAAATCCAAAAATGGGCAGAAGACCTAAATAAACATTTCTCCAAAGAAGACATACAGATGGCCAACAGGCATGTGAAAAGATGCTCAACATCACTAATTATTAGAGAAATACAAATAAAAACTACAATGAAGTATCACCTCATACTGGTCAGAATGGCCATAATCAAAAAGTCTACAAATAATAATTGCTAGAGAGAGTGTGGAGAAAAAAGAACCCTCCTACACTGTTGGTCATAGCAGCACTATTTACAATAGCCAAGACATGGAAGCAACTTAAATGATCACTGACAGATAAATGGATAAAGAAGATGTGATACACACACACACACACACACACACACACACACACACACACACACACACACACACTGGACTATTACTCAGCCATAAAAAAGAATGAAATAATGTCATTTGCAGCAAAATGGATATAAGTCAGAAAGAGAAAGACAAATATATGATGTCACTTATATGTGGAATATTAAAAAATGATACAAATGAACTTATGTACAACACATAGACAGACTCATAGACATAGAGGAGGTAGGGATAAATTAGGAACTTGGGATTAAGAGATACACACTACTTTATATAAAATAGATAAACAACAAGGTCCTACTGCATAGCACAGGGAACTATCAATACCTTATAGTAACCAATAATGGAAAAGTATCTAAAAAAGAATATATATATATGTGTGTACATATATATGCATATATACATATATAACTCAATCACTTTGCTGTACACCAAAAACTAACACATTGTAAATTAACTATACTTCAATTTAAAAAAAAGAGTATTATTAAACTCTCAGAAATAGTAAGTTGGTTTTATAGACAGTAATATACATAGAACTTAAGAAACATAGTTTTGAGTGTAATAATATTAAATAGAATTATATCCATTGAATAATAATATTTTTGTAAATTAAAAACTCATCTGCATAAAACATTTTATAATTTGAAATATAACATGTCGAATGACATACTTAATATATATATAGCTCTTAAAAGAACATATAAAGAACTGCACTTTTAGTTATAGACATTAATTTTTGTAGAAATAAATTGTACTTTCTGAAAAATGTCAGGTGCAAAAGAGAAACATCATACCTTTTCGTTATAAACCCTTGCTTTTTGGTTCATTTAATATTTATATACAATATATCTTCTTATACTAGCTATATGTGTAACTTTATAGTTCTTTGAACAACATTTCATTTATACTTTAACATTCTGAGTTGGATTTGTGTTGCCCTATTCTTGGTAACACACATTTAAATCAGTTTGTAAATGTTGGGATTCTTGCCAATGTAGAGAACAATTAGGTTACTTAAACTAAGTGGTAATTTTCTAATTAATTCAATTAAATACTATTTAAGTGTATTTGTCTTGGGAGAGGATAATGTTAAAAACTATAGTTGGACTTGTAATCTGGCTGTGTGCCTAGAAACAGTGAACTGTGATATTAAGCAGTGACATAAGTAACTGGGAGCAAATGGTAAGAAAAATTAAGCCCTTGTGTCTAAGAGCAAAAAGCTACACATGGAGTGGGAGATTTATAAATTTGTCTTTAACTCACAGTCGTTTAAAAGTGTAACTGATCTGTGAACACTAAGACACAGGAATTGAGATTTGAAGTTTTTGTATATCAGGTTCACTTGAAATTGCATATAGAGGGTTCACTGGGGCAAGTCGTTGGGGTTGATACCAAGAGGGAGTGAAGGAAGCCCAAGGAGCTCTGGAGCTGGCAGGACACTACAGAGTTGCCCTGCACTGTGGTGAGGCTAGACGTTTATATCCCCACACCAGTCAATGATTGGTGCAGATTATTTAGCCCAGGGCATTTCTTGGCGAGGGACTAATTTGGGTGCTGGCAGCAGCCGTGGGAATGAATATAAGTTTTAAAAAGCCTATAGGAGTATTTTTAAAACACAAGTTTTAAAAGCCTATTTGAACACAGTGATGACTACTAACAATTACTTGTGTTTTCAATCAAAAACTGTTTTCTAAAATTTTTAAATTTAAAACCTAGTTTATCTCAAACCAAAAATTAACTTTTTTAAACTTTTTATAACCCTAGTAAAATAAAAATAATCATATTCAAATTTTTATTCATTAAGCATTATATTTTGACAACTTTGTGGAAAATAAATTGACCATCTAAGAGTAAGTCTATTTCTGAATTCTCTAATCTGTTCATTTGATCTGTAAATCTATCCTCTCACCAATACCATAGTGACTTGATTAATGTAGTCTTGCTCTGAGTGTCAAAAATAGGTGTATAATCCCTTCCAATGTCTTATTTTTTTCATATTGTTTTGGCTATTCTAGATACTTTGTATTTACATACACATTTTAAAATCAGCTTCTCATCTTTAAAAAAGCCTACTAGCATTTTGACTGGGATTATCTTTAAAATCTTGATCAATTTAGGGAGAATTGCCATCTTAATAATATTGAGTTTTTCAATTATGAACATCTTTTATCTCCCCATTTAATGTGGTATTCTGTAATTTTCCTTGATGACATTTTGTAGCTTTTAGTTTATAAGAGCAATGCTTAAAAATATATACAACTTTACATATGTAAGTAGTCAAATCTATCAATATAGAATATTGGCACAAAAAGTAGATAAATTTATTGATTTTAATATGTGTTTCTATCTTGAGCGCTAAAGCTCAGTTATTTTTTTCATTCCCTATTGCATTAAAATTACATGATGTAAATGGCCTCATTCACATGTCTAGTTTCTCAGCTCAGATGTCTAGAACAGATGAAGTAGCTGATCTCTCCCCCCAGGTGGTCTCTTTCCACATGGGACCACATCCTTACGGAAGATAGACCAGGTTTGTTAAAAAGATGGCAGTGTTCCAAGCGTTAAAGCCTTATCAAGCCTCATACTTGTTGATTTCCCATTGGTCAAAGTAGGTCACATAACCATGCCCTGAGTAATCTGGAAGGTAACTACATGAGGGCATAAACACCAGAAGGCATGATTCATTGACAGCCATTGATCTAACAAACTTATACAAAAAATAACAGATGATGCCCAAATCTCAGCAACTTAGAACTTTCACATTACATTTCTATTATGGTATGGCTGTGGCTATACTCCACGATAACATCACTCTGGAAATCTAGTGCACAGAGAATCCCCAATCTCAAATTACACTCATATTTCATAGGCCAAAACAAGTTGTTTCACCATACCTATTTTAACAGGAAAGAGATGCTTTATTCTACCTTACAGAGGGATACTTCACACCAAATATGTGTGTATGTACAGTTGAACACTGTATAACATAGTTCGATTCTCAGTAACATTTGATAAGGTCCAATTTATTAATGTTTAGCTATCTAGATGCAATAAAATGGTTTCACATTATGGTAATACTTTGCATTTACCTGGTAACTGACAAGTATATTAGCTGTTAGACACTATGTTACAACTATTAGTAGTTCTAATAGATTGATTTGCCCTTTTTCTTTGCTGTTAAATGTTTGCCTATTTTTATTAGGTTTCGTATCTTTTGCTTAAAGATTCTTTTCTTTATTGTTATTTTTCAATATATAATTTTGATATTAATTCTTTTTCAGATATATGGGTTTTACACATCTATTATTTTTTAAGGTGGATGAAGCTCTAAATATTACTTTTATTATTGATATAGTCAATCAGAGAAAAGATCTTCAGATTGGCAGCCTTGCTAATATTTTGTCCCAGAGGACAATTTGCCCTCCCACTTATGGACATCAGTGGACAACTGCAGGTGTCCTCAGGAAAAGCAAGCAGGTTATTACCTGCAGAGAAAAGAAGACACCAGAAGTCTTCATCTCAATGGGAAGTCAGAACTTAATAAAGGGAAGGAAAGACTGAACTGAGCATGCCTAGTTCCTTCTCTCAACTCCTCTATCAGGTAATCTCTTCTCTTCTCAAGAGGAATAAATAAGAGATGGGGAGAGAATCCAGGTGTTACGCTAATTAAAAATCCCACAATATAAAAAAATGAGGCCAAGGTCTAACAGGTTCTTCAAATATCATCACCACCCAGCATTATCATATTTATTTATTCAATTTCTTAAATAGATATTGGAATTTTTAGATATTTAAAAGTTCTATTTTTAACAGTTTTGTAAAGTATTTTTCTAAGAAGTTGTCTATTTCATAAAAATTTTCATTTGTTTGCATAAAGATGTTTATATATTCTCTTATCTTTTTAATGTCTGTAATATCTGTAGCAAAGCTCCCTTATCCACTCACTAAGAATAATTAATGTCCTCTCTTAATTCTTCTTGAGCAGTCTTGCTAGAGACTTTTACACTTTCATAGTCTTCCCCCAACCCCAGTTCTACTGAGAAAGAATTGACATACATCACTGTATAAGTTTAAGGAGTATAGTATTATGGTTTGATTTACATATATTGTGAAATAATTGCCATAGTAAGTACAGCTACCATTCATCTTCTAATACAGATTTAAAAGAAAAAAAAAACAACAAAGGAAAAAATAGAGGAAACAAACTTTCTCCTTGTGACACGAACTCAGGATTTACTCTCTTAACAACTTTACCTTATATTACATAGCTATAGGCATCATGTTGTACATCACATAACTAGTGCTTACTTATGACTGGAAGTTTGTGCCTTTTGACCACCTTCTTTCAAAAATTTGTATTTTTTACAAATTGAAGATTTGTGGCAACCCTGCACTGAGCAAGTCTGTTGGTGCCATTTTCCCAAAATAATTACTTTTTGGTTAAGGTATATATATTGCTTTTTAAGACATATGGTATTGCACAATAGACTACAGTATAGTGTAAATATAATTTTTACATGAACTAGGAAACTAAAAAATTTTTGTGACTCGCTTTATTGTGATATTCACTTTATTGCAGTGGTCTCTAATCAAACCTGCAATATCTCTGAAGTATGACTGTAAATTTATTTCCTAAGTGCACAAATATAATTAATTTTAATTTATTTTTACCTAACAAAGCTGTAAATATATCTTGTTAATTCTAAGAATTCATTTGTGTATTATTTTGAATTTCCTATGTATATAATCATATCATTTGAAACTAAGATTTTTGTTTGAATTATTATAATGCATATAATTTATAAAGTAATCTTGTCTTTCTGAACTGATACTGACTGTTCATGTGATAGTAGTAATAATCACTTTACTTACAATGTGAAGGAAAGGTTTTCAATGTTCACTGTTAAATATGATACTTGCTTTAATTATTTATATATCCATTTGCCACTTAAAGCAGTTTTCTTCCATTCCCAGTTGTAATAGTTTTCATTTTTTATTATAAATGGATATTTTAAAATATTTTATGCCCTTATTAAAATGATCATATACATTTACTCATTTATCTATTAATGAGTAACTTACATTGAATTTTTGTTTTGTTTTGTTTTTGTTTGTTTGTTTTCGGTATGCGGGCCTCTCACTGTTGTGGCCTTTCCCGTTGCAGAGCACAGGCTCCGGAAGCGCAGGCTCAGTAGCCATGGCTCACAGGCCCAGCCGCTCCGCGGCCTGTGGGATCTTCGGGGACTGGGGCACGAACCCGTGTCCCCTGCATTGGCAGGTGGAGTCTCAACCACTGCGCCACCAGGGAAGCCCTGAATTTTTTAAGTAATAACCTAGTTTAACATAATCTGGAATAATTTGAACTGGGTCATTAAGTAATGTATTTTTCATAGAATAGAAGCTTCATTGTATATTTTATTTAGAATTAAAATTTATATTATGAATGAAATTAGACTGCAATTTCATTTTTCATTATTTCTTTTAGTTTTTTAGTATGAAAGTTAGCTGGAATAATTTAAAATGTAAGTCACAAAGAAAATAGAAGTTTTTTAAAATTGGAAACAAATAAAACAAATGAACTTAACTATATATTAAATTAACGGGACAGCTATACATATACACAAAGCACTTTCTAAACATATTTAATTTCTTGATCTTTTCATTGAAAAGCCTAGAAAAATTTATTCTTAAACAGTGGATTGAATTTCTAGATCTTAAACTACAACCTCTAAACATCATTTCCAAGTGAAAATAATGAGGGATCTTTTAAGAAATGTTTTAATTCAGATCTGGAGAAGAAATGTTCCAGATGGGCATTTTCTTGAACTAGAAAGCAAGAAAACTATCAAATTTTAAAAGCACCTTGTACAAAGAACACAAAAGGCCACTCAAAGGTTCTGCCCCTGGCCCAAGATGAGACAATCTGAGAATCAGAAAGATTATAATTTATATTTAAGAAATTCATGAATTCATAATAATTCAATATTAAGGTTGTTAGGACAGCAATGTGTTAATCTGAAAATGGACAATTTAAGAATAAAATCAAGCATTATCTCATCTACCCTTACTGATTTTATTTCAGCAAAACCAGTTGTTTAAGACTTTTTTTCACAGAAAAAAATTTTAAAGAAAAATTTATCTAATAAATTCAGAAGTAAAAATGGAATTAAAATATTACCATTTTGCAATTTATAATGGGACAATGAATCTAAATAATAATATGATATTAAATGATTACATGAAAATTCAGTGAGGAAACTTTATAGTGGAGTGATCAGGCTGAAGCACTTTATCCACTAATCAATGTTTACATTAATAAACATGGAACAGACATTTTATGCTTTATAATTTAACACAATAGGAAGTACAAAGAATCATGATTATCCTTATCCCCCAAAGTTGATAATAACTCTAATCAAACCTCTAGTTATATTTGACATTTTATAGGAAATATGATGAATAGAGAAACTAAATGATACCACAAAAATGCAATTGGCCAGAGCAGATTTGAGTTAGCCTATAAGACAGATAACGTGGTATTTCTAAGAAGTTAATGCTCTTTAAAAAAAAAGACATCTCTAAAAGAGTTTTTGTGTAACTTTTTGTGATATGTATAAAGTATACATGGAAGTCTTCACTGATTAAACTACCTTATCTAATAAATTCATGCATTATCAAAAAGATCTGATGTGTTCATTTTAAAATATGTGTTTTTAACAACCACAGTCATGAATAAAAAGGTAATTGGGAAAGTCACTTACTCTAAAATCAGAAAAAAATAAAATCACATAGCTTATTTTACTGATGCAATTTTTAAACTCCTGTAAAATACTCTTGTTATGGATCAAATAATACAGTTATAAAAGCTGAGTGTTCTAAGTCTTAAGACAGTGTTGGTATATAATGTGTTGAATGGCAGAGCTTAAAATCATCATAAATATAAGTTTCTATTCCCTATTTTCCTGCAGATTCTATCCATTTGGTAATTAATGTTTGACATAGCATAGATTCAAAAATTGAAATCATAATGGGGAGGGTGGGAGAGAGGGTGATGCAAGAGGGAAGAGATATGGGAACATATGTATATGTATAACTCATTCACTTTGTTGTAAAGGAAAAACTAACACACTATTGTAAAACAGTTATACTCCAATAAAGATGTTTAAAAAAAAAGAAATCATAATAGGAAAAATTATTAGAACTGATAAAGTATTTTGTTTGCATACTCAGAAACATACAAAAAGTATAGTGTTTCCTTAGGACAACTGCTATAAAATTACAAACAATGATATCTCTTCTTTTACAAAAGTCGTAAAATCCAGTTCAACTCTTGTAACATCCATGACAATAGCACTGCAGAAGTAAAGACACTGTTTACTGAGACTAGACAGAGCAAAACAGAAAATAGAAGTTGTTCTTTCTCTATTTGCTAACCAGTCTTAAAATTGATATTCGTTGGTAAAAGTCTAATTCTGCTTTTTATACTAACTTTAGGATATGCAGATATGTAACATTTTCTAAAAGAAAGTTTTTCTAAAACATCTATAGTCTAATCAATATGTATGCATAGTGTGTAGTATGTGTAGTTTTATACATAAATAAAATGAGTCAAAGGATATTGTAATCTGGCCAAGATCACAATTATATTACTACATTTAAGTATATTTATGATGTGAAATGTGTTTATTACAGTTAAAATGTTTCAGGAACTATTCTATGTTGATTCATGGGAAGAATGATCTTTTCAGGCAATCATCTATGGTCAAAGGAGAATAAACGTTGACCTCTCTGAATTGTGCTGCAAATGTACGAATAATATTGAACAGCAGAAACTGAACTTATGTAATGGTAATGCTGAGTCACAGTGAAAAAGTGATATATGAAACTATTAATGGCCCTCAGCAAGACTATCTCTTTTTCCTTGTGCCAATAACCCAAAAGATGAAATGTAACTCACTGTGAAGGACAAAAATAAATGTGTCAGATATGATATGTTAGTCCTAAAAATGAGGAAAAAGCACACTTTTTTGAATATCATATTAATAAAATTGATTAATTCCTCTCATCCCTTCCTCACCATATCTAGAACAGTAATTTCAATGCATACAAATTCAAAGGTTTTGGACCACATCAGTCATTTTTCATCACATAAGGAAATCATTTTAGCTGAGTTGTTCAGTTTTGGAGGCACTAATGATTTACTGAATTGTATTTTTTAATAAAATGGTATTTTTCATCACTGAAAGGAATGGTGACAACCTAAATTCTTGCTCATCACAGGTAATACACACAACAAAATGACAAAGAAATATCAAGTCATGTGTGACCCTGGATAAACATATTTCTTTTATAAAACAGACCTAATTTTCCTAGTTTCCAAATTTAAGGAAAATGTGTAATTTATATAAAATTGATTAGAAGACTTAGGCAGTGTTCTGTCATATATTAATAGCAGTGATTAGAACTACTTCATGAGAATGTTAATTAACCATAATCAATCCCATGGCATTTTTTTCCCCTTAGCAACAACAACAAAATAGCTTTAAACACAGAGACACGGACTAAAGAAGGGAATCTGTGAAGACTATGATCAGAAATTGTCTCCTTTCCTTTACACTAAAAACATAATAAAATCTTCCTCTTCTGAGTCAAATGATAATTTGAGCTTACACGCAAATAGTCTTGAGTTCTAGGGGAAAAAGAGTTGTTATTTTACTTTCTCCTTCAGTATTTTTGGCAGGTGCCTGGAAAATAGATTAAAGAGCTTTGCCTCTTGTGTATCCTCAATTGAAATTTGAACAATATTTAACAATAATATTAAGTAATTTCACTAACCCACAAAAATGAATTGAGTAAGGTTAGCTGAATCCTCTTCCTCTATGTAATTATTGGGGAATATCTGGAAAAGAGAGAGGTGGGAATGTTCTTTTATGTACATTTGCAGGGGAATACAGTCTCCCTTCTTCTGATGTTTCACATGGGGAGGGCTTGAATTTCCACCACTGTAATACCATCACAACCTTAACTAAAACTTAACTACAGTAAATAGGCAAAGAACAATAATTGAAAAAGAGACCATCAGATAAAATGAATGATAGTAGTACTAGTCTACGTAGATATTAATAACAACTATATGGCAACGGAAAACATATTTGTAATACAGATAATAAGCAAAGTGTCCTTACATGTTGAAAAGAAAAAGATGAAACATTAACAAAAAATAATGGTCAAGTGTTATGAAGAGTAAATTCACCAAAAAAATAAATCCAAATCAGGAAACACACCAATATTCAGAAAAATGCAAATAAAACAAATGTTGACTCATTATTGTCCTTTTTTATGTTTTACATGTTTCAAACTGTTAAAAAATTTAAAAGACATAAAGGTGTTATTGCTTTTGGAGATTACTAGAAAATGACACTCATCTATTGCTTGTAAAAATGTCAGTTATTTTTAAGACAAGCAATTAAACAGCACAAAATAAAATTTATTAAAATAAATTTCCTTTTAAACACAATATCCTGTACCAGGATATCTACTCCATAGAAATAAAACACATTACATAGAAATATAGGTATCAAAAATTTAATTGCAAGCATTGTTTTTAGTGGAAGAAAAAAAGCAGAAATAAACTAGATGACTATTATTTGAAGGATAACTATATAAATTGTGGTATATCTCCACTGTGAAGTATTATTCAGTCATTAAAAATAATGAATTATACATAGACCAGTAGACATGGAAGAATTTCCATAAAATATTGTTCACTGAGAATAGCAGAAAAGATTGTGAAAATGTTTCCACTTGAAAGACATAAGAAGACTAAAAAACCCTATGTACTGCCTAGATAGTTAAAATAGTTAAATTTATAGCGCTTCATACTGGATTCTTTATATGAGTTATTTGGTGGAACATTGGTTGGATGAATGGATAGGAGTTAGCAAAGTCAAAAGAAAAAATGACTATACCAAAAATTAGAAAGTTTGGTATTTTCATTTATGTTAAATGTATTGTAAAAAATAATTTGTGGGCTTCCCTGGTGGCGCAGTGGTTGAGAATCCGCCTGCCGATGCAGGAGACACGGGTTCGTGCCCTGGTCCGGGAAGATCCCACATGCCGTGGAGCAACTAAGCCCGTGAGCCATGGCCGCTAGGCCTGTGCGTCCGGAGCCTGTGCTCCGCAACGGGAGAGGCCACAACAGTGAGAGGCCCGCATACCGCAAAAAAAAAAAAAAAAAAAAAAATAATTTGTATAGCAGATGGCCTTAAAATAAGTAATTCTAAAATATTTGCTGATACTTAAATAGGCAAGGGTGGTGCTTTGGCCTGGTAAAAGTCCCAGTACACTTGAAGAGTAAACAAAAAAAATTGTGATAACCAGAGAGGCAGTAAAGGTAAAAGGTGAAACCCCAGTTTGACTGGTTGGGTGGAACTGACCAATCATGAAATACATTCTCATAGAATTTACAGATATAGCCACAGTTGCTTTCAAGATCATTGGTCACCATTTGGGTGAGCTCTAGTCTAATTACAAAGCTATAGACTACTGAGTAGTGAGTCATCATGAGGTCAGGATTCCAACCCTGAGGCAGAATAAAAAGGAAGAGAAAGGCACAAGAGAGGGGAAGGAAAGGAGAGACATGGAAATTTGTCTTTAAGACACCTCTGGAACCTGCATTTTTGAGACATAGATGCTTTTCAGAAAAGGAAGCCCTACTTCAGTTGCACTAAGTCAAGCTACACGTATTGGCCAAGGATACAACAGAAATGACTTTGTTCTGGAGAAAGACCTCAGATTTTATGTACAATCAGAAAGACATTGAGAGAGAGAGAAAGGAGAGGGAGAGGGGGAAGAGGAAGAGGGGCGAAGAGAAAAGTTGAAAGGAAGAAATTCTCTTACTGTGGTAAGGCTAGAGTTCTGGAAAATCAGAGTGAAACCATACTGTTAATCTCCAGACACCAGACTCCCTCAGCACCAGTTGCACTGTTAAATTAGAAATCTAAGACCAGAGTCTAGATTATGATTTTTTCAGTCAAAAAAGAACATGGCATCAGATTGGAGTTAGGGACTAACACATACTTCCTGTCAAATTTAAACAAATGCAGCTAAACAAAATATATCTAATGTTTTTCCTGGATCTGAAGAAGTTTTAATTATACACGTGGATAAGTTTGAGGCGGCTAAGAGTTGAACTTCTAAGTTAGATTGGAAAGTGTGGGAGGAAGTCAAGCATGCTGGGGAGTCGTTCAAAGGAGATGCAAAGATTTAAATGCTCTTTTGATATCAATTATAACTTACACTAATAATAAATACTAAAAATATATTTAGCGCTTAAGTGTAAGGCATTATTCTAAGCCATTTATCTATATTAACTCACTTCACCTTTCAATACCCCTATGAAGTTGGTACTATAATAATTTTTAATGACAGGACAAGAAAATTAAGGCACAGTTATGTGGCTTGACCAAGATCATATATTTAATAATTGACAGAGCTGTAATTCAAACCTAGGCAAACTGGCTCAAAACTCTGTGTTCTTCATCATTAAATTGAATACCATCTGCTATGATAGCATGAAATTGGGTGAAAACATAAATTATATTTAATGAAGGAGGTAGCTATGATATAAGAGAAGGATAGGGAAAAACCTCTTTTGCTTTGTCCCATAAACCATCCTGGTCAGAAACAGAGTTGGTAAAGAGAGATCAGATCAGCCTACAGTAGCTTCCTCACCTGAGATTCTAGGAAGATACGCATGAAGCTCAGCAACAGTGAGATCTGGGGGAGGGAACTCTAAGTGCACAGCTCCTTCCTTGCATGTATCTTGTGGATATGCCAAGCTTTCTGGAGAGCCCCCAGGGGAACAACCAGCCTGAGGTAGTGAGAGTTCTGTCACAATGGTGGAGGGAAATGGATGTATAGGTGAGACATGGGAGAAGTATGTAAAAAGGATAGTCTCTCATCCATGTGATGAGATCAAACACGTGTGGTCATGATCTAGTCATTGTCTTAGAATGTGATGAAATGCAGATTGTTATTTATTCCTGTGAGAGAAGAGGAAGAGGTCTTCGCTTTACAATAATAACACTTTTTAAAAACTTACGACATTAAGTAACTCACATGATTAATAATTTAGTAATTGTACCCAAATCTAGCTGATTCCAGACCCTGGCTCTTTAAATCATTAATGAGGATAATGGCACATAAAAAAAATATTTAAACATCTGAAAATAGATGACATTTACCATACAGACTTTGTGAAATGAGTGAAAAGAATCCAGAATATAGTTTTAAGGAGTAAAAAACAATGGAAATAGTAGAGGTAGAAAAGGAAAAACAATAGAATAACTGGTGTGAGTTGTCAGAGAAATGAGTGATGCTACAGAGACTGGGAACAGAGATTTTTGAGAATAGTTACTACCCACGTCAAATAACAAGGCGTCAGGGAAGATGAAGATTTTAAAATGTTCAATGGCTTTAAAATACCAGAGGTTTTCTTTGGTTTGGTATTTTTTTGCAAATGTAAGAAATATGAAAAACAATGTTGGTTATAATAAATATTGGTTATAAAAACTTAAGTTCAAATTCCTATTCCCACATCCTTCAAAATCCAAGTTAACAGTATTGTTTGGTCTAAAACAATGACAATATCTGATATGTTACTAAAGCTCCTGTAATTATTTAATGCAAGGGTCCCCAACACCCGGGCCGCAGACCCATACTGGCCCGCACCCTGTTAGGAATGGGGCCTCACAGCAGGTGAGCGTCAGTCTAGCGAGCAAAGCTTCATCTGCAGCTCCCCGTTGCTCGAATTACCGCCTAAATCACACACTGCACCCCCTCCACATCCGTCCGTGGAAAACTCCACTTCCACGAAACCAGTCCCTGGTGCCAAAAAGGCTGGGGACCGCTGATTTAATGTATTCATAACAGTATTCTTGTTAGCACTCTAATATATTTTATAGAAAAAGTTTGAGAATATATTAAGGAACAAAACTAAGCAACCAACTACTCTTGTACTCATTTCACAAAGACCTGCTTTGTTGTTTAGTTCACTTTGAAATTCCAGCATAGAACAATCTGTTTGCTCGCTGCATTACAATCTCAACTATGACAGCATAGCATTATCACCTCCCCCACTGATTCTCTCTATTTATTCTGGTTAAAATTATCACCCTATTATTTTGGAGTTTATCTTAACCTTTTAATATACTTTGTTTGCTTTTATATTCCTCACAAGTGTATGCACTTCCCCAGTATGTTAGTCAAAATCTATTCTTTGTAACCAGAAAAAAAAACCAACAGAAACAAACATAGGCTATTTATTACTGCTCAACATAAGAAAAATAAATTTGTCCCAAATTGGAATATCAGGAGAGGGTATAAAAACGCAGCAATGACAAATTATGATGGGCATTATTATAAAAATTTCCATGGGAGCTGTAGGTTATGTTCCCTTCTATATGGTATTATATTAATTTCTATTTATGTCATCTATATTAAAAAGTCTTCTTACAAAAATTGTTTACTGCTAGTGCTTATACTCATAACTTTAATAACAAGTTAAAATACTTAATAGTCAAAACCACTTTATCTCCTACCTCTTTCAGCTAGAGAACAAAATATATTGTTTAAAGAAGTTAAAATTAACTAGCACTTTCATAAATTGAGTTCCTATTTCCATTTCTGTTACCATTTATTTTCTCAGTTTATTTTAAATTATATTTGAGAGTCATTCCTATGGAGTGAAGTGCATCTGGAGTTTAGAGACACAGCTGCTTCCAGTTCTCCCTGTGCCATTTTGGGCAAGTTATGTATCACCTCTAAGCCTCAAGTTTCACATATGTAAAATGAAAGCAATATTCTAACTTACAGTGTATAGAAAGCTTAAGCTAGATAATATCAGATTGGGTCCTCAAAATATTTAGAATGAGTGACTGTAAAGGCAGAGGGTTTCATCTAATAGTCAGAGAAGCCAGCAAACATTCGGAAATCTTATGGAGCTTAACAAAAAGAAAAGAAATTCAGAGTTTGAGACTGCCAAGGTAACCAGAACTTGCATGGCCAAAATCCCAGGGAGAAGAGAGTCACAAGAAAGTGAGTCCAACACATTGCTGAATCCTTAAGCTCCAATCTTGTGCAGGTAAAAAAGCAGAAAATGAATGAAAATTAGAGTGAAGTTTTCAGTGGTGTCACAGCCTTTAAGGGTTTCAGACAGTCAAGGGAGGAGTGGTACTAAACATCCTCAGGCAATTTATTTACTGGAGAGCTATAAGCTACCATGGGGAAACCACATATAGCCTGAGCCTGACACACACACCAAAAAAAAAAAAAAAAAAAACAAACAAAGCAGGTAAATTAACCCAACAATGTATAAGGTGAAATTTCTGTAGAGGAAGATAAAATGTATCCATAATGTCTATAATTTTTCATATGCAATGTTAAGCATTCAAACCCAAACTATCAGATATATCATTAAGCAAAACCCAGAATATAGATAATAAAAAATTAACTCACTGATGATCTTATGATTGTGTTTACCAGGGACAAACTTTAAAATGAATACATCTATAAATAAATATGCTGAAGAAAAGTGATGCATGTTAGTTTCCTATTGCTGCTGTGACAAGTCACCACAGACTTAAAACAATACAAAGCCATTATCTTACAATTCTGGAGATCAGAAGTCTGGAATGAGTCTTACAGAGCTAAAATCAGTGTCAGCTAGGTTGGTTCCTTCTGGCAACTTTAGCAGAGAATCATTTCCTGTCTCTTTGAGCCTCTAGAGATTGCTGGAATTCCATGGTTGTGGCCACCTCACTCTCATCTCTGCTTCTGTTCTCACACTGTCTTCTCTTCTTTGACCTCCTGTCTCCCTCTTATACTTGTGATTTCATTGTGTCCACCCAGCTAATCCATGACAATCTCCCTTTCTCAAGAATCTTAATGTAATCACATCTACAAAGTCAGTTTTACCATGTAAAATAACATATTTACAAATTCTGGGAGGAGGACATGAATATCTTAGGGCAGCCATTATTCAGCCTACCACAGATGCTAAAATGGAAAACTCTTCTGAAAATAAGAATTTATAAAAAGAATCAAATGTAACTCTAAAACTAAAAAATGTGTTAGTTGGGATTAAAAATAATAAAAATAAAAATACTTGTAACAACAAATTGGAAATGACAGTAGAAAGGATTAGTGAACTAGAAAAATAGGTCAATAGAAAATGTCCAGGCTAATGTATATAGAGAATTATAAAAGAAAGGCAAATAACTACAAATACTGAGAAGGCCTTACATATCTGTAACTCAAGCTTAAAATCCATGAAGAGCAGAAGAGAAAATGGAAGATAAATAATTTTAAGAGGTAACGCTCCCCAATTCTTTTTTAAAGCTACAAATTCAGAGAAATCTATGAGATATAAACAGAAAGAAAAATCACTTCCAAGTGTGTAATAAGATGACTACTAAAAATGAACTACAAAGAAAAAACTGTGAGAGCAAATGGAAATACACTGTCTTCAAATGAGCTAAACAGAATGTTAGGAAACTTCTCAAAAGAAATGATAGATTCCTCCCCACCGCCCCCCTCTGCCACCAAAAAAAAGATCTGCCTAAAGTCCTTGTAGACCAAGCTAGAAGTCTATATTAACTGAGAATATCCTTCCAATGTTGAATAAAGAAATTTCAGACAAAATTCAACATACAAACCAATAAAAGTCATTATTTGTAATCATGTATGTATCCAGCATAACTTTGATACTAACATGGAAAGGACATTTTATATATATATATATATATATATATATATATATGTATGTATATATATATATATATGTATGTATATATATATATGTATAAACATCTACATATATATATGTATCTCCACATATATGTAACCATTCTCTCTTTCTTATGAAAATATTAAGAAAAAATTAGGAATAGAATTTTACCAAACTGAATCTAGTTATCTAAAAGACAATATATTACAGTAAAGTTTGATAAGGTCCCAAAAAAATCAACTGAAATTTTAGCAGTTGATTTTATTGGATATGACTGGAAAATTTTTTTAAATTAATTTTGAAGTAAGAAAATATTTTTCCAAATATGCTTATATATACATCTATATCATTTATTCAATAAATCTATTTATATTTACATATTTATTTTTATATTCAATAAATATAAACTGTAGATATAGTAGACATCAGACTCTGTATTCAATGTTAGGCATCTGTTTTAAACAAGATTCATTTCTTGGCCTCAAGTAGCTTGTAGTTTATTGAAAATATAGTTGAGTCCTAGTGATAGTGGTAAGAAAAAGAAAAAAAGAGGGAGGAAACAATAAAAAGCATTTTCATTAAAGGGAATAGACAATTCCTAAGCAGGTGTTGGTGTGAAATAAAGTTAGAGTGATGAGTAGATCATACAGTTTTATGTCTTATGTTGTTCTGTGCTGCCATTTCATGTCATGTGATATAATGCGAAATTACATTAAGGAGAGACCACTTACTAATGGCAGTACTTGGATTTAAGAGTCTCATCACATTTGTCAGTTAAAAGATAACCTAGCTACCATGTGGCACATGGACTCGAAAACTCAAGAGGGGCTTCAAGAGTATAAAAAATTATCATAACACTTGTGAAAATTAATCAGAATAAACCATGGGAAATGACTGGAAATTTAAAAGAAGTATGTGGACTGTGAGGGAGAGAAGCAGTAGGAACTCTCATTTATTGCTGGTGGGATTGCAAAATAGGACACCCAGTTTGAAAGACAGTTTGGCAGTTTCTTACAAAACTAAACATACTCTTACACAGGATCTAATAATCATGCTCCTTGGTATTTACCCAAATGTAAAAAACTTATGTCCATACAAAATCCTGCATGTGGATATTTACAGCAGCTTTACTCATAATTGTCAAAATTTGGAATTTTTGGAATTCCAAAATTTTGGAATTTGGAAGCAACAATGATATCCTCCAGGAGGTGAAAGAATAAACTACGGTACATCCAGACTAAGCAAAAAGTCATGAAAAGACATGAAGGAGCCTTAAATGTATATCACTAAGAGAAAGAAACCAATCTGAAAGGGCTACATACTGTATGACTTCCACTATTTGACATTCCAGAAAAGGCAAAACTATGGACAATTGTTGCCAGGAGTTAGAGGAGAGAGAAGGATGAATAGATGGAGCATAGTGGATTTGGGGGGCAACAAAACTACTCTTTGTAATACTATAATGGTCGATGCATGTCATTCTACATTTGTCCAAACCCATAGAATGTACTACACCAAGAGTGAACCCTAATGTAAACTATGGACACTGGATGACAATTATTTGTCAATGTAGGTTCATTAAGTGTAACAAATGTACCACTTTGGAGGGATTATTGATAATGTGGGAGGCTGCGCATGTGTGGGGAAAAGAGGTATGTGGGCAATCTTTGTAGCTTCCACTTAATTTTGCTGTGAACCTAACACTGCTCTGGAAAAAATAAAGTCTACTTAAATGAATCAATATAATTGCCTATTTAACTTGCAGCTGACTATAGACACATGAGTGACCATAGTCAAGACCAGAACCATCAGCTGGTCCATTAATTTGTAAGCAATAATTAATATTTATCTGTTATTAAAGAAGCATATTGAATTAGTATATTCAAGAGACCTTTAAACAGTAATAATCAGAAGTAGAAGATTAAATGAGGCAGGAGACAAAGATAATACTTATGTCTCTGGCTTGTTCAAATTTTATTTTTATCATGCTCTGAACAAGTAGCTGGAACATATGGAAAGATATTTTGTTTCCCTTTTCTTCCCTCTGTCATCACATCTAAGACACTTTCTATACATATACATGTTCTTTTAATAGTTATCACTTATGGAATACTTATGTTAAGTGTCCTGCACTGGACTTTGTGCTTTATATTATTTAATCTATAAAATAGCCTCTTGATAAAGAAATTATTTTTCTTATTTTACAGAAACCAAAACTGAGATTTTGAGATGTTAAGTCACATTTAAAAAGTCTCAAGCTTATAAGTAGCAGGATCAGAATTCAAATTAAAAAAGCCTAGCAAACCAGTCTTTTAAATATTTATTTATATCAATTATATTTCTGGGAAAAAACATGACATCTTCCTGTCTTGGTACCTCTGACCTGTCTTCTTCATGTCTTCGACTTCTATAATTAGGGCAACATTCCTTGTCATACTTGCCAAATTCCTCTGAAGAGTTAGTTCTTGAATCTATCTGTTCAAATCCTGATTTCCTTCCACTTATTGAAATTGAGATGTTACCACTTACTGAACTTGATATATTAGCTGAATTATCTCTGTGCCTCATTAGCTCTTAATAACTGTAAGTTTGTTGTAAGGATTAAATAGTCACACAGCATTTAGCACAGGATCTGGCAAATAAAAGCTCAAGTAGATTTTGTTTCGTTTTGTTTTACCTTAATTTTATTCTCACCTTCATGGGCCTCTTAAATAAACTGCTTGAAAATTAACAGATCTTCCATCACACATTGTTCATAAAGCAGTGGAGAGAGTTCAACTTTCCTTTCTCAAATTATCACTTTAGTTTAGGTTCTTTGGAAAGATGAGATTATTAGTAAAAGAGGTAGCTATGTAAATGACGTAAATCAGAAGCTTAAATGTATAAAGTAACATCTTATAAACCTGGCAAGTGAATATTTCAGTAAAGCTAAATTGAACAGTTTATGGAAACAGCTAACACTAACACTGATATAGCACAATATGATAGAGAAAGGGACCCCTCAGAGTGTTTTATATATGTTAACTAATTTTATCCTTAGCATAAGCCTGTGAGGTACACACTATAATTATGCTCATTTTAGGGTAAGGAAACCAAGGTACATAGGTAAGTTACTTGACCAGCTAATAAATGGCAGAACTGGGATTCTAGATCAAGTCCTCTGGCTTCACTCTTTGTGCTCTTAACCACTGTGCTAATATTAACTATTCTTAACAACGCTGTATCTTAAATGCTGGATATATGGACTAAAAATAATAAAGTTTTCTATAAAGCTCAGGGTGTTATAAACATCAGTTACTGTCCTGAGGTTTAACCCAAGACATTATTATTTTAACTAGAGATAGCTGCATCTTTAATGGAAAGAGAGCTGGAATCCTACCCACTATCTAACATGACTTTGTCACTTTCTCTAAGATATGAGGAAATGTGTCATTGAAAACAATGAGAATCAAATATACAATATTTATGACCATGGGATTAAAAAATCTTTTGGTAGATGATCTGGATATTATGATACACTTTCCCTTTCCAATACAAAGCTTCATATTTCCCTCACTCAACAAATTCACTAATATTAGCCCTCCTTTCTTGGAAAATGTATCTCAAACAAGAGCAATCCCTGGAAGGTCTTATTCCAAGGAAATGAAAACAGGCAAAAAGAATGAGAAGATGTACAAAAGGGGAAAAAATATCTGAATGATATATATTCAAAACTAAAAGACATTTTTAAATACTTAGGAAAAAATGGTTACACATAGATAATATGAAATTCTTTATATGTCATGCAAAATTATTACACCTAGTGCTACAGCAGATTGGGATCTTGCCTTCAACTTTTATCCCTACAATGTTCCAGCTCCTTGAGGATTAATTAAGTGCAAAATCAGGAAGAATTTCTACTTTGGAATTTCTATTTTTCCTATAATATATTCAGACAAATCTATGTGTTTGCTGAGTTCAAGGATTAGTTTTTATCTTATTTCCTTTCCTTTCAGAAAGTTTTTTCCTTATGGATGTAAGAGTGCCTTCAAATATTTTTAATTTGTTGCTTCTAATATGCAAGGCTCTGGCAAGTGGAGGATAAACAGTGTGCTATAATTGGGACTAGATTAAATAGAGGTTCTTTGCTTGTCTGAAAAATTTCTCATCTGTGTTCTGTATAGCTAAGGTTATCTCCTAGGTAACTACCAGATAATTGATGTTTCTCTAACAGATTTTAAACATTCCTAAAATGTTCAGTTTTTAATAGTGTTCAACCAGAAGATAATTTTCTACCAGAAATCTTAAGTTTATTTACTTTTGAAATTCCAATCCCTGTGGTTTTACTAAACTTCTAAGGATTTTCAAGAGTCCCAGTCTTGCTTGTCATTATTTAGTTTCTTATGTTAGTGTTGCAAATCATATATATACATATATATATATATGTTTTTAATGTATGTATAATATATATTTTAAATATATATAATATATATTTGAAAGGAAAATGACATTGATTTACTTCTGTCTATTCACTTGTAATTTAAAAAGTCACAGTTATTTAAATACATGAACCACTTCTCAAAATTCATTCTACAAGATGCCATTTGATGAATACAAAGTAAAATTATTAATTTTTTGAAATTTGAATATATGAAGAGAATTTTATTTAAAGAAAATAACTTGTTGAGTTGTTCTTCAGGAAAATCAAACTAATACAATTTGTCGTAGCTTGTATTTATGCTTATAAAAATAAACTTTTGGGGCTTCCCTGGTGGCGCAGTGGTTGAGAATCTGCCTGCCGATGCAGGGGACAAGGGTTTGTGCCCCGGTCCAGGAAGATCCCATATGCCGTGAAGCGGCTGGGCCCGTGAGCCATGGCCACTGAGCCTGTGTGTCTGGAGCCTATGCTCCGCAATGGGAGAGGCCCGCGTACCACCAAAAAAAAAAAAAAAAAAAAACTTTTGAAAGTTTACTTTATTACATTGTTCTTGTTAACCTTAGTTTTATGCTGGGTAAAAAAAGCCAAATTATTCTTCTAAACCAAAGTATTTGATGGGAAAATACTCATAATTTATAGAAATTCACAACTAATATTCAGTCCTCTTCTCTTTCATTAATTGCTCTAACATTCCCCCAATTTATCAAAGAAGCAGTGATTACAGATATTAATTTGTCTCTGAAACAGTTCCAACAGGGGTGTGGGTTTCCCCACACCAACAAGCAATGCTCTGATGCGAGCTGGGTGTTCTACAATTCAACTCAACTTTGATACTACCTATCAGGAGATAGCATCAAATTCTACAGCTTAAGGGGTCAGTACCACAGACTGCCCCTACTCCTCACTTCAGAAGCCAGTTGCAAGCCCCGGTTATCACCTGTGCTTCTGAACAACTGCTTATAAATAAGAGATTCCCAGGACCCACTCCTTGTGTTTAAGAGCCACTCACAGAACTCAAACATTTTATGGAATAGATGCATAGGGTAGGGTATGAGAAAAGGGCAAGGAGCTTTCATGCTCTCTCCAGCATGCCACTCTCCCCAAATCTCCACATGTTCACCAACTTGGAAGCTTTCTAAACCCTGTCCTTTTGGGGTTTTATGGAGGCTTCATCACGTAGGCATAATTAATTAAATCATTGGCCACTGGCAACTGAACTCAATCTCCAGCCCTTCTTCCCTCCCTGTAGGTGGGACTGAAAGTTCCAACCCTCTAAACACACCGTTGGTTCTCCTGGCAACCAGGCACCCATCTTTAGGTTACCAAAGAGCTTTCCAAAAGTCAACTCATTAACATAACAAAAGACACGTTTTTAACTCCTATCATAGAAAATTCCAAGGGTTTTAGGAATCAGGAGCCAGGGACCATGAACAAATGTCAGATATATATGAGAAATAAAATCTGGTAATCTAAATGACCAAATGTATATTTCTTATAAATCACAATATCACAGATATACAGGGAAAGCCCCACCAGATACGTAAAACTGGCACAAAAGCACAGTTTCCATGAAGGAAAATTTTTCTATAAATATAATGTAAATTCATAATCAATAACCTACCACCTATATTTGTGAAATTTTATATGGTGTAAAACATAATATAGAGAAACCTCAAGTAAAACAGAGTTGGGAGACCAGAAGGAGAAGCTTTCATGCCCTATGACCATAGCAGGGCCCAAAAAGGAAGAAGAAAGACTTCCTTTTCTTGTCTGCCAAGAGTTTAGCTAATGTGAGACTGTCACAACTCAGCCAACCAAAAGTCAATATACTTCCAACTCTCAGTTCCTCCAATGGACTCTATTTACAAGAGCCCTCCCAACTTCCTTTTCCCCTCTTTAAAAGAGTTCTTTTCTCCTTGCTCTGCAAGGACTTGCACGTGGCTTGCCATAGTGGCGGAGCTCAAATTTCAATTCTTTGCTGATTCTGAATAAACCTGCTTTTGCTGGAGAAATAACTGGCTGTCTATTTGTTTAAGGTCAACAATGGTATTATAATGTAACAATAAATTGCTTATATACAATGAACAAGCCCATTATGCAGAAATAGTGCTCTTTAAGCCTAGTTTCCCTATGGTAGCTTCTGACCTATGACATATGTCGCTTCAAACTGCTGGAAGAAAGCCTACCACCCTTTAGCTCATTATAAGTTTTATTGCTGAGAATATATTTACTTATAATGAGCTCTTGAAAGAATGTTGGAGTGCTCTGTAGATAATCATATTAAAAAAACAATCAAATTTATAAGAAAGGAAGACAAATTATCTTGCATGTATTCTACATTTTCTCTATATCCATTCAGGGCAAAATTTTACTTTTTACTTTTCAAGTGTCCAACAGTTGTTGTGCACGGGTTAGAGTATTTGTATTTAGTCCTTTCCTCTCTGGGCTGTTCCTATTCAGTTTGGTATAAGGATTATATCTGTAAGACATTTTAGATATCTTCAGTAATATATCCTATTGTGTTTTTTCTCAAAATTTAATATTAGCTAATCTGAAGTAAACTAACTTTTTTAATTTTTAAGAAATGTCTGTTCCAAATTAACTGAAATGAAAAATTTGGATGTCAGATATATGTCAATGGGAAAAAAGGCAGGGCTTCCCTGGTGGCGCAGTGGTTGAAAGTCTGCCTGCCGATGCAGGGGACACGGGTTCGTGCCCCGGTCCGGAAAGAACCCACATGCCGCGGAGCGGCTGGGCCCCTGAGCCATGGCCGCTGAGCCTGCGCGTCCGGAGCCTGTGCTCCGCCACAACGGGAGAGGCCACAACAGGGAGAGGCCCGCGTACCGCATTAAAAAAAAAAAAAAGGCAAATAACATGAAAAAAGATATAATAACCCCAAAACACCCATATACAAAATTATTTTTCTATCTGTCTATGAAAATATCTCCTCACTGTAAAGGTATATATAACAGGAACTTTTATATATTTTTGTGATAATACTAATTGGTAACAATCTTTCTGGAGGAAAATCTACATAATGTATCAAAATTTTTTAATTATGATAACCTTTGATCCGTTTGTTTTACTCACAGGGATGTATAAAAAAGATTAGACAAGTGTAGAAAGATGTGTGCACAATCATCCAAACTGAATTTTTTCTAATAGTTAAAAATAGGATTAAGTAATCAATCTCTTACAGACATTAAAAATGAAGCAGTACATACCAAACAATTATCATAGAAAAATACCCAAGATAAGGTTATGAATAAAATATGTTAAAGAGGGTTACTATGTCTACTTCTCATTGCAACAAGTTTTACATCTTCACAGAGTGAAAGAGAGGGACTATGGAGCTGTGCTGCTCATGGGACATCCTGAGACATATGCTGCTGAAGTCACAACCAAGATATTTTTTGTAGTGGTTAGTTTTCTCAGCATTGTTAGGGTCAAGTAATGTCCTGTTCATTGATTCAGAAGAGTCTTAGCTGTGACCTGCACTAGATCCTCTGAGTCTCTGTTACTTTCTCTATCTCATCACTGGCCCAAGTAGTCCATGTTGCAGTGTCTGCCTTGGAATTACTTTTTTTTTTTTTTTTTTTTTAAGCACAGTGATTATCTGCCAAGGCCAATGAATAGCCCTATAAATTATATTTGCCTCCTTCAGTGGGAGTACTCACCAATAGCTGGATCCCGTCCTCATCACAGAGGGGTCAGGGAAGAATTAAGGGCTCTCTCATCTGCCTTAATAAATCAATGTATAATTCCCAATCAAGGGTGGCCCAGCCTTATTGGCTCAGGAATACATTTTGAGTTAGTTCCCTACACACCAATGAAGAAAGACAAAGAAAAGCTCCATACTTACAGGTTTATTCCTTAACCAAACTGGAATTTTCTGTAGTCTACTCCACCTCAAGGGCCGATAATATTCAGAGGTGGTGAGAATTCTAATTCTTCATATTCTCTTTTCTTCCTGTAGATTTCTGTAAAAAGGGGGTTTTCCCTATTACTTTTTGGTTTAGAATTGCTTATGTCAACTTCTGAGATCTCAATATCCATGACTTATACCAAAATTTGAAGTTTAGACTTTGTCTTTTGATATGTTATAGAGAACTTATAATTTTTACTCCCAATAATCAAAGATGGCAATATGTTATCCTTTTTAAGTGATGAAAATTTATCGATGGCATTATATTAATCTGGAAGATTGTTTTTCCAAACACATCAAAAACAACAATATAGAATCATGCACAGAATTTTGAAGAAATATTCAAAAGATTATTAAATGCAACATTTTGAACATATAAAGACCTCACTGAATAAGATTTACATATACCTTTTTGCATTTTGATAATGCAATCTCTATATATTAAACACAAAAGAATAAGCTATTATGTAACTTTATTTGTATTTCATTTTCTCTAATAAAGTCTAAGTTTGTTGTTGTCAGCAAAGAAACTAATTCACATTTCTCTGTCTTAACTGTTCCTAATTCATCAAAAGAAGCTATTTAGTGTATGGTTGCTGAATAAGTAGCAATTTCTGTCTATCTATATTTATTTTACTTTGTTATAGCTAAGTATATAACTATCTGTGTCTATAAAATGCCATAAGGGACATAAAAGTGGTACATACAAAACACTTTATGTATAAGAATAAATTATCTGTCTATATTACCCTAATCCTGGTTTGGTAAATTAAAGAAGGATGCAAATGCTTTGACACTCTTCTTGTAGGAGGTTGTGTCTATCTCCCTACCTCTTGAATATAAGGGCTCTGTGGCTACTTTGAGTAATAGAGCACTGCAGAAATGATGTTGTACCAATATCTAGTCAGGCATTAAGAGACTGGCAACTTTCATTTCCTCTTTTTCTTTCACTGCACTTTTTCTGAGAACCTTGTATAAGTCTGTCTATCCTACCAAAGAGACTACCTAGAGACGTCCTGAGACAAAAATATAAGGGAGTGGGGCCCAGCTGAGCCCAGTTTCCCACTGTCTTCATCAAGATGCCAAGTGTGTAACTGACACCATGTTGGACTTTCCAGCTGTCAGCCTAATTACACCAAGTGATACCAATTACAGTCATGCAATCCTTGGCCAAATCCCTCATCAAAATTTCAAAAGATATAATGAAATGGCTTTTGTTAAATCACTAAATTTTGGAATATCATGTTATGCATCAATAGATAACTGGAAACATAAGTTTGGGGTATATTAATGATGACAGAGAAGCCTTGAATGGACGGATGTATTAGGATATTATGGCTATTAAAATAAGACTAGTTATAGTTAATTTTTTTTTGTACACAGAACTGGCTACATAATTTTCAGGTCAGGCAAAATGAAAATGTGGGTTACCTTGTTCAAAAGTTATTAAAAATTCCAAAACAACAACAGTAGAGCATTAGACCAAGTACAGGGTCCTTCTGAGGGTAGGGTCCTTGTAACTGTACATGTCATATGCCCACAAAGCCCACTTGTACATGAGCTTTAAAGTATTTATATGTAGACATAAAATTATCCAGTTATGTAATCATACTCCCTGTGATACACTAGAAGCAGTTTAATTATATTCAATTAATGTTAAAAACACTCTTTAGCATCCAGACAATATATCATCAAATAACTTAACTTTAACTGTTATGACCATTTCCTTTAGGTATCAGTATAAGCCTTCAGTTATAAAGGCATAGAGAGAACCTTCTGTTATAGCTAAGAAAACAAGGATAGAATTAGAATATAAATAAAACACAGAAAAGATTATATTGACCAGACATACATTCATTGGAAATGTAACTGTATTTTCTTAAAAAAGTATATTGTTCAATGAGTGGCTCAAAATATTGCCTTTGAACACCTCCATCCAATGACTCTGAACTATAACATTGAATTTAAATTATATGCAGCCATGAACATATTTAAAGGTGTTCTGTCCTTTAAATATTATATTTTCTTATTTGTTATTCGGTATTTTATGATGTCAGAATGGTGTATTGTGTATCTAAAGGTCTTAAAACTTTACTCATACTAAATCCCTTTCTGATTCCATATACTTGTGTTTACTTGCTGTGCTGATTTTATGTTCAGCACCAGCTTTGTCATCAATCCCCTATATTACTCTGCCAGACTACCCTACCTCTGACATTAGATTTTGCATGAAGTTACAAAACAAAGAAACAAAACAAAACAAAACACCCATTATTTTATAGTTACTTACTTCTTCAGAATCTATGTAATCTTTCAGAATTCTATCTCTAAATGCCTGAGAGATACAAGTGTGCAATATTAGTTTAAAATAGATCTTTTCTGTTAGGAGATTTGGGAAAAATCCAACAACAACAAAGCTTATTCCCCTAAAAGTATATACACAACCAGCCAAGTAGTGAGAACATTCTAGCATGCTAGCATGGATTATATCCTGCTGTTATTCTGTTTCCTGTTAACTTATTTCCCAAATAGGCAGATAAGAAGGAACCCATAGGAGTAATTTTATATTTTTTGCCTCCTGGTTACAGAATTTCTAGTAAACTATCTTCTTTTAATTTAAAACCCTTTATTTTTCTCCAATTAAAATCACAATCAATATACAAAATCCAGGTACACTGTGGAAATATTGGAAAACTGAAATGAGTAAAATATGAAGAAACATCCACTCTTTCATTAACCATGTTTCAATAATTATTACTTGATGCATATTTTATCAGAATGTGTTCTATGGATATAGAGTAAATAAATATACTGTTTGAAAAAACATTTCAACCTTATAATACATTGTGATTATACCTAAAAGTAAGTGTTCATTTAGCATATCATTTAATGACTACATATGTAAATGCACTATTTATTTAACACATGTTACTATTTTATGCTTATAAATATATATATGTGTATATATATACACATACATACACATATCTATCTGAAAAGATGCAGGTAGTCCTTTGCTAAGAAATGCAAGTATATCTTTAGAATATCTTCTTCAAAGTGTGAAAATCTTGGGCAAAAGTATACATATTTTTTATGTTTTTTAAACATATTATCCAATTGACCTCCAACATGGGTTTCAATTTTTTTCTTTTTAAATATTTAACAAAATCATTAAAATTAAATATTTTGCATACAATTTATATCATTATTATATATTGTAATTATTTTACATAAATGCCCTTATTAAACTTGTAAAAAACCTTATGAGATTGGTTTTATTCTTATTCCCATTTTATAAAAGTACAGTACACGGGCTTCCCTGGTGGCGCAGTGGTTGAGAATCCGCCCGCCAATGCAGGGGACACGGGTTCGTGCCCCGATCCGGGAAGATCGCACATGCCGCGGAGTGGCTGGGCCCGTGAGCCATGGCCGCTGAGCCTGCGCGTCCGGAGCCTGTGCTCCGCAATGGCAGAGGCCACAGCAGTGAGAGGCCCGCGTACCACAAAAAAAATAAAAATAAAAAAAAATAATAAAATTACAGTACAGAAAGTTTGAACAATTTGCTCATGGTTACACTGCATTGTAATGGGAAAGTGAGTGATCTGTGATTTAAATCTATCTTTAGGCTTAATCCAGAGACTATACTAAGACTAAGACTCTGGCTTAATCCAGAGTCTATAGTCTTATATACTTAGGTATATTTATAATACATAAAATTTTTATATAGTAAGATCATGAAAACATTGTAATAAGACACAGAAAACTTGATGTCAAACTTGATATCAAATCTACCAGAAATCATTGCACATTATTCCTTGCCACTAGTGGTTTTACCTCCACACTAATTCAGCTTCTCTGAGAAAGCAAGTATGTTGCTACTAGATAGTCATTAATACTAGGTGTTTAAGCGTCTCTTAGAGCTTTTGTGATCCCAAGCTTAGGAAATGTGCTTTGATGAAAGATAAATAGTGGGACATTATTTTTAATATGAACAGAATGTTTTTTCTACTATGGTCAGTTTTAAGCAAGCATTTCTTTCCTTTTGCATGGCATTTATCTCACTGGATTTTTATTACATTGTTATCTGCTTCTAGGTATTTCTTCTCCACTACACTGAAAGTTACTTAATGGTAACTTTCATTGGATCCCAGTACTTGTCAGACTGCCTATTATACATTCATGTTTTCATTTATTGATTTGATAAATATTTATTTAGCACATATTATTTGACTACAATATGGTTGACAGAGGGGATTAAACAGAACACAAGAAAACAAGCCTTGTATACTTGCTGGTCTCGTGCTTTAGTGGAAATGATAAATCAACTAATAAATATGTAAGTTACCCAAGTATATTCTTTGAATAAAATAAATTGACTCACCAAGCAAGTTGCTATTGACTAAATTAGGAAAAGTCCTGGGTGTGATGAAAGCTTTTTGACCAGATGTCCAAGCTCAAGGACTGATCTGATATGCAGTCTTGTGGTCATATATGCTGGGGGGAGAGGAGTGGGGAGGTGGAGGGGGGCTATATTAGACAGCATAGTCAAGAAAAGCTCCTCTAAAGTATAGCCTTATCAGAGTCCTGTAGCATGATAAGTAGCTCACTTGAGAAAACAAAGGTAAGAACACTCTGCACCAAGGGAACAGAAAGCACAAAAGTCCTAAGAAAGGCACGAAAGAGCTTGATGTAACTTAAACTAATAGGAGAAGACAAAAGAGACTGGAAAGTAGTCAAGGTTTAAGCTAGATGGGGAGATTCATGAGATGAGAGGTTGGAAATGAAAGCAGAAGCAAGTTTATTCAGGTATTGCAGGCTAAGAAATTTAGATTCTAACAAAAGTAAATAGACAAGGAAAAGCTTTAAGGGGAGACAAAGGTCTATAATTTACAATCTAACTTACAATTTTTAAAATATCACTCTGACCTCTCCACTTGAATAGATTGGAGGGAACGGTATTTGTTGAAAAGAAGACCATTTGAGAAGTTGTTTCTGTAAACCAGGCTGATGCAATTGTGGTTTGAAATAAGATGGAAATAGTGGAGGTGGTGTTGGAGAGAAAGAAAACTTTCCTCTATGCTTCTAGGTTCTTCTGGCTGGTCTAAGAATTAAATTAATAACTGGAGAAAATAAAATTTAATTTTGCACATACAGGAACCTTGCATACATAAGAAGTTTAAATACAGAAAGGTAAAAGGAAGTAGATATTCCATCCTGAGCTAAGGAATGAGATAGGGTCCTAGGGCTTCCAAAGACAGGAAGGTCATTCACGAGACAATTAGAAGAGGGGCAGATATTTGGAAATTAGTTGTTTGCCCTGCCATACAGATGGGGCCATTTAAATAAAATTTATATCTGGTAATAATACTCTTTCTGGGAAAAATTCCCAATTTAAACTCTTATGGATGGTTAAGGGAGGGGCAGTAGTTTTTCTTGAGCCTATAGGATCTCCACTGCTTTTAGTGCAAAATAATTCACATGCCAAAGTAGCACCTCTTGGGTAGGCCTGTTCTGAAGCCCTACAATGGCGTAAAAGAGTGTATTTGAGATATATTTTGTAGTTAGAAATTATACAGTTCTGTGAAGTTTAAATGGTTCTTTGGTTCTCTATAAATTTTGAACTCC
Organism: Kogia breviceps; assembly: GCF_026419965.1. Taxonomy (NCBI): domain Eukaryota; kingdom Metazoa; phylum Chordata; class Mammalia; order Artiodactyla; family Physeteridae; genus Kogia; species Kogia breviceps. The sequence goes on from NC_081315.1 coordinate 39,268,790, forward strand.
TGAAAGAACCATTTTTTAAACTATCTTTCAATGCCTTATGTCTATAATAGTACCATACCAAATAGAATGCTCAAAGACTGCTTAAAAAGAAAGAATGTTTCTTCTGGATAATAAATATCAAAACTTATCTGTAACTAAAGCTTCTCCTTGGCCCATACATACATATCTTAATTTTCATTCCTTAATCAGCACATTCCATTCTCTTTCTTCCATTTCTCACACAAAAATGTTCATTGCAGCTCTATTTACAATAGCCAGGACATGGAAGCAACCTATGTGTCCATGAACAGATGAATGGATAAAGAAGATGTGGCACATATATACAATGGAATATTACTCAGCCATAAAAAGAAATGAAACTGAGTTATTTGTAGTGAGGTGGGTGGACCTGGAGTCTGTCATACAGAGTGAAGTAAGTCAGAAGGAGAAAAGCAATTACTGTATGCTAACACATTTATATGGAATCTAAGAAAAAAAATGTCATTTAGAGACTAGGGGTAGGACGGGAATAAAACACAGACCTACTAGAGCATGGACCTGAAGATATGGGGAGGGGGAAGGGTAAGCTGTGACGAAGTGAGAGAGTGGCATGGACATATATACACTACCAAACGTAGGGTGGATGGCTAGTGGGAAGCCACTACATGGCACAGGGAGATCAGCTCAGTGCTTTGTGACCACCTAGAGGGGTGGGATAGGGAGGGTGGGAGGGAGGGAGACACAAGAGGGAAGAGATATGGGAACATATGTATATGTATAACTGATTCACTTTGTTGTAAAGCAGAAACTAACACACCATTGTAAAGCAATTATACTCCAATTAAGATGTTAAAAAAAACTTAATTGAGTTCCAATAGAAAAAATTAAGGAATTTTATGTTTCAGACATTAAGTTATATGTTGAAACTCAAAATAAATAAATCTTGTGCCCTTTTTCTCAAGGAGTTCATAATCTACAGGGAAACAAAACTTGTAGAATTTAATTATATATAATTATGTTTTCTTCAATATTGGCTTGTTGCAAACCAAAATATCTGAGAAAAGATTGAACATTTTAAAAAATCTATTTTAAGGTACTGGACTGCTGCCAGAAAAGACAGAACTTGCTGAGGTAAAATTCTGGAGAGACGGAAAAGCCAGAGAGAGCCCAATATTTGACGCTACTTTTTCTCTTGAGGTATTGGTCTATTCAAAAGCCATGATTAATGTGCTGAGAAGCTTGACACAAAGAAGTAGCAGCTGAGATTCTGAGAACCAGAGCACCTGGAACAGAGTTGTTGACAGTTTCATACATCTGGGGTAACAAAAATTTGAGTTTAGTGCCTGCCAAGAAGGAGAAACTCTGAAATAAACATCCCATGCTTTCTGCTATGATCATGAAGGGATACACACGAAAAGAGTAAATGTGGAGCAGAAATTGAACAATTTGAATTAATCCTAGATAACAAACAAATCACCCTAAATATTGATAGCTTAAAACAACAATCATTATGTAGGTTGGCAACTTGGGCTGGGTTTGCCTTGGCTTACTGCAGTGAGTGGACAGTTAGACTGAGGCTGCATCATCTAAGAAGTCCTCATTCATATGACTGATGTTTGATAGGCTGTCAGCCAGGCTGTCTGGGTTATTTTCTAGATGTCTTCTCTAATAAGCTACTCAAGCTTTCTCACACTGCGAAGGTTGGGTTCCCTTCGGCAAAAAAAAAAAAGCTCATGGACAATATGCAAGTACATTTCAAGTTCTCTTTATACCCTATTTATTAACATTCTGTTGGCCAAAAGCAAATCATATTGCCAAGCCTAGATTCAAAGATTAAATAAATAGATTCCATATCTTGATGAGAAAAGCTACAAAGAGTTTGTTGCCTTTTTTCTTTCTTTTTCGTCTATCACATTTTACAAGGGTAGGTCCAAATTGAAGACAGATGGTTAATCCCTGATTTGATTAAGGTGATTTCCCCTGGCTGAATTAGCTCTACAATTTTTCATATATAGTATCTGGTACTCATATCTGGTACAAATAACATGACACCAAAAATACTTGTTAAGTGAAAGCCAAAAAGAAAAATTAACAATAGAGGGCTTCCCTGGTGGCGCAGTGGTTGAGAGTCCGCCTGCCGATGCAGGGGATATGGGTTCGTGCCCCGGTCCGGGAGGATCCCACGTGCTGCGGAGCGGCTGGGCCCGTGAGCCATGGCTGCTGGGCCTGCGCGTCCGGAGCCTGTGCTCCGCAGCGGGAGAGGCTACAGCAGTGAGAGAGGCCACGTACCGCGCAAAAAAAAAAAAAAAAAAAAAATTAACAATAGAAACAGGTTACAGGAGATCCAAATATTGTTAATATTCTCAGATTCTTAAATAATTATAAATATTCAAGAAGTAAAATTAAATCAAATTATCAAAATTTTAAAAATACAGAGAAAATGAGGTACTTGTCAATTTTCAATATTCTAGACAAAATCTGATGGCTGTGAATAAAATGTCCTTGTTTCCTAGACTCAGGAGAGAGAAACTGTTAGGCCCAGTGACAATATTTAAAGAACTATATAATTCATAAATGACACTCAGCACTTAAAAAAGTCTCCAGAAAACTCCTGTTTTTAGTCCTAGTATTTTACGTCTCTAGTTTTGTTCACTATACAGCAGAGGTGTTAATAATTAATTAATCATATTATAATAAAGATATATAATCAACACTTATTTTGCACCAATGTAAATAAAATCAACCAAAAAGGGAAAAATGTAACAAAAGGTATCACAAAATCATTGAATAACTATTTGATTAAATCTGTCTTAAGGAAGAGAAATAAACCAAAAAAGAAATGAAGAAAAAAGTGAAAAACTGTCATCTTGTCCTCCTCACCTCTTTTGCCTTACATCATGACTAACAAACATATCATATACAAAAACATATCATATATAAAATATGTCATACTAATGTCCAAAAAGAATCATATTCCTCAAGCCTTATATACTAAGCCATGAAAAATTTTTAAAAATGCCTAAAACCTTTGCATTCTGAATAAAGCCAAGGAAAGTAAGAATATCTTGTTTCTAGCTATATCAAATCAAACTCAAATATCATACAATCAGAATTTATAATTTCCAGGTAACAAACTGAACTTGAGGTTTTGCCTTTAAATTCTGCCTGGGTATTTTTTTCTTTAATAAATTTATTTATTTATTTTTGGCTGTGTTGGGTCTTCATTGCTGTTCTCGGGCTTTCTCTAGTTGCAGCGAGCGGGGGCTACTCTTTGTTGCAGTGCGTGGGCTTCTCATCGCGGTGGCTTCTCTTGTTGCAGAGCACAAGCTCTAGGCACACGGACTTCAGTAGTTGTGGCACGTGGGCTCAGGAGTTGTGGCTCTCAGGCTCTAGAGGGCAGGCTCAGTAGTTGTGGTGCATGGGCTTAGTTGTTCCACAGCATGTGGGATCTTCCCAGACCAGATCTTTGAACCCGTGTCCCCGGCATTGGCAGGCAGATTCTTAACCACTGAGCCACCAGGGAAGCCTGCCTGGTATTTTTATTCAGGAAACCACTGTTACAATAATTGGTCTTGGGCTTCCCTGGTGGCGCAGTGGTTGAGAGTCCGCCTGCCAATGCAGGGGACGTGGGTTCGTGCCCTGGTCCGGGAGGTTCCCACATGCCGTGGAGCGGCTGGGCCCGTGAGCCATGGCCGTTGAGCCTGCGCATCTGGAGCCTGTGCTCCGCTACGGGAGAGGCCACAACAGTGAGAGGCCCACGTAACGCAAAAATAAATAAATAAATAAATAAATAAATAAAATTGGTCTCTCCTCCAAGGACTCAAGTAAAAACTTAACTCAGAGCTCAAATTTGTCTTTGAGTTTTCTTTGACACCGGTTATTTATAAATATTTAGAACAGCACACACAAATGTAGCAGATGCTATTTCCAAAATCCATTGAGGCCTAGCAGGTGTTGTGCTATTCTCTTAGTGGTAGTGGATACAAGATGAATTTATCCATCTTTTACTAAGGGGATATTCTAACACATTTCAGACCAAAAACTTCACTGAAATACAAGCCCTTGAAATTTCATAGGCTTTATCTGCAACCCCCAGAATTTTGTATGTTCCTAATGTATTTATGGTCTCTATTTCTTCAAGCTCACCATCTCCTATCAGCAGAATGTCATTAATGTAATGACCAGCTTGAGGTCTTTGATCTTGCTAGATGAGCAACTTCCCCGTGAATTAAATTAGGACAGCAGAGAAGTTGATGTAGACAGATATGAGAGTGAAATGTTACTTCTGTGCATGACAGATGAACACAAGCTGTCACTACCTTTATCTGCTTATTGCTTGTAGGGGCTGGAGGTGGGAAAAGATGACTAGATAACAGTTCTTTTTCTTTTTAACTGGTTGTTGTTTTGGACGATTTTAATTCTCTTCATTAATTATATTTTGACAGAACTCCAATTAGAATCACTACCTGATTAAGTTTGCAATCCAATGTCACTCTTCCAGAACCCTCTGTCATTGCTCAGGATAAACCAACAAATAAAGGGAATATGAATGGAATCACTAAAGTTGCATTTTAGTCTCTGATTGTGGCACCAACCTCTGTAATTTACCCATGTGACATGAATCTATAATTTGAAACATTGCTTTAGCTTTACTATCCTGGTAAAGAGGGCTAAAGCCAGGGCTCTTTTTCACACAATAGCTGTTAACTCCATTTATCAGATATGGTTTGACACGTATGTCTATTCCAACTGCTTATTTAAGACCTGCCTGGAAACAAAACGGAAACATGGGACCCAAAAGACATATGGTGAAATGGTTTCGGTGAAAACTTCACGAATTATTTGATCTCTGAACTCTAACATAAAGCATTCTGTATCTCTAGTTGAAGGCAGAGTCCCATAGATTCTGAAAGTTCTTATGCCAGTTTCTCTAGTGCACAGCTGCTCTCAAACATGACTGCTAGACTCTTTGGAGAAGACTTGGAGGAAGATTTAGAATCTTCTGGTGGAAATAATACTCAGTCTGCCAACAGGGCAAAATTGACCCCAAGTACCAGAATCGCCTTTCTCTCCTCTTCCATATTCTAGTCCTGCAATTCCTCACTATCTTGGTAGTTCTTTGATGCTTTTAAGAGGATATTTTCGTATATTTTGTCCACTAATTTCTGTAGTCTTTATCAAGAGTTTAGTCCAAAATTACTAAATTTACCAACACCTAAAGTACCTCTCATTTTGCCACTGGCAGAGCCCATTAACAATTACCAGGAAATAAAAATAGAATCTGGGTAGTAAAATAAAGTCTGACCTTTTTTTTTCCTTTGTGTGTAGTCTAGCTTCACTTGCTCACAGGGTGCCGCGTTCACAGGCGTCGCAACAGCCCTTCACACCCGAGTTCCTAATGGGAAACAGCAGCGCGAGGACTTCAGCTCAGCGGGCCGTGCGCAGAAGTGCTGCGCCCGACACCTCGATTCAAGATGGAGGCAGCAGCGGGCTGTGAGCAGAGACGCTGCACCTGGCACTGCGCTCTGGAGTGAGCACAGCTGTGCCTGCCCAGCGAGAACTGCACTCCTTCCCCTCTGAGGAAAGCCTTCTAAGGCAGCCCCGCCCACAGCCTATCGGGGAGCGTGTGCTCTAGAGTCTGACCTCGCACTTCTCCGTTCTCTGATTAAAGAATAGTTTTCCTTTGCTTCTGAACAAACTCAGTCGGGTTCTGTTGGCCAGAACAACACTGCGCAGAAGGGCTCTTGTTGGAGACCAGCTCGAGAGGGTTGATAAAAAAATTTTAGCACCCCAGGTGGGATGGACCATGGCCTTTTAGCCTGCAGCTATGCACTAGACTCTGGGTTCATCCCAGCTCCAGTGGGAAGGTGACTGAGAAGTGCGAACAGGAAAAGGCCCAGGTCATGAAAACAACCTGACAAAACAGAACGAGGAGACAGGATCCAAGTTCAAGAAAAGACACTGAAGGGCTTCCCTGGTGGCGCAGTGGTTGGGGGTCCGCCTGCTGATGGCGGGGGACGCGGGTTCGTGCCCCGGCCTGGGAGGATCCCGCGTGCTGTGGGGCGGCTGGGCCCGTGGGCCATGGCCGCTGGGCCTGTGCGTCCGGGGCGTGTGCTCCGCAGCGGGAGGGTCCACGGCGGTGAGAGGCCCGCGTACCACAAAAAAAAAAAAAAAAAAAAAAAAAAAAAAAAAAAAAAGACACTGAAGACCCCTGAGTGCAAAATGGTCCCAAGGTAGGGATATAACTGGCCGGTGACTTGACCTCTTTCTGTCAGTGCTAGTTTCTCTGAAGTAAGCTGGGGAGCCTTGTGAGTTGCTCTCAAAGGCTGTGGGAACTGAGGGTGTACAGGCAGTATGGTACCGCAGGTCAGGCTAAAAACCACAGGCAGGTGTGGTATTATCTCAGAATGCTGTTACTGCTTATATTTTGCTTAATGGTGATGATCTGCCCTGTATTGTGCCTGTTAAACATCTTACATTCTGTCCCTAGTCTGAGAGGAGGGAGTCACTTTGTGGACTGAGCAACCATGGTGGTCACACTGCAAAATGCTCTTGCCTCACTGCAAAATGAGTCTGATTGCTGGGTCTATAGTGAAATGGTTCTCCTCTGGACTTTCATGACAAATTGACCCAATAAGCACCTGGCTTACTCTTTATACTCTTTAGCTGCTAGTGTCTGTATTGCATTTGTGGTATTTGGTTGCAGTGCACCTCTACGTATGTCAGGGATATCACGGAAGAGGGACAGATCAAGATCGAAAGGGTCGTGCAGGGTATGTAGGGGTGGAGTGTTTGGTCAGACCACTCAAGATGGCTGTTCTCTTGCTCTTTGCATGTCTCCTGCTTGACCAGTCCCTGCTTCACTTACACCCTACTCACATGAATGTTCTTGTCCCCTGCCCCAGCTAGTTCTAATTCTTAGGCCAGAATAGCTCCACTTGTTAGTTTAAAGGGAAAACTCTGCCCTTGTGATGGTCGTTAACCTGAGGGTCAGGGAAGGATGCACCCCAGCTGTTCAGTTCCCTGGTAACAGATGAGCCAACCTGATGTCAATTCCAACTATAAATGGTAGCCTCCTTCTCCCCTGAGTAGCCAAGATCGCTGCCATATCCTGCCTGCAGTCTGCTGTACACAGTGAGGTATTGCTCCAGGTCCTTTGGCCGCAGGTGTGTAAGATCCCCTATCCAATGAATTGTTGATGTCTCTGTCACTGTTCCTGGGCTCTTTCTTTGGTCTGAAGGCTGGGCAACTACAAGGCTTGTAGGTCTGTGGGCTGCAGCCCCACAGCAAGGTAGCGGCATGTTTACCTCTGTGCTCCATTGCCAGGCTCAGTGGTGCCTCTTTCTGTAAACAGAAGACAATCCTCAAATTTATTTACTAAAAATGTGGAGTTTGCTCTTGCAGTAGATCACGCACTCAGTGCTCTTATCATCTTGTATATTTTCCCCCAAAATTAAAAAAAAATTATAAACTAAACCAACAGAAAACTAGAATATAAATTGCTCGTACTTCATGGTACTTCAAGATCCCTTGTGCTTAGAAAACTGGTGCTTCTAGCTAAATCAGATCTGTGAAATGTGTGGGCTTTTTTTTTTTCTTTTATTGCTGGTTGTGTTGTGTTATGTTTTGGTTTTACAGCCAACAAACTTGAGATACTGTTTCAACTATTCGTTAAAGCCACATTAGCAGAAATTTGTAAAAGGGGACTAAGTTTATATTTGAACCACTTTAATATGCTTTCTTTTAGAATAGAAATCTATTTTCAAATAATTTGCATGCAACATGTGCTGTGCTTAATTTAATGCATAATAAAATAATCCAATATAAAATAGAGCCAATTTTACTCTTTAGGGGAAAAAAGATGCAAATCTAGAAGAATCATGGATATAGTATCAAGATACTGATTCAGCTAAATGAGGTAGAGACTCAAACGTGCCTAAACAAAATATAATTTTCTCTCTTTGTCACTAAAAGACCAAGATAATATGGCTTTACATATTTCTTGTGGCCTGAAGTCCTTCTCTCTTCTTGTAAATCCATCTCTAGGATATTTCCCTGATCAGCAGAATCTAAGATGTTTCAAAATTAAGGGGAAGTTTCTCTCATAATCTTAAGGAAGAATTAGCTGAAGATCTGACCTAGAATCTGACTTTGGGAGTTGCTGTATTACAGCATATATTAAATTCACCATCTAATCTAGTCAGGTCATTATGTGAAATGCTTGATTGAAAGAAGTCCCAAGGAAAAATGGACTTTTTGATATATTTGGCTGACTGGTTAATCTGAATTCTAAGCACCTCTGAGTCTTCCTTGGAAGCAGAAGAAACAAGTTCTCTGTTAAGAATGAGGCTGTTTAGTCACTGATTAAAGAATCTGTAAGGAACTCATTTGAGGTAATTACCTTGCAAGTTAATGTCAATCTTTTTATGACTAATCTCTACCACCTTTCTGACTTTTTGAGTCAAAACTCATCCTGTCTCAGATGGATAAGAATTAAATCTGAACTCTGGTAAGATTTATATACCAAAATATTTGCAAGAATTTTATGATTTGTGATAGAAACCTGGTAATTATATGTGGAAATGGATACTGATGATACTGGACCAAGGAGGAAAAAAATATGATTGTCTGTTGGACTGAATCTACTGATAGAGCACATTTGGTAATGAATCTGGATTTCATGCACTAGCTCATTCATCAGAGAGTAGATTTCAATTTTTAGTCAAGCTGTTAATTAAAACTTGCATTTATGTGCAGGCTGTGCTAATTCAAGCTAAGCTGCAAAAATTTATTAATAAAATGTAAATATTATAAAGTGTTAAGATAACAAATTTGGAGCAGATTTAAAGTGTTCTACCCAATCAGCAAGTCTTCAATTATGTCTAACTGAGAGGGCTCAAAGAATACTTTATTTACCATCACTGAGATATGCATTGGTGAGTAGGTTACCAGCATCTCTGAAATGTACTACTGGGATTGTCGTCTGTAGGGTGGAAATGAAGATGGGAGAGGCTGCCATTCCCTAATTTTAGTGAAGGTGTCAGAATGCCAGAATGTCAGAAAGTGGCAGTAATCAATTCCAAGAAGCAAGAAGTTGATGACCATAATTGATATAGAGGTAAGAATGGCATTCAGAATAGCTAGCAAACAGGGATCTTTGGTGTAGTTAAAAGAAGCTCTAGAACTTAAATATAAAGACATCTCTCTTAACTTGAATTCATTCCCTAAAACCCAAGACTGAGACAAAATCTAAGGTGTATAACAGGATTTAGTTCCAGGAAATAAATAAATAAACGAAAAGCCACAAGATGAATATGTCCATTTCCCTACTTCTATTCAGTATTGAGTATTTTTCTGGGCACATTAATAATGAGCACAAAGAAATAAATGTATTGATCATAAAGGGATTAATAAATCTGGGAAAGTAAATATAATGAAGAAATCAAAGGCCTAAGAACCAGACAACCCAAAAGTTTGGAGGTTAAAGAGTTTTGGAGAAACCAGAAAAGGAGTTGGAGAAGGAAGGGTCAGTAAGGTAGGAGGGAAACAGAGTGTGGTGTCTACCAATACAAGGGAGCTATGATTTTCAATGAGAAATGAGATCAAACATAACAAAAGCTACTTACAGTTCAAAAATAAAGGATATTAACAAGATGGAGGTCATGAAATAGGTAAAGGAACTTTCTGTGGAGTGGTGGGAAAAAGTCAAAATGGTAAGAATTCAAGAAAGAATGGGAGAAAAACAATGAAGACAGAATTAGGATTAGCATACAATTTATTATTTAATACAGGACAGTTTTCTTCAGGAAAAACCAAACTGTGACTAACTCAGATAAACTAAGATGAATGATTCAGCCTAGGGAGAACACACAACTGTTTCACTGATTTTTCTTTAAAGGAAAGAAAGTAAGTATGGTAGCAGCAGGAGGAAGGAGTGGAGTTCAGAAATATGTGTGTTTTTGTTGTTTTCAGATGGCTGAGGGAAATACATGTTTGAATGCTAATGGGGATGAATCTGTAAAGGGTGAAGAATTATAGATACATGGTAGAATTGCTGGGGTATTGCCAGGAGTAGTCAAGGAATGATATCTACTGAACAAAAGGATGGCTAATGGACAAGGTAGAAGCATGAATAATCCATTCATAATAATAGAAAAGGTAGAATGTTGGGCACAGGTACTAGTTGGGAAGATGTGGTGGAGGCCTGTGGAAGTTTTCACTAAAACAGTAGTTGAAATCATTACCTAAAAATAAAAATAGTGGATAAAGTCTTTCATCAGGGTAAAATAGATGTGTTTAATGCAGTCAATAAAGTTTTAATTAATATGATGGGATGTGTAATTAACCATAAAATATTGAAACCTAATTCATCTTATAAAGCAAATAATACTTTCTATAGATTGAAGAAAAATGAAAATATAACACTAGAGATAATATTGTAAAATATACTTGTATCACAAAAATATATTAACATCTTTTCTATAAAGAGAATTCTTTTAAAAACTAAGGAAAACATTGCTATAAATATGCACCTATCACATAAATAATGCTAATAAAAATTACAAAAGAATACTAAATGCTAATGAAAAAATGGCAAAAGAATTGTAAATATAATCAATCACACTAGTATATAAAAACATTTCTAAATAAAATACATATTTAAATGGCAATAATCTTTTAATAAGTTACTTTGGTCAGGGCATGCAAACACAAAACTCACAAATTGCTGGTAGGTGATTAAGTTGGGGAAAGTTCTGAAATCTTAGCAATAACACCTGTAATTTTCTTTCTTTTTTTTTTTTTTTTCAGTACACAGGCCTCTCACTGTTGTGGCCTCCCCTGTTGCAGAGCACAGGCTCCAGACGTGCAGGCCCAGTAGCCATGGCTCACGGGCCTAGCCGCTCCACGGCATGTGGGATCTTCCCGGACCGGGGCACAAACCTGTGTCCCCTGCATCGGCAGGCAGACTTTCAACTACTGCACCACTAGGGAAGCCCAACACCTGTAATTTTTGATGGAATAAATTCACCTGTAGGATTTTGAGACGAAGAAAGTAACCTAAGATGCACACAATTACTTCTTTTCTAAGGAAATTATTTATACCACTCTTTACAATTGTAAAAAATCAAAAATAATCAATGTTTAACAATAGGAAATGGGTAAAATAATTGTGTATCAATATATTAGACTATTCTACAATTTAAAAATACTTAATGACATGAGAAAATGCTTACAGTGTGTTATGAACTGATTTGTATACCCTCAAATTTCATGTTTAAGTCCTAACACCCAGTGTACTTTAGAATGTGACTGTATTTGAATTACCTCTTTGAAGTAAGCCCTTCAGAGGGGTAATTATGGTAATTTAAAGAGGTAAATGAGGTCATATGGGTGAGTCCTAATCTAATACTGCTAATGTCCTTATAAAAAGAGGGAGAGACGCCAGGGATGTGTGAGCACAGAGGAAAGGTCATGTGAGGATGAAGTAAGACTTCTGCAGTCTGCAAACCAGGAAGCCTCAGGAGAAATCAAACTAATCGACCTCTTCATCTTGGACTTCCCAGCTCTAGAACTGTGAGAAAATATATGCTTACTGTATGAGCCACCCAGTCTGTGATATTTTGTTACGGCAGCCTGAGCAAACACAATACAGTCTTTTGTCAAATTTTAAAAATGTTAACTATCGGGCTTCCCTGGTGGCGCAGTGGTTGGGAGTCTGCCTGCCGATGCAGGGGACGCGGGTTCGTGCCCTGGTCAGGGAGGATCCCACGTGCCGCGGAGCGGCTGGGCCCGTGAGCCATGGCCGCTGGGCCTGCGCGTCCGGAGCCTGTGCTCCGCAACGGGAGAGGTCACAGCAATGAGAGGCCCCGCGTACAGCAAAAAAAAAAAAGAAAATGTTAACTATCACACTATCAAAGTGTGGTCACAACTTTCAAAATGCTTTATTTATTCTTTCCAACTATCTATCTGAGATCTAGATTAAAGTATAAGTCAATGAAGGAAAGAAGAAAGAAAATGAAGGAAGAGGGAGAATAGGATAGGTGTACAGATTTATAAAATACATATCAAGATTGTAAGAATTAGAGATGGATTATAAATTGTTTTTTTATTTTTTATATAATTTTCTATTGTAAGTATAGTTGATTTACAATAGTGTTAATTTCAGGTGTACAGCAAAATGGTTCAACAAAAATCAGATTATTTTCATTATAGGTTATTACAAGATATTGAGTATAGTTCCCTTTGCTATACAGTAAATGTTCATTGCTTATCTATGTAATGTATAGTAGTTTGTATCTGCCAATCTGTTCTCCTAATTTATCCCTTATCTCCTCCCTTTCCCCTTTGATAACCGTAAGTTTTCTATGCCTGAATGTGTTTGTTTTGTATATAGATCCACTTGTATTATATTTTAGATCACATATAAGTGATAACATATAATGCTTGTCTTTCTGACTTATTTCACTTAGTATGATAATCTCTAGGTCCATCCATGTTGCTGCAAATGGGAATACTTCATTCCTTTTAATGGCTAGGTAATATTCCATTGTATCTGTATACCACATCTTCTTAAACCAATCATCCATTGACCATCACTTGGGTTTTCTCCACATCTGGATATTGTAAATAGTGTTGTATGAACAATGGGTTGCATAAATCTTTTCAAATTAGATTTTTCATCTTTTTGGGATATATGCTCAGGAGTAGGATTGCTGGATCATGTGGTAACTCTGTTTGTAGTTTTTTAAGGAACATCCATACTGTTTTCATAGTGGCTGCTCCAATTTATATTTCCATGAATAGTGTATGAGGGTTTGCTTTTCTCCACATTCTCTCCAGCATTTGTTATTTGTAGATTTCTTGATGATAGCCATCCTGACTGGCGTGAGGTGATACCTCATTGTGATTTCAATTTGCATTTCTCTCTAATTAGCGATGTTGAGAATCTTTTCAAGTGCCTGTTGGCCATCTCAATGTCTTCTTTAGAGAAATGTTGATGTAGGTCTTCTGACAATTTTTGGATTAGATTGTTTTTTTGGTTATTGAATTGTATGAGCTATTTGTATATTTTGGAAATTAATCCATTGTTAGTTGCATCATTTGCAAATATTTTCTCCCAGTCTATAGGTTGTCTTTGTTTTCTGTTGATGGTTTCCTTTGCTGTGCAAATGCTTTTAAGTTTGATTAGGTCCCATTTGTTTATTTTTGCTTTTATTTCTTTTGGCTTGGGAGACTGATCTAAGAAGATACTGATACAATTTATGTCAGAGAATGTTTTGCCTAAGTTCTCTTCCAGGAGTTTTACAGTGTCATGTCTTATATTTAGGTCTTTAAACCATTTTGAGTTTTTGTGTATGTTGTGAGGGAGTGTTCTGTTTTTGTTGATTTACATGTGACTGTCCAGCCTTCCCAATACCAGCTAAAGAGACTGTCTTTTCTCCATTGTATATTCATGCCTTCTTTGTCATAGATTAATTGACTGTACATGTGTGGGTTTATTTCTGGGCTTTCTATTCTGTTCCATTGATTTAGATGTCTGTTTTTGTGCCAATACCATGCTCTTTTGATTATTGTACCTTTGTAGTATTATCTGAAGTCTGAGAGTGTTATACCTCCAGGTTTGCTCTTTTTCCTTGGGATTGCTTTGTCAATTCTGAGTCTTTTGTGGTTCCATATAAATTTTAGGATTATTTTTCTAATTCTGTAAAAAAATAATACAATAAAAAGGTAATTTGATAGGAATCACATTGAATCTGTAGATTATTTTGGGTAGTAAGGCCATTTTAATGATATTCTTCCAATCCAAGAGCATGGGATACTTTTCCATTTCTTTGAATTATCTTCAGTTTTCTTTCTCAATGTTTCATAGTTTTCAGCACATAGGTTGTTTACTTCCCTGGTTAAGTTTATTCCTAGGTAATTTTTATGGAATTTTAAACAGGATTGTTTTACTTTCACTTTGTGATATTGTCAGTGTAAAGAAATGAAACAGATTTCTGTATATTGTATTCTGCTCCCTTGCTGAATTCATTTATTAGTTCTAATAGTTTTTGTGTTGAGTCTTTAGGGTTCTCTGTATAGAGTATCATGTCATCTGCAAATAGTGACAATTTTACCTCTTCCCTTCCAGTTTGGATATCTTTTTTTTTCTTGTCTGATTACTGTGGCTAAGGCTTCCAATACTAATTTGAATAGAAGTGGTGGGAGTGGACATCATTGGCCTGTTCCTTAATTTACCAGGAAGGTGTCCAGCTTTTCACTGTTGAGTATATGTTGACTGTGGGTAGTAAATGGCCTCTATTATGCTGAGGTATGTTTCCTCTATACCCACTTCGGTGAGAATTTTTTAATCACGAATGGATGTTGAATTTTATCAAATGCTTTTTCTGCGTCTGTTGAGGTGATCATAGGTGTTTTGTCTTTCCTTTTAATGTGGTATATTACATTGATTTGTGTATGTTGAAACTTCCTTGCAACCCTGGAATGAATCCAACTTGATCATGGTATATGAACCATTTCATTAGTTGTTGGATTCAGTTTGCTAATATTTTGTTGCATATTTTTGCACCTATATTCATCAAAGATATTGGCTTGTAATTTTCTTTCCCCTCCCTCCCTTCCTTCCTTCCTTCCTTCCTTCCTTTATTGTAGTGTCTTTTGTTTTGGTGTCAGTGTGATGGTGTCTTCATAGAATGAATTTGGGTGTTCCTTCTTCTTCAGTCTTTCAAATAGTTTTAGAAGGATAGGGATAAGTTCTTCATATGTTTAGTAGAATTCCCCAGTGACATTGTCTGGTCCTGGACTTTTGTTTGCAGGGAGGTTTTTATTATTATTATTATTATAGATAATATTTTACTTCTAGTGATTGGTCTGTTGAAATTCTATTTCTTCTTGACTCAGTTTTGGCAGGCTGTGTTTCTAGGAACTTGTTTATTTCTTCTAGTTTGTCCAATTTGTTGGCATATAATTGTTCACACTAAGTTTTTTGTGTGTTTTTGTTGTATCAGTTGTTATGTCTTCTCTTCCATTTATTATTTTGTTTATTTGGGTCCTCTCCCTTTTCTTCTTGATGAGCCTGGATAGAGGTTTGTCAATTTTGTTTACCTTTCAAAAAACCAGATCTTGTTTTTATCAATCTTTTCTATTTGTTTTTCATCTCTATTTTATTTATTTCCACTCTGATCTTTATTATTTCCTTTCTTCTTCTGACTTTGGGATTTATGTGGGTTTTTTTCCAGTTATTTTAGGCGGTATGTTAGATTTTTCTTGCTTCTGAGAAAGGCCTGTATCATTATGAACTTGACTCTTACAACTGCTTTTGCTGTATCCCATTGATACTGTAAGTTTGTGTTTTCATTGTTTGTCTCAACATATTTTCTGATTTCCTCTGATTTCATCATTGACCCATTGGTTTTTTAGTAGCATATTGTTTAGTCTCCATGTGTTCTTTCCCCCCACCCCATTTTTCTTTTCGTGGTTGATTTCTAGTTTCACACTATTGTGGTTAGAAAATATGCTTGAAATTTCTATACTCTTAAATTTGTTGAGACTTGTTTTGTGACCTATTATGTGGTCTACCCTCGAGAATGTTCCATGCATGCTTGAAAAGAATGTGTATTCTGTTTTTTAGCATACAGTGTCCTGTAGATATCAATTAATCCATTTTGTCAATTAATCCAATTTAGGATCTCTGTCGCCTTACTGATTATTTTTTTCTGGAAGATCTGTCAATTGATGTTAATGGGGTGTTAAAATCTCCTACTATATTGTATTCCTGCCAGTTTCTCCCTTTATGTCTGTTAGTGTTTGTTTTATATATTTAGGTGCTCCTACATTGGGTGCATATATGTTAATGAGTGTAATATCTTCTTCTTGTATTGATCCCTTTGTCATTATATAATACACTGCTTTGTCTTTCTTTTATGGCTTTTGTTTTATAGTCTACTTTGTCTGATATGAGTATTGCTACCCCTACTTCTTGTTTCTATTTGCACAAAATATTTTTCCATCCCCTTACTTTCACTCTGTGTGTCCATTGCTCCAAGGTGAATCTCTTGTAGGTAACATATTGTAGATTATTGTTTTTTATCTAATCTGTCACTCTGTGTCTTTTGATTGGAGCATTTAATCCATTGATATTTAAAATAACTGTTGATAGACATATACTTTTTGGCATTTTAAGCCTTGTTTTCCAATTAATTTTGTAGTTCTTTGTTCATTTCTTCTTTTTCTTTTTCCTTTTGTGGTTTGATGGTTTTCTTTTGTATTGTGCTTGAGTTTCTTATTTGGTTTTTGTGAATTTATTGTATGCTTTTGATTTGTGGTTACCCTGGTTTTGAACTATGTTAGCCCATAGCTATATCTACTGCTTTAGACTGATAGTCATGTAAGTTCAAATGCATTCTAAAATATCTACATATTTTTACTCCCCTCCCACACATTTTGTAATTTGGATGTCTCCCCCACATTTTGTAATTTGGATGTCTGTTTATCCCTTCGCTGTTAATTGTAGTTATAATTGCTTTTACAAAATTTTTTATTTTTAATCTATGTACTACCTTAAGTGATCTTAATCCTTCTACATATTTGCTTTTCATACTTTGATTTTTCCCTTTCCTATAGATTCTTGATGCTTTTGTGTTTAGAGAAGACCTTTCAACATTTCTTTTGGGGTAGGTTTAGTGTTTCTGTATTCTTTTAGTTTTTGCTATTTTGTTTTTTAATTTCTGAGAAATTCTTTATCTTTCCTTCTACTCTAAGTGATAATCTTGCTGGGTAGAGAATCTTATATTGCAGATTTTTTCCCTTTTGGGACTTTGAATATATCATGTCGCTTCCTTCTGGCCTGCAAAGTTTCTGCAGAAAAATCAGGTGATAGCCTTATGGGGAGGTACCCTTGTAACTGACTGTTACTTCTCTTGCTGACTTTAGAATCCTGTCTTCATCTTTAACTTTCACCATTTTAATTACGATATGTCTTGGTGTGGGTCTGTTTGGGTTCACCTGTCTGTACTTCCTGTATCTGGGTATCTGTTTCCTTCTTTAGGTTTGTGAAGTTTTCATATCTGTTTCCTTCTTTAGGTTTGTGAAGTTTTCAGCCATAATTTCTTCAAATACATTTTCAATCCCTCCTGCTCTTCTCCTTCTGGAACCCCTATTATGTGTAGTTTGGCACAATTTATACTATCTCATAGATCTCATACATTGCTTTCTGTGTGTGTGTGTGTGTGTGTGTTTCTGTTTGCTGTTCTGATTTGGTGATTTACATTTTTCCATCTTCCAGATCACTTATTTATTCTTCTGCATTATTTGGTCTGCTATTCATTGCTTCTAAATAGGCTTTTATTTTGTCAATTGAGTTTAATTTTGATTGTTTCCTCTTTATAGTTTCTAGTTCCTTTTTATAGTGGTCTGCATTTCTACCAATAATCTTTCTTAATACCTTTAGCAATTTTATTACTTCATTTTTGAACTTGGGGTCTAGTAGACTGAGGTTTGTTTCATTATTTGTACTTTCAGGGGATTTCTCTTGTTTTTTAATTTGGAGTAGTTCCTCTACTTTTTAATTTTACTTGACTGTTTCTCCTAAATTCACAGAGACAGAAAAATTATCTACTGTGGTCTTGAAGGGATGTTTTTATCTGGGAGCATCCCTGTGTAGCCTGTGTGAATCCAATACTTTAAATGTGAGAGTTATTCCTGGTATGGATGCCAGCCACATCTTTCCTCAGAGTATGCTGGCTGTTATCCCCTTGATAGGGTGTGTGATTGGTGTTATGGTTTCCAGACCCTGCACTGGATGTTGGGCAGGTTCTCCTCTCTGCTCCATGGCTGTCACAACCCTCTAAGGAGCAGGGTCTTCTCCTTAGTTGCTGGATTAGAAGCTCTGAGAGTCTGCTTCAGTAAGATTCCATTGCCCTTAAGTGTGTGCTCTGTCCCAAAGGAGGTGAGTGCTGAAGTGAGTGAGGCCCATGTGATCACAGTGAAACTATGAGCCATCTGTGCAGGTGTCCATGGTTCTGTCCAGAAGCAGCCAAGGTTGCAACCTTTTCTCCATTGTGTTTGTTCCAGACCTAGAGCTAGACTGGTGATGGGTGCCTGGGCACTGGGGCTGCAGGTATCAATGTGGTTGTGCCACCTCTGTAGGAGGACTCTCCCTGGACCTGTCTGCCCCAGATCCAACTCCAAGCTGTGGTAGGTGGAACTGGAGGACTCCTGCTGGGAAATGAACTACTGCATACTCCTCCCCAGGGGCTGTCTCCCTGAGACACGTAATCTATGGCACCACTCAGTGTTCATGCCGATGAGATCTGCCACTGCCAGACCTACCCCCACAGTGTGAGCACTGATAATTGGCTCCCAGGTCAGCACCACCCCTGAAGTGCATGTGCCCACAGAGTCTGCCACCTTACCATGCACAAGCTGACAATGGGCTACAAGGTTGAGCCCAGGTCATACCCTAGGCGCTCTGGGCTATCTTCATTGCAGCTAGACCGGGTTCTCTCCCCTACCAGTCAGCCCAAAATTTGGTGCCTAGCAGTTTTGTGTGCTAGCAGACCTGCCCAGTGTGCATTGTGATCTGGGAAGTGCAGAGAGGTGGCAGTCTGCAGTGCAGGTCTCTCTCAGCCCTGATTGCCAGCTAGCCAGCATGAGCACACTCCTTGTAAGCAGAGACCAAGCTCCTACAGCCCCCCTCAGTATGTTCTAGTGGACGCCCCAGTAGGCAAGGGTGCTTCCCAGGTCAGCAGCCTACCCGCGTTTACCTTCATTCCTTCACATATTCCTCCTAGGGGTGCTATTCCCATCCTGATGCCTTTTTTTCCCATCCTACCCAGTTACATGGGGATTTTTCTTGCAGCATTGGTTGTATAAGCGATTATCTGCCAGTTTACAGTTGGTTTTCTGTGAGAATTGTTCCACATGTAGATGTATTTTTTATGTATTTGACATCCTCCTATGCCACAATCTTGATCCTCTCCTCTCTAAATTGTTTTTTCTCAATTGTAAGATATCTCAAGTATGATATCAATCATATACATCATATATAAAATCACTTTAAAGACAAAAGGTACTTTTTTGTGACACAATTCAATATTATTGATACATTTTAGTAATGCCAGTCTCCATTATGTATCACTTTTTGTTGTTGTTATTTTAAGGTCAAGCACATAGGGTCAGATAACCACAATGGTAAACATATCAAAACAATGTTTCAGTTAAATTAATATAGATGATACCAGAAGACACTAAAATATTTCCAATTCTGGGATGTTAGTACTAGATAAGACTGGTATCATAATGTGACACTTAAGTAGGCTTTCTTACATTTTGGTGAGGGTGAAATATTCTAATCAAGAACATTCATACTCCATTTTATATGTCTCACTCAATTCAGATTTATTATAATATTAGTGATCTCTGAAATATTTACCTAAGAAGTTGTGAGTCTTTGTGTGTGCTTGCATTATAGTATGCTTTTCATATTCTGGCCATCAGGCTAGTTGAAAAATCTCTGTATATATGATTACTGAATATTTGTGTGTGGCCACTTAAGCACTCAGTTAAAATAAGCAATCTACAAAGCATTTCTGAGTTTTTGTATTTTTAGCAACCTATATATACTTTTAGGCAAACAGCTTTGACATAAAATAACAGGCACTGAAACTGCCACAAAACACGAAAAAAAGTATACCATTTTATGGGTTAAAATTCAAGTTTTTGAATGGTCCAAGATTCCTTCAAAGGAAATTTCCAAGGAAAAGTCTAGGAAATGAAGTAAAGTTCAGCTGATAACTAGAGCTATGTGTGAGTCTTGGGATATTATAGATGTGTAAACATCACTGCCTTCTAGGAGTTCAGTCCAGCAATTGAATCAGGTCTAAGAGGCTGGCCAGGGAGAGGTCATGATTAGAGGATTAGGAATAAAGAGAAGAACTAATACTTATGTAAAAATATCTGGAAATGCTTCTCCATGAAAAAGTGACATTAAGATTCTTGTAAGTGCATAAACATACTTTCAGGTGTATTTGTGATTGATGACCATGTTTTTCAATGTGAGAATATAATTATGAAGACTTTGCAGTTCTGTGATTTGCTTCATTTTCAAAGAAAATTAGAGGAGAATAACCCTAGTGTTTTCCTATATTTTAAGGAACCTCTGTTATTAACTTGAAGCTGCCCATCCTACTTTGTGTCTTAAATACATTTGAAAAAATGTAAAAATATACAGGAAAAGCAAATCATTGAAATAATCAAATTGTATTTTAATCAAAGATTTAATGACATTTCTTCTAATTATAATAAAGTAAGCTCCATTATGTAATCTAAAATTCTTTTTGCAGATATAGAGGAACCAGCTTCAGAAGTATAGATTGAAAATGTGGCACCTGACAGTCCCATCATTCTAAAGCATTGTTTTATGACCTGCCTATATTTAATAATAGTTCTTCAGAGGCTCATAACCCTTTTTGTGATTTACTGTGGTTATCCCTTACACCACCTGTGCCTGATATTAATTAAGAATTGGGGATACAATGTTATAAAACTGAAAAATTTTCTTTGTCATCAGGGGAAAAAAAAGGCACTCAGTAAGTTCTTTGTTCATCAATGTTTGGTGACACTCCAACTACTTGTCCCAAGGCTAGCGTTTTATATCTCCACAGCTTGAAGCAGTAGAGCAGCTGAAAGATAAAGCTTGCAATTTCAATAGTCAGCTTGGATATATAATCATGTGTTTCTGTCCACTTGAATTAAATGTGCTTAGAGACCTGAATGTGGCTCGTGCATACTTTAAAGCCCAGGATTGAAATAAATAGCATGGACCTAGAAAGACTTGATGCTAGCTGTTAATCTACAAAATAGTCCATTAGTATCTGTCACTAACTGAGTGTTTTTATATTCATCATGTTTTTAAGCACACCAACATATAGATAGATTCCCAGAAAACATCCATCTAGAAAATTTTATATATTAAAAGTATTTCTCCACATTAAGCCCCATAAAATGGGCTTTGTCATGACAAACATTAGCTAGAATGAAGTAGCAGCTCTAAAGTTTCTAGCTTTCTACTATTAAGAAATGTAAAAACTAAAATTAAACCAAAGCATGTAAAAATATAGACTTTCTTTTCTCCCCTTCAATTTCCTAACCCTAAAGTAACCAGTGTTAACAACGTGGTATATAATTTTCTTTTTCTGTGTATATACAAAAGCAAAACATACATATAACACATGTATTAAGTTTCTTTTGTTTGGTTTTAACAAAAATGGGATCAAACTATATATAGTATCATTAAAAACTTTTACAGGTAATATATCTAACTTTAAGAGCTGCTTATTACATAATTTATAATTAATATATTTTCTATTGATTTACAATCAGATTTGTAATAGTGCTGCAAAATAAACCATACACATGTTTGTTTAGGTGTATATATATTCATGCTTACTTTATTTATGTAGCTTAGATTAACCCTGTAGCAATTGTTTGGTCAAAAAAGTATATGCAGTTTTAATAGATATGGTCAAATAATTTACAAATTTACTGAGGCAATTCACATTTGTATGGGGAACTTCATTTCTTCACATGTACTGCAGTGATGGAAATATTAAAAAATTTTTGCAATATCTTAGAAAAGGTGAAATTGGTATGATATCATGGAATTTTATTCTACTTATAAGTTAAAGAATTTAAGAAACATAATAGCGAAGGTAAATTCTGCATTTTACATAGAATTTTGTCATACAATTCAAATGTTATCCAAATTTTGAGAATTTTATGCTATATGAAATTTTAGGAAAATGAAAGGGGCAAAAATGGAACAATTTAAATCACTTTATAGTGTGCATTCTGGAAAAGGGGATGGAAAATGTTTCCAGACAAAGCTCAGTGAACTGAAAAATTGGGAACAAAAGTGTTGATCTATATATTCTCATCATCTATGAGAGATACATCATAACAAGGATAGATGGCATTTAATACAAATAAGTAAAAAGTTGTAACAGAAACCTATTGGTGAATGTGAATGGAATAATACTAGCAGCAGCTTTGTTGATGCAAATTACTTTATAGAATGATACTTCCCGTGGAGCAGCTTTCATAATTCTTCTTTAAAATGCTACTAGAGGGTTTCTCAATTACAATAGAGCAGCTTGATTATAATTATAGAACTTTGGACAGGGAAACTCAGACAGAGGACATCAAATTTATAACTGGGAGATAATTGTATTTGACATTGTGTTGAAGTTAATAAGGATAATTATTGCCATTAAAATGACATTAAAAACCATTAAACCTTGCAATTTTAAAGGCATAATTTTCCAACTTGATTATTTTGAGCATTTTTCCTATATTTAAAGAAAACTTTTCAAATTAGCATACATAGTGGTATAGAAACATATTTACTTATTTCAGGGTACTAAAACTCCACCAACCTTTTTATGAAATTTCAAGTTAATCGAAACATAATAATCAGTGGGATCCAAACATTTATTCCTTTATAATTTAGATGGAATTTAAGACTTCTGCCTTGCTAATAATCTTGCATGCTGTACTATGATTATTCTAGAGTAATAAGGTGTTATGATGACAAACTTAAGTAAATCTTTTTATATGTTTGCTATTGATATGAAACTCTATTTTAAGAATAAGTACATCTTTAAAATAACAATTACAAATTAAATGATATTAGTGGGTATAATTATAACACTTTTGGGTATGATGGTGAGTTAAGCAGATAAAAGTATCTAGATCCAGGGCTTCCCTGGTGTTGCAGTGGTTGAGAGTCCGCCTGCCGATGCAGGGGACATGGGTTCGTGCCCCGGTCTGGGAGGATCCCACATGCCGTGGAGCGGCTGGGCCCGTGAGCCATGGCCGCTGGGCCTGCGCGTCCGGAGCCTGTGTTCCGCATTGGGAGAGGCCACAACAGTGAGAGGCCCGCGTACAGCAAAAAAAAAAAAAAAAAATGTATCTAGATCCAACTGGAAATAATGAAATGACTCTAAATATAGAAGAGATAGGGAAGTCTGAGTCACTTTTAGAATTTTTTGATTGATATCATTCAAAGGCCGGCCCCTTCAGAGGAATTTTCTGCTAAAAATGGAGATGGAACCATAATAAAGAAGGACTGAAAGTGATTCAACGTCAGAAGAAATAAGTTTATTACATGACCTTTCTAAATAATATAGAAGGACCCACGGTAGATGAGAGTACAAACTCTGAAAGGTTTTGGACACATTACTTAGAATAATTTTCAATGACATGTAGCAATGTATTTGAAAGGATTTGCTCAAAGCTACAAAAGTCAAGCAAAGATACCCATATGCAGGGCTCATTGGGTAGGGTTTTTCCTAGATATGTTAAAGCTTAATCTTTTATATAGGGAAGCAGAATTGCAAAGCAAGCAAGATAAACCTGGTGTTATATTTGCATGACTAAGAAGAAGTAAAATAAATATCAGAGTATATGTTGTTCCTACAAAAACTATTACGATTATCTCTTCATTTTCCAGGGCATAGGCTCAGCTTCAATAAGACACCACCTTAGATGTGACAAAATTTTAGTCTCCTTCACTTAAAGTCTAGGTAGCCTCATCCATCTTCAATATGTGGCATCCATTTCACTATCCACTATGAGTACTCTAAATCCCACCATCAGTTCTAGCAAGGGGAAAGGAAGAAAATAAATCAAGACAAGGGTCCACCACTTATCTTGAAAGGTAGTACCTAGAAATTGCACATAACACTTTTTTAGATGTTACTTGATTAGGGTACGAACACTTAGCATGAGATTTATTATCTTAACTCTTAAGTGTACAATATGTTATCGGTGACTAGAGGGACAGTGTTGCACAGCAGATCTCCAGAGCTCATTCTTCTTGTCTAACTGAAATTTTATCATTGTTGGCATATCACTGTTGCTCATATCTCATTGGCCAAAATTTAGCCCCATGGTCATACTTAGCTCTAAGGGAGACTGCAAAAGATTTTGGTGGGGAGGAAGGGAAGGATGGTATAGCTATGTGGGCAACCTCATACTCTTTTATTTTTTTAAAGGCAAACTATGGAGTAAGCTGCCCAAGATCAGGTCCTAGCTCCCATCTTACTAGCTATTCAGTTTAGGAATGTATACTTCTCTGTGCTTCAGTCTCATTATATGTGAAATGGGAATAACAGTACTTATCTTGCAGGATTGATATGAGAATTATATGGAGTTGTTATTTGTTAAAGATCTCAAAAGAATGCCTGGGATAATATCTGCCACATTGCCATTGAAAGAAGGAAAACAAATGAAAAACAAATTATATTTAGTTTTAGTGTCTTTTTGTTTAGAATATACCAGAAGTCATAGACAACTATGTGCTGTTAATAACATAGAATGATTCAGCTGCTAACAACTCACAAACCCAGACACACACAGACACACAGACACACACAGACACACACAGACACACACTGATCATTCTTGTGATTGAATCTTAGGAAAAACCAGTTAATGATGTAATAGCCTTATTATTTAGTACTATACCTGTCTCCAGTAAACAAGCCACAGGCATAGTGAGACAGAACACAATAAGAGGACCAAGTCTTAAACTGTGTGGTAAATCTTTTGGCTCCTTAGATCGTGGTTAAAAATCTAAGTTTGTGCCCCTTCAATTTCCTAATATAAAAATTAGCAAACAAGCAAGAAAAGGAAACCCAATGTTATTCAACTCGCTGTCAGACAGAAGTTACTAACATCACATTTGTGGTCTGACATATCTGTTTAAAGTGAATGTCGTCTGGATCACAGATGTAACTTACATTGGCTGGAGGAGAAGAATATTGAGTAGATGTTTAGCTGACTTGAGTTGTATTTTTGTTTAATCAATGTCACCTAAAAAAATCAGCATTCTCTTATTACTTTATATGAACCAGATATTAAAACATTTAAATTATTAAAACCAAAGAGATGGACTAAAAAGTTTGTAGATAAGCTGGTCTCAAAATTTTTTTTTTCTTCAAGAAGATGTTGGGGGTAGGAGTTTATTAATTAATTAATTTATTTTTGCTGTGTTGTGTCTTCGTTTCTGTGAGAGGGCTTTCTCTAGTTGTGGCAAGCGGGGGGCCACTCTTCATCGCAATGCGCAGGCCTCTCACTATTGCGGTCTTTCTTGTTGCGGAGCATAGGCTCCAGACGTGCAGGCTCGGTAGTTGTGGCTCACGGGCCTAGTTGCTCCGCGGCATGTGGGATCCTCCCAGACCAGGGCTCAAACCCGTATCCTCTACATTAGCAGACAGATTCTCAACCAGTGCTCCACCAGGGAAGCCCTCAAATGTTTTTAAGTTGACCAAAACTTAGTCTGATAAAAGTACTAAATGAATAAAGAAATTTCATTTTTTTGCGATTTTTAAAATTTATGTTTTTATTTTGAAGTATATTTGATGTCCAATATTATAAGTTACAGGTGTATAATATTTATAATATTCACAATATTTAAAGATTAGACTCCGCTTATAGTTAATATATTAACTATATTCCTGGTGTTGTCTAATATATCCTTATAGCTTATTTTATACATGGTACTTTGTACCTCTTAATCCCCAACCCCTATATTGCCCATCCCAGCTTCCCTCCTGAGGAGATCCAACAAGACCCACTGGTAGGTCTAGCCCCGGATCCTATGTAGTCACTGCCATGTCCTCGGGCCCATTGCATATGAAACCTTGTGTGCATCTTCCAAGAGTGGAGTCTCTGTTTCCACCAATCCTGTGGAGATCCTACACTCAAGTCCCACTGGCCTTCAAAGCCAAATGCTCTGGGGTCTCCTCCCAGTGCCAGACCCTCAGGCTGGGGAACCTGGCATGGGACTCAGAACCCTCACTCTTGTGGGAGAACCTCTGTGATATAATTATTTTCCAGTTTGTTTGTCGCCCAACTGGCTAACTATCTTTATTTTAAAGTCTATTTGTCTTATATAAGTATTGCTACTCAGGAGATGGGGGTTCGCTGCGGCTCACCATAGGGGAAGAGACACTGGAGGCTGGGGCCCTAGGGAATACTGATCAGTGTGAACTCTCACAGGTCACCATTTTGGCACTGACACCTGGCCGCATCCAACATCTGGCAGGCTCCAGTGCTAGGATGCCTCAGGCCAAACAACCAGCAGAGTGGGAACACAGCCCCAGCCATTGGCAGACAGGCTGCCTGAATTCATACTGAGCTAACAGCCACCTCTAAACACACCCCTTGACATGGCCCCGCCCACCAGAGGGACAGACGGAGCTTGACCCACCATTGGGCAGGCAGCCATCCCTCCCACCAGGAAGCCTACACAGGCCTCTGGACCAACATCACCCACCAGGGGGTAGACACCAGAAACAGGAGGAACTACAACCCTGCAGCCTGCAGAAATGAGACCAGAAACACTGAAATTTAGACACAATGAGATGGCAGAGGAATATAGTCCATATGAAGGAACAAGATAAAAACCCAAAAGAACAACTAAGTGAAGTGGAGATAGGCAATCTGCCTGAAAAAGAATTCACAGTAATAATACTAAGGATGATCCAAAATCTCAGAAAAAGAACGGAGGCATGGATCAAGAAGATACAAGAAATGTTTAACAAAGACCTAGAAGAACTAAAGAAGACACAAACGGAGGTGAACAACACAATAAATGATATGAAAAATACACCGGAAGGAATCAATAGCAGAATTACTGAGGCAAAAGAATCTAAATGTTCTAGGGGCTCATCAGGTTTCCCACCTAGGGGTATGGGACTTGATTATATCATGAGTCTGCCCCTCCTACCTATCTCGTTGTGGTTCCTTCTTTTTCTCTTTAGTTGTAGAAGATCTTTTCTGGTAGGTTCCAGTCTTTTTCACTGATGGTCGTTCTGCAAATAGCTGTGATTTTGATGTGCCTGCAAGAGGAGATGAACTCAGGGTCTTTCTATTCCACCATCTTGGCTGATCTCCAGAATTATTTCTTAACAAACACATAAGAACAAACACATAAGTACTTACTATGTACCAAACACTCTTCTAAATATTTTACACATGATGATTCATTTAATAATTATAAGAGTCCTAGAGGGTAGGTATTATCATTTTAATTTTACAGATCAGAAATTTAATACCAGAGAGATCAAGCAAATAGCCCAAGATCACCTAATTTGTTTGATATGTAGCTAATATTTGATTCCTGGCAGCTGTGTTCTATTGTCTGCACACTTATCCACCATGTGATTTTTTTTTTTCAAAAAATATAATCCACATTGGCGATACACTTAACATGATCTTCCTATATGTCTCTTACTACATAACAAAGAAATATATAAGATTTTCTGGAAATAAAGATAATCTTGAGAGATTAATGCAACATTATCATCTCATGCTAGATCAAAGAGAAACTAGAACTACAACATGAGAAATCTGTTAATGTTCTATCTACTGGCATCCTGACCCATCTTCAGTTTGTTCCTTTGTTTGCTCATCCCATCTAAGCCAAGTTGTTCCTTCTGGGTTCTTGGACATATTTCCTTCCATATTCCTAAAAATTTTATTATTGATTATATGAGTTTCCATGGGATATTCTATGTCTTTCAACCAAAATGGAATCTTTAATGACCATCATGTAAACATAAATTCTCTAAATCCTTTCACACTGAGGAAAATCTTCCTCATCCTCTCCTCACTTCTCCTCTGCTACATTAGTCCTTTCGGGCTGCTACAACAGAATACCACAGACAAGGTTGGTGAAACAACAGACCCTAGTTTCCCACTGACAGCCATCTTGTCGCTGTGTCGTCACATGGCAGAAGAGGTGAGGGAGATATTTGGGGTCTCTTTTATAAGGGCACTAATCCCATTCACATAGGCTCATGTCCTAATCACATTTCAAATGCCCCATATCCTAATACCATCACATTGGAGGTTAGCATGTCAACAAACAAATTCTGTGAAGACTCTAGAGAATCTAATAAACACAATACTCATGAAGCACTGCTGCCTTTTCAGGTGTCAAGTTCTTCTTTTGTGTCAAAATTTTCTAAGGTAGAAGGTTTGTCACTGAAAAATGGCCAAATAGTGCTGGCATTATACTCTTATAGATGAAAATTACTTATTCACTTTAAACTAGAGATTTTAGAGTAATAGAGTTTGGTGAGATTGCTATCATATTTCAATAATATTTGAGATGAAAGTTTCACAAGAAACAAATTTTTTTATGTTCTTTGAAAGCTTTTGATTCCAAGAAGAACAAATCTGTGAACCAGCTTTCTCTAGACCTTACCAGTCTAGGGTACAAACAAGGTCACAATAATCTTAATACACAAGTGAAGCTATAATAAAAGAGTTCTGTCAACGTTAACAAAGAAAAAAAATTGTCTTGCTGTAGCAGATCTGTGAGAAAGCTGTCAGAGTACATTCTGCTAAATAAGAGGTACAACCAGAAGGTCAAAACTGAAGAGATACAGTAGCCTTGAGACAAGATGTTATTAGATTGAAGCAAATTGAACATTTCAACAGAAATGGCATACAAACTTCAGTTGAGTGTAGGTAAAGTGGATGTGAGTCAGGGCATAGATGACCAATCAAGATAGGCACCACCAGCTCCCCAGAACAGGATCCTGGGCCTCCTTTCTCTGCCAGACATAAATGCTTCATTTGTTGTAATAAGGGGAGGTGGGAGTGAACCACGACAAGAGCTTGGAAGGCCAGGGTGGTGAAGGTGGACCACCTACTGGAGAAGTTGAGGCATGCACTATTTTCAAACTGGTGTGGTGAGAAATGTTTCAACATTAAAATGCTGAAACCCATCACATAACCTTTCCAGGGTGTACCAGCTCTCTGGAATGATTAAAAAAACAGGTATATGTTTGCTTCTGAGGAGAACGAGGTAGCTGGGAAACAAACTTTGAAAAGAATCACATTTGAAAATATGGGGATTTGAAAAATGTTTATATATTACCTATTTAAAAATAAATAGCTTTGAAATAAATCAAAATACCTGATCCTCCTTAAAAAGGAATGTAGAACAAGGTCTCCCAGAACTGCAAAGAAGTTATCATCTTAAAAGTCAAAATATTTATGATCTCCCCAAATTGATAGTAGCTTTCTTTATTGTGTTCATTGTTACAGAAATATATTATAGATTTAGAATCTTTTAAAATGTGTATGTATGTGTGTGTGTGTGTGTGTGTGTGTATATATATATATATATATATATATATATATATATATATATATATATATATATATATGGGCCATCCTATGATATAGCAATGGTGAAACAAACATGCTGCTTAATTTTGACTTCATCCTACTTAGGTAAGCTCACACTAATTTTATTCCATAAACCTTCACATCTACATTTCACTTTGAGACAAAAATTAGAAAACCTTAAAACATACAATTAAAATTCTTATTATGAAAGAAATGCTAATGATAACACTTATAAGTGGAACCTAAAAAATAATACAAATGCATGTATATGCAAAACAGAGACAGACTCACAGATAGAGAAAATAAACTTGTGGTTACCAGAGTGGGGAGGGACAAATTAGGGTATGAGATTAACAGATACAAGCTACTATGTATAAAATAGTTAAGCTACAAATATATACTGTATAGCACAAGGAGTTAAAGCCATTATCTTGTAGTAAACTATAATGGAGTATAATCAGCAAAAATACTGAACCACTATGCTGTACACCTGAAACTAACATAATATTATAAATCAACTATACTTCAATAAAAATGATGCTAAACATTTTATAACTTTCTAAAAAATGATTCTTTTACACATTATTTGATCTTCTTACAATGTAGCTGTCCTATCTGTAAAGTGGAATTGATGCATTTGACTGCTCATTTTTTACTTGTAATGGGCAATAAATCTAAATCCAGGCTTAGATAAACTTGGTTTTTCTTTCTTTAATTATTATTGGAGTATAGTTGCTTTACAATGTTGTTCGTTTCTGCTGTACACCATGGTGAATCAGTTATACATACACATATATAGACTCTTTTTCAAGATTCTGTTCCATATAGGTCATTACAGAGTGTTGAGTAGAGTCCCCTGTTCTACACAGTAGGTTATATACACAGTTAGTTATATATTTTATATTATAGTAGTGTGTATATGTCAATCCCAATCTCCCAATTTATCCCTCCCCCTCTTTCCCTAATGGTAACCATAAGTTTGTTTTTTACATCTGTGACTCAATTTCTGTTTTGTAAATAGGTTCATTTGTACCCTTTTTTCTTAAGATTCCACATATAAGCGATATTGTACAATATTTGGCTTTCACTGTCTGACATACTTCACTCAGTATGACAATGTCTAGGCTCATCCATGTTACTGCAAATGGCATTATTTCATTCTTTTTTATGGATAACAGTCCATTCTATATATGTACCACATCTTCTTTATCCATTCCTATGTTGATGGACATTTAGATTGCTTCAATGTCTTGCTTACTGTAAATACTGCTGCAGTGAACATTGGGGTGAATGTATCTTTTCAACTTATGATTTTCTCTGGATATATGTGCAGGAGTGGGATTGCTGGATCATATGGTAGCTCTATTTTTAGTTTTTTAATGAACCTCCATACTATTCTCTATAATGATTGTACCAATTTACATTCCTGCCAACAGTGCAGGAGGGTTCCAGTTTCTCCACACCCTCTCCAAAATTTATTGTTTGTAAATTTTTTGAGGACAAGGATGGCCATGCTGACCAGTGTGAGGTGATACCTCATTGTAGTTTTGGTTTGCAATTCTCTAATAATTAGTGATGTTGAGAATGTTTTCATGTGCCTGTTGACCATCTATATTTTTTCTTTGGAGAAATATCTACATGTTCTGCCCATTTTTTGATTTTTTTTTGATATTGAGCTGCGTGAGCTGTTTGTAAATTTTGGAGATTAATCCCTTGTCAGTCGATTCATTTGCAAATATTTTCTCACATTTGAGGGTTGTCTTTTTGTTTTATTTATGGTTTCCTTTGCTGTGCAAAAGGTTTGATTTTAATTAGGTCCCATTTGTTTATTTTTTATTTTATTTTCATTATTCTAGGAGGTGGATCAAAAAATATCTTGCTGCAATATGTGCCAGAGAGTGTTCTGCCTATGTTTTTCTCTAAGAGTGTTACAGTAACTGGTGAAAATTAGATCTCAATCCATTTTGAGGTTATTTTTGTATATGATGTTAGGGAGTGTTCTAATTTCATTCTTTTACATTTAGATGTCCAGTTTTCCCAGCACCACTTGCTAAAGAGTGTCTTTTCTCCATTGTACATTCTTGCTTCCTTTGTCATGGATTAGGAGACCATAGGTGTGTGGGTTTATCTCTGTACTTTCTGTCATGCTTCATTAATTTATACTACCGTTTTTGTGCCAATACCATACTGTCTTGGTGGTAGCTTTGTAGTATAGTCTGAAGTTAGGGAGTCTGATTCCTCCACCTCCATTTTTCTTTCTCAAGATTGCTTTGGCTATTTGGGGTCTTTTGCATTTCCATACAAATTGTAAAATCATTTGTTCTAACTCTGAAAAATGCATTGGTAATTTGATAGGGATTGCACTGAATCTGTAGATTGCCTTGGGTGGTATAGTCATTTTGACCATATTGATTCTACCAATCCAAAAGCATGGTATATCTCTCCATCTGTTTATGTCATCTTTTATTTCTTTAATCAGTATCTTATAGTTTTCTGAGTGTAGGTCTTTTGCCTCCTTAGGTAGGTTTATTCCTAGGTATTTTATTCTTTTTGATGTGATGGTAAATGGGATCATTTTCTTAATTTCTCTTTCTGTTCTTTCATTGGTAGTATATAGGTAGCAACAAATTTCTGTGTATTAGTTTTGTATCCTGAAACTTTACCAAATTCACTGATTAGCTCTAGTAGTTTTCTGTTAGCATCTTTAGGGTTTTCTATGCATAACATCATGTCTTCTGCAAACAGTGACAGTTTTACTTTTTCTTTTCCAATTTGGATTCTCTTTATTTCTTTTTCTTCTCTGATGCCATGGTTAAGACTTCCAAAACTATGTTGAATAAAAGTGGTGAGAGTGGATAACTTGTCTTTTTTCCTGATTTTAGAGGAAATGCTTTCAGTTTTTCACCATTTAGAATTATGTTTGCTGTGAGTTTCTCCTATATGGCCTTTATTATGTTGAGGTATATTCCCTCTATGCCCACTTTTCTGGAGGGTTTTTATTATAAATGGGTGTTGAATTTTGTTAAAAGGATTTTCTGCATTGAGATGATCATATGGTTTTTACTCTTCAGTTTTTTAATGGTGTGTATCACACTGATTGAGTTATGTATATTGAAAAATCCTTGCATCCCTGGGATAAATCCCACTTGATCATGGTGTATGATCCTTTTAATGTGTTGTTGGATTTGGTTTGCTAGTATTTTGTGAAGGATTTTTGCATCTATGTTCATCAGTGATATTGGCCTGTAATTTTCTTTTTTTGTGATATCTTTGTCTAGTTTTGGTATCAGGGTGATGGTGGCCTCATAGAATGAGCTTGGGAGTGTTCCTTCCTCTGCAATTTCTTGTAATAATTTCAGAAGCATAGGTGTTAACTCTTCTCTACATGTTTGATAGAATTCACCTGTGAAGCCATCTAGTCCTGGAATTTTGTTTGCTGTAAGTTTTTTAATCACAGTTTCAATTTCAGTTCTTGTGATTGGTTTTTTTCTTTTTTAACATCTTTATTTGAGTATAACTGTTTTACAATAGTGTGTTAGTTTCTCCTTTACAACAAAGTGAATCAGTTATACATATACATATGTTCCCATATCTCTTCCCTCTTGCATCACCCTCCCTCCCACCTTCCCTATCCCACCCCTCTAGGTGGTCACAAAGCACAGAGGTGAACTCCCTGTGCTATGCGGCAGCTTCCCACTAGCTATCTAATTTACATTTGGTAGTGTGTATATGTCCCTGCCACTCTCTCACATCGTCACCGCTTACCCTCCCCCCCCCATATCCTCAAGTCCATGCTCTAGTAGGTCTGTGTTTTATTCCCGTCCTACCACTAATCCCTTCATGACATTTTTTTTTTCTTAGATTCCATATATATGTGTTAGCATATGGTATTTGTTTTTCTCCTTCTGACTTACTTCACTCTGTGTGACAGATTCCAGGTCTATCCACCTCATTACAAATAACTCAGTTTCATTTATTTTTATGGCTGAGTAATATTCCATTGTATATATGTGCCACATCTTCTTTATCCATTCATCTGTTGATGGACATTTAGGTTGCTTCCATGTCCTGGCTATCGTAAATAGAGCAGCAATGAACATTTTGGTACATGACTCTTTTTGAATTATGGTTTTCTCAGGACATATGCCTAGTAGTGGGATTGTGGGGTCATATGGTAGTTCTTTTTGTAGTTTTTTAAGGAACCTCCATACTGTTCTCCATAGTGGCTGTATCAATTTACATTCCCACCAGCAGTGCAAGAGTGTTCCCTTTTCTCCACACCCTATCCAGCATTTATTATTTCTAGAGTTTTTCATGATGGCCATTCTGACCGGTGTGAGATGATATCTCATTGTAGTTTTGATTTGCATTTCACTAATGATTAATGGTGTTGAGCATTCTTTCATGTGTTTGTTGGCAATCTGTATATCTTCTTTGGAGAAATGTCTATCTAGTTCTTCTGCCCATTTTTGGATTGGGTTGTTTGTTTTTCTGTTATTGAGCTGCCTGAGTTGCTTATAAATTTTGTATATTAATCCTTTGTCAGTTGCTTCATTTGCAAATATTTTCTCCCATTCTGAGGGTTGTCTTTTGGTCTTGTTTATGGTATCCTTTGCTGTGCAAAAGCTTTTAAGTTTCATTAGATCCCATTTGTTTATTTTTGTTTCTATTTCCATTTCTCTAGGAGATGGGTCAAAAAGGATCTTGCTGTGATTTATGTCATAGAGTGTTCTGCCTATGTTTTCCTCTAAGAGTTTGATAGTGTCTGCCCTTACATTTAGGTCTTTAACCCATTTTGAGTTTATTTTTGTGTGTGGTGTTAGGGAGTGTTCTAATTTCATACTTTTACAGGTAGCTGTCCAGTTTTCCCAGCACCACTTATTGAAGAGGCTGTCTTTTCTCCACTGTATATTCTTGACTCCTTTATCAAAGATAAGGTGACCATATGTGTGTGGGTTTATCTCTGGGTTTTCTATCATGTTCCATTGATCTATATTTCTGTTTTTGTGACAGTACCATACTGTCTTGATTACTGTGGCCTTGTAGTATAGTCTGAAGTCAGGGAGCCTGATTCCTCCAACTCCATTTTTCGTTCTCAAGATTGCTTTGGCTATTCGGGGTCTTTTGTGTTTCCATACAAATTGTGAAATTTTTTGTTCTAGTTCTGTAAAAAATGCCAGTGGTAATTTGATAGACATTGCATTGAATCTATAGATTGTTTTGGGTAATAGAGTCATTTTCACAATGTTGATTTTTCCAATCCAAAAACATGGTATATGTCTCCACCTATTTGTATCATCTTTAATTTCTTTCATCAGTGTCTTATAGTTTTCTGCATACAAGTCTTTTGTCTCCTTAGGTAGGTTGATTCCTAGATATTTTATTCTTTTTGTTGCAATGGTAAATGGGAGTGTTTTCTTAATTTCACTCTCAGATTTTTCATCATTAGTGTATAAGAATGCCAGAGATTTCTGTGCATTAATTTTGTATCCTGCTACTTTACCAAATTCATTGATTAGTTCTACTAGTTTTCTGGTAGCATCCTTAGTATTCTCTATGTATAGTATCATGTCATCTGCAAACAGTGACAGCTTTACTTTTTCTTTTCCTATTTGGATTCCTTTTATTTCTTTATTTTCTCTGATTGCTGTGGCTAGAACTTCCAAAACTAAGTTGAATAAGAGTGGTGAGAGTGGGCAACCTTGTCTTGTTCCTGATCTTAGTGGAAATGGTTTCAGTTTTTCACCATTGAGAACGATGCTCGCTGTGGGTTTGTCATATATGGCCTTTATTATGTTGAGGAAAGTTCCCTCTATGCCTACTTTCTGCAGGGTTTTTATCATAAATGGATGTTGAATTTTGTCAAAAGCTTTCTCGGCATCTATTGAGATGATCATATGTTTTTTCTCCTTCAGTTTGTGGATATGGTGTATCACGTTGATTGATTTGCATATATTGAAGAATCCTTGCATTCCTGGAATAAACCCCACTTGATCATGGTGTATGATCCTTTTAATGTGCTGTTGGATTCTGTTTGCTATTATTTTGTTGAGGAATTTTGCATCTATGTTCATCAGTGATATTGGCCTGTAGTTTTCTTTCGTTGTGACATCTTTGTCTGGTTTTGGTATCAGGGTGATGGTGGCCTCATAGAATGAGTTTGGGAGTGTTCCTCCCTCTGCTATCTTTTGGAAGAGTTTGAGAAGGATAGGTGTTAGCTCTTCTCTAAATGTTTGATAGAATTCACCTGTGAAGCCATCTGGTCCTGGGCTTTTGTTTGTTGGAAGATTTTTAATCACAGTTTCAATTTCAGTGCTTGTGATTGGTCTGTTCATATTTTCTATTTCTTCCTGGTTCAGTCTCAGCAGCTTGTGCACTTTCTAAGAATTTGTCCATTTCTTCCAGGTTGTCCATTTTATTGGCATAGAGTTGCTTGTAGTAATCTTTAATAATCTTTTGTATTTCTGCAGTGTCAGTTGTTACATCTCCTTTTTCATTTCTAATTCTATTGATTTGAGTCTTCTCCCTTTTTTTCTTGATGAGTCTGGCTAATGGGTTATCAATATTATTTATCTTCTCAAAGAACCAGCTTTTAGTTTTATTGATCTTTGCTATCATTTGCTTCATTTCTTTTTCATTTATTTCTGATCTGATCTTTATGATTTCTTTCCTTCTGCTAAATTTGGGGTTTTTTGTTCTTCCTTCTCTAATTGCTTTAGGTGCAATGTTAGGTTGTTTATTCGAGATGTTTCCTGTTTCTTAAGGTAGGATTGTATCGCTATAAACTTCCCTCTTAGAACTGCTTTTGCTGTATCCCATAGGTTTTGGGTCGTCATGTCTCCATTGTCATTTGTTTCTAAGTACTTTTTGATTTCCTCTTTGATTTCTTCACTGAACACTTCGTTATTAAGTAGTATATTGTATAGCCTGCATGTGTTTGTACTTTTTACAGATCTTTTCCTGTAATTGATATCTAGTCTCATAGCGTTGTGGTCAGAAAAGGTACTTGATATGATTTCAATTTTCTTAAATTTGCCAAGGCTAGATTTGTGACCCAAGATATGATCTATCCTGGAGAATGTTCAATGAGCACTTGAGAAAAATGTGTATTCTGTTGTTTTTGGGTGGAATGTCCTATAAATATCAAGTAAATCCATCTTTTACATGTATCATTTAAAGCTTGTGTTTCCTTGTTTATTTTCATTTTGGATGATCTGTCCATTGGTGAAAGTGGGGTGTTAAAGTCCCCTACTATGATTGTATTACTGTCGATTTCCCCTTTTATACCTGTTAGTATTTGCCTTATGTATTGAGGTGCTCCTATGTTGGGTGCATAAATATTTACAATTGTTATATCTTCTTCATGGATCGATCCCTTGATCATTATGTAGTGTCCTTCTTTGTCTCTTGTAATAGTTTTTATTTTAAAGTCAATTTTGTCTGATATGAGAATTGCTACTCCAGCTTTCTTCTGATTTCCATTTGCATGGAATATCTTTTTCCATCCCCTCACTTTCAGCCTGTAAGTGTCCCTAGGTCTGAAGTGGGTCTCTTGTAGACAGCAAATATATGGGTCTTGTTTTTGTATCTATTCAGCCAGTCTGTGTCTTTTGGTGGGAGCATTTAATCCATTTACATTCAAGGAAATTATTGATATGTATGTTCCTATTACCATTTACTTAATTGTTTCAGGTTGTTCTTGTAGGTCTTTTCCTTCTCTTGTGTTTCTTGCCAAGAAAAGTTCCTTTAGCATTTGTTGTAAAGCTGGTTTGGTGGTGTTGAACTCTCTCAGCTTTTGCTTGTCTGTAAAGGTTTTAATTTCTCCATCAAATCTGAATGAGATCCTTGCTGGTAAAGTAATCTTGGTTGTAGGTTTTTTTCCTTCATCACTTTAAATATGTCCTGCCACTCCCTTCTGGCTTGTAGAGTTTCTGCTGAAAGATCAGATGTTAACCTTATGGGGATTCCCTTGTGTGTTATTTGTTGTTTTTCCCTTGCTGCTTTTAATATGTTTTCTTTGTATTTAATTTTTGACAGTTTGATTATTATGTGTCTTGGCGTGTTTATCCTTGGGTTTATCCTGTATGGGACTCTCTGTGCTTCCTGGACTTGATTGACTATTTCCTTTCCTATATTAGGGAAGTTTTCAACTATAATCTCTTCAAATATTTTCTCAGTCCCTTTCTTTTTCTCTTCTTCTTCTGGGACCCCTATAATTCGAATGTTGGTGTGTTTAATGTTGTCCCAGAGGTCTCTGAGAGTGTCCTCAGTTCTTTTCATTCTTTTTTCTTTCTTTTGCTCTGCAGTAGTTATTTCCACTATTTTATCTTCCAGATCACTTATCCATCCTTCTGCCTCCGTTATTCTGCTATTGATCCCATCTAGAGTATTTTTCATTTCATTTATTGTGGTGCTCATCGTTACTTGCTTCCTCTTTATTTCTTCTAGGTCCTTGTTAACTGTTTCTTGCAATTTGTCTATTCTATTTCCAAGATTTTGAATCATATTTACTATCATTATTCTGAATTCTTTTTCAGGTAGACTGCCTATTATTACCTCTTCATTTGTTAGGTCTGGTGTGTTTTTATCTTGCTCCTTCAGCTGCTGTGTGTTTTTCTGTCTTCTCATTTTGCTTATCTTACTGTGTTTGGGGTCTCCTTTTTGCAGGCTGCAGGTTCGTAGTTTCCTCTGTTTTTGGTGGCTGTCCCCAGTGGCTGAGGTTGGTTCAGTGGGTTGAGTAGGTTTCCTGGTTGGGGGGACTAGTGCCTCTGTTCTGGTGGATGAGGCTGTATCTTGTCTTTCTGGTGGGTAGGTCCACGTCTGGTGGTGTGTTTGGGGATGTTGGTAGCCTTATTATGATTTTAGGAAGCCTCTCTGCTAATGGATGAGGCTGTAGACCTGTCTTGCTCTTTGTTGGGCATAGGGTGTCCAGCACTGTTTGTTGCTGGTCCTTGAGTGAAGCTGGGTCTTGGTGTTGAGATGGAGATCTTTGGGAGATATTCGCCGTTTGATATTATGTGGAGTTGCGAGGTCTCTTGTGGACCAGTGTCCTGAGGTTGGTTCTCCCACCTCAGAGACACAGCCTTGACACCTGGCTGGAGTGCCAAGAGCCTTTAATCCACACGGCTCAAAATAAAAGGGAGAAAAAATAGAAAGGAAAGAAAGTAAGGAAGGAGGAAGGGAGGGAAGGAAGGAAGGAAGAAAGGAAGGGAGGGAGGAAGAAAGGAAGGGAGGAAGGAATAAAGGAAGGAAGGAAGAAAGTAAGGAAGAGAGGAAGGAAGGAGGGAAGTAGGAAAGGAAGGAGGGAAGTAGGATAGAAAGGAGGGACGAAAGAAAGGGAGAAAACAAAATAAGGTAGGATAAAATATAGTTATTAAAATAAAAAATAATTATTAAGAAGAAAAATTTCTATTAAAGAAAAAAAAAAAAATAGGTCGGTCTAACCCTAGGACAAATGGTGAAAACAAAGCTATACAGACAAAGTCTCACACAGCTTCACCCACATACACAGTCACAAAAAGAAAAAAGGTGAAAATAATAGTATATCTTGCTCCCAAAGTCGACCTCCTCAACTTGGGATATTTCGCTGTCTATTCAGGTTTTCCACAGCTGCAGGGAACTTCAAGTTGACTGTGGAGCTTTAATCTGCTGCTTGTGAGGCTTCTGGGAGAGACCTCCCCCTCTCTTTGTTCACACAGCTCCTGGGGTTCAGCTTTGGACTTGGCCCCGCCTCTGCGCGTAGGTCATCCGAGGACGTATGCCCTTTGCTCAGACAGGACGGGGTTAAAGGAGCAGCTGATTCAGGGGCTCTGGCTCACTCAGGCCAGGGGGAGGGAGGGGCACGGATTCAGGGCGAGCCTGCGATGTCAGAGGCCGGCGTGACGCTGCACCGGCCTGAGGCGCGCCGCGCGTTTTCCCGGGGAAGCTGTCCCTGGATCCCGGGACCCCGGCAGTGGCGGGCTGCACAGGCTCCCGGGAGGG
Organism: Kogia breviceps; assembly: GCF_026419965.1. Lineage (NCBI taxonomy): Eukaryota > Metazoa > Chordata > Mammalia > Artiodactyla > Physeteridae > Kogia > Kogia breviceps. Next base: position 39,307,955 of record NC_081315.1, read on the forward strand.
GCGGTGTGGAGAGTGACCTGTGCTCACACACAGGACTCTTGGTGGTGGCAGTAGCAACCCTAGCGTCCCACACCCATCTCTGTTGTCCGTGCCGACAGCCGCGGCTCGCGCTTGTTTCTGAAGCTCCTTTACGGGTGCCGTTAATCCCCTCTCCTCGCGCCCCAGGAAGCGAAGAGGCAAGAAAAAGTCTCTTGTCTCTTCGGTAGCTCCGCGCCCGTTTCTGGAGCTCCTTTAAGTGGCGCACTTAAACCCCTCTCCTCGCGCACAAGGAGGCAAAGAGGGAAGAAAAGGTCTCTTGCCTCCTAGGCAGCTCCAGACTTCAACTGGACTCCCTCCTGGCTAGCCATGGTGCACTAACCCCTTCAGGCTGTTTTCACTCTGCCAACTCCAGACCTTTCCCTGGCATCTGCCCGAGGCTCAGCTCCCAGCCCCGCCCGCCCCGGCGGGTGAGCAGACAAGCCTCTCCGGCTGGTGAGTGCTGGTTAGCACTGATCCTCTGCGGAATCTCTCCGCTTTGCCCTCCGCACCCTGTTGCTGCACTCTCCTCAGCGGCTCCAAAGCTTCCCCTTCCACCACCCGCAGTCTCCGCCCGTGAAGGGGCTCCTAGTGTGTGGGAACCTTTCCTCCTTCACGGCTCCCTCCCACTGGTGCAGGTCCGGTCCCTATTCTTTTGTCTCTGTTTATTCTTTTTTCTTTTGCCCTACCCAGGTACGTGGGGAGTTTCTTGCCTTTGGGGAGGTCTGAGGTCTTCTGCCAGCGTTCAGTGGGTGTTCTATAGGAGAAGTTCCACGTGTAGATGTATTTCTGATGTATCTGTGAGGAGGAAGGTGATCCCCGCGTCTTACTCTTCCGCCATCTTCTCGCTCCGAGCTTGTGATTGGTTTATTCATATTTTCTATTTCTTCCTGTTTCAGTCTCCAGAGATTTTAACTTTCTAAGAATTTGTCCATTTCTTTTAGGTTGTCCATTTTATTGGCATATAGTTGCCTGCAGTAGTCTCTTATGATCTCTTTTATTTCTGTGGTGTCCATTGTAACTTCTCCTGTTTCATTTCTAATTTTATTGATGAGTCCTTTCCTTTTTTTTTTCTTGATGAGGCTGTCTAAAGTCTTTAATTTGTATCAGTTTGATTAATATGTGTCTTAGCCTGTTCCTCCTTGGGTTTATCCTGTCTGGGACTCTCTGCATCTTCCTGGACTTGGGTGACTGTTTCCTTTCCCATGTTATGGAATTTTTCGGCTATAATCTCTTCAAGTATTTTCTCAGGCACTTTCCCTTTCTTTTCTTCTGGGACCCCTATAATGCAAATGTTGGTGCATTTAATGCTGTCCCACAGGTCTCTGAGGCTGTCCTTATTTCTTTTCATTTTTTTCTTTATTCTGTTCTGTGGCAGTGATTTCCACGCCTCTGCTTTCCAGCTCACTTATTTGTTCTTCTGCCTTAGTTATTCTGCTATTGATTCCTTCTAGTGTGTTTTTTCTTTCAATTGTATTGTTCATCTCTGTTTGTTTCTTTAGTTCTTCTTGGTCTTGTTAAACATTTTTTGCATCATCTCAATCCTTTCCTCCATTCATTTTTGATGATTATGTTTCATTTTTACTATCATTACTCTGAATTATTTTTCAGTTTGATTACCTATCTCTTCATTTAGTTGTTCTTGTGGGTTTTTATCTTTTTCCTGCATCTGCAACATATTTCTTTGTTGTCTCACTTTGTCTAACTTTCTGTGTATGTGGTCTTCTTTCTGCCGTCTGCAGGATCATAGTTACTCTTGCTTCTGGTGTCTGTGCCCTGGTGGGTGAGGTTGGTTCTGAAGCTTGTGTAGCCTTTCTCATGGGAGGGACAGGTGCCTGCCCTCTGGTGGGTGGAATTGTGTCTTGTCTCTTTGGTGGGTAGGGCCATGTCAAGAAGTGGCTGTGAGACCAGGATGATTTTAGGCAGCCTGATGGGTAGGGCTCTGTTCCTATCTTGTTTTTTGTTTGGCCTGAGGCTTTCCAGCACTGGAGATTTCAGGTTGTTGGGTGGAGCTCTGGGCAGCGTTGCAGGACAAGCAGACTGGGGAGCCCCTTGGTCCTCCTCACATCTCAGTTTGCCTCTTCTCACAGACTGTGATATTGTCTGCAGTCAATAGCCTGTGAATCTGGAGTTTCTTGAGGCACTTCCAAAATTCAATTCCTTTGTTGAATTTATATGACAACCCATAGCCTTCTGCCAGTTTCTGTCAGTTGTTGCAGGGTCTCTTAGCTACACCAGCCTCAGAGTGAGTAGTGTCCAGTCAGTCAAGTTGAATCCTGCCTCCTACACCAACTGTCAGGGAGGAACAATTTTTCCTCTACCTTTCTAAGTCCTTCTGGCTGAATTAAATTGACATGAGACAGATTAGCAAGAGAAAATCATGCAAAAGTTTAAGAACAAGTATACATCAGAGAAACCCAAGAAAACTGAGTAAACTCCTAAACTTCTATTCATAGGTATTCCACCTCCTAATACAATGTAAATGCTAAAGGATATTACACACCTCAGGAAAAGTCATTCCCCCAACAATGATATCATCAATGAACACCTTGGTAACCATACAAACACAACAGTACTTACCTTCAATGTAACAAAAAGTGAAAAATATTCTGTTGTTGTTGCCATCATATGCAAACCCGGTTGTAGAGGGAAATATAATATAACCAGAGGACGAAGACACTTTTCAGGAAATGTATTATATAAGACTTCCATGTACTTGGTCAGCAGTAAAAAGTTCAAACTTGTCTAAAGTCTAATAGCATACAAAAATACTTCATTATAATGTACTTTCCCAAATAATGCAAATATCAGACAAACCAAAATTGAAGGGTCTTTTTAAAAAACTGTCCTTAACTCTTAAAACATGTGCATGACAGAATTTTTTAAAATGCAGGAGGAAAGGTCTATATTAAAGAAGATCAAAGACATATGATGATTGAATGAAATGCATGATATGTGATTGGATATTAGATCAGGGAAAAAAAAGTAGGTGAAATAAAGCCATAAAAGACATTTAGGAATCGTTGGGCAATATTTAATAAAGGTTTTATACTAACTAACAGCATTAGATGTTAAATTTCAACTGTGTGATAATTATAAATTTATGGTATAAATTATTTATATAAAATATATAGATAAGAAAATTAAATTATAAGAGAATGTCCTTTTCTCTTATGAGATACATGTTGAAGTATTTAGAGATGAAGTATCAATTTTCTCAAATCAAGCACAAGAAAAAGTGTGTGTGTGTCTGTGTGTGTGTGCCTGTAGTCAGAGGTGTACAATTAAGGAAGCATGATAAAATGAGCATGCCAAGTATAAATCTTTGTAAAAGGAATACCTGTGTTCATTGTACTGTTCTTTCTACTATTCTGTGGATTTGAAAATTTTTAAAATAAAAAGTTGAGGATCGATTTCCCAAAGAAATTATATGGTAATTAGGATAAAACAAACTGGAAAAGAAGAACTCTGAGATTAAAAGGGAGGGAAGAGTCATTATGTGAAGATTTATGCTTCTGTATGTCTATATTTCTGCTTCTACTGATATCTACATTCAGTAAAGTTCTATGCCATTCTTTTTGGCTATAAACAAGATGTACAGAAAATGGTCCTGATGATATGATGGCTTTGTGATGTGTTAATTTGTACTAAGTATTCCAGAGTTCAATTTTTTATATGTTTTTGCTTTGGGTGGGCCACAAGGGAGATTTGTGTATAACTTGAAAAATGGAAGGGAAGCAGAAGCTATTCTAGCACATAAATGTGGCTGCTGATATGTTTAGTGTGAAGTAGCAGCTGGGCCTGTGATTTCTGTATACACACCTGGATTCCCTTTTACCTTCTCTGATTCCTAGGCACAGTGTGTGTTAGCTCCATGGCTCCAGCTTCTGCAGGATATCCTCATCACCAAAGTCAGAAACGACAAGAATGTACAAAGCTTTCAGTCCATTCTGGTGGGATTCAAGATCATGTTTGTGGATTTCACCCTACTTAGAATCTTCCCTTATAGATTGTCCTTTCTAAGAGCTTTAAGTTACAACATCAGATGAAGAGACAACAGTATTACAGAGAAAAGTGCAATAGTTCCCACAGTTTGATAATTCAATTCCGTTTAATATGTCCCGTTATAACAAATGAGATGATAGATTATATGTGGTATTTAGACAGATAGACAGATAGATAGCCTTATACTTATACACATAAATCTCTAGTTAGTTCTGCCTCTATTTTTGAACCATGATTGATACAAAAGCATTTCAAAATAATAAAAGTACAAGATGGCAGAGTATAAGGAGGTGAGTTGACCTCTTCTTATGAAAACACCAAAATCACAACTAACTGCTGAACAACCATCTACAAAATAATTCTGAAACCCTGCCAAAATCATAGCCTACATCCAAAGACAAAGAAGAAGCCACAACAAGATAGTAGGAGGAGAGCAATAAAAATAAAAGCGATAATATCAAATCCTGTACCTGATGGATGTGTGACTCACAAACTAGAAAATTATACCACAGAAGTTCTCCCGCTGGAGTGAAATTCTGAGTCCCGTGTCAGGCTCCCCAGCCTGGGGTTCTGGCAATGTTAGGAGGAGATGCCAGAGAATCTGGCTTTGAAGGCCAGTGGAGTTTGATCACAGGAAATCCACTGGATGGGGGAAATAGATACTCCACCCTTGGGGGGCACACATAAGGTCTCATGCACACCAGGACCCAAGAAAAAAAGCAGTGACCTCATAAGTGCCTGGGGCAGACCTCTGCTGGTATTGGAAGGTCTCCTATGGCTGTGGCTCACCGTGGGGACAGACACTGGCAGTTCTGGGGAGTACTCATTGGCGTGAATCCTCCTGGAGGCCACCATTTTCTCACCAGGACCTGGCCCTACCCAAAAGCCTGTGGGCTCGAGTGCTGGGAAGCCTCAGGCCAAACAGCCAACAGGGCAGTAACACAGCCCCACCCATCAGCAGGCCGTTGCTTAGAGTCTTCCTGAGGACACAGCTGTTGGCTAAACACACCCCTTGACATGGCCCTGCACCCTAGAGGGACAAGACCTAGCTGCACCCACCAGTGGGAAGGAACCAGTCTCTCCCACTAGGACACCTGCACAAACCTCTTAGCCTCATCCACCAAGGGGTAGACAGCAACAGCAAGAAGTACTACAACCCTGCAGCCTGTGGAACAGAAATCTCAGTCACAGAAAGTTAGACAAAATGAGATGGCAGAGAAATATGTTGCAAATGAAGGAGCAAGATAAAAACCTCAGAAGAATAACTAAGTGAAGTGGAGATAGGCAAACTACCTGAAAAAGAATTTAGAGTAATGGTAGTAAAGTTGATCCAAGATCTTGGAAAAAGATTGGAGGCACAGATAGAGGAAATAGAAGAAGTGTATAACAAACACCTAGAAGAACAAAAGAACAAACAGATGAACAATATAATAACTGAAAGGAAAAATCCACTAGAAGGAATTAGTAGCAGAATAACTGAGACAGAAGAACGGATAGTGACCTGGAAGACAGAATGGTAGAAATCACTGCTGTGGAACAGAATTTTTTAAAAAGAATGAAAAGAAATTAAGACAGTCTCAGAGACCTCTTGGACAATGTTAAATGCACCAACACTCATATTATTAGTGGTCCCAGAAGGAGAAGAAAAAGAACCTGAGAAAATATTGGAAGAGCTAAAAACTGAAAACTTCCCTAATATGAGAAAGGAAACATTCACCAGAGTCCAGGAAGTTGCAGAGAGTCCCAGGCAGGATAAATCTAGGGAGAAATAGGCTGTTACATATAGTAATAAATATGAGAAATATTTAAGACAAAGAAAAATATTAAAATCAACAAGGATAAAGCAATAATAACATACAAAGTAGTCCCCATAAAGTTATCAGCTGATTTTTTCAGCAGAAATTCTGCCAGCCAGAATAGAGTGGCACAAAATACTTAAAGTGATGAAAGGGAAGAACCTACAACCAAGAATACCCAGGAAGGCTCTCATTCATATCTCATGGAGAAATCAAAAACTTTACAGATAAGTAAAAGCTAAGATAATTCAGCACTATCAGATCAGCTTTGCCACGAATGCTGAAGGACCTTCTCTACACAGAAAAGAAAAGGCCACAATGAGAAACAAGAAAATTACAAGTGGAAAAGCTCACCAGTAAAGGCAAATATACAGTAAAGTAGGAAATCATCTACATACTAGTATGATATCAAAATCACCATTCATGAGAAGAGGAGAGTACAAAATTCAGGATATTGGAAATGGATTTGAAATTAAAGGACCAGCAACTTAAAACAATCTTGTTTATATACATACTGGTATATCAAAACCTCATGATAAATGCAAACTGAGAATCTACAATAGATAGACACACAAAAAGAAAAAGGAATCCAAGCACAACACTAAAGTTAGGCATCAAATCACAAGAGAAAAAAAAGGGAAGGGAAGAAAAAAGCTACAAAAACAAATCCCAAACAATTAACAAAATGGCAACAAGAACATACATGTTGATAATTATCTTAAATGTAAACACATTAAATACCCCCCAACCAAAAGACATACACTGGCTGAATGGATAAAAAAAGAAGACCCATATATATGCTGCCTACAACACACCCACTTCAGATCTAGGGATACATACAGACTGAAAGTAAGGGGATGGAAAATGGTATTCCATGCAAATGGAAATCAAAAGAAAGCTAGAGTAGCCATACTCCAGCTTTAAAATAAAGACTGTTAAAATAAATTGACTTTAAAAGAAAGACTGTTACAAGAGACAAAGAAGGAAACCACACAATGATCAAGGGATCGATCCAAGAAAATATAAAAACTGTAAATATATATGCACCCAACAGAGGAGCACCTCAATATATAAGGCAAATACTAACAGCCATAAACGGAATAATCAACAGTAAGACAATAATAGTGGGGGAATTTAACATCCCACTTACATCTATGGAGAGATCATCCAGACAGAAAATAAATAAGGAAACACAGGCTTTAAATGACACATTAGATCAGATGGACTTAACTGATATTTATAGAGCATTCCATCAAACAGAATACACATTCTACTCAAGTACACATGGGACATTCTCCAGTATTTATCACATGCTGGGCCACAAAGGGAGCCTTGGTATTTAAGAAAACTGAAATCATATTAAGCATTGTTTCCATCCACAACATTTTGACATTAGAAATCACCTACAAGAAAAAAAACAGAAACACCTGAAGGCTAAACAATATGCTACTGAACAACCACTGGAACACTGAGGAAATCAAAGAGGAAATCTTAAAATACCTTGAGACAAATGAAAACAAAAGCACAGTGATCAAAAGACTGGGGGATGGAGCAAAAGCCATTCTAAAAGTGAAGTTAATACAATCTTACCTCATAAAAGAGGAAAAATCTCACCTGAACAACCTAACCTTACACCTAAAGCAAATAGAGAAAGAACAAACAAACCCCCAAGTTAGTGGAAGGAAAGGAATAATAAAATCAGAGCAGATGAGTGAAATAAAGATGAAGAAAACAGAAGAAACATCAATGAAACTAAAAGATGGTTCTTTGAAAAGATAAGCAAAATAGATAAACCTTTAGCCAGACTCATCAAGAAAAAAAGAGAGAGGGCTCAAATCAATAAAATTAGATATAAAACAGGGGAAGTGACAATGGACACCAAAGAAATACAAAAGATCATAAAAGACTACCACAAGTAAGTATATGCCAATAAAATGGACCACCTAGAAGAAATAAAGAAATTTTTAGAAAGGTACAATTTCCAAAAACTAAACCAGGAAGAAATGGAAAATATGAACAGACCAATTACAAGTACTGAACTTGAAACTGTGATTTAAAAACTCACAACAAAGAAAATTCCAGGACCAGGTGACTTCACAGTTGATTCTGTCAAATATTTAGAGAAGAACTAACACCTATCCTTCCAAAACTATTCCCAAAAATTACAGAGTAAGGAACCCTTCCACGCTCATTTTATGAGGCCATCATCACCCTGATACTAAAACCAGACAAAGACACCATGAAAAGAGAAAATTACAGGCCAATATCACAGATAAACGTAGACACAAAAATCCTCCACAAAATACTAGCAAACCAAATCCAACAATAAATTTAAAGGATCATACACCATAATCAAATGGGATTTATCCCAGGGATGCAAGGATTTTTCAATATCCACAAATCAGTGTGATGCACTACATCAACAAACTGAAGAATAAAAACCATATGATCATCTCAATAGATGCAGAAGAAGCTTTTGACAAAATTCAACACCCATTTATGATAAAAAGTCTCCAGAAAGTGGGCACAGAGGGAACATACCTCAACGTAATAAAGGCCATATATGACAAACCCATGGCTAACATCATACCCAATGGAAGAAAGCTGAAAACATTTCCTCCAAGATCAGGAACAAGACAAGGATGTCCACTCTCACCATTTTATTCAACATAGTTTTGGAATCTTAGTCACAGCAGAGAAGAAAAAATAAAAGGAATCCAAACTGGAAAAGAAGTAAAACTGTCCCTGTTTGCAGTTGACATGATACTATACATAGAAAATCCTAAAGATATTACCAGAAAACCACTAGAGCTCATCACTGAACTCAGTAAGGTGGCGGGAAACAAAATTAATACACAGAAATCTCTTGCATTCCTATACACTAACAGTGAAAGATCAGAAAGAGAAATTAAAGAAACAATCTCATTTACCATTGCATCAAAAAGAATAAAACACCTAGAAATAAACCTACCTAAGGAGACAAAAGACCTGTACTCAGAAAACTATAAAAGGCTGATGAAAAAAATCAAAGATGATGCAAACAGATGAAAAGATATAGCGTGTTCTTCAATAGGAAGAATCAATTTTGTCAAAATCAGTATACTACCAAAGGCAATGTACAGACTTAATACAGTCCCTATCAAATTACCAATAGCATTTTTCACAGAACTAGAACAAAAAATTTTTTAATTTCTATGGAAACACAAAAACCCCAAATAGCCAAAACAATCTTGAGAAAAAGAAAAGGGATCTGGAGGAACTAAGCTCCCTGACTTCAGACTACACTACAAAGCTACAGCCATCAAAACAGTATGGTAATGGTACAGAAACAGAAATACAGATCAATGGAACAGGATAGAAAGCCCAGAAATAAACCTATGCATCTATGGTCAATTAATCTATGGCAGAAGAAGCAAGACTATAATTATATAGTCCATTAGGAGAAAAGACTGTCTCGTCAATAAATGTTGCTGGGAGAACTAGACAGCTACATGTAAAAGAATGAAATTAGAGCATTCATTAACACCATACACAAAAATGAACTCGGAATGGGTTAAACACCTAAATGTAAGACCGAATACTATAAAACTCCTATAGGAAAACCTAGGCAGAACACACTTTGACATAAATTTCAGCAAGATCTTTTTTGATCCACCTCTTAATGAAAATAAAATTTTAAAAATATACAAATGGGACCTAATTAAACTCAAAAGCTTTTGCACAGCAAGGAAACCATAAATAAAATGAAAAGACAACCCACAGAATGGGTGAAAATATTTACAAATGATGTGACCTATAAGGGATTAATCTCCAAAATTTCCAAACAGCTCATGTGGGTCAATATCAAAAAACCAAGCAAACCAACCCAAAAAAATGGGTAGAAGACCTAAATAGACATTTCTTCAAAGAAGACATACAGATGGCCAAGAGGCACATGAAAAGATGCTCAACATCACTAATTATTAGAGAAATGAAAATCAAAACTACAGTGAGGTATTACCTCACACCAGTCAGAATGGCTGTCATCAAAAAGTCTACAGACAATAAATGCTGCAAGAGGGTGTGGAGAAAAGGGAACCTCCTACACTGTTGGTGGGAATGTAAATTGGTACAGCCACTATGGAGAACAGTATGGAGGTTCCTTAAAAATATAAAAATAGTGGTACCATTTGATCCAGCAAACCCACTCCTGGGCATATATCCAGAGAAAACCATAATTTGAAAAGATATATATATATATACCCCAATGTTCATTGCAGCACTGTTTACAATAGCCAAGACATGGAAACAACCTAAATGTCCATCAACAGAGGAATGGATAAAGAAGATGTGGTACATATATACAATGGAATATTACTCAGCCATAATAAAGAATGAAATAATGCCATTTGCAGCAACATGGCTGGACCTAGAGATTATTATACTAGGTGAAGTAAGTCAGACAGAGAAAGACACATATCATATGGTATCACTTATATATGGAGTCCAAAAAAAGTTACAAATGAACTTATTTACAAAACAGACTCACAGAGAGAGGAGACAAATTTATGGTTACCAAAGGAGAAAAGGGGGGGGAGAATAAATTTAGAATTTGGGGTTAAACGATACATATTACTATATATAAAATAGGTAAACAGCAAGGACCTACTTACAGTATAGGGAACTGTATTCAATATCTTGTAATAACCTATAATGGAAAAGAATCTGAAAAGTATACATATATTTATATACATGTATAACTGAATCACTTTGCTGTATACCTGAAATATTATAAATCATATATTTATATACATGTATAACTGAATCACTTTTCTGTATACCTGAAACATTGTAAATCATCTATACTTCAAAAAAAAAAGTGAGATTTTACTGGGTTACATCCCAGTAAACCCACTGTAAATTGAAAATGCATTAAATCAAAAATGCATTTAATACACCTAAGTTACCCAACATCATAGCTTAGTCTAGCCTAACTTAAACATGCTCACAACCCTTACATTAGCTTACTGGTTGGCAAAATCATCTAATACAAAGCCTATTTTATATTAACTTGTTGAATATCTCATTCTGAGTTGAATACTGTACGGTAAGTGAAAAACCGAATGGTTATATGGGTACAGACTGTAAGTGTATTGACTACTTAACTTGTGATCTTGTGGCTGACTGGAACGAGCAGCTCCCTGACACTGCCAAGCATCATGAGAGAGTATCATACCACACATTGCTAGCCCACAAAAAGATCAAAATTCAAGGTATAATTTTTACTGAATGTGTATCACTTTAGCACCATCATAAATTTGAAAGTTTTAAATCAAACCACTGTAAGTCAGGGACCATCTGTACATTGCTGAAGTCCAAAACTCTGACAACACCGAGTGCTGGCAAAGATGTGGAGCAACAAGACCTCTCATTTGTAGCTGGTGGGAATGCAAAATGATATAGCCACTTTGGAAAACAATTTGGAGTTTTCTTTCAAAACTAAACATATTCTCATCATACAACTCGGCAATCATGCTCCTTGATGTTTATCCAAAGGAGCTGAAAATGTATGTCCACATAAAAACCTGCACATGGATCTTTATAGCCTCTTTATTCATAATTGCCCAAACTTGGAAGTAACCAAGATGTCCTTCATAGATGAATAGATAAATAAACCATGGTACATTCAGACAAAGAAATATTATTCAGATTTAAAAAGATGTGCGATATCAAGCCATGAAAAGACATGGAGGAAAGTTAAATGCCTGTTATTAAGTGAAAACAGGCATTCTGAAAAGGCTATATACTATATGGTTCCAATTATATGGCATTCTGCAAAAGGCAAGTCTACGGAATCAGTGAAAGATCGGTGGTTGCCAAGGGTTGGGTGGAAGGAGAGATGAATAGTTGGCACATGAAGGATTTTTAGGGCATGAAACTATTCTGTATAATGCCATTATGGTGATTATATGTCATTATACATGTGTCCATACCCATAGCATGCACAACGTCAAGAGTGAACTGTAACATAACCTATGGACTTCGGGTGTTAATAATGTATCCATGTAGGTTCATTGATTTTAACAAATCACTGTGATGAGAGATAAAAATAGGGGAGTCGAGGGCTTACCTGGTGGCACAGTCGTTGAGAGTCCGCCTGCCGATTCAGGGGATACGGGTTCGTGCCCCAGTCTGGGAAGATCCCACATGCCGCAAAGAGGCTAGGCCCGTGAACCATGGCCGCTGAGCCTGCGCGTCTGGAGCCTGTGCTCCGCAACGGGAGAGGCCACAACAGTGAGAGGCCTGTGTACCGAAAAAAAAAAAAAAAAAAATAGGGGAGTCGTGAACTTTTGGGGACAGGAAGTATATGTGAACTCTGTACTTTCCCCTCAGTTTTTCTGTGAATCTAATAATGCTCTAAAAAATAAAGTTTATTAATTAAAATAATTGTTTTAAATAAAAGATTCAGGCTGGATTAACCTGGCCTTTGTTTATTTGCTATTGTTCTTCAGTGATTTGTTTGGTGAAGAATCCAATTTATAAAACAGAAGACAATATTGTCTTATTAATTACAAAAGCTTTTATGAAATGAATTAGATATTTGGGTATCTTTACATCTTCATAAGAATAGAAATTTATTACTGATGCCTCGTGTTTATAGACCAAAAATGTGGACCTACCCCCAAAAAAGCAAGAAATAAGTTGATAGAAACATTAAACCTAAGAAACACAAACATAACTTTAGAAGTTCTGCAGTGTATCACTTATTTTTTCCTTCTTATTGCTATGCTTTGGCATAAAGAGTCATTAATTTATTTATTCATGCATACATTCAGCAATCACTTATTGAATTCCTATTTTACAGAGAGGCACTGAAAATATAGTAGTGAGTAAGCAGAAATAAATTTGCTTATAATGAGTGCCAAGTCCTCCCAAGTGGGATGAGTTTGCTAAGAGGATATTTAATTTATTGGGGCGGGAGAAGAAAATATTGGATCTTTTATCTGCATATATATTTTGATTATCTTTTTTAAAATATATTTTTGTTTATGCCTCATAAGGTAAAAAAATCAGAATTCTGGTGCCTGTACAAATACATAAATATATGTAAATATATACATATTCATAGATCGTGGATTCACATTTTTTTCTCCATGTGATCAAACAAATTTGGTCTTATATAATGAGACAAGATAGACAAACATATAGAACACATAATTACAAATTGTGACATGTTTTATGAATACAAAGAACAGAGTACTCCTAGAGCAAGTGTGAAAAGTGTGGAAAAAGTGCTCCTGGTGGATGAAACAACACATACAAAAGCTGTGATGCAGGAGCGAACTTAGCATGTTGAAGGAACTGAGAGACGCCTAGTGTAGCTGAAGTCCAATGATCAAGGAAGGGGCATAGGAAGGTCAGATGATGCTGGCTAGTCAGGAAGAGATCAGGTCACAGACAGGCTTGTAGGACAGGAATGAATCTGAATTTAGTGTTAAGTGCAAAAACATGCCAGTAAATATTTGTTTTTTAAAAAGGAATGACATCAGGTTTATTTGTATACAAGGTAAGTCCGACTGTTCTTTATGTTATTTTTGAGGGGGCAATTGAAAATGCCAAGGAGTCTGGCAGACACAAGGAATTTTGTTCAAATCTCATTATAAAAAATTTCCCTCAAAACATGATATGAAATTAGATGACATAAAACTGTGAAATGAAAAAAAATTTCTGGATTTGCCCTTTAAGTTTTTGAGGCTTGTCATTTAAGCTATAACTAATAAGGGGCATTAATGACAGTTCTTTGAGCATGTCTAAAGTAACCTAGTTGCCATCAAACATACGGATTCAGAACTTATGTCTTTTTTCCCCCAGAAAAACAAAGCAGCAGCAAGAGAAGAAGGAAAAGAAAGAGGGAGAAAGAGGAGGAAAAGGAAAAGGAGGAGGAAGGGGAAATAACAAGCTAAAATCAGTTAAATTTATATAAAAGTTTTGTGTCAACATTTGAAGTTTGTTGTCATGGTTATTCAACCATAAACTGTCTCTAACATCAGATGTTATTAGGAATTAGTGTTTATCTGACAAATTGACCTACAGACACGACATACTTCAATTGGGCTTACACAAATAAAAACCCTGCTTTGACTTTGAGTATCATTTTATTATTTAACCAACTTATTTCATTGACGCCAGACATTGTACCTATAAGCATTTTATCAAATGGTGTGGATACAGCAAGCTAAATCATGGCATAGCTTTATTTTTCCTGCAATAGTGGTTATTTTATTTTTCTGTCCCTAATGCCATCTCTACTAAACCAAATAACATGTATATTCACTTTATGGAATTAACAAATTCTCTTTTTTTAGGCATGAAAGTATACAGGATAATATAAACAAGTTCTAATATTTTATGAGGTTTAAATATTCACACTTCTCACTTATCTAAGCTTAGAAGGCTGCATTGAAAAGATGAATGTGATCTGTCTTGTCTTCTCTATTTTCTCTCCCATGTCCTGTACTCAGAGACTTTAGGGTAAGAAATAGAGGGCGATAAAACCTCTCGTTTAATGTTTGAAGTTGTAGTTTGGATGGTAAGGGTTTAGAGAGACTCTAAAGTTGTTTTCTCTGTTTAACATACATACACATACACACACATCCCAGTCTTCTGCTTATTTTTAAAATAATAAACATGAAAGCTTACCACTTCAGTCTGCTCCATCTGGCATACAGACTTTGATTATATTTTTGATTTAATGCCTTAGCAGAGACCTCAGTCATATTATGTTTCTTATACTTTCCTGGGGTTTGAAGTTTACAGAAGAAAATACCTTTTCTAAACTGCTTTCATCCTCAGTCTTTGTATCCTGCTTTTGCTTGTAATTAAATCCAACATTTTTAAATTCTCAAATAGAAAAGTTCAGTCTTGGCAGGTCTTTTTCAATTTGAAAGACTCAGCAAGCTTGATTCTTGATTATTTTCCAGCTTTAATTATTTCGACTATGGCATGATATTTATCCTCTCCTCCCTGAAGCACTCTTAAATTTTCAGAGTAGATACAAAATTTTACTTTCATCAATCTTTGATTCTTTTGCTGACACAACTTAAAAGGTGTTAAGAGTTTTTGTTTCTCCTATAAACATTCTGAATACAACCTGAATCCAAAAAATTTAGGGTCATCCATTTGCTAGCTTTGCTTTGGCATAGAAGAAAAATTCTCCTCCCAAAGGGATTTAACTGGTAAATGATTTTAGAAAAGAATAACTGGAAAAAGCAGAAGAAAAACTTTATAAACTTTTGAATTTTACCTAGGATTAGCTAATAAATGCTTTTCTATCATCATAATATTTGAGGAAATTGGAACTATTTTAACATATTTTTAGATTATTTTGGGTTTCTAGATTAACACCCCATGGTTCGGTGGAAAGAATGCAGGCTTTGGATTTAGATAAAGTTTCTAATCCTGGTCAATAATTTAATAGCTTCGTTATGTGGGGGAAATCTCTCCAGGTCTCAGTTTCTATTTTGTAACCAACTACATTTTAGAGTCCTTAGGGAGAATAGATGAAGTAATTGATGGTACTGCAAATTTCTACAGCACATTTCTGTAGAAATGTGCAAAGTTCTACAGCACATTTTCCATCCTTTACATATTCTTCCTCCTTTCAGCAAAGCGCAATACTGTAAAGATATCCACACTTCTCCACAAGGCAATATGCTTTGGGGGAGTGAATTCTTATTCTAGCATCAAGGATAGCTCTTAATTGGTCTAATCCAATCATGGAACTCCCATTTTGCTTGCCAGTGACTGGTCTAGGCCAAAGTGTATGATCTAATTCTAGGCAGCACATATGATGGGCACAGGAGTTATGGGAAGAGTTTCTTCCTCCCTAAAAGTGAAACTCTTTCAAGATGAAAACATATTTTCTTTCCAAATATGTTTTAATGTCTGGATATAGTGCTGGGGGATATGGCAGCCATCTTGTTATAAGCTTATGGATAAAATCAAACTGAAAATGGCAGAAAGATGCTGGAGTTCTACCTGTTATCACTGATCATCTGATTAACCATTGCTGGAATGACAGTAACTCTTGAATTTTTGTTATGGAGATAATAAATGTTCCTTTATTTTAAGTACAATTTGTTATTTGCTGTAATTTACAAACAAAACATTCTAACCAATACAGTGATGACTGTAGTATGTGGTAGGTGGTAAGTGTTCAATAGATGTTATTTTCCTTATACTACCCCATTTATCCCGGGAAGTGTTACACTAAGTATATCTGAAATTATTCTGCTTGATAGAAACCTAAATGCTGTATAGAAAAAAATATTTTAAAAAAGGTTTGATCAACTGCTTAATTTGTTGAATCCGTAGGGGAAATTTATAACCAGTGCTAATAATGTGCTAAGTTCATCATCATTTAAGAATAAAATTAGCTTCATTTGGCTAGATATCTCAGAGTGTAGAAATGAGATGAGAAAAACACTTTATTTTGCTCTTTAAAATATAACTCTATGTTTTTAAAAGTTGATATTAATTTGTTCAAACTAAAAATTAAATATTTTATTATACCATATTAAAATCAATATAATATTAAATAAAAAGCATACTGAGCATCTAGCATACTAAGGGATCATAAAATGCATATTTCATTCTTACAATAAATCAAAGTTAAAGAAAATATTTAAAAGCTAATGAGAGCAAGGGTGCATCAGTTATCTTTATTTCTTTTTTTTTTTGCCGTATGCGGGCCTCTCACTGTTGTGGCCTCTCTCATTGTGGAGCACAGGCTCCGGACGCGCAGGCTCAGCGGCCATGGCTCACGGGCCCAGCCGCTCCACGGCATGTGGGATCTTCCCGGACCGGGGCACGAACCCGCGTCCCCTGCATCAGCAGGCGGACTCCCAACCACTGCGCCACCAGGGAAGCCCAGTTATCTTTATTTCTCATCTAGAAAATACACCAAAAGAGGTAATTCAGTTTTTATAAACTGAACTGTATAATTCAAATCTAAGTTGTTTCCATGAGTGGAGAAAAAAATCAAGGAAGAAACTTAACTATAGATGGCAATTCAAAGCTTCCTTGATTAAATTAGGAACATTCAGAAGGAGAAAAAAACCTCTCTCTAAAGGAAGGAAGCCCTTGACAGATGAGAAAATTAATTTACATGCATTTTATGACACCAGGAAGCCCTGAATAAGTCCTGGGAAGGAGTTATTTTTCACTTTGTTAAGAAAAATAGGGTGAGTACAAAAGAGTATCCTAATTAAGGACTGGAAATAAAAGATTTGGATAAATTGATGGCATTTAAGGACCTTATCCTCATTTGAATTTTTTTAACAACTACTGTCTGAACCATATTGTTGGCATTTACTTTTAACTGCATTCCTTTGCATTGCGTGTGTGTGTGTGTGTGTGTGTGTGTGTGTGTACCAATTTTATCAATCCTAGTGCATTGTTATTTTAAGTAGCTAAGATATAGTCTCCATCCTTGTCTTTTCTATTTTTTTCTTGGCACAGAAGAAAGGTTCATGAATAGGAGGCTTTTGATAAATTTCATAGGTGAGTGAAGGATAAGCTAAAACTATAATTTATAATTTTGGTTACTTTTGAAACAATTTCTTTATAATTTATTTCTTTTGTGCTTATGCTAACATGTTTTTTAAAAAGTATAAGTGAAAAATCACCCTAATAGTCTATAATCACGTTATACTATAAATATGCATTCAAAGCACAGGTTATTAAAAAGTCACTACCTGGTAGTACTTCACCCTATTTGATAGTAAATTTTTTAGGAGAAATAATTTCTAATTTAGAATTAGATCTCTACAGCAGTGAGCAGATCATTTACACTTTCATGACTGCCCCAAATCCAATGAGAACATTTATTTTGATCCAAAAGCAAGTTGTTATCTATTCTCAGGCCTAATAAGAATCTCTATGAAAATAATAAACTGCTAAGTAACACACGCACACACACACACACAGCACTGATTATCACATTTTATCAATAGTTGACATCAAGTCTCTAGCATAATCCATCAACTAGAAGGTAACGTGAATAATCAACCCAAGAGCAAGGATTAGGCATTACTCATTTTTGTCTCCTCCAAAGTGTGTCCTACACGTAGTATTTCTTTATCAATGTTTTTAGCAAATGAATGAGCAAATAATTACTAAAATACTTTTTAAGCAATAATTGTTTCTTT
Source organism: Kogia breviceps (assembly GCF_026419965.1). Taxonomy (NCBI): domain Eukaryota; kingdom Metazoa; phylum Chordata; class Mammalia; order Artiodactyla; family Physeteridae; genus Kogia; species Kogia breviceps. The sequence continues at coordinate 39,325,959 of NC_081315.1, forward strand.
AACAACAATTTTTAAAAGAAATAGTGCCAACATGTAATTTCAATTTCAATTCTGATTTGAAACTTCCAAATCACTTAAAGATAATCATTTAAGAGCCACTGTCACTGAGTCAAGAGTCAACCAAATTCTACCCACTCAATATGCTACTCCAATATATAGGTAATAAGATAAAAAGCCCCTCAGAAGCAGCTAGGATAATCCAGGACATGTTCTTCAGGTAAATTGAAAAGTTTCGGTAAATATCATAGAACAAGACAGGGCAAATTCAAAGCAAGTCAACTATCAAGGAAAACAAGGAGGAAGGCATTTGAATGCTGGAGAGAATAAAGATGAGGTAGGCAACTTCTGGCCTCTAAGCAATTTAACAAAGTCTATTAGGTCAAAGAATCTTTAGCAGTGATATTAGCAGTCAGCTTCTACGTTAATCCAAAGAAGGAAGTTCTTGTTTTAAATTCTCTTCTGGGAGTTAATAGTACTAAGATCATAAATGTAGACTCCTTGGCAAATCCTGGTATTGATTTATGAAAGATAGACTTTCAAATTCTGGGAAGATGGTGGAGTAGGAAGTACAAGGACTTTGTCTCCCACCTAGGCAATAATTGCACTGGCAGAATCTGTCTGATGTAAATATTTTGTAACTCTGGAGTCTATTGAAGGCTTGCAACTTCCAGGGGAAGGCTTCGAACAGGGATCCCCAACCACTGGGCTATGGACCACACTAGTCCACGGTCTGTTAGGAAACAGGCTGCGTAGCAGGAGGTGAGTGGCAGGCGAGCCAGCGAAGCTTCATCTGCTGCTCCCCATCACTTGCATTACCACCTGAACCATCCTACCCCCTCCTCTGGTCTGTGGAAAAATTGTCTTACACAAAACCAGTCCCTGGTTCCAAAGAGGTTGGGGACCACCGGCTTAGAAGATAAATTCAGGTTAATTTCAGTTCTTAGCTTGACAGAAGATATCCAACCCCCCCACCCCCCACCACCCAGTCCTGTGGAAGGTGGTTGTGTACTTTTTCCTGGAGCAGCTTGCACACAGCTCATGGAGCCAGAGTGGGCAAAAGGTCTTGTCCTCCAAATATCAGAGATCTGTGCTCTGATCACTCATTCCTGCTTCTGGTCTCAGAAGTGCAGACTAAGAATTATGTGACCACTGTTGTTGTACCTCCCCCTGTTGTTGCAAGCCCACTTATTTTGCTAACTAAAGTGACTTCCAGGGGTTTTAAAGGAGCCCTTTTTCCCCATCTTCATTATTTTCCCTCTTCTGGGAGACAGACATTAATGACAAGGGCATTCAAAAGCAATTATATATATGGGGGAAATTATAAAGTTACTGTACATGCCCAGGGAAAGGTAAAGTTTCAGAAAACAGCTGAGAAGACCATAAGTTTGCAGTTCAGGTTGATCCTTGCCAAAGAGCCAGCCTCTAACACTCAAAAAAACAAAAACAATAAACCAAAACAGTAGCAATAACAACAAAAGCTCAGCAAAACTTGGGAACCAGGGAGAATATGATTTCAAGTGTTATCATGTTTTTAGGGTCAACTGTTCAGTTTTCAACAAAAAAATCACAGGGCATACAAAGAAACAGGGTAACATGTTCCATGCAAAAGGAAAAATAATCAACAAAAACTATACTTGAAAAAGAACTGATGTTTTTTTATCTAGTTCTGTGAAAAATGCCATTGGTAATTTGATAGGGATTGCATTAAACCTGTAGATTGCCTGGGGTAGAATAGTCATTTTAACAATATTGATTCTTCATTGCGGCACTGTTTACAATAGCCAAGACATGGAAGCAACGTAAATGTCCATCAACAGATAAATGGATAAAGATGTGATACATATATACAATGGAATATTACTCAGCCATTAAATAGAATGAAATAATGCCATTTGCAGCAACATGGATGGACCTGGAGTTACCATACTAAGTTAAGTAAGTCAGAGAGAGAAAGACAAATATCATATGATATCACTTATATGCAGAATCTAAAAAAAAAAAGATACAAATGAACTTATTTACAAAACAGAAACAGACTCACAGACTTCAAAAACAATTTTATTGTTACCAAAGGGGAAATGTGGGGAGAGTAATAAATTGGGAGACTGGGATTGACATATACACACTACTATATTTAAAATAGATAACCAACAGAGACCTACTATATAGCACAGGGAACTCTGTTCAATATTCTGTAACAACCTAAATGTGAAAATAATTTGAAAAAGAATAGCTTGTATATGTATAACTGAATCAATGTTCTGTACACCCCAAACTAACACAACATTGTTATTCAACTATAATCCAATATAAAATAAACATTTTAAAAAAAGAACTGACAGCAGATGTACTAAACAAAGACTTTAAAATAACAGTCTTACAGATTCTTAAAGAACTAAAAGATGTGGAATAACTCAAGAAAATAATGTAGGAAAAAGATAAAAATATCAGTAAAGAGAAAACCTATAAAGAAACCAAAATGAAATTCTAAAGCTGAAAAGTACAACAATTGAAATGAGAAATTACTAAAGGAATTTAAAGGTAGATATGGGGAGGGTGAAGAAAGAGTCATCAAATTAAAGATAAGTAATGGGAATTACTGAATCTGAAGAGCAGGGGGAAAAAAAAGATTGAAGAAACATGAGCAGAGCCTAAGGAACCTGTGAGACACCATTAAGCATATAATGAGAGTCCCAGAAGGAAAAGAAAGGAAAGGTTAGAGAGAATATTTGAAAGATAATGGCTGAAAATCTCTCAAATTTAATGGAAGCCATGAATATAAGCATCTAAGAAGCTGAACAAATTCCAAGTAGAATAAATTCAAAGAGACTCACTTCAAGACACATTATAATAAAACTTTCAAAAGTCACAGATACAGAGAGACTCTTGAAAGTAGCAAAAGAGAAATGACTCAACACATACGAGGTGTCTTCAATAAGATTATGAGCAGAGTTCTCATCAGAAACTTTGGAGGTTAAAAGGCAGTGGGCAGATACATTCAAAGTTCAAAAAGAAAAAAAAAAACCTGCCACTAAAGACTCCTATATCCAGCAAAACTTTTCTTCAAAAGTGAGGTAGAAATAAAGACATTCCCAGATAAGCAAAAGTTGAGGGAATTTGTTACTATTGGACCTGCTCTGTAAGAAATGCTAAAGGGAGCTTTGCAAGTTGAAATGAAAGGACACTAGACAGGAACTCAAAAGTGTTTGAAGAAATGAAGATCTCAATTAAGGTAAATACATGGACAATTATAAAAGCTAGTATTTTTGCAACAACAGTTTGTAGTTCCACTTTTTGTTTTCTATGTGGTTAAAAACTAATACTTTTTTTAAAAAAAACAATTACTAGTCTAAAAGCTAGTAGTATTCTTTGATTTGTAATTCCACATTTTATTTTCTACATAATTCAAGAGACTAATTTATATAAAAGAATTATTAGTTCATGTTTTTGGGCACACATTTTATGACATCAACAACTGAAAGGACCAGGAATGAAGATATCAAAGAGCATAATTTTTGTATGTTACTGGGTTAAGGTGGTGTAAATTCAAATTAGAGTGTTATAACTTTAGGATGTTAAATGTAATTCCCACAGTAACTACAAAGAAAACAGTTATAGAACATACACAAAAGGAAATCATAAAGGAATTTAAACATTTCACTACAAAAAAATCAACTAAACTCAAAAGAAGATAATAAGACAAGAAATGAGAGACACAAAAGCTAATAAGACTTATGGCAAACAATAAAATGAAGAAGTAAATTCACACTCGAGAAACTAGGACTAGAGGGAAACTATCACAACATAATAAAAACCATATATGGAAAACCCATAGCAAACATTATGTTCAGTAGTGAAAGACACATCTTTTCCTGTAAGATCAGGTACAAAGCAAGGATGCCCACATTAACACTTCTATTCAACATAGTACTAAAAGATGTAGCCAACTCAGTTAGTGAAGAAAAGGAAATAAAAGTCATCTAAATTTGAAAGGAAGATGTAAAATTATCTCTGTTCACAGATTCTGCCCTCTTACACATAGAAAATCTTAAAGAATCCACACAGAAAAAAATTGCTAGAATAAATCAATTCAGCAAAATAACAGGATAAAAGTAAACAAGAAAAAAAAGGCAGTTTTATATACTAATAATGGACAATCCTAAAAGAAAATTAAGAAAGCAATTTCATTTACAATATCATTAAAAAGAGTAAAATACTTAGAAATTAACCAAGGACATGAAAATCTTGTGCAATGAAAAATAGAAAACATTGCTGAAAGAAACTAAAGAAAACATTAAAAAATGGAAACACGTCTCATGTTCACAGATGGGAAGACTTAACATTGTTAAGATGTCAATACTATTCAAGCAATCTATATATTCAATACAATCCCTAACAAAATCCCAATGACATTTTGTGCAAAAATATAAAAACTTCCAAACTCATTCTATGAGGCCACCATCACTCTGATACCAAAACCAGACAAAGGTACCACACAAAAAAGAAAACTACAGGCCAGTATCACTGATGAATATAGATGCAAAATCCTCCACAAAATACTAGCAACCCAAATCCAACAATATATTAAAAGGATCATACACCATGATCAAGTGGGGTTTATCACAGGGATGCAAGGATTTTTCAGTATCTGTAAATCAATCAGTGGTGTATCAGTGTGATATACCACATCAACAAATTGAAGAATAAAAACTATATGATCATCTCAATAGAGGCAGAAAAAGCTTTTGAAATTCAGCAGCTATTTATGATAAAAACTCTGCAGAAAGTGGACATAGACAGAACATACCTTAACATAATAAAGGCCATATATGACAAAACCTACAGCTAACATCATACTCAAAAGCAAAAAGCTGAAAGCATTTTCTCTAAGATCAGGAACAAGACAAAGATGTCCATTCTTGCCAATTTTTCTTCAATGTAGTTTTGGAATTCCTAGCTATGGCAATCAGAAAAGAAAAAGAAATAAAAGGAATACAAATTGGAAAAGAAGAAGTTAAACTGTCACTGTTTGCAGATGACATGATACTATACAGAGAAAATCCTGAAGATGCTACCAGAAAACCACTGGAGCTAATCAATGAATTTGGTAAAGTAGCAGGATACAGAATTAATACACAGAAATCTGTGGCATTTCTATAAACTAACAACAAGAGATCAGAAAGAGAAATTAAAGAAACAATCCCATTTACCATCACATCATAAAGAATAAAATACCTAGGAATAAACCTACTTAAGGAGACAAAAGACCTGTGCTCTGAAAACTATAAGGTGCTGATGAAAGAAACTGAAGATGACATAAATAGATGGAAAGACACACCATGTTTTTGGATTGAATCAATATTGTCAAAATGACTATACTACCCAAGGAAATCAACAGATTCAATGCAATCCCTGTCAAATTACCAATGGCATTTTTCACAGAACTAGAACAAAAAAATCTTAAAATTTGTATGAAGATACAAAAGACCCCAAATAGCCAAAGCAATCTTGAGAAAGAAAAACAGAGGTGGAGGAACCATACTCCCTGACTTCAGGCTATACTACAAAGCTATAGTCATCAAAACAGTGTGGTACTGGCCCAAATATAGAAACAGAAAAGTGGAACAGGATAGAAACCCCAGAAAGAAACCCATGCACCTATGGACAATTAATCTATTACAATGTGGGCAAGATTATAAAATGGTGAAAAGACAGTCTCTTCAATAAATGGTGCTGGGAAAACTGTACAGGTACAAGTAAAAAAATAAAATTAGATCATTCTTTAATACCATACACAAAAATAAGTTCAAAATGGTTTAAAGACCTAAATGTGAGACCAGACACTATAAAACTCTTAGAGGAAAACATAGATGGAACACTCTCTGACATAAATCACAGCAATATCTTTTTCGACCTGTTTCCCAGAATAATGGAAATAAAAATAAACAAATGGCACCTAATTAAACTCAAAAGCTTTTGCATAGCAAAGGCAACAATAAAAAAACACAAAGATAACCCACAGAATGGGATAAAATATTTGCAAAGGATGTGACCACCAAGGGATTAGTCTCCAAAATTTACAAACAGCTTATGTGGCTTAATGTCATCAAAACAAACAACCCAATCAAAAAATGGACAGAAGATCTAAATAGACATTTTTCCCAGGAAGACACACAGAAGGCCAAGTGGCACATGAAAAGATGTTCAACATTGCTAATTATTAGAGAAATGCAAATCAAAACTACAATATCACCTCACACCAGTCAAATGGCTATCATCAAAAAAATCCACAAATAGGACTTCCCTGGTGACGCAGTGGTTGAGAGTCCCCCTGCCGATTCAGGGGACATGGGTTCATGCCCTGGTTCGGGAAGATCCCACATGCTGCGGAGCATCTAGGCCCATGAGCCATGGCTGCTGAGCCTGCGTGTCCGAAGCCTGTGCTCCACAATGGGAGAGGCCACAATAGTGAGAGGCCCGCACACCGCAAAAATAATATCCACAAATAATTAATGCTGAAGAGGGTGTGGAGAGAAGGGAACCCCCCTTCTACACTATTGGTGGGAATATAAGTTTTTACAGCCACTATGGAGAAAAGTATGGAGGTTTCTTAAAAAACTAAAACTAAAGCTACCACACGATCCTACAATCCCACACCTGGGCATATATCCAGGGAAAACATGGTCTAAAGGATACATTCACCCCAATATTCATTGCAGCACTGTTTACAATAGCCAGACATGGAAACTAAATGACCATCGACAGAGAAATGGATAAAGAAGATGTGGTACATATATACAACGGGATATTACTCAGCCATTAAAAACAATGCAATAATGACAGTTGCAACAACATGAATGGACCTAGAGATTGTCAAACTGAGTGAAATAAGTCAGAGAAAGAGAAATATTGTACAATATCTCTTATATGCAGTATCTAAAAAGAGATGAAACAAATGAACTTATTTACAAAACAGAAACAGATTCACAGGCTTAGAGAACAAACTTTTGGTTACTGGGGCGAACGGTGGGAGGAAAGGATAGTTAGGGAGTTTGGGATTGTCATGCACACACTGCTGTGTTCGAAATGGATAACCAGCAAGGACCTACTGTAAAGCACAGGGAACTCTGCTCAATATTATGTAACAAACTAAATGGGAAAATAATTTGAAAGGGAATAGATATACGTGTATGTGAGATTGAATCACTATCCTATGGACCTGAGACTAACACAACATTGTTAATCAACTGTACTCTAATATAAAACAAAAAGTTTAAAAAAAGAATTACACATAACCTGAAATACATAATATGAAGATAGGAAATAAGTGACTCCTTTTACTCCTGACTGTGACAGTGCTCGGGTTCATACTTTAATTACTGTAAATATCTGAAGTAAAATAAATGTACTCCAGCTTGTGAAATAAAAAAAAAAATGAAATAGAAAAATCCATCATAACATTTATATGGAATTTTAAAGGCTGCCCAAATAACCAAAACAATACTGATAAAAGAATAACAAAGCTGGGAGACTCACACTTCCTGACTTCAAAACTTACTTACTACAATGCTTCAGTAATCAAAACAGTGTGGAACTGGCATAAAAAGAGACATAAATATCATGGAATAAGAGACCTTAGAAATAAACCCTAATATATATATGGTTAAATGATTTTTGTCAAGGGTCCCAAGACCATTCAATGGGAAAAATACAATATTTTCAACAAATGGTGCTGGAACAACTGGATATCCACATCCAAAAGAGGGAGGTTGGATCTTACCTAACATTACATACAAGAAGTGACTCAAATGAATCAAAGATCTAAATGGAAAAGTTTGAACTATAAAAATCTTAGAGGAAAACAGGGCAAAAGCTTTGTGACATTAGTTTTGGTGATTATTTATTGGATATGACACCAAAGACAGAAGCAACTCAAAGGAAAAGAGACAAATTGAACTTCATGAAAATTTTAGAATTTTGTGCACTTAAAGACCCTATCAACAGAGTAAAACAGCAACCTAAATGGTGGAAGAAAATATTTGCAAATAATATATAAGAGATTAACATCCAAAATATAGAGAGAACTCATAAAACTTAACAACAACAAACAACCCAATATCAAAAACTGACAAAGGAATTGAATAGAATTTGTATATCCAAAGAAGATACACAAATGTCGAATAAACACATGGAAAGATATTAAACGTCACTAATCATTAGAAAAATGCAAATTAAAACTTCAATAACTCACACCAATTAAAACGGCTGGTATCAAAAATCAGAAAATAATAAGTGCTGGTGACAATGTGGCAAAATTGGAATCCTTGTATACTATTAGTGGGAATCTAAAATGGTACAGCTGCTACGGAGAATAATATGATGTTTCCTCAGAAAATTAAAACTAAAATTACCACATGATCCAGCAATTTAACTTATGGGTATACACACAAATTAATTGAAAGCAAGGTCTTGTATTTATTTATTATTGTTATTATTATTATTATTATTTATTATTATATTTATCACCCTGTACATTGAAGCATTATTCACAATAACTAAAATATGGAATCAAGCCAAGTGTCCATAAATGGATGAATGGATAAGCAAAATATTGCATACACGTTCAATGAAATATTATTCAGCCTTTAAAAATCCTACATATGTTACACATGTATAACACATTCTACAACATGGATGAAAATTGAGGACATTATGCTAAATGAAATAAGCCAGTCTCAGAAAGAATACTGTATGATTCCACTTATATAAGGTACCTAAAATAGTCCAAATCAGAGACAGAAAGTAGAATCATGGTTGCCAGGGGCTGGATGGAAAGGGAGAATGGGGAGTTATTGTTTAATGGGTATAGAGTTTTAATTTAACAATATGAAAGAGTTCTGGAGATACTTTGTGGTAATGGTGGCACAATATTATGAATGTATTTAATCCCACTGAATCGTATACTTAAAAGTAGTTAACATGGTAGATTTTGTTATGTGTATTTTACCACAATAGAAGAAGAAAAATAGACTGTAACATTATGCCCCCAAAATGCTATATTACTTGGCCGACATTTCATGGCAGAATTTTTAGAATTCATCATGAGTCAGAAATTGATGTCAGAAGGGAATTACTGGTTTTAGGGTCACCGTGAAGTCTCTGATTGACTCACAGTGAGGGCAAATGGAGTTTGTTGGCTATCACTCTCTCCTGTGGATGACACTAGGATACATAACCCTCTGCCACTGCAGGCTCGCCCCGCATCCGTGCCCCTCCCTCCCTCCGGCCTGAGTGAGCCAGAGCCCCCGAATCAGCTGCTCCTTTAACCCCGTCCTGTCTGAGTGAAGAGCAGATGCCCTCGGACGACCTACGTGCAGAGGCAGGGCCAAGTCCAAAGCTGAACCCCAGGAGCTGTGCGAACAAAGAGGGGAGGGGGAGGTCTCTCCCAGCAACCTCAGAGGCAGTGGATTAAAGCTCCACAATCAGCTTGAAGTGCCCTGCATCTGTGGAATACCTGAATAGACAGCGGAATATCCCAAGTTGAGGAGGTGCACTTTGGGAGCAAGATATATTTTTTTTTTTCCCTTTTTCTCTTTTTGTGAGTGTGTATGTGTGTGCTGCTGTGTGAAATTTTGTCTGTATAGCTTTGCTTTCACCATTTGTCCTAGGGTTCTGACCGAACCATTTTGTTTTGTTTTTTTAATAAAATTTTTCTTCTTAATAATTATTTTTTATTTTAATAACTTTATTTTATCCCACATTATTTTATCTTCTTTCTTTCTTCCTTTCTTCCCTTCTTTCTCCTGTCTTCCTTCCTTTCTTCCTTCCATTCTTCCTCCCTTCCTTCCTTCCCTCCTCCCTTCTTCCACCTTCCTCCCTCCCTTCCTCCCTCCCTTTATTCCTCCCTTCCTTCCTTCCTTCCTTTCTTCCTTCATTTCCTCCTTCCTTCCTTCCTTTCTTGCTTTCTTCCTCCTTTCCTTCATTTCTTCCTTCCTTTCTTGCTTCCTTCCTTACATACTTTCTTGCTTCCTTACTTCCTTCCTCTCTTCCTTTCTTGCTTTCTTCCTTCCCTCCTTCATTTCTTCCTCCCGTCTTTCCTCTCTTCCTTCCTTCTTTCTTCCTTCCTTTCTTGCTTGCTTCCTTCTTTCCTTTCTTTCTTTCCTTTCTATTTTTTCTCCCTTTTATTCTGAGCAGTGTGGATTGAAGTCTCTTGGTGCTCCAGCTAGGCGTCAGGGCTGTGTCTCTGAGGTGGGAGAACCAACTTCAGGACACTGGTCCACAAGAGACCTCCAAGCTCCACGTAATATCAAATGGCAAAAAAATCTCCCAAAGATCTACATCTCAACACCAAGACCCAGCTTCACTCAACGACCAGCAACCTACCGTGCTGGACACCCTATGCACAACAAACAGCAAGACAGGACTACAGCTCCATCCATTAGCAGAGAGGCTGCCTAAAATAATAATAAGGCTACCGATATTCCAAAACACACCACCAGACATGGACGTACCCACCAGAAAGACAAGTTCCAGCCTCATCCACCAGAACATAGGCAATAGTCCCCCCAACCAGGAAACCTACTCAACCCACTGAACCAACCTTAGCCACTGGGGACAGACACCAAAAACAACAGGAACTACAAACCAGCAGCCTGCGAAAAGGAGACCTCAAATACAGTAAGCAAAATGAAAAGACAGAAAAGCACACAGCAGATGAAGGAGCAAGGTAAAAACCCACCAGACCTAACAAATGAAGAGGAAATAGGCAGTCTACCTGAAAAAGAATTCAGAATAATGAGAGTAAAGATGATCCAAAATCTTGGAAATAGAATAGATAAAATGTAAGAAACACTTAACAAGGACCTAGAAGAAATAAAGAGGAAGCAAGCAACGACGAGCAACACAATAAATGAAATGAAAAATACTCTAGATGGGATCAATAGCATAATAACTGAGGCAGAAGGACGGATAAGTGACCTGGAAGATAAAATAGTGGAAATAACTACTGCAGAGCAGAAGAAAGAAAAAAGAATGAAAAGAACTGAGGACAGTCTCAGAGACCTCTGGGACAATATTAAATGCACCAACATTTGAAATATAGGGGTCCCAGAAGAGGAAGAGAAAAAGAAAGGAACTGAGAAAATATTTGAAGAGATTATAGTTGAAAACTTCCCTAATATAGGAAAGGAAATAGTCAATCAAGTCCAGGAAGCACAGAGAGTCCCATACAGGATAAATCCAAGGATAAACACGCCAAGACACATATTAATCAAACTGTCAAAAATTAAATACAAAGAAAACATATTAAAAGCAGCAAGGGAAAAACAACAAATAACATACAAGGGAATCCCCATAAGGTTAACAGCTGATCTTTCAGCAGAAACTCTGCAAACCAGAAGGGAGTGGCAAGACATATTTAAAGTGATGAAGGAGGAAAAACCTACAAACAAGATTACTCTAACCAGCAAGGATCTCATTCAGACTTGATGGAGAAATTAAAACCTTTACAGACAAGCAAAAGCTGAGAGAGTTCAACACCACCAAACCAGCTTTACAACAAATGCTAAAGGAACTTCTCTAGGAAAGAAACACAAGAGAAGGAAAAGACCTACAAGAACAAACCCAAAACGATTAAGTAAATGGCAATAGGAACATACATATCGATAATTACCTTAAATGTAAATGGATTAAATGTTCCCACCAAAAGACACAGACTGGCTAAATGGATACATAAACAAGACTCATATATATGCTGTCTACAAGAGACCAGCATCAGACCTAGAGACACTTACAGGCTGAAAGTGAGGGAATGGAAAAAGATATTCCATGCAAATGGAAATCAGAAGAAAGCTGGAGTAGCAATTCTCATATCAGACAAAATAGATTTTAAAATAAAAACTATTACAAGAGACAAAGAAGGACACTACATAATGATCAAGGGATCGATCCATGAAGAAGATATAACAATTGTAAATATTTATGCACCCAACATAGATACGCCTCAATACATAAGGCAAATACTAACAGCCATAAAAGGGGAAATTGACAGTAACACAATCATAGTAGGGGACTTTAACACCCCACTTTCACCAATGGACAGATCATCCAAAATGAAAATAAATAAGGAAACACAAGCTTTAAATGATACATTAAACAAGATGGACTTAATTGATATTTATAGGACATTCCATCCAAAAACAACAGAATACACATTTTTCTCAAGTGCTCATGGAACATTCTCCAGGATAGATCATATCTTGGGTCACAAATCTAGCCTTGGCAAATTTAAGAAAATTGAAATCATATCAACTACCTTTTCTGACCACAACGCTATGAGACTAGATATCAATTACAGGAAAAGATCTGTAAAAAATACAAACACATGGAGGCTAAACAATACACTACTTAATAATGAAGTGATCACTGAAGAAATCAAAGAGGAAATCAAAAAGTACTTAGAAACAAATGACAATGGAGACATGACGACCCAAAACCTATGGGATACAGCAAAAGCAGTTCTAAGAGGGAAGTTTATAGCCATACAATCCTACCTTAAGAAACAGGAAACATCTCGAATAAACAACCTAACGTTGCACCTAAAGCAATTAGACAAAGAATTTAAAAAAAACAAATTTAGCAGAAGGAAGGAAATCATAAAGATCAGATCAGAAATAAATGAAAAAGAAATGAAGCAAACAATAACAAAGGTCAATAAAATTAAAAGCTGGTTCTTTGAGAAGATAAACAAAGTTGATAAACCATTAGCCAGACACATCAAGAAAAAAAGGGAGAAGACTCAAATCAACAGAATCAGAAATAAAAATGGAGAAGTAACAACAGACACTACAGAAATACAAAAGATTATTAGAGATTACTACAAGCAACTGTATGCCAATAAAATGGACAACCTGGAAGAAATGGACAAATTCTTAGAAAGTGCACAAGCTGCCGAGACTGAACCAGGAAGAAATAGAAAATATGAACAGACCAATCACAAGCACTGAAATTGAAACTGTGATTAAAAATCTTCCAACAAACAAAAGCCCAGGACCAGATGGCTTCACAGGTGAATTCTATCAAACATTTAGAGAAGAGCTAACACCTATCCTTCTCAAACTCTTCCAAAAGATAGCAGAGGGAGGAACACTCCCAAACTCATTCTATGAGGCCACCATCACCCTGATACCAAAACCAGACAAAGATGTCACAACGAAAGAAAACTACAGGCCAATATCACTGATGAACATAGATGCAAAATTCCTCAACAAAATAATAGCAAACAGAATCCAACAGCACATTAAAAGGATCATACACCATGATCAAGTGGGGTTTATTCCAGGAATGCAAGGATTCTTCAATATATGCAAATCAATCAACGTGATACACCATATCAACAAACTGAAGGAGAAAAACCATATGATCATCTCAATAGATGCAAAGAAAGCTTTTGACAAAATTCAACACCAGTTTATGATAAACACCCTTCAGAAAGTAGGCATAGAGGGAACTAACCTGAACATAATAAAGGCCATATATGACAAACCCACAGTGAGCATCGTTCTCAATGGTGAAAAACTGAAACCATTTCCACTAAGATCAGGAACAAGACAAGGTTGCCCACTCTCACCAGTCTTATTCAACATAGTTTTGGAAGTTCTAGCCACAGCAGTCACAGAAGAAAAAGAAATAAAAGGAATCCAAATTGGAAAAGAAGAAGTAAAGCTGTCACTGTTTGCAGATGACATGACACTATACATAGAGAATCCTAAGGATGCTACCAGAAAACTACTAGAGCTAATCAATGAATCTGGTAAAGTAGCAGTATACAAAGTTAATGCACAGAAATCTCTGGCATTCTTATACACTAATGATGAAAAATCTGAGAGTGAAATTAAGAAAACACTCCCATTTATCAATGCAACAAAAAGAATAAAATATCTAGGAATAAACCTACCTAAGGAGACAAATGACCTATATGCAGAAAATTATAAGACACTGATGAAAGAAATTAAAGATGATACAAATAGATGGAGAGATATACCATGTTCTTGGATTGGAAGAATCAACATTGTGAAAATGACTCTACTACCCAAAGCAATCTACAGATTTAATGCAATCCCTATCAAACTACCACTGGCATTTTTTACAGAACTAGAAAAATTTCACAATTTGTATGGAAACACAAAAGACCCCGAATAGACAAAGCAACCTTGAGAACGAAAAATGGAGCTGGAGGAATCAGGCTCCCTGACTTCAGACTATTCTACAAAGCTACAGTAATCAAGACAATATGGTATTGGCACAAAAACAGAAATATAGATCCATGGAACAGGATAGAAAGCCCAGAGATAAACCCACACACATATGGTCACCTTATCTTTGATAAAGGAGTCAAGAATATATAGTGGAGAAAAGACAGCCTCTTCAATAAGTGGTACTGGGCAAACTGGACAGGTACATGTAAAAGTATGAAATTAGAACATTCCCTAATACCATACACAAAAATAAACTCAAATTGGGTTAAAGACTTAAATGTAAGGCCAGACACTATCAAACTCTTAGAGGAAAACATAGGCAGAACACTCTATGACATAAATCACAGCAAGATCCTTTTTGACCCATATCCTAGAGAAATGGAAATAAAAACAAAAATAAACAAATGGGACCTAATGAAACTTAAAAGCTTTTGCACAGCAAAGGATACCATAAACAAGACCACAAAACAACCCTCAGAATGGGAGAAAATAGTTGCAAGTGAAGCAACAAAGGATTAATATCCAAAATTTATAAGCATCTCATGCAGCTCAATAACAAAAAACCAAACAACCCAATCCAAAAATGGGCAGAAGAACTAAATAGACATTTCTCCAAAGAAGATATACAGATAGCCAACAAACACATGAAAGAATGCTCAACATCATTAATCATTAGAGAAATGCAAATCAAAACTACAATGAGATATCATCTCACACTGGTCAGAATGGCCATCATCAAAAACTCTAGAAACAATAAATGCTGGATAGGGTGTGGAGAAAAGGGAACACTCTTGCACTGCTGGTGGGAATGTAAATTGATACAGCCACTATGGAGAACAGTATGGAGGTTCCTTAAAAAACTACAGGTCTTCCCTGGTGTCGCAGTGGTTGAGAATCCGCCTGCCAATGCAGGGGACACGGGTTCGTGCCCTGGTCTGGGAAGATCCCACATGCTGCGGAGTGGCTGGGCTGGTGAGCCATGGCCGGTGAGCCTGCACGTCCGGAGCCTGTGCTCCGCAATGGGAGAGGCCATAACAGTGAGAGGCCCGTGTACCACACACACACAAAAAAAACTACAGATAGAACTACTATACGACCCTGCAATCCCACTACTGGGCATATACCCTGAGAAAACCATAATTCAAAAAGAGTCATGTACCAAAATGTTCATTGCAGCTCTATTTACAATAGCCAGGACATGGAAGCAACCTAAGTGTCCATCGACAGATGAATGGATAAAGAAAATGTGGCACATATATACAATGGAATATTACTCAGCCATAAAAAGAAATGAAACTGAGTTATTTGTAATGAGGTGGATAGTCCTGGAGTCTGTCATACAGAGTGAAGTAAGTCAGAAGGAGAAAAACAAATACCGTATGCTAACACATATATATGGAATCTAAGAAAAAGAAATGTCATGAAGTGATGATGGTTAGGATGGGAATAAAACACAGACCTACTTAGGGCATGGACTTGAGGATATGGGGAGGGGGAAGGGTAAGCTGTGATGAAGTGAGAGAGTGGCATGGACATATATACACTACCAAATATAAAATAGATAGCTAGTGGGAAGCAGCTGCATAGCACAGGGAGATCAGCTTGGTGCTTTGTGACCACCTAGAGGGGTGGCATAGGTAGGGTGGGACGGAGAGAGATGCAAGAGGGAAGAGATATGGGAACATATGTATATGTATAACTGATTCACTTTGTTGTAAAGCAGAAACTAACACACCATTGTAAAACAGTTATACTCCAATAAAGATGTTAAAAAAAACACTTTAAGGTAAATATGATAATTATATCTCATGAAATAAGAAATTTAAAAAGTGAGATACAATTAATAAAAAAGACCCAAATAGAAATTTGGAATTGAAAAGCACAATGATAATAATAAAAACTACTAAAGTGACTCAGCAATAAATCTGAGCTGACAAAAGCAAACTTGCAGAAACATCAATATAGATTATTCAGTTTGAAGGGCCGAGAGAGACACACACACAAAATGAAGACAAAGAAATGTGGGATGCCGATAAGTGTGCCAACAGACATATAATGGAAGTTTCACGGGAGAGAAAAGAGATAAAGCATCAGAAAAGAAGTTCAAAAAATAATTGCTGATCAAAAATAAATGTAATGATAAAAGGGGCAATCCATTAGGAAGATATAACAATTTGAACATGTATGCACCAGATAATAGAGAAAATTATATACAGAAAAACTAAATTTGAAGTTAAAAACTAGAAAATTCAACAATAGTTAAATACTTTAATATGCCTCTTTCAATAATTGATAGAGCAACTAGGTATAATATAAAGAAGACTTGAACAACAGTATAAACTACTAGACCTAACAGACGTGTAGAATACCCCACTAAATAAAATAAAATACATATAAAACTTCTCAAACACACATTAAATTTCCTACAGGATAAAAAACATTCTAGTACAAAAAAAAATCCTCAGTAAATTTTAAAGGATTGAAATTATATGAAGTATGTAATCCTACTACAATTAATTTAGAGATCAATAACAATAAAATTTGAAAAACTCAGAAATATGTGGTAATTAATCATACCCAGTAGCCTATTTATAATCTTTAAAGCTGGCAGCATAGCATCTTCCAGTCTTTCTCTGATTATAACTACTGGTTCTATCTTCATATCTCTTCTGATTTTGTTGTCTCTTTTCCCTAATAAAGACTCTAATAATTACCTTGGGCCCATGTGGATAATTCTAGGAAAATCTCCCCATATAAATTCTCTCAACTTAATCATATCTGTAATTCCCTTTTGCCAGGTCCCAGGGATTAAGACATGGGCATTTTTATGGGGCTATTATTCTGCCTAATAAAACTATTAAAATTGACGTAAGAAAAAATAGACAATCTATATATACCTATGCCAATTAAAAAGACAGAATTAGTAATTAATTTCTCTAAAAAAAACCCAGACTCAGATGATTTCACAAATTCTTGGTAAATTATATTTAAAGAATTGAGAGCAATCCTTCATAAACTTCCAAAATTAGAAGATGGAATATTTCCCAACTAATTTGATGAGGGCAGCATTACCCTTATACCAAAACCAGAAAACAACAGAACAAGAAAATAAAACTATAGTGCAATAATCATTATAAATATAGATAAATACTAACCAACTGAATCCAGTATCTTATAAAAAGCATTATACACCATGACAAAATGAGATTCATCTCAGAAATGTGAAGCTGTTTTCTGACTTGCAAAAATCAAAAATATACCATATTAACAGAATAAAAGACAAAAACCACATGATCAACTAAATAGACACTGAAAAGGCATTTGACAAAACACAAAACCATTCCATGATGAAAATATTAAATAGACCAGCAATAGAAGGAAATTTCCTCAACCTGGTAATGGGAATCTCCAAGAAAACTGTAGCTACCATCTTACTTAATAGTGAAGGCCCAATAGTTTCCTCCTAAGATGAGGAAAAATATATATATATATATACATACTTTTATCAGCTCTATCAACACTGAAATATACTGAAGATTCTAGCCACATCACATCATATGAAAAAATTAACCCCAAATGGGTTATAGATTTATAGTTAAAACAATAAAACTCTTAGAAGAAAACATAAGAATAATCCATAATGACCTTTAGTTAGGCAATGGTTACCTAGATTCAACACCAAAACCACAAGAAACACATTGAAAAAAATAGATAAATTGGACTTCACTGAAATTTAAAACTTTTGATTCAATGGACATCAAGAAGATGAAAAGATAATGCACAGGACAGAAAAAAAATTTTCAAATTACATATTAGATAAGGGAATAATATACAGAAAACAATAAATAACTCCCAACTTAATAATGCAAGAAGGATTTGAATAGACATTTCTCCAAAGAAGATATGCAACTGCCCAGTAAGCATATAAAGAGATGCTCAGCATCATTAGTCATTAGGGAAATGCAAATCCAAACCACAATAAAATGCCACACTCACTTGGATGGCTGAAATAAAAAACACAGCAATAACAACTGCTCATAGGTATGTGGTGAAAGTGTAGCCCTCATATATTACACTCTTTAAATGGTTTAATTAAATGGCATGTGAATCTTACCTCTATAATACTGTTAAATAAATAGTACGAAATGTTCCAATATACCTTTCATTCAGCTTCCTTTTATATCAACAATAACAACAAAAAAATATATCTTACATAAGCAAAGAACATATAACATATGTTATATGTTTTATATGAACATATAATAAGAAATTAACCTTAATTGATTATTAACTAAAGTACAGAACTAATTCAGATTTTATATATTTTCCCACTAATTTCTATTTCTCTCTGATAATCCAGGATCCCATATTGAATTCAGTTGTCCTCCAATCTGTAACAGTTCTTCAGCCTTTCCTTACATTTCATTACTTAGACCACTTCACAGAGTAACTGGCCAGTTATTTTGTAGATTATTCCAGTTTGTGTTTTTCTGCTGTTTTCTCATGGCTGCTTTGAGTTATGCATTATTGGGAAGGATACCACAGAGATGATGTGCCCATCTCAGGGGGCTATACAATAACACCATGATTTATCACTGGTTATATTAAACTTTATCTTTTGGCTAAGGCATATCTGAGGTATTTAGAATGTTTTAAATTTAGATTATGGTAATAGTTGCACAGCTTTCAGAATATACTAAAACTCCATTGAATTTTACACATTAAATGGATGAATTTTATGTTATGTTAATGATAATTAATAAAGCTGTTAATGCATTTATGCCCACCTATTTTACTAGAGGTACATTTCTCAAGTTAAGTGATAATAGTTCCAGTTTACTTTCTATTATTCAAACATCATCTAGTTTACTGCTAACAGTTCTCACTATCAGAGTTAAGAAATTGGAGACCTATTAATGTCTACAATTAAAGTCTATCCTGAAGATTGCAATTAGGATAAAAACTGATCAATAAGTTGCATTACATAAGGCAGAATTTCCAAACATTGAGCCATGCATCAGCTGACCATTCTTTGATGCGGAAATTTTAAAATACAGGTTATTTAGCCCATTTGTAGAGATGTATATTCAGATCTAAAACAGGGCCCAGGAAGATCACCAGAAATGGGACCACTGTACTTTACTAAATATTAGTTCTCTCCCTACCAGAATAACAGCTTCTTCTTCCATGGATGCATATGCTTAGTGCTCTCTCCTTTAGGACTCTTCTCCAACTCATTTTTTGTGATCTTCTAATGCTGTTTTTTTTTTCAAGGTTCCTGAAAAACTATTCGGGCCATCCTTTACTCTCCAGGAAGCATGTGTGTTTTTACAACTCAGGTCCCATCTCCTCCATACAAAATGAGTATCCTAGCATATTCTTACAAATTTCTCCACTTATGTTTATATTTCAGGGCCACTCTTATGTGGGTTTATATGTGACAGCCATTTCATTTTCAGCCAGGAAACCATAGATTATTTGAATCTATCTTTAAATCAAATCCCTCTGTTGTTTTGTTTTGTTTTGTTTTTCTTTTTTCAGTTAGCCATTGGGAACTACCTTGGAGAAAATAGGTTTAAATTAAAGGATAGGAATCAATGAAACAGATGTAGGTGACAAGATCATTGGTGCCATCTGTAAAAGTAAATTATTCATGCCATCTGGACCATCTGGACCTCAACTGAAAATATGTCACTCCTATCTTATGGTGGATTGCTTTTCCACCTATCCAAACTTATGTTTTGTAGACTTGATAACATCTAGTTAAGGATGGGTAGCTCCAAGCACATCAATATTTATTGTTTCATGATCAGATGCTCAATGTCACCTAAGTTTCAATAGTATACCAGGAGTGATGTTTTTTAAATAGCTTGATGCAGAGAGCATGGCCTTGATTTATGACACTAAGGACTTATTCAGAAGCCTCCCCTGCTCAGGGCTACACTTCAATCTGAGTTACTAAACAAGTAAGTCTGAGGAGGATTGCAGTTGTGTAAATGCTGCTTCCAAAATTCAGAGAGGTCCAATAATCACTGTGAATCTTATGGGTAGTGGCTGCTAAGTATAGTAACTTGCCTCTTAATTCATAGAGAATATCCTGTCATGCCTCAGAAATTAGACTCTTAAAGTTTTACCATTGAGGCAAGAGTCTGCTGGATCACATGTCACAAATGACAGAGCAGTTTGTACTGATGTTTGCACATTTTCAGTGCACTCTCTTTGAGTTCCATCAAAACTGGCAGCTCTCTGAGTTACCTACTGTGGTAGGCTGAATAATGGCTCCCCAAAGATGTCCATGTCCTAAGCCTTGGAACCTGTGATTATGTTACATTACAAGCCAAAAGGAGCTTGACAGAACCTTCAAGTTACAGATCTTGAGTTGGAGAGATTATTTTGGATTATCTAGGTGGAGAGATGTGATCACAGAGTCTTTATGAAAAGGAGAAAGGATGATCTAAGTCAGTAGTAGAAGTTGTGGTGATGAAATCAAGAGGTAGGAGTAATGCCAGGAATATGTCAGGATCCAGAGATTGAAGGTGGACTTGAAAAGCTGAAAAAGACAAGGAAACGGGTTCTGTCCTCAGAAGTTCCAGAAGGAACTGCCCTTCTGACACCTTGATTTCAATCCAGTGGGAATGATTTGGAGCTATCGGCTAGAAGATAATAAATTTGTGTTGTTTTCAGCTACTAATTTTTTGTAATTTATTACAGCAGCAATAGGAAAATAATATACCCACTACATGATTTAGACCTGTATTTCTAAATATAATAGAAATTGGTCTCCAAGCCCTAAGAGGCCTAACAGAAGCTATCCTTCTCTTCTGGTGTTAGGAAAGGCGTTTGTTCTTTACCTTGGACAGAATATCTCAGAATATTTAGGCACCTACATTTTTATGTAAAATGAAAGATACCTAAATTTCCTGGCATGTACTCCAGAATATCCATAGTACTTGCCTTTTTCTGTCATCAATATAGTAGATCAGTATAATGTTCTTGGTAAATGTCAAGACAATTAAGTTTCCTTTGAAATATATTGTGATTAAAAAGGAAAGAATATAGCTTACCATTTGGCCAAATATAAATATATACATGTATAACACTCTTTATCACAGACGCATGTGAACAGCTTTTGATACTCTTTACTGTTGGAGACTGAAAAGAAGACATTCACCAGAGAAGTAACCATATATTAGACCTAGAAGATCTGCAGTCTACTAAAATAAAGTTACCATCTCCTCTACAAGAACTGTAATTGGAGCTACTCCTTGGTATGTTATAGTTGTTCAATAATATCCACCAATTTTCATAGCATTTGCAGTAGTAAGAACAGTGAGTTAAAAAGGAACTTAGCCTCTCCAACCCTGATGGCTTTTTGTTCTTCACGTCAAGGATTTATGAGAGGATTCTGTCAACTGCTAAGAATACCCATGCCATATATACACTCTCAAAGAAGGGAAATTAACTTTATAATATAGACAAAATTCATTTAAAATTCAATTTATCACCCAGTCCAACTACCTATGTACTTATAGGGACTCTACTGGCTTTTGACACAATGATACCAGTGTCAGTTCAGAATGGGTGTCCAACACCTATATCTAGTCTGGGCATTCCTCTTTTCCTAGTGTACAATCATGGGAAGAATAGGATATATCTATTGCATGTGATTGCAGTGGTATTTCAGAGTCCTTCCTCTTGGGGATTGACCTATCCTTTAAATTATGGCTTCTAGTAGTGAGAACTGACTCAGGTATAAAAATGCTATGAGATAGTAAGGTTTTTCATTATGGTGTCCAACAACAACTTTCTGCTTTTAACAAATAAGTAGTTTATCCAAGATTATGCAACTATTAAGTAGCAGGACCAAGATTTGCACTCTAGCAGTATAGGTTAAGAGCTTCTGATTCAAAACACTATACCATACTGCTTTTCCAATAGGGAAAAGAACAAATAATCAAAAACAGGAAAAAATATAGCATGTTCAACAAAGTACTGCAGAATTATGGTACTATAATTATTAGCCAGGAAAAAATGATAATGCCATTCTAAACTTGCTGATCAGTAAAACGTTTGAACAAATAATTCAGTGAAGAGAATCACAGCAAAAATGTTAAACATATTATAAGCCCATGTCTATAAATGATATATATATATATGTGAAAGTATATGGAATCTACTATTATTGGTGATAACAACCATAAATTATTCTACTAAGGAGTTTGTAAAAGGACAAAAGAGAGGATGAGACACCTTATAGGTCATAGCATCAATAGAACATAGTTTTAGGATAGGGAAAATTAACACGATTTTAAGTAGAGGAGAATAATTCAGTATAGAGAGAGCTATTAAGGCTTCAATGACTACAGTAAAATTAATCATTAATAATTACTTGTAAGGCATTCTTTCTCAGTATGGTACATATAAAAATTCACTTCATCCTCATAATAACCCCATTAAAAAGCTCTTATCTTTATTTTCTATAGAAAACTCAGGCTCAAAAGGAATGAGTAACTAATTCAGGCACTTCATTTTATGAACCCATGTTTTGCTCTATTATACTACAGCAGACTTCTTCATCTACCTGTAAGAGACATAAGATAGGAAAAAAAGCACTTATGCTTACATAATTCAACAATGCCAATTCCTCACCCTCAAAATCCAAATCAGTCATCCATATCTGCAACTTAATGCATCATTGCCAAAATTAATATGGGCTCTTTACAGTATTTTGATTTTTTGAAAGGCTATCAGTGAAATTACTCTGAATGTTCAGTTAACTTGGACCAACAGAAATCATACCAAATGACATTACTAACTAAAAATATCTTTACATTGATAGTAATTACAAATTGGTATTTATAAAGGCTTTAAAAACATTTTTAAATAAAATACTTTAGATGGGTGATTTAAATGGGAATTATCATTATTAAGATCAAACACATAGTATCACAGGAAGGAGTTCTATAATTACACACTTTGGAAATCAATGCTGGATCTCACTTTGCTTTCTAGACTTAAGAACAGCAGTTTCTGTCTTTAGATTGCTGTAATTAGCACTAGCCTCAGATGCTCATTTACACCTTTGGCAGTTAAGGACAGTAAACTTGACTTTCACTGATGGTGTGGGTGTGTATAATCACAACAGCTTGGAGCTTTTGCTTCCCTCTGATTTTTGTTGATAACATTCATAGTAACCTTTTAAACAAAATCAAGGTATATTTCTCTTGAATTAAATGCTTTAACTCAGAGACCCTCAGAAGTGCATGGATAATTCATAGTAAGATTTTAATTGATTGCCTTTTGTTTCTTTACTTTGTTGTTGGTCTCACATAGACAAATACAAAGAAAAAAATAAAATGAAGAAAAATAACATAGCTGAAGAACAGTGTCCTCATATATATATAAAACCTAAGAATTTCCCACAAATGCTTATTATTATGAAATAAAAAGTATTAATACTTGCAGCAAAAAATCAAGGAATTTTTGGATATAGTATTATTATACCCTATAATATACTATGTATATATCATATACTATCATACTATACTATGATGAATATAGAATTTAGAATTACGTAAGTTAATATTACACCTTAAACAAGAACTGTGTTATCAAACTCTGGTTTCAACCATGACCCAATCTATATGGTGTTCATACTCTGAAAATGGGACAAAATGGAATTTTAATGTATAGTAAAATCTTAAATAGGACCATTCACTTATAAAATGTATGGTTATCTCTTTTTCATTAAGTCCCTGCTCCCTTTAACTGTCATGACCATAATCACTTTCTGGATTTTATAGGTTAATTCCTAGTGTTTTTATATAGTTAAGAAAACCTTGTGTAAATGGGTATATTCAACTGACTCATGCCAAAATAATGTTGTCTGTTAACAAGACTGGTCATTTATCTTGTATTGGAATGTATTGTGTGTACTAAAGGTGTGTCTTGTATTGGAATATATTGTGTGACTTTGGCAGGAGTACACACTTGTAACTGCTAATTCTCAAAAGCAAAATACTTGTTATTTAGAAGAGCAGAAAATGATCAAGAGGATATAGGTTGAATTCTAGAACAAAGAACAGAAGTAATGTCTTTAGTAGTTAACATACTGTAGGCCTATTTGCCAAGTGCAGGAAATAGATGAAATTTTTCTGCCGTACACCATAAAGGCTCTTGAACCTGAAATAGAAGTAAAGCATAATAATGATTTCCACTATCTACAGATCTTCACTGTGACTCATTCACCAAAAGGTAGTCCAACTGATAAGCTCTTTAAAAACACTGCTCTTCTGATTCTAATTCTAGATATTTTTCTATTTTTCTAGTTGAAATGAAGAAAACAATTAGACTTAATTTCTGCCACTTATTATATTGTATTCCTTCTTCTCCCTTTAAGGTTAAATTTCCTTTGACTTTACTAAAGTAGATTAGGGTTGTTGTTGTCATTTGGTCTGAATAAAATCAGATGTGACAATAGATATTTCATTTTTTAAGAGCCAGAAAGAGGTTGAAAAAGAAAGAGCTCATGTTCTTAAAAATGAAGAGGTCCGGGCTTCCCTGGTGGCACAGTGGTTGAGAGTCCACCTGCCAATGCAGGGGACACAGGTTCATGCACCTGTCCGGGAAGAACCCACATGCTGTGGAGTGGCTGGGCCTCTGAGCCATGGTCACTGAGCCTGTGCATCCAGAGCCTGTGCTCCACAATGGGAGAGGTCACAACAGTGAGAGTCCCATGTACCGCAAAAAAAAAAAAAAAAAAAAAAAAAAGAAGAGGCCCTAGCAAGTCACCATAGAATGGGAGGGTGAAGTTGGAGAATAATTAGATATATACATTCCAGACTTGTGAAAATTAGTTTTATTTTATTCATTTATTTTTTAACATCTTTTTGGAGTATAATTGCTTTACAATGGTTAGTATCTGCTATATAACAAAGTGAAGCAGCTATACATATACATATATCCTCATGTCCCCTCCCTCTTGCATCTCCCTCCCACCCTCCCCATCCCTCCCCTCTAGGTGGTCACAAAGCAGTGAGCTGATCTCCCTGTGCTATGCAGCAGCTTCCCACTAGCTATCTCTTTTACATTTGGTAGTGTATATATGTCCATGCCACTCTCTCACTTCATCCCAGCTTACCCTTCCCCCTCCCCATATCCTCAAGTCCATTCTCTACAACTGGGTCTTTATTCCTATCCTGCCCCTAGGTTCTTCAGAACCATTTTTTTTTTCTTTTTTTAGATCCATATATATGTGTTAGCATACGGTATTTTTTTTTCTCTTTCTCACTTAGTTCACTCTGTATGACAGACTCTAGGTCCATCCACCTCACTACAAATAACTCAACTTCATTTCTTTTAAGGCTGAGTAATATTCCATTGTATATGTGCCACGTCTTCTCTATCCATTCATCTGTTGATGGACACTTAGGTTGTTTCCATGTCCTGGCTACTGTAAATAGAACTGAAATGAATATTGTGGTACATGACTCTTTTTGAATGACGGTTTTCTCAGGGTATATGCCTGGTAGTGGGATTGCTGGGTCGTATAGTAGTTCTATTTTTAGTTTTTTAAGGAACCTCCATACTGTTCTCCATAGTGGCTTTATCAATGTACATTCCCAACAACAATGCAAGAGGGTTCATTTTCTCCACACCCAATCCATCATTTATTGTTTGTAGGTTTTTTGATGATGGCCATTCTGACAGGTGTGAGGTGACACCTCACTGTTATTTTTATTTGCATTTCTCTAATGATTAGTGATGTTGACCATCCTTTCATGTGTTTGTTGAAAATCTATATATCTTCTTTGGAGGAATGTCTATTTAGGTCTTATGCCCATTTTTGGATTAGGTTGTTTTTTTTTTTTTGATATAGAGCTTCATGAGCTGCTTGTATATTTTGGAGATTAATCCTTTGTCAGTTGCTTTGTTTGCAAATATTTTCTCCCATTCTGAGGCTTGTCTTTTTGTCTTGTTTATGGTTTCCTTTGCTGTGCAAAAGATTTTAAGTTTCATTAGGTCCCATTTGTTTATTTTTGTTTTAATTTTTATTACTCTATGAGGTGGGTCATAAAACATGTTGTCGTGATTTATGTCAAAGAGTATTTGGCCTATGTTTTCCTCTAAGAGTTTTATAGCATCTGGCCTTACATTTAGGTCTTTAATCCATTTTGAGTTTATTTTTGTGTAAGTTGTTAGGGGAATGTTCTAATTTCATTCTTTTACATGTAGCTGTCCAGTTTTCCTAGCACCAATTATTGAAGAGGCTGTCTTTTTTTCCATTGTATATTCTTGCCTCCTTCATCAAAGATAAGGTGACCATACGTGCGTGGGTTTATCTTGGGGCTTTCTATCCTGTTCTATTGATCTATATTTCTGTTTTGTGCCAGTACCATAATGTCTTGATTATTGTAGCTTTGCAGTATAGTCTGAAGTCAGGGTGCCTGATACCTCCAGCTCCGTTTTTCTTTCTCAAGATTACTTTAGCTATTCAGGGTCTTTTGTGTTTCCATACAAATTGTGAAATTTTTTGTTCTAGTTCTGTGAAAAACGCCAGTGGTAGTTTGATGGGGATTGTATTGAATCTGTAGATTGCTTTGGGTAGTATAGTCATTTTCACAGTGTTGATTCTTCCAATGCAAGACCATGGTATATCTCTCCATCTCTTTGTTTCATTTTTAATTTCTTTCACCAGTGTCTTATAGTTTTCTGCATACATGTCTTTTGTCTTCTTAGATAGGTTTATTCCTAGGTATTTTATTCTTTTTGTTGCAATCGTAAATGGGAGTATTTACTTAATATCTCTTTCATATTTTTCATCATTAGTGTATAGGTATGCAAGATATTTCTGTGCATTAATTTTGTATCCTGCTACTTTCCAAACTCATTGATTAGCTCTAATAGTTTTCTGGTAGCATCTTTAAGATTCTCTATGTACAGTATCATGTCATCTGCAAACAGTGACAGTTTTACTTCTTCTTTTCCAATTTGTATTCCTTTTATTTCTTTTTCTTCTCTGATTGCTGTAGCTAGAACTTCCAAAACTATGTTGAATAGTAGTGGTGAGAGTGGGCAACCTTGTCTTTTTCCTGATCTTAGTGGAAATGGTGTCAGTTTTTCACCATTGAGAATGATGTTCGCTGTGGGTTTGTCATAAACAGCCTTTATTATGTTGAGGTAAGTTCCCTCTATGCCTATTTTCTAGAGGGTTTTTAATCATAAATGAATGTTGAATTTTATCGAAAGCTTTTTCTGCATCTATTGTGATGATCATATGGTTGCTCTCCTTCAATTTGTTAATATGGTTTATCAGGTTGATTGATTTACGTATATTGAAGAATCCTTGCATTCCTGGGATAAACCCCACTTGATCATGGTGTATGATCCTTATAATGTGCTGTTGGATTCTGTTTGCCAGTATTTTGTTGAGGATTTTTGTATCTATGTTCATTAGTGCTATTGGCCTGAAGTTTTCTTTTTTGTGAAATCTTTGTCTGGTTTTTGTATCAGGGTGATAGTGCCCTTGGAGAATGAGTTTGGGAGTGTTCCTCCCTCTGCTATATTTTGGAAGAGTTTGAGAAAGATAGGTGTTAGCTCTTCCCTAAATGTTTGATAGAATTAGCTTGTGAAACCATCTTGTCCTGGGCTTTGTTTGTTGGAAGAGTTTTCATCACAGTCTTAATTTCAGTGCTCAAGAATGGTCTGTTTATATTTTCTATTTCTTCCTGGTTCAGGCTAGAAGTTTGTGCTTTTCTAAGAATTTGTCCATTTCTTCCAGGTTGTCCATTTTATTGGCATATATTTGCTTGTAGTAATCTCTCATGATCCTTTGTCTGGCTAATGGTTTATCAATTTTGCTTAATTTCTCAAATAACCAGCTTTTAGTTTTATTGATCTTTGCTATTTTGTCCTTCATTTCTTTTTCATTTATTTCTGATCTGATCTTTATGATTTCTTCCCTTCTGCTAACTTTGGGGGTTTTTTGTTCTTCTTTCTCTAATGCTTTAGGTGTAAGGTTAGGTTGTTTATTTGAGATTTTTCTTGTTTCTTGAGGTAGGATTTTATTGCTATATACTTCCCACTTAGAACTGCTTTTGCTGCATCCCACAGGTTTTGTGTCATTGTGTTTTCATTACCATTTTTTTCTATTTATTTTTTGATTTCCTCTTTGATTTCTTCATTATTTAGTAGTGTATTGTTTAGCATCCATTTGTTTGTATTTTTACAGGTTTTTTTTCCTGTAATTGATATCTAGTCTTATAATATTGTGGTTAGAAAAGATACTTGATACAATTTCTATTTTCTTAAAGTTACCAAGGCTTATTTGTCACTCAAGATATGATCTATTATGGAGAATGTTCCATGAGCACTTGTGAAGAAAGTGTATTCTGTTGTTTTGGGATGGACTGTCCTATAAACATCAATTAAGTCCATGTTGCTTAATATATCATTTAAAGCTTGTGTTTCCTTATTTGTTTTCATTTTAGATGATGTGTCCATTGGTGTAAGTGAGGTGTTAAAGTCCCCCACTATTACTGTGTAACTGTCGATTTCCTCTTTTTTTGTGTGTGTGGTATGCAGGCCTCTCACTGCCATGGCCTCTCCCATTGTGGAGCACAGGCTCCAGACATGCAGGCTCAGCAGCCATGGCTCACGGGCCCAGCCGCTCCGCTGCATGTGGGATCTTCCTGGACCGGGGCACCAACCCATGTGCCCTGCATCGGCAGGCGGATTCTCAACCACTGCGCCACCAGGGAAGCCCCGATTTCCTCTTTTATAGCTGTTAGCAGTTGCCTTATGTAATGAGGTGCTCCTATGTTGGGTGCATATATATTTATAATTGTTATACCTTCTTCTTGGATTGATCCCTTGATCACTGTGTAGTGTCCTTTCTTGACTCTTGTAACATTCTTTATTTTAAAGTCTATTTTATCAGATATGTGTATTGCTACTCCAGCTTTCTTTTGATTTCCATTTGCATGGAATATCTTTTTCCATCCCCTCACTTTCAGTCTGTATGTGTCCCTAGATTTGAAGTGTGGCTCTTGTAGACAGCATATAGATGGGTCTTGTTTTTGTATCCATTCAGCAAGCCTGCGTCTTTTGGTTGGAGCATTTAATCCATTTACATTAAGGTAGTTATTGATATGTATGGTCTTATTACCATTTCCTTAATTGTTTTGGGGTTGTTATTGTAGGTCTTTTCCTTGCCTTGTGTTTCCTGCCTAGAAAAGTTCCTTTAGCACTTGTTGTAAACTTGGTTTGGTGGTGCTGAATTCTCTCAGCTTTTGCTTGTCTGTAATGGTATTCATTTCTCCATCAAATCTGAATGAGATCCTTGCTGGGTAGAGTAATCTTGATTGTAGGTTTTTCCCTTTCATCACTTTAAATATGTCCTGCCACTCCTTCTGGCTTGTAGAGTTTCTGGTGAAAGATCACCTGTTAACCTTTTGGGGATTCCCTTGTATGTTATTTGTTGCTTTTCTCTTGATGCTTTAAATATTTTTCCTTTGTATTTAATTTTTGAAAATATAATTAATATGTATCTTGTCGTTTTTCTCCTTGGATTTATCCTATGTGGGACTCCCTGTGCTTCCTGGACTTGAGTGACTATTTCCTTTCCCATATTAGGGAAGTTTTCAACTATAATCTCTTCAAATATTTTCTCAGTTCCTTTCTTTTTCTCTTCCTCTTCTGGGACCCCTATAATTCAAATGTTGGTGCTGTTAATGTTGTCCCAGAGGTCTCTGCGACTGTCCTCATTCTTTTCATTTTTTTTCTTTACTCTACTTTGTGGTAGTTATTTCCACTATTTTATCTTCCAGATCACTTATCCATTCTCCCGCCTCAGTTATTCTGCTCTTGATTCCTTCTAGATAATTTTTAATTTCATTTATTGTGTTGTTCATCATTGTTTGTTTGCTCTTTAGTTCTTCTAGGTCCTTGTTTAATGTTTTTTGTATTTTCTCCATTCTATTTCCAAGATTTTGGATCATCTTTACTATCATTACTCTGAATTCTTTTTCAGGTAGGCTGCCTATTTCCCTTCATTTGTTTTGTCTGCTGGGTTTTTACCTTGCTCCTTCATCTGCTGTGTGTATCTCTGTCTTTTGCTTAACTTACTGTGTTTAGGGTCTCCTATTCACAGGTTGCAGGTTCGTATTTCCCATTGTTTTTGGTGTCTGCCCTCAGTGGGTAAGGTTGGTTCATTGGGTTGTTTAGGCTTCCTGGTGGAGGGGACTGGTGCCTTTGTTCTGGTGGATAAGGCTGGATCTCTTCTTTCTGGTGGGCAGGATGGTGTCCCATGGTGTGATATGGGATGTCTATGAATTTATTGTGATTTTAGGCAGCCTGTCTGTTAATGGGTTGGGTTGTGTTCCTCTCTTGATAGTTGTTTGGCATAGGGTGTCTAGCACTGTAGCTTGCTGGTCATAGAGTGGAGCTGTGTGCTAGCATTTAGAGGAGATCTCTGGGACTGCTTTTGTTATTTGATATTCTGTGGGGCCGGCTTTGTAGAGCCATGTCCTGAACTCAGATCTCCCACCTCAGTGGCTCAGGCCTGACACCCAGCTGGAGCATCAAGAACCTTTCAGCCATACAGCTCCGAAGAAAAGGGAGAAAATAAAAGGAAGGAAGGAAGGAAGGAAGGAAGGAAGGAAGGAAGGAAGGAAGGAAGGAAGGAAGGAAGGAAGGAAGGAAGGAAGGAAGGAAGGAAAGAAGGAAGGAAGGAAGGAAGGATGATGAAATGCACTAAAATTAAGTTATAAAATAAAAATTAAAAAATTATTAAAAATAAAGTAATTTTTTAAAAAAGAAAGAAATCAGATCCACCAATGATAACAACTGCTAAAAACTATACCAAAAAAAAAAAAAAAAAAAACAGACAGACAGACCCCTAGGACAAGTCGTAAAATCAAAGGTATATAGACAAAATCACACAAGGAAGTATATACACACAAAAAGAGAAAAAGGGGCTTCCCTGGTGGTGCAGTGGTTGAGAGTCCGCCTGCTGATGCAGGGCACACGGGTTCGTGCCCCAGTCTGGGAAGATCCCCCATGCCATGGAGCGGCTGGGCCTGTGAGCCATGGCCTCTGAGCCTGCGCGTCCGGAGCCTGTGCTCCGCAATGGGAGAGGCCACAACAATGAGAGGCCCGCGTAACGCAAAAAAAAAAAAAAAAAAGAGAAAAAGGAAAAAACATATATATATATATATATATTTAAAATAAAAGAGGAGAGCAACCAAGTCAATACACAAATCTACCAATGATAATAAGCTCTAAATTCTAAACTAAGATAAACATAAAACTAGAAACAAATTAGATGCAGAAAGCAAATCCCAAGTCTACAGTTGTTCCCAAAGTTCACCACATCAATTTTGGGATGATTCATTGTCTATTCAGGTATTCCTCAGATGCAGGGTACATCAAGTTGATTGTGGAAATTTAATCTGCTGCTCCCGAGAATGCTGGCAGAGATTTCCCTTTCTCTTCTTGGTTCCCATAGCTCCTGGGGTTCAGCTTTGGATTTGACCCTGCCTCTGCATGTAGTTTGCCTGAGGGCAGCTGTTCCTTTTTGGGAAGTCTGAGATCTTCTGCCAGCATTCAGTAAGTGTTCTGTAGGAGGTGTTCCACATGTAGATGTATTTTTGATGTATTTGTGGGGAGGAAGTTTATCTCCAACTCTTACTCCTCTGCCATCTTGAAGGTCCCCTGAAAATTAGTTTTAAAATATCAGAGAAGTATTAGTAGCCAGTCCAAAGCAGGGAACTGATACCTGTGAAGAGGAATAAGGAGCTCTTAGAGTTTTGACTCTAAGTATTTATGAATGATCTACAAGAAAAAGCAGAGAAGACCCAAGGCAATGAAAATAAAAACAAAAATAAACAAATAGGACCTAATCAAATTTAAAAGCTTTTGCATAACAAAGGAAACCATGAAAAAAGCAAAAAGACAACCTACAGAATGGGAGAAAATATTTGCAAATGACGCAACTGACAAAGGATTAATCTCCAAAATATACAAACAGCTCATACAACTCAACAACAAAAAAACAAACCACCCAATAGAAAGTCGGGCAGAAGACCTTAATAGACATTTCTCCAAAAAGACATACAGATGGCCAGTAGACACATGAAGGGATGCTCAACATCATTAATTATTAAAGAAATGTAAATCAAAACTACAGTGATTTATCACCTCACACCAGTCAGAATGGCCATCATCAAAAAGTCTACAGACAGTGAATGCTGGGAGAGGGTGTGGAGAAAAGGGAACCCTCCTACACTGTTGGTGGGAATGTAAGTTGGTACA
Organism: Kogia breviceps; assembly: GCF_026419965.1. Lineage (NCBI taxonomy): Eukaryota > Metazoa > Chordata > Mammalia > Artiodactyla > Physeteridae > Kogia > Kogia breviceps. Next base: position 39,358,526 of record NC_081315.1, read on the forward strand.
GCCCCTATGGAGAACAGTATGGAGGTTCCTCAGAAAACTAAAAATAGAATTAGCATATGATCCAGCATCCCACTCCTGTGAATATACCCAGACAAAACTGTAATTCAATAAGATACATGCATCCCTATGTTTATAGTAGCACTATTCACAATAGCCAAAATATGGAAACAATGTAAATGTCCATTGACAGATAAATGAATAAAGAAGATGTGGTACATATATACAATGGAATACTACTCGCCATAAAAAAGAATGAAATAATGCCATTTGCAACAACATGGATGAAACTAGAGATTATCATACTAAGTGAAGTAAGTCACAAAGAGAAAGACAACTACTATATGATATCATTTATATGTGGAATCTAAAATATGGCACAAAGGACCCTATCTACAAAATAGAAACAGACTAAGACATAGAGAACAGACTCATGGATTCCAAGGTGGGGGTGGGGTGGGAGAGCGATGAACTGAGAGTTTGGGGTGATAGATGCAAACTATTACATTTAAAATGGATAAACAACAAGGTCCTAATATGTAGCACAGGGAAATATATTCAATGTCCTGTGATAAACTGATAAACCATAATGGAAAAAATATTAAAAATAATGTATATATGTGTATAACTGAGTCATTTTGCTGTACAGCAGAGATGGGCACAACATTGTAAATCAAAAATACTTCAATTAAAAATATATATATACATAATACAAAAAAAGAAAAAGCAGAGAAGATAACAAAAGAAAACATGGTGGTCATAAAAGAGGTTTTCCATTGACAAAATGTATGAATATTATATTAAAGTATGAAGGGCACATAACCAAGAATGAACAATTGACATCAACCTCTAAGAAAAATATAAGGAAATATGTATCTCAAAATAATGTGGTTTTTGGTTTTGGTCTTATTTTTAGCATTTATCATTGTCCTTTTTCTTGGTTACTGATTATATTCAGAGAAAGAAACTGACAACACAAAAGCCTGATATTTAATCCTGAAACTCATTTCTATTTAACTTCTTTCTTTTCTATCAAGTGAACAGTAATTCAAACTTTTAAAATATTGTAGAAAATAAAACTCTGCTAAAGCAAGCCCTCACTCCTAATACTCATGAAATGGATGAAGACAAAAAGTTTTTGTCCAGTATATGTGCAAATCCCTTTGTCTAGATCTGTTCTGGCCAGTTGAGTAGCCATTTTCCATGTATGGCTTTATAAATTTTAATTGAAAGTGAATAAACTTTATATTTAAGTCCCTCAGTTATATTTCTCAAATCTGAAGTGCTCAATAGCCATACAAGGCTACTACCTAACCATGTTAGGCAGCACAGATATAAAACATTTCTGTCATCATAGAAAATTCTACTGCTAGGGAACTCTAGGAAACTATTTGAAGGGACTTCTTAAGGCATAATATTTAATTGACTACCAAAAAAACTGATTTATCAAAAATAAAAATTTTAAGTGAGATGAATACATATAGTTTAATAAACAAACAAGTGAATAAATGAATGAATAAAAACCTGAACAACTATGACTACACAATATTATCTTAAGGTATACCCCAAATCAGACATGGCCCTTTTTTATTTCCTAAATCAACCTTGGTTTCTTAATATAAGTAATGACACAGATGTTTCATCATACCAGGGAATTCAGATCATAGTTTTTTATTGTTTTTCCTCTGCTACCTTCCATTATTATCTTAAAGAAGGCAGGCTTAGTCAGCATTCACATATTGCACACACAGTTTTTCTCATTCATGCCAGTTTAGTGAGATTTTTCTTTTTTTTTTAACATTTTATTTTTTTTGATGTGGACCATTTTTTAAGTCTTTATTGAACTTGTTACAACATTGCTTCTGTTCTAGGCTTTGGCTCCTTGGCCCCAAGGCATGTGGGATCCCCGCTCCCCAACCAGGGATCTAACCTGCAACCCCTGCATTGGAAGGCAAAGTCTCAACCACTGGACTGCCTGGGAAGTCCATATTTTTCCTTTTAAGAGAGAGTAGTTCAGAAAGGAAGATCTATTGATTGATGGACTGAAACAAAGGGCTTTAACCCGAACCTACAGTTAAGTTTCATAGGTACAAGTGATTTCTTTGAAGAGAAGTGTTCTCACTTATTGCCCTTCTTGAGGTAGAAATGTCTTTGTTAACATATACTCATAACTATGCTGCTTCATTTGAGACAGTTTCACTGGATAAGCTGTCTCTAACAGATATACTAACCAGCAATTAAGAGCAGTTTCTATACAGAATGACATTTCCCAAAGCAATTACATAGACATTACATGTTTTTGTAATATCTATGTGTTGGTATCTGGAAAAAGAGACAAAACAGATCTTAATATTGTTTATAATAGTCAAAGATCACCATTTTCTAATCTATTTATTTTCATAAAAACAGAAATCAGGCATTGCACTGTAAGTATAAAGAAGACACCAGAGCCATACACGGGAATTTACCAAATATTTTTCTAGGATACAGATATACAACAATGCCTAGGTTCAGATGATACTTTTCTCTGTCAAAGCTATTTTTGTTTATTTGTGTTTCTTTTTGTTTTTATCACGTGGCAATAAGTTCCTAATTATTAAATGCAGAAAGTCTTTATATATGAGCCTGAAAGTGTTCAAATTCTTTTAAGTAGAGTCTTTATCACTTTATTTCTCCAGAAAAATATTTTCGCCAATTCCTGTCTAACAACTTGATTTGTTAAATTAGCAGTGACTTTTGACTCTAATAGGAACATGCTTTATCTGATACATGTTTGCTGATATGTTATCCTTCCCCATGGCACTTTAATGATTGGATAGGTTAATATTATCTCATCTTTGAATTACTTTTTTACTGGGATCCCAGAAGAAAACAGTCTCTATATTAAATGCACAATTTTCTTTCTCTTTTATATCACTAAACTTCCCTCCCATCAACCCACCATAGTTCAGGTGTGTTACAGTTTAGTCACTTAATATCCATGTTTGTGTGAAGCACACAGGAATATAGTAGTTATTCAACAAATATTTAATGATGAATGAAATAAATTTTAAAATTCATAAAAATAATATTCCCTCAAATTATAATTTAATTAATAAATAACCTCAAATTATAATTTAATTAATAATCATAACTAACTATGGTAGTATGGTCTTTTTTTGTAAGTTAAATATAGTACCAAAGTGAAATCACATCCATAGAAGTTACAGTGACCAAGTATCAAAATTTAAAAATAAAGAGTGTATCCAGCAATTCTACTACTGGATATATACCCAAAACAATTGAAATCAGGACATTAAAGAGATATTCTCATCCCCATGTTAGTGGAAGCACTATTCACAGTAGTTCAGAGGTAGAAGTAATTAAGTGTCCATTGATGGGTGAATGGATAAGCAAAATGTGGTATATGCATATAATGGAATATTAGTAAGCCCTAGAGTGGAAGGAAATTCTGAAAAATGATACACCATGGATGAAATTAAAAGACAATGCTAAGTGAATTAATTCAGTCACAAAAAGACAAATATTGTATGATCCTGTTTATATGAGATATATAGAGTAGTCAAATACATAGAAACAGAGAGTAAGTAGAATGGTGGTTGCCAGAACCAGGGAGAGAGCAAAATGGGGAGCTGTTGTTTAATGGATATAGAGTTTCAGTTTTGCAAAATGAAAATGTTTTGTAGAATGATTGTACAATGATGTGAATAAAATTAATAGCACTGAACTGCACACTTAGAAATGGTTAAAATGGTAAATTTTATGCTATGTGTTTTTTACCACAATTTTAAGAGATGAAAAAAAGTGAGACTCTATGGGCTTAAAAAAAGTCTTAATTGTGCAGGATAAGTTCACAACATCTCAGATGTATTTGCACTCTTAAAAAATATAAATCTTTTACAGAATTCTGCAATGTCAACTTCTCATAACCAATTCTTATTAAACTCTAAACTAGTAGTCCAGGTTTCCCAGGTTTTAATTCAGTTTTATTTATTTTCTTTGGTATGTATTAAACTTAAAAGACCACTTAAACATTCCCTGCAGTAATGTTCTAAGATGATTTTGAGGGTAATTTAAAATTTTCCATAGTATTAAAAATAGAAAATTGAAAATGTGTTATTGTGATAAGAGGTACTGTTAAAGCACAACAGAAGTGGTTTAATTGGTATGTACATTTCCACTTTAAAAATGATTGTTATAACATTTGACTTCAGTGCATTTTTTTCCCAGCAAATTAAATAAAGAGTATACTTCTTTAACAGAACTGAGGAGATTTACTTAATATCTAACTCTAGGGAATTAATATAAAGTGTTGAGAGTAATCTTTAAAAAGCTAAAAGCTAAATTGCTGAAATTGCTAAAAGCAGTTGTCTGGCCAGCTCGCGGGACCAAATGTGTTGAATGAGAAATAACATGAACAATTATTTAATTATTTAAACTTGTCCCCAATTTTTCTATATTAATAGTTGTGATTAAATAGGTCATGTAACATTTATTCATCTGTCAATTAAATATGTTTTACTTAGTTATAATGTAACTTTCTTTAGAATTGGATAAAGTGCTGTGAAATGCTTTCAGAATATTTTCCTTACAAAGGGGAATCAAAACCACATGAATACAACATATATAAACTAAATGAATAAAAAATAATGAATAATATTTTAAACACTTGAAAACTAATTTGAATTCATTTAAAAATGAGTTTAGAAATAGTTTTCTTTCGTAATTTCTTCTTTTAGAAAGATAACTGCAAATAATTGAGAAAATCAAGTGCCTTCAGTGTTTTAACAATGTTAATTATGTTTTTCACAATAACTGTTCCTATTAAAATATGGTCTACTTATAAGAGCTAATAATTAAATGAAAAATGGAGTCTAGCAACAACAAATCATAAGGTTTATGCAATTATATCATAACTGGAATACATTTGGATTATTAAGAGAGTTTTAGGAAAGCTTCCTAGAAAGAAAATTGCTACATACATTTCATATATCTATTTCTTCCACAGTAACCACCAAAGTTAAAATTATTTAATGAGCTCTATATCCACAATTAAACAGAACTGTCACTTTAGTAAGCCAGAACATGACTAGTTAAAGAAGTCATAAAAATGCAAAGTATTTTGATTATTTTTTATTTATTACAAATAAGAAAGGGATAATTATGTATGCTTCCTACAATTTTTACTATCAGATTTATATCTGATTAAAAATTTTTTTAACCTTATTCCTGCACTCAAACTTCTCTAATTACTTGAATCTATTTGTCTAGAAGGCATGATTTATTTTCCAAAACCAACCTATCCTCTTTTTTAAGTGAGCAAACAAAAATTCCAGAAATAAAAGATCTTTCTCTCAAAAGGAAACCTATTAGAATACTAGAATTAGAGTTTACAGATTCTAACTTAAGATCACTAAATTTCTGACTTTGGGAAATATTTCAAAAGTCTCTTCTATGAGCTAAATTAGCAAGTGGATAGCACAGTACACCTGGCAAATTTCTGAAAACTCTAAGATCACCACTAAACTTGAAGCTATACAGTTGAAACATTGTTTAACTGTCTCTAATTGCACAGATCTGCAGGGAGAACTAAGGAACAATATTATGATTAAATAGTCATAAATAAATGGAGAAAATGAATAAATAGTGGACTATACATTTAACATTTTGGCACAAATTCTGAGATTTTGGAAACCACAATGACAACACATCAACCTGCAAATAGAACAAAAGAAATGCTGTGGAAAAAAAAGATGGGAAATTATCACCTGATTGTGTAAACTACGTGTAGCTATAAACTTAGGAATAGTCTCTTCAATTAGAAAATGAGGAAATATTATGTATCCATTAGTTCTTCATATATGCAGCACACTTGAGAAATATAAAATTACACATAATTTTAACATTATTTATAAATTGTTTAAAGTCACATTTAATAATATTCTGATTCTCTTTTTTTCTGTGTACTAAGAGTACTACTACCACCTTATCCTGAATGGAAAAGACAAATACAATTTATAATCCTAAAGGATTTACTTCTAGCTAGTTAGCACATGCAGAGCATCAATAAGAAGTTGTTTTCTTTCAATTCAAATTGCAAATTCCAGTCCTTTACCATATCCTCATCTGGTAGAGATTGGGAACAAGCTCTGCTGCCCTATTCCTCTGTTTTCCCCTCTCATCGTTTTTCTTACTGGTGCCTGGGCTCAGTTATTGACAATAGGGTATCAAATGTCTCTCAAGGTCTTTAGAGCAACCTCTCCTACCCTGAACTCCCTCTTCTTCTTCTTGTCTCCAGTCTTCTGACTCTTGTGATTCAGACTTTCCCTATGTTTGTCCTTTGGTCTCGTGGTTTCCTACTGAATGTCCCTAGATATCTGGTTCCTTGGAGATTCGGGAAGGTGTAGGGTAAGAAGGGAAAATAAGTCATTCCAACGGTCAGGTCTCTCAGGAAAGTATCTTTTCAAGATGATAATTAGTTACTCTAATGCTCATTATAGGCCAGGCACTGTTCTAACCACTTTCCATGAAGTAGTTCATTTAATTCTGACAACTCTATGATAGATATCTTATTTTCAAACCCATTTTACAAATAAAAATATTGAGGCTCTGAGAAACTAATGAAATAGCCCAGGGTCACACAGTAAATGTCAGATCACATATTTGAGCCTGAGAAGTCTGTTTGCTATGCAGATTCTTAACTACTATCCTATACCACCTCTAATAATTCACACTGCCTTTGTTAACAAACATATGGGATTGCCTCTAATTTTAGGAAAGTTTGCTTGTCCTTGGCTTTCATGATGTCCTGATATTTGCACTACTGCCAAGGAGAGAAAGGGAAAAGAGGAAGGAGAAAAGCCTACCACACTGGTGTATCTCTTAATGAGACGATCTGTTCAACAGTAGTCAAGCAGTTGCGTTATATGAAGAAATATTTGTATGCATTTGCTTTTCTCCAATGAAATGTTAAGGTGTGATGATTTTCACATAATTTAGTTCATATTATTGGGAAGTAAATAAAATAAACTTTCAGACATTTTATCATTTTCATTTTCATGTAAAATGATGGTGCCATACTTGAAATAATATTTTGTTCATTAATCATTTTTACAATATTTTCACTGTTGCCAAACTATTCCAACCTAGCCACACTGCAAGACCTACTACAAAGCCACAGTTCTTTCCATTTCTTCCCAGACATATCACCATAGTCCTTAGTGCCATTTCCCTAATATTTGCTTGTCTCTATATTCATTAGCATTTATTTAATGCTTAGTATGCCTTTTGTATAAATCCCTTACTCAACTAATACATAGAACTGTTATATAATTTTTTATTCTTATATACATGCATAAAGTGTTGTGTCCCCACAGGACCATGAAATGTTTGAATGTCTTATACATCAATAGTTCCTTACAGTATCTACTTATACTAGATGCCCAATACATTCCTGTGGTTAGGGTAATAATAAATTATAACTTTCTTTTATAAGGTAATACAAGAAAAGGATTTAGTTCAGTATCATTCTATATATGGATAAATGCTCATTATTTATTGTTATTATTCAGTATTTGTAATAACAGTATCACAAATATGTACTTAATGACTCCAAACATTATAAATAACTTCATTTTTTAAACTAATTATAGAATCTCTATAGAATACCCATCAGTTAGTTACTGTGTCAAATGATGGAGACATAACTGGGGAGGGAAAAACCTGAGACTTTCAACCATATAATCAATTTGTGGAGGTAAACATTATAAAATATTATCTAAATAAATGCAAAATAATAACTGGTAAATTCTATAAAGAGAAGGTATATGTTATTATAAAAAGACATACTAGTAGATTTCACATACAGAGATCAGGGAAGGCTATCCTAGCCAACAAGTAATTGATAAGCTAAAATCAGAAAATAGAGTACACATTAACTAAACAGGGAAAAGAGGGCCTACTCTACACAGATGTCCTATGTTGGGAGGTGCCACATTATACTGTGAAATCTGAAAGAAGCCTATTGTGGGTAGAGTGAGGTCATAAAATGATGATGAAGATGGAAAAGTAGTTGAGACTCAATCTTGCAGGCACTCTTTGTATTATGTTTAGGATTTTGAATTTTATTTTAGGAATTCTGTGAAAAACGTTGAAATATCTAAGCAAATGGTTTACAGAATCAAATTTACTTTTTGACTAAAAACATTCTGGTAGCAGTGTAGAAAATGAATTTTCTACATAGAGCTTGTGCCTTGCACATATCCCTTTGGTCTCTACCATTTCATTGCAGACCAGCCAGACTTCCCAAAGCTAGTACTTGGATTTTTTTTTTTCTTCTTGGCCTGAAGACTTTTTCTTGCAGTTAGGGTTCATTCTAATCACAAGTTTAGCAAGCTGGAAGTTCTGGGGAATTAATGACCAATTACTGACAGGAGTTGGTATATTAATACCCCAGACCCTTTGTTGCTTAGGTGGGCTAACATTAAGCAATTTTCTACACTGTTTCCCAGAACTCCTTTATGGGGTTAAGTTTCAGTTGCCACATGGTAACTAGTTTGATACTTAATCCTTTTTTGGAGTTCCTGCCTTACTTCTATACTGCCTTACAGGGGAGAAATTCTGAGATTACCTCCCCCCTTAACAACTCTATTGGCACTGAAATCTTTGTCTCAATTTCTGTTTCTGAGGAGCTCTAAACCAATATAAGGAATGATAGAAATGGAAAACAGGAGACAGGTTAATATACCTTTGAAGCAACCTTGAAGAGATGCAGTGATTAAAAAAGCATGCATTTAAATAAGGATCTGTAAGCAAGCCTTGTAAAGTTTTCCTTTCTGTTAAAACCCAGGTATCTTTCTTCAAAGTTAAAAATGATGGTAAACAGAATAAACGCTATCCTCAGTGGAATGAAGAACCTGGTGGCTTACTCTTTGATCTTTTTACAACTCTATAAAATAATACCAAGTAGGTTACTCCTGGATTTAACACATAGTGAGTAGTTTTTTGCTCTTCTTTTTCTCATCTGCAGTTTCTTGCCATCAAAGTGGCCTTTTTAAATTTTATATTCTGGATTTTAATGAGATGTATCAGACAGAGTCACAAGAGGAAACAGAAAGCATACTCAGAATAATTTGAGGAAATTTTAATTACAAAGAAATATTTTATACATATTTGTATGAGGTGACCACTATGAATAGTGTGTCATACTACAGCTAGGGATACTAGAAAGGAAACGGTTACAATAACAATACAGAAAGAAATTCCTAAGGAGCAGGCTACCTTGAGAGGACCAGTTGCCTTCCAGCCAGTGACATAATCAGTCCGACAGAACAGCACAGACAGGACAACAAAGGAATAAATGTCTCAACCTCACTTTCCAACCATCTTCTGACTTCCTACCCAGGTTTTCAAGTTATCTGAACCCAATAGGAATCTAGCAAGTGGGGAAGCCACTGATGAAGTCCATAGAGTCATCTTCTAAGGGCAGATATCTGGAAGGAGAAGAGTGTAGGATGACTCTGGAAGGATAAACCAAATGTATTTAGTGTATATGAAAAGTACCAATGATGGATCTTTCTGCATCATAAAATTTATTGCATCCCAGGACAACCACATGAGCTGACATTCTTCTTATAACTACTGCACACATTCTTCCCAAAGATATTCATTTAGTAACAGAATCTTTAGAAAGCAGTGATTCTATGTATAAAAAGGAGAATAAAATATGCGTTATCTCAGATAATGAATCAAATATCATAATGATTTACCACTGCATAATGAACTAATGAAGGTGAGAAATACATGGTCAAAGTCATTCTTCAAAAAGAATGTTAGTTAAGCAGTTGTTTTATCTTAATATTTTAGTGATTTTTGTCACTTATCTATTGCTGCATAGCAACCACAAAACTTAGTGGTTTAGAACAACACATTTACTATTTCTCAATTTCTGTGGGTCAAGTATCTTGACATAGAAACAGAAAAGTAACACAAACTAATATGTAAAGATAAACCTAATATATCAGTTATAATAAATATAAATTCATTGAATTTTGCAGTTAAAAGACAGAGTACAAATGAATAATAAACAAAGAAGATAACTCCTTCAATTTTTTGTTTATAACTGACCCACTTGAAAAGCCTGAGTACAAAGAATGAATATAATAAAACAGTAAAGGATTAGATTAAATATACATTCATTGATATGGACTAATATCCAAAACTATAATATTTAGTAAAAAGAGTTATTTATAAATATATTCAGGATGATTCCTGTTCATAAAACCTAAGAAGTTTTAAAAGTAAACAATATACTTTTTAGGGATATTTAGAATCCATTAAAGAAATCAGTAAATGAATAAAGACTAACAAGGTACTGTTTCAAAAAATAGTATTTCACTAAATCAATTGTTTTTAAATTAATCTACTGAAGAAATTCTGTGCTAAATCATACAAGGCAGCTGTGTAAAAATATATTCAAAAGAAATAAAAAGCTTTCACAGTTTTCATCAAGCAAGGGAGTTGAACTCTATCTGGGACACACAAGCCACTGTAAAGATACACACCTCTTTGGAAGAGATCGATTCATCAGTCTTATCATATAAAATCACTCTAGCCTACAAAATAAAATTCTAACATTAAAAAGAGGCCTATCACCCTTGAACATTGCTATGTAACCACATTTGAACTAGTAATACCATATGTCACCCTGTTTTTTTTTGTTTGCATGTTTTTGCATTCTTCTTTTTCAATACCCTCACTCTCTCTTCTTAGACTGATTTTTATACTCTGCATATGTCAGCCTGCTACACATAATATTTTTATCTTCTGTTTTTAACTAAGCCCTAGTCTTAAGTTGCCCCTTCCCTGTTATTCACTCCATATACCAAGATTAGGAGAGCTGTTTATGACCACCACAATATCTGACTTTATCTCATAACACATTCAGGTTGTGTCACCCTTTGTTATGATAATTCAGAAATACCTTCCCCTGCTAAATATTCCAAATTGTGTCACTTTCTCATTAGGACATTATTTTATTTATAATATGCTTATGTGAAGTTTAATATGTGATTTATCATTTCATTGCTGCATTTAACACTGACATTATCCAGAGTCATTATTACCTGATATTACTTGGGCACTTATAAATGAATTATGTATCTTCTTATATCTATTAAAACTTAAAAATGGGTAAAATTAAAAATCAAATACATTATTCAAAAATGGCCATAATAAAATTTTCTTAACTATTAAGAATTAAATTATGGTTACTTTCATAAAATATTATCATTATAATAGTATCTTTGAAACAATTGTTTTAAAATGTCATTCTTTCAACTTTAAAATATTTTATTGAATTTTGATAGGCTCACAAACTTACAAAGAGTGTTAATATAGTACAAAGATAATTTCTTTTTCTGAAACCAGTGAAGAGTAAATTGTTGACTTAAGCCACTTCATCTTTGCATACTTTAGTCTGTATTTCCTACAAATAAGGACTTTTTCCTACATAGCCACAACATTACCACCAAGACCAGAAAATTAATAATGATGCATTACTGGCATGTAATCCTTAGACCCCATTCAAGATTTTCCAGTTATCCCAATAATGTCCTTTATAACAAAAAGTCATTCTTAAAAACCTTTTAGATTTTATTACCACTTGACCTACATGAAAAACCACAGAACCACAGAACATTGAACTGACAATAGTGTTAAAATGCTGCATGACAATTTTCATTCTGCTAAGGGTGGCTGGTTCAGATTTAGTCCAATAAAATTCTGTCCCTTTTGGACTTTGTATATGTAAATAAAGAATTTCATCTCTTCCCATAACATCAGAAAGCAGTCTCTACTAAAACAATGACTTCCTCTTCATTCGAAAATATGTCAAATCCTTCACTATAGTGACAGAGCAACATTTGCAGTATCTAAACCATTACTTTAAAAAAAATGTTTTATTTTATTATTATTTTTTCTTTGTGGTACACGGGCCTCTCACTGTTGTGGCCTCTCCCGTTGCGGAGCACAGGCTCCGGACGCACAGGCTCAGCGGCCATGGCTCACGGGCCCAGCCGCTCCGCGGCATGTGGGATCTTCCCGGACCGGGGCACGAACCCGTGTCCCCTGCATCGGCAGGCAGACTCTCAACCACTGCGCCACCAGGGAAGCCCTAAACCATTACTTTTTGAAGCTGCCTAGTTATATCAGGTATTTCTGTCCACTCACTATATTAATGGCAAGTTAAAGTTACTATTAAAATCTTTCCAACCCTCTATTGGATGTGGTTCTGACACTCCAGGACTAAAGATTGTATTAATGATGAGGGAGTAAACTGAAGTGAGGAGAAAATCAAAAGAGGCATGTTTATGACTCATTCTCAAAAAAAAAAAAAAGAAAAAAGTTACTAGCTTCTTTTGTTTATTTATTTACAACAAATTTAAAAGAAAAAACTTTAAAATTTTCATTTTCTTTCTTTCCAATCCTTTTCCTGAATATCCTCCTATGCTCATTAACAACATTTCATTCAGTTCATCTCACCTTTTGACCTTGTTACCTTCTTCATGTATTCTTGAGAAAGTGTTATATATTCTGGGGGGCAGGGGAGCTTCACACAAAAAATACCTCTCAATCTAGAATTTACACAATAAAAGTGCATATTTTAGCAACTGTCTTGAATAAACATGATACAGCATGCTTCTAAAGTACCTTGAATAATGTCCCGCAACAGAAAACATAGTTAAGTCATGAATCGCATGTCAAAAACTGAACTGCATTAAGAATGGAAAAGCCGCTCTTATTAGAGATGAGAGCAAAGTTGTGACACATAAAGTGGTTTGGCTTTTTTCTGTCTAGTCCCAATAATATTATCTTGTAAAGTAAAAAGTTAAAAGTTTGTCTCGAAAAATGCATCAGTACTTTTTTATGTGCATAATTTACCTCCCTTTTAGAAGAGAGCTTATGCTTAGAATCACTTTAAATATTGAAGAAATATTCATTTTTTTCAAAGAAAACAATCTACTTCTCAAATGTCGTTGGTTAAATTTGGCTTGGTTCCCTATATGAATAGCCAGTAAATACTTGATATTTTGACAAGATTGGGTTTTGAATCCTTCTTCTTTCACTTACACACTTAATCACATTGCACAAGCCACATCACCCTGCTGAGAATTAGTGTCCTCTACTATAAAGACATACTGATTTGTGATAACATACAGTTAATAACTCTTCTCTCAAGGGAAATGGGAGGTCAGCAAGCAATCAATAGTAGACATAAATATAAAAGAGCCAAAGGTGACAGAAAGAAGCAACGAATAAATTAGGAGTTTAAAGTAAGTTCATCAATGCACACTACATATTCTCTAAGGCCTAGTGGGTTATCCCAGACAAAAACAAGAAATTATCAGATAGATTACATGGAAAAAAAGATGAGAATTAGAGTCTTTACCTTGATCATGTCATAGATATATTGATAAAGGGATCTATAATAAGTTTGGGATTAAAAATCAGAAATAAATGTATCACCAACCATGAAATTCAAAAAGAAAGGAAGAATGAACTGGTTGAAGGCATAATTTTGGAGTCATAATGAGACCCAGTCTCCCACAACAAAGCATTTAAGGGGTGAATTGGAGCAATAAAACTTCATTGTCAGCTCATAATGTGTGCTCAATAAGCTGTTGGAAATTGTAGATGGAACGGTAAAGTACTGTTAGCTATTCTTGAAGTAGGTTCAGATGCAGAGTAGACAGAAATCCCACATCAAGACTGTACCTTACTAAGGGTGCATGTCTTTCTTTTCTGGAATACTGTGTTAATTAACAGACAAGACTACTTTCATCTGAAAAAAATGAAACAATCCCCTTTTCTCCCTTCTGGGAGAACACTTGGGAAAAAAAAGCATTTATTAATAATAGCAAGACTACATCTAGTTTATTATCTGTGAGTAGATGAAATCAGTACCCGCTCTTCCATATCCCATTATGAACACAAGGGTAAGTGAGGAGGATAATCTTAACTCTTAACTTCAACTCTCCATTTACATTCAGAATGGTCAGTATTAATCACCAGAATTAATTTTCTCTCAATATCTACACACTTTGCCCTGTGGCTTTGTAGTTCTCTCCCACTGTGACTTAGAGATGAGCCGTATGACTTGCTTTGGTCAGTGTCAGCAAACATGATACAAGCAGGGGCTTGAAAAGTGCATGCTTGCCTTCTTTGCATGTCCTGTCTTCTTGCCCTTGTAATTCTGTCACCAGTGTGAGATCAAACCTGAGCTTACTGGAGGGAATGTGAGGGACATGTGCAGGAGAACTGAGGCCATCCTAGATTAGCAAGCCCCCAGCCAGCCTGCCAGCTGACTGCAGACTCACAAGCAAGAAGAGTCGAGATCAACCTAACCCAACCCAGATCTGCAGAACAACCAAGCCAACCCATAGACTTACAGGAAACAATCATCATTTTAAGACTCTGAGGTTTGGGGTGGTTTATTGGATACATTTTTGAGGCAAAAGAAAAATGAACCACACACACACACAGGAAAGCTCTGTATTATCCCAAATGAAGCTAATAACTGATCTCCCATGGCCTCAATAACCTGGAGTAGAGTGAGTGGGAATGATTTCGCTATATCCATAGCTTAAGTCCCACATACCTTGGGAGACTTACCATTTTGTATTGTTTTAGAAAGCAACTTACTTCCCCTGGTAGATTCCTTGAGGAATCTGAGCTCTGAAAATGTTTTGCTACTTGCTGAGAGCCTGGAGAATAGAAGAATGTTGCCCAACCAATGTTAAATGGTAATGCTGTTCACGATCTACTCCCCTCCCTGCTTCTCCACATCTGTCCTTGTGCTGCTCGGTTTAACTTTATGGACTCTCCTGAAAACTAATGATTCCTAAAGGTTAAGGTTTTTCAATGAATACAAAGTCATGAATATTAGTTTTCTACTTTATAGGTTCATCATCTATAATGAATTCCAGCTTAAGCATTTTCCTTTACAAGGAAGGTTAAAAGATCTCTATTTCTTGTCAAGGCCTTATCAATAAAATTATAATGAAGAACAATCAAGACATACCAAAGGTTAGAAGTAGAGTTTTGGTGATTCTACAGAGCCACTCTCTCCTGAAGGTTTATTTGAAACATAGAGGAAATGCACTTATAATTGATAATCTTTTATGTAATGATATAACTTAAAATGCTCCATCAGTCTTAATTGAAAGACCAGGATGCCTAGCACAGGTAAGCATTCTGTGCTCAGTTAATTAAACTGTCTTCTCAGTTAAATAGTTTGATTGAAAACTGCTAGTCTTATTAAACTGGACTTTTAAGCTCTTAGGTTTGCAAAAAGAATAATCATTCTGGATGCATTCCCTTCATTGCCTCTTTATAGGCTTACAATGCACTAGAAGGCAGATATGTATTTTCCCCCGTTAAGGACACAGAAATTGTGCCAGAGAATTGTGAAGAGATGTGCTTAAGATAACAAAGTTAATAGAGGCAGATTATGACACGTTATTTAACCTTTGGGTCCCAAAGCTATCTTTCTTTCTATGAAAACATATTGAAAACTCAAGTTTTCTTTTTGACAAGATGAAACTCTTGTTATTATCTAGAAATCTAAATTTTTGGCTGGTTTGTATTGGAGCAAAATTTCACTGATTAACTAACCTATTTAAGAACTATAGTTCTACCTTTTAGAACTATAGTTCTGCAATAAAGACTTTAGGAAAACAGGGAAAAGAAGTTAATATCCAAAACTGACCAATTACCCCTTTATGAAAAACACCTTTTTTTTTGCTTTGAATATAGAGGCAAACTGTTCAAGTTATTAAAGCCTACGTTTGGGATCTTAGGAACTGGAATTAAATCCTATCCCTGACACTTAGTGGCCAAGTGATTTAGAAGAAGTTACTCAATTTCTGTAAGAATCAGGGTTTTAAAAATTTATAAATCTAGACTATCAATGATACTAATTTCATATGTTCCCATAAGGAATAGATGAAAAGTACAGGTAAAGTTCCCATCATACTGCCTGACTACTAGTAAGTATTCAGTGAATGGCAGCTTTTACTATTTTTATTGTTGTTATCATCTTGAGTTACAATAAACAAAGGTTAAGGTTTCAATTTCAGTGTACTGTGTGCAGATATTTGAGCTTCCTATCAACCTGCAGTGGCCAAATTTTTATCTCAAAATTGGATTATTTCTACCTTCTTTCCCTCTCTCAAGACTCAGGAACTTGGTATTATAAACATTCTCATGTAAATTGGAGTGCGTTTTATTAATAATATGCCTTATTAGCTCTAAGGAAGCACATATTAAAATTAAAAGTTAGCAATGGGTAACAAGTGCTATAGACCGTAGTTGATCTTGGAAGTAACACAGACTCAGCCCAGGCTATTTGAAGGTTGATATGGCTATTATAGCTGCTTTTGAAATTTCCTGCTAGGTACGTCTTCTTGCACAGATATATCTTCTCTTTGTAACTCTTGGCAGATCTGATTCTGTCAACCCCGCAAAATAAAATACTGAAGCTACTTACTCCTTAACTTCCTAGCTCCCCCCAAATCCTACTCTAGCTTTCAAGCCCTCCAGCACTGGCATTGAAAACTCCACTACCTTCTCTGGAGACCCTAGTAATTGACTTTGGAAATTCCTGTCCTCTCTTTTACTTATTGACATCCCTCCTGTTTTGTTCTGAAATTTCCTTATTGTTTGTTAAGATAAGGAGTAGCCATTTAAGAATTTCTACTTTTACTTTTATAATTCTAAGCTAGAATTTTCCAATGTATTCCTACATTATGCTCAAGAAAAGAAAGCTCCATGTTTACTAAATATTTAGAAATGCTTAATTATCACAATCCTCAGTAAAGAATGAAGCATTCTAAAAGATGTGTGTATATATAGTAAATATATTAAAATATATAATATATCATAATATATTTTTATATTAACTAATATATTAATAAATTCAATACTTATATTATGTCAGAGGAGAATAATATCCTGTTTTGGATTTACTCAAATTTATTTTAACTCAGAACTTACTTCTTTCTTTTATATCAAAGTAGTTATTATATCAATCAGTAATTATTATACCACCCATCCTATTTCAAAGATTACACATTATTCTGTACTGTGCCTAATGTTCTCGTCTCAAGTGGAGACCATCTGTTCTCTTCAGCTAGTATATATAGCTATGCCATATACAGCAAATAAGCAGGACATTTTCTGAATTTGGGGATAATTTTCCAGGTTTTCTGACATAAATTCAGTGATGTGAGTCTTTGCTCCCAATTTATCTGGGAGTTGTTATCAAATAGCCTGTCTTTTGTTTTGTTTGCTTGTTTGTGCTTTGTTTGTTTTTTGTTTTTGCCTTGGACCTCTTTGGCAGTTTTGTTTAGCCTATGGCCTCTTTCTCAGAATAATGTTTTTAAACATTTCACAGAAAAGATATTTAAAATAACAAATGTTTTAAATGTATTTACAAAGGAAATTAATTATAATAAATGTAGAATATTAGAAGTGTGCTATAGTTAAATATATGCACCTTGATGTTTTAAATAAATTATTGGGAAATGTATTAATTGTCAGAATTTCAAAATAATGATGAGAATAAAAGACACTAGGACATATTTGCAATTTGTGTAATAGGATATGAAAATGTCTGTGAGTTCTCCTACTGAAAAAGTTACAGGCATCACTAATATTACCATAATGTATTACCTGATATATATTATGGAAGAAAATATAAATTTCAGTTAGAAATTAGTGGAGAAAAAAAATATATATATATGTATAATTTTCTTCATCTAAATTGATGGTCTCCCAGAATTCCCTCTGTTGTCTATGGTTAACAGGTTTGGTACTTCAAACTTACAGGAAAGTTTTTATTGCTGTTATTGTGTTTTCATGAAGGTTTAAAGTAGGTAGTTTTTGTTCTCTTTTTTTCTAATGTAAATCTTATAGTTCTCTTGAGGTATGCTGACGTTTTGTGCAGCACCATTTTACTGTAAATCTTTTTTTAATTGAAATATTCATGATTACCTGAAGCAGTCTCATTCCCTCATCTTAATTTACTATGAACAACATTAAATGTCCTCAAATTGCAGTTGACTCCTAAATAGTTGTAGGCTAAAGTGAATCAAATGATACATCTGTACATTTTACAGGTATAAAGTGACATAAATTAATGCCTAATTATCATATTTATATCACATTTCTATGTATTTTTTGTTTTGTGTAGATTGACTGCAATTATGCAACTTTTTTCTTTCAGCAGTAGAGAAGACTGATGTACTAATTGTTCTCAGTATTGTAAGATTTAGAGTTTTATTTAAGTCTAGTGGACAGAAAAATTAAACATGAGTTCTTAGATCAAAGTTAATGCTTCAGAAGGTAACATCAATAGCCTATACTTGAATATGCTACCGACTTAAAACTTTGGATGTTATTTGTGTAATAAGTTAAAACTTTATCTTTTAAGTCAGAATCAAGTATCTTAAAACATTACAATTCTTAATAAATCTATAACCTTAAAGTTCATACCACAATATTATAGTACTTTAAAGAAACTTTGCCATATATGTTTGATCATTTGACTTCCATTGATTTTAGTTTCTTAGAATAAACCTAGAAACTGGGATAACATAAAATTTTTTGAGAAAAAAATTAGAGGAAACAGATTTTCACAAATTCATAATGAATTATGTAGAGTTATTCTATGTCTACAAACACTGTACTCATTGGCATTTTTCTTCGTACATAGCTGAGCATAAAATATTATCACATTTCATACTACTCCCAATGCCTTCCAGTTTTAGATGAATAGTAAATTAAAAGCAACAGAAATCCATATTCACCAAGGGTAAATAAAATAAAGCAAAATCACTAACAGCTAAAATGAAAAGTTGGCAAAAAACAAAATATATCTAGGCCTAGTTAGTACATGCAATAATTTATACTAAATATTTATTAGCAATTTCATAGTGGTTTGCCATTCATAAAATACTCTTACACAAGTGTATGTGAAAAGAGGCAAGGATTGATGTCATCAATGTTTTAGTTATTATATGTTATATCAAAATTATCATGGTTCTTTCAGAACAAACGTTGACAAACAGAGAAATTAGCTTAGTCCTGGGACCAGATGATATGTGAACTTCTTTCCTTCCCATGTAAATGCAAACTGTTTTGGACACTATTGACTGGGACTAAAAAGAACATACTAGATTATTAAATGCTTTACTAGAGCCAAAGGCTATGTTCATCTATTCTAGTAAAAGTACTAGGAGAGCAGCTATGCTGGGGCTACATCTTATTTAAGTGGCACTTACTAGTCTATTAGGGGAAGTATCCTACCATTAACTGTCATGACTCTTTTGTGTGTTAAATGCTGTGTGGTACCACCCAGAAGCCCTTAAGGTTTGAAGGCCTTATCACACAGCTAGTGGAATTGCTGCTGGCAATTCCCTTTGAGAACTGCCCCATTTGAAGAGCTCCCATTGCCTCACCATTAGTCACAACCCACTTCCCAGGGCAGCCCACATCCAAAGACTTATTAACATGATAGTAAAAATATGGCCTTTTTACACTGATTTGGTCAAATCTAAAGGGCAATTCATGTTCCACATATGTCTGTGGGATTGTCTGAGCATCCATTTAGGGCTGCAAAAGAGCTCAGCTTGTTCCTTTGCTCAGTCTAGCTCCTTACTTTCATTTCTACAGATGTTAATCCTAAAAGCACTTCCTACAATCCCTCTTGCCTAGTTATCCCATGCATAGTGAAGTTAGGACTTAGAAATAAGAGCTTCAGTGAGAAAGAGTTGACACATTCAAACATTATTCAAGGGGTGGACATCCTCTTTTAAGGACTCAGTCTGTCCAAACTTGGGTAAATATTCAGCCCTTTAGAAGAGACAAAAGTATCAACTTATCAGTGTGATGTCATTAATATTTTTGCCATAAAAATAATTTCCCTTCCTATCATTCTTCTGATTTAGTTATTCCAAATAGATTTCTTTTTAGAGATATTTTACTCACTAGAAGGTATGAAGCAATAGTTTCCTAAGCAGTAATGGTTGTAATTATAAATTAATAAGTTGCCTTCTAGTTATTTATAATATATAGTTAACTTATGAGCTTGAGTAACTATGATAAGAACTATTACATTTATAAACATTATGTTTCTGCCATGTGCCATGAATTATTATAGGTGCTTTATATATCTTATTTTAGTTATGCCTCACAGAAATTCTCATAAAAACAAAGTCGATGTAAATATCTTTATTTTGCTAACAAGGTTGACAAAGTTTCAGTGATTTCCCTCAGAACACATAGCTAAGAAGCCTAATCAAATTTAAGTTCAGGTCCATAACGTGCTCAAATCCACATGAAGAACTAATCTTTCCTGGTGTAAATGCAAACTTGTTAAAGTCAGTAGACCAAAAAAACCCCAAAATACATAAAACAAAATCAGAATATTCCTAGCAACAACTTTAAAACTCATGTATAGCCAATACTTATTTTTAGCTATGATTAAATTTTGTCTTCACATGAGAGACAGTACATATCACCAAATCTCTGTGAACTTGTTTTGGGGTGTATTCATTTGATCTGATGCACTGAGAATAGCTGGTAATTCTTTATAAACACAGACACACTTTATTTTGAGATAAAATGTGTCTCTACTGGTTGTCTTTCAAAAGGAAGAAAATGACATAAATATAATAATAATAATATTAGACAATATTATTTAAAAACAAGCATGTAGGAGGCACTGGTCATAGCATTTTAATATGTTGATCTAATTAGTACAACAAAACTTTTACCAGATATTTGTGATTATAATCTCCATTTCACAGATAATGTAACTGAGGTGTGGATATGTTAACTAATTCACCAATGATTGCAAAGCTTTTGAATGGACAAACCAGAAGAGAGGATGGTGTCAGTTCAAAAATTGGAGAATCCAACAGGGATAAGGCAAAATTGGGAAGATTAGAGGACGTTAAAAGAGCATACACCTAACAAGATTCCCATTTCCATCTCCTCACACATGTATACTCTTTCATTCACTCCCTTATCTCTTCAGTTGTCTAATCTCTAGGTTTCAGGTGGAATCCATAGGTAAATGGAAAGGAAGATATCTCTGTGTTGTGATTTAAGCATTCTAGAAAATCAGTTACATTCAAGTTATTTTATTACTGTTTTAACAGGATATTTTTATCATCAGGATCACTTCTTTAGGAGAAAGTATTATAGTTAGATAATATCTCTTAAAACATAAGACAGCAGACCTGACCGATGTGGAGTACAGTTGAGTCCAAATCAGTGTGTGCTACATATGCATCATAAATTAAGAGATTATTATGATTCATTTCCTGATTTAAAGTCTTATAGTCTAGGAGGAATGCTGCTCAAACAAATCTTATAATTTTTAGAGCATATAAATGAATTTAAGCATACAAAAGGAAAAACAGAAATTTGAGAGCACCTTACATCTCAAACTAGATATTAGCAATTTAGTATGATAAACCTAAGTACAGAGTGCTAGGAAGTCTCTTAGGAGAGACTCCTACCACAACCTAGGAGAGAGTAAGTTTTATGAAAGAGAAAGTGCCTGGCTGAATCTTGCAGAATAGGTAAATAGAGAAAGAGTGGACTATGCAGAAAGAGAAAATATCATATAAGGAGACCTGGAGATACAAATGTTTGGTTAGTTCAGTAATCCACAGGTGGGTAGTTATTCTTGGAGCTTGGAGTTTACATGTCATGTTGCCTATATAATATTCATGCTGCCTATGTAATATACAGTATATTATATAGGCAACATACAGTGTTACCTATACAGTACTCTTTCTCCTGTTTTTCTGTTTTTAGTTAGCTTGTTTGTTTGTTTTTTTGATGTGGATCTGATTCATTCTGGCTATCAAAGTATAAATCTCCTTCTCAGGTTCCCTTGAAGCTAGAGGTGACCAGTTCTGGACAAAGCAGAAGTATATTAGATAGGACTTCCAATAAAGCTATTATTTTCATGACAAAAAGGGACATGATCAGTTGTCAGGTATCTCTTCTGTGTTACCCTTTCCTCTTCTTTCCTGCTGGAAACTTAAAAGAAAGTTCTGGAAATGCATTAGCCTTATTTTGGCTTTGAGGATGAAAGATACATAGTGCAGGGTCCAGAGTGGAAAGATAAGGAGACCCTGAGCCCTCAATGACCTCTTCACTGTGTTAATGTTCTATGAGGTCCCTATGGCTTATGAATATCTTGAGAGATCAAACAAAAGACAAAATAAGGAGGAGGGATGGCATCACCATTATTATTGATAGGTTTCAGATTGAACTATGTGGCTTAATGTGAGAGCAAGATTGCTAACTAAATGTCACAATTAGGCAAACTTACTCACCCAGTCACAAGCAATGCTGAACCAGGGCAGATGTCCCTGTGTGGTAGGGGGAGAGCCTTCTCTTGGAGGAGAAGTGAAGAATGTTTGCTTGTTATCTTCAGCTCACCTGTAAGAAAGGAAGCATGGAATGATAACGCTAAGCAGACACATTTAACTATCAGTTGAAGCACCCTCACTCCCCTGGAGCAGAGTAAATTAAGTTTAAAGAGATGCCAAAGGCCAGGATTACTGTAATTAGTCGTTTTATACATGAAAGAAATAACCAGATTGGGAAAAAAAAGTGTTTCTTTCTGACATACTATTCCAGTATGGGCTGTCTACCTCAGAGTTATTATTGCCTGAGAAAAATAAGTTAAAAATTATGTAAGTCATCGTTGATAGATATCTCTTATGTGTAGCCAAACAGAATCTTAACTGATTCAACAGGTGGCAAAATTTGACAGAAGAGTGTAAAGATATGTGGCTGTAATGAAGATATGTTAAGAGTTTTAAACTCTATTCTGTATGCCATGGGAATGTTTTAAAAATGTGGTAAAGTATAACTGTGGATAACATAGGGCCTCCTTCTCCCCTGGTTGAAACAATGAACAATGGAAATGGAATTGAGAATCCAGCGAGGATTATGGATTTCAAAAATATTGTAAAGTCATCATTGATATTACTTGGTGACTTATTGAAATGAGGGAGAGGAAAAGGAATAAATTAAGGATGACACACAAAATTGACTGTTTGGTAACAAGAAGAAAAGGAGTAGAGACTGGGTAGAAAAGCAGCAGATGGAGGTGGGAGGATAAACTCCGTTTCAGACATTTTGATTTTGATTTACTGTGGGTCAACCAAAGTATAGACTGATCCAAATGCAAAAGGCAATGGAATGTATTGATCTAGAGTCCAGTGATATTAATGGACTAAACATCTGTTTTGGAGACACCAGTCCAAACAATCTTGGGTGAAATCATGAGGGTGCATGAGTTCATCTAGGAAGAATATGCAGCACAGAACAGAAATAGCACTTAAGAGAGAGGTCAGAAAACCTCAAGAGAGTGACATCAAGGAAGTCAATAACATTGCTTAGGAGACAGTGTTTTGCAACAACAATGTGTAGAAAGATCAATAACAAGGAAAAGACTTAATGAATGGTATCCCTTTTCTTCTCATACATTATTTCAATGATAATCCTAGTAAGAGTAGCCTTAGCGGAGATGGCCATGGGTGAGAAATAACAGATGGTGAAATGTTGAGAAGCAAATAGGAGATGAAAAAATGGACTCAGTAAATGCAGTCTCTTCTTTCAAGAAGAACACACCTGGATGTCAAGAGATACAGTGGGTAGAGGGAGATTGAAAAGCATATTTTTACTGGTTTATTATTGCTATTTTGTTTCAAAAATATGAAAACTAAGTCTTTAAAGTAATGATGAAATATAGAACAAGAAAAGTTTGTTAAAAGAGCTTGAAGAAAATTAATGGGTTGTCACTCCCTAGGAAAGAATAAAATCCAGATCAGAATATATTCTGAGAACAAATTAAAAAAGGGGACTCTTGAGAAAGCAAGATTAGGATTTTGGAGACATGAGACAAAATAGGAAGCAAAACAATCTTATTTCACAATTCTGCCTGCATCTCATCTTTTTTTGGTGTAACTGAAATTTTGTATTTATTAGTGGTGGCCAGCCAATAACTCAGAGTCACATGCAATGATTTAGGAGCAAGTTGAAGGTAAAAATAACTGTAACTCTACAATAATTTAATGTTTCCATGAAATTTCTAATTTAAAATCTCTCGTTAAAAGCAAGAGAATTTTTTGGTTCAGACTAGGGGTTCTATATGCATGATAAAATTGTTGTTTAACTCAAATTTTTCTCTTCAACTGACATTAATTGTTTGGGCATTATGAAAAATAGAATGACTGAAAATAAAACAAATGAGCATTTTAAGCACTACAGGGAAATGGTGAATGAGAGAGAAACAACTATGATACTGATATTTAACAGCTATGCTAGAATCATGAGCCAGTAGTGTGGTGATCACTTCAACCCATTTCTCTAATATTGTAGCTGATAAAAAGTATGTCAGCTCAGCCTAGGTTTGATTTTCTATATTTTATAAACAACATCAGACCATGAATATCTAGTTTCAGGACATTAAGGTATAAAAATCAAATAATAACATTGAGACACAGGAGACTACCCTAAATTACTTGAAATAGATACAGGAATGGAGGTAATAAATAAAGAATGACATACTCAAAAGGCAAGTGACACAAGTGGCACTTCCTGACACATACCTGAGCAAAAAGAGGCATCTTCTTTTGGGAATATAGTCAAATATGTAGACAGCTTCAGAAAGACCACATAAAGGGGCAAAAAGTCATATATTGCCTTGTAAACGTATAAATCTCTGGTAACCAGTAGTGTGGCACTTGTCACAATATTAGGCAATTTAGTTTGGGGGGAATTTATGGTAGTCCTTTATCAATGACACTTTTGTGCCTCTCTCCACACTGAATTCTGGCTCTTTTATTTCCTATATACTTTACGTAATTGTTAGAGTGTGGGTTCTGGATTCAAATAACATAAATAAAATAAACTGTTTAGATACATGGGGTTTTGCTAGTGAAATATTGAGACAGTTAGTTACCCCAAAACTTATTCTCAATACACTTCTTACCTTAACATTAACTTTGTGCTGGCATGGCTGTGTTTTAAATAAAGGAGTCCATAAGTATGTACTAAATAATTATTTACATATCTTTCATTTCCTTTTAGCAGTTCTTAACTTTTCCTTTGTTGTGACCCAGACTTTTTATGTCTTATTTATTGAAGTTCTCAGATCCCCATAGTGGCTCTTCTCTGCGGGACAGGAATGGCACTAGAAAATTCTCGAAGGAGATTATCCCAGAGAGACGGGGCCAAGTGAGAGTACTTAAGTGTCACAGACAAGGTTGGTGTGATTACCATTATAAGCAGCAGACCAAAGTGTTAATCAGAAAGTTCTGAGAAAGAGAGATCTTTAGTATTGGATAATGCATCACGATGTTCCCAGGACTGAAATAGATAGGCTGCCTGTTAAACGTTTACTTGATTTTATAAGCAGAAATATCCTGGGTCTGGTGAACAGAAGTCTAAATTCAATCACCAAAACAGAGAATGATGGCCCCTCCAAAATGACCCCTCTGAACTCTACAGAACTGAGCTTTTGAGTTCAGAGATCCAGAGCATCTTGAATGAAGGGAAAGCCAGGTCCCCTTTAGGAAGGACCCTGCTTAAATTTCCAAATTTCGTGTTGTAAATCTTACTGTTAGTCTCTCCTATAAACTCTTGTGGTCATTTATCAGGGTCGTCATACATGAAAAACAAAGGAAATAACTAGATATTCAAGGAGTAGTGGACAGTGGCTCTGAAGTGAAATTAATTCCTGGGATGCAAATACCACTATGGTGCATCAAATTAAAGCCTTATGAAGGACATATGATTAATGGAGTTTAGCAAGGATCTGTCTCACAGAAGGTATAATGGGTTCTTGAAACCAACCTCTGATTATTTTCCCATTTCTGGAATGCACAGTTGCAGTAGACATACTAGGCAATTGAAAATCCCTAAATTGATATCCTAGCCTTGTAGATTGATGTCTATTATGGTAAGAAAATCCAAACGGAAGCTTCTATTACTGCTGCCATCTTTCTAAGCAGTAAACCAAACACATATAACATTCTTAGAGAACTTGCAGAGAACAGTTCTACCACCAAGGACTTAATACCCACAAAAGAAATCCTTCCATATCTCCATACAATTTGCCCACTTGGAGTGTGCATAAGACTGGTGTATGTCAGAGAATTATTGTATTTTAATAAGTTATAGGCTCCATTACAGCTTCTGTTTCAGATGTGGGTTCTTTGCTGTTGCACTCCAAAATATCCCCTGCCATCTGGTAAGCAGCTATTGGTGAGAGAATTTATTTTTTCCCTAAACCATTTAATGAAAACCATCAAAGTTATCCATGTAATTTCATGTTCATATTCTCCAGCTCTATTTCGTAATCTTGTCTACAGGAATCTTGATAGCCTCTTCATTCCACAGGACATCACACAGGTCCACTACATTGATTCTATCATGCTGGCTACACCTGCTAAGCAGGAAGTAGCGATTGTCCTTGATACCTTGCTAACGTACAGGTATGCCAGAGGTGGAAAAT
Organism: Kogia breviceps; assembly: GCF_026419965.1. NCBI lineage: Eukaryota > Metazoa > Chordata > Mammalia > Artiodactyla > Physeteridae > Kogia > Kogia breviceps. The sequence continues at coordinate 39,385,128 of NC_081315.1, forward strand.
AAATTTCACAAAAAGTTATCATCCTGATACCCCAATTAAATATCTAGCAGTCTAGTCTAGTGTATGTCAAAATAGCCCTTCAAAGGTAAAGGACAATTCTGTATCTTGCCTGTCCTACCACTTAAAAAAGAAGTGCAAAGCTTAGTGGGCCTCCTTAGAGTTTGTAGGCAACATATATGAAATTTTCACTTGCTAATGCTACCCATTTACTGAGTAAATTAAAAGGCTGCCAGTTTCATATAGATCCCATAGGAAAAGAAGTCTCTTAAACAGAAGCATACAACGCTGACACTTGGGCCATATAACTAAAGTGATTTGATGGTGCTTGACCTATCTATAGCTGATATAGATGTTATATGGAGCCTTTGAGATTTTGGAGCAAAGTTATGCCCTCTTCTAAAAAAATTTCTTTTTCAAAGAAATAACATCTGGCTTGCTACTGGGTCCTAGTAGAGACTGATCATGTGACCATGTGTCAGACTTTATCATGAAAATTGACCTTCCCATCATGAACTGTGATGTTTTCTGACCTTCCAGGACATAAATTTTTAAGTATTCCATTATCCAGTGGAAGTGATATACACCATATCAGGATAGAACAGGTCTTAAGGTACAAGTAAGCCAAATGAAAAATTGTCTCTGATTCTCATAGTTTCTGTTTCTCCTACAATACTTCCTCTCTCAATTTGCATTATTATCTCATGGGAAACTTACTATCATCAATTTACTGGAGAATAATAATTCAGTTATAGTCTACAGACGGTTATACATAAAAGGCTGTGTGTTTGAAAGCAGACAGCTAACTCCTTATTTGGAAGGAATAAAAACCTTCCAAAAAGGATACAGACTCTGAGAAATCTATCTCATTATTCTTTTTTTTTTTCAGGAAAGAGATAAACAGAACTATGAGTCATCAATTCATGGGCAATAACTAACAATTTGCATAGATGATCAGGGATTCAGAGGGAATACAATTAGAAAATTGGTTACAAGAAAGTTTAGGAAGAAATGTGAGACACAGTGATTATCTGTATCCCATCTGAATGCTTGCCCAAGAAGAGTGTATTAATTATCAGATGAAGACAGTGCCCCAAACTGTGGATGGAAATCAGCCACCCTTGCCCTTATGCAAGGAACAAAGAGGCCATAACAGTAGGGATGGTGCTTAATGTTGGTACAGCAACATGGATTTTGTAAATGCTCAATTATTGAAAAAGTCACCATGTTTCTGGCTTTTTATGATAGCTCTATTAATTAGACAGAAGCACAATTTTACTATCATGTTTATTTGTAAGTAAATATGATTAAGAGAGTGTGTATGAATTTCAAGTTAACAAAAGGTTTGCGCTCTGTCAGATTGGTTAAGCGGGAACTTACATTTCCCTATATATCCTTCACTATGTAGCTCCAGATTAGATTAGTCCAGAAAAGGAATTTGTGGGAAAAAAGAAGTAAAACATTAGCCATTACTCTCTGAAGTTGTCAGATAAGTTTAAGAATAGACATAGAGATATTTGGCAGTTCTGGCTTATCCTCACTCACCCCTGTTCTTCATCCAGCTATTTTCTCAATGGTTGGTCCTGCTGACCAATAGCTGGCCCAGGCCCATTGGCACATGGAGGTGTTAGAGACAGGAGCTTTACAAATACCACTCCAGGAGCCCGCAGACTTTGTACACTGCAGCTAAAGCAATGTTGAAAGGGAAACTGATAACACTAATTGCTTACATTTGAATATATAGATAAGAAAACAATAGAGAAAATTAAAGAAACCAAGAAAATCTTGCTCTGCAAAAAAAAAAAAATTCTAAAAACTGACAAAAGTAAAAAGAGAGAAAAGATAAACCACCAATATCAGGAATTAAACAGGGGAATATCACTACAAATACTGCGATAATAAAAAGATAAGAGAATGCTATGAACAAGTTATGCTCATAAATTTAACAATTTAGAAGATTTAGACCAATTCCTTGAAAACCACAAACTGGCATAACTCAATCAAGATTAAATAATCTGAATAATTCTATAACCATTACATAAATTTAATGTGTGATTAAAACTCCCCCCAAAAGAAATCTCCAGACCCAGTGGTTTCACTGGTGAATGCTACCAAACATTTAAATAAGAATTAACCCCATATTTATACATAGTTTCTTCAAAAAAATGAAAGTGAAGGAAAGATTTCCCAACTTACTTTTGAGATAAGTATTCCTTTGTATTACCAAAATCAAAGATAATGCCCTGACGCCCAAAAAAGAAGAGAAAACTAAAGACCAATATCTTTCAAGAAAGTAAAAGTGAACAATCTCAAAAATATTAGGAATATATCAAATGTATCCCAGAGTAAACCAAAAACTTATGATCACACACATATAAAATGTACTCAAAAGTTCATAGCAGCCATTTTTTTGGTAATAGGAAAAACTAGAAATAACAAAGATGTCTTTAATGGGCAAGTAGTTAAACTGTGGTATATTCATACCATAGAACTCTACTCAGCAATAAAAAGAATGAACTATTGATATGTGCAACAATTTGAATGAATCTGAAGGAATATAGGTTGAGTCAAAATTCCCAATCTTAAGATGCTATGTATTGTATGATTCCATTTATATAACTGTATTGAAATGACAAAATTATAGAAATGCAGAGCAGATTAGTGGTTTCCAAAGGTGAGGAAGGAGTGGGAGGTTGGTATTGCAATAGGAAGGATCCTTTTGGTGATGAAACTATGCTGTATCTTGACTGTAGCAATGTCAATATCCAAGTAGTAATACTATACCATCAATTTCTCTATCTACTGTCTCTTTATCTCTAATGTATTACCAGGTTTTCAATATGTTATTATGGTGTGGTGGGGGATCTTGATAAAGGGAATACAGGATATATCTCTACTATTTATGTAAATTATTTCAAAATAAATAGTTTAATTAAAAATATATTATCTGTTGAATAACTCATTCCATGAAACTCTTCTTTACTTGACATTACACTGGAGATAGCCTCATCCACCAGAGGGCAGACAGCAGAAGCAAGAAGAACTACAATCCTGCAGCCTGTGGAACAAAAACCACATTCACAGAAAGATAGATAAGATGAAAAGGCAGAGAGCTATATACCAGATGAAGGAACAAGATAAAACCCCAGAAAAACAACTAAATGAAGTGGAGATAGGCAACCTTCCAGAAAAAGAATTCAGAATAATGAGAGTGAAGAGGATCCAGGACCTCGGAAAAAGAATGGAGGCAAAGATCAAGAAGATGCAAGAAATGTTTAACAAAGACCAAGAAGAATTAAAGAACAAAAAAACAGAGTTGAATAATACAATAACTGAAATGAAAACTACACTAGAAGGAATCAATAGCAGAATAACTGAGGCAGAAGAACAGATAAGTGACCTGGAAGACAGAATGGTGGAATTCACTGCTGCAGAACAGACTAAAGAAGAAAGAATGAAAACAAATGAAGACAGCCTAAGAGACCTCTGGGACAACATTAAACACAACATTTGCATTATAGGGGTCCCAGAAGGAGAAGAGAGAGAGAAAGGACCAGAGAAAATATTTGAAGAGATTACAGTAGAAAACTTCCCTAACATGGGAAAGGAAATAGCCACCCAGGTCCAGGATGTGCAGCAAATCCCATACAGAGTACGCCCAAGGAGAAACATGCCAAGACACATAGTAATCAAATTGGCAAAAATAAAAGACAAAGAAAAATTATTGAAAGCAGTAAGGGAAAAATGACAAATAACATACAAGGGAACTCCCACAGGGTTAACAGCTGATTTCTCAGCAGAAACTCTTCAAGCCAGAATGGAGTGGCATGATATACTTAAAGTGATGAAAGGGAAGAATCTACAACCAAGATTACTCTACCCCGCAAGGATCTCATTCAGATGCAATGGAGAAATCAAAAGCGTTACAGACAAGCAAAAGCTAAGAGAATTCAGCACTAGAAAACCAGCTCTACAACAAATGCTAAAGGAACTTCTCTAAGTGGGAAACACAAGAGAAGAAAAGGACCTACAAAAACAAACCCAAAACAATTAATAAAATGGTCATAGGAACATATATATCAATAATTCCCTTAAGCGTGAATGGATTAAAAGCTCCAACCAAAAGACACGGGCTTGCTGAATGGATACTAAAACAAGGCCCATATATATGCTGTCTATGAGAGACCCACTTCAGACCTTGGGACACATACAGACTGAAAGTGAAGGGATGGAAAAAGATATTCCATGCAAATGAAATAAAAAGAAAGCTGGAGTAGCTACACTCATATCAAATAAAATAGAGTTTAAAATAAAGAATGTTACAAGAGACAAAGAAGGACACTACATAATGATCAAGGGATCAATCCAAGAAGAAGATATAACAATTATAAATATATATGCATGGAACATAGGGGCACCTCAATACATAAGGCAACTGCTAACAGCTATAAAAGAGGAAATCGACAGTAACACAATAATAGTGGGGGACCTTAACACCTCACTTACACCAATGGACAGATCATCCAAAATGAAAATAAATAAGGAAACCGAAGCTTTAAATGACACAATAGACCAGATAGATTTAATTGATATTTATAAGACATTCCATCCAAAAACAGCAGATTACATTTTCTTCTCAAGTGTGCATGGAACATTCTCCAGGATAGATCACATCTTGGGTCACAAATCAAGCCTCAGTAAATTTAATAAAACTGAAATCATATCAGCCATCTTTTTTGACCACAACACTATGAGATTAGAAATGAATTACAGGGAATAAAATGTAAAAAACACAAACACATGGAGGCTAAACAATATGTTACTAAATAACCAAAAGCAAAGAGGAAATCAAAAAATACCTAGAGACAAACGACAATGAAAACAAGCTGATCCAAAACCTATGAGATGCAGCAAAAGCACTTCTAAGAGGGAAGTTTATAGCTTTACAAGCCTACCTCAAGAAACAAGAAATACCTCAACTAAACAATCTAACCTTACACCTAAAGGAACTAGAGAAAGAAGAACAAAAAAACCCCCAAAGTTAGCAGAAAGAAAGAAATCATCAAGATCTGAGAAGAAATAAATGAAATAGAAACAAAGAAAACAATAGTAAAGATCAATAAAACTAAAAGCTGGTTCTTTGAGAAGATAAACAAAATTGATAAACCATTACGCAGACACATCAAGAAAAACAAGGAGAGGACTCAAATCAATAAAATTAGAAATGAAAAAGGAGAAGTTACAACAGACAGTGCAGAAATACAAATCATCCTAAAATACTACTACAAGAAACTCTATGCCAATAAAATGGACACCCTGGAAGAAATGGACAAATTCTTAGAAAGGTATAACCTTCCAAGACCGAACCAGGAAGAAACAGAAAATATGAACAGACCAATCACAAGTAATAAAATTGAAACTCTGATTAAAAATCTACCAACAAACAAAAGTCCAGGACCAGATGGCTTCATAGGTGAATTCTATCCAACATTTAGATACGAGCTAACACCCATCCTTCTTGAACTCTTCCCAAATATTGCAGAGGAAGGAACACTCCCAAACTCATTCGATGAGGCCACCATCACCCTGATACCAAAACCAAACAAAGATACTACAAAAAAAGAAAATTACAGACCAATATCACTGATGAATACAGATGCAAAAATCCTCAACAATACTAGCAAACAGAATCCAATAACACATTAAAAACATCATACACAACAATCAAGTGGGATTTATCCCAGGGATTCAAGGATTCCTCAATATACACAAATCAATCAATGTAATACACCATATTAACAAATTGAAGAATAAAAACCATATGATCATCTCAATAGATGCAGAAAAAGCTTTTGACAAAAATCAACACCCATTTATGATAAAAAATCTCCAGAAAGCGGGCATAGAGGGAAACTACCTCATCATAATAAAGGCCATATATGACAAACCCACAATAAACATCATTGTCAATGGTGAAAAACTGAAAGCATTTCCTCTAAGATCAGGAAAAAGACAAGGATGTCCACTCTCACCACTATTATTCAACATAGATTTGGAAGTCCTAGCCACGGCAATCAGAGGAGAAAAAGAAATAAAAGGAATACAAATTGGAAGAGAAGAAGTGAAACTGTCACTGTTTGCAGATGACATGATACTATACATAGGGAATTCTAAAAATGCCACCAGAAAACTACTAGAGCTAATCAATGAATGTGGTAAAGTTCCAGGATACAAAATTAATGCACAGAAATCTCTTGCATTCCTATACACTAATGATGAAAAATCTGAAAGAGAAATTATGGAAATACTCCCATTTACCATTGCAACAAAAAGAATAAAATACCTAGGATTAAACCTACCTAGAGAGACAAAAGACCTGTATGCAGAAAACTATATGATACTGATGAAAGAAATTAAAGATGATACCAACAGATGGAGAGATATACCATGTTCTTGATTGGAAGAATCAATATTGTGAAAATGACTATTCTACCCAAAGCAATCTATAGATTCAATGCAATCCCTATCAAATGACCAATGGCATTTTTTACGGAACGAGAACAAATCATCTTAAAATTTGTATGGAGACACAAAAGACCATGAATAGCCAAAGCAGTCTTGAGGGAAAAAAACGGAGCTGGAGGAATCAGACTCTCTGACTTCAGACTATACTACAAAGCTAGAGTAATCAAGACAGTATCGTACTGGCACAAAAACAGAAATATAGATCAATGGAACAAGGTAAAGCCCAGAGATAAACCCACACACCTATGGTCAACTAATCTATGACAAAGGAGGCAAATATATACAATGGAGAAAAGAAAGTCTCTTCAATAAGTGGTGCTGGGAAAACTGGACAGCTACATGTAAAAGAATGCAATTGAAACACTCCCTAACACCATACACAAAAATAAACTCAAAATGGATTAGAGTCCTAAATGTAAGACCGGACACTGTAAAACTCTTAGAGGAAACACAGGAAGAACACACTGACACAAATCACAGCAAGATCTTTTTTGATCCACCTCCTAGAGTAATGGAAATAAAAACAAAAATAAACAAATGGGACCTAATGAAACTTAAAGGCTTTTGCACAGCAAAGGAAACCATAAACAAGACGGAAAGACAACCCTCAGAATGGGAGAAAATATTTGTAAACCAATCAATGGACAAAGGACTAATCTAAAAAATATATAACCAGCTCATGCAGCTCAATATTAAGAAAACAAACAACCCAATCCAAAATTGGGCAGAAGACCTAAGTAGACATTTCCCCAAAGAAAACATACAGATGGCCAAGAAACACATGAAAAGCTGCTCAACATCACTCATTATTAGAGAAATGCAAATCAAAACTACAATGAGGTATCACCTCAGACCAGTTAGAATGGGTATCATCAGAAAATCTACAAACAACAAATGCTGGAGAGGGTGTGGAGAAAAGGGAACCCTCTTGCACTGTTGGTGGGAATGTAAATAGATACAGCTACTATGGAGAACAGTATGGATGTTCCTTAAAAAACTAAAAATAGAATTACCATATGATCCAACAATCCCACTAGTGGGCATAAGCCCAGAGAAAACCATAATTCAAAAAGACACATGCACCCCACTGTTCACTGAAGCACTATTTACAATAGCCAGGACATGGAAGCAACCTAAATGCCCATCAACAGACGAATGGATAAAGAAGATGTGGTACATATATACAACAGAATATTACTCAACCATAAAAAGGAATGAAATTGAGTCATTTGTTGAGACGTGGATGGATCTAGAGACTGTCATACAGAGTGAAGTAAGTCAGAAAGAGAAAAACAAATATCGTATATTAATGCATTTCTGTGGAACCTAGAAAAATGGTACAGATGAACCGGTTTGCACGGCAGAAGTTGAGACACAGATGTAGAGAAGAAATGTATGGACACCAAGGGGGGAATTCCACGGTGGGCTGGTCATGGTGGTGTGCTGAATTGGGCGATTGGGATTGACATGTATATACTGATGTGTATAAAACTGATGACTAATAAGAACCTGCAGTATAAAAAAATGAACAAAAAAACAACTAATACTAAAGTTTCTTTGGGTTATTTTTATTGAAATACGTTAATATAAATGTTTTAGATATTACATGAAATTTCTAAAAATCTTATATGTTCTGGTATAATGTTATAAGTCATAATTATAGTTATTACTTTAACATGTATATCTCAGAAATAACTAAATTTCCTTGTCAATTGCATTATTATGAACTTTCATCAAATCTTTAACCATGGTCATTTTTAAGTCTTTTGTCATTTACAGACTGTTCTGGGTGTACTCTGAAGCTTTTGCAAAAATGTTCCTATATAAAGGCTTTCATCTTCAAGGAATTCATGGAAAATATTCTGAGAAGTACAGGTTTCTGGTAACTGACTATACTGCTGAACTGAATGAATAAGCCTTTTCAGAACTCTAATGGAAAACTGGTGAATTCATAAAAGTGCTAACAAAAGATCAAGATGAAAAAGGAAATTAATTACATGGGACTGAGTGAACTGATGAGGATGATTATAATTTTTGTGACTTTCTGTTTGAATAAAAAAATTAAAAATCCCACAAGGCCTCAGAGGCAAAAAATATACAAATCAATTTTCACTGCAGAGTAAAGGAGCTGTTACAGTGGAGGATTACTGGACTGAATGTCAATATTATGACACAGTATGAGTGTGTTTCATGTTTGGTAATTGCAATCATTGTTGCTTTTGTAGTGGTCATCCATTTACAATGCTTGGGGTCAGTTTATTTATCTGTTGTAAAAATAAAATACATTGTGTGTGTGTGGGAAAAAAAAGACATTACACTGTGAATTTTCCTCCTACTTCCTCAAGTGTCACAGTTGGAATTAAGTTCTAACTTTGTTATCTTTTAACATAACTAGGTGTTCCAACTATATCTTCTTTAATTATTTTCCTCATTTCCCTGATTTCTAAATCTTTGAGTATTCCAAGATTCAGTCTTCAGTCTCCATATAGCTTATCTTTTCTATTTATATTTGTTCTCCACAGTAATTAAGCTTTAAATGCCATCTAAGTACTGAGTCCCAAATCTCTCTCTCTCTCTTTCTCTCTCTCTCCACCCCTTGCCTTCCAGATAGCTGAATCTAGCTGCCTACGCAAAATTTCCACTTAGATGTTTGAGAAGCATCATAAATATAATGTTTCTAATATCAAGTTCCAAATCTTTCTTCCAAAATGTCTTCTGATAACAGTGTTCCCTATCTCAATGAAAGGTATCTTTAGTTTTTTAGTTTAGTTGTTGAGAAATCCTCAATGTATCGTTGACTCTTCTTTACTTTTTCATTACTAGAATACATCAACTAGGAATTTCCCTTAGTTATTAAAAAGACTTCAAATATCTTATCACTTCTTACCACATCCAGTGCATCCGCTATGCCAAAGTCATGATTATTTTCATTTGAATTCTTACAATAAACTTCAATTTTTTCTTTCTCCTTATTTCTGCTTTCTCAGGCTCCCTGACCACTACTCACAGTCTACCTTAATACAACAACCAAAGTAAAATTTTAAAAATAAATCAGATATTTAAAAAATTGTTCTTTATTCCACTTCCCTCCACTCTTGCTCCACTTCCCCCTCTTGACATCACCATCTTACAGCACACACATTTTACTTACTCCTCTGATTTTTAAATATCTCTTCCTCTCCTACCAAAGTATAAGCAATGTAAAGTCAAAGGTTTCTGTCTATTTTGTTTCCTGAGAAATGCCCATTTCAACAACATTTCCTGACACACTGTAGACATTCAATAAATACGTGTTAATTGCATGAATGAAAATAATAAATAAATGAATGAAATATAAAATTAACAAGACCTGAAAATGGTCTGAATGTGAAATGTGTAAAAGAAAGAATTTAATATGACCCTGAGACTTCTTGTCTGAATGACTATGAGGGTTGATGGTTTCATTAAATGAGAGACTGTAAAATATTGCAGGGCTTTGGTCAGAGGAAGATAATGATTTTGAACATGTTGGATTTTAGTCATATCAATGAATCAATATTAAGCTAGCAATTATAATTTATTATAAGAAGGAAAGCTAGCCTAAGATGTAGATTAACAAAAAGGTAGGTCATCTTTGAATTTCTTAAAATGTATAAACATTTTTACTTTTCTGTTTTTTTTCCTTCCAGCATAATGCACATGTGGGTGGGACAGATTTTAAACCCAACCTTGTAGGTATGTTTGGGATTGTTACTTAAAAGTGTAGGTTTTTTAGTTTTCTGAATACCTTGGGGAATCTGATGAGAACCTCAAAGACCTTTGCAAACTTCCTCAAGGACAGGTAGAACTGATGACTACCTATAAGTCTGTTTGGTTATTGAAGGAGAGATAACATACCAATACGTGTTCATATGCAGTGGATAAACATACACAGAATGGTTTAAAACAGGGTCTCTAAATGAAAGTTACAAAGATAGATGCTCCAAATTACAGACACTGATTTGCAATCAAGACAGTTCTCACATGGACAGCTCTAAACGTGTGCTCCAGGGTGAGGAAAAGCAGGGATTTATTTATATTTGTTAATTATGCTCCCAGCAGGCTAGCCAGTAATTTAATAGAAGAATTTGAAAAAATATATAATTAATTTATAGCTTATAATATTGGAAGAGCAGTTAACTATCACAATAATTAACTTTGAGTTTTAATACTGTGGGTAGATTTTGGTCTCATCCATTAGAGTCTGTCCACATTGCTTCTGCTTGGACAATGCGTTCGTTGAAGCACAGAGAACTTACAGGTGAGATTTTCTTTGGTACGATATGATTCCAAGCAAATATGATGAGTTATTATCCAACAAAACTGTTCTTTTCTTAAGCTGCTTTAAGGAAGATTTTTAATCTGAAATCTATGATGTTTCCAGTATTAATAAACTCTGGCTGCACACACACTTCCTAGCCACCTAATTTAGCTTTCTTAAATTTAATATTTCAGTGCTTTAGAAACACTTGATATCAATGCAATTTGATCAGCTACTCACACTTAATCAGAGAAAAGACATTACTTTACATGTGATATCCTAGCAGTCCTTCTGTGTAACTAGGAAGTCAGTGTCTGGACTACATCCTTTTTTCCTCATGGTAAATAGAGTAAAAAAAGAGAAGTAAGATTTAATTAGCAATGAGCATGAATAATGAAAACACTAAAGAATGTAAAAGATCCACTCTAACAAAATAAAAATAAAGCTAATATAATGCCTTATGGCAATAATTTTGATTAAAAAGACAGTGGAATCCATTATACCCAACTATAAGCAATTAGTTTTAAGGGGGAATAATGAAAAGCTCAAATTTAGTGCACAAAATTTTCTTTCTCCCTAAATATATAAATTATTTACTGTGCTCTATTAAGAATATGACTCCTTTTAAAATTATTTGAAAATTGTACTTTTACTCTATGGTGCATAATAAAAAGCATACATTTCAAACTCTTTCACAAATAACATAGAATGGGGAATAATGTAAAGGAATTTGCTATAAAAATTTAGTGTTTAATTGTGTTTTAGTATTTGATCTAGTATTTAGTAATCTTTGACTTGATGATGCAAAGGATAATTATGACTTGCACAGTTTTAGCTACTTTAAATTTTGGCATTTTTCAGGTAATGATTCTCAGGAAATGCTTTGACATTTAACATGCCACTAAATGCTAGGAATCTGGAATACAGCTAACATTTGTCAAAAACGATATTTATTTTAGCTGTACCCCAATAGAAGAAGTAATTACACTATTCCCAGACAAACTCCTTGTCATTACAATGACTCCCTAATATTGCTCTTACCTATATGTGTGAAATCAAGCATGCTACTTTATCTCTCTCCTATTTACTTGATTACATTACATCAAAGTTTACTTCCAGTTCTCAAAATGATTCTGATTGTATTATGATTTTCTGATGACAGTAATAATTTCATTCTCTATACTGACTTTTGATTTAATATAATTACTGCCTTTCTGGTTAGAAGTGAAGACTAAATGTTTAAAAATGACACAAAGAAAATGTGTATAGGTATAAGTTATCCTAGACTATTTCTGTGAAGTGATACTCTTTCAAAGGTAATATCCCATCTGCATTTCCCCCTGGTATTTCCTGTATCCTATCTATGCTTTCAAGCTGATGGCTGGTTCTCATTGCCCCCAAATGGAGAGAGGACACAGCCCAAAGAAGAGAAATGTGTAAGTCTTGCCTGGTGTTTGAGTACCCCAAACCTAAGCCTATGTAGTAGTGAGGTGTGGGTGGGAGAAACAACCTAAATATTCATCGACAGATGAATGCATAAAGAAGATGTGTTACACATATAGGATGGAATATTACACAGCCATGAAAAAGCATGATATGATGCCATTTGCAGCAACATGGGTGGAACTAGACACTATCATACTAAGTAAAGTAAGTCTGAAAGGGAAAGACAAATACCATATAATATCACATATGTGTAGAATCTAAAATATGACACTGATGAACTTATCTACAAAACAAAAATGGACTACCAGACATAGAGAACAGATTTGTGGTTGCCAAGGGGAAGGGGAGGTGGGGGAGGAATAGAGTAGGAGTTTGGAGTTAGCAGATGCAAACTATTATATAGAATGGATAACAACAAGGTCCTACTGTATAGCACAGGGAACTATAGTAAATATCCTGTGATAAACCATACAGGTTAAGAATATAAAAAATAATGCATATGTATATATATATATATATATATATATATATATATATAACTGAATCACTTTGCTGTACAGCAGAAATTAATAAAACATTGTAAATCAACTATGCTTCAATAAGAGCAATTACTATGCCCTATAATAACAAGGAAAGAACAAAGATACTTGCTGGATATCTTGCCTTCTATGACATAAAGGCAATTGCCACTTGTACACAGAATTTTGAGAAGTTTCACAATTATTTCTTTTCATTCTTCCCTTACTTTAGTTTACTGCAGGCAACAGTGAACCTATGTTACCTTGCCCCAGATGACTTTGAGCTTAAGACACAAGACTTGTTTTGACACATGGACTGTGGGCAGAGTGGAACTCCCCAGTTCTAAACAGAGGCTATAAGAGGCATAATGTGTTTGTTCTTGTCTCCCTTGTGCTATGCCATCAGTTACAAATAAATAAATAAATAAATAAATAAATAAGCACTTTCCAAGTAGCTATTACTCCTACAGCCTGGGTCCTGGAATGGAGAACACCTGATCTGATTTGCAGCCTGATGCTGGGTTCAGTTGAGTCCAGTTAAGCCAGTGTAAGGCAAGCCAAGACACAGACTTTTGGGTGAGAAATAAATTTTGTTATTCACCACTAAAATATTGGTGGTTTTTTAAATTACAGCAAAGATTAACAACTATAAGATGCAACACAAGAAATATGAATTATCTTAGCAGATAACTACAAGGAAAATAACTTAAGAATTTAGCATACCACCCCCACCCCAAAATAGAACAATCAAACAACCAAACTCAATATTCTAAAAGCTCCTTAGGATTTGGAGACTATCCTGGAAACTGGTTGTAGCAATACCTAAAATTGAACAAAATTAACTTTTTCCACCCAGTTGAGAAAGATTGATAAATGGAGAGAAGAGAATAAAGTACAGATTGAGGAAAAACTGGAAGTTTGAGTTTTTTAGGTAATAGAGTTTAGAGATATGCTGTCCGATATAGTAGTCACTAGCCACATGTGGCTGTTTGGTGAATTTAAATTAATTAAAATTAGATAAAATTAAAAACTCAATTCCGCAATCACACTACAATGTTTTAAATCTTAATACCTACATGTGGTTAATTACCCTATTGGAGAACACATATTATAAATATCATCATCACAGAATGTTCCATGAGACAATGCTGGTCTAGAGGTCTCAGTGATTTATCCTTTATATGGATAATAAACAAGATAAAATAATTCCTATGTTTCCATCTTGGCAAACAGAATATTATGGGATACTGTATTATTCCTGAAGATTTTCACTTTTACCTTCCTCTCTTTTAATATAGACTTGGCCCTGTAAGTTGTTTTGGTCATGTGTAAAGAAGTACATTTGATGTGGTCAGGTCTGAGCAGAAGCTTTAAATATGACTGCATGGTTCATCTCCTCACTTCGATTTTCCCCTTTGACATAAAAATTGGCATGTCTCAAATGAGAGCTCCTTCTTATTCTGAGTTTCAGATGAGACAGCAGTGGAGTAAAAGTCAGGCTAGAGCAGACCTACACTCCAGAGAAAATCCAAAGGCAACGTGAAACCATCATAAACTGTGAAAATAAACATTGTTGCTGCAAATCACTGAAATCTGAATTATTTGATTCCTCTAGTAAATCTAATCAATACCAAAATGATTCAGAGAACAAGGGAATTTTTAAGTAGAAAATAAAATTTTAGTATGTTGAGTATAAGATGCCAGTGTGCTGGCTTAGTGAAGATACCTGGTAAATATGTCCAGTAGATATTGGCTTCTGGAGCTCAGTAAAAATAATTGAGGCAGGTGATATAAGATTTGGGCATAAGCTGCACAGAGATGATCATTGAAATTTGGGAATGGATGCTATTATCTATGAGGGATTCATAACATAAACAAGAGTTTTGAAAATGAAATCTAATTTTGGTAGATACATGTTATCATTTTATAAACCTCCAAATATGTATTTGCCCTTTGCTAGGTAAAATATTATTATAATTGCAATCTGGAAAAATGCTTCAAACTTAAACCTGCTTTCCATGAGTTTAGCTGTATCTAAAGCTCCAGAGGTGGGCTTTCTCTGGCTAAACCAATCAGAGTATTTCTTTTCCTTGTATACAATGATCACTACCCCTCATGAAAAGTGAGACATGAGAAGGTATTTGTGAGGCTTCTGGGAAATAGACTTTTTTTTCATATAAGCAGGAATAGATTATTTTCCCCTGGATGGTGTAGTATGACTGTGAGGTGTACAACTGCTATAACAATGTATGACTCAGGCAGATTTTCTGAGGATGCTGGAGTAAGGGTGCCCAACGTGGAGGCCAAAAAGAAAACTGGCACCATGAGAGAAAAGAGTGAAAAATGAAGGCACAGAAGAAAAAAAATAATCAGGGTGCTTGATGGTATTATTTGAACTTTCTAAAGCTTCACCCTAAACAGCCCTACTATTTGTCTTTTTAGTTATGTGACCCAATATCTTCCTTCTAGTGATTGAGTTAATTTGATATGAATTTCTAATATCTCACAATAGAATTCTAGCTGGTATACAAAAGAAGCACAAATATGAATACATGGCTGAAGAAAAAACATTTAATTAAGGCTTGAAATGGCATGCCACAGAAAACAGGAAGAAAAACAGAATAGACCATGGAAGAGTGCTTCAAGTAAAGGGAAAAACTGATAATTCATATGCTACTCAAAAATACAGTAAATAAAAACTGTAATGTTCTCAAATTTTTCACTGCATTTAGTAACAGAAACATATTTTGGAATAAAGCATGCTATGAACTGAATGTGTCACCGGATTCATATGTTGAAACCCTAATTCCCAATGTGATGGTATCTGGAGATGGAGCATTTGAGAAGTGATTAGGTCAGAAGGATAGAGCTTTCATGATGGCATTACTGTCCTGAGACACAGAGAACTTCCTCTCTCCCTCTCTTCCTCTCTCCCTCTTTTTCTCCCCCTCTCCTAATCATGTGAGAATATGAAAAGGCAGTCATCTGTAAACTTCACTAAGAACCTGACTTCTAGCCTTGAAATCTGAGAAATGTTTGTTGTTTAAGCCACTCAGTCTATGATATTTTACTTATTATAGCAGCTACAACTAAGACAAAGCATAATGCTTTATTCAAAGGTATGAATAAATTATACAGTGGAAATAAAACTGAGATTTGTATAGTTTGGGAATGACTGAAAGTTTTTAGAATAGAGCAAAAGTAGACAACATCACAAAGAAATTTGTCTATGAAGTGGGAAAAACAGGTAAACTAATTGGTGGAGTGGCATATGAATTTGAGGCAAACTTTTTATGTTTACACTTTTAAGATTTGTGTTTTTTAAGTTTTCATAAATATGATCACTTAAATATATGGTAATATGTCAATACAGAGAACTGGACAAACTGAAAACATATGAGAGAGTTGGGATAAGGAAATGGATCCATACCACAAATCAAGTGGGAAAGGGAGGAGACAAAGGCTTATACTAAGACAGAGCCTTGTTCTAAATGTGGTATTAGGAAGGTAAAATTTTTTATTATTTTTTAAATTTTCTCTTGAAGTTCTGAAACAAGAGCTCTACATGAATAAGTGATGAGGTGTTTGACTAAGTTTGCAATAGGATTTGTAGAGAAGAGAGGAAATTATGAAAATGAAACATTTAGGAGAAAGCACTGAGGGTTTATTTAATGTTGGGAAACAAGAATCTGCATTGTGTTGTATAGCATTGGGTATACAGTTCATTTGAATGTGGTAGTCAATGAGAATAATGGCCGGTTTTAGAGTACAGCAGACTCATTCATGTTAGGTACTACACTCTTCAGTAACTGAGAGAATGGTGATTAAAAGTGAGTAGTTGGAGGAATAGGGACACCCAGATGGCATAATGCTCAAAGGAACAGATGCTTTTAACATGAGGGTGATGCAATAATGATCTTGAAACTATATTCGGGAGTGAATTGGCTATCATCCCTGTTTCCTAGTACTAATGTAGGTGGGATACAAGATAATGAGGAGGCTATAAGAAGAGTAATACTCTTAGCAGACCACCAGATTTCAATTAGAGCAATGAGATTGAGGCAAAGTATACAGAAATGTTCAGGTTGTGGGAGAGTTTTATAGCTGAGAATGTGAGTTCCAGAAGACAGAATGACATATTTTGATAAAGAGAACAGCAATGGGAAAGAGAGTTGATATAAAGACAGCAAAGCATAGACGAACCTTGTGAATGTACTACAATTTTTTTAAAAAAAATGCTGAATTGTACAGCTTAAAACAGCTAATTCTAGATAAGTGCATTATATCTCTATGAATAATAATAATTATTAAAAGTATGGAGATTAGTGAGGATTAAAGGTACTTTCATGGATGATGAAAAGTTAGGAGCAAAATGTTAGAATCATCTGGACAAAATTTTCCCAAAGGAATTAGATCCATTCATACCCAAGAGAAGGAGGTAACCCATGCTTCTTCCTACAAAGAATCAGCAGCGAATAGTCAAAAATAATGTATAGATGTACTTGATGGAGACAGTGTTCACCCTTAGCTGTAGTGCTGGCTCAGCTGGTTTGTCGAGAAATCTGAGCCCTGACAAGCACTGGTGCACGTCACCATGGGGCACACAATAAGCAATCTGAAGTAGTCAGAAGGAATAAAGAATCAAACACACACACACAAATTAAGTAACCAAAATATTATTGCTATAGCACCATTATCTCCCCAAGAGTAGGTGAGCTCCTGCTCTTGAAAAACAGAGCAGCAGATATTGTACCTCCTATGAAAAACATAAACCTCTAACATTTTTTTCTTTGTGTCTATTATAGATTTTTACTGTCCCACCAGAATTCATTCTCCAAAGATAGGATTCCAGTTAGAAAAAAAATAACATAAAATAAAAAATAAAGAACAGAGATTGTTCTTCATTATATATCATCTGTTAATAGCAGAAGAAAATATCTGTTCTCTTCTGGGCTTAGTGTAGAATTTTGAATAGCAGAGAAAAACAGAAAATGAAGGCAGTCCTCACTGACAAGTGTTCCACAGAAATAAATCTGAGATGCTACAATATGGCAATTATATTGCTATAATAGACACCCAAGCCCCTGTAACAAACCCAAGGGCCTCAGGAGGAGGGAGAAACACTATGTTATCTATCATGGAGAGATTCACTTCATGTGAAATTCATTGAGTCCTATGGGCTGTGTGTTGAGATTTTGCTGTCATTTTAATATAGCTAGGTTTTTTCAGAGTTGTTTTAAAGGCATTGTATTTTATAATACAAACAGAAAAGGAAAAGATTAAAGATGATTTAATAAGAATAAAATAATGATTGGTGACAGACATATCGGGTTCTGAGACAACATTGAGAAAACTGATTTTAAGCAAGAATAATCTGTATTATAATTTCTTGATATGTTTTTCTGGACAACTGGACAGGAGAGAAGGGTAATAGGGTTTAAGAGAAGAAGGAACAATACATTTCCTGGAGAAAAATTAAGCAGTCTGATTATGTTATTCATTTATAAGACTCACCAATTCAAAAACATGAAATCATGTGAATTAATAATTAATTCATAATTAAGAGAGCCTTTGTCATTCTTACAATGTGAACAATATAAAAATTTGTCAACTTTCTATAACCTATTGTTTAATGTCCAACAGAATGACAGTTCATGTCTTGGGAACTGATCAAAAGACTCCAACTTTGATTTTCTTGCTCTCTAGAGTTAAGTTATTCAGAATCTCTTTATTTTGATATCAAAGGAAGGCCTCTACCGTTCATCAGAAAATTTCAAGATTCTTCTCTAGTACTATTTTGTTTATCCTTATCTATTTCTGAATGTGCCTTTGTTAGAACAGGAAAAGAAAATTCAGAACTCTTTGTGCCTCGTGGCTTAATACTTAAATGATAGCACACAAGGCAAATTTCCGAGATGTTATTTGAAGTCTGAGAGACTTTTAATGTTTTCTAATTTTTCAGTTTAAAAATTTTTTAATGACATTAAGTATGGTAGCCTCTTTTGCCATTTTTGGGACAGAAAGTGATATTCTGACTTTTGCAAGCAACAGGGTTATAGGACAGTGGCATGAACATTTATAATGTAGAAATGAGGTAGTACTCCACCAATAGAACAGTTGATATGAAGTAAGAATGAGAAATGTTGAGAACAGATGTTCTATTTTTTTCATTTACAAAACAGCCATTGTTGAATTCTTAGGAAATAGTTAATATTTGGACATTATTAATAAAAACCAAAGAAAAAAACACTGAAGTGTATTATTTCCTGATGATCAAACAATAAAGTAGAAGGAGATTCAGCTTCAGTTAAATAGAGAGAAATGGAATAATGCTGGTGGGAGCACAGGTGAAATCACAGACAACCCAAAACTTGTGATTAATAGAAACTGATCAACAGTGATATCCAAAGGAGAAAAACAATTTTGGAATGAATTCTGGGTGAAGCTTGGCTAGGAAGATGGGATAGAAAAACTTTTCCAGCTGAACTCATTGGGCTCTAGTTAATTAGTGTACTGCCTTATCCTTTTCCATCCATCCCACCCCCAAGAGGCTAAGGAAGAGATGCAAACTCTTAGTCTTGGTTACTTGAGGAAGGGAAATAGAGGATGAGCTGGTAATGGAGTACTTCATGGAGAGGAAAAGTCAACTTAATAAAAGGGCTAAATATTCACCTACTCACAGAAAACAAACAGGTACTGTGAATTAACGGACTCAAGCACAAGACAACAGGGAGTCAAGAGAACTGTAAGAAAGAATAGAAGTTCTTATGAAAGTCATTGAAATTTAAAGGAAAATGACTGAATGCCCAAACAGACAAAGAAATGAAAAGCCACAATAAAAAATGCATGCATGTCTATGGACAGATAAAATTCTTGTGCCACTAACTTGCTTTTCTTGCATAAAGAAACAGAATAAATCACAGATCAGATCAGGGGTCAGCTTTGTAAATTAATTAATGGAAGAAATACATTTTAAATAGCATATATCAATAAAAGGAGGGAGAATAAAAACAAAACACAGAAATCTGAGAGTCAGAAAAGAAAATATAAGTAACATCCATCTAATCACTAACTCTTGGATAGATTTCTCAGGCATATTGGCATAAATATCATTTTTTTAGGATGCTTAACTCAGAATATCAGAAACTAAAGTTACTTTATATCCAAATCATATCAGCTCCCTGAAGAAAAATAATGTAACTTTTCATGTTTACTTTCTAACAGTAAAGAGTCTGATAACAGGCAATATGAAGGTCTGAATTGTTTTTCACCATGTAGCAAAAGGAGATGGTTTTGCCCAAAAGTTTTACAGAATTAAAAATTAATTGTTGACAAAGTTGTACTATAAAAGGTATATATTTATCTATGCTAGTAGGAATCTAACTGTGGACATATATATTGAAATTTGTTCTAGCATTATTTTTAAATGGTAAAATTGGGGAAAGGATAAAATGTGGCATAGTCATATGATAAATATAGCAGTTGAAAGTTAAAAAACTAAAACTACTCAGTCAACACAGATAGATCTTCAAAATATACTTGTAAATGATAGAAGACATTGCAGCATTATGCAAATTGTAAGGCATTTATGTTAAGAAATACATAAAATATAAAATTTCCATGGCTATGTATTAATATTTATGATTTTAAAAATATTACACATGGATCAGTTACTAGTACATGCCTCTAAAAAGGCGGTAGTGTTCAAATGGGCTTTTATTTGTAAAAGAAAATTATTAATTATATAACAAAAGAATATTCTTAATATTGATATTTTAAAAGCATATATAATCAGTAATTAAATATACAATAGTCTAAGTAATAAATGGACAAATATACACATACATAATTCAATAAGGAAGAAATTCAAATGCCTGATAAATGTGAGCAAATTCAAAACCACTTTCAAAGATGTCACCTTCCTTCATAGTAAACTAATATAAAGTTGTTTAAAATCATAGAAGTCTATATAGGAAAGGCTGGTAGATATAGGTTCAAAACAAAAAAGTTTACTATTTTACCCTCCAGGTGGAAGAATAAGTTGGCAGAGTTTTGATTTTAAAAATTGCTCAGGGCTTCCCTGGTGGCGCAGTGGTTGAGAATCCGCCTGCCGATGCAGGAGACACGGGTTCGTGCCCTGGTCCGGGAAGATCCCACATGCCGCGGAGCAACTAAGCCTGTGAGCCATGGCCGCTAGGCCTGCGCGTCCGGAGCCTGTGCTCCGCAACGGGAGAGGCCACAACAGTGAGAGGCCCGCATACCGCAAAAAAAAAAAAAAAAAAAAAAAAATTGCTCAAATTTATCCCAACCCTAAAAGTTTATTTTGTTGACTCAGAAATGCTACTTCTAAGAAATTATCGCACAGAAATAGTCCGAGAAGTATGCAAGTTTTAACTAAATTATCCTTCATAGTCTTATTTACTGTATGGAAATTGGAAATAACACAAATAATATGCACAGGGAAAGGAAAATCTTTATAAGCATTACTCCAAGAAAGGACATTTTATGGCTATGAATATCAGAAAACACATTTAGTAATGTAGATACTTTTTTTTAAACATCTTTATTGGAGTATAAACGCTTTACAATGTTGTGTTAGTTTCTGCTGTACAACAAAGTGAATCAGCTATATGTATACATATGTTCTCACATTCCACCTTCTTGAGCCTCCCACCCACCTTCCCTATCCCATCCCTTTAGGTCATCACAGAGCACCTAGTTGATCTCCTTGTGCTATGCATCAGCTTCTCACTAGCCATACATTTTACATTTGGTAGTGTATATATGTGATTCTTATAATATAAAGCTGGGTAGAAAAGCATACACAATTTCTTATATGTTATCATTGCAATGTATTTAAAGTGTATTGAAAAGTAAATTAGTAAAATTATTCCCAAACTTTGTATCTGGGTAAACAGGTTGTAGATGACCTTTCCTGTTTTTATGCTTTTCTGTTCTATAATTATTTTGATACTGAGCAGGCATTATTTTTAAAGTTAGAACAACAAGAAACAAAGGAGTGGGAGATGTAGCATACAGAAATTATTCCTAAAATGTGATTTTCCTCAGGCCTTGCAAACCTACAGAACCCTAAATTTCAAATGCACATTTTAGGAAGCTTTGCATAACTGCATAATATTACCTCCTATTACCTATGGTTTCTAACCTCAAAATTCTGTTCAAGAACAAATACATTCTTAGGGCATCTAAACTGATAGAACACAATAGTTCCCTGTTGCTGCTGTCTTTTCAACTCTCAGATGCACCCTCCCTATTCCATATGCTTTTCCAATACTGCCTTGTCTCTTCATCATTGAGATTATTTCTGACCTTCCAACATGGCTGTGTTGGTCAGATATTAGTATTCCAAGTTACTCAGCCTATGCTGTGGTCTCTTACTCTCCACTAGGCTTAGAAATTTTTGGCCCACCCAGTAGAGCTGGAACCCAAAGTCAATATGACATGATCAATAAGAATCATGTCCTCACATTATACTGAGGGTGTTTTTGGCCACATTTACTGATAAATAATTGACATACAACATTGTGCAAGTTTAAGGTGTACAACGTTTATACTGTTTTAATTAACATTATTGTTGTATCAAATTAGACCAGTAAATTTATACATATGGAGAGACCTTCCATCTCAAATATTTCATTATAGGAGAGGAGTTATTTTGATTTTGTTTGTGACAATATCTTTTTTTCTAAAAGTTTATTTTTTTACATTCCTTAGCCAGCATTTAATTGTTCCTGTGATAAATAACCAATATTTGGTTACCTATCGCACAGAGGGCAACAATGCCAGATTACATTCTCCCTTCAGGAGAAGCAAGAAATAGACATCTTCTAACCCCATTCCTGCTATAAAATAACAGTCCTGAGCCAGGGATAAAGGGAAAAACTTGTGTAAGCAGTGAGACTAAAGTTTAGGTTGAACTGAATTTCCTAATACCTAAATCAGAGACTGCCCTTATACTCCAAACTGATTGTAAAAGCTCTGGGAACTCACAGAAATATTATCCAGTGGTGGTAAAGAGGAAAAGCCAAGAATCCCTCTCCAAAGTGATAACTGGAGAGGCATAGATGAGTGGTGACCACCCTCTAGTGGATAAAGATATGGGTATATAATTCCCTTTGAGTGTTATTCAGTAACAGTAACTCTGTACAACCCTTGTTGAGAGAGAATAGACTATGGAGACATCAGCATATCAACATTACGGGTCAACATAGCAGACAAGATTAAGACCAAGATCAAGAATGACCTTGTTATGTGGAGAACCAGAAAAGTGCTACTGCCTAGGAATAGACAAAGGTATTTAAAAATTTGAAGTTGGACAGTTGGATTCTTACAAGCCATGATAAAAATTTTGGATTTTAATCTACTTATAGTTCATAGAAGAGTTCAAATTTGTAGATTTTCCTACCAAGCTTGTATTAACCTTCTCTAACTACAGTTCTGTAAAATACAGGGAACTTTCTTCACTTGTAGGTATAATAACAATTGATGTTTTGGGGTAGGGGGTGGAGTATCCCTAACTGAATTTAATAATCAATAGCAGTTATTTTTTCTATATTATTTGTAGTTACTCTTAAAATTTTATTTTCTCAAAGAATTATCCAGGAATGAATTTTTCATGCAGTTCCTCTTAATCAAAATCTCATCATTCACACTGTTATATTTAAATTTCTCTGTAGAGCATTGCTGAATTTCTAAATATTTCAATGAAACTCTTCAGGTGTATTAATTGGAATTAGGAAAGAATTCATCAGACACTACTATTTTACTGTAGGAAATATTCTCTTTTGTCCTTCAAGATAACCTCTTTGAGAAAGGAATTTATGTTTTTTATCTATTTTTACTCTTCTCAGGTAAGAACACAAGTTTACAACAGGATTATTGATAAGCCCTTTTGGTAGATTTTATTGCAGTCAAACTTGTAGAGATACAAATCATACAATTAACATATATTTTAGTGTCTATTATGTCCCTAGCTGCCAGAAACCTTGGAAAAGGACCTGTAATCTGACAACAAGATTCTTTCACTTGATTTAAGGAAACAGTAACCTAAGAGTTTGTAAGCAAATCATACATGTGGCATGATTCAAAAGTGAATTTGAACTTGAAATTCTCTTTTAAAATAAATAGCATTAGAGTAGTCAGATAAGGCAGGAAATAGCATTATAAGTTACAAGGATGTAAGTTATTCATTATAAGTGTTATGCTATTTTAATGAAATTAGGAGAACTTTGAAGAAGAAGGAATTATCAGGAAAGATGCGGCATTTATAAATTTGCATTTAGCCAAAACAATGGTATTTATAACCCTTTGCTGGTAAATTGAGTTCTTGATAGAAGTGACATTTTAAGTACAGTATTTCAGAAGGTTGTTGGTGATTTCTAAGAGGAAATTTAATAAAATTTATTAAAACACTACTTTTACACCATTTTTACTTAAATTATATGCTTTACCTGAATTTGTTGAACAATTAATTGATCAATCTATGCCAGCTAATCAGATTGTTTTTATCCACTTAACTGTAAATTTCCAAAAACAACACCACATCTTCTTGTTTATGAACAGAAAATATCCTGCTTCCTTTAATGACATGACATCAGACCTTGGACAAAATGAGCGTCCAGAATACAGGTTTCTTCCTTTATCTGTTTTATTTCTTAAGTTTCATTGTTTGTTCTTCATTATGCTATTATTTCTTTTCCCCTTGACTTTCATATAACACTTCAAGTTTCTATTCCAATCTTATTTTACATTTTTATTTTCTGCTTATCCAGCAGTACTTTATTCAACTCTAAGTGCCAGGCGCACACATTTTTATCTAGTGAGCTATAGATGACCTAAAGATTCAAGACTTGTGTCTATGATGGAAAAGGAGATAAAAAACAAAGTTTTTAAAATAATTTATGATTTACTACCTGTCCCCTTCAAAAAACAATTGAGGGGCAATAATTTTATTGAAATAAAAGTTGATATTCTTTATGTATGTTTCTTGGGAACAAAGACTATTGGCTTTGGTAAATATTGTACAAAAATAGCTCACTGTAGGAAATGTAGAGAAGTTAGAAGTGGCATTTCTTTAAGAAGTTCATTTTTGTGTTTGTTGGCATTTGAAACTTTTTCTCATTGACCTTTGAAGATGCCATAGTCAACTCTTGAACAGGACTGGTTCCATTTGAATACTGAGGATTCCACACATTAGCTGTGTGCTGTTGTGCAAGATACTACTCCATATGTCAACTTTTTTGCCTTTAAAGGTTAAGAGTACTGACCTAGGTCAAAGTGTTGCAGTGAAAATTAAGTGAGTTAATACATATAGTGTCTTGTACTTAATAATTACATAGTAAGTATCAGCTATTATTATCATGTGGTTACTCTTTAAAAATCTAAAAACAACTCGATTGTTTATATCGTTTAAAAATGGCCTGATTCTAGAAAACAAATTTATCGCATTCAAAAATTTCACAGAGAGTAATTAATCCTAATGCTAATGAAAATTAGATATCTAATCTAAAATTAGATAATCTAAGAAAATTAAACTCGAAAGTTTTTCCCAGTTTCCTCCTACATTATGTAAAAATAATTTTGGCTTACTGTTCCGAACACACAAGTCTGTTGGTTCTCGAAATTCTGGTTTAACTTGGTGTTCTAGTGAGAGAAATGTTAAAGAATAGAGCTCAATATTTTATTCTGAGATTCTAAGATCAAGGAAAAAAAGAATAATTATTATAAATTTTTGATGCATTTATTTGAGCAATAGAAGTCTTCTGATTTTTAAATTAAAAAATTATTTCCATGCTCTGAATTTTATTTTATTTTATTTTATTTATTTATTTTCGGTATGCGGGCCTCTCACTGTTGTGGCCTCTCCTGTTGCGGAGCACAGGCTCCGGACGCACAGGCTCAGTGGCCCTGGCTCACGGGCCCAGCCGCTCCGCGGCATGTGGGATCCTCCTGGACCGGGGCATGAACCCATGTCCCCTGCATTGGCAGGCGGACTCTCAACCACTGCGCCACCAGGGAAATCCTGAATTTTATTTTTAATAACTTATTTTTCCAAGCCATTTCAAAGTATCAAATTTTCATGAAACAGTAAACTTCAAAAGTTTTAGTTCAGTACATACAGTAATTGTTTCTTAATGAATGAAACATATACTCTATTTATGAAGAAAATAAAAAAGATAAAATGTGACTTTCAAACCAAATCTAACATCTAACATTTAATAAAATTAGTTGTAAAGATTACATATACATACAGACACATATAAAATCTGTATAATTATATGTTATAGAATATGTATAATCAGCTCTTTGTTGTGCACTTTGGTGCCAAGTGTGTAAGTCATCAGAAAACCATGTAATAACTAACTTTTTAGGATATTATCAAGTTTAACATTAGTCCAGGGAGTTTGAACAGAATGACAAGAATCACTGACTACATACAGAGAATTAAACTTTCAAATATGACCTAGAATCATTCCTTAATATCAGATTTCAAATGAAAGCTTAAATTCATAGGTGATTTTCCAATTTCAACCATAATAAGCATATAAAATATCTAACAGAGGTTTGCTCTTGAAAAGAACTCTTCTCTGTTCAGTTTTATTGCATGTCTTAAATTCTCCACTACCTATAAAATGCATTTTGATAAAGTGAAACTTAAAAATATTAGAATATAATCTTGCCTATTTCCCAGCACAAGAAGTTTTATCCAAATTGAAGTATGAGTATATAAAAGTCATGTACATTGATATAGTCCAGAGCTTCACATGTACATATCTGATACATAATTATATTCATCCTTTGATGTCTAATATGTGATTACTATTTTTGTGATTTGGGCTCAAAAGAAAAGAGAGTGAGTATCCAGCTGTTCATTTTAGATATCAGAGGAGGTTTTCTTCTTAATGAGAGATACTAAAGTTTTATTGTCAGACAATCAAATTTATTGGATTATTTATTAATGGTCACATTCCATATGATTTATATTTCATATGTTTTAAATAGATTTATAGAAAGTTATATCTTAATCAGAATATCCATTTATTTATTTGTAATTAAAAACATAAAGAGAAATATCATATGATATCATTTATATGTGGAATCTGATAAAGAAATGATAGAAATGAACTTATTTACAAAACAGAAACAGACTCACAGACTTAGAGAATGAACTTATGGTTACTGGGGGGAAGAGTGGTGGGGAGGGATAGTCAGGGAGTTTGGGATTGACATGTACACACCGCTATATTTAAAATGGATAACCAACAAGTACCTACTGTATAGCACATGGAATTGTGCTCAATATTATGTAAAATCTTAAATGGGAAAAGAATTTGAAAAAGAATAGATACTTATATATGTATGACTGAATCACTTTGTGGTACACCTGAAACTACCACATTGTTAATCAACTATACTCCTACATAAAATAAAATGTTAAAAAAAAAACCATAGTGGAATAATTGTGTTGGCATGCCAAGATCTCCTTCCTAATTTCTAAGTGCATGCAGAATTCAATTAGCAACAACAACATTATTTTACAAGCATTTTGTCAGAATGAAAGTAGATGAGGAGTTTGTGCAATATTTCAGCTCCAGGGAAATTAATCCTGCTTGTATGTCGAATGTCTCAAGACATCTATTTTTATACTTTTGATCTCACTGTCAAAGAATGTTATAATTTGACTATATTCCCAAGTTTTAGAATGAATCTATTTTAAATATCTACTCTCCTTCACAAAGTTTTGACTCCCAGCACTTCAGTAGATTAATTTTAATTAAATAAATATTTACTAATCACAACAGACTACTTCTTATCCAAATCAATAGAGTTGGTTAATTTTTTAAAAATTCCTCAAAAACTGGAAATCAGAAAAATAAAATCCCACGGATGTAAATATTTTATATTTATTATATTCATTCACCAAATTTTTATTGCAAGTACAAAGTATTTTCTTTGGGCTTGGGTGTACTGATTGTCATTTGTGTTTACTATTCCGTATACTGCACCCATAGCAGATTACCTTCTATTTTTATATGATATTTTGTTTCAAATAAATAAAGTGCTAAACCTCTATCAAAACTAATGCAAACCACGATAAAGGTAGAAAAAAGTGTCCAACCTCTATCAAAACTAATGAAAGCTATGACAAAGGTAGAATATAGAAGGTACCTAGGAACACCTAAAAGGAAGCATTTAAGTATTACTGAAGATCCCAAGTAAATTTTCCAAATAGGCAGATATTTTGAGCAGAGTCCTAAAAATATAAGACTTTTCAAGGAGGTGAAGGTGGGAAATTCATTCTAGTCAAATGGCTCTGGATGTTCCATCACCTGGAGTTGATCAATAAATAACTCAGAAACTTGTGCCTTATTTTCAAACAATGGTACAAAGTTAGCTGAGGTCTATGTTGTAAACATTTGGTTTTACTTAGAGACAAGGGATTTATTAAAGGACTTGATTCAGACAGGTTTTTGTTTGTTCGTTTAACCAAATTTGTAGTTTACATGGAAGTATTCACATGTAAATTCAATATCTAAAATATGGAAATAGAGAAAAGTCTTACTTCCAATTCTATGATCTGACACTTTCTGGGTGATTTGGGGCAAATTTCTTCAATGTACCTTGGATGTTGGCAGAGATCTCACTCTCTTTCCTTAACCCCAGATCTTGGGCAAAACTACTCCAACATGATTACCTCAAGCTGAAATTCTATGGCAACTCACAGCCTGGACACCTGATTCTTCCTCCCCAGATCCTTTCTTACCTCACTCACTCAAGCAGGCACAAGCATACCGACAATATGTTAGCATCCTCTAGGAAAAGCATGGTACCAGAGACCAGAGCATGCCTGGTCCTGGGATTAATACTTCCACATCCTTTTTCAATGTCTTAACCTCCATCTCTTGTGGCTCTGTGGGGAGCTTAGTATGCTTATATTAATTTTACAAAGTGGAGATGGACACAGAAGGCAGTTTTGACAATTCTTTTAAGTTTTAAAAGTACATTTCTTTACATATGCCATATAAGTGGACATCAAAAATATCAGCACCAATGTATTCCAGAGGCATGACAAAACTTTTTTTGGGGGGAGGGGGGGGTGCCTGTCCCGTTGCGGAGCACAGGCTCCGGACGCGCAGGCTCAGCGGCCATGGCTCACGGGCCCAGCCGCTCCGTGGCATGTGGGATCTTCCCAGACCGGGGCACGAACCCGTGTCCCCTACATCGGCAGGCGGATTCTCAACCACTGCGCCACCAGGGAAGCCCCCTTTTACATTTTTTCATCTAACATTGATGGACTAAACATATGGCTGCTGGATGAACACTGAACCATTCAGAGGTGAGGCAATACCTACCCAGCACAGGGTATGACTGTATGCATACAAATGCAGTTGAGTGTGCTGGGAGAGGGGCCTAGCATCGGCACGCAAGCTTTTTAAGATATATGTATTTGTACTTCTATACTGATACAGTTCTAGCCCCCCAAATGAACTATCTTACTTATCTAAAATCTCTGTAGGAAAGAACATTCTCTAATTTAAAAGGTGAAATAAAACTATATTTCCCAGAAATATTAATTAAGCATGTTTTCAAGAGTTCTTTTTTCTCTCCCCACCCCAGACTTCTTCTTGATATAATGTATTAGAAAATTTGCAAATGTGTTGTTTTTCTACCTGGGCACTCCAAAATATTTAGTATATTGGTGACTACCTATGAAAATACTAGTAATATCTGCACTTATAATGTGCAATATAGAACTATAGTCCTTCTTTGTTTTTTTTTTTAAGAATCCTTTGACAAAAAGCAAAGCATCCTACATACAGAATTAAAGATGAGATATGCAAAATGGTTCAATATAAATAGATAAAACCCAACATAGTAGTAGAATAAAGTAGGAAAAAAATGGAGCTCTTTCTCTACAAACATAAGCCTCTACCTAAATCCTCCTGGAAATTTGCTTGGCATTACTATCCCAACTCTGATTCAATATTAATAAGATAAAGTTGAAAATATAGATTCAATATTACAGAATAAACAAAAAATAAAAAGATTGAAACATGGAGGTGTCAACAACAAATTGGCACTTGTCATTGGCACTTACCATCTACCTACAAGGATTAAATCATGTGCTGCTGCAGCTGCTGATTTTCAACACCCCCTGAAAGGAGTTCAGGGTAGAGAGCAGAAACAAGGTACTCTGTGCTCTGAACAGGTCTGCAGATAGATATTTTCAGGAGCCGATTATATGAGCCCAATTCTTGTATCTACTCATATCTAGAAAAGCACTAAAATTCTTCATGGTGACATCTACTCCTCATGACTAGCAGTAACCTTCATGAGACAAGGAGAAACTTTCTGCAAAAAATATGTGCTTGATTGCATGTACTCCCCCTTTACCAAAAATCACATATATACTAACCTTCCCCCCTACCTCTTTGGAGCAGCTTCTCAGAGCTATCTGAAATGCTGTCTCCCAGGCTATAGTCCTCATTTTGCCCCAAATAAAACTTAACTTGCAACTCTCATATTGTATGTTTTTTTAAGTTGACAGAGGTATAGAAAATGAATAAATTAGAAAATATCGAAATAATTAAAAAATGAGTTACAGTAGGAAAATGTACAAATGGAAAAATATAACACAAACAATAAAAATGAGCTATGAAAACCAGTAGATATTAGAAAGCCTTAAAGATGCTTTTAAAAGAGAAAAGGCTATTTACAGGAAAGTAACCAAATCAGTATTTCCAAGTAAACATTGTATAGCAGAATTAAACCTATGGCAATAAAAAAGCCTGCACAAAGTTTTTCCACTATACAATATTTTATATAACATACTTATATTTATATTATTTTAAATATAAATGGATACTTCCTGCAATACAAATTAACAACACAATTTATATGTATATAACTATTTTTCATCTTCATAATTAGAAATGAATGAATAAAATCATTTATTTTTCTTGAGCTACTATATTTTCATATTGTGAAATAGATTCATTAATATAAGCAATTCTAGTCAAGAGTTCACAATAAAAGAATTAAGAATAAAAGATTCCAAACAAATGCCTGTAGTCATTAATCTCTAACAAGCTGAAAGGACAAAAAATTATCTTGCCTCAAAATACACTTTTTTTTTTTTATCATTATGCCCATCCAGTCCACAGCAGATAGGCTTGGCAGGGCCACTTTAATCCTCTATTTGAATGCAGATTTCTAGATGTCAGATTTAGAGTATCTCAGAGATGTTAATTTTCTCTACTTAAATATCACCTTACATTCTGAAGTCCCCTTACGATTCTGTGACTCCTGTGAATGGAAAAATCTCTTTACTATGACTTTGAAGATAGTTCCTAAAATAAGCATCTCAAAGCTGAACTTTAAAATTCAGCTTGAAAACTTATCAGTATTTATTATTTAAAAACATCTTTGAATCATGGATTCTCTTTATTTTACAAATATATTTTTCTAGATAGTTTAAGTAATCAAATTCAAAAAACATTATAATTTCCTTTGCAATTGTTTTTGACAGCTTTCCATTTGATAGACTTTTTCTTTTCCTATAATTCCTCAAGATGCTAATACTAGAACTTGGAGAAAAAGTTTAGCTTCTAGTGTAATGTACTGATTATATTTTCTATCACAAAGCTGCTGGCATATATGCAACAGATTTAGTATCGGTTAAGAAATATGAGGTAAATACATATCCTTTTGTAAAATGTCCTGCAGAGAAGACAAAACAAACCTTTAAGGTTTTGAGCTGGCCACAATGCCCAAATCATAATATTGTAAGTTGTCTTAGATTCTTCTCCATTTTAATATCTCCCTTCTCTCTCCAAGAACACCTGTCCACACTGTCCCTTTGTGATATTACACTCAACAAGGTATCAGTTGATTTTGGCTAATCAAGCAATAGACTTATTTGTGATCAGTATTTAGGTGGATGAAGATATTGTGTAAAACATTCAATGATATAAGGAAGAAATATTTAATTCTGAAAGGTCTAACATGGGTCAGAGTAACTATATTGGTATCTGTTATGGGGTAAATTGTGTTCCCCAAAAAGATATGTTGAGACTAACTCCCAGTATTTGTGAAGATAATCTTATTTAGAAATAGGGTCTTGTGGATGTTATCAGTTCAGATGAAGTCATACTTGATTAGTGGATTCTAATCCAATATGACTAGTGCTCTTACAAGAGAAGAGACACAAACACACAGAGAGAATGCCATGTGAGACAGTCAGGGATTGGAGAGGTGCATCTGTAAGTCAAGAAGTTCTGAGGATTGTGAGTAACCGATGGAAGCTAGGAGAGAGGCATGGAACAAATTCTCCCCCAAGGCACCAAGAAGGAACCAACCCTGTTGAAATCTTGATTCTGGACTTCTAACCTCCAAAGCAGTGAGAAAATAAATTTCTGTTGTTTTAAGCCACCCAGTTGGTGACAGTTTGTTATAGCAGCTCTAGGAAACCAATAAAGTGTCCTTGTTTGGCACCCTTAAAGGAAATTATTTGATGTATACTGCTGCTCCATGGAAAACCTATGGAAAAACAGTAAAGATACATAAAGATACATGTTCAGCAAGTTTCTGGCCTTTTAAGTTAAAAATTGGAATTAAGATCACAAACTTAAAAGTCCTGATAGAAGTGAAGTGTATACTGCAATTTTTCATGTCACAAACTATTATTCTGATGCCCGTGCTATGTGGCAATAAAAGCTGATACCAGTCTAGCATCTCTCTGATTATGTTTATATGTGAAAACTTGATTAAAACAATCATAAAAGGAAAGGTATTCACAAGGAATAAAAGAATGAAAGGAAAGTCAGATTTTGGATTGGGCAGTTTAAAGATGAGCTGGCACTAGAAAAAGGAAGTACCAGATATAAGTTACCCAGGAGTTGGGGAGTCCCATAGTTAGTCTTGGCTCCTCCACCAACTAGCTGCCTTAATATCTGTTAAGTTTTCTGAGCCTAGGTTTCCTCATATGGAAAATTAAAAGTTTGACTGGACACATTGGGCATCTACATTCTACCTAAATCACTGAAGGTACCCAACCTGACAGTGATACAACTTTGATGTATCCACTTCTTCAAACTTCTTTCAAGTCAGAAAAACAGGAAACAATTTATCTTGACTTGTTTAACGTTGGAAAGACAGCTACTTGCAGCTAACTCTAAACAAAGTACAATATGAAAATCAAAATGGATTAAAGACCTAAATGTAAGGTCAGATACTACAAAACTCTTAGAAGCAAACATAGGCAGAACACTCTGACATAAATCACAGCAGTATCTTTGTGGATCTACCTCCTAGAGTAATGAAAATAAAAACAAAATAAACAAATGAGACCTAATTAAACTTAAAAGCTTTTTCACAGCAAAGAAAACCATAAACAAAATGAAAAGACAACCCACAGAATGGGAAAAAATATTAGCAAATGAAGCAACTGACAAGGGGTTAATTTCCAAAATATATAAAGAGTTCATGCAGCTCTATATCAAAAAATAAAAACCCAGTGAAAATATGGGCAGAAGATCTAAATAGACATTTCTCCAAACAAAACATGTAGATGACCAAAAAGCACATGAAAAGAGGCTCAACCTCCCTAATTATTAGAGAAATGCAAGTCAAAACTACAATAAGATATCACCTCACACCAGTCAGAATGGTCATCATCAAAAAGTCTACAAACAATAAATTGCTGGAGAGGATGTGGAGAAAGGGAACCCTCCTACACTGTTAGTGCGAAAGTAAATTGGTACAACTGCTATGGAGAAAAGTATTGAGGTTCCTTAAAAAACTAAAAATACAACTACCATATGATCCAGCAATCTCACTCCTGGGCATACATCTGGAGAGAACCATAATTTGAAAAGATACATGCACCCCAATGTTCATTGCATTTACAATAGCCAAGACATGGAAGCAACCAAAATGTCAATCAACAGAGGAATGGATAAAGAAGATGTGGTACATATATACAATGGAATATTACTCAGCCATAAAAAAGAATGAAATAATGCCATTTACAGCAACATGGATGTACCCAGAGATTATCACACTCAGTGAAGTAAGTCAGAAAGAGAAGGACAAATATCATATGATATTACTTATATGCGGCATCTAAAAAAAAAATGGTACAGATGAACTTATATACAAAACAGAAACAGAATCAGAGACTTTGAAAACAAGCTTACAGTTACCAAAGGGGGAAAGTGGTGGTGGAGGGGAAGATAAATTAGGAGTTTGGGATTAACATATACACACTATTATATATAAAATAAATAATCAACAAGGACCTACTTTATAGCACAGGAAACTCTACTCAGTATTCTGTAATAACCTATATGGGAAAAGAATCTGAAAAAGAATGGATATATGTAAGTGTACAACTGAATCACTTTGCTGTACACCTGAAGCTAACACAACATTGTAAATCAACTTTACTCCAATATAAAATAAAAAATTAAATTTAAAAAGTACAATATGAGAATGCTTACTGAAATGACATTAAGATTTTAATATCATTCAACCACCAAATCATTTCTCTCTCCCTTAAGACCTAATTTCTATGTTTACCTAAAGATCTTTTCTTTTTTATTTAACTTCATCTGTTTGTTGTTTCTTAGGTGATGTGATTTCACTTTTCAACATTTTCCACTACCAGAGTTATCTCTCACTTTTGACAGGGACAAAATAATTCCAGTCCTCTCTTTACAGTAAGGGTCTATTTTGGGTATCTGTGATATAGGATTTCCTTCATGCTCTTGATTATTCTCCTGAAACATGTCTTATTACCCAATATTCTCCAGTTTCACAAAACAAACTGACTCAGGCACTACTCTTTATGATAACATAATTCATTTAAGAAGAACTATATCCATTTAAAAGAATTCTTGAGTTTCATAGTTTAACACCAACATCAAGGAATAGGGAAAAGGAGTAAAAAAACTTTCACTCAGTATCACACACTACTACTTCTTGTATTCATTTCTTTCCAGTTCAAAACTAGAATTAAAATAAAATTGGAAAATTTATCTTAACATTGCATAAGTGAACACTGAGACTAGCACTGTCATGTTTCTAAATATTCTGGCAAGTACTATTGTCTGCTACATAGGAATTACTTTCTGATTATTATTTATTATTGTTATTATTAAAGACAAGAAATTTACTGAGCCCTTTTCTTTCTTTTCTTGTATATGTCCCTCTCAGAAATTTTTCTAGGATTTTGAGTCTCTTTCTGCTGATATCACTAATCAGCCTGGCAAGCTGGCCTTAATTCTCCTTGTGGGAAAAATCCTATCCCTCTAGGATTCTGGGAGAGTTTAAGGTATAGGAGGTGCCCTTTCCCCTTGCCATCTTGACTCTTTAGCCTCCACAAAATAACACATTCAGACTCCATACAAAATATAAATAACTAAGAAAAAAGTTCCAATGCTGGAGAAACAAAGGTGAAATTTCTAACTAACCTGAACTTTTCATGAACATTTTTAAAGAACGGATTATCAATGCATGCCAGCTCCCAGTGGGAACTTCCAATGCAAGTTTCTTTCACTCCTACCTATGTCTGTTTATCCTCAAGTTCAAGTTTTTTGCTCCAAACCATAAACAAACTTCATTCCAAGTCTCTCTGTGAGACTTTAAGTAGTTTCTTTTTTTCTTTTTAGAAAAATATTATCTGTTCTCTTAGGAAGAGAGTTTGCTTCCTAACTCAACCCTATGTCTTAAGAGTCTTAAGTAGTATCTAGAGTCTCAGCCAATACATCAAAATTTATTGCAGCTCTGTTTCATTCACATGGAAGAGATGGCTTCAGGCCCATGAGCAAAGATAGAAGTATTGAAGTTTATGTTTAATATTTCTACCAGCAAAGCAGCATGCCTTCGAGTTCTCTTAATCATCAATCAATAATGTTAGCTCCCCTTGTGTATCAGATAGGATGGTTTCACCATTAAGTTACAGAAATCCTGACCTAAAATGGTTTATGAAATAAGTATATTCTTATATAACAGTAAGTCCCAAGGTAGAGCAAGTTTCAAATCTACTTGATTCAGTGGATTCGTCATGCCACCAAAGACACAGATTATTTTCATTTCCTCGCAGTGTCATTCTCTATTTTATAGTCTGTGTAAAGCATTCTAGGCATCATATATAGATTTGAATGTATCCCCCCAAAAAACCAGAGACCTTCTCTTCATGCAGCAAGATTTTTTCCAGAAGACCCTCAACAAACTTTTCTCATGAATTATTGGCAAGATATGGGTCACATGCCCATTTTCTAAACCAAATACAAATAAGGGGAATTGACTTCCCCTTAGGCCAAGCAGGCATCATCTGAGGTGAGCTGGGGGTGTCCTGAGGAACAAGCTGAGCAAACTTTATGCTCTCCTGGAGAAACACAGGTAAGAGGAGTAGGTGCTAAATAGACATAAATCATTGCCTTAAAGAACCTTTTATCTTCTCTCTTAGAAATGATAGTAATTTCTAAATTCAACATCAGGATAAGGCATGAGCTTTTCTTAAAATTTTCAACTCAGTAATTTCCAACATAGTTAGGAGAATGGGTGAAAGAAAACAGGCACAAAATGGTCTCCTCAGTATATTAGGAACCTATCTCTTCAGGTCTACATGATCATTAGAAATTAAGAGAGATACTAAACAAGTATCTAACTATCTTTTTTTGGAAATAATAACATTTCCCCAATCAGATAAATAGTCCTCACCTTTACTCAGTTAAACCATTTTTATCTCATAGCATGAGGGCCACCATCTTATTTAAAACTTCTCAGATTTCATAATATTTTCTTAGTGTTGTGCAGGTTTGAAGGCCTCCACTTTGTCATTCAACTTTGCCAGACATACCTTCATTCTCTTTTCATCAATGTTTCAAAAACCAAACGGGGCATCAGAGGAACTCTTTCTGGATATACTTTTTTAGTGTTGTTTCAAGTGTACTGTCTGGATTTAGAGTAGAAAGCCATTCTTGAAAACCATCTCTACAAAGAGTAATGTCTAATTTTTTTGTGTCTGATTTTACCTAAACTTTATAAGAAATTAGCATTCTTAGATTGATCCTTTGTAATTGGCAGGCTTCCACCTATGTATTACTGGAGACAAATTTTAAAACTGAATTATATATTTTTGTCAATTCTAGAACTCTATAATAATGTTATTTACCCTACAATGGCATTGCAGAAACAATAAACAGAACCAAAAACTTTTCATAGATTATCTCTTAGCTCAGCTGAAATATGAGTAATAGAAATTGCCTTTTCCATTCACAGGAATGGTACTGAGACCAATAGACAGTATCTAGATAATTTTGGTTATTTATTGAAATGCTTATGTCTTTAAAATTTGAATTTTGAACGCTAGCATCTTCTCACTCCAATAGTTTACTTGGTATCTGCATTGGTTTTCTATTGTGCAAACAGCATGTATTATTCTCCCAGGGATGCCATAACAAAATGCTAGAGACTGTGTAACTTAACAACAGAAATTTATTTTCTCACAGTTCCAGAAAATAAGTCCCAGATCAAGGTGCTGGCAGGGTTGGTTTCTCCTAAGTCCTCTCTGCTTGGCTTGCAGTGAACAACCCTCTTGCTGTGTCCTCACATGGGCTCTTCTCTGTGTACATGCATCCCTGCTATCTCTCTCTATAAGGACACCATTGGATTAAGGACCCACCACAAGGGCCTTATTTTATCTTTACCTCTTTCAAGGCAATTTCCTTAAATACTGTCATATTCTAAGGTACTGGGTGTTAGGACTTTAACATACGAATTTGGCAGGGACACAGTTCAGTCTATAACACTGCAAAACAGACAACTTGATTAACCACCTCAAACCTCTTTTCCTCGTTTTCTCAAATCTAGAGGTGCCACCATCCAGCTAAAGCTGCTTAATCTCTCTACCCTTCTCTGAACTCTTCTCACTAACTTTCCTTCTACTACCCTGATCCAGGCCTCAGTTATCTTCTGTCTGGACTATCAGCCTTCATATGACTCTCTTCATCATTTATTAAACTCTAGCCACATTAGTTACATCTCTGTTTCTCATATAATTGAAATTTAATTCTGCTTAAAGGTATTGTTTTGAATTTCCCTCTACTTCAAATCTGCTCTCCAGATCCTGAAATGTATGGATTTTTAAAATCATTAATCTCTTCTCAAAAGTCCTTATTTCTAACAGCTTTATTTTCCCCTGATCATCCTATCCAAATTGTCCCTCCTTTTACTCTTCTTCCAAAATCCCTGTTTTATATTGTGATCCCTCTGTGAATGTTACTCTTTATCATTGGTTTGTTTATATTTTTCCTAACTCAATGTATATGTATGTTCTTTTAGAGCTAGGGTCTTTTCTCTTTCATTCACAACTCAAACAGGGCCTGGAAAATAAGAAGAGCTCAATAAATACTTATTTAATACTTAAGAAGAACATGTCATCAGGAATGATGCTTATCCATATGACATACCATAGATCTAACAAAAACCACTGTCCTTTTTTGAAGACTGTGAGAGAATATTTCACACCTGGCCAGCAAATGCTTCCTTGAACACCACTTCTATTTTTCAGACAAAAAAAAAAAATTGCTGAATTATAAAACTGACAATTTCTCTGGATCTATCTCATGAGGCACCAGCAAAGGAAATAAAGCATAATATTTATTTCTGAATAATGAGTTATTTCTGAACTCTCTGCTAGAAGACACTGGCATATAAAGCTTCCTGGTAGAATATAGCTATATTCTAAATTGAAGACTGTGGTAGTGTTGTTCAAAGTATAAAGAAAGTTAGAATTATTCTGATTGAAAGAGCTGAGCTACCTGTGTCAGCACAAACTAATCATTTCAGACATGAAACTGAGAGATGCAATACTGCCTGTTCATCATATGAATACTGAAGTCATTCCAAAAACTGACAGACATTATGGTGAAGAAGACTCTAAGGCTGGTTCAAAAATTGTTAATAAATTACAAGACTCATGTGACATCCATAAATGATTGCAAAAGGTAGAGACAGAAATGGTAGAACCAGAATGGAATATACAGTGGAATACTGGCCACAGAAAAAGAATGAAATCTTGCCAATTGCAAAAACATGGATAGATCTAGAGGGTATTATACTAACTGAAATAAGTCAGACAGAGAAAGACAAATACTGTATGATTTCACCTGTATGTGGAATATATGAAAAACAAACAAACAAAAACAAATCAACAATGATGACTAAGAAACAGAGTTATAAGTACAGAGAACAAATATGTGGTTGCCAGAAGAGAGGGGGTTGGAGGAGAAAAGAAGTAGGTGAGGGAGGTTAAGAGATATCAATTTCCAGTTACAAAATAAATGAGTCACAGGTATGATATGGACAATGTGGGGAATATAGTCAATAACTTTGTAACATCATTGTATGGTGACATATTGTTATCCTGGTGATGATCATTTTGAAATGTATAGAAATACTGAATCTCTATGTTATGTAACAGGAACTAACATAGTATTAGAGGTCAATTATACTTCAAAAATAAACAAAGAAACTCATAAAAAAAGATGTAAGATTTGTTATCAGAGGTGGAGTATAGGGAGAGGAGGAATTGGATGAAGGCGGTCAAAAGGTACAAACTTACAGTTATAAGATAAATAAGTACTAGGGATATAATGTACAACATAATAAATATAATTAACACTGCTGTATTATACATGAAAGTTGCTAAGAGACTAAATCCTAAGAGTTCTTATCACAAGAAAAAAATTTTTTTTCTATTTCTTTAATTTGGTATCTCTATGAGATGATGGACATTCACTGAAGTTACTGTGATAATCATTTCATGATAAATGTATGCTGTATACCTTAAACTTATACAGTGCTGTATGTTAGTTATATGTCAATACAACTGGAAGAAAAAGATCTGTTATAACCTTTAAAACAATAGCAGAACTGGATAATATATATCTCAAATAATCAGATGTTCTTAAAAAATGGTGGAACTGGAGACTATATCTCTCAAATATTTAGATAATCTTTTGGGTAGCAAAATAATCATCCAAAATGGCAATGTGAGCAAGGAAGACACTGACCTCATCTTTTTATCTTGGAACAATACATGATAAAATAGAGTTGACTAAGACATGATTTTAGATGGGCCTTCCCCCAAGTAGCTATGTACATTTAATAAACAAGTTTTTGGTCCAATTTTGAATTACAGTTATCTATAATAAGGAACATTCTTAGCTACAAAACATTCTTAAAAAGTAACTGAGATACCTACAATTATGCTAAATAATTGAAAATATGCTGAATTTTAAAGCAAACTAAAGTGTTAGTTATTTTTTAATGTAGGTGTAGCCTCTATTAGGAAGCTCAAATTCAGCTTTATTTATAATTGAACATAGGAACAAAATCTCAAAAAGATTAAAGATGTTTTGCAAGAAAAGACCTCAATCAAATGTTTGAATTTTAACACTGAAAGAGAATACCTAACACCAAACTCAAAAACAATGAAATACATTTACAGACACTGTCTTAAAGAGACCAACTCTAAGGTGTTTATTTTCTGAAGTTTGCATTTACTGGGAATGAGTAATTTTTTTTTTTTTGTGGTACACGGGCCTCTCACTGTTGTGGCCTCTCCCGTTGCGGAGCACAGGCTCCGGACGCGCAGGCTCAGCGGCCATGGCTCACGGGCCCAGCCGCTCCGCGGCATGTGGGATCTTCCCGGACCGGGGCACGAACCCGTGTCCCCTGCATCGGCAGGCGGACTCTCAACCACTGCGCCACCAGGGAAGCCCCAGAATGAGTAATTTTTTAAAGTTGGTGATATATTGCAAAATGATCACCACAATAAGTTTAATTAACATGCATCACCACACAAAGTTATAATTTTGTTTTCGTGATGAGAACTTTTAAGATCAAATAATTACTCTGTATACCTGAAACTAATATTATGTTACATGTCAATTATAGTTCAAAATGCCTATCAACAGAGGAATGGATAAAGAAGATGTGGTATATATATATATATATATATATATATATATATATATATATATATACACACACACACACATATATATACACGGTGGAATATTAGCCATAAAAAGGAATGAAATTGGGTCATTTGTAGAGGCGTGGATGGACCTAGAGAGTGTCATACAGAGTGAAGTAAGTCAGAAAGAGAAAAAAATATATCATATATTAACTAACGCATATATGTGGAATCTAGAAAACTGGTATAGATGACCTTATTTTCAAAGAAGAAATAGAGACACAGAGGTAGAGAACAAATGTATGGATACCAAGGGGGTGGGAAGTGGGAGGAATTGAGAGATTGTGATTGACACACATACACTATTGATACTATATATAAAATAGACAACTGATGGGAACATACTGTATAGCACAGGGAACTCTACTTAATGCACTGTGGTGTCCTAAATGGGAGGGAAATCCAAAAAGGAGGAGATTTTAGCAAGACATTCTTGGCTAAAGGATTACTTATACTGTACAAACCCAGGATCTATAGATTTATCAACCTGGGCTACCCTTGTTTGTATTAAGGATTATGTAAGGTGGTTACTGAGAAAACTGACATTCAGAGAAGTTAAGTTACTTGACTTAGGTTCACATATTAGGTGTAGTTGACTATTAGGTGTTGAGACAAGATTCCTATCTAGCAAGTCTGACTCTGGATCCTGCACTCCTAATCACTACTCTCCAGGTCTCTCCATTGGCACTGAAAAGAAAATTTATAGAAATGTTCTAAAATCCTTCCAAATTCTGAAAATGTATAATTTTCCAAAGTATTCTGACCATACAGTATTTTAAAAATTCATTTGATGTGACATGTTTAGATTCATAAAATAATACATTTTCTTTAAAAATATTTAAAGCACTAGGACAAAATAAATCACATTAAATTACAAGAATACCTATGCATTAGAAGAATACAAAGAATATACTTGTAAATAAGTTAGAAGAGTGCTTATTAGCCAAGGTTTTAAATGTTCTTATACACTAATTAGAAATTAAACAACAACAAAAGGTTTTTATTATACAACAAGTTCTTAACCTCTATATATTGTTTACCTTTATCTAAATTAGGTTTACAAAATGTCGAGACAAACCGTCCTTTTTACTCTATCATGAGAACTCAAGTAGAAGAACAATAATAGTAAAATGATAATATTTAACAGTTTATATTTATTTATTCTGCAATCCCAAAATATGGTTAATGGGGATATCACATGGAAATAAGTTGATTATGGCAATGACACATAATGATCATGGCAATAACATAAAAATGGTGATGCTAAAATAGCCAAAAAAATACATTTACTTAATTAGTGAATAAGGAACAGGTATTGCTTTATCCCCTTAACTATAATAGTCAGGAGTTTTACGTACTGAAACTTCCTGATAAATCTTATCACAACACTGGTCTTCTTACTTATTCTACTTATTCAATAATGCTTAATCTGAAAAATGACCTTATTTTAAATCATCAATGTTCTTAACGTATTAGATTTTAAATTTTGATATATTTAAAATCCTTACATAGCATGTTTATGTATACCATATATATGCATATGTGCTATAAATATAATGCACTAATTTAATATGTATGTATAGGCATACATATATGTTTATATATATGCATATGTGCGTATGTATGCATGTGTGTGCATATATATGCACACACACACACATATATAATTAGTGAATAGTTGTATTAAATGGCCCAGAAAGATAAATATCTAAAATTTGATATTTTAGGTTATTTTTCAAAATCAAAGTTTTTAAATCAAAAATGCTATAAATATTTCTATTACTATTTTTTCATAACCCATAATTTTAAATCTCTAGACCTAATAATTGATTCAAATATTTACTTTTTTCTTCAACTGTAAGCTAGGTTTTGTTCTACTCTATGTCACATGCAAAATTAAATCTTCTGAGCTGTACCATAATTCATGTCAGTTCATATGAGCTCTGGCTACAGTCATTTATGAAAAATTATTGTGATCTTATTATTCATAGAAACCATTTGTTCTCTTTAATAAAGCTCATCACCAAATTGTAATTTTATATACAGTGTGCTTTGAGATGAAGCAAAAGATGTGGAACTACACTGAAATAGGCTTTCAAAATTTCAATTATCTTGATTTTTCTTCATCTAGAATGTTTTGAAATTTCCTGCATAAGTATATGTGAAATAAATGAAGTAAATATATATGTACACACACATATATATTATGTGATAATGAACCCATGATTTATTAACAGATATGCAGCTGTAGCTATATAGGCATATTTTGGAGGTAATGAGAGTTCAGTTCCAAACCACTGCAGTAAAGCAAATATTGCAATAAAATGGTCACAGAAATGTTTTTGTTCCTAGTGAATATAAATGTTTACATTATACTGTAGTCTATTGTAATAGCATTATGCCAAAAAAACAATGTATATACCTTAAACAAAGATACTTTGTTGCTAAAAAATGCTAACCATAATCTGAGCCTTCAGCAAGTTATAATAGTAACCTCAAAGATTACTGA
This sequence comes from Kogia breviceps, assembly GCF_026419965.1. Lineage (NCBI taxonomy): Eukaryota > Metazoa > Chordata > Mammalia > Artiodactyla > Physeteridae > Kogia > Kogia breviceps. The sequence goes on from NC_081315.1 coordinate 39,428,471, forward strand.
TCGCAGATCATCATAACAAATATAACAATAATGAAAAAGCTTGAAATATTGTGAAAATTACCAAAATGTGACACAGAGACAGAAAGGGAGCAAATGCTGTTGGAAAAATGGTGCCAAAGGACTTGTTCAATGCAGGGTTACCACAAAACTTCAACTTGTAAAAAAATGCAATTAAAGTGAAGCGCAATAAAATCAGGTATGCCTGTTTTGAAATACTGATAATCAAATCACTTCTATTAAATATCTTTAAGCAATGATCATGTCTGGTTTATTGTAAATGGAAACATATTAAATATTATATAAAAGAATTAAGAATTTATCTTTATGATCAAAAACTTTCAGAAGCATGCTGTTGGATAGAAAAGGAAATTTTTTTCCCAGTTAAAGTTGCCTTGGACACTACTCAAAGGAAATGATAGCAATCAGCACTGTGTCATGTCTTAGAACAAACTACTAAATTCACTTTGGGACTTCAAAAATCTAAATTGGCAATATATATTTTCAATTTACAGTTTCTAAATTGCTTATTTATATTTCCAAAATTCATCCAAACCACTGTTTATTCTTTAACAAAATGCCAACATTAGCTCTATAAACTGAATTCTTAAACATGTAAATCCATTAACTGTAACCTTAAAACGTACAAAAACATACATTTGGTTTTTCCTCTTTTCATATTCAATCTATCCTTAGGTAATGAATCACAAACATATGGGAGCCCCAAGCAAGGGAAGGACAATGAAGAATTTACAAAGAAATTTCATCTTAAGGCATGTAAATGAATAAAATCATAAAGAAGCTAAGTTTAGGGAAAATTATTCAGTTTTGAATCATCATCTCATTATCATCATCATGACTAAAGTTTAAATGCTGCCGTGGACTGAATTTTGGTATCCCCCCCAAATAATATATTGAAGAGCCAACTTCCAACGTGATGGTACATTAGCACTTGTGGTGTTTGCGAAGTAACTAGGTTTAGATAAGATCATAGCAGAGAAGCCCCTATTTTGGGATTAGTGCTCTTATTAAAAGAGAAAAAGACACCAGAGCTTCCTCTCGCTGTCACGTGAGGATACAGCTAGAAGGTGGCCAGAACTGTGACAAATAAATGTCTGCTGTTGTATAAGCCACTTCGTCTATGGTATTTTGTTACAGCAGCAGGCTGACTAAGACAAATGTTCACAATGATCAAAGGCTTTACACATCTCATCACTAGTATAGATGATGCCTGTAACCATATATATATATCAGTATATATCACAGTATCAATAGACACTGTGAGGTCAGAAATTTCTGCCTTTTAAAATGACCTGATCCCACCCTACCACCTAAAGCAATGCCTGACACATATTAGACTTGAATAAATATGTGCAGAAGGGAGTAACAATCCACTTAACAGTTGAATAAACAAATTTACATAAATTAAAACAAAGCAAAAGTAATATGAGACCAAGGGATAAATAAGGAACATTTACTATGTACGTGAAGCACCTCAGCCAGACCATGATGGATGAATTTCACTAGTCAAAAAAGAAGAAAAAGCATTTTAAACAAAAGAATTATGAAGAAAAAAGTCATGAAGTCACTGAACCTCATAGGCTGTGTATGAGAAATATGTCTGTTCTTATTACTAGACTGTAAAGCTCACAAAAAGCAGGGAGTAGTGATACGGTGGAAAGTAGGTAAAGGATGTGAAAGATTATTGCAGAGCTCCAGTGAGAGGTGGTGAATGCCTAAACTGTTGGGCAGTCATATGCTGGAAAATGTTTACTAATCGCTCTTCAAAAGGAAAATATGTATAGGGTGGAGTGTACATTGTGTGTGTGTGTGTACCTATACATGCTAGTAAAATTCACAATACCACTTGAGGGTTAATTTTACTATTTTGGTTATTCCTTTACATAATTTAATAAACAGCAATTTAACAAAACTAAGTACACTTAAAATATATACTCCTTTAAATTCAGTGTGACTGGCTATTTCTCACAAAATCTAAGACAAATTTTTATCATTCTGGCATCTATGACAATTTCACAAAATCAGATTCTGAATAATGTTTGATTGCTAATGAATGGGGAAGGAATCACTCAGGTCAGTGATTCATAAGCACAGTTCCAATATGAATATTGTTTGAGATCTTCATGCTCATTAATAAGTAAGCCAACATGAAACAATGAAGATCTATGCCAGAACTTCAATTGTCAATGACATGAGTGAATTCTTTGCTAAATCTGATTGTTTTAAGAGTGATGTGTGAAAGAGAAAAACAAATATCGTGTATTAACGCATGTATGTGGAATCTAGAAAAATGAAACAGACGAACCAGTTTGCAAGGCAGAAACAGAGACACAGATGTAGAGAACAAATGTATGGACACCAAAGGGAGAAAGGGGGGGGTAGTGGGATGAACTGGGAGATTGGAATTGACATATATACACTAATACGTATAAAATAGATAACTAATGAGAGCCTGCTGTATAGCAAAGGGAACTCCACTTCACTGTACAGTAGAAACTAACAAACATTGTAAAACAGCTATACCCCAATTTAAAAAAAAAGTGAGGTGAAATATTTCCTCAATTTTTTGGTTCTATTTATAACATAAGGGCTACCTATATGATAGACTTTAATCTGCATCAAAATGTTCTCCATTATTTTCCTAACTCTAGGCAATCAGCAGAACAATAAATCAAACCCTAATTTGTAACGTTCATCCATTTCCATGGTGCAAACCCTGCAACGATGCCAGATTCCAAGCTACCAAGGGAGCTTTCACTGCACATGAATTTGGGAAGAGATGTGCAGCGATACATCATGATGTAAAATTTCCAGTCTATACATACAATAGATATAAGGTCAAGAGTACAGGCAAAAGATAAATCAGTAAGATAATTAGGAAGTAATGGTAAAAATTAAATAATTATGAGCTTTGTTTATAATATAAATTTTAATTGTAGCTTTATACAATTTAATTTTTAGTAATAGCTGTGTTTAACAACCAAATTACAAAAATTACTAAAATTTAACCATTGGCTCTCACAAGCAACCTCCACCACATCATGATTGGGGTTACCACATTTGGGGCTTAAAATCACTTTTAAATTGGGGCTTACTCTTTATGAAAAATGTAATATCTATCTTAGCCATTATAAATATATTCAATCACTCTTCTAAGATCTTTCTCTAAACCAGTAGAGAATTATATTTTAAGTAAATGGGAGGTAACCCAGATTCTTTAAGAAATTAAAATTAAAAAAATAAATAAGTGAAATTTATTTGACCACAAGCTTGGACATAATTGGTGCACAAGCATTTTCTTTCTCCAAAGAATTTGGAATTCTGTTAGAAAGTATACTCAATAGTTTGCCAAAAGAATTATTATTGATTTGCATAAATTTGGTTTCAAAGAAAAAATATGAGAGTTGAATTAAACATTGAATTGAGAGAAAAAATCATTTTATAAGATTAGAGATATTAATTTGAAAATATTTTACATGATATAAAAGGGAAATAGCGTGTTCGTTAGACATTCAGAATATGATTATATCTTTATCTTCTCTTATGGTTTAAGGCTAAAACCAGTTTCTAGGAAAGAAAGGAAGTCCATAGATATCTGACAAATGTGTAAAAAGAAAAAGGTTATCTATATATATAGAGATAACCTTTACATACATACTATTTATATATGCCTGTGTGCGTATGTGTGCAACTTTTCTCCTAAAAACAAATGTCAGATATTGTGGGGCAGGTATAAGTCTTGCTTTTACATGTTTTTTTTTTTTTCTGTCAAATTCATAACAAAAGACAGAATACTAGACTGGAGTTTTAAACCACTGTGGTATACTGGGAAGAAATTCTTTATATTTTGTGTTTCTTCCTCACTGATAATAAACAAACAATTTTGTGTCATCAAGGTAAGTGGTTCAGGTATCTATTTTGAACTCAGACAGTTCCATATATTTTGGAAAAGAGTTTATGAGTCATGATAGCTTGACAATTTTATTATGAGGACAAATGTCAATCACTCAATTCCAAATACATTCTTTACTTAACACTGGCGTTGGTGGTATAGTGGTGAACATAGCTGCCTTCTAAATATATTCTTTACTGGGAACTGAGATTGATGACACATTGATCATCTTGAAAATGACAAAAAATATACTATCCGGCTAGTGACATACTAATTACAATTACATATATAAATGTAAAATCTTTTAAAGTCTTTTATTTCAGAAGTAAGACTGTCAGACACTAGTACTTTTTATAGTAGAGATCAAACTTCTTTATTTGTAACTGAGGCTTAGAAAGATATTATAAGGAAGATGGTATCTTTATGTCTAATAATTAATTTGCTATCTGCTTACTGTAAGCTAAGTGATGAGTGAGTCACTTTTTTAAAAACCAAAATGGAAAAATTCAATATATCTTAAATGTTTTGAATTTATGGATTATTTTAAAACTGTGCAGATATTAAAATATTTCTAGGTAGTATTTTAGAGCATAACTTCATGGAGATTCAAAATAAATCTTAAAAGATTAACAAACTTGAAAATTAAGTCTCCAAAAGAAACACTTGCCTTGGAAAATCAGCTGAAAAGAATTAAAGAGTGTAACATTGTATTGGAGCAAACTACATGATTTGGGTTAGAGTCTACTTTCCTACTCAAATTGAAAACCTCAACATAATCTTTTCTGTAAGGTTTGGCTTTCAGGTTTTTCAGGGAAGCAAGTACATGTACATGGTTTTTCATCTTTGCAAAATAAGTTTTTCCAAGAGCAGGTATTAACTAGTTTTTTGGTAGTTCAGTAGTCAATGATTATTTTTAATTACTGAATTACAAAATTCAGTGAAAGAGAGAAATAAACTATGTAAGTTCTAAGATGATATAAAAAAGTGTAATGGGTGTTTAGGGAATAAAATTGATGCTTGGGAAAATGACAGAATATATATGAGAGAAAATGACAATTTAGCCTGGAACTGAAGAACAAATGTTTTATTAATAAACTGATAATAATAGCAACATGTAATAAATGAATCATATGTAATATTTTAAAATAGTTATGCTAAAATGCAATACTTAAATACTTAAAATCATCATAGATATCTAAGATATATTTTTAAAGTTTTTCAAAATACACCTATACTAATGTACGCATTATAAAATTATCTTGAATATATGAATTATGAAAGTGAATACCCCTACCAGGATCCCAAGGAAAAGAAGGCATTCAAAAAATGCCATATTATAAGAGCACTGTAACAAAGACAGATTATGAAAATGACTAAGATATTGCCTGTCTTCATGTATAAATATTATATTTATCCCCCAAATTGATGTATTGAGGTAAGATAGATTCTTGTCATGGGATCAAAAACAAAAAGCTGAATCCTAATTAAGAGATCATGCTGCTATTTCAGAAGTATCTCTAGAAAGTCTTATCTGTTTGATCTACATATTTAGTTACAATCTTAGGAATAATAATGAATTTTCTTTTTTTTTTGCGGTTCGCGTGCCTCTCACTGTTGTGGGCTCTCCCATTGCGGAGCACAGGAGCACAGGCTCCGGACGCGCAGGCTCAGCGGCCATCGCTCACGGGCCTAGCCGCTCCGCGGCATGTGGGATCTTCCCGGACCGGGGCACGAACCCGTGTCCCCTGCATCAGCAGGCGGACTCTCAACCACTGCGCCACCAGAGGCGCCCAATAATGAATTTTCAACAATAGTCACTATTAAGGCTTAAACATGGTATGAGATCTCTGAGAAAAGAAAAAGCACAGAGAAGGCAATATAGTGAATTAGACTCTATTTTCAACATGGAATCACGGGAGTTACTATGTTGGTGAAAAACAGAGGATGACTAGGAAAACAAGAACAGAGAGAAAAAAGGCATTTTAAAGTTTTTTTGCAAGAAAAGGTAGACTTTGATTTCAAAATTATTTAGTCCTTATAAAATAGGAATGGGAGGATAAAACCAATAAAATTTTGGTAATAGATAAAGCCAACAATCTACATAGATTTTGTTGTTTCTGTTTCATGTCATCTGCTTCAACATGTCACTACTCTAAATGTTTCTTTAAAAATACAGTAAGTATACACACATACACTTAATGATACAATACACCTTTAGTAAAAGGTTAGTAGGTACATATATATAACTAATATGCATATTGTATTTCATGCTATACAGAAGTTATAAAGGACAAATAATAACCCATACCTTCAAATTGTTAGCTAGTTAATAAATGAAACCATTAGAAAATACTAGACAGACAACAAATACGATAAAACAAAATCATTAATAAAAAACTTTTGGCACTCAAGCAAAAGAAGGAGGGAGAGAGCACAAGAATGAGAGAGTAAGAGAACATCTAATTTAATACTGGCTTTTTTTTTTCTCCTTAATTATAAAGACTGGAAAACACATTGACAAGTCAAGTGGAAGGAATATCACTCTAGAGAATAATGTTAAGTTAGTACTAAGTTCGATAATGGACAGAATGTGTAAAAAATAGGTAGAGTGGCTAACTGAATGGGTTGTAGAGGAAATTATGGTGTAAAATATGATCGGACCTGGACAGACTTTAAATGTCATCATCACTACCACAATCATCGAATTTATTCTATGTCTAGTGGTATTTTATCAAAGTCTTGAAAACGGTGAAAACACAGAATTACTTTTTTGTAAATTGTATTTGACAGATGAGAAAATGTAAAGTATTTGGGTCAGAGGAATGAGAAGGAGAGTTGTTACCAAAGAAAAGGAAGATTTTTCAAAAGGAAGGAGTATGTATACTAAAGATAAACTTGATCAATGGCATAGTTTTGTTTGGAGCTGGCACTAAGTTCTAAGCGAGAACCTAGGATGATTTTTTTTTTCCTACAAGTTGTATTTCAGGGTCATATAAATCTCCAGAAGGATAACATACCATAGGACTTCAAAAAGATTACAGAATAAAATTCCATAATAAGAATATAAATATGGTGCCTTATTGCAACTAAGGTTGAAGAGCATAGTGATATGAGTTTTCCATATATAAAATTCCTATAAAACTCAAATAGTGTGAAATAACACTAACAAAGGAAAAGTACTTTATAAAAATGTCTCTTAAAAAGATTTTATTTCTTGGGCTTCCCTGGTGGCGCAGTGGTTGAGAATCCGCCTGCCGATGCAGGAGACACGGGTTCGTGCCCTGGTCCGGGAGGATCCCACATGCCGCGGAGCAACTAAGCCCGTGAGCCATGGCCGCTGAGCCTGTGCGTCCGGAGCCTGTGCTCCGCAACGGGAGAGGCCACAACAGTGAGAGGCCCGCATACCGCAAAAAAAAAAAAAAAAAAAAAAAAAAAAAGATTTTATTTCTTTATTTTGAATCCTACCATTTTCCCTGGAATCTAACTTTATTTTATTTTACATTCTATATACTTTAGTCAATGGAGTTTTATTGCCAAATTTTGAAGTCATATGTGTGGGAAAACTTTCTATCATAGGGCATTTTCCCACATTATTTTCTCACAAGACATCATCAGTAGGAACTGGGATAGCTTCTTGTTCATCTCATTTTTCACTCATTTATTTATTTTCCTGTTACTGTTAGAGAGATAAATATTTCATGTATTGTCTCATCCCCAGAAAGCATACTAAGCATAATTTGGCTTAGGCCAAGAAAGTTTAAAGAAGGTAATATACCATAATGAAGAATATAAAAGAAAAGAGACATAATAGCATCCTAAATATTTTCTGGCTTTGTGTATATCCAACTGAATCCTAACCTCACGAAATTTGTCTGAATGTCTTAGAACTTTACATGTAAGTTTGATTTTTCTTAAGCCAAGTTTTTTTATTTACATAATAATAAAATCCTCACTATGACATAGACTCATTTCGATGTTACTTGTTTCTGTGAATTTCTGCCATGCTCTACTGAGATTTGGCCCTGATTCATATATTTTGTGATTCTTTTATTTAAGGAAGATACTCAAATAGCCTGAGATTGAATAGCTGCATTACTTGAAATTCCCAAGTGATTAGTCATTTTTCCTTTCAATATTTAATCCTAATTCCAGTTATTATGAGAACCATAGTCATTCTTGATACTAATTATTTCCCCTAAAAACATAAATATGCTAATCTGTTCCCTTTTACATTTTTACATTCAGGGAATTCTTCTAATCATTGTCTCTATCTTTCAATTTTTCTCCCTCTCTCTTCCATTAGGAAATTCATGCATAAGCTCTATTTTTCTTTTTTTTTTTTCTTTTTACTTTGCTGGATCCCTCCTCATCCTCATCCTTGATAATTCAAGATGTCAAAATGTCTCCTACTCTGATCAGAGCAACGTATTTCTGAAAAGTGCATTTTATTGCTATAAAAACATCTTAAGAAATTCATATATGCACTTTATGTTAACTCATCATCTTTGAAGACAGTGCAGAACACTGTTGAGTTGGTCAAAGATAATAACAGGTCAATATACTTTCTATCACTGATAAATCATTTAAGAAAATATATTATTTTCTGATACTCATACAGATAGTCCTACCATCTCTACAACTTTGCCAAAGATCAACATAATAACATTTAGAATGCCTTCTCAGAGGCTTCAAATCCCTTGATTATACAACAGAACCCACATTTTATAGTATTACATGTTTGGAAATCATATATTCAAATATATTCAAAATATTTTATTTATAATATTAATTAAATACATCCTTAGTATAAATGTTTTTTATTTGAAAAATTGTATACTATGCATATTAAACTTGTTCTTATAAAAATGATTATAAGTGCTTTTGTTTTCTTAACCCTTTATTTTTTAGGTGATTATTACAACATATCTGTCATATTGGGCAAAAGGGGACAATCCATTAACACTGCCTTGGAAAATTATGCTTGCTTTGAAATTTGCATTCTCCCTGCAAGTGCAATCAAAATAAATTGTGCTATTTAGCTTATAAATTGATTTTTTGGACCACTTTGGAAGATTTCTCTAGGTTTTTATCACTGACTTTACAAGAAAAGAGTACTGCATTTAAATGTTATAGTCTGTGCAAGTAACACTCCCCATACCCACATCGTGGATTCTAAATACCAGAGCACTTCACTTTAATAACATGTCATTTAACATGGCTCTTCATGGTCATTGAAAGGAAATGATTAAATTAAATCAGGAACACACAAGCATTCCTGTGAACTAGCTTAAGTACAAACCCCTTGGTCTTCAAATTCTGTTTAACAGATGGAAGTAAAATTTTTTTTAAAAAAATAGAACTTTGGTGTTGACCATACAATGCTATTATGGCTACAAAGTATGAAAAGATGAATTTGATATCATAAAGTCGAGTTATTCTCCTTCACTGAGCTGATGAAACAGGTAGATAAAAAGTGAAAATGAGTTATCACAGCAAAAATTTTTAATTATTTGGAATAATAAAAATAAGGATTTGTAAAGTTTGATTGTCATTCTTACTAGGGAAAATTGAATTTCACTCTGAATAATTTTATTCAACCAGTCAGTGAAAAAAAAAAAAACTAAGTGTTGGGACAGATTTTAATGGAAATCTATTCTAAGATAACCAACAACGACCTACTGTATAGCACAGGGAACTGTACTCAATATTTTGTAATTTTGCAATAATCTATAAGGGAAAAGAACTGAAAAAAATAGATATATATGTATGTATAACTGATGTATACCTTAAACTAACACAAAATTGTAAGTCAACTTTACTTCAATAAAAATAAATTAATTAAAAAATTAAAAATTAAAAAATATTAAAGGAAATCTAATTACTCATTTGATCTTTATACTGTTATTTCTTTTCTAAAAAACTCCTAACCAAAGTTTATGTTTGAATATCTATAATAGTAGAGACTCATTACATCCCAAGAAAGCCTATTTTATAACTGAAAGGCTATTAGAAATAATTTCATATATATATTCATATGAAATCTTTTTATTTTAATTTCCAAAAGTTTGGGAAGCTATCCACCTGAGACCACACAGAATAAACTAAGATAGTACACATTTGATACCATCAAACACATAACAAAGCATCTGATATATAAATTACTGTCCAACCTTCTCAAATTTAGTTGCACTACAAAATTTAGCATACTTAGCATTCACATATGGTTCTAACTATGGCTATTTCTAGAGAGAGCAAATTAGGAAGAAAGCATTTTCTCTACACATTAGCCATTAAATACTATAAAAAATACTTAGAAAACTCCATCTTTGCTATTTTATTGTCTGTTATACTCTCTATATATATCTGAATGAAAAAGAGTCATAAAACAAATAGAATCTATAACTTTGTATAGTCTTTCCTACCTAAGCAAAGAATAAGTGTTCTAGAAAGTCAAGAAATTAATATAAGCCTTTGAAATGAGGAAAGCTACAAGTACTTAAATGAGGTGGCATCCTTCTCTATCTGAGAGGAGGTTTCTAATGATCTTTGCCTAAACCATGGTATTTGGATTAAATGTTTCCGCTTTATTGTTTTACTTTTTAAAATTTTCTCGTTAGTTTTGTAGTCATTGTTCTCTAACATATTGTCCCAACCTGGGAATAAAATACTTCATTGGGAAGTCTTTAATAATCACACAAAAAAGTTAAAGTAGAGATATTCAAAAATTTTTAAAAATCTATGTCAAAATTATATTAACTTGTTAATAAACATTGAGGCCTTTTTTTTTTTTTTTTTTTTTTGTGGTACGCGTGACTCTCACTGTTGTGGCCTCTCCCGTTGCAGAGCACAGGCTCCGGACGCGCAGGCTCAGTGGCCATGGCTCACGGGCCCAGCCGCTCCACGGCATGTGGGATTTTCCAGGACCGGGGCACGAACCCGTGTCCCCTGCATCGGCAGGCGGATTCTCAACCACTGCGCCACCAGGTAAGCCCTGAGGCCTTCTTTTTATCTGTACCTCCAAAGATGGCAAGAAAAAAAGAAAAAGACACTGAAACACCTAGTAGTTTTTTTCATTTCTTATATGTATTTTAATCTCCAGACCCATTCCAGGACTAACAATGAAGACCTATAGATAGTTAGTAAATTTTTCATAATAACTGCTTATGAGGTCTCTGCATAAAAATTAGCTCTATATAGCCCAGAGAGGGACTTAGGTATAAAAGCATTCTATTTGCTTTTAGATATATCTAATAAGAAAACATTATATTTCAAAAAATAGTTTCATAGGAAAATGGGCTGAGAATTATCACAGAGTACAAATATTCAATTTCTATGTATATTAATAGTGTGAATGAATTGTCCAAATAATATAAAGTATTATTCTAAATTATCCTAAAAATACTACATTATGATTACTGGTAAGATGTGTTCTATCTTGATAGTATAAATACATCTAGCAATTTTTAAATAAATCCAAGTTGAAATTGAATTTAAATCATATTCAGAGCCATCCCTAGTCTGTACCATATCAGAAAACAGCTACCATAAATCTGATGATCATTAGTAATCAAATTATTAAAAAGGAAAGAAACAGTGGAAAAGAAACTCTGGATATCTAAATATAAGGAATACATTTTCTCTTCTCCTTAAACTTTAAATTATAAAGAAATTATTGTGGGACTACAGAATCTTCAGATTTTCATTTCTGGCTTAGAATTGGCTCCCTTGTGACTTCTGTTAACAAACATTAACTGGAACATGTTTACATAAAACTAACTTTTACTACATTGACTATCATCATTAGAAGTATTGCTAATTTCACACAGTAATAAACAGTTTACCTGGTACTTGCCAACAACTAGAAGTGCAGAGGAGAGAAATTGTTTAATAGTGCTACTACTATGTGAACATACAGAAATCATGTCTATATGCCATTCTGTGTAACACATGCTTACAATTCATCCTGGGTGTTCTAGTTTAGCTCTATAATAATGCATCTGATGATCAGAAGCAAAAAGTGTTACTCTTTGTTTCTTCTTCATCACCTTAGGAACAGATCTGATTGTGTTTAATATGAGATAAATTAACTAGAAGAAAAAAAAGTTTAAACATAGAGTACAGGGCTTCCCTGGTCCCACAGTGGTTAAGAATTCACCTGCCAATGCAGCGGACACGGGTTCGATCCCTGGTCTGGGAAGATCCCACATGCTGCGGAGCAACTAAGCCCATGTGCCACAACTACTGAGCCTGTGCTCTAGAGCCCATGAGCCGCAGCTACTGAGCCCACGTGCCACAACTACTGAAGCCCGCACACCTGGAGACCATGCTCTGCAACAAGAGAAGCCACCACAACGAAGAGTAGCCCCCGTTCGCTACAAATGGAGAAAGCCCGCGAGCAGTAACGAAGACCCAATGCAGCCAAAGATAAATAAAAAAATATTAAAACAAACAAAACATAGAGTACACATTTTAACTTGTAGTATTCTATATTCTTTATGCAACAGTCAGAAGATAGTGCATAATGTATAGACTAAAATGTCCCAAACTTATTTTTGACTGAAACATGTTGTTTGTAAATAACTAATTTAAACTTGTTAAAGAGTCATTCTCTTGACCCAGTTCCAACAGTCATATAACTCTTCCAGTTCACTCAGAATCTTAAATATTAATACTTTAAAATCAATACATACAAATATATATATACACATGTACTATATATATGTTTATACACATTACATATGTGCATATATACACATGTATATGGGTGTATATATTTACATGTGTGTGTAATTGAAAGGTTTACCTTGCTACTTGTGTGTTTTTAAGAATAGCCTTCTTTTTTTCCATTTAAAGTGGATAAATATTTATTTAATGTGAACATTATGCCTAGGACTCTTAGACAAACAATGGGAATATAATCCATTTAAAAGATACAATATCCTCAAGGAGCTTTACATTGTATATGTGTGTGTGTGTGTAGATAAGATGTAAATATTAAAATAATAATATGAATTACACAATAAATCCTTTAGGTTGTATATGTAAATAATGTGTATGTAAAAAACATGTTAAAAAGTGTGCTAAAAATAAGTGTAAAAGATAACACGGCAGTGGAAGGAGCATAAGCCTTGGATTTCAATCCATACTGTTTTTAAAAAATTTTGCCATTCAGTTTTGTGCAAATTACCTAACGTGTAGGCTTCAGTATCTACATTTATAGTGCTAATAAATTACTAGGTCATATATTTGTTTTGTGTATTACAGAAATTGTTATATATAAAGGATTTGACAAAGTGCTAGGTATCTGATATATGCTCAAATTTTGGTGGCATTCTTAATGTTGTTAATATTGAACACACTTAATATTTAATAGTTAAAAGCCATTGGGAGGGGCTTCCCTGGTGGCGCAGTGGTTGAGAGTCCGCCTGCCGATGCAGGGGACACGGGTTCGTGCCCCGATCCAGGAGGATCCCACATGCCGCGGAGCGGCTGGGCCCGTGAGCCATGGCCACTGAGCCTGCGCATCCGGAGCCTGTGCTCTGCAATGGGAGAGGCCACAACAGTGAAAGGCCCGTGTACCACAAAAAAAAAAAAAAAAAAGCCATTGGGAATAGAACAATGTTAATATGAAACATGAACACTGACACAATAATATCAATAAAACAGCAAATGAGCACTATTTATTGAGCATATATTGTTCCAAGAAGTGTTCTATATTCTATCTCAATTCTGATAGAATTTATCAATAGGTATTTTTTTTTAATCGCCATCCTTGCCCAGTTAGTTTTTTGTTTTTGTTTTTAATTTTTATATTTATTTTTGGCTGTGTTGGGTTTTCATTTTTGTGCGAGGGCTTTCTCTAGTTGCGGCGAGAGGGGGCCACTCTTCCTCACGGTGCCCGGGCCTCTCACTATCACGGCCTCTCTTGTTGCGGAGCACAGGCTCCAGACACGCAGGCTCAGTAGTTGTGGCGTGTGGGCCTAGTTGCTCCGCGGCATGTGGGATCTTCCCTGACCAGGGCTTGAACCTGTGTGCCCTGACTTGGCAGGCAGATTCTCAACCACTGCGCCACCAGGGAAGCACCTCAATAGGTATTTTTAATATGAATCAATATCCTAATTTAATGAAAATAATATATCCCATTAAGTTTGAAAATTAGCATATGTTATTCAAAAAGGGATGAGAAAGTGATTCTAAAGTATTGCTAAAGTGCCTTCAAATACTGACACCCTATGTACATTTTTTGTTTGTCATTAATTCAGACTAAGATAAATTGGTCTTTTAATTTTGTTCCTAAAAGCACAATCTTTCAAGGAAACAAATTATCAATTTTAATAATATAATGTAACCATGTTCATTTATGTATAAAGATATTATATAAATATGGGGTTATTATTAAACTAGAATAACTTTTCAGAGCAAAATTTCTTATAATAAATATCAATATTGTATGCTTTCTATCTTGTGATTTCTGAATTTCATCTTTCAAATTTAAATATATACATCAAAATGTTTGTTGCAATTTTATGAAAATTTTCTCTTAATGGCAAATTAATAAAATATAGATATTATAACTATGAATTCCAGTTTTACTGTGTTCACTTCCAAACATATCTCTTTAGTTACAATATTTAACCCTATTCTAGCATATGAGAATAGTACTGACACCAACATAGAAATGTACTAGACCTGTTCTCCCTTCCCCAGTCCTGCTCTACCTGGATGACCTTCACCAGAGCTCATGACAGTCTCATTATTCTGGTTTTTCAGACTCAAAGAATAAACGTGTCCTTCTCTCTTCTTTTTCTCACTCTCTATATCCAATGTATGAGCAGTTCTTGTTGGCTATATTGTCAATATGTATCTACATTCTAACCATTTTTCATGATTTTCACTAGTACAACCCTTGTACAAGTTCCATTATCTGTCTCCTGGAATATTGCAATAGTCTTCTAACTGGTGTCCCTCATTTATGTCAACATAGCAACCAAAACACTACTTTATAAATTAAAATTGTATTAAAACACTCTTGAATCAAAATAGTCCTTAGCAATTCATTTTTCTCAAAATAAAAACTATCCAATTAGACTCCTTTACCTTTGTAACAATCCACTACTACTCTAACCATTGCTGACCAAACCTACTTACTGTTTCTTGAATAACCAGATACACATTCCCTCATCCTCTTCCCCCCACCCACAGATATTTACTCAACTATTCCCTCTCCTCTTTCAAGTCTTTGTTTCAATAATACCTTTTCAGGAGATTCTACACTGGTACTCTTATCTAACATTGTAACCTCCAGTCTTAACCCTTACTCTCTACCCTGATTGTTGTTTCACTTTCCTAAGTAACTCATTACTTTCTGACGAAATGAATTATTTACCTACTACTTATGTATACCATTTCTTTCTGTCTCTACCAGAATGTAACCTCCTTGTTTTAAGGTAAAAGGTATATTTTTATTGGAAAGATGTTTAACAAAATACAATGACTCTATCTTATAACCTTTCATTTTTGTTGACCTTCCAGTCCTTGTACACATCAAACAGATTCAATCACAGGATTACATACTATAATGGGTGCTCAGTGCAGTGATGAAGTCCCACAATATACAATACCACCATTAAGAAGTACTCCAAATTTTAATCCAGAAAACAAAGAAACCTAGAAACTTAGCAAGATAAATATTTATAAAGAGTGTAGGAAAAAGCAAAATATTTCAATAGTTTCATTAAATGCCTTCTTTCAGGTGTAACAGAGGCTACAGAGGGGGATACAGTTAGCAGTCTCTTGATCAGAAAAGGAAACTTGACCAAAAACAAAACAAACTAAGCTTTCCCCAAATTTCCAGCAACCCCGAAGTGAGATTACATGAACAGCTATACTTCAGAAGTCTAAAATTATCAGCAGTTGATTGATGTTGGTACCATGCTGCTCTCTATAAATCACTAAGACAAGCATCGCTTCCTTTAACATTCCTGAAATGTTTTCATTTGTGAGAAAATCTCCAGAAAGAACTCTGTTTACACCAAAGCAAGGTAGCAAGGAAACTGGTTACTGTGGAATAATAAGGGCCTAACAGAATGTAAGCTCCTTGAGGGCAGATTATTTATCTGTTCGTTTTTCACACCACAGCACTAAAAGCAATGTCTAGCAATTGGTAGGTGTGAATGATTGAATGAAATATGCAAGTAATTAATCTCATCTCTATATTTGAAACAGATAAAAGTAGTAATTAAGTAAATTATAACCTATGTGAGGCAGAATGCCAGAGTCAGCAGGAATTCTTTGAAAAGGGTCAATTCATTGGATTCTTTAAGGAAACATGTCTGTAAACAAAGAAGCACTTACCTCAAATTTATGGATGAGGATGTTGATATATGCAACCTGGAAAGGTAAATCTTCAGATTATATATTCTTATTTACTTCCCTTCAAATTATTTCTTTATATTTTCATAATTTGATTTTTATAAAAAATCATAATTATTTGATTATGATTTAATATAGAGGAAAACAAGGTATCTTATTTTTTAACAGTGATTAAATGAGAAGACAAGATGTGTGATACTGAAGCTACATAAGGTTATTAAGAACACTAATCTTAATCTTAAAGAGCTTAATTTAATAGCAATCACTTAAACCACATTTTTACCTCTTCTATCTAAAAGTTTTACACAAAATCTCTCCTATATTAAATACTTTATAAAAGTCATAGGTAAATTTGCTATTTAAAGAACCCTAAAACAATTATTTTGTTTTAAAAAATTGCACTTTCCAATACAATAATCACCTTCTTCACCTGTTCTGCTGTCAAATGTTTTACTATCAAATTTTCTTAAAAGTGAGAGGTGCTTCCCCATTTGCTGTAAACATCTTTGATGCAGAAGAGTAAAATGACATGGTTATAAAATTAGCATTATAAAAAGTCTTTTTTCCCCCTCTTTCTCTTAAACATGTCAGACTCATTGCTGGAAGAATGTAGAAGACTTCCATTTGAAATATGTGAATGAACATACTATTTTAAGAAACTGATCACATTTCTATGCGATCCTTCCCCCCTACAAGTAAAATGTAATACTTTCACACATAATATATTTCCAGCAAATTATATTTTTAGTTATCCATATGTTTGTAGAAGCACAATTATTCCAACAAACTAGGTCTGTTTTAAGTCCCTGAATTGTGGTGGGTAAGCAGTCAGGTAAAGCACATGTGAAGCCTATTAGTGTGGTAGGCTACTGGTAAGTGTACATATGCTCTATATTGATCGACATTGCTTTGAAACACTCAGTAGTAACACAACTCCGGTGTTGAAACAACTCACTACTAGAACTATTTGTTTTGAAATGCTCTCCTTAAAACTTTCGTAAGAGTATTCTGTTTGTCAAGAGGTAGAGGGCACCAGCTCAGAGGACAGGGATCTTGGAGCCCCACCCATACTTCACTGGCAGCTTCTATTTCAACTCAAAAAAGAGTTTCACACGTTACAAAATATTTAAAAAACACAATAGCATAGAATTTTGAATTCACTTTTCTGCTCTACATACTAATGATACCAGCTCATAAAAATCACAACAGTAGGTAAGTTGGAGTACATATGTTTGTTTATCCTTTGTTTGCAGGTATGACAGAGAAAAAAAGCAAGTTTGAAAGTAAGAATTCGAGAAGAATGACAAAACGGTGAGTAAAATGAGGAATCACCACTATTTGTAAACAAATAGAAGTCGATTTTTGTGTAAACAGTTATTAACTTGTATTCTGTGTAAAGCATTTGATTAAATACATACTAAAATACATCACTAAAAAACAAATATTTAGGTCTAAACCATGGTGAGGGTGTGTTAATTTTGCATCAATTCTTATTCAAATTATTTCAGTAATTTAACAAAGTAGAACTTCATGAAACATCCTACAAACTTTTGACTTCTAAATACGCACAACCTTTCCCTTAAGCTTGCTGGAATGTTTTATCAGATGTATCAGGTGGCATTTCTTGAAATTTGCTCTGCCTACTCAAATACTAACACCAATTTTTTAATGTAATTATGTGCAAAATCTACTTTGCTTTATCAGACTTTCAGCATGTCAGGTTAAGGAGAATAAGTAAATAAACAGATAGTGCATCACTATCAAGTTATCTTAATACCCAAGGCATCTATATTTTTTATTAATCCCACTTGATACTCTAATTATATTAGGAATGATATTATTGACTGCTAGTATTGATGGTGTAGAGAGATTTTATTTAATAACTTAAATTAGACCTGAAGGAGTTATAAAATTTGTCATGTTTTCCTTTTTATGAAGTAATCCAATAGATAAAATAACATGTGGCAAAGATAATAGAATGCCACTGAATCCATCTACAGAAATAACTGTAAGTAAACATTTTAAAGACAGATTAATAGTTTCAGTTTTATTTCTATGGCTTCCAGATTCCAATTCATTCAGAGGGTGAGGGGGAAAAAACGATTTACCAAAGGATTATTTCAGTGCATACATATTTTTTTTTAATTTTAAAACATTTTATTGAAATAGTAATAGAAGAAAAACTTTGCTTGACATAATAAAGAATGATGTATTTCAAATGATCATCTATCATTTTACTCTGTGGTGACACAATGGAGGCATTCCTATTCGTATCTGGAATAAGATGAGAATATTTGCTATCACCAATAAATTTTGGGTTTTTTCTGGGCATTCTAACCAATGCAAAATGAAAAGAGGGAAAAAAGTACACAAATACAAACATTGTAAAGGAAAAATCAAAGTTTTTGCCAATGACATATCTTTTTCTGTTTTTTTGAATTTTATTTATTTTTTTATACAGCAGGTCCTTATTAGTCATCAATTTCATACACATCAGTGTATACATGTCAATACCAATCGCCCAATTCATCACACCACCACTCCCACCACTTTCTGCTTTCCCCCCAAGGTGTCCATAGGTTTGTTCTCTACATCTGTGTCTCAATTTCTGCCCTGCAAACCAGTTCACCTGTACCATTTTTCTAGGTTCCACATATATGCATTAATATACGATATTTGTTGTTCTCTTTCTGACTTACTTCACTCTGTATGACTGTCTCTAGATCCATCCAAATCTCAACAAAAGACCCAATTTCGTTCCTTTTTATGATTGAGTAATATTCCATTGTATATATGTACCACATCTTCTTTATCCATTCCTCTGTCGATGGGCATTTTTGTTGCTTCCATGATGTGGCTATTGTAAATAGTGCTGCAATGAACATTGGGGTGTATGTGTCTTCTGGAATTATGGTTCTCTCTGCGTATATGCCCACTAGTGGGATTGCTGGATCATATGGCAATTCTATTTTTAGTTTTTAAGGAAGCTCCATACTGTTCTCCATAGTGGCTGTATCAATTTACATTCCCACCAACAGTGCAAGAGCGTTCCCTTTTCTCCACACCCTCTCCAGCATTTGTTGTTTGTAGATTTTCTGATGATGCCCATTCTAACTGGTGTGAGGTGATACCTCATTGTAGTTTTGATTTGCATTTCTCTAATAATTAGTGATGTTGAGAAGCTTTTCATGTGATTCTTGACCATCTGTACGTGTTCTTTGGAGAAATGTCTATTTAGGTGTTCTTCCCATTTTTGGATTGGGTTGTTTTTTTTAATATTTAGCTGTTTATATATTTTGGAGATTAATCCTTTGTCTGTTGATTGGTGTGCATATATTTTCTCCCATTCTGAGGGTTGTCTTTTTGTCTTGTTTATGGTTTCCTTTGCTATGCAAAAGCTTTTAAGTTTCATTAGGTCCCATTTGTTTATTTTTGTTTTTATTTCCGTTACTCTAGGAGGTGGTTCAAAAAAGATCTTGATGTGATTTATGTCAAAGAGTGTTCTTCCTATGTTGTCCTCTAAGAGTTTTATAGTGTCCTATTTTATGTTTAGGTCTCTAATCCATTTTGATTTTATTTTTGTGTATGGTGTTAAGGAGTGTTCTAATTGCATTCTTTTACGTGTAGTTGTCCAGTTTTCCCAGCACCACTTATTGAAGAGACTGTCTTTTCTCCATTGTATATCCTTGCCTCCTTTGTCAAAGATTAGTTGACCATAGGTATGTGGGTTTATCTCTGGGCTTTCTATCTTGTAGCATTGATCTATGTTTCTGTTTTTGTGCCAGTACCATATTGTCTTGATTATCCTAGCTTTGTAGTATAGTCTGAAGTCAGGGAGCCCGATTCTTCCAGCTCCATTTTTTTCCCTCAAGAGTGCATTGACTATTCGGGGTCTTTTCTGTCTCCATACAAATTTGAAGATTTTTTGTTCTAGTTCCGTAAAAAATGCCACTGGTAATTTGATAGGGATTGCACTGAATCTGTAGATTGCTTTGGGTAGTATAGTCATTTTCACAATATTGATTCTTCTAATCCAAAAACATGGTATATCTCTCAATCTATTGGTATCACCTTTAATTTGTATCATCAGTGTCTTATAGTTTTCTGCATAAAGATCTTTCATCCCCTTAGGTAGGTTTATTCCTAGGTATTTTATTTTTTTGTTGTTGTTGCAATGGTAAATGGGAGTATTTCCTTAATTTCCCTTTCAGATTTTTCATCATTAGTGTATAGGAATGCAACACATTTCTGTACATTAATTTTTAATCCTGCAACTTTACGAAATTCATTGATTAGCTCTAGTAGTTTTCTGGTAGCATCCTTAGGATTCTGTATGTATAGTATCAAGTCATCTGCAAGCAGTGACAGTTTTACTTCTTCTTTTCCAATTTGTATTCCTTTTATTTCTTTTTCTTCTCTGATTGCCATGGCTAGGACTTCCAAAACTATGTTGAATAACAGTGGTGAGAGTGGACATCCTTGTCTTCTTCCTGATCTTAGAGCAAATGCTTTCAGTTTTTCACTATTGTGCTGTGGGTTTGTCATATATGGCCTTTATTATGTGGAGGTAGGTTCCCTCTATGCCCACTTTCTGGAGAGTTTTTATCATAAATGGGTGTTGAATTTTGTCAAAAGCTTTTTCGGCACCTACTGAGATGATCATATGGTTTTTATTCTTCAATTTGTTAATATGTTTTATCACACTGATTGATTTACATATATTGAAGAATCCTTGCATCTATGGGATAAAACCAACTTGATCATGGTGTATGATCCTTTTAATGTGTTGTTGGATTCTGTTTGCTAGTATTTTGTTGAGGATGTTTGCATCTATATTCATCAGTGATATTGGTCTGTAATTTTCTTTTTTTGTAGTATCTTTGTCTGGTTTTGGTATCAGGGTGATGGTGGCCTTATAGAATGAGTTTTGGAGTGTTCCTTCCTCTGCAATTTTTGGAAGAGTTTGAGAAGGACTGGTGTTAGCTCATCTCTAAATGTTTGATAGAATTCATCTGTGAAGCCATCTGGTCCTGGACTTTTGTTTGTTGGAAGATTTTAAATCACAGTTTCCATTTCATTACTTGTGAATTGTCGGTTCATATTTTCTGTTTCCTCTTGGTTCAGGCTTGAAAGGTTATACCTTTCTAAGAATTTTTCCATTTCTTCCAGGTTGTCCATTTTATTGGCATAGAGTTTCTCGTAGTAGTCTCTTAGGATGCTTTGTATTTCTGTGGTGTCTCTTGTAATTTCTCCTTTTTCATTTCTAATTTTATTGATTTGAGTCCTCTCCCTGTTTTTCTTGATGAGTCTGCCTAATGGTTTATCAATTTTGTTTATCTTCTCAAAGAACCAGTTTTTAGTTTTATTGATCTTTGCTATTGTTTTCTTTGTTTCTGTTTCATTTATTTCTGCTCTGATCTTTATGATTTCTTTCCTTCTGCTAACTTTGGGTTTTGTTTGTTCTCCTTTCTCTAGTTCCTTTAAGTGTAAGGTTAGATTGTTTATTTGAGAGGTTTCTTGTTTCTTGAGGTAGGCTTGTATAGCTATAAACTTCCGTCTTAGAACTGCTTTGCTGTGTCCCATAGGTTTTGGATTGTTGTGTTTTCATTGTCATTTCCCTTCAGGTATTTTTATTTCCTCTTTGATTTCTTCAGTAATCTCTTGGTTATTTAGTAACATATTGTTTACCCTACATGTGTTTATGTTTTTATGGTTTTTTCCCTGTAATTCATTTCTAATCTCATAGCGCTGTGGTCAGAAAAGATGCTTGATATGATTTCAATTTTATTAAATTTACTGAGGCTTGAGTTCTGACCCAAGATGTGATCTATCCTGAAGAATGTTCCGTGCGCACTTGAGAAGAATGTGTAATCTGCTGGTTTTGGATGGAATGCCCTATAAATATCAACTAAATCTATCTGGTGTATTGTGTCATTTACTGTGTAATTTAAAGGTTTTGTTTCCTTATTTATTTTCACTTTGGATGATCTGTCCATTGGTGTAAGTGAGGTGTTAATGTCCCCCACTATTGGGCTTCCCTGGTGGCACAGTGGTTGAGAATCCTCCTGGCAATGCAGGGGACACGGGATCGTGCCCCAGTCCAGGAAGATCTCACATGCTGCGGAGCAGCTGGGCCCATAAGCCATGGCCATGGAGCCTGTGCGTCCAGAGCCTGCACTCCACAATGGGAGAGGCCACAACAGTGAGATGCCCGTGTACCAAAAATAATAAAACAAAACAACAACAAAGAAATAAATAAATAAAAATAAAGTCCCCCACTGTTATTGTGTTACTGTCGATTTCCTCTTTTATTGCTGTTAGCAGTTGCCTTATGTATTGAGGTGCTCCTATGTTGAGTGCATATATATATATATATATATATATAATTGTTATATCTTCTTGGATTGATCTCTTGATCATTGTGTAGTGTCCTTCCTTGTCTCTTGTCAAATTCTTTATTTTAAAGTCTATTTTATCTGATATGTGTATTGCTACTCCAGCTTTCTTTTGATTTCCATTTTCATGGAATATCTTTTTCCATCCCCTCACTTTCAGTCTGTATGTGTCCCTAGATCTGAAGTGGGGCTCTTGTAGACAGCATATCGATTGGTCTTGTTTTTGTATCCATTCAGCAATCTGTGTCTTTTGGTTGGAGCATTTAATCCATTCATCTTTAAGGTAATTATTGATATGTATGTTCCTATGACCATTTTCGTAATTGTTTTGGGTTTGTTTTTGTAGGTCCTTTTCTTCTCTTGTGTTTCCCACTTAGAGAAGTTCCTTTAGCATTTGTTGTAGAGCTGATTTGGTGGTGCTGAATTCTCTTAGCTTTGCCTGTCTGTAAAGTTTTTGATTTCTCCATTGAATCTGAATGAGATATTTTCCGGATAGAGTAACCTTGGTTGTAGGTTCTTCTTTTTCATCACTTAAATATATCATGCCACTCCCTTCTGGCTTGTAGTGTTTTGGCTGAGAAATCAGCTGTTAACCTTATGGGAGTTCCCTTGTATGTTATTTGTCATTTTTCCCTTGCTGATTTTAATAATTTTTCTTTGTCTTTATTTTTTGCCAATTTAGTTACTCTGCGTCTCAGTATGTTTCTCCTTGGGTTTATCCTATATGGGACTGTCTATGCTTCCTGGACTTGAGTGGCTATTTCCTTTCCCATGTTAGGGAAGTTTTTGGTTGTTTTTTTGTGGTATGCGTGCCTCTCACTGTTGTGGCCTCTCCCATTACAGAGCACAGGCTCCAGACACGCAGGCT
The DNA here is from genome assembly GCF_026419965.1 of Kogia breviceps. NCBI lineage: Eukaryota > Metazoa > Chordata > Mammalia > Artiodactyla > Physeteridae > Kogia > Kogia breviceps. The sequence goes on from NC_081315.1 coordinate 39,452,016, forward strand.
CAGTGGCCATGGCTCACGAGCCTAACTGCTCCATGGCATGTGGGATCTTCCCAGACTGGGGCACGAACCCATATCCCCTGCATCGGCAGGCAGACTCTCAACCACTGCGCCACCAGGGAAGCCCAGAAGTTTTTGACTATAATCTCTTCAAATATTTTCTTGGGTCCTTTCTCTCTCTCTTTTCCTTCTGGGACCCCTATCATGAAAATGTTTTTGTGTTTAATGTTGTCCCAGAGGTCTCTTAAGCTGTTTTCATTTCTTTTTATTCTTTTTTCTTTATTCTGTTCCACAGCAGTGAATTCCAACATTCTGTCTTCCAGATCATTTATCCGTTCTTCTGCTTCAGTTATTCTGCTATTGATTCCTTCTAGGTAGTTTTCATTTCAGTTATGGTATTGTTCATCTCTGTTTTTTTGTTCTTTAATTCTTCTAGGTCTTTGTTAAACATTTCTTGCATCTTCTCCATCTTTGCATCCATCTTTTTCTGAGGTCCTGGATCATCTTCACTCTCATTATTCTGAATTATTTTTCTGGAAGGTTTCCTATCTCCACTTCATTTAGTTATTTTTCTGGGGTTTTATCTTGTTCCTTCATCTGGTACATAGCCCTCTCCCTTTGCATCCTGTCTATCTTTCTGTGAATGTGGTTTATGTTCCAAGGCTGCAGGATTGTAGTACTTCTTGCTTCTGCTGTCTGCCCTCTGGTGGATGAGGCTATCTAAGAGGCTTGTGCAAGTTTCCTGATGGGAGGGACTGGCGTGGGTAGAGCTGACCTTTGCTCTTGTGGGCAGAGCTCAGTAAAACTTTTATCTTCTTATCTGCTGATGGGTGGGGCTTGGTTCTCTCCCTGTTGGTTGTTTGGCCTTAGGCAATGCAACACTGGAGCCTACCTGAGCTCTTTTGTGGGGCTATTGGTGGACTGTGAGAGGACTCATGCCAAGGAGTATTTTGCAGAACTTCTGCTGCCAGTGTCCTTGCCCCCACAGTGAGCCACAGCCACCCCCCACCTCTGCAGGAGATCCTCCAACACTAGCAGGTAAGTTTGGTTCAGTCTCCCCTGTTGTCACTGCTCCTTCCTCTGGGTCCTGAAGCACACACTACTTTGTGTGTGCCCTCCAAGAGTGGAGTCTCTGTTTCCCCCAGTCCTGTCAAAGTCCTACAATCAAATCCCACTAGACTTTAAAGTCTGATTCTGTAGGTATTCCTCCTCCCGTTGCCAGACCTCCAGGTTGGGAAGCCTGGCATGGGGTTCAGAACCTTCACTCCAGTGGGTGGACTTCTGTGGTATAAGTGTTCTCTAGTCTGTGAGTCACCCACCCACCAGTTATAGGATTTGATTTTGCTGTGATTGTGCCCCTCCTTCCATCTTATTGTGGCTTCTCCTTTGTCTTTGGATGTGGGGTATCTTTTTTGGTGAGTTCCATTGTCTTCGTGTTGATGATTGTCCAGCGGCTAGTTGTGATTCTGGTGTTCTCACAAGAGGGAGTGAGAGCACATCCTTCTACTCTGCCATCTTGGTTCCTAATCTCAGTGCATACATTTTTATACCTCCACAAAATGAAGGCAGGGCTCGTCATTTTCTCAAAGTGATTCTATTTTAATTATTCAAGGCATTGATTACATTTCACTTCCTTGATTCATTCTTCTTACACATTTTAAAAGACATTAGACATATTTTTTTCTTTATGTTCACATCTTCATTCCAACATAGCTTTTCTCTAAATATGCACAGTTAATAAGAAAAATTGTAAAAATTATAATTATCATTATAAATAATATTTATTCCTATGAATTCTCATGCATTTATATAGAACATGTACGAGGTTTTTGAAAGGTGTCATTTTTAAATTATATTTTTAAAATGTGGAGTCTAAGCTTACATCCATTTACTTCCTCACAGCTCTTAATAATGTCTCATACATATGGTATTACTATTGAAATAGTAAACTAGTATTAAGAACAAACACAGGTAAGGTGTTCACTGTAAATAGTAAAACATTTCTGCCACTATTTTTTTTTAAACTGGTAAATTCATTTCTAGAGAAATAATTGTTGCCTGAGGTATTTAGCTTAAGACTATGCTGTTTTGATATTTTACAAACTGAACGTGATTTTAACAACAGCAATACCACACAAAATTACAAATATATTATTCAGAATTATATTACTGAAATGACAGAAGCCCAATTCAAAGCATCTTAGGAGGTAATGGGAATTTATTTGAAGAATACTGGATTAACTTATATAACCACAAGTAAGGCAGTGTTGAGCTTGTATCTAAAAGGCCACTACATTTTTTTGTTTTTATCTAGAACTAAAGGAAATAGTTCAATCACTGAAAAGTGAAATTCAGAAGCTGACAGTGGTCATGTTTCTGACCAAAAGAGGAAGCAGAGCTGGGATAATTCTTTTGGCTTCTTTGACCCACTATTTTTTGGTGTTCCTCATTGCTCTCCTGGTTACTTTTCTTTTCTTATCTTTTTAATTTTGGGGGGAGTATAGTTGATTTACAATGCTGTGTTAATTTCAGGTGTACAGCAAAGTGAATCAGTTGTACATATATCCACTCATTTTTAGATTCTTTTCCCATATAGGCCATTACAGAGTATTGAGTAGAGTTCCCTGTGCTATACAGTAAGTCCTTATTAACTAATCAATTTTATATATAGTACAGTAGTATGTATATGTCAATCCTAATCTCCCAATTTATCCCTCCCTCCCTTACCCCCTAGTAATCATAAGTATGTTTTCTACATCTGTCACTTTATTTCTGTTTTGTAGATACGTTCATTTGTACCCTTTTTTTAGATTCCACATATAAGTGATATCATATTACATTTGTCTTTCTCTGTCTGACTTAACTTCACTCAGTATGATAATCTCTAGGTCCATCCATGTTGCTGCAAACGCAATTATTTCATCCTTTTTTATGGCTGAGTAATATTCCATTGTGTGTGTGTGTGTGTGTGTGTGTGTGTGTGTGTGTGTGTGTGTGTATATATATATATATATATATATATACACCACATCTTCTTTATCCATTCCTCTGTTGATGGACATTTAGTTTGCTTCCATGTCCCAGATATTGTAAATAGTGCTGCAATGAACATTGGGGTACATTATCTTTTTGAATTATGGTTTTCTCTTACTATATTTCCAGGAATAGGATTGCTGAATCATATGGTAGCTCTATTTTTAGCTTTTTAAGGAACCTCCATACTGTTCTCCATAGTGGTTGTACCAATTTACATTCTCACCAACAGTATAGTGTTAACAAATGAAATTAGAACACTCCTTAACACCATACACAAAAATAAACTCAAAAGGGATTAAAGACCTAAATGAAGGCCAGGCACTATAAAACTCTTAGAGGAAACCATAGGCAGAACATTTTTTGACATAAATCGCCGCAAGATCTTTTTCGATCCACCTCATAGAATAATAAAAATGAAACCAAAAATAAACCCATGGGACCTAATTAAACTTAAAAGCATTTGCACAGCAAAGGAAACCATAAACAAATGAAAAGACAACCCTCAGAATGGGAGAAAATATTTGCAAATGAAGCAACCAACAAGGGGTTAATCTCCAAAATATACAAACAGTTCAAGCAGCTCAATATCAAAATAAACAACAACAACTCAATCAAAAAACGGGTGAAAGGTCTAAATAGATATTTCTCCAAAGATGACATACAGATGGCTAAAAAGTATATAAAAAGAAGTTCAACATCACTAATTATGAGAGAAATGTAAATTAAAACTACAATGAGGTATCACCTCACACCAGTCAGAATGGCCATCATCAAAAAACTTACAAACAATAAATCCTGGAGAGGGTATGGAGAAAAGGGAAGTCTCCTATACTGGCTACTTTTCTAAGCCACCCAGTTAACTCATTTCCTCAATGTAGATGTCAAATTTTTATTTCATGAATTTTAAAAAAAATTGTATTTAATTTTCCACAGTTTTCCTAGGAGAAATCATCTCTCATATGGCTTCAATTATCATCCATACCCAGATAAGTCATATTTCTCTCTCCATCCCGGGATGTTACACAGAGTTCCAAACATCAATATTCAGCTATTTAATTGACACTGTGAATTATATATATCAAAGCCAACTCAATATCAATATAAGACATTATTTTTTCCTAGTCCAGCATACCAAAATACACAAAAAAGAAAAGTTACTGGCTATCTTCAATGATCTTCAGGTCATTAAATGGATTTGTCATCCATATGATGAAACTGTTGGAGTCAGTGAGTTATATCTGACCCTTCAATTTCCCTTACCTGAGCCCAACATACATACCTCTACAGTCACACAATTAAATCCAAACATCTAATCCATTACCAAGTATTGTTGAATGCCTCCTGAAAAATGTGTGCAATTCCTCCATTTGCTCTATCTCCACCACCACTACCTTAGTCCATCCATCTTACATCAGTTCTCAATTAGGTTACTCAAGTAGATTACTAAACATTTTATATTTATTCACATATTCTCTTCCAAATAGTTCTCAAGGCAGTTTCTGTGATTTGCTAAAATACAGATATTTTCATGTGAAACACATTCTTTGGATCTTTGTTGAAAATGCTTGAATATTTCTTTCACTGTATCTCTTAATATAAAGAGAAAACCCTTAATGTGACCTCTAAAACCATCACTAGTTAGTCTCTATTTACCTCTCCAAATTTCCCTGACACCATGTCCTGTTTATGCTTTTCTCTATACAACCTGTGTTTAATTCACTCATATAAATCATAGTCACCCCCACTATCATCTCTTGTCGGTCCCTCTCTGTGGAATGCTATTTTCTCCCTTTAATTCTTGGTTAATTCTTATATCTTTAAGGTCTCAGCTCAAATTTGAGATCCTCATAAAGTTTTTCCATCCTGGTTAGGTCAAACTTTCTGTTACCATTGGCACCATTTACCACTTTGTCACCGTTCTTATTATGGTGAAATGTTGTACATATTTCTGTTATTACTTAAATATTATATCTCTTCAATCACTGGAGTGTGAGTTTCATAAGACAGCAAACATATTCAGCTTTATTATTTTATTCCCAGCTCCCAGGAAAGTGCTCAGAACTATTTTGTGCTCAGCTAACATTAAATAACCAAAGGTAGAATGAATATCTACATTCAGCTATAAGAAAAAAGTAATTGTTTCAAGAGCAAATTATGTCTCCTTTAAGAGAAATTAGCTACTAATCATAGTAGTAGATGATTCATTTAAACACACTTGTTCAATTAACAAACAACCTCTTTTAAAACAATAATCAAACTAGAACTTAAATATTTAAAATAGTGCCCCCCCCCAAAAAAAAATGGGGTTTCCCTGGTGGCGCAGTGGTTGAGAGTCCGCCTGCCAACTCAGGGGACACGGGTTCGTGCCCCAGTCCGGGAAGATCCCACATGCCACGGAGTGGCTGGGCCCGTGAGCCATGGCCGCTGAGCCTGCGGTTCCGGAACCTGTGCTCCGCAACGGGAGAGGCCACAACAGTGAGAAGTCCACGTACCGCAAAAAAAAAATAAATTAAAAAATAAAATAATAAAATAGTCCCACTTTTACCAGAAATAGTGATATGTTATAGTATACTTTATATATTATATTACCAGAATATTTTCAAGTTTTTTCAATTTTATCAGTTTTATTGAGCTCTAATTTTTATGCAATAAGATACTCATATTTAGGTGTAGATACACTTTTTTTAAGTTGAAGGAGATCTGACAAAATCTTGTAAGCACCACAGCAATCAAAATATAAAATATTTCCATCTGCCCAGGAAGTTCCCATATTGTTGTTTATGGACTGTCTCCACCCCACCCACCCACACATACATCAGACAACCACTAATCTAATTTATATCACCACAGTTGGTTGCTTCTTCTAAGTATAAATGTACATGGAATCAAACTTCGCATTTTTGTGGCTGGCTTTTCTCAATATACTGTTTTTTTGAATTTTGTCTGTTGTAGCATATGTCATTATTTTGCTACTTTTATTAACAAAGTTAGTATGAATAATCTTGTACAAGTCTTTTTGTGGATGTATGCATTGATAGCTCTTAGATGAACAGGTAGCATTGAAATTGCCAATTTCCAAAGTAGTTGGAAATTGTAGTAGTACCATTTCACCATGCCATCAGCAGTACACAAGAAAAGAGGTTCAAACAATATAGTTACATTTTTGGAAGGGCTCCCACTGGCCACATCTGGAGTAAATTGTACAATAAAGCTATGAGAGGAATAAATGATAGTTTATTTAAAAAAATAGGAATCCTGAAATCCATACTGATATAAATAAATAATTAAATCGGGGAGATGAGAAATTTCCTTCTTACAGTAGAACACTAATTAAAAAATGTAGAAGGAAGGAATTAGAAAAATCATCATTTAGTCACCATGAGAGTAATAATTTATTGAAATAAAAAATATCAATGGATGTTAATGAAATGAAAGAAAGTTTATTGAGGGATAGGATTTTTACATAATCTCAAACTATCACTCCACAAAAAACATTTAGTAAAAATGAAAACCTTATGACTTTACAATGGAGAAATCTGGTAGATTACACCTTAATCAAGTGATCTAGTATCACCAATAATAATAGGACATGTTGATATTGGATGCCCCATAAGATGATATACACTGAAGAACACAACATACTTTCTGTAGCATTTCTGCTAAAAATGAATATTACTAACACAATCATGAAGAAATATTAGACAAAATCTAATTGAAGGGTATTCTACAAAATAATTAGTCTGTGGTCTTTAAGGATTTCACAGTTAAACAAGAGAAAGAATCATCTGAGAAAATGTTTCCTACTGAAGGAAACTAAAAGATATCATAATGAAATGCAAATAAAATAAAATAAAATGTTACTGGATTCTGGACAGGAATCTTTTTCTTTGATAACAAAAGAAGAAAACGTGGTGAAATTATAGTACCTAATCTAAAGTTGCAGTAATAAGAGTAGCCTATTGGCATAAGAATAAACAAACATATCCATGGAACAGAACAGAGCCCAAAGGAAATGTGGTGACTTTATGATGAAATGACAATTTTTCAAGAAAAAAATCTGCTGAAACAAGTGGATACAATTTGGATATCCAAAACAAAAACAACTCCTTGACTTCCACCTCATAGCTTTCACCAAAATTAATTTATGTATTAGATCTGTGAATAAAACCTAAAGCTGTTAAGTTTCTAAAAGAAAACAAAGGAGAAAATCTTTACAACTTTGAAATAAGCAATGATTTCCTAGAAAAAACACTGAGCACTTCCTTACTTTGGGGCACAGCAAGATATCCCAAGCTTGTTTTCTCTTCTTGTCCCAGTCTGGGATCAGCTATTTCTCCTGGTATCTCAGTTTCCATTTAGTGGAGAATGGTACATAGAAACTAAAATCTAAGTACTAGTTGTGCTCCTTGCTATAAGGTCCTCTCAACAGAGAGAATTAGAAAATATATGTCTGTATATTTATATCTATACATTTATATGTATAGTAAAAAAAAAATATTTCTCATTTATAGCTCCAATTCTAAGCCAACACTACAGTGTTCATTTATTCTTGTATTTTCCTTATTGGTATCTTATCTGAAAGTAAAAAAATATGGTTCCCATTATCGTCGTTATATTTTCTGACTTGGTCACAGACACATACCCATATACACAATACATCCAGTCACACGAAACTACCAATCCCCTCCTTGGCCCCAAAACACCTAAACGGGCTTTGCTGACTTTGACTGCCATCTTCTGCCAGGCCCTGTCAGTCCTGCCATTTCCAACAGCCAACTTTATAGTACTCCTCCACAGATGTTGCTAGCACTGGTATCTTCTCAAGAGAAGAAAAGAGAGAGGAAGAGAAGGCAATAGAAAAACAAACGAATATTTTTTAAGCAATGGGGAAGTGAAGGGAAACAAATTCCTTACTGTTCTTTTGTCTACTTGTTTTGTCAGTTACTGAGAGAGCTCTGTTTAAATCAACTACTATTATGAATTTATCTATTCTCCTTTCAGTGCTGTTAATTTATGTTTTGTGTACATTGGCATTCTAATGTTAGGGACAAACACCCATAAAACTATCAGAACTTCCCCTTTTATCATAATGAATTGTCCATCTTTAACTTTGATAACACTCCCTATGTCTACTTTAACTATAATATAATACATATTAGCTTTCCTATAGTATTTTTTATCCATCCCTTTGCTTTCAACTTATCTGTGCATTCTTTTGTTTTTCATTATTTATCATTTTCAAATTTTTAAAATTAACTTTTAGCTTTTGCTGTTTGTTTTTTTATTTTAATAGATTTACTCTATTTAGATTGACTATTATGACTTCATGTAATAGGTACACAACAGTATAATTTCATTTTCAGCCTTTCCTTTTTTTCTAATGGAGTCATATATTTTATTTCTACCTATTTTATGAATACATTAATATAATTTATTCTTTGTCTCTTATAGAAATAAGAGATAAAAAGTAAAGCTCATTTTGTGTTTTTTTTTTTAAATATTGTTCACAGAGTAAACTTTCTGGTGCTTTTCATTTTTCTTGAAAATCTGTTTTTCATTTGTTATAATTTACCTTTAGACTGAAGAACTTCCTTAATCATTTCTTATCATACAGGTCAATTGGTAACACATTTCCTCACATTTAATTTTTCTGAAAATATATTTATTTTATTCTCAATTTTGAAGGATAAATTTATGGAATATGGAATCTATCATGACTGTTTTTTTGTTTCAGTACTTTGACGATGTCATTGTATGGTCTTTTTTTAATTTTTTTTTTTTTTGCGGTACGCAGGCCTCTCACTGTTGTGGCCTCTCCCATTGAGGAGCACAGGCTCCGGACGCGCAGGCTCAGCGGCCATGGCTCACGGGCCCAGCCGCTCTGCGGAATGTGGGATCTTCCTGGACAGGGGCACGAGCCCGTGTCCCCTGCATCGGCAGGCGGACTCTCAACCACTGCGCCACCAGGGAAGCCCTATTGTATGGTCTTTTGAGCTTCATCATTTCTGATGAGAAATTAGCTAGTGAATACATATTCCCATTTGTGTAATATTTTTTTCTGATTTAAAATTTTTTTCTCTTTGTGGTTTATAACAATATAACTATAATGTACACTGTTGTGATTTTATTTGTATTTTTTTAACTTGGTATTATACTTCTTGGATCTGTGATATTATATTTTTGACCACCTTTGGGAAATTTAAAGGCATCATTTTGTTCTAGTTTTTTTTTTTTTTTTTTTTTTTTTTTTTCCTCTGCCCCATAATATCTGCTCTCTTCCTGGAACTCTAATTATGCATATGTAAGAATGCCTGGGGCTTCCCTGGTGGCGCAGTGGTTGAGTCCACCTGCCGATTCAGGGGACGCGGGTTCGTGCCCTGGTCCGGGAAAATCCCACAAGCCGTGGAGCAGCTAGGCCCTTGAGCCATGGCTGCTGAGCCTGCGCGTCGGGAGCCTGTGCTCTGCAAAGGAAGAAGCCACAACAACAGTGAGAGGCCCACGTACCACAAAAAAAGAAAAAAAAAAAAAAAAAAAAAAGAATGCCTGATATTGTTCTATGGGTTATTAAGGTGCTGTTCACATTATTTTTTCTGTTCTTCAGTGTGATAATTTATGTTAATCTGTGTCCAAGTTCACAAATATTTTTTCTCTATATAGTCTCAAATATTTGATTAAGCTTATCAATTGATTTTTTTCTTAAATTTCAGATAATGTAACATTTCACTCTAGAACTTGTGTTCTTTTTAACAGTTCCATTTCTCTGCTCACATTCCCTATACATTACCTCATTAATGGATGTTTAAAGTCTTTGTATGCCAATTCTAACAGGCAGGCCATATTGGGATCTTGATTAAAGGTATTTTCCTGCTTCTTTACATGTATAATAATTTATAACTACATGCTGGACATTGTGTGACACATTGGGTGGAGCCAGGATTATATGACCTCCCTTTAAAGGATACTGAATTATTTTTGAGTAACCAGTTATCTTTCTGGTAGATTCTTTCAATCTTTCCAGGTTTCTTTTATTTTTAAATTTATTTTCTTTCTCTTAAAGTATGGTCTTTCTGGAATCTCAGCTAAACACCTGGAATACACAATAAGATCACTCTACAGTGGCTTGTTGAGAAATGCAACATTTCTCAACATTGTGCAAATTTGTGTGTCTCCATTTACCTCTCAGCTTTGTAGTAACTGCTCTGCGATAAGCCCTGCCAATTCTGTGCTTATATATTCCAAACTTTTGCCAAAAAAATTGCAGTGTACCTCACACAGTATATGGGGTTTTCTGCTTCAGAGTTCCCTTCTCTACAGTACACTGTCCCACAAGTTCCAACCATTTTAACAGTCTGTAACATCCATCTCTGCCTCCTCATCTCAAAATACTACCATGCTGTGCTCTTATTTTATCTTCATGTACTCTGGTCTAGAATGTGTCTCCGATGAGAGAGTAGAGTCTAGCATCCAGCTGTCTCCTCAAGAATACAGTTTTTACTGCCTATTTGCTAATGTCTAAAAACAGTTGACTCATTTTTTGCCTAGCTTTATAGTTGCATCAGAAGGGCATTTCTGGTACCAGTTACTCCACCATGGTCACAAGCAGACCAATTTTATTTACTTTATGGTAAAAAGATTATAAGAGTGAAGGGATTATTTTTCTCCCATTTAAAACCCTAAATAAGAAATAAATATAAGTGTAATTTCATAATATTTAGAAATTCATTTTGTCCATTTGCTCTCCATTTCCCTCAATTTCTATGAAAATTTTCAGAAGGAAAGCATATAAATGATCATAAAAATATTAGTATGCCAATTCATTAATTGCTAATATTTTGCCATTTTTGCCTCTGTCTTTCTGGATGAAGATATAGACAGAAATGTATGTATGTATCTGCTGAGCCCTTTGACAGTATTTAAAACCACAATCCCCCTCTCTATCAAAACTGAAAATGCACATATACAGACATACATAATATTGCCTAAAATTTTTAAAAATAGACCACTTGGATTCTATTTTAACCATACTTTATTTAAGCAAATCTCAGGCAATTTGACCCAAATCCCTCTTTTTCTGAATTCATATTATGTGAAAATAAAACTTTTAAAAACACTTTTGGACAAAAAAAATGTTAATCATTCTATGAGGTGTAGTCTATCTGCAGATTACGCCCACTGTTAAAAAAAGTTTTTCCCTGACTTGAACTGAAATTAATCTCTCTATATGTTCCATTCTCTATATGTCCATTTTTTTATATGTCCATTTTTGAGGTCTTAATAAACAATACCTAATTGCTCATGCATAGAATAACCTTTCAAATACTTCAATATCTCCAGGAAGCTTCATCATTAGTGATTTACCCATTACTCACATAATAGTGTTCTAGTTTACCTCTTTGTTTTATTTTTCAGTTTGTGTTTAAATTCTAATAAATGGAGTCTCCAAAACTGATTTCAAAAATCTAATAACTTATCATAAGTACACTCCTGTGTTCTGGAAATACTGATTAATTTTGCTTGGCTGGGAATATATCCTCTATGAAGGGGAATAGTAAGAAACGAATCTAGAAATGACATTGAGGTAAGATCCTGGGGGGGACTTTCATGCTTTTCAAGTTATTATTTTCTTCTGTCTAATAAGAAACCACTTTTGCTTTAAACAGGATTTTCTTATGATTACAGGTACACTCTGGAATAATTACTTTGACAGTGGCAAGTAATTTGTATTAGAAAGTTTAGAGAAGGCACTTAAAAAATGCTGAGTGAAGAAAGGTAGGCAGAAGTTCAATCAAGAGGCTCACGTAATTATATTAGTGAAAAACAGTAAGGTTCTGAACTACATTGATGGTAATGGAAATATAAATTATATACCAATGGAGATTTCAAAGAGGAAAAACCAACAAGAGGGAATTACTTGATTGAGAATAAAAAATGAAATAAAATAAAAAATGATTTTGTATTTTGAGTGCTTTTTTCATACCACTAACAGAAAAGTCAGAACAGGACTGGGTATAGGGGAAAAGATGATGATGGTAATCATAATAACAACCACATCATCACTAATATGCCTCAGGTACAGTTCCAAGTGCTTTATAAATATTAACTCACATAAATTTCACATTTTTCCATGAGGTAAGTACTATTATTATATCTACTTTATAGACGAGGAAACTGAAACACATGATTAAGAAATTTTCTGAAGTTCATCCAGGCACTAGATCATCAAGCAGAGTTTTAAACCCATACATATAAATACAAAAGTCTGTATTTTTAAATAAATTATTTTATTTATTCATTTTTGGTTGTGTTTGGTCTTCATTGCTGCACGTGGGCTTTCGCTAGTTGAGGCGAGCAGGGGCTCCTCTTCCTTGCGGTGCTCGGGCTTCTTGTCGATGTGGCTTCTCTTGTTGCAGAGCATGAGCTCTATGTGCATGGGCTTCAGTAGTTGTGAAACGCGGGCTCAGTAGTTGTGGCACACGGGCTTAGTTGTTCCGCAGCATGGGGATCTTCCCAGACCAGGGCTGGCACCTGTGTCCCCTGCATTAGCAGGGGGATTCTTAACCACTGCACTGCCAGGGAAGTCCAAAAGTCTGTATTTTTAACCCACTCTACCATGCTGTCTTCATATGACTAGCTGAATTTATTGGTCAAATAGTTCTCAGAAAAAAATTAATTTTAAAGACTATATTTAAAGCTTCTTATAAAATCACTATAGCCAGATTATAGAATTATATTTAGGTGCAGTGTATATTTAGATATATATTTACTGTATATTAGGATGCCTGGTATACCTTTGGCTCAGATATAAGTCTCTTTAAACAAGGTCAATAGGTGGACATAAGCCTCTTTGATGGTGTGAGTCAAATAGCATAATTGAATTATGTGAGAAAACATAAAACTTTCCTCATTCCAAGAAAATCAGTGAATTATTTCTTCTGTTTTCTTTACTCTTATCCACAAAATATCAGTCCTATTTATTAGGTATATTGTTCATTTCCTTTTTTGTCATGAAGTAACATAAAAATATTAATGCCAAATATGATTAATACTTCCCAACAGCCTGAGCTACTGAAGTGAGAGAACTCTTGGTGGAATGAGAGAAAATCACAGGAAATATGTCCAAGAACAGAAGAATAATTCATTGGCTATAATCAATGTTAATTCAGTAATATGTTGGTCTCATATTTTGTTTTAGATCTGTCAGCCCCAAACTTCTATGAAGTACAGAATATTTTATGAGTTAAGAAACAAATAATTACATGTTTGAATGAATAAGCTAACTATAAATCAAACCACTCATTTTTGAATTGAAGAGAAGATGAGAGAGGAAAGGATTAAATAATGTTAATAATTCCCTCTAAGTGTATAGATGGATGATCAAAATTAATCTATACATTGCCTAATTAGCTATATTTCAACCTTCAAATCATTTTCTCAGTGGTATGTTTTAAGTGCATTACACTTAATATATCATTTTATATCTAATACCAATAATAACAAATGAGGTATGAACTATTAGCAGTTTGTCATTGACACATGACATAAGTGAAATGATTTCATCCAGGTGAGAACCAATAGTGAGCTAGTAATGTAACGTAGTCACTAATTCTTTTTCTTTAAACTCTCTCTCCACTGGTTCATTACATATATATGCTCAATAACTTTTTTCTTCTTAAAACATGTATACATATAAGGATGCACTGATGCCCACACACCTGTCATGTGTAAATGCACAGGTCCACACCTAATATAATTTTGATTTCCTTTACAGCCAACCGTCTGGAATCTGTTGTCTAATCTTTATTTTATCTAGTCCCTCATCTCTACTCATACCTCAATCCACTCCTATCAGGCTACTATACAGTAGTGTGCTGAAGCTGGCTCATATCAGTGCTCCAGAGACAGTTCTTAAATTTTCAGAAATATTTTGAGCTAAGCACAGCATTATTAACATTTGCTTGTGGTAGAGGTTAGCCATACCTCTATTAAAAACCTTGATTTATAATTAGATACAACACTTCGTAGGACCACTGAGAACAATGATATAAGACCCTTAACTTCTAGTATCCCTAACTAGACTACAAGTTTTCTTACCACAAGGATTATTTCTATCTTGTTCACCATTGTATTCCCAGTGCTTGACTTATAGTTTTTCAAAAATATTTAACATGTAATGTAAATGAAAAGAGTGAAGCATGCAATAGACAGGACTCCAAATAGAAGTGAAGTTAAAAAGAAAAAATAGGGAAAAAAAGTTGTTTCCTTTTTGTAAAATTTTGATCAGTTTTTCTCTCATAATAATTGCTGCAGCCATAATTCATGTCAAACATTTTTCCTAAGACCACAAACCTCAGGGTTTCACATGATTTTTTTTTCTGTACTTTATATTTGGGACAAAAAGTCTATTAAAGTTTAGCATGATGAGAAATATAATCTCAGTTAATATTTGAAGCTTAGCTCTTTTTTTAACAATTGAAGAAAAGAAAAATTACTTGTACTCCAAATGTAGGCGATTTCTAAACTGAGATAAGCATGTGGGATGAGAGCCAGAAACATTAAGCAATAGTACATAGCATCTAGCAATTTGAAGGGTAAAGTGTCCCACTGAAAGCACCCAAGTTCTTAAGAATGAAGTAAGAATGTTATAATTACATTATATACATCAATTTCAAAAACTCACAGTAAATAAACAGAAAGTACAGGCATACCTGGGAAAGATTGCAGGTTTATTTCCAGACCACTGCAATAAAGCCAATATTGTGATAAAGTGAGTCAGATGAATTTTTTCTTTTCCCAGTGCATATAAAATTTATGTTTATATTATATTGTAGTCTAGTAAGTGTGCAACAGCATTATGTCTAAAAATAATGTTCATACCTTAGTTTAAAAATGCTTTATTGCTAAAAAATGCTAATCATCATCTGAGCCTCCAGCAAGTTGTAATCTTTTTGCTGGTGGAGGGTCCTGCCTCAATGTTGATGGCTGCTAGTTGCTGAAGGTTGGGGTGACTGTGGCAATTTCCTAAAATAAGACAACAATGAAGTTTGCCACATTGATTAACTCTTCCTTTCATGAAGGATTTCTCTGTAACATGCAATGCTATTTGATAGTATTTTACATACAGTAGAACTTTCAAAATTGGAGTCAATTCTCTCAAACTCTGCTGCTGCTTTATCAACTAGGTTTATGTAATACTTTAAATCTTTTGTTGTCATTTCAACAATCTTCACAGCACCTTCACCAAGAGTAGATTCCATCTCAAGAAATCACTTTATTTCCTTATCCATGAGAAGCAATTCTTCATCTGTTAAAGTTTTATCATGAGACTACAGCACTCCTGTCACACCTTCAGTCTCCACTTCTAATTCTAGTTTTCTTGTTATTTTCACCACACCTGCAGTTACTTCCTCCACTGAAGTCCTGAACCCCTAACCCCTCTATAAGAGTTAAAGTCAACTTCTTCCAAACTCCTGCTAATGTTGATATTTGACCTCTTCCCATGAATTATGAATGTGCTGAATGGCACCTAAAATGGTAAACCCTTTCCAGAAGGTTTTTAAATAGACTTCACTCACACCCACTAGAGGAATCACTATTGATGGCAGTTATAGCCTTACAGAATATATTTCTTAAAATAGTAAGACTTGAAAGTTAAAATTACTCCTTGATTCATGGGCTGCAAAATAGATGTTGTGTTAGTAGGCACACAGCATTTTTTAAGTGCCTTCTCTAAACTTTCTAATCCAAATTACTTATGACTGTCAAAGTAATTATTCCAAAGTATATCTGTAATCATAAGAAAATCCTGTTTAAAGCAAAAACAGTTTCTTATTCGACACAGCAAGCATCATACTCAATGGTGAAAAATTGTAAGGTATCTAAGTTTTTGTTAAAAAGTGACAAAGGCAGGTGTTGCTGTTTTTAATCTTCTTCTTGCCTTGAACATGGGCATGAGATTAAACCTATAGTAGACATGTTGAAAACATAAGGGAAAGTAATAGTAACCAAATTTATTTAAAGTAAATATTAAATAATAGCAGATTTTAAGCAAAATAATGAAATATGAAGATATCTAAATCATTTATATGAAAATATTTATTGGCAAGTAAATGATCAGAGTATATGGCAAAAGTTTTAAATGGTATACAAACTATTCAAAAAGATGGTAACATTTTGTAAATATATGAAAATGAAAGAGGAAAGTGTAAAGAGTCTGGGTATTCTCTGGCAGTGGAATAAAAGAGGTGGGGTGATAGAATTTGTCTATACCAGATGCAGCCAACAATGGGGTTGTATTCTCAGTTATAGTACTTAGAACAGTAATAAAGCCAATGAAAAACTAATTAGTGATTTATTATTAATATGTACCAGTTGGCTTTTCTGTTTGTTTGCAGAAATAATATCTTCTAAGGACAGAAAACTTGGAAAATAAGAATATAATCAAGAAAAACATCTTTGATACTTATTTCACCAATTTTTTCCATTTTGTTACACTACTCAAAATCAAGTGGCTTAAAACAACAATTTGTCATTATTTGATTTCAATATTATGTGGGTCAAGAATCTGGGTGGGGTCAAGGGGCTTATCTCAACTTCTCAACATCTGCTGTCTCTGCTGGGGTGATTTGAATGGCTGGGGCTGGAACAGCTAGAGTTGGTGGAGCTTATCTGTCCAGATAAACTCTGTCTCTGTCTCTCTCCTTACTTCCCCCAAGGCCTCTCGATGTGACTACCTTGAGCTTTCACATTGCTTGCACACAGAATGGTCTGACTTCTCCAATGAAGGTCAGTACTCCAAGAAAAAGGAAGTGGAAACCGCCAAGTCTCTTAAAGGCTAGGTCCCAAACTGGCAAGCATTGGTTCTGTCATGCTCCAAGCCTAGATTCAAGGGGATGGAATATAGTCCCCATTTTTCAAAGGGAGGAATGTCAAAGAATTTGTGGCCATTTTTAATCACGATATTTACGTATGGATTTGTGTACATGATTAACTGGTCAGATAACTTTCAATTAAAATGAAACAATATAGCTTAAGAAAAAAATTGAAATAAAAAATGAAACAATATACAATAAACTGTCAGATTGATAGACAAGACTAAGAAGAGTGGGTAAATATACTGACTACTTAAAAAAATCCAGTTAGTTTCCAAGAGAGGCTAGACACAGGGTTCAAACTATGTTATCTCTCTCTTGCTTTCACTCTCTCTTTCACTTGCTCAGATGTCCATGGAATAACCTGAGTGGACAGACTTTATAGGACTGTCATAGAACAGTACCTATAACAATATTGTAGCATGGAAAAAGGAGCCTGGTTAGCCAGCCTGAGCCACATAACCACCCCTGTGGCTGGAGAGATAAGGCCATGTAATTCTTTAGGTAAGAGAAGATGCATTAGACATTACTTACTACAAAACAGAACTACCATATGACCCAGCAATCCCACTACTGGGCATATACCATGAGAAAAACATAATTCAAAAAGAGTCATGTACCACAATGTTCATTGCAGCTCTATTTACAATAGCCAGGACATGGAAACAACCTAAGTGTCCATCCGACAGATGAATGGATAAAGAAGATGTGGCACATATATACAATGGAATATTAGTCATAAAAAGAAATGAAACTGAGTTATTTGTAGTGAGGTGGATGGACCTAGAGTCTGTCATACAGAGTAAAGTAAGTCAGAGAGAGAAAAACAAATACCATATGCTAACACATATATATGGAATCTTAAAAAAAAAAATGGTCTTGAAGAACCTAGGGGCAGGACAAGAATAAAGACGTAGACACAGAGAATGGACTTGATGACACGGGGAGGGGGAAAGGTAAGGTGGAACGAAGTGACAGAGTGACATGGACATATATACACTACCAAATGTAAAATAGAAAGCTAGTGGGAAGCAGCTGCATAGCACAGGGCGATCAGCTCGGTGTTCTGTGACCACCTAGAGGGGTGGGATAGGGAGAATGGGAGGGAGATGCAAGAGGCAGGAGATATGGGGATATATGTATATGTATAGCTGATTCACTTTGTTGTAAAGCAGAAACTAACACTCCATTGTGAAGCAATTATACACCAATAAACATTTTTTAAAAATTGTGTCCACTAACTTTAAAAGGGATATAGGTAAAGATAGTGTAATAAAATTATCAATAATTTAAGGATATGTTCATCATCTACATGTGTTTTCTGTTTGAATTATTTGTGTTCTGATTTAATACCTGCTATTAAGTAGAATTATAGGGTTTTTTTAATACAAAAAATTAACAGTACTTATTGCAGTTTAAATAACAGTAACTGTGACTTGAATATATGTCAGGAAAATATATCTCAAGGTTCTATATAAAATAATGATTTTTTAAATGCCATTATAGTTTGTTAACTATGCACAAAGGATTAAATTATAAAGATAGATAATAGCAGAGTACAAGATATATATCTCCCCATCTGAACATTAGCTCAGGAGGCTGGACCAACTACTGAATTTTCTCTATGTCAGATTTGAAATAGTCTCAGGAAAAGTTTAAAATCACTCCCTGTCTATCATTATCTGTCAGCACCAACATCAAGCCCAGGAAGGATAATTGTTAAAATAGGTGTCTTCTAACAGAAAGATACTTGCTGGGATACAGTTTATTCTCAATATTTCCCATGGATGGATAACTGTAGAGTCCAAGGGTAGAGCAAGCTTCTGAGACCAGTCCAACCAGCATTTGTCCTATATTCACTGTTTTTTACATCAAGGGGGCCTATATGCTGGAGGATTTCCAGAAATGTCTTTCAAATGAAGGGAGGTCAGGAAATAAAATGGAGCATTCCTGAGTTTGTCCCCATAATCTCTATATATGAGTTTCCATTTTAAGAATGACAGCTTTGATTGAAGTCAAATTTAGGAATACTAGTGAGGGTCAAAAATCGAGCTTGTATGGACTATACGCTGTTAGGATATTGTTCAGAAGAAGATGACTGAATTGTTAGAATAAACAGGAGTAAAAGTGCAGTTCTAGGTGTGGAAGGTAAAAAATTGCAACTGATAGAATGTGATATATATATATATATATATATATATGCCATTACCCGATTGAAAACAATCTTTGTCATTTAAATGAATACTTTTCAAACTGTGCTACCAGAGTCCAGTCCAGAGCTTTCCAGATGTTGAGAAGAGTCAAGCAAGAGGATGCTAAGTGATTGGGATTTCTCACATATGATCCAAAGCTCACAGCAAATCTATCTGGATCATAATAATTTTGTTTTTATTAATGTACGAGATTGGATTTTCACAAAGATTTTATTTGAAGGGAAGAGTCCATTGCTATAAAGATATAGAAACTACTGAGCTAGACTTGTTGCCTCTTCAAATATTAATATGCATTTAGTCATTAAATTTCATGCCATTGTAAATATCTTATTCATTATAATAATGTATACCAGAGAGAGATTTTAAAGGATCATAACATTTTAATTTTAATTATTAAACAAGGTTTTAGGCTTCATTAAAATCTAATATTGATAATATTTTAATGAAAGGATTGATTATGCATCTCTATTTTTGAACATTTTTATTTAGAAATTTGTGGTATATCTATTTATAAGGTTTGTTCCATACAAATATATTTCACAACTGTGTTTTAACGACCATCATACCTGAAAACTATACCATGGAAGATGTACAGATCTACAAGGAAGAAAACCATCAGTGGCTGTGATGACTTTATGCTGATTAGCATGTTTAACCCAAACAACAAACTGCTCATGGGTTTTTACTGAAAGGTTGCTAATAAATATTTAGAAACGAATGGGAATGTTTTTGAAATTATTAGTAAATTGGTAGAAACCTCTCTTGAATCTCTTCATTTAGAAGAGTTTTAAAGAAGTAAGAAAATCCTATTTCCAATTATTTCTTTTTCTGTTTTTACGTGCATTACATAAGATTTTAAAGATGTTACTAATCTCATTATGACAATAAAGTCATATGGTTACTGTTACAATTCCAGACACCTGTTTTCAAAATGACACTGTTCATAGAACAAATTTCTTTTGAAAAGCATTAACTCTATCATTTGTTGTAAAAAGTCACCTTTATGTTGAAAGAAATTTTATATTTATTTTCAATTTACAAACAGTTCATCAATAGGTTATTACTGACAATCACTTATCATTCAGTAAAATGTCAACAAATTCAGGGCAATTTTTTTCGTAAGAGAAAAATATATAATTCATCTTTAACAATTCTTAGGGACTACATAACAGTAACTATGTTAGTCTGTACAAAGATTTTCATGATAATTTATCTCAATAGAAAATATAATATCATTTTACAATTAAAATGTGTTTTATTATAGTAGTAACCATGTTTGGGATATGTTGGTTCGCAACTATAGTATGTTAAATCAGCTGAAAGTATATGCCACAGTGACAGCAAAGTGACAAAGCCTCTGCCTCCCTGAGACTATATACTTTATGAAATGAGCTAGAGTTCCAACAACAAGCTATATATTAAGTTGTGAAAACTAAATGATTTCATGTTTAGATAAAAATTTAAAGACATTCTACTATTTCTTCCTGTACTTCTATGGAGCATATAATAAACACAGTGATGCATATGCCTGCCACCATGTAGACAACAATATTCTGCCAACAGTGTATACCTATTTGATCGCTGTTAGAATTCAGCCTATATACCGTTACTAGAGAGGGTAAATTTCATTAAGTCAGACCTCAAAAAGCTTTATGTATACCCCCTTGGCTACAGATAATGTGCAGATGACCCACCATGGCGATCATGGCTTACTGTTTTCATATCTAAATCAGCCTTTTTACTGACCTTACCCAGAAAAATCAGTTATTATATGCATTAGTCATATTGAGAAACTTGCTTTTTACTGGATATGGTCTATGTTTTCCCACCTTAGGGCCTAAGCTATTTCGTTTCCTTCTGCCTCTCTTGTACAACCATCACTGCTTCTACAAACCCTACTTCTTTCAAATCCACCTCATGATTCTTTCATTTTTAATTCCCTGAATTGGGACTATTCTGTGTGTGTGTATCAATGTGTGTACATGTATGTTTCATCAAGTGTGTGTGTTGTCTTGTTTTATATGACTATAGGCATATGCTCTTTCTCTTCTACTATATTAAAGGGAAGGATCATGCCTTGCTCATGTTTATATTCTTTTAAAAACAAATATCTGGAAACATTATGAGCTTGATATATTTGTTGAATTTAAATTGTATTCATTAATGAGAACTTTTGCTCATTAATACAAGAAAAATAAATCAAAACCAGTTTCCTAATTTCCCTGGATCAGCAGTAAATAAAGAATAACTTGTCAATGTCTTAGCTATCTTCCAGTCCAGCTTCAGGAACAATATTAAATTGCCTTTTCTTGTTTATTTTTTATAAATGGTTGTTTTATTTATATTAATAATTATTTTGCATGATGTTAATGTTGCTTTTGTAACTTAAAATTGTAATTAATTATTATTTTTCCTAGATGAGTTACAGTTAACATAAGAAATTATGAATACTTTTATAATAATTTGAGACCGTAAGGAAAAAATGCATAAAAATCCTTAATAACAGGGCTTCCCTGGTGGCGCAGTGGTTGAGAATACGCCTGCCAATGCAGGAGACACGGGTTCGTGCCCTGGTCCGGGAAGATCCCACATGCCGCGGAGCAACTAAGCCCGTGAGCCATGGCCGCTGAGCCTGTGCGTCCGGAGCCTGTGCTCCGCAACGGGAGAGGCCACAACAGTGAGAGGCCCGCATACCGAAAAAAAAAAAAAAAAAAAAAAAAAAAATCCTTAATAACAGAAGAAAATGTTCAAGTATAGTATTCACACAAAGAATGAAACATTCTGTACCATAAATAATTACTAAGCATTGATAAATCCAATGCACAATCTTCCTAGTTATTCAACCACATAAAATAAATAAATCCTAAATGTGACATTCCAGAGACCTACTTAAAAAATCCAGGAAGATAATAATGTATTTTTAAAGCCATTTAATAAGCATTCAGCCACAATTCTTATTTGAAATAAGCTTTTTTCCAATTAAACTGAAAAAGTGAAAATGGTTTATGCTTTTATTTGATGTGATAACCCCATATGTCAGAGTTATGGCATACAATTTCAGATAACACAAAGAAATAAAAACTAGCTTAAGGGTATTTTTTCTGATATACAATTTTTATGATTATAATAAATATTTCTTTATTAAAATCTCATGTTATCTGTTGATTGAAAGTGAATTAGATCATCAGTAGACATTGAAAGTACTGCTGTAGATTTTAAATTAGGTTGTTGCAAAAATAGTTCACTGACATGAGTACTGAATCTAGAGAATTGCTGAAGAAACCCATTGGAAAAATAATCTTTAAAAAAAACTTTCTGTCCTCAAGTGTCCTCATAACTTTTCATTAAATGATTCTTTCTATTGACTAAATTATTGCCTATTGACTTATTATTTCTAAGGTCAGCAACTAACATTTTGAAAAGCAAAATCTGTGAATAAGAATGGAGTGTTTGGCTTCAATAATAGAATAAAGTTTTGCTAGTCAAAGGTTATCAAAATGTTTATTTAACCAGGAAAAAGTGATTTGTTCAACATGGGCAGCTGTCTGTTTGGTTTCATGAATCATTGCAAAGTATAAAATGAATCTTTAGGGGATTTACCATTCAGAGTAAAAGAACTGAGTTCTAAAATCATGGTTCTAACAGAGGAAAAGTCTTCACCTCTCAACTGAATGTATCTGTCCGAAAAAGAATATCCTGAGAAATATTAGTAAATATATAAGGAGGTTTTCTAAAGCTATGGAAAGTGCATATGTGTTGATATTTACCAAAGTAATTTATGGTCCTGGGCAAGTGCTTTAGTTTGTTTCAGTTCTAAAGAGAAGATTTAAGTGTACAATATAAAAAAAGGTGAGCATATTCCTCCCATTTCCCTATAAAAAACATTTGAAACATTTGTAATGTATGTAGACATTCTGTTCCAGTGGGAAACATCAGAAAACTTGTCTTTAGCATATTTTACTTATTCATTTACTTATCCATTAAGTAACTATTAATTGTCTAATATACAACAGTTACAGGCTTAATCCTGAAGTCTCATGACTTAATTTCAAATTCAGTGATCATGAATGTGTACAGATTATGTGAACAGAAGCGACAGCTATTCCAAACTGCAGTTGGTTAGAATCAGCTTTCCAAAGGAACAGGCTGAATTTCAGTAGGTGATTAAAGATTACTTAGACTCAGAGAGGAGAAAATGATATTCTAGAAATAAGAAACAGTAAATGCTAATAAAAGTAGCACAATGTACATGGGGGGAACAGAATTAATTTGGATCTTTGGAAACATAAAGTACAAGGCACAGCATGACTAGATATGCGTCTGGGAAACAGTCAGAGGGCACTTCATGGCCACCCTTGAATATAAGGTAAAGTACTCCATAAGTGACAGAAAATCCTTGAATATTTTTAAGCAAAGGAATAGTGTGGTTAAACTGCATTGGAGAAAGAACCTGGTGGCTCGTCAACTATGAATTTGAGTAGGCAAGTAGAAAGCAGAAAGAATGCTAAAACAGAAAAATTTAAATAAGGTCCTGTTTTTTGTGTGTGTTGGAAGAGTAGTGTTTTTGTGTGTGTGTGTTTCTTTTATCCTAAAACATTGGTTGTTAAACAATTACCCACACTTGACTGGCTATATCCCACTAGTGATCACACTATACCCTGTTATTTTAAAAATCTTCAGAAGTAAAAAGAGATAAGATAGTGTGATATTAGTAAAAAAGAAGAAAAAAAATCTCTATAATGCCTCATAAAACCATGCACGTGCAATACCAAATTAACTGAAATGTTGGTAATAGTAAACAGCATGTGCCTCTTAGCTAAACTATAATACACATAAGTTAGAGGTTTAAAGGGCTTGCATGTTATAATCTATAAGCAATGGCTTTCTCTACAGAAATTACTGCATTCACCAAAGGCAGAAGTTATTCAGTCACACTTTTTTATCCAGGGACCTCTAGTCACCCCAGTCCAGCCATATATGTCTCAATATTTGAAGTAAGCTCTATTTTTTCCCAGAGGTTCTTTTATATGACAACCACTTTCAGAAATCTCTGCATAAAAAAGTGTCATCAAGGAGGAAAAAATCTCACAGGCACATAAAAATTATATTTTTAAATAAAAAATCCAAATGCTAAGGCAAATGTCACATAGTAATAAACATATTAAGTATGACAGTGTTTGATGATAATAGATGCAAAAATCCCCAACAAAATACTAGCAAACAGAATCCAACAACACATTAAAAGGATCATACACAATGATCAAGTGGGGTTTATCCCAGGAATGCAAGGATTCTTCAATATATACAAATCAATCAATGTGATACACCATATTAACAAAACTGAAGAATAAAAACCATAGGATCATTTCAATAGATGCAGAAAAAGCTTTTGACATCTTCAACACTCATTTATGATAAAAACTCTCCAAAAAGTGGGCACAAAGGCAACCTAACTCAACATAATAAAGGCCATATATGACAAACCCACAGCAAACATCATTCTCAATGGTAAAAAACTGAAAGCATTTCCTCTAAGATCAGGAACAGGACAAAGGGTGTCCACTCTCACCACTATTATTCAACATAATATTGGAAGTCCTAGTCACAGAAATCAGAGAAGAAATAAAAGGAATACAAACTGGAAAAGAAGAGGTAAAACGGTCACTGTTTGTATATGACATGATACTATACATAGATAATCCTAAAGATGCCACCAGAAAACTATTAGAGCTAATAAATGAATGCGGTAAAGCTGCAGGATACAAAATTAATGCACAGAAATCTCTTGCATTCCTATACACTAACAACAAAAATCAGAAAGAAATTAAGGAAATAATCCCATTCACCATTGCAACAACAAAAAAAATACCTAGGAATAAACGACCCTAAGGAGGTAAAAGACCTATACTCAGAAGACTATAGGACACTGATGAAAGAAATCAAAGATGACACAAACAGATGGTGAGATATACAATTTTCTTGGATTGGAAGAATCAATATTGTGGAAATGAATATACTATCCAAAGCAATCTACAGATTCAATGCAATCCTTATCAAATTACCAATGGCATCTTTTACAGAACTAGAACAAAAAAATCTTAAAATTTGTATGGAGACACAAAAGACCCCAAATAGCCAAAGCAATCTTGAGGGGAAAAAACGGAGTTGGAGAAACCGGACTCTCTGAGTTCAGACAATATGACAAAGCTACAGTAATCAAGACAATATGGTACTGGCACAAAAACAGAAATACAGATTAATGGAACAGGATAGAAAGCCCAGAGATAAACCCCACCTATAGTCAATTAATCTCTGACAAAGGAGGCAAGGATATACAATGGAGAAAAGACAGTCTCTTCAATAAGTGGTGCTGGGAAAACTGGACAGCTACATGTAAAAGAATGAAATTACAACACTCCCTAACACCCTACACAAAAATAAACTCAAAATGGATTAAAAACCTAAATGTAAGACTGGACACTATAAAACACTTAGAGGAAAACATAGGAAGAACACTCTTTGACATAAATCACAAGATCTTTTTTGATCCACCTCCTAGAGTAATGGAAATAAAAACAAAAATAAACAAATGGGACTTAATGAAACTTAAAAGCTTTTGCACAGCAAAGGAAACTATAAACAAGAGGAAAAGACAACACTAAGAATGGGAGAAAATATTTGCAAATGAATCAGCAGACAAAAGATTAATCTCCAAAATATATAAACAGCTCATGCAGCTCAATATTAAAAAACAAACCCAATCAAAAGATGGGCAGAAGACCTAAATAGACATTTCTCCAAGAAAGACATACAGATGGCCAAGAGACACATGAAAATCTGCTCAACATCACTAATTATTAGAGAAATACAAATCAAAACTACAGTGAGGTATCACCTCACACCAGTTAGAATGGGCATCTTCAGAAAATCTACAAACAACAAATGCTGGAGAGGGTGTGGAGAAAAGGGAACCCTCTTGCACTGTTGGTGGGAATGTAAATAGATACAGCCACTATGGAGAAGAGTGTGGAGGGTCTTTAAAAAACTAAAAATAGAATTACCATATGACCCAGCAATCCCACTACTGGACATATACCCCGAGAAAACCATAATTCAAAAAGACACATGGTCACAAAGCACCGAGCTGATCTCTCCGTGCTGTGTGGCTGCTTCCCTCTAGCTATCTGTTTTACATTTGGTAGTGTATATATGTCAGTGACACTCTTTCACTTGGTCTTAGCTTACCCTTCCCACTCCCTGTGTCCTCAAGTCCATTCTCTATGTCCATGTCTTTATTCCTGTCCTGCCCCTATACTCAAATAAAGACATTTTTTTAAAAAAGACACATGCACCCCAATATTCATTGCAGCACTGTTTACAAGAGCCAGGTCATGGAAGCAACCTAAATGCCCAGACGAATGGATAAAGAAGATGTGGTACCTATATACAATGGAATATTACTCAGCCATAAAAAGGAATGAAATTAGGTCATTTGCAGAGTCATGAATAGACCTAGAGACCCATACAGAGTGAAGTAAGTCAGAAAGAGAAAAACAGATATCATATATTAACGCATATATGTGGAATCTAGAAAAATGGTACAGATGAACTGGCTTGCAAATCAGAAATAGAGACACAGATGTAGGGAACAAATGTATGGACACCAACGGGGGGAAAGAGGCAGGCGGGGTGGTGGTAGGATGAATTGGGAGATTGGGATTGACATATATACACTAATATGTATAAAATATTTAACTAATAAGAACCTGCTGTATAAAAAAATAAAATGCAATTCAAAAAAAAGTATGAGAGTGTATAAAGCACCATGTTAAATATTTATATTAATTTTTACATATTATCTCATTGAATTCTCATGCAAGATCTGTTTTTTTTATTATCTTCAACTTCCGTATGTGAAAATTAGGACTTGGAATGGTGGTGTTGTGCTGAGGGCCTTACAGTTTAAAATTAGTTGAGTGATGATTGGAATCTAAGTTTGATATCCTGGACCTCTTTCTCTTGTCTGGTTGCCTAATCTGCCTTAACATTCTCTACAGTAAGTCTTTTTGGATAAAAATGAAAGAGGAAAACATGTGAAAATCCCACAAAGTGCAAGCCAGATTACTGATACAGAAAATGAAGTTTAGAAGATAAAACCCAGAAGCTCTCTTTATTAATAAAATGAGCACTGGTTTTAGAGTCACATATATCTTAATGGGATTTCCTGTTTCATCAGTCAGATGAGCTGGGTGAATATGGGAAAATTAGCCAATCTGGGCCTCAATGCTGTCATCTGTAGCACAGTTATGAGAATTAAGTATGAAATTGCCTATAAAGCCTCTAGTACAGACCCAGGTAACAATGAGTGCTCATTAGCATGTTAATATAATTGCACTGCTGAAAGGTGAGCCAGAAAAGTAAGTGAAAGAATAGAAATATCAATATTTATTTCTTTCTCAAAAGCAACTTGCAACTGAGCCCACAATAATGTTTTCAGATACCGTGTTGACTTCAATAATAGTTCAGTAAGGAATTCTTTATATATATATATATATATATATATATATATATATATATATATATATATATATATATATATATATATATATATAACTTTGCTTTGTTTTCTGCTTAAATTATAAACTGAGGCTCAAGAAGGAAAAAAATACGATGAGAAAAGGAGGCAGAACTGACCAGCTCTACATCATTCTAAAAATATTGTAATTTCCCTAGGAAATTATGACTAAAATGAAAATAATGCCACTAAGTTAAATTATAATCAATTATTATCAAATCTATAGAGTTTATGTGACTATTAAGGAGATACTTTTGAAAACTAGTATGGAAAGAAAGATTAAATGGGCCTGACATTTGCAAAGTGTTAGGTAAAGAACTATTATTGCTTTCTATTAACAAATACAAAATGAATTTATGGGAGTGAACAGTAAAAAGTAGCAAATGATAAAAAGTAGTGTGGGACAAGATAGAAAGTCTTTATTATAACTCAGTATCTTCGTTGACTGTCCCCAGAATTGTTCTCAAAAGTTTAACATTCTGATAAGTACTTTCACTCATATCTCACAGCTGTTAATCATTCTTGTTACAGGCGGTACCACTGTCACTTTCCCACAGACAACAGTTCTTGAGTCATGTCAGTGTCTGCAAGCAACGCCAGTATCAGTTGTTGGTTCTCTTTTCACACTGAAGCAATGATCTGAGTGTGAAAGCAAAGCTACTGTTGATAATTGGAAAGGTATATTCAAGACTCAAGGGCTTCCCTGGTGGCGCAGTGGTTGAGAATCCGCCTGCCGATGCAGGAGACACGGGTTCGTGCCCTGGTCCGGGAAGATCCCACATGCCGCGGAGCAACTAAGCCCGTGAGCCATGGCCGCTGGGCCTGCGCGTCCGGAGCCTGTGCTCCGCAATGGGAGAGGCCACAACAGTGAGAGGCCCGCATACCGCAAAAAAAAAAAAAAAAAAAAAAAAAAAAAAAAAAAAAGACTCAGAAACCTGCGTCCTGGATTAAAACATCCGTCAATGTCTGAAACACTTTTCCTATCTGTCTCTCTTTAAAATAAAATTTTTTAAAAAATGAGTATCTGAGAAATATTTCATATCTTTGACATTTAGAAATGTACATAACACAAAGAAAAATATTCTAGTTTCTTTCCTCCTCCTTTTATTGTCACTGAAATTTGTAAATGATCAATATTGTGATCCTAACATTTATTCTCCATATAACTTTAATTTACTACTTAATAATATGTGTTTCTATAGAAGATATATTAACAGGATTATTTAAATGATTGGAGTTTCTTCTATGTATGCAAATCATAAAATGAACACAGTTTTATCAAATCCTTAAATAATATAGAGGAGAAATTCATAACTCTTCCTATCATAGTAAGCAATAACCACATACACGTAAACACAGAAATATACACAAAACCTCCTCCATAAGAACATAGATGAAGGTTTTCAAAAGAGTCATAAGGCAAAAACTTTCTTTTTACAGAGGAATATATTTGAGTAATACTTATTTAAACAACCATTGCCATTCATATTACTGTGCTTACTGACAAGGTAAAATAGATTCAGTATTTTCACCTAGTTTTAATAGCAATAATATATATTATTTTATTGAAATTTATCATGCACAAAGTATCTCTATAAATATCATCACTCATGACCCACACAATCTGGAAGTAGGCAGGTGGAATCATCCTTCCTACTCTATAGATAATGAATCTAGGATTTACACAGTCAGGTGGCTAATAGGTAGTAGTACTGAAATGATAAACTAGCACTTCTGATTCCCATTTCGCTGCTCATTTTCCTTTATCCAATAATCTGCTAAACTACAGTGACCTTTAAAAATACTTTGCAAGTTAAAATACTTGAAAGAATAAGAAAATTTAACATACCAAAATAAGAATTTGTCAGGCACTGAATGTGACACCTAGATCCAAGGATAAGTGTAATAAAATTCAAGTTCTCAATAATGTCAAGGTCTAATAGTTGAGAAGTTATATTTAAAGAAATAATTACAACACAATATACTTAAGAAAATACAACTATCTAGGACATGTCTCATAGTAGCAGGAGATGAGGATCAATGCATAGCCAGGACATGGAAAGCCTTGAATGCCAATACAAGGTTTTTTTCCCCCTTACAGATAATATAATACAAATGAAATGCAAGCAGGATAGTAATGAAATAAGACTTGCATTTTGAAAGTCTATATTAGCAGTAGTATAGAGGATAGATTAGAGGGACATGAAGAGAGAGTTCAGAGGCTATTTTAAAAATCTAGAAGAATGAGAGAAAAGAGAAATTAAATAAATAACAAGAAACGGGGATCAAATTTATATAATACAAAACCAATTAAACACTCAAAATAATGAATGACTCCCAGCACATTTATAGAGAAAACGGTGAATGGTAGCACCATTCAACAAAATACATAATACATATATAATAAACCACAAATCTCATGGGAGAATATGATTGAAGTATATTTTGTGACATCTGGTCACTCTGAGTTTGAAGGGCATAGGGACAGTGAACCACAAAACCCCAATGAAAGGCTGAACTAGGGAAAGAAGGACCACTGAGAGATGGCTTTACCAGAAGGAACTAAATCTGAAAATCAAACAACTGGTTTCTAGGTTTTTAAATACATACATACATACATAAATACAGAAAAGGTAAGAATTTCAGCCAGATTCCTCGAGTGCCAAAACTATTAAGTTTCAAGTATTTTCAAATGGAAAACAGTGGGTGGCTTTTCCTTTACCATAATAAAATAATTTAAATCTGCAACATTTGATACTTAGAGAACACTATGGTAAAGTAGCCATCTATCATTGTCACTAAGATATGCAGTAAAAAATTGAAAAAGTATGAGTCACTGGATCCTTCATGAAACCAATTAAGACAGATTAAATTTCTTCTTCATCCCCCTACTCCAGAACCCCCAAAATCCAATTTATCTTAGCTGAATCCTGTATCCAACTCTATGTGTACAATTGTATTTTTTGTTGCCTAGACAAATAATATACAAAACATCTTATAGTTAGCTTTTTAGAGGGTAAAATGTAATTTTCTCAAAGAAATGTGATTGCTTTCTGGGAGTTTAACTGGTTAAAATAAATTTTACTTAAAGGATACCATTAGCTATCTACTGTAGTGGGGATAAGCTATCTCTCTGGTAAAGTTAAAATGCAAAGAAAAAGAAATTGAAATAGAATCAAAGCATGACCATATAAAACATACTGTATTATATATAAAGAATAAGTTTAAAGGAGGGGAATGGCCTGTAAGGGACCTACATGGATGAAAATTATTGTCCAATACATTATAAAGATAACTGATTAACTGTACAAATTGGAAACATCTCATTTTAAAAATAAATATAGGTGGGCTTCCCTGGTGGCGCAGTGGTTGAGAGTCCGCCTGCCGATGCAGGGGACACGGGTTCGTGCCCCGGTCCGGGAAGATCCCACATGCCGCTGAGCGGCTGGGCCCGTGAGCCGTGGCCGCTGAACCTGGGCGTCCGGAGCCTGTGCTCCGCAATGGGAGAGGCCACAACAGTGAGAGGCCCGCAAAAAATAAAAATAAAATAAATTTAAAAAAAATAAATATAGGCAATTGGAAAAAGGGACATGGTAATTGGTTTCAAGTCTACTGCCAAAATGACTAACATGATCAAAAGTATGAATAATGTTCTCTATCTTACTAAGTTAAAACACATAGAGACCCAAAGATGGGATTTTGTTTCAAAGCTATGGTATATTTTAATTCACGTAGATGAAGAGGAAATAAAGAGCAAGAACTCTAAACTCTAATTACCCAGGATGACTTGAATAAAATTCCTTGGACAAGTTTCTCATTAATGACTTTTAAAACTACTGAGACAAATTTTGAATTTTCCATGCAAAAACTTATCACTGGTTGTCAGAAAAAAACAAACAATATTCATGGGATTTTGTATAACAAAAATTTTGCGTACTGAAAAGAACTCAAAATTTTAAATAAACTCATATACACATATGCTCTTATTGGACTCCTAGCCCCACTGCTTACCAGTTATGAGTGATTAAACTATCTTGCATTTCTTTGAGACTAATTTTCTCATCAGTTAAACAGGAATAATAATAAGTGCCTTGAAGTGTTGTTATTGGATTGGAAATCACAAAGTGTAGTACAAAGCGAACTTCCTGGTACTTAATACGCTCTCAAAAACAGACAGAAAATACAAGAATTTCACTTTAGAGTCTAGTTCTGTCATAGACATATCATTTCCCTTCAAATAGTTTATAAATAGCAAGTTGTGTAATCCCTCTAAAAAATTGTCCCAATAAATCTACATTACCAACTCAATCACATGCTTCAAGTCTTTGCTCAAAAATGACCTAATCAGTGCCTATCTTGATTTCTGAAACTTACCCATCCGTTTCCACCCTTAGTATACATCAACCCTCTGAACTTGGCCTACTTTGTTTTTCCATAACGTTTATCGTCATTAAACATACAATATTTTTCTACTCATTATATTTATTACTTTCTATCTACAATTCCTTTCTAGACTATAGACTTCAAGTAATCAGATTTATTTTGTTGTTTTGTTTGTTCACTGATGTGTCCTAACATTTAGCATAGTGTCTGACACATGATGTATATTCCAAAATACTTGCCTTTGAATGAATATATTAATTAATTAGATAATCCTCAGTTCTAAAGAAGACAAAATTTGCTGTAAATATTGTCTAGAATAGGAAAATGAGTGACCCTATTCCAATGTTTATGAATAAGAAACACTAAAATAAGAAATCTTCCAAAAGAAGAAAAAAAAGCATACTAATCTAATCTGAAATTGTTACCTATCCTCCAGTAGAATTAACAATAGTCACTTACACAACATTCCTAGGTAGTGTCTAGCATTTTACCTAACTCACTGAATTGCTTTTTGAAAATGCTCTCTACATCTTTATATTTGGAGATACAATTTATGTGTCAATTTCTCTTATCCATGTAATTGTTCAGAGTACTCTTTTGTTAAATAAAATATTGGAAGTATTTTCATGACAAGAACTGTGTGCTTGAGAGCAAAAGATACAATGTTATAAAAGGCTCTAGATATTCAAACGCAGACATTCATATTCATCTATCTTTCCAACTCATCTGTGAGATGTAAGACCTGTACTCTCCTTGGATTCCATGAAATTTCTTTCTTTTTAGCACAGCACTGTATCTCAAATATGTATCCCCTTCACTTTGAAAAGATGCCACACTGGGATGTGCCTTGCATTGACACAATGTAGGGGAAGAGGGACACTTAAAATTGTGAAAGGCATTTTTATTTGGGACTCTTCATCAACTGTTGCATTTAGGATGGCTATACATCTCCTTATCCCTAACCCCTTCAAATTGGCTTAGTGTACTTTTATGGCCTGGGGGAAAGATTAGCTTCAGCTAAACCATAGATATATTTCTTAGAGAAACAAAAGTTTCACAGAGTTCCCAGAACTGGCAGATTCTGAATCTCTTTATTCTCTGAAATCTGACAGAATTCAGGTTCAAAGAAATGAGAATACAAGGCACAGCTTGTTTTACTGAGAATAACATAGAAGTTGATCTATGTCTAGTTTATATATAACTATTAACACTGAAACCTGAAATAACCATTCAGACACTTCACTGTCTTGAATGCAATTAAACATAACAAGTGTATAAATAAATGTATTTTACACACAATAAAGCATGATTTATGTTAAAAATAAGCAGTGAATGCTTACTACACATAAGGCACTACTACTGTTCCCAGATATAAAAAGTTGAATAAGAAACAATCTTAGTACTTAAGAATAGTATTTTAGTACTATTAGTAAAGTACTAATAGTACTTTACTATTTTTGATGAACTGAAGCAAAAATTAGGTTTATAGGGAGTACAAAAGAGGGATTGCTTAATTCTAACTATAGGGCTGAATAAAAGCTTTAAAAAGAAGGTTGCACTTGATGGGGCACTGAAGAAGTTTCATGATTTTGCTGAAAGAGGTAAAAGGATTCTAGCTAAAGTAAATAACATGAAAAAGACATATAAGCATGAAATTGCACAGATTACTAGAGGATTTCATAGGTGTCTGTTGTGACTGGAAATTTAGTGTCAGAAGGAGATCTATGGGCAAGAAAAAGTTGGCGAAAAAAGTGAGTGAATTGTTTAAAGCCATATATTTTTAGAATCATAAATGACAAAGACATTAGATTTTACTGTTTGCCACAGAAACTTTGAAACCATTTGAATAGTGTCAATATTTAGAAAGATAAGTTAGTTGTTTTAGACAGAAGTGTAATGACTAGAGACTGGAATAAGAAAATGTTAAGTGAATAACACAATTACATAAAGAATTATGGTATGGTAGTAATAGTGGCAATGATGTACTATTTTTCATTTTTGACACCATTACTTATAATTTAGATCATTAAATTATAGCCTATGAATGATATTCTTTTAGTACATATACCTATGTCTCTGAAGTCACCCTGAAAATACTACATTTTTATTTCAGGAAACTAGAGGTATAATTTGGTTAATTACCCATGTGAGACAATGACATTAATCTAGTGCTAAAAACAGTAAAGTGTCCAAACAGGAGTAGGTAAAGCTGTATGTGAATGGAGTATGAAGAGAGCTTTTCAGCTCGCATGACAGCAATTCTTAAGGACAGATTACAAATTTCCTATATGAAGTCAGACTATTAAAACAGGAATTCATTTTAAAATAACATTACAATAGAATTTTAAAATGTGAAATCCTTGGGAATAAATATAAAAATTAAAAAAAAAATAAACTGTAATTTCTAAGGCCAAATAGAAAACTTTGTTCAGAGAAGTTAAAGAAATCCTTTAAACACATGAAAAAGACACAAATAATTGTGAGAAAAAAACAGTATTTATGATTAGGTCTCAATAGTGTAAAACACCAATTCTCTGATATTGGTCTTTAGTCAGTATATATTAAATTCAATATAGTTTAATGTAATCAAAACATCAGAATATATTTCTTTGGGGCACTAAAGAAGCTTACTCTAAAATTTAAGAACAGGAAAGTTTCTTGTAAGAAGAAAAAATGGAAGAATTGAGCCTACCACATTTCTAGACTTACTAT
This sequence comes from Kogia breviceps, assembly GCF_026419965.1. Classification (NCBI taxonomy): domain Eukaryota; kingdom Metazoa; phylum Chordata; class Mammalia; order Artiodactyla; family Physeteridae; genus Kogia; species Kogia breviceps. Next base: position 39,486,800 of record NC_081315.1, read on the forward strand.
AGTGTTATAGTTATTTAGACAATGTAGTAGGCAGAATAATGGCCCCCTAAAGATTTTCATGCTCTAAGTCCCAGGAACTGTGCATATGTTACTTTTTATGGTAGAACAGATTTTTTCAGTTATGATTAAGGTTAAGAACCTTAAGATAGGATGATTATCCTGGATTATCTATGTGGGCCCAGTTTAATCACAAATCCTTAAAAATAGTAGAGAAAGGCAAAGGAGTTAATGAGAGAAATGTGGTGGTAGATGTGGAGACAGAAGAGATTCAAAGTCTGTGAGAGATGATCGAACATTGCTGGCTTTGCTATTGGAGGCAAGGAATGCAGGTAACATTCCTTGTAAGCCTAGAGGGCTCTCAGTCCTACAACCACAAGAAACTGAATTCTGCCAACAAGCTAAATAAGGAAACAAAAATCCCAGAAAGAAAGGCAGTCCTGCCAACACTTTGGTTTTATACCAGTGAGACCAGTATCCAACTTGTGACCCACAGAACTGTAAGATAATAAAGTTGCATTGTTTTAACACACTAAGTTTATGGTAATGTGTAACAATAGCAGCAAACAGAAATAGTCTCATACATATATCAACACTTCATCTATGTAAGAGATGACTTTAAAAATCAATAAGGAAATAAGAATCTTTTCAGTATATGAGCTGGGATAAATGTGTAACCATTTGGAAAAATAATATTTAGTATTTAGAAAAATAATTATTTAAACTTCTAAATATGTAAAGCAAAGCAGCAAAGATCATAGAAGATAATATAGGAGAATATCTTCATGATATATTGATATTTATCAAAAGACACCATTAAAAGTGTAGAAAGGTAAAGTTGAGAGTGGGAGAATATATTTGCAATATATAGTATTTTATAATACATATACAGAACTCCTATAAGTCTCCAAGAAAGGTCAGACTACTTTGAAAATTTGGTAAGAAACTTGAACTTTACTGAAAAGAGAGTCAATTGGTCAGTAAACAGATGGAATAGTAATTGACTTCATTAGTAACCAGGAAAATTCAAATTAAACTCAAAGCTCCTCTGCAAAATAGGAAGAGGGGGGAAAAGGGGGTGTAAGAGGGGAGGAGGGAAAGAAAGAGGAGAGAAAGAAAAGAAGAAGAAGAGCGGACTTCTGGTTTCTAATACTGCCTGGAAAAAGCTTAGAAGTCATCCTAATAACAAAAAGTTGAATAGAATAAAATATAACTTTTCTTGAATCTGTAAGAAAAGGGAAGACACAAGGCAAACTGCAACCCCCCAAATTGCAGAGACACACAATTGAATACAGGGAGTTAACGACTTACCAGAGAAATGACTCGTGAGTGGAAACTGCCGTCAGGACCAGTGCCTTGGGAGGAAAAACTGAACTGTAAATGACTAATTTCTTGAGGTTTTTGTGGATAATTCTGGGAGTTAGAAACTCCAGGAAGTCCCAGACATGTGGGTGGGAGGTCACACACTTTTGTGTTTTACCTCCAAGAACTTAACCAGATTCTCACAGTAAGTAATGCAGGAAAATACTTCCATGCTTCAAGCAGGAGGAGAAGAGGAACCATTTTGAAATACAGCAGAACACTCTGTTCTTCTTAACAAGTCTAGGTCTCAGGTGAAACTAATCAGATCCTAACCTGTGGGATTATCAGAGCCTACTTGACCTGGGGAAGGGGAATACTGGATCCCAGCTGACTCTAGCCTTCCGTGTGGAGAAGGGGAATATCCAAGTCCAGCCCACTCTAGGCAGAATAAGGTCCCCTAAAGAAGGGGAAGCTCTGAGAAGCTCTTGTGAAGTTTACAGCCCAGAGGAACAGGCTCCTAAAAGACTGAGACCTAATCATAGGACTACAGGATGATTCCCCTTCCCCCACTCCTCACAACCACATTACTAAAGCCTAATTATAACAGTTCCTTTTATCATGTACAGCTGTCAAGAAAAAAATTACAAAGCATAACAGAAAGCCAAAAACACAATTAGAAAATACAGAGCAAACATTAGGATCAGCTGTGGCAGGGGTGTTGGAATTATCAGGCTGGAATTTAAAGCAACTATGATTAAATACGCTAAGGACTCTAATGGATAAAGTAGACAACATGCAAGAACAGATGGGCAATGTAAGCAGAGAGAGAGAAATTCTGAGAAAGAACTAAAAAGAGATGCTAGAGATTAAAACAACATCAAATGTAAGAGAAATAAGGCAGGCCTTTGATGGGCTTATTAGTAGATAAGACACAGCTGAGGAAAAGAAATCTCTGAGCTACAGGATATATATCAGTAGAAACTTTGAAAACCGAAAAGTAAAGAGGAAGAAGACTAAAGAAAACAAAACATAATATTCGAGGACTTTGGGACAGTTACAAAAAGTCTAACCTAAAATTAATGGGAAAAGAAAGAAAGAGAGAGAGAGAGAAATAAAGGAAGGAAGGAAGGAAGAGGGAGAGAGGGAGGGAGGGAGGGAGGGAGGAAGGAAGGGGGAAATGAAAGCAGCTCTTTTGCCCCTTTCCTATTTGCCCATTTTTGTTCCCCTCTAAACTTGAAAGAACCTAATTAATCTGTTGATTCTTTTCCTACATAAAAAGAATGAAGAATTAAGTAAAGAATGACTAGCTCTCTGCCCCCAACAGCTCCCTTATCAATACTGCAGGTAGATCACACTAGCATGATAACTTCTGAAGAGAGAGTCAACAGCCTGCACTCAATGGAGAACAATGCATAACTCAACCTCCTGCCTCAAAGAGTCACTGAGATTCTTCCACCATTTTTCCCTTTAAAAACTGTCATGGCTTAGCAGAATATTTGGAGTTGGCCTCAGGACATGAGTCAACCTTCTTTTCATATTGCTGGTTTTTCTGATTAAAGCACCTTTCCTTTCTATTGACACTTGCATCTCGAATTAATGGCTTTTGGGTAGCAAGCAGCTAAACCTGAGTTTGGTGGAAAAAAGAAAGAAAAGAAAGGAGAGAAAGAAAAGAAAAATATTCTCATGGATTATCCCTCACTTCCTCTAGATCTTTGCTGAAGTTTTACTTTCTCAGTGAACAACCTATTTAAAATTGTAATGTACCATTTTGCTGAAACTTCACATTCCTTCCTCCCTTTCTTTGTATTTCTCTATATTTGCTATGATCATTTGGTCAATACACGTTTCACTTATTAATGCAGTTGTTTGTTTTTATCATCTATGTAAAAATGTTAGGGCTTCCCTGGTGGCACAGTGATTGAGAGCCCACCTGCCGCTGCAGGGGACACGGGTTCGTGCCGCGGTCCGGGAAGATCCACATGCCACGGAGCGACTAGGCCCATGAGCCATGGCCGCTGAACCTGCGTTTCCGGAGCCTGTGCTCTGCAACGGGAGAGGCCACAACAGTGAGAGGCCCGCGTACTGAAAAAAAAAAAAAAAAAAAAAAAAAAAAAAAGTTCGCTACATGAGAGCTGGAAATTTTTAGTAAATCAGAAAATAAATAATTGAATGAACATTTATGACACATAAATTTCTCATGACTTCAAAGGATTTTTCCTATGATGAACATAGATTTGATGATCATTATAATTTATTTGCAAGTTCTACAAATTTTGTGTGGCAGTATTTTTTTTAAAGAAGTATTTTTACAGGAGAATCAACACCTTATTTTATTTATTAGAATGTGAATTTAATCATGTGCCTTCTGCATCTAGGATTGCATTAAAAAGTAAAGTTTTATTGTAGAAAAGCCCCTGGTCCTTTGAAAAAAATATATATATATGTTTACTATGTCATGATTGTGTTACTGCTCCACAGAAATCCAGCATCTTGGGGTTTACCAGAGTAAGAATTCCAATAGGCTGGTCTTCACCCAGAGAAGTCTACATTGGAACACAATGGGAATGGTATATATGTAAAGAAAAATTGTTCGTAATTTTATAGATAGAAGGAAGCTTGGCAGATTTTGCCTGCTGAGGGAAACTTTGACAGCTTGACATATTTTAATTGGCTGTCTATTCCCGGTATTGAAGTGAGCAAAAGCAAATAAAATAATAAGAGGAAATTAGGAATAAGAGGCAAAGATATTCAAAGAAATGTTGAAGAAAAAGATCAGAATAACTGATGTACGGAGATCTGCAAAAGTACAAATTAAATTATGAGAAAGCACTGAGAGATATGAGAATGCTATAATTCACAAGAGTTAAAGGTTGAGAAGAATTGAATAAATTGTGAACCTGAGAGCATTATCAAATAGGGTAAATATATTTTTGTTCAAAAGTATGTTTCGATAAAAATATTAGTGTTAGGAAGAAACTAGCTGAATCAGAGCGAAGATTGGCTTGGCAGGAAAAAATAATCAACATTCTGTCACTTTCCTCCTTTCTGGGGTGATCTGTAAGAACAACACTAGAAACGTTAGAAAATTCCCTTGAGCGCCAAGTTACAGAGAAATCTGAAAACCTATGCTTTTGGTAAGAGTGATATAAAAGTTAAATGGGCAAAAATATCAGCAGAGAAATGGTCTAAAAGTGGCAAATTTGAAAGCACTATATAGGTTAACATCATGTGGTTTGGGCAAGGTCTAACAGAAGATAAGAAAAGAAAACTCTACCACTTCAAATGTGAATACATGAATATCTGTGCCTCGAAGTATGTTGGCTGATATGAAAGTGAGAAAGATCAAAATAGAGTTTTACACACACACACACACACACAGGTTTGCCATATTTTGCTACCTACTGAGTTTTGGACTTTGAAAGATGGAAAATATCCAGGAGACAATGATGAAAAAAGTGCTAGATTGTAACAGCCAAAAGTATCAAAAAGTATTCCTCTCACTAAAAGTATGTGGTAAAAGTTCAATAAAATGAAAATGAAGGTAAAAAATGTTGAGCAATAACTAATATTAAGTGATATTTACAAAATTCCTTGGTGGGAACCATCATGTTTGTAAGACACACATAATATTAGTAAGATAATAAAACAAGATACCTTAAAGAAAATAACTCAAAAAAAGTCCAAGTTAAATTTTAAAAATATTTAAAACCATTAAATTTAAATGACACTACAGATTATAAATGAGCAATAATAAATCAGTGAAGCCAAAAATGGCAGAAAATAATTATTGACTTATTCTGTGATTAACGTCCAAAGTTACATTAGACCTTTTACTCTATTGTTTTAAAGAACAGTTTGTCCATGTTCACCTTTTCACAAAATGTATTTTATAGTATATTTACATATGAATAAAATATTACATTATGCATTACAGGTATAACCCCCTTTCATGTTTTGCTTTATTGCACTTTGCTGATACTGTATTTTTTACAAATTGAAGTTTTTTGGCAACTCAGTGTCAAACAAGTCTATCAGCACCATTTTTCCAAAAGCATTTGCTCACTTTGTGTCTCTGTGTCACATTTTGGTAATTCTCACAATATTTCAAAAATTTGTATTATTATTATATTTGTTATGATGATCTGTGATTTTTTTTTTTTCTTTTTTCTTTTTTTTTTGGTGGTACGCGGGCCTCTCACTGTTGTGGCCTCTCCCGTTGCGGAGCACAGGCTCCGGACGCACAGGCTCAGCGGCCATGGCTCACGGGCCCAGCTGCTCCGCGGTATGTGGGATCTTCCCGGACCGGGGCACGAACCCGTGTCCCCTGCATTGGCAGGCGGATTCTCAACCACTGCGCCACCAGGGAAGCCCGATCAGTGATCTTTGATGTTACCATTGTAATTGTTTTGGTGGCATCTTGAACTGTGCCCGTATAAGACAATGAACTTAATGGATTGTTGAAATGACAACAAAAGATTTACTATATTAAGTAAACTTCGTTGATAAAGCAGTGGCAGGGTTTAAGAGGATTGATTCCAATCTGCAAAGAAGTTCTGTGGGTAAAAATGCTATCAAACAGCATACTACAGAGAAATCATTCATGAGAGGAAGAGTCAATTGATGCAGCAAGCTTCATTGTCTTATTTTAAGAAATCATCACAGCCACCCCAACCTTCGGCAGCCACCACCCTGATCAGTCAGCAGCCATTAACATCAAGACAAGACCTTCCACCAGCAAAAAGATTACAACCCACTGAAGGCTTAGATGATGGTTAGCATTTTTAGCAACAAAGAATTTTTAAATTAAGGTGTATACAATGATCTTTTTAGACAGATGCTATTGCTCATTTAATAGACTATAGTATAGTGTAAACAAGAATTTACACGCACTGGGAAAAAAAATTTGCTTGAATCATTTTATTGTGAAAGTTCCTCTATTGCTATGGTCTGGAACAAAACCTGCAATGACTCCAAACCAAGGTATGCCTGTACAGTACATTACTACTGAACACAAACAAAAAAATTTGGTTGTTTTTATGCCTCATTTATGGTTGTAAGAGGCAATGGAATAGGTTCCATGGAAAAGTCTGACACAGTAGTATGGAAGAAAAATATATATATATATTATATATATATATTTTATAATGCATTGTGTAATAAGTCTTAGGAATGCCATTAAGCATGTTACATACATTCTTTCATGCAAACACAAACATCTCTAAAAAAGATAAAGTAAGTTATAAGTGCATTAAAGTGATATCCCAAAAGAGAACTATGCAAATTCAGAAAAGGGACCTATTTCTTTCTGCAGAAATTTCTCCAAAAATTATGTCCTATGATAACTTGCTTTAAAGCTTGACCTTGATGAGAAGGTAGGATTTGGATACACAGGGCAGAAGAATACAACATTCTATTGATATATGGGTGCAATACTGTCAACAAAGATATAGAAATTGCAAAGCAATGGACACATGAAAAGAGAGGAATGCAGTTGATATGCAGCAGATATGCATGGTGGGAAGTAGCGAGAGAAAAGAAAAGCTAGGCTGTTTCATGTTTGCCATATTCAATAACAGTATGTGAGGTCATGGAATTAAATTTCTTGATTTTTATTGTTGTCATTTTTTAAAAATTTTTTTAAAAATTTATTTAGTTTATTTTTGGTTGCATTAGTTCTTCATTGCTGTATGAGCGCTTCTCACTGCGGTGGCCTCTCCCACTGCAGAGCACGGGATCCAGGCACGCGGGCCCCAGCAGTTGTGGCACGTGGGCCTAGTTACTCCGAGGCATGTGGGATCCCCCCAGACCAGGGCTCGAACCCGCATCCACTGCACTGGCAGGCAGATTCCCAACCACTGCGCCACCAGGGAAGTCCCCTATTGTTGTCATTTTACTTGTTCCAGTTATTTTGAAATCTATGACTTGTAAAAAGTATTATTAATATTCTCATTACTGAAAAGTAAGGTCAAAATATAGATAATGCCCTTTAGTCATTAATTCTACACATATTTGTTAAATGTTTAATTCTAAGCAAAGATAAACATGTCATACTGCTCATTTTGACTATTTTTTATCTTATCCTTACAATTTTTGATAGAAATAAAATACATAGATTTTTGATAGAAAACAATGACTTTTCTGAACATTCATACTAAGGATTCATTCTGTCAATGATACAGTTTCTCCTAAGATAGTGATAGTGTACATACTCTAAGGTAATCCCATTGACTCACAGTCTTGTATAATCCCTTCCCCTTGAGTGGGAACACAAGTTGACTTGCTGCTAGCCAACAGAATATGGCAAAGGTGAGGGGATTTTGCAGACATAATTAGTCTTAAATCACTTGATTTTGAATTTCTCAAAAGAGAGATATCCTAGTTGGGCCAAATTTAATCAGGTTAAAGCCCTTACAAAAGGGACTGGTGGTCATCCTGAAATCAGGAACTCACTGTCCTGCTGGCCTCAGAGAAGTAAGGCACCATGAGTTCTACAACCATAAGGAAGTAAATTCTTCCAGCAAGCTGAGGTAACCTGGAAGTGATTTTCCCCCAGTGGAACCTCTGATGAAAATTCAATCTGGCTGAAACTTCTGTTGCATCCTCACGAGACTATAAGCAGAGGACCCTGCCTACAAGATGCTCTCCTTGTCCAAACTTTAGTCAGGTTCCTCTGAACCCTCTTCTCAACTAGGTCTTGACCTTTGGACTTCCATGTCCATCTTTGCATTGCCCAGTTTTAGCAAAAATCCTGCTGAGTGAGTTTAGCAAGAATCCTCACCCTTAATATCTGATCACATTCAATATCAGATCAAATTCCTTGGCTTCCCACCCTGGGTATCTGATCACCCTGGCCTCTGTTCAGCAAGGATTCTGTCACATTGGTTTAGCCAGAATCCCTTCTTACCCCTGATGTTTCCTCTTCATAATTTTCCACCTACTGACCCCTATCCTGCTCCTTGGCTATAAATCCCCAATTGTCCATGCTATTTTCAGAATTGAGTCCATTTCTACAATAAGGTCTCTTTCCCCCTATTGTAACAGTCCTGAATAAAGTCTGTTTTTGCTGCTTTAACTACTTGTTCAGCTCTAGTTTTTCTTTCTCACAGCTAAGCTATGCCTGATCCACAATAATTAGTATCTTGTTTTAAACCACTGAGTTTGTGGTAATATTTTTATCACAATAAAAAATTAATACAGCAGCCAACATAAAATATATATTTTCTCCTTTTCAGTAATGGGAATGAAAATTTTAAAATTCTACATCTGAACACAGACTCTCCCCCTCAAAAACAAGAGTAAAGAATTTGCATGTGAGGAATAAACAGTGCTTTCCCAAGCACATACTCATGGAATACTGGTTCCTTAAATCTTTTGTGGATCATGGGGTTAGCAAGTATTATCTTTCTTACTTGTTTTTACAATCTTTTCAAAGTATTTGTAAATAAAGAGTGAGAAAGCATTAACAAAGCAAACAAGAAGCAATCAAGAACATTTGTTTTACTAAAGATTTTGACAATGTGGATAAATATGCCTATGGAGATTTGAGAACTGACTGCAAAGATTTCTAGAGATAAATTCTAATATCTTTTCAAGGTATACAGGAATTATTCACAAAGCCTTTGTTTAGCCTTATTTTTTAAAAGGATTTAGATTGATAAAATCTCTAGCTTTTAATGCTGTTTTTCTTGACTTACGTATATTGACTGATTTGGTTTTAACTGGAATGAACTACCAAGAGTTAAATATTTCATATGGGAGGATGTTTACTCTAAGTGGCAAGGGACCCCAGGAGAGTAGTGAATAATAAATAACAGAATTTCTTCTTTGTTAGCCTCTCACACCTATGCTTACTGAATATCATGCTGAGTATCCAAAGAAAGTGTGAGTTTGTTTGAAACAGAAGCAAGATACTACAGAGCCAACTTCAGGCTAACTTCAGAGCATCTCTTGCTGTGCCAGCCAGACAATTAAATCACCACATTCCCTTGGTGAGTTACCTGGAACACAGCAGTGCACGGAAAATGGACTTGAATTTACCTTGTTTTTAACCATTTTCTTACAACCATTTCAAGTGGGATTTTAAAGGATTGATTCTTAATAATTGTTTGCTTACTCTGCTATTATATTTCACGTAAGTGGATTTTTCCAACAGTGACATATAACACATTTTACTAAACTGAGTAAATCTTAAATGGAAATACAATTAAATAACTGCATTGATAAAACACTGAAAATAAAACAGAGAGTTTTAATGGCCACATAAGAAAGTGGCCCTGTAATATTAATCAGCTGCGGTGGCTACAATATGATGATATGACTAAGATCAATGATGAAGTAAAACCAAACAATAATGCTGAAATAAGGTTTTTGTATTATAAAATTGAAAGAAAGAGGTTAAACATGTAAAAAACTCAACTCTGAATGAAGGAATCTTATATTTACTACTAAAACCACATGTTGAAGGATGATAAACATTCACCCCATAAACAGCATCTTCCAACTGTGAAAGCCATCTGTTTTCCTTTTAACTGGGTAAACCTAATCGACTGTTATTCCAATAACAATGTAAAATCTCACAGAATTATTTTTTTAATTAATTTTTATTGGAGTATATAGTTGCTTTACAAGGTTGTGTTCATTTCCAGTGTACAACAAAGTGAATCAGCTATACTTATACATATGGCACCACTTTTTTGGATTTCCTTCCCATTTAGGTCACCACAGAGCACTGAATAGGGTTCCCTGAGCTATACAGTAGGTTCTCATTTATACATAGTATCAATAGTGTATATATGTCAATCCCAATCTCCCAATTCAATTCAATCTCCCACCTCCACTTCCCCCTTGTTGTCCATACGTTTGTTCTCTATGTCTGTGTCTCTATTTCTGTTTTGCAAGTAAGATCATCTATACCATTTTTCTAGAGTCCATATATATGCGTTATGGTATATAGATGATATATATGATGTTTGTTTTTCTCTTTCTGATTTATTTCACTCCGTATGAGAGTCACAGAAATATTATTTTAATAATGATGTGCAGTGGACTATGGATTCTGCTTTTAAACCATTTACATTACCTCATCTTCAATTCTTTTAAAATTCTGTTGAATTACACAACTCAAAAAAATAATCATGCTTCCGGAGCCTGTGCTCCGCAATGGGAGAGGCCACAACAGTGAGAGGCCCGCATACCGCAAAAAAAAAAAAAAAAAAAAAAAAAAAAATCATGCTTTGTCAATGTGAAAAACTAAAAAGGTTAATATAGTTGAATCCTTCTTTGGTATTTAAGAGAGCATTTTTGTAACAAAGACATCTCTCTTCTATATATTCTTAAATTTACTGTGTGTGGATTTATCTACTATATACTATGGTAGTTTAATTTATGTACTAAAATGTTTCTTTATAATAATATCCCAGTTGGAGTTATATTTTGATGAAAAGCTGTTAAATATCTTCCAAATTTCACAGTTTGTTTGGAAAACTCTAATTTCCTTAAAATAGTCATATTAGCAAGTTAAGGTGTTAACTTTAATTGTTACCATTGTCTGAATGTTTCTGTCTCTCAAAATCCATATGCTGAAAACCTAATGTCCAAGATGATGGTATTAGGTGATGGGATCTTTGGGATGTGATTCGCTCATGGAGGAGGAAGCTCTCATGAATGGATTAGATTTATGAGAGTCAGGAGAGAGCAGCTTTCCCCTCTCCACTCTGTCATGTGAGGATATGATGAGAAGTTGGCAGTCTGTGGCCCAGAAGAGACCCCTTACCAAAATTCAACAGGACTGGCACCCTGATCTCAGGCTTCCAGTCTTCAGAACTGTGAGGAATAAATTTCTATTACGTATAAGCCACACAGTCTGTGGTATTTTGTTAAAGTGGCCTTAACAGACTAAGACAGTTGTCTACCTGCATATTTTATTATTTTTATACTTGAGTTATATTAAAGAACGATAATTGTGACAGATTATACTCTCCAAGAAAGGTCACAAGGCTATCTCCTATCAGACACGCTTGTCTGTAATGTGGCATTGTCACTCGATCATCAAGAGATGGAGTGACTGTATACAGGCTTCTACTGCCTGCCACTTGGAAGATGCTTAGCTTTATGAAGTGCAATTACATGCTATGAAAAGTTCAAAGTTTGTGCTCATGGAGGGTGAGCTATCCTGTAGATACAGACAGAGACAGAGAAATAGAGATCAGAACATCAAGGTTCCAGACATTTGAGTAAAAAACGTCCATTTTAAAAATGAAAGCTCAATCCCCAGCCAATAACACATAGATCAGAAATAAACTACCTGTATCATTCTCTTCAAGAATAACATAAAAATTGGGGCAAAATAAAATAATTTTTAAGTGATTACTTTTCAGGGTGTTTTTATTAATTTTTTCACATGGGTTTTGTTAACCAGCAGCAGGATGCTGCCATAATAAGAGAGAGGAAACTGGAGGGGTCTTTAAAAGACTGTAAGGAGAGACTGGAAGACAATGAAGGAATTGTGTTCAGACTAGAGAAAGCAGACCATGTACTGGTGGAAAGTCTAGTGAAACTGGTGCCTATGATAACATAGAAAACAGAAAATGTTTTTAATGAATCCAGAGAAGGAGATATCCAGAAAGGAAGTTGAAAGTACTAACTGGTTTCTTTCAGCTATAGAAAACCCAAGCCACTTTCAGAGGCCATGCAAGATGAAACTACATGGAAAGACAGGGACCAAGTCCAAGGAGCTCCAAGGCTCCTGATATGTAAGCAAAAGGCCATCTTGAAAGTGCTTCATCCAGCTTTAGTAGCTCTGGCTGACAGAAACCACATTCAGATACAAACCATCCACCAAATCACCTTCCAAATGCATGTCTTAAATTGTGAGCAAAATAAATTGTTTCTTTCAGCTACTATCTTTGGAGTGGATTTTTTATGAAGCAATAAATAACTAGAATCTAATGATTTTTTTTCCTAAGTAACTATTATTTAAATAAATTACTCCATTAATGTTTCTAATTGCAGAAAATCTTAGAATACTGGCTCTAAATATGGCAGTTTAAGGTCATAGAAATTTCTAAACAGTAAATGGTATCTGGATTTAGATTTAACAACTGTGTAATTGGATGTTTAGAATTGTTTTGTATTTTCTAAAAACTACATTACTTATATAAAAGGCCTAATTTTTAGTAAATTTTATTGTCTTTTTGTTTTATTTTATTTAAGGGAACCAAATAAAATAGGTAAGTCTAACCATTGACACATCCAGAAATGATAGTGTGTGTGCCTATATGTATGTTTATGTATGCTTCCCCTCTGTCCTTTGAATATATTTCACTGCCATCAGCCATCCATTTTGGTTGATGAGAAGTTTGTTTTCAGACTATTGGTCATTCTTTTGTAGTCAAATTTTCTTTTCTCTCTTACAGGTTTAAAGATTTTTTTTTCCTCTATGTTCTGCGGTATCACTACAGTGGAACAGGGATGGATTAATTGTATTTATCCTTTTAGCAGTCTGTGTGTATTTCAATCTGAAGACAAGATAATTCTTCAATTCTGAAAATTCCTTAGCCATTTTCATTTTAGATAAGCTTTCCATCTACTTTCCTTTCATATTAGCTATGGTTGAGTCATAAGTATATTCTCTATACTCTCAATTTCTTTTTCTCATTTTTAATTTTTTTTATCATTCTATGCTGCATCCCTTGTGAACTTCTCAGGACACTTTCCATTTGTTATGGTGAAGATTATGCTGCCATAAGAAGTTTTATTTTTATGTGTTACTGTATTTTAGTATCCAAGATCTGTAATTGGATTTTAATATCCACCAGTTCTTACATGAGTCTGTCTGTCTTTGTTTCATTATTTCCTACTGTTTTCAGGGATGTTATATTTTTTCCATTTTCTCTTTTAGAAACATTGTCTAAATGATTGTCAACATACGCTAAAATCATTTTGAAATTGCTCTAATGCTTGCATTTCATTGCGTTTCTCCTATTTCTCAACTGTTGGTTTTGCTGATCAATTTTTTTCAGTGTTTGCTCTTCTCATGTGCTTGAAATAATTGAAAAAGCCTCACATATGAATTCTCTCTTTCCCTCTCTCTCTCCATCCCCCCCCCCCTTTCCCTTCCTCCTCCCTCCATCTTTGTCCAATGGTTTTGCATCTGCTTCCACCTGGCTTCCCCAACCCCATTCTGGAATTAGGACTTGTATCAGCTCTCCTACTGCAACAGCTCAGGGCTATTCCAGATCTAGTCACTGAGGTAATGGGTAGGTTATACCAGACCCCATCTGGGATGATTTCTTCACTTTCCTCATTCTTTCAAGATGAGCTGCTTTATAAAAGTCATAGCTCTTAGAAATGTTCAGTTCTTTTGGGGTCACCTTTCTTACATGGATGGGAAGTCTTATTCCAGTCTTCATCTCCAGGCCATGTAGCTGGTTCTTTTCTTCTGTCCCAATGATTTGTCACTCAATATCTTCACCCCACAGGAGGTAAAATGTGGTGATGCCTCTGCTTAAAGTTCTTAACATTAGGATGCTCATAATACTGTTACCAACTTATAAAAATATTTTTTTTTAATTTCAGTTTTGTCATGTTTGGAAGAAAGGGGAAGTTTAAAATATGAATTCACAACGCCATCTTGATCAGAAATCCCCTGAGAATTCACTATTGCTTATGTTCCTCCTAAGAGTATGTTCTCCATCCTCCAATCTAGTCACCAAAGCTTCAACCCTAAATATCAAGCAACATCCATCTTTTTCAGGTATCTATATGCTGTAAATAATTTTTAACTAGGGAATGGGTAAAGACAATAAAAATATCCATTAAAAAGAAAAGAGTTTAGACACAGTTATTAAAATATCTAAATTTCATTACATAAAAAATTATAAAATTAATAATGATAAAATATACTTTAATAACAGCTTTTCTTTCCCCTTATCTAGAAACAAGGAATATATCTAGAATAGCTGAACTAAGAGTTTGCTTCAAACTCTACTAGTTTCCATTTTGTATATATTTGATCCTGTTGTGTATCCCTGGCTGCCTTGCAGAAGTTTTACATTCGGTGTTCCATCATTAATCACAGGTAGTCATTATTCTTTTACTTCTTAATCTTGGTAATGATTGTATAATACTCCTTTCCTTTTCTGTCTAACCAGATCCCTGGAGGTATATTTCTCTCAGTGGGGTCTATGTTCTTGCACTGCTCAGGATAGGTGAAAGATTTTTTTTTTAATTGAAGTATAGTTAGTTGATAATGTTGTGTTAGTCTCAGGTGTACAGAAAAGTGGTTCAGTTATATATATATATATATATATATATATATATATACACACACACACACACACACACACACACACACACATTCTTTTCACATTCTTTTCTATTATAGTTTATTACAAGATTTTGAATATAGTTCCCTCTGCTATACAGCAGGAGCTTGTTGTTTATTTTATATGTAGTAATGTGTATCTGTTACTCACAAACTCCTAATTTATCCCTCCTCCACCTCTCCCCTTTGGTAAACATAAGTTTGTTTTCTATGTGAGTGTGTTTCTGTTTTGTAATTAAGTTCATTCGTATCATGTTTTTAGACTCCACATATAAGTGATATCATATGATATTTGTCCTTCTCTCTCTGACTTACTTCACTTAGTATGATAATTTCTAGGTCTATCCATGTTGTTGCAAACGGCATTATTTCATTTTTTATAGCTGAGTAATATTCCATTGTATAAATATACCACATCTTCTTTATCCATTCATCTGTCAGTGGGCACTTAGAGGTAAAATTGACATTATATGCAGTTGACATGATACTCTATATATAAAACCCCAAAGACTCCACACAAAAACTGTTAGAAATGATAAACAAATTCAGCAAGGTAGCAGGATACTAGATTAACGTACAGAAATCTGATGCATTTCTTTACACTAAAAATCAGTATCAGAAAGAGAAAGTAAAAAATAATTTTTTAAAAAAATAAGTAAATAAAATACCTAGGAATGAACCTGACCAAAGAAGTGAAAAACTTATATGCTTAGAACTATAAAACATTGATAATGGAAATTGAAGATGATTCAAAGAAATAGAAAGATAGCCCATGCTCTTGGTTTGGAAGAATTGTTAAAATGCCATACTACCCAAAGCAATTTACAGATTTAATGCAATCCCTATCAAATTATCCATGACATTTTTCACAGAACTATAACAAACATTCCTAAAATTTATATGAAACAACAAAAGACCCAGAACTGCCAAGAAATACTGAGGAAAAAAAAACAAAGCTGAAGGTATAACCCTCCCAGACTTCGGACAATACTAGAAAGCTACAGTAATCAAAACAACATAGTATTGGCACAAAAACAGACACATGGTGAAAGACTTTTTAAACTAACTTTGTTGCAGAAAGCTGACATATGTTTTCATCTGACAAGAGCAATCTCCACTGACAAAACAATGTAAATTCCATGAATATTCTCACCTAACACCATTGAATTCAAAACACAATCAGTAGTTGTTTTGCATTAGTGCTTTGTTACTCCATGGTCACAGAGTTACTCGTATATCACATAGGTCAAATAAGTACACACTGTGTCAAATACCAATAGTATATATAGAAAGGTACAATTCTTACTTTTCAGCAGTCTATTTGGAAAGACAATGAGAAGCATTTTCAGTGTATTAATTTTGTTCTGTGCAGGTTGGATTGAAAGAAGAAGATGGAAACAAGAGAGAGATTAGGTAGGAGAAATTTGTAATAGCAATTTGAGATAACAAAGGCCTAGATCATAATGATGTTGTGGGAATGACAAGAGCAAACCGGGAAAGACACACAAAAAGGAGTCAGTATACCAGGAGAAAGGACCTGAGAAATAAAAGAAAGAGGAGTAAAAATGATGATGATGATGATGATAACAAGGATAAGAGCAGCAAGAACAACAACAGGTTACATTTGCTAAGTGCTGACTGAAACATTTCAAGTAGAGGAAAATAAAACAATGTTAGCAACAGGGACAGAACCTGGAAAGAGAGTAATTTAAATGAGGAAAATTATTGAGTTATAGAAATTCCAAGTGTGATGTGACTGTGGGTTGTACAAAAGGAGAAACCCTGAGTCACTTGAAGACTCAGGCATCAACAGAGACACAATTTTAAAAGGCAGCAAGATAAGGTGGAGCAGAGTCTTGAAGAACACTCAAGAAAACTGAATAAAATGAGAAGAGTTTTATCTTCGAAGACTAAGTTACTTTTATCAAATGTATATAAGTTCTGAGGACTTAGAAAGGGAATTTTACATTTTCTTTATCACTACAGTAAATAAGTAATGAAGTGATGTCTTTTTTATTACTTTTTATTTCTAGATCTTCCTTAATATGACTATTTATGCTCTAATTGTGTTGCTTAATTGCCAAATAGCATCTCTCTAAAGCAGCAAATCCCTGTGGTAAAAGCCACTATAGAAAACTAAAAATTCCACTGTTTCTTTCTGTAAATGCCTGCTCATTTTCATCTTTTATTTAATTCAAAAGAAAAGTTATTATTTTAGACATGCAGAAACATGAAGTATGCCTGAATCTATAATGGCCAATGGAATTATCTCTTTGGAATGTCTTAAAGTACCTTGAAATACATAGTGAATTAATAAAACTGCAGCAATTTCCATGAACTTTTTTTTTCAAACAAAAACAAAGATCTAAAAAGAGAATAATTACCATGATATAGAGATTGGAGTGACCATTTCAGTTTGTTTCATATTGATTTTGCATTCCTATTTAATAATTTTTAATAAGCCGGCATGTGGAATATCCCTAAATAAACTTTAAGATGAACATATTAGTATGGAGCTCATGTAGTGTCATTTGTGTTCCTTTCTACCTTGACACAATAGCCTCCTCTGTAGTGTTCCACAGAGAATTCTATAACACTGGGTGGCGCTATATACTAAGGGAAAAATATTTATTTAGCTTGCATATAGGTTTTTCTAGCTTCAGATCATTTTCACAGTCTAGATATCAAGAGATATTATTTTTCTGGTCCTTCTGATATTCCACTCACACAAATGTCTGCTGCAAACTGGCCTATTAGCAAGGAAATATCAAAATGTTGCTCCAACTAGGTAACATGTTCATGATAAAGCATTGTGACACATGAATTATAAGAAAATTAAAACATTTGATAGAGAAGCATTTTCCCTCATGTTGATGACTGAGGATATTTGTTGGAGGGAAACATTAAACAAATTACAAATTTGCAGAACTAGTGAATTCCAAAGTAGCATCACATTTTCCACAACTTTGTTGTTTTTTAATAGTGATGTGCTAATTCATCAAGTGTAACACTGAAGCTATTTAATGGATCTTCCCAGAGTCACTCACACAGATTGAGCTATCTTTTTCAGGAAATTGGATACCAAGGCATTTATATTCAGAAGGGTTAAATATAAAGGTTTTCTGAAATGTTAACAGAGTATCAATATTTGTTATATAATAGAAGACCAAAAAGTACATTGGAAGAATATATTAATTAAATGTTAGAATCTGATTAAAATAATAACAGAACATAAAATACATGTTTGAAAGCAGGAGCTTATCATTTTTTCTCTTACAAGTGATATATAACTAATATGTATTATTTTTTAAGTTATCAAATAAAGAATAATATTAGCATCTGAATGTCCTCTTTCATCAACATCCTCCCTCTGTACTTACCATTCATACCCTAAACCAAGAGATAAAACTTTGTGCATCCAACCAATCCTTTTTATATGCATGATGTAATTACATATATATATATATATATATACATATATATGTACATTTTTATTTTAAACTGATAGGATCATACCATGCATATGGTTCAACAATTTGCTTTTTAAATTAAAAACTTAAGTATCATTCTTTGTCAACATAAAGGTCCAATATTTAAAGCAGCATGATATTCTATTCCATGGATATGTCATAAACTCTTTAACCATTTTTCTAATGGAATTTTTAGGGTTTTTCCCCCTTTATTACAGGCGATGTTGAAATAAACATCTTGTGCATACATCTCTGTGCACGTGTGTGTTTCTGTTAGACCGATTTTAGAAGTAGAATTGCTGAGGCAGAAGAGATGCACACTTTCTTAACTTCGTCTAATTCTGAACTTCCTCCAACAGTGTTGGAGAGTGGTTTGTTGGAATCTAGTAAAGTGGTTTGTTGGAATCTCAATGCCAGTTCTTGGCAAAAATAAACAGTATCAATTTTTTAAAATGTTTCTCATATTTAAATGTTGGGATGCTATGTCTGTGTTTTCACTGCTGACTAAATGTGAAATTGTGGATTATTTTGTATTTGTATTAGAATTTAGGGATTACATATTCATATCACCTTTGTACATTGGCAAGCTGTATTAATACTTATTTTTGTACAGCATTATAAGAGATTTTATATTATATAATTTACTTTTTGTTAATAATAGCCATCTAAATATTTATTCCAGCCTGTCATTTGTCTACTAGTACCATTTACATAATCTTTGGTGAATATATGCTGTAAGTTAAAAATCATCTTATCATTCTTTTTTTTTTAATGAATTCTGATTTTGTGTCTCACCTAAGAAAGCATTTTCCATCCCCAAATTTTCAATGTACTTGCATTTATTTTTTAATAATGCTTTTATCATTCAACTTATTATATTTATCTCTATAATTCTTCTAAACTTTAATTTTTATATGGCATGTGGGAGGGAATTAAACTCTTTTTCTCAAATTTATAGCCAATTTTCCAGGCCATTTATTAAAGCAGTTATCCTTTCTCCATTAACTTGAAATATTTCTTTAATTATAAACTGAAGAAATATTTTTTGAGGTTTTGAAGAAGTGTTTACTTCCTTTGGTTTTATTGTTTGTACTTTGTCTTATTTTTATAAAACTTCTATCATTATATTCAAATGATATCAATATCATTCATAAGCTAATTTTTAAAACATATTTGATTACATGTGGTATCACTTCTCACGTTATAATACAACTGAGTTAAGCTAAACAAGGTTAATATTCTTCTTCAAAAAATATTAAGGTAAGTTTTTCTACTTTAACTTTGTTCCTCAGTTCACAGAGCAACTCTTTTTAATATTCATTAAATATTATTTTTCTCAAGGGATTTAAAAATGACTATCCTGGATCTGGAAACTAACAGTCATATATTGACCTAGGCATGAACCAATTTACAGAAGGAAAAGATATGATGATTTAGTAATTTTGCAATTATTGTATCTGTACTTCAGTGGGTATGCTAAAATGTGTCTGTATAGCTTGACTTTTTCAGATTCGAAGGCTAGACAAACTAAACATTTCTCCTCATAACTTAGATGAAGCTTTTTTGGAATAAATATTTGGCCATCTGAGATGCCTTCTAAAAATATGATTTTATGATAATTTTTTGACCCAAGGTTCTCTTTTCCATTTGGAATATCTTAAATAGCAAAAACAGTTCTCCACATCTATTTGATAAATGTGCAATACTTACATTATAGTGTGGGATGCTATAAACTGTTTTTATTCACAACATGTCTGACACCAAATGTGTGGGGTTTTTCATCACACCAACAAATTCTCCAACTTTCTGGACACCAAATGCGTGTCCTACAATTCAACTCAATTCTGACATTAATTACCTGGAGATAACACTGCATAAGTTGATGACTCTGTCACACAAAATTTCCCCCCACTTCACATGCCAATCACAATCCCAGGCCTCCCATATTTCTGACTGACTTCTATAAATCAGTTTGATGACTTGCTAGAATGACTCACAGAAGTCAGGAGAGTGCTTTACTTACTATTACTACTTTATTATGAATGATACAACTCAGCAACAGCCAAATGGAAGAGATGCAAAGGACAAGGTATAGGGGAAGGGCATGGAGCTTTCATGCTCTCCCTGGGAGCATCACCTCCCAGCACCTCAATGTATTCACCAAACAGGAGATTTAATTATATAGGTATGATTGATTAAATAGGTGATCGCTGGTGATTAACTTAACCTTCAACTCTCTCCCACCTCACCCCCCAAGTCAGTGGTGGGGCTGAAATTTAGAACCCTCTAAACTTGCCTTGGTCTTTCCGGAGACCAGCATCCATCCTGAAACTATCTTGCGGGCCCCTAAGATTCTAAAAGTCACCTTATTGCATAAACTCAGGTATGGGTGACAGGGACTTATTATAAATAACCAGAAAGATGTTCTTATCACCCCTATCACTCAGGAAATTCCAAGGTTTTTAGAAACTCTTTCAGGCACTGAGGACAAATACCAACTATGTATTTCGTATTGTATCACAGATGTTTACACAAAAAACACAATGCAATTTTCTAATAATATACAATTTTATGCCTCTAATATTTATGTTTATATGAGAAAAAGCACTAAATTTTGCAATATTTAAGAATTATTCTATATATTAAAACATTAAAATGATTTCTTATAAGCAAAATTTCACTGTAGTCATAATGAAACATTGTAATAATATTTATGGTAGAATGTATTGATTAAGCAATGAAATCTAAGCATTGTTTGAATATTTTTCAAATATAAAATACATTCATAAACAGTGTGTACAATAATTATCTTAATACATGTATTACTGTTTCATAGTTCAGTTTCCTTCAACTTGATTTTATTTTGTATATAATTGGAACCATTAAGCTCTACATTTAAGATCATGAAGATAACAATCCATGTATCCTATGAAATCAAAAAAATCCATTATATAAGGTTATTCTGATTCAACCAAATGCATTGTTTGAAATATGCCTAGTTGATGGTAATTAATTACATCATGCTATTGCTTTATTTTCCCCCATAGTAATTGTTATTGCTTTAGATTTGGGATCTTCACACATAGTATTCAAATATCAACAGTAACAACTATTCAACGTATTTGTCATATTTATTATAATTATTTTTGAAACTAGCATGCATTTAAGATAATTGTTAAAAATTTAGCCTATCTTCACTCTACATGGGTGATTACAGAATCTGGACTTCCTAATTTTTAACTTGTAATCAATAAATGACCACTGAGATTTCTTCATAACAATGTCCCTTATATCCATTGTGTTTAAATGTATAAACATTTTAAAACCATATTATTTTAATTTGTATACTGAAAACTTAAAATTGTAAATAATTAATATTCCTAAGGAAAGGAAAGAGGTGAGATTATTTGCTATATTATTTGTATAAATTTAGCTTTTGTAAATTAGTTTGAAGACTAAGATAAGATTATAATATATATCTTAATGTTTCATGAATAATATGATTTCATGCATGGAAGATTTTATTAAAGTCTAACATAGTTATTCTTATCAATATTGGTTGTTTTAACACATGATGAGAATTGCATGATTTTTGTGCATATGTTCAGATATTAATAGGCTGTAATATTCATGTATTTGAGGAAAACATAAGGCACCCACTTCAATGTATGTCAACACTTGATTTTGTTGAAGAATTTCCATAGCAATTCTTAATTTTACTAACATGAAATTTAAGGCTATTTAAAGGAGAATTAGATTAGTACAACTGTAATAAAGAAAGTTTAATATTTTAAAACTGTACCTTCATCTTTATTTTATTTTCTTTACTAGTTTTATTTCAAAAGAAGCCAATAAGTGGTATTACATTGGTACATTAATGATGGACCCAAGTAGGCAATTCTATCATTGTAATCATTGTTTTTGACTAGATATAAAACATACATGCTCAGAATGTTTATGTCTATAAATTCCTATATATTTCTTTTTTTTTTTCTTTCTTTTTTTTTTTTTTTTAATGTTGGACCATAGTTTATTCCTGCAAGTCACATTGAAAATAAAATACAGATAACATGGAGGTGGTGGGTAAATGCTATTGTTAGAATCTTGCACCACTAAAGTTCTCCATGGCACAAATTATATCCCTTTTGTTGTCATAATAGATATACATAAATTTTTAAAATTTAGAAGTGCCATTCTTTTTTTTTTTAACATCTTTATTGGAGTATAATTGCTTTCAATGCTGTGTTAGTTTCTCCTGTATAACAAATGAATCAACTATACATATACATATATCTCCATTTACCCACCCTCCTTATCCCATCCCTCTAAGTGGTCACAAAGAACAGAGCTAATCTCCCTGTAATATATGGCTACTTCCCACTAGCTATCTATTTTATATTAGGTAGTGTATATATGTCAATGCCACCCTCACTTTGTCCCAGCTTGCCCTTCCCGCTCCCCATGTCCTCAAGTCCATTCTCTATGTCTGCGTCTTTATTTCTGTCTTGCCCCTAGGTTCTTCAGAACAATTTTTTCTTTTTTTTAGATTTGATATATATGTGTTAGCATACGGCATTTATTTTTCTTTTTCTGACTTACTTTACTCTGTATGACAGATTCTAGGTCCATCCACCTCACTACAAATAAATCAATTTCATTTTTTTAATCACTGAATAATATTCCATTGTGTATATATATATATATATATATATATATATATATATATATATATATATCACATCTTCTTTACCCATTCATCTATCGATGGTCACTTCAGTTGCTTCCATGTCCTGGCTATTGTAAATAGTGATGAAATGAATACCATGGTACATTATTCTTTTAGAATTATTGTTTTCTCAGGGTATATGCCTGGTAGTGGGATTGCTGGGTCATATGGTGGTTGTATTTTTACTTTTTTAAGGAACCTCCATACTGTCCCATAGTGGCTGTAGCAATATACATTCCCACCAACAGTGAAGGAGGGTTCCTTTTCTCCACATCCTCTTCAGCATTTACTGTTTGTAGATTTTTTGATGATGGCCATTCTTACCGGTGTGAGGTGATACTTTATTGCAGTTTTGATTTGCACTTCTCTAATGATTAGAGATGTTGAGCATCCTTTCATGTGTTTGTTGGCAATCTGTATATCTCCTTTGGAGAAATGTCTATTTAGGTCTTCTGTCCATTTTTGGATTGGGTTGTTTTTTTGATACTGAGTTGCATGAGCTGCTTATAAATTTTGGAGATCAATCCTTTGTCAGTTGCTTCATTTGCAAATATTTTCTCCATTCTGAGGGTTGTCTTTTTGTCTTGTTTATGGTTTCCTTTGCTGTGCAAAAGCTTTGAAGTTTCATTAGGTCCCATTTATTTATTTTTATTTCCACTTCTCTAGGAGATGGTTCAAAAAGGATCTTGCTGTGATTTATGTCATAGAGTGTTCTGCCTATGTTTTCCTCTATGAGTTTTACAGTGTCTAGCCTTACATTTAGGTCTTTAATCCATTTTGATTTTATTTTTGTGTATGGTGTTAGGGATTGTTCTAATTACATCCTTTTACATGTAGCTGTCCAGTTTTCCCAGCACAACTTATTGAAGAGGCAGTCTCTTCTCCATTGTATATTCTTACCTCCTTTATCAATGATACGGTGACCATATGTGCATGGGTTTATCTCTGGGCTTTCTATCCTGTTCCATTGATATATGTTTCTATTTTTGTGCCAGTACCATATTGTCTTGATTACTGTAGCTTTGTAGTATAGACTGAAATCAGGGAGCCTGATTCCTCCAGCTCCATTTTTCTTTCTCAAGATTGGCTACTCAGGGTCTTTTGTGTTTCCATACACATTGTGAATTTTTAGTTCTAGTTCTGTGAAAAATGCCATTGATAGTTTGATAGGGATTGCATTGAATCTGTACATTGCTTTGGGTAGTACAGTCATTTTCACAATGTTGATTCTTCTAACCCAAGAACATGGTATATCTCTCCATCTATTTGTATCATCTTTAATTTCTTGCATTATTGTCTTATAGTTTTCTGCATACAGGCCTCTTGTATCCTAGGTAGGTTTATTCAGAGGTATTTTATTCTTTTTGTTGCAATGGTAAATGGGAATGTTTCCTTAATTTCTCTTTCATATTTTCCATCATTAGTGTATAGGGATGCAAGAGATTTCAGTGCATTAATTTTGTATCCTGCTACTTTACCAAACTCATTGATTAGCTATAGTAGTTTTCTGGTAGCATCTTTAGGATTCTCTATGTATAGTATCATGTCATCTGCAAACAGTGACAGCTTTATGTCTTCTTTTCCAATTTGGATTCCTTTCATTTCTCTTTTCTTCTCTGAGTGCTGTGGATAATACTTCCAAAACTATGTTGAAAAATAGTGGTGAGATGGGCAACCTTGTCTTGTTCCTTATCTTAGTGGAAATGGTTTCAGTTTTTCACCTTTGAGAACAATGTTGGCTGTGGGTTTGTTATATATGGCTTTTATTATGTTGAGGTAAGTTCCCTCTATGCCTGCTTCTGGAGGGTTTTTTATTATAAATGGCAGTTGAATTTTGTCAAAAGCTTTTCCAGCATCTATTGAGATTATCATGTGGTTTTTATCCTTCAATTTGTTAATATGGTGTATAACATTGATTGATTTGTATATATGGAGAATCCTTGCACTCCTGGGATAAACCCCAATTGATCATGGTGTATGATGCTTTTAATATGCTGTTGGGTTATGTTTGATAGTATTCTGTTGAGGATTTTTGGATCTATTTTCATTAGTGATATTGGCCTGTAGTTTACTTTTTTGTGACATCTTTGTCTGGTTTTGGTATCAGAGAGATGGTGGCCTCATAGAATGAGTTTGGCAGGGTTCCTCCCTCTGCTATATTTTGGAAGAGTTTTAGAAAGATAGCTGTTAGCTCTTCCCTAAATTTTTGATAGAATTTGGCTGTGAAGTCATCTGATCCGGGGCTTTTGTTTGTTGGAAGATTTTTAATCACAGTTTCAATTTCACTGCTTGTGATTGGCTGGTTCATATTTTCTTTCTTCCTGGTTCAGTCTTGGAAAGTTGTGCGTTTCTAAGAATTTGTCCATTTCTTTCAGGTTGTCCATTTTATTGGCATATAGTTGCCTGTAGTAATCTCTCATGATCCTTTGTATTTCTGCAGTGTCAGTTGTTACTTCTTTTTCATTTCTAATTCTGTTTATTCGAGTCTTCTCCCTTTTTTTCTTAATGAGTCTGGTTAATGGTTTATCAATTTTGTTTATCTTCTCAAATAACCAGCTTTTAGTTTTATTGTGCTGTGCTATAATTTCCTTCATTTCTTTTTCATCTATTTCTGACCTGATCTTTATGATTTCTTACCTTCCACTAACTGTGGGTTTTTGTGTTCTTATTTCTCTTATACTTTAGGTGTAAATTTAGGTTGTTTATTTGAGATGTTTCTTGTGGTAGGATTGTATTGCTATAAACTTCCCTCTTAGAACTTCTTTTGCTGCATCCTGTAGGTTTTAAGTTGTGTTTTCATTGTCAATTTTTTCTATTTATTTTTTGATTTCCTCTTTGATTTCTTCAGTGATCTCTTGGTTATTTAGTAGTGTATTGTTTAGCCTCATTTGTTTGTATTTTTTACAAATTTTTTCCTTTAATTGATATCTAATCTCATAACATTGTGGTAGGACAAGATACTTGATATGATTTCAATTTTCTTAAATTTACCAAGGCTTTATTTGTGACCCAAGCTGTGATCTATTCTGGAGAATGTTCCATGAGCACTTGAGAAGAAAGTGTATTCTGTTGTTTTTGGATGGAATTTCCTATAAATATAATGAAGTCCACCTTGTTTAATGTGTCATTTAAAGCTTGTGTTTCCTTATTTATTTTCATTTTGTATGATCTGTCTATGGGTGAAAGTGGGCTGTTAAAGTCCCCTACTATTATTGTGTTCCTGTCGATTTCCCATTTTATGGCTGTTAGCATTTGTCTTATGTTTTGAGGTGTTCTTATGTTGGGTACATAAATGTTTACAATTGTTATATCTTCTTCTTGGATTGATTCCTTGATCATTATGTAGTATTCTTCTTTGTCTCTTGTAATAGTCTCTATTTTAAAGTCTATTTTGTCTGATATGAGAATTGCTACTCCAGCTTTCATTTGATTTCTATTTGCAGAGTATCTTTTTCCATCCCCATCACTTTCAGTCTTTATGTGTCCCTAGGCCTGAAGTGGGCCTCTTGTAGACAGCATATATATGGGTGTTGTTTTTGTATCCATTCAGCCATCTATGTCTTTTGGTTGGAGCATTTAATCCATTTACATTTAAGGTAGTTATCGATATGTATGTTCCTATTACCATTTTCTTAATTTGGGGGGTTCATTATTGTAGGTCTTTTACTTCTCTTGTGTTTCCTGCCTAGAGAAATCCCTTTAGCATTTGTTGTAAAGCTGGTTTGGTGATGATGAATTCTCTTAGCTTTTGCTTGTCTGTAAAGTTTTCAATTTCTCCTTCAAATCTGAATGAGACCCTTGCTGGGTAGAGTAATCTTGGTTGTAGGTTCTTCCCTTTCATCACGTTAAATATGTCCTGCCACTCTCTTCTGGCTTGCAGAGTTTCTGCTGAAAGATCAGCTGTTAACCTTATGGGGATTCCATTGTATGTTTTTAGTTGCTTTTCCCTTGATGCTTTTAATATTTTTTCTTTGGATTTAATCTTCATTAGCTTGATTAATGTATGTCTAGATGCCTTTCTCCTTTGGTTTATCCTGTATGGGACTCTCTGCACTTCCTGGATTTGATTGACTCTTTCCTTTCCCATGTTAGAGAAATTTTTAACTATAATCTCTTCAAATATTTTCTCAGTCCTTTTCTTTTTCTCTTCTTCTTTTGGGACCCCCCCCCCCCTATAATTTGAATGTTGGTGCATAATGTTGTCCCAGAGGACTCTGAGACTGTCATCAATTCTTTTCATTCTTTTTTCTTTATTCTGCTTTGTGGTAGTTATTTGCACTATTTTATCTTCCAGGTCACTTATCCGTTCTTTTGCCTCAGTTATCCTGCTATTGATTCCTTCTAGAGAATTTTTAATTTCATTTATTGTGTTGTTCATCATTGTTTGTTTGCTCTTTACTTCTTCTAGGTCCTTGTTAAATGTTTCTTGTATTTTGTCCATTTTATTTCCAAGATTTTGTATCATCTTTACTATCATTACTCTGAATTCTTTTTCAAGTAGAGTGCCTATATCCTCTTCATTTGTTTGGTCTGGTGGGGTTTTACTTTGCTCCTTCATTTGCTGCTTATTTTTCTGCCTTCTTATTTTGCTTAACTTACTGTGTTTGGGGTCTTCTTTTTGCAGGATGCATGTTTGTAGTTCCATTGTTTTTGGTTTCTGCCCCCAGTTGGTGAGGTTTGTTCAGTGGGTTGTGTAGGCTTCCTGGTGGAGGGGACTTGTGCCTCTGTTCTGGTGGATGAGGCTGGATTTTGTCTTTCTAGTGGGCAGGACTGCTTCTGGTAATGTGTTTTAGAGTGTCTGTAAAGTTATTATGATTTTAGGCAGCCTCTCTGCTAATGGGTGGGGTTGTGTTCCTGTCTTGCTAGTTGTTTGGCATAGGGTGTCCAGCACTGTAACTTGCTGGTCATTGAGTGGAGGTGAGTCTTAACTTTGAGATGGAGATTTCTCACCCATTGATATTATGAGGGGCTGGGAGGTCTCTGGTGGAGCAATGACCTGAACTCAGCTCTCCCACCTCAGAGGTTCAGGCCTGACATCTGGCCAGAGCATCAAGACCTTGTCAACCACACAGCTCAGAAGGAAAGGGAGAAAAAAAGAGAGAAATAAAATAAAAGTCATTAAAATAATTTTTTTAATTATTAAAAAATAATAAAAAAAAGAAGAGAGCAACTGAACCAATAAACAAATCCACCAATGATAACAAGCACTAAGAACTATACTGAAATAAACAGAAAAATCAGCCAGTAGTCAGTCTCATACAGCAAACTCTAAGTCAATAGTTGTTCCCAAAGTCCACTACTTCAATTTTGGGATGATTCATTGTCTATTCAGGTATTCCACAAATGCAGGTACATAGAGTTGATTGTGGAGATTTAATCCGCTGCTCCTGAGGCTGCATGGAGAAATTTCCCTTTCTCTCCTTTGTTTGCACAGCTCCTGGTGTTCAGCTTTGGATTTGGCCCTGCCTTTGTATGTAGGTTACCCTCTGGCATCTGTTCTTTTCCTAGACAGGAGGGAGTTAATGGGGTGGCTGATTAGGGGACTCTGGCTCACTCAGGGCAGAGGGGAGGGAGGGGTACAGAATGCAGGGTGAGCCTGTGGTGGCAGAGGGCAGCATGACATTGCAACAGCCTGAGGCACGCTGTGTGTTCTCCTTGGGAAGTTGTCCCTGGATCATGGGACCCTGGCAGTTGCAGGCTGGAAGCCTCCTGGGAGGGGAAGTGTGGATACTGACGTGTGCTTGCACACAGCATTCTTGGTGGCTGCAGCAGCAGCCTTAGCATTTCATGCCCATCTCTGGTGTCCACGTCAATAGCCGCGGTTCATGCCCATCTCTGAAGCTCGTTTAAGTGGTGTTCTATATGTCCTCTCCTTGTGCACCCAGAAACAATGGTTTCTTGCCTCTTAGGCAGTTCCAGACTTTTTCCCAGACTCCCTTCCATTTAGCTGCAGTGCACCAGCCACCTTCAGACTGTGTTCACACAGCCAACTTCAGTCCTCTCCCTGCGGTCTGAATTCTGAAGTCCAAGCCTCACCTCCCAGCCCCGACCTGTGCCGGCAGGTGAGCAGACAAGCCTCTTGATCTGGTGAGTGCTCATCGGCACTGATCCTCTGTGAGGGAGTCTCTCCACTTTGCCCTCTGCCCCCTTGTCTCTGTGCTCCCCTCCATGGCTCTGAAGCTTTCCCCCCACTCACCCCCCATTTCCACCAGTGAAGGGGCTTCATAGTGTGTGGAAACTTCCTCCTTCACAGCTCCTTCCCAGAGGGGCAGGTCCTGTCCCTATTCTTTTGTCTCTGTTTTTTTCTTTTGCCCTACTCAGGTATGTGAAGAGTTTCTTGCCTTTTGAGAAGTCTGAGGTCTTCTACCAGCATTCAGTAGATGTTCTGTAGGAGTTATTCCACGTGTAGATGTATTTCTGATGTATTTGTGGGGAGGAAGGTGATCTCCACATCTTACTCATCTGCCATCTTGAAGGTCCTCTCCCTGTACTTTCATCTTTAATATGTAATTTCTTACTCTAACATATTTCAAAAACTTGCATTTTCATATCATACTTAAATGAATATTTTAGATAATATAGCCATACAGATTCCCATTGTCTCCCACGAAGATTTCTTGAAGATATTTTACTATGTCATTGATACTTCAAATATCTTTACTTATAATGTCTAAACTAATCCTGTTGCTCTATCTACCCTGCTTCTTCACATATCACATTTCTAACCATCTTATAAAGACTGAAGAATGTCCTATCTGCCATATAGTGTTGCTTTGGACGTTTGGGTCAGAGTACATGGTACATGAAACCAACTTTTTTATCTAAGCAATTTCTAAGAGTGAAAATACTGGAAATTTGCATACAGGGCCCTTGTGAAATTAAGTTAAATTGAGAAGTTCTTGACAGAAACAGAACAGAAACATGTTTGCCAGCCTTAAGTGTCTCCTTCTATGCCAAAGTTGGGTTTATCAACTTTTGCTTTAAGGGACTTCATGGCCAGCACTGTTCCAATTAAAGGGAGGTTTGCTTGGGCATGCTATGACAAATGAACATCTTCCTTTGAATCCGTACCATAGAATCCAATATTTGATTATAAACTAGGGTGGTGAGAGGATGAATGCAGACGTGTGTGCCTCTATAACTTCTTTTTTCTTTTTTTTTTTGTGGTACACAGGCCTCTCACTGTTGTGGCCTCTCCCATTGCAGAGCAAAGGCTCCGAACGCGCAGGCTCAGCAGACATGGCTCACAGGCCTAGCCGGTCTGCGGCATGTGAGATCTTCCTGGACCGGGGCACGAACCCACGTCCCTTTCATCGGCAGGCAGGAGGACTCTCAACCACTGCACCACCAGGGAAGCGCTCTATAACATTTTAAGCTGAAGTTTTAAAGTCTTTGAATTCATAAGCTATTTCTTTTATCTTTTTGTTATTCCAAACAACAATCAAAAAATAAAGGTATTATATAAATGCTTATCTTTAAAAATAATTATTATTTCATAGAATTGTAAAGATTAATTAATACATGTTAAATGATTAGAATACAACAGCATGATCCATAGTATTTTATATATAATTGCTATTATTTTATGAGAATTAACATAGAGAAAATTGGTCAACTTTAGAGAGCAGCTACCACCAGTGTGAAGTGTAGTAAAGTAGGCATTAATCAGAAGAGGTATTTACTATTTGCTTGCCTTAAGAAAATACACTTCTCGTTGGTATTTCTTTAAAGAACAAAATAAGGATTGAGTTACCTTTCATTAATTTTGGTTGCTGAATTGTGTTTCCCTTTGAATACCAGATTTAATTTGGACAATAGTGGTCCCATGTTTTATTTAAGTTTATTTGCAATAACCAAAAATTCCTGATAAAAAGCAACTGTTCTAATAGTTAATTGGGGTAATAGAAGAAAATGTTATAAATCAGAAACAAAAAAAATAGAGGGGTGTGGCAAGGGTTGAAAATGAAAGTACTCGAATAAGAACAAGTCAGAAATATCAGCCACACCCAAATGTTGTGTAAATTCTTCAAGTTTTGTACCTTTGTAGACTGAGGTTCTGTTAAGTTTTCAGTTAACTCTTTAGTCAGTCTCTCTTCAAGGAAAGAGCATTCAGGGATAGGCAGTTGGATTTATATTGATGAAACTGCACATAGTTCAATAAGGCTAGAGTTATGATAAACAGAAGGCACAGCACAAAAGAGGAGAAAGTGTGTATTTCAAATTAAAGAGTGGTTCTACCAATAATGGGGAGCCACTGTAGATTTTAAGCAGATAGTAGCATTATCATGTTGCATTTTAGAGCAAGTATTTTGGATTCATTAAATTAAATTTGTATATTCATTCATTTAACAAATATTTGTTGTTATATATGCCAGATAATTTTCAAGATGCTCAGGATAGCAAAGTGAACAGGACAAAAAACCAATCTTTTTCATGGAGCTGACAAAAAGTAGGACAGTTTGACAGTAAACAACTAAAGAAATAAGGATTAAGATTTTAGATAGTGAAATTATCATGAGTAAATAAGCAGAATTAAGTGATACAGAGTGATTGATGGATGTGATCAGTGGTTGGCATCACTAAATAGCAATGATGATACTATACTATCTCTGAGGAATAACATATTTAAGACCAGAATGAAAAGAAGGAAGTCACCACTTGGACTAGAACCAGAGAATGGATAACTGCAAGGAGCTAGAGGAAGAGAGCAAGGCTTGTTAGAGAAATGGAAAAAAGTCCAATATGGGAACAGCAAATTTTATGAGAATAAAAGTAGTACAACCAGAGGTTTAAAAGCTAGTTTAATAGCTCATGTAGAGTTGTCATAGCATAGGACAAGGGAAAAGACTACAACTTTAAAAATAGAAATCTCTTGGTTGATGTTTAAAAGTGGAATGATATGATCTTAATTACATGTTTAAAACACAACATTAGCAGCTGATTGAAGTGTGAATGAGAATATATACAATAGGGAAATTCGTTAACTCCCTAACTGATACTCCTATCAGAGGTGAGAGATAGTGGTGATTTGTCCTAAGTGGTAACAGAGGAGATGGTGAACATAGAGGTGGAGCTGCAGGTACTCAATGGTAGGATGGATAAGGGTGAGAAAAAAAATTGGGGTATCAATAGTTAAAACTATATCTGATATGTACCGTGGTTTCATGAAAAGATGGGAAAGCCATTTCAGGGTTATGATGATAGAAGATGAGTCCAGGTTATATTCAGGACTACAAAGAAAAAGGAAGTAACCATGTCTTTCTCCATTTAACAAGTCTTCATTTCCCAAGATTAATTGCTCTCAAGTCTGCTCTTTCATCCATCAAAGCCATTATAATCTATAGTTTTCCCTTAGTAGTAATACTTCCCTTGGGTTACTGTGAGAAATAAATCAGATAGAAACAGACTGTACAGTCAGGTTATATGAAATAGCCCTTTATGTAAACATACTGGCAAAATTGTATGTTTCAATATAGTAATATGTAAAGTGTCATATAAATGTTATTATTAAGCAGTATTTATTTATTGAATAAATTTTAATTATTATTTATGATGTGCTAAATACTGCTCTAGCTGTATTTAACATAGAAATAAAAATGTTAGATGATAATTACCCTGATATTTTGGAATATTCTATTAAGAATTCTATTAATTTTAGATAAAAAAGAAAAACAAATATATAATATGCAAATAAATTATTCATCCAACAGAGATTTATATTGAGCACCAACTTTCTGGTACTGCTGTAGGTGCAGGCAATACAGAAGTGGAACATAACAGATAAAAATCTCTTCCCTCATGGAAACTACATTCAAGCAGGCAAGTAAACAAGAACAACAACATAAAAAAAACAGATCAGATTAAATCCTGGGAAAATATTTACAATAGAGTGATGGGATAGAATTAGTGGGTGTCAACTTTGGTTAGAGAGCAAGTCACGTCTCACCTGTCCTCAAAAGAGGGGTGACTCATTGGGAGTCACCTTAGTGTGTGTCTATCACAGTCCCCAAACACTGAGCCTGATATACTGCATATATTCTATAACATACAAAGATGCTGAAAAATGCTGATATATTTTCAATAAAGTTTTAATTTTTATGCAGTTTTCACAAATAACATATAATATGAATATTAGTAATATTTAAGGATACTGAGTCTTAATGTACCTTTTTAAATGTAAGATAACATTCACAATGATAATAATAGTAATATATTGCTTTAGAGTAAACTATCTTACATTTAAAATGATCAACAGTTATAATGTTAGAGAGGAAATTAATTCTTTTTAGTTTTTCTAAATGGAAATGACCGTATGAAAGCAAGAGAGAACCTGAAAAATCATTACTGGCTCATTATCTTTCATTTCCTTACAAGACTAAAGGACACATTGCAGTTAATATCTTTTTAACCAGCTCTCTTTCCACTGACATTCTTCTAATGTTGCAGACTGGTGCCACATAAGTCTTTCCACTGAGGGTGACTGGTTAAAATCCTCAGTCAATTATATGATGCAAGTTAACATAACCTAAGTCCCTTTCTCAAGAGGATGAAGGTAGAATAATGGAAAGTGAGGGGACTTTAAAGTCAGATAGATATGACTGGAGTCCTACTTATTAGCTGAGGGAACTGGTTACATTCTTGGATCTCACTGAGGCTTAAATTCCTCATCTGTTAAATGGAGATAACTGTATCACTCTTATAGAGTTATGGCAAGCCTGGAAGGAGAAAATATATGTAATTCATTGAGAACACTATCTGACACATAAAAACTCAGCTCAATAAACTTTTGGCTTTTTCAGAATTAATAAAATTGTTGTTATACCCACTTTAGCCTTCATCTTATGTTCTTAACACCAGAAAATTTTGATGCTTAGTTAATTAAAAATTTTATTCATAGGTGATAAATCAGACACATTTTACCTCATCACTTTTCATTTACTATAATGGTAACTTTTAAAATGAATGGTCAGAAAACATTAGAACAATTCTTTTGTTTGGGTGCACTTATTGCTAGATTCTAAGATAAATGGTTTCCACAGTTCCTGTTAAAAACAGAAAATGCAAAAATTTGGCAGATAACTCTTCTCATCAAGTTGTCCTGCCCTATTTTATCAGCAACATTTGTCATCATGCTTTCACAGTGATAACAAATTAGTTACATTTTCCTTTTTGTACCATCACTATCTGTATCTCTGAGATTGACAAATGTCAATCTGTGTTCCCGCAGAAAAATTCACATTTTATATTGTAACAATGTCAATCAGGAGTTCCTTGAGATGGGGTTAATTCCTCCTCTCTGTCTTCTCACATCTAGGATAGAGCCTGGATAATCAACACTAAATAAATAATTGGTGAAATAAAAATGAAACCATAAGTGTTCAAATTAAATACATAGGTGTCTGCTGACACAATTTACTAGTGTGTAGAATCACAATGGATTCTTGAAATCTCTTATGGACTGAGTATCTATGCCCACTCTACCACCTCCTGCTAATTCATATGTTGAGGTCCTAACACCTGTGTGACTGGACTGTATTTGGAGAGGAGATGATAAAGGTTAAATGAGTATATAAGGTCAGGATTCTAATCCAGTAGGGCTGGTGCCCCATAAGAAAAGGAAGAGATACCAGAGCTCTCTCTCCAACATTTAAGGATACATTGAGAAAGTAGCCCTCTGCAAACAGGAAGAGAATTATCACCAGGAACCGAATTGGCCTGCACCTTGATCTCAGGTTCCCCAGCCTCCAGAACTGTGAGAAAATAAATTTCTGTAGTTTAATCCAGCCTGTAGTATTTTGTTATGGCAGCTGGAGCTGACTAAGACAATTACATTTTATATAATATGATGGATTTTATACTTTATATTATATTCTTCAAGAATTAACTCCTCACCTGACTAACCCTGCTAGTAGAATGTGTATAATTAGTTTAGCAAAGCAAAATTAATATTAATAAATTTTGGAAAATAAGAGTGCATTTAGCATTTGGGGCTCAGCTAAATGATATGCAGACGTAAATGCATGGAGTCTATTAAAAATCCCACTGACTGCCAAGGATCACAGATAGAGTTGAGCTGCCTCCAGTTTTATACATCCATTGCAGAATTTGTTCTACTTTGTGTATTTTATCCAAACAGGGTGCATTTTTGAGACCCAAATAATATCATTTAATAAAGCTTGAACCATGGAAAAGATAGTTACAGCTTCTCTAAAGAACTTACAGTAAAAACAACATGTATAAAAATATTTCATTCATGAATCTACTCTGAGATTGAATCCTCCTAATATTTTATTGATGTAAGAGTTTGGACTCAGAATTTTAAAATAAACTAACAAAAAGACACTCAATTAGTCAGTAGGAATTTTTCCAAAAGAATAAATCTCTACTTTTTAATCTATAACTCTTCTGTGGTATGGGACAATATAGTTAATCTACTCTTGTCTCAATATCTCTGTTTATCTCCATAATCTTTGAAATAAACAGACCAATAAGTTAGAAAGTTTTTGGTCTTACAGATGAGTTATTGAAGGAAATATCCTTTATCGTAACTTCTCCTTTATGATTTGGACTTGAAAGAAACTCATTAATATATACAATGGAAAGTACCCTCATATTAATTCAGGGTATTCTGGAAGAATTATATATGGCAAATTCTCTCATTTCATCCTTACACAACCCTACGAGATTGATATTACTCCTGTTTTATAAAACAATAAATGAAGCAAAGAATTGATAAGTAACTTGCTTAAACTCATATTGTCATTAAGTGGTAGATGTGATTTGAATTGCATTTCCTTAGAAGTCCTGAAAATATTTTTATAAAATTGAGGAATAAATAATAATGATGATGATAGTTTAAAAATATAATAATAATGAAGTATAGTTTCTTCCCCACAGCTCTTACAATGGATGTATACTCTCTCACTTAAACACTTAAAAATAATTCAAAGATGTCTACAAAAGATATTAGTTACATGTAAGTAAGTAGAATATAAATTCAAAGAAGGAAAGAAAATAAATACTAAAGCCATGGAAGAGTTCACAAGCAAAACACTTTAGCCAACAGTATTTATTTTGCATCTAAACATAATAACATGTTAAATGTAGTTATTTGTAGTGTAAAAATGTTTTTCCTCGCATTCTACAATGCTAGGGTGTGTTATGCATGAATATATTAAGTATTATTTTCAACTCAATTTTGAAATTAAAAAAACTGAGTTTAAGGACATTGAGTGACTTATCTAAAGTGACTTAGCCAAAAGATGTCAGTGCTGGATCAAGAATCCAACTTTTTTACTCCTGTCCCAAAACCATTTCTTTAAATCCTCAAAGCTGGAACAAATGCCACTTCCTCCCCCATAAAACTGTGCCTAAAACTGCCTTCAAGCTATAAGGAATCTATACATCTTACAATAAGAAATGTTAATATTCATTAATCAAAGCACTTGTTTATTGGATTTGTTATCAAGGTAAAAAACATACTTTGAATAAATATTTAATTTCCTCCTAAGGGCACCAAGAAAATAACACCATTCATCTTCTAACCCTTGTATATGCAGGCAAGGAAAGGTTTCTGAGGAATAAAGTGCTTGCAGAACTCAATATTAGACTGTTTAGATTTACAAATTCTTGGTGGTAGTAATGTTAGTAAATATAACGCATTTGTCACTTTTTAATTTTAAACTCAGAATGGAAATAA
Organism: Kogia breviceps; assembly: GCF_026419965.1. Taxonomy (NCBI): domain Eukaryota; kingdom Metazoa; phylum Chordata; class Mammalia; order Artiodactyla; family Physeteridae; genus Kogia; species Kogia breviceps. The sequence continues at coordinate 39,523,318 of NC_081315.1, forward strand.
CATAATCTCTCACTCTCACAGTACATGCTGAGTTATGAAACCAATAAAATTTAGATCAAATATTAAGTAAAAGGACTGACATAGGCAGAACAATGGGTATAGATTGACATAAATTTACTAAAACTTTAATTTGGAAAAAATGCAAAGAAAAAGAACTACTAAAAATGTTTAACACTTTCAGAGTGCAGTCTCATTTTCAGATGCATCACCAACTATAGGGCTAGCATAAAGATGCAGCGTTAATGTATTTATGATCACCCCTAAAACATATTTGAAAAAGACATTAAAGTCTTATATGGTACAGATGGCTTCAAATACTTTAAAATATTGCCATTTTGTTCTATGAATAAAATTTCTAAATGTAGAAATGGCATCACATGTCATACAATCTAATGACAACTTGTATTACTTGTAAGCCAAAAATTTTTACAAATTAGGTAAATACTAGAAATAATTAGTAATTAGGGTACCAATAGAGTTCTGCTCTTAAAGTTCTGTCTTTCAAAAAATTCACATTTTAATTAATAACCTTTTCTTTCATTTTGCCTCTTTTGTTACCCAGAAGAATGCCTCTTATCATTATGTATTTCCAAATAAGAGCAGACTAAGTGGAATTCATTAATATCCTTCTTTTACAGGCTAATATTTGTAAGCTTAAGTAACTTAGTTATTAATGGCAGTTCAACACATTAGATTAATTATAAGAGATAGGAGGCAGTATTTAATTTGATCTTAGCCTTTTGAGTCATAGCTCATTGAGTTAAGAAATACATTTAATTAGTAATAATACTTGTTGCTGGAATGACAAAAAATTGCAGTGTTTCAATAAAATCTATTTTAAGTTTTTCATGAAGCTCTGATTAGGTTGACATATTTTTCTTTATATATATGTATATCTAATCATTTTTATAATTATAATCATTGTACCTTCCTTGGTTTCCCAGGGAAGTCAACCATTAAAATATAAAAGATGATAAAAATCCAGGTACCTCATCTTATTATTCTGTTTCTAGAGAGCATTATTGTCATTTTAAATGTTTTAAAAAATATTTGCATACAAAAATAGGTGCATTTTAAGACAGTAGTTCATTATTAGTCAAACATATTTCATGAACATTTTCTTCCCTGGAATTTAGATCCAATCAAATTTAGATTCTCCTTATGTAAAATGCTGAAGTTAAAAACATTCAGAATAAAATCTCAGATAAACATCCTAACTTTACACCTCAAGAAACCAGAAAAAGAAGAATAAATGAAGCCCAAAGTTAGTAGGAAAAAGGAAATAACAAAGATCAGCGCAGAATTAATAGAGACTGAAAAGACAATTTTAAAAAAATCAATGAAACCAACAGTTGTTCAATGAAAAGATAAACAAAATTAAGAAACATTTAGCTAGACTCACGGAGAAAAGAGATAGGACTCAAATAAACAAAATCAGAAATAAAAGAGGAGATGTTACACTTGAGACCACAGAATTACAAAGTATCATAAGAGAGTATTATGAACAATTATATGCCAACAAATTGGACAGTCTAGAAGAAATGGATAAATTCCTAGAAATATACAACTTTCCAAGACTGAATCATGAAGAAATAGATAATCTGAACAGACCAATTACCAGCAAGGAGATTGAATCAGTGATCAAAAATTCCCCAACAAAGAAAAGTCCAGGACCAGATGACGTTGTTGATGGATTCTACCAAACATTCAAATAAGAATTATACACATCCTTCTCAAACTCTTCCAAAAAATAAAAGAGAAAGAAACACTTCCAAATACATTTTAAGAAGCCAGCATTACCATGTACCAAATCAGACAAAGATACCACAGAAAAGGAAATTACAGGCCAATATTCCTGATGAACATAGATGCAAAAATCTTCAGCAAACTATAAGCAAACTGAATTCAACAATATATTTTAAAGGATTATATACCATGATAAAGTGAAATTTATTCCAGAGATGCAAGGATGGTTCAGCATCCACAAATCAGTCAATGCGACAAACCACATTGACAAAAAGAAAGCTAAAAATCATATGATCATCTAAGTAGATGCAGAAAAGCATTTGAGAAAATTCGATGTCAATTAATGATAAAAACTCTCAAAAAAGTGGGTATAGAAGGAACACACTTAAACATAATAAAAGCCATATATGACAAGCCCATAGCTAACATCATACTCAATGGTGAAAAGCTGAAATCATTTCCTCAAAGATTTGGAACAAGATGGGAATGCCCACTCTTATTAATCTTAATAAACATGGTATGGATGTCCAATAAAAATCATTCAAATTAGAAAAGAAGTAAAATTTTCACTATTTGTCAATGACATGATATTATATATAGAAAACTCTAAAGAATCCACCAAAAAACTGTTAGAACTGATAAATAAATACAGAAAGTTGCAGGATAAAATAGCAATAACCAATATTCTGTTGTATTTCTATACATTAATAACAAACTATCAGGAAGAAAAATTAAGAAAACAATCCTACTTACAAGCTCATCAAAAAGAATAAAATACCTAAGGATAAATTTAACCAAGGAATTGAAAGAACTGTACATAAAAAATTACAGTGATGAAAGAAATTGAAGAATTCACAAATAGAAAGAAATTCCATGATCATAGATTGAAAGAATTAATATTTTTTAAATGTCCATTCTCCCCAAGTAGTCTATAGATTCAATGCAATCCTCATCAAAATATCAATGGTATTTTTCACAGAAAAAGAACAAACAACCCTAAAATTTGTATGAAGCCACAGAAGATCCCAAATAGCCAAAGAAATCTGGAGAAAAAACAAAGCTGGAAGCATCAGACTCCCTGATTTCAAATTATATCACAAAGCAATAGTAATCAAAACAGTATGGTATTGGCATAAAAACAGACACATAAATCAATGGAACAGAATAGAGAGCCCAGAAATAACCAATGCATATATGGTCAGTTAATTTACAACAAAGGAGCCAAGGATATGCAATGGGTAAAGGACAGATTTTTCAATAAATGGTGCTGGGAAAACTAGACAGCCACAAGAAAAAAAAAAAAAAAAAAAGAAAAGAAAAGAAAAAGAAATTGGACCACTGTGTTACATCACACACAAAAACAATTAGCTCAAAGTAGATTAAAGACTTGAATGTATGATATGAAGTTATAAAACTATAAAATTCCTAGAAGAAAACAAATACAGTAAACTCCTTAAACCTGGTCTTGGCAATGATATTTTGGAGTTCATACCAAAAGCAAAGGCAACAAAAGCAAAAATCAACAAGTGGGACTACATCAAACTTAAAATATCCTGCAGTAGAAGAAACCATCAACAAAATGAAAAGCCAACATACTGAATGGGAGAAAATATTTGTAAATCATATAGCTGATAAGGGGTTAATATCCGTAATATATAAAGAATTCATTCAACTCAACAGCAAAAAAAAAAAAAAAAAAAAAAAAAAAAATCAAATTAAAACATGGGAAAAGATCTGAATAGACATTTTTCCAAAACAGACATACAGTTGGCCAAGAGATACATGAAAAGATGCTCAAATCACTAATCATCAGGGAAGCACAAAACCATAATGAGAGATTATCTCATACCTGCTAGAATGGCTATTATTAAAAAGACAAGAAAAAATAAGAAATAAGAAAAGATAGAGAAAAGGGTACCCTGCTTCACTCTTGGTGGGAATATAAATTGGTGCAACCATTATGGAAAACAGTATGGAATTTCTTCAAAAAATTAAAACTAAAACTATCATATGATCCAGCAATTCCACTTCTGGATATTTATCCAAAGAAAACAAAAACACTAACTTGAAAAGATATATGCACTCCTATGTTCAATGCAGCATCCTTTACAATAGCCAAGATGTGAAACAACCTAAGTGTCTATTGATAGATGAATGGATAAAGAAAATGTGGTATCTATCTATCTATCTATCTGTCTATCTATCTATCTATATACACACACACACACATATATACACACATACATATACACACATACATCAGGCCAGGCCATTTAAATATATTTGACAGGATATTACTCAGCCATAACAAAGAATGAAATCTTGCCATCTGCAACAATATGGACGGACTTTGAGAGCATTATGCTAAGTGAAATATAAGTCAGAAAAAGACAAATACCATATGATCTCACTTATATAAGAAATTTAAAAAGAAAAAAATCTCACAGATACAGGGAACAGATTGGAGGTTGCCAGAGGCAGGGTTAGGTGCTGGGCAAAATGGGTGAAGGGAATCAAAAGCTACAAACTTCTAGTTATACAGTAAATAAGTCATGGGGATGTAATGTACAGTATGGAAGCTATAGTTAATAACACTGTACTGCATATATGAAAGTTGCTATGGGAGTAGATCTTGAAAGTTCTAATAATAGAAAAAAAATCTGTAACTATGTATGTTGTCAGATGTTAACTATACTTATTATCATGATCTTTTCGTAACATATACAAATATTGAATCGTTAAGTTGTACACCTGAAACTAATATGTTACATGTCAATTATATCTCAACAAAAATAAATAAGTAAATAAATACACAATATAAATACAAGCCCTCAGAATGATGTCAAATCAATGAAATTCATCAGAGAATTAGTATTTAGTAGTTAAACATTTCCAATGTTTTCTGTTCTCATTCTTTATGAGTCAGAATTATTTTAACAGAGATTATTTTCTTGTGAATTTTAAAATGGAGACTTGTTTAATCAATCTATGTCCAGATCCAAATTTTAAGATTTTAACTTCTACAGTTAAAATGATATTTTTAGATCATTATTTTTGAAGTCAGGTCTTCCATAGCTATACTGGGCAGATTAAAATGTTATGAAGATGTTTTCTTTCATTGATAGAAGTCAATAACTATTTTTACTCTTTTAAGAATGGGTTTTTATTTTATATTTGATCATACTGAATATATTTTATCAGATAATAACAAATGTATCTTGTAGGTTTTTTTTTTTTTTTTTTTTTTTTTTTTTTTTTTTTTTTTTTTTTTTTTTTGCGGTATGCGGGCCTCTCTCCCGTCGCGGAGCACAGGCTCCGGAGGCCCAGCGGCCGCGGCTCACGGGCCCAGCCGCTCCACGTCATGTGGGATCCTCCCGGACTGGGCCACGAACCCGTGACCCCTGCATCGGCAGGCGGACTCCCAACCACTGCGCCACCAGGGAAGCCCTCTTGTAGTTTTTAATATGACTAATTAGATGGGGTTCTTCTGACAGTTTTTATTCTACTAAGAAGTTTACCATTATAATTTTAAGATGTATCAGGGTTATTTTGAATAAATGCTAAGACACTGCTTTCTGTAGAGTAAGCCCAGAACTAAATGAAGAGTTGGTTACCTTTGCATTCTGATTTAACACAACCCATTATTCCAAATTACAGATGTATAATCTGTCATTTTACTGTCATTATTCTTTGCAGAATTGAAAAAATTTCTGTTTTTTTAAAGCACTCTATTAGTATGCATAAAACCCATAGAGAATCCCAGGCTTACCATGGGCAAAATTTTTTTTTTTTTTTTTTTTTTTTTTTTGTGGTACGCAGGCCTCTCACTGTTGTGGCCCCTCCCGCTGCGGAGCACAGGCTCCGGACGCACAGGCCCAGCGGCCATGGCCCACGGGCCCAGGGGCTCCACGGTACGTGTGATCCTCCCGGACCGGGGCACGAGCCCACATCCCCTGCATCGGCAGGTGGACTCTCAACCACTGCGCCACCAGGGAAGCCCCAAAAATATTAATATAAGCAATAATTTTCAGAATACTTGGTTTTTCTCTTCCATGCAACTGTTTCACAACTTAATTCCATCCAGAGTTACAAACACTCTTGTATTATTTCCCTTCTCTTTCTCATCAATGATTTTGTATAAAATTAAATCAACTCTGAAATAATGATATATTAATTTAATATGAATAACATTCTAGGCTCTGGGGAGTTGATATTATTACCATTCTCATAAGAAAAGTAGATGCCTAAGGAGACATAACTGATGATCAGCAAAACAAGCATTGGAACTCGAGTCTTTAGTTCATTTAACCTGAAATGAAGAATTGAATGCTTTTGTTCTCTTCAAAGAATTCCTGACATTATCAAATACAAAGAGTAAAAGCTAACAAATCAATCTCTCTCTCTCTCTCTCAGTATCCATAAACTTCTACTCCTAACTAATCTTTGTGTGAATGTACACACACATGTGTGCGCACACACACAATACTGGAAAGGAAGTTTTCTTGTTCTTTTTAAAGGGCACTAAATGCCAAATTACAGTAACTATTGCATCTCCTTTTAATCTTAAATAGCACTGGGAGAAGTCAGCTGCTGATTCATTCATAAATGACAGATGAAAGCATGAAACACTGAGAAAAAGTGATGGCTGAGTGGTTAAGAAGTTGAACAAAGTTTTCAATAGTTTCAGACCAGAATGGAAAATAAAGTTCAGAGCTAAACAGCATGGAGGGTGCAGTCTTTAAACTGTGGCAAACATCATGATCATACCTAATACCTAGATGCTGGTGTTCGAGTACTATCTCCACTGAAAGGGACTAGAACTCCTTAGAGAATTGACTAATACTAGGACTGGGACAGGGAAAGAACAAGATGACCCTGGAACATCTTGTGTCCCAAATTTAGGAATTGACTAAAGAGTGATAAAAATATTCAGAATGATGCTAAAACTAACTAAAAGATGATCCCACTGATCAAATCTGGAACAAATTTATCTTTAAAGTACATTTCAAATGTAGCAGTTTATAACACATTGAATAAAATTGGAAAAATGTGAGTCTATATGGATAAAAATTAATAAATGAACAATATGAACATTTGAAAAGGATCAGGATACTTTTAAAAGATTCATGTGTTTTACCACAAGGTTAAAAAGTAACTTCACACTCACCTCTGCCTTGCAGACACCTCTTTCATCAAGTGATGAAAGCATGTGTGCTAAGCAAATAGTCTATTGAGTGATATTTTGGGTCTCTTCCTGGCTGACTATGAGGAGGAATCCAATTAGATAATGCATCACATTGATTTGAGCTTTTCCTTGCCCATTTTTCCCTTTTTTTCATCAACTTCACTGCTTGGCCTTATACCTCCTTAGTAAAGGCTTAGCATTTTAATCCTTGCTTTAGTCACTGTTATTTTAGGACATTATCTAAGCCATTTGGTTTTACACTTGAAATTCAAGCAATATATACCCATATCAATAAAATCAAATAGAAAAATCCCTAGAAACATCACAATAGATATAGAAGAAGTATTTTTAAAAATTCAAAATTCAATTTGTAATAAAACTATTGCCAAACTAGTAATAGAGAAAACTTAATTAGCTTAATAATATCTACAAATTATAGCATAATTAATGATTAATCAATATTAGTAGCACAGTTAATAATGAAATAATGAAAGATATTTTTATCTGAACTGAAAATATAAGAATGTCCCTCAGCATTTATAATCACTATTATATTTGACATTTTATTAAATGCAAGAAAAAGAATTACAAGAATTTGAAAGAAATAAAACTGTCATTGTTTGCAGATGACATGATTAGTTACATTAAAATTCTTAATTTGAAATATGTCTATAGGATTAAAATGCAATGTAGTAAGATCACTTCATAAAATTTCCATATATAAAATTCAATTGCATTTGAAGAAACAATAAGAAAATAACATATTAAGATATAATATTTGTAATTACTTTTAAAAAGATTCTTGTGAATAAATCTAGTTGCAAGAATTAAAAAAACAAGAAAACACTGCACAGAAATACATAAATACTATTGAGAGAAATTAAAGAGCTCTTTAAACATTTAAGAATATATCATGTTCATGAATAAAATGATTCAGTATTGTAAAGAACTGATATATAGATTTGATTCAATGCAAACATAAGAGTGTGTTGTGTGTGTACGTGTGTGTTAGAAGTTGTTTAGTTTATTTTCAAATTTATATGGAAGTGAAATGAACCAAGAATAACCAAGACAATACTGATGAAGCAAAACACTGATAGAAAACTTAACTTGGTAGATATCAAGACTTATTATAAAGGTTCTGTAATTAGAAATGTGTGCTATTGGTGCAAGGAGAACCCAAATAAAGTAATAAAACACAACATTCAATTTACATTCAATGTGGTATTTCAGAGCAGTAGGAGAAGCCTTTGCAATAAATTGTATTGTATCAATGAAATATATATCCATTGATCCCTACCTCACATCATACACACACACACATACAAACGATTATATGTAAATTGTATATATAAATGTTAGAGGTAGAGCATTATGATTCTAGAAAAATATCAATAACAAAAGAAAATAATAAGTAGGTATGCATAATTAATGCATATTAGAAGAGTAGGGATTTGTGGTATAATTCATATAGAGAAAAATTCATCTTTTAAGATGTAAAGTTTTATGAGATTTAACAAATTTGAAGCTTACTTTTAAAACCACAAATTTGTAAAGAAACTAATATGATAAACTGGACTACATTAAAATGTATGAAATTCTGCTTACCAAAAGATATTATTAGAAAGTGAAAAGTCAAGTCATAGAGTAGAAAAAGAAATATGCAATTCATATTACAACCAATTATTTGAATACTGAAAGTATATAGAAAACCCCATAAGTCAAAAAGAAAAACTATTAAAAAAAGATGAAAAGATATGAACAGATATTTCAAATCAAAAGACATTCAAATGAAAAACAAATTAAAATATTTACAACTCATGAGGGAAATGTTCATTAACATCACATTTTTGATCCCAATCTATACTCACCAATGCAAAAATGAACATACAAGTCAAATGTTTTCAAGGATGTAAAGTAACCAGAATTCTCTTTCATTGATGATGCAAGAATAAGATGACACTAATTCTTTGGTGCCACCAGCCGCAGCGGGTCCTCAAAGTGCAGCAATGATCGACGAGAGGGGGTAGGGAACGGAAAGCACCAAGATATGGGATCAGAAGGGCACAGACAACTGATGGTTGCAAGGCAAATGTAATAACAAAGCATAGCCATATATACACCCCTAAAGCAGGGATTTCGCATAGTCATTGTAAAGTAGAAACTTTGCATAACCTTTGTTCTGTGGAACTAGTCTTTCATCTTAGGCCTAGTCACCACCATAACTGTATTAGCAGGTTTATCGTCTCTCGGTTTAGTCGCCACCTCATCTGCATTATCTGCATCAGCGGATCTATTGCTTGTTCCACAAAGGCACCAATTTCCCCTCCAGGATTGCATTTCCTAGATTTAGGGAACAACCAGGGACTCCCATTAACTAAGCAGGTCCCTGGGGCGATCTGGCCAAAGGCCATCTCCTTTTTTACGTTCATACCATAAAGTCCAGGATGCATACCAAGGAGAGTACAGTCGGGCCCTGAGGCTTATGAGGGTCTTAATGGCACCTTCCTCAGAGGGCAATGCTAGCCACACTTTGGGAAGCTCATGATATCTACTATAGTTCAAAATATGTATGCTCTATGACCCTGCAACTCCATTGCTACTATATATGCAAGAGAAATACATTGCAAATGATGTACACAGAATGTGCATAACATTATTATCCATGAGAATCAAAAACCTCAAAACTACTCAAATATCCATTCACACCAAAATGAGTAATCAAGCAAAAGGTAGTATGCTCACCCACAAAGGCCTATTATTATACAACAATATTGATAAATAAACTGTATTCATATTCAGTAACTTGCATGAACCTCACAAATATGATGTTAAGTTTAAAAGGCCAGTCACAAAAGAATTCACACTTTTACTCCATATAAATAAAATGCAAAAGAGGGAAAATAATCTATGATTTGAGACGTAACGTAGTACTCATCTTAGGAGAGATTTATAGGGGGTCTGTAGAGAACGGGTACGGTTCTATTTCATAGAATTGAACAGATGGTACACTTTTTGATAATTCATCAAGCTTTACACTTAGGATTTGTTTGCATTTATGTATGTATGCTATCCTGAGATGAAATGTTTATTAAAATTAATTCGTACTTTTAGTCTCTCCTCTATTTATAATTGAAATATAACCATATTAAATTAAATGCTATGAAAAAAAATTTGATATTCACATATTATGTACCAGGTTTATTCCATAGCTTTGAATACTCCCTGGAACACTACTCTGTAGTCTCCAAATTACATGTACAGCATGAGAAGATGGTAATCAAGTCACCTCAGTGAATCAAAACTTGTTAGCTAATAATGTAATGGCAAATTGTAGGAAATTCAGTGGGCACCAATTTGAGGGTCAATCCAGCCTTCTTTTCTGGGTACTGCCTGCCACACCCAGGTTTGCTTCCTTGTACCATTGTTTCTTTTCTATGATTCGATTCTCCTGGCTACAGGTGACTGAATATAGGTGAAAATATTACCTGGGACCTTTTCATTCTATCTTTTGGAAAATTGGAATTTAAGTTGAAAATAGCTTACCATGAGCTGGCCTATTACATAAAGGTTATATAAACCTAGAAGCCATTAATGCACCAATTTCCACTCCTTTAGTCCAATAAGCAGAAAACACCAGACTGCAGAGAAAGGAGAATGGATCAAATATGCAGAAAGTAGAAAAATGGAAATTTAAGAAGAGAAGTCTGCTGGCTTTCCAGTATAAAACTGCAGTTTCTTGCTGAGGTTCAATGTCATTTCTGCCTTGGATTACACAAGAATGTCCATTAATGCTATAAAAATTATATTTCTTTCATTCCTGTTTTTAATGACAAACTTCATTATAATTTTATACAGGATATTTTGTATTTACATTGTATGTGCATGAGATTTAGTAGGGAAAAGAGCAATGTAAGTTTTCAGAAGGTGAAGATATTTATGATGAGATAAGATGTACTTTGATATCAAGAAATTTAGATTTTAGAAGTTAGAGTATCTTGGTTAACTGATTATTTTTATAACTAATTAAAAATACAGAACCAAATCAAAGGAAACTTTTAAATGACAGAAATTGCAGGCATATAAATAAATTGTAGTTAAGCCTATAATTATTTGTCCCCATTGACCAGTAATATCATTCTAATTGTAGATTTACAATTCAGCAGACCATTATGTTGTAGTAAAAGTATGTACCAATACTAAGTATTTATACAGAATGCACACCGCTGAACTGTCTACAGAAGGCTTTCATTACTGTGTATAAAAAGCAATCCCTTAATGATGTAATTTAGCTACAGTTTTAAATTAACAAGCAATCTTAATGACTGGGTATAATGTTAACTGTAAATATAACAGAAAGGTTATAGAATAATATGCATATCACAGAAGGAAAATTATAGTAGAAACAATCAATTCTTTATATTTTTGTGCATTTAAGAAAAAAAAGCTCCATTTTTGCAGAAATTAAAAAATAAAAAAACAAAACAAAAAACCCTAAAAACTCTTGTGCATTGAGAGAAAGAATTCGCAGTGGGATTTGTGTGTGTGTGTGTGTGTGTGTGTGTGTGTGTGTAGACAAACTTGCTTCAGAAGACATATGGATTAAACCTCATAAAAAGAAACACAAAATGAAGGCATTTTATATTAAACAAAATTATCAGCTAAACTAAATTACCTTTTTTTAATAAAATCATGAAATGCAAGGCTGTCTTTATTTTATTTTATTTTTTAAACATCTTTATTGGAGTATAATTGCTTTAAAATGGTACATTAGTTTATGCTTTATAACAAAGTGAATCAGCTATACATATACACATATCACCATATCTCCTCCTTCTTGCATCTCCCTCCCACCCTCACTATCCCACCCCTCTGGGTGGTCAAAGAACACCCAGCTGATCTCCCTGTGCTATGTGGCTGCTTCCAACTAGCCATCTATTTTGCATTTAGTAGTATATCTAAGTCCATGCAACTCTCTAACTTTGTCCCAGCTTACCCTTCCCCTCCCAATGTCCTCAACACCATTCTCTAGGTTGGCATCTTTATTCCTGTCTTACCCCTAGATTCTTCAGAACCATTTTTTTTATTCCATATATATATGTTAGCATATGGTATTTGTTTTTCTCTTTCTGACTTACTTCACTGTGTATGACAGTTTCTAGGTACATCAAATTCACTACAAATAACTCAGTTTCATGTCTTTTTATGGCTGAGTAATATTCTATTGTATATATGTGCCACATCTTCTTTATCCATTCATCTGTCAATGAACACTTAGGTTGCTTCCATGTCCTAGCTATTGTAAATAGAGCTGCAATGAACATTGTGGTATATCACTCTTTTTGAATTATGGTTTTCTCAGGGTATATGTCCAGTAGTGGGATTGCTAGGTCGTATGGTAGTTCTATTTTTACTTTTTTAAAGAACCTCCATAGTGGCTGTATCAGTTTACATTCCCACCAACAGAGCACGAGGGTTGCCTTTTCTCCACACCCTCTCCAACATTTATTGTTTGTAGATTTTTTGATGATGGCCACTCTGACTGGTGTGAGGTGATACCTCATTGTAGTTTTGGTTTACATTTCTCTAATGATTAGTGATATTGAGCATCCTTTCATGTGTTTGTTGGCAACCTGTATATCTTCTTTGGAGAAATGACTATTTAGGTATTCTGCCCATTTTTGGATTTGGTTTTTTGGTTTTTTTTGATATTGAGTTGCATAAGCTGCTTGTAAATTTTGGAGGTTTATCCTTTGTCAGTTGCTTCATTTGCAAATATTTTCTCCCATTCTTAGTGTTGTCTTTTTGTCTTGTTTATGGTTTCCTTGCTGTGCAAAGGCTTTGAAGTTTCATTAGATCCCATTTATTTATTTTTGTTTTTATTTCCATTTCTGTAGGAGGTGGGTCAAAAAGGAACTTGCTGTGATTTATGTCATAGAGTGTTCCGCTTATGTTTTCCTCTAAGAGATTTATAGTTTCTGGCCTTACATTTAGGTCTTTAATCCATTTTGATTTTTTTTTTTTTTTTTTTTTTTTTTTTTGTGGTATTTGGGCCTCTCACTGGTGTGGCCTCTCCTGTTGTGGAGCACAGGCTCTGGACACACAGGCTTGGCCATGGCTCACGGGCCTAGCGGCTCTGCGGCACGTGGGAACCTCCTGGACCAGGGCACGAACCCGTGACCACTGCTTCGGCAGGTGGACTCTCAACCACTGCGCCACCAGGGAAGCCCTTGATTTTATTTTTGTGTATGGTGTTAGGGAGTGTTCTAATTTCATTCTTTTGCATATAGCTGTCCACTTTTCCCAGAACCACTTATTGAAGAGGCTGTCTTTCTCCATTGTATAGTCTTAATTCTTTTATCAAAGATAAGGTGACCATATGTTCCTGGGTTTATCTCTGGGCTTTCTATCCTGTTCCACTGATCTACATTTCTGTTTTTGTGCCAGTACCATACTGTTTTGATTAAGGTAGCTTTGTAGTATAGACTGAAGTCAGAGTGTCTGATTCCTCCAGCTCCGTTTTTCTTTCTCAAGTTTGCTTTGGCTATTCGGGGTCTTCTGTGTTTCCATACAAATTGTGAAATTTTTTGTTCTACTTCTGTGAAAAATGCCATTGGTAGATTGATAGGGATTGCATTGAATCTGTAGATTGCTTTGTGTAGTATGGTCATTTCCACAATGTTGATTCTTCCAATCCAAGAACATTATATATCTCTCCAACTGTTTGTATCATGTATAATTTCTTTCATCAGTGTCTTATGCTTTTCTGTATACAGGTCTTTTGTCTCCTTAGGTAGGTTTATACCTACATATTTTATTCTTTTTGCTGCAATGGTTAATGGGAGTGTTTCCTTGTTTTCTCTGTATGATTTTTCATCATTAGTGTATAGGAATGCAAGATATTTCTGTGCATTAATTTTGTATCCTGCTACTTTACCAAAATCGTTGATTAGCTCTAATAGTTTTCTGGTAGCATCTTTAGGATTCTCTACGTATAGTGTCATGTCATCTGCAAACAGTGACAGTTTACTTATTCTTTCCCAATTTGTATTCTTTTATTTCTATTTCCTCTCTGAGTGTTATGGCTAAAACTTCCAAAACTATGTTGAATAATAGTGGTAAGAGTGGACAACCTTGTCTTGTTCCTGATGTTAATGGAAATGGTTTCAGTTTTTGACCATTGAGGATGATGTTGGCTGTGGGTTTTTCACATATGGCCTTTACTACATTGAGGTAAGTTCCCTCTATGCCTACTTTCTGCAGGGTTTTTATCATAAATGGGTGTTGAATTTTGGCAAAAGCTTTTCTGCATCTATTGAGATGATCATATGGTTTTTCTCCTTCAATTTGTTAATATGGTGTATCACATTGATTGATTTGCGTTTACTGAAGAATCCTTACATTCCTGGGATAAACCCCTATGTTGGGTGCATAAATATTTGCAATTGTTATATCTTCTTCTTGGATTGATCCCTTCATCATTATGTAGTGTATTCCTTTGTCTCCTCTAATAGTCTTTATTTTAAAGTCTATTTTTTCTGATATGAGAATGGCTACTTCAGCTTTCTTTTGATTTCCATTTGCATGGAATATCTTTTTCCATCCCCTCACCTTCAGTCTGTATGTGTCTCTAAGTCTGAAGTGGGTCTCTTGTAGACAGCATATATACAGGTCCTGTTTTTGTATCCATACAGCCAGTCTATGTCTTTTGGTTGGGGCATTTAATCCCTTTACATTTAAGGTAATTATCGATATGTATTTTCCTATCACCATTTTCTTAATTGTTTTGGGTTTGTTATTGTAGGTCTTTTCCTTCTCTTGTGTTTCCTGCCTAGAGAAATTCCTTTAGCATTTCTTGTAAAGCTGGTTTGGTGGTGCTGAATTCCATTAGCTTTTGCTTGTCTGTAAAGATTTTAATTTCTCCGTCAAATCTGAATGAGATCCTTGCTGGGTAGAGTAATCTTGGTTGTAGGTTTTTCCCTTTCATCACTTTATATATGTCCTGCCACTCCCTTCTGGCTTGCAGAGTTTCTGCTGAAAGATCAGCTGTTAACCTTATGGGGATTCCCTTGTATGATTTTTGTTTTTTTTTTCCCTTGGTGCTTTTAATATTTTTTCTCTGTATTTAATTTTTGATAGTTTGATTAGTATGTGTCTTGGTGTGTTTCTCCTTGGATTAATCCTGTATGGGACTCTCTGTGCTTCCTGGAGTTGATTGACTATTTCCTTTCCCATGTTAGAGAATTTTTCAACTATAATCTCTTCAAGTACTTTCTCAGTCCCTTTCTTTTTCTCTTCTTCTTCTGGGACCCCCCCCCCCCCCCATAATTCGAATGTTGGTGCCTTTAATGTTGTCCCGGGTCTCTAAAATGTTGTCAATTCTTTTCATTCTTTTTTCTTTATTCTGCTCTGCAGTAGGTTTTTTTCACTATTTTATCTTCCAGGTCACTTATCCATTCTTCTGCCTCAGTTATTCTGCTATTGATTCCTTCTAGAGAATTTTTAATTTCATTCATTGTGTTGTTCATCATTGTTTGTTTGCTCTTTAGTTCTTCTAGGTCCTTGTTAATTTTTTCTTGTATTTTCTCCATTGTATTTCCAAGATTTTGTATCATCTTTACTATAATTAGTCTGAATTCTTTTTCAGGTAGACTGCCTATTTCCTCTTCATTTGTTTGTTCTGGTGAGTTTTTACCTTGCTTCTTCATCTGCTGTGTGTTTCTCTGTCTTCTCATTTTGCTTAACTTATTGTGTTTAGGGTCTCCTTTTTGCAGGTTGCAGGTTCGTAGTTCCCGTTCTTTTTGGTGTCTTCCCGCAGTGGCTGAGGTTTGTTCAGTGGGTTGTGTAGGCTTCCTGATAGAGGGGACTAGTGCCTGTGTTCTGGTGGATGAGCCTGGATCGTGTCTTTCTGGTGGGCTGGACTGTGTCCGGTGGTGTGATTTGGGGTGTCTGTGACATTGTTATGATTTTAGCCCACCTCTCTGCTAATGGGTGTGGTTGTGTTCCTGTCTTGCTAGTTGTTTGGCATAGGGTGTCCAGCATTGTAAATTGCTGGTCTTTCAGTGGAGCTGGGTGTTAGCATTGAGTTGTAGATCTCTGGGAGAGATTTGCCATTTGATATTATGTGGAGCCAGGAGGTCTCTGTTGGACTAATGTTGTGAACTCAGCTCTCCCACCTCAGAGGCACAGGCCTGACACCCTGCTGAAGCACCAAGACCCTGTCAGCCACACAGCTTAGAAGGAAAGGGAGAAAAAAGAAAGAAAAGAAAGAAATAAAATAAAGTTATTTTAAAAAATTTAAAAGTAATTAAAAAAAGAAATAAAAAAGAAAGAAAGAAAGAAGAGAGCAACCAAAAGCAAATCCACCAATGATAACAAGTGCTGAAAACTATACTAAAAAAAAAAAAAAAAAAAAAAGGTCAGATAGAACCCTAGGACAATTGGTAAAAGCAAATCTATACAGACAAAATCAAACAAAGAAACATACATATACAAATCACAAAAAGAGAAAAAGGAAAAAAAAAATCTTTTGGGAAGTCTGAGGTGTTCTGCCAGCATTCAGTAGGTGTTCTGTAGGAGTTGTTCCACATGTAGATGTATTTCTGATATATTTATAGGGAGGAAGCTGATCTCCATATCTTACTCCTCCACCATCTTGAAGGTCTCCCTAAACTCCCTTTTTTTTACTATAGTTTCTTATAGAAAATATGGTCAACCAAGTAAGATTTACATCAGATTTTCATTTTAACTATGATGTTATGTCACTGGGTAAACAATAAAAACTAAATTTCCATGTTTTGCATCCCTTGGATAAATTGGACTACCAACTAGTGGTTATTAATGGCTCAAATAGAAAACTTCTTTCCCCTTTCTGCTTTGCCATCTGGTAATAGAGCTAATTTTTTATATGCAATAATTGGATGCACAGGGTCTAAGTCAGAATGGTTCAAAAAGTGCTGAATTTGTGGTCAGACTATGGAGTTATATGCTTGCTCTCTGAAGAGGAAGCTATGTGACAAAGGGGAATTAACAGTTTCTCTGAATATCATTTTCATAACTTGAAAACTGAAGACAATAGTGCCTTTCTTTGCAAAACTATTATAACAATGAACTAAAATACTAAAGTTCCTGACATAAAAATATGTTTGTAGATAATCTTTTCTTCATCTTTCCAGAGAAGCACTTGAGATCCTAACTATATTATCAACATTCATTCAACATTTTCAAATGTCTATTGAATTCCTTTTCCGATTTAGGTTTTGTAAATACAGTGTTGAACAAAATCTTGTTTTCTTGAAATTTGCGTTATTGTGAAGTAGGTAGGTAATTGAACAGAGACATGAGATATAATAATTTATGATAAATTCTGTAAAATAATAAGTGGGGCAAGATCATAGAGGATGAATAGAGTAAAATGGTCTGTGATGGCTGGTCTTCCTGAGTAAATGATATCTGAAAGGAATAATAAGGAGGTAGCATGTGGAGACTTTGGAAGAGAAGAGAAAGAAGGAAACTATTAATTGTAGTAAGAGATAAATTGGTGAAACATACCATTAAAAATACATCAGATACTAGTTCATGGGGGGGAGGGTTCTAAGCCTTAATAAAGGGTCTGATTATTGTATAAATGAAACAAAATCCTTTGATGTCTTTATGTAAGAGAGTATCATGGTCTCTTGTGGAGTTTGGTTTATAAGGCTCTACACAATCTGTTTGCTGAGTTAACATATTAGAAGAAGGGGAATGGAAAAAGAGGACCAGCTAGAGGATTATTCACATAATCTAGCAATAAAGCGTGTCTTCCAGTATTAGGAAGGACATAAAGAGAAATGCCCCAAGAAGAGTTTTTAAAAACTCAACTCAATAAACTCAACCATTTGATTTCTTCTTGTGTGCACCAAGAAGCCTAATTTTCTTAGAATATGTCACATTCTAACAACAGAGGGCAAACAAACACACCATAGGTCATCAACCCCACCTGGACTCTCTCACTCTTACACATTGCACAGTAGCAGTTTGAAACCTGATCAATAATCCTTAAACACTGACTCTGAATAAAATAAAAAGCCTTCAAGTTAGCACACTTTAATCTTCCTGACACCAAAATCTGCATCACTCTCTTCTGTTAGACCTTTGCTTCCTTTTCTCTGAAACTATCCTGCCTCTCAAGCCCATAATTTCACCAATTTGGGGAACACTTTAGCTAGGTATTAATCCTTCTCACCTTCATTTATTCAACTATTGCCTCAACTAGATCTTCTAATACCTTTAATACAGGGTCAAGATTCTCTTACTAGTGGCTTTTACAGTAATCCAGGTAGGAAGCAAAAATAGTTTGGAAAATATAATAGCTGTGGGGATTGAGGGAAGTGTGTGTATGTGTGTGTGCATGTGTGCATATACAAACACACATATAAACATGCATTGGAATATGTATATATGTATAGAGAATACATTCAATAGATATTTAGAAAGTATAATGGACTGAACCTGACAGATCAGGAAGTAGAAAGAGAGGAAAGTGGTAATGCAATTCAATGTCATATGTGATTCTGGTATAAAAAGTTTTAAAGGAATAGCAGGGGCAGAAAGAATACATTGGGACAAAGAATAGTATAAAGTAGAAAAAGGAAAATGGACGAGTGTAGCTTACTCTTGCAAGAAGTTTAGCTATAAGTAAGAGGGGAAACAAAGGTAGAATGTGAAAATCAACAAAATTCAGTTGGAGTGGAGTTTTGAAAGGAAATGGTATTTGGTTTTTATTTTGCTGTGATTGTTGAGCCTTGGAGTGCTTATATATTTATGGGAAGGAGTGTGTAGGGAGAAAAACTGAAGATCGGGGAGTAAAAAAAAAAAACAATATGCTAAAGGGCTGCACCATGGTGATGTACACAAGACTTCCACAGAATACAAGTAGAAGGATTCGTAGTATACAATAAGAGGAGCATCCTTTTGATTATTAGGTGAAAGAAAGTGGATATATGGATGCAAGTACAACCATTTGATATGGATGATGGTATGAAGCTGAAGAAACTTCAATAAGATGATGTTGTAACTATTGAAATGCCTCACTCACTGTTTTCTTCAAGAGAGACACTGTTGTGAGGACTGTGGCTAGCTGATATCCTCCAGCCATTGCCTCTTCATAATCTGCAACAGTGTTTACTTTTATTTATTATTTTATTATTTTTTTATTTTTTTAAAGAAGATGTTGTGGGTAGGGGTTTTTATTAATTAATTTATTTATTTTTGCTGTGTTGGGTCTTCATTTCTGTGTGAGGGCTTTCTCTAGTTGTGGCAAGCAGGAGCCACTCTTCATTGTGGTGTGCGGGCCTCTCACTATTGCGGCCTCTCTTGTTGCGGAGCACAGGCTCCAGACGCGCAGGCTCAGTAGTTGTGGCTCACAGGCCTAGTTGCTCCATGGCATGTGGGATTCTCCCAGACCAGGGCTTGAACCTGTGTTCCCTGCATTAGCAGGCAGATTCTCAACCACTGAGCCACCAGGGAAGCCCCAACAGTGTTTACTTTTAAATCAGTCACTGCCTGAGCTGCATCCAGTTAATGGCTGAGGACAGCTAAGGTAATTGATCTAGGCCATTCTATCCCAAAATAGAATATTTTCAGGCCTCCTCTAAAGGGAAATGTTTGTCCTGAGTCTCTCTATTCCTGGGCAAGACTTTCCCACTTACACTGTAGGCTGAGATTCTCAGTAAGTAATACTTCCTTCAGGCCTCTCTCCTTTCACAATTGTCAGACCTGCATTGCAGTCTGAGGACGTCCTCCACCTATTCCAGCTCCCTCTGTCTTTATCATTCACAGGTATTTCCCCTAATAAATCTTTTGCAGCCTTAATTCCACCTTAGTACCTTTATCTTAAAGGACCTGAACCGACAGAGATGACTATCTCTCTTTAGAGGATGCTTGTATATTTTTTTCCAAAAAGAAAAAAAATTGGCTATGAAAAATTAAAGGTAGACTAAATAGAACATTTTTGCTTATTAGATATTTATATATATTAACAAGCTATAATAAGCAAAAAACAGAGGATTAAGACAGATGAATTATTATAAACTTTTCAGTAACTGAGTCTCACTATTAAAATTTAATTTATGATAAAGATATCACAGATGATATCAAATCAATTTCTATTTGAACAAAAAGCAAATTTGGGATCCACAACTCAAATTATATGCTACACATTATAAATAGAATATGGAATAAAATATATAAGAAAATACAAAATAAAGAGAAAAATATGATGAATCTCTCTATAGAGAGAGGAGACAAAGAGAGTTTTATTTAGTCCTTAAGCAATGAAATCATTGCAAAGGAAATTATGTACATATGTGGTTATCATAAAATTTAAATGTCTGCATATGACAAAACTTTCCAAAGTTAAAGACAATATATACATACATTTTTTCAGTAGATATTTATACAGTGTTAATGGCAGCTGGGTTTTTCTGAGCAAGGTATTTGCATAGGCATATGAGGAAAATCCATCTGAGATTATTAGTCAAGGATGTAGAAAGGGAAAGTAAATCTTGGAGTGACTAAGAGAGTTGATATCGTATACAAAATAAGCATTGGTAGCCAGGTAGCAGTCAAGAGGCAAGAATAGGAAATCAGCCAGCTGGATCTGAATCCAATTCCAACACGTATGGCTGATAATGCTGATTTAATCTTTTTTTTGAGTAGATTTTGGGTGGTTTTTAAATGAACAATTCTTACTTTTTTATATTTTAGAAATTTTGTTCACTAACCTTATTTATTCAGGAAGTTTGTTTTTTGAAATAATCAATAATGTGTTATTTATATTTAGCTTATTTTCTCTTAGCTTTTATGTAAGACCACCGTAAAAATTGTACCTTCTTGACAAAGTTCTGATCCAGATAATGGGAAAAAATAGTTATGCTGAACAAGAGGAAAAAAGAGTTTTATATCCTTGGGAAAGGTGTAGTGGGAATAGAAAATTATGGAACTTCATGAATGAAATGAAAACAAGATTTGCTCGCATTATTTTACTTTCTGAAAATAATTTCTTACATGTTAATGGGAAGGTTTGGGGTATTACTTGAGAAGGAAGTAATTATCTTTACTATTTAGTATATAAACTACAAATTTTAAATCTTTTATATTGTGCTACGAATAATAGTTTTTAGCAAGACGAGAAGCTGGTCCTCACCATATTCAGGGCATGTATATGGGAATATTGATAAAAAAGTACTGAATGAAACTAGGTATACTGGTATGAAACTGATTCTCATGTTGAAAAGATTGTAATTACATGCTAGGCTACTAAACATAATCTTAAGTTTATAAATTTAATTAAGAATCCATATTAATTTCGAATTATTATTAGAACAAAGGATGCATTGCTTAAGGTAAGCTTCATCTCTAGCAGATTGAAAGTTTTCCATGTTCTCTCTCAAACTCCTCTCTTTACAACACCAAATCTGCATTAGCTATTTGAAGAATTCAGATTACATAGTCCGACATTACTGTTTCTGACAAGGAGTCCTCACTGGGTTGACTTTAAGAAATCTTTGGAGAGGGGCTTCCCTGGTGGCACAGTGATTGAGAGTCTGCCTGCTGATGCAGGGGACACGGGTTTGTGCCCCGGTCCGGGAGGATCCCACATGCTGTGGAGCGGCTGGGCTCGTGAGCCATGGCCACTGAGCCTGCGTGTCCGGAGCCTGTGCTCCGCAACGGGAGAGGCCACAACAGTGACAGGCCCGCGTACGGCAAAAAAAAAAAAAAAAAAAAAAAAAAAATCTTTGGACAGAAATTTTTTTCCTAAAATCTCACACTTGCATCTATCATCCTCGGGAAATAGCCAGTCTGAAAGAATAGCATTAGATAATTAGGGCTTCCTGAAACTGCATTTTAAAGCTTAGCTACCAGATGTGGGAAACTATCTTTCTGTTCAAACTTTTGCCCTATGTTCAAATACAGGGTGAAACACAGGGGCTAAAAGAATTACATTTGGATCTCTACAGACATGGACTTAAGTGCCAGCTCTATCATTTAATAGCATTAATTTGCTAAATTACTTGATTTATTTTTTAAACAGCTTTATTGGAGTATAATTCCTTCACATTGTTGTGTTAGCTTCTGCTGTATAACAAAGTGAATCAGCTATACGTATACATAAATCCCCATATCACCTCCCTCTTGCATCTCCCTCCCACCATCCCTATCTCACCCCTCTACGTGGTCATAAAGCACCAAGATGATTGCCCTGTGCTATGTGGCTGCTTCCCACTAGATATCTATTTTACATTTGGTAGTGTATGTATGACAATGCCACTCTCACTTCGTCCCAGCTTACCCTTCCCTCTCCCCATGTCCTCAAGTCCATTCTCTACATCTACATCTTTATTCCTGTCCTGTCCCTAGTTTCTTCAGAACCACTTTTTTCTTTTTAGATTCCATATATATGTGTTAGCATATGGTATTTGTTTTTCTGTTTCTGACTTACTTCACTCGGTATGACAGATTCTAGGTCCATCCACCATACTACAAATAACTCAATTTCACTTCCTTTTATGGCTGAGTAATATTCCATTGTGTGTGTATATATATATATATATATATATATAAATCACATCTTCTTTATCTATTCATCTGTCAATGGGCATTTAGGTTGCTCCCATATCCTCGCTATTGTAAATAGTGCTACAATGAACATTGAGGAACATGACTTTTTTGAATTATGGTTTTTTCAGGGTATATGCCCAGTAGTGGGATTGCTAGATCATATGGTATTTCTATTTTCAGTTTTTTAAGGAACCTCCATACCCTTCTCTATAGTGGCTGTTATCAATTTACATTCCCACAAACAGTGCAAGAGGGTTCCCTTTTCTCCACATCCTCTCCAGCATTTATTGTTTGTAGATTTTTTTGATGATGGCCATTCTGACCACATTGCAGTTTTGATTTGCATTTCTCTAATGATTAGAGATGTTGAGCATTCTTTCATGTGTTTGTTGGCAATCTGTATATCTTCTTTGGATAAATGTCTATTTAGGTCTTCTGCCCATTTTTGGTTTGGGTTGTTTGCTCTTTTGATATTGAGCTGCATGAGCTGCTTGTAAATTTGGAGATTAATCTTTCATCAGTTGCTTCACTGCAAATATTTTCTCCAATTCTGAGGGTGGTCTTTTCATCTGGTTTATGGTTTCCTTTGCTGTGCAGAAGCTTTTAAGTTTCATTAGGTCCTAATTGTTTATTTTTGTTTTTATTTCCATTTCTCTAAGAGGTGGGTCAAAAGGATCTTGCTGTGATTTATGTCATAGAGTGTTCTGCCTATGTTTTCCCCTAAGAACTTTATAGTGTCTGGCCTTACATTTAGGGCTTTAATCCATTTTGATTTTATTTTTGTGTATGGTGTTAGGGAGTGTTCTAATGTCATTCTTTTACATGTAGCTATCCAGTTTTCCCAACACCACTTATTGAAGAGGCTGTCGTTCCTTCATTGTATATTCTTGCCTCCTTTGTCAAAGATAAGGTGACCATATGTGCGTGGGTTTCTCTCTGGCCTTTCTATCCTGTTCCATTGATCTATATTTCTGTTTTTGTGTTGGTACCATACTGTCTTGATTACTGTAGCTTTATAGTATAGTCTGAAGTCTAGGGGCCTGATTCTTCCAGCTCCATTTTTCTTCTCAAGATGGCTTTGGCTATACAGGTCCTTCTGTGTTTCCATACAAATTGTGAAGTTTTTTGTTCTAGTTCTGTGAAAAATGTCATTGGAAGTTTGATAGGGATTGCATTGATTCTGTACATTGCTTTGAGTAGTACAGTCATTTTCACAATGTTGATTCTTCCAATCCAGGAACATGGTATGTCTCTCCATCTGTTTGTATCATCTTTAATTTCTTTCATCAGTGTCATAGTTTTCTGCATACAGGTCTTTTGTCTCTCTATGTAGGTTTATACAGAGGTATTTTATTCTTTTTATTGCAATGGTAAATGGGAGTGTTTCCTTAATTTCTCTTTCAGATTTTTCATCATTAGTGTATAGGAATGCAAGAGATTTCAGTGCATTAATTTTGTATCCTGCTACTTTACCAAATTCATTGATTAGCTTTAGGAGTTTTCTGGTAGCATCTTCAGGATTCTCTATGTATAATATCATGTCATCTGCAAACAGTGACAGTTTTACTTCTTTTCCAATCTAGATTCCTTTTATTTCTTTTCTGTCTCTGATTGCTGTGGCTAAAACTTCCAAAACTATGTTGAATAATAGTGCTGAGAGTGGGCAACCTTGTTCCTGATGTTAGTGGAAATGGTTTCAGTTTTTCACCATTGAGAACGATGTTGGCTGTGGGTTTGTCATATATGGCCTTTATTATGTTGAGGTAACTTCCCTCTATGCCTACTTTCTGGAGGGTTTTTACCATAAATTGGTGTTGAATTTTGTCAAAAGCTTTTTCTGCATCTATTGAGATGATCATATGGTTTTTCTCCTTCAATTTGTTAATATGGTGTATCACATTGATTGATTTATACTGAAGAATTCTTGCATTCCTGGGATAAACCTCACTTGATCATGGTGTATGATCCTTTAAGTGTGCTGTTCGATTCTGTTTGCTCGTATTTTGTTGAGGATTTTTGAACGTATGTTCATCAGTGATATTGGCCTGTAGTTTTCTTTTTTTGTGAGATCGTTTTCTGGATTTGGTATCGGGGTAATAGTGGCCTCATAGAATGAGTTTTGGAGTGTTTCTCCCTCTGCTATATTTTGGAAGGATTTGAGAACAATAGGTGTCAGCTCTTCCCTAGATGTTTGATAGAATTTGCCTTGTGAAGCCATCTGGTCCTGGAATTTTGTTTGTTGGAAGATTTTTAATCACAGTTTTAATCTCAGTGCTTGTGATTTGTCTGTTTATATTTTCTATTTCTTCCTGTTTCAGGCTTGGAAGGTTTTGCTTCTCTAAAAATATGTCTGTTTCTTCCAGATTGTCCATTTTATTGGCATATAGTTGCTTGTAGTAATCCCTCATGATCCTTTGTATTTCTGCAGTGTCTATTGTTACTTCTTTTTTAATTCTAATTCTGTTGATTTGAGTCTTCTCCCTTTTCTTCTTAATGAGTCTGGCTAATGGTTTATCAATTTTGTTTATCTTCTTAAAGAAACAGATTTTCATTTTATTGATCTTTGCTATCATTTCCTTCATTTCTTTTTCATGTATTTCTGATCTGATCTTTATGATTTCTTTCTTTCTGCTAACTTTGGAGTTTTTTTGGTTCTTCTTTCTCTAATTATTCTATGTGTAAGGTTAAGTAGTTTATTTGAGATGTTTCTTGTTTCTTGAGGTAGGCTGTATTGCTGTAAACTTCCCTCTTAGAACTGCTTTCGCTGCATCACATAGGTTTTTGGTCGTCCTGTTTTCATCGTCATTTTTTTCTAGATATGTTTTGATTTCCTCTTTGATTTCTTCAGTGATCTCTTGGTTATTTAGTAGTGTATTGTTTAGCCTCTATGTGTTTGTATGTTTTACAGTTTTCTTCCTGTACTTGATATCTAGTCTCATAGCATTGTGGTCAGAAAAGATACTTGATACGATTTCAATTTTCTTAGATTTTCCAAGGTTTGATTTGTGACCCATGATATGATCTATCCTGGAGAATATTCTATGAGCTTTTGAGAAGAAAGTGTATTCTGTTGTTTTTGGATGGAATGCCTTATAAATATCAGTGAAGTCCAACTTGTTTAATGTATCATTTAAAGCTTGTGTTTCCTTATTTATTTTCATTTTGGATGATATGTCCATTGGTGAAAGTGAGATGTTCTTGTCCTGCTTGTTGTTTGGCATGTGGTGTCCAGCAGTGGAGCTTCCTGGTTGTTTAGTGCAGTTGGTCTTAGTGTTGAGATGGAGGTCTCTGGGAGAGCTCTAACTGATTGATATTATGTGGGGCCAGGAGGTCTCTGGTGGTCCATCATCCTGCACTCAGCTCTCCCACTTCAGAGGCACAAGCCTGACACCCAGCTGGAGCACCAAGATCCTGTCAGCTGCATGGTCAGATATGTGGGGAATTTCTTGCCTTTTGTCATTATTCAGTAGGTGTTCTGTAGGAAATGTTCCACATATAGATGTATTTTTGATGTATTTGTAGAGAGGAAGATGAGCTCCATGCCTTACTCCTCCGTCATCTTGAATGTCCTTGGCCTACGTGAAATTTTAATCTTCAGTTTTCTCATCTGTAAAATTAAGACCAAAAATATCTACCTCATAGATAAATAAAAGGATTTCCTTAACTGGAATGATGTGGCTAAGTTTAGAGAAAATATTTGATGGATATGCTTAATGCTTATGTTTAATAGATTTGTCGCTACTCTTGTAGTGACAGTAATAGTAGGAGTAGCAATAGTATTTTATTACTTTGAAGATTTATCTCTATCATATCTGAATTAGGACTTATTGGACTAACAATAGGACATTCTGGGCCCTGCTTTATATCACCATTACAAGAGAAGAGTGAGTTGTAGAAATCTTATTAGTAGCGGTAGTTAGTTAAAGTGCTACAGAACCACAGATAAAGGTTCACTAGGAACTCATTATTTTAAATGAAAAGTAAAACTAACCTCAGTGAACATTGTCTCATGAACTAAGCATGACTACTTGAAATTGTTACAATGGATAAAATTTGTGTTCAAGTCACTGAAAGAAACTTTTCTTTCCTCTATCCTATGGTCATGAGTTTCTAATTGAAAACCAGTGAGAATAAAGGGAAAAAATTACTCAATGAAAAGGAAATGAATTTAAAACTGTGTAAACTCATCTAATATAAACCTTAGTTGACATTTGAGACGGGGAAATGGCTCCAAAATCAGTGAAGAAGGCAGCCAAATCATAAAGGTTATGATCAAAACAGTTTTTTAAAAATTGCACTTATCTTTCAAATCTGCATACAAGCCACAATGTATGCTAGAAAATTAAAAAGTGATCACTCTTGTTAAATGGTCTGTAAATAGTAACTAGATAAGTATCATTATCTTAATCAAAACCACTCATTAAACTCACATCTAAATTGGCTGGTGGTGCAGTACTGGGCATTGGGAACAAGGCAGCTTAAAATGTAGTGATCTTTACCCAGGGGGCGGGAGGGTGTGGAAATGGGAAAAGAAACTGTATATCTGGCATAAAAGACAAATGAAGTAGCATTAATCAAATACATTAATAAGAAAAGTGTAGATATTAGGTTTAAAACAGAAAAAATAAAGGATTCCTTATACTTCTAAATGACTCTATATGAAAAGTATCTCATTGTTCCTTTAAACAGAGTGATTCATCAGTACATTTATATCACAAGAAGACTGATTTAATCCCAATGTTAAAGGTCACAGTAATTACATATATTGTGACACATTTAACAGATATCATCTGAGCACATTTGCAAAAGCCAAAGGAAGTAGCCAGTGTAGGGTACACTCAGCAACCCACAAATCTCAAAATTGTCACCTTCAGAATTATCATGATAGAAAAAATCTCTCTATATGAGTTTTTCCATAATGAGTTTTCATGTGAGTGGTTGACAGTATTATAGCATATTATAACTAAAGTTTAACATAATCAGGATATTATAGCCTGTTTGTGCACGCACATGCTTGTATTGCAGTAGAGAGGGATACAATCAATGTATCTGAAAAGGAGATAACTCTACAGAGCATTCAGAATTCTGCACCCTGCACTTAAAATGTGTCTCTAAGTCCAAACGCCAAATACTGCAGATCGTTAAAAAGCAATGCCTGGGACTTCCCTTGTGGCACAGTGGTTAAGAATCTGCCTGCCAATGCAGGGGACATGGGTTCCATTCCTGGTCAGGAAGATCCCATATGCCACGGAGCAACTAAGCCCATGCGCCACAACTACTGAGCCTGCACTCTAGAGCCCATGAGCCTCAACTACTGAATCCACAAACTGCAACTACTGAAACCCGTGCGCCTAGAGCCTGTGCTGTGCACCAAAAGAAGCCACTTCAATGAGAAGCCTGGGCACCACAATGAAGAATAGCCCCCACTCGCCACAACTAGAGAAAATCCGCACACAGCAATGAAAACCCAACGCAGCCATAAATAAATAAATAAATAGCAATGCCTACAAGAATTAATAAAAAATCTTCATGAAATCATGAATTCTTTAAGAATATTCTAATTAGATTTGGAGAATACCTACCTCATTTCATTTGTACAAGTCTTGTGCATTGAAAACATACAGAAAATGTGCAGATGTTTTATAAATGGACATACTTAAAAAAAAATGTTTCTTTTATCCTCAAGTAAAGGAAAGATAGCATCAGCCAATCAAAACAAGAAGCAAGAGCGATTCAAGGAGAGACTTTTTTCATTGCTAATTTCCAGAGGGAATTAACCAATTTTCTGTATTATGATTGAATCAGCATATTGAGGATTGGA
Organism: Kogia breviceps; assembly: GCF_026419965.1. NCBI lineage: Eukaryota > Metazoa > Chordata > Mammalia > Artiodactyla > Physeteridae > Kogia > Kogia breviceps. The sequence continues at coordinate 39,551,670 of NC_081315.1, forward strand.
CCTATAGATAATGTCAAAGCAGAAGGGGTTCTTTCAGCTTTGTATGCCTGTTGAATTTTAACTATGAACGGCTGCTGAGCTTCTGTTTGCTCCATGATTACTGGTCAGGTTTCATCAGATTGGAGTCTGCTGTTTAAGCTGTATTTAGGACATGACCCTAGCAGCTGGCTCCACTGAATGAGCCGTTTCAAGGTGGTTATTACTATGCATGTAATAACTAAAGAATTTGGAAGAACTATGAAAAGCTCTAATCCTTGTGTACTCTATTGAATATTTCGGTAGATTTGAAATCTAACTAAGCAAGGAGCATATGAAAAATAAAAGTATGGTAATTTACACTAAAAATAACTTTAATATTACCATCTGGATGACTGAAAATGCCATATGACTGTCAGAGTAAACAGAATCTATTTTTAAAATATTCACAACTTAAAAAAAAGTTTGAGTTTTTACTATAAATTTACAAAAGCATTATTTAAATGATTGGTGTTTGAATAATATCTGGAAAAATGAAAAAAGTCAAAATAAATTTACTTTTATATCCAAAGTCTATAAGGATGAAGATTATATCTTATTCAGCCTTATATCCTGTAGGATATATCATATTGTGGTCACCCATAAATGTTTCTTGAATTTGAAAATATAAAATGAGAGCTTTGGAGGTCTACAGAAATTTTAAAACCACCAAAAAACGTGCATTATAATATGAAAAAATCCTAAATGTCCAGGAGAACTAAATCTTGCATTTTCTGTGTATAGGACTGAAAATAAAAATAAGGCTAATAAATATATACCAATTTTATAGGTAAAAAAAGAAAAGTACTAAGTATATTTTTGCTAGGTTTTGTATTATCTATCTGACTCCAGAAAAAATAAGATACAAGAAGAGCTGTATCATTTTTCACAGAGTAAACAACTTGGATGTGGTCAATATAGTCTTTTACCTAAATATATTGGTCATCAAATACTTCAGTAATAGTTACCACTATGAGGGTTACCAAATAATTTAGAGATAGGAAATGACACTGAAAATGATTTCTAAGTATTTCTATGTAGTGTGAAAAATAAGTTTGTTTTAGGGCAACAATATAGGGTTGCTTAAACACTAAAATATTTATTGAAACCTCCAGGAAATATTGTGGCATTAGAATCCCCTGAATTCCAGAATCTGACCAAAATGTGTAATGAAAAATTACAATGTTGGACTTGAGGGCATCCCTCTGAAACTAAGATAAGGTGTCAACTATATTTTATAACGTTATACAACATTACAACGTAGTATTGTTTTCACTCTTTAAAAATAGAAACATAGAATTTAAAAATATTTTCTCCTTGCCCCTCTACTAAGGCATAAGTAAAACTTCCCCTGGTCTTCTTTATTCTCCCTACTCTATGTGAATGACATACTACAGCTAAATTATATCTGATGAAGTATTGTTTGTATGGATCTCTGACAGTAGGGTCAATTTCTGGATTCACAAGTATCTCTGTGACTTTCTTCTCATCTCCCTCCAGCATATTATGCCAGCAGAGTCACACTCAGTGGGGATATTGTAACCTCCCTCTAGGGAACTACCATGACACAAACATTTATCTCCCCAGGACATCTGGGGATAATCTTTCAGGTTGTATAAAGTTAATCTCACTTTTAGCTTTACCTGCAAAGTTCAGGAATGAACATTTTGTACAGTTATACAAATAAATGTTTTGAGTTAGGGCTTCTTTCTATTGACCTGTCTCTATTCAACAGAGACTTAATGGATTCATTTTGCTTTCATTCGATTCTTTCCTATTCATTCTAAATGCTTAATGCAATTGCAGGCCATTATATTGCAATTACTCAATAAGTAAATACTTTCAAGTGGGAGCTTATGAAAACATTTTATAGTATTTCAATTGGAACCAAAAAATAACTGCAGGTGTAATTATTATAAGAGAAAAAAAACAACAACTGCACAGTAAATAGAAAAGTTACTCTAAGATATTTCTCCTCATATAGGTTGCTAGAGCTGAAATATGGAGAGTTAAAGAAAACTATATTTTGTCCTTTCTTTGTACTAGGTTATATATGAAGAATTTGGTCGGCAGATGACAATGAATTAACACCAATTTATTCTGCAATTTTCAACAATTATATATTAACATGTCCACATACACTAAAGTACTTTGATTTCCCTAGAATGTTATCAGGATGCTTTTTAAAGTCACATTTTTAAAAGCAAAATTATTCTGAAATGTAGTATAACATTTAGATTTTATAAATTAGTAAGTTTGTTTAAATAATCTATACTTAGGCTTCTGAAGATATATAATGGCTTTTCACTTTTAAATTATATATTAGAATTACTATAATTTACAGTTATATATAATTTTATATGCAACTGCATTATAGCCTTTGTAAACTCTTGCTAATAAATAAAAATGAATATTATAAATAATAATGAAAGGCATTAAAGACTGAGTTAAAGTGCTTAGTACTGCAAAGAACTCAAAGTAATCAAATCCAGTAATCATATCAAATCTTTTTCTTTGCATAGGAATTTTCTACACTATACCTAATATCTCATAGTTAAATGTAAGCTATGTCAAATTATTATTGCTGTTGAATGTTTAATTTTTATGTGATTTCAGCACTTATAAAGAAATAACACATTTTTAAAGGATTGTTCACCTATGACAGAGTCAATCACGAAACTGTTCAGTTTGGAATCATGACGTCTCATCCCCCTTTCCCCGCCCACACAGTGTTTAGAATGACTCAGTTAGTGGTTCGTCTTCTAATTAAAGGGAACCTCCTCTAGGTTTTATTCCTTCACCTTTTATCACACCAGAACAAAAAAAAAGCACATAAAATAGAACAAAACATGAAATGAAAAAGTACTATGGTACCAAAAAAGGGTAATGAACAATCCAACCTGTCACTTTTTAGAATGGATTAGTACTGAGTGTACATGGAAACCATGTTAGAGTAACTTAACAATGCATTTAAAAGTCAGTCAGAAAAATGTGGAGCAGTGCTAGTTGTTCACTTAATAAGATCGAATCTGTGAGGGAGAGGTATGACTGGTTAGTTCTTATTTCACATTCCATATAAGTTAGTTATGTAAGTTAGCCAGTAACTCTATAATATAGATGTAAGATCTTCAGTACAATTTAAAATAAATTGAACGTAGCTCAAAGTAATGTATTTTAAATCAGAGCTTCACTTTTTAAAAAAATCAATATTGAAGGATGAATCATTAGGGAAAAACTTACTTAGAACTTTTATAGTAGTCAGAGACTACAAATAGTTATATATTATTTATCCCTTTAGTACAAATAACTGTTTTCTTTCATTTAGTTAATTTATCAATTGAGTCCAGTGAAGAGATAAAACCACAATAATCTGAACAGGGAAAATTTAACATAAAGGATTATTAATTATAGCAGGAGACTGGAGTAACAACGGATTGGCTAGTAAGACATAAAGAGAATTCTGAATAAGATAGGAAGCACAGGTATAGTGAATAATATAATAGTAAAGATAATATCACATAATATGGTATGAATAAACATTTCCCCTTTCCTCCCCCCAGAATTAATATATTGAAACCTTATCCCACAATGTGATGGTATTAGGAGGTGGGGCCTTTGGGAGGTAATTAGCATTAGATGAGGTCATGGGGGTGGAGCCCTCATTAATGAAATGTGTGCCCTTATGAGAGTCATGAGAGAGCTTGCTTCTCCTCTCTGCTCTCTGCCAGGTGAGGACTGAAGAAGAACTTAGCATTCTGGAACCCAGAAGAAGGCCCTCTCCAGAACTTGACCATGCTGGCACCCTGATCTCAGACCTCCAGCTTCCAGAACTTCTGTTGTATAATAAATAAATTTCTGTTAATCACCTAGCCTATGATATTCTGTTATGGTAACCCAAACTGACTAAGACAGCCATTGCTCCTATGGGTAAGAGAGAACACCCAAGGTAGTGTTCCCTCCTTATTTAACCACCTCCCCTAGCCCAGGACTGAGACTCAGACCTCCCTGGAGAAGGTATGGCCATGACTCATTAAATGACAGAGAAGTTGCTGCTCTAGTGCCATGTCAGAGAAACTTGTCGGAAATCCTCCCTCTGGAACTTGCTGGAAACTTGCCCTCTGGATGTCTGGAGAGGCCTCCCATTCTGCTGTTCCTCAGAATTTGCTGTGAACCAAACCAAAGGGATGCCAGAGGAAGCTGCTTGCTGCTGAGTGCTGCTGGCTGCCTTGAACCACAGAGCCAGGAGCTACAGAAGCTACAAAGTGACAGGAGCACATCAGAACCAGGAAGAGAAAGTCCCTACATCATCCAGCAACTCTACTGGCAAAGCACTCTACTGAACATTAGTTCAGCTGGCAAAGAAGAAATTGCACAGCTGAGAGGCAATTAATTGATCATTGTCACAGTTATTTGTCTTATCAATGAGTATGTCTTTTACCTCCTCATCTCTTTTAACTAGATTTGAAACACCGATTCTCCAACTAGCTTGGTTTCTCTTTCTTAACAGAATATAAAAAGTATCACTATCTCAAAACATTTAAAATCCTTTATTTTAATAATAATAATACATATTTTATAGCACTATATGGATTTAAAACATTTTTCCTAACTTATAAAGCAGTCAGAAAGATGGAAAAACCTATTAACAACATTTCACAGAAGACAAATCTAAAGCAGTCAACCCAGTCCACTTCTGCACTTTTCTCACAATAAGCTCCTATGTTAGAATACTGCTTAAAAACATATGTTGGTTTCCTTCTTCTTACGGAATGAAATCTAAAATCCTTAATTTGGCGAATAGACATTCACATTCTGAACCCAACTTATTTTTTCATCCTTTATTTTCTTTTAATGTATCATACTCAACATTCACTCTGAAGACACAACATGGCTCACTTTTTCCTCATTAAGTCATGTTACTTTTTGGCAAATATACTAGTCAGTGTATTCTATTTCTTCTTCTGGCTCAAAAAGCCAAGGTCAATAACAGGGGTAATTATGTACACTTTTGGGCAAATATACTACTCAGTGTATTCTATTTCTTCTTCTGACTCAAAAAGCCAAAGTCAATAAGTGGAGTAATTATGTACACTGGGAAGAAATGGAAGAACTATATTAATTTATTACTTTTAAGTATAGTAAGTTAATACATGTAATGTGTTCAGAACATTGCCTAGTACATTCTAAGTGCTCCATAAATATTAACACTTTTGTTATTTTTTGCTTAATTTCAGTTTTCTCAACTCCAGCTTTGGTGAAGTGGCTCTGTTAGAACTACTACACACTCTGATTTTCCTACTTCTGGAGTGAATAACGATCTAAGAAAATACTGGGCAGTATAGCTGATTAAATTGTAGGAAAAATATCAAGTGGATTACATGGTGACTCCCACTTCCAATTCCCCATGGCCAGAGTGTTTCCTAATCTTTGCCATTGCTATTGCCTTTCCATCATCAAAATTGTCATATATAAAAGTAAAATACGAGTCACTGTGGTCAAGTAACATAATGCTAAAGTGGGCCATAGCATAACCCTAGAGCTGTGGAGAGTAAAGGAGCTGAGTGAAGGGTGGAAGCAGATGTGGCCCATTAGGGAGAAATAAGCATATTAAAAGAAGGATGTATGTATGCTGGAGAGAAAACAAAAGGTGCCTACTACATATATCCATTAAAAGTTATCTCTTTTAAAGAATTCCAAAGTAACAGAATGCCAAATATAAGTTGAAAAATTCAGGTGTCTTGATAATTACTTCCAATTCTGTTATTTTAGAGTCAAATATATCAATGGTCCAGAGAATGTATATTTGGTCCAAAGTCAAAACCTGGGAAACATCAGAGCCAGGAGTAGAACACAGCTATTTTAATTAGGTTAGTGTTCTCACAAAGAGTTATGCTTTAAAAAGTGCTTTAACATAAGCCAAGAAATGTAACTAAATTAGAAATATCAGCAAAGAAAACTAATAATTTGCAAACTGCTGCATACCAAATAACAAAGAAGGAGAATTCTGCTGAGTACTGTATCAGCCCTTCAGAGTTAACCAAAACTCACAAAAATTCCTAAGAATGCGTTTTTCCAACCTGTCTCCAAAACCATTATTTGATATTAGCTCTTGACTTCATGTTTCCCATTAGCTGAGTTATTTCCGTAGTGTTGTGCAGACTTAGCATATCTGTTTGTGCTGGGCTTTCAGCACTTATAAGGAATGCTGATGTTCCTTGTTTCTTAATAGTATACTCTCTTTTGACATTGATGATCATATTATATAAGCTGTGTGAAGCCAAACGAGCACCAAAAATTGAGTATTACTGACTTACAAATTTTCAGGGACTGTCTCTATCAATTTTGTGTTCCAGAGAAAGTCTGTAATACAGAGGCTAAGATATTTATCTCAGGATTCAGAAGATCTGAGTTCAAATCCCAGTTGGAACTCAGAAGCTGTGTAACCTATAGAAATTACTACTACTTTGTACCTCAGATTTCACATCTTTAAAATGGATATGATACTAATATTTAACCTACAGTGTTATTTTTATGATTAAATGAAATAAAAGTATATAAGTCACTTAACACTACGTTGCCCTCAGGAATCACACAATAAATGCTGTGATTGTTGTTGTGGCTACTCATAGTCTGTGGGGCAAGGGAAAGGAGTTCCAAGGTCTGGAGGAGAAGCTAATAGTCTCACTACAGACAGAAAATGAACTGCTGAAAAAAAAAAAAAAAAAACACGGGGACACCATACCTTTTTGGAGAGGATAAAAAGGTCAGCATCCAAATGAGCCAAATATCAAAACCTGGAAGGTTGGATAGAGTGTCTATTGCAAAGAATGTCTCAAATGTGGATTAATTACTGTAGCTAGCTACATCTCTTTGGGCAACTCTTTTCCTCTAAACTTCAGTTTCTTCATCCCTACAGTGACATTTGTAGTTTGCATTCAGTGAAGGATACTCTTTGCCAGGCATTGTTTAAATATTCAAAACAATCAATCTTATGAGTTAACTTCTATTACTTTTCCCTTTTCAGAGATGAGGAAATAAATTCCAGAGAGGTGAGATGAATTGCCCAAGATCACCACAATTTACTGGTGGAGCAGAGCCATGTAGTTTGGCTCCGGAGTTCAAGCTCTTAGTTACTCAGCAATTCAGCCTCCGCTAGGCCAGCACAGAAACTATTTGTAAGGCTTGTCTAAAGATGAAGTGCAATATACATGTGAAACAATAAGCACAGAGCCGGTCACATAGACAAACTGCAATAAATTTTAGCTATTACCATTAATATAATACTGTTGAAATAAAGAGTCCACTAAAATCTGACTCTTTATTATGCAGAAAGCACTTAAATGTTTAGTTAACCCTTGAACAAAATAGATTTGAACTGCATAGGTCCACTTATATGTGAATTTTTTCAATAAACACTACAACAGTACTATACAACCTGCAATTGGTTGAATCCACAGATATGAAACCATTGATACAGGGGACCAATTGTAAAGTTATACTTGAATTTTCAGCTGTGTGTAGGGTTTGTGCCCCTAACTCACATGTTGTTCAAGGGTCAACTGTATTTTTTTCTGTATAAATAAAAAAACAAATTTGAAAGCTAAATTCCACGATTCAAGGAAGAAATTGTATACTTGAGTGAATGGCTTAAGAAGCCACATTTTCTATGCTTTCATCTGTTATTGTATTTTAAATGTTTATGAAATTTTCTGTCATATATAGTTCCCACTCCATTTTTTGTCAAAGCAGTTTTCTGTTACAAGAATAATAGGAAATACATATATATATATATTTTTAAAAATATAATATCACCCAAGCTTTGGGAGCCATTTTCTTTATCTGACCTAAATTAGAGTGAATTAGCACAAATTTGTGGACTTATACATCATATTTAGCCATTTTGAGCTTGGTTTCTAAATTCTATAAACTAGAAATCATAGTAACTGAATAACTGGCCCTAGGTAACAAATGTGATAGTGAATTTGGAAAAAGAAAGGTCTTATAAACTGTAAAATTCTTTTAGGAAGTAGAGGAGTTTGTCTTCATTTTAGAAAGATGTATTTCAAAAAAAAGGATGCATTTCAAAAAAAAGATCTGTTTCAAAAAAGAATGTTAGCCCATGTCTCTAAGAGTTTGCATTTCAAATTAATTCTTCCATTATCCTATAATGTTAAATATATCCCAAGCCAAATCCATCATTTTCTTTCCATTAAACCAGGGGCTTCTTTCAACCTGTAGAAAAGTGTACTGCTACAAAAGACAATAAAACTTCTAGGTCATAGTAGATTCAGGGAAACAAGAGCCCTTGTCAGAGACAGTATAACATGGTGTTTACGGCATTCTGTATCTGTAATACCTGGGTATGATTCTTTGCTCTGCTACATCCTGCTTTATGACCTTAGGAAAGTTACCTACCTCTGTTTTCTCATCTTACTCATTTGAAGCCTGTATATTGGGTTGGCCAAAAAGTTCGTTCGGGTTTTTCCCGTAAGATGTTACAGAAAAATCCGAATGAAATTTTTGGCCAACCCAATACTTCAAATGGCTACTGTGGGGACTACATGTATTAATTTACGTAAAGTGCTTGGAAGACTCTGACATAGACTGTACATTAAATAAGTGAGAAATTATTCAATAATGTTTGTAGTTTGAACATACTAATTAATCATCCCTTCTCCCTTTCAAGTTCTGATAACAGACACAAAAATTCAAATGGGAATTAACATACAATAACAATTCTCACTTGTATAGCTAGATTACAGAATATGATGGAGTCTTCTATCCCACTTGGGACTGAAACCTCTAGACCCACCAAAGGCTGCCTTACTCAGGTAAAGAGGCCAGAGAATGGCATAACACACTTCTTTAGGACCCACCTCTCCACCCAACTTGGAGGTTTTGGCCAGAGGATAAGAATAGAGGAGGTGGGAGGGCAAGAGAATGAGAATGCACTGATAGCAACTGATACATTGAAAAGGGGAACCAATGGATGTGAAACTCAGAAATCAGATAAGTCATTCAGCATCCTAAAGGAGAGGTGAGTGAGGTGATAGAAAGATGGCTCATAAGCATTCACCAGGCAACTTGTCCCTTGAGAAAAGGAGCTGAACTCTCTTTTAAGGAAAACAAAAATCAAAAACGAGGTAAGGGAATAAGCATTATCTGACCGGAAGTTTAATATGGATCAAGACATCAGTTGCTTAGAAACACCTTCTGCAAATATTTGTTCTTTTAACAAACATTGACTGAGACCATATTATGTGCCAGGTATTGTGCTTGCACAGGGTGGAAAAAAAATAAACCAAGATTAATAGTCAGATTCAGTGATGTATGGATTTTAAGACTCATTAAGCAAGTTAATAGAGGACCCTGCTTAGAATCTCTACAGAAGATTGTGTACTCCACAATGTATAGGTAATAATATTTCTTCCCAATATATCATAGTATCCAACACAATTTTTGCATAATATGCCAGAATATGTTCTTAAGCATTCTACAAGTGTTTGGTCTAGTGCTAAAGAAGGTGGACTAGATAAATGACTCTCAAATTGCTTCTCAGCACAGAGTTCTTTAAGCAGGATAAACTCTTATTTAAAACCCTGAAATGTAAGCTAATAAAAGATCCTCTGCTTGGGCCTCCTTGGTGGTGCAGTCGTTGGGAATCTGCCTGCTAATGCAGGGGACACGGGTTCGAGCCCTGGTCTGGGAAGATCCCATATACTGCAGAGCAGCTGGGCCTGTGAGCCACAACTACTGAGCCTGCATGTCTGGAGCCTGTGCTCTGCAACAAGAGAGGCCCGCGCACCGCAATGAAGAGTTGACCCCTCTTGCCACAACTAGAGAAAGCCCTCGCACAGAAACAAAGACCCAACACAGCCAAAAAAAAAAAAAAAAAAAAAAAAAAGATCCTCTGCTTGATATCACCATTATCACCTTCAACTTCCCCTGAGGACTCCTGAAGAAATTTTGCCTCTAAAGCATATATTTGAAGACCACTGGATGCATGAGCAACAAGGATTTTTTCCAGTTTATTAAAGTGTTAATTCTAAGAAACTCTAACATATATATAGTCAGAAAGCTTAAATGAAAAGACACTGCTAGAAGAATCACCACTCTCAAAACATTTTCTTTAAAATGTAACCAAAAATTAGAAAACAAAAAAACCCTGCATTTTTCTCAGTATGTCTTAGTAAACATGTGCTTTTTCTGAATCATGATCAAAAAAGTTATTAATTATAAGGATAATGCTATATAAGTAAATTAAAATATTGTTTTAACTCTAAACTTCTCTAAAAGTATTGTTTTTGCTTACTTGTAAATTATATTAAAACATTCATGTAAGATGATGTTTAGCCGACATTCCTTCTTAAAGAGTTTGCATTTGTCAAGTTCTCTGAATATAAGCTACTGTAATTGTTCTCTATTATAATTCTATGTATTTCTAAGTATTTGTAACAAAATTTAAGCCTGAACATGAATATTTTTATAGATAAATGTATTAAAATAGGTTCTGTTAAGTATTCTTTTGCCCTCATACATAATATAGTAACATATATCAATCCAGTATTTTTTAATGACAGCTCTAGCTGTTTTCTTTTTACTGTGCCTCTGTCCTTCCTGCTTCTTTAAAATACAGACTATTGAGAAGAAGTGAAGCCATCAGAATACCCACTTTATATTAGCACTCATAGTACACAGTAAAGTTGAATGAAGAAATTGGCAGAGGATAAGAGCTTGACAGGGTTTTTTCTGTTCTTCACTATTTTTCTTGGGCACATGCAGATGGCTGTTCAAGAATGGGCACAGTGTTCAGCCTAGGTTTGCCAACAATGCAGACTTAGAAAATAGAATAAAGAAAGTCATCAATGAGCATAGTAATGGCAGGAAATGGTTCAAAAGAGACCTCTGTGTTGTATACAGAAATATCCTAAAAAGCCTAAAAGTAACTTCAGTAATCATTAATTATAAAATTTAGGTTTTCAGTTTTGGCAGCATGTACATAGCCAAAAAAAGCCACCACCACCACCAACAACAAAAAACTGAGCTGAATAATGTAGTTACCTAAAAGCTATGGGAAGATAATCTTTATAACTAGGATATCACTAATCCATTTGTTTTCATTTATAGCTTTAACAAATATCTATAGCTTGTTAATGATGTGCCAGGCATTACAGTAGGAACCAGAGGTAAAATATTGGGCCAGGGACTTCCCTGGCAGTCAAGCGGTTAAAACTTCGCCTTCCATTGCAGAGGGTGTAGGTTCGATCCCTGGCCAGGGAGCTAAGATCCCACATGCCTCGTGGCGAAAAAAACAAGACAAAAAAAGCAGAAGCAATATTGTAACAAATTCAATAAGGACTTTAAAAATGGTCCATTTCAAAAAGAACTATATATATATATATATATATATTTGGCCAAAAAGCCTTGGTTATGCTTTCATAACCATATGTTTAAACACACAAATCTAAGAGTGATGTATCCCATAAAGTACTTTCTCTAGGGAGCTGTCTGCTCTCCTGGAGAGACCATGAGCTTTGAGGTCCCAGATAATTGCTTTCAGCAATTCTTACTCAGACACACACTAGTTTTGTTACCTCAGAAAAGTTATTTAACCTTTATAAGACTGTTTCACTAACTGAACAATAGCTAAACTTGTTTCATGGTTTTGCCTCAAATGTTAAATGAAACAGTAAATGTAAGGGACATCGTAACTGGAACAATGCAGGTATTTGATGTGTTACATCTGTTGTCCCAAATTTTCAACAATAAAAGCAGAGATTAATGAGGTCCTGACATTTTATCTAAGTTAGTCTCAGAGAAATTCTGTGGGACATTCCAGAGTCATTACTGTAATTATGGTGAATACTTTGCTTTTGGGGTATGTGTAATGTTATTCCAAGAGAATTAATTTTATACATTCCCTTTATTGTATTTTTTGCTTTAATTTTTCCTATATATAAGTATTTTTATTTATATAACCTAAGGAAGAATACTAAAAAGCAGAATTGACCCTCTTTATTTACTGATCATGTTTATGCCAATTTACCTAGCAGCTAACATCTATTTATAACCCCTAAATCAATATTTGCAGTGCTTTGGGGTGATTTGCCTACATGTACCAAGTGAAGGGAACAAATTGAGTTGCCCAACTGCCATGTTCCCCCCTGTGGTGAGAGGAAGCAACACTACCTTCCTTGGCTCTCATATGGACAACACCAGGGGATGGAGATGGTAGGGGGAGTATGGGTAGTATAAGAATCTCTTGCTCTGGAGGCAACTGGATGGGATTAGAATCCCATTTCTGGCATCTATTAGTGGGGGGGCCTCAGGCAAGTCACTTACTCTGAAACTTTGTTTTCTCTTCTGTAAAATAAAAGAATAAAATCTACCAGAATTAGTTGTTTTTATGATTTGATTATAATCTATGTGAGATATCTGTTTGTAGGTAGGCAGGTAGATCAATAGATATGAATATATTTCCACTAGGAACAATGATTTGGAGTTTGCTAATTCAGTGTTTGCAAGACTTTATAGAACTTAACTACCACGAATAACAGAAATGACTGTAATTTTTTTATTATACAGCTGACCCTTGAACAACACAGATTTGAACCACATGGGTCCACCTATATGAGAATTTTTTTTCAGTAAATATTTAGTACAGTGCTATAGGATCTGCAGAGGTGAAACCATGAATAAGGAGGACAGACTGTAAAGTTATACCCAAATTTTTGACTGACTTAATGTTTAGGCCCCCTAATATCCCCACATTGTTCAAGGGTCAACTATATACAATTCAAACTCTATTTTCAACTCTGTGTGCTATTAAAGTAATTACTAAACAAAATACTACATTCTGGAACATAACCCAAATACTTTGGTTGATTTCCCTTTGGAATAGAAAAAGGCATTATTATTAGTCTTAGGGGGCAATGGTCTTCACACAAGAGATAGAGAAGGTTACACTTCATTATAAAGTGATTCAATGTTTCCTTGTTTATGGCATGGTAAAGCAATTCAGAATGTATTTGTTACTTCTAGAGATGCAATTTTTAAATGATAACATGGTAGGAAAGGTTAATGTTCCAATTTGGGAAAAAAAGAGTTATCAGATTATCACATTTCAACTGCTTGAGTAACTGAATTAAGTAGTCAAAATCATGAATGAACTTACAGTGAGCATAAGACACACTCAGTAGTCTGTCAAAATATATTTTGTATAAATAGAGATAATTCACATACCTATGTTTAGACTGATTACTATTAACTATCTTTATAATTAGATATAATACTGTAACTTTTTAAAATTCCATTATTTGAAATAAAATATTATAAAAAAATCCTATGAGGTTTCTATGAGTTAAAAGTATAAATTTTTAAAATCTGAAATATAGCTGAACACAATACTCTTACTTTGGCCTTATGATCCAAATACCTCAGAGGGAATAGTTTAAACTTAAGCTTTGAGTTACTCAAGATTTGATAAAACAATAGATTCTGAAAAAATAAGCCACAATAATTTTAAAACAATCTTTTTGTGTTAAGCGTAAGGCTCTTTCAGAAAAGTTTTTGAAGAGATTTGTCAGGCAATGCAGACTGCAGTTGAAATGGTTATCTCAAAACTTTCCAAATATGCTAAGCAAAATCAGCTGTCCAGAACTAGTGTTCATATATATTATTGTATGTTAAAGCAAGCTTGTGCTTAAAGAACTAATGGAAGAAAAGAAATTTCAAAATACTTCTCATTTGGATAAAAAATAGCTCCATAAATAGCTGGAGTGACCTGCCAGCAAATATCCTAGTTTTTATTCCTTTTTCTCTTCTGCCTCAGATAGCTAATTTACAAGGTCCATTAAAACATGTGTTGTATATATGAATGATTTTGTTAAAATAAGGGAAAATTTTATTAGTGAGAGTATATATCCTACTATTTCTTTGGATGCTAACCTAAAATAAATTGGCACTTTTCTTCAAAGACTAGTATGTGGTAGTGTTGTGACCTTGAATTTACCAACTCATAATATATTGAGCAGCCCTGCAAGTAGGTGCAAATAGGTAAAATAATCACTTTTTGAAACTGTAAAAGTCATAATTACAATACAATTCTTATTCTGTCACAATATGATTTCTATAAAAAGACATAAAATTAAGTAGGCAGGTGCCTGAATAAAGTTACATAATTTTTTCAGTGTCGTGTAACCTGAGCGCAACTTCTAGGACGACTGTATTTTTCAATATGAATACAAATTGTTCAGGGATCACAGAGACTTAGTTCTTTTCTGAACTCAACCATGCAAATAGAGCTCTATGGATATCAATGCAGGAAATAGAAGCTGGCAGTGTTTAAAATAACATCAGCTAGGTCTGGCTCTGTGGATTTGCCACAGAATCAGACAAAATGAAAATGAGAAGAAAACATCTTGATATTAAATAAGAATGAGATATTTTTAAGTGGAAATTCAGCATTAGGAATTCTAGCCTCATTAATAGTACAAGTAACTAATAGTCAGCTTATTTGAACTCTGGTACCAGGTTATTTCTACTATGCTACAGTGCTTCCTTGAAATTTGAAACACAATTACACAATTCATAAATATATTAGCATTCCATTATAGCTGAGTTCATTATTAGATGTATTGAAATACACCTTGGATCAGATCATGTTCCTTAAAACTCAACCTCCACCAAAAAGTCTTGTAAATAAAATGATAAGCCTACAAGGTGAGCATTCAACTTGTATCATCAAACCAGCAGAAGTAGAGTCTATACCATTCATTTTTCAGAATCATAAGCCAGGAAAATATCAGAGAACAAGGAAAAAATATTATACTTCCAGAAAGCCAGAGCATGTAAACCATCCTATCATAGGCAGTATAAGGTCCCCTCCAAATATGTCTATGTTCTAGTCCCCAGAACCTATGAATGTTACCTTACATGGTAAAAGGCATTTTGAAGGTGTGATCCAATTGAGGATATTAAAATAAGGAGGAAATTAAAATTCTGGATTATCCAGGTAGGCTCAATGTAATCACCAGGCCCTTTATAAAACTGAGGTGGAAGACAGAAGAGACAGAAAGACAATAATGTGAAAAGGATCCAGCCAAATCATGCTCGTTGTGTAGATAATGGAATAGAGACATGAACCCAGGAAATGCAACTGGCCTACAAAAACTGAAAGACGGCATGGTAAAAGATTCTCTCTTAGAACCCCCAGAAGGAAAACAACCCTGCCAAGACCTGGATTTTAGACCAGTGAAACAGACCAGGACCCATTTTGGACTCTGGACCTCTAAAATTGTAAAGATTATATATGTATATTTTTGTGTGTGTATGTATATGCATGTATTAAAGCAGTTTATTTTGGAGGTGATGGAACTATTCTGTACCTTAATTATGTCTGTAACAGTATGTCGGTATGTGTTTGTTAAATCTCACAGAAGTGTAAAATAAGAGTACTAACTTTTACTCTAAGTAAATTTTAAGTTTTTAAAAAGTAACTTTAGGGCTTCCCTGGTGGCGCAGTGGTTGAGAGTCCGCCTGCTGATGCAGGGAACACGGGTTCGTGCCCCGGTCCGGGGAGATCCCACATGCCGCGGAGCGGCTGGGCCCGTGAGCCATGGCCGCTGAGACTGTGCGTCCAGAGCCTGTGCTCCGCAACGGGAGAGGCCGCAGCAGTGAGAGGCCCGTGTACCACAAAAAAAAAAAAAAAAAAAGAAAGGTAACTTTAAGTTTGAAGAAGTGTTTCAAATTTGTATTTAGAAAATTCCCTGATTTCTTTTGTTTCCCATGTATATTATTTCATTTTACCACCATCTTCAAAAAGCAAATTAATGTATTCTTTTTTTCATTAAATACGTTTGAAATACTGGTATTGATTGGATTGGAATCCTATGTGTGACCTTTCACATTCTTTTGAAAGAATAGAAAAAAATTATAGTTCAATTTTGTATTCCTTGAATAAAAATTTATTGTGTTTCCTCTATGTAATATATTTGAGTTGAGAGGAGCATGAATGGAAAGATCATAGGGTGATCTAAGGGACCATATCAAACAATCTAAACTATGTTTAATTGAAGTCATCGAAGATGAGAGAGGGGGTTGCAGACAAAATATTTGAAGAAATAATGGCCATTTTCCAGATTGGTTGAAAAATATAAACCAACAGAAATAAGAAGCTCAGAAAACTCCAAGAAGCATTAACACAAAGAAAACTACAACAAAACACCTCATATTCATAATTTTGAAAACTAATGATAAAATCTTTGAAGCAGATGATAGTTTTATGAGTCAACAGAATTTTATTTTATTCCATGGGCTTTATGGTCCTATTATTATTATATTTGTTTTAAAATGAATAATCCAGCAACACTTTGTAAAATGCATCACACTTGAAAGAGATTAATTATAACAATAAAAGGGGGTGATAGAGATAAATTGGGAGATTGGGATTAACATATACACACCACTATATATAGAATAGATAACTAATAAGAAACTACTGTATAGCACAGGGAACTCTATTCAATACTCTGTAATGACCTATATGGGACTAGAATCTAAAAAAGAGTGGATATATGTGTATGTATAACTGATTCACTTTGCTGTACAGCCAAAACTAACACAGCATTGTAAATCAACTGTACTCCAATAAAAAAATTAATTAAGAAAAAAAGAATAAAGACTCTGAAAAAGATGATTACTAGCACAAGTGTGAGTTAGTGGTGACATGAACTGGAGTGGTATTATTAGTAGAAATAAGAAAACAAATGTTCAGTTTCTTTAATAAAATTGTGTTCATTATTTCCTTAAACCCATTTGCAGAATGTCTACAATAAACTGTGTCCTGTAACAAGAGCTGAGGGAGTGAAAAACGTAAATAGATTATTAGGACAAACATGAAAAAGTGTTATAAAAAAGATATTTGCAAGATATTGGTTTTTGGAGATAATTCATATTTCTGCCTAACATTAATAGTCAATTTGTTCCAGACTGTCTTTTCAAGAATACTGTTATAAGCAAAGAGCCATAGATTGATGGTGGTGTCTCCTACATTCCATGGTAAGAAGCGAGATGTCTCCTGCTGCTGGCAACCCCGGCAGCAGGTTTTTTGGGTTTTTTTTTTTCGTTACGCAGGCCTCTCACTGCTGTGGCCTCTCCCGTTGCGGAGCACAGGCTCCGGACGCGCAGGCTCAGCGGCCATGGCTCACGGGCTCAGTTGCTCCGCCTCATGTGGGATCTTCCCGGACCGGGGCACGAACCCGTGTCGCCTGCATTAGCAGGCGAACTCTCAACCACTACGCGACCATGGAAGCCCCCCCGGCAGCAGGTTTATTTACATTCCAGGATAGGGAAGATAGAAATGCATCCTTCTCCTCCTTAGCACAGATATCTTTGTATTTCAGTATAATAAGATAATGTCTCTCTCCATAGGGGAAGGTGGGCAGTTTTCCAGCAGCTCTTTTATAAGACTGAGGTTTCCTAAACTTGGGGTTCCTCTTCTATTACACACAGCATGTGCAGGCAATACTGAACCCTCTTTTCATCTCTTTGTGAGAACTGGAGCTCAGAGAACTGGCATAATATATAACTCTGGCTACTGTGATTGCATTAAGAAACTTTCTTGTATTTTGGACCAAAAGCCTTGGATTTTCTGCCATAATTTATGAAATTGTGACAGACTAACTAACTTACCTTTCGGTTGGGTAAAGTCTCATACTTTTTACAGTTTCTGATTTTCCAATGAGGGCATAAAGGAGAGAAGGGATTAAATATACAGAGAAGTCAGCTAAAACTTCATTATCACAACTGACATTGCACTGGATCTTGAAGACTGAGTAGAAATGCCTGACCTTGGAGGCAGGGGAAGCTGCTTGCCTTTTCATCTAAAGAGAGCTTTGGTGAGCTATAGTGCCAAAACCATATTTTCAATCTAGTAAATAATGACTAATACTTAGCCTGAAGAACTAGGAGAGTTTTTTAAAGTAAGCAAAATCCTTTCCATAAGCCCCAGAAATGCAGGCATACATCCTCCACACTCCCCTTCCTGCCTCTGGGATGAGGTTCCAAATCTTTAGAATCAACAATAATGAAAGAGTTTTATAAATGTGTTATACCTACTCCTGTTCAGGTGGGGAGCTAAGTAGTCTTGAAGACCAGTATTATATAGGCAGTGTTAGTTATTTAGTTAGTTGTTAGTTAAATGCATTATGAAAAGATTTAGAAACCTTTGAAAAAATTTAAAAATACAAGAGAAAGTTTATAAATTCAGAAATAAATAAGATGAATTGACTGGTCAGTCATATTGTTGACTTACAATAGAAGATAACAGCATTCTAGACAAGGGAAGTTGCTTGGCATTTAACCTAGGGCAAGTTTTTGTACTTATAAATGTCAACTGAGGAGAACATTATAAGCATGACTTGTCTTTGTTTTTAATAAATTTTGCAGCAAAATATTATAAAGTATTGTATACTTCTATTACACAACTGGCAGAAAATAGTAGGTACTTAATTACATGAAATGAATGCATTTTAGGTCTCAGATGAAGGTCCCAGACCCTCAAAATCCTTTAAAATTGACTTATTCCACAAACCACTTCCCAGTCATTACTTCTTTTTGTGGTAGTCCAAAGTCCTACACAAGATTTTCAGTAAACTCCTGAGAAGCTTCCTTTTTCATATAAGGTCCTGCAAAAGTACATGTGGGAAAAGGTACATTTGCTTTTTTAAATAGAGTGTTCCTAAAAAAATGCTAATTATACTATATTTTATCTAAAATTACACAGTTGTTTTACAGAATAAGAAAATATCTAAAAATTAAATAATAAAAATTAACATTGTTACCATGCATTCAATCTTTTCAAGGCTGAGAACACTGTACTCAAATTGCAGACTCTGACCAACTGAAAACAAATTCATTAAATGTCAATGTTTCTTTGGGTATTTTTATAGAAAGCACGGATGTGCCTTTGAGATGGCCAGCAAAAACTATTGCCAGAATCACCAGTATCTTTTACCTGGGAGAATGGAACACAGAAAAATGGGAGACTATACAGGTATTATAATACAAGCATTGAAAAATGGATGGCTTTAAGGAAAACTTCTGGTTTAGCAAATTGCCTAGAATGAAGAGATTTAATCCACAGGCAAAACAATACCAGAAAGAGCCCATGGTCTTGCTACTCCAGCATAAAGTTTTCTCCTTAAAGGATATGGTCAGGTATATTTAACACTTAAACCTGTGTAGAAAATTGCTGAACTCCTTTCAGAGTTGCTGAATTGTTCAAATTAATCTAAGGCAGGTGCTAAGGTATGCGATGTGGATGCTTTCCAGAAACTTAGCAAGTGGAAAAGATACTCTGCTAGTATTTGCTGAGTTAGATAATCACAAATGCATGATTACTAAACTGTGTGATTGAATATATGGTCTCAGTATTTTCTATGGACAGACTTGTGTCTCTCCATAATTCATATGTTGAAGCCATGCCCCCCAATGGGACTGTATTTGAAAATACAAGGTCTTTAGGAGGTGATTAAGGTTAAATGAGGTGATAAGGGTGGGTCCCTAATCCAATAGGGCTAGTGGCCTCATAAAAAGAGGAAGAGAGAGAGATTGCTCTTTATCTGTGCTCCCATGTGAATATACAGTGAGAAGGTAGCCTTCTTCACAAGCCAGGAACAGAGCTCTCACCAGGAAGCAATCAGCTGGCATCTTGATGGGGGACTTAGAGATGTGAGGAAATAAATTTCTGTTGTTTAAACAATTCAGTGTAAGGTATTTTGTTATGGAAGCCCAAGCAGACTAAGACAGTATTTATTGCCTAAGTCTTAACTGCTGCCTCATGGACATGTATCAGTTTCACACTAAGAAGACAGCATTAACAGCAAGATCATAAGTTTTAACAGCCCATGGAAAAGAAAATCACAATTTCTGAACTCAAAACTAAAATTCATGGTATGCTAGGAGTTATTGCCATGGCATTATTTAGTTTTCTGTTGCCTTAGATGAATTTCTTTCTATTCCCTATTTGGGTATAAGTTTTCTTGCTCTTCCTAACCTAACATTCAATCATCATAAACTAAGTTAGATCTGTTGCCTTAAAACATGGCTTACATGTTAGGTTTTCATATCTAGAATGATGTACGTATTCATATTCTTCATATATATAAGACATTTTAGAAGAATAGGAATGGTTTGAATGTATAAAATAAAATTTTATTTTTATAGTAACTATTAATAATAAAAAATGAAATATTTCAACTGATGCTCAAAGACCCCAAATATTGATCATTCAAAGCATCAGAGAAATATGTATTTACTAATAATAACAGAGTCTTGATTCAAAGTGGGGATATATTCTAAATCCCCATTACCCATTTCCCATAAACTAAATATTTGGGACAATGAAAAATTCTAATAACAATCACAAAATATTTTCAGTATCAGATATTCTGAATATTTTTATAGTTAAATCTAAATCTCAAAGCCATTTGATAACATAGAACCTGTCTCTCCATAATTTAACTAACTTCTAGTTGTGAAAATTTTTCTTTATATAAAATATCTGATTCTGGGTTTGCTTATAATACCCAATAAATGATTTCATTTTATAGCATTCATTTTATTTTAACGTTATGAAAATAGTGAACTTTATTTTTGTTTATGTAGCTGAAATTCATTAAATTTCTGCACAAATATTTTAATCAAGAAAAATAAAGGACAGATTTTATGAGAATTAAAATGTTTGTATTAAAATATATATAAATGTAATTTCTAATTAAAATCATCAGCATGAAACCATTTACTTCGTTTTACAGTTCCCTAACTTATTTTCTTTCCCTTCATGAGCATTTCACTTCATGTTCCATACAAAATGACAGTAAGAAATTAAATTTGGAGGAAAAAACTTCTTTTAATCCTAGTGATCATGCTCCCTAAAGAAAACTAAACTGATATTTTCCCTTAAGAAAGAAGAAAATTGAGCCAGATACTGGAATATTACAGCATTTTAAAAGCAAGTTAAGTATATATATATATATATATATATGCACTAATCAACATCATATTTTCTGTTCATTTTTACCCAGAGTACACAAGAACAATAATGACTTTCTCATTTCCTGTTTGAATAGTATGTTTTAAGTGAACTACTATGTCTGCACTTGGAGTTAGACCGATAACTTTCTTACAATTTCAGGATGTAACAAGTTGGTTTTTTTTTTAAGCAGAATTATTTTTTATATAAATTAAATAATAAAAATTAAGTAATGCTTAAATAGAGTAAAACTTTATTTTTTATATATGTATCTTTATATGATCATAAATCATATGGATATCCTCGCCTCATTTTGTGCTCTATTCCCCAATAATCCTTTTGTCCCTAACTCTTTGCTGTCATTCTGTTATTATTTTTTGAGTTTAAAAACTATTCCCAATCAACTTTCATTCTTGAACACATTCATTTCTCTAGAGCTTTATAGGATCTGAGCATTTACCCTATCGGAAAGCTCACAGTTATCCTGCCACAGTTTTATGAATGGTGGCAGCAGACATGAGACTTACAGGTCAGAGACAAAGTATTTTATTACTCACAGCACAGCAGACAACACTGGCCTTATATTTGCATCTTGATTTTCAAGTTCCATGGGGCAACGTAGAGCACCTAATTTGGTCACTGCATGCAAAAAGAGTTTATGTCACAATGTGTCACCTCAGACTTAGGGAACCCTGATATTTTATAATATAATGGGCTGCAAGGAAACATGCCTGAACTTTTCCCCAGAGGGAGATATTATCTTTATTATCTGGCACAGTAAACAAACATATTCCCTGCTCTAGCGGAAGACACTACATTTATCTTCCAAGTTTTTGGCTACACAAACATAGCTGAAAAGGTCATCTGGGGATGAAAGCTGTCAGTGCCTCTGCTCACAAGACAGGCAGAAATGTAAGTGACCCAAGGAGAAGTGTCTCCCAGTATAACTCCCCCACCCACCTTTTCTTTTTCCAGCTTAATGTTTATGAATTTAAAAAAAAAATTAGTAGCTACCAGACTGAATAAACACACACAAATACACACACACAAGCACAAAACACAGAGCACACAAATATGTTTTTCTTTTATAATATTTAACTTATATTTAGGATCACTGTAAAGATTATGTGGGATAGTAAATAAGAATGTGCTTTGTAAAGTACAGTTTATACACAGGTAATTATTGTACTCTGTCAGCTTATCTGTCTAGATCTCCTTCTTTTCCAAACTTTCTTTCCACTTAAGTATTTCTTAACAACGTTTATTGCTTTCCTCAGGAAAAAAAAAATTCTATATTAGAGAAGAAGGGTTCTATGTTAGCAGAATGGCTTCTGAGATTTAGATTTAACTATAAAAATATACAGAATGCTGAATATATTCTGTGACTGTCATTAAATATTTTCATTGTTCTAAATATTTAGTTTATGACTAGTATTAATAGTAAATAGTCATTCTAATAATTTCCTTTTTTAAAAAATAAGGCTGAACTGTATTTAGCCAGGACAGCACTGTCTGATAGTAATATAATATGAGCCACATAAGTTATTTTAAACTTCCAGTCATCACACTTAAAAAGGTAAAATGGAAAAGGTGAAATATTTCATGTTTTATTCACACTAAGTCTTCAATATCCAGTGTGTATTTTATATTTCCAGCACATCTAATTCAGATACTAATTTTTATTGGATATGGTTCAATGGTATTTAGATTTCATTTTTTCACTTAATCTTATCTTTCCTTTCAAGTTCTCAATAGACACATGTGGCTATTGGTTATCGCACTGGAAAACACAGAATTAAAAGCTACTAAACTAAAGGCAGAATTTGTGTTACTTCTCAAGTCCACTTGGTAGATTCCTTCCCAACACACTATGTTTTTAAAAGGTACCTCAGGGACTGGATTACTTTTTCAGGCCTGATGAACCCATTTAAAAGAGATGGAAGGTAAAATATTTACAAAATTGTGCTGCTGGGCATCAGCAAATGGAGTCCAACAGCAACAGGAGAAAACAGAAAACATATCCTGACTCTGGGAGTGGAAAGAAAGGTAAAGGGAGTAACAAAGCAAGGGTGCAACTCGAGGGATATGGCTGATATATACCAAGACTGAAGGGAGAGCAGTTGAACAAGATATTAAGAGACAAGTGGATATTTGTGATATGAGGTTGAAATAAACTCAAATTATTGTGAGAAAGAAAGAATTTAAGAATACAAGCAATCAGAAATTGAAAAGAGAGGAAAAAAAGATAAGAAGTTGAATTTGTTAACATCTCAGTTCAATTCCCCAATCCACCCTCTGCCCAAAAAGTGGATGGAAGATAATTGGGTAAGACCAAAATTCTAAAAGGAATATAATTATAACCTTAATGTTTTGTTATTAGCTTGAAAGTTGACCACTATGATAGTTAATGTTGAGTTAACATTGTAAAAATTGTAATACTGTTATAATACTGTGTTAATATTGTACAGCAACTAATGAGGTTAAATAGATTTTAATTGAATATTGAAATGTCTCATTAATCTCTCATGATATGTTATGCATTGAATATCTAGATAAATTCCTAAGGAAAGATATTTTATTTTTCATAAAACCAAGTGTTTAAAATGTTAATATGCAGTCTAAGACTTACCACTCGACATAATTTTATCTTTTAAAATTCCCTATTATTAACTATTTGGTTTATATTCCAAATTCTTCAATTTCCTAGAAATACAAAGAACTTTAAAGATACATACTTCAAGGAGACAATTTAGTGGAGACTCATTACAAATAGATTTACCCTTGATTTAGCCAGTTTTTTAAGAAAAAATATTTTATTTCTTTTTAAAGATATTTAGGTACCAAAAGTGAAAGAAAAGTTACAATTGAAAGGCAAAACTGAGGTTACTCTTATTTAAGTGAATACAAAGAAGTGTAAATACTACAATACGAATATTTTAGCACATGCATCAAGCAGATTTATCAAAACCCTTGGGAAACACAAACTCCAGCCTAATGAGAGAGCACTTGCAAGGGACAAGCATATGATTTGGAATACTTTGAAAAGAAAGCAGATGCAGGGAAATTAATGCTGTATCTTCATAATTCCCATGATGCTCCTTAGAAGCCACTGAATGAAACATTGATCTGTCAATATCTGCTAGTATCATTATGCATAAAACTATATGGAAACCTGTGCAAATTGGTAAGACTACTGAATATAATTTTATATTTTTCTTCTTTTGTTTTTCTGGGCATTTGGATCTTTGTTATATGCCCTCATTTTTCTCTTATTTGATTTTGCTTTTCAAAAAGGTTTATTTCTCATGCTGTCAGAGCTACTATAGAATAACTTTAAAACATGATTGTAAAAAAATCTCTCAATGTTTAGGCATGCTCTTTCATATTGTTCTCAAATTCAGGTTTTGTATTTAAGAGAAAATGGTATCAGCTAAGGAGTCTCAAAGCCATGTCTTTGTGACATTTTCTTGTAATATGAACAAAGAAGAAACACAAAATGTATTGTTGTAGCTTTTCTGCTATGTAACTATGCATCAGACAATTTCCTCCAAGACAGTTCATTAAAAAGGCCTCAGAAGCTGTTTCCTCTCCTTGTGATGTACGTTGTGCTCATGTAAAGTAGGAAATGACTGCTATTAGTTTTTGTTATATCTTCTGGAGTTTCTTCTGCTTCAGAAACTGTACTGATTCTGGATTTGTCAGACCCCTCAGGTGTGCCATATTTAATTGGGCTACATAGAGGCATCATTAGTTAAATAATACACATTGCCATGAGCTGCAGCATTTTTTCCCTCTGATTATTTTTGAATATGCCACACTCAAGAAATACTATGAAACACAGCAAAGTTAACAATGCTTTGTCATAAAATAACCTTGTTAAATCACAGGGCTACTAATAAACTCAATCTTGTTCCATGTTATTGAGCTTCTGCTGCTTACTGGATTGTGCTGATGGAAGGCCCTTCTCATACCTATCATTCTATCTTTGTTGTTTTTAGTGCCTACCATAAAAGCAGTCCCTTTCTTGTTATCCTAGAAATATGTAATTTTGATCAAAGGAGTCACTGGATAAGCAAGGGCAGACAGGTAAGTCATTTAACTTAGGGAAAAAAAATTTAAACATAAAATAAATAATTTAAAAAGTAAGCTAAAACCAAACCCAAAGTCAACGGATTCATCTCTCATGCAAAGAAGAATTTTTCCTTATTATTCCTACCATTATGCTGTATGGCTAGAAAAATAAAACTTGCTATGATAGATGAACAAAATATCCTTTTCCCCCAATTTCTCTCTAGACTTTAAAAAAATTATCATTTTATTTTTCCTTAAAGTATAATAAAAATAAATTTATTTAAGTAATAGTATTTCATATACATATTTATTGTACAAATTACTACATGACGAGCACTAGGCTAGGTGATGTACACACATTTTCTCTAATCTTTACCATAGACTTTTAAGATTTCAGTTCCATTTCAGATAAAGAAAATGAAGTTTAAAGAGGTTAAGTGAATGGATAGAAGATTACAAAACATCCATGGGGACACTAAAGATACTTGCAATGTAGAGTATTAATTATTGAACAATATGATTAAAAGCACAAACAACAATTAAAGAGTAATTTCCCCTAAAAGAAAGGTTGAGCATAGCTACATAAAATATATATTTCATGAATGAGGAATGCCTACTAATATGCCAACATAAATTAATAAATACATTTTATTTTCTAAAGTTCTCCATCCAATGAAGAGAAAAATTGTCAAGAATTTCAGATTATTGCAGTTTAACTATGCTTTTAATTATAAAATAGACATTTTCTCAGTGCTACTTTAAAATTGGTTTCTCACTTCTGACTTTTCTCACGAACTTTATTTCAAACAGCAATTGCCAGTGGATTCATAACATTCTTAGTTAAGTATACTTTTAAAATT
Organism: Kogia breviceps; assembly: GCF_026419965.1. Taxonomy (NCBI): domain Eukaryota; kingdom Metazoa; phylum Chordata; class Mammalia; order Artiodactyla; family Physeteridae; genus Kogia; species Kogia breviceps. The sequence goes on from NC_081315.1 coordinate 39,577,650, forward strand.
TCCCTAAATGAAACAAGAACTAAAAGTAGTAACCAATAATTGTATTCATAAGAATGCATAATGTAATTAGCATATTATCTTGATGTTTAGAAAATCAACAGCTCTGCCTCTGTGCCATTGTTGTTGATTTGGAGTCCATCCATTCCTAACTTTCCACACATAATTTTATTATGAGCATTCATTAGAGTAATTTGGACAAATGGACATTGAGAGCACTTACTGGAGGGGAGTAAATACGGTGGTGGAATTACAACATTGCTGCTTTTCTATATGAAACAATTCATTATTCCTCAAAATGAGTATAGAACTACCTAGCTATCAGTAAGGTATTTAATGAGAGACAAGACATGGAGATCAATACACTTTGATGATCTTACCTTTTCTATATGACTCCTTCCTCTCATTTATGTCTCTTGTGTCCTCCCTGAACAGTTTAACTTAACACTGTCCCTGGGTCTTGACCTTCTGGTCAACTATTGTTGAGTCATCCAGACACACCTCAGACCAGACAGCCACCTTGGAATGTATTGGGAAAGTGGGGGTTGTTTTTGCACTTGGGTTGGGATGAGTAATTGTTCTGCCAAAACATTTAAATTATATTCTACTTTACTTCCTGATATCTTATTTTTTATTCTAATACCTCACTAAAAGAATACCTGAAGCCCAGCTTTGTTTATCAAATTAAGCAGGTATTTTGGACTTGTATATTAGAAACAGGATATCAAACTAAGAAACAAAAAAGTTAAGAGCCATAAACTGTTGGAAAAAAAGACATCTTTATCCTCCTCCCAAAGATCTCCCTCACATCAGAAATTAATCCAGTAATTCAGTTAGGGTTGTACTAAAAAAAAATTACAATGACTTTTTGTCATTATTTTGTGACATTTAAAATAGTCTATAAGGCAAGATACAGCTATTAGATATGGCAGTATGTAGGTGTATTATATAAACTAGAAATTAATACTATTTTTTCTCTTAATGAGAGAAAGAAACCTAAAAAAATCCAAAATATTTTAAAATTAATTAACACTTAAGTTATGTCTTTAGATTTGAAAGAGAATTTAAAGCCTAAATAATCATGCTCATTCAACATATAGGTTCTATTCGCTAAGGGTGGGGGTGGGGGTGGAAATTGGTCGACTTACACAAGGCCATGTATCAATCATTTTTTAATAAACACTTGATGCTTCCTGTTTTAGTTACAGGTGGCAGGTGATAATGGTCAAATAATTGGTAAAATCTTGGATCAAGTTCCTTTCTCTGAACTTCCAGTTTTCTCCATTTTTGGCCATTAAACTTGACCATTTCTCCCATCCTAGCCTCTCCCACGCTTTCAGAATTGAAAAACTACCAAAGGCAAAAAAGAAAAAAAAAAAAAAACATTCTTTTTGTTTCCTTCGCAAGTCTATCTTATGTTTTTTTTAAAAAATTTTAACAATGTGTCAAAATCCCAGATGCAAAATCCTAACAGTTTAATATGAGGAATGTTTATGATATATCCCTACAGAATTTTGTAAGTAACTCTATAAAGAAAAAAGAACACAAAACTCTCTTAGAGAATATTCTGAGAGGAAAAGGGAATAATAATAATAAGCTTCTGACCACGAGAGCTGAATGGCCAAAGAAAATCATTTGCTTATTAATCAGATTTTAAAGTATTAATGGTTCATATTACTCTTACCAATTTGGGAACGAATTTAACATTTGTTTATAATTTTTTTTTTTACTTTAGGTATGCAATTAAACAGTCAGATGATTTCATAGATCTTAAATAAGTGGTTCTTAGTTTCTTGTCTTTATTTTCTCATTGACAAAATAAGCCAAATGGCCCTAATGAACCAAATTTAACCTAAAGACCAAATCACTATCAGGGACAAAAATAGAATGAGAACACAAGAGGTTTTATACACACAACATCTCTTCAACATTTAAGTATTATAACTGCCCACTTATTACCCTTCTTTCTTTTTTTAGATTTTTCTAACCAAAAAAATCTAAGACAATGAAGATTTACTTTAGTAAGTTTATACATCAGGGATATCATAACAAGCAGCACACTTAGAGACAAATAAGCCTGGTTTATGATAAAGATTACAATCAGTATATTATACGTATAAAAACTAGTACTAGTTGTTTAGAGTTAAAAGGACTAGCTTTGGATCCTCCACTAGAAGTTTTAAGTGACCTGGACTCCAGTAAGACGCTACTACTTCTTTCTGAATTTCTATAAGTAAATCTCAATCTTTGCTCATGCTTTTTTTTCAAAGTACAATTTTGTCAATCCCAGAGTTGACTACATAATGAGGCCATGTTCTCTCTAATCCAAGTATTCTCTATCAGGGCATTCTCTCTGTTTTCTGTCTGCTCTATCAGCATTTTGAATCTCCTTTGTTAAAAGGAGGGTTTCTTAAGCCCTTTTAGAGGAAAAGGTCATTCCCAGGTTGAAGTGAAAATTGAAACAGAATCATCCATTTCTGAAGCACAGATGTCTGGGTCCTTTGGGATGATGTTAACAGGACGCTAAAAGGAGAATTAACCAAAGAGGAGAAAAATATCATATTCATGTTGAAACATCTCAAAGGATCAAAAGAGAAAAAAGACCAAATCTGAAACCAAATTATGTATTATCTCCAAAACAGTTCTCCACTTATTGAATGTGAGTATTCATATATATTCTCCTTAAAAATTAACACTACTAGTCAAGTTTTGCATAAAGATTCAACTCTAATGATTCTAAGAATTGATTTTGAAAGTAACAAAATATGGCACCCATTAAAGAATTTAAAACCATTTTTATTTTTAAACTGTCACATAATTCTATCTTTTGTGTACCTGATTTGGAATTAATACATGAGTGACTTATAAACCTACACCATCACATTATGCAAAGTATTTGTGATTTTCAAAGTCCATGCTCCTATTTGTGCATAAATAAGCTGCTAAGCTTCCTAGAACTTTCTATTCTCTCTCACACAACCTTTTAACTCCTGAATGACTTTGAAATCTTACATCAATGTCATTATATTCTGAAATCCTTTTTTTTTTTTTTTTTTTTTTTTTTGTTGTTGTTGTACGTGGGCCTCTCACTGTTGTGGCCTCTCCCGTTGCGGAGCACAGGCTCCCGACGCGCAGGCTCAGAGGCCATGGCTCACGGGCCCAGCCGCTCCGCGGCATGTGGGATCTTCCCGGACCCGGGCACGAACCCGTGTCTCCTGCATCGGCAGGCGGATTCTCAACCACTGCGCCACCTGGGAAGCCCTCATTTGCTCTTTTAAACCAAACAATCCTCGGAATCTTTTTTTAATGTGTTCACACAAATACATGTATACCTTCTCTATTGTTATGATGCAGTGATGTAAATATTTGCTAGACCATCACTCCTGCTAAGTGTTGAGAAACAAGAAGACAGATGCTGCCCTTCTAACCCTTCATGACCACTGTTTATCACAATGCATACCACAGAACACAAACTCAGTATTTTTGCATACATGAATTGTTATAATGTAAACTGCCAGAATACTGTTGATAGTAGGAAAAAGCACCTCAGTTGTCTTGTAAGACTGATTTTACTCCGGTATTTTAAGGGCTGAAGAAAATAGAACCACTCAATTTAATCCAAGTTCTATATATAGTGATAACGTTGGAATCAAAGTATTATAGCATCATAGAGAAGAAAACTTTTCATGCATTTCTGGCTTCTATTTGTCCATAAGTAAAGCTTGCAAATAAGACTGAAGATTTCTTCAATGTTCTGGTTTACATTTTTTTCCACCTTCTTAACAAGACCCCCCTCCTCAAGCCCATTGCTTATTTTTTGGTTGATCTGCCTATTTTTCTATTAATAAATGCTCAAGTTTTCATCGCTTGTTGTTGTTGTTATCAGTAGTTGTTGTTTTATCTGCTGCTAAGCTCTTACTCAGAGGGTTCTTTGATATTGGATATCATCTTCTCAGCTTGAAAATTAGGACACATACGTAAAATATTGGGAACCTTCCTAGTATTTTATATCTCTATACTTTAGAGCAGAAGTTACAATCCCTCCATAATCCAACTTGATTTGGTATTTCTATGGAGGTGTTTATTTAAGGGCTGTAACACACAAAGCCGCAGTGTAAAATAGCACATTAACAATTAGCACCAGGTTGGGTTTTCAAACAGACAGTGATACAATTTTAAGAGTTCCTCAAAGTATTTTAAAGATTGAGAAAACATTTGTGTCATTACAAAGCCACAGTTTAAAGCTTATGAGACTTCCACCCTACTAAGAAAAGCATTTAAAACAACCCACAGAGGATAGGGTAGCACAAAAATAGGTGGATCTGAAATTACCAGGAGCATTATAATGGTTCAGCATACAAAAGAGGATTACTCCTTTACTTATGAATATTTAATGATAAAACATTTTCTTTAATAGTTAGCCACGAATAGTCAGGTTTCCTACATTTACCATGTCTTAGAAATCTTGACTCTAGAAATTTTCTTTGTTTATGAGAGAAGTAAATTTAAGTCATGGTCACTCTGGACTTATGTTTGCACTTCAAGCCAAATCTGCTTTTATGAACAGTATTTCTGTTTCAGATAAGTGTTTTTGCTTCACCAAAGATTGGATCCAAATTCAACTGATCTGATAGAGTTTTTCTACTGCTATTGCCATAGGTTGCTCATATCTTTTATTTGGACTATTGAAATAGCCACTGGAGACTAAACTAATACACCCTAAGCACTCCAATGACAGTGTTCTTCATAAAATGCAACTCTGATAATGTCAAAAGGCATTGTTGTATAGGTATTGAGATTGGGAGTTCAGACTTTGAGTTTCCACAAATCACCAATGTGTTTAAACCATCCATGATGCAATTCCCACCTCTGTGAATTGGGAATAATAATGTAGCCTACCCCATAGGACTGTTGAGGAAATTAATACTTAGTTCATGTAAGATACATCAAATCCTGTGAATTTTTAAGAACTCACAAAATGTTAGGTATTAGTGTTTGCACCATGTTTTAAAAATGTACAATTATTCCCTACGGAATACAGAAGTAAATTAAGGATCGTTGCATGGAATCTCAACAGATTGGCCTTAACCAACTTTTCAAATGTATCTCAAAATAGAGACTATACCCTCCTTACTCCAATACCATTCTATATTCTATTTTGATACAGCTTTATTGGGTTAGAATTTACATACCATAAAATTAACCCTTTTACGATGTACAATGCAGTGATTTTCAGTCTATTCACAAATTTGTGTAACCATCACAATGATCTAACTTTAGAACATTTCATCATCCTATAAAGAAATCTCATACTCCTTGGTAGTCATTCCATTTCCCATTCACTAGCCTCCCACAGCCCTTTGCAACTACTAATCTACTTTCTGTCTCTCTAGATTTGCCTTTCTTGACATTTTTATATAAATGGAATCATATAAGATATGGTCTTCTGTGTCTGCCTTCTTTCACTTGGCATAGGGGTTTCAAGGTTATTCTATGTTGTACCATGTGTGAATACTAGATACATTTTTTATGGCCAAATAATATTCTGTCCATTCACCTGTTAATGAACATGGGGGTTATTTGCAATTTTTAACTATCATGGATAATGTTGCCATAATTGTGTGGACATTTGTTTTTATATTCGTTGTGGTATGTACCGAGGACTAGGATTGATTTTACAATCCCACTGGCAATTGTTTGAGGATTCCAATTTCTCCACATCCTCACCAGCACTTATTATTGTCTGTCCTTTTTAAATTTTAGCCATTCTCGTGGGTGTGAAGTTGTATTATAGTCTATAATTTTACACTCTCTCTGTACTCTCACACCTCTGGCCATTTATTTCTGCTGTTCTCTGTTTACCACAGTCCCCCTTTCTCCTACCTGATCTCCCATTGTGGAGCTGAACCCCTATTCTTCCTTCAAGGCTAAAAGTCTCGCGTATCCTAAGAAGCATAATCCAATGTACCACTAAAAAAGGAAATCATCTTCCACCTACTCATAAAGCAACATAATCTTTATTACAGCATTTAAAATGTTTTGCTTTATAACAAAAGTAAATATTATATTTTTACCAACTTCCTCAACAGATACTGAAAGGAAATGACCTTCTTAACATAGTGTTTGGCACATAGAAGACACTTAGTGTTTCCCAAATTTACATTTGACCATTAATTTTGATAACTAGAGAAATGAGCCTTTTGACTAAGGCACTTCAAATGTTTTCCAATAAAAGACTAAGACACTTTTAAAATAATAAATGTGCTTCTTAGATTATCTAGAGATAAACTGAAGTGACATTTCACAATATTTGTTAATAATGTTTTTACCTGTTAGCCTCCCTCACTTGATTTCAATTTTCTTGAGTATGGAACTCATACCAGTGCCTAGAACAATTGAACAGGGCTATATAAGCCTGCAGACTTTTGTTTACTCAATCTATTGAATTGCAATGAAATAATAGTTGTAGTTTCTGTCCCCTCTCTCTCTTTCTGTCTCTCTCAGCAAAGGACAATGACACAAGGGCTAAAATATCATTTATTTCTCTGGCTGTAATACTCTCACAAATTCAAGTATGAGTCAAAATGATGTGTCTTTTAGAATTACATTAGGTTACCTGTGAAAACTTTTTAACCACTAAAGGGCTGACATCCAGATATACTCACATTTAGTATAGAGATGTGAGTTTTGAGTAAAGTTTCTTGAGTAGAAGGAGAAAACAATTGATGATACATTTTTTGACATTGGTTACTGCTTTTACTTTATGGAGTGCAATACATCATTGGTCTTGCAGAAATATAAACATGAAGAGCTCTGGTCTTAATATAGGACATCTGAGCTGTTCTACATCAAATATCCTCCAAGAAATTCTCTAATCATTCCTCTCCCTTTCAACAATGATGGCAATTGTTATGTATTTATTCATCTCTTACTCTGAACCAGACACTGTATCAATTCCTTCATATAGATGATCTCATTTAATATTCACAAAAAACCCAAAGAGATAAATAGTATATTTTATCTCATTTTATATTGATACATGTGCAACTGAGACTCAGAGTAGACAAGAAACTTGCCTAAGATCCCACCACTAACTAGTGGTAGAGCTAGAGTTTGAACACAGGCAGATTGTTTCCTTGGAAAACAGTCTCCTTTTATTAATTCCAAATTTCAAGTAAATATCAGAATTCATAGAATACAAAATAAAAGCAGTGATTCTTAGAATTACTTCAAGTTCAGGACTCCATAGTTAGAGTAACAATACTCCTTATCTTCTGCCCACCCAGCTCTTCATTTCTCTCCTTAACCCAGCTCTTCATTCTTCTCCTTTCTTTCATATTTTATTTTTAAATACTCAATAATTAAATTAACTTTTAGAGCTTTACAGCGTAAAGTGTGGCAATTGATTACTCTTGGGTTATCTCAAAGTCATGGCTAAGAATTACCTGAAATTTTACCAAAGTAATCATGATACATGCTACACAATAGATACAGAACCTCTGAAGAACATGAAGGACACCTACATGCATGTCAGACAGAGAAACAGAACTATCTACTAGGAGCCACGCTTCAACAAAGCAGATCACATTTACACTAAATATATAGAATTGTATATTGCAGTCCACTCTTTCCAGTCTCCAATGTGATAATCTCCTTTCGCTTGATATAATTCCATAAACTGCTCCATAAAGAACTATTCTTGGAAACATTATTACTAAAAAGCTAATGAAGTTGACAAGGTGAAAAAAGAAGATAATAGATGACATTCATATGTCAAGGACTTCTTCAAGGACTACTCTCTTAAAGTACAGTATAGACAGGAGGGTTGATTTTCACTTGCTATTTTATACCCAGAGTTTCTTGTCTGCTTGTTTGGAACTGCAGTAGTGCCACCACAAGGAACCAGAGTCAGCTTAAATGCATGGAATGAGCAATATATTTCTTTCTCTCAACACTACTCACTGCACCCATATTTTTATAGAATCTTGAAAGAACTCTTTGGCATTCAATACCTAATAAATTTTATTTATTTATTTATTCATTTATTTATTTACTTATTTACCTAATTATTTTTTTAAGATTTTTTTGGATGTGGACCAGTTTTAAAGTCTTTATTGAATTTGTTACAATACTGCTTCTGTTTCATGTTTTGGTTTTTAGGCTGTGGGGCATGTGGGATCTTAGCTCCCAACCAGGGATGGAAACTGTACCCCCTGCACTGGAAGGCGAAGTCTCAACCACTGGACTGCCAGGGAAGTCCCAATACCTCATAAAGTTTATTTAGGCATTTAGATTTCTATTAAAATTATAGCATAGTTTTTAGACCTTTAAAGAAAAATCATACTCTGAGTTGTGCCAGTGGCTTAGCAAATAGATAAATTTTGGAAGGTCACACTAATTTTGAAAAAGAAAACAATGTAAACATGGGCAGTGGATGAGTTTATCAGTTTCTCTCTACATGCTTTCACAGTAGCTATTTCTCTACTGCACCACATTTATTAGTTCACCCCCTTTTTTGCTCCAACTTCCCCTTCCATTTCTTAGTGAAAGAATTTCTCATGATTGATTTAGGCTATTTTCTAACAGAATGCCTCTTCCCTGAATATAGATTAAAAAAAAAAAAAGAAAGAAAGAAATAAAAAAGAAATGTTTGGTGAAGAGCAAAAGGAATGGCAAACACTGTTAACTCAGACACTTAGAAATTCTTGGAATGATGAACTGTTGCATCAATACATACAGTCATTCACTCAACTAACAAATATTTATTGGGTCAGACATGTACTAGATATTAGAATACCTCTCTGAAAAAGACACAATCTTGTGTAACTTACTAAACACTGAATATTGTATGCTTTCCCCCACCATCCTGACACTAGTTTTTCCCTTTATTCGTCAATAATTCTTCTTATTTCTCAGTGCAACTATGGGATAAAACTCTTGAGTTTTCTATGATATGTAAACAAGCAAGACATACTATCACTGACAGGAGCAAAGCAGTCATAAGTTTAACTTCTTAATTGTCTCAAATCACCAATATTTTTCTTTAAATATAGATATTACAGATAATTTTAGCACATTGCAATTATGTTATCAACTAACTACTTTAAAATAATACAAAAAATTTGCATAAGTCCCAGCTATTTTCAGCACTTGAAGTTCATACCTTCTGCATCAGTGGCATAATGACAGATGGTATGTTTCCTTAAAGAGTTTTTTTTTTTAATACCAAAATGTTTGCTAAATGTGGATAACCTGCTTATTCTCTTCTAAACAACAGTTTTATGAGTTTTCTGTCCAAAGTTTAATTAGCTCTTCCACACTCTGTCCCTTTTTCAAATTGTTATTTCCATTTTCATTTGGGTTAAGAAAAAGGTTGTGATGTATGTTTAAAACATTAGCTACTCACCAAAGAGTAGAACTGCCTCCTGTGTTCTGCCAAGGAGAGTAAATTGCTTGGAAAGATGTCAACACTGAAAACTGTCAATAACTTTTTTGGCTGCTGTTGTTCAAAACATTTTATTAGTATTTGATCGGTGTTTTTAAAACAGACCAAAATACACTCAGGATTTATAGACTTTGGAAACAAATGATTATATGTTAAGCCAAAATCCTTTTCTTTCTCATTATATTGCTTCCATTCAAATGTATGAATCCATATTTAAACCTCTGACATTATATTTTTTTGATATGAGATATGTTCCATCTGGATTCCATCCAGAGAGCTTTAATAATTAAAGTACCAGCTAAGTATGGTACATTATCTCATAATGATGAGGAAAAAGCATACAACTAAGATTTAGGAGATCTATATGCAACCATCATGGTAGTCAGATTCCCTAGGTCTTGGTTCTGAAAAATATGGAGATAATTTCTGCCTATCTGTTTCAAGGGGTTTTTGTTAATATAAAATGAAATTAGCACCTAAATTAACTTTTCTAAATTATAAGTAAGTGCATTTGTGTTATAGACACCTGATAGCAGTAAAAGTATACCAAAGATTTTTAAGATAATTGGACAATTTTATTAAAATACATCAAAAGTGTTAAGTGCAAAGAGCAAGACAGAAATGCTCACATAGAATATATATGCTTAGAAACACCAGAAGGAAGTACACTAAAATGTTATCTGTGTTCCTCTCTAGTTAACATACTATAGGCAAATATTACTTTCTTCTTTAATCTTATCCACATTTTTTTCAAATTTTCAATAGTGAGTATACATTAGTTTTATAAGAAAAATATCAATGTAAAACTTGAGAATTATCTTTTTCACTTATATTTCACTTGATTTACTAATACTGAATATAGAATTTAAACTTTATATCTATATTACTGACAATTGTTTTAAATAATCAAGATTGGGTTATTTACACTGAAGTATTCACAATCCTAGCTCTGGATCTGTCTCTTCAATATATTATCTGCATCTCACTTCCATTACGAAATGAAGAGAAATATTTTCTGTCTTACATAGTTTTTAAGAAATAGCTTTCATGATTATTTCTTTTTCTTTTCCCCTGCTGCATTAAAATTTTATACTCTAATTTTCCATGTGATTAGCTTTTTTTAATCTAGTTTTTTCCTCCAGAGTGTGCCATGCTCTTTTAGCTCTTTGTACCATGCCTGAATGCTAGCCAGAAAGAGTAGCTGATGTCTTGATGACAAGGCAAATTCAGTGCCTTTACTCCTGCAACTCATGGATAATGATAAAATGGCTCTCATACTGAAGAACAGTTAGAGAATGTGAATTGAGAACTGAATTTGGTATAAGATGCCCTCCTGAAAAGTGAGTATAACAAGTGTGAAATACTTTTCAATAGTTCTATAATACTAATAAAGTTGAAAATTGAAATCAATCTTCTTCTCTATATTATTTCCACCTTATAATAATATCAAACTCTAAAAATTTTGTAGAAATTAAGGTTTGGTGCTGTAGACTTCAGGTTCTTTTCTTATAACCTTATATGAGGAGTTCAAGGTCTCAAAAGCAAAAATGAAGATGGGAAAGGGAATGTTTGATGGTAAGAAAGATAATTTTTCCCTAATACCTATCAGATAAAATATTTTAGAAAAATAAAAGGAAATTTAAATGTGGCTCATATATTCCTTCTTTTAATACTCTTCTTCCCTCCCATATAAGTTCCATGAGACACAGTGGATTAGCTCTCTCAATGGTACCTGTGTTCCCACACTGAAGTTAACTGAAAAAAGACAAATCTTTCAATACTCTGATCTCATTCAAAGGTCATAAGGTGCACTGACTAATGAATGAATAAGACACTTTGAAAACCATCTAAAATATAATATGTAATTATCTATCATCAGGGGAACATATCAGAAAGTTTTGTTTTCATTTTTTAAACAGTTGACTTCAGGCCAATTCCTCATTTTACTTTATTTTTCTCATCTTACTCTGGCTTGTGTTCAGAACTCCCATTGACTTCCAGAAGGATTTTTGCACTTGGCTCAGCTTCAATAGCAGAAAACAAGATATTGAGCAGACCCTTACTGCTTCTGAATATCTCTAAAATAACAATGTTCCACCTTCGAACTGTCTATCCTGTAATGGATTTTTCATCATCAACATCAAAAACTGCAAGCAACTCTGCACAAAATATTTTATAAAAGGAATTCAGAGTATAAAGAAGTTTTTGTGGAGTTAAAGTTTCCTGTTATTGTCTATATATTATTTCATGTAATCTTTACAATATTTTGTGAAATTTTTAGGGTAGATACAAGTTTCTCCATTGTGCAGAAGAGAAAACATGGAATAGAATTATTGGCCATTAAAAACTTACTCTTAGTGGCATGGACATATATACACTACCAAATGTAAAATAGATAGCTAGTGGGAAGCAGCCGCATAGCACAGGTGGATCAGCTCGGTGCTTTGTGACCACCTAGAGGGGTGGAATAGGGAGGATGGGAGGGAGGGAGACACAAGAGGGAAGAGATATGGGGATATATGTATATGTATAACAGATTCACTTTGTTATAAAGCAGAAACTAACACACCATTGTAAAGCAATTATACTCCAATAAAGATGTTAAAAAAAACCCCAAAACTCTTAGCTCTATCAGCAGCCTCTGTACTTCAGACCTCCAAAAGGTTTCAGCATTACTTAAGGTAGTTTTACACATCATTATAGTACACCAAGTATTGGGTCACATACATATATATTATAATTTTAAAATATTTTAGGTACCATTTGATTAATAAACCATAAGCCAGTTATACAGTATTTGTATAGTCATAATATTTTTGCATTATGTACAATCTCATTCAGGGGCTAAAAAAGAACAATTATTCTTGTATACAATCACACTCAAATTTATTTTCTGGTATTAAAGAAAATTCAACATGTAAAGAATAAATGCACTGAACTGCATTTATGCTCCTAGAGAAAGTGGCACTAGGGGAATAAAACAGATTATTCAAGATGATGGGTTAAGACAATATTGAGCTTAACAAATTTGCATCTAAGAAACCATATATATGGACCAGGTATAGTCTAACTATTGAGGCTGTCAAAAGAAACTCTACATCTTAATATACTTTTATTGGTTCTTATTTTTTCAATAAGAGATATGGTATATAATACACCATTCCCAATTGAGAGCCTAGCTCCCCAAAAAAGACAAAGAGCTCCTAGCCCCAAATCAAGTTAACTCAGCCTTAGAGAATAAATTTAAGCAGAAGTAATAGGCCTTACCTTTCAGTGTGAAATTGCAGAGACCAATTAGTGAAGTTCTGAAAGGTACCATTCTAGGAGAAATTCTTCACTGTCTCAGTCAGAGGCAAACTGTAAAATGAAGGGGACTTTTCTCATTATGTTTGCAATATCTTCAATAGCTATGACAGTAATACAAATAAGAAGCCATCAGTATGAGTGAAGAAAGGAATCATATTTGAAAGAACCAACTTAGAATTCTCTAATGTATTAATAAAATATTGAATGAAGCAATTCCAATTTCCACTTTTACAGTACTATAATATTCACTATTGTCTTAGAACTATGAGAAGAAAGTTGACATATAAATGATGACAGAAGAGAGGACAGAAAATGGAGAAATTTTTTTTTAGTGCATAACAAATATGGTATGAAAGAAGAGTAAAATCAAAGATCCAACAGGCCCTGAAGGTAGAATACCTTCCTTAATACCACTTATTAGAAAAAAAAAAAAGCTCTAGAGCTCAAAAAATGCATTCAAATTGATTCCCTCTCATTATTACAACTGCATTGCTTCATTTCAGCCTCCTTGTTGACCTTCCAGTTATACACACCTTCTCATTCTCTCCCTACTTCCACACTCTTGCCTCTATTTATCTCTCTAAAAACAAACTGAATCATGTTAATCTAGTATTTGAAAAAGGAAAACCATAATAATAAAAACTCTATTAATGACCCATTCTGATATGCCCATATCATATGACAGAGATCTGTTAATATCTGTATAATTTGAAGAATAAATTATCACATGAAAAAGACTGCAAGTGAATATATTTTAAATTTACCTAAAATAAGGCAAATAAATTAGTAACTGAAAAACTCACTTTTCAAGACTGTCATAAATGAAATAATATTTTTCATTTTTATTCTTGTTTGTTCTAGCATTATTTTATTTTTATAATCAGAGAATTGTTCATTTACAGTCAATATTTCCTTTATGAACACTACAAAAGTAATTATGGTTTATTCTTTAATCAGTAGACTACTCTGAAATAATCACTACATAATGATCATAAGATCTTATCAATAATTTTTGTTTCAAACTGGTTTTTCAAATTTTCTTTTTCTTAATTTGACAGGTGTTTATTGTTTGTCAGATACTGTGCTAGGCATTGGAAAAAGAGGAGTGGATAAAACAGACATAAGGACACCAGCCACTGGATTTAAGTCTCCCTTTAATCCAATATGACCTCATGTTAATTTAACTAATTACATCTGCAAAGACCTATTTCCTCGCATTCTGAGGTTCTGGGTGGATATATATACACATATATACACATATATTTGGAGTATAATTGCTTTACAAAGTTGTGTTAGTTTCTGCTGTACAATGAAGTGAACCAGCTATATGTATACATATATCCCCTCCCTCTTGGACCTCCCTCCCACCTCCATATCCCACCTATCTAGGTCATCGCAGAACACTGAGCTGAACTCCCTGTGCCATACAGCAGGTTCCCACTAGCTACCTGTTTTACACGTGGTAGTGTATATATGTCAATCTCAATCTCCCAATTCCTCCCATCCTCCTCTCCCCCACCATGTCCACATGTCTGTTCTCCATGTCTGTGTCTCTATTCCTGCTCTGGAAATAGGTTCTTGATATAATTAGTATGAGTATTTATGTAAAATGACAGCTAGATGAAATACCACTATCAAGGATAAGGAAAATGTACAAAAGTATTTATCATCTATTTTTATTTCCCAGTTTAATATGTTGTTGTATTTGATTTAAGACTATAATTTTAAAAGGCAATAGACATCACTGAAAGGTAAGACTTTTAAAAACAGATTTAACCTCCAAAATACAAGACACCAGGGTTTATATCATATTAAGTGCCAAAAAAATATTTTTAAATGTTATTTAAAACTTTATTTTAAATATTCCCTACTTTATTATTTTTTTAATTTAGTATATCAAGTGAACTTAATAATATCTGCTTGGCCTTTAAGTTACTTAAGCAACATAGTTATAATAATATTTTCTTTTAGGAAAAGATGATATAAAAATTCAATTTTAAAGTCTAATAAAAAATACAACAAAATTAAGTTAGACTGCATATAATATACATTTGAGGTATTTTGAAAATACAGCAGTGAAGAAATCTTTCCTGCTTGAGTATGTAAGAAGATGTATGTGAAGGTTAACAGTTACACATATGAAGTCAATCCAAATATCAAAACTTTTATAAACAACTAGACTGTTTAAAAACTGTTTATAAATCTGAGGTTATGATTTTTCGTTTTGAATGCGTGTTGGAAACCTAGTTAGGATCACTTAATGTTGACCTCTGGACTTTATATCATATAAAGTGTCCATTTTCATATTTTTCTATGCCTTAAAAAAGTATGATATAAAGGCAAAACTAAATAAATGGGATCTAATTAAACTTAAAGTATTTTGCACACAAAAGGAAACCATCAACAAAACAAAAAGACAACCTACTGAATGGGAGAAAATATTTATAAATGATATGACTGATAAAGGGTTAATATTCAAAATATATAAACAGTTCATACAACTCAACATCAAAAAAACAAACAACCCAATTTAAAAATTGGCAGAAACTTGAATACACGTTTTTCCAAAGAAAACATACAGGCTGACAACAGGCACGTGAAGTGATGCTCAACATCATTAATCATCAGAGAAATGCAAATTAAAACTACAATGAGATACTACCTCACATCTGTCAAAATGGCTATCATCAAATATACCACAAAAAAAACAAATGTTGGTGAGGATGTGGAGAAAAGGCAACCCTTGTACACGTTGGTGGGAATGTAAATTGGTGCCTCCACTGTGGAGAACAGTATGGAGGTTTCTCAAAAAACTAAAAATAGAAGTACCATATGACCCAGCAATTCCACTCCCAGGTATAAATCTGAAAAAACCAAAAACACTAATTTGAAAAGATGCACGCACCCCAAAGTTCATAACAGCATTATTTAAAATTGCCAAGAGCTTCCCTGGTGGCGTAGTGGTTGGGAGTCCGTCTTCCGATGCAGGGGACACGGGTTCGTGCCCCGGTCTGGGAAGATCCCACATGCCACGGAGCGGCTGAGCCTGTGCGCCCGGAGCCTGTGCTCCGCAGCGGGAGAGGCCACGACAGTGAGAGGCCCGCGTACTGAATAAATAAAATAAAATAAAATAGCTAAGATATCACAACAACCTAAGTGTCCATCAACAGATGAATGGATAAAGAAGATGTGGGGGTATATATATATATATATATATACACAATGGAACACTACTCATCTGTAAAAAAGAAAACTTTTGCCATTTGCAGCACATATGTATATATATATATACATACATATATACTATATTCCATTGTGTATATATACATATCTATATATACTACTCAGCCATAAAAAAGAATGAAATTTTGCCATGTGCAACAACATGGATGGACTGTGAGGGTATTATGCTGAGTGAAATTAGTCAGACAAAGACAAATACTGTAATGACATCACTTATATGTGGAATTTTTAAAATACAAGAAACTAGTGTATATAACAAAAAAGAAGCAGACTCACAGATATAGAGAACAATCTAGTGGCTATCAGTGGGGAGAGGGAAGGGAGAGGGGCGAGATAGGGGGAGGGGATTCAGAGGTACAAACTACTATGCATAAAATAAATAAGCCACAAGAATATATTGTATAACACAGGGAACATAACCAATATTTTATAGTAATTATAAATGGAATATAACCTTTAAAAATTGTGAATCACTATATTGTATACCTGAAACTTCTAATATTTTACATCAACTATACGTCAATAAAAAAATAATAAAATACAAAAAAAATCAGCAAAACAGATGAACTCTTAATTTAAAAAATTTATGATATATTAGACCCATTTAGATATCAGGAGCCAGAACTTAATCCAAAATTATAGTTTGTAGAGTTCCAAAATTTCTACTTTGTATCAAATAAGTTTACCAAAAAATGAACCAGAATGACTTTTACTTTTAGTCAATGCCCTCAGATGCAATTGAATTAGCTATGATGTTCTATCTTTTCTATATAAAAAAAGAAACGTGTGCTCATATATATTAACACAATACCAAAAATCTATTGGGGAAGATGATGTATTCATACACAAGTTCTTTAAAGCACTATGATTTGTTTATGCTGCGGTTAATATGGAACATTAACCTCATTACTGAGGTTGTTTATGCTGAGGTTAATATGGAACATTAACATTTTATTGGAAGGTAGGTATCAGTAAAAACACATAGTGCAGAAATGTATTAAATCAGCAAAAATAAAAAATATAATAATAGTATACTTTCTTCAAGGAAAAGAAAAATAAATGTGAAGTAGATAATCAATATGAACTTAAATTTTTCATTCACTTATATACATTTAGGTATTAAATTTATTCCTTTTTTTTTCCTAGAGGAGTAGTTGGGTAAGAAGATGGAAATGGTGCCAAAGGCTTTATTTCTGCCTATTATCTTTTAGTTATGCCAAGTCATTATATAATGGTTGCAAAGAAAACCAATTAATTGCAGTTCAGAAGAAAATAAGAGTTGAAAATAAAAATCCACACAGATACTTTAGACTCACTGGAAAGACTAATGTCAAGATACAGGGAAGTATTTGTAATAATTTTATCTTAGGAAGTGCTATTAACATTATTAATATTTCCATTTTTTATGAGGAAACTACTTAATATAACTTTATTAGCACATTTAAAATGATAGAAACCAAAAAGTGTTTTATAATATTTTGCTGATTTTAAACATCAGTGCATACTTTAATAATAATTTTCAGAGCATATTTTGGAAAAATAATATGGATAATTTTAAAGAAAAATTAAAATGAAATATTTCACCATACAGAAAATTATGAACAAAATAAACTCTCCATATAAATATACTGAAAAGAAGTTTAAAACATGGTTGCTGTGAGTGTGAGTTAAAGCCATTCATTACACCGACCTTACATTTTAGCCGCACCTACGTGCTGTGTGAACTTGAGCAATTATCTAAACTCTTTCTCCCAATATATTCATACTCAATATATATTCATACTAGATTAGAAATTACTTATATCATAAGGTCATCTGAGGATTAAATAATTTAATTACTGAAAAGTTCTTAATGCAGTCCTCAGACCCCTAGTAAATACTAAATAAATGTTGGTACTATTATTATTAACTGATTTGTCTTACGATCTGTGGATTGTAATTGTTGCCTTGACTTCTTGACTTAGCTGTGTTTTGTTAACATGGTAGATAGCAATTCACCAAAGTTTCTGGCTGGAATTTTCTGATCTGGCTTCATCTACTTAAGCTGCATCAGCTTTGGGCTTGCAATTTAGTTTACACTTAACTAATTTCAAGCTGAAGAAATGTGTCCTGGTAAAAAGCACATATGTAAATTGGTTAATGTTCAGCATCTCTTGTACGTCTCTGGACATAACTGAAAAGTCATGGAATGACTATGGAAGCCTTTGAATTCTTAGGATTTTAATTTAGGACCTGAGATAGATCATTTATTGAAACTCACTTATTGAAACACCTAATAAACATTTAAATTATTGCATTTCCATTTTTCTTTTTTTCTTTTAATCAATTTTTTAAAATTATACATCTATACACTCTTATTGTTACAAGTACTAATTATAGTTATACAGAAGAAATTAATAATCTTTTCCTGAAAAACCTTCAGTCTATCCCCAAAAGTCTTTATCACCACCACTGTCAGTAGTTTGCCTACACCTTTTCATTCATTGTGTATACATGCATGTGTTTGTGTGTGTCTGTGTGTATCTAACACACACACACACATATCCACATTCTTATGTGTATATGTAAATATACATATGGGCATCATCCTTTTATTAACATATTTGACAGAAATAGAGGTATATTTATTAACTGAACATAAAATGAAAAAAAATACATAAGAAATTGTTTATGTTTTGTGTGTAATCAGAACCACCATATATACTTATATATACACATATATATGTGTATATATATAATATATAGAGTAAGGAATAGAAGTTTCATTGCTTTTAAATTACTTGACATTCTTTCAAGTTATACTATTATTTTCTCCTATAAGTTATATAATATATAATTAAAAGTTATATATATGTGTAATTTTTTAAAATGGTATGTAATATAGGCAAAAGTATATCTGAGACATTAAATAAAAAGGAAGATATCAGTAACATATACATAATGTATTAATTTCTCTATATAATCTCTATCATAGACATATGTACATATATTTGTATATAGATGTTAGCATAATCAATCCATCTATAGATAAATTAAATATAAAGAGATTAAATACTTTTAAATTAGCCCTTGACATTCCTACAAGTGCTATGTTATTTATAAAGAAACACACAAACATATATATATATATACACACGTTTATACAATTACTCAATTGGTAGACATCATATAACATACACATTTTCTCATTTTTGCTTCCATGAACAACTTGCAATAAATATTCTTGTACATATGTGTGTGAAAATGTCAATTTATAAACATACATACATATACATGTACATATACATACATATGATAGAGTTTTTCTGGAAATTAACATCCTAGAATTTCTGGGTAAAAATACGCACATATTTAAAAATTGTAAAGATATTTATAGCATAGACCATTGAAACTGTGGAATGGTGCTAAAAATTCCAGAGTCTATGGAACAAATAAATATCTGTGTAAAGTTTTTTACTCACCTACTTTGCCACTGGAGGGGGGAATGTAGTGACAAAATCTTGTCACCAGAGCTAGAAACTTAATCCCAGCAAAATGCTTTTCAGAAAGATTTTAGCAACTTATACTCCCACCAGAGGTACTTACCTCTGTCACAGTATCATCAGCCAATGGATGTTACTGTCTTTATTTATAAACACTAACTTTATTGGTGAAAACTGTACTACATTATTATTTTAATTTCCTTTTTACTTGACATTTAGTGAGATTGAACAAATTTTTGTATATTTTATTGTTAAAGTGATTACATCTTTATCAATTATCTATTTTCCTTTTATTTTGTTTCTCATCAGTTAGAAGGGATTGTTGTTATATTATCCATATTGACTCTATTAGTCATAAGTTCACATTTTATTTGTGACTCATTTATGTTGCCTATTGCCATAAAACTATTTAATTTTAAGCATTTAAATATGTCCACATTTAGACATATTAAAGATGTTTTTATGGCTTTTCTCTTTCTATACATAGCTTCACTTGTTTGAATTACACTTGTGATCATAAAATTTCATTTTATTTTTTTACAGACTATCTCACAACCATATTTCAATGCTATACATACCTCTTATGAACATCAATACAACAATAGTCATGTTTTGAAAGAAGGATGAATAATATTTTGAGTTAAACTATCCTGTCAGCTTCTAAAATGCGCATGTTACGTGCACCCAACTGTAAACAGGGCAATAGAATATGCATACCAGGTCAAGACAAACATTTTTTAATGTAACTTGAAAAACATAACTTGCCCAAAAGAGGAACCACCCTACCTCTAAAAGAATATCTGCTGGCAGGGTCATTTTTTTTTTTTTTTTTTCTAAGGATGGGAGAATACTTAGCTCTCTTCAAGCACCCACATGCATAATTGAATTTCTGGAGTTCTGCACCGCAGAGCATGGAGGATAAGATTTTAGCCAGGAATATTTTAGAGCAGATGTTGTCAGTTGTCTGCTTTGAACTTTTCTATCAATGTATGATTTTGAATAGTTATGCTTCTTGGATGGTCCTGCCAGGATGTGTCAGCTGCAAAATGTATCAACAGTTAACTTAGTAAATTGACCTAGTAGGTGGGTTCTGTTAGCATTCCCCATTAAAGATTGCATACTACCTTCCAAACGCATTCATTTTCTTCTTTCCATAGTTGACATCAAACTGCACTTTCTGGCACTAGTTAAAGAAAATGATCAAATGATTTTTCAAACAACCACTGGTTTAAAATAGAAAAACCATATTTTTAATGTAGAAAGATATTTTCATATTTACTACAGCAATAGCATCTGGATGCAGTTTTTTTCTAAAAGCTTATCAATGTGTTTATAATAATACACTTTAATGAATATGTAGTTCTTTGAATGAAAGGGCAGTGTCTTCATGTTTGCCAGACTGATGCTTATCACAAAACTTGAAGAAGAAGAAGAATACTGATGTCTGAAAAAATTGCTAAAAAATACATGAAAGGAGGACTTCATTTTATAACACTTGCTTTGAAATCAGATACTTTCCAAAACCATTTTCACTCAGTCTGGTCTCATGGTAGTTTTTAAACTGCAAGCTTTGAAGCACTTTTGCCAATTTTGGATCAATAAGGAACTGATGTAATTTGATCCATAAATACTTTCTAACCATAGTAAAATACTGATAGCAGATTGATAAATGTCAGGACAACTCTTATGATCTTAGCTATTATCAATGTAAACTGAGAGCACAACAAAGACAGAACAGCAGTAATGCTTTAAACCACCTTTGCCTCTGACATATTGAGTAAATTTTCAAACCCAGGCTGGGAGCTTATTGAGGAAGAAATAGACCTGGAAATTAAGCTAGCTAAATTTTTAAATACTATCATGTATTAAGTGTTTACATTATGCCAGGAGCTCTAGTAAGAACGTTACCTATATATCGACTGACAACAGCCAAATGTGATAGGCACTAATATTAATTCTTTTTGCAGATTGGAGAAGGTAGATCTACATAGTGGGACAACTTCCTCAAAGGAATTCACAAAGCTAAAATATGAACCTGAATCTGTCAGATTAAAAAACCCATGTTTTTTACAACTACATAAAAGTATATACTAGATAGAGTGTATATAGTATGTTACTGCTAGATTTGCCTCTTTTCCTGTGTGAATTTTTCCTTTAATTACTAAGATTTCTTATCAAAACAAAAGCAAGAGTTACAACTATTTGATTACTCTAACAGAGGGCAGAAGAAAAAGGTTTCTAACATTTCCATGATATATAGTTGGAAACAAACTCTCTCTCAGAAAACTGTTTCACAGTAATGTTTATTATTTATAGGTGTAACCAGAAAAGATGAAAGTAATTTTGGTAAATTAAAAAAAAACAGACATTCAGAGCAAAAATGTATGAAATTTTAATTTTAGAAGCCTGTTTATGAGATTATAGCTATCAGCACACCATCTCAGTTTTCTTGTATTGTCCATTCATCATTCATTTATCCATTTAACAAACTTAGGGTAGAGCTCTGCTAAGCCATGGGGACATAAAGATGCATATTTCCTCATCTTAAGACAAATCTTTATCTAATTATAATACAGTGGGATAAATGCTTCAAAATAAATAAAAGAGAGTTAAAAACAAAGTGGAATAAATAATGAAATGACTATTTCTACATAATACATTTGAGGACTCCTTTATATGAGTGTTAGGTGAGATAAGACTTCAAAGTTCATGAGGCACAAAGATGGGAGGCTATTCTTGAAATAGGAACCAGTGTAGTTAACTAATGGTACATATTAATGTCCGCTGTCACAGAAAACATTTTTATCACCCCTACCCAAAACCCCACAAATACACCCAATCCGTCACCAAATTGCATTGTTTCCAGAACCAAAAGCGACAATGCATTACCTTACAAAAGTAGAAATTTCGAAAGAATATTGATATCAGTGAAATACTGTAATTTAGTATGAGTTGTACTCAAAACGCCTTATTTTGAGCTTTTAGTAAATCATTGATAAAGATTTAAAACAATAAGAAAGACTTTTGCTTTAGTAAAACAGATTAGGTAATTTGAACCAACTCTCCTACTGAGACAACTAGAAAATATGAACAGAAGAAAATTTATTTTCTTGAAAGCTTTAGAAAGTTTAAAAAACAGTGAAAGTGATAGCATCAAGATCCAGAAGAATAAAGAAATGCAGAGAGGAGAGCCTAGAATTTTTCACTATTTATTTCCTAGGGGCATATGTGGATTATATAGATGAAAGGGTCTGTGATGCGGTTCCATTTGGAAGAGTGTTGCTCATGATTCATATCCTTTCAACTGGGAATGTCTATTGGTTCTTCCTGTGGAAATATGTCTCTTTTCCCCAGGAGAATTTTTTTTTTTTTTTTTTTTTTTTTTTTTTGCGGTACGCGGGCCTCTCACTGTTGTGGCCTCACCTGTTGCAGAGTACAGTCTCCGGACGCGCAGGCTCAGCGGCCATGGCTCACGGGCCCAGCCGCTCCACGGCATGTGGGATCTTCCCGGACCGGGGCAAGAACCCGTGTCCTCTGCATCGGCAGGCGGACTCTCAACCACTGCGCCACCAGGGAAGCCCTCCCCAGGAAGATTTAAGGAATAATCTCATGTAGCTTCTTTGTGCTATTCTCTCTCTCTCTCTCTCTCTCTCTCTCTCTCTCTCTCTCTCTCTCTCTCTCTCTCTCTCTCTCTCTCTCTCTCTCCCTCCCTCCCTCCCTCCCTCCCTCCCTCCCTCCTCTAAATCTCTTACTCTCTAATTGGAGATATTTTCAATGAAATCAATATCTTGCTTTTCTAAAAGTTCCATATATAACAATCCACATTCCTAAACAAAATATTCATCTCAATCTAAAGTAGAAGTAATTGCAAAGGAGGTAGAAACATAGTAGTCCTCCTTATTAAATATATCCACAGAATAAATGGATGAAAAGTGAATAAAGCATGAATTCTGATCCCAGTCCTGTTACTAGCTGCCAATATGATCCCGATGTGTCCTAGACTCTGTATCTTAATTTTAGGAAATTAGGAATACTATTATCTTTCTATCCAAGTTTTTTTGTAAGGATCAAATAAGATAATGCAAGGGAAGTCTTCCGTCAACCATAGGTCATTTTTTTCCCCTAAATCAAAAGATACATGGGTTGAATTTAAGGGGAAAAAAAAACTCTCTACAAGAGAGAGGTGCCTTTAAGTCATTCCTGACTGACATCTGTTTTTTAGGAAAAAAAAAAATCTGCCATTTCTAACTATCACACGTTTGCCACTCTCCTTCCCATGAACTTTAACATTCCGGTTATGAGTACTATTAAACTATGTTGACAGTAAAACTAACAGAAAAAAAATTTTTAATTAACATAATCTAAATTATTCTTATTTAATATTATATCAATTTAAATGTGAACATTCGATATAAAGTACCACTGGTTCTTGACTGGAAATCTAAATGAGTCTTTCAATATGGAACAAAAGTGACATCGTGAGAATATTGTATTGTCCTTGTGGAAGCATTTTTCTCAATGTTCCCTGCCTTGATTTAGGATATCATTTCTTAAAGAGGTCTCCTGGGAAAATAATTTTATGAATTATATTATCTGAGGAAAAAATTTTGTAAGTGGTACTATCACTGGCCTGTCATTCACAAAGTAGCATGAAGGTATAGAATTAATTCTAAACCTAAAAATTAAAGATCAGATTCCTAATGAGTCTTAAAGCAAATCAGTAAGAAAAATATAAATGTAAAAGTCATCCCTTGTATCTATTATCAGAATAAATACAAGCAAGAGCATGTAGGGAAGACAAAATTTGTCAAAAAAACAAACTCTCTAAAAAGATCTGCCTGAAGAAATGTCAGCTGTCCATAATCCCTTTTGCAACTTGGCAACTACTGAGTGGCGGAAGGGGAAGACAGGACTTGGAAAGTTTTCATTAATGCATCTGGTAGCACTTTTAACAATTACTGTCACTAAACTCCACTGGAATTTAGTGAAAGGTTGCTATATCACAGACACCAAAGCTACTCGTCACTCTTGCTACTCTGCCACAAATTCTAGTCACTTCAGTTACCAATTATACTCTGCTGCATTCAGGGTCAAGGAAATATTTTTGGTTTAAAGCAGCCCTATCATTTCAAGAAGAGGTATTTCCATGCCAGGCATCTTAACTCATTACTGCTTATCTCTGGCTCATTCCGAGTTCTTTGGGGTCCAGAATTGCCATTTCTTTGTTTTACCTGAAACAGCACCATGGGACATTATCTCCAGACCTGCACAATATATTGACCTCCTCATCAGGCTATGCCAGGGCAGCTGGGTTTTACAAGGATATATTATTTTCCTAGGAATGCCATAACAAACTACCACAAATGGCATGGCTTAAAATAACAGAAATTCATTGTCTCACTTTTCTGAAGGCTCAAAGTCCAAATTCAAGTTGTTGACAAGACCAGGCTCCCTCTGAAACCCGTAGAGGAGAATCCTTTCTTGCCTCTTCCTAGCTTTGGTGATTTGCAACAATCTTTAGCATTCCTTGGCTTGACCCTTCAGCATTTCAATCTCTACCTCAGTTGTCACATGGCCTTCTCCCTTCTTTGCCTCTATCTCCATCTGGCATTTTCTACTTCTCATAATGACACCAGTCATATTGGATTAGGGCCCACCCTAATGACTTCAGCTTAACTACATCTGGAAAGACCCTATTTCCAAATAAGATCACATTCCCAGGTTCCAGGGATTAAGACTTCAACATATCTTTTGGAGGAACACAATTCAACCCATAACAAAGGGCTAGGGATGCTTTTCCTCAGTCCTTGGCACCATGTCCTTTTGAAGCTTGCAAACCTTCATTCTTATGAGACAGCCAAATAATTATATTCCTCAATTCTTATTTATTTTGGTGTAAAAGGAAGAATTCTAGATTATTCACTTTTTTGTACTAAAGTTTATATCCATAGCCTTTGCCACCTAATTCTGCAGTGCCATCCGACTGTGGATGACAAATACTTCCCTGCCCCTGTGCAGTAAGACTTGCCTATAGGACTTGGTTGGCCTATGAAGTTTAGTGGGTTCATTGAAAGACTCAACTGTACTTGCTTGATCTGGCTTGGTTCTTGGACACCTGCTGTAACTCATGAGAAGAACATGTCTCAGGTATCTTCTGGTCAAAAAAGAGTGAGAAAGATGTGGAATTGTCTAATCCAATCTTTAATCTGTAAACAAGACCGATAGATCTGCAGATTAAAGAAAACCCTGCTGACCCACAAAACTCTGAGCAAGAGAAATAAGTATTTGTCTTTGTAGGCTACTGAATATTAGAGTGGTTTGTTTCACAGCATTATCATAGTAATAGCTGACCAGTATGTTCTGTTGTGTTCTGATGATTTAAGATATATGCCCACTTTATCACTCCCTCTTCTCTAAAATTTTCCTGATTGATTTTGCAGGTTCTTTCTATTGAAAATTATTTCAGGCTTAATTTATTAAGAGAGCTACTCAATATTAAAAGAAATATGTCTGTTTTATGAGCCATTTATTTCAGAAATTATACTTCTGATACTATTTGTGATTATCACAATTGGCCTATCACATATTCCGCTGAAATTAACTTCCCACAGAAGAAAATAGAAAGCAACAGAAAAGGCTAAATCCTTGGGCATGTGTGAAATAATTTCAGGGACCTCTTATAGCTAAGGTGACAATATAATTAATCGTGTACTCTGGGACACCTTTGAGAATGAAAGAGGATGCTCTTAATAGTTATGCCATAGTCAGTCATAAACCAGACTTCCTGAGCATTCTGGCATGTATGATCATGGTTCTTACGGTGAAACAACACTGAAGCACATAAAGAGTTTAATTTTCATCATTGTCTATTCAGCACCTTAATGTCTTTCATATAAATGCTGGTTAAGATACTTGCATTTAGATTTGCAAGGTATAGAAATCAGAAAGAGTAACTCCAGAAAACTCCCAAGGGGAAAAACAGCTATTTACCTTTTTTGGATACAGGTTAATAGAGTCTATATTTATTGTTAGAGCAATTCTTACTGAGGAAGATTCACAAAGAAAATATTTCAGAAAGAGTTCAGGCTCTTCAGAAAGCAGGTTAACTTCCTGTTGACATTTCCAATTCCAGGTATACAGAGAACTGATTTCCTTACTGGATAGAAGGACAGCAAATCCAAATAATATGAGTTTTAGCCTTATATATCCCAATTATTCTCAAAGCTGTCAACACTAGTTTTCAGAATAAAAGATGATTCAGCTGTCTGATTTTCTGTCTTCCTGCTCTAATGCAGCAGTTCTCAGAGTATGATTTGAGAATCCTAGGTATTCCTTACGCTTTTTCAGGAAGTAGTGGGATTAAAACTGTTTCATGATAACACTAAGACATTATTTATCACTTCGATCTATTGACATTACAGTGATGGTGGAAAAGCAAAGGTGGGTAAAACTGGTGGGATCTTAGCACAAATCAAAGGAATAACTCAAGCCTGTATGAGCAGTTATGCATTCTTCAATACCATGCACTTGCGATGAAAAAAATGAAAATTTCAACTAAGAATGTCCTTGAGAAAGCAGTAAATATATTGATTTTATTAAGTCTCAACCCTTGAACACATATCTTTTTAATTTTCTGTGCAATGATATGAGAAATACATATGAAGCCTTTCTGCTATATAATGAAATACAATGGTTGTCTCACAGAAAACTTGAATGAAAATTTGTTTACTTGTGTCACTGAACTGAAAGCAAGTGCATTTTCATAAAATATCATTGTCATTTGAAAAGATGTCTGACACGCAAACTATGGGTATTGAGACTTGGGTGTTTGGCAGACATTTTCTCAAAAATGCACAAAGTGAGCCTGCCATGCCAAAGAAAGCAAGTGAGAGTTATGTTGCCAAGAATTCATGTAAAAATTTGAATCTGGGGAAATGTCTACCCACTTCCATAAACTTAAAAGTTCCTAGTAGGTAAAAAATTTTCTGAGACAATCAGAGGTAATATTAATAAAGATGATATTTTGCTATTTGATTTATATAATGAAATGTGCCAAAATTTTGGAAGATTTCCATAACTCTGTAAACAAATACTTTCCAAATGGCCATTGCATGATGTTACAAAATAATGCATGGAGAGATGATACAATCAGAGTGCAAAATAGATGGTGGACTTTAAGGTAACAATGTACAAAATGTTCATTGATATTGTTTGATATTCTTTACTAATTTTTAAGAAATTACTAATGTTAGGTTTTGGTGTAGAATCAAATAAGAATATTCCAAAATAAGTGAAAAGCCTATTGAAATATTTTTCTCTTTCCAATTACATATCTGTGTAAAGCCAGATTTTCTTCATGTTCTGTAACTAAAATAATATAGTAGGTGGAATCCAGAGACATATAGAAAAATCTATATGTCTTCTACTTTACCAGACATTAAAGTAATTGTAAAGCTATTTTAAAAATATTCTATCAGTAATTATTTTTTATTTTGAAAACTGTAGTTATTTAATTTAAAAATATTTTATGCTATCATAGTGAGCTTACTATTATTCATACTTTAAAATTTGATTTTAATTTCCAACATAATAAATATTGGTAGATATAACCCATGTGAATACAAGCTTTTTTTGTGGTACTCAGCAATTTTTTTTTTTTTTTTTTTTTTTGCGGTATGCGGGCCTCTCACTGTTGTGGCCTCTCCCGTCGCGGAGCACAGGCTCCGGACGCGCAGGCCCAGCGGCCATGGCTCACGGGCTCAGCCGCTCCGCGGCACGTGGGATCCTCCCGGACCAGGGCACGAACCCGTGTCTCCTGCATCGGCAGGCGGACTCTCAACCACTGCGCCACCAGGGAAGCCCTCAGCAATTTTTTAACACAATAAGAGAGTCCTAAAAGCAAAAGTTTTGAGTACCATTGCTCTAGTCAAATACTTTTTCTCTTCTGGATTCAGTTTCATTTTGTTATGTTTTCAATTGATAAAGATAGAGAGATAAAAATCAATTTTTATTTCCTAAAAATGCTGCTATGTATAATCCCGATTCTAGTCAACTCTTGTTTAATTCCTATTTTAAGAAGAACATTAATAAAACTTACACCATAAAATTATCTATTGGAAGCACTGCACTGATGGTAGAAAAATCAATTTGTTGAGTTTTATGTAAAGTACAGGCGAAGTAAAGGGGCAATGATATGATTATAATCCTTCTGTTGTGTCTTTTCCGTGAAGTATTATGTGAAATTAGAAGAGTTACACTGTAGATTTCTCCTCTGGATGAGATTATCCACCCATTTCCATCTCCTTATCTATTGTGAGCTGCTTTCAAATTGTTAGAGTAATGGGTTGCATAGCTAATGTATTTGTTCAGGAAGAAAAGGAATTGTTTTGACATACATTAAAAAAAATTGTTCTGATGTTTTCTTAGGATTAAACTTATTTTTGTCCCACTAGTTTGGTGATAGTGACTTTTCAACCTGTTTGCTTTTTTGTTTTATTTTGTTTTTGTTTTTGAAATTTTTGGACTCCATGATATTTTTTTAAACTCTCAGTTTCTTTGTGTTCTGATTTACTGCTTAAGGATTTCATTGAGAAATTTACTATTCCCTGATGACACTGCAGAGCCAGTTTCAAGGGGAAGTGAATTAAGTTCTTTAATTTTAAGCATATTCTATTCACTATACCCCTCTCATTATGACTCCCTATGCTGTAAATGTAAAAGACAAAAGAGCTTTAAAAGACATTAGAAAAACTAACATAGGGAAAATGGATAAAATGAATTTATAAAATTCAAGAACAAACTCTTACAGATCAACAAGCATATGCTTTGACAAGCTGAAAGGCTAAAGGTGGATGGATGGTGCTCTGTACATTGGAAACTTCAGCTCTGAAAATCAGGGCAACAGATCCTCGACAAGTAAAGACACTGGATGTATCTAGTCAGAATAATAGTAAAGGATTTTTTTCTTACTTTGTGACTCAAATTTGTAAATTATATTGGAAATTAATATCTAGATATGTTCAAGATATGCCTTATTCTAACAATTTTTTATTCAGTATCTACCCAAGTTTCTTGCACATACAAGACCTGAAATGTGTGTTTGTTGAATAATAAATCTGGACTTAGTTCCATGTTAGTTTTCTCCAATAAATTTCAAGATGGAAAAAAAATACACCCAGTATCCAGACTCCATTCTTTGCCTTCAATAAATCATTCCCAGTCCAACTCTGGCCCTGAAAACATCCCCAGTATCTTCTTTTTTTTTCTGCTCCAATTCCAACTCTTGGATGTAAAAACTAAATACATGTGTGATCTGGAAATATAACAGCAATGAACCTTGGCTGCTCTACTCAGACATGTGAGTATTTAAGTAATAAAAGGTTAATACTATAACAGAAGGAGCCAGGAACTCTTATTCTTCCTGCTTAGTATATATAGAAGAGTCAGATGACAGCATGTGGCAGACTACAACTCAGAAAACAATGCCAGAAGTTTACAGAATAAAATATCCAAAGCCACAGATGTACAATAAAAGGTGCCTAGAGAAAGAAGGGAGGACACATTTCTACTGAAATCTTTTGAAATTCTCCCTTTTAAGTCTTTTGTGGGATTTTGGCTGTCAAAATGGCAAAGTAGAAACAACATGAGGAAAAAATTGATAGAAGAGTTGTATTTTTTATACTTGCAACTTGGGTTGCCATAAAGCTTTGGGTAAAGAAAGAGTGAACTTCACAGCAGTGTAGGATAAATATTGCTTGCTGTAAGGTGCTCACATTTCCAAGCTCAGCTGGAGGTGACTATTAGTTTAGTAGTGCAATGCTATAGACATGATGTGCAAGATTAGAGCAACTCATTCAATGTTTCCATTCAACAACAAACTGTGAAGGTACAGTTCTATGCCTTGCAACTTCACTTCATAAAATAAGAAAAATGATATTATATAATTGATCCTGTCAGTGAGGTTGGGAACTTAAATCAGTTTGTTCAGCTCAGAATGAAAAAAGATTTACTCTGGAGAGCCAGCAAATGCTATCTGAAAGTAGACGATACCTTACAGTAGTCGACCTGGAAGGAGTTATTGAAGCGCATGTTCTGAAGTTTTCAAGACTATTTTGCTTATCACCATGGAGTTTTGGTCACAGATTTTATTTCCCCCATCTAGCTTTATTTTGCTTAGCCTATGTAATCAGAGACAACATCTATTTCACATTTCATGAGTTCTCAAAATCTACTTCATGTTGTATATGATGGTGTTATTTAAATAATTAAAGTTGGAAAGTCATTTTAGCTTTTACAAACGAATACTTGAAAGCAAAATCAACTCAATTATAAATTAACAGTTTCTCCTAATAGTATGCTTGCTTGAGGAACTTTATTTGAATTAGTAAACTAAATTTTACTTAAATAAAAATGTATTTATCTTAAACTACTTAGCTTATTTACTATAATCTAAAATACCTCAATGCATATTAGGTACACCTTATATTTTTAAAAATAAATTTTCCATATAATATATACTAGTTTATAGATCAAATCTTTAAAATTTAGCATGTGCTAGTAAATACTAATGACAATATAGATGCTAATAATCATTATTATATAAAAGAAAGACTATTACTGGTGGAGTAGCTTTTACTATACTTACTTCGGGCAGATAACAAGTACATATTACCTCTGGACAAAGTATAAAAGGCACTGTAGACCGATCAAAATTAGACAGAAATTTAAGAGCATTTGACTCTTGAAAGAAAGGAACTGGATTGGATTAGATCCATGTTTATACAGATATACCCCTGAGGACATTCTCATGTCAGAAGGTCATGGAATAGCTTAAAATTCAGGAAAAAGTCACAGACTTATTAGATTGAGGTATCAAAAGACAAAGTTTAGAGCTGTCAGACTGCTGGGAATTGAAAGAAAAAACAAACTGAAAGAGAAGGGCACACAGAGAGGAAACTGCAAAACTTGTATATAAAATGTTCAGAAGCTATGCATGCATGAGGAAGACGTTAAGAAGTCCAACAGAAAACATGTTGCTAACAGCATAAGACAAAAATTGGTACATTTTAGATGTTTGGTAAACGCATTGGGTTTTCCATTGAAATCCAAGAAAATCCCCAAAATCCTTTTTTCTCAGGTCTAAGGAATTCACTCTGAGCCTCAAGGCAAAAACAAATACAGACTTGCTCTAAGAAATCATATAGCCAAGACTTCAAGATTTCAAGTTAATCAGCCAGTTACTTAACTATCATCTAGAGCAGAAATTTTCCAGAGGAAAATAACAGGAACCAGTGTCTTTAAAATAAATCATCCAGACTACAGTAAAAATTAATAAATGTGAACAGGGGGCTTCCCTGGTGGCGCAGTGGTTGAGAGTCCGCCTGCCGATGCAGGGGACACGGGTTCGTGCCCCGGTCCGGGAAGATCCCACATGCCGTGGAGCGGCTGGGCCCGTGAGCCGTGGCCGCTGAGCCTGCGCGTCCGGAGTCTGTGCTCCGCAACGGGAGAGGCCACAACAGTGAGAGGCCCAATAAATGTGAACAGGAATATCTAGTCCACAATCAAGAGAAGAAGCAGCACATGGAAACATATACTTAAATAACACAGAGGTTAGATTAATAAGTACTTAAAGCAGCTAACATAAAATGTTCAAGGAATTGAAGGAAAATCTGGTCATAATAATCAAACTGATGGATAATTTCAACAGGTAAATGGAAACTATAAAAAGAAACTATGGAAATTCTGGGACAGGAAATACAATATGTGAATTTAAGAATTCACAGGCTTCAGAGAACACTGAAGTTGGCAAAGAAAGAGAGAGACAGAGAGGTAGAGAGGAAATGTAAAGATAGTGGAAGGAAATGTTTCTAATGTATACATCAGAGAAACAAAACTGTAAAAAAAATTCAAGCAAATATATGTAACTGTGTATCCACAAGAAGAGGAGAAAGAAAGGAAAATAAAAATAATATTTGAAGAATTGTTGCAAGAATATATAGTTTATAGATCTAAGAAACTCAGAGAACTCCAAGCTTTATAAATATAAATAAACCCACATTCAGTCACATCATAATCAAATCGCAGAACCCCAAATATGAGTAAAACTTTGAAGATACCAACAACAGAAACAACAAATCCTTTAAATATAGGGGAGCATTGATAATAATGCTGGCTAACTTCTGATCAAAGTATGTGAAGGGAAAAAGACAATAGTGTGATATCTTTAATGTGATGAAAAGAAAAAAATATATATATATAAACCTAGAATTATCTATCCAGTTTAAATATGATTCAAAAATGGAGAAAATACTAATATATTTTCAGGTAAACAGGTGCTGAATCTATCCTCATAAAACCTAAACTATAAAAACTGCTAAATGAATTTCTTGAGACTGAAGGGAAATGCTGTAAAATGGAATCTGAGCTCTACAAGAAGGAACAAAAAATATAAGAAATAGAAAGTACCTGGATAAATATATAAAATATATTAAAAACATCTTAATTTGTATTATTTTAATTTCTTTTTAAAAAAGCAACTAACAGTTTAAAATTATAACATCCTAATGCAGAGTTTGTCATTTGTGTGCGTGTGTGTGTGTGTGTGTGCGCTTGTGTGTGTGTGTGTATAAACGATATCACAAAGGTTGGAGATATTGCTTGAATCTTGCATTTTACATTCATTTTACATTAGCTCTGAGGAGCCTTTGATAAATTATGAATATGTATTATAATCCCTAGAACATCATTAAACATACAAAAACTAGAAATAAAAGGCAATAGAGAGATTTACATGAACCAAAAATAATAATATTTGATTACCACATAGAAGGGAGAAAAGAAGGAACAGAAAACAGAACAAATGTAGAAAAAAGAAATGTAAAATGGTAGAGCTAAATGCAACCACAAAAAGAATTATAATAAATTTGAATGAACCAAACAAAAGGAGGAGTTAGAATGAATTGAAAAAGGTAGATTTATTGTCTATAAGTTATTTGCTTTAAATAGGACACAGTTGATTAAAAGTAAAGGATAAAAATATATATACCGTGCAAACATACATCAAAAGAAAGTGAAAGTGCTTAGAGTAATAGGAAACAAACCAGAATTTAAATTGAGGAATGTTATTAGGGATGAAGTGGGACACTAATATGAATAAAGGGTCAATTCATCAAAGGTACAAAACTATCATAAATAAGCATCACCTAGTAACAGAATCTTGACATACATGAAGCAAAAACAGGTAAACAATCTACAGAGATAGAAATTAAATAAAAATAATATTTACATATGTTGGTGGGTATTGGCTAGAAAAACACATAATGAAAATATCTGGAATAATGGGAAAAGTCTGTGCTTAATTTGGGTGGTGGCTATAGCTTTAGACACATTTATCAAAACTTGAGTTGTATATTGTAGATTTATCCATTTCATTACATGTAAATTTAACCTCAATGAAAAAATCAAAGGAACAAATATGTGTCAGACAGTTATACACAACACAAGATTTCATTTATTATCTGCATGTACATTATGAGTTAGATATCATTTTTTGATATGATGGAACTTATTTTAAGAGAGAATAAATGATTCACCCATGGTCACAGAATTAGTGCAGAATCAATATTGAAATGCAGTTTGGTATTTGTTCCACTATACCATATTCTAATTAAAGATTCTATGTAACATAAGCATTATAATCTCTTATAAAATCATATGGTACTAATTTTTGGTTATGCTTCTTTATTTTCATTTTCTTATTTAATGATCATTTTGCTGTAAATCATGTACCTACTATATGCTCAAAGGTTTATGTCTTGACAGTAAGGCCATTGTCAAGAGGATCTTTCTTTGTTTGGAGTGGAAAAGTTAAGATAGCTGAGATAAACTTCTTAGTGATCATTAATAGATGGAACATTCCAAGAATTACCAAGTCCTACCAACCACTATGTTAATTGAATAGAAGTTAATCATAGGTGTAATACAAGCCATACATAGGCAATACATTCCAACATTACCATTATACCAATATGTTAATAAAAATATCTTTTTGTGAGGGCTCAGGGTATATTTTTCTTCCTTTGTTCCCTATTTCTATTTTTTAATCAACAAAAAATTTCTTTTTTCAAAGGATAACATATTTTTTAATGTGATTCATATTTAAAATGTAAATTAAGTGATTCAGAAGTTTAAAACTGAAGTCCTTGACATGTTTGAGATTCACCATCTCCTGGGAGACAACTAAAAATTAACAGGAGTGATCAAGCCTTATTTTTGAATAGTAACTCTCCCCGAGGGAACTTTCTGCAGCTTAGAATAGCAGAGAGTCTGTAGTCCTGAATTTAACAAATTTTAAAATGTAATAAAATACACAACAGTTAAGTTGTACAGAACTATCCTTATTAACTTAGAAAGCTCTTGAGAATCTTGCAATATGTCAGACTCAATCAGCATTGTGAACATTGTGATTATCATTGCCTATCATAGACTAATAAACTAGTCATTTGAACTTTCAATTGATTTGAATTCTACAAAAAGGAAGTCTATTATGTTTATAGAAGCCTTACATTTTAATTCAATCAATAATATTCTTGCTTTGCATTTATCAGCACTTTATATATATTTCATCTTATAGAAGTTTAATTTGTATTTTCTGAATTTATTGCATTTTCGACACCCATCCCTTATTCATTCACTCTCAGATGATGCCATTATTTTTATTTCATTGAAAAAGAAGAAAAAAAAGATGCGATCAGAGATTTTCCTCCTCATGCCAAACACTAAATTAGTCAACGAACCTATATTTGTGCCCACATACTCTACCTATACTCCAGATGTAATCAGCAATCACCCCCATGTATGAATTGGATCCTAAGAGCAAACGCAAAGACATTGCTCCTACCATTTTGGGCTATCTACTTTATCATTGTCTTTGCCTTCACATCTGGATCATAGCTTAAAAATAAATCATGCTTTAACATCTCCCATCTTAAAACCAACCAACCAGCTCTTCCCTGATCTCATGTCCTTCTGCCAATACTGACGGTTCTTTACTGTCTCACTGTTATGGACTGAATGTTTGTGTACCCCCAAATTCATATGTTGAAGTCTAATCCCCAGTGTGATGGTATTAGGGAGTGGGGCCTTTGGGGTGATTAAGTCATGAGGTCCTTATGACGGGATTAGTGTCCTTATAAAAGAGACCAGAAAGCTCTCTTGCCTCTTTCTGTCATATGGTACAACAAAAATTCAGTAGTCTGCAGGTAAGAAAAGAACTCTTACCAGAATTTGACCATGTTGGCACACTGATCTCAGACTTCCAGCCTAAAAAACTGTAAAATAGATTTCTATTGTTTATAAGCCACCTAATATCTATGGTGCTTTGTTATAGCAGCCAGAACTGACCAAGACACCCCCCTCACAATAAAATCTTTGAAAGATTTGTTAATACTGATTGTTTCTACTTCCTGATCTTCAATTCTCTCTTGAATTCTCTCCAGTCATTACTCACCACCACTATTCCCCTAACATCTTTGTTGTCAAGGTCACCAATAACCTTCTCTGTGATAAGTCCCACAGTCAGTCCTCAGTGCTCATTTTATCAGGCCTATCAACACCACTTGATAAGTTTATCATTTCCGCTTCCCTAAAATATTTCTTCACATTTCTTTTGGAATACCAGTCTTTCTTGGTTCTCCTTCTTTGCTTGTTCTCTTCTGGGCTGTTCTCAGCTCTATCTACAATGTTTAGACCTGTGACTGCAATGACACGGGCATGTATTAATACATTTTGAATGAATAAATTACTGAATACTTGTGTTTAAAAGCCACTCTTGCTCTTCAACTGAAGGTAATCACAGAGTAGAGACAAATATAAGCATTAAAAAATGACTGCCAATCATTTATCTCTTCTAACGACAGTATAACATGAAGAGAAAATGTTCCTATCAATATCATAAATACAGCCTAAGACAATTGTCATGTGACTTTTCTTGTATAATATTAAACCATAAGATTCTTTTTTTACAGTTTAATTTTAGTATTGTCTTTCTAATCAGAGTATAATTAACATTGCTTTGCATTTGTATATAGTCTTAATTTTGAATTTATCTACATTGTGTACATGAATGTTACAAATATATATTTTCTTCTACATGTAAGATTTCCTGTGCAAATTACATGCTTGTCAAAAGCTTTCCCAAGTTAAATGATGAGAAGATAGCTCCATAGAAAATTTCTGTTTTAAGACCACTACAAAACTTAAACTTTCCATTTGAATAAAATAACAATGAACAAAATTAAAATGTGCCTATTGTCCAAGAATTACTGGTTTCTTTAACATGACCCCTAGAGACACATCAGGGTCTCTGTAAAATAAGAACAAGTAGAACAGGAAAAAAAGAAATTACAACATAATTTGGCATATATGTATATATTTATTCTTTGGTTAAAAATAGTTCATTATCACTGAGGAGATTATTCAAACAAATAGAAGTATTACCATCTAAGAAGTCATGAGATTAAAAAGGAGATAGCAATACTTAATTTTTTTAGAACATACTTCAGAATACTTGAAGTATGCTCAAGTAGCATAATTATCCTATTCATGACCAGCTCACTGTTTTACCTGTCAAACTGAGTCTCTTTAGGTGAAAAAAAATCATCATATAATGATTAGCAGACAGATGTGATTTAATAAATATTGAGAATAAAAGCACTGCACAATTTTAATGGATCTGTAATTGTAATTCCCAAGTATCTTTCCTTCCTCAACTAATTGGGTAATGACATTGCTAGAATTAATCCAAGGTCATCAGCTTGCAAACAGTGCAGATGGTTTCTCCACTTTACGGGCATACAGGGGATTCGAGACTACTATTGCCTGCTGCTTTTCAAACTAATTTTTATTCTTAAAAATCCACATTTTCACTGCAGCTGAACAGCTAAGCCATATGTTACTTTGTGAATACTTTAAATTATCTGGTGCATGTAATTATTACACTAAAACTAGCATGCATTAGTACTTTTCGATTTTGTTGTAAGAAAAAACACTCACAGTACTATGCTTTGTGTGTGTGTGTGTTTTTCCTCTATGTACCAAGCTTTAGTTTAAATTATGGTTCCAATGAGAATTTTAACCTAAAATACATTGGCCAGCTGATATGTTTCCTCACATGTAACATATACCAGCATAGTTCAGATTTTTGCCTAGTGCTATTTAAGATACTATGTTAATCCATCTAGCTACTAGAAAGTTTGGCTTTGAGACATCTTTCCAACTTCTCCTGTGGTAGCCATGATAAATAGAAACAAGGTATTTCTGTGCTTTTGTCAGAATTCTGACATGCCAATGCAGGTTTGACAATTTGGGCCTTTTCAAATAATGTAACAGGTAAAACGTCTTTATTAAAAATAGTAATATCCTCCACTGCCGCTGCGCATGCCATGGGAGCCATGACTGATGACGAAGTCATACAGAAGCATCTCCTAATTGATGGAGATGGCGCTGGAGATGATCAGAGAATTAATTTGCTAGTGAAAAGTTTCATTAAATGGTGCAACTCTGGATCCGAGGAAGAGGGATACAGCCAGTACCAACGTATACTGAGCACACTGTCCCAATGTGAATTTTCAATGGGCAAAACTTTGCTGGTATATGATATGAATCTCAGAGAAATGGACAATTTTGAAAAAAATTTACAAAGAACTAGAATGTAGCATTGCTGGAGCACATGAAAAAATTGCTGAGTGCAAAAAACAAATTCTTCAAGCAAAACGAATACACACAAAAAAATGCCAAGAATATGATGCATTGGCAAAAGTGATCCAGAATCATCCAGACAGGCGTGAGACATTAAAAGAACTAGAGGCTCTGGGTAAAGAATCAGAGCATCTTTCACATATTAAAGAAAGTGTTGAAGATAAGCTAGAATTGAGAAGGAAACAGTTTCACCTTCTTCTTAGTACCATCCATGAACTTCAGCAAACACTGGAAAATGATGAAAAGCTCTCAGAGGTAGAAGAAGCTCAAGAAACAAGCATGGAAACTGATCCTAAACCATAGACCAACTAGTCACTCACCATTCCCAAGAATATTGAAGTAGTAACATGATCTTAGTGTGTTCAGAATTTGTTGTGCTCTTGAGACATTTAAAGTTTTGGCAGTGAACTACGTTGCTTTTAAATATTAATGCACAGTTCATTCATATTTTTTCACACAAAGGGAGATGACTTCATTATATATTTGTTTTTACTGAAATGCCTTTTTTTATACTTAAAAGATAGGAAGCAACATCCAAAAATGTTTAATGAAATGTTTTCAAGACAGATATGTTAGTGATCGTTGGTATTCTAGGTAGTTTTTAACTAGCAACATTGATTTGCTCACAAAATAAGTGGAAGATAGTAAAAAGGTGGCATTTCTAGGATGTAAGAGAAAATGAGTCAACTTCTGGAAATTGTTACCACTTTGGAAAATGAAGTCCATGAACAGGCTCTCAGAAGGGCTGTGAACTTGTGAAATTATGTACAAAATGCTTGTGGTGTATGCTTATTGTGGGAGAGGTTCCATGACATTAAGAATCACTGATATCAGAGGTAATTACAAGATGCAAAGTAAATCAGTATGTATTACTTTCTAGATCTCTGTCCTTAATACTTGAGCAATGTGGTTGTTAAATGTTTTGTTGAAATGTTTTCTCTCTATCGTTTTGTTCTGTAGGAGTCATTTTCAAGAGTCTTGCAAAAAGGATTTCATGATCTTTTTAAAAAATTAAGCCAGGTCTGATTCAAAAAAAAAAAAAATAGTGATATCAATCATACTTATTTGTTAAGATTTAACAGTCACCAAAGTGTTTTCATATTAAATATACTTTTATAACACAAAAACAATCTGAGCTCAGAAGGCAGATGGATCATTATTTTGCATACAAAAAACTCAGAGATCCAAATGATTCACTCAGGGTCCCACAGCCAATAAGTGACAAAACGAGGTTAGGACTTGCTGCTACTTTGGTCTTCCTAGAGCTTATTCTGCCCCCATGACTAGGTCCAGGGTCCTGTCTTTTTCATTTTCGTCTTACCCCATTCATAGATTAGGAACTAGCCATGTAAGGCAGATAGGCAAGATGAATTTATATTAGCCGGCATTCTCCAGAGAAACAGAACTAATAAGATAAGAATGATAGATAGGTAGATAGATTGGCTTATGCAATTATGGATGAAGGCAAATCCCAAGATCTACAGGGTGTCTGCAAACTGGAGACCCAGGAGAGCCAGGTCCAGTTCAAGTCCAAAACCCTGAGAACCAGGAGAGCTGCTTGTTTTTGCCCACTCATATTAGGGAGGAAAAGCTGCTTTACTCAGTCCACCGATTTAAATGTTAATCTCATCCAAAAACACCCTCACAGATATACCCAAAATACCGATTGACCAAATATCTGGACACTCCACAGACCAGTCAAGTTGACACATAAATTTAACTATCACAAAAACAAACTAGTTTTTTGCTATAATTATATATTTTTTCTATACTGCTTCCCTAGTTCACATAAGCTTCGTTAAAATTAAGCTCCATATATCATGTTGTAAGTAGATGCAATAAATCTTTACAAAAACAGAAACTATATATATGTGCATATATATATATATATATATATATATATTCAAAAGTTATCACTATGGCGAAGCAAAAAAACCTAAAAGTTTACATTATACTCTGTAAAGTATCTGAAAAATGTCATACGAAAAACTGATCCTCTGTGTTCCAAGGGAGAATATATCATAGAACTTGCATGTAGAGATAAAGTGTGACCTAAGATGGACCCTGAAAGACAGATTATAATTAGTTAAATTAAATGAACACAGAAGGCTATTCCAAGCCTAGGAAAACCTGAATACGGTGAAAAGGCACAAATTTGGTGAACAAATTTTGAAAAACTTGTTGGGGACCATCAAGGATCAAATAAGATTGATGAATTAGGAGGGTTATGGATAATATCAACTTTCTCAAATAGGCAGGATTTGATTCAGAGTAAAATGGGATCAACTGATGATTTTGAGTGAAGAGGTAATTGATAAAAGTAGTCAGGTTTCTGAAAAATTTGCTTGAGGTAATGAATAAAATTGATTCAAAAAGGCATAGACATAAAAAGGAAAACATTCATCGATGATAGACACTTAGGTTGCTTCCATCTCCTGGCTATTGTAAATAGAGCTGCAATGAACATTTTGGTACATGACTCTTTTTGAATTATGGTTTTCTCAGGGTATATGCCCAGTAGTGGGATTGCTGGGTCGTATGGTAGTTCATCGGATGAATGGATAAAGAAGATGTGGCACATATATACAATGGAATATTACTCAGCCATAAAAAGAAACAAAGAGAAAAACAAATACCGTATGCTAACACATATATATGGAATCTAAGAAAAAAAAAGTCATGAAGAACCTAGGGATAAGATGGGAATAAAGACACAGACCTACTAGAGAATGGACTTGAGGATATGGAGAGGGGGAAGGGTAAGCTGGGAGAAAGTGAAGGAGTGGCATGGACATATATATATACTACCAAACGTAAAATAGATAGCTAGGAGGAAGCAGCCACATAGCACAGGGAGATCAGCTCGGTGCTTTGTGACCACCTAGAGGGGTAGGATAGGGAGGGTGGGAGGGAGGGAGATGCAAGAAGGAAGAGATATGGGAACATATGTATATATATAACTGATTCATTTTGTTGTAAAGCAGAAACTAACACACCATTGTAAAGCAATTATACTCCAATAAAGATGTTAAAAAATAAAGGAAAACAAATGAAAATTCAGAATCTTTGGCACAAATTTATGAGTATATATAACAGGGTAGCTGCAGGGCGATAAAAAAGGAAGGAAACAAAAACATTACTAAAACAAACAACCATTTGAATATGAAAAAAAGGAAAATTCAATGCCATATCAAGATTTTAAGACAAGATAGCTCAGGGAATGATGGTATCTCTGATACAAATTTAGAACCAGGACTGAGGCTTTGACAACACTCACAGCTAGTGATATATAAGAACAATTAAAACCGAACCAATGAAGAAAGAAAAGAAGAAAGGATCATAAGGAAGGGAGAATCAAATTGGAAATTTTACTTGGAGGAGAATGTGTCAAAAAGAGTAGATATTCCAGAGCGGGGACATAAATAACAGACTTACACACACATAGAAGACAGATTAGTCTGAGGTTCAAAAAGGGAAATAATTGGTAGAACTGTTTAGATAGATTCCTTCTACTAGATGAACATTCTGTACACTAATCAATTGCAGAGGAAAAATTGTCACTGAATTCTAATTGCTAACTTTCACTACTTAATCTCTCTGTGGAGATAAGAATTAGTTATGGAGTGTTTATGTAGATGGCAGTCACCTCGTTTTCCACAAACTCATTTGCATGGAAAAGCGCACATCAGTTAGACACCTGTCAAAATAATTAGCTAAACATGAGATAAGGCCTTTTAGATTTTAGAACATTCCAAGCATTGTCTTTTTTGTTAATGTATAAAACCAAATCAACACATTTTACAGAAATAATAAGCATTGTATATAATTCTATAATTTTTGTATTCCTTTTTCTTTGGTTTTCCTTACCTATTTAATAAAGTATCTAATTTAGTAAAATAAAACATTACCAGCTGGTAATCACTGAGATACTGAGAAATGGAATTTCTTCTCACTGTTCTCATCCCTCTCATTCTATTTTAGGCATTATGAAATTGAAATAAAATCCATTTCAATTAAAAGAGCTCTGTTCTCTTACCATAGAGCATGATAAACAGTATTACTGAATTCAGGTCAATCATAATTTAATCACCGTGTATACATCATTGAACACCAAGTTGACAAGAATATATCCTTTCCTCCTCCTGCATGATGTGAAAGACCAAGGTTGAAGTATACTTGAAAGCGCTTGTTACTAAGGGCATTCTCCACTTTGCTCCTCCTCTTGAGCATGGAACAGGGAACCAAAGATCAGAGCTTGTATGTCTGGAAGGTGTGATGTGATTTGTTGCTTTATACATGTTTATTTTACAAATATTTAGCCTGCTTCTTTCAATGAATTTACTGTCCACCATTAAAATTTGAAAAACATGAAGTTGATTCTAGTTCCTTTTATTGTTTCCCTTTTAGATTAAGACATGTAATGACATGATGGTCATTTTGGTAACTTAACTCCCCCAATTTCCATGTCCTCAGATGATTTTAAAAATTGAACAAAACAAACTACTTACTATCCTATGTTTTGTGGATATGAAGATGAATGAGAAGCAGTTCCTGTCCTCAAGTGTGTTCTACAATGGTTAAAGCATTTATAGTTACTGATCTATTAATTAAAAGAAAAAGACATTTGAAGGTCATTTCACGCACAAATGCTTGCCCTTCTTACCTACTTTGTACTTGTCAAAAGTGATCCTAAGCACACAAACATTATATTCTTCTTCTAATTCTAGGTATCCCACCTTTGTCACTATTGACATTTAGGGGCAGATAGTCCCTTGTTGTGGGGCTGCCCTGTGCATTGTAGGGTGTTTAATAGCAACCTCAGTCTCTACTAACTGGATGCTAGTAGTGTATCCCTAGGTGTGACATTGAACACTCTGTCCTGACATTGCCAAAGTGCCCAGGTTGAGAACCACTGTTCTCATTGTAGTGGAGGACACCTACGTTTAAAAGGCAATCAGAGGTGTACATTGTTTTTGATTCCATGTATAAGCAATATCATATGATATTTGTCTTTCTCCATCTGGCTTACTTCACTTAGTATTGTAATCTCTAGGTCCATCCATGTTGTTGCAAATGGCAAGCCAGACAGAGAGAGATAAATATCATATGATATCACTTATATGTGGAATCTAAAATAAAATTTTTAAAAAGATGCAAATGAACTTATTTACAAAACAAAAATAGACCCACAGACGTAGAAAACAAACTTATGGTTACCAAATGGAAAAGGGGTGGGGGAGGGATAAATTAGGAGGTTGGAATTAACATATACACTCTATTAGCTGTAAAATAGATAACCAACATATATATATTATATATATGTGTGTATCTTAATCACTGTGCTGAACACCTGACACTAACACAACACTGTAAATCAACTATACTTCAATTAAAAATAGATATTAAAAAGGAAATACAAAAATTAATTAATTAATTAATTAATTAATTAAATCTGTGCAAAGAAAAAAAAGACTCTTCACAGCTCCTTTGTCCCTTTTGCATGTGAGGATGCAAGGAGTCTGGGACCCGGAAGAGTTCCCTCACCTGACCACCCGCACCTGATCCCAGTCTTTCAGCCTCCAGAACCATGAGAGATAAATTCCTGTTGTTTATAAAGTAAAAACAAACAAACAGACAAACAAACCAAAAAAGGCAATCAGAGGAAAGGGAATCCAC
This sequence comes from Kogia breviceps, assembly GCF_026419965.1. Taxonomy (NCBI): domain Eukaryota; kingdom Metazoa; phylum Chordata; class Mammalia; order Artiodactyla; family Physeteridae; genus Kogia; species Kogia breviceps. The sequence continues at coordinate 39,621,555 of NC_081315.1, forward strand.
AGAGGAGACTCAAAGAAAGCAGTCAAGAAATAGAAACAGAACAAAGTCTGAGAAACCAAGAGAAGGAAGACTTTCAAGAAGGAATCTGGTCAGTGGTGTCTTTCGCTGTGCCCAGTAATAAAGATAAGGCTCTAGAATGGAGTTTAAACAGAACATTTCAGGAGTGATTTTTACATATTGACCTTTACCACACAGCATGTCCTCTAGCCCAGTTCTTAAGTGGCCATGCACATCTGTGTCACCTAGACATCTTAAACCCCAGAGATTCAAATTCAGTCATCTTGGAACATGCTGTGTTACATGTACATATTTTGGAAAAGAAATTTACCTGAGACATCCTGGAATGCGTCCTAATTAACAGCTATTGTTCTAATCTTATTTTCTGTTTCCTTTATTTCCTCTGTAATTTTCTCCTTGTCTTTAGCAGTATGGAATAGTATAAAGAATGTTGAACTCAGCTGTTCCAGTCAGAGTTCCTAGTTCCCAATTTAACACTAAATAAATGTGTTTCCGGACAAAGTCCCTTATATTCTCCACCTCAGTTTAATCACCTGTAAAACTGGATTGGACATTTTCTCTAACACTAATCTTCTACATATAATCTGATAAAATAACCAAAGTAAACAGATTCCTAGTGGAAATATTAGTAGATCCATTCCAATCAGATACAAATATTATGAAAATAAAGAAGTAAACCACAGATTATAGAGCAAACTATAGTCTAAAATGTGATACAATCATCACACAGTAACTATGTAATAACATTTCAAATTGTAATATATCCGACAGCCGGAAAAAAAATCCAAAATAGTATATAACACTAGACATCCAAATAGAATAATTCTCAAAGAAATATTCTGAGGGATTTGCATTTCAATATTCTGAAGAATGAATTCTCACATATCTGCATACATGATAGATTTTTTTCTACCAATGAGATCACTCTATATATTTAGTTTGGAATTTTGCATTTCATGTACATTTACTGCAGTTCCTTTATCATCATGGGAGTTGTCATCTCTGAAATGACCACTTGAGAAAGTCAAGAAGCAAGAAACTGCTGCTACACACTCTACTCACTATCACCACAACTACTTCTCAAACACAGGAAGTAGGGGAAGAGGCAACCAAAGCTGCAGTTTATGGATTCATGCATCTGATGGAGCATCCACAGATTCAACCTGCACATGGGGTAGTGGATGAAAGAAGGCCGGTGCCAGACATCAGCATGCTTTCAAACTTTGTTTCAAACAGCCAAGTACCTCAGGAAGAAGGGTTCTGCCTTACTGTCACCTTCCAGACCTCACACAAGTGCATCTTATTAGTCGAACCTAATTTGTATTCAGATGAAAAGCACCGGTTAGCTTTTAAACATCTCCCCAAAGAAGAAGAATATTAGAGAGAGTTTAAAGAATGAACCACAGTGTATTTCTGAATTTTCCTTTACAAATGGAGTAGAAAGAGCAACAGTAATCTCTTTGAGTTGGTAGTCTTTATTCTTGGACATGATAGTATATCACCAAAGAACTTGGGCTATCCTAAAGGTTTAGTGGCTGTTGATGTGGTTGATGTGACTATTAAGTAATTAATCATAAAAATAGTCGATATAAACTGAAGCAGGAAAAATTTATTAGTTAAATGTTCAAACTCTGGAACAAAACTACTTGACTAAAATTTTAGCTCTACCATTTGGCTAACTAATAGGACTGTAGGCAATTTACTTAAAATCCCTCTTCCTCAAAGATTTTCTTATACATGAAGTAAGAGTAATAATATTACTCTTCATGTTATTGTGAGGATTAAAAGAGAAAATCTGTGGAAGGCATCTAACTCAGTGACTAACTCTTGATATAAACAGGGCTAATGGTAACAATAATTAAGTCAAATTGATTGTATTTAACAGACCTATCAAGACCATCCTGAAAGAATTTTTGAAATTATTATGGTAGCCATCCATCCATATAAATCCAATTTGTCTATAGGCAATTGACCAAATGCTATGTATTATACATGCATGTGTATATATTTTTTCTCACAATATTTTATGGTTAAAATGGTAGCCATATTTTACAGCCTGAAATTGACTTTATTTTATTATGTAATAGAATCTTTGGGAGGAAAATCTCATCATCCAAAAAGATGACTTAAAATTTTTTTGATCAAAGTTACAGGTCTATGATATTTCTACAGTCATTTATTTCATCATTCATTTGTTTAATTTGAATTTCTAAAACAAACTGTAAACTGCTTAATAACTTCTAAACTGCTTGAAGAGAGACATTATTCCCCAGGATTACTAGCTCCTTAATATGATTATGACATAATGAGAAATTCCTAGGATGGTGCTAAGTGTATAATACAGGTTCTAAATAAATACCAGTTTCCTTTTATTTTCACAGTTCCACAATGTTGTCTTCATTTAGAATTAATAACAGTCAGTGAACAACGTGATATAGTAGGAATGTATCTGGTGAATTTGAGGTTCTTGATGTCTCGTCACAGAAAGAATTCAGTGAGAGACAAAGTGATAGGTAAGAAATGGAATTATTTAGAGAGAAACGCACTCCACAGGGTGTGGGCCATCTCAGAAGGCAAAAGATCCTCGAAATATGGTGTGGTTAGTTTTTATGAGCTGGGTAATTTCATAGGCTAATGAGTGGAAGGATTATTCGAATTATCTTGGGGAAGAGGCAGGGGTTTCCAGGAATTGGGCCATTGCCCACTTTTTGACCTTTTATGGTTGGCCTCAGAACTGTCATGGTGCTGGTGGGTATGTCATTTAGCATGCTAATGTATTACAATGAGTGTATAATGAGGCGCAAGGTCTACTGCAAGTCAAATCTTCCTTCATCTTGGACCCAGTTGGTTCTAACCAGTCTTTGTCACGTCCTATGGCTATGTCGTTCTTTTAAAGGTTGTGCCCTGCTCCCTTCCCTCCTGTTTCAGGAAGAGCATGAGTTTGAAATTAGGTTCATATAGTAGGTTGCAGAATGCCCACAAATTCCTCCTTTCTCCACATGCATGTCCCTTGGCAATGTGACGTTGCCTCTCCTCCTATTAAGAAGTGGAGAAATGTTCTCCGTATGGGCTTAGCCATATGACATACTTCACTCAATGGAACATTAGAAAATACAATCTAGAGTCTCAATAAGTGTTGAGTACTGGGTGGTTGTCATCTCTTGGTGTTAAAAACCCTCCAAGTTAGCTAAGGCTAACTTCCTGAATGATGAAAAACAATATGGAGAGAGGTCCAAGCCTTCCTAGACACTCCATCTATCCCAAATATGTGAGTGAGCTTTCCTAGACTATTCAGTCTCTTTCTAATCAAACGGATTCAGACTGAAAGAATTGCCCAGACAGCCTACAGAATTATGAGGAAAAATTAAAATGTATTGCTCTAAGCCATGTACTTTGGTGTTCGACTGCTGAACTGGAAAAAAACTAACTGAAAAGGCTCATACTACAGTTCTACCACTTAATAAAAGCTGTTTAAACTTGGACAGGCTCCTTACCATATTGAAACTTAATTATCTTACTTGGAACATTGAGATAACTTCTGACTATATATTGTTGTGTTAGGTAGTTAGTCAGACATTAGCAGCAAGGAGGTGACAGTGGTGAGAAAACCAAGATGATATCAAATCACACAACCAGCCAACTGGGAACTCTCCCTTGACACCACCCAGACGGGTAAAACTGTGGTCGTGGGGTGGGCAGCTTATCCTGATAAAGAGGGTCACAGTAACACGAGGGAAATTCCCCGGGCTGCTCATGCCCAGACCAGACAGGGGTAAAACCTACAGTAAACCCAAACTCATTAATTATACCATCATTATAGCAAAATCTACATGTGGTTTCGCACTCCCAACCCACCCCCACGCCCCGTGGGCATTTCTTACCAATTCAAGGGTGAGAGCATGGGAAGCAGTAAACTTCTTACGTATTTTGGGACTGTCAATCAAATAATGATCCGCTGTCACTCACCCCCACCACCCTGCAAAATGCTCCTTAAAAGTGCCCTTAAGCCTGTATGGGAATTCTGCTTTCAATTCGCAGAAACAGCCCACTCTCCCTCTCTGAGGGTGTACCTATGCTTAAATAAACTTTGCTTTGTGCTTAAGCTGAAAGTGGTAGTTTGCTATTCTTTGCTTATTATCGTGGGACTGAGATTGCTGGTCTGGGTCTTCCATTGACCACCTCGGTTGAAGCTATTTTGTTACAACACATGTCAACCCGGTGACACTGCGGTGAGAATTAGAAGAGATAACATGTTTAAAATCCTTAGCACAATGGCCGGTATCTGTTAGGGACTCAGCAATATTCCTTGCCTTTCCTTTCCTCTCCTCTGACAATTTCTGTCATAGAGTGTCTTTTGGGTCACAACATATGTTTGTACAAGATGTACCAAGCACAAAAGTGTTGCCAACGAAAAATTGGCACTTGCCATCTGCCTCTACAAGGATCAAGTCACTAGCCACTGCGGCCACTGACCTTCAACACACCCGGAAAGAAGTTCAGGGTGGAGATCTGGAATGAGGCACTCTGTGCTCTGGGAAAAACTGGCAGAACAAGCCTTCACATACTTAGATATTTTCAGGAGAAGATTTTATGACTCCAAATTCTTGCATCTTCTCATATCTAGAAAAGTACTACAATCATTAATAGCGACATATGCTCCTCGTGACTAGCAGCCAGCCTCTGCCAAAATGTGTGCTCAACTGCAGGTATCCCCCTTCACTAAAATCATAGATAACACTGACCATCCCTCCACCTCTTCGGAGAAGTTCCTCGGAGCTATCTGAGATGTCCTCTCTTGGGCTGTAGTCCTCATTTTGCTCCAAATAAAGCTTAACTCACAACTCTCATGTTGTGCTTTTTTCTTTTCTGTTGACAGTACTAAGTCTAAAGAAGCAGTGGGACCTATAATACAATCCATGCTATGTTTCCCAAACTGTGCACTCAGGATTAGGGTTTTCTTTGCGCAGACGAAAGGGTGCCTTACCTTATTCACACAGGCCTAACTAGAGCTGGATAGTATGCTTAACAAATGTCTGTTGACTTGCATCAAATTAAATTATTTGGTAATGGAAAAGTTGAGTTTTAAAAAATAGGATAGCAAAAGTTACCCTGGCTGATTTCAAAATCTAGACGAGTCATCCAAAACCCATCCTCACCTTTCTCTGATCTCCAGTGAATTTCACATTTCATTTCAGTATTTATACACATGGCTACATTCTAGAAATGATCATCACTTATCATTTTTCAGCCTCAGAAAACTTAAGATGTAATGATGCACTGTACTTTGATTATAACTGGTATCCTCTACTGTTCTGACTTCCTTAATTGTGCTACATTTGGACTTCACCTCTTTTGATTCCCCCATTTTCTCCAGTCGATCAGCAGCCTCTTTCAACACTCTCTTTTCCACCCAGCCTGGATTGTATTGAGAGAAAAAAATAGCATAAAAATGTAGACGTTTTACACATTAATGTTCTCGAGCCACGGCTGGACGTTAAACACTGCTTAGAAATCCTTGGCTATTTTCCTCTGCCATTCCTCAGAGTGACCATTCTGAACCTTCATCATACTTCTCAATCTCCTAACCTATTCTCACTCATCCATCTACTCTCTCATTTATTCAAATACTTGCATTAAGTTTCTACCACACAATGTATATTTTGATGGAACATGGTGATAAAACAGTGACCAAAATATGGTGACCTCTTCTGTCAAGAAGCTTATGTTCTACTCTGAAAAATAGAAAATAAACCAAAAAACAAAATCATTATAATTTTTAGTTTTATGGACAAAATAAATAGAAAGAATGCTCTGAGAGAATTTGGATGGGGAAGGGAATGTGGAGGTGGCATCCTTGTATGTTAATCAGTGTAGAACACCTCATGGAACACATTTAAGTTGGAATTTAAAAGTTGAAAAAGATAGCCTTAAGAAGAGCTATGAGAAGATGCCCTAGCAAATAGCACAGCATTGGCAAAGACCTTGAGCTTGAAAAAATACAGCGTTCTAGAACCTCTCAGAAGTTCAGTGTATCCAGACCATGGAGAACTTCTAATGTAGAGTTCAACCATACATAGGAAATAGGGTGATTCATTCATAGATCATGCAAAAGAAAGAAAGGAAGAAGGAGTGAGGGAAGAAGGGAAGAAGGAACGAAGGAAGGGAAGAAGAGAGAAGGGAAAAGAGAAAGAAAGAAACTTAGAACACATGATAGCACAGTTAAAGAAGTAAAATGTCTTACTGGCTTATTAGATAGCTCACAGACATTTTGGAAAGCAGAGAAAACAAGCTTGAAGGCCACACAAAAAGATACTATGTCCAAACTATACTGTAGGAGTGTGCCAGTGAGGAACCCCTGTGACTGCTTCTACCTCTCTTGGCATCAGTGACCCTGGGCACTGGTGCCTAATTCTCTCTCATCACTGGTCCTAAAAGCCTCTATTGCCATCCTCAGCTAAACATGGATCCCACGTGGCACCTGTTTCCTCATGTTAATCTTTTGTGAATTGAAGTTCGTTGTAGACATGCTTAGATAGCAGGTGCTAGTTTCCAAGTCTGTGCCTTTGTTTCAAAGGAGTCTAGGAGAGTAAATACCTGGTTTCTACCTTGGACTGGAGGAACTCAACTCATAAGAAATTTCCCAAACTTAAGAAATGTGCTTGGCAGCTAGATGTCATGACATTTTTATGTTGTGAAACATATAATGCCAAAATCCCAGAAACTTACAATGAAAGTTCACTTCTTGCTCATGTTTTATATATATATATATATATGTGTGTGTGTGTGTGTGTGTGTGTGTGTGTGTGTATATGTGCGTGTATATATATATATATATATATATAGTAGGTTCTCTGATTCTCTGCTCCATATGTTTTCTCATTCTGGGTTGTAGGTTGAAGGGCAACCCCTATACCAGTTATGCCTTTTTTTGTGGAAGAAGCATGATCAAGAAGCTAAGATAGTCCATGCAATCACATTTAATACTTTAGTTTGCTAAACATCATGGCTATTCATATTCTTTTGGCTAAATTAAGTCTCACAGCCATTTTTTTAAGTTAAAAAATATGAAATGAAAAAATATACTTCTCCAATTGCAGGGGCTGGGGCAAGAGGAGAGGAGAAGTAAGTATTTGTAAACAATAATCTATTAACACAGTCTAACCTCATAACCACAAATATTTATTTCCTTTTCCCTTACACAGAAAACACACCTCAAGGAAGACATCCTAAATGTCTTATCCAATCAGGGCATCAGACTGTGAATCCATCATTTTGTGATAATCTCTACTTTATATCTAAATGATGGCACTCCTCCAGCTCACACATCCATCATAAAATGGTAGATTATCCACCAAAAAGCATTACCGTTTGAAAAGAGAATAATGAGAGACACAGGGCAATCAATCACTTGTCCAACAATATCTAAAATTCAGCTAGACAAAAACACTGCAGAGATCCCTCTTCTTGGTAGTTGAGAATGTTCCTCAATTAGTTTCTGGTTCTGTCTGCTGGGAGGAATTCCTCAGTTCATTTTTCTCCATGGGTCTAAGCCTTGCCTTCTGGGAAGAGTTTCCTTTTGATTAGTCTCCTTGGCAACATGTGATGAGAGTTTTCTGCCTTTTTCTTTACAATAGAAATTAGAAGCTAAAAGTTCATTTTACATATTGAATAGTCACAAGCTCTTCTGATACAGATCAGCAGTGATTTTAAAGTTACAAATCTCTCAAAAACAGGGTTGAATTTTATTTTTTTACCAATTTGATGCTAATCAGTTTAATATTCCAATAGCCATACAAACTGTTATTTTGGGGACATGTTTTTCTCCTTACATTAATTATGGATATTTTCAGTATGCCTGCATTTCATTGGGTCACACTCTTAGCTTAACCTATTCTGAACTATTTTACTCAACTAAAAGGATTTACAAAAGGAGATTCAATAATAAATAAAATACATTAAAATCTACTATGAGATTTTAACAAAGAGCTAAACCATGCTTATGATTTGTGTTTTCCCTTGAGCATGTGTCTTAATAGCTACGTTCATGATTTGGTCTTTGACCTAAGGATGCATCTTAATGAGGTTTTGGGTCTCAGAACATTTCTCAATTTTATATTTACTGTTTATAGAAGAGAACCTATTATATTTCCTAGCCCTGCAAGTCTCAGATATTCAAAATTCTAATTTCCTTCATATCCTTTCTTGAAAACAAGCAGGTTTTTGGTTTTTTTTTTCCCCTGAGCTCATTTTTTGCTGGTAGCATTATATCCAATACAACATAATAACTAACCCTCATAATAACATTTACTTTCCAAACCTTATAGGTCAAATTTACAGTTCTATTAGACACATTACCTGCCTTCCAAATGATCACAGTTGATGGGTTGTTGTTGTTGTTGTTTTTCCTAACTGCATAATATGGGGCACTGTTTTTCCGGTTTCTAATAAGAGTTTGGGGAGTTTTTTTCTTCCTTCTACTGGTCCCAAAGCCAATGTTACATGTACCACATTTTTGTTTTAGGAGTACAACATTTCTAGGTGCCAATGTTTGTATTAGTCAGCTTTGATAATCTATGTTGTGTAACAAACATCCCCAAAACCTCATGGTTAACAACACAGGTTTATTTTTCATTCCTTTTGTATGTACTCTCTGGGATAACTGTTCTTCTGCTCTTACCTGTGGGAAGTTTTGAGTCTTCTACATTTGTCCTCTAATACTACAGGCTAGGGAGAAGGGACAGTTCTAACCAAGAACATGACTTTTCTTATACCAGAGGGGAAAAGCAAGAGAAGCTAAGCCAAAGCATGTCATTGTTTTTACCTCCTGCTCAGATATGGCATATAGCAGATCTGCTCACACAATGTTAACAAAATTTAGTCACTTGGCCAAACGGATGAAAAATTATAATCATTCATTGGGAGGTTAACAGTGAAAGAGTAAAGGAGAATAAATATTTGCAAACAATAGTACAACTTACCGCGGAGTGAATGTAAAAACAAATTTGATAACCAAGTCCTCAGGAGCTATAATAATTAGAGTTTAAATAAACAAAGAAGAGACAAAGAGGAAGAATCAACCAGTGAGATAATACTATCAGGGAAGTATGAAATCATGTGAACAAATAAGAAGGCAGTTAAACAAAAAACAAGTAGCTAACTCTGACAAGAACCACTAAGAGGTTAAGTAAGTTGAGGCCTAAAAGATATTTATGGATTGAGGGAACATGAAGATCATTGGTGAATTGGACATGAAAAATTTTAGAAGAACAGAGGAGCTATTACCAGGTCAGAAATGTATGTCAAAGAATAAATAGAAGATTGTGAAGTTTAAAAGACTGATAAATTATACCCTCTCTTCCCTACTAGTTTCAGAATCAAATGATAAATACATGTAGGAGTAAGAGCTATAGAGATCAAAATAACAAATTTATAACTAGTAAAGCTGACGTGGAGACTAAAGCTGTGTGGCCAATATATGTTTCCTTATATTTTCCTTTTCTTATAAAGCATAGGATATATCCACAGGGTAGATTTGGTCTGAAGAACAGACTTCATTTATCCATCTATGTGTAAGAAAAAAATGGTTCCCTCAGCCTACTACATAGAGAAATTCGCTTTCAAGAGTACTTAAATGACAGATCTGGGGCCTTAATCCCAACACATTTTCTACATAGCATGAACAGTAGATGAATGCATCTATCCTCTAGGTAGATGTGGTGGGGACTACTAATTGTCTTCCAGTACCACACTTCCCTTCACGATTTTAGAACTGTACCTCCTCTCTACTGAACTTTAGCAAGACAAATGGATGTATAGAGACCAAATTGCCCAGTCTTTCTTGCTTCTGGTATGGTCCAGATTAAGTGGCATGTAAAGTGACAAACAAATTTCAGGTCCCATTCTTAAAAAGAAAGTATATTATCATCTATTTCTCTTTTTCCCTGTCTGGGTTCAGAGAGATGGAAACAAAAAGCATATCAGAGATGGAAATTACATGTCAAGGATAGCAGAGCCACTCCACAAGCCTGAATCTCTCAATTATCTTTTGGATCAGCCACTTAACCACCCTAGAAGTTTCATATCCCTCTGAACTCTTGCATGAAAGATTTTCTCTGGTTGATTGACTGTATTTGGGGGCCTAATTATTATAGTAACTTATGCTACACCATAATTAATACATAATTTGGAACTTAGCAATGTTGTGCTGCCATAATAAAAATCTTGAATGAAGCATTGGCTTCTCAGGTGGGCTGTGAGCATCAAGAACATAAAAAGTTTTAAAACCTGGTAACACTTATTATGTCATGAAAAGATATTTGGTCAGCTACAGTAGTGTGGAAGGAAAACCACACGCTTTCCAAACCTATAAGTAGTTCAGAAAAGGTAAGTGTGCAGTACTCTGTGACTTCAACTTGTTGCTTTTAGCAAGATCCTGAAAGAGATTAATGAAGACAGGCAAGAATTAGCCAGGTTACAAACAGAGACAAAATGGAACACTTTTCTCCCAAAGGATGTTTTCTTGTCCTGTGGTTTGCAATTTGAATTAACTGTAAGTGTAGAATCTGAGTACCCAACAGTATTGTAAATAATAGTTTTCCTGTATAACTCTACCTAAAAAAGATAAAATTACTTTCCAGAGTCTAACACATCTCCCTAAGATTTCTCAGATATGGTGGCAAAGAGCATATTACAATGTTTCTTCCCAGCCAAAATTATTTTTTTTTCTATTAAATAGCCTCATGTAACCTCAGTTACTTTGAGGAAAGAAGAATAGATGGAAGAATGTGAATAAATAAAAGCATAAATGATTGAAAACAATGACTACATAATAGACATGAAAGAATCTTCAGAAGGCAAGCCAAAAGCTTGGACAAACCAGACAAGAAAAGGTCTAACCAAGGAACTTTTCCACTGAAAATTAATAAAGTCTTTATAATTCCTGCCCAAGTAAGAGTTCATCATTATTATGAACTAGTGAGGGCTATGTGTTGCCTATTCTTTCCAATTCTGAATGGCCAAAATAGGGCCATTGACAATGGCCCTATTGACAATATTCTGTTTCCATTATACTGTATATTAGGGTGTGTGTGTGTATGTGTACTAGGGAGTGAGGGCAGTAATTTGTTTATCAATGTATATGTCACCAGACCTTGAAGAGTAACATCCAGACTCAGTGGAGAGCATTACATATTACCCAAAGATGGTGGACTTTGTGCAAAATGGAACTTTGTACTATCTTTTTGGAGAAAAGTGTGGGAGATGATATGCACTAATATTTGAGAGGCCAGAGGAGAAGAAACAGCTAATCACCCCTCACTACCCATTCACCCGTCTGTTAACAACCTACCTTTCCCTTTGATTTTGAGCCAGGAAAGCCCAAATAGAAAGAAAATTTCTCAGCTTCCCTCGTGGTTAAGTGGCCACAGTCTCAACTGAATTAAGAGTACAGGGATATGTGCAACACACAGGTGACATCTTGAAAAAAAAAAAAAAAAAAAAGGTTTCTTTCCCTCCATTTCCTCTTTTCTCCTTCCTGCTTGCTGGGAAACTGTGATAATTGGAACAGACACTTTCAGTCAGGAAATGGAAGCCAGGTGTTGAAGATAATAGATGTTCCTCAGCCAGCATGCTTAACCCCCTTGAAACTTCTGCCAACCTCTAAGCCAAAAATTGAGAGTGAAATAAACTTCTGTTAAATCCAATGAGACTTTGCAAGGTTCTTGTTTTTGTTTTTATTTTATGTTTTTTGTCTTTGTTTGTGTTTTTAACTCATACTCTTTTTTTCACATCTTTATTGGAGTATAGTTGCTTTACCATGTTGTGTTAGTTTCTGCTGTACAACAAAGTGAATCAGTTATATGTAAACATATATCACCATATCTCCTCCCTCTTGAGCCTCCCTCTCACCTCCCTATCCCACTCCTCTAGGTTGTCACAAAGCATCAAGTTGATCTCCCTGGGCTATGCAGCAGCTTCTCACTAGCCATAACTCATACTCTTAACTAATTCAAAAGCCATCCATGTACATTCTTTTCCTTTCCCAAAATCACCAATAGCACATGTCACTCATCTTAAGTAGAAGATTGAGTGAGGAGAACTAGAAGTACAATAAAAATAATCCTCGGTGTGAAGTAGGAGTATTATTCTTCCTTATCTTAGGTGTAGAAGTAGACACTGGTTATACAACAGCTCTATCAAGAATTTGTGACAATAAGATGAGTAAATAAATGAGGCATATTTGGAGAAAAAGAAAGCACTTTTAAATGAGGATATGCTGGAACATATCTGTAGTATTGCTATTTTACAGATTCTGATAGATTATACCATAGAACAGGAGCTGAAATCATAAAAAACTAAAGATCTGGTTATTACATCCTAGATATACTAAGTCAAAGTTGTTTAGGAGATTTAAGAAAGGGTCAAAAACTTCTTTTTTTTAAATGATACAAAGGATGGTGCCAAATTGAAACATGGGAAACAAATTCTGCTGGCTCAGAGATCCTGAATTTCAAAAATAAAGTTTAAGTTTCAATGACACAGGAAGCCATTGCTAATAAGCAGGATTTGGAAAGTGACATAGAAGTGGCTGGCAAAATTTAAACTGAGAAGGGACACAACATACCTAATGCGGGTTGAGTTTCAATCACCCTGGGGATACATACGATTTCTGGGCAAGAATCAACTGGCCGTAGCCAGAATGGCTACCCTACCTTCCTTGCTCAGGTAAGTGAAGCTTTGCTTGATTAGTAAGTGCAGTTACAATACTGGTACGAAAATAAAAGAGAATTGCATAAGTGAATGGTACTGATAATTTATGTTACAATTATGTGTAGACATAATGATAAGTTTGGAATCATTGAGATACATTGCAAGTGTTGCATATATTTTTCTACATCTTTGAAACTTTTAAGAAAACCAAGCATATTAAATCTTTGATTTAATAAAGTGAGTGAAAATTTAAATACAAGAAGCACCAAGAGTTTCATTTTACAAAAAAATAGGTAGTATGCTGATTGAAACAAACAGAATTATGATATAGTGGACAGATGGAAAATAGAAGAGATATGTCTTTATAGAGACAAGGAAGAATGGGATCAGTCGCATATGTGGAAGATTTGGGCTTTGAGAAAGTGAGGCACTTTCTCATCATCACCGTTCTAGTGAAAATGAAGAAAATATGGTTGCAGCTGCAGGTTGATTTATAAATTTGGTGATGGAAAGATGAATGCGTCCCACTGGATGGCTTCAATGTTCTTAGTGAAGTGTGAGGTAAAGTCATTATTTTGAAAGGAAGGAGACATAAGTAAGTTAAGAAGAGAGAAAAATCACGGTCAGAAGATTAACAAGCAAATTTTCTAGATAAAAATAGATGTTCAATAAGTATTAATGATTAAGTTTATGTTTATGTAATTAAAATGAAATCATGCAACCTTGCCCTATAGTGTTTTCCTATATCATTCAACAGCATGAATACAATCATAAATAAGGAGGTTCTTGCACTGAACCAATGTATGCTTCCCACCAGCCACACATGAGTAGAGTCTAAGGAGACCAGGGTGCTGAGAGTACTTTCCAGGAAGTGATTAGACTATCATGCTATGGGCTAAGAAATGAAGTGAAGCAAGGAGGGGACTGTTGGATGATGAAAAAAGATGACAGAATCAGTGGACCAGAGATTTTGATGAGATAGAAAAAATTGTACTATTACATGAGGTAGTAAAAGTAAATCTTGCTCTCTTGGTGAGCATCCAATACCTCCTCCATGATTCTCACTTTCTGGTGATGACCTTTATTCATATTCCTCTGGGGGAAAAAAATGTCAGAAGAGAAAGTTAAATTCCCCAATGATCACCACCATATCTCCCAGCTGATCTGGCTCCCTACTTGTATCCTATGAATTTCCTCCTGTTGCCAGGATAAACTGTTCAAAATCCCACACAAGGTCAAGCTCTTCCACTTTTGCAATGGATCCCATCACTGATCCACTACTGTTCCTTTCTTTCTTTCATCATTAATTCTTCCTTCTGACCTGAAACATAAGCACCAGCCCAAAACAAATGTTATTTCTCATATTAAAAAAAACTATTTTTAAAATTGTGACCTCACATTTTTTTCCAGTTACCAACACATTTTTCTTCTTTCCCTTTAAAATAAAACTCTTTAAAAGTTTAGCTTCTACACCCATCATTCCCAATTTGTCTCCTCTCTTGAACTCAGTCCAATCACTCTTTTATCCTGGTTACTCCACATTAACATTAACTGTTATCTTCAATGTCAGCAATGACCTTGAGATTGCCAAAACCAAAGGAAAATTCTTAATTCTCTTCCTAATCTATCAAACGTAACAATTGTTCCATTTTTTCCCACTAACTCATATCTGTAATTTTTTCATCCCTTGACTTCTATGATATATGTCTATTTTACTTACTCTTGTTTCCTCACAGTTAACTTTCCCCTAGTCTCTTTTGCTTATTTTTCTTAATTTTTCCAGCCTCTAAAATAATGGCACATCATGAAGCACATCTCAGAGTTCATCACTCCTCCACCTACAGTCACTTCCTTGGTTATCTCATCCAACTGCATTATTACCTTAAATGACATGAACATGCTAACTAAACCTAACTGCTAACTTGTCTCTCCAAACTAAATTTCCCTCATAAACTCAGATCTCACACTTGCTACTTGACATCTCCTTTTAGACATCTATTAGAGACTTTAGGTTTACCTTTCCCCAGCAAAAATCTCTTAGTTTTCTACCTCAGTAACTGAAATTTTAAAATCTTGGAGTCAACCTTGATGTCTCTATTTTTTGACATCTCACTTGAATCAATATATCACCTCTCTTAACTTTAAAATATGCATCAAATCTAATCTCTTCTTAAACATCTCTTGCACTACGACAACCCTAGTCCAGTCTATCTTCATCTCTCACTGAATTATCACAATAGATTTCTGTTTATGCTGCCTTCTATCCTTAACCCTTTATAGTCTATTCTCCACTGTATATAGGGTGACAATTTTAAAATACATTAAATCCTGTAATTCCAATAGACACTTCAATAGTATTCCACCTTAATCAACGTACAGTCCAAAGTCTTAAAGTGGCCCACAAGGCCCTATGTGATTGAGCTCCTTGCCATCTCTCTGGACTCTAAGATACACAGTAGTATAAGGAATTTTGTTTTGTTTCATTTAAAGGTCTTATTATCTTGCTCTGGTTCATGCTCTAAACCAGCATGGGTGCAATAGGGATTTTGAGGTTGAACTTAACCATGCAAAAAAATTTCTTTTCTCACTCTAAGCAGAAGATTTAATCTGTTTCATTAGGAAAAATAAATCAAACATGATCCATAGCAAGCATGATCTACAAGTATAATCCTACTGACAAATCAAGCACATTATAATCTGGAACCTGATGATCAGACCAAAACACATGCTATCATTTTTCACATCAAAATAAATTTTTTAAAAAAACTTACTTTAATCCTCTTTCAGCTACCAACATACTTCTATGCTTTCTCTTTATCTGTCTTCCTTTTTTCCTGAACCTACTTTTTCTCCTTACTTCCATTCTTGGAAGAATGTAAAATACCTTTTGGATACCCTATTTCTGCTCAATGACAACGCCCACATTTTTCTTCCTATTTCTTCAGATATATTACTCTGTTAGTTAGCCCTTTTTAAACTCTGTGTATTCAGTCTCTCTCACTCTTTTTGCTCATGTTTTCAGCAGCTAAACATGCACAAGATTATTCCACCCTGAAAAATAAAACGAAACAAAATTCCATTGACCCTTTTTACCCTATAGCTTTCCAAAATCTTTCTTTTTCTTTTCACTACCAAGGTCCTTGAAGGATTATTGGGTCTTCTTTTTCTTACATCACATTCATTTCCCCTAACACTTTACTAAAATTGCTTTGGAAAAAGGTCACCAATGATACCTTTATTGCTGAATGTAACAGAAAATACGTGTGTGTTTATGTGTATGTGTGTATGTGTGTGTGTGTGTGTGTTATCTTCTGTTTGTGGCATTAATCATCTCCTTCTTCTTGAAATCTCACCTCTACTAAGACTTCCATAACACTACCCTCTTCTTCTACCCTCTCTGCTACTCTAACTTTCCTCTCAGTTTCCTGCGTCACCTCCACTCCTGGGACTTGACAAATTCAACTTGCTTGATTCCTTAAACCAAGGCATTCTGATGTTCACTCTTGATCTAACATACCACTGGAGGCTGGTAATAGAGTGTCATATTATCTGATTTCACATCGCCTCCAGGACAAACCTAAGAACTCTATGATGGTGTTTCCAGATGACAGTCTATCTAGTCAGAGGGTCTACATGATGTTTGGCAAATAGTAAATAGTTCTGAAATTGGAGAACACAGTCAATCTCAGAGCATTCAACAAACTTTGTAGCAATTTAATCATATTGGCCACAGACCAAAACTATTCATTGTTGTTAGAAAATACATGCCAACACACAGTTGTACATATGAGACTTCCAGGACAAGTAAGAGGGTTCTTAGAGAGGGATAAGTTGGTTGTGTTTCCAAGAAAACACTTTAGGTCCTTAGGAACAGAGAGAGCTCTTTCCTCTTTTGAGGAAGGCTTAAGAACTGCTTTCCTACACACAGAAGGACAATAAAAATATGACAGGGCTTCAATTTTTTCTGGGTCTATGTAAGAGGGAATGGTACCCATATTCCAGACAGCTCAGGAAGATTTTCATGGAAATAAGGCCTTAGGCCAAAATTGAACTAACAAAATTTTACAAAAAGAAAAAATACACACAAACCTCCTACATAGGCCTTAAGTCCCACCAAATGAATTAAAAAACAAAACAACATTAGCAATAATAAATTTTCACACAGTCCTGCCTGGTGCCACCTTATCCCTCAGACCTGCTGTGCAGGAGAGAGGCAGCCCTGAAAGGGTTCCTCTAACAAATACCTGGGAGAGGACCACATTTTCCTTCTGACTCTAGCTTGCCTGTCCCGTCTTCTCACCAGCTGTTTGCCATTGGAAATCAGTTGCTTAAGCCAAACTCAGTTATTCACCACAAATCCCTAGTTCCTTGTTGTTCCTGGAAGGTTGCCCACCTCCTGCAATGATCTCTCCATCTCCTCTCTGTTTAGACGTATTTTCTCCATTCTTTAAAGATCCAATCAAATCTTGTCATTTTCTAGAAGACTTCCCCAACTACAACTGCTTTTGCTGACACGGCTGAATTTCTACAGACAGTCTGTAAATACCATCTGACCTCAACAAAGATAGCCATGTAGTTCTGGTTTTGTTTTTTGTTTGTTTGTTTGTTTTTAACCTATACTACTATTCTTCCCACTAGTGTTAGCTTCCTTGAAGGGCAGAACTGGGTCACGATCATCTTGGTCTCCACCTTAGTCTGTAGCACAGAGTAGACTCTCACAGTCAATGTTTATTAAGGGCAGAAACATAAAATCACAAACTATAAATCAATAATAACAAATGTGATACAGTGAAATCACATTCTCTTTGGCAGAAATTTCTAATTCTACTGATAATTCTCAAGATTCAATTTACCATGGCTATTTACAATTTACTTCTGACTCCATATGGTCTACTCAAGATCCATAGTTTGCATGCTGTATATTCATCCTCTGTGTGAACATTTTTACCTATGGCCTCTTTTGACTTTTCTATAATAATCTTAAGATGTGGATCAAAGGCCAATTTTCATAGGTGGAATAGCTGGAGTGATATAGATCCTAAAGAATTTGAAAACTTTAAATTATGTATGGAGAGTATCCAGCAATGTATATTTTTTTCTTCAATTCTGCTTCTTTATGGAAATTTCCTTGGGTAAAATATAATACTTCTTATAGCAATATAGAATCACATTGCTTTGAAAAATGCATGTTACAGAAGTATTTATATTGAGAATACTACACTTTGTATGTATGCTCTGTTTTCTGACCTCAGTAGTTCTGTTACAATTTAACCGGGGACCATTATCACCTCAGCAAGTATGCACACAGTACTTATCATTAATTTTCTTCCTACACTACCCTCACCTGAATGTGGTCACCCTAAAGATTTGGGATTTCTGGGGATGTTTAAGAATACCTAAAGTGTTTCTTGATCGTACTGAACAAGTGTTTTACTGTCTTTGTTATGTTCAGCAAATGTTTGAAACTATTCCACTAGTTTTGAACACAGTTAAAAATTTTCAGCCAAAAAATATGTTTGAATAATAATTCTGATAGAAACTTTGCTGGATGGTTCTCATGTTTAAAAGAGGAAAAGTGATATTCTAAGTGTTTATGACTGACCAAGAAAAATTTCAAGGCTCTTAGGATGGAAGCATACATAAAACAGGCAGGGAACATTGTTATAAGCAATCAGTGCAGAACCATTTTCATTTTTATGAAAATTATATGTATGGCTACATGCATTAAGAGTTATTTGGGTAAAGAAAATGCAAATTGAAAAAAAGCCAGCCTTGTACTTTTTTTTTGGTTTTTGTGGTACACGGACCTCTCACTCTTGTGGCCTCTCCTGTTGCGGAGCACAGGCTCCAGACGCACAGGCTCAGCGGCCACGGCCCACGGGCCCAGCCGCTCCGCGGCACGTGGGATCCTCCCAGACCGGGGCACGAACCCGTGTCCGCTGCATCGGCAGGCGGACTCCCAACCACTGCGCCACCAGGGAAGCCCCCAGCCTTGTACTTTTGATTATAAACTGGACTTTATTGTTGCTGATATGACTTTTTTAGAAACAACAAAAAAGAGCCAATTTTCACAGCTAATACAGATTATTTCAAAAGTATCTGCAATACTACAAGTACTCAACAAATGACAGCATCTATTTGCCCCTAAACATCAGGATAGAAAATCCAATATGTCATTCTGTTATTTAAAAGCTTCTTGCATTAACAGAGTTAAGAAGAAAAAAGCTATTTCTATTGATCTATGGATAAAAACAAATAGTATAGTATTGAGTGAACAGTATTGGTGAGAAGACCACTTAACAGCATTAGAGAAGAGAAAGACATCAATTTAGTGAACAGATGAAAGTGGGTTAGTTTAGCAAGTTTAAGACGAGTGTTTGCATCAATATGACATTTGTGTAGTAATAAGGAAGATAGGGAAAGAAACAGAATTGTATTACATTTTACCTTCTTTAGAATGAAGAAAGAAGGTGAAACAAGAGCACAGCTAAATAGGATTCCATAATGCTAAACAGCACAATCATGTCTCCGTGGAGAGTTGGTAACAAACCTCTACCCCACAACTCCATTATCTTATGGGAATTATATTATAATGAAAATATTACCCCAAAATTAAGTATCAATAATTATTATTCATGTGAAAGATGTACCTAGTTAGTTCTACCTTAGAAGAAAGTCTGTCTAGGAAAAAAATGGTTTTGAGACCTTTTTTAATGTCATGGAATACATAAGAAATAATTTTTGCATGCACACTGGGATAAATGGAAAAAGTGGGCAATTAGCACAAGCTCGCTGGCTCCCCAGGCCTTGCACAGCTTCTTTATGGGATGAGGAGACCAGCATCTCCAGGACACCTTTAAGCCCTTCCCTGCAGACCCATATTCTCTGGCTCATCTTCAGACAATGGTTGATATTGTAAGGGAACAATTGGCCATCCCAAAATGTGTCTCTTTGACATGAGGATTAATTTAGGCTGATTATGTTTAAGAAACAGAAGATTCAAGAAGTTTTTCTTGTTTCCTCTCCCTTAACTGCTTAAAAGAATTTAGATCAACAGCCTTTTGCTAATGTACATTGGTGTAGCTACTATGAAGAACAATATGTAGGTTTCTGAAAAAACTAAAAATAGAGTTACCATATGATCCAGCAATCCCACTTTTGGGCATATATCTGGAAAAGATGAAAACTCTAATTTGAAAAGATACATTCCTCCCAGTGTTCATAGCAGCACTATTTACAATAGCCAAGACATGGGAGCAACCTTAGTGTCCACTGACCGATGAATGGCTAAAGAAGATGTGGTGTATATATATGCACAATGGAATATTAGTCAGCCATTAAAAAGAATGAAATAATGACATTGCAGCAACATGGATGAACCTAGATATTACCGTACTAAGTGAAGTAAGTCAGAGAAAGACAAATATCATATGATATCACTTAAATGTGGAATCTTTAAAAATGATATAAATGAACTTATTTACAAAACAGAAAGACTCAGACATAGAAAACAAATTTAAGGTTACCAAAGGAAAAGTGGGGTAAGGGATAAATTATGAGTTCGGGATTAGCAAATACAAACTACTATATATAAAATAGATTTAAAAAGGAGGTCCTGCTGTACAACACAGGGAACAATAGTCAACATCTTGTAATAAACTATACTGGAAAATAATCTAAAAAAGAGTATATATATATATATATATATATATATATATATATATATATATATATACATACTGAATCACTTTTATGTACACCAGAAACTAATGCAATATTTTAAATCAACTGTATTTCAATTTTTAAAAAGGAGCCTGCTCCTAGAACATAGCTATCATCAGACATATCTGCAAAGAATATGGGCTGGTTGTGATGGGAGAAACTTAGCAGGGCCTAGAGATCAGAGTTCATTCTGTGCCCCATTTTCTCTATATGCACAAGCAAACATTAGTTTACCAAACGTTTGCTTTTCCTTCTCCATGTGAATTTCCTTCTTCCCTTCTGAAGTCCTAAACCACAACCCTCAACATCCTCTTTTGAAGATGGTATTTAAGGTGAAGGTTTCGGCCATTTTATGGAGTTACTCAGTTTTCCCGGGTCTCTTCTATGTTATTAAACTTTTGTTTGACTTTCTCCTGTTAATCTGTCTCATGTAAATTTAATTTAGACCATCCAGAAGAACCTAGAAGGAAAATGTCTTCCTCCATGACAGTATCAGTTAGGAAAGAATTTGTGTTTTGAATAAAGGAGTTAAATTAAGCCTGTATACCCTTGAGTTTCTGGACCACATCTGTGGCATCTCCTGCTGTTTTAGTTGCAAACAATCCGAATAAATCAAGCAGTTGCACATTCAATTTTCATGACCTGTTCAAATTATTGGCATTACCTATGGAATGGGACTTTGGATTGAAAAATAGAAGTCAACTTTTTATGTGTTTTTGGCTGGTTGTTGTAGACATTGTAGCAACTTTTTTCTTGGATTGAGTTCCCTATTCTGTGCTATCAGCCAAAAGGACTTAGCTGGCCTAGAGCCCCAGAGAAAAGGGTACCAAAAGTCAAAATATAATAGCTACATTTAAGTGTTCATTTTTATAACTTTCCAATTTCTAAAAATATCATGGTATCAATCCTTTTGAAAACCAGCATTCTATACATATATATACATATATAGCTTTAATTTTCAGTAAAAAGTTAATGATTACACTTTGTAAATCACCTTTGCAATTTAATAAAGCATAGGTAAGTATACCTTAACTCAAAAATGAAAGCTAACACAGATCATTAAATGTTAACCTGTTGCCAAATTTATAGATATGCAGGAGCCACAAACTCCTTTTTTGGAAATAAATGTCTTGTGATACCTGGCCTTAGGCTAAACTCTCTGGCTGACAATATCTCAGAATGCATATCACAAAGTAGTTTTCTCTTTCCTTCTAATCCTATATAAAAAGATCAAGCAATTGATAAGTAGCAAAATCACCTCTCCAGAGATCTTTAATTATTATCAAGGTGTTTTTTAAAATCACCAAATAAATGAGATAGATAGGGTTAAATTAATGACCAGAAACCCATACAGTCTTTATTTTACAGGGTCCAAAATACACTGATCCTTATCAGATGGTGATGTGACAATTTGTGCTTTTGATATTAAAAGCATAATCTGTAATTCAGACACAGGATCTAGGGCATTTGTAGGTTCATAGTATAAAAGTGTATAGTTTGAATATGGCAGGGGTTGTTGTTTTTCTCTTTTTACTCCCTCTAATTTTACATTTGTCTTTTACCTCTTCAAATTATCTTTTTCCCTTTTTTCTTTAAGTGGGTAAACTAGCTAGTATTCACGTATATGAAAGAAATCCCTTTTGTATTCTATAATGTATTTTACTCGGGGAAAGGGAGCCATTATAAAGTTAGTGAGGGTTAGGAAAGCCTGGGTTAAAAAATTAAGCATATCTCTTTGATATTTTACCACTAATTCTTGTACACAACTTTAGCCCGGTAATGTTGCATCTTCATTAATAGAAATTTGTTTTGTGAGCTACCCTGGAAATACCAAGAAAATAAATATACTCAGCTAATCTTATACGTGCTTATTTCAACTCTAAGCTAACAAAACAAAAACAAAGAGTGAATATCTGTGAATTGCCTGATATACAAATATAGATTGAAAATGGTATATAAGAGAACTGAAAGATGTATCATATACTAATGGAACCTTCCTAATAAGAAAAACAAAATACTCATTTTGTTTTGTGTTTAAAAGCTGATCTGAAGATGTCCATCTAGGGTTATAGGGAAAATCTTTGCTACAAAGACAGTGCAACTTCACATAAACTGTCAGTAGTGCTTATAGAACCAGATATGCTGACAGACAATTATAATAGAATAAATCACAAAATGAGAGGAACAGAGGTTTTCTCTTGTTGAAAAGGAAAGGGAAGGAAAATAAGGTAAGGGACAAGAAGGGAAGGGATGACATGACAGTTTTGAATACAATAAATTGGTTATACAAAAATACTTAAAAGATGATGATAAATTGGTTTGTCTGAATCATGGTCAGTATTCTGATGCTGTTAAAGCTTATGACAATTTGCTTCTCTTGCCATGCTTAAGTTTTAGGTTATTTTCTACATCAAGTGTGTATATGTACATGTGGGAAAATATGTATCACAGACAGGGAAGAACACTTGTTTTATTTTTTAGAGCTTATTTGTATCATTTCTAAAATACTCTAGGAGGGCTTCCCTGGTGGTGCAATGGTTGAGAATCCACCTGCGGATGCAGGGGACACGGGTTCGTGCCCCGGTCCGGGAAGATCCCACATGCCATGGAGCAGCTGGGCCCGTGAGCCATGGCCGCTAAGCCTGTGCGTCCGGAGCCTGTGCTCCGCAACGGGAGAGGCCACAACAGTGAGAGACCCGCATACCACAAAAAAATAAAATAAAATAAATAAATAAAATACTCTAGGAACAAAATTAATATTTGCATTTTTAAGGATGTTAACACAATGATCATTGGCCAGTATTGAAAAAAAAAAATTCAATACATTAGATTTATGACCTTTGGTATTTTTCAGTCTCATTTAAAAAGTAGCCTTGCCTTTATAAAATTACAGTGACTGACTCAACATGACTTGTATCATATAGTTAATTAAAAAAAATATGTTCTTTATAATGCCTTTCTACATAAAAATTATTCAACAGTTCTTCTACCACTTCCTCCTACACTGCAAATCTATCAAAAGCAACATTCATATGTTCTAATAAGAGCATTTAATATTTTTCAATAGTTTTGTGTATTAATAAAGTTCATTGAAAACAATCTAAAATTTACTCCAAAATTTTTTTATTGTTTGAAATGAAGACTGAAGAAGTATGATTGAGTCTCTGACTTTTGACAAAATTTTCTGCTGCCCCTAAAATATCATTTTTAAATACATTCCCTAAATAAGCAACATATTCTTTGCAGGTTTTTAAAGGATCTATATCTGTTCAGAAAACACAAATGTAAAAATGTGAAGTGAGAAAAGTAATGAAATCTAATGAATTTGAGTCCAAAGATTATATTTTTTCAAGTTCACCAAAGTGGTTTAGTTTTAAAACACAGGGATAAAATTACTTGTCATGGGGAAATTTGTATTCGTTTTGGCTCTGCTCCACTTTTGGAGTATTATTCATACTTCTGGGTCCTTTATACTTTCAAATGCATATTCCTAATACAATTTATTGTTATAAAACAAATTTTGTAGCTTAATCACTTAATATTGTTATATAAATTCATATAATACCTGAGTGAGTATAAAATACAACACAAATGTAAGGGCTTTTTTGAAACATAACATGTATCCACCATTAATAAATGCATTAAGCTTTGTAGCAGAGAAGTGTATTATATCAATTCACATTATATATTCACAATGTGAAAATATGTATGTCACAAATGCATTGTTCTGTGTCTTACATCATAGAAAACAGACTTTTGAAAAATCAAAGGGCTATATCAAAAGGAGAATTCTTTCATATTCCACTCCTTTACCGCCATGAGATCCTGTAACCCCCAGCCTCATCCATGACTTCACAAGTCTTTGAAGCTGTACATGAAGTACAAGCATGCATCATTCCCTTCTAAGGAATTCTTCTTTGGTATGTCAGCCCCTGCTGTAGCAGCTTATTAATTTTTAAAAATTACAACCTGTAGTTTTTTCAGAAAATGTATCCATTTATGAGGCCAGTAACAATATGCATTGTGTTACTTAACAAATGCAGTGTTCTTACACCAAAATTCTTCTCTGATGTTCAGTAGGGTCTATACTCCCCAGTTAGACTCAGTCTTATGTTATAGGATATGGATCTCCATAAAGCCACTCTATTGATAGCAGGCTCAATTTATTAACTGATTTGTATCTAATTTATAGAGAACAGTGGCCTAGGGCTTCACTGGTGGCGCAGTGGTCGAGAGGCTGCCCGCCGATGCAGGGGACGCGGGTTCGTGTCCCGGTCCGGGAGGATCCCACGTGCTGCGGAGAGGCTGGGCCCGTGAGCCATGGCCGCTGAGCCTGCGCGTCCAGAGCCTGTGCTCCACAACGGGAGAAGCCACAACAGTGAGAGGCCCGCGTACGGCAAAAGAAAAAAAAAAAAAAAAAAAAAAAAAAAAAGGAGAACAGTGGCCTAATAGAATTGGTTATAGGTCAGGTAAGGATTTATTTGAAAGAAAACAGTGACAAAATTTGAGGAAAAGGGAGCTGTCCAAAAAGTGCAGGGTGTAGAATCTAAGGAAGTAGCGTGAAAATATTGAGAGAAAGAGGCAAGGGAAAGATGGAAAGGAGTGTATTGAGGAGACTGGAGGAGAGAATGACATTACGTTTATTGAACAAATAAAAAGTGAGTTATCTTAATAAATCTAGAAAGAAATGTCCATATCAATGTGATCATTGTGTCAAGACACACAAAGCAGAAAAGAAACAATGGTAGACTTTTATATTCATTTGAATACTGAAGTGAGAGAAATGATGGGCTCCCGGTTGTCCTCAGTCCTCTCTTACACTCTCTGTCCAACCAGGCTCCCCAGCTGCTAGCCTAACCAACCAAAATCAGCCTCAAACGTACCAACGCACGTTCGGCAGCACCTCCCACAGAGGTGAAAGTTTCCAAAGACACGACGGTGATCACATTCTTCATGGTCTCGTTTTCATGGCTTGATGACCTTGCTTTCTTAGACATTCCTACAAGCTTTGATTGTCCACTTGTCTATCCACATAAGTAATTCAGGCTGTTATGGTGAGTGATGGATTACTCTCGCATCCTCCAGCTGAAAAAGTCTTGAATGTTTCTGCTTTTTCTCATGGAACTCTGCTACTCCTATGATGACATACCTAGAGTAGTCTACTAGAGGAGAATGTGGAGGAGAATGAACCCATTCTAGCTGAGGCCATCTTTGACAGGTCAGAGCCCATGGACCCACCAGCTGACTGCAGACGCATAAAGGAGCCCAGATAAGATAAGATGAACTTGATCTATAGCCAGCAAACCAGAAAAAAACATGAAAATAAATAAATGCTTGCTGCTTTAAGCAACTAATTGGGGGGTGGAATTTGGTATGTAGAAATAAATAATTGATACAGTAAAAGGAGCAAAGTTAAAGGGAAGAGAACTTGAGACATGGGCATCTGAAAATAAAGAATATACACAGAATCGTGGGCATTGGCAAATGCCTCAGCTTGTTGAGTGGGAACTGGGGGGAAGAAAAAGATAAGAAATAAGGAAGTCTCGGGGAAAGGCATATGAATCGACCTATGGGTGTAAGCATAAAGCATGACTATGGGAGTAATAATACAGCAGTCTTTGTATTGCATGTTGATGTCCATGAGTGCCCATTTATCACATTAAGAAGCTTAAACAAAAATGTTAGCCATTTCCCATCAGCCAGGTTCTGACAACTGTTACCCTAATGGTGGCACACTGAGCCTGTGAATGGAAAAGCCATAATGACAAAGATAGAGCCTGTGCCTAAGCCCAAAAGTATAGGCTCCTATTCATCAAAGCAGATCTAGCTACTGCTACAGCACGATGTTCAACCTACCATCAGCAGAGAATGAAACAAAGCCTCTATAAAGCACCACTGAGGGTGGACAACAGTCCCAGTTAATCCAAGACTGAGGGTTTATCCAGGACGGTGGACATTCAGTGCTAAACCTGGTACAATTCCAGTCAAACCATCCTTCAAGGAGACCAAACAACCAGCTTGTGGCAAGTTGACTCCATTGTACACCTTCAATCCTGGCAAGGGTAATGATCTATAACAAATGTGTTGGGGAGGAAGAAATTTTCCTCTAACCTTCTAGGTTTTTCTGGCTGGGCTAAGAATTAAATTTGTATGAGACAGATTAACAGGAGAAAAATCAAACAGAATTTAATAACATGTATACATGGGAGAGACCCAGGAAAACTGAGTAATTCCCCCAAATGGTCAAAACCCTCACCTTAAATACCATCTTCAGCTAAAGACAAAAGAGGATGCTGGGGGTAGTGGTTTAGGACTTCAAAAGGGAAGAAAATTCAAATAGAGATGGAAAAGCAAATGTTTGGTGAACGAATGTTTGCTGGGCCATGCAAGAACAGTGGGATATAGAGTGGTCTCTGATCTCTAGGCCCTACTGAGTTTCTCTCACCACACCTATATTATATTGTTTGCAGATATGTCTGGGGATAGCTCTGTTCTGGAACGGGTCCTTTACCTAAATTGTTTTAGGTAGTTACGGGGGAGAGTAACAAGAAAAACTTTCTGTGTCTTCTGTTTCTTAAAAATAATCAACCTAAATTAATTCTCACGCCAAAGAGACACACTTTTGGGTGGCAAGTTTTGCTCCACTACAACTAGAATTGTCACAGATTTCAGGTGCAGATTTGTCTTTCCTACACACAGAGCTTTGGCAAAGTTAGAAATGTTTAATCCACTGGACACCATCACATATAATATCATCTCAAATCAAGAGAATCACTCCAAAGCAAAGGACATGTGATGGTGGACACATGAACACAGGATAGTCCAATCCCATATTGCACTCCCTGTGGCTTCCAGTCAAATGAAACAATGGGACAACATTTTCAATATTCAGTTGAAGTGCTAGCTTAGAGATGTGACCCTGCAAGGATGGGACACTAAACTCTAGGATGTGGTTTCCACCCAAAATCAAGAACATTTCAATGGTGCAATGAACATAATAGATAGAAAGCGTAGCTCTGGGACCAAAGGGTAAAGTTAGGAGTGACCTTGCTCATCATTTATCCCAGGGACCCACTTGGAGGAATCATGCTTCCTACATTAGATTACAACAGTATATTCTAGAATTCTTAGTTCCCAGAATAACAATCTTTCCAAGAGGTAGCCTATCAATAGTCTCAATAAAATTTAAGCTACAGATGTTACGCAGTGACTTCAGGCTCCTGATGCCAAGGAAAGGAATCACCAATCTGGCAGGGGCTTTAATTCTGATCATTAAGGGGAATGGATTCAGTTTTGCCACTAGTCATGTGAAGTTCGGAGGTCCATATACAGTCCAAGGTTCAGTTTTCTCATCTTTAAAACAAAGGTAAAATTCTACTTCATGGGACTTTTATAAGACTTAAATGAGAAGATGAATTTAAAGCAGGCTAATACATACTAGGCATTTGGTAAGTAATAGCTGCTATTATCTTTTATTGTTTTTAGTATTATTATCATTATTACTATCAATATAAGCCTTCCTGGAGTTTACACTCTACCATAGTCAATAATGTTTCTAGAGGTAAATCTAAATTCCTAAACTCTGGCAAATGGAAGGTCAAATGTGCTATAGTCACATGTGAATCTTAAGCAGGCAAATGTGAGTTCTTTTTCCTCTTAAAACAATAGTATTTTCCTCCTCCCCTTCTGGTACTGTCAGTGGAAACTATTTTTTCTTCCTGAAATCTAAGCCCTCCACTAGACCTTAAAATTCTTCTTGAGGTATGTAGTCAAAGGATTTACCAATTTAGAAAATATTCCTTCCCTATTTGTCTAGGAAAAGGCCAAGGTTCTTCTTTTAGAATCTTAAAGAACACTAACACATTACTATGTATAAAATATCACCATATTTTATCTCATAGATCTTCTGGCATAGAGTAAGTATTGATTGTCCATTTGCTTAGGTGTATTCATTTGAAACAGACAAAAATGTATATAACTCCTGTGGAAATAAACAAAGACCACCCAGATAGAACAAGCAAAGGCTATTCAGAGCTTGCTGTAAAGCAAGGGAGTCAGCTGCCATCACCTGCATTTGGCAGAGACTCAAGGCAGATGGGAGTGGGAAAGCTTTATAGTGGAAAAAAAGGGAAGGCTCTAGTTGGAGGTTATTGGCATGAGGACTCTAGAGGCAGGCTGCTAGAACTGGAGTATCCTGCCTGACTGGTTAGGAGAGCATATGTCTCTTGCTCTGATTGGCCCTAAATTGTGAGCAGGAGCAAACTGAGGGAAGCTGGCATTTATTGATCAAGTCACTTGGGAAAAACTGGGTAAGAGGCTGTGCTTTGGCTTCTGAGAATGTTTACTGCAGGGTTTGTGGATTAGAGTTTTATTTTAATATACGGTCTGGTCATTTCCATTTGCATGGTCAGTCTCTCACTCTTTTTATGACATAGATAGAGGACCCCTCAAAATCCTAAATACTTTTTTTCATGCTAATCTATGCTTATGGAAGTGAGTTTCATAATAAGTTTATATACTCAAAAATATGTTTCTACACCGGAAATAGATTATGCTTTTGAAAACATCTGTGTATTGATTTCTCCATAAAATAGACAGAGTTTTTTTTTTTTGTTTGACTTAGTGTTTTTGGTTTGTTTTGGGAGGAATCTCATTTCTGCTACTTTGAATTGGTGATATTTTAAGGACAGTTTTGAAAATCAAGATGGAAATTCTTTATAGACCATCATAGCTAAGAGAAGTATGATAATCTACCATCAGTGTTTTTCATTCATTGATTACAGCCCTGAGAGAAAAGCAATCTGACTGTGAAATTGCTTTTTTACTAAAAATAATTAAATCTGATATGTAAAATAATTTATTAACTCTACAAGGTCTTCAAAAGCAATTTCATTAGCTGAATATATTATTGCTATCTTTAGGAAGAGGTCACAACAAATCATAAAGTATGTATAAAAATAATTTCACAATAAAAAAGTGATTATGCAGTCTCACACTTCCTTTATTCTGGGTAAAACAAATCTTCTGAATACACCAGCATGTTACCTTTAAGAACTTGGAAAAAAAAAAAACCTCTGAATAAGAAAATTCTAAAAGGAAAGTGTGTAATATTAAATTGCCTGATTTAAAGGGATTTTCCTTTAATAATAACCAAATGTTTAAAATAAGTTAAAGAAAACTATCTTCTTCAAATCATTCATTCATTTTTTTCAACAAATACTTGTTGAATACATAGGAATCTAGACTGAGGATGAGAGCTCAGATATGGTCATCTGACATATTTTTTTTCTGCACTTTTAGAAAGTTGAACCAACTTTTAAATAATCAGGGGATTTCATATACAAACCTAGGTATCTGTCTTCTCTTAAACAACACAGGCCCGCATTTGCACAGGCCAGACATCTGCTGGAAGAGAGAAGAGGCTGCCTCTGTTAGACAGGCTGTGTCTTCTTCACCACTGTTCTGACCACTCCCCACTGAAACCCTGTCTCTCTCAATTGTCCTCTATCAGAGCCCTGTCACCCTGTTATCCTTAGAAAAATATTTCTTTATACCTGTGCCTCGGTAAAGAATTGCAAAGCAAAAGCTAGACCAACAAAATATCACATTTTAAGAAAAGGGGAAAAATATGTTTACTTGTAGAAATGACTATTCCCACAATTAAATATAGAAACAGCTCTGTAACAACAACAAAAAAGACAAAACCCAGTCCCTTTTTAATGATTTATACTATCATTGTGGCCCCTGCAAACTTTTGCACTAGGAATCCCAGGTAAACAAGCCAGGCACTAGTCTAGTTCCTAGAAATATAATTGTTAGCAATATTGAGTGGGTTTTTGACTTCACAGAGTGTATAACCTAGCAGGGAGAAACCTAATAAGAATAAAGTTAAATAAGTAATTATAATAAAAATCTATCCTTAGCCATTAGAAAAGTAGAAACTTCAAGGAGCTGCCTTTTAGTAAATCATTGGAAAAGCACAAAGGCCCAGGGAAACGGTGTTTGGCTCACCCTCATTTCAGATTGTGAGATCTGAGGCCTTAATACCTTACATTCCTATTTATGCCCATCATCACTAGTTCCTAAATTGTTGTCTACACACTCTTATCTACCAAATTATCTTCTACCCTCCTTCATGCATTTCAACCTTCTAACTTATGATCATCAAACTCACCTATAGCTGCCATCACTTCTTGGAAAGTTCTCGTGACTGGATGACCTTCATTAAAACCTGGCTGCCTCCAATGGAAATCCATCCACTAAATCGCTCTTAACAAAAAGTTTTTGTTGCTGTTGTTGTTTTGTTTTTTTTCTTTTTCAGTTCACAAAGCTCAGGACCAAGAGATAAGATAGGTGTCCTCCCTCCTCCTTAATACTACATTCAGGTAATTAATCCCCCTGACTTCTTCTGAGGGAATTAATACTATCTAAAGCTTATGTCATCTTCCTGTGCCACCTTCTCTTGTGTCTTGATACCATCTACTGAATTACTCATTATTTTTTGAAGACATCTCTCAGGGCAAAGAATTTCTCCCTACCTCATTATCATTCTCAGCTACTTCAACATAGACAAAGATGAATTAGCCACACCCCGCCTCTTTAATCCTTGGACTTTCGTCTCTACTTTAGATGCCCACTCCCACATTTAACACTCTCAACTCATTCTTCTCTTTTCCCCTTCCTTTTTCACCCTACAAGCACTCTTGTTGAACTCTAACCTACACCATTTTGCTGCCTGTAATTGAGCGCCTGAATATTTCTAGGGGAGAGAAAATCATACAATGTCATATTTCACATTAAAGTCATAATCAAATTACTCAAATGAGTACATAATATATAACTCCTAGAATTCCTATGATGTTTCCTTAGTGCATTTATTTCCAACATTCTGAGATAAGTTATCATGTTCTTTCTCCACATTCTCAACTCCATTGTGTTAAGTATTAATGATCTCCTTAATATTTTATAAGACAATTGATGACATCGAACATAACAGCTTTGGCAGAGACTGCTGGGAACCTCAAAATAGCCACTCAATTTTTAATTTTTTTTTAAATAATGGAAATCCATTCTTTCCATAAGCATATTGCCATCAGCTAAAAGATTTTGTATCCCAGAATTCCTTGAAGCTAGATATGGCCCTATGACTTAGTTCTAGCCAAGGAGATATAATAGAAATGTATGATATCTTCATAAAGCTCATTAGAAGGTATGGATGTGGCCTTTTTTTTTTTCTACATTCTCCAACTTACTGCCTAGAAATCAAAAATGATTGTGGTGACTTTTGTGCTAAAAGGCAGAAACATTTTTTAAGAAAAAGAGAAAAGGGTCAAGTAAAAAGGAATGCAAAAGACTCACTGAATGTCATGATAAAACATCATTTGGGGTCTTTATCAAGTATTGTTTCAATGGGGTGAGAGGATTAGAAGACATTGCAGGGAACAGAGTGAGTAAAAATTAGAAATACGGGGGCAGTTTATAAAAATCTTTCCAGAAGTTTGATTATGAAAGAGGTGAGAGAGATAGAAAAGTAAATCAAGGAGGAATTGGAAATTAAGTACTTTTTTTAAAAAGGGAGGCACGTGATCACTTTTACATTATTTTTTATTACTGAAGGGATTTATGTTAATTTTAACAAGTTAATCGGTGTAAAGGTGACTAAAAGAAGGATTAATATTTTCTCCACATCTCTCCTATTCTCCCAGCCCCCTAAACAACCTGTTCTTCTTCCTTATTACCAGTTTTAATATGACATCGTTCTAATTTTCTCTCCTATAAAGTGAGGATAATGTTAGTGCCAACATCAAAGGTTGGTAAGTATTACATTTGCTATTATTCCTTGGCAGTTGGGCCTGTGACTGGTTTGTTTATTCTCAGATCCACTCCTTCATACCCCTTGTTTTGTTCTATACCACAGATATCTGACTCCTCCATTTTCTGGGCTCCTTTGTCTATTGGTTTCTAATTAGTTTCCAGATTCTGGATGCGCTAGCAGAACACTAGAGGAGAGAAAAGAAATCAGGATATTTAACTTTTTCTTTCACTGAGCTCCATGCCAGGTCTCAGCAGGAGCTGCCTCTCCTTCATTGTGTGAGCTAAATTAGAAACTATCCATCCCTGAACTCTGTAGCACTATCTTGTCCCACTGTACCATAAAAATGATAGTAGCTTTCAGCTGTTGCTAAGTTCTGGGTGTCTTACTATCACCCAATTTTCAAGTCTTTTATCACTTTTACAACTACTTTCCAACGTTACACTCTCTCTTTTATACTATCTGGCATGGGTTCTCTCTTCCTGACTTTGCCCTGATTGATACAGCTATCATCATCATCATCACCATCAGAATGAGTCAGTAAATAGAAATCAGTTAAATGTGGAAATAAGTGCCTAAAGAAAGAAAGAGATGGAGTACAAAGCCCAGGCAGGAGGAAAAGCCTACAGTTGAGAGAAGAATAACTATCTCCCTCGCGACCTCAGATCAGACATGGCGACCCGCTGAATTTAAGCATATTAGTCAGCGGAGGAAAAGAAACTAACCAGGATTCCCTCAGTAACGGCGAGTGAACAGGGAAGAGCCCAGCGCCGAATCCCCGCCCTGCAGTGGGGCGCGGGAAATGTGGCTTACGGAAGACCCACTCCCCAGCGCCGCTCGAGGGCAGCCCAAGTCCTTATGATCGAGGCCCCCCCAAACAAACAAACAAACAAAAACTATCTTCCTATTTAAGGGAAAAATACAGTCATGTAGAATCAGGTAAATGGTCAGGCCAGTCTATTTTGTAGTACCTTTTTTTATTTTTATAGAATCCATTAATCCTGAACATGTTTGAGGCAACTAGACCAGGGTGTAATTGTACCTTACCTCTCAATAACACCTTAACAAAATAGTGAGTCTCCAGGGAAAGGTGACTAAATTATGTGTTATGCAGATAGAGCTTTAGAAAGTGTCATAGATTTCCTTAGGTCCCAGAGTGCATAGCAACAGCAGAATGACACATACAACACAAAATGCAGTGAAAAGTAAAAACGGTTGCATGGACTTTCTAGGCAGATTGGGGCTTAGCCAGCCTCAGAAAGTTCCCCAAGCACAATGCTGTGTGAGCAAAAAATAGAAAGATTTCTCTCTGCCTGAGCACGGCACTGCAGAAGAAAAGAGCTTTGCTGAACCAGATGAGAAGCAGCAATAATTTAGTAGGAATCTATACAGACTGACCACTGAGAAAGCAGCAAGACAATGAATGACTCAATAGAAGTCAGCCTGGACAAAGCACACTTAGGACTAGATGCCCAGCCTACCCTCCAATGACTTGGGACTATGTAAGGACCGTGGAACCTTGATACAGTTCCTAGAAAAGGAAAGGAGAGACTGAGAAGTAATTTGGATTACAAGTTTTGACACTGTGCTGGAATAGGGCTCCAAATAAAAAACAGTTTTATAAAAATAAATTTCTATTTATTACACACCTGGATTAATAAAATGAAATTTCTACCTGTGACTTAGCAAATAAAAATAATTGAAGATTCTTACAAGTTTTCAACTCATGTCAGAAAAGTAAGCTCATGCTATGGGAAATTTTATGAAGTACTGCATTGAGGATATGAATGGATCTATTTGTGGTTAAAAAGTAGCCAAGCTGGAAAAAAAGTGTCCTTATTTTATAATGCTTAAAGAATATTTTGAATAATTGGATGAAAGACTGAAATCAACCAGAATGTTACCTTGAACTTTTATGAATGAATAGTCAGCACTTTGGTTATTTTGTTGTATTGTTTTATTTTGTTTTCCCACACATAAAAATTATATGTGTGAAGACAGATTTAATTGTGAAATTACTTGTAAAGAATTTTTCAAATATTATTTTTTTTTCTATTTATGGGAAGAAATAGAAATATATGCCTATATGGCACAAAACTTTAACAGGTATAATGCAAGACTAGGAGTTCACACTGCACTCATCATTTATCCTGAAAACCTTTCAGTGTGATTTCTCAGCTGGTTTTCTCACCTGATTTTCTCAGTATCTTCATTGGGTGCTCAAATGGTAAGTTAAAATAATAATTTAAACACTTTTGGCCATACTTATAATGGAATTTGAAGTGACTTATAAGCTTTCTTCAGGTACAGTGATAAATTCTTACTTGGCATGTAGAATGCATTAGCCAAAATTTATTTGCTGCTTTTCTTAAATAAGAAAAATAATGATGCCCTGGCAAAGGATAAACATGAGGATAAGGTGAAATGATTCATTGTTTACCTAACAAGTTGCTCACAAATTCAGATGATTTAGCAGCTATTTTTCTAGCCTGAGCATTCACGTCCAACAAGTAAGTGTAAGTGTAACTTCGAATTGTTGACGATATCCATAAAATTGAAATACAGTTGGAACTGGAAAGGGAGGCTTGATTATTGGTAATACAAGTAATGTTTTATCTTTCATTACATGTAACAAAAATTGTAGTGTTAGTAGTTAAAAAGAATGTATGAGTTATCTTTCTTTACTAAATATGTCTAGTCTAGTAAAATAGACTGAGGAATAAGTCAGTGAAACTTTCACTGACATATGACACAATTAACTAAGCTCCCCAGTAATAAGATTCATTTACTGAAAATTTCAGCATTGGATGGAGTCTCCTCTTTGAAAATATTATTCCAGCACTTCTCTTCAGGGATTCCTCATTCAGCTGGGGAATATCAGTTCACATTTATATCTATCTCTCTCTATATATATATATATTTCTAAATATTTTTGTTACAAAAGAAAATTGCCCAGATAAGGAAGCTGGTATGCCATGATGTTTCTCCATTCAACCTAGAATTTTAATAAATAGATATTTATTTTAGCCATTAAACAAAAGAGAAATCAAAAAATCTCATATAGTAAGTAATATAAAATATCATTTTTTTGTGATTAAAAAACTGATGCTTTATACAGTTGAATGTAAACTTCCCATGAACTTTTAAGAATGCGACAGTGGGACACCAAGCAGTCCACAAGGTGTCCCTGGTTTATTACCCTATGCCACTAGAGATACTCTGCAAAAGCTTTGAGAAACATAGCTATGACTTCAATACTTCAGCCATTGATTTTACATCCTTTCGATGACTTTGTCCATCAGCAAACAGTACCTCCTTGAGGAACCACCAGCCCTTACCCCTCATAATGATCCTCTTACTCTAAAAGTAGGGACCCATGTCCTGGTCCCAGATCCCAGGGAAAAGGGCCAGAAACTCTGGCAGCTCTGTCAACTACTAACTAATAAAGGCCTTAGTGGGCACTTTGGAAAAACCAGTAGAGACTACCTAGGACTCTTTTTCCGATTGCTGTCAGTAATCTGGCTCTCAGGGAAAATAGAAAAGAATCTTCAAAAATGTCAGTTTTCAGTATAACAATAATAGTGTAGAGTCAGTAGTTTACTTCAAAACACTGATAAATGGTGAAAATAGAAAGATGATAGTAATCATAAAGGGCATAGAGAGAGAAAAAAAACAAGACTGTTTGAGGATGGCTTTTACTTTCCAATGAAAAGCAAAGAATATTAAATATTTCTTCTCCAAGAACCTTGAATACAGAAATAATTTAGAAGGCTTTTATATCTTGTTTCTCTGACCTGTGCTTCCATAAAAGGTTAATATCTGGGCCATTTGACTGGCTTTTTGGAAACCTAATACTAAGCATTTCTACAGACTTAACAATTCCCTGGATATGGAAAAACAGCCTGGCCTGTCTAGCCATCTCCTTATATTTCTGCAGCCGAGCTTGGTATTTCAGGTCTGTTTTGCATTCATCCCCATAGCATTTGGTGAAGCCGGTTCATGAAAGAGAGCAGTACAGGATTTCCTGCAGATTTCAGTCTCATTGATTTATTAACTGATTTCTATACAAGGGTTGTTTTAATACACGCATCACTAGTGATGACACAGAGAATAATTACCAGCCTTAAATGATCAGAAAAGTCCTTTTCAATATGAAAGTAATAATCTTTTATTATTAAAAGTCTACACAGACCAGTTCTCTCTTTTCTAGGATACTGCACTAACGGACTTTATGAAGCAGTATCCTATTCTTTCAGGGTGTTGAATATTATCGAAATCAGTGAGAGGATCAAAGCAACTGCACATTTTATAGGGCTAATTTTTTTCTTAAGTTTCTTTGATGCACAGCTGAAAGAATATCACCAGATCTTGCAACAAAAATGACAAAAATATTCATTATAAGGCAATTCTAATAAGTTGTATATTTTTAAGTATGCATTAGGGCTAAACAGAAATGTATTAAACTATGGTTTCAATGAAATAGTCTTAATTGGTGCTATAAATAAAACAATATAAAAATACTACCTAAAATCAATTTTGAATCACTTCATGGGTAGATGAACTCAAATTAATATTGACGTGTGCTTCACTCTTAACTAAAAGAAAAATAACATTTCTAGAAAATGTTCATATAATGATGTTGCTCTGGTTGGCTTTCTGCCATTTAAGCAAATAACAGTGGCTTTTTGTTAGGCTGTTAAAATTATATTTTGGTGCAGAAAAATTATATTCTTTAATAACTAGTTTCATTATACAGAATTTTCTAATAGGTCAAAGTACATTTGAAGCTTCTTCTGTAATTTTTTTCCTGGTTTAATAATGTCTGGAAATTAGATATTCACAGCAGAGACTTTTTTGGTCTCTTGATTTTTCTTTAACATATTATAAATAACTTCTTTTTCTCTTTGGATGTATAAAGGAATGATACATGTAATATGTATTTGCATTTTCCAATTCAGCATTCTAAAACAGTTATCTGCCAAATCATATAAAGTTAAAAATGTTCACTATTTCTACATCACCATGATATTATGATCTACACCTCTCTGTCCATTTTCTTGATTATGGCCACTGTGACATCATGGACTTTTAATGGCAACACTGATGTTCACACCATCATGGTACACCCTGAACCACACAGAGTTCTTCCCTCACTAACAGGACATTTTAATAGTTTTCACTTTCGTAATTCATTTTATCATGAATTCTTTGTTTGGATATTTTAGTCATTTGGACAGTTGAAAAAACAATTTTCTTCTGTAAGAATATAAGAGCTCTATAAGAATATAAGAGCTCTATTTCTTTTTCCAAATGGAATTAGAATTTATAGATTTCTGTTCCCTTTTTCATTTTCTTTTTCTTTCTTTCTCTTTCTTTCCCTTTCTTTCTTTCTTTTTTGACAAAATTCTCAGAGAAGCAACAAATAATTGCACTATATTCTAGTTCACTAAATATTATTTAGTTACTTTGTGTTAAAATTCTTTATTCTATTTGTATATCCTCAATGAATGCTATTATGCTTCTTTAAGTAAATAACATCTTTTGTGCAAGTATAATATGGATGAACTATAATAGTATACTTTAATTTTACCCACTGTATCAGTCAGGGGTCACCAGAGAAACAAAACCAATAGGATTGGCTTACACAATTATGGAGGCTAAGTCCCTCAATCTGTTGTCTGCAAGTTGGAGACCCAGGAAAGCTGGTGGTATAGATCCAGTCCAAGTACAAAGACCTGAGAAGCAAGAGAGCTGATGGTATAAGACCCAGTCCAAGGGCAGGAAAGACCAATGGCTCAGCTCAACAGTCAGGAAGAAAGAGTAAATTCTCCCTTTCTCTACATTTTTGTTCTATTCAGCCCCTCAATGAATTAGATGATGCTCACCCACACTGGGAAGGGCAATCTATTTTACTCAGTCTGCCAATTCAAATGTTAATCTCATTCAGAAACAACCTCACCAACACACTCAGAAATAATGTTTAACCAAATATCTGACCACCCTATGACCCAGTCAAGTTGACATATTAAAATTAACTATAACATTCACACATAATTGTTCTATTTGATTCTTTTCCCTTTGCTAGTACTGGTAAAATATATTACCTCATAAAGTTATGTCAAAATACACTTTTCATAATTATTTTCTTCCCCAACTATGACATGTATCTTATTTGCTTCCATTACACTTTTTTTATATTGGAATTTAATAATTAGGTATATTATAGGAACTCAAAAGTAATGTCTTGCCAAAGCAGAAGGAGGTGGGAGGAGGAGATCAAGACGGCAGAGTAGGAGGACACTGACCACATCTTCACCCATGAACACATCAAAAATAGACCTACATGTGGAGGAGTTCTCACAGAAAACAAACTGGAGACTGTCAGAAAGACTCCTCTACAACAGAAGCTGTAAAGAAAGAACAACATGGAATCAGGTAGGAAGGAAATAGATGCAATCAGCTCGGAACCTGTACCCCTAGTAGGGGACACAGAAGAGGAGGAGGATTACATGGGCTTGGAGATCCTCCCTGGTGAGCGAGGTTTTTGAACCATGTATTGGGCACCATAGCCCTGGCATCCAAAACTGGGAAAGTGAGTCCACTAGCTGGTTTGAGAACCAATGGGACTAGCAGGAGGGCTGAAAGAAACTAAACTCTACTCATGAACAGTGTGCATATGCTTGTTTACTCCCAGGAACAAGGTGGAGGAAGCAGACTGAAACAGCCTGGGACTCGGGCTGGCTTCCCACAACTACCCTAGCACATGCCCTGTCCATACCAAGTGCCCCTTCCAGCACTTTTAGCTCCAGTGAAGCTCTCTACTAGGGCAAAAGCTGTTGTAGCTGGGAAGGATGCACAGTTGGGGGGAATGGATCTGGCTCAGACCTGGCAAGGCATCTAAGTGAGCCAAGGTTGGCCATTCATGATGTTCACAGATTGGGAGAAGTCTAGAGCTCTGACTAGGTGGTCGAGACCATCCCAGAACATGCACTGCCTTACACTAGGCACCTGCTCCAGCCCCTCTTGCTCTAGCACTACTCCCCTCTGGGGAGAAAATGCTGTTGCTAGGAGTGCACACACTTAGAGAGAACAGAACCAGCTTGGACCCTACCCTCAGGGCTTCTGCTATAGCACCTTGGGACAAGACCCCCACCCCTGATAGGGCAGGGAGAGCCACTGAGAATAGGAGAAACCCTAGCTCACACCTGGCTCTGGCTCTAGATCCTCCACCTCCAGTCCCAATGCCCACCAAGGTGATAGCTGCCAGCACACCTTGATGTGACTTGTGCTCACTTCAAATCCAGCTCTCCCAACAAAGCCATGGAGCACATATGGACTGCATAGTGATGCTTACACAAAAGGACACCCCTTCAAGAACAGGATAGGTAAATGTTTCACCTAATTTCACAGAGACAAAGAAAGCGAAGCAAAATGAGAAGACAGAGGAATTTGTTCAAACCAAAAGTGAAACAGAGATAAATAATTTACCACATAAAGTGTTCAAAAACTGAAATGAAAAAACACACTAGAAGGAATTAACAGCAGATTAAGTGATACAGAAGTATGCATAAGTGATCTGGAAGATAAAATAATAGAAATCACCCAATCAGAACAGCAAAAATAAAAACAAATTTAAAATGAGATCAGTTTAAATTACCTCTGAAACAATATCATACATACTAACATTCACATTATAGGAGTTCCAGCAGGAGAAGAGAAAGAGAAAGGGACCAAAAATGTATTTGATGAAATTGTGGCTGAAAATGTCCCAAAGCTGAAGAAGGAAACAGATATCCAGGTGAAGGAAACAGATATCCAGGTACAGGAAGCACAGAGAGTCCCAAATAGGATGAACCTAAAGAGAGCCACACCAAGACACATCCTAATAAAAATGACAAAAGTTAAAGATAAAGAGAGGATTCTAAAGACAGTACGAGAAAAACCAACAGTCTCATACAAGGGAACTCCCACAAGGTTATCAGCTGATTTTTTCTGCAGAAAATTTGCAGGCCAGAAGGGAGTGGCATGATATATGTAAAGTGATGAAAGGGAAAAACCTACAACCTGAGATACTCTACCCATCAAGATTATCATTCAGAATTGAATGAGAAATAAAGAACCTCTTAGATAAGCAAAAACTATGAGTTCATCGACACTAAACTGACCCTAAAAAAAATGTTAAAGGGTCATCTCTAAGTGGAAAAGAAAAGGCTACAACAAGAAGTAAGAACTGATAGGAAAGGAAAAATCCCACTAGTAAATACAAATGTATGGTAAAGGCTGTGGCTCAACCAATAAAATAAACTAGTATAGAACTAAAAAATCAAAAATTATAAAATCAACTACAATAAACAGTTAAGGGGTAAACATGAAGATGTAAAATATAACAACAAAAAATACAAAACGTTGGGAAGAGGAGTAAAAGAATGTAGATCTTTTAGAATGTGTTTGAACTTGACTGACTATCAGTTTAAAGCAAGTAGATATAGTTACAGGTCAACATACATGAAGCTAAAGGTATCCACAAATCAAAAACATACAACAGATTCAAAAAAGCCAGAAAGAAAGGAACTCAAGCATACCACTAAAGAAAATCATCAAGCCACAGGGAAGAAACTAAAAGATGAAAGAGAGAACAGAGAAGAACTACAAAAATAACCAGAAAACAATTAACAAAATGGCAATAAGCACATACCTATCAATAATCACTTTAAATGTCAATGGACTAAAATCTTCTAATCAAAAGACATATAAGCACCTAATATAGGAGGATCTAAATATATAAAGCAAATATTAATAGACAAAAGGGGAGAAATCAACAAAAGTACAATAATAGTAGGGGACTTTAACACCCCACTTATATGGGCAGATTATGGGCAGATTATCCAGACAGAAAATCAATAAGGCAACTGTGGCCTTAAATGATATAATAGACCAATTGGACTTCATAGATATCTACAGGACTTCTATATAAAAACAGTAGAATACACATTCTTTTCAAGTGCACCTGGAACATTCTCCAGGACAGATCACATGCTAAGACATAAAACAAGTTTCAGCAAACTTAAGAGGATAGAAATTATGTTAAGCAATTTTTCTGACCACAAGAGTATGAAACTAGAAATCAATTACAGGAAGAGGAACAGGAAAAACACAAACATATAGAGTCTGAACAACATGCCACTAAAAAAAAAACCAATGGGTCAATGAATAAATTAAAGAGAAAATCAGAATATACATTGAAACAAATAAAAATTTAAACAACTTTCCAAAATCTATGGGACAGAGGAAAAGTAGTTATAAGAGGTAAGTTTATAGTGAAACAGGCTTACCTCAAGAAATTAGAAAAATCTCAAATAAACAATCTAACCTACCATGTAAAAGAATTAGAGAAAGAAGAACAAAGCCCAAAGTCAGCAGAAGAAAGGAAATAATAAAGCTCAGAGTGGAAATAAAGAGACCACCCCACCAGAAAAATAGAAGGTATCACTGAAACCAGAAGCTGTTTTTTGAAAGGGTAAACAAAATTGATAAGACTTAAGCTCATTAAGAAAAAAAGAGAGAGGACTCAAATTAACAAAATAAGAAATGAAAGAGAAGAAATTACTAATGATGTCACAGAGATCAAAACTATCATAAGAGACTACTATGAACAATTTGTTATATGTTAACAAATTGGACAACCTAGAAGAAATGGATAAAATTCTAGAAA
Organism: Kogia breviceps; assembly: GCF_026419965.1. NCBI lineage: Eukaryota > Metazoa > Chordata > Mammalia > Artiodactyla > Physeteridae > Kogia > Kogia breviceps. Next base: position 39,663,527 of record NC_081315.1, read on the forward strand.
CATACAATCTTTCAAGGCAGAATCAGGAAGAAATCTGAGCATACCAGAAACTAGCAGTGAAATTGAATCAGTAATCAAAAATCTCCCAGCAAACAGAAGTCCAGGACCAGATGGCTTCACAGAGGAATTCTATCAAATTTATAAGGAAGAGGTAATACCTACCCTTTTCAAACTATTTCAAAAAATCGAAGAGGAGGGAATACTCCAAAATTCATTCTAAGAGGCCACCATTACCCTGATACCAAACCAGACAAAGACACTACACAAAAATATTATAGGACAGTATGTCTGATGAAGATACATGTAAAAATTTTCAACAAGATATTAGCGAATCACATTCAATGATATATAAAAAGATCATACACCGTAATCAAGTGGGATTTATGCCAAGACTACAAGGATGTTTCAATATTTGCAAATCAATCAATGTGATGCATTGCATTAACAAGAGGAAGGATAAAAATTACATGATGATCTCAATTGACACAGACAAAGCATTTGACAAACTTCAACATCCATTCATGATAAAAAACTCTCATCAAAGTCAGTAAAGAGGAAACATATCTCAACAAAATAAAGGCCACATATGAAAAACCCACAGCTGAAATCATACTCAATGATGAAAAGCTGAAAGGTTTTCCTCTAAAATCAGGTACAAGACCAAGATGCCCACTCTCACTACTTCTATTTAACATAGTATTGTAAGTCCCAGTCAAAACAGTCAGACAAGAAAAACAAATAAAGAACATTCAAATTGGAAGCAAAGAAGTAAAACTGTCACTACTTGCCAATGACATGATACCATATATAGAAAACTGTAATGCTTCCACCAAAAAAACTATTAGAACTACTAAATGAATTCAGTAAAGTTACAGGATACAACATTAATATACAGAAATCTGTTCCTTTTCTATACACTATTAATGAACTATTATTAAAAAGATAGCAAGAAAACAATAGATCAAGATCAAGCAAGTCAATAGATACATAGATCAAGCAAGTAAACAATTTACTTCACATTAAAAGAATAAAATACCTAGGAATAAATTTAACCAAGGAGGTGAAAGACATATACTCAGAAAACTATTAAAACATTGATGAAGGAAGTTGAAGATGATACAAAGAAATGGAAAACTATCCCATGATCTTTGTTTGGAAGAATTAATATTGTTAAAATGACCATATGACTCAAAACAATCTAAAGATTTAATGGAATCCCTATTGAAATACTCATGATATTTTTCACAGGACTAGAACAAAATAATCCTGAAAATTATGTGGAAACACACACTCCTTGACTTCAGATATACTACAAAGCTACAGTAACCAAAACAGTATGGTACTGACACAAAAACAGACACAGATCAGTGGAACAGAATAGAGGGCCCAGAAATAAACCTTTGTGCCTACGGTCAATTATTCTATGACAAAAGAGGCAAGATATACAATGGAGAAAGTCTCTTCAATAAGTGGTGCTGGGAAAACTGGACAGCTACATGTAAAAGAATGAAATTAGTACAATTCTTCACACTGTATACAAAATAAACTCAAAATGGATTAAAAACCTAAATATAAGACCTGAAATCTTAAAACTTCTAGAAGAGAACATAGGTAGAACTTTCTTTGACATAAATTGTAGCAATAGTTTTTTGGATCTGTCTACTAAGGCAAAGAAGACAAAAGCCAAAATAAACAAATTAACTTAAAAGCTTTTGAGCAGCAAAGGAAATCATTGACAAAATGAAAATACTACCTACTGAATGGAAGAAAATGATATGACCAATAAGGGGTTAATATCCAAAATATATAAACAGCTCATAAAACTCAATACCCAAAAACAAACAACACAATTAAAAGTGGGCAGAAGATCAGAATAGACAATTTTCCAGTAAAGTCATACAGATGGCCAACAGGCACATGAAAAGATGCTCAACATCACTAATCATCAGAGAAATACAAATTAAAAGCACAGAACATTCTCTAATACCATATATGAAAGTATGCTTGAAATGGATTAAAGACCTAAATGTAAGGCCAGATACTCTAAAACTCCTAGAGGAAAATATAAACAGAACAGTCTTCGACATAAATCACAGCAATATTTTTTGGGTTCATGTCCTAGAGTGGTGGAAATAAAAAGAAAAATAAACAAATGAGACCTAATTAAACTTAAAAGCTTTTTCACAGCAAAGGAAACCATCAACAAAACAAAAAGACAACCCATGGACTGGGAGAAAATATTTGCAAATGATGCTACTGACAAGAGATTAATTTCCAAGATACATAAACAGCTCATGTGGCTCAATGTCATAAAACAAAAACAAAAAACCCAATCAAATAATGGGCAGAAGACTTAAATAGACATTTCTCCAAAGAAGACATACAGATGGCTAAAAAATACATGAAAAGATGCTCAGTATTGATAATTATTAGATAAATGCAAATCAAAACCACAATGAGGTATCACCTCACACCAGTCAGAAATGTCATCATCAAAATGTCTACAAATAATAAATGCTGGAGAGGGTGTGGATAAAAAGGAACCCTCTTGCACTGTTGGTGGGGATGTAAATTGATACAGCCATATGGAGAACAGTATGAAGATTCCTCAGAAAACTAAAAATAGAACTACCATATGACCCAGCAAACCCACTTCTAGGCATATACCCAGAGAAAACAATAATTTGAAAAGAAAATGCACCCCAATGTTCATAGCAGCACTATTTACAATAGCCGAGACATGGAAGCAACCTAAATGTCCATTGACAGATGAATGGATAAACAAGATGTGGGGTGTGTGTGTGTGTGTGTGTGTGTGTGTGTATGTGTGTGTAATGGAATACTAGCCATAAAAAAGAATGAAATAATGCCATTTGCAGCAACATGGATGAACCTAGAGATTACTATACTAAGTGAAGTAAATCAGAGAAAGACTAATATCATATTATATCACTTAAATGTAGAATCTTAAAAAAAATGATACAAATGAATTTATTTACAAAACAGAAAGACTCACAGACATAGAAAACAAACTTAAGTTTACCAAAGGAAAAATGGGGAGAAGGGATAAATTATGAGTTTGGGATTAGCAAATACAAACTACTATATATAAAATAGGTAAACAACAAAGACATACTGTATAACACAGGGAACTATACTCAATATCTTGTAATAACCTATAATGGAAGAGAATCTGAAAAAGAAAAAAATAAACACAATGGGGTATTGCCTCATACCTGTCAGATGACTGTCCTCCAAAATACCACAAATAACAAATGTTGGGAAGGATGTAGAAAAGTGTACCCTAGTACACTGTTAGTGGAAATATAAATTGGTTCAGCCACTATGGAAAACAATATGGAGGTGCCTCAAAAAACTGAAAACGGAACTACCATATGATTCAGCGATTCCACTCCTGTGTATATATCCAAAGGAAATGAAAACACTAATTTGAAAAGATACACACACCCCAATGTTCACAGCAGCATTATTTACAATAGTTAAGATGTGGAAGCAGCCTAAGTATTCATCAACGATAAATGAACAAAGAAGATATGGTATATGTATATATATATATATATATATATATACACAATATAAGGAATATTAGTCATAACAAAGAATGAAATTTTGCCATTTGTAACAACACAGCTGGAGCTGGAGGGTATTATGCTAATGAAATAAGTCAGACAGATAGACCAATACCATTTGCTATCACTTATATGTAGAATCTATAAAATAAAACAAACAAATAAGTATAACATAATAAAAAGAGACTTATAGATATAGGGAACAAACTAGTGGTTGTCAGTGGGGGGAGAGAGAAGACAGAGGGACATGAAAGGGATAGGGAATTAAGAGATACAAGCTACTATGTATAAAATAAATAAGTTACAAGGATATATTATACAGCAGAGGGAATATAGCTGATATTTTATAATAATTTTAAATGGAGTATAATCTATAAAAAGATTCAATCACAAAAAAGTAATGCAAATCATATTTTTAAATTATAAATTATGTAATTGGTATATCAAGTTGGTTAATTTCACATTATAAATATTGGGCTGGCCAAAAATTTGTTTGTGTTTTTCCATAAGATGTTATTTATTAACTATAATCTTCTTAAATGAATGAATTATTTTTATTATTTCAATTACATATATTTCCCAGTATTCTGAGTACCACATGATGATATCTGTAATGCCAATATTGAACAGGTTTTTGTTAATAAAATTGGGATTACAAAGAACTAAACATTAAAAAAAAAAAACCTGTTCTCACCTCAATTAATATTAAATTTCCATTTCCTCCTAAGATAATTTTCTTCTTCAAAAGTAAGTTATGTAATATATCATATATTTATTGAATTTTTCACCACAACTCACATTCTCTTTGATTTATGAAGGAAAAAGTATAATTAGATAAAAGTAGACTTTGGTCTATTTCTCCATTTTAAGATTATTTTGGTTGTGTAAGAGCAAACCATCATATTGTGCATTTGGGGGCATGGGGCATTAAAATAGTTACTCTGGTAAAGCAACTGTTTTCTATTAGAATTAACTCTTAATAATCAGTATTTATTTAGAAATATTTAATTTGAATGACATTTGAAACCATTGTAACTTTATTTTTAAGATAGTTTCATTGTTTGATTGTTCTATATTAAAGTATTCAATTCTCTAATAGGTTTAATCAACTATATATCATATGTATACAGACACACATACATATGCATCTTATAAGTAACTGTCATTTTTATAGAATATGTAAGCAAATTAAAAAGTTAAACCAGAAATAAAATTGTATTTTTCTACTACTAATTGGGAATTTTTAAGTGCTTTGTCATGTCATTTATGCCATAAAGACACAGATTTTTATAAATTTAAAGAAAACTTAGAGATGACATATATTGGTTGTCTTCATTATACTGGTTAATAAATGACTGAACAGTTACCACCTGGACATTGCTTTCAGTAGGAAGACAGAAACAGAGTAATAATGATTCAGTAGGATGAGTGATTCTTTTTCAGCCTGAAATACAAGTAGCAAGTTAATGCTTCACAGTCAAGGAGATTTTAGGTGTTCTGCCCTTGGTTGCAAAGGGAAGACTGTTACTGCAGCTCGGAAGAAGAGCCCAACATAGAAAAATGGAGAGAACTCGGGGTATGGAAGCAAAAGGATAAAATATTTGATGATATTGACACTCCCAAGGATTAATGTATTTGACAATATGGACACTCCTAACAGATGAATCAAGCTTGAAGCTGTGCAGAACTCCTTGGACAGAGTAGGCACAAGAGGCCCCACTAGAGGGAATTATGCAGAAGTGCGCTGAGAGTGAGATAACAGCAAGCAACTGCCCATAATGAATACAGCACAAATGGTCATAATTGAAAAATATTCAGCAAAATAATTGAAAATCTTGACTGACTCAGAATAAATATGGTTTTCCTTCATTTATTAAGAATTGTAATTTGACTATCAGAATACAGTGAACAATGATTTTATTTATTTTGCATATTTATTCTTATAATAATGTACATTAAATAAGTATATGTCCCATTATAGAGTATAATTGGTTATTCTCTGTGAATCTATTTGTTAGAAATAAGACAAGAGTTTTTCTTTTTAAAAAATCCTTAATAGTATTTAATATGTAGGAAATTGGATTAAATGTATTATGAGCTTTAAAGTCAAGTGAGCAAAAAGAAATGTGGCACCACTTATAAAATCCCATCACTATAAGACTCACTTCTGTTTCGGTATCTTACAGCTCCTATTTTAAAAGTATGATTAATTTTGGTAAAAGAAACACTGTGCAAATAAATGTATATATACATTGACAACAAAAAGTTTAATCATACTCAAACCTAATTATTTTTCATCTGCACCCCCACAAAGTAATTGTGTATATATCTATTTTTTTTCCTTCTCCCTATGGAGTCTCTCCAAATTGATTTAGTAATACCACATTACACAAAACTGTCTGTGAAAAGAAGAAAAATAGTTTAAGGAATCTGCCTGCTATGGTTGTGAATTAACTCTTTTCACATAACTATTGACAAAGCCACCAAATATAAACTGGCCAAATGAATTGTGTTATAATGATATGTAGCAAGTAATTTACTTTCCATCCTACTTGATGATCTTTTCATTCTTGCCCATAAAAACTGATGGCTTGATAATTAGCATCTCTGATACTTTCCTGGAAGGAAACAATATTGTATCAATAAAAAAAAAGACCTGGTGCACACCTAGCATTTAATGGTCTCAATTAAATGATCTTTCCCACCCTGCCATCCCCAAAATACATTTTTTCTTGTTGTAGGGAAGAAAATGAAACCTAGTGTTCAGCTCTGGTAGTCAACTTCCTACATAAATTCTCACTGCGGTGAGGTTCCCACTCAGGCAAAGTAAAGTTAAGATCATTTAACCATTTTTGCTCTCCTTTCCTAACAAAAAGATACACAAAAGCTGAGTTCAGATCTCCTGCAGTTTTAGGAAAAAGAAGCATTCTCCTTATGTATGATTAAAGGAGTTTTTGAAATAGAAAACTATCATGGAAATTTTAACAGTTACTATTGTGCTAATATGGCCATTATCAAATTCAAATTATTAAAACATAAAGAAGAATTACTAGATAAATTAGAAAACCATGGGAATGCAAGTTTGTAAAAAAAAAAAAATTCTAGGAAGAAATTATAGAAGAGGCTTGAATATATATGTTTGAATTTATTCTAGACAAATTTATTGTAGACAAGGTTAGGGAATATTAAGGTAGAAAAATAAATTATAAAGTAATGAAGCTTGACAATGATATTTCACAGGCACTGCATGTCTCCACAACAGAGGGTCACCAAAGTGGTCTGAAGTGCTTTGAAGAAGAACTGATAAGCACATCCTGTTGAGATAAGATGGGCTTTAGAACAATAGGAGGTAAAAAAGATAATCCAGAAGTTATCAAGAACAATGCAAATAAACATATACAATATTAGTTTTGAAAAATGAAATTTTGGGAAGCTATTGCATCAAACTATCCCTCATTATGTACTATTTATTGTACTAAACTTTAGCGATAAAATGTAAGCAAAAGAGAAACAAAGTTTACTATTTGTTGTCCAGTAAAAGGAGAAAGTATATAGATAATCACTGAAATAAATAATCATGCTTAGAAACTGATACTGTATATGAAGTAAAGGAAATTGATGCTCTGAGATTATTAAAACCAGGAATTTATTTAGATTAAAGAATCATGGAAAGTTTTTTTGAGAAATTGACGTTTAAGACAAAACCTCATTAAAGAGTATAAATAGCTTGGCAAAAGTATTTGGAGCACGGAGAAGAAGGAGTCAACTAATAGCTGTGCTTCAAGCAATGAGAGATGAAATTATAAAGGCCTAAAAGCCAAGGTGGCCTGAAAGCAAATGTGGAAAGAGTAAGTGATACTGAGAGTGACTGGAGATAAAACTAGAAAGGTATCATGAGGGCAAGGTCAAAGATTTTTTGTTTTCTCTTGAATGTAATGCAGAGCTATTGAAAAATTTAATCAGATAAGTGACATCACTTGATTTATATTTTATGATTATTTTGGCTGCTATTAGGAGATTGGATTGGTTAGGAGCAAGAGTAGGAGAGCACTTGTTATAGAAGATAAGGCAAAATAACTATAACAGGGTGGTGGGGTGGAGATGGAGATAAATTGCCATATTTGAGGTATTATTTTTGAGGCAAAATTGGCAGGATGTGGTGTTCAGTTATATGTGAGGGCTGTTCTACTTTCTTCCTTGAGCAACTAGTGGGTGGTGGTGTCATTTACTGAAATAGTGAATACTGGAAGAGGAGCAAGTTTATTTGCAGAGTTAAGAAAAAATTAATTTTGGTCATTTTAGGACTAAGATGATCAAGAGATATCCAAATGTAGGTGTATAGTAAATTGTTACTTATGGGTTCTGAAACTCAAAAGTGAAACCAGAGCTGGTGATACATTTTGGGTAGAGGTAAGCGTATAAATTGTTTCCAAAGGCAGGGAGATGACATGATTTAGACAAAGTAAGTGTATTTAGCACGACAGAAAAAACAAACTAACAACAACAAAAAAAACCCCACAGTGCAAAGACCTGAGGCTGTATGAAAAATAAATAGCTAGCAAAAGAGACATAGAAGAGGCACTTCCCTGAAGGCACAGTGGTTGGGGGTCCGCCTGCCGATGCAAGGAACGTGGGTTCGTGCCCCGGTCCGGGAAGATCCCACATGCCATGGAGCTGCTGGGCCCATGAGCCGTGGCCACTGGGCCTGCACGTCTGGAGCCTGTGCTCCGCAACGGGGGAGGCCACAGCAGTGACAGGCCCATGTACCACAAAAAAAAAAAAAAAAAAAAAAAAAAGAGACATAGAAGAAAACATAATGAAGAAAGAAAAACCCAAAGTTAAAGAACATATAATGAAATTAAATTAAAGACTATTTTTAACACAAATAAATCAGCCAATTTTTAACATCAAATAAATCAAATAATGCTAAGAAGTCAAGTAAGACAAAGAATGAGAAATGCCCATGGATTTGACAACAAGGAGGTCATTGGTGACTGTCACATGACCAGAGGAGTTGGAGACAATAAAACTTGCTATATTTTCCTATGAAGGGAAAGAGCTGTCTGCATAAATCAACATAATATCCCTGAATTATCTTATAGGAACAAATGAATTATGGACTTTTATGTATTAAAAGGAGGTCAAAGTATTTAATTTCTTTCTTAATAAATCAATTAAAATTAGAATCCACCTGGTTTACTTTTCCTAAACTTTTATGCCTAATATATTTTAAAATACAATCTACTTTTAATTTTGCAGTGCCATATAATTGTCCCTGGAAAACACAATTACCAATATTCCAGTAATCTTAGAGGAGAAGAAAACAAGGATAACATGAAACTGACAAATACTGATTTCAAAAGGTAAACAGAATAAAAGTCAGTAAATATTTGAACAAAAGGGATTTTGGACAGTTTGAAGTTTACCCCAAATTCAACAGATAAGAAAATTAAACCACTAAAGAAGAGCCTCTAAGTCCAGAATATTGCAAAATATATTATCTGTGCTAGTCTAGTAAAAAATATGCTTTGAATTCAGTAAATACTGATAATAAAGTTACCCAGAAATTAGACTTCAGCTCTTCAATAAACAAAGATGAAAAATAACTAAATGCCATCCAAAACAATTCTTAAAATGCTGATTTCAAAATTGATCTACCATAAGGAGCAATTATCTAATTACCTATTAGACTATAAAGTATAAAATACATACTTTTTCATATTTCAGAGAAATTTCACAGCCAGCTCAGGTGACCTAGAATTTACTAGTTTACTAAGCAGTACTCTTTTCTGATTTTCATTCATTGACCACAGGAGTGCTAGTGGTGAAACCTGATGATATTGTATGGACTGTAGCTTTTCAATAAACTGTGCTTCAGTTTTAAATAAGATCATGTTCTGTGCTTTACTTGTCTGTTCTCACTGCTGATATCCAGATTGGCTACTACAGTTTGATGAGTTCTTAGATGGACTCTCAATAACCAAATGAAAAAACTTATACAAAAGTACATGCTTAGCCTCATGAAACATGTTATTTCTATACATTAATTTTCACTTTAATAATTTAATGTAAAGAGAGTCCTCAATAAATTTCTAATTTTCTAGCACACACTTGGTAGTTTTAAGGAAAAGTGCTAACAAACAAGCCTATCAATATTAAGGATAAAAGTAACACAATTTTCACAAGAAGTTAATTTTTCATAGCTTTAGGAAGATTGCTATATTGAAATAAGAAGGAAGAAAGGAGGGAAGGAGGGAGGGAGAGAGGAAGGAAGGAAGGAAGCAAGCAAGGAAGGAAGGAAGGAAGGAAGAAAGGAAATGATTATGAGAAAAATATATATTTCTCAAAAAATTGTTTTCAGTGCCCCTTCCTTTTTGATCTCTTTAATGTAAACAAACAAAAAACAACCAAAACAAAAAAACTATGAGATACATATGAAGTAACCTTGATCATATTGTGAAACCTAGGTTAAAACACCTGTCCCTGCCTTGGTAGCTGGATAGCAACTTAGAGTAACTTAGAAAATCTTTCTTCGATTCAATTTCCTTGAAGGCAAACTGTAATTAAAAATCCTTATATTCCTCACATTGTTATGAGGAGAATAAGCACCTTATAAATGGTTATACTCATGTAAGGTACAGTTTACCATTAATTAAAATAAACTCTATTGATTTTAGAAAGATGGTAACAAGGCATTTTAAAGCAAACCAATTAAAACTGAATTTGAGGTAGCCCAAAGATAAAATATTGTCATGTGGATTCATTATTGGTCTAATAAATTTTCAACAATTTGGGAATTTTTTTACACAGATTGACCCAAAATTTCTGTTGCAGGCAATGTTGATATAAAACTAGATTTTTAAACTTTATTGTTGCAAATATAAGTTGATATGATTATTTTTAGCTGTATTTAATTTCAAACTATTTGATGTCTTCAAAGGTGGCACCCAAATACAGCACCACTTCCTGATATCCAGGATTTATGCTGTATATAAGCTTCTCTCCTTGAGTGTGGGTGGAACCTGTGATTTCCATCTAATAGAATATGATAAAAGTGATGAGATATCACTTCAATAATTAAGTTTCCTAGATTTCTCAATGTTCAGATAAAAACCGCTAGTCTCCTGGTAACAAGTTGACATACTATGAGAATTAGATCTATAGCCATTTGTCTAGTTAATTACTGTAATTCAAAAGAATAGTGGATACGGCCAGGAGTAGGTCTCTGGGTTAAGCCCCCAAGGTGCCAGGAAAACTGCAAAGGTTATCTTAAGTATTTTCATTTCAAGGAGGAATGAGGCCCAGGAACTTGGAGACTTCTCTAGGTTGTAAACCAGACACAAGGGTTATCTGTTTCCTGGAGAAATTTTATTTACAGAGCAAAGGGCTAGAGTAAGGAAGATACCCTTCCAAGAGGGAAAAAAAAAAGAAAGGAAGAGAAGGTGTTTTGACCCTTTATAAACATAGAACAATCAGTTTTCCTAACCCCTCACTATGGGGGTCAAGCTCTTCTTCCCTTGGAACAATAACATGCTTCCATCTTATAGTTCCAAGGATAAAGATAGAACACATGGATGATGATACTCTTACTTACTATGAAACACCTAACAAAAAAATCTGTTTCTAATTCAGAACACCTTATGTGGACATGTAGGATGAAATCAGTAAAGAGGAATATCAAAAATCCAACAGTTACAATCTTACATTGTACAACTGAAACTAATATGCTATATGTCAATTATATCCCAACTGCAAGAAAAATCTAGAGTAAAGATATTGAATAATTTCATTGGTGAAAGTTTTCTCACATATATTATTATACAATGTGAAGTGTGTCCTGTATTTTATATTTTTTTCTAATAAATTAAGGAAGTTATCTCTTGGGAGGGTATTTATTTCTCACTTTTAAAAAAGTTTCTATGAAATGTAAGGTTTTGATATGATCTTTTTTTTTTTTTTTTTTTTTTTTTTTTTTAGTGGTACGCGGGCCTCTCACTGTTGTGGCCTCTCCCATTGCAGAGCACAGGCTCCGGACGCGCAGGCTCAGCGGCCACGGCTCACGGGCCCAGCTGCTCTGCGGCATGTGGGATCTTCCCGGACCGGGGCACGAACCCGAATCCCCTGCATCGGCAGGCGGATTCTCAACCACTGCGCCACCAGGGAAGCCCCGATATGATCATTTTTAATGTAAACCAATTTGAAAAAGAATGTTTCAGAGTTGAGGTCATTAGAAAAAAGTCTGAAATATACGGGATAAAACATCTGATTTTTTAAAAATCACTACTTAAAAAAAAAAAAGCTTTATTAAGGTAAGAACACTTCCCCAAAGGTTGTTTATTATATGAATAACTTAAATGTAAAATACCTCCTATTAAGCTAAAATAATCCACAAATCCATGAAGTTGCTAAATAATTATTAGAAGACTGTGAATTGAAAAGAGGTAAAATCCTACCAGTAAATTTAGCATATCTGTCCAGTTTTTGATCCAGCAAAACCATCCAAAAAAAAAAAAAAATCCACATATTGCTTAAAGGCATACATTTATGCCCTAGGCATACACAATACATGCTCTTTCAAAGTTTGGAAGAAAAATAAAAACTGTCACTATGAGGACCACCACTAGCAAAGGAAAAAAATAAAAGAAAAATAAGCCTTTATAAAATATAAATTACACTGTTTTCAAGCTCCTTGTGTGAATTTCATTACATAAAATATGCAATGGCTAAAGAAAAAAAATATAACAATTTAAAATTCTTGCCAGAGAAGTGTGTGGATAAATATATATGTTATATATTTTGTATTATAGATTACAGATTATAGATTATATGTGAAGAGATCATTTTTATTGGGTAGAAGTACTATTGAGTGTAAAGAAAATCAAGCATGAAAAGCAGATAGAATACAAAGGATATTGAGAAATGCATTTTTAACTTATCTAAAATCCTATTACTTTTTATCCTCAGTTGGTATAAAAATAAATGTATTTTATATGAACATGAAGCTGCATAATAGAAATAGTAAATAATGTATAAACAGTCTGTGTCTTTTCAAGATGGTTGTTTGCCTTATGTAATTATATGCTGGAAACATTTAATAGATAGAAAATTAGATCTCTAGGACCTAATCCAAAATTGTGGTTAAGGAAAGGAAAAGAGTTTATGGCCCATATATTCATTTATAGGAGAAAACAATAATATACTTTTTGAGACATAAGAATAAAACATATGATGTTCTGGGTGTTTAAAAAACCACAGCTAATCTTTTCTTTATTTATCATTTCAAGGGAGAAAGCAACTGAATATAAACTCCACTAATCTTTAAACAATCAAAGGTGATTGAGACATATTCGTTACTCTTTTCCATCATACACAACTCTCACGATTGGAATGATTCATATACCCATATCATATTTCCATATAAGAAAAGTTTATGTGTGTGTGGCTGTTTTAACCAAGGAAGTGATATCAGCTAATTTCTCTTATTAAAGGTAACTAATATATATGAAGAAAGGATTGGGCAAGGACAAAAAAGTAGCAGGTTGTGTGTTAGGAGTTTACTGGTGAGGTTTAGAAGAAGGAAAAAATACGTTGGGATTGGTAGGGACAAAGCAAAAGGATAGGAGGAAGGAAATTCAAGATAAATGATACGGGTGATAATACCAGCTAGACTTACTGATGTGAGAGTGAAAGAAAAGAATAAATTAAGGCTGATTCCTTGGTTTGGGGTTTGAGCAGATAGATGACAGAGACATTTGCTGAAATTCGAATGACTGATAAAGAAATGGTACTTTGTTACTTGGTCAGTGTAGCAGATTATATCAATATTTTCCCCCCAAAATGGCAATGCAATATTTCTGATCCTACATCCACTTCTACCTCTAGCTAGGGAGACTATCTCCCTTCCTTTGAACCCAGCTGGATAATTCTGGCTACATTACCAAATAAGAATGCAAGGTAAGGGATGCTACCTGACTTCTGAAGCTAGGTCATAAAAGGCAATCTCACTCTCAGGAGGCTCATCCTTGGAAGCCAGACACCAGGTTGTAAGGAACTGAAGGCTACCTAAGAAGAAAGGTGCTCTAACCAACAGCCCCAGTCTTAGCTGAAAGCCAGCACCAACCACCTGACATAGTGGAGGGGCCTTGAGGTCATTCTAGATTCCAGCTGACACCAATTGCAGCAGTGACAAGCTAGTGGTTAGCAAGCCCTACCTAAAAGGCAGAAATGTGAGAAAAACAAATGTCATTGTGCTTTAACCTACCAAGTTGTGGAGTTATTTGTTATGCAGCCACTGTAACTGGAACAGTTGCTTGGTTAGTGCTTTTGTTATTTGTGTGTGTGTGTTGTGGGGTTGCTTTTGGGGGAAAGCAGTTTATCAATCTGATCAAGAGTTCAATTTTGAACATGTACCTGAGAGATATGCAAGTTGATATATCAAATATGCAGTTGGATGTGAGTTTGGAACTGAAAGGAAAACTTTAGCCCTGAGATAAAAATATAAAAGCACTTGCATAGAATTATAAATAAAATCACCTAGAGATATAGTGTAAATAAGTTAATTTTTTTTAAGTAGCTACAAAAGCTACATAGAATAATTGAACTAAGTCATCAAAATTAATGCTATGGTCTGCAAATTATGAGGCCTCAGGTGTTAGGGACTGGCACTCAGTGTATTCTGCAATGAGAATAATATAACAATAATAACAATAACAGATCATTAATTTACTACGTGCCAAGCATTATACTCTAGAACTAAGTTATCTGTACATATGGTCTAATTTCATCATCAGATTAAAACCATTAATTTTTTTTTTAATTTCCTCATTTAAGAGATGTGGAAATTAAGTCTAAGGGAGGATGGCAACCAACATATATAGTCATATAAGCAGTGACAAGCAAAATCTTAATTTTGGCTGAATTCTGTATGACTGCAGCTAAATTATGCTGATCTTTTCTTATAAAATTTTTCACATGTTCATATCTAAAATAGTTTCTATCGCTTATATATGTATATATTTTTCACTTCATAATTTTCACATATTTGATGCTAATAAAAACAAAAAGTATTTTTAGAATATTTTATATCTGATAGCTTGCTCAGAGACTGCTGAATTTTCGTTTTCTCTCACTGGTTTCATCACTTTGGAACTTGAATCTCTTTAATGACTGATTTTTTTTTTAAATTTTGAAACAATACATTTTAGGAAGTTTGGAAAAAATATATAGGCATTTTTCAGGCAATAACTAATAAAAACACTATTATTTTTTCCTTGACATTATGTTGTATTTCTCTTTAATTGCTTAAAGAACAAAATGTAGTCTTATACCTTGAAAACCTGAAAGTTTAAGTGATAAAAATTATAAAATATAGGGAGAAATAAAATGATCTGAAATAAGACAAGCAATTTATGGTCCAACACAAAAATTACAAATTTGATATTCAACCACTACGTCAACTACAATAGTCTCTGTTGTGTTAGTTTATATTAATGAGGACATTTTAAACAAACAAACAAACATCTACATTTTTCTCATCCTTTTAAAGAATCCAATCTCTCACCACTTTAGAAGCACCGCAGCTTTGCAGATTCTGAGATGTATCTATCACTGTTTCCATTGCTGACCACTGAAGCTGCCAAGGACTCAAGGAAAAATATAACTGCTTTTTAAATGCAGAATTCATTTTTATGTCTTTCTTTCTAAACCCCAGCTTCATATTTTGATTCATGGTGAGTTTTAAGAATTTATAGGCCCTATTCATGTTGTGTAAACGTAACGCTTATTGACATTTTGATGACAATCAATTTCTGCTCTTCTGCTTCAACACTTTTGCATTTCACCTCTCTTTATAAGGGAATATCAAGGTTAAGCTGTAAATTCAGCTCCAGTGGGAAAGTTTCAAACCTCGAGTTTGACTATAGAATTTAAGTCCAAGACACTCAGCAATGTTTATTGCTCTTCAACAGCTCTGTAGAGTTAAAAAGTTTACTTTTGTCTGGAAAATATTTAGATTTCCAGTTTTAATTTCACTGAGTTCTGCATTTCATTCTTCCAAATTTTGACTTAATGACAATAATGCAAATAGTGGTAAAAATATTTAATTATATTTTCTAAGCAAAGTATTTTTATAACTATCTTTTATTCTAATATATTCTTTTCCATTCTTTAATGGTTTATTTATGCTTATCACATATGCTGTCTTCCCTTATGTAAGATAGAAAAAGGTAAACTTAAAAAGGTCATAGATGTGATATTGTGGGAAAATGACATGATGTCTTTTATTATTTTAATAATGGGAAGATAGCATGACTTGAAAGATAAGAGAAAAATACACAGAAAAGTTTTTGCTAGGCTGTAGCAATACAACACCAAAATAAGTAGTAACACATTCAAGAAACCTATTGATCTCTCCACATGATGTCACATGATAATATTGATAGCTTTTTTTTCACTAAATAATCTGTTTTCTGTTCACAGGCATAAGAGCTTCTATGTTATAAAGAACTGGTGTAAATATCCTTAACTGATAATAATTATGTCTAAATATAACTAAAGTTCAGTCAGTCAAATCAATTTTATTTTTCTTTAAAATTTTATCAAACATTAAGTCTAAAGATCCATTTAACATTTTAAAATTTTTCCACAGCTTATTTTATATATACATCATGGTCATATTCTAAGATCCATTCAATAAAAGGATTACTCTCATATTTACATTAATCCTTTCAATAAGTTTTCATACTACATATTATCACCTTCCTTAATTTTTTTCTCAGTTATACACATGAAGAAATTAGGTTGGAGTCATGAAAAAATTTGTATATCCAAAATCACAATATAAGGAAGCTCTAAGAAAAGAATAATCCATGCAGCCAACAAATGGGTTAAATTGTCTAATTTGAAATGCATGCCATAGAGTTTGGCAAAACAGAGCAAGCTAGAATTTTCTTGGAAAAAGCTCTCATAACCTCCAGCTATTTTGCATTATCTATGATCACAGTCATTTCTGAAGAGAATGCGTGAATTTGGTTCTTAAAAATGTAGATTGATATGTTCAGATCTCAATAGGTACCGGGAGGAACTAAAGCAAAGGATCCAGTTAAGAACAATGGTGACTTGACCAGTTCTCCACACATTCAACCTATATTGTGCTTTATTTCTGGAAATAATATTACTGGTATCAACACAGAATGGTAGTGAGGATTTTGAATTTTGGAGTTGATCCTACTTGGTTTTCAAGTTCATGACAATTTTTAAATTTCAAGTGTTTATGAAAAATTACATATTCTGTGTCATCCACTGAGTCCTTTGTGTTGATTTGAATCTTTTTCCAGGATTCCTGATATCAGGTCAGTCAGCAAATCCTCTTCCTTCTTCATTAGGAATGTCTCTTGAATTCTTCCCATCATTTAATCAGCAATTTTTCTGTTATTATACTAGTGAAGGTTGTTGTCACCATAAGTCCAGATTACTCAAGTAGGTCCCCAAATAGTCTCTTTCTACATGGTAGATTTAGTCCTTGGTCTCAGTTCTTCACTCCCTCCCTAAATTACAATTATACTGCCACAGCCTTTGCCACATGCCTTTGCAGTACTACTAGAATGTGCAAAGTATATGTTTCCACCCTACTGATCTTGAGCTTGGACATTGACTTGCTTAGGCCAATGGAAAGTGAGGCAGAATGACAAAAACTAGTTCTGAGCTGAGGCTTTGAGAGTCAGCAGGTGTTTATCCTTGTGCTTGTGTCATTGCCAAGAGAAATGTCCCTGGTAGATCGTGATCCCAGAGTGAGACACCGTGGGGCCTGAGGACCTGAATCCAACCTGCAATCTATAGCAAGCCTAGACAGTTGGCAACCTGAAGGCAAAGTGATTCAACTGACCTGCAAAACTATGAAAGACAAGCTATAAATGTCCATTGTTGTAACCCACTGATATTTTGAGGATCTTTGTTGTATAACAAAAACTCAGCCTTTAGGCTCTCTTTCCTCTGTTTGATAGAATGCACCTCTGCCAGTTTTAACCTCTATAATACCACTGGAACTCTGCTTTTTATTGCTCAAATGTTTTATTGTTCCCAATCACCTAATGAAAAATCCCAACATTTTAACATGATCATTCACAACCTGGCTACTACTTACCTTTCCTGGCTTATCTTTAAATACACCTAAAAATGCACTTATTCATTCCAGCACACTGATGGATTCATTGCTCCAGAAGCATTTATCATCTATTTCTTGGTTTATCCTGTAGCTCATTACTCACCTCCTTTCTTAAATATCCTTCTTATCCTTTTCCTTGAGCAATAAATATTGAAAGTTTTAAAATATTTACAGATAATAGCTGCCTCTTGTGCAGAACATCAAAAGTATTTTGTAACCTTGTAAAAGGATTAGGCTGTTGATGTCCATATGAATGCCAGGTGAAGATGGTACCCAGTACACAACACTCCTGAAATCCTGTAAGCCACAAATGTTAAGTGACCTTTTAATGTAATTTAAATAGTTTCCACATATCTGGCACTTTTAGGCTGCTCCAGATAGACACTATTGTCTTAACTGTGTTTACCATGTTAACTAAATGTTTAAAAAGCAATTGCATGGCTATAGATCTCAAGTGGAGACATGAATAAGAGAGAAGAAGACTTTGTTTTTCCTTAGCCCTGGTGATGTCAGTATGATATTATATGCTTCTGTTTTGACTTATAATTTTAACTTATAATTCTAAATAGTTTTTGTTGTTGTTTCTTAGTGTTGGAACCCACTCTTGAGACTTTCAGGCCAGCCTGATACTTATTACATATCTTAATTGCTTCCTCCAAATTGTAACTATATACTCAACTGTCCCAGTCATGAATATTTTCTGCTATGAAGTTTTCCCCCTTATTGGAATGACCCCTCTCATGGACTATCTTTAATATAAATTTGCTGTTTAAATTGAAGTATCCAAATCCCCTAACTAGACATTAAACCTTGAAGAGTTAAACAAGACCTCTGTAACTCTAAAACCTAAATGATATTTTACACACTGTAAGCAGAATATAGAGGGGAAAGAACACAGGATTTGTACCTATAAAGACCTAAGTGCAAAATATGACTCTATCAATTGATAGTATAAGTTATTAAACTCTCCATACTCTAGATTAATCATGTTTAAAAGAGTGGGAAATGGGGAAGTGGATGTGTAGGTACTAGTACCTAACAAATTGGGAACAAGGTATTTACTTAACAGCTCTCAGTTCCCAATCCCACTTCACTGACCTCAAACTCTAAACCATGAAGGTTTTCACATGAGAGATTTGTTCTATTCTCGGAGCCCTCATATCTATCACATTGCTTCAATTTATGATTAAGAGTCTAGAATGTTTAGTATTTTCCAGAACTGCTTTTCACCAAGATTTCAGTACCCCATTGCTATCTCCAGCAAACCCCAATCAGAAATCAAAGAACTCACACCCAGTTAGACTGTCCCTAGAAATGCAGAAAAGATAACCTAAGCATCATAGCACAGAGCTATGCTATGTATCTCCTGGACTTAGAGGGTAAATTATCTGTAACATTGGGAGAAAAACTGAAAGGGAAATGAGCACACCATTTCTGTTTGATTTTAATTTAGATATTCTTTCCTAGCACAGATTAAAATTGACAAAAGTTATATTTTATCTAACTAGGTAACAGCTTGAAAGCCAAACTTAAGTATGGCTGCTTAAAGAATGCTCTGTCAAATATCAAAGCTCTGAAATTCATAGTGTGATGCCACAGTGGAGGTTTGATGACTCAGACCGCCTGCTAGGCATTCAATAAATATGTGACAACACTTGATTAAACCACAGATTCAGTTTAATGATTAAGTACTGCACACCTCTTATACCGTATCAGTAACAAACAGCTGTTTATTTGCTTTATCAAAAATTGCCAACTTCAGCACCAATATGATGACTGCAGAATATATATCATTGTCTGAAAATTCCATGTAAGGTTTTCAGTTTAAAAATGGAGTCTGGGCTTCCCTGGTGGCGCAGTGGTTGAGAATCCGCCTGCCGATGCAGGGGACACGGGTCCGTGCCCCGGTCCGGGAAGATCCCACATGCCGCAGAGCGGCTGGGCCCGTGAGCCATGGCCGCTGAGCCTGTGCGTCCGGAGCCTGCGCTCCGCAATGGGAGAGGCCACAACAGTGAGAGGCCCGCGTACCACAAAAAAAAAAAAAAAAAAAATGGAGTCTGACCAGCAGTAGTCTCTGATCCAGCTTTTTAAACTTCCTCCTAGGTGCCCATAAATGGAGAGGATAACATAGTTTTATACAATAATGTTAAAACCAAGTCATAAACTTACTGCCAAAATTAAAGAGAAACTTTAAGTAACAAAAGTCATGAAGCTACATGGACAAATTCAATTAATTTAACCATATTTGCTTATCTATCTTGCAAAACAAAGCAGACGACTGTTCTTGGCAGTAGGTAGAAAGTGGCTCCAATGAACAATCAATTTCTTGATCAAAAGGCAGCAGAACTATACTCATTAGTGTGGATACTCTTTGGTATTGCCTAGCATACTTCATTCCTGTTTCCTCTTATCAGAATCTTGTTAGAAATTACACTATAATTTGCATAGTATAATTTGCCTTCTTGTCATGGTAACAAGATGGCAAATCTACCAAGATTGCAAAGAACACTTAGCAAAACTGTAGATCACACACATGCTTCCTGGGTAAATAAGTCAGTTCTAAACAAAGAATAATTTCAAAATAAACAAAATTTGGGGACAATGAAAAAAACTGTCTTACAATACAGAATAAAAAGAACATCAGCCTGAAATTCAAATGAAAACAGTATCAGGAAAGATTCTGTAGTATAACCATAAGAAATGTTAGAAAATGTTCTTCATTGTCCTCAATAGGTTATAAGGAGATCTGCTATGAAAGAAGAGTAGGAAGCAGGAAGTGTAATACACAAAGGAGAGCCAACACCTGAGATGCTCTGGACTAAAATGCTAGCTCTTTGTCCTGAGGAAGGCCGAAAATTCAATCTTAAAATACCCATTGAAACAGTAAGAAAATTATTTGCAGGAAATAATCTGCAGAGATCTAGAGTAGATAACACTGAGGAAATGGACAAGGAGAAATTATAAAAGAAAATATAAGAACAATGAAAGACAGAGAATAGAAATCTGAAATGAAAAAATAGGTGCTTCTGGGGAATGTATCAGAAATATTGGATTGAAGAATAATTCAAGGTATAATTAGAAAGAGTTCTACTAACACTTAGGATGTGTAAATATGCAGCAGAATGTCACTCCAACCCTAACAATGAGAAGAATCTGGATTTCTTTTTAACTCAACAGGGAGCTGAGGTTACCATGTAATAAGGTAAACCTAATTCTAATGAGAGATGAATACTTCCTTGGGCCTTAGTGATGGTGTAGATTACACGGGAGCCTCATATACAAGGTAAGTTTACCCCCATCCAGCAGCTCTTTTCTATAGGCCTTCACCAGGTGTTCATGAGAAAGACTGGGGACAGGGCAAGAGAAATGAATGAGTTCCCCTTGTGGCACAGGCTTGGAAGGAGTATTGAGAGTGGAGTATTCATACTTAGAGAAGCACATCAATGATTCAGGCTGTGTATAAATGCAAAATGATGATCAGCTGCTGGTGGGGGACAGGGCAAAAACCCGCCAGACCTTTTTCTGATACAAAACAAAAGCAAGCTGCTTCTGAGGGAGAGGCAAAAAATCCACTCTTGTCTGGGATCTAACCTTGCTTTGACAGGAAAAGTTGAACACCAACTTGGACTTCACCAGGTCCAAGGCAAAGATAGGCTGCTACTGATTTTGGTGGAAGCTAAAGCTATCTTTAGGGAGCTATATTTATGTGGGGGTAGAACAAAATCTTCTATTCCCTGGTTTCAGCAAAGGTTGGATGCTTCTGAGGGAGGGACAGAAAACTTGCCACTTCCTCCCAATTCCACTCTGCAGTAACAAAGCCATCTGCCACTGGGGCAAAGGCAGGAAATCTGCTCAGGCCTAGAACATGCACTGACACAAAACTAAAAACTGTTACTACTGTAGTAAGAGCAGGACATTCACTCACAGCCAGACTCATTACCAACACAGGGAAGAGTTTGATTGCCCTGTGGGTAGAGGAGCAGGAACACACCGGCCCTATAGACTCTGCACCATATATGAGATAGAATTTGTCTGTGGTGAGTGAAGGGCCAGGAACTCAGAGAATGCCTCATTCCTGAGTCTCAGAAAAACAAAGCCTGCTTAAGACTGATAAAGAAGCATATCTGCCCCCGACCAATCCCCGGCAAAACAAGTCTTGCATTAAACAACAAGCAATAGCAGTCTGCCACAGCTAAAGTGCCAAGGCAAGTCACCCCTTTGTGATACAGGTGTACAGGATCCGGTGAAAGGAGAGGATGGAGAACTGAGTAGAGCTGTTCAGTAGTCTCTTATTTATTCTTATGGGTTGAATTTTGTCCCCTCAAAAATTCATAAATTGATACCTGCATAACAAAACAATGGTGGATAAAATATCCTCAAGTGGACAACCAGTGCCCCTAGATTTGAAGGATAAAGACCTTCCATCAATTGCTCATGTGCAGAGACAGAAAGTATAACAATGATAAGAGGAACTTCACATTAAATAAATATGGTTGCAGGATTCTGTACAAAAACTAACCTGTGGAACTTGGACTTCTTGGCAACCTTCTATCAAACAATCAAAACTTTAAGTACTGTACCTCTCAACTGGAGATGGCTACTGTGAGTACATCTCCCAGTGATAACGAAGATCCAAACAGAAATGTGTGCATGTGTGTACAGTAGATGTCCATATGTGTAGTCACAACATTAGATCAGAACTTTATGGCTAACAAATATTTGAATTGTCAAATAATGACACACAGAGAACTGACCAGTACACCCCTTCTAAACTGGACACTATCTTTGTTTTTTGTTGTTGTTGTTTTAAATAAATTTATTTTATTTTTTAAACAAAAATTTTAAAAACTTATAAGTTGAAAACATAATCCTCAATATCTCAAAAGTTGAACTTATTTGAAATAGGGTCACTACAGATGTATTTAGTTAATATGAATTCACACTGCAGTAGGGTGTGCCCCTAGTCCAGTATGTCTGGTGGTCTTATCAAAAGGGGAAGTTTGGAGACAGACACCTACACAGAGAAAATGCCATGTGAAGACTGGAGTTATGCTGCCACAAAACAAAGAAATACCAGAAGCTAGGAAAGAGCTCTGGAATGACCCTGCTGACACCTTGATCTCAGACTTCCAGCCTTCAGAATTATGAGAGGATAAAATTCTGTTTTTGAGCCAGTCAGTTTGTGGTATTTTGTTACAGAAGCCCTAGCAAACTATTATACCCACAAGGTAAACAAAATAGCAATACCCCACTTCTGAAGGCATTTCAATCCCACAGTGTTTTAAAGGTAGATATACCAACAACAAAAACCTAACCCAATGCAACTACTGACTGGATTAAGGCAACCAACCATGGTAATAGCCTGACAAGAACAAGGGTACCCATTTCCAGCCATAAATATTTTTATCTCAGATTCTACTGTTCTTTTATACATATTATCCAGTATTCAATCAAATATTATGAGACATACAGAAAAACAATAAAAAGAATCAATTGTCAAGAAAGAAAATAGTCTACAGAACCAGATAAAAAATAGCCCAGGTGTTGGAACTATCAAAGAGGAGCTTTAAAAATAACTTATTAATATTTAAATAATCTAATGGATAAAGTGAGTAAATCCATGAACAGGTGGGGAATTTCAGCAGAGAAACAGAAACTATTAGGAAAAAAAAAAAAGTCAAGTAGGAATATTAGGAAAAAGATATCAAAGATGAAGAAATCTATCAATAAGATTATTATAAAGCTGGGCATAACAGTGGAAAGAATCACTGAACTTGAATCACTTAACTTGAGATATGTAAATAGAAATGATCCAAACTGAAATGCCAAAAACAAACAAACAACAGTAACAAGCAATTTTTAAAAAGAACAGAGCATCAAAAGCCTGGGAAGGGCTTCCTTGGTGGCGCAGTGGTTGAGAGTCCACCTGCCGATGCAGGGGACACGGGTTCGTGCTCCGGTCCGGGAAGATCTCACATGCCGCGGAGTGGCTGGGCCCGTGAGCCATGGCCGCTAAGCCTGCACGTGTGGAGCCTGTTCTCTGCAATGGGAGAGGCCACAACAGTGAGAGCCCCGCATACTGCCAAAAAAAAAAAAAAAAAAAATACCTGGGAAAGTATGAAAGGCCCTAAAATATATGTATGATTGGAATCCAGGAAAGAGAAGAAAA
Organism: Kogia breviceps; assembly: GCF_026419965.1. Taxonomy (NCBI): domain Eukaryota; kingdom Metazoa; phylum Chordata; class Mammalia; order Artiodactyla; family Physeteridae; genus Kogia; species Kogia breviceps. Next base: position 39,687,447 of record NC_081315.1, read on the forward strand.
ACAAAGTGAAGCAGAAGAAATATATGAAGATATAATGGCTGAGAATTTCCTAAATTAAGAAATGAAAACAAACTACAGACTCAAGAAACTCACAGGACCCCAAGCAGAATAAATACATGAATACAAAGAAAAATGCACCAGGATACTTCAAACTACTGAAAGTTAAAATAAAAAGAATACTTTAATGACAAGAAGAAGTGGGGGGGAGGAAGACAGAGAAAGAGAGATAAGATGGAGGAAGGAGAAAAAAGATGTCCCAGTAATAGGAGTATACAAGTTCTTTTCAATTGTACAGGAAACATTCACCATTATAGACAATAATCTGGACCACACAATAAATCTCAGTAACCATCAAAGGGTTAAAACTGCACTACGTTCTGTGAATTAGAACACAGAATCATAGAGATAACTGAAATATTCCCTACTGGTTGGAAATTTTTCAACATACTTCCAAATAATCCATGAGGTAAAGAACAAATCACAATAGAATTTAGAAAATATTTTTGAAATACATTTCACTCAGTGAAAACACTACATACAAAATATGTGAGATGCAGCTAAACCACTGCCTCAAGGGAAATATATCCATTAAATGTCTGTTAGAAAATCAAATCTCAAATCAATTATCTAAGCTTCCACTTTACAAAACTAGAAAAAAACAGCAAACAAAACCAGAAATAGGCAAAAGGGAAGATAGAAAGATAAGAGAAGGAATAATGAAAGAGAAAAAATACAGTCAAGAAAATCAATGAAACCAAAGTTAGTTTTTCTTTAATGAGTCAATAAGATTGATAAATCCCTAGCCAAATTTATCTCCCCAAAATAACCAATACTGAGAAAGAAAGAGAGTTGGACATCACTACTTATCCTACTGACATTGCAGGAAAAATGAGGAAATACTGTGAATAAATTTATGCCAATACATTCAACACCTTAGATGATAAGGTCAAATTCCTTAACTGACACAAAGTACACTAAATAAGAAACAGAAAATTTGAATATAACTGTATCTATTCAAGAAATTGAATCTGTAGTTTAAAAAAGAAACTTCTCATAAAGATAGAATATGGGGAAAATAATTCTAAACCTTTCCAAACTTTCTGAGTATACACATTAAAAACATTCTTCATGATTCATGTTAAACCATGGAAAAGATATACATTAACAAAACAAGTAAATATTTTTACATTGCAAGTTAATAAGAAAAGGAGTGAACATAAAAATAGTTATCTAAGAGGAATAAAATCCAGGCTAGCCCTAGGCTTGTCATCTGCAATACTAAATATTAGGATTATATGAAACAACTTACACAGAATTTTAAAAAGAAAATAGCTTGTGGCTTAAGAATTTCAAGTACAGCTGTGGCTCAGATTCCTCATTACACCCCAATACCCATTGTTTCCTTCCACTACAGTGTATTAGATGGCAAAAACAGCCCAAAGTATTCACCCCTCCCTACAGCCTTGTCCTTCACCTTGTAACTTTGTAGAGACCTCCCACTCTTACTCTGGTGTCACCATGTGACTTGGGATTTTCCAGCATTGTCCAAAGAACTCAGAACTATGTCTACACAGAGTCATGTCCAGAAGAATTGTGGATATAGATTTTGGGCTCATGGGATGAATTCAAATAAATAACATACTACAATATTTTTGAAATAGCTATAAGGCAAAAGCATCATCAACTTGGACTGAAAGGAACTGAGACTATTACAAATATAAAAACACTCTTGCACTCCCAACTTTCTTAGAGCAGGAAGTAGACTAGAAATCTACTCATATGCCCAAAGGAGTAATTTCTTCTAAAGTAGCCAAGGAGGGTGATAAATAAAGGAGGATATATCAGCCAGTGTAGCCACGAGCAATAGAGCACAACAGACTGGGAGGTCAATTTCAAGGAGCAGAACTAGAGGCTAATTGATAATGGTATGGTTAAAACAAAAAAGACAGTCACACATTCATTACATGGTTTGATTATGCATTTTGGCAATAAGTAAAAAGACCTTTAAAAATGTTTATACCCTTTTATCCAATAATTTCATTTTTTAATATGTAGCCAAAGGTAATAATCAGGTGAAATGAATTACATGCAAGATTTTGAAACAAGATGAGTCCTATAATATGAAAATATTTAAACTACAAATCATCCATATAATGAAATATTATTCATTTAAAACATCTTTTAAGTGGTAAAATGCTCAAAATCCAATATTAAATGATAAAAACAAAATAGTATATGAGATATGAGCTTAACTTTCTACAAAGAACATCATAGTAAAGAAGTTCAAAGGACCAAAGAAAAGTATTTTCTATGCAGCAGCATTGAGTTGGTGATCTTTACCATGTCTATTTGTATAAGTATCTATCAGAATGATCACAACACTTGTGATGTGCTACATTTGTTTGCTTAAAATCCTATGCTTTGATATGCCAGGGGCAATGAATTTTTAAAAATTGTATTTTAACCACTTTATGTTATGAATATCTAGAAAAAAATAATTTCATATGTATCAAATATATAATCTGCTAAGAAACAATTTTAGTTCAGCTAGGATTTAACCCATTATTCTTAATCTACTTGGTAAAAGGTTTTTAATTGTTTTTAAGAGTTATTATTAAAAGGATGGAGAAATCCACTGGAAAAAGTGGAGCTGTGATTTACTCCAGTGTCAGATAATGGGAAGAAAATGAACAAAGTCTCCTGTATATGGGAAAGGAGCTCTATATACTAACTTCTCTGTAATCATATTTCATAATCACTAAAAATTCAAAATTTTTACATTAAAAATTGAAATAGAGAAGAGGATTTTTTATTTTATTTTATTTTTTTATTTTTTTATTTTTTTTTTTTTGCGGTATGCGGGCCTCTCACTGTTGTGGCCTCTCCCGTTGCGGAGCACAGGCTCCGGATGCACAGGCCTAGCGGCCATGGCTCACGGGCTTAGTTGCTCCGCGGCATGTGGGATCTTCCCGGACCAGGGCACGAACCCGTGTCTCCTGCATCGGCAGGCGGATTCTCAACCACTGCGCCACCAGGGAAGCCCGAGGATTTTTTAAAAACTAATTCAAAGAGGACTGATTTTGCTTTAAGATTAAGATGAAAAGAGTAACAACAACAAAATGGTGATATGTTGAAAGAAAAAGAATTGAGTAAAAATTGAAAGACACTCAAAGTTCTAACAATGGTAAACACAAGATAGATAAAGTTTTTAAAAAGCTGGGAAAAAATAAAGATGAGAAGCACAAGGTAATTTTGTAAAAGAAGAAGAGTTGAAGATTTGAGATACATAGATTAACACATGAATTAAAAGCTAAAAGTAAAAGGATATTTTCTAAGTAAAAAAAGAATTGCACTCCCTCTTTCGAGAACACTGGAATCACAAATAACTGCTGAAAAATCATTGACAGGAAGATAGTAGAGCTCACCAAAAAAGATACCCCATGTGCAAAGACAAAGGAGAGGCAGCAATGAGATGGTAGGAGGGGTGCTATCACAATAAAATCAAATCCCATAACTGCTTGGGGGGTGACTCACAAACTGGAAAACACATACCACAGAAGCCCACCCACTGCTTTGAAGGCTTCCCAACCTGGGGTCCAGCAACGAGAGGGGGAATTTCTAGAGAATCAGACTTTGAAGGCTAGAAGGATTTGATTGCAGGATGTCAGCAGGACTGGGAGAAACAGAGACTCCACTCTTGGAGGACATAAACAAAGTAGTGTGTACATTGGAACCCAGTGGAAGGAGCAGTGACTCCATAGGACACTGAACCAGACCTACCTGCCACTATTGCAGGGTCTCCTGCAGAGGTGGTGGGCAGCTGTGGCTCACCAAGGGACAAGGACGCTGGCAGCAGAAGTTCTGGGAACTACTGCTTGGTGTGAGCCCTCCCAGAGTCTGCCATTAACCCCACAAAAGAGCCCTGGTAGGCTCCAGTGTTGAGTCACCTCAGGCTAAAAAACCAACAGGGAGGGAACACAACCCCACCCATCAGCAGACAAGCAGATTAAAGTTTTACTGAGGTCTTCCCATGAGAGCAACAGCCAGCTCTACCCACCACTAGTCCCTCCCATCAGGAAACTTCCACAAGCCTCTTAGATAGCCTCATCCACCAGAGGGCAGATAGCAGAAGCAAGAAGAATACAATGCTGCAGCCTGTGGAACAAAAACCACATTCACTGAGACATAGACAAGATGAAAAGGCAGAGGGCTACGTACCAGATAAAGGCAAAAGATAAAACCCCAGAAAAACAACTAAATGAAATAAAAATAGGCAACCTTCCAGAAAAAGAATTAAGAATAATGATAGTGAAGATGATCCAGGACCTCAGAAAAAGAATGGAGGCAAAGATTGAGAAGATGCAAGAAATGTTTAACTAAGACCTAGAAGAATTAAAGAACAAACAAACAGAGATGAAGAATACAATAACTGAAATGAAAACTACACAAGAAGGAATCAATAGCAGAATAACTGAGGCAGAAGAACAGATAAGTGGCCTGAAAGCAAAATGGTGAAATTCACTGCTGCGGAACACGGTAAAGAAAAAACATGAAAAGAAATGAAGACAGCATAAACGCAACAACATTCACATTATAGGGGTCCAGAAGGAGAAGAGAGAAAGGACACAAGAAAATATTTGAAGAGATTAGAGTCGAAAATTTCACTAACATGGGAAAGGAAATAACCACCAAAGTCCAGGAAGCATGGAGAGTCCCAAACAGGATAAACCCAAGGAGAAACACACTGAGACACACAGTAATCAAACTGGCAAAAATTAAGACAAAGAAAAATTTTTGAAAGCAGCAAGGGAAAAATGACAAATAACATACAAGGGAACTCCCATAAGGTTAACAGCTGATTTCTCAGCAGAAACTCTACAACCAGAAGGGAGTGGCACGATATACTTAAAGTGATGAAAGGGAAGAACCTACAGCCAAGATTACTCTACCCAGCAAGGATCTTATTCAGATTTTATGGGGAAATCAAAAGCTCTACAGACAGGGAAAAGCTAAGACAATTCAGCACCACCAAATCAGCTCTACAACAAATGCTAAAGAAACTTCTCTAAGTGGGAAACACAAGAGAAGAAAAGGATCTACAAAAACAAACCCAAAACAATTACGAAAATTGTCATTGGAACATACATATGGATAATTACCTTAAACATGAATGGATTAAATGCTACAACCAAAAGACACAGGATTGCTGAATGTATACAAACACAAGACCCATATATATGCTGTCTACAAGAGACCCACTTCAGACCTAGGGACACGTACAGACTGAAAGTGAGAGGATGGAAAAAGATATTCCATGCAAATTGGAAATCAAAAGAAAGCTAGAGTAGTAAACTCGTATCAGATAAAATAGACTTTAAAATAAAGAATGCTACAAGAGACAAGGAAGGACATTATGTGATGATCCAGGGATCAATCCAAGAGGAAGATATAACAATTATAAATATATATGCACTCAACATAGGAGCACCTCAATACATAAGGCAACTGCTAACAGCTCTACAAGAGGAAATCAACAGTAACACAATAATAGTGGCTGACTTTAACACCTCACTTACACGAATGGACAGATCATCCAAACAGAAAATTAATAAGGAAACGTGAGCTTTAAATGGCACAACAGACCAGATAGATTTAATTGATATTTATAGAACATTCCATCCAAAAATAGCAGATTACACTTTCTTCTCAAGTGTGTGTACATGGAACATTCTCCAGGATAGACCACATCCTGGGTCACAAATCAAGTCTCAGTAAATTTAAGAAAACTGAAATCATATCAAGCATCTTTTCTGAACAATGTTATGAGATTAGAAGTCAATTACAGGGAGAAAAACGTAAAAAACACCAACACATGGAGGCTAAACAATACATTATTAAATAACCAAGAGAACACTGAAGAAATCAGAGAGGAAATCAAAAAATACCTAGAGAGAAATGACAATGAAAACATGGTGATCCAAAACCTATGAGATGCAGCAAAAGCAGTTCTAAGAGGGAAGTTAATAGCTATAGAAGCATACCTCAAGAAACAAGAAAAATCTCAAATAAACATCTAACCTTACACCTAAAGGAACTAGAGAAAGAAGAACAAACAAAACCCAAAGCTAACAGAAGGAAAGACATCATAAAGACCAGAGCAGAAATAAATGAAATAGAAACAAAGAAAACAATAGCAAAGATCAATAAAACTAAAAGCTGGTTCTTGGAGAAGATAAACAAAATTGATAAACCATTAGCCAGACTCATCAAGAAAAAGAGGGAGAGGACTCAAATCAATAAAATTAGAAATAGAAATGAAAAAGGAGAAGTTACAACAGACACCACAGAATACAAAGTATCCTAAGAGACTACTACAAGCAACTCTATGCCAACAAAATGGACAACCTGGAAGAAATGGACAAATTCTTAGAAAGGTATAACCTTCCAAGACTGAACCAGGAAGAAACAGAAATATGAACAGACCAATAACAAGTAATGAAATTGTAACTGTGATTAAAAATCTTCCAACAAACAAAAGTCCAGGACCAGATGGCTTCACAGGTGAATTCTATCATTTAGAGAAGAGCTAACACCTATCCTTCTCAAACTCTTCCAAAAAATTGCAGAGGAAGGAACACTCCCAAACTCATTCTATGAGGCCACCATCACCCTGACACCAAAACCAAACAATGATACCACAAAAAACAAAATTACAGACCAATATCACTGATGAATATAGTTGCAAAAATCCTCAACAAAATACTAGCAAACAGAACCCAATAACACATCAAAAGGATCACACCCCATGATCAAGTGGGATTTATCCCAGGGATCCAAGGATTTTTCAATATATGCAAATCAATCAATGGGATACACCATATTAAAAAATTGAAGAATGAAAGCCATATGATCAACTCAATAGATGCAGAAAAACTTTTGACAAAATTCCATACCCATTTATGATAAAAACTCTCCAGAAAGTAGGCATAGAGGGAATCTACCTCAACATAATAAAGGCCATATACAACAAACCCAGAGCAAACATCATTCTCAATGGTGAAGACCTGAAAGCATTTCCTCTAAGATCAGGAAAAAGACAAGGATGTCCACTCTCACTACTATTATTCAACATAGTTTTGGAAGTCCTAGCCACGGCAATCAGAGAAGAAAAAGAAATAAAAGGAATACATATTGGAAAAGAAGAAGTAAAACTGTCACTGTTTGTAGATGACATGATACTATACATAGAGAATCTTAAAGATGCCACCAGAAAACTACTAGAGCTAATCAGTGAATTTGATAAAGTTGCAGGACACAAAATTAATGCACAGAAATCTCTTGCATTCCTATACACTAATGATGAAAAATATGAAAGAGAAATTAAGGAAACACTCCCATTTACCAATGCAAAAAAAAGAATAAAATGCATAGGAATAAACCTACCTAGGTAGACAAAAGACCTGTTTGCAGAAAACTGTAAGACACTGATGAAAGAAACTAAAGATGATACCAATAGATGGAGAGATATACCATGTTCTTGGATTGGAAGAATCAACATTGTGAAAATGACTATACTACCCAAAGCAATCTACAGATTCAATGCAATCCCTGTCAAATTGCCAATGGCATTTTTTACAGAACTAGAACAAAAAAATCTTAAAATTTGTATGGAGACAGAAAAGAGCCTGAATAGACAAAGCAGTCTTGAGGGGAAAAAAAAGGAGCTGGGGGAATCAGACTCTGTGACTTCAGACTATACTACAAAGCTGCAGTAATCAAGACAACATAATACTGGCTCAAAAACAGAAATATAAATCAATGGAACAGGATAGAAAGCCCAGAAATAAACCCACGCAACTATGGTCAACTAATCTATGACAAAGAAGGCAAGGATATACAATGGAGAAAAGACAACCTCTTCCATAAGTGATGCTGGGAAAACTGGACAGCTACATGTAAAAGAATGAAATTAGAACACTCCCTAACACCATACACAAAAGTAAACTCAAAATGGATTAGAGACCTAAATATAGGGTCAGACACTATAAAACTCTTAGAGGAAAACATAGGAAGAACACTCTTTGACATAAATCACAGAAATCTTTCTTGATCCACCTCCTAGAGTAACGGAAATAAAAACGAAAATAAACAAATGGGACCTAATGAAACTTCAAAGCTTTTGCACAGCAAAGGAAACCATAAACAAGACAAAAGGACAATCCTCAGAATGGGAGAAAATATTTGCAAATGAATCAACAGACAAAGGATTAATCTCCAAAATATATAAACAGCTCATGCAGCTCAATATTAAAAAAACAAACAACCCAATCCAAAAATGGGCAGAAGACCTACATAGACATTTCTCCAAGGAAGACATATAGATGGCCAAGAAGCACATGAAAAACTGCTCAACATCACTAATTATTAGAGAAATGTAAATCAAATCTACAATGAGGTATCACCTCACACCAGTTAGAATGGCCGTCATCAGAAAATCTACAAACAAATGCTGGAGAGGGTGTGGAGACAAGGGAACCCCTTGCACTGTTGGTGGGAATGTAAATTGATACAGCCACTATGGAGAACAGTATGGAGGTTTAAAAAACTAAAAATCAAACTACCATATGATCCAACAATCCCACTACTGGGCATATACCCACAGAAAACCATAATTCAAAAGCACACATGCACCCCAATATTCATTGCAGCACTATTTACAATAGCCAGGTCACGGAAACAACCTAAATGCCCATCGACAGACGAATGGATAACAAAGATGTGGTACATATATGCAATGGGATATTACTCAGCCATAAAGCGGAACGAAATTGGGTCATTTGTAGAGATGTGGATGCATCTAGAAACTGTCATACAGAGTAAAGTAAGTCAGAAACAGAAAAACAAATATCGTATATTAACGCATATATGTGGAACCTAGAAAATGGTACAGATGAACCGGTCTGCAGAGCAGAAACTAAGGGACAGAAGTAGAGAAAAAAACGTATGGACTCCAAGGGAGGGAGCAGCAAGGTGTGGGGGTTGTGGCGTGATGTATTGGGAGATTGAGATTGACATGTATACACTGATGTGTATATAATGGATGACTAATAAGAAAAATAAATAAAGTAATTAAAACAAAGAGTTGCAGAAATTATTTTCAAAGAAAAATAAATGTAGCATCTTAACTTCGTTGGATGTTGGGCAAGAGATAGTACTGTAACATGAGAAAATATCAAATTGTTGGTTAAATCCTGCTCTTTGCTTGGTCAACAGTCTCTCCTTCTAGCTAAGCAGCAACTTTTTGAGTAAGGTCTCCAGGAACATTAAACCATTGAGACTTTCCTCACTTCTCTTTTGCTACCCTGAACTCTCTCATAGGCATTGAAACATGATTTAGTTTCTCCTATCATCATCCCCAGACCACACGCCAAATTTCAATTAACTGTGCATCTCTTTACTTCTCTTCACCATCAGCCTGCATAACAGAGTTGTCAATAGTTGGAATTTTCACTTCCTTGATCCACCAAAATCTAAGTACAGAATTTATCCACAGAATTTATATTTGTTAAGTTTGCCAAGAAATAAAACATTAGTAAATCCAATGGACAGGGTTGGTTTTCCTTCTTTAAACTCTTAACAACTTTCAACCTAATTAAAAATATCATTTTTAAAATATTCTCATCTCTTGGTTCAACCTCCAGGCTTCTTTCTATCTCTCCCTCGGATAATATTGTATCACCTTTGTTCTGCTTTCTCTTACTCCAGTAAATGTTGGAATTGCTCAACTCCTTTCTTTTCTGAATCTATATTCTTTCCCTGAGCGATACCCTCCACTCCATTGGTTTGAATTATGATGTGTATGTCTATGAATCACAAATACGTCATCCCCAGCCCACTCCTCATATCTGTGCTCCTAAACTGTGAGAACAATTATCTTCAGTTGAATGTACCTATAATACCAAAACATAGTATTTCTATAATTAAACTCAAGATCTCCCCTCTCCCACTTTGCCACTCATCCAGTTTATCCTCTCAGTTTATGGCCTACATGCATGCCAGGATTTAATAGAAATTATGTTGCCCAAGCTTGTTTGCTGACTTATCTTTCCAATCACTCATGAATTCTTTTCAATTTTTCATTGGTAAATGTTCTTGAATCTATCCACTTATTTGCATCTCTATTCCACTACCTTCATCCCAACCATCTCTCCTAGCCTCTGAATTTATCTCTTAATGACTTACATCTAGTTCGTTCCTCACAGGAAGATCAAAATTACCTTTACGCTTAAAAAAAAAAAAAAATGAATTTCTAGGAAATCTTCCAGGTGCTCTAGGGTGGAATATAATTACTTCACTTGGGCAACATTTGAAACCTTTAACACGGTTTAAGATGCCCTTCATAGTTACTTATTAGTTAAGGCTGTATTTTACTACTCGTTCCTCATACTCTTGTTCTTGAGACAGCACAAGCATTTCTTAAACTCACTGTGGTAGGCACGATAATTCACCCACTTGTCCGCATCTTAACCCCAGAAACCTGTGAATATGTTATCTTACATGGTAAAAATTACTTCACAAATGTTACTAAGTTAAGGATCTTGAGATGAAGAGGTAAGCCCACATTATCCCAGTGGATCCAAGCTAGTCCTTGTAAGTAAAAGAGGGAAGCAGGAGAGTCAGAGGAGAGTTTGGGGGCATGTGATTACTGACTTGGAGGCACCCACAAGCCAAGAAATATAGGCAAATTCTAGAAGTGTCAAAAGGCAAAGAAACGGATTTTTCTCGGAGTCTCCAAACGGAACATAGTCCTATCAACACCCTGATTTTAGCCTAGTGAGATTGATTTTGCACTTTTGACCTCCAGAACTGCTACATAATAAATCTGTGTTAAATCAGTAAGTTTGTGGAATCTGTTATAGAAGCAGTAGGTAACTAACACACTCACCATGTTCTTTTTGGCCTCAAATTCTTTACATACACAATATGACCCTTACCTAGAAATTTCTGCTTCTCTTTACCTGGCTAATTTTTGGTTTTTCTTTTTACCTCAGATTAAATATCATTTCCTATGGAAAACCTTCTCTGCTTCTCACCTACAAACATTAGGTGCCTGTATTAGTTTTCTATTTAAGCAACTTAATGGCTTAAAAGAAGATACATTTATTATCTTACCTGTTCTGAAGGTCAACAGTCCAAAATCATTTTCACTGGGCTAAAATTAAGATGTCAGCAGGGCTTGGTTCTGCTAGAGACTCTAGGGAATAATCTGTTTTCTTTTATTTTCCAGTTTCTAAAAGCCACCTACGTACTTGGTTCATGGCTCCTTCCTCCCTTTATTTCAACCTCTTGCTTCCATGGTCACATCTCCTACTAGTAACTCTGGTCTCCTCCTCTTAAAAGGGCTCTTACGATTACATCAGACATGGCATAATAATCCAGGATAATCTCCTTGTCTCAAGATTCTGAACTTAATCACATCTACAAAGCCTGCTTTACCATAAAATGTAATATCCATAGGTTCTGGGGATTAGGATATGGACATATTTAAGGTACCATTATCCATTCTATCATAGCCCCCATTGTACACTCCATATATACCCTGTATTTTCATAATCAAAATCTTTTTGTAAGTCTTTGCAGAATCAAAATTATTTATTTGTAATAACTTGTATTTGTAATATTTACTTTTCCTTCTTGGCTGTATTCTTTACAAGTGCATTGAAAAAAATAAAAATATACACTGTTATATGCCAGACATACTTTGACAACTACGACTTCTATATTTTGAAGTCTTGACAATATTCTCAAATGGCAAAAATAAACACTTTTAAGTATATTTTATGAAACCTGTACCTCTAGATGACCCTTGCAGATTTGTGCCTACCTTCTGAAGCTAGTCTCTGAGAAAAAGCAAGTATTTAGGTAGAGCCATGTCATATCTAAACATGAGGAAGAGAAGGTGCAAGTTTCCAGGGATGGTTTTAAGTTAGGGGTGATTTTTAGTTCACTGAGGGAGGCTAAAGTGAGACCGGGATTGCAAAATTAGACATTATCTTTTACTTCATAGAAGTTGATGGGAGTAAAGTTAAAGGCTAGAGCCCAGAATTAGGACAGGATATCAGAGAATGCTGTAGAATAGTGTTTTTCAATAGTTTTTTTCAATAGTGTTCTTACTTAATGAAGGACTAGTTTTATCCTTTTTAAATTAATAATCTGTCATGGTTAGATAGCTTTATAAAATTTAACAATAAATTACTAGCAAAAATAAAATGAAAAAATACATATACACAAGAGAAGATCAAAATTTCACAGACATAGGGAAAAAGAGTTACCAGAACTACACATGTTGTTTACTGAATGTTCAAAAATGCTATGTAAGGAAACACTATTACATTCCCAAATTTCTGGAATTTCAAACTATAGATTACTGAAAAGTTATGAGTGAAAGGGCTATTTTCCACATTAAATCTCTTTACAAACATTTTGATGAATATTATGCATGTCAATTCTTAAAGATTTAATGTGAAAAATGAGCTTGCTTCTTGCTTGTTAGTTTGTCTAGTCTAGGTGAGGTTGATGACAACGGTGCTTGCTTGGGATAATGTATATCTACATTGTATTTCTATTTTGTTTTGATAATATGGGCAGAGAAGCCAGTCTCAGAGACGTTTGTTGAATTGAATGAAAAATCAAATTTAAAGTGATTTCAGTCAGTCTCAGAATGTTCATTTTTAACTTTGATCCAAAATGAAGCAAATTGTGCTGCTTTTCAAAATTCAGTTTTAATTACTCATCAATAGCAATTCCAACAACGTATTCTATATAATTATGATTAAATTTAAATTATTTTATGATTAAAGTAAGGAATCCCATATTCATAGATTTGTCCTATGTGAAACTTATCTGCTTGAAAAACTCAAATCAAAATTTTCTGTAAAATTCTTGTTTTTCAGTGATAACTTTCCTCAGATATGTAACATGAACATCCTCTACCTAACTGATAATTATTCTTAAATTAAGAAACATGTTACAGAATCTGAGGAAATGGTTCTTCTAGACTTCTACCTTTTGTTTATTTTCTTTGACTTTATCTGCCTTTGAAAGCCATGTTGTATTGGGTCATTTGCATGTAAAATTTTAAAATATGATAAAGGCTGAATATATGCAATATGAAAACTAGCGGCCCAATTTATAGCTTTTAAAAGTTAGGACCAAACTGATTGTTATTTTGTAGAAATACTAAGTGTTCAGTAATTAAAACATTTTGAACAGAAATTTTGATTCTTTTTTATGATCAGTTCCACATTATCACATAATAATCACAACTTTAATGTTTTAGCCTATGTAATTAATAAATATTACTATGTCACTAAGCACATTTTTTTTTTTTTTTCACAGCAAGTCTTTCTCCATGAAGCAAGAAGTGTATCAATTTATATTCTGGCACAATCTCACTCTTTATATAACTACTTCAGAAGGTTTTCTGATATCACAGCTATTTCTTCAGAACACATTTCTACCAAACTTAGACTACAAACCACATTTTCAAACTATGTAATCTTTTATATTTTTATAAAGTATAAATTTTGTTGTGTTTCCAGCAATGAAGCTAAAAAAAATTATTTTCCTTCCCATCACTACTATGTTCAAATCATAGATACATTTTTTAAATTGTCATGTTAGCTGTATCTGGGCACTTGCCAAGTTGCAATGAAAAATACTTTGAAAGCTTTGTTTTCTGAGATGGTCCTTCTTATCGCTAGCCTGTTCTGGAATACATGATATGGTATCAGAGCAAAGTGGTATTTTCACTACTTTCTCTGCTACAAATTCACCACTATTTTTAAGCCAATATAATATCATTGCAATTGTATCTTTTTAGTCTTGGCTGTTGCTTCATTAGAATCCTGCAAAGCACTAATGTTCATAGGTAAACTATGAAACATCTGTTTCTAACAGCCTTTAATTCAATGCTTTTTACTTCAAATATTCTTTGTTTTGAAATTGTTTCTTTATGATTTGTTCATAACTTTTGCTCGGATTTTGATGGTTTTCTTGGTTCATTAGCCATGCTATGACCCCACAAATAAGATACTATTATTTACATTTCTCCATTAATTATGGCTACAAAACTGAACTTGGCACACAAGAGATCATGCTTCTAGGTAAAATTAGTAGTACATATTTGGGATTTCTTCAGAGTTATTTCCATTGCCATCATTTGGTTTACAACCAACAGAGTTCATCTTTCCTTGGACTCTGTGCTCCCGAAACAGCAACAGTTAAGAAATCTCCCCACCCAATTGTGTTCTGGGAAATGGCTTACTGCTAAGAGCCAAGCTTCCATACCACAGGAATTAGATAAGACTCAAGGATGCCCCTTGTTTACCTGTCTCAATGCCAGACACAGATCCTCCAAAATTTCCATTCTTTGTCTCATACATGATTAGTTGAACTATTTATAACCACTAACCAATCTGGACAAAATACCTGCTAACTTAAACCTAAATTTGTTGAACCTCTCTGCTACTTCTAAATGTGGAACAACCCTCCATAGAGACCCACGAATTGGCTGACCACAGGGAAAGAAGTTCCCTGATCCAATGTCTGATCACATACCTGCTCAACCTGCTCCCCAAGTCCAATTCTTTCTAACCTTACTTACCTCTCCCTGTAAAAGAAAATTCTTTTCTGCCTGACATTTGAGACACTTTTAGATATTATGCTTGGAGACTTTTTCCTAATGCAGTGGTCTACCTCTCCTTAGTGCAACAGTCGTTTTAAGTAAAATGTATCCTTACCTAGGTCCCAGTCTGTTTTTATTTGAAAGTTTTTGGATGTTGACACTCAAATGGAGTGCTGACCACCCTCAGACCTTCTGTCTTCCTCTGTGTTCATTCCAGCTTCTCTGATCCTCTGTTCTTTCCTGGCTGGGGTTCTTAACCATGGTGGTAATTCTCAACTCTTCACCCATTTTCCGGACATTGGTCTGTTGTAACGTGATAAAGGGTTACTTTGATTCTCTCATGCATAAACAATTTTCTTGGCCCTTCTGTGAGGCCTTTTCTGT
Source organism: Kogia breviceps (assembly GCF_026419965.1). Classification (NCBI taxonomy): domain Eukaryota; kingdom Metazoa; phylum Chordata; class Mammalia; order Artiodactyla; family Physeteridae; genus Kogia; species Kogia breviceps. Next base: position 39,702,517 of record NC_081315.1, read on the forward strand.
TTCTTCTTTGATCCTCAAGCCGAGGATCATTTGAGGGAATTTCTTTAGCTCCTTAACTGGGTATTACATGGAGGAATTTCCTTGGTTCTGTGGGGATTGTGTGAGGGAATGAATCAGGTGGGCCTTTTCCCAGCTCCCATAAGGTTTTATCTCTGATTTAATTATCTAATCCCATGTGTAACTTTCACCTGATTAGGCACTCTGCCTCATCTTTTTCCATTGACTACATGCTTTTCCATTATTGCACTGTCTTAATCTGCTTGAGCTGCCATAACAAAATACTATAGATTGGGGAAAATTAGAATCATGAATTTATATTCTCACAGTGCTGGAAGTCTGGGATCATGGTATCAGCATAGTTAAGTTCTGGTAAGAACTCTTTTCCTTGTTTGCAGGTGACTGCTTCCTTGCTGTGTACTCACATGGCTTTTCTCATGTGCATGCCCATGGAGAGAGAGAGCGTGTGAGCGCGTAAGCTCTCTTGTGGCTTTTCTTATAAAGGCACTAATCCTCATGTCCTTATCTAACCATCAGTCTCTCCTAAAGGACCCATCCTCAAATATCTTCACATTGGTGGTTAGGGCTTCAACATATGAATCTGGGGGGCACAAATGTTCAGGCACTAATTCTGCTCAGTACCTTGAGAAATGGAAAAATTCACCATGGAACCATTTAAAACTTCAATATTCTGGACTTTTTGGAAAATTTGGGACTGCCCCAAATTTGGGGCCATTTAAAGCCTCCCTTTCCCATTACCAATTCCTTCTCTTTCTTTCTTTATACTACCTTTGGTCCTCCTTCAGCTTCTGTGAATCTTTTATCTCTCTCTCTTCAACATCTCCAACTCCTCCACCACTCTGTCCACTTCTGCCAGACCTTTCCATTCTCACTTTGGCCCTCAGCTCCTTAAAGTAACTCCATACTCCAGCTTTACTTGGGCTCTCAAAGGGCTCAGGACCCTAAAAGCAACTGCCTGAGACTGAAAAAGCTAACTGGAAACAGTCTGGGTATCATATCACTCACATGACTTTGGAGACCTCAAGATGGCCACTTGTTCTCCTCTTTTTCCCTTGTCCAACGTTTAGTCTATAGGCTAAATAAGATTACATACCAGAGCAAAAAAAATTAATGCTCTCCTCCACAAATGTTAGTGGGTATCCTTTAAATCCCATATTAAACAGGCAACCTTAAATTTTCCCATCTACCAGAAACATAATCCTGGTAAAAATATAAAGGTGGGGATTAGAGCCAGACCTTCTCTACAAACCAGTGAGTTTTGTATTTCTGTGTTTATGTCTGACTCATAGATGAAATTTTAGAATTGAACCTATAAGCTCTGCATTTGGGTCTGTTTGGTCTGTCTATGCATGTATGTATATGCATATATATGTGCTATGAACTGAATTATGCCTCCCCCTCAGTTTGTATATTGAAGTTCTAACCCCCAATATGACAATACTCGGAAATAGGGCCTTCAAGGAGGTTAAATGAAGTCAAAAGTGTGGAGCTCTAATCTGATAAGGCTGATGTCTTTATAAGAAGAGGAAGAGACACTAGAGCATTTCCTCTCTCTCTCTCTGCACACACAGAAGAAAGGCTCTGTGAGAAGCAGCCATCTGCAAGACAGAAAGAAAGCTCTCACCAGAACCTGACTATGCCAGCACCTTGAACTTGGACTTCTGGCATACAGAACTTTGAGAAAATAAATTTCTGTTGTTTAAGCCACTCAGTCTATGGTCTTTGTTATGCCAGCCCCAATTGACTAATATGCAAATTCGGGTACTGTGAAGTGGGGTACTGCTGTACCAAATACTTAATAATGTGAGATTGGTTTCAGAACTTAGTGATGGGTAGAGGCCAGAAAAGTTTTGAGGTTCGTGCTAGAAATAGCCTACATGATCTTTGAAGGGAGTGTTGTTAGAAATATGGACATTGAAGGTGATTTTGGTGAGGTTTCAGATGGAAATGAGGAACAGGTTTTTGGAAACTAGAGGAAAGACAATCCTTGTTATAAAGTAGCAAAGAACTTGACTCCTCTCTAGTGTTTGGTGGAAGGTAGAACTTGGGAATGATACATTTATAATTTAGCTGAGGAGATTTTTAAGCAAAGTATTGAAGGAGAGGTTTAGTTTCTCTCTACCACTTATAATAAAATGCAAAAGGAGAGATAAACTGAAGGAAAAAGGAACCAGAACTTGAAGATTTGGAAAATTCTTGGCCTATTTATACTGTAAAAAGTGAAGGAGCATGTTCTGAAGAGAGCACAGAGTATGGCTGAACAACCATTTGATAAAGAAATCATGGGTGCAACTCATGGATTTAATCAGCCACCTCAGCAGAAGCCAGGTATAGAGATGGAATTATACCAGCAGAAATACAACTGGAACTAAAGGGGAGAGAAAACATGACAGAATGAAGGAAGGCTGTCAGACTTCTGGGATTCTACAGGACAGGATCATAAATCTATTCAGTTGTGAATATACATACATTATCCTTCAAGAACAGGGAAGAATAACTCCAAAGACAATTCAGAGATCATAGCAGGAGGTGGAGGTTGCTACTCCCACCATAGGCTCAGAGGATAAAGCTGCTTCCTCCTTGATTTCACAGGATAGAACCACCTCCTCGGTTTCACTGGACCACACTGCCCTTATAAAAAGCCACAAGGCAAGGCCCCTACAGAGAGCTATGTGGAAGGGGCCATTAGAAAGAGCCATAAGGAGGATTCTGTTCTGCTAGCTTGAGCAGACTAACATATTATGTATATATGTATGTAGGTAAGTTATGCATGTGTAGTATTTTCCTAATTCTGGATGGTATTGCCAAGTTAAATTATGAAATTCCTCAAAGGAGCTCTATTCTGATTGGCTTAGAGATCAATAAGAGTTTATATAAGTTGAATATTCCTAAAATTGCCAGAAATTAAGACTAATACAATCTTTTTTTTTTGTATTTGGATATGTTCCTCCTAAACTTATATTTTACTGACTAACTTTACATTATATCTACTAGATGTAAGATATGAAATTGTATATTTATGATTAATCAAATTGAATAATTATTTTGACAAATTTTATTTCAACAGTAATTATGTTTTATAGTTCATTAATATGAAGATATAATCTCCAAGATCTTTTGATAACTTAAAATCTTAGACTCAGGAATCTAACCCCTAACCCTGGTGGTCCAGTGGTTAGGACTCTGCACTTCCACTGCAGACGGCATAGGTTCAAACCCTGGTCAGGGAACTAAGGTCCTGCATGCAGCGGCATGACCAAAAAAAAAATCTCCTAGACTTATGTTACATTAGGTTAACTAATGACTATTCTTTCAATACCTAAATCATTTCTTTGTAAGAAGAAATACTGAAATATAAATTACTAAGCCTAATTTTAAATCCTTATGTATTTAGGTCTGTTAATGTTAGTCATTTTGGGTCACATTTACAAGTTATATTACAAGGACACAAACGGTTATAAAAATTGGGGTATGAATATTCTTAAGCTCTAAGACAAACCCCTGGTCTATGACACTGAGTTCACAATTATCCACTTTATATACTTTTCTCTGTGAAATGGAAGCTAATATATTTAAAATTTATAACCAATATATGTTAATGAGACTCTACCAGAAGAAACAGTGGCAGAGAAAAACAAATTTCTATACAGGGTATTCAGGAATTGTTTTCGTTAGGGGAATAAGGAGTAATTTTGTCCCAGTGTAAAGTGATCAGTTATTCCATGTGAGAAAGAGGAAAGTGTAGAACAAAACCTGAATGGGTATAGAAAGTTGTAAAGTTCTACAGACAGGCAATTTTATTTTTTATGTTTAAAGCTATCAAAGGTTTATTTATAAGAATTGTTTGAAAAGTGCTTTTGTGTAAAATAGTACATTGATGCAAAACTAACATCTGGTTTTCTCTCTGTTAAAATGACAAATTTTCTTGAATTATCAGTTTGTTATTGACAAGAGGTTGTAAAATGTGTATCTTTACCTCTGAATAATCTGCCTAGGAGGCAAAAATTCTGTGTCATATTGAAATTGTTTCTTGTGTTTTATTTTGACTTTATCATGACCATAATTAGTTAAGAAAATAAGTTTTCTCATTTTTGTGCTAACTTCTTATTACATCTTATGTATACTTTAAAAACCCCTTATTGTCACAGTGATTTTTGACTGATTTTGTTTTGTGTGCCAAAAACGAGCAAATTTCCTTGTCAGTTGCATTTATATTTTAATAAACTTTCATTAGATCTTTTGCTTTTGAAAATTATCAATGATAAATTAATCACAAGTTTAAAGTCTTACATCCTCTACACAAAGTTTTTTGTTTTATTCTCATGCTTCCCTGAAAGCAATTGCAAATTAGCTACAGACCAGAATGCTGTCTTCAAAAAAGGACTGTCTTAGAGACCCTTAGGAAATGACTATGCCAGGTACTCTTGGGCATAGGTTTCTGATAGCATTGCTTAAATAACTTTGAGATCATACCATTGGACTGAGTCAGGATTTTCATAACTCTAATGTAGAAGCAAATGAGATCACAAGACAACCCTGAATCTATCAGAATAAGAATTAATTACATAGGACAGAAAGAACTCATGAAGGATGATTATGGATTTTACTTAGAATACTGCTGATTTAACATCCTATTTTCTGGATATGAGGAACCCCTTTTTCTTTTCTCTTTTCTCTCTATAATTCCTAACAATTTAGTAGACTATGTTCTTATAAACAGAAGTGAAACATTTATCCTGATCCCTTCATATTTTGGAAAGTCTTATGGAATGAATGTTTTTATTTTATGGCAATATAACTTTGGCTTAGGTTCAATGTGTCTTCCTTTGTTAGCAGAACATAATTGAAAACATTGGTAATAAACCAAGGCTTTGACTGGAATGTCATATTTGAGAATGATGCTTTAAATCACATATGACTAGACACTATTAAGGAGTTCAAGCTAACTTTATGGAGCCAAAACTCACAAAGTCTTATTAGGAAAACTAGTGAATTACCTAGGTTTACAGAGTTTCCACGCTTACAGTTGATAAGGATTAGCATTTCTTTGCAGGCATAGGGAATTTAGGATATTTTAGGGACCTCTAGAAGAGAGAAATTCACCCAAATTTATAGGTACTGAAGGTGGAGTATAATAATGAGTTCTTGGTTTGGCTTCCTAGCCTTCAGAGGCTTTTGAAACACTATCTGAGATTCCTCATGAAAATTTTCAGCAAAGTAAATTTTAGAAGGCCTATAAGGGCAAATCACCATTCTTTATCTATGAAATAATGAGGCCAAATTTAATGAAAGAAACCTTAATTTATGATCTAGAATAACCTTTCTTTGACATTGTCTTTGATCGGAGGAAGGGTGACTATAGAAAGAAATTTTGTGTATCAGTGGACAACCATAGCACTCCATGCAGGTTATCATATTCTGGCCCTCAACTGTTTTTGAGCTATTTAGCATCACTTACCAAATTGTAAGTAACAAATGGGTATGAAAAATGAGGTTTTTTTACCTATATTTCAATTGGACTGGATCCTTTCATCTGTCATGCATTGTCAACCTTTACAATATTTTCAATTCTTCTGGTTTTCTTCAATATTTGACTATACCCCCAACTAATGTTTCCAATTTTTCTCCATCCTTCCTTACTTGGTATTACCAAGAGCTAAAACCTGACTAACCAGATTCTTATATGGGCTCTAGGTAGCCATGTAGCAGACCATTTCCTCCAACATGTGAAGAAAAAATGTGAGCTAAATTCTGAAAACTTGATAACCTTGAAGGACTTATCACCACAGTAGACTATGCATGGGACAAATTTCTTCCTGCGCTATCTGCTGACTGGGTCATTAAGAAGTCTGATAAAGTGCTCAGGTCTTGCAAGCTCTTAGAGGAGAGATAACTGGAACACTGACATCTTATTAGCTTCAAGAAGCTCAACAAGTACTGCTACATAACTGAAAGATTTTCATCCATCAAACTCTTAGAATTCACTGAATACCTCTGGGGTTCAACTTCTGGCTTTTTACTTTAATACAATTTTTTTCATTTATAATTCTTACTTTCATTTTAATCAACTTTCTTTTAAGATGTTTGAACCTAACGCAACTGACCTTTGCTACTGTCTCTCAACAGATAGTTTAACTGATTTTACAGGAACAGTGCCAACAAGAGTCCTCAGGTGTCTACTTCTTAGAAGCTACTTTTCTCCACTCTGATTTACAATCCCCTCTGAGGTACTCAGCAATGAATGATATTCATTTGGCTTAAGCAAATGGGGGAGCTGACAGTGTTAAACTCTACCAGATTCCTGTGCTCCCGGCAAACAGTGACAGGTAAGAAATTCCCCCTTAATCATTTTGTATTCTATAAAACAACTTACTGCAAAGAACCCTCTTCCTCTATGACTTAGATAAGAGTCAATGATGCCTCCTACCTTACTCACCTATGACAAGGCTAGACACAGACCAAATTCTCATTCTTTGTCTCATCTATGATTAGCTAAACAATCTGTACTCACTGACCAATCTGAACAACATATCTGCTAACTTTAGTTGAGTAAACTTTAGTTTCATTTCTTTTCTTCCTCAGAACACACAAAACTGAATTTTGACACATGCCCAGCCTTAGCCAGTATTGGAAAGTGAACCAACTTTCATAACAACCCTGCCAGAGAATCAAGAATCAGTTGATCTTAAGGAAAGACATATTCTGATCAACTGTTTGATCCCACCACCCAAACATTCCCCTCTTACTCACTAAGTTCTTTTTAGCCTTGTAAGTCATCCTATAAAAGAAAATACCTTTTTGCCTGATATTGAAGAGTTTTGCAGATCTTATTATGGTCAAAGTGTTCTCCCTATTGCAAAAGTCTGCCTCATCCTATGGCAATAGTGCCCTTCCTCCTATTGCAATTGTCCTTTCTAATAAAGCTTCTCTTTACCTAAGATCAGAATTTTTTACACTACCATTCTGCAACAGTTAGAAAAATTTTATCTTTTCTGAAAAAATAGTTCAGTGAAAATGTTTCATAATCTGTAAATTAGTAGTGAAAACAAATAATATATATGTCACTTCCTTATTTTTCCAAGTCTTTTTAAACTATAAATTAAAAACCAGGCTTAATTAAAACACAAGACTTAAGAAACCAATGACACATTTTTCTGATATATCCTTTTGAGTTATACTTAACAAGCTAACTTTAAAATGCCACACGTTGGGTTGTGATCCTACTACACATAAGCATCTCACCCTACACCAGCTTACTCCCCAAGATGAACTTTACCAAAACTAGTCTAAACCTTCTCAGTGATGTGAGTCCACTGATCACATGCTTGTTTGCAGTAGGTTGTCAAATTACTGTAAAAAAAATTCCAAATTCTTCTTCTTAGTTTCTATATTTATCTTTTCATGTACCAGTATCAAATATTTTGCAGTCCAGTTCTGCAGGCCATGGATTTCATAACACTCACTATGAATTCATAGGCCTTGGGGGTTGGCTCTAAAGCAGTTCCCGGTGCTAGAGATAATTTTGTCACCTATTGCAACAATGGCTGGATTTTGGACTAAGAGTTCCCTATTGTTCAATTGCTCCTCCACTCTGCTGTTCCCCTCTGTGAAGTGTGTTACCTTCAGCAAGACAGGAAGTCAGTGGATAAGAAATCAGCATTAAGATTGAATATTAAAAGTACTCCTACTTTCAATATGGCTATAAAATTAACTAAGGACCATCGAATTTTAAAATATTAATTTTCTAAGTTAATTTTAAAGATGAGAGAAATGTACATGCACCCTGAATCTTTGAAGATCAATGGATAAATTTCTAATTCACTCTATGTTACATTCATTTCTAGAATTCTTTTTTGCCTGTTGTCTTACCATGTTTTAATGTGATTTTTAAGTTCACTTGATATTATCTCTTGATGTATTTCTTCAACAAGTGAAAAATATAATCAACCAATAGGAAATTAAAGTATCAAAGGCAAAGAATTGGCTGCACAATTAACTTTAGAAATCTTAATGTCTAATCTTCAACACTGAATATTTTGTCATTTCAGCTCTGAAGGATAGGCTCAAGTAATTTAACATACTCAATATATATGGGTGATATGCTAGTGAGGAAATTACTTGAAATATGTAAATATTACTTAGGGACAATATTGATGTGTAGGCAGAGCATATTAACCTGAACAAGATTTTCAAAAAGTCATGTAGGTACCTTACCCAGCACAGAGAGAGTACATTAAAATGGAAAAGCAGATTCTTGAACTCGCTGCCCACTTTTTCACTAAGCAGAAGATTTTGTGGCCACAATGGGAGTGAATTAACATTTTTACTGTTTCTTCATACATGAAATCAAAGTCAGGAAGCATATCAATATTCACAAAATATTTACTATGAATGAAGGTGTACATAGATTAGTATCAAAGGACACTCAGAATGCTCCACAAAGTAACCCCTTTCCCTCCTCCCAACTCTTCTTACAAGCCCACAGCTATGAAGGCCAAGATCACAAAATAAGTGGTAACCAAATAAAAAATCTCTTATCCTTGTAGCATGACTTCCTCATTGATAAACAGAATAAAAAGTCATCAACTCTGATTCTCTCATATCTGTACAGTGCATGGGCCAAGAATTTATTCATAATCTGCAAAGTTGATTTCAATCAACTGGTTATTAAAATATCTACAGGCACCTACCACATAGTAATTATTTTTCCTTTGATACATAGTTAATATTATGCATCATCTTGAAATATCATTTGATAAAAGATTTTGACAATAACCTCCTCTACTTTCTCTGTTTGTAATATTTGTCATTAATATTGCAGTTGACTATATAGCTTTTTTAAGTAGTTTTTGCTATAAAGTGTGAAATCTTAAATGTTTCTCTTCTGTAGGTTTTGCAAAAAAAATAATCACTTTTACTGCATAGAAATTATATGCATGTTATTTTTTTATTTTTATTTTTTGTATGTTAGTTTTTAAAAAATCTCCCTTAGTGTAGTGGATCAAAAATAAAAGAATCAATGACAATTTCCAACTTATTATTTCCAGTTCTTCTACCCACCACGCCTGCAATGAGTGAGTATAACCACCACCACCACCACCACCACCAGCCCACCAGACAACTCATGTCTAAGTTCCCCTCTGCTGAGGAGGTACAGAATGTATCCCAAATTATAGGAATGGTGGGTTAGTCACAGATAACTCGACCTTTGGGAGTGGACAAAATGAAGGTAGAGTCTTCAGGTTATAGGACAGTTACATTGTAACTGGGTGTTCAAATCAAAGAGCTGCAGTCTCTCTATTTGGGGACCTCTCCATGGGAAACAAAAACAATTGCTCCACAGCCAGGATCCATGCAGGCTTCTGGTACCTAAGAGTGAAGGTATTTTCTACCTACTCCTCAGACAAGATAAGCCCTTCCTTTCCTGCCTCCTTTCTCTTCCCTTCCCTTCTGTGCCTACTCCTTCCTTTCTTTCATCTCCTGGCTCCATTTCTTCCCTTACTCCTCTCTTTTCTTCCCTACCTTTATGATGTTAGACTTTCTGTAGATGATTCTGTAATGGGTGATTTCCCTTACTCATGTATCTGAGGAGAGTGGAATATTTCTCAGGCTATAAGCTGAATATTTCTCAAGGAATAAGAGGGAACACATCAATTAATTGTTCAAGAAATGGTCTTGTCAGACATTTATGTCCTTGTTTGACAAGGCTTTATAATGGAAAATAAACTAGGGAATAGTGGTAAATTAATCTCTAGTCAAATATAATTCAATTTTTTAAGATATTCATAAATGTACTTCCTATCTGTATTTTTCTTTCCCTGCTGCATATGTGAAATCATGACACTTGCAGACTTATATGTCCCAGCATATACAGATTTGCATTCCATATTCAGCACTGGAGACCAGTTCACTCTTTGTTTATGATGTTATTTGTGGTTGTACTATTTATGTAACTCTTTCTATCACTTTTCAGGCTTCAGTGAATCACATTTCAGTCATGGGTCCATTTTTGAGAACTGGTGATATCATGCAGCACAAGCATAAAAACAAAATTACAAATTTAATAATGTTAACAGTAGCATGAAAATATATTAGGTGAGACAAACGTTATCCTAACAGCTAGATATTTTCAGACAAACAAACCAATGCAGTCCTGAAAGGGACATACATAATTTTAGAGGACATGTGTAACTTTAGAGGACCTAATTACCATTAACTGTATGAGTAATGGGATTTCTATACAAATGAAAATTAATCTTACATTTCAGATTTGTTTAAGTCTGTGAACAAATCATTTCAGGGACTGTATTTTTCCTCTTCAACCTGACAAACTTCTTCCAACATGGCCACAAACCCATACTTTAACAAAGACTACTCTGCCTATCATATAAATACCACTATGACCCCCTTCACCTTTCTTGTCTCTAAATTCATTATATATTACTTTTTTTTTGCCTTTTCCTTTTGAGACATCATATGTGTACACGCACACACATAATAATTAGGAAATAAATTAGTAGGACCTCTGTGTTTTGATCTCTTATCATAATTTAAAGCAGTTAATAAAGAGCACAGGAGCATAAAAACTTATCTTGACCTTAGAGTGCTTATCACTAAAAAGCCAGATAAAACACAGCAACAGCTTTCATTTGTCCACAGCTTACGTCTTCTCCACAGAATGTACAATGACTGCATCCTTACTCAAGAGGGATGCTGTGTAGTCTAAGGAGCACAAAGAATCTGAAGGAAGGAAGCTGATACCAGAGGAAAAATGAATAAACAAATAAAGCATTGCTGACTATAGCAATAATGATATTGCACATCCACTTAGAAAAGAGCCTTCTGGAAATATCCAAAATTTACTTCTCTGACACACACTCAATACTATGGTGAATAAGTATGTTGTATGTGTGTTTATATACAAAAAAAAATACTTTGATGAATTTTCTAATAAATATTTGGAAAATTAATTTTGTTGCAAAAATAACTATTCACTGTGTTAGTACCAATAAACTGGTTCAAATTAATTTCAAACATCTTCTCCTTACTTGTAAAATAGAAATAATACCTAGCTTTCCTTTCTGCAGATACACTAAAGATCAAATGGGAAAATGTTTTTGAAATTAATTTGTAACCTGAAAGCAGTCACATAAATATAACGTTTTGATATAAATAGAGCTCTGTTCATATAAATGAATAAAAGATCATAGTTGAAGATAAAAGTGATTATCCTAACTAACCCATGATTTATTATTTTTAAAAATAAGTTTAAATATATGTTTAAGGGAGTACTTTCAGTAGCACTGACATGTAATCATATGTATTAATACATTTGTGATTATGTAAAGATCCAAAGTGATATAACTATACATAGATTGATTCAGTTAACATGTACTGAACTCATACCTTGAGTAAGACCCATTCTAGAGGAACAATGCTTAGTCTTGACTCTTGCCCTCACCGTGTGGGGGGCATTGGAGCACGTGCTACTGAAATAGTCATTTCACTAAACGTTATAGAAAGCAGAGGAAAAGACAGTATTAACTGAGTCCTCAGCATGTTGGTTTACATTTTATCATTAATTGTAAAAGTCATATCGAGTGAGATACTTTATCTTGTAGAGTTTATGGAAGGATCAATTATACACTGTGATAGTAAGTGGGAGAAAGGAATAAAAATGCTGCAAGAGTTGCCTTTACAGTAGGAATGGTATAGTGAGTCTTGAGTTGCTACATATACAAAGCAATGCTGATAGCTTCTGACCTCGGTGACAGACTATTCCTAAGCAAAACTCGCTTTCTTCTCATGGCCAGGTATATTTTTACAAGATATTATCATAAAGAAAGAGAGATTACCAAAAAAGACATTGATCCTAAGATCAGTTATAAGCTCATTAGTGTGTTTAGTTTTATCCATTTCAGGCGTGGTATAAACAATGAACTTTTTAGCCCTTCTTTTATATTGACAGAACTAAGAATTCTCAGTTCTATTATGATGTTACAATGATGTCATCTTGTCAAAAGTCAGTCATTATGACAACTATATTTCATATATCTGAGAAGAAAGCCATATTTAAAACTTCTTGGCTATTATTTTGAAGAACTAGAGGATTCCTAAGGCAGTCAGGCCAAAGAGTACATGATCTGAAAAGGTGGATAATTTTTGGAAATTCAGAAAAAAATAGCATAGAAGGAAAAAATTGTGGTACTTTTATAGGGGCGACTGAAAAATATAGACTCCCCAACAAATCTGGACTGATAAGAAGGATGAATTATATATATACTTTAATAATCATTATATTTCTTTGCATAATATACTTGAAGTAACTTTAAGGAGTTCTCTCAAGGTTATTAGATATAAGCAGTTATGATCACTTTTGTCACCTAATATTTGGCAGATATTTTGAAATTATTCACTTGCATTCTTCACAATAGACACCAGTATAAGAAGGAGATGAAGACATTGAGTTACATGTTACCAAATACCTCACTGGAGTTCAGCTGAAGGCTAAAACCCAGTGATCTCCTCTTGATATAAAGTCTGACCTAAAGACACGTAGATTCAAAAATAATAGGAGATTTAGAGACAATGAAAAATTGTTGAAATATGTCAATATGTTTAAAGAAAGCAATGAGTCAAATAAAGGTTTAAAAAAAATCTAATGATCACATATGAGACAAAGTTTTGAGGAGATAAGTTTTGGCTTTGCCTTGTATAAGTTGATTTCCTTGGACCAAATTTCTTCTAAAAAGAGAAAGTTGACATAAATTACCCATAAGGTGCCTCCAAGCATGGATCCAACATGATTAGAGACAGTATAGATTTTAAGGTTATTATTTCCTGGATTTTAATCTGAAATTCACCACATATTGTCTGGGTGAGCAATGGCAAGTTAATTAACTTTCATAAGTCTAAATTTACTCTTAAAATAAGTATCTGCCTTTTAAGACTGTGTAGGGGAGGGGCTTATATAAAATAATGGAAATTAAGTGCTTGGCACAGAACCTCACATTGTAGTTAGCACCAAAATCATCTATTCCCTTTATTAATCTAAAATTCTATGAATTATAAGAGACAGATTACTCAGGTTATGACCTAAAGATTATTGTCTCTAGGTCTTACTAGCTAAATGAACTTGGTCCAGTAACTATGTGTCTTCCTATGTAAAATTAGGGTGTAAATATAAACTTTGTTTCCTTTCTGCTCGTGATTATAATGAAGAAAAATAACATGAAAACATAGTCACAAAAATAGTTATACTCATGGACAGGGAATAAATTAGCACTTCTGGATGCTTACAGTGTTCTAGATGATTTGCTTGCAGTATCATTCAATCTTCATTACAATCCTGTGAAGTATTTCTTTATTTCACAAGTAAGAAACAGCAGAAAGGGTAAGTTGGCCAAGGTTGGCCCAGGTCACCCAACTGTTAAGTCACAGAGCAGCAAAGTCAGTCCATGTATGCTCACTTACCCACTCCACACATGGCTTCTGAATAGCCAAGGTTGTCAGTAAGAGGAAAGGATTTAATTTTAAATCATAAAGCAAGAATGATGAAGGGAAGGGTGAAGAATAGGCTAATAGATGCTATGAGCAACAATTTAAGTGTTCACTCATTTTGTAGAACAAAATAAAACTCACTAAGCTGATGAGGAGTCATAGATAATAAGTGAACAAATCACAAAGGAAATGGAGAATTATTAAATACAGCAAGATCGTTTAATGTGTATGTCTAATAGTGTATTTTTCTTATTTTTATAAAACTGACAGTGATAAAAGGAAGAAAAATCCATGTTAATTCATCATATATTCTAATACACTTCAGCTGCAGATTAAAGGAACCACACCAGTTGCTGCAACTCCAGATAGAGAGCGGAGAAATCCTCTATGAGCCCCTTGGGTTTATAGAAGTCTATCAATCACCCTGTCAGTCGTCTGGATCATTATTCAAGTTGCTATACCCAGTTTTGCTGGATATATCAGATCAACTCCAGCTCCATAGGTAATTTTTCTCCCTAATGGGTTTGGAATTTGTTCTTTTTTAAAAAATTGTCTTTGGGCTAACATGCTACTCAAAATCTTTGAAAATGGTGGTAAGAATGTCAATCATTAGCTGTGTGTGTGTGTGTGTGTGTGTGTGCGCACCTGTGCATTTATTCACAAACTATTACCTTACTATTAATACACAGGGAATTTAAAGATATAGACAGAACCGTTATTTAGTGTCAGTAATATTAACTGAATATCATGCTTTATAATGTTTCTATTAATATATTTTCTATATTCCTTTGTTTATTTCAAAGGATCTTAAAGGAAAGGGGAAAATATGTTTACATGGTTCCAGGTTGATGTAGAAATTTGGCAGATATCTAGTCATTTGATCAATAAAAACAACATCTGGAAAAATTTAACTAAATATTTACCAAAATTCAATCAGCAAACATATATATATATAATTTTTATTAATATTATAATAATTATTATAGATAATAATTATTGTTAATATTCACAATTAATTTTAATTAATTATAAGTAATATAATATTTATATATTTTTAAATATAAAATTAAACAAGGATAGTTCTTGGACATATTCACAAAGGAAGTTTATTCCTTTATTCAAGAAACTTGTACTGGTAATATACATACAAAGAACACCAAGACCCTACCTTTATGCAAAAAAAAAAAAAAGCCAACAACAGTAAAGAGATGTGTTAAGTGTTAATATCAGAGGCACATAAAATTGGAAATATCATCCACATGACAAGATTCAGGAAGGTTTCCTAAAAGACTTGAGCGCTAAGCAGACTACTAAAGATTACCTAGGTGAAGAGGAAGGAAAGAGCACTGCAGAAATCCATAAGCATTTTACTATTTCCAACTACAATTTAATCTTCATGGGAGCAGGACTTTTCATCTTTTTTGTTCAGAGATGCATCCAGTATCTAGAATATTTCCTGATACATAGTAACTGTTGGTTGAAAATGATTAAATTATGATCTGCAAGTCAAGGAACAGTGAAAGGTGAATTTGGAATAGAACCAAATCACAAAGTATACTTAAGGGTTCCTTAGTGACACTTTCTGTACCACTTTTTCTCACTTAGGCCCTTACAGCCCACAGATATCTGGTAACAACATAGATATCTCAGTAATCAACACTCTTATTCACACTTGCCCTCTGGACCTTGTCCTTGTAATGTGGAATTTTCTTGGTGTAACTTCCCATCATAATCTCCCTTTGTCCATTTACCTTGGAATATATCTTTGCTGATAGAAGCTAATGTAATTTGCCTTAAATTGTTCATGGGAGAAAACCTTTCCAGATATCATTTTCAGTCATCCACGGCATTTTGAAAAGACCACTACTCATTGGACTTAAAAGGACTGAGTTCACATCTCTGGTCTGAAATGGACCAGGTCTACAATTTCCTTTCCTATCTATATTAAAAGTGGCATCGGGCTTCCCTGGTGGTGCAGTGGTTAGGAATCCGCCTGCCAATGCAGGGAGACATGGGTTCGAGCCTTGGTCCAGTAAGATCCCACATGCAGAGGAGCAATTAAGCCTGTGCACCACAACTACTGAGCCTGTGCTCTAGAGCCCGCGAGCCACAACTACTGAGCTCATGTGCCGCAACTATTGAAGCCTGAGCGCCTAGAGCCTGTGCTCTGCAACAAGAGAAGCCACCGCAATGAGAAGCCTGTGAACCACAATTAAGAGTAGCCCCCGCTCGCTGCAACTAGAGAAATCCTGTGTGCGGCAATGAAGACCCAACAGAGCCAAAAATAAATAAATTAAATAAATAAAAAATTTTAAGTGGAATTAAATTATACCACAGGCATATTGGAGATTGTGATTTAATCTCAAATAACTCAATCTCTTTGTTCCTTAATCTCAATTTTGAGAGGAATAGCATCCTCTGATCACTATATAAATACTTTTCCAATTCATTCTCATAAAAACTAATGCTACAAGGTAGCAATTACCATCATCATCCAAACTTTATATAGAAGCAGTTATAAAACTTGTGCAAAGTTAAATATACTATACCTGGCTCCATAACTATTGGGTTTTCTAGTATATATTTATACATTTCTTCAAACTTGGTTAGTCAATGAATCTAAGACAAAGTTATTGAAAGATGTTACTCTTTATTATAATAAAAACAAGCATATAATAACTGCTTATTTTTTTCTTTTGGCCTTCACTGAAATAAGACAATATTAGTCTTACAGGCAAAGTGGATAATTTTTATGTGAATTACTCTCATACAATTAATTTGTATGTTTGTTATTCTGTGTGTATATATACATATGTAATATAACGTATATGTTTATGTATAGACATATATACATGTATGCACACATATATACATACACACACACACACACACACACACACACAAAACAAACATTCATTCCCATCCTTCACTACCCCCACGGACACTTGCATTTTTTTCTCTTTGTGCAATATAGTGGCACATCAATCTCTTACATATTCTAAATTTACTTGTTCCTGTCTTTATGTATGTTATTAAAATGAAAAGCAGTTTTTCAAATCAGACACATAACACGTTAGATGCAACAAACATGCTAACCTTAATTAACATAATATATGGTGGAAGTGTCCTGAAGAGAACAACAGCTATATTGGTTTGGCATAATTAGTGAGGCAGAATAGTATCAATATAAAAAAGATACTTGTCATCTACAGATAACCTGAGGTTTGGGAGATGTCAGGAAAGAAAGCCATTACTGGGACTTCCCTGATGGCGCAGTGGTTAAGAATCCACCTGTCAATGCAGTAGACACAGGTTCGAGCCCTGGTCCAGGAAGATCTCACATGCTGCAGAACAAGTAAGCCCATGAGACACAAATACTGAGCCTGTGCACCACAACTACTGAGCCTACATGCCTAAATCCCACGCTCCACAACAAGAGAAGCCACCTCAATGAGAAGCTCGCGCACTGCAACGAAGAGTAGCCCCCACTCACCACAACTAGAGAAAGTCCGTGCACCGCAATGAAGACCCAATGCAACCAAAAATAAATAAATAAAATAAATAAGTTAATAAAAAAGAAGGCCATTACCTAAGTTGCCATGGTTTCTTATAGAAATACAGTCATAAAACCTCAAAATCATCATGTTTAAATGTGGTAAATACATCTGAGATGTCATGAATTTTCCCATGAGTTTTCAGACTAGTATTATACTATAAAATATATATTTTACTATTTTTGAACATGATAGCACCCAGTAAAAATGATTGCATTTGTTATTTCAAATTACATTTGATATTACCTTCATTATTTTTTCTTTCCAGATGGGCAGAGTGTTTTCCTTCTATTTTAAAAGACAGCAAAGTGAAAAACTGGTGAATATTATAAGGACACACTGAAAAGTGCATTGTTACTATGGCAATAAAAAAGAGAACAAATGCCCCAATTATTTTTGGTAAAATTCTATTTCTCTATGTGAAATGTTATAGTTCCCTGCATTAAGTGTAAACAAATAGTCTTCATGTAACATTTTTAATTGAACTAAATATATCCATATGATTTAAATGTATTTAACACCTACTATGTTCCTGGGAATTCAGGAACATGACTGAAGCACCTTTTCTGATCTCTTTGCAATCTATATGGGAAAACTGGTAAACTGTTAAGTTCAACACAAACCAACAAGTGGTACAGAGGAGGTCTGCACAGGAAGTGAAGCATCTAACACTCCTCTCCTTCAACTTAAAATTCCACCTTCAATAAATTTTTCTTCAAGGCAAATGTGAAAATGTTGCTTTCTTAAAATAAAAGAAAAAAAACAGACTGCCAGCAATAAATCATGGCAAAAATCTTTTTAACCAGTAGAAATATACAGAAGGTAGTATGAAAAATTACTGTGAGATAGACTAAAAGGAACTATCAGGTATTTTTAAAAGAGACATGTAATTATGGTGATTCCTTTTCAAACCTAGTTATAATCATGGTAATTCACCACTTAAAATCACAATTACAAGTGAGAACCAGTAACATGACTAAAAGAGCCCTTTGAGATCTAGCCCTTGCCTACCTCTGAAATCCCATTCCATGCCATTCTCTGTTTTCTCCATACTTAGTCATTAGGATCTTCTTTCAGTTCCTTAAACATTTTTTCCCTTCCCAACCCCTCTCTCTATATATATATTTCTCTGTTTGAAACATCTCTTGAACTTGAAGTATCAATTTAACATCCTTGTAAAAGTCTAAGCTGTCCCTAACCTCCACCACTGTTATCATACCACCACTCCTGCCCTCACCAGACCAGCTCTGTTCCACTGTTACATTCATATAATCTTATCTCCATTAAATCTATCCCATATTATAATTAAATATTTTTGTGATGTGTAAGTTCCATTAAAATTAAAAAGATGTTGAGGTGGAGTTCTCTAGATGACAGAGTAGAAAGACCTTGAGATCACCTCCTCACACAGACACACCAAAATCACAAATATCAGCTCCAGCTTCACCCACTGGTGGCTGAGCACCAGTCCCAGGATCTCTTGGACCCTAACTCTGCCCAACAGTGAGTCAGCACTAGCCCCAAGGCCTCCTGCGCTTCCACAGTCAGCCACCTCATGACCCAGCCCCACCAACCAACAGCCAGCAAGCTCTGCACAAAGCATATCCAGGCAACCAACCACAGTGGGGGCCAGCCACACCTACCAGACTGCCCAGAATTGTCAGCCTACTGCAACAAAAGGAGCCATGCAGCCCACAAAATGGACACCTTTATAGCATGTAGCCCTGGTGACCAGAGGGGAATGCACTGCTGGGATGCATAGGACATCTTCTACAAAAAACCATTTCTCCAAGGTCAGGAAACAGAACCAACTTATCAGAGACATAGAGATAAAAACAGAAAGTTAAATAAAATGAGTTGACAGAGGAACATGTTCCAAAAGAAGGAATGAGATAAAACCCCAGAAGAAGAACTAAGTGAAGTGGAGGTAGGCAATTTACCCAAGAAAGAGTTCAAGGTAAATATTATAAAGATAATCAAAGAATTCAGGAGAAGAATGGATGAACAGTGAGAATTTAGAAGTGTTTTTAAAAAGAGTTAGAAAAAATAAAGAACAACCGAACATAGATGATGAATATAATAACTGAAATGACAAATACACTAGAAGGAATCAACAGTAGAATAAAAGATACAGAAGAACAGCTCAGTAAGCTGGAAGGCAGAGTAGTAGAAATCACTAAAGCTGAACAGAAAAAAGTAAAAATAAATGAGATCTGTATAAGAGACCTCTAGGACAATATCAAGTGCACTAACATTCACGTTATAGGGGTCCCAGAAGGAGAAGAGAAAGAAAAGGGGACAAAGAACAACTCTACCAAACATATAGAGAAGAGTTAATGCCCATCCTTCTCAAACTATTCCAAGACTTTGCAGAGGAAGGAATGCTTCCTAACTCATTCTACAAAGCCAGTATCACCCTGATACCAAAACCAGACAAAGATATCACATAAAAAAAGACAGTTAAGGCCAATATCAAAGATGAATATAGATGCAAAAATCCTCAACAAAATATAAGCAAACCAAATCCAACAATAAATTGAAGGGATCATACACCATGATCAAGTAGAATTTATCCCAAGGATGCAAGGATGAGCAAATCAATCAGTGTGATGCACCACATTAACAAACTGAAGAATAAAAATAATATGATTATCTCAGTAGATGCATGAAAAGTTTAACAAAACTCAACATCCATTTATGGTTAAAACTTCCCAGAAAGTGGATACAGAGGGAACATACCTCAACATAGTAAAGGCCATATATGATTAGCTCACAACTAACATCATATTCAATGATGAAAAGTTGATAGCTTTTCCTCTAAGATGAGGAACATGACAAGGATGCCCTCTCTCACCACTTATTCAAGATAGTATTGGAAGTCCTAGACACAGCAATCAGACAAGAAAAAGAAATACAGGGAATCCAAATTGGAAAGTCAGAAGTAAAATTGTCACTGTTTGCACATGACATGATACAATACAAATAAAATCCTAAAGACTCCCTCAAAAAAATATTAGAGCTCATCAATGAATTCAGTAAAGTTGTAAGACACAATATTAATATAATCTGTTGAATTTTTATTCAATAACAATGAACTATTATAAAGAGAAATTAAGAAAACAGTCTAATTTACAAGTACATAAAAAAGAATAAAATACCTAGGAATATACCTAACTAAGGAAGTAAAAGACCTGTACTCTAAGAACTATTAGACATTGATGAAAACATTGAAAACAACACAAATAGATGGAAAGATACAATATGTTCAAGGATTGGAAGATTTGATATTGTTAAAATGACCATACCACCTAAGGCAACCTACAGATTCGATTAAATTCCTATCAAAATACCAATGGCATTTTTCACAGAACTAAAACAAATAATTTTAAAATTTGTGTGGAAACACTAAAGACCCAAAATAGCCAAAACAATCCTGAGAAAGAAGAGAAGAGATGGAGTTATCAATCTTCCTGTCTTCAGACTATATTACAAATCTACAGTAATTTTTAAAAGTATGGTACTGTCACAAAAACAGACACTTTGAACAATGGAAAAGAACAGAGAGGCTAGAAATAAATCCACATACTTATGGTCAATTAATCCATGACAAAGGAGGCCAGAACATACAATGAAGAAAAATGGAGAAAAGACAGTTTCTTCAAGAAGTGGTGCTGGGAAAACTGGACCACTACATGGAAAAGAATGAAATTAGAACATTTTCTCACACCATGTACAAAAATAAACTCAAAATGAATTAAAGACCTAAATGTAAGACCAGAAATCATAAAATTCCTTAAAGAGAACAGAGGCAGAACACCTTTTGACATAAATCATAGCAATAATTCTTTGGCTCTGTCTCTTAAGGCAAAGGAAACAAAAGACAAAATAAATAAATGGGACCTAATTAAACTTAAAAGCTTCTGTAAAGCAAAGTAAACCATCAACAAATAAAAAGCGAACTTACTTAATGGGAGAAAATATTTGCACACGATATGACCAATAACAGGTTAATACCTAAAATATATAAACAGCTTATACAATTCAATAGCAACAAAAACAATCTGATTAAAAAATGGTCAAAAGGCCTGAATAGACATTTTTCCAAAGAAGACATACAGATGGCCAACAGGGACATGAAAAGATGCACAACATCACTAATCATCAGAGAAATGCAAATCAAAATCACAATGAGACATTACCTCACACCTACCATCCAAAAAAACACAGATAATAAATGTTGGTAATGATGTGGAGAAAATGGAACCCTGTACACTGCTGGTGGGAATGTAAATTGGTGCAGCCACTGTGGAAAGCTGTATGGAGGTTCCTCAAAAAAACTAAAAGATAGAAGTACCATATGATCCAGCAATTCTATTCTAGGTATATATCCAAAGAAAACAAAAGCATTAATTCAAAAAGATACATGCACCTCAGTGTTCATCACAGCATTATTTACAATAGCCAAGATATGTGAGCAACCTAAGTGCCATCAACAGATGAATGGATAAAGATGTTGAGTGTGTGTGTGTATATATATATATACACACACACACACATACATACAATGAAATGCTATTAAGCAATTTTTTAAAATTACCATTTATATCAACATAGATGAACCTGGAGGGTATTATGCTTAGTGAAATGAGTCAGACAAAGACAATTACTGTATGATGTCACTTATAAGTAGAATCTATAAAATAAAACAAACTAGTGAATACAATGAAAAAAAGCAGACTCATAGATGTAGAGAATAAACTGTTGGTTACCAGTGAAGAGATGGAAGGTGGACGAGCAAGAAGCAGTAGGCAGTTAAGAGGTACAAACTTCAATGTACAAAATAAACAAGCTAGGATATACTGGATATATATACTCTGTGCTATACAAGGATATACTGTATAGCACAGAGAATATAAGCCACATTTTCTAACTATAAATTGATTATAATCTATAAATATTTTAATCAATATGTTGTACACCTGAAACAATATTGTAAATCAACTATAACTCAATAAAAAATTAAATTAAAAAAAGAAGAAATTTTTAGATTTGCAGTTCTAGTCAATGGTAGATATGCTTTAAAGTGCTTTCCCCAAATACTTTCCCATTCTGAACTTGGACTCATAATTCAATCATTGTCTATGTAAGCAACACATATTATCCTCAAAAAAATAAATAAGAAAAATATCTCTTTCACTTATTATATTATTCTTAGTGCCTATCACAGGACTTGACATATAATAAGGGTACAATAAATATTTGTTGAATGAATAGTATTTTCAAGATCATATTGTTATGAAAAAGAGGAAAGATGATTAAAAGGAAGTAATACTAAGGACAACAAGAAATAAAGTTTTAAGTGAGTCCAAAAAATTTAAATAAGTCAAGGAAAATGTAAAAATTGTATACAGGAAGGAGAAAACAAATCTTATTAAATGGTTCAGAGATATTTCACCATGAAAGTGATATTTCAGTTGAATTAAAAGGAATATGGAAGATTTAAGTAGAAAAGATGGAAGCAAGGAAGCTTACTGTGGTTGAAAAAATAAAGGCTTTCCAAAGATGCTTAGGTCCTAATCCCCAGAAGCTGTAAATATGTGGCAAAAGGAACTATTAACATGTGATTAAGTCAAGGATCTTGAGATGAGATTAACCTGAATTATCTGGGTGTGTCCAATATAATCACAGGGGAGTTTATTATAAGGGAGGCAAGGTCAAATTTAGAAAAACTAGGTGCAACAATGGAAGTAGAATTTTGATTGATGCACTTTAAGTATGGAAGGCCAAGAAATATAGAAGCTTTAGAAGCTGGAAAAAACAAAAAAATATATTCTCCCCCTGGAAGCTCCCTAATAAATAGAGGGGAAGTTCTTCAACTTGATAAAGAACATATACCAAAAAACCTATGACTAACATTATATTTTATGGTTAGAAACTAGATGCTCTCCCCTTAAGATGAGGAACATGGTAAGGATATCCATTCTCAGATATCTGATTGAACATCATTCTGGAAGTCCTAGCTAATGCAATTAGACAAGAAAGGACATAAAGCCTTATATACTGGAAAGGAAGAAATAAAACTCTCTTTGTTTGCATATGACATAATTGTCTATGTAGAAGAAATGAAGTTCTACAAGATAAGAGAGTAGAAAATCAAGGTGACTTTAGGTTTGGCAATGAGATGTTAGATATAACTCTAACCATATAATCCATGAAGGAAAACACTTATAAGTTGTACTTCATTAAAATTTAAAACTCCTGCTCTGCAAAGACACTGTTAAGAAAATGAAAAGACAAGTCACACACTAGAAGAAAATATTTGCAAAATAGGTATTTGATAATGGACTTATATCCCCTAAATATGCAAGAACTCTGGAAAATCAATAATAAGAAAACAAGCAACCCAGTTAAAAAGTAGACAGGTGATCTGAACAGTCACCTCATGAAAGAAAATATACAGATGATAAATAAGCATATGAAATGATGCTCAATACCATATGTCATTAGGGAATTGCAAATTAAAATAATGAGATATCACTACACACCTAAAGAATGGCTAAATTCCAAAACAGACAACATCAAATGCTGGGGAGGATGTGGACCAACAGGAACTCTCATTCTTTGCTGGTGGAATGCAAAATTATACAGCCACTTTGGAAGATAGTTTGGCAAGGTTTTTGTTAACAAAACTAAACATAGTTTTACCATATGATCGAGCAATCAGATGCTTAAGTATTTACCCAAATAAGTTGAAAACTTACATCCACACAAAATCCTGCACACAAATGTTTATAGCAGTTTTACTAATAATTGCCAAAAATTGAATGCCACCAAGATGACTTTCAATAGATGAATGGATAAACTGTGATAAATCCATACAATGCAATGCTATTCTGTGATAAAAGTAAGTGATGTATTAAACAAGGAAAAGACATGGAGGAGCCTTAAATGCATACTGCAGAGTGAAAGAAACCAGCCTGAAAAGGTTACATACTATATGGTTCTAACTGTATGACATACTGAAAAAGGTAAAACTATAGAGACAGTAAAAAGATCAGTAGCTGCCAGGATTTGGGAAGGAAAGGATATATTGGTGGAGCACCGGGCATTTGTAGGACAGTGGACCTATTCTGTATAATATTGACATTATCATTTGTCAAAAACCATTGAACTGTACAATAGGAAGAGTGAACCCTAATGTAAACTACTAACTTTAGTTCATTACAATGTATTAATATTGGCTCAACAACTGTAACAAATGTACCACATTAATGCAAGAAGTTAATCATAGAGAAACTATTGAGGGAAGGGGGTATGAAGGAAGGAGAAGGAAATATACAATAACTCCCTGTAGAGCTCATTTTTCTTTTGTAAGCCCAAAACTTCTCTAATAAATAAATTCTATAAGTTTAAAAAAAAGAATTTAGGAGTATGTTTAAAAGATACAAACTTGCTGCCTAGTGTTTCATTGCCACTAGGCAAAAGTAGAAAAATAAAAAATGGCTAATGTTCTACTTTTTGTTTTGTTTATATTTCTATTCTAGTTTATTTCTCCAATTCAAAACTTTTCTCCTAAAAGATGTATTTTGGAACAGTTGTCAACTTATTAATAGAGGTAGCACTTCTGACATCAAGTGAGAATCAGTTCTATACAACAGAACACAAAAGGCTTGCATTCCTTAAGGATTCCACAAACTGCTTATTAAACTTTCACAGGCTACTTCAAAAAGTAGAAACTGGAGTCGGGTAAAAAAGCCTCAGAGTAAAAATGCACATAGAAGGCCAACTCCTGTCTTATTCTACATAAAAACACAGATTCTATTGAAAATGGTTTTTTTCTTTTATTCAATGGTAGACCCCAAGCATTATACAGAGAAAGAAATCTATTCCCAAAGTGTACCTAGCAAGTATCGCCAAAGAGAAGACTGTATCTAAAGGTGAAGTTGACCTCTTTATCATGAAGAAAACCGTGGAGAGCTAAAAAGTCCTTTCATCTGGACACTTAGGAACAACAGTGTGGGACTTGTTAGGGTTATAAATATATATGACACTCAAAGCCTGGATTTAAACACAGTCTTCCTGAGTACAATGTTAGCTTGGCTTAAAGTGCCCGTATTATTATTTTTTATTTTTTGAAGAGGGTCGCCTATTAAGATACTGACAGCAATCGAAAACTTGGAATTTTTCTATGTGGTTATGAGAATATATAATCTTTTTCTCCCCCGGAAGATGTTCCCAGTAATAAAATTTCCCCAAGAGCTCAATTTACATGACAAAATTTATTCCCTATAATTATAGTATGTAGCGTAAAAAACAAAGTTGTATGAGGATTTACACTACTAAATCAAAAATATAGAAAGGGGCATAATATGTAATAGATTTAAATGTCAATGTGCACTTTTTCATCTATATGAAATACTGCTGGTAATTTCATACAGGTACCAAAATAGAGGTGATATTTTTCAACATTACGATTTTGCTTATAACAGGAGGCTATTTCATAGCTGCAATCTTTTATAAAATATTATATGCTTTAAATGAGTGGAAGCTCCAAATATAGCCTAGGAGAAAGGACTACTGTACTAAGATTAAATTTATCTATGAAAGCTTTGCTCAAAAAGTCTGCAGGAAATTACTCCATGGTAATAAATGATAACTTTTCAAAATTAAATTTATCATAAAGGTTGAGAAAATGTATATAAGGAAGGTACTTTTAACGGCTGGTAGGATTTTGCCTTAGCTGGCAGATAACAGAAAAATATTTGGGAACTACTGATTCCTAACTGTACTTTCTCCTTCTCTACTGCTAAAAGCAGCTGAAAACGCATCTCATTCAAAAGTTTTGGCTAAGTAACCCTCTCAAAATTCACATTTATCCTGCATTTTTACTCATTATTTGTAGAGCCCTAATATGAATCACATTCAGTGTAGCTTCACAAATAATATTAAATCTTTATTCCACATACAGTTTTCTAGAAACCAGAGTTTTTAAATTTTATTACTTTTAGACCCCATAACACTTTACAAATGCAAAATATGCAGTGAACACTTAGTTTTATGCAGTGAACACTTAGTTTTAAGCCACTGGGAGGTGTCATCCTTTTCTGCATATTAATGACCTAGATTATGAGAAAATATTTAAAATAATTGTTGTATAAACACATCAGCAAAATTTATTAAAATTTAAATGTTCCTAAACTTTGATGGGGCATTTATAATTCTTGGAATCTAAACAGGGAAAAGAAAACAAGATAAACTTTGAATGTTCAACCATAAAAGAATGATAGAATAATGTAGTTAGCCCAGTAGTATAGAAAATTATATGATGATTAAAAAGAATTCATTTGATCTAGATAATTTTCTTAATTATATCCCTCCCTTGCTAAGAGTCATTTAGCATCCAATGGCCTAGTTTCCTTATTTGTGGAGTAGAAACATTATTCACCCTAAGACAAGCAAAGTAGGAATAAGTGAATATACTAGTACACATTAAACAAATGAATGTATAGTTATATAATTTTATGTATTTTATGCAATGTATATGCTATTTTAAAATGAATGTACAGTTATAAACATTTAATGTATCCTCATTTTTAAACATTTAATATATTCCTTGAAATACTAATTTAATAATTATTTAATAATTCAATGTGAAAGTTAAAAACAGTGGAATCTGTGTTATTAGCTTGATGTCTTTGCTTGACAAAGTGCTTCTGGTATATTGGTACTAGATGGACCTACAGGAATAGGCCATCTGTGCCTCACTTTTCCTAGTGCTTAATGGGCATATAAAAGTCTGATGTAGAAGTTACTTCAACCCTAGAAATAATATGGTTAGAATACTTACACAGAGGAACTCTCAATTTATTTGATATATATTTAATAAATTATATATATATACATACATACATATATAGATTTAGATACAGGTACAAATATAGATATGTAGATACAGAGAGATAATTAGATAAGGAAATTAATGTAGGTGTAAATGTGAGTATGTATGTGTGTGTGCAGGTGAACATATCAAAACAACAGCAGATGACATTAATAAATCCAAACAATTAAGCCATGTTGATGTAGTAGCCTCAGTTTTCAGGATCTATGTGTGTATATCTATCTACTTATATATGCATATATTCCTTAGTTCCTTAACTCTGACAACTGAGATGGCCAGCAAACAGTGACACCTTATAAGCAATGAGCAAACTTAACATCTAGATTTGCATTTCTAAGTATCGATAGTATTCTCCAATAAAACAAAGCAAGGGTTATTGGAGAAATGTCTGATTTCTGAGCAAGGCTAGGGAAAATACAAGATGGGCCTGGACCTATATGGGAAAAGAAACTAAAAAAGAGTGAATATATGGATATGTATAACAGATTCACTTTGCTATACACCTGAAAATAACACAACATTGTAAATCAACCATACGCTCATAAAAGAAAAAAAGGGCCTGGAATATCTTATGCCACAGAGCAAGTAATTGCTCAAGGAAATCTGAAGATATGTCAAAACGATATAGAAGCTCAAACTGAAGAGACTTCTACAAGACAAGATGGGGCAGCTGAGTATTTAATTAAATAGTGGTAGTCATCAATTATAACCCATTGAATAAAATAGGTATCAAAGTACTGCCCAACAAAATACAGATAGTCCAGATGGTCAACTTACTATTTTTCAACTTTATAGTGCTACAAAATGAAATGTATTCAGTCAAAACCAAACTTCAATTGTTTTTAATTTTTATCTTTTCCCAGGCCACTGATACATGGTAATATCCTCTCTCTTGGTGCTGGGCAGTAGCAGCAAGCCACAGCTCCTAGTCAGCTGCATGATTGCAGGGATAAACAACCCATATACTTGCAAACATCTGTACCCATACAACCACTCTGTTTTTCACTTTCAGTACAGTATTCAATAAATTACATGAGATAGTCAACACTTAGATAGTTCTGTTCAACTGTAGGCCAATGGAAATGTTCTGAGCACATTTAAGCGAGGGTAGTCTAAACTATGATGCTCGGTAGATTAGGTGTGTTAAACTCATTTTTGACTTATGATAATTTCAACTTAGGATGGGGTTGTGGGGACATAAGCCCATTCTAAGTTGAGGAAGATCTGTAATTATCAATTACAAAGGGGGAAAGGTTTACAATGGGAGCTGAGCAGACACCACCTTAATCAAGTTATCAAAGTAAACCTCAGCACTAAATGATATAAATCAAAAATGTTTGTTACCTAACAGTATGCATTCAGAACACAGCATCATGTGTGTGATTGTCTTGCCAAAGATGCACAACCAAATCTAAGCATGAGTAAATGTCAGATAAATGCAAATTACAGTACATTCTAATAAATAACTGGCGTGTATTCCTGGTCTGTATACTTCAAGTGTCAAGTCCATGAAAGTCATGAAGAAACAGGAATTCTTCAGACTAAAGAAGTATAAAGAGTATACATGCCAATTCAAGGCAATGAGAAATTCGGGACCAAATCCTTCACCTACAAAGATATTTATTGGGACAGTTGTTAAAACTTGTCTTAAGAGAGTTAAGGTCTGAGGATTAGATAATAGTAATTTCCTGATGTTGATCATTGAATTTGGCTATGTATGAGAATGTGCTCGTTTATAGGAAATATACAATAAAATATTTAGGAGTAATTTAGTAATGTCAGCAGGTTACTCTGAAAGTTTTCAGGAAAGTTATCTGAAGAAAAAGATGAAGGGAGGAAGGTAAGAAAGAAGGAAATGGAGAGTGAGAAGAAGGGAGAGAGGGAGGTAGAAAGTTATTTATACTGTACTTGAAACTTTTCTGTAAGCGTATAATTGTCTCAAAAATATTTTTAAAGGTTTAAAAAATCAGTAAGGATAGAATAAAATATTTTCAGATATACAGGAATCACTCTCCTACCCACCCTGCATTACAGCAAAATGAGGTATAGAAGAAAGGGAGGACCATGAAATCAGAAAACAATGTTTGTTTCTTTGAGGAGAGAATGGAAAGGAGTTCAAGATCAACCACAGAGGAAACTGCCTAAAGTAGATGCAGATAGCCCAGAGGATGGGGGCTCTAGGAAGGAGGACCTCAGAAAAAAAACCCTCAAATATTGATATAATGTGTTTGAAACATACACACACACACATGTGTACACAGACGTAAAGAAGGGAAGATGTTTGAGACAGGAATCCACTAGAGGTCTGTTCCTTGAGTTTCCAAGATCCCTGTGCCAATGGTCGCTAAACTGTGATTTATAATTCATTACTAGGTCATGAAGTCATTTTAGTGAGTCTAGTTTTATGTTATGTTTGCTTGAAATAGAATATAATAAAATGGCATGGCATGTCATAGCTTAGATCAGAATTAAACACACATAAACAGGTGCGTGCATGTGTACACATGGTGTGTGGGTGTCATAATGCAAAAGATATTTTTTATTATGGGTCCAGTAAAAAATTTTGAAAGCTACCTAACTTAGACAATTACATTTTTCCTAATTTTTGTAGCTTCTTCCTTTCCTTTCCTCCAAATCCATAAAAGAGACACACTAATGTATGCAACAGTGCCAATTGATAGAACAGGTCGTCCTTTTTAAGTAAATAATTAATGTAAATAGTATTTTTAAATGTTTAACTGTGCATAAGTACAAGTGATTATATGTATATATGCTGAATAACAGTAAACATCAGTGATTATTTGTCAGTAATTTATATCAGGGGTAGCCAGTTATGGCTCACAGGCCAAATATACCCACAGCTTGTTTTTGAAAATAAAGTTTTGTTGGAGCTCAGTCATACTTTTGGTTTACGTACTATATGTGGCTACCTTTATGTTACAATGGTAGAGCTGAGTAGTTGCAACTGACCACATAGCCAAGCAAGTCTAAAATATTTGCTTCTGCACTTTACAGAAGAAGTTTGCTGACCCTTGAATTAGACAAATAGTATAATTCACTGGCTATTAGATTTGAGCATTTGGACAATCTGGGAAGAATGAGATGGTGAATTTGGAAAAATGTAATATATTTTATTTTGTTGTAAGAAAATGAGATGTATAAGAGAAAAACAAATGTAGCTTGGCCTTTGACTAAATCAAGTTTCTGAAGTTTAAAAATACTAATGGTAACATTGGTTAAATGCTTACCTTTTGCTTTACATGTAGTGTTTTCTTCAATAATACCTTTAATTATAACCGAGGTATTATTATAGCTCTTTTCCATGTGAGGAAAATGTGGTTCATATAGATTAGGAAACTTAGCACAATTTACCTAGTAATTTACCTAGAAGTGATGTGACTGATACTTGATTTCAAGTCTGTTGAATTCCAAAGCTAAATCTTAACAACTATGTTAAATTGTTGTACTTTGTTCCTGAACACTGAAGTGTCTCATGAATATGCATTACCAATACTAGGAAATAAGTTCAAATTGAATGTCCCACTAAGAATGAGTTAATGGATACTTCCTTTAGAAAAAAAAAAAAGTATATGCACATTTTCCTTGACAAGAAAAAATGGCTGTGAACAGAGTTCATATAAGAAGATTCATTAAATGGTCTTATACAACCATTACCTACTGTAACTAAGAACAGAAAAATGGTAACTCATCAGCAGTGAAACTCTGCTTTGCCATCCACCAGTTGTGCTTTCTTAGACCAAACTGTTCAACTCTCTGAGCTTCGTTACTCTTCATCATTAAAACAAGACTAAGAAATTTGCACCCCAATGTTCATAACAGCATTAATTATAACTGCCAAGATACAGAAACAATCTAAGTGCCCATCAACAGATGACTGGATAAAGAAGATGTGGTATGTATCTATACAACGGAACACTATTCAGCCATAAAAAAGAATAAAACTTTGCCATTTGCAACAATATGGATCAACTTGGAGGGTTTCATGCTTAGTGAAAAAAGTCAGAGAGAAAAAGACAAATACTGTATGATGTCACCTACATGTGGAATCTAAAAATAAAACGAATGAACATAACAAAACAGAAACAGATTCACAGGTATAGAAAACAAACTAGTGGTTACTAGTAAGAAGAGGGAAGGGGCAAGATAGGTGAAGGGAATGAAAAGATACAACTACTAGGTGTACAATAAATAAGTAATGAGTACAGCACAGGGAATATAGTCAATGTTTTATAATGATTTGTATGGAATATACTCTACAAAAATATCAAATTACTATGTTGTACAACTGAAACTAAAATAATATTGTAAGTCAACTATACTTCAATTAAAAAAAAGAAATTTGCTGTAAGGAGCTAATGGGATCTTGATACAAAAGTGCACAGAATGTAATAGTTAATAGGTATGTTGTTAGTTTTAAAGCATGTTTGTTCTATAGGAAGACTGTTTTTCTTGCAAAAATGTTTATTTAAAAAATTAACTAATGGTCTAAAGGTATTGAAAAACTATGTCTTTATTTCTCTAAGATGTATAGATCTGGTTTTCTTGTCTGAGTAGGTAGGTTCTATGAGAGCAGGAATCAATAGTCTCTTGAGATCTTTTTACTTCCAATACCTTAAAAGTAGTATTAGTTTACTGGATACAAATTAGGGCCCAGAGCTAACCTCAGACACAGAGGATGTCAGGCATGTTTACCCTTGTCTCCCACCAATCGAGGTTGCCTGATCCAAATATTGTCTACCTAATACTTTCAAGGACCCTTGTCACTAACCTCACCATTTCCAGAAGCCCAGTTCTCTTTCCAATCATTTACCACTGTTTATTAGAAAGTACAATAACATACAGAAAATAAGAGTTTTATGGCAAAGATGTTATCTTAGTTAAGCACGATCAGGAAACTGGTAAAAACTGAGAATTTTCTATTACTAATAAATATGTGCCACATATATATGTATACATATATATTATGCACATATATAGTAAAAAATTTCTGGCTTTCTGGTTATTCTTTCCAACTTATTTTAAATTCAACAAAAAGATCATTTTCTAAATGACAGTAATAGGCAACAAATACTATTCTACTATTAAAGGCTAGCAACTCACTACTTTATTACTGGCAGGTTTCCTCCTGTTCACTAACATTTACTAAGTATTTACTATGTGCTACATATGCATCTTATTTAATATTCATTAAAACTGCAAGAAGTGGCTACTATATATGGAATATATATGGAAACTGAGCCTTAGAAAACATAAGTTACTGAAAGTCTAAAAATTAGTTAAGAGGTGGAAATGGAATTCAGAGACAGCCCTTTCTAATACTGAAGTGTGCTATTATTCATTAGGGAATTATACTTGCATTTCAAATTGTGGTCATTTGGGATAGTGTGCTCTTCACTTGCAAATAACTATTATTATAATCAATATGTGAAGGATTATAAAATATAAAAAGGCCTATTATGCTGGCAGAGGGACAAAATGCCAATGTATTTATGACTTACATTTACTTCATTAGATATGCAAAACGAAATATGGTTTTAGGATGAGATTCTTATGACAAATTCTTTTGTACATTGAAAAAATCTCTGGTATAAAAATGTCATTATATGAAATGAGACTGGTTAAAATCAAGCAAAAAAAGTTATAGCTAATAAAGACCTATCTGTTTTGCTTCCAGAAGGAACAAATACTTTCAAATTCGGCTTTCTATAGATCTGTTGAGTTCTTATAGGAACTCAGTTGTAATTGAATGAGACTCATCCTTTATACACCCAAACTCTTCCTTTACGCAATTATGCCTCATTTCATGCATCCAATGTATGTCTTCCCCTCACCCCCATTTACCTTAAGCTTTGAAATAAAAATGAATCTAACACCAACCAGTACTTGTGGTCATTATCTCTGTTAAAATCAAGTTATATAAAAGTGCTATCTTTCCTGGGAATATTTACTTGTTAAACCTGTTAACTCTCATTTACACCAAAAGACTTTTAACTTTTCAGCTGGTAAAGGAATTTTTTTACAAGGAAATGGCACATATATCAGAGAGGAGAATAAGCCATGTAACTCATGCAGTTAGTCATTTTACAATAAGACTAGTGGGTATGGCCATACCGAAGATCTGCCCTGAAGAATGACCCAGGTACATTATCTAGACTCTTAATCTTAGGAGCTGTTACGAGTGGTAGAA
Organism: Kogia breviceps; assembly: GCF_026419965.1. NCBI lineage: Eukaryota > Metazoa > Chordata > Mammalia > Artiodactyla > Physeteridae > Kogia > Kogia breviceps. Next base: position 39,735,695 of record NC_081315.1, read on the forward strand.
CCCTTTCACTCCTACATGCAGAGTCTAAACTGCACAGTCCTGACACCTGTCCCTTCCCTCCAGTTTTCCACTCTCTTTCTCTTAACCCAGCCATGCACCTTTAGGTATCAAGAAGCCCAGATCTATAGATTATATTAATTTGATCTATAGATGATATGTAAATTTTTTATTAGAGTATAATTGCTTTACAGGGGATGGACATGTAGATAATATTTTTTAAATGTTGTGACAATTTATAATACGTTATGATTGATTTCTGTATTTTCTACTTACAATTGGTTATGAGAGTTACAGTGAATAAATATAATAGTAGCATATATTGGTACACAGTCCTTATTAATAGTGTTATTGCTGTCTAATCTACTATGCAATGCTGCTTCTAAGAATAATCATTTCAAAACTCAAATTATTTGCTGGATGTATATTTTAATATATGGCAAAAGTAAGATTTCTATTTCATCCTCAAGTGTCATTTTGTACTTCATACTTAGAGATAAAAACAGATCAAGTTATTACTCTTCATAAATCATAACTGAACAGTTATAACCTCAAGGAGATCAGCCTGACATACATAAAATACAGAACTGCAGGCTAAGTGTGACAATCACATTGAACTCTATGAGGTCAGAGTGTAATTCTCCAAAGTAATTATTTTCTAGTCCTATTCCAAGACAGGATTATTGATTCAACATATCCAGTCAATAATTATTTGTTTCTGTTGCTTCTGATTGTGGATTTTTTCAGAGAATTCAGATTGCTATTTAGCTCAACAGTAAAATCTTTCCATACCAAATGAAAAGGAAAATATATAGAGAAATTGAACTCTACAAAACTTTAATTTTACCACTTAAAAACTTAGAAATAACCCCAATTAAATTCTCAAAAATACCTCTGTGTACTTCCTTTTTAAAAGTTGAATCATCTTTTGCTTCTTCACTTGATTCCAATTTCTCCCTCTTCAATCCATGCCACCACCTTAGGGCCTTGATCAAACAAGCACCACTTCTTGATTCATTAACTTTCTCCCCACCACTCTGCTACCTCCCAACACTTGCCAAACAGAATGGTAGAGTCCCTTCAGACATTAAGAAAATAGACAATTTTAGTGTTGCCTTAAGCCCTCCCTTTTTTCATTATCAAGAATAAATATTAGTCACAAGTTCATTACCTTCACTTCCTTGCCTTACATTTCCATCTCTGTTTTCAAAAATCTACATAGGTACATTATCCTAAAATTGTTCCCCCTAAGATCATCAATTATTTCCTAGTGGTCAAGTTCACTGAACATTTCCTTGGTTGACTTCTCTTTGACTTCAATACAATGCATGATCTTCTCCATTAATAACACCTCTTCACTTCCATGAAAAGCGTTTTCTCCCTTTTACTACTTCTCTACCATTTTCTCATTCTCTACCAGTAACATTTCCTCTAACTATTCCATGGGTTCACATAACTTGTATATACGTGGTTCTCTTACTCCTGTGCCCCAGACGTTTGTATCCAAGTTTATATTTACTTATCTATTTGAAAAAAACATAGACCACTCAGCGCCACATAAATAAATGTATCACAAACACCACACCAGTTCCTCTTCTTCAAATATTCTTTGTGACATAAAAAAGCTGAGAAGAGCATCAGTCAGCTCTAACCACCACCAGTCCCTCCTGTCAGGAAACTTACACAAGCCTCTTAGATAGCCTCATGAACCAGAGGGCAGACTGCAGAAGCAATAAGAACTACAATCCTGCAGCCTGTGGAACAAAAACCACACTCACAAAAAGATACACAAGATGAAAAGGCAGAGGGCTATGGACCAGATGAAGGAACAAGATAAAACCCCAGAAAAAAAACTAAGTGAAGTGGAGATAGGCAATCTTCCAGAAAAAGAATTAAGAATAATGATAGTGAAGATGATCCAGGACCTCAGAAAGAATGGAAGCAAAGATCGAGAAGATGCAAGAAATGTTTAACAAAGACCTAGAAGAATTAAAAAACAAACAAACAGAGATGAAGAATTCTATAACTGAAATGAAAACTACACATGAAGGAATCAATAGCAGAGTAACTGAGGCAGAAGAACGGATAAGTGACCTGGAAGGCAGAATGGTGGAATTTACTGCTGTGGAACAGAATAAAGAAAAAAGAATGAAAAGAAATGAAGGCAGCATAACAGACTCCTGGGACAACATTAAATGCAACAACATTCGCATTGTAGGAGTTCCAGAAGGAGGAGAGAGAGAGAAAGGAACATAGAAAATATTTGAAGAGATTATAGTCAAACACTTTCCTAACATGGGAAGGGAAATAGCCACCCAAGTCCAGGAGGCTCAGCAAGTCCCATACACGATAAACCCAAGGAGAAACACACCGAGACACATAGTAATCAAATTGGCAAAAATTAAGACAAAGAAAAATTATTGAAAGCAGTAAGGGAAAAATGACAAATAACATACAAGGGAAATCCTATAAGGTTAACAGCTGATTTCTCAGCAGAATCTCTACAAGCCAGAAGAGAGTGACATGATATACTTAAAGTGATTAAAGGGAAGAACCTACAACCAAGACTACACTACCTGGCAAGGAGCTCATTCAGATTTGATGGAGAAATCAAAAGCTTTACAAACAAGCAAAAGCCTAAAGAATTCAGCACCACCAAATCAGCTCTACAACAAATGCTAAAGAAACTTCTCTAAGTGGGAAACACAAGAGAAGAAAAGGACCTACAAAAGCAAACACAAATCAATTTAGAAAATGGTCATAGGAACATACATATTGATAATTACCTTAAATATGAATGGATTAAATGCTCCAACCAAAAGACACAGGCTTGCTGAATGGATACAAAAACAAGACCCATCTATATGCTGTCTACAACAGACCCATTTCAGACCTAGGGACACATACAAACTGAAAGTGAGGGGATGGAAAAAGATATTCCACGCAAATGGATATCAAAATAAAGCTAGAGTAGCAATACTCATATAAGATAAAAAATACTTTAAAATAAAGAATGTTACAAAGGACAAGGAAGGACACTACATAATGTTCAAGAATTCAATCCAAGAAGAAGATATAACAATTATAAAAATATATGCACCCAACATAGGAGCACCTCAATACATAAGGCAACTGCTAACAGCTATAAAAGAGGAAATCGATAGCAACACAATAATAGTGGGGGACTTTAACACTTCACTTTCACCAATGGACAGACCAGCCAAAATGAAAATAAATAAGGAAACAGAAGCTTTAAATGACACAATAGACCAGATAGATTTAATTGATATTTATAGGACATTATATCCAAAAACTGCAGATTACACTTTTTTCTCAGGTACGCACAAAACATTCTCCAGGATAGATCACATCTTGGGTTACAAATCAAGCCTCAGCAAAATTAAGAAAATTGAAATCATATCAAGCATCTTCTGACCACAACTCTATGAGATTAGAAATGAATTACAGGGAAAAAAACGTAAACAACACAGACACATGGAGGCTAAACAATACATTACTAAATGACCAAGAGATCATGGAAGAAGTCAAAGAGGAAATCAAAAAGTACCTAGAGACTAATGACAATGAAAACACAATGATCCCAAACCTATGGGATACAGCAAAAACAGTTCTAATAGGGAAGTTTATAGCTACACAAGCATACTGTAAGAAACAAGAAAAACCTCAAACTATCTAACCTTACACCTAAAAGAACTAGAGAAAGAAGAACAAACAAAACCCAAAGTTAGCAGAAGGAAGGAAATCATAAAGATCAGAGCAGAAATCAATGAAATAGAAACAAAGAAAATGATAGCAAAGATCAATAAAACTAAAAGCTGGTTCTTGGAGAAGGTAAACAAAATTGATAAACCATTAGCCAGACTCATCAAGAAAAAGAGGGAGAGGACTCAAATCAATAAAATTAGATATTAAAAAGGAGAAGTTACAACAGACACCACAGAAATACAAAGCATCCTAAGAGACTACTACAAGCAACTCTATGCCAACAAAATGGACAACCTGGAAGAAATGGACAAATTCTTAGAAAGGTATAACCTTCCAAGACTGAATCGGGAAGAAATAGAAAATATGAACAGACCAATCACAAGTAATGAAATTGAAACTGTGATTAAAATTCTTCCAACAAACAAAAGTCCCGGACCAGATGGCTTCACAGGTGAATTGTATCATACATTTAAAGAAGAGCTAACTCCGAACCTTCTCAAACTCTTGCAAAAAATTGCAGAGGAAGGAACACTCCCAAACTCATTCTATGAGGCTACCATCACCCTGATACCACAAACAAAGATACTACAAAAAAAGAAAATTACAGACCAGTATCACTCATGAACATAAATGCAAAAATCCTCAACAATATAATAGCAAACAGAGTCCAACAACACATTAAAAAAGATCCCACACCACGATCAAGTGGGATTTATCCCAGGGATGCAAGGATTCTTCAATATATGCAAATCAATCAATGAGATACACCATATTAACAAATTGAAGAATAAAAACCATATGATCATCTCAATAGATGCAGAAAAAGCTTTTGACAAAATTCAACACACATTTATGATAAAAAAATCTCCAGAAAGTAGGCACAGAGGGAACCTACCTCAACATAATAAAGGCAATATATGACAAACCCACAGCAAACAACATTCTCAATGGTGAAAAATTGAAAGCATTTCCCCTAAGATCAGGAAAAAGACAAGGATGTCCACTCTCACCACTATTATTCAACATAGTTTTGGAAGTCCTGGCCATGGCAGTCAGAGAAGAGAAAGAAATAAAAGGAATACAAATTGGAATAGAAGACGTATAACTGTTACTGTTTGCAGATGACATGATACTATACATAGAGAATCTTAAAGATGCCACCAAAAACTACTAGAGCTAATCAATGAACTTGGTAAAGTTTCAGGATACATAATTAATGCACAGGAGTCTCTTGCATTCCTATACACTAATGATGAAAAATCTGAAAGAAAATTAAGGAAACTGTCCTATTTACCATTGTAACAAAATGAATAAAATACCTAGGAATAAACCTACCTAGGGAGAAAAAATTCCTGTATGCAGAAAACCATAAGACACTGATGAAAGAAATTAAAGATGATACCAACAGGTGGAGAGATATACCATGTTCTTGGATTGGAAGAATCAATATTATGAAAATGACTATACTACCCAAAGCAATCTACAGATTCAATGCAATCTATCAAATTACCAATGGCATTGTTTACGGAACTAGAACAAAAAATCTTAAAATTTGTATGGAGACACAAAAGACCCTGAATAGACAAAGCAGTCTTGAGGGAAAAAAACGGAGCTGGAGGAATCAGACTCCCTGACTTCAGACTATGCTACAAAGCTACAGTAATCAAGACAATATGGTACTGGCACAAAAACAGAAACATAGATCAATGGAAAAAGATAGAAAGCCCAGAAATAAACCCACGCAACTATGGTCAACAAATCTATGACAAAGAAAGCAAGGCTATATGATGGAGAAAAGACAGTCTCTTCAATAAGTGGTGCTGGGAAAACTGGACACCTCCATGTAAAATAATGAAATTAGAACACTCCCTAACATCATACACAAAAATAGACTCAGAATGGATTAGAGACCTAAATGTAAGACCAGACACTATAAAACTCTTAGAGGAAAACATAGGAAGAACACTCTTTGACATAAATCACAGCAAATCTTTTTTGATCCACCTCCTAGAGTAATGGAAATAAAAACGAAAATAAACAAATGGGACCTAATGAAACTTCAAAGCTTTTGCACAGCAAAGGAAACCATAAACAAGACAACCCTCAGAATGGGAGAAAATATTTGCAAATGAATCAACAGACAAAGGATTAATCTCCAAAATATATAAACAGCTCATGCAGCTCAATATTAAAAAAACAAACAACCCAATCCAAAAATGGGCAGGAGACCTACATAGACATTTCTCCAAGGAAAACATATAGATGGCCAAGAAGCACATGAAAAACTGCTCAACATCACTAATTATTAGAGAAATGTAAATCAAATCTACAATGAGGTATCACCTCACGCCAGTTAGAATGGCCGTCATCAGAAAATCTACAAACAACAAATGCTGGAGAGGATGTGGAGACAAGGGAACCCTCTTGCACTGTTGGTGGGAATGTAAATTGATACAGCCACTATGGAGAACAGTATGGAGGTTTAAAAAACTAAAAATCAAACTACCATATGATCCAGCAATCCCACTACTGGGCATATACCCACAGAAAACCATAATTCAAAAGCACACATGCACCCCAATATTCATTGCAGCACTATTTACAATAGCCAGGTCATGGAAGCAACCTAAATGCCCATTGACAGACTAATGGATAACAAAGATGTGGTACATATATAGAATGGAATATTACTCAGCCATAAAAAGGAACGAAATTGAGTCACTTATTGAGATGTGGATGGATTTAAAGACTGTCATACAGAGTGAAGTAAGTCAGAAAGAGAAAAACAAATATCGTATATTAACACATGTATGTGGAACCTAGAAAAATGGTACAGATAAACTGGTTTGCAGGGCAGAGGTTGAGACACAGATGTAGAGAACAAATGTATGGACACCAAGGGGGAAAAGCTATGAGGGGGTGGGGATGGTGGTGTGCTGAATTGAGTGATTAGGATTGACACGTATACACTGATGTGTATACAATTGATGATTAATAAGAACCTGCTGTATAAAAAATAAATAAAATTAAATTTAAAAATTTTTTTAAAAACTAATACAAAAAAAAGAAAAAAAGCTGAGAATTTTTCTCCAGTCCCACCCCCTACACAACCTCAGTCAAAAAGTTCTCTCACCTGAACATTCTTATTCTCTTTCCACATTGCCCTGCTGACACCACTCTAATTCATTTCATCAAAATGTCTAGATTTTCACCTTTTCCTTCAATCTCCAATATCACCTCTCTCCTTTCCTTCACTACCTGCAAATTCTTTATTCATCCTTAAGCTTGATACTTTTTTAACACATCATTATCTCCCCTATTATCCTCAAGGTAAAATACAAATCTCTTAGCATACCTCTGTCAACTCAACTCACCACCTCTCATTTCCCCATAAATGGGCTATATTTCAGCTATGAAAGGTCATTTGATTTTTCCCAAATGAATGTCAAAATCTCAGGTCCCTGTGCTTTTTATATACTTTCTGTTGGAAACCCCTTCATCCTCTGGCTAATTACTCTTTATTATCTGAGTTCAGAAAAAAATTACCATATGTACAAACCTATGTCTGGTACCCTTCACTGCCCCCAGAGCACAACACAATTAATATTACAGAACTTATTAGACAATATTATAACTTTTCATATTCTTATCAATCTCCTTCATGGAAAAATTTTTGGACTTGAAGTATATCTTATTCTTTGTATCCACTATGGCTAGTAGCTTTAGTTAATCTTATACACATTTATGGAGGAAAAAAAAGATTTTAGTCTATAATAAAATGAGATAGAAATATCAATTAATCACAGATTAATGCATGAATGATACAACCAGAATTTTATTTATCACCCAGTATAGTAACACTAAATTATTACTGACAGATATTTACTCTTTGAAGAGGAATTTTGAGACCCCCAAGCATTTATGGGCAGGATATTGCTCAACCTTTAAAGGGGGCATATTCTTCAGTAAACTCCTTAGATGAGGTCAAGGGGCATAATAGAAAAGGAAAGAATTCCCAGAAGGAGAATCCAAGAGCCATGAAAAAAGAATGAACTGGAAAGCTAGAGCAGATGCCAAACTGTGTCCTAAACAGGGAGTACTTCTTGTCACCAGGGCAGAGGTGCAACACATTCATCCAGCAAGATTTGGGAATTACTACTGTAGGTCTCTCATTCTTCCACTTTCTGAATGGTAGTGTCTTTTTGAAAGTATACTAGACGTTGTAATATATAGTGACTAAAGATTTTACAATATATTTTAAATTTATGTTATAGATATAATTATAAATATGTATTATATAAATATTGTATTTATATATTTAATCAACAAATATTCCAGGAAAAACAAGCCAAAATTCTGACTCTTCTTTCATGTTTTCTGGCAAAATGAAGGAAAAAAATATATATAAAAATTACACCCCCCGCCACTGCATTTACACTTACAGTGGCCCTCTGCCTGGAATGTCTTTCAGATAAATATTGACTTATTTACCCCCTTATTGCCTTCTAGTTTGTGCTGAAATGCCAAATAATCAGAAAATTCTTGACCCAACCACTTGTATAATTTAACAAGACACACCACTTTCTATCTTTTTTTCCTGTTTTATGTTTAAAATGAAGCACTTATCACCATCTGATATTTGTATTTACTTATTTTTGTATTCCTGCCTTCACTTTGTTGTATTCACTGCCATTTCCTTAACACCTAGAAGAGTGCTTGGCCCATAGTAGGAACCTGATGTTGAATAAGTGATTAAATAAATCATAGAACATTAATCTCTTAATAGATTTCCCATGAAATTCTTCATGTAGCAGTTAGACTGATCCTTGAAAATATACTAAACATATCATATCACTTAATACTACACTTAGAATACATCTAAACTACCTAATATGCCCCACATGATCTGATCAGACATACATGATCTAACATCTGTCTACAGCTCCCCCAAGCAGACACCAGGGTAGCTTGTGCATGTCAAAGTAGGAACTTTAAGATCCCTGTAATTTCTATCTGCCCTCTCAAAGTTGTCCCAGAGAAATTTGTAGTCAAAGTAAAAACAATGTTCTTGTAAGGCTCATGATAACCTCCCAACCTCTACTTCCAAACAGATTTATTCCTCAGGCCCCTTCCAAGCAGAAAATTCTGAGCCCCACTCTTCACTGTCTTTTAACCACATTGGCCTTAATTCTATTTACTCAAATGATTCAAACTTTTAGAGATCTCAGGTACTTTACGTTTTCTGAAACACTCTGATGCCAGATTTTCACATAGTGTTCTTGTTATCATTTGAGTCTCAAATATTACCTTTCCAGGGACATCTCAGTTTACAGGTCACACCCTCTGGGTGGGTCCTCCCTAACGTATTCCACATACACCTTCGTGTGTGAACACACACACACACGTGCACACACACACACACATTCACATCCCTTAATCTTCAGGCACTTTTCATCATTGCACTTATCAAAATATGAAATGTATCTTCATTTGTTTGTTCTCTGGCTTGTGAATTGTTTTCCCTTCCATAAAGAATAAGCTCCATAAGAGCAGGGACCTTACCTATTTTATTTACCACCAGGCTTCCATTCCCTGGAACAACATCTGACAATGGAAAGCATTTAATGAGTACTAAAAAACAAATGAACCTAGCATTCAACCTGAATTTTAATGCATTCAGGCATTTATCTCAACCCTCTAGGTGGACACCATTTATGTGAATAAGACCCACATTCTAGTCCTAGTTCTTTGCAAATCCTCTGGGACTCAATCTTGATTTTGAACTAAATTATAGTGACCGTTGAATTCTACAGTTCCATAATTCTGTGGCAAATGAAATATCAAATGCCATTCTCACTATATATATTTGAAGTTTTAGCTATGCTGTAGTATTTATGCAGTTCAATTTTCCACAGATTTACTCTTTAAAGGAGAAAACAGAAATATCAATGTATCTTGGCTGGAATAATTTGTTGTTGCTGAGCAAAGCATTTAAGCTCTACTGTTGTCAGCAAAATCATAAGACAAGAAAAACAGAGTCAATTGAATATTCTTGTAACAACAGTAGCACAGAACAGATTAAGCAATATTAAGCTATTTCTATGTTAAACTTTCCAAATGCAGGTAACACAGATCCAGGATTAGAAGTCTGCATGTATCAGTAGGCTAGTTGAGCCTACACCAATGAAAGATAATGCCTGCATTTCTAGAAAAATCGGGAAAGCAGGAGTCAGACAAACCTGTAGTCAGTTCACATTTTAGTCACCTTGGACAAATTACATAACCTCCTCAACTCTCACTTTTATCATATCAAAAAATGAGATAATATTTGTGTTGTAGTGATTAGCAATGATATGGTTATTATGTGTAGCATAGCATATGCGATATATTGGGTTGGCTGACAAGTTCATTTGGTTTTTTCCATAATGTATTATGGAACCCATACAAGCTTTCTGGCCAACCCAATAATAGGTACTAAATAAAATCCATCTGCTGTTAAGACAATGATTAATTGTGATAATGGGCAAATTTCATATTTATCTTTCTTCAATAATTAGAATTATCCTTCTTTAAAATATAAATAATGATAAGAATGGAAATATTTTTTGATGGAAATAAAGTTATGTAGAATTTTCCTTAAAATATATTAAAATCTGATGATGGCCATTCTGACCAGTGTGAGGTCATACCTCATTGTAATTTTGATTTGCATTTCTCTAATAATTAGTGACGTTGAGCATCTTTTCATGTGTTTGATGATCATCTGTATGTTTTCTTTGGAGAAATGTCTATTTAGGTCTTTTGCCCATTTTTTGATTGGGTTGTCTTTTTAATATTGAGCTACATGATCTGTTTGTATATTTTGGAGATTAATACCTTGTCATTTGCTTTCTTTGCAAATATTTTCTCCCATTCTGAGGGTCATCTTTTTGTCTTGTTTATGGTTTCCTTTGCTGTGCAAAAGCTTTTAAGTTTAATTAGGTGCCATTTGTTTAATTTTGTTTTTATTTTCATTACTCTAGGAAGTGGCTCAAAAAAGATCTTGCTGCAATTTATGTCAGAGTGTTCTGCATGCTTTCCTTGAAGAGTTTTATAGTGTCTGGCTTTACAGTTAGGTCTACCCCATTGTGAGTTTATTTTTCTGTATGGTGTTAGGGAATATGCTAACTTCATTCTTTTACATGTAGCTGTCCAGTTTTCCCAGCACCACTTATTGAAGAGACTGTCTTTTCTTCATTGTATATTCTTGCCTCCTTTGTCATAGATTAGGTGACCATAGGTCTATGGGTTTATCTATGGGTTTTCTATCCTATTCCATTGATCTATATTTCTGTTTTTGTGCCAGTACCATACTGTCTTGATGACTGTAGCTTCGTAGTATAGTTTGAAATCAAGGAGTCTGATTCCTCTAGCTCCATTTTTCGTTCTCAAGATTGCTTTGGTTATTCATGGTCTTTTGTGTTTCCATACAAATTATAAATTATTTTGCTCTAATTCTGTAAAAAATACCATTCATAATTTGATAGGGATTGCATTGAATCTGTAGATTGTGTTTAGTAGTATAAACATTTTCATAAACAATAAATGCTGGAGAAAGTGTGGAGAAAAGGGAACCCTCTTACACTGTTGGTGGGAATGTAAATTGATACAGCCACTATGGAGAACATTATGGAGGTTCATTAAGAAACTAAAAATAGAACTACCATATGACCCAGCAATCCCACTCCTGGGCCTGTACCTAGAGAAAACTATAATTCAAAAAGATACACACACCCCAATGTTCACTGCAGCACTATTTACAATAGCCAGGACATGGAAGCAACCTAAATGTCCATCAACAGAAGAATGGATAAAGAAAATGTGGTACATATATACAATGGAATATTACTCACCCATGAAAAGGAACAAAACTGTGCAATTTGCAAAGACGTGGATGGACCTAGAGACTGTCACACAAAGTGAAGTGATTCATAAAGAGAAAAAGAAATATATAATATCACTAATATGTGGAATCTAGAAAAATGATACAGATTAACTTATTTGCAAAACAGAAATAGAGAGGTAGGCATAGAGAAAGGACGTATGGATACCAGTGAGGGAAGGAGGAGTGGGATGAATTTGGAGAATGGGACTGACATATATACACTACTATGTATAAAACAGACAACTAATGAGAACCTACTATATAGCACAGGGAACTCTACTCAATGCACTTTGGTAACCTAAATGGGAAGGAAATCCAAAAAAAAAGGGATATATGTTTACATATAGCCGATTCACTTTGCTGTACAGCAGAAACTAACACAACATTGTACAGCAACTATACTCCAATAAAAATCAATTTTAAAAATATATTAAGATCTGGGTCATACTAGTTGCTATTGATATATGCACATATTTGACCTACACATGAGATTGAGTTCCAAAGCTCATAATTAGTGATTGTCAATAAAGAAAATATTTTTGCAAAACAGAGAGAGATTTTTTTAGATAATAAATACTTTAAATGTATGTATTAATGCAACAATGACAACATAATTCTACCATTTACTGAGTCCCTGCAATTCCACCAAGAACTCTACAAGAGAGGATTTTTCAGCGTGATTTAACAGATGAAGAACGCGAGGGTCTCATTTTGTGACATAACATATGCTTTCTAAACATAATCATAAAGCTAGTATAAAAGATAATCAAACTGGAACAGCTTGTACAGATTTTTTTCCTGTTAAATATAAACAGAAATAGATGCATACTTATGACTATGTAAGGGATGTCATAGTTCATTATAATCTGTGCACAGATTCAATATGGTACCTGAAATGGTGTTATTTAGTAAATTTTAGATGATTTGTTGATGATGTAATGTTTGTATTGAAAAGTAATTGGAAACATATAATATGTATGTTTTGCTGTTCTTTCTACTGCTTTGGGTTAATTTCAGTACCGCAATCTGTGGGATTCATTGGCTTCCTCCTGGATCCTAAATGATTCTATTCTAAATCTGATTATAGCCCAGAAGTTCTAACTCCTCAAGGATAAGAAGAAGATTAGATGCCAGCTTGATTTAGAAACACAAGGACCTCAAGGAGCTAACGTAAACTCTAAGCACCTAGAGTAAGGAGATTTGAAGTTTATCACATCCATGAAAAATATATCAAGAAAATATATGTGTCAGGATTTAGGCAAAGAGAAAAACAGACATTCTCATTCCTTCTGAGATTAAAGGGTCTTCTGAATAGAATATATTACACTTGTAAGAGATGAACATCACTAAAATAAACAAATCAAATAAAGACTTGCAAATGAAATGTTAGTGTGAAAAATGTACACATATGCTTGAGGAAATATTTTAAGCCCTAGAATACAAAATCACACACAACTTATTTATAAGCTTATGGATATCCACTGTAACTAAAGTTATTTTAGCAAAACATACTTTTACTAAACATATCTTAATGCTTCTAAAATCACGGATTTCTAAAAGTAAAATTGTATGAACTATAGAGTAAATCCCTTTATATTTCTACTTAAAATATATAGCAAATGAGTTCTTTGCCAGGGCATTAATTGATATCATTTTATTTAAATTCCATAAATAATGAAGCAGATGCAGTATTCTTCAAGGTAGAAGCAATATTCACAGGTTGTATTCCAAACAGTATTCATAGGTTGTATCATTTATATGACATCACATGTGATCTGAACTGTATATAGAGTAGAACCAAATGTTTCCCATTTAAAGCTGGCCACAGCAAAGATTTCGTCTCCATCCATGTCATATAAACACGCTATGGGCAAGAGCTCAACAAAAGCTTATAAAAGAGGCACCTGTGGTTTTTAAATTAAGTCCATTTGCTGTAATTAACCAGCTTTGTTTTTCATAAGTCAACTTTTTTCACCGTTTTTTAAACCATCCCTGTGGTGGTAAATAAACACCATGCAGTTTTAACGGGGGAGGATTTTGTTTCTTACAACTCCAGGAGACTTGAAATCAAATCAGTCAGGCCACTTCTAAAAGGGAAAAAAGAAATTGAGGGCTCTGGTTAACTCAGCTCTAGTTGTAGGCAATTCAATCCAAATAAAATAAACGGGCATTAGTGCAGTTCCGTCTTGTACAGTCTCAGTAGATTTACCTTTCCCTTGGAGTTTAATCCCCAGCATGGTTATTCTTGAGGCACAACTTACTTTTCTACATGGTTAACCTTTTAAAAATAACTGTGCATCCGAAACAAAATATATTTTGAAATAAAATCTCAGGGATTTTCGTAGAAAATATGTGGCTACTAAAAAAATTAAATATGTTTGAGAATAGCCAATACCATTTTAAATAAACATAGAACAATTGCAGATTTGATATATATTTGAGGACCTTTTTAGAATTATTTGAGCTTTCGCTTTTTTCCAGGTATACTTCAATATTGGTAGCCCTAAAGATTCACCTACAAACGCTGTGCCTATTTATAAAAACGTATTTTACATCTATTGCTTTGCTTAGCTCTGGTCAGAAAAGAAGTGCATGACTCTTTGGTACATCAGAACAGGACGCTCAAAAGTTTTGACATGAGCCTTTTTTCTTAAACAAAAGACACTCCCAGAAATCATGTGTATATATATATATATATTTTTAAGTATTTTCAGGAACATAATTTCAGTATCCTAATGAAAAGAATTTGAGTAGGAAAAGCATTTCTACTATTCTAGGAAACACCCCTGTTTATAAGAAATAGGTGATATACATAAGAAAAGATATAACTAATATATTCAATTCTGCCTCATTTATTTCTTCCTCAATGTTATTGTAAAACTGACTTTCAGTAAGAGCACTGTGCTTCACAAGGTGGCAAAGGAATAAAGATATATGTAAATGGTCCCAAATAAGAGTGTATTTAAGCACAAAAATTATATCAAGAACCACAAAAATTATCAACTGTTGACCAAAATAATTTCATCTGTTGATCAAAATAATTTCAAATCTAAGAATTGATTATAGGAAAAAAATAGAAACTTTGACATAGTATGTATAGTTCACAAAGAAATTCATTGTAGGATACGTAATCATAAAGAAAGGAAAACAACCTACATTCCAAGCTAAAGAAATGGATACACACACCACAGAGAATCTATTCAAGTAAAAACTTTCCGAGGACTACTAAGCATGATTTGGTTTGTCTAATCCATTTGGGAAATGGTTTGGCATTCCTAATAAAGTGGAAAATATGCATACTCTGTGATACAGCAATCCCACCCATATTATATAGTCTAGAGAAATTCACACTGTTAAGCATAATATGTATATATACAAGAATGATCAGAGCAGTGTGGTTTGTGACATCAAAGTACTGAAAATAACCTGCGTTACCCATAATAGAATAAATAAAACATTTCTTATATAGTCGTACAATATCATTGAGTACCTATAAGAATACTAGCTATGGCTTCATGCAATAAAATGGATTACATATTTAAGACAATGTTGGGTTAAAAATCAGGATACAAAAATAATTCGTACAGTGTAATCTCATTATATAAAGCTCAAAAAAAGCAAAACTGTACCATATTTTTAAGGGAAATTATATAGGTGATAAAGTGTATGTAGCAGTAAGAGAATAATTTTTATAAAAGTATGTTAGTAAATACCTGGAGTAGGGAGAGGATTATGACTAAGAAGGAATATATAGTAGGCTTCTGATGTGTGAATTTATTCCATAAATGTATGTTTTATAATTAGTTATGTTATATTTCACAATATAAACATAACGCTTTTAAATGCATAGTTTCAAACAATTCTTGAAAAGAGAAGAAAAATATGTTATAATATTAAGTAGAGTAGCAGGATTTCCTTTCTGTGTGTATGTCTGTGTATGCATTCACATATATATATATATATATATATATATATATATATATATATATACTTACATAATTATTTCAACAGATGTATAAACATTTAATCACATATTTTAAACTTTGCTGTGTAATGGAACTTAAAATTTACTTATACCAATGTGATCTTCTTCCAAGTCCTTACCCCTAAAGTAGCAGCTAAAACTATATTTACTTAATTCTGACTTAATCTTTAGTCAAACCAAATTTTTTTAATGTAAAATGTAATGAATTTTAGATAATGATTCAGTTTCTCTTATTTCCAAATTCCTGCTCCTATTCAAGATAATGTTTAGATAAATGTAGGCAACAAGGTGACTTTGTTGGCTACAAGAAGCATGTCATTGCATCAGCAGGGAGGCCAGTGGCTGCTCTGAGCTCTACAGCAATACCCCTTGTCTTCTTGGCTCTTCCTGTTGGCATGTAAGGTTGATTTCAGCAGATGACACAACTCAAGACCCTTTTACTCCTTTAGTCTTATCTCAGTAGCTCTTCCTATAGGCATGGCCTCCACATAACTCTCACTGGCTACAGTCATGTTTGAAACTTTACCATATTTTCCTTGTACCTGCTGATCCATCTGTAGCCTCTGTTTTAAGTCCAGTTCATTCATACAATTGCCTGGCCCCCTTGGCATAGTGACACTCAATTCAGCACAGTACTGTATAGTAACCAAATAAATCTTATACATCAATTAACTACACTCCCTTTCTCTCTGCCTAAGTTCACAGCTCTGTCCCCTTGAAATGACCACCTCATCTCATTTCAATTCCTTTCTGCCCTCAGTGCTTTCCTCAACTTTGCATTATAGTTGATCTTTGAACAATATGGGTTTGAACCTTGTGGGTCCACTTATATGTGGATTTATTTTTAATAAACATATTGGGGAAATATTTGGAGATTTGTGACAATCTGAAAAAATTCACAGACAAACCTTATAGCCTAGAAAAATTTAAAAATTAAGAAAAAGCTAGGTACATCATGAATGCATAAAATAGATGTAGATACTAGTATGTCCTTACATAGGCATAAGGTGAGCGATATTTAATTTAAAATTAATAATGTGTTAGTTTTCTTACTGTTTTGAACTTTGCTTTCAAAGAAGTGTATTACCATACAGTACACCTCTCTCTTGTAATTGGAGAAACTGAGTATAAGCCTATTATCACATGTGTTTTTAATGTAACAGTTTCCAGTACTGTACTATGAATATGACTATAATAACTTAGGTCATAAAGATTTTATAATGATCCATTCATTAGTCTATAGGCCAGGGTATCATAAGGCAATTATACTGCTGCTTCTCTGTTATCAATGCATGGATTATACCTGTAAATAAAAGTGAACTTTTTTCATATTATCTTTTCATTTTTGATGTCTAGAGTTAGTAATAGGTATAACATCTACAGTATTTTGTATCATATGAGAAAATATTGATATGGGTACTGACAGAGGTTTTGTCTTGTAAACAGACAACACAAACTTACAGTGTCAATAAGTACAGTACACTACTATAAAAGCATTTTCTCCTTAAAATTTTCTTAAGAACATTTTCTTTTCTCTAGCTTACTTATTGTAAGAATATAGTTTATAATACATATAACACAAAAATATGTTAATTGTTTATGTTATCAATAAGGTTTCAAGTCAAGAGTAGGCTACTACGTTTTGGGGAGTCATAAATTGTATGTGGATTTTTAAATCTGTGGAGGTTGGCCCCTAACCCCCCATGTTGTACAAGAGTCAATGGTATTTTTAAACCAATACCTTCCCCCTCCCCCCACTGTCTGCCCCCATGCATTTTGAGCTTAGCCCTTGGCTTGCATCAGGGACAAGGAAATAAGGGAACATAATTATCCCTAGATTCTGACCACCTCAATCTCTCTTTTTTGTTTTCTTCCATGTCCCTCTCAGGTTTCCACATTTCCTTGGTCACATTCCCAACTTCTTCCCAATTCAAACATCTTAAGTCTTAACTGAAGACAAAGTATCTTCTCTAAATTATTAAAAACTCTACAATCTGCCCCTTGATAGGTTAAATGTGAGTTAAAATAAATTTAGAAAAATTGTTTGCTTTTATGAAGACTGGCTTTGAAGATGTTCTGAAAAATCTTATTTTGAAGTCAAAAGTTTGTCACTCTTTCTTTTTCTATATATATTCTGTACCAATCCATACAGTTCCCCCAGGTAAAAGAATGTGTTGGGCCAACTAAGAGAAAGATCTTGTGATAAGAAAGGCATTTTAAAAATGGTACAAATAAACTTATTTACAAAACAGAAATAGACTCACAAATGTAAAACACAAACTTATGGTTACCAGGAAGGAAAGGGGGGGCAGATAAATTGGGAGATTGGGATTGACATATACACACTACTATATATAAAATAGGTAACTAATAAAGACCTACTGTATAGCACAGGGAACTCTACTTAATACTCTGTAATGACCTATGTGAGAAAAGAATCTAAAAAAGAGTGGATATGTGTCTGTATAACTGATTCATTCTGCTGTACAGCAGAAACTAACACAACATTGCAAATCAACTATATTCCAATAAAAAGTTTTTTAAATCGTATCAATTTTCTTTCAAAATATTCTCATTACATATGCATAATAAAAAGTCTTAAAATAAACATCACCCAAAATATTAATATTTTGATGGTGTAGTCATAGGTGATTTTTCTTGCCTTCTTCATAAAATTTTCCCCAAACTTTTTAGAATGATGAGTTATTATACTTATAACTAGGTTAAAAAATATGAGACATTTTATAAAATCTAAAAACATAAATCATAAGTATTTAGTATCTGTGTGGGGCAAAGTGCTTGGTTTCTACTAACCTGAATCATGGAGTTACAGCAGGAAAGCACTAGCTCCAGTTAAGATGGGGAAATTCCAAACAACTTGTCCTGAATTAAACAGAGCAATAAATTATTTATGTGTGATTTTTTTTTTCTTTAATCGCTGAGATAATCAATGGTGTAAGTTCTGGAATCAACATGATATAAAACATACATATTAAAACATGAGAGTCATTCTCAAAACAAATTAGACAGACATAATCTAAGTCACTAGAATTCAGTTCACCTTAGCAATCCCTATAACTCTGTTTTTACTTAAAGTTAAGCCTGTAAAACTATAGATTCTATGTTCATTTCTCTTAGTGTCATGTTAGAAATACAATTGCCAAAAAAAAGACATTTCTATTCAACATAGCTTTAGTTATCTCACTGTAAAAACAACAAAAAGCAGCTAATCAACAACAAAAAATCTAATTTAAATTCAACCAAGGAAAGAAAATACAGCCTCTACCCTAAGCTCAGCAATTTTGCTTATTATTTTCCTAAATTTCAGATAAAATTTTGTTTAGGATAGAATACTTCTTTTAGACACATTTTGCACTTCTGATGTTGAAAGAACTGATTCAAAATTTAAGTGTTGTCATGTCTGTAAATATAAAACTAAACAGATTAATGGTAAAAAGAGAAAAGATAGAGTATTAACATGAGTATTGTCTTTAATCAAGCAGTTCTTTTTAATCCTCACAAATAGATCCACATGAGGGCAGTAGACCATGATAAAGCTTGGAATATGAAAAGTGACAGAAAGATACACCAAACGGAAATGCATATTCAATGCTGGAATCCTTCCCTTTGGCAAGAGGCATAGCCTCTTATTTTAGAAACCACAACTAACCTGAGTTACCAATATCTTTCTCATGACTAATAAATCTTTTCTTCTTATATACCAGCAGGAAAAAACTGTTTTCTCTCTTCCTTCCCTATAAAAATCCATAAAGAATAATAATCCTTTAGATTATTATCTCATAGAACTCTCATGATCTCATAGAACTCTCAAAGTAAGCAAAATTCTTGTTCCACTGTTTTCCTATAAGTATTGACTAAGATAAAAATATCCCAGTTAAATGAAAACTCTTGCTGTGGAGAGAGGGAAAATGAATAGAGTATCAATTTAATTTACCATTTTTAAAGCACTTTAAGGAATGATAACTCTTTTACTTAAAAATCAAGACGGAAAAAAGTAGAAATGTACCATTTTTAATATCAGACTCCTGAGTAATCTGAGAAAAAGATTTTTGGAGTATTTATATGCATCCCCATTATTGTCAGGATTTGAAGTGAGGAGTAACAAAAAGGATAGAAATGTTACCACTACTTGCCCTTGCCTCTTCCATAGTTCAAATACAATATTCGGCATATCATCTGTATTAGTTTTCTATTACTGCTATAACAAATTGCCACGAACTTGGTGGTTTACAACAAAACACAGTCATTTTTTTCATTGTTTCTGTAGGTCAGAAACCTGAGATGGGTCTCACTGGATGAAAACCAAGGTGTAAACAGGGCTGTATTCCTTATTGCAGGCTCTGGGTAAGAATCCAGTCTAAGCTCATTTGCATTGTTGGCAGATTTCAGTTCTATAAATTCATAGGATTAATTCCCTGTCTTTACTTGCTGTCAGCCAGAGACACCTTAACTCCTAGAAGCCTCTTTCTAGTCCTCACTGATGGGACACTTACATCTCAGAACCAGCAACAGCATAGTGAGTCCCTCTCAGGCTTGGGACCTCTCTGATTTCCCCTTGTGTTGCATCCCGTCTGGCTTTTGCTGCTGTTGCATCTCTCTGGTTCCAACCAGGGAAATATATCTGCTCCCAAGGGCTCATGTGATAAAATTGGGCCCTCCCAGATAATACAAGGTAAACTGCCTATTCTGAAATGCATAATCTAAAAAGTCCCTTTTGCTATGTAACAACCTATTCAAAAGTTCCAGTTAGGATGTGGGCATCTTTGGGGAGTAATTAATAAGACTGTCACCTCATTTAATTGAGAGGAGGCCCTGAAGGGAATAGGGAAGCATAGAAACAATAAAGAAAAGGAATGGACTTTAAAAAGATTTAAAAAATTTTTTTTCTGAGACTATTTTCATCCACGTCCTTAGTGTCCCTATGTTACAAGCTCATTGCTCCACTAGTGTCTTTACTCATGCTCTTTGCCCTGCTCAAATGCACACCTTTTATGCACTGCCTATCCAAAGCATAATCTGTTTTCAGGTTTCTAGCAAGATACTTCTTCCTACAAGCTAGCACCGATATTTACTCAAAGCATTACTGATTTTTTTTATTTCTCAGAATCCCTAAGCATTTAAGAACTGAACCATTGGCACTTACTAATGATGTACTAATGTAAATCTCACCTCCTCCAAGTAATGTATATGATGGTTAAGAGCATAGATTCTATAGCAGAATGCCTAGATCATATCCCATATCTGCCACTTAATAGCTGTATACTCTTAAGGAAGCTAATAAATCCCCTTGTGTCTCAGTTTCCTTCTCTGTAAAGTAGGAATAATAACAGTAACATCATGGGTTTAAGTGAGTGAATACACATACAGTACTTAGAACAAATGTCTAGCACGTAGTAGGCGCTCAATAAATGTTAACTTTGATTACTATTGTTTTGTTTTTTCTTTTCTATGCTTTTTTTTTTTTTTTTACTGGAGTATAGTTGCTTTACAATGTTGTGTTAGTTTCTGCTGTACAGCAGAGTGAATCAGTTATATGTATACCTATATCCCCTCTTTTTTGGATGTCCTTCCCATTTAGGTCACCACAGATCACTGAGTAGAGTTCCCTGTGCTATACGGTAGATTCTCATTAGTTATCTATTTTATACATAGTATATATGTCTGTCCCAATCTTCCAATTCATCCCACCCCTCCTTCCCCCCTTGGTAACCATAAGTTTGTTCTCTACATCTGTGACTCTATTTCTGCTTTGCAAATAAGTTCATCTGTACCATTTTACTAGATTACACATATAAGTGATATTATGCGATTGATTACTATTGTTAATACCTGTTTAAGTGATTTGAGTGTATGTCTTATTTTTAGGTTACATTCAATAAGGCTCCAAGTTCTTTAGCTGTATATAATTTTCCCCCATATGATTTTTCTGTATATAACAGTAAAATATAGGTGAAAAGTAATAAAGGTCACACATATATTTATGTTCTAATAGTCATTATATACACTTAATTTTATGTCAATAAAATGTCCTATGTACATTAATTACAGTTTGAATGAGAGGCTATACTTACTTGACTGTTTTAAAGTGAGGAAATTTTATTTGATTGTCCTAGACTGCTATTTTCAAACAAAATAAGTGAGAATACACACATTTTATTTTGGCTTAAATCACTGAAGCAAAAGACATGTGACTAGTGCCTCAATGTAATGCAGCATAGAAAGTCCATGAGAAAATGGAGCATAGATGGTATCCTCCCAGGGGTCTTAGGTTCATGAACATTTTAACAATTTTATTTAAAATTTTAATAACTGGTTTTTAAATGACATGTTCTAAAATAAATTTTGTTCTGTTCTTTTTAGAAAACTCAACTCTAAGCAAAATATATATATCATTATTAGGAAAATATACCACTTATTCATTCAATGATTATTTATTAAGGTTAGAGATTGTACCTAAATAATAAGTGATAACTGTGAAATAAATTTCATATTTTATGGAAAGACAAGAAAAATTTAAACATAAAATATTCTCTGCCCTCTGGCCTCCTCTCTCCTCCAATTGTACATTGTGTATCTGCATTATGCATCGACCAAGCCTCCCCCATTGGCAGCAATACCTGCTTAACAATAAAGAGTAGCATTCTCCTAGCAGCAACAAAACAACTTCTTAAAAATAATAACATTCTGTTCAATCTTGTAAGGGGCCACACAACATTTAGATATGGATTGTGTAAACTGTCAATAATACATCATTTAATGTACAGCCTTCTGTCTCAAAAAACTTACAGAACTGTTCCTTGACTTCTAATGGGTGGAACAGCTCTCGGAGTTTTCTGAGATGCTCTTCCAGGGTTATAATCCTCAAATTTGGCTAGAATAAAATTTTCCATTTCTTTCTTAGATCGACTGATTAATTTTTTGACATAACTTTAATCACCAATCTTTGAAGCAATGTTAGAGGTAGGGATCATTTTATCCTCATTTTTCAGAGACTCTTAAGTATTGTCCTAAAGACCATAGAGCTTGCTATTGGTAACATCCAGATAAAAGTTCTGTTCTGTTGTACTTCAAAGCCCATGGCATTTCAATACCAGGTGCTTTTGTTCATTAACTATGCTAATTTGTTCAGTATCCCCCCCGTCCAGTGTGCAATAAATGTTTGTTTCACTTTTTGAGCTTAAGAAACCTGTGTTGAATAGGTGAATACATGAAACATATTAATTATTAGATTAATTATAAGACTTTTCATTTGTGATCTCTCAAAGAAAGAATTTAATAAAATCATGCATTTTAACTAGAGCAGCAGCCCTAAAATGCTTTTGGCTTCAAGTAACAACATACCTACTATCAGTGACTTAAACATATGGTTATATTAATAAATCTTGAATAACAAGAAGTTCAGAGATTAATTCAGCAGCTCAAGCAATGTCAGCCCTCTCAATCATTTATGATTCTCCTGTCTCTTCTCTCACCATTGCCCAAAGCTGCTGCAAGCCTCACTCACATATAACTGTTGAAAGGTGAAGGTGGGAAGGAAACGAAGGGCCCCCTTATGCACCTCTCCCTTTTAATTAGAGAGGAAACGTTTTTCTCAAAGTCCCTCAGCCGTGTTACTCTTATGTCTTTTTAGCCAGAACAGGGTCACATGCTCAATCCTTAACCCGACGAACAGGATTCGTATAATTGACTACATCAATCAATAGTCATGCCCTGAGCAGAGCACAATTCTATCCCTAAATGTGAATAAAATCAGCATCCTGTTTGCAAAACTGAGAAGAATGCCTAATCGGTAGGCATCTAGCAGCAGCAGGTGCTATTTCCTTAGTATACTGTCTCTGCCACATGGTAGGCAGAGTGCTGTACGTTCTTTGAACATCTTAGAGACGGAACACATTTTCAATAATGTACTTGCTTACGTAGACATCATAAAAAATATATAACAATGATAATAAGAATTCACACAAGCAAATGTTATAGGTATTTTTGTTTTTCCCATTCATCAATGAAGAAAATAGGATTTAATTACCTTGCCCACTATCAGCAAATCTCAGCAGAGAAGCTGGGACTCAAACTTCTGTTTCTCTGACTCTGAAGCTGGAGTTCTTAATGCCTAAGATACACTACCTAAATGTCACTGGAGGACTGCCATTTATAATAATTGAGATGAATTCCTGTTCCATGCATTTCCCTTCTTTACTTTGTAACAGTTTTAATATCAACTGCTGCTCCTTTGGAATCAGAACTAATATCTATAAGAACATAACGCTGTGCAAAGTATTACATGTATTATAAACACTAAAATCTAGTTTCTGCCTTCTTGGAGATAGCAGTCTAATGCAAAAAGCCCGCAGAGCTGTGGGGCTGGGGTACAGGTTTTCATTTCCTAAGTCAAAAAGAAAAAAGAACTTAGCAATAAAGTTCTCTCTCTCTTTCTCTCTCTCCCCACCTCCTTCAAACACACAGACACACACACACACAGACATGCATGCACGCACATTACCTTGACCAATAGACAGCCTTCATAAAAATCTAAGCAAAATGTCTGAACCACTGTCTTGGAAATGAATAAACACCCATCTCTCCAGGCTACAACTATAAATATACAAGTTTTATTAATGACAGCAAATGCCTAGAAAATGTCTAATAAAACCAAGGTATCTTTCAATCAATGATAGATTAATTGAATTTAATATGGTGGGATTGGAAAAGTCACTGTAACTAATTGTCCTTACAGTCTGTGAATGCCTCTGACTGTAATATACAGTATCACACTTCAGTATTTTAGTTAAGGGTCTTGATATTAAATTACCTTGAAACATCGATGTTGAAGGTTATAGAGCTCATTTACTCTTTATCTGTGTTCTAAGCTGGAAGGTCACCTTTTCTCTTAACATTTAGTTTTTATATTTTGCATGTTCCTGCAGCTAATGATATCAACCTTAAAGTAATGCAATGATGTTACCTAATGGAACAATAGCAATCAATCCCTACAAATACCTGGAGAAATTAAAACTATGCTCCAAAACTGACTGATTGCCTAAACTACATCTTATCATCCAGTAGCTAATAAGCATAATTTAGCTATGTGATGAGTGTTACCTATCATCTCTTTTCTGGTTTCAAATTTAGCAGCCTCAGAAGAAGCATTTTTCACTTGTTTGTAAAATGTCACTGACACATACATTAGCTCTTATAGGAGGATAAAAAAATCCATCTGTCTTCTAAAGGCTCTTTGACTTTCACAAAGAGTTATTATTTACCATCTTTCCCTTGAAAGCATTTCTAATATTGAAGAATTATGTCTGTCCCACACATACATGCATGTGTGTAATTCTCTCCATGACAGTTCATTTTGGGTCAATAACAAGCATTATATTAGGGTTTTAAAAATTTACAAATCCAGAGGTGAACACAAGAAGGACAAAAACCGTAGAGGTAGAAAGCATACCTAATACATACCAAGTACTTACTAGACACTTTGACATAGTCTATGTTATAGACGAGACCATCTCAAAGTAGCAGTGGTGGGGATGGTAGTAATGCCTTCATGGTGTTAGAGGTAAATAAAAATAATTACAATAAAAAATACTACTATAATTATTGAATGTCTATCATGTGCCAGGCACAGGTACACCAGATATATGCAAATCATTTCAAAGCCTTACAAAACTCATACAAATGTAGTTGATATCTAAATTTGTCTAGATTGGACTCTCCTAAATACTGAATGTTAGCCAGTTACATCCACATTTTAAAACCAAATTTTGCTTCAGCTTTGGGACTTTGGTCTCAATTGTCTAATCAATTAGCAGGAAATTAATCTCAAATAAGAAATTCTCTTCCTCTTGAATTTCTAATGCATAATTACATTTGGAATTATAGATTCCAACAGAGTTTAGAGGGTTTTTCCAAGTTCTTTTGTCTTCTTTTTTCGCCATTTTCAGAGGAGAGATTTTAATACTGTGTTACATACATTTCATGTTTTTCAAAAAAATACATTGGAATTATATCTGTATTAACAAAAACATGTCCTATATGGCCATGACTTTGAACCCAATTACTATTCTCTGCAGCAATACCATCTGCTCTCAGCACCCAATTAATATCATTATAGTATTTGGTACATTTTAATGACACTTTTGGTCTCCTACACCCTGAAACCCACAAGTTTCACCCAACTGACAGTGACTTTGTGATTTTTAATTAGTACAGGTGTGGAAACCAGATAATCAGTATGCTAAAATCCACTCCCCCATCACCAAAAGTGGAAAATGTTCTGAATGATAGCTTAAGACAGAAGTTGGCAAACTGCTTCTGTAATAGGCTGCATAGTAACTACTTTATATTTTGTGGCCATTTCCATATGGTCTTTGTCCCAACTACTCTATCCTGCCATTGTAGAAGGGAAGCAGCCAGTCAATATAAACTGGTGTGGCTGTGTTCCAAAAACTTGGCAGTGAGCCACATTTTCTTATATTGTATTTTCATTTACACAAGTTTGAAATATTTTAAAAATTCATATGTGATTCCTTCCTTGATCTATGTATTTAGAATTAACTGTGTTATTTAATTTCTAAATGTTTTGAGGTTTTCCTAGGCATCGTACTGTTATTGATTTCTAATTTAATTCTTCTGTGACAAGAGAACATACTGTATATAATTTGAAATTATTTATTTTTATTATATGTTTCAGGTGTACAGCATTATAATTCAACACCTGTATACATCACAAAATGATCACTACCACAAGACTAATTACCATCCATCACCATATGGCTGACCCCTTTAACCCATTTCACCCAACCCCAACACTCTTCCCTGCTGGTAATCACTAATATGTTCTCTGTGTCTATGGATTTCCTTTTGCTTTATTTTGTTTGTTCACTTGCTTTGTTTTTTATATTCCACATATGAGTAAAATAATATGGTATTTGTCTTTTTCTATCTGACTTATTTCATGTAGCCTAAATACTTTCAAGCCTATCTATGTTGCCCACTATGGTTGGATTTCATTGTTTTCTATGACTGAATAGTATTCCATTTATATATAAACCACACCTTCTTTATCCATCCATCCATTGATAGATAGTTAGGTTGTTTCCATAACTTGGTTATTGTAAATTATGCTGCGATGAAGATAAGGGTGCATGTATCTCTTTGAATTAGTGTTTTCTTTTTCTTTTGATATATATCCAGAAGTGGAATAGCTGGGCCACATAGTACTTTTATTCTTAATTTTTTTGAGGAATCTTTATATAGTTTTTCATAGTGGCTGTACCAATTTACATTCTCACCAACAGTATTTGAGCGTTTCCTTTTCTCCACATTCTTGTTGTTTTGTTTTGTATTTTGTCTGGAACTTATTATTGTTAAGTCTAGGAAGTTCCTGTCCAATAGGAGCATTAATGGTCATAAAAATTTATATTTTAAAATGTAAATTCAGGGCTCTACGTTTATCCTTTTAAATGTGAATTCAGGGCTCTACATTTGCCTCACTATATTTCATTTTATTGGTTTTGGACCATTGTTTATATTGATTACAACTTTTTCTCAACACATATCAAAATGCCTTGGACTCATCAATGAAATACCTAGACTTACATTGGGTGAATGAGATAATTTCAAATATTGTTTTTAATATTCATTATATTTCTCTCCCAGCTGTGTTTCTATAGAAGCAAAAGCTTATAATTGTAGTCATGGCTAAAATATTTACAGAAAATTAGTGATTTAGACCTAAGATATACCATTTCAGACTTTCTCCTAGGTTGCCACTATCTTGTCCCATTATTTAAGCAATGCTGCAAAATAAATACATATCTGCCTCTCTCTAAGTTATATGTGTGTGTACGTGTGTGTGCACATGCACATGTGTGTATTCTCATTGAGTTTACATTTCTTTATTTTTTTTTTGACTCACACTTGTATCCTTTCCTTTGAATCTCATCATCTTTGGAACTCCCATCTCTTGGGTCTTTCCGAGCCAATGACTCCCTAAGGTGGAGTTATAGCAGCCCTGCCCTCATAATGAAGTATCGGTGGGATCACACTCCAGAACTCCCCATGAGATCAAGCTGAGGCTATACTTCTCTGATAGACATCTTTGCCCAACTTCTTCCTCCGTTCTACCCTGCTGTCATTATAATATTACATATTTATTATAAGAGAACTTCCTGAATTAATCCCTTATACAATAACCTCTTTCTCATGGTCTGCCTTTGGAGAACCTAAACTAAATTGGCCTGCTTTAGCTCCACCTCCCCCTTTTTTTTTTGCATTTGATTTTACTTTCTCTTTCCAGTGAAGAAAGTTTAAAAGAATAACTATGGAAAACTCTGGAGATTAACCCAACAAACTCCTTCAACCTCCTTCTACTATGCCTTGCTGTACACTGGAGACTAAAAAGCTAAAGATTAAAATTTTAATAACCCAGTCACAAAACAACAAATACATGATTCCACTTATATGAGGTGACTTATGTAGTCAAATTCATAGAAACAGAAAGTAGAATGGTGGTTTATCAGGTGCTGGGGGGAGAGGAGAAAGGGAGTCATTATTTAATAGATATAGAGTTTCAGTTTTGCAAGAAGATAAAGTTCTGGAAATCTCTTTGATAACAATGTGAATAAACTTAGCACCATGGAATTGCAGACTCAAAAAATGGTTAAGATAGTAAAAAAGAAAAGAATAATAAATATATACATATAAACATGGAAAATTTCCATATAAATAAATTCCATTGAGGGTGGGCTTTTTTCTGTTTTGTTAACTAATATAGCATCAACATTTAGAAAAGTGCGAAGATATAGTAAGTGCTCAATAAACAACTTTTGAATAATAAACATATTTCTTAGCCAAGAAAAATATGCTACAAAAGAATATATGCCAATCTTTATTTAGTTTGTGTGAGTGTATCTGTGTGTGTGTATGTGTATAAATGCATACACACACATACATATACTACTCCACTATAGTCAGGATAGATTAGGTATGCTGCTGTAACAGACAACTGTAAATAAAAATGTGCTATTTCTCAAAAGAAAAATTAAATTTTCTAGAATTTTTCTGTAGCTCAGAGTTCACAAGTGACTTAGGTTCTACTAAGCAAATGTATCTACATGGGAATTAGAAGGCAAAAAGATAAGTGTAAGTCAATAACGAGCGGCTCTTCTGATGAGCACTGTGGAAAGGTATTTAATTATTTTGCAACAGTTGTAACAGAGGTTCCTTTGTCCTTTCAACCTTTTCCATTTCTCCTCTCCTAGAGTCCCTCAAGACAGTAATAACAAAAAGATTTCGTCTGAATAACCACTTGACAGTTGGATGCTTTGTCGTATCTACACTTCTCTTGCATCTTCAATATTTGGTACCCTGATACTCCTAGAAATTTTATCAGGTAACTCATATTTTCTGATAAATCCCTACTTGCAAAACTACCTACAGTGGATATAGCTGACTGCAAATAAAATACTAGCCAAGAAGACAATTAGGAACAAAAGTGCTCATCAAGCAACGAGAAAACTTGGATTATTTTTCTAACCTATTTCAGTTTGAAGATAGAATCCAGTTGACATTAGAAGATGAGGCTATTAACCAATGCCATACAAGAAATAGTTATTTAATTTCATTAAAAGTGTGGGCACATAGAAACAAATAACTTAAAGGAAAGCTTTGGCAGAATGATGGCCATAATGACAGATAACTAAGAGAAACAAAGAATTCAAAAACCCTGGAGAGGCAGGCTGCTTCTAACTAAATTCAGTATACAAACTCAAGGAGTAGGATTTTATCCCTTGCTTGGATGGTTGGCTAATACTTTTTAGATCTATTGTAAATGAAATTGAACACCCCAAATTCCTTGCAAGGCTCGAAGATTTAGTGATATAGAATTGTTGGAGTAGATGTATCATGAACAACACACACAGACAGCCCTTAATCCTTTCTTCAGAAAGGATTTTTGGGGCTGAAAGTTTTTGTTCCCCAAAATTCATTTGTTGAAGCCCTATACTGCAGTGTGATGGTATTAGGAAGTAGGGCCTTTGGGAGATAACTACATTTAGATCAGGTCATGAGGGTGAGATAAGAGCTCTCTCTCTCTTTTCCTTCCTTCCTTCCTTCCTTCCTTCCTTCCTTCCTTCCTTCCTTCCTTCCTTCCTCCCTTCCTCCCTTCCTCCCTTCCTCCCTTCCCTCCCTCCCTCCTCCCCACCCCCATGTGAGGATACAGTGAGAAGACAGCTGCCTGCAAACCAGGAAGAGAGCCCTCCCAGATAGTGAATCTGCCAACATCTTGATCTTGGACTTCCCAGCTTCCAAAAGTGTGAGAAATATTTATGGTTTAAGCCACCCAGTCTATAGTATTTTATTATAGCAGCCTGAACTAAGACATATGACAGGCCTTATTAGATTTTGTTTCACAAAGTCATTAAGAATCACATTGATGGCATTCTTGAAAAAATATCATGGTGGCTCTCCAGTGTAGACCATGGATAAAATGGGAGATAACATCATTGCAATGAGTTCTATGAGGATCATGAAGTCCAGGGATGATATTAAATAGAAACACTTAGCTGGCAAGACAAAAGAGGGTGCTAGTACCATAAAAGGGAACAATGGCAGAGTAGTAATCAGAATTGTTTGGCATTGTTTGGTGGTTTCTAAAACCATCCTAGATAAAAAGCTCAAGAAGGTCCCACTGTTCCAATACATATGAAAAGCCTCTAGTTCAGATGAATAAGGGCTGACTTCAGCAAACAAAATAGAGAATTAGAACCTTTAAGTCCGTTCAAAGACCTAGACCTCCTTGAATGAGGAGGAGAATAGGCACCCTTAAGAAAGAAATAAGCAATAACATCACAAGTCCCTTTTATAAGTTTTCTTTCATAAAAGAACTTGTAGCTGTTAACCAAGATAACTGTGCATTTTGGAAAGAGAAATGTCCAGACTTCTTGGGATTTATTGACTCAGGCTCTGTATTACTTTTCTATTGTTACTGTAACAAGTTACACAAACATACAGTTCTGGAAGTCAGAAGTCTGAAATAGGTCTTATTGGGCTGAAATCTAGATGTCAGTAAGACTTCATAATTTTCTGGAGGCTATAGAGGAGAATCTGATTTCATGCCTTTGCAGCTTCTAAAAGCTCCTACATTTTTGGTCCCTGGCTCACTTCTATCTTCAAAGCCAGTAAAAACTGGTCAAGTCTTTTACATTACTCTGACACAACAGTCTCTGCCTCCCTCTTCTATTTATTAGAATGCTTGTGATTATATTGGACCCTCTGGATAATAGAGTATAATCTTCCCATCTCAAGGTCAGTTAATTAGAAACATTTATCTAGTCTACAACTTTAATTCCCTAACACATTCACAGGTTCTAGTGAGTAAGGCAGGGGCACATTTGGGCTGGGGGTGGGGTCATTATTCTACCACCAAGCTGTAAACTTATCACATAGAATATTATGGTGATCCAGCCATAAAAGTGGGAATTTATGAGGATCAAATAATGAATGGAGTTTGGTCTTACAGTGATCTTAGTGGACTAGCAATATCATGACATTGGTTTCCTAACCAATGAAGTAAATGTTATGTAAAATAAACGGGCAAGTGAAAATTTCTGAAACCACACCTCTATGCCAGAGTAATAAAGCAAAAACAATGCCCCATTTTTGGGAGAATTTTGAAGATTAGGGTCAACATCAAGGACTTGAAAGATACACAGGTGAAGATACTTATATGTCCCTCATTTAGCTTGCTTCTTTTCCCTAAAGGAAGAAGAGTCTTACAGTTGCTGTTTCAAATTCAGTCTCCCTTACTGAAACAAAGTAACACATACTTTCGTTCAATTAAAACAGACACACATATACACATTTACTTTACATGTATATTAAATACATTTATATACATTAGTCAGCATAAATTACATAATATATAGAATATACACTTCTTTTTTCTTGAAGATTTATTTTTTTTCACTACTAATGGTAATCCAACTAGGGAAAATAAGCACATATCACACACATGATACTGGGGTTAGAAGAACTTGCCCTGTTTCTAGTACAACAGTTTTACAATTTTTACTTCATTCTTTTTT
Source organism: Kogia breviceps (assembly GCF_026419965.1). Lineage (NCBI taxonomy): Eukaryota > Metazoa > Chordata > Mammalia > Artiodactyla > Physeteridae > Kogia > Kogia breviceps. The sequence continues at coordinate 39,767,436 of NC_081315.1, forward strand.
TAAATATCTTTATTGGAGTATAATTGCTTTAAAATGGTGTTTTAGTTTCTGCTTTATAACAAATTGAATCAGCTATACATAAACATATATCCCCATATCTCCTCCCTCTTGCATCTCCCTTCCACCTTCCCTATCACGCCTCTCTAGGTGGACACAAAACACCGAGCTGATCTCCCTGTGCTATGTGGCTGCTTCCCACTAGCTGCCTATTTTACATTTGGTAGTATATATATGTCTATGCCACTCTCTCATGTCGTCCAAGCTTACCCTTTCCCCTCCCCATGGCCTCAAATCCATTCTCTATGTCTGCATCTTTCTTCCTGTCCTGTCCCAGTGTTCTTCAGAAACTTTTTTTTTTAGATTCCATATATATGTATACACATTTTTCCTTTCTTCTTTTTTGTTGGTGTTAGGAAATGATATAGTTTAGTCCAGATGTTACTGGATATCAAAACTAGATTATGAAGATGAAACTTCTACAGTTCCCCCCCCATAGTTACCACCCATTTAAATTAGAAGTCTTCCTAGATAGCCTCATCCACCAGAGAGCCGACAGCAGAAGCAAGAAGAACTACAATCCTGCAGCCTGTGGAACAAAAACCACATTCACAGAAAAATAGACAAGATGAAAAGGCAGAGGGCTATGGACCAGATGAAGGAACAAGATAAAACCCCAGAAAAACAACTAAAAGAACTGGAGATAGGCAACCTTCCAGAAAAAGAATTCAGAATAATGATAGTGAAGATGATCCAGGACCTTGGAAAAAGAATGCAGGCAAAGATAGAGAAGATGCAAGAAATGTTAACAAAGACATAGAAGAATTAAAGAACAAACAAACAGAGATGAATAATAAAATAACTGAAATGAAAACTACACTAAAAGGAATCAATAGCAGAATAACTGAGGCAGAAGAAAGGATAAGTGACCTGGAAGACAGAATGGTGGAATTCACTGCTGCAGAACAGAATAAAGAAAAATGAATGAAAAGAAATCAAGACAGCCTAAGAGACTTCTGGGACAACATTAAACACAACAACATTCGCATTATAGGGGTCCCAGAAGGAGAAGAGAGAGAGAAAGGATCCGAGAAAATATTTGAAGAGTTTATAGTCGGAAACTTACCTAACATGGGAAAGGAAATAGCCACCCAAGTTCAGAAAGTGCAGCGAGTCCCATACAGGCTAAACCCAAGGAGAAATGGACAAATATTAAAGACAAAGAAAAAATATTTAAAGCAGGAAGGGAAAAATGACCAATAACATACAAGGGAACTCCCATAAGGTTAACAGCTGATTTCTCAGCAGAAACTCCACAAGCTAGAAGGGAGTGGCATGATATACTTAAAGTGATGAAAGGGAAGAACTTACAACCATGATTACTCTACCCAGCAAGGATCTCATTCTGATTCGATGGAGAAATCAAAAGCTCTACACACAAGCAAAAGCTAAGAGAATTCAGCACCAGCAAAACAGCTCTACAACAAATGCTAAAGTAACTTCTCTAAGTGGGAAACACAAGAGAAGAAAAGGACCTACAAAAACAAACCCAAAACAATTAAGAAAATGGTCATAGGAACATGTATATCGATAAATACCTTAAACATGAATGGATTAAATGCCCCAACCAAAAGACATAGGCTTGCTGAATGGATACAAAAACAAGACCCATGTATATGCTGTCTATAAGAGACCCACCTCAGAACTAGGGACACATAGAGACTGAAAGTAAGGGGATGGAAAAAGATATTCCATGCAAATGGAACTCAAAAGAAAGCTGGAGTACCAATACTCATATCAGATAAAAAAGACTTTAAAATAAAGAATGTTACAAGAGACAAAGAAGGACACTACATAATGATCAAGGGATCAATCCAAGAAGAAGATATAACAATTATAAATATATATGCACCCAACATAGGAACAACTCAATACATAAGGCAACTGCTAACAGCTATAAAAGAGGAAACTGACAGTAACACAATAATAGTGGGGGACATTAACACCTCACTTACACCAATGGACAGATCATTCAAACAAAAAATTAATAAGGAAACACGAGCTTTAAATGGCACAACAGACCAGATAGATTTAATTGATATTAATAGGACATTCCATCCAAAACCAGCAGATTACACTTTCTTCTCAACTGTGCACGGAATATTCTCCAAGATAGATCACATCTTGCATCAAAAATTAAGCCTCAGTAAATTTAATAAAATTGAAATAATATCAAGCATCTTTTTGGACCACAACAATATGAGATTAGAAATGAATTACAGGGGAAAAAAAGTTAAAAATTCAAACTCATTGAGGCTAAACAATACGTCACTAAATAACCAAGAGATCAGGGAAGAAATCAAAAAAGAAATAAAAAAATACGTAAAGACAAATGACAATGAAAACACAATGATCCAAAACCTATGGGATGCAGCAAAAGCAGTTCTAAGAGGGAAGTTTATAGCTACACAAGCGTACTGTAAGAAACAAGAAAAACCTCAAACAATCTAACCTTACACCTAAAGGAACTAGAGAAAGAAGAACAAACAAAACCCAAAGTTAGCAGAAGGAAAGAAATCATAACTATCAGAGCAGAAATAAATGAAATAGAAACAAAGAAAACAAGAGCAAAGATCAATAAAAACTAAAAGCTGGTTCTCTAAGAAGATAAACAAAATGATAAACCATTAGCCAGACTCATCAAGAAAAAGAGGGAGAGGACTCAAATCAATAAAATTAGAAATGAAAAAGGAGAAGTTACAACAGACACCACAAAGCATTCTAAGAGACTACTACAAGCAACTCTATGCCAACAAAATGGACAACCTGGAAGAAATGGACAAATTCTTAGAAAGGTATAACCTTCCAAGACTGAACCGGGAAGAAATAGAAAATATGAACAGACCAATTCCAAGTAATGGAAATGAAACTGTGATTAAAAATCTTCCAACAACCATAGTCCAGAACCAGTTGACTTCACAGGTGAATTCTATCAAACATTTAGAGAAGAGTTAACACCCATCCTTCTCAAACTCTTGCAAAAAATTGCAGAGGAAGGAACACTTCCAAACTCATTCTATGAGGCCACCATCACCCTGATACCAAAACCGGAAAAAAGATACTACAAAAAAAGAAAATTACAGACCAATAGCACTGATGAATATAGATGCAAAAATCCTCAACAAAATACTAGCAAGCAGAATCCAACAGCACATTAAAAGGATCATACACCATAATCAAATGGGATTTATCCCAGGGATGCAAGGATTCTCCAATATATGCAAATCAATCGATGTGATACACCATATTAACAAATTGAAGAATAAAAACCATATGATCATCTCAATAGATGCAGAAAAAGCTTTTGACAAAATTCAACACACATTTATGATAAAAAAAACTCTCCAGAAAGTAGGCACAGAGGGAACCTACCTCAACATAATAGAGGCAATATATGACAAACCCACAGCAAACATCATTCTCAATGGAGAAAAATTGAAAGCATTTCCTCTAAGATCAGGAATAAGACAAGGATGTCCACTCTCACCACTATTATTCGACATAGTTTTGGAAGTCCTGGCCATGGCAATCAGAGAAGAGAAAGAAATAAAAGGAATACAAATTGGAAAAAAAGAAGTAAAACTGTCACTCTTTGCAGATGACATGATACTATACATAGAGAATCTTAAAGATGCCACCAGAAAACAACTAGAGCTAATCAATGAATTTGGTAAAGTTGCAGGATATAAAATTAATGCACAGAAATCTCTTGCATTCCTATATGCTAATGATGAAAAATCTGAAAGAGAAATAAAGGAAACACTCCCATTTACCATTGCAAATAAAAGAATAAAATACATAGGAATAAACCTACCTAGGGAGACAAAAGACCTGTTTGCAGAAAACTCTAAGACGCTTATGAAAGAAATGAAAGATGATACCAACAGACGGAGAGATATACCATATTCTTGGATTGGAAGAATCAATATTGTGAAAATGACTCTACTGCCCAAAGCAATCTACAGATTCAATGTAATCCCTATCAAATTACCAATGGCATTTTTTATGGAACTAGAACAAAACATCTTAAAATTTGTATGGAGACACAAAAGACTCCGAAAAGACAAAGCAATCTTAAGGGGAAAAAAACAGAGCTGGAAGAATCAGACTCCCTGACTTCAGACTATACTACAAAGCTACAATAATCAAGACAATATGGTACTGGCACAAAAACAGAAACATAGATCAATGGAAAAAGATAGAAAGCCCAAAGGTAAACCCACACACCTATGGTCAACTAATCTATGACAAAGGAGGCAAGGCTGTAAAATGGAGAAAAGATGGTCTCTTCAATAAGTGGTGCTGGGAAAACTGGACAGATACATATAAAAGAATGAAATTAGAACACTCCCTAACACCATACACAAAAATAAACTCAAAATGGATTAGAGACCTAAATGTAAGACTGGATACTATAAAACTCTTAGAGGAAAACACAGGAAGAACAAACTTTGAGATAAATCACAGCAAGATCTTTTTTGATCCACCTCCTAGAGTAATGGAAATAAAATAAAATAAAAGATAAACAAATAAATAAAATCAAAACAAAAATAAACAAATGGGACCTAATGAAACTTCAAAGCTTTTGCACAGCAAAGGAAACCATAAACAAGACAAAAAGACAGTCCTCAGAATGGGAGAAAATATTTGCAAACGAATCAACAGACAAAGGATTAATCTCCAAAATATATAAACAGCTCATGCAGCTCAATATTAAAAAAAATAAACAACCCAATCCAAAAATGAGCAGCAGACATAAATAGACATTTCTCCAAAGAAGACATACAGATGGCCAAGAAACACGTGAAAAGCTGCTCAACATCACTAATTATTAGAGAAATGGAAATCAAAACTATAATGAGGTATCACCTCACAGCAGTTAGAATGGGCACCATCAGAAAATCTACAAACAACAAATGCTGGAGACAGTGTGTAGAGAAAAGGGAACCCTCTTGCAGTGTTGGTGGGAATGTAAATTGACATAGCCACTATTGAGAACAGTATGGAGGTTCCTTAAAAAACTAAAAATCGAATAACCATATGGCCCAGCAATCCCACTACTGGGCATATACCCACAGAAAACCATAATTCAAAAATACACATGCACCCCAATAATCACTGCAACACTATTTACAACAGCCAGGTCATGGAAGCATCCTAAATGCCCATCGACAGATGAATGGATAAAGAAGTTGTGGTACATATATACAATGGAATATTACTCAGCCATAAAACCTAATGAAATTGGGTCATTTGTTGAGATGTGGATGGATCTAGAGACTGTCATACAGAGTGAAGTTAGTCAGAAAGAGAAAAACAAATATCGTATATTAACTCATATATGTGGAACCTAGAAAAATGGTAAAGATGAACCAGTTTGCAGGGCAGAAATTGAGACACAGATGTAGAGAACAAACGTATGGGCACCAAAGGGGGAAAGCCGTGGGGGAGTGGGGGTGGTGGTGTGATGAATTGGGCGATTGGTATTGACATGTATACACTGATGTGTATAAAATTGATGACTAATAAGAACCTGCTGTACAGAGAACAACAAAATAAGAACCAAAACAACAAAGACAATTTTGAAGAGGAAGAAGAAGATGTGGTAATGATACGGTGTGGAGACTTATTTATGCAATAACAAGATTTTTAAAATGAAACTAGTGTAATGTTTGCATGGGAGTGTGCAAGTACTGTATGTCACTGTAACAGTTCAGAGTGCCCAAGAAACTACCTACATATAATGAGAACTTGGTGTTATTATAAATTGGTATTATATTGATTAATCTATATATTGTGCTAGAAAATTTTGTATGAAAAAAATCAACTTAATTCTATATCTAGTACTATTCTTGGAGTTTCAGACTCATGGTCAAACAATGTATGCCAAACTGAACTGATCGTAACTTTTCAAACTATTCCTTTTGTTTTCTGTGTATCACTAGCAAAGAAATTTGAGAGCCAGTAAAAAAATAAATAAATAAATTAGAAGTATTAAATCCAAAGCATATTAATTCCACAGAGTTCTGAATATGCTGGATATACTAGGCAGATTCAGCTCTCTACGTAAGCTGCAAAGTGAAGGTGGGCCTTACCACTTTTCTCTTTTTCATCACTGGTTCTAGGAGACTCTTGGGGATGGGGATGAATTTTCATTCAAAATGGACATACAAATTTAAACTCTTAGTTATATTGTTTAACTTTCCTGCCATGTAAGTTTTTTGAAACCAAAACCTCTCATCACTGATAGAAACTAATCAATTGGCTTCATAGTTTGGGCTACTGAGACAAACAACTCATGATTAAATGGTGTGAGCATTTTCCTTGAAATGTTAAATAAAACAATCTCAGCAATGAAATTAGCAACATTTGCCAATTGTTTGCTTGAGACTATTCTATCTTGTATGTCTAAAAAAGTGGAAACAATAGTAAAATTAGAGGGCAAACCATAGTTTGAAACAGTTTAATATAATCACATTTTAGCAGTTATTAATGCAAGTGTTAGGGTATAATATAAGCAAAGACTTGATGCCAAAGAAAGGCATTCTTACAATAATATTTAATATCTTCCTGGGGTTAAAATAAAGCAATACAGAAGGATTAGGTTTATTATTCCCCAAAACATCAACTTCTAGATGATGTTTACCAAAGAATTTGCCCTCCCTTAAATCTTGAAGTTGTAGAACAAATAAACCTCCAGGATGACAAAATAAGATTGTTTCATGGTTGCAGTCTTCAGAGAATTCTTTGTACAACTTTTGAATGTGTAAGATAAATATTCCAATATTTCTCACCTTACATTGTTTTTCTTTTCCCATAGACTTTAGTGTGATTGATATGTAACTCAAAATAAATGTTTAATTTCAAAGAGGCTACATCATGAAAATCATGATGTAACTCACAGAATAATTTCAAACAGCTGGGAGTAGACTTCAGTGTATTATCGCAATACACTCCCACCTTGAGACAACCAATGTAATTGCATCTAGAGGTCTTTTTAAAAAGAAACCTAAGTTTACAAAAGGAAACTTGAACTTTGCAAGCTTATTTTGGTGGCACTAAGAATTATATTTCTTTAAATAAAATATATGAAACTAGTAACACTTTGCTTTTGTTCACCATACTTACCTCCTGGCATGAAATCAACTTTTGGTAATATAAGAAGTACATAGCCTAGAGAAACATATATTGTGCTGTCAAAGAGGATTTAGATAGATAAGAACTCATCCTGGCTCCTACGGTCTACCTTCCTCACTTGTAGCAGCCAGCGGGAAAGAAATGTATAGTTATTACCCAGGACTACTCTGATTTTTATTGTTTGTTTATACTGTCCTCTCACACCCATGGCCACTGTAGCACTCCAAGCATTAGGCTGAGAAACAGCAGTTCTGAGCCTGCCATGAAAAACTAGAAAGGCCTGGTCGTCTCTAGCTGGATACAGGGCACAGAAAAATTCTACTCTGGGGTAGATGCAGGTTTAAACACTATTAAAGGCAAGTTTGGAAGAGAGAAAATTCACGAAATGGAACACATGGCCACAGATCAGATGAAGACTTGGCTTGGCAGTAGAGAATATATTTATGAACCAGCCCTAAGTGTATATACTTCGTGTCTTTTACTTTATTAGGACCAATTGGCAGAACATCTCCTTTTCCCTCCATTTCCCATCACTGCCAGATAACAGTAAAATAGTACCTTCTTCACCACCCCAAAATTGAATTTATAGTGTGATATAATCCCCCCCCCCCAAGGTTTGCTTTGACCAGGTTGAGAAGTGAAAACCCCCTTTCTTAATTTGGACCTGGACAAGTCACTTAAGCTTCTAAACCTTGAGTTCCTCATTTGAACAGATAATACTTATCTAAGGATTAAAATAATGTCTACCATCTGCCTAGCACAGTATCTGGTATATGAACACTCCATATATGGTAACTATTTTTATCACCCCACATAAAATTTTATAAAAATAATGGCACTTGTTGTTCAAGACATATCTTTAGTGGTAACTCACTCTAATCAAACTGATTATAACTTCCTTCCTACACATAATGCTCTCTAGTATTTCATCCTATAGCAAATCTACTAAGCATTCAATTTACACACACACACACACAACACAGCTTACAAGAAAGATCAATCTTCTAATGAAACGATAATACACATTATCCTTCTAATACAAAATTTTGTCTTAGGATGGTATAAGAATCCAATGGGGGCTTCCCTGGTGGCGCAGTGGTTGAGAATCCGCCTGCCGATGCAGGGGACATGGGTTCGTGCCCCGGTCCGGGAAGATCCCACATGCCGCGGAGAGGCTGGGCCCGTGAGCCATGGCCGCTGAGCCTGCGCGTCCGGAGCCTGTGCTCCGCAACGGGAGAGGCCACAACAGTGAGAGGCCCGCGTACCAAAAAAAAAAAAAAAAAAAAGAATCCAATGGTTTGCTATCTTTGCCCTGAGGGTGTTGTACTTCTTAGGTATCCATTTATTTTGTCCTATGAGGATATACTTCCCAAAGGTATGAATTATTTTATTTAGTCATATATATTGGGAAATATCCAAAGGCCAGGCCAGTGTGTATTAGTACTGAGGAGTTTAGAAAGAGAGAAGGGATGAATTCAGAGCAGAGAGCCCCAGGACCTATAAGACATCTTTGATCAATCCTTTTGGTTGGCAATCATGAGGCATCTCCTATATTCAAAAACTCTCTGTTAAATGCTCAGGAAGGGCTTCCCTGGTGGCGCAGTGGTTGAGAATCCGCCTGCCGATGCAGGGGACACGGGTTCGTGCCCCGGTCCGGGAAGATCCCACATGCCGCGGAGCGACTGGGCCCGTGAGCCATGGCCGCTGAGCCTGCGCGTCCGGAGCCTGTGCTCCGCAACGGGAGAGGCCACGACAGTGAGAGGCCCGCGTACCACAAAAAAAAAAAAAAAAAAAAAAAAAATGCTCAGGAAAAAGCAGCATTGGGAAGAAGCAGCCGCCTTAGGTTATAATTCACCAATAATGGAGATTTGGAGGGAGAAGTATTGAAGAATAAATTCCCTAGGAAAACTGTTGTGATTGTACTGCTTTCATCAACTCCTCACTACTGCAGGACTTTTGTGCTATCTTGATACTATACTTGGTTATCTGAACCAGTGGTAGAACTTGTTGCAGTGGAATCACAGTCACTGACCACTGATCATCTAAAAGAAGTTTTGAGCGTAGAGGGGAAAAGAACAGAAATCTTAATATGGAAACAGTTTTTCCTCCACTCATTTCCCCCACCAAGGCCACTATCAGTTACTTTCTCTAAACCTGAAGTCAACCTTTGGTCTCTGCAGAGGTTTCTCATAGTTCTTTATGTTGTAGATTTTAATTCCCAGAGTCTACACATCTGTTTTACTTCTTTAGTTTCCCTAGTGATTTTGACGGAGGAAACCAACAGCTCATGCCAGTTTGCCATCTTGATATCACACTGCTAAATAAACATCTGATAAATATGTATAATTTGTAGGGACTTGTTTAGTTAATTAATAATCCAAATGTAAAGAATTGATTTTTTTAAACTATTGGTTTATTCTTGCACTGACACTTCTGGTATTGGCAACATGGCATATTGAGCTATCACAGTTCTTAATTCCTCCAAACAAATATAAAAATTATGGACAACTGCAACAAAAGCAAAGGTTGAGTTGAGTTTTTTAAAAAAGCAGGAAAAAGGGAAGGAAAGAAAAAGAAGGGAGGGAGAGAGGGAAAGGGATGGAAGGGAGAGAGGGAAAGGGAGGGAAGGGAGAAAAGAAAGAGAGAAAATTCCCCTGTGAATAAATAAGGAAGGACTATAAAGCAAGGAAGATAAGTTCACTAAGTGATGCCACTGTAGTCTTAGGGGCCTCAAAATCTGATTCTGACCCAACAGTCTGTCTGAGGATAGATTTTAATTGCCCATGGAGACAGAAGTTAAGGTCTTACATACAGATACCCAACAGGCACATGAAAAGATGTTCAATATCACTAATTTTTAGAGAAATGCAAATCAAAACTACAATGAGGTACCACCTCTCACCAGTCAGAATGGCCATCATCAAAAAACATACAAATAACAAATGCTGGAGAGGGTGTGGAGAAAAGGGAACCTTCCTACATTGCTGGTGGGAATGTAAATTGGTGCAGCCACTATGGAGGGCAATACAGAGGTTCCTCAAAAATCTAAAAATAAAGTTGCCATATGATCCCTCAATCCTACTCCTGGGCATATATCTGGACAAAACTATAATTCAAAAAGATACATTCAACCCTATGTTCATAGAAGCATTATTCACAACAGCCAAGACATGGAAACAACCTAAATGTCCATCGATGGATAAATGGATAAAGATGTGGTACATATATAGAATGGAATATTACTCAGCCATAAAAAAACAATGAAATAATGCCACTTGCAGCAACATGGACGAGCCTCAAGATCATACTAAGTGAAGTAAGTCAGACAGAGAAATACAAATACTATATGATATCACTTATATGTAGAATCTAAAATATGACACAAATGAACTTATCTACATAAAAGAAACATATTTACAGACATAGAGAACAGACTTGTGGTTGTCAAGGGGGAAGGGGAGTTGGGGAGGTATAAATTGGGAGCTTGAGATTAGCAGATGCAAACTGAGTTGAAAATTTTATAGGAGGATTAGGAGAACAAAAATTTTGATCTACTTTCTCTCTAGGGTTCACCAAGATGGGGAAATGCTAAATTATTCCTATCACTTTGGGCTGATACTGAAATAGTTATACCCTAGAAATAAGATTAACTGAAACTAAACTAGCTCTATTGTAGCCAGTCTTAAAATCATCTGGACAGACCAGAAAATCTTGATATTTGAAATAAGATTAAGGAGAAACTGAATTTTTAGTGTCCCCATGTATCTAGCATAATCCTTGAAGGGAGAAAAAAATACCCTGTCATCAAATAATTATTATCAATTTTTTTTTCAAATAAGCAGTGGGACAGGGGGAAAACACAGAAATACAAAAGACACAGGACTATGACACTAAAGTTATGAGTAAAACTGCTGTACTTATGTCCAGAAATAAAAACAAATGCTAAACTTGAATATTTAAGAAGGGGATTTGAAATTATATAAAGTGATGGGAGAGAAGGGGTCTAAAAATATGGCATTGAAAGACTCTAAGGCCACCTCCTCCCACTGACACAGTGAATCTAAACCTATACATAGAGCACTTCTTCTTGAAGAAGACCTGAGGGCTGATTTAACAGCTTCTGCACATAGAGGAACCACATAGAAACTGGATGAAAAATGGAGAAATGGTATCCTTGAGAAACCCACCCCCTACATAGTGACCTGCAGTAGAGAGGGATATCATTGAGGAGCCCAAGCACAGACTCACTCACCCTGAAACACAGCAAAAAAAAACAAAGTTTAAATAGCACTTAAACTATACAGAAGGAGATCCAAACACTAACCTTAGAGAATCTGCCAAATGAGAGAGGAACTGCTAGAACTCTTTCTGGAGTAAGAGGCACTGGTGAGCACCAGTGTTGGAGTACCCTTGGAAGAGCCTTCAGCCCACACCAACTAAAGGTCCCAACCATCCTACCAAAGCAGCCACAGTGCAGTGTCCCCTGGGACAGCCCCTGACCCACATCTGGTTTTGATCTAGCCATCTCACCAACACAGCCACAGCATAACATGTCCCAAGATACCTCCCTGCCCATACCTGCTCCAGCTCCAGTCATATCATAAAGATGACTTCTGCCAGGAGTACCCTGGGACTCCCACAGCCTACACCCACTCCAACTCCAGGCAGCCTATCAAAAATGCCCAGCACACACAGGTACATAAATACTTCCCTGTATCAGACCATTCCTTCAAGACTGGGAGAGGTAGCTCTTTACCTAATTCCTAGGGGAAAAACAAACAAACAAAAAACAGAAAGGCAAACAAAATGAAAAGACAGAGAAATATGTTCCAAACAAAAGAACAAGATAAAACCCAAGGGGAAAAAAAAAAACAACAAAAACCTTAATAAGATGGAGATAAGTAAATTTCCTGATAAAGAATTTTTTAAATGGTCTAACTAACTAAATTTGGGAGAAGAATGTGTGGAATCAGTGAGAACTTCATCAAAGTGTTAGAAAATATAGAGCTGATGAATATAATAACTGAAATTTTAAAATACACTAGAGAGTCAACAGCAGATTATATGATCCAGAAGACTGGAAAATCAACTTGAAAGAGTATGGTAAAAATCATCCAAATCAGAACAGCAAAGAAGAAAAAAAAGTTAATGAGGATAGTTTAAGAAACCTCTGAAATAATATCAAGCATACTAGCATTTACACTATAGGAGTCCCAGAAAAAGAAGAGAGAGAGAGAAAATGACAAAAAACTTAACTGAGGAAATAATAGCTGAAAAGTTACTAACCTACGGAAGAAAATACCACACAGATCCAGGAAGCACAGAGAGTCCTAAACAAGACAAACCCAAAGACATCCACACTAAGACATATTATAATTAGAATGGCAATAGTTAAAGATAAAGAGAGATTTTAAAGGCAGAAAGGAAAAAACAATGAGTCACATAAAAAGGAATCCCCCTAAGCTTATCAGCTGATTTTTCAGCAGAAACTTTACGGGACAGAAAGGAAAGCAAGACATATTTAAAGTGCTAGAAGGAAACAAAGCTTACAATGTAGAAAACTCTATCCAGCAAGGTTATCATTCAGAATTGAAGAAGAGGTAAAGAATTTCCCAGACAAGCAAAAACTAAAGGACTTCATCACCACTAAACTGACCTTACAAGAAATGTTAAAGGTCTTCATTAAGGGGAAAAGGAAAGGCCACAACTAGAAATAAGAAAATATATGAACAAAAAAATCTTACTGATAAAGATAAATATATAACAAAGGCAGTGGATCACCTCCTTAAAAAACTAGTATGAAGGTTAAAAGACAAAAGTAGCACAATCAACTATAACTACAATAAGTAGTTAAGGGATACACAAACTACAGATGTAAAATATGGTGTCAAAAACACAATGTGGAGGGGGTGGGGTAAAAATGTAGTACTTTTAGAATGCATTCTAACTTAACTGGCCATCAGCTTAAACTAGACTGCTATATATATGTTGATATATGACCTCATGGTAACCACAAATCAAAAACCTACATGGATACATGAAATATAAAAAAAAGAAATTCATACATAACACTACAGAAATACAAAAATCACAAGGGACTAAATCAAGAAAAGAAGACAAGAACAGAGAATAACTACAAAAACAACCAGAAAACAATAAGATAGCAATAAGTACACACCTATCAATAATTACTTGAAATGTAAATGGGCTAAATGCTCCAATCAAAAGACAAAGGATGGCTGAATGGTTTCTTAAAAAGACCCATCTATATGGTGCCTATAAGAGACACACTTCAGATCTAAGGACACACATAGACTTAAATTGAAAGAATGAAAAATGATATTCCATGCAAATGGAAAAGAAAAAAACGTTGGAGTAGCAATATTCATATCAGACAAAATAGATTTTTAAAACAAAGACTGTAATAAAAGACAAAGACCATTACATAATGATAAAGTGGTCAATCCAATGAAAGGATATAATACTTGTAAACATTTATGCACCCAATATAGGAGTACCTAAATATGTAAAGCAAATACTAACAGACATAAAGGAAGAAATAGACAGCAATACAATAAACGTAGGAGACTTTAGTACCCTTACAACAATGGATAGATCACTCACAAAAATTCAGTGAGGAAACACTGCTCTTAAGTGACTCATTAGAGCAGATAGAGTTAATAGATATATACAGAACATTTTATCCAAAAGCAGCAAAATATACATCCTTTTCTAGTGCACATGAAACATTCTCCAGGACAGATCACATGTTAGGCCACAAAATAAGTTTCAATAAATTTAAGAAGACTGAAATCATATCAAGCATTTTTTTTCTGACCACAAAGGTATGGAACTAGAAATCAATTACAAGAAGAAAACTGGAAAAAAACCACAAGCACCTGCATACTAAACAGCATTCTACTAAACAACAGGTAATAAAGAGATCAAAGAGAAAATTTTAAAATATGTTGAGACAAATGGAAATGGAAACACAACTTTTCGAAATTTATGGGATGAAGCAAAAGCAATTTTAACAGGGAAGTTCATAGCAATACAAGTGTACTTCATGAAACAAGGAAAAAAAGTCTAAATTGCATTGAATAGAGCTAGCAAAAGAAAGAACAAGCAAAGCCCAAAAGGAGTATAAGGAAGAAAACAGTAGAGATCAGAACAGAAATAAATAAAATAGAGACTAAAGAAAAATAGGAAAAAAAATCAATGAAACTAAGAGAAGGTTCTTTGAAAAGGTAAATAAAATTGACAAACCTTTAGTCAGACTCATCAAGAAAACAAGAGAGGGAGGCCAAGTAAGTAAATCAAAAATGAAAGAAGAGAAATTAAAACCGACACCACAGAAATACAAAGGATGGTAAGAGAATACTGTGAACAATTATATGCCAACTAATTAGACAACCTAAAAGAAATGGATAAATTCCTAGAAACTGAAAACCTTCCAAGACTGAGTCATGAAAAAATAGAAAATTTAAGTAGATCAATTACAAATAGTGAAATTAAACCAGTAATGAAAAAATATCCAACAAACAAAAGTCCAGGTCCAAATGGCTTCACAGGTGAATTCCACCAAACATTTAAAGAAGAGCTGATATCTATCCTTCTCAAGTTATTCCAAAAAACTGAAGAGGAAGGAACACTTCCAAACTCATTTTATGAGGCCAGTATTACTCTGATGTCAAAATCATACAAAGACACCATAAAAAGAGAAAATTGCAGGCTGATATCCCTGATGAAGATAGTTGCAGATATCCCTAACAAAATATTAGCAGACCATATTCAATAACACATTAAAAGGATCATACACCATGATCAAGTGAAGTTCATTCCAGAGATACATGGATGGTGTGACATCTGTAAATTAGTCAATGTGAAACACTACATTAATAAAACAAAGGATTAAAATCAAATGGTCATCTCCATAGAAGCCAAAAAAGCATTTGACAAAATTCAACATCCATTTATGACAAAAACTCTCAAAGAAGTGGGAATAGAGGGAACACACCTCAACATAATAAAGGTCATATATGAAAACTCTATAGCTAACATCATATTCAATGGTATAAAGCTGAAAACTTTTCTTCTAAGATCAAAAACAAGACAAGGATGCCACTCTCACCATTTTTATTCAGTATTGTATTGGAAGTCCTAGCCACAGCAATTATGTAAGAAAAGGAAAAATAAAAGGCATCCAAAATTAAAATGAAGAAGTAAAACTGTCACTCCTTTCAGATGATATGATACTATATATAGAAAACCATAAAGATTCCACCAAAATTTATTAGAACTAATAAATAAATTTTATTTAAATATTTTATTAAATAAACACTTATTTAAAGTTGCAGAATACAAAATTAATATACAGAAGTCTGTTGCATTTCTATACACTAATAACAAAGTATCAGAAAAAGAAATGAAGGAAACAATCCCATTTACAATTTCATCAAAAAGAATAAAATATCTCTGAATAAACATAACTCAGGATTTGGGTTAAGTATGGGTTAACCCTATACTCTGAAAACTATAAAACACTGATAAAGGAAATTAAAGGTGATACAAAGAAATGGAAAAATATCCTGTGCTATTGGATTGGAAAAATCAATACCATTAAAATGTCTATACTACCCAAAGCAATCTACATTTCATGCAATCTCTATCAAAATACCAATGGCATTGTTCACAGAACTAGATCAAATAATCCTAAAATTTGTATGGAACCACAAAAGACATCGAATAACCAAAGCAATCTTGAGAAAGAAGAACAAAGTTGGGGTTATCACACTCCCTGATTTCAAACTATACTATAAAGTGACAGTAATATAAAAATGGTATGGTAATGGCACAAAAAAACAGACAAACAGATCAATGGAACAGCATAGGTAGGCCAGAAATAAACCCACACACGTGTGGTCAGTTAATCTATGACAAAGGAGCCAAGAATATAAAGTGGGGGAAAAGACAGCCTCTTCAATAATTGGTGTTGGGATAACTGGACAGCTGCATGAAAAAAAAAAAAAAAATCAAACTGACTACATTCTCACTCTATATACAAAAATAAACTTAAAATGGATTAACGATTTGAATGTAATAACTGGAACCATAGCATTCTTAAAATAAAACATAATCTGTATGTTCTTTAATAACAGTCTTAGCAATATTTTTTTGGATGTATCTTGTCAGGCAAGGGCAATAAAAGCAAAAATAAGCAAATGGGACTACAGCAACCTAAAAAGTTTTTGCACAGTGAAAGAAGCCACCAACAAAATGAAAAGGCAATGTATTAAATTAGAGAAGATATCTGTAAATGATATATATAATAGAGTTGATATCTAAAACATATAGAGGACTCATACAGCTCAATTTAAAAACACCCAATTAAAGAATGGGCAGAGGACCCAAATAGACATTTTTCTAAAGAAAACATACAGATGGCCAAGAGGCACATGAAAAAATGCTCAACATCACGAATCATCAGTGAGATGCAAATCAAAATCACAATGACATACCACTTCACATCTCTCAGAATGGCTATTATCAAAAAAACAGAAAACAACAAGTTTTGGTGAGGATATGGAGAAACAGAACCCTCAGGTATTGTTTTGAGGAATGTAAATCAGTGCAATCACTATGAAAAATATTATGGATGGCCTCAAAAAACTGAAAATAGAACATATAATACAGCAATTGCA
Organism: Kogia breviceps; assembly: GCF_026419965.1. Classification (NCBI taxonomy): domain Eukaryota; kingdom Metazoa; phylum Chordata; class Mammalia; order Artiodactyla; family Physeteridae; genus Kogia; species Kogia breviceps. The sequence continues at coordinate 39,784,331 of NC_081315.1, forward strand.
CTTCTGAATATTTATCTGAAGAAAATGAAAACACTAATTCAAAAAGATATATGTACTCTTCTGTTCATTACAGCACTATTTAAAATAGCCAAGATGTGGAAGCAACCTGTGTCCATCAACTGATTAATGGATAAAGATGATGTGATGTGTATATATACATATACATATTAAAGGAATACATATTATATATATATATATATATATATATATATATATATATATATATATATATAATGGAATGTTACTCAGTCATAAAAAAGAATGAAGCCCTGCCATTTGCAGCAACATGGATGGATCTGAAGGGTATTAGGCAAAGTGAAATAAGTCAGACAGAAAAAGACAAATATTGTATGATTTCCTTTTTTTTTTTTTTTTTGAGTTTGATGTATTTTATTTAAGGGAAACAATCCATGGATTAGAGAAGCACAATGTCTGCAAGCAGTGAAACATTATTCCAGAGGGATCTTCAACAAAAGCAAGGTTTTTTTAAATTTAACAATTTTTTTATTAAAGCAGAGTTGATTTAGAATGTTTCAGGTGCACAGCAAAGTGACTCAGTTATACATATATATACATATATATGTGCATGATTTCACTTATATGTGGAATCTAAAAAAACAAAAAAACAGAAACAAACCATAGATACAGAAAACAAACTAGTAGTTACCAGAGGAGAGTTGGGCAGGGGGACAGATGCAATAGGTAAAATCAATTAAGAGGTAAAACTTCCACCTATAAAATAAGTAAGTCACAGGGCTATAATGCATAGCCTAGGGAATAAAGTCAATAATATTGTAACAACTTTGTATGGTGAAAGATAGTAACTAGTCTTATTGTGGTGATCATTTCATAATACACAAAAATATTTAATCACCATGTTGTACACCTGAAACTATATAATATTGTATTATATTTTAACTATAATGCAATAAATAAATAAAGTCATTGGACAGATCTGAAAAAAAAAGGATCAAATAGAATTCCTAGAACTGAGATGGAAACAACTGAGAAGACAGTGAATTTAGGAGGAAAAATAAGAAATTAACTAAAATGAAGCACAAAGAGACCAAAAATAAAGTTAGGAAATACAGAAGAGAGAGAAACACAGGATAAAAGGGAAAGCTATTACAGGGATTTAACTAGAATATCAGAATAAAATTTGGTATGCAATTTTTTTTTTTTTTTTTTTTTTTTTTTTTTTTTTTTTTTTTTTTTTTTGCGGTACGCGGGCCTCTCACTGTTGTGGCCTCTCCCGTTGCGGAGCACAGGCTCCGGACGCACAGGCTCAGCGGCCGTGGCTCACGGGCCCAGCCGCTCCACGGCATGTGGGATCTTCCCAGACCCGGGCACGAACCCGTGTCTCCTGCATTGGCAGGCGGATTCTCAACCACTGCGCCACCAGGGAAGCCCTGGTATGCAATTTATGATGAGATTATGGATGAGAAATCTACTGCATCCCAAAAAGGTAAATGAAAAAAAAATCTAAACCAATCACATCATAGTAATACTACAGGAAAAAAAGAGACAAAGACAATAATGTTAACAACAATGAGAGAAAAAAATTACCTCCAAAATAAAACAGGCTTGTAGATGACTTCTAAAGAGCAACAGTGGGAATCAAAGGTAGTAAATTGATACATTCAAGATAATGAAATAAAGTAACTACCAACATAAACTTCTGTATCTGGGGAAGATACTTTTCAAGGATGAGGATAGGATGAAGGCATTAAAAAAAAAAATTTTTAAAAAGGACTTGGTGAATTTACCACCAGCAGACCCAAGCATCACAAAATATCAAAGGAAGTTTTACTGACAGGAACACAATCTGAGAGAAAGAGAGAGAGAGAGAGAGAGAGAGAGAGGGAGGGAGGGAGAATAGTATATAGTACAATCATGTGGAGGGTTTTAATGGAAGTTAAAAAGTATTCTAAAGTTTTTCTATTATCTGGGAGGAGAGTAAAATAATTAATTAGTCCCAGTTTTGAAGAGTCAAAAGAGCACATGATAATACGTGTGACAATAACTAAAGAGAAAATGATCATATAACTTTACTCCAGCAGGGAAAAAATAATAGGAGAAGGAGAAGGAGAAGGAGAAGGAGAGAGAGAGAGAGATGAGAGAGAGATGAGGAGAGAATAGAGAGAGAGAGGAGAGGAGAGAGGTGAGAGGAGGGAGGGAGGGAGGAGGGGGAGGGAGGGAGGAGGGAGGAAGGGGAAGGGGAAGGGGAAGGGGAAGGGATGTAGGGGAAGGGGAAGGGGAAGGGGAATGGGGAAGAGGGAAGGAGAGAAGAAGAAGAAAGAGAAGAGAAGAAGAAGAAGAAGAAGAGACGAAGAAGAAGAAGAAGAAGAAGAAGAAGAAGAAGGAGAAGGAGGTGGAGGAGGAGGAGTTGGAGGAGGAGGAGGAGGAGGATGAGGAGGAGGAGGAGGAGGAGGAGGGAGGAGTGAGTGAGGAGGAGGAGGATGATGAGGAGGAGTGAGGAAGGAGAGGAGGAGGAAGAGAAGGAGGAGAGAAGGGAGAGAAGGAGGAGGAGAGATAGGAGTAGGAGGAGAAGTAGGAGAGGAGGAGATAAAGGAAAATAAAAAGCTAGAATAGCAGAACAAATGGAATCATTGTAACAAAACTATAAGTCTTCTATGACCAAATTACATTTATATAAGAATTTAGTTTCCAAATTTTTAAGATTGTCAGCATATAATACCTAATAAATCTTGATTGTTTGTAGGAATATTAAAATATTAAAATATAATAAAACATTAAGGATAGAGTGTCATATGATAAAAGCTAGAAAAATATATTTTTAATACAAGAACAAAAACCAGAAAGCCAACATAGCATATATTATATATCAGTACACATCTACATTAAAGGCAAAGGCATTATAAGAAATCAAGAGGACCACTTCATAATGAAATAGTTTAATTCACCAAGACTATATAAACATTTTAACTTTTTAATTCTAATAACTGTCCTTGAATATTAAAAATGAAATATTGACATGACTACAAGAATAAATGGAAAAAATATATAATCATAGTAGAAGATTTTAAAGTTCCTCTCTAGGTACATAACCAAAGAACTGGAGAAAGCACATTATTTGAACAACATGATAATAGAACAAATGCAGAATAATCTGCTGTGCAAGCACACATGAAATCTTTTTTTTAAATCGAACTATATACTGAGCTACAAATCAAGTCCTCAATATTTCAAAGGATTGAAATATAGTTTATTTTCTGACTATAACAAACTTTTGCTAGAAATCAATAATAAAAATAATAACTAAAAAGTGCCCAAATGTTTAGATGTCATAATAGAAAAATTAAACCATACTCTGAAATTACTGAAAATAAAAATACTACATATCAAAAACTGTAAGATGAATCAAAACAGTACATAGAAGAAAACTCATAGTTTTAAAAAGCACACATGAGGAAACGGAAAGGACTGAGAAATGTGAGTTTGGTGTCCAACTCAAATTAGAAAATGAAGAACAAAGTAGACTGTAACAAATAGAAAAGAGGAAGAATAGAGTAAAAATTATATTTAAAAAAAATTATTATAGGATCCACAAAGCCAAAGTAGCTTATTTGAAAAAGAAGAAAAGCCTAAATATAAAATTGATAACCTCTTGTGAGACTACAGGACAAGAAAAACAGAAAAGGTATAGTATGGGGCTTTGGAAAGTCATCACTACGGATCTCATAGACGTTAAAAAATAATGAGGAAATCATCCCAAGGCAGAATTTCTAAACAAAACAAATTATTAAATTGAAAAAAGTAATATAAAAACTGATCATACATTACAACCAAGCTCATATAATTCCAGGAATGTGATGTTGGATCAATAATCTATTTCCCCCATTACTAGATTAAAGAGAAAAATCATATGATCATCTTAACACATGTAGAAATATTTGGTAAAATTCTAAATCTTAGCAAACCAAAATAGAAGCAAACTTAATCTGATAGAATGTCTACAAAAGTAAAATCCTGCAGAAAATATCATGGAAAATCATAAAAATTAGTGTTCCTCTTGAGATCTGGAAAAAGGCAAGGCTAATCTTTATTACCACTTCTATTTAACTTAGTTTTGAGGGTTCTAAGCAGTAAAATAAATGAGAAAAATAAAAGTTATTGAGCTTGAAAGAGGAGGAAGAGTATCTGTTCACAGATAAAATGATTGTGTACATTGGAAATCTAGAAAAACATTCAGATAAGCTACTAGTATTATTAAGAGGATTTAGCAATCTGCAGGACATATTTAAATACAATATAAAATCAACTGTATTTCTATATACCAGAACAAAATGCAATATTATCTTTAAAAGATTTAAATAGCATAAAAAGTCAAGTATCTGGGAATAAATATAACAAAGGATGCACAAAACCTATATTAAAACAACTACAAACCTCTACTGATAGAAATAAAAGAAGAGCCTAAACAGCAAGGACACACTATGTTCATGTACTACTAGATTTAATTTTGTAAATCTGTTTATTCCCCCTAGGTTTTACAGATTTAATACATTCCCCAAAATAACATAATGCATGTTTGTGTGTGTGTGTGTGTGTGTGTGTGTGTGTTGTGTGTGTGTGTATTTGTAGAATAGGACAAACTGAATCTGACATTTAAATAGGAAGTTTAAGGGCCAAAACCAGCCAGGAAAACCTTGAAAAACACAAATAAATAGTAAAAATTATATTTCCAGATTTTAAGACTTATAAAGCTGTACAACTGAGTGTGCTATTGGCACAAGGATAGAAGAATGGAATGGAATTGAACAGAAGAGAACAGAATAGAGCCTAGAAAAAGAGCCCTATGAATTTTTAAATGATCACTTGAGTTTTTTATAACAGCAGCACTGCAGAGTAATGGAGAAATGAAGTCTTTTTAATGTGTGATGCTGGGAAACTGGATATTCTTAAATAGGAAAAAAATAAATTGGACCTTTACCTCTACAAAAAAAAGAAAGGATTCATGAAGACTATAGGCATAAATATAAATGAGACAAATCAAAGCCTTCTGAAAAATAATATAAAATTATCTTCATATTCTTGTGTAGGAAATATTTAAATAATTTACAGAAAGCACTAACCATAAGGGGGAAGATGATAAATGGGTTATGTTAAAAATAAGAACATCAGTTCATCAAACTAATTAATTTATTTATTAAAAAATAATTAAAGTAATGGAATATCAAGCCATAGAATGCAAGTGTATATAGGCAACACAAAATTTTAAAAGGACTCACATTTAGAATACATAAAGAGCTCCTAGAAATCAATTAGAAAAAATACACATAAATAGTTACAAACCACATGAGGGAATGACCCAAACAAGGAAGAATCAAGAAACAAAAAGCAGAAAGGTGTGCACTCTCTGAGAACTGAGTCCCTCCCTCTGAGGTCCCTGATCCCCTAGATCCTCTGGTTCCAGGCTTTCTGGAGTCTGGATTCTTTAACTAATACTCTAGCTCTATAAACTCTATAATGGGCAGAGACAGTTAGTGCCCAGTATTTCGTGTGTTCGTTTGATCTCCCCAGTCTTTTTTTTGTGTGTGTGGTTAAGTTGTAGCTATTTAACCTGTTCTGATTCATGGACCATAAGCAAAATAATGAATATTCTTTCCTGCCCAAGGCAGTTCACCACTGGTATTCCTCTTCTTTCTTTCTACAGCATCCAAGTGTTCCACATGGTGTAGTCTGAGATGAAAAAAAGCCTGCTCAACTTGTATCTAACTTTTCATAAGAAAAAAACAACTGGGGTTTTGCAGTTTAAGTTTTACTATGGTTAGCCACAGTGGATATCTGCCCTAATTTTATACACCAAAAAAAAAGTATAATAAATTTGTTGGGTCTAAATATGAGTATATAATCTTATTTTATGTAGTCCCTTAATGCTACCTGCAAGAAAGAGGAGAGAGGTTTTTTTGTACTATATTGAAGGAAAATAAAAATATTGGCTATTCTAAATAGCAAAACAAAATATTAATTTTCAGTGAAAATACTTGTCAGAATCTCATTACTTTCACAGATTAGTTCTAGTTGAGCTTGTTGCTGTGCCAACTAATCTGAAAATACAAGTGTCTTCATCTATTATACATTTATGAGACATGAAAAATTCATGCCTAATTCTCAGATAAAAGAAATAATAATTCCTTTGATTTAAGCTATGATAGTACAGTTTGTTGTCATCCACATGCACATTTCAAAAGGTAAACTGGAAATGTAAGATCAAAGTGTAAATTAAAATTTTAAAACTATTTGGAAGACTTCGCTTTTCTCTTTCGTATGTTAAAGCAGGTCTTATCTTGAAGTGTAACATATTTTGGGAACTAGGACTTTCATCAGAAAATTTGTTTCCATATATTTCCTAACAGCATTATTCTCAAAAAATGGCACAACAAAAATGATTCTACAAATAATAAAATGATGGAGAGGATGTGGAGAAAAAGGAACACTCCTACACTCTTGGTGGGAGTGTAAATTGGTGTAGCCACTATGGAAAACATTATGGAGGTTTCTTAAAAATCTAAAGATATAGTTACCATATGATACAGCAATGCCACTCCCGGGCATATATCTGGAGAAAACTAATTCGAAAAGATACATGCACATGCACCCCAATGTTCACTGCAGCACTATTTATAGTAGCCAAGTCATAGAAACAACCTAAATGTCTATTGACAGATGATTGGAAAAAGAAGATGTGGGGTGTGTGTGTGTGTGTGTATATATATATATATATATATATATATATATATATATATACAATGGAATATTACTCAGCCATAAAAAATGAAATAATGTAATTTGCAGCAACATGGATGGACCTAGAGATTATCATATTAAGTAAGTCAAAGACAAATATATGATATCACTGATACTTGGAATCTAAAAAACATGATACAAATGAACTTATTTACATAACAGGTAGACTCACAGACATAGAAAACAAACTTATGGTTACCAAAGGGGAAAGGGGAGGGGAGGGATAAATCAGGAGTGTGGGATTAGCATATACACACTATTATGTATAAAATAGATAAACAACAAGGATCTACAGTATAGCATGGGGAATATTAAATATCTTATAACTATTATAAGATATTCAATATCTTATAATCTATAATGGAAAAGAATCTGAAAAAGAATATATATATTATACATATATGTGTATATATAACTGAATCATTTTGCTGTACACCTGAAACTAACACATTGTAAATCAACTATAATTTAAAAAAATTTTTAAATCATTCTTGGGTTATGATTATTATTTTTTTAAAAATATGTCACTGAAGAATGATGATTTTTAAATTCACATATTTTATGAAATTTTAGCAACAATGATAAGAGTAAAGAGTAAAAATTCCAATTTCTGTTTTACAATATTATGGTCAGATAAGGGAGAAAAGATGAAAATCTTGGTGGTCATAACTTTTAAGAAAATCATTCAACTCCTTATATAGGACTGACCAAATCTCTGAAATCTGATGCCTGATGGCTTTGCTATCATGTTCTATCATAAAAAAAAAAAAAAGGCACAAACTCTTTAGACATTAACTACTGAAGTACTGAAACCACATCAACAGAGGTATGAAATTGATTTTGTTATATGAGAATTGCAGATTTAATATTTATAAAAGTTCTACATATTTCTGAAAATATAGTACCTGTGGGAGAGGAGGACATCAAACTCATCTGCCAGGGAAGCATTAAGATTATTCCTTTTAAAACATGAGTTCAGTTCATCACAACATGCTTCCTGTTCCGATCTTACATCATAGACATAAACTAATTTAGCTTATGCAATTCTGTTTCTCCCTGTCTCTAACTGACCCCTCCCTGTTTATCCCATTTGTTGCATTCTGTAGAAGTCCCACCCCATAACAAACAGATTTCTCTACATGTCCTAATTCTTCTGGAGTTTTCCATCTTCTATTTTACTTCCCACATCCTGGCTTTTCCTTTTGGAGGTACACTTTTCTAAGTTAGATGTTTTCTCAAAGAAAGCTTATGCTGAGCCTTCGTCTTTTCTTTCTGCATACTAAGAAATCTCACTCATTCCTACAATTCCAGTTCATACTTGAAGGTTATTGTCTCTCAAAAACATAATCCCAGACCAAGAAACTCCAATAAACATCAGATCTTACATGCAAATACTTAGATCCTATCACAAACATTTGCCTTCTACTCAGTTTTTATCTTCTCCCATAATCTTCTGCTCCAATGATTTTTACCTCATTCAAGGGCATCACAATACTGTATTCCCACTTACATAATCAACTTGGACATTATTCTTAATTCTTCTTACTCCCTTTCAGCCTCATCCAATTAATCACCAAGATCTGTCTCAACTATCCCTGAAATCTGTCAAAATTGCCTATCTCACTGAGTCACTACTCTTGTCTAGACTTACCTGGACCACTGAAATCACACCCCACCCCTGTCTTCATTTGCACCTTCACCTAATCCATTCTCCATAGCGAATCAAAGCTATCTCTCTAAATCCCAAGTCTGATCATGCCTAGTCTTCAATAACTATCTACATTTTCTATAATAAAATTCAAATATCTATCATTATATGATATATCAGCTAAGTTTCTAACCGTTCCCCTTTGAAGTCTCCTATCAAAGCAGACTTCTTTTAGTTAATAAGCATATTATCCTTATTACAGGTCTTTGCACATGCCATTAATTTTACTTTAACTTTAACTTTAACCCCTCGTCCCCTCTCTTTTAGCTTAACTCCCAGCTTTCTTTCAATTCTTCATCTAGTTATCTCTCACTGACTGGCAAACATTTCCTGACCCTCAAGCCTGAGTTAAGTAACTTTCTTATATGTTCCCATAGCACCGATAATTCCCCTTCATTATCCTTACCATGGAATACTATAATTGGCAGTGGCCTCAACTGTCTGATTCACCTCTCTATCTCCAGTGCTTCCTACAGATCCAGACACTTGTAATATTTAATTAGTAGATTAATGAGGTCACAACTTTTGTCAGTCCACAAGTGAGAACCGTCTGTATAATAAAAAAATGTGTAATCACCTTATTTTTCTTCTAAAACACTTTTTGAAAAAGTGATTCTGAATTAAAATCTCCCTTACCTTCAATAAAGATTTGATTCTATTTTCCCCCACTTTTTCATTCTAGGTGCTTAATAAAGTATACACATACTAATGTTACAATATTCTAAGCATGGGTAGCAGCAATATTGTGAAATTCTGTGTGCTTCTATTAGCATTAATTGGCAACATTGCCCCTGATGGACAAGCTATTATCTATACTAGCCCCAGTTGTCTCATTGTGAATGCTTATCTTTATGCAATTGCCAGAGCCAAAATCTTTTCTATTGTTGTCTCCCTTAGAGGGTGATTTATTTGATAGCTCAGTTGCAAACACCATTTCTTCCCAAATTATCCTATCCGTTCCATTATTCCCCTTCTATTATCTTGAGACTCCAAAAGACTAAGTAAAAAGATGACGTGCCAAATTCACTGTAACTTTTAGAAACAAAGAGTGACATTGTTTTTTGATGAAATTTTGGGAATGTATCTCTGTCTTTCCAATTAACTCTGATTGATGCCTGATTGATGAAGGATGGTGGTGAAAATCTCATGTCAATGTCAATGAAATCTCATGTAAATACACGTTAAGTGTTTAAGATACATCACTTGAAATTTTCTGGCAGAGTCTCAAAGTTTATCTTCTAAATTGTTTTCTATCATTAGTACCATTGTATGAAATGAATCCACATTTTGCTTTAGGACTCAAGGACAACTGTATAAACACTCATATAATCAAGGTACACTGAACCAGTTGGTTTTGGTTAAAGAGAGACCAAACATTCAGTGATTAAGGAAGTTAAATATACAATACAGTAAAGATTTCAATAAGTTTAGTGAACTCTCTGAAATTATATACCTTTCAGTGCTTTACAGGAATCATTAATTTACTTAGATTTATACTTTTATATTCTACTTTAATTATTTCTACTCTGAAATCCTATCGATGGTGCTTTCCATATTATACTCTCTTTATACAGCGCATTAAGATCATATTCTCTACATTTAGTCTCTGAACCCATTAATGGTTTCCATAATGTTTCTGGCCATTCCTGATGTCCTATTGTGTATCAGCATTGTGTTTTATTCACATAAGTGTTCCTTAAATTTAATTTTTAATATGTTATCTTATGCAGCCATCACCATTTAACTGGTCCCTTTTCATTTGTGAATTGAAATAATAGGTGTAAAGTTCATAGTTCTCTCAATCCCAAAAACCAATGTGAAATTAAGATCCCAGTATTACAAAGGGAAAATATACCATTAAGGCTATATTTTAAAAGGTTACTAAAAAATTGACTTGTTTAGGTTGTCATATTTGATCCTGAGATGTTTACTGCTCATATTCAATATTGAACCTCTAGCTCATCAAACAAGATATTTTAAATGTAAATAAACATTATAAATTAGTTTGGGATCTGACATTAATCAAATTTCCCAAGTCTGTTGGAATATCAGAATCATATTCCTGGCCCCAACCTCAAAACATTCTGAGTTAATAGACTGGAAAAGGTTCTCAGAGATCCATACTTTTAAAATGTTCCCATAAGAATATATATTGGTTTTTTGTTTGTTTTAGTAATGTTTACAGAAATAGTATTAAACTATATGCAAATTACTACAGTCTAACTTTTTAATATACACATCAAAATATAAATACATACATAGGCAGGACATGTGCCAAATTCTTAATGTTTACTTCTGGGGAGGGAGGGAAGAAAATGGGACTTGGAAAGAGAATTCTTTAATTCTAACTGTGACATTAACTTTTTCTTTTTAAGGAATAAACAAAGAAAATAATGGCAAAATGTTAACTGTCAAGTTTTGACTGTGGGTATACGGGTTACTGTTATTTAGTTATTTTTTTATATACTTAGGATATTTTCTATTTCTTAAAAATACTGTCCCCAGGTAATACAGATGACCATCCATTGTTGGGAACTATTGGAATAATGACTGAACAATGTAATTTATCATCCAAACTGGGACACTGTTGAGAATTAACGAGAGAGCTATTAATAACTTTACCAGAATGAGAGGCAAACTAGAATGTATGGTCACCCTAGGAATAAACTATTTTAAGTCCCACTTAATGCATGAACTTCTTAACAGGAAAATTTATTTTCTATCATTTTCCCTAATCTCCTTCTTTATAAGTTATCATAGAGGTTATTGATCTAATTTGCCCAATTTATTATCCATTTTTCACTGAAGCACTTTAGGGTAATACATAATTTTCAAAAGAGTCATAATAAATAGTGGAAATACAGGAAATTTTTGAAGTTAAAATATTTCAAAGATGCAATAAGACGTAGTTAGTCAAAAGTATTTAATGAACACAGTATTTCAAAGTAAAACATCAGGTGATGTGAGGTTAAAAACCTAACAAAAATACAGTCTTTAACCTCAAGAAATTTCTATTTCAACTAACTCTATAGACAAAATGCATAAAACAAACCAAGAATATGGATTCTATAACTGTGTAACAATCGAATGAAAAGTAACTACTATTAGAAGGCCAAGTACTAATCAATAGTAAAGTTAAACATAGTAAGCAATGTGATCACCACCAGTGCCAAGTCTGAGAGCTCAGTTTATCTTTTCCACAGGTGTGTCCTTGCTGTCAGGAACTGAAGAACAGAGAGGGAAAAAAAAAAAAAAGGAAGGAAGGGAAAGAGGGAAGAGGAAAGCAAAATTACAAAGAGAAAAGGAGAGATGGAAGGAGGGAAGAAGGAAAAATGATAGAAATAGTCCACTAAGACAGTGGTGTATAGGTAAATATTTCACAATCAGCTTTCAAAAAAATAAATAAGCAAACAAAACAAAATACAAGACTTTCTCTGTCGTGTTTGACAATTTTTATACTGCAAATTCTCCCATCATGATGATTTCAAGATATCAGGTCACTAAATGCAGAGTTTGGTAAAGATGCACAGTAGTATATATCTATATACACATACACACACACAGATACAATCAACATCAATAACCTCAAAAACACAATAGTACTACGTAGTAAAATAATTAGAAAGGGATATGTTTTCAGTATTTATTAACTTTGTTTTTAATGTGATTTATTTGCTTATAAATTTACATAAGATAATTTTCAATAACAGCTCTGTTTAACAACCGTCTCACAAAAACACTGAAATTTTAAAACTTGGCTTTTCCAAGCTGCTACAGTCGGGCTCCTGCACATCACTGACAGAGCATCTTTCTCATTTTCTTAAAAAAAAAAAAAAAAAAAAAAAAAAAATGCTCACACAGAGCAGACTGTGCTTGTTCAGTGGTCTCCACTAAAGAGCTGGTGGAGATTGGAGGATTTTTATTAAAACACAAAAACTTCAAGTCAACCATCATATATTTTGTTCTCAGAAATTTTTCATCCTCTGCACTACTGTGACTTTCACAGGATTTTTTTTTTCCTTTCATTTCACCTCAGGAGGCACTCCCCCTTTTTGTATTCTCAGAGATTTCTCTTTATCCCGATTACATTACCATAAATGTACACTCACAGCCCCTAACCACTGCACCCCGAACAATCCTTCTCACTCTTGTATGAAAACTTGTTTAACTGTATTGACCCCTACACCCCCAAAACACCCGCAGCTGTATCATTATATTTGCAAAGCAAATGTAGAGAGTTTATGAAACTATGGTCCCTAGACCAGCTGCTTAAGAAACAACCAGGGTCATTTAAAATGCTGATTCCTCCATCCTGATACAAATCTTTGGGGAGAGGACTTAGATACCTCCTTGCTTATTAAACACTGCAGATGTTTTTAATGGACATGAGAGTGTAATACCATCAATAATAGGCTGGACAGAACTAACAGGCTATCTATCTGAAAGAAAATCCTCGTTTGTGCAAATAATTTTTTCATTTGTACTGTGTGCTGTAAAGTCATTCTCCCCAAGTCTCCATGACCACCTGAGCAGTCTATACATCCTTACAGACTCAACCTAAAAGAGAGCTCTTAGCAGCCCTTTTGACCCTCGTCTAGCCTCAGGACTTTCCCTGACTCTCATTTAACCCCCTCTCTTTAAATTTAGCTGTTTCCTTCCCTAGGCAATTACTGCACTCAGCCCATTACCTCAGTAAGTTAGTGATTGCTTTTCAGTCTACTTCTCCTAAAAGACTGCAATCTCCTTGAAATTCAAGACCCTTTCCTAGTTATCTGTGAATCACCTGTACTTAGCATAATGCCTGACAAATGGTATGTGTTCCATAATCCTTGTTCACTGATGAAGCAAATGAAGTCAGAGAGGAGTAGGAAGGGGGGACAGCTTTAGATATAAAAACAAAAAAGTAGAGAAGTAGAAAAAAATGAGGAAAGAAAGAATAAAATGGAAGGTTTTGCTTTAAGTTCTCATTTGGGTTTGAATTCCTGTTTCATTGACTAATATATTATTGTGTTCTCAGGTAATTCAGATCTCTAAAAATAAAAGACTCTGAACTTCTGTTAGAATAAAAAATTCTATTACTGTAGGCGTCCACCAGAGTTTCAGGTTTTAGCATTGTCTGTAACTTCTAAACTTAACAATCCCTGCTCAACAAACATACTTTTCATGTTTTCATGTGTATTTCATAAAATATTTCATGTCAAATATGCATAAAGATTACAAATCAGGTGCAATAAAGTGCCAGGACATGGAAATGAAAAACTGAATTCCAAGCTGGCTTAGATTACACATAGCCTCTATGGATCAAGAAATAGAGCCCTGTTCCTTGGCTTCTGTAGAGACGCTTACTCATATTTCTTTAAAAAAAAAACAAGTTAGCTACAGGCATACCTCAGAGACATTGTGGGTTCAGTTCCAGACCACCACAATAAAGTAAATATCACAATAAAGTGAGTCACACAAATTGTGGGGTTTCCCAGTGCATATAAAAGGTATGTTTATATTTTACTGTAGTCTATTAAATATGCAATGGCATTATGTCTAAACAAGGTACTTATCTTAATTTTAAAAATATTTTATTGGTAAAAATGCTAACCATAACTGAACCTTCAGTAAATTGTAACCTTTTTGCAATAGGAACATCAAAGATTACTGATCACAGATCACCATAACAAATATAAGAATGAAGAAGTTTGAAATATTGTGAGAATTACCAAAACGTGACACAGAAACACAAAGTGAGCAAATGCTCTTGGAAAAATGGCACCAACAGACTTGCTTGACACAGGGTTGCCATCAATTTGTAAAAAAAAAAAAAAAAATGCAATATCTGCAAAGTGTAATAAAGCAAAGCACAATAAAAACAAGGTATGTCTGTTTTTCTCCTGTTTTAAAGAGCCCACCCCCTAAGACATTGCTTATCAGTTTGTGGACAGGACCCTATATATCCCCAGGTATTTGCAGAAATCGGTAAGTTCTATACTAAAAAGATATTCCTTACATTTTGAGTTCTGTTAGACAGTTTTAGTGCCCATGATTGCAGTTATATTTATAATTAAGCTGCCTGCAGTCAATTCTACTTTAGAAGTCACAGGGAATAAAGACAAGACAGAGCCCAACTTAACGTGTAAACGCTGTGTTCGCACCAAAGCCACGTGAAGGCCAAATGATACTAGAAAGTGCTGCATGAACAAATGTTTCCCACTTATTCAAATAGGAAAAAATGGTAGGAAATGTGAGGCCACAGAGGGTAACCAGCACTTGAGATGTGCCAAAATCAAAAGAAGAGCAACAGAGCAATCAAAATCATAGACACAATGGGAACTGCAATTTAGATTCAACAAAACAATCTTATATGTCATCTTAATGTTATTTGAATTGTATTGGTTTTGCACATGTTTATATTTCACGTGTAAATTTTATTTTAAAGTTGAACAAAAGAAAAGCATGAAGAGTTTATCCCCTTTTTTAGATTAGATATATAACCAACATTATAATAAAACTACACAATAAAACTGGTAAGCCCTAAGAATATTCTTTCTTTTACAAAGAAACACTGTATTAGAACAAAGCACAGCACTGACATGCCGTCTTGTCCATTCAGAAGGACAAATACCAACCTTCAGTGTTACATGTGATTTTGGTATGAGTTTGATGAGGACTTGCTGACTACTAAGTGCCCTCTTTTACTCTCCCATATTGGTTTGGATTTTTTCTGCTTAGCTCTATTTACCACATTGCAGTATAAATATTTCTTCATAAGGAACACTTAGTGATTAGGAGGGTGTGCCTTATAACTAAGTTGAAATCTTGACTGTGCTACTTAGTAACCACGGTATAGACTTGTTAGATGTGCACCAATCCATTTCCTTCTGCGAGCACGTAAGACAACTATATTATCCAGGTTTCTTTATACTAAGCTGGACCCACATGACTGGTATGGTCAATGGATATGAGGGAAGTAATTTGGCCATTTTGAGGGTTGGTCATTATCCCCCTTGAGCAATCCTTACTCCCCTTAATCCCTCTATGATGACTTTGAGAGGTAAGTATTTCTGATGTTGTGGCTATAGTGTTGTAGCTGCAACATGGAAGCAACATGGATCCCTGGGCCACCACTTTGAGGAGGGCTTCCTGAATGATATAAGACTAGGACATGGTCAAGAAATAGACCTGATAGACTTTTATTCTGTTAACCTCTAACGATTCTGGTATTTCTTTGACATGTACCATGGCCTCAACTTTCCTGACTAATAGAGTAACCACATAGTCCTGGACAATTTAACCTCAGTGATCAGTTTCACAGTTTCCTTATATGTAAAATGGGAGTAAAATATCTCATAAAGTAAGTGTGAGAATTAAATCAAATAATTCAGGTAAATCTGTAAGAAAATACCCGATGCTGAGTAAGCATTACTATGAGTCTTTCTCCCCCTCCTCTTCTGTAGTTCACTTTCTATTTCCAACACCTTTTTATAGTATATAAATATATACTATATATATACTATATATATAGTTTATATATATAGTTTATATATACTATATATAAATATATATAGTATATATATATACTATATATATTTATATATATATAGTATATATATATATTTATATATATTATTTATATATATATATATATAAATATATATAGTGGGTCCTAAATAAATGTTTGCTTCATTGATAAATCTCATACCTCCATAAAATTGAAAGTCTTATCAAGTTCATCTTTGGTTTGTGTACAATTTATATTGATGCTCTGGCTTCATAATAAGTATTATGAATTCACTGCAGCAAACATACAAGTATGTTTTTTGTAATCCCTTATCCCTTCCCCCATCTTCTTTTTCTTCACTGTTCTCTACCCTCAAGCATTTAAAATACTGATCTACATTTGAGAAAAGTCATTAAAAGAGCTGATTTAATTTAAAGTTACATATCTTAATTTAAATTAAGTATTTTTTATGTAGAATAGGTCTCCCTGTGTCATCTATAGGATTATTCTCAAATTATAGGAGAAATACAAAATTGAAATTTCATATATTTATAAGCTAAATAATTCTAATGAATCTTACTGTTAATCAGTTAGGGTGGAGAAAGATGAGTTTATGAGAATTAACCTTTCCTTTGCCTCGTCGTCACAGACCTATGACATGCTTTTCTGTCCTACAGCTAAAGTGAGATGCATCTAGCTCTTCATTATGCATGGATGCATCTTCCATCAGCGGTGCTCTCCTTTGGGAACTGCTCTTTTGCTTATTTACGTATTAGCACCTATACCAGGTGCTTAGGGACAAAATTCAAAGTTACTCTGTTAACAACTCTAGCAAAGAACTTAATCAAAGAGAAGCTGAATTATTGAATAAATATATTAATTCATCTGTGGATTTCCAATATGCATACCGCTATCCCAGTTTCCATAGCAACTTGAATTGAGAGTATCAAATGAACAATCTGAGATGTAAGGTGAGGGGATATTCAGATTAACAAGATAGCAGGATTTTGCTCAAGTGCTCAGGAAAGAATCACAAATACTGCAGCATATTGTCCAGACAGGAATTGCCTGAGCAAGGAAAGGGTAAAAAAATCAAAATGCCAAGCCATTAATTTGCTGAATTTACCAATAAACCCCCAAATCCACATAGAGTCCAATTCTGGAAGACATCTTTTAATAAGTAATTCTATGTTTTCTGATAATAGAGGCAAGTGGACTGCTGAAAAAAAGACTAATTTCCACTTGTAATCATAATTGGACAATGATAAAAGCATACTGCAAATATAACTTCCTACTCTGCAGCAAATTTTTGAAAAAGTAACTAGTATTTAAAAATTAAATATTGTTAGTACTGTACTACTGTATTGTACATTTGAAAGTTGCTAAGAATAAATCTTAAAAGTCCTCATCACAAGAAAAAAAATTCTTCTGTAGCATGTATGGTGACAGATGTTAAGTAGACGTACTGTGTGATCATTTTGCAATGTATAAAATTATCAAAAAATAATATAAAATACATGACAATAAAAATACTAATTAAAAAAATAAAATAAGTGGAAGAGATGATGAAGGATTTTATAAATGGTTAGATTATGTTCAATTTTAAGTGTTTTCTTTAAAAGCCATCTCTTAAAATGTTCTTTTCCTTCAAACCAATTCTAATTTTTAACTTTAAAGTTCATCTGAAGAAATTGTCAATAATATAAACAGAAGTTTTTCCTTTTTGTGTTTTTGTAAGATAACACTAATATGAATCTATTATAGTGCATTTATCAGGGATGCATTCAGATAATCAAAGATAATCTTTCATCATATTTTTTCTTGCTTATATTAATCTACCATATTGGGCACCAGGAAGTAGTGTGGAAAAAAATAGATAGGTAGGTAGTAGGTAGATAGACAGACAGACATATAGAGGATAGGGATATTCCAATTTGATAAACTTAATCCTATCCAATAACGTAAAGAGTCACTATGGATAACTCAGTCTTTTTATTTTCTTGATAAATTTTTTTGTGCGTGTGTGTGTTTAGACTCTTCTTTATTGACTGAATTTATTCCAATGGGTGTTTATTAGTATCATAATTCAACTAACTGGAATAGTTACAATAAGGCTTTCTTATATTATTTAAAAGATAAATATACTAAGATGAACCCTTTGGGGCCATAGAAAACAAGCTTCGTGTGTCAACTTTTTTAACATCTTTATTGGAGTATAATTGCTTTACAGTGGTGTGTTAGTTTCTGCTTTATAACTGATAAATTTTTAATCTTTGAGGTTTCCTTTCTGTTTCCATATTGCTACCAGATGGCATCTACAGTATATGTAGAGAGTGGGACCTTAAATAACTTCCTATGTTGGGAGCACATGCATCCAATCTACATGAGTGACACCTTGTGCGATCTTCTGGCTCCTCTGATTTCCATGATGATGCCTCCTGTCACCTGGACATTAGGTGTAATGCTGGCTTTTAATGCTGAAATCTGAATCTGGTTAACAGGTGGGATGAATCTTAGGTAGATTAGAACATGTGATCACTGGTACCTCCAGTACCCCTTGATCCAGTACTTGTTGGCACAATCTGAGTACTGGCTGTAATTTTCATTTTTCCCCAGGAAAACTGGTCATCCATAAAGACCTCAAGAGTAGGATTACTCCCCACTTCTCAGGGATTCCCTTTGGCCATCTACCCACTCAGATTCAGCAATTGCCTCAACTCTCCTCGGGGTGTAGAGGAATTTCCAGGTCCTTCACACTAGATGGCATCCAAGGGAGGTTTGGTAGTGCTGTATCTGTGTGTGAGCTGACTGACTCCTAAGTGCCCCAGGCTGTCAGGGAACAGAGAGCTGGTCTCTTCACAGAGCCGCATATGGAAAATAAAATTTTGTCCCGATCTGAAGGATCATGACAAAAATTTCTCACTGGGTGCTTCCCCTCGGTACCCAGTTCTTCCCACAATTATAAGAAGATCAAACAGTGCCAGTTTTCTGCTCTTTCCCTCAGGCCAAGATTTCTTCTAAGTCCTGCCCTTCCTTCTCATGGTGGCATATACCTACACTTCTGTTGGGGACATTACAGCCTGTTTCAGGGAGAACTGCTTTCCACAGTCCAACTTCCTAAGAAAAGAAAATGAATTACATTTTCAAAAACTATTTTCAAAGTATTGAACTACTTATATTTTATCACCCATAAGTAAGTTTTTGGATTTTTTTTTTTCCTTCAAAGACTACTTTGGATCTGTCCTCATTCCCCTTTCAGCTCTCTCTCTCTTCTCTCAAATGTCAGGCCAAGACTGTTGTTAAAAATGAGGTAGATACATAAAATAAAACCTTTTATTAATTAAAACTTTTGCTTTACCTAATAACCTAACACCACTATAACAAACTTAAATTTTAAAATTAATTAGAATGCAATGTAGTACAAGGCATGTTAAATGAAAACACAAGATCCTATAGGAACAAAACACTGTTACACACATTATATCTCACTTGATCCTCATGCAAAATTACCTTGGAGATTGGTGCTTTCTTTTCCCTGTTTTTACAGATGATCAAATGAGATCAAGTTTTAGTTAATTTAAAAACACTATAAAGTGGTACATAAAGATCCACTGTACCATATTATGATGTTTTCTGTCACATTATTTGAGTGATATTAAGAGGACGGTTATAAACATACAGTGATTTATGAGATGAACATTTAACTAGTGATGAGCAAGTTAGAACTCTAGTAGCATTTCCACTTAGACACTTGCTAGGCACACTCATATCTCATCCTTCCCATTACACAGTAGTCTAATTCAGCTCTGGAAGTTTGCAGACTTGGAGGAAAAATAAAACAACCCTAAAATTAAGTAATTTCTATCAAGATATTGAGAGAAGGAAATAAGATTTGACTATGAGGAATAAATTCTTTCTATTCCTAGACAGTTTTGTTAAGATCATGTGGCACTTCTATGTGAAGAAAAAAAGCATGGAATTCAGTTCTACTTATACCCCAACTCCCACCCCTGTGAATAGCATTTTACTTATTGGAAGTTGAGAAGTAGGAACAAGTGAACCCTTAGAGATGCAGAGGATCCTAAGACCCTACCCAGCACTAATACCTGTGATTCTACAGTATTCCTAATAATGTCCAGTAAAATTCTGGAGTGTATTCAGTCATCGAAACAACAGAAAAACCGACCTTCAGTTTTAAATTTACTTCTTTAATCTGATTCCAGAGAAGTTATTTATCAATGCCTGTTCTATTTGATAACTTAAAATACTCTATAAACTGGACTATCTTATTGGCCAACTGTTCTGTATAAACATGTCTACCCTGTCTAAAAATACTTAAATGTTTGACTCCATATAAAAAAATAATTTTCTTTGATATTTTATTGATATGTTTGACATAGCGTATATATGTCTATTGACCTATCTGAAAAATAAAGACACAAATTTAAAGCTACTGTGGCATAAAAATAAACTAACGAGTTACATGTAATGGATTTTTTTTTTTTTTTTTTTTTTTTTTTTTGCGGTACGCAGGCCTCTCACTGCTGTGGCCTCTCCCGTTGCGGAGCGCAGGCTCAGCGGCCACGGCCCACAGGCCCAGCCACTCTGCGGCATGTGGGATTCCCCCCGGACCGGGGCACGAACACTTGTCCCCTGCATCAGCGGGCGGACTCCCAACCACTGCGCCACCAGGGAAGCCCTGTAATGGATTTTTTAAGGTCACAATCAATTTGTTTTAAAAGAAAAATAAATTCAGCTATATGATAATTTCATGTTTAATTAAAGATTTTGCTCTTAATTCTCCATCCAGCCAAATGTACTGAGCACATACTACGTCCCAAAGAATTCAGCGGTAAACAACCAATATATTCACTACTCTCACTCAGTTTATAATCTGATGCAAGTCACAGACAACAGAAAGCAAACATTATAATAAATAAGTAATCTCACATGATAAATCATATGAAGAAAATAAAACTAGTTGATGAAGTAGAGAGTGGTAGAGCGGGTCCACAGTGGTCCAGGGATAAAGAGTCTTTATGAGATCAGAGAGGGTCTAACTGAAGAGGGAAGAATTGTGGTAAGACCTGTATGTCTAAGGAAACAGCCAGGAAATCCAGGACCAAAAGATATCAGGCTGGAGAAACAGTACTCTCAGCAGGAATGAGCCTGGCATATGTAAGAATGAAAAGTAAGGCAACATGTTTAAGGAACAAGGATTGAAGGAAATGTGTCAGCGAATTGGGCAACAGGCAAAACAGATAGCCCCTATACACTATGGTCAAGATAGCCCCTATACACTGTTTAATCAAGGAGATTAAATTTTATTCTAAAGGCATTAAAGGGCACTTGGAGAGTCTTGAGCAGGGGATTGTCATAATCTAATTTGAGCTTTTAAAATATGACTGCTGTATGGAGAATAGATTGAAAGAGACAAATTTCAGGCATAAATTTAAAAAGAATAATTAGGGTAACAAAATTTCCTGTAACTGATGTGTTGGAATACCTGATTCATGAGATGAAATCAACACACAGTTTTTTTTTTTTCTCTCTGACCCTTTAAAACTTACTCAGTGGGGGTAATCTTCTCCTCCCATGGATAGATGCATATTTAGTCAGATTCCATAAATTTTCTGCTTCATCTTAGTCAAGGGGCATTTCTCCAGTTGCAGTACTACTCAGCTATGACTCAAATGCTTTAATCTCCATTCAAAATTAGAACTTTTCCACACCGTCTGAACTAAGATTTATAATAGATACTGCCTGTCTTTGGGGTATGGGGTGAGGTCAGCATCTACACTCTCTCCCTGCTCTAATGTTCTGTCTTTTCTTAGTCAGTGTTATGGACTTTGGCTAAGGTTGAAGGAAGCATGGAAGGGAAGGGGGCGGTTGGGAGAGATGGTTAGAAAAGGTAAAGGATGGAAAACCAATTCGTACTTCATCCTCATCATTTTACTTGTATGAGTGGCTTTATTCTCTTTGGACATGGTAGATGTTTAAATCTTACACCTTCTCTTGTGGGATTTCTTAGGTCCTTCAGAGAATTCCATGTTTAGGTAGGTACTCTTCTCCTGCTAATTCTTTGACCTGGGTACAGGTATCTCTATTCTAATTCTGGATGATTGTTTGTGGCTCCTTTCTAAGCCCCAAGGAATATGTGTTCATCTCCAGCAATGAAAATTTCTGAGAATGTAAGTCGCTCACAAAACTATCATTTTATCCTACTGCCCAGGAGCCTTTGGATTTCTTTGGCTGAGTCAGCTCCAGATTTATATATTCCCCAAGTCTCATCCTGATCTTATTTCTATCACCTCTCTAGGTTTGAGAAGGGTGAATGAAGTGGGAGGCCAGGTGACCAACAGAGCAACAACTTTCCCCAAAGCAATATCTTCACAAAGTTTTCTTGCCTCCATAAAATATGACCCTTTCTTTTGTATCCTTGTTATGGACAGAGGGTCCAAAGTTGTACACCATTTCATTTTGTAAATTCTGTGTATGGCCTTTTATTTCATATATACTTAGGAGTCTGATGTGTATCGTTATTGACATCTCATTTAAAATAAAGCAGAAAGTATGATTTTATTACATACTCAACTTTTTCTAAGAAACTTACTTTCAATAACATTTTGTTTGTCATGAATACATTGTTTTGTTTAGTGTTTCATCAAGAAATATAAATATGTTCACATTTTGTGCTAAGGATGCAGCTGTGAAAAAAAAAGCAAGTTCCTTGTTCTAATGAAACATACTTCCTAGTGGGGAAAACAGACTCTATTTGAGTAAATAAATAAGCAAAATAATTTAAGATTACAATAAATAATCTGATGGAAATAAAGAGTGTGCTGCAATAGAGAGAGGAGGACCACAGATGAGAAATGGGTGGTGAGGAGGTTTACTACAGCAGGATGGCCAAAGACAGCTTGTCTTAGGAGGCAAAATAGAAGTTAAGACTCAAATGATAAGGAAAGGCAAGTCATGGGAGAAACAGGAACTTAGTTTTCCAGCCCCAGTTGGAACTGAAAATATGAAGACCCTAAAATGAGAAAAATCTTGAACAATCAAGGAACTTGGAGGTCAGTGTGACCAAAACACAAATAGCAGGGAGAATAGTACAGGATGAGATAGAATTCTAGAAACTTTTGCCAGTACAAATTATTTGGAAGGTATGTAACATTCCTTTACGAAATCTAGATTGACAGTGTGCCTCCTGTGATATTCACATTAATACATATAAAATACATTAATTTCAATAGGAGAGCTAATTAATGTCTAGCTTGATTTGTCAATGATCATTTAAATTAAGCCTTGAAAGAAACAGATCCACTTTCAGGAATATGATTCAATTCTTTGCTGAACAAAGAAACTCTAAAGCCCTTAGGGTGTAAAACTCTTTTTCTAATGCAGTGTGCTGGAGAAAGACAGCCCACTGTGCTCAGAGTGAATTTAGCTGCCAAAACTCTGAAACAAAAGAAAAAAACAACACTTTGCAATTTGCTGAAGCAAAGATTCTACTATGAAAATTTCATATGGAAAAACTGCATAGCTCACAGTCTAAAGCAGTTAAAAACAGTCTTCCAAAAACTCTGCACGTTTATTCAAACAAACAGTCATATACAATGCTTATAAAATAAAATCTATCTGGGGGAATGAGATTTTTAAAGACAATGCCTCAAACTAAGAAAGATCCCAATGCATATAAAATTTCACTGTAAAACTGAATCCCAGCTTAAGTTTGCAAATATTTTGGAACTGAGCCTAGAACAAGTTCCACATGAGGCCCAAGGTAGAGATTCACACATCTCTTTAAATTTCTCTCTGACTAGAGCAACTGCTCTTCTGGGCCAAATATCTGGACAAGAGGAAGTCATCTTGAGCATCAATGCATCTTTTTTTTTTATTCATGAAAAATTATTCACTTCCTACTCTCAGCTCCCTTGACATTTTGTAAGTATCTGTTACTTTGCTTCTTCTATTGTAATCCAGTTAGTTAACCTTGTGCCTGTCCCTCACCTTCTCTTCCCTCCCTTTCCATCTCTACCATGAGGTTATGTACGGAACAGATTTTTAGGCTTTTTGTATTTGAAAATCAGTGATGATTAAATGTGTGTGTCAACTTGGCTAGGCTGCAGTACCCAGCTGTTTCATCAAATGCCAGTCTTGATGTTTCTGTGAAAGTTATTTTTTAGATGTGATTAACATTTAAATCAGTAGACTTTGAATAAAGCAGATTACCCTCCATAATGTGGGTGAGCCTCATCCAAACAGTTGAAGGGCCTAAGAAAAAAAGACTGAGGGCCTCACACAGGAAAGAAGTCTACATAGCCTACCTACAGACTGTCTTCAGACTGATGCTGAAACATCAACTCTTTCCTGGGTCTCCAGCCTGTCAGGATGCCATAAAGATTTTGAACTTGCTAGCATCCACAATTGCATGAGTTACTTCCTTAAAATCTCTCTCAATAGATAGGTAGAAGGATGGATGGATAGATAGATAGACAGATATATAGATATAGATATACATATATATACGCATAAATGTGTGTGTGTGTATGCATCCTATTAGTTCTGTTTCTCTGGAGAACTCTGAATAATACATATAGTAAATTTTGACCTAACAGATGAATAAACAAATGAGTGAATAAGTCAGTAAGTTAATCATCAATCTAATAAGTTATGGAGAATGTGAGTTGAAAATGGTTAATAATAAAGGGGGATATGCCACGTAAACATTTATAATTTCATATTGATCCAAACTCCACTTGCAATTTCAGATTTCTCCAACTCAAAAAAATTTTAAACCTATTATTTGCTGGGCCTAAAAATTAAACAGTGAGTTTTGTGCTTTGCTTTTAACTGAGCTCCATAGCGGCCCAGAGTTGGGGAGAGGTGGGAGGATTTAGGAAAGTCAGGGTTTCATCATCAAAGGAACCAAGGCAAGGGGCAAGTCTAAGCAGGGCCTGTCCAATTGTTTGGTTGGGAAGAAGCTGGTACGAATAGTACAATCCCCTGACAGCTTCCAGGTTTTACTTTTACACACTTCCTCTACTTTTACAGTTTTAATAACTATCCTGTCAACATATTACTTTTGAAAGTGTTGATATGTGGCACTTTTGGGAAAGGCACTCAGGAGAAGAGCAAATCAGTTCTGCTTTTATCTGTCATTCAGGCTGGATGTGACTGGGATAAACTTTTGTTATAAAAATCTATGTTTTTCCATATTTCCCCTTTCCCCTGTCCATTTAGCATCATAGTACATGATGAGGGTGTGGGAGCAGGAGGTGGTAGTGGTAGAAGCCCCAATATCTCTAGGTAGGGTCCTCAACTGAACCAGCTTTAGACCTACCTGTATTGAGACTGTGACTAATGCTATCCCAGAAAAGGAAGGATTCCATTTGCTTTAATACTATTTTATACTACTAAACTAGAAGATAAATAATGTCTAGACATATATTTTTTATTTTAGAAAATTCTGTTTCATTTAAAAGCATACTAATTAGATGAAAACATACTTCAAAATGATAATCTATTTAAATGCTCAGCTATTCCCTAATTTGTCTGAATTGACCTTAGCAAGCAGTACATTGTTAACCCTTTAATTATATATACATTTTAAATTTAATTTGAAAACTAATGTAAGAATGAATGCATTCCAGCACAGATTGGAAAAAATTCCTATGTAAGTTAAACATCCTTTTGTCATGTAATTTACAATAGCAGCGTATGTGTTTAAATTTTTACACTCAGATAGTTCAATGGAAATGGCCAATTCTTGATAGAATTGTTAACTTCCTATCTTGTGAGAGTTTTTTTAAAAATAAAATGTATAGGGCTTCCCTGGTGGCACAGTGGTTGAGAGTCCACCTGCCGATGCAGGGGACACCGGTTCGTGCCTCGGTCCGGGAAGATCCCACATGCTGCGGAGCTGCTGGGCCCATGAGACATGGCTGCTGAGCCTGTGCGTCCGGAGCCTATGGTCCACAACGGGAGAGGCCACAACAGTGAGAGGCCCGCATACCACAAAAAAAAAAAAAAAAAATGGTTTAGATTCCTGTCACAATTTATTGGCTGTTAGGTTTCCCTCTAATTTAAATTGATTACTGAAATATTTTGTCAATTTGGGAAGGGATTGGTCTTTTTCTGATCACTTTGAGATAGTCTTTGTACTAGGTATATTAATCATTTAATGTCATATACATTTTAAATGTTTATTCTATTACTTGCTATATAACATTTTATGGTAGGTATTTCTGATAACAAAATAATAAAATTAGTTCTATACAGTTTGTTGATTGTGTCTACCTTTCCTAAATTGCTTTTGATTTTTCCGTATTAATTCTTGTCACTTATCAAAAATCATACAAATTTTCCTCTAATGCTTCTAGTGCTTACAGATATTTAATATATTTAAATCTTTAATCCAATTAATGTGAAACACTTGATTTTAAAATTATAAAGTTAATGTTAAGTCATCTTATTAACAAAAGTATTAAGTTGATTAAAATTTTTTAAAATTATAATCTATTTTGACTCTAGAGCTAATTCCAATTTAAAGTTACAATAACAGATTACAAGTCACACTTTAGTATTCCATATTTGACAATAACATTTATTGCATAATTTGCTAGCAGGTAATAAGGGAATAAGTACTTTTGGGATGTTAAGGTATTCCTTATGCTTGAATAAGTCAGAATTATTGGTAAGTGAGCTACACATAAAGTAGAGCATTATGTTTAAAGCTGTTTTGGAAATCGGAGCAAATTGAAACAAAAATAGATACAATCTTCCGATCACTCACTGTTAAGGAAAACACAACCCATTATCTGCCTTTCCTTCTGCATTACACAGCAGGAATCTCTCAATCTTTTGAATCATCCTTTTTTAGAGACGCTTATCAACTCCTCCCTATCACAGATACTTCTGACCCCTATGTTCTTCCAAGAGTTCTTTGTTTATGCACTCTTTTTTCTGCATTTGTTTTTGGCTTTTTTAGCAGCTTAAGTTGACTCAACTTACTTCACTTTCTGCTGTCTCTGATCCATCTTCAAACATTATGCAATTTTTATAGGAAGGAAAATTTGAAAACAGTCAGGCTTAATACATCACCCCACTTTCCCATTCAATGCAGAGAAAATTGTGGGAGTTAAGAAAATGATAGCTATTGTATAATTTTGAAATGGATAGAAAAAAAGAATTTTCTAAACCGGATGTTCTGAAGACATAAAGAAAAACAGTAAGCAATTTAAATACATAAAATCCAAGAACATATGCATGTTAAAGATACATAAAGAATAAGTCAAAAATAAAGGACAACTTAAAAAATACTATTTACATACATATGCTGAGAAGGAATAAAATTCTTTAATATAAAAGAAGTCTTTACAAATAAAGTTTTAAAAAGAAAAATAGAAAAACATGTTATAGGACACAAATATGAAATTTATAGAAGAATAGACAGATGACAGTAAATATGTGATAATTTGCTCAACCCTATAAAAATAGAATGAATAATCAACTTATCAGATGTCATAGCAGAAAAAAATCACTTAACACATTATTGTTGTGAGTATAAATTAGTGAAATTTTAGATAATCCTTGGAAATATCTATAAAAATTTTAATGTGCAAAAATATTTGTCTAAATTTTAGAAATTTAGCCTAAAGATAAAAATCACACAAGTATGCAAAAATATAGCTATAAATATTTTCATTACTAATTTGTTGTAAACACAGAAATCTAAAAACAACCTAATTGTCCACTGATAGTTTAAACAAATGATGATTCATTGAGGTCTTTAAAGGAACCTAATAATTAGTTAGGTTCCTTACCCTTTCCCTCACTGTATTCCTGAACAGATGGATATTCGAGAGCAATATTGTTATCATTAATGTCAATAAGGGGTAAGTTAGGGCACATAGCCTAATTTGAGAGTGAAATATTCAATCCAACAGTGAATCCCAGAGTTAGATAGACATATTAGTCTACTATTAGATAACTAATCTCTGGCAAACTTCCCCCTGAGGGCTTAACAGATGACCTGGGAAGACTTAGAGCATGAAGAAGTAGAAACTAACTCACATTCTCTGGAGCCAGATGAGTTTTTCCCAGTTTTACCTGTATCGGGCCCTTCTTCTGCTGGGGAGAACTGGGCAGGAGTGGGAGAAAGGCAGAAGGAGATTGGAAAATAGTCAGATGATTTTAGGGAAAATCCCTCATCAAAACCAAAATTGTGGAATCTTCCTGAGTATTAAGTTTTTTTCCTTTTTAAAGAGCTCATATTTAATGATAGTAAATACAGTTTGATAAAAGAAAAAGCAATTTACTTAATAGAATGGCACATTTTTGACTTTAGAAAAAAACAGAGGAAATAGAGAGAGAAATGTAAAAGTTTATGTATGCATACAGACATCAACATATCCAGAAAGACACATGCAAAAATATAACAGAAGCTATTTGTAGGGAGACAAATATGCAGGAGATGAATATGGTTAAGAGAAAACAGAGTCTATGGCTAAAGATGAGAAAAAACTAGAAGGAAATAAAATAATGAAGTAAAATTAAAGAGATCAAAACCTAAAGTAAATAGGAGGAAGTTGTAATAGTGTTGAAATAGATGAGTGAAAATTAATACTTTGGGTTTTTCCTTTCCTACTTCTTTACACTTTGTCCAAACAAAAAGAAAAAAAAAAAAAAGCTAATGGTTTTTTTTATTGTAATCCATCTTCCACAAATTCTAGTAAAAATTGAATTAATTTATACTTAAGTTTAATAGACAAAGAATTTTTAGAGTGCATTAACTATTGGATTCTTAAATAAAGGGTGAATTTTAATGACATTTGTGCCTAAGACCAGGATCCTATCACTATCCCATATGCTTATATTATAACCACTTTAAGTGGTTATAACTTTGTATTTTTCATCCAACCATATAATTTTTTAAATATTTAGTCTGCCATACAGTTAACCTAAAATATTAGATGTATACTATGATAACACAAAAGACCAGATTGTCAAATCTCACTCACATGAATCAGAGCTCTGAGCCAGTAACACAGTTTTACTAATAGTTTTGATGACATGAATAATCTCAAGGTACAGGCCAGCAAGGAGAGATCTAGGATAATGCATGCAACTACATACCTTACACAGTAGAGAACTGTCTGGATCATAAGACATCTGTACCTTCTAATCAGATAGTTACATAGCTTATAAGACATTTTTATTCCAGAGAACTGCCCCATAAATTGAAAGCTTTGAATTTTTTTTTTACCATAACATATTATAGTAACCCTGGTCCAACCTGCTAAAACCATCCATAGATATGAACTATTCCACTAGCAAGTATCATTGGTTTGTTTGCCAAAATTTTTGTCATTAACCTGTTTAAAGGAAGATTAGACTGGGTCAGCTTCTTTCCTGACCAGAAGTTCTCCCTAAAAGGAGAGAGGTGATTGCAGAACAACTGCTTAACCATTTGTATGCCAGATTCCTAGATGGATTCCATAAAAGACCCCTTTACAAAAAGAGAGATATCCAAACATCAACAACTCAGGAATAGGTATTCACAATAACTGATTTTTACCCAAATTGGTTAGTAGACTTCCTTTTTAATTATTAGTGTCTTAAAATATATGTATTTGCTAATTTGTAAATTTGCATCATCTTTCACTATACTAGGGTTATAACTAAGACCAAAGAGCTGGAGTGCATTAAGTAATAACAGTCTTGTGAGCCAGATTGCAATTTCACAATTTATACAAGTTTATAATTGAGTAAAGCTATATTTCTTTCTATTCTCTCCTGTTTGGCCCAGGGCTAGAGAACTATGCTAAACAATATAAACTTTTGTGCTTGACTAAAATAATCATTAAGTGTGGTAAGTATAGTCAGATGAAAGCATATTAACCTAGTTAACATAGTTGATGTTGTAAGTGTAGTAAGTTGTTAATATAATTAAGCATTTTATAGTCATTTTATAGAATATTTTCTTTACTACAAATGTATATGTATTACACTAAGATTTTATATGTTTTCTTTGATGTATCTCCAATATAGTAAGAAAACATCTGGCAGTAGAATTGTTCACAATATTTGTTAAAAGTCAGTAAAAGGAAATCAGTATTTGAACAATTTTCAAAGTCCAGATGTAAAAACCCAATGAAAACTTTAAAAATTATAATTTCATTTACATGCCTCTGGCAGAACCAGTGCACCCTCAGCTACTATCCACCAAAAGGTATGTAAATCACTAACTGCCAGATGAAAGGACCATATTTCTACAAAGTGTTCTTTGAATATTACTAATATATTTTAATCTCTGTTTGTTCTTCTTATTAGAGGACTTAGATTATCTGTGTTCAAAAGCATGATTATACATGTTTTCCAAAGCATTACTCATCTCAACTC
The DNA here is from genome assembly GCF_026419965.1 of Kogia breviceps. Classification (NCBI taxonomy): domain Eukaryota; kingdom Metazoa; phylum Chordata; class Mammalia; order Artiodactyla; family Physeteridae; genus Kogia; species Kogia breviceps. The sequence continues at coordinate 39,814,702 of NC_081315.1, forward strand.
AAACTTTGGACAATTTTGAATTCAATTAACTCTTGTTTATCCTAGTATTTTTCCTATATTTCACAGACTTGAATTGAACTGTCACATGACTTTTTACTAACTTGACATATTAAATTTAAATATAAGCTAATGATTACTATGCCAATTAGTAAAATATATGTAGGCTTTGAAAAATTGACTGAATCATCTTAATTCACATGTAATCCATTAAGTAAAAACTGCTATTTTAATTAGTAATGGTGTAACAAATTAAGATATAAAGTTTGATTGGTACTTTGACATTTAACTTAATTGGTAATTGCTAATCTGATTAGCAAATGCAATAAACAGTGAAGTGTTTCATCAGGGAAAAGAGAAAAATGCAGTAATGCCAACAAAAGGAAAGAATAATAAAGAATTTAAATTGTGTTCACCTAAACATCTAGGGCTTGATCTTATAAATAGGGAGCTCCTTCTAAGTGAGAGTTTAACCTATGGTGACTCCAAATCTGTCTTGTATCTCATGAACTATCATTGGGGTCAGCAGTTTGTTGTTTAAGAACACACCAGATATACAAATCTGTGTTTGACAGTAATAATAACTGTTAAAGTTTATTAATAAAAAAGAAAAGAGTAGATATTGGAGAGCAGCCATTCTCTGGTAGGGAATAACTGTTGGGAAACCCTCTATAAAATTCTTTACACAGGTCTTAAAAATCCTGACACCATCATTCTCATGAAACATATGAAACTAATAGTCTGTATCTAGTGTGTTAAACAAAATATAACAGCTTATGTGTGCTCTTTCCAAGTGATAGGTTGTATATCTGCAGTGAAGGGGAGAAAAATGCAATGCTTACAAATTCTTTATTTTTAAAGCCCCTTTATTTAAACTTCAGGCTTGATTACTTGCTCTTTGATCTAGGAAGTAATACCAATTTATCAGCGTCTCAATGGTCACAGAATTGAGAATATAAAGTTTCCAGAGCAGGAAAATATTTAGTCATTTATGCACTTATTTATTGACTGCATACTATCAACAACACATTGGTAAAGTTTCTGGGAAAACAACACAAAGCAAAACAGATAAGGTCTCTGCCTTCAATGACCTTACGTGGTAGTGGCAAAGGAATACAATTAATAAACAATCAATTGAGGTATAATAGGATGTCAAAAAGTGACAAATAGTAGGAGAAAGATAAAGTAGAGTGGAAGGATTGCTACTTTAGGTAGGATGGTTGTGATAAGCCTATTTGCAGAGCAGAAAACAGTGATATCAGGGAGAGAACCATATGAATTTCTGGGAAGAACTTTCCAAAGAAAGTGACTATCAAATATAAAGGCCCTAAGGTAGGAGTACAATTGATTTGTTAATGGAATAAATCAGTGAGATCAGTGTGCCTAAAATAAAGAAAGCAAGAGGGAGAGTGATAGATAATAAGGTTAGAAAAATAGATAGGCGCTAATCACCTGTGTTGTTAATCTTACTAAAGTTTGGCATTTTTTTTTTCCTAGGTGCAGTAGGGAAACATAGGAGAGTTTTGGGCAGGGGAATTATGGTTTATATTTTTTGAGGGATCATCTGACTGTTGTACGAAGAGACTTTTAGGGCTGGGGAGTAGACTATAAAGAGTAGACTTGTTTGGAGTCTATTGTAGTAATCAAGGTAAGAGATTTTGGTGATTTTGCTCCAGAGTGGTAGCTCTGGAGGGGATTAGAAGTGGTAAAATTTGGAATATATTTTGAACTAGATCCAACAAATCTTGTTGCCTTAGGGGATTCAAGATTGAAGGCAAAGATAATAAGATTTGCTTATCAGTGTGATGAGTTGTAAAAGAAATAAGTCAAGGATTTCTCTGAGTTTTTAGCCTGAGCAACAGAAAGAACAGATTATTTACTACAATAGGAAAGACTCGGGGAAGGTAAGTTCTTTTGTCAGGTGGGTGGGGGAAGATTATCAAGAGTTGATTTTGCACATGTTAGTTTTGATTTGCCTCTTAGTCAAGCAAGATAATATGTTGAGTAGAGAATTAGATATATTAGCCAAAAAGTCGTGGAGAGAAATCAAGGCTCAAGAGACGTATTTGAACATGATCAGTATTTAAGCATAAGATAATGTCTGAGCCACAGGACTGAATGGATTACCTTGGCACTGCATGCAAATAACAAAGAGAAAGATATTTGTGCTCTGACAGTCTATATACTCAAAAATACCTCTTGTTGATACCCACTAAGATTACATATGGAAAATCAAGCTTTTCAAGTGATCCAACTCCCTCACACAAATTATATGCCCAAAGAAAAGTCATCCCTTCTACTATGTGTGTGTGTGTTTAATCCAGTTTGGATAATGTGAAACAAGTATGCACTTGTTGGTACCCATCCCTGGTATTCTTTTTCTCAGATATTTGCATGGCTTGTCACTTTATAAAAGTACTTCCCATTGTTCTTCAAGTTATGATGGAATAACTGGAATTAGACTTGCCCTCCTGAGGTAAAGAACTGAAATACTAAACAAATTCATGAGTCAACTGTTTTCAAGCATTTTGCAAAAGGCAGTACAGCAAAGTGATCTTTGAAGGAAGAAGAACGTATAAGGTAAACCGTACATTTGCATCAGCTTTCTGCCTGGTGGTACTTCGCACACCATGGTGCAGCGAGATGGAGTATAAGCACAGCATGGGATTCTCATTGGGTGAAGAAACTGGGACAGCAGAATAGGGTGGAATTTTAAGGGTAGGGTATCAGAGAGAAAGGAGATACATAGAGGGTGTGACAGAATCCTACAATGGCAGCAAGATCCCTGTCCTTAGTGTACATATCTCTATAGACACCAGGACTGTGAGTACGATAGATTTTACTCACATGATTAGGTTATGTTATATGGCATGTTTAACTTCGAAAAAAAGAGATGATCTGGGATGAGCCTGATCTGCTTAGGTGAGTCCCTTAGTTTTCTCTAGCTGGTCACAGAAGAAGAAGTCAGAGAGACAACCTTTCCAGTTGGAAAGAAAAGCCACAGCCATGTTGTAAAATGCCTATTGTGGGTACATGGTAAGGAATACGGGCAACTTCTAGGAGTGAAGGGGTGTCTGGCTGAGAGCCAACAAGGAAACAAGGACCTTAGTCCTGCAACTAGTTTTTTTAGTTGCAAAAAACTAAATTCTTCCAACGATATGATTGTGCTTGGAACTGGATTCTTCTTCAGAGCTTCCAGAGAAAAATGTAGCCCTGTCAAAACCTTTTGACTTCAGCCTTAGAAGACCCTGAGGAGAGAACCCAGCCACTCTTTGCCTGGTCTCCTGAACTACCGAACTGTGAACTAATAAATGGTTGTTTTTTAAGCTGCTAAAGTTGTGGTAATTGGTTACCCAGTAATAGAAATGCAATACAGAAGACATCAAAAATCTGTGTGGGGATTTACTGTAAGTCTTTCGACACGAGTGTAGCTATAAGCAGGGTAAGATTCTGTGAGCACTAAGCGCACTAAGTAAGAAATAAAGTAAGAACTGATTTAAGGTAGTGCAGTGCTGTGAGGTACTAAGTTCTGGTCCAGCCAGAGTAGAGAGAATTCCCTAAATACCTACGCTTTCAGCTGAAAGCCCAGAATGGTCACACATCAAGAATGAGAAATGCTTCCTACACTAACGGGCATGCTTTAGTACTAGGCCAAAACTGAAATGATCATTCACAAGGAATAAAGTCATGTCTGATGACATCAAAAGATTCTCCTATAAATAACTGCCTACTAGAACTACGTTTAATACCCTTAAGAGAAGACAAAATAAGCAAGATTCCCTACAACATAACTGATAATATATAGCATACAACAAAAAAAATCACTGAAGACCAAAGAAGAATGAAAATATGACATATGATTGGGGCAGGGGTGGAGGAAGCAGCCAATAGAAACATGCCAGAAGACCCAGATATTAGAACTGGTAGAGAAGGATTTTGAATAGCAATTATCATTATCTGTAAGAAATTAAATGAAAAGAAGAACATATGAATAAACGGAATATCAGCAAAGACATTGAAAATTTAAAAAAGAACCTAGTGGAAATCTCAAAGATGGTAAGTGCATTATCTGAAATAAAAAACTGCACTATATGGGTTTAACAGCATATTGAAAATAATAAAATGAATGCTCAGTTAACATGAAGACAGAACCATAGCAATTATTCTATTAAAGGAGAGAAAAAAGAGAAAAAATAAACAGGTCCTAAGTGACTTGTTGGATAATCTCAAGTGATCTAACATATACTTACTTTGCATTTCTAAAAGAGAGAAATTTAAAAATTGGGCAAAAATTTTTTGAAGAAGTAATTGTCAACTATTTTCAAAATTTGTTTAGAAAATTCATACTACAGATACTAAAATCTAAGCATGATAAATAAAAAGAAAACCACTCCTAGGTGTATCATAGGCAAATTGCTGAAGACCTATAATAAAGCAGACAGAATAAAAGCAACCAGGAAAGAAAGACCATTATATACAAAATATGACTGGCTCTTTATCAAAAATAATGGAAAAACTACTTTAAAGTGTGCCAACACAGGAGTATACATCCAGTACAAATGATACTAAAATTAAAACATTTGAGATGAACAAAACAAAACAAAAAAATTGCCAAAATGCTTTAACTAAATGAATGCAAATGCTAAAGAAAGGTCTATCAAATGAAACTAAAAAAATACAGGAAATATAAATATGTAGATAATATAAAAATTGTTTTTCTTCTTTTAATTTAACACTGTTTCAAGGAAAAAATGATAACATTTTCCTATATGGTTATACTGCACAGAGGAGTGAAATTTATGATAAAAATAACAAAAAGGCTGAAAGGCATAAATGGAATTATGCTTTTATAAGGCTCTTACATTTCACATGAAGTGGTACAATGTTAACTCTAAGTAGACTTTAGTATGTTAAAGGTGTACATTGTAATAACTAGAGCAACTTCTAGAAAAAAGAAATTGAAGAGTTACAGCTATAAAGGTTTTAGAAGAGTTAAAATGGAATTTAAAAGGGTTTTTGTAGGTTTTTTTGGTTAATTTGAAATAGTGAATACAGAAAGGAAGAATCAACAAAATTAAATTTTAAAAGGTGGAACAAATAGAAAATAAATACCAACATGATATTATCTAAACCTCAATCATAGGAATAATTGTATTAAATACAAATCTACTAAACACTACAATTTTAGGACAGAGATCAGCAGATTGGATAAAAGAAAAGAAGACCTAACTATATTCTGTTGTCAGTAAAAATGCATTCAAAATATGAGATGAAATATAGAAAGAAAAAATATGAAAAGAAACCCAGTTTGTTTAGGTAAATTAATACTAAAGCACACTTCAAGACAGCAAATATTTTCAGAGATTATTAAGTATATTTCAAACTATAAAAGGAAAATATCATCAGAAAAACATAAGTTTTTAAATAACATATGGACCTAAATAATAGAGTTTCAAAACACTTGAAGGAAAAGGTGACAGCGCTAAAGAGAAATAAAGAAATTTAAAATCTTATTGGAGGCATTATCATTTCCTAATAATTGTTAGATAAATTAGACCAAAAAAATTCTGTAAGGATATAGAAGATTTGAATTATCAGTCAATATAAGTTAATTGATATTTCTAGAACAGTACATCCCACAACTACAGGATACACATTTACACACTTTTTACCTGCACATGTAACATTCACCAAGACAAACAATATACTGAGCCATAAAATGGGTCTCAATAAATTTCAAAAGACTGAAAATGTACATAGCATGTTTTGTGATCAAACTTCAGGAAGGACAGATTTTTATTTTTAATCAACTTGTTAGCAATAGCACTCAGATTTATAATTTAAATTGTATACATGTGTGTGCATATATATGTATATATCGGGCAAAATTTAACATACATATGTACGCATACATATACATATTTATATATTCACACACATATGTAGATATCAGTCATAGTTACTATGAAACAATGCAATAGACAGTCTCCCAAACCCTAAGGATATTCAAAATTGTTCTTCCAAAGCAGAAAAAAATAACACAACACATTCTTAAGATTCTCCTACATTAAATTTTCTATAACCTATGGCTTACACTAAAATTTGTCATTTAATACATATTTTTTCATATCTATATAACACCAAAGCATACTATAAAATCGAATTTAGTAAAGAAACTTTTTTTAAATAAAAAAGAAAATATAAACCCATCTTATTCATATGTGGTATATTTGGATATTCAGTTATGTTTTTTATTAAATCCACATATAGGAAAATATTGGCAATATATTATAAAGAAGTCCTGTCATCATTTAGGAAAAGCTTGGGTGAAAAACAAAAAGAGGTTATATAAGATTTAAGAACAACTAAGAATTAAAAGATTATTCCAAATATTCAATTTTTTAAAAAATCCTAGCATGTGCTAGTATATAACAGTGACAACTTTTTAAAATTTTCAAGTTACAAGAGATTCTTCTGTCTAATGACTATTTTTTTTGCATTTACTTGACACCAAAAATTTTATTAATTTAGTTTAAAAAATAGTCAAAAGTACTTCTTAGGATCACATAGCCTTTGTTACTAAAACAAAAATTTTACCATGTATTATGTTGGGATTGGTAGGTTGGGATTCTTTTTTCTTTTTCCAGTTTTACTGACATATAATTGACATACAGTACTATATAAGTTTAAGTTGTACAACATAATGAGTTGACATATACATCATGAAATAATTATCACAAAAGGCTTAGTGAACATTCATCATCTCATATAGATACAGCATTAATAGAAAAAAAAATTTTCTTGTGATGAGAACTCAGGATTTACTCTCTTAACTTTCATTTATAATGTACAGCAGTGTTAATTATCTTTATCAATATGATATAGATAACACTGAAGTCACAGCTTTTGAAAGGAATTACTTGACTGCTGTTTTATTAACTGGAGAATCCAATTAGCAATATAACTATGAAGACAAGAGGCTCTGGATTTGAAAATGGAGGGTTAGATTATTTAGACAGCCCCTCTTGATGAAAATATCCAAAAGACTTCTATTGCCAACTTAGACAATTCAAATGGTGCCATCGTTAACTCATGTATCCCAGTTTCTAATCACATGCTCTTATTGTTTTAACATGCTTCATTAATTGTCATATCACAGCTGATTTTGGATTTACTCCATTGGCCTCTGCTTTCTATACATCATCCCCCTTCTTGTCTTCACTTATTTGCCTCTGTCATTTTTCCCACACTTCCTTCAAAATACCAACCCTATTTCATTTAATTATCACCTCCCAGGGCCTCTTGGCATTGTTGGAGTAAAAAGCCTAACCAGGAATATTGGTACTTGTTCTCCAAATTCAGCTGGATCCTCAATAGCCCTGGCAGGGCAATCATCTTTTTCTAGTCTTTTCATCCTCCCGTCCTCTGCAGCAATGATATTTCAAAGCTTCTCTACTCTCAACTCTCTGACAAGCTTTCTTCATTTTTCACTCTCAATAGATGACCCTTTCTACTACAGAAAAACTAAAAGTTACCAGCTCAGAACAATTCTTAACTTCTTAACAACATTTGCTGTTCTTTGTTACCTTTGCCTTTTTATAATGGAGTAAATATGCAATCCCTCCCACCGTGCCCTAAGCTTATTTCCTTTAGAAAAATAATATATTCAGTTATCTTCTCTCTCCTATATTATTAACCTCTCCCTGTTTATTGTCTTCTTTACATCCACCTTAAAAAAATTCTTTGATCATATTTCCTCACCCAGCTACTGTCTTTTCTATTTCACTGCATTTTGTTAAAAGTTGAGATGTAAAGTGTAGTTGGGATTGCATAGTATTCAGAACAGGGACCCAGGATTGCTTAAATCCTAATCTGTCTGTTAACTCTCTTCAGTAGGTTATCAACAGAAAGATATAAATATTAGGAACCATGGCAAAAAGAATCAGCATGTTACTTTATTAAGAGTAAGCAAGAATCTGATAACCTAGTTAACTCACAAGCTCCAAAGTGGTTTGGAGAATCAACTTTATTACTAAAGTTCTATGTGAGGCCACATTCATATTTTCTGCTCAATGAGAAAAAGCAGGTCTGGAGAACAGGCACTGTCCTTACCTTATATCCATTTTATGTGGTCAGAATTTACAGAATAGATAAAGATTGAGCATGATTTGCCCTAGTATGTAGAGTCTGCCTAGGACCGACATTAGAAAAACAAGGCTCTGTACAGAGATGCTATACTTTAAAATACAGTTTTAAAGCTAAAACATCCCCCTAGTAAAATGTAACTCAATTAATGCCCTGGGCTCTAACCAATTAAAGACGCTTCTTTACGTGAGGGTGGAGAGAGAGAAAATGGTAAAGAGATGTGTAGAGGCAGATTAAGGAAAGAGAGATTCAACTGACCAGATTAATTCTTTCTTGTCTACATTTCTTCTCCTTCTACCACTCCTCAATTCTTGCCAGAAACTTTTCACTCTGTTTCTTTAGACTTTTATGTCAGTCCATCTAATGGTCATCTTTCAGGCCACATCTTCTATGACCCTCCCCACCCCACTCCCAGTGCCATTTGATATGGTTCACCACTAGCTAATTCTTTCAACACTTCCTCACCTTAGCTTTCATAACAAGCTATTTTCTTAATTTTTTTCCTATCTTTCTGGCTGTTCCCTCTCAAAGACATTTAACAACTCTATCAGTTATTAATATTAATATTCTTTGGCCAAACGTTTAATTGTCCCCTAAAACTTGCTCCTATTCCAGTTTTTCCTATTAACTGCATGTTTATACTGTCTACCAAGTTTTCAACTTAAATCCTGATCACTGCTCTTGTCCCCTCCCTTTCTAATGTTCCTTATCACTCATATCCTCTAACTAAGTCTTACTAATACACCCTTGCATATTACTTACAATCCTCCCTTTCTTTCCATTCCCATTACTTCCTGTGGAGACAAGCCTTATTTCTTACCTAACCTCTATTTCTTTCAGGTTTCCATTAATCTACTTTTGATCCTATCTAATCCAACCTACTACCATCAGATTGAACTTCCTAAAAGGCATGTCTGATTTTGTCACTCTCTTCAGTAAATTTATAACATCTTTTGGATCAAGTTCAAGAACTAACAAAGCTCTACATGCTCTAGATGTTATTTACTCTATTGTTTCATCTCACACAATTTTCATTTTGTTTATTATGGTGCAGTCACAATGCTTACTCAATGAATGGTGATGAATTATCTAGACCAGGGCACTATTTTTTTTTTAATTTTATTTATTTATTTATTTTATTTTTGGCTGTGTTGGGTCTTTGTTTCTGTGCGTGGGCTTTCTTTAGTTGCGGTGAGCGGGAGCCACTCTTCATCACGGTGCGTGGGCCTCTCACTGTCGTGGCCTCTCTTGTTGCGGAGCACAGGCTCCAGACGCGCAGGCTCAGTAGTTGTGGCTCATGGGCCTAGTTGCTCCGCAGCATGTGGGATCTTCCCAGACCAGGGCTCAAACGCGTGTCCCCTGCATTGGCAGGCAGATTCTCAACCACTGCGCCACCAGGGAAGCCCAGACCAGAGCACTATTTATCAATTAATTACTATATTATTCTATCAGGGACTCCAGTGTTTTTAAACCTTGTATTAGTATGTTAGAGTTGCCACAACAAACTATCACAGTCTGGGTAGCTTAAAAAAGAGAAATTTATTACCTCACAATTCTGAAGGTTGGAAGTCTGAGATAAAGATGACAGCATGTTTAGTTCTTCTAAGACCTCCTTCCATGAATTGTAGATGGCCATCTTCTTCTGATGTCTTCATATGGTCTTCTGGTGTTGGTTCATATGTACAAATTTCCTCTTCTTTTAAGAACACCAGTCATATTAGATTAGGGTCCACTCTAAAGACCTCATTTTAATTTAATCACCCTTTATAAAAACCTTAACTCCAGATACAACTACTAGAGGTCATCAATGAAATTGATAAAGTTGGAGGATACAAAATTAATACACAGAAATCTCTTGCATTCCTATACACTAACAATGAAAGATCAGAAAGAGAAATCAAGGACACAATCCCATTTACCATCTCATCAAAAAGAAGAAAATACCTAAGAATAAACTTACTTAAGGAGGAAAGACCTGTACTCAGAAAACTATAAGATACTGATGAAAAAAATAAATGATGGCACAAACAGATGGAGAGATATACCATGTTCTTGGATTGGAAGAAACAATGTTGTGCAAATGACTACACCACCCAAAGCAATACACAGATTCAATGCAATCCCTATCAAATTACCAATGGCATTTTTCACAGAATTAGAACAAAAAAAATTTACAATTTGTATGAAACACAAAAGAACCTGAATAGCCAAAGCAATCTTGAGAAAGAAAACTGGAGCTGGAGAAACCAGTCTCCCTCACTTCAGACTATACTACAAAGCTACAGTCATCAAAACAGTATAGTACTGACATAAAAACAGAAATATAGATCAATGCAACAGGATAGAAAGTCCAGAGATAAACCCATGCACCTATGGTCAACTAATCTATGACAAAGGAGGCAAGACTCTACAATGGAGAAAAGACAGTCTCTTCAATAAGTGGGGCTGTAAACAAATGAAATTAGAACACTTCCTAAGACCATACACAAAAATAAACTCAAAATGGATTAGAAACCTAAATGTAAGGCCAGATACTATAAAACTCTTAGAGGAAAACACAGAACACTTTTTGACATAAATCACAGCAAGATCTTTTTCAATCCACCTCCTAGAGTAATGAAAATAAAAACAAAAATAAACAAATGGGACCTAATTAAACTTAAAAACTCTTGCATAGCAAGGGAAACTATAAACAAAAGAAAAGACAACCCTCAGAATGGGAGAAAATATTTGTAAATGAAGCAACCAACAAGGGATTAATCTCCAAAATATACAAACAGCCCATGCAGCTCAATATAAAAAAAAACAAAAACAAAAACAAAACCTAACCAAAACACTGTCAAAAGATCTAATAGACATTTCTTCAAAGAAGACATACAGATGGCTGAAAAGCATGTAAAGATGCCCAGCGTCACTAATTATTAGAGAAATGCAAATCAAAACTACAATGAGGTATCACCTCACACTGGTCAGAATGGTCATCACCACAAAATCTACAAACAATAAATGCTGGAGAGGGTGTGGAGAAAAGGGTACCCTCCTACACTGTTGGTGGGAATGTAAATTGGTACAGGCACTATGGAGAACAGTATGGAGGTTCCTTAAAAAACTAAAAATAGAGCTACCATATGATCCAGCAATCCCACCCCTGGGCATATATCAGGAGAAAACCATAATTCAAAAAGATACATACACCCCAATGTTCATTGTAGCACTATTTACAATAGTCAGGACATGGAAGAAACCTAAATGTCCATCATCAGAGGAATGGATAAAGAAGAGGTGGTACATATACACAATGGAATATAATTCAGCCATAAAAAGAATGAAATAATGCCATTTGCAGCAACATGGATGGACGTAGAGATTGTCATACTGAGTGAAGTAAGTCAGACAGAGAAAGACAAATATCATATGATATCACTTATATGTGGAATCTAAAAAAAGGGTGCAAATGAACTTATCTACGAAACAGAAATAGAGGTACAGATGTAGTAAGCAAACTTACGGTTACCAGGGTGTAAGGCGGGGGGAGGGATACATTAGGAGATTGGGATAGACATATATGCACTACTATTTATAAAATAGATAAGTAATAAGGACCTGCTGCATAGCACAGGGAACTCTACTCATTACTCTATAATAGCCTATATGGGAAAAGAATCTAAAAAAGAGTGGATGTATGTATAGGTATAACTGATTCACTTTGCTGTACACCTGAAACTAACACAACATTGTAAATCAACTATACTCCAATAAAAATAAAATTAAAAAATACAGTTACATTCTAAGGTACTGGGGCTTAGGACTTTAATATGAATTTGAGAGGATAAAATTCAACCCCTAACAAACCTGATCATAACACTTCCCAAAATTCCAACTTTGCCATCTTGATTATGAAGGTTTGAGTTTCTCCCAACAAGAAAGGTAACTCTAATTTAGAATTTCATCAATATTCATGTGGCATAATTTTCTTCTCAGTTTATACATTCACAATTAGAAATACAGACTTTGCATGAAAAATTGCCTGTCTTCTAGAAAATAATTTTAAAAATATGTATGTGGAGGGAAAATGTTTATCTTCTTTTTTTGTGAATCACTGAGATTTGGAAGATTTTTATTTGCCAAAATTGTTTCATATAAAACAGGTTTTATTAATGGATAAAATATATTTTCTTATTATTGATATTTTAATTGTTCCCTCTGGAACTATTTTAATATTGTTTTAAATAAAATTAAATATAAACAATCTGTTCCTTTCAGAACAGTTATCTGTTCTTTATAGCAGTACTTTAGAGTATATGTCAAAGGTATTTTAAAATGAATACACAGACCATATTTAATAGGCAATGGCATTTTAAAATGTTACTTATGTAATAAAAAGGAGAATATTTGGAGCATTTAAATGTGGATAACTACCAGAAGAATTGTAATTGCTGCATCATTTTCAAATATTTCCTTCTTGATGTTGGAAATCTTTTTTGCTTGGGACAATTACTGAGCTTTAAAAGTATATTATATCATGTGTTGAACACCCAAAAACTTCCTATTACATTTTTGTCTTTCTCAAAATCTCAATGTCCAGAAGATCATTCTATGCCAAGTTATCTTCTTTTCAAATACCTGCGAAACTAAATATTCCCTATGATGCCATCTTTTTCTATTTGGGTCATTATGTTTTTCGACCCATTTCTTTCCTGGATCTTGCCACATGCCAAGATGAGGGAGACTACAGTGAACATCTGTTGTTTTTGCTGCCCAGCACTTTCTGATAACCACATTCTAAGTTTCTTCTCAGTCCATTTGTTTCTGTTAGATTTGAATCCATCTCCCAATACTGTGTGATTTAGACCTAGAAATTTGGAGTACAGCATTTGCCTGGCCACATCAATTGTTAAGGAACAGACATATAACCTAATCTGAGCTTGTGAGATGGAACATGATTTTACTCTAATCTCTGGAAAGGATATTCCTACCCTTTCCTGTGAGGCCTGAAATTACATCAGAACTGGAGATCCTGCAATCATCCTGTTACTACTTGGAATCAAAAATGTAAAAGCAAGGCAAGAAATGATGGAAGATACAATGAGTTCTAATGACATTGCATCGTGAAGCCATTGGACTTCCTAGTTATGGGACCCAATAAATTTAATTTCGCTTAAGCCAATTTTGATTGGGATTCTGTCATTTACAACATTAAGAATATCGACTAATGCAGAGAAAGATACTCTTTTAACCTAAAAATGTATAGGAGATGCCCAGCAAATACATCTGTTTTTGGTTTTATGTGTAGCAGATAAAAATTCTATGATATGCAGATGCAGGGTCAGAAGCTGCAAAAGGACACTGGGTCTCACAAAAGAATTTCAGCAGACAAATGCAAATAGATCCACATTTTGTATTAGAAGAGTTAGAATTCTTTCTAGTATACCTTGTAAAGTCTAAAGCCATAACTGGGAATGCTAAGGCTGTGTACAGAAATATCTTTCTACATTTTCATAAATTAATTCAGAGGAGAATGTATGCCACCTCACAATCTGTCAATAACTGTGGCATTTATAACAGATAGTGAAAGGTGTATATTGAGAAGGAAGAGAATGAGGGACCTAGAAACCTGTGAGAGGCCCTATATCCTCTCACGCATGGATGGCAATGGAATGTTTTCTGTCTCAACATGTGTCAGGGCAAGTCCTCTTTGGTAGAATACATTCAAAGAAGCAAGTAGGAGGCTTTAAATGAAATCATTTAAAATCATTGTATCTCAGGGAAGAAAAATTAAGAATCCTGGACCACTGCAGAAGAATGAGTATACTCAAAGGTGAATATATAAAGTAGCCAGTTTACAAAGCAAAGCAATAAATGACAAGTTCCCACAGGACGTAAACCAGCTAGCTAAGTGGGCAGGGAAACTATTAACTCCTTGCTGTGTGACAAGCAGTGCTTCAAGTGAGTTCTTTTTTATCTACTATGAAGAGAGGGAGTGTTCAGGACTGAAGGGATTCTATCAGGGCAGCAGGTGGTAGAGCAGCTTTTGGTCCACCTCCCTGCCCTCTTCTTGGCCACAGAAAAAGCCATCATTTTCCTATCATAGAGGCAACATGAAAGCAGGAATTTTCTGGATACTGAGAACTTGGATCATCTTTTATCTGTTCCACTGAGTCCAGTTCATGATCAGAGAACCATTTCCAACCTCCCTTCCACCTGTCACCTCCAATCAGCAATGGAAGTAGAGGGACCCGAGTGACTGAATATTGAAGCAGAAAGTAGAGCCAGTAAAAGATTCTCAATGGGACAGAAAATCATTTAAGGGGGCTGAGAGTTAATAGGGCAAGAGAGGAGAAAGGAATCTAGAAAAAAAGGAGATTTGCTTACTAAGAAGGTATGGCCAAGTAGGTTTGAAGGTAGAGTATTAATGTCCGAAGTTTTATGGAGAAAATGAGCCTGGTGGGGATGTGGGTGTGGGACTGTTTTGTGGTGTAAGAAACTGTTCCCCCATCTCCAGCACTCTGTGGACTTTATGAATAATATTTTACCATTTGAACCCAACATCAAGGAATTTTTTTCCTTTCCCACTCCAGAGCCCAAGATTCATTTTCAATTGTTGTCTATCCTTACTTACTAAATGATATATTATTCTTTTTTCTGATAGTTTTAAATAAATGGTTTTATCTGCCTATATCAGTATTATTTAGCTTAAATTATCAGTTTCTTGAAGCTTGAAATGTTTGCCATATGACTTAAAGTGATGCTCATTCTCTAAAAGAAGAATTAAAAGAATAAGAATCAGTCTGACAAAGGTATTATAATTTCCTTTTCATTTCACCTTACTGAAAAATTATTATCAGATAAATTCCAGTGAAAATCATGTCTGCTTAGGATTTTGGTGACTTAGTGAGGCAAGCTGTTGTAAACAGATTTTGTTTCAGATATTGTTATTCCTGATACCTTATAAAGTCAAACTCAATATAGTATAGGGCTTTATATCATCATACTCTGGATAAGGAGCAATCAGTTTCTTTAATACAATTCACTGAATTGTATTAAATAATTTAGACTTTGTTTTTTGCATAAAATAATAGCATTTATATTTGTTTAGTGTATAACAGTTTAAAAAAAGCACTTAAATATAAGTAATAAAGCTACCATGAATGAGTTTTTACCCCAGGGCTATTAAATCACTGGTGAAATGAGACAAAATGAAACTAAGCTATGACTTATTAGCCCACAGGATAAGACTGTTCATGTTTAAAACCAAATAATCTAGACTCTGAGAAGTATACTGATGTCTTACTATTACGTTATGTTTTTTTGTTGAGGCCTTGGGAACAGAACAGAAAACTGTGAATGGAGATGAGTTTTCTCCTGAAGAAAAATGGACATACTTGCTATCATTCAGGCTCCAGAAATAAGTCAAAAGTCAAGGGTGCAAGCCTTAGTTAGGTGTGAGGAAAAAGTTTATTTTTCTTTTTAGAGTTGAAAGTAGATTTGGTCTGCATTCAAGGTGTGACGATCTTGGTAAATTTCAGTGCAGGAGTTCAGTACTCCTGACCACATGAAGAGCGGTGGGCAATGAGGCAGGATAAGGAATTCTAAAATGACTTGGAACCCACATATTGCTGTAAATCAATTTCTGTGTTGTATTTCCCTAGAATCTGGTTCCTTAGACCTTTGGGAAAATATCCTTAAGGTTATGGACTGGTCTCAGCTGCACTTTGTAGAATTAGCATCCCCAAATCAGATGCTGAGCCATGCTTCTATTACTGTAGCAGAGGTCTGAACCATAGATCACAGGGCTCTCATGGCTAGGATGGGGAAAGCAACAACCGATCCAGTAGAAAACGTGTGTGTCTAAAGACAGACTATAGGATGACTTGCAAAACAGGCAGTCATAGGGCGGCACGACAGAAGGACAGAGTAGAAGGACTTCAGGGACTTGTCCTTGAGCGCATAAGAGGTAGCACCCTGGAAATCACCTCTGGGGTGAAAGTCATTTTAAGGAGGATGGATTGCTAACAATTAGAACCAATGAGAGCTCAACACATGCTAATCTGGGCATTAAAAATAATTTTGTAACTACAGGCTTGCAAGGTCTAGGAAACTGATATTAATACATTTTCTTAGTCACATCCTATTCGTTTCCAAATGCCATTTAGGCTATAACTTTATCATCTCAAATCTCTACTTCTTGCCTTATCCCAAGTTTAGGTCATCATTACCTCTTGCCTGAATTATCACAATGACCAACCAGCTAGATGGACTCCTTCCCCATCTTATGTAATATAGCCAATTAGTCTTTACAAAAGATCCATCTCATTGTGCCAATGTCTTTTTAAAATTCCGCACTGGTGACTTCACATTCCACACATTATGCTGTGTAAAGCCCTTACTAATTTGGCTGCTGTTTACATGTTCATGTTCATCTCTCAAGACTCTTACCTTTGCCTCAATTAGCACATCAGCTACTTACAGTCCCATTAATGTTCAATGCTCTGTTACCTCCAAATTTTTCCATGTTATTCCCTCTATCCAGAATGCCCCACCCACCACCCACTTCCATTATAGAATTTTTCTTCCTACTTTACATGCATCTTTCTCTGAACAGAACATCCCCTTGAGAAGTCTTCCTGATTCTTTCCCACCATATATACACAGAATGGGTTATGTTCTCACCTTACCCCCCAGAAGTACTAATACGTTTGGTATCATCTATCGTGTCTTAAAGGAAAAGACTATGTCTTGTTTACTCTATCTCCTAGCATCATTCCAGACACAGTAGTTGATCAAGAAATGTCAGCTGAGGGCTCCCCTGGTGGCACAGTGGTGGAGAGTCCGCTTGCCGATGCAAAAGACACGGGTTCGTGCCCCGGTCCGGGAAGATCCCACATGCCGCAGAACGGCTGGGCCCGTGAGCCATGGCCGCTGAGCATGCGCGTCCGGAGCCTGTGCTCCACAACGGGAGAGGTCACAACAGTGAGAGGCCCGCGTACCACAAAAAAAAAAAAAAGAAAGTCAGCTGAATAATTAATTTTTTTCATTAGTAACACAACCACTCTAGAGTTAGAAGCAATTACTATCCCACTTTACAACCATGAAAACTGAGTGTAAGAAATAATAAATGACTTTTCCAATGTAGCAGAAATAGTCGATGACCCAGCCAGGATTCAAAATTGGATCTTCTGGGCTTCCCTGGTGGCGCAGTGGTTGAGAATCCGCCTGCCGATGCAGGGGACACGGGTTCGTGCCCCGGTCCGGGAAGATCCCACATACCACGGAGCGGCTGGGCCCGTGACCCATGGCCGGTGAGCCTGCGCGTCCGGAGCCTGCGCTCCGCAAAGGGAGAGGCCACAACAGTGAGAGGCCCGTGTACCACAAAAAAAAAAAAAAAAAAAAAAAAAAAAAAAAAAAAAAAAAAAAAAAAATTGGATCTTCTGTCTACAAACCTCATACTTTCTCTGCTCTATTGCAAAGCCTTATAATATTCATGTATAGTGTACTAAACATTTCTCTACAAATATAATGCTTTGCTAGAGGACTATAATCTGGGTTTGAAAATTCAATATTGCAGAGATGCTATTATAGAAGAAAGAGTAGATATTTGAATAAGGTAAGTCTGTCCACATGGTTCTCACACTTAAATGTGTTTGAAATTACCTGGAAAACTTGTTAATACACAGATTGCCTAAAGGTGGTAAAAAGAGGTTAAAGTGTAGCTTATTCAACTCTGTAACTATACAATTGTACTTATGTGAAACCTATAAGAAAGCTTCTCTACATCTTTTCTTTTTAATCTTGCTTAATTATTTTAAATGTATTTCTGTATTTTCCTAGTACACTAGTGATAAGAAGGAAATTCTCAATCAACCAGATATTCAGAAAATTGGTCCAAACAAGGCTTAATCCTAGTACTGGAAGAACCCACTTTGGTAGTGCCAAATTTATTCTGGCAGTCCAAAGACTCTGGAAGTGTAGGAACGACAGGCATGGACACAGTGACCACATTCCAGGCTCTGCTACATTCACGCACCATCTTGAATAGTAAATGTCCAGAAACCTTGGATGGGTGGCAATATTCCTCCCACACCCAGGCTTGCATGAGATCTAAATGTGGGACAAACTCAGAGCTGGAAGCTAGTAGTCTTTATGCTGATCACAGATGCCTAAAAAATGATATTTGCCAAGGAAGCTGACGGAAGACACTTCACCACACTAGATATCTCAATTTAGGAACATAGTTCCTTTTTAATTCATTTTTTAATTTAAAAATTCTGATTTCAAATATTTGTTTGTTTTGCTGGTTTTGTTTTCTTACACGCATCTGTTCATTTAAGTAAAATTGTCTTTTTTTTGCTTCTGTTTCCTCTAGTTATAATGTCACATCTGCTTACCATCTTTATTTTTAATTGATGTGTGATAAATGACAACTTCATGCCTAACCCTTTAGCTTACAGTTTGGAGTAAGTATAATCAGAAAACAAAATTTTACCCTCCTGCTTTTGTCTAAAAGTCTAGGGCCACAAAATAACTTAATATTTTTATGTGTATGTGACTTTCTCCTTTTGGCTTAGAGCTCCAACTGGGAAATGTATACTGTTTACCTACCACCTAGTCTAATATAGATCTTCAATACGCATTTGTCGAATAGTATTTATAGTGTAGTAGGCTGCCGTCTGTAGCCCAACTTGCAAGATGCTGGCCACAGTGGATTCAAAGTAAATTCTATTAAAAGTTCATAAAGTAGGGCTTCCCTGGTGGCGCAGTGGTTGGGAGTCCGCCTGCCGATGCAGAGGATGTGGGTTCGTGCCCCGGTCCAGGAAGATCCCACATGCCGCGGAGCGGCTGGGCCCGTGAGCCGTGGCTGCTGAGCCTGTGCGTCCGGAGCCTGTGCTCCGCAGCGGGAGAGGCCACAACAGTGAGAGGCCCGTGTACCGCAAAAAAAAAAAAAAAAAAGTTCATAAAGTAAAGAAACAAATCACAGCTACCACAGTGCCTCATATGTCAAATATTTTCCAAAATAGTCTCTGAAGCATCTTTTTCTAATAAGCAGTAGAGTCAATAATTCCCAGAGGGTCAGCTAAAATATCCTCTGCTGAGTGGTCTTCACAACGTACAACCTTATGATCTCCCTAGTGGCCTGATCCATCTTTCCCCTTCAATGTACTCCTCTGCTGGAAGTCCTAATTCAATGGATTCTCCCCATCCCAGTTCTCTAGAGGTTTCATAGATATTATCCAGGGAAGTCCCCTAGTTTTCTTCCTGATCTAGCCTGTGATTACAATGCCTGCAGAGAAGTGTCATCATAACAATAAGTGCCAAGTTGGAACTGCATACCCTTAATACCTATTTCCTTCTCAAAATTTGAAAGAATATAATATGATGGGATAGAGAGATAATACAGTGCAAGGGGTCTCACTCTTTAGTGTGCCTCAAAATCACCTGGAGAATTTGTAATATACAGATTGCCAGGCCCCATGCCCAGAGATTATGATTCAGTAGATATAGGTTAGGGTCTGAAAAATCTGTATTTCTTACAAGTAGTATCAATGATGCTGGGCTGAGGACCACACTTTGAGATCCACTGTTATAATGGAAGGAGTATCCACTTTAGAAGTCTGAATTACAACTGTGTTATTGGCTAGTTGTGTGACATTGAGCAAAAGCCTCGATGTCTTAAATCTTCAGAGTCCTCATTTGTACATATGAAAGATGGCAATCAACACTACTTAGGGTCAATGTAGGGATTCACTTAAAATTAGAAACATACACACACAACATTAGGCCAGTATACGACTAAAAGAAGTGTTCTATAAATGTTCACTCTCTTTCTTCCCCTTTTATCTGCTCTTCCCAGCTCAGTTGGTTTCTTCACAAAGAAGCAGCAACCTCTCCACTCTGGGCTACAGCAAAGCCAGTATCACTGACTCAATCCCAAGATAGGTGCTTTTTCTCCTAAATATAGTACTACTAGTGATCCTTCCACAATCCTTCCCTTGTTTCTCTAAGAGCTGCCAGAGGGCACCAGCTGCCTCCCAATTACTCTTATTTCATTCTCTGTGAAAATAGCCAGATAACAAAAGGTTTATTTCTAATGACAGAAACTGATCACTGGCTATAAAATCACTCGACTGAGGACTGTTTAAAAGTTCTCAAGCCCTGCCTATCTTTGAAAGTCTTCCTAAATAATGCAAAATTAACTTGAGCCAAAGGAAACTCAGATTCATTAATTCTCAGCAAAGGACATCATAGGCAAGAAAGCCTTTCTGTTAAATTCTTTTTTTTTCCTTTTCAGAGTGGTTTAAAATTGAATTAAGTAAAAATATGTTAACCAACAGAATTATACCTTCTCCAAACTTTTCTCCAGATTTAATTTTTCAGTCTTCATTTTCAGTCTTAATTTGATTTAATGTTGACTGTGAGTATGCAATGCCTGAACAGTAGAAAGAGGGAGCAGTGAGGCAAGGATGGAAAGAGAAGACAAGTACCTAATAAAAATTTCACTTTTTGCTGAGCACTCACTTTTTACGAGGGATTAGGCTGAAACATTTTGCTTATACTCTCTAATTTGATCTTATAGTAATCCTGTCAGGTTGAAAAGTATTTCATCCCCATTTTATGTATGACAAAACTGAGGTTATAAGAGATAAAGCAATTTTACATAGATAGTAAGTAGTAGGGTCAGGATCCAAACTTAGTTCTCTAATACTTTTGCTCTTAATCATTACATCAAACTCTCTTCTAATAGGCATTGAAGAGTCCCTAAAGAATCCCTTATTCCTAAACACACACTAAAATACTCAAGGGCGAATTAGAATACACACATATATACACACATGCACACACACCAATATGGCAAACATTAACAACTGCCTAATCTAGATGAAGAGTATCAGGGGTTTATTATATTATTTTTTGTTGTATATTTTTATAATAATAAGCTGGATTAAAAGAGGCTTCATAAGGTGATAGCATGGAGATGAGTTCAAGATATGGATATAAAAATAATAGAAGACAGAATGCAAACAGTATAGAGGAGAGGTCACTGAATGAATTGATATTCTTTGAATTAATGCCCATGTGCAAGACTTCCCTTAATGCCCTTGGCCTTGACCATTCCATATCTCTATAGTTTTGTTATCTAAATGTCTTCCTACACTCTCCTTAAGCATCTGCAATCATCACAAAAGTTCACTTACTCATTTCAGTAATAAAAATCATCTTCTAGCAGTCCTAAGAGAATACCCAGAGTACATCTCTCATTTTCTTTCTTTTATATATAGCTTTGCAATTTACATGTTCTGCCAAACTGATGATTATTTCAGGAAATATAATAAACTTCCCTGTTCCATCCAAGCAGCAATTTGCAGATTTTTTTTTCTTTTTAAGTAAAGCAAAATCAAAATAAACCAAATTTAATTATATTTACATAACACTATTTGGGTCATAATTTCTCAATGGCATAATTAAGATAAAATGACCTTTATCCTGTTCAGTCTCTAATTACTGAAGATCTTGGATTTAAACAGTCACTATCATAACCTACTTAAATGAATGTGAGATACATCACCCAGGAGGCTTGTTCTATAATGATTATTAAATTTAACACTAAAAACCAGGCCTGCCTTTTTCCATATCTATCAACAACATATCTTACATGTAATTGATCCACAAAATGCAATAATTCACCAGAAAATTTTAAATACCTATAATTATACTCCAGGCTGTAGGCCCAGTCATATAATTAGAACCAGAATTGTCTGGTTACAAAAATGTTTAGGGCAACCAGAAGGAATTCAGAATTTCTGAAGACAATGCCCAATTATTTCCTTTTGAGAGCTGGTCCTATAAGAACAGTGTGGAGGGGAGACCGGAAGCTTGAGCTTTGGAAACAGACTGTTTCTGTTTAAATTATTGTATCAAAATCACTCTATGCCCTTTGGGAAAGTTATTTGACCTCTCTAATCCTCAAATTATTCATTGTTTAATGGAAATAATGATAGCAACTATTATATAAAGTTGTCACAGGAATAATACAAAATAATTCATGTAGGCTGCATCAAAGATGGCCTATTGATAATTAAGCAGTTAATGCATGCTGCTTATTATCATCATTACCATTATTTTTATGCAGATGTACCAGGGCATCTCAAATTCAGAATGTCCAAAACTAAACTTATTTTTATCCTCTCCATTTTCACTCCTTCTTCTCTAGTCTTCACCCTAATTAACAGAACCATCATCCACTTCATTCCCTCAAGACTGGAATCCAGGAGAAATCTGCTTATTATTTAATCACAATATCTACTCAGCAATCACATTGTATCAATGACTAATAGCTCTCAAATTTGCCTTGTCTCCTCCATATCCTCTGATACTGACTTAACTCAGGTCCTCATCATTTTTCATTTGTTCATTGCAATAGCTCCTTTCTTCTAGTCTGGCTCCCTCCAGTATATTCCCCACAAGGTTTCCATATAGTAACTCTTTAAAATAATTATCTTTTTACTTTCCTTTAAGAAATTATATCATGACTTCTAATGAAAAGTCTTCAGGTTTTTGTTCAGACATGACAAATCAAATACATGTGATACTCTATTCCTTCTTAAAAATCTCTCTATATTTTTTACCTATGGTTATAAAATAAATAATATCAATTTAGCAGTGTAAAACAACAAACATTTATTATCTCACAGTTTCTGTGGGTCAGTGTCTTGGTCTGCTCAAGCTGCTATAACAAACTACCATAAACTGGTTAGCTTAAAAATGACAGAAATTTATTTCTCACAGTTCTGGAAGTCAATAAGTCCAAGCTCAAGACACCAGCAGATTTAGTGTCTGGTGAAGGCCTGCTTCCTGATTCACAGACACCTTTTCACTGTATCCTCACATGGTGGAAGGGACAAGGGATCTCTCTGGAGTCTCTTTTATAAGAGCATTAATACCTTTCATGAGGGCTCTGTCTTCATGATCTAATCACCTCCCAAAGGCCCAACTCCTAATACTATCACCTTGAGAATTAGGCTAACTTGGGTGCAGCTTATCTGAGTACCTCTGCCTCACAGTTTCTCACAAGCCAACAACCAAGGTGTCAAAGTGTCAAGTCTTCTTATCTGAAGACTTGAATGGGGGAGGATCTGCTTCTAAGCTCATTCATGTGGCAGAATTCAGTTCCTCCCAGCCTATTGCACTGAGGGCCTACATTCCTTGATGATTATTAACCAGAGACCTCCCTTTGCTCATTGCCATGTGGGCTCTGTAGAGGGCAGCTCACAATCGGTAACTTGCTTCCCTCAGAGCTAGTGAGAGAGCAAGAATGAGAGTGAGAGCAAGAGAGACAGAAAGTAAGACCAAAATCTAGGTCTCTTTGTAACCTAAGCTTAGAGGTGAAATTACATTACATTTGTCATACATTATTCTGTATAAGTGAGTCACTAGGTCCGGCCCATATTTAAGGGGAGGAGGTTACACAAGAGCATGAATGCCAGGAGGCAGTGACTATCAGAGGCCATTTCAGAGACTACCTACCAAACCCTTTAAATAGATAATAAAAGGATAAAACAGGAATTAAGCCAGCAGGACAAAGTGAATGGAAAAAGTAACAACAGCAGACAAGAAACCAAGAAAGTAACTGGACTAATAGTACTTGATTTAATAGCTCAGAAAAAGCTACAACCTAAACCCTTAAGATGATTTAGTAACTCAGAGAAACCTGAAACCTAAACCCCAGAGAGATAAAGTCAAACAGAAGCTAACCAATGGATAACTCAGGAATTTTCCTCAGAAAGCCAATAGTGAGTGTAGTCCACCAAACTAAGCGAATAATCAGTAAGGAGGAAACAACAATTCAAAACATAATAGACGGTAGTCAAGGAAAGGGATTTTCAAGATGATAGTGTGAGAAACAAGTTACAGAGCAAAGAGCTGAAACTAAAACGGGAGGACAAAGTGTTCTGAGAGTCCTGTCTGCTAGAAGAAAATTAAACAGGTAGAATATCTGATGTGTTTTAACATATCCAGGAGTTATTTTCAATTCTATCAGATAACTTAGGGATAAATTATTGATAGGGTGGACAGAAAGCTAAGCAAATGAAAATGTATTATTGACTAATTTTTTAAAAATTGAAATGTAAAATAAAGGGAAAATGATCATAGTACATAGTACATCGTATACCTTACAGCTGTAAAAAATATCCACAGTTACATTAATTATTTAACCAAAAAATGTAGTATAAGTATATTGCAACAATAGAAGGAAGTAGATTTGTATACATGAGGGAGGGAGAATGAAAGACAGATGATTTATTTTCTTATAGGATATTAATATCTAAAAATTTTTTAAATCATAAATAAAATTATAACAAATATTGGGAACCATATAAGCACATGCTTCAAACCCTCCTGAAATCCAATTTGAAAACTAATCCCAGAGACCGAACACTGTATAAATCCACAAAAGCAAAAGTAATTTCAAATAAATTTCAGTGCAAAATATTTTGGTATTTTGTTCTTTCAAGAAGGAATTCTTTACTAGATGCAACATATCATACTTGCAAGTTTATATAGAATTCATCATGAAACACAAATGGCACTACTGTCCTACAGAAAAACAAACACACACACAAACAAGAAACCCAATGACGGTATAGTTCTCCTAGTTCTTATCATATTACCTCCTATTTGCTTTGTGTGGAAAATTACCTGGCTTTACTTAAAAGATTTGTTATGACTTTAGGCAAATGATTTACATTTTTTATGCCTTTATTTCTGCAAGACAAGGTGGGGGAATATGCAACTCAAACTTGGGGAAGTATTTTTAAAACATGACCAAAAAATTAAATTCAGAAGTTTTCAAAAGAAAGAAAAAAGCATTGATATACTCATGCTATTTAGAATAGAAGTAGATGTCCAAAAAACACCACAAAGTGGAAGCTTCCAGATGGAATTAGACAGAGGCCTGCTATTTTTATAATCCTTATAGTACGAATTTTACTTTTTAAACGTGATACATTATTTTGATGGAAATTATACTTAAATTTTGAGAGGTCCTTCAGAATTAAACCATTAAAGAAAAGACTGACTTTCATCATCTTTTCCAACTTAACTCTTCCAACTTCACATCTTGCACCAATGTCCCAACAATACTAAATTATATGCAGTTTCCCAAAAGCTGTCTTCCTGTGTCTGTGCGGCTTTTCCCAGGCCATTTCCTTCCCTGCACACTCAACTAACCTCTGCCCTGCACCTTCTCATTTGTCTGAATCCTACTTCATGGGTTGGACACAGCTTAGATTTCCTCTCCCCTGAACTGCAAACTGTGCGATGGAGTTGCCAACTTATGTGCCCTGTGCATGCCACAATGGGAATATTTATCACATTATGGTGAATTATTTAACTTCTTCATGTTTCTTCACCTTTGTCAGAAAATGGCAATTTCTGTTGCCATTGGTTTTTTTGGTTTGTTTTTTGTTTTTTCCCCACATGGTTGGGGCAAGGCACTGTAGAGGGACAATCAGCTACATGAGATGAGGGGGAAAGGAATTAAGAACTGACTCAGAAGCAGGAATTCTGAGCTAGAAGTATGGACTATTAAGAGGAAAATGTAACGTTATTCTGGGTTATGTGGGTTGGGGTTTGTTTTATTTTATTTAGATTTGGATATCAAAGGAAAGGACAATTCCCAAATCTAGGAAGCTTCACAGAGCTAAAAAATCTTTAACTGGGGACTTCCCTGGTGGCGCAGTGGTTGAGAGTCCGCCTGCCGATTCGGGGGACGCGGGTTCGTGCCCTGGTCCGGGAAGATCCCACATGCCGCGGAGCAACTAAGCCCGTGAGCCATGGCCGCTGAGCCTGCGCGTCCAGAGCCTGTGCTCCGCAACTGGAGAGGCCACAACTGTGAGAGGCCCGCATACCGCAAAAAAATAAAAAAAAAATAAAAAATCTCTAACTGGTTTCCCTGCCTACCCTTTGCTCCACTCTAATCTATTCTCCCACCTAGTAAGTATCCTGAGTGAGCTTGCAAAAACACCAATCTGATTAAGTTACTTCCATAACATAATCCCTGTTTTAATACTTCAATTGGTCCTCACTGCTCAATGATATAAAGTCTGTAACATGGTTAATTAGACCTTTTCTGCCTGGGCTTCCGCTACCCGCCTCCAGCCTCATTGTTCACATTCTTCTTTCCTACTTTACATTTCAGCGGTACTGAACGTTCAGCTCTTCTGAAGCAAGTCACATTTCCCCTTGCCCCTCCCACAGTTTCATGCTCAGTCAACAAGAACATTCTTCATCATTTCCCTCCTCCATCTCTTTGAGTCTGTGAATTCTTTACCTGATCATTCTACTCCTTCAGGTCCAAGCTTACATATCATTTCTTCTGAGAAGTCTTCCCTAATACACCTGGTTTGAGATCTTGAACTTTGAACTTGTCCCATGAAAGCATTCATCACCACGAATTAATTTGTTTGCATATTTATTCATATTCTTTACCAGGCTAGAGATGCTGTGGGTGAAGGGACCTTGACTCCTAGCTTACAATGGAATTCTCAATGTGTAAAATAGAGCTTGGCATCATGCAGTCAATAAATACTGGGTTGACTGATTGTTTAACCGAATAATGGAATCACCACAGTTTCAATTAATTACAAACATTTGAGTCATCTGAAAACTGATATTTCTATGAGAAAATATTGTTTGGGAATTAAGGGGCATCCTAAGAGATTTCACAATTCTTACTTGGCTTTTATTCTGTGATTTTTGGGGGTTTTGGCAGGAGAACCACTTTATAACTAGCTCAGAAGACCTGGATGCCAACTAGAAAGACAGGCACAAAGGAATTCATTGTCATGGGACAAATGAACCACTTCCTCCAGCAGAGAAGAGCCTGGAAAACTCTAAAACAGCAGAGCCAGAGGTTAATGCTGTGTGGATTTCAATTACAGCTAAGATTAATAGTCACTGGGACTATTACAATAGTCACTAATACAATCTCCTGTCTAATACTGTCAATTTTTTAGAGGACCAGAAGGAGCTCCCTCTCACTTAATTTTCATAAACCTCTTACTTGATCCAGCCACGTGTGTAGTTCTGAAGAAGGAACTCTGATCTGACATTGCCTTCCCCAGGAATTCTTCCCTGACCTCTTCTTTCATCTTACTCCTTGCTTATCACTCCTGGCTGAGCCAGAGTACCTCTGTTCCATGCTCTTTCCACGTACATGTTTACCTGTACCTCCCTCTCTCAGCTGGGAACTCTTTTCTCTTTTTAATATAAGTTACAGGTGTACAATAGAGTGATTCACAATTTTAAAAGTTATGCTCCATTCATAAAATGTCGGCTATGTTCCTTGTGATGTACAATGTATCCTTGTAGCTAATTTTATACCTAATAGTTTGTACCTCTTACTCCTCTATAGCTATATTACCCCTTCCCCCTTCCCTCTCCCCACTGGTAACCACTATCTTGTTTTTAATTTATTTAACTTATTGAAATTTGTTTATGAAATATTTACATCTATTGATACTTAAAAAGGTACATTTAAATGTCTGAAGATCATATTTGAGACTATGTTACCTATAATTTTTATAATGTAGTGGATAGGAGTGTGAATTCTGGAGTTCAGTTGCCTAGGTCAAATTCAAGCTCCATGACTATTAACAGTGTGACTTTAAGGATGTTATTTAAACTATCTCTGTCTTAGTTTTCTTATATGAAAAACTGGGGTAATATGACCTGAGACAGCTGTTATAAGGATTAAATAAATGCATGCAAAGCACTCAAAACAGTGCATGGCATATCAGACATTTAATGTTATTTTTGTTTTAATTTTACCTCCACCAGCCATAAAAGACTAACATTTCTTAGTAGAATAGAGTTTCTACCTCTTTCTCTACTATTTCCCTTTCCCTTTATATATTTTTATATTCTATTATGTGTTGCATAGTGGTTCATAGTTTCATGAGAGATATAGCTCATTTGTGGACTGTACTGTTTATAAATATGAATGGCTGTCTTTTTTCAAGTTAACTTTTTCTATTTTAAATTCTACTTTGTCTCCTAAGAATACACTGACACCTGCTTCTTTAAGTTTTTTCTTTATTTTTCAGTTTGGATTTGCTTTATGCATTCTTTGCATTTTAGCTTTCTGTATCATCTTAAATGTAGCTCTGCAAGCATCATATAGATGGATTTTGATTTGGAACCCATTCCAAGAAACTATTTGCTGTATAAACAAGTTCAACTCTTTACAATTATTGTCAAAGTTAATGCACTTCTTTTGCTTCTATATTTTACTGTACTTGCTGTTTTTTGTTGTATTTTCTTGCTATTCCTTTATTACATATATTTTATTCTGTGTACAATATTTTCTTAGATTTTTTCATTCTTCTAATTTATATAATGTACATACTATTTTTACTTTTACAAGGACGTTAAGGTATTTAATTTATATTTAGACTTTAATTCTCAAATCATCATCAAGATGAAAAAACATCCTGATTCACTGGGAATTATAAAGAAATTAATAGCCACTTCTTGTTTTTTTTAATATATTATTTGGAATTTTATTATTAACATTTTACATTTTATGTATTTTTATCTCAGTAATTAGTCACTGAAATTTTATGTTTTTGTTTGTTTGTTTTGCGGTACACGGGCTTCTCACTGTTATGGCCTCTCCCGCTGCGGAGCACAGGCTCCGGCTGCGCAGGCTCAGCGGCCATGGCTCACGGGCCCAGCCGCTCCGCGGCATGTGGGATCTTCCCGGACCGGAGCACGAACCCGTGTGCCCTGCATCGGCAGGCGGACTCTCAACCACTGCGCCACCAGGGAAGCCTGAAATTTTAGTTTTTAGCAGATATGTTTTTTCATAACAAACTGATGTACACAAAAATGTTATTTTGAAAATATCCTTAAAACTAAAATTAGTCTCACTTCAAACTTCTGTTTCATGTAACTGCAAAAAAACGGAATCTAGACATTTTCAAGTAAACTCAGTAACTTCTGAGGTTTACTAATAATTTCAACTTTAAAATATGTTAATAGAGAATTGGCCTTTACTCTTCCTTTTACCTGAGATGGCTTCTAGGGGTAGAATTTGAGGAGGGCAGCAGGTTTATATAGCATCACTGCATCAGGAACAAGCTGCCTTTGAGAGTCACTGAAATCCATTTTTTTGTCGGCATCAGACCTTTTCTGTAACAAAACCACAAGCTACCATGTTTTTTCTCCTGGAGGCACCATGCTAGAGCAATAAAACTCAATTCCAGAAGACTGTTCACCTTCTGGGCACCACCTGAGAAATGAGAAAATGTCTCCCTTCTGTCCTCAAATCCCCACCATCACAAAGCTGCTATCATAGACCCCAGCCCTTAGCCTGGGTGAGGATGCAAACTTCTAATGTTTGCTATCTTCTCCAATCTGATCCCTTTCTTTATTACATCTACAGCAGGAAATCTTATACTTATTAATGATGCATTTTTCCCAAATCGATTATTAAGGTATGTATTTTGACTCTGCATACTCTAAAGTTAAACTGTTACCTACACCAGAAATTTCTAAAGTCCATCTTAAAATGCAAATCTGAAAATAAGAAATTTAATGGTCTGCTCTCTCCTCCACAGAGGCCTAGGTACTCAATCTTTTCTAGAAAACATGACACAAGTATCACATAGAAATGTACATACTGGGAGCAAAAACTACAATATAACATTAAAATATTAACTCAGTTACCTTTTTTATAATACATATATTTACAAACTATTGATTTAAGTCTATTTAACTATTCAGTACTTACAGTAAGTCCTTTTACACAACGATTTTTACTTTATTTTTGTTCATCTCTCAATTGACTGGAGTTTGTCTCTCATTGACTTCTTTGGAGGCGACTGAGTGTTATATTTGACTATTTAAGAATTTATTTATCTTAGAATCTTTCTCTGCTAGATTCACCCAAAACAACCATATATTTTTTTCTTTTTTCCCCCAACACGATTTCTGTAGTCTGCTAATTTTGCCTTTTAGAACTATATGCAAAGTAACCAAGGTCTCTAAACCAGGTAAATTGTCACACAAAAAATGAACAGAGGTCATATACTTTTTATGCATGTACAGGCCAAATAAAGAGATAATTTGTTTAAAAATACATTGGATAATTGTTAAGAAAACCCAAAAATATACACTCTTCTTAGACAATACCCCTTTATTAAGCCTGAAGTATCCTTAATAATTGAATACAGTTAAAGCTTTCCCTCTGTTTGAAGAAAAAGATTTAAAACTATAAGTTGTGACTATATTGTTTTCAAATTAGTTTCACTTATATCCATATACACATTTAAATTTCACACAATTGCAAAAATAAATTGCAGAGATTACACAGTTCCTAGTGAAATTTTTGTCCAAATATTTTTTTCCATATAGTGCAATGAAAAGTATTCAGTACAGCTCAGTGTATAACGTTGCTAATAAAAAATAGAGATAGGCCTGCTCATTAAACCAGTCCTAAATGGAGTCATGGAGTTATGATTGAATGCTATCACTGCTATCATTTTCAAAAATGTGTCAGAACACTTTCCTCTATTTGAAGAGCACAATCATAAGCAAAAACCCATTTTTTACTTTTCATAAAGGTGAAAGATCTGTTCAAATCCACATATGCTCAAATATATAAGGGAGGAAAAATGGGAAAGAAAAGGAAAAGTGTTCACAGAAGACTGAAAATAATGTGATAATGCTTCATTGTTTTTAACTTATCTGAATACTTATCATGTTTTCCTTAAAAAAAAAACCTCCAAAATAAATGTAAAATTTTAAATATTAAACGCTGTGAGATTTCCTTGTAAGAGGCTGCAATGGACATAAACATCTACTTTCCTCTGAGTTTCCTATGCAAATGATCAATAAAATGCAACAAAAAACCACCCCCAAAATAAAAAAACATTGAAAATTCAATAATAGATCCATTCATATGTCTAACAGTCAAAATATTATTTTCATATGTTGCGATTATAAAACAATTATTATTTTATAAGGCAACGTACTATGAGCAGACCCTTTATTTGCCACCAAAAACATACATATTGTTTTTAACCAAATAACCTGTTACTAAAAAAAAAAAAAAAAAATTAACTAATGGGTCTAATATTTGAATCAGAGATGCATTGGCTGTAAGTTATGGAATAACCTATTCAAATAATAAGTATTTATTATAAACAACAAGTCTAAAGGTAGGTACTTTAAAGGTTAGTTCAATGTCTCAGTGTCACCAAAGACCCAGATCCGACTTCTCTTTTCAGGCTGTGGTTTCGTGGTTTCAGGATTGAGGTTGCATGTCTTTGTATCGCATGCTCAAACAGTACCCAAAGAAGAAAGTAAGGTAAGGTTCTATTCTATCCTATTTTTTTTTTAATCAAGGAAAATATCAGATACGCATGTGCATGCATACAGGCGCGCGCACGCGCACACACACACACACACACACACACACACACACACACACACACACACACTTCTGCTTTTTTTAATCTCTTTGGCCAGAGCTATGGCCTAGCCTTACTGTAACGGAGGCTGAAATGTCAGAATCTGACATTTTTGTTTTTTATGATGAGAGGCGCACTTTGGCAGGAAGTAAAAAAGAGGAAATGGTTAAACGTCAAGGCACGTTGTCTGACACCACTTCATTACCTCATCAAATTATACCACTGAATCGAATTTTTAGGTTAATCACTCAAATAATTTAATGGATTAAGTGTTAAATCATCAAAATATAGATTCTGTGGGTTTTTACTTAATTTATTTGGAAGACAAGTTTAACTTTGAGGAAATGAAAACTAAAATACTCAAAATGATATGTAAATATATCAAATAGATTATTCCTAATAACATTAACTTTCATAGTTTAGGTGTAAAATGTATCAACTGTCACATCCCCTAAAAGAACATCAAAAATCTGTCTTTCCAGCAAAGTTTCTTAGAGTTTGGACTGTAAGAGAGAATAGCACTTTGACAGTCCTAGCTGCACCTCAAAAGAGAGAGATCAAGGAAGGATTCTTAACAAAATTTGGGAGACTAGGTTCAAAGTTCAAGACAAGAAATTGATTGATATTCAGCATAGAATATGACATAGTAATTTAGAACTGATGGACATAACACAGTGAGGGTTTTGATGAGTAAAATCTTATATGACATGTGAGTTTTTGCACCAGTGGTCATTCTATTTTCCTGACAGGTGAGTTGTTTGCCCAGAGGAGCAAATTGTTTGCCCAGATAAATTGATTTACAGCAATTTTCTGAAGTAAACAGTAAAGTTATTTTTTGGTTTACACCCTTACCTTCCTGAGAAAGAACTTCCTGGGACAGAGTTGTGTCATATTATCATATATAACCACAGTTCTCTATCCTCCCTTGTAATTCTTATATCTGTGCTGAACAATAAATCAGTATCATCTAGAGATGTGATCAGTTCAAGTATAGACCATGCTTTGTGGAGTGTGATCATGTAACAAGTTCTAGTTGTGGTCATTTCAATCTCTACAAAGTTTCGATTTTCTCATTCTTTTTGGTATATGATTGTTTGGGGACAGTAGCTGTATAACAGCATTTAAGACTCTAGAGATCATACATTTGAGTACTGCAGCATAGTAAATACTAAGAAAAGATCATGATCAGAGTTTTTAGTTTTCTTCTAGACTAGAGGATAAGAGTGCCCAAATTAAACCAAGAGAACAATCCTTTCACCAATCAAATAGAAAGAGATACTGGGGTATTTACCAAAGCATATTTATCATCTTGTGTGTGTGTGTGTGTGTGCATTTGTGTGTATATGTATGTGTGTTATGTTTGTATATGTAAATATATATTATGTATACATGTTATGGGCTGAATTGTATCTCCCCAAAATTCATATATTGAGATCCTAACCCCTGGTACCTCAAAAGGTGATTATATTTAGAGATAGGGTCCTTAAAATAGTAATTAAGTAAATGAGATCATTAGAGTGGGCCCTAGTCAAAAATGACTGCTGTCCTTATAAGAAAAGGAGATTTGAACACAAACACAGAGGAAAGAACACATGAGGACACAGGGAAAAGAT
This sequence comes from Kogia breviceps, assembly GCF_026419965.1. Taxonomy (NCBI): domain Eukaryota; kingdom Metazoa; phylum Chordata; class Mammalia; order Artiodactyla; family Physeteridae; genus Kogia; species Kogia breviceps. The sequence goes on from NC_081315.1 coordinate 39,847,925, forward strand.
AGCCATCTACAAACCAAGGAGAGAGACCTCAGAAGAAACCAACCCTGCTTGACACATTGATCTTGAACTTTTTGTCTCCAGAATTGTGAGAAAATAAATTTATGTTACTTAAATCATTCAGTATGTAATAGTTTGTTATGGCAGCCCTGGCAAACTAATACATTGATATTTCTCTGTGACTCTTGAACCAAGTGTTACCTACATATAGTTCATTTTTAATTACTATCTTTATCCAAAGTAACAAAAGTTTGTTTTTCCAAACTAAAAAATAAAGGCAGAAAGCCAACAAATATTATTTAATAAGCATAAATTTATCAGATTAATACATTTTTAGGTTGATCATTCAAAGGCAATTGTATATACTTTTACTATACAACCATTCTATAATATATAAAACTAAAGAAAAGGGTAGATATAGACAAGGACTGATGACCAGTGTTTTTCATCTTTTTCTTCTTAGAAATTGTCCAAGTAACCAAAGATTAAGTTATTAACTCAGTAAGATATTACTGAGTAATGATGAGTATTACTGAGTATTACTCAGTAAGACCTTAAAGTAACAGTCTAAAAATTAAAATTAAGTGAATACATTGTCTATATCATTGGTAACATTGTAAGTATTCATAGGCTTAAACACTTTTGGCATTTATTCATTTAAAAAGTTATTCATTATTACAAGCTCTTTTAGTTAAGTAAAATTGTATGTCTTTGTAATATTGAAACAATTTGTGGGGGACTTCCCTGGTGGTGCAGTGGTCAAGAATCTGCCTGCCAATGCAGGGGATACAGGTTCGAGCCCTGGTCTGGGAAAAATCCCACATACCACGGAGCAACTAAGCCCGTGCGCCACAACTGCTGAGCCTGCGCTCTAGAGCCTGCAAGCCACAACTACTGAGCCTGCACGCCACAACTACTGAAGCCCATGCACCTAGAGCCAGTGCACTGCAACAAGAGAAGCCACCAAGATGAGAAGCCCGCGCACTGCAAAGAGTAACCTCCGCTTGCCGCAATTAGAGAGAAAGCCCTCAGGCAGCAAGGAAGACCCAACGCAGCCAAAAATAAATAAATAAATTTATTTTTAAAAAATTTGTGGTGGGCTTCCCTGGTGGCGCAGTGGTTGGGAGTCCGCCTGCCGATGCAGGGGACACGGGTTCGTGCCCCGGTCCGGGAGGATCCCACGTGCCGCGGAGCGGCTGGGCCCGTGGGCCATGGCCGCTGGGCCTGCGCGTCCGGAGCCTGTGCTCCGCAGCGGGAGAGGCCACAACAGTGAGGCCCGCATACCACAAAAAAAAAAAAAAAAAAAAAAAAAAAAATTTGTGGAAACAATGATGGCTTAACCCATACTTTATATACAATATATAGTATAATAAATGTTACATAATACAATATAAAAATTTTTAAAGTTTAACTCATAAGAAATTAGACTCAAGGCATGTCCTAACTAAAATATTGTGCTAAGATATGGTAGTAAATCAGGGAGAAGATAATATTGAGTTCTATGTCTTGTTTTGGAATGTCACATGAACTCAGGATTTTACAGTGGCACTAGCAATTCAAGAGAGATTTGCTTTCTCTGCATCCTCATCAGCATTTGGTATTATAATTATTTTTTATTTTAGTTCTTCCAATAAGTATGTCATTTTGGTTTAAATTTTTATTTCCCTAATGGCTAGTGATGTTGAACATTTTTTCATGTATTTATTGCCATCCTTACACACTTTTCAGTGCACTATTTCTTCATGTTCTTTGCCCACTTTCTATTTGGAATGGTTTGGGTTTTTTGTTTGTTTGTTACTGTTGAGTTTTAAGAGGTCTTTTTATGTTCTAGATATAAATCTTTAACAGTTTGCAATTCTTTTCTCAGTCTGCAGCTTGTCTTTTAATCTTCTTAACTGTCTTTCTCAGAGCTAATGGTTTTCATTTTGATAAAGTCCATTGATCAATTTTTTTATCATGCTTTTGGTGTCGTTTCTAAAGAACACTTGACCAAGCTCTAATTTTTCTCCTATGTTATCTTCTGAAAGTTTAAATAGTTTTGAATTATCCATTTTGAGTTAGTTTGTGGATAAGGTGCGAGGTACACATTGAGGTTTATTATTTTTGTCTGTAGGTGTTTACTTCAGCACCATTTGTTGAAAAGACTACTCTTTCTCTTGCTGTTGCACCTTCATCAAAAATTAAAAATTGGTATTTGTTGGGGTCTATTTCTGGGTCTAAAGTTCTTTTAAATAAATTACTAGAATTGGTCATGTTAATTTTCCCACTAGCTTTGTGACTCTGGTATAAGTTTTTAGTGTCTGCATTTTATTCATATAATCCTTAAAGGCTAGTAAAATTACAAAATATATAATTATTTTCTAATGTAACCTATTTCACATTAATAAAAACACATTTGAGCATTTGAACTTATTTTAAATGTTTATTCAAACATCTCTTTCTTGATCACTCTCCTATCTTCTTTATCCAAATAATAAAATAGAAATTATATTCTACAACATTAGATTATATTCACAACATAAAAGTTCTATCCTCTAATTAGATGAGATATTCCAGTGATTGAGAAAGCTTTCCTATTCTACTGATATGATATGATATCATTTGGAACATCATGTAATTAAATACTAGAAATGAGCTATTGTTGAAATGAGAACACTGTTTAAATGATCTAGAATATTTTTTTTTCCCATTTAACTCTCTATACAGCATGAACTTAAGAGGAAAGAGAAATTGTTTCATTGATGCTCAACATAGGGCAACTTTAACTGAATTACTCTAGGGAAACAATAGCCAGTAAAATCATCAAGTTTTATCTCTATTCCTCAGTGATTTATAAAGTTTATTCTCTACAGAGAAAGAAGAGAGGTCGATGTATAAGCACTGGCCTTCTCTTTTCCACCAAGTACATTCCCTGAATATATTGTTTAATTGATGCTCAGGTTTAAAATTCTCCTTATAAAGAGTTCAGACGTAGCAAATAGCTGAGTCACTACAAAGCTAAATTAATAGTATATAAAACATGAGTGATATTTACATGAGTCCTTCATTTCACATGTCAGGATTAGAAATATAAATAAATTGGCACTATTCCTCCAGTTATCACCGTATTTACCTGTGATGGTTAATTTTAACTTGACTGGCCATGGTGTGCCAGATTAAATGTTCTTTCTGGATGTATCTTGAGAGTGTTCCTGGGTGAGATTAGTATTTGAATCTGTGGACTCAAAGTAGATTGCACTCCCCAATGTAGGTAAGCATTATCCAATCCATTGAGGGCCTAAATAGAACAAAATGTGAAGGAAGAAGGAATTTGCCTTCTTTTCTAGATTCCTGCTTGAGCTGGGACATTTCATCTCATCTTCTCCTGCCCTTGGACGGGGATTTACAAACCTCAGCTTTCCTGGTTGTCAGGCCTTCTGACTTGGACTGTCTTATACTGCCAGCTCTCCTGTATAATGCCAACTTACAGATGGCAGAGTGTGGGAACTCACAACATCCACAATCACATGAGCCAATTTCTAATAATCCTTTTCTTTTCTCTGCTCCCCTCTCCCCTCTCAGAACAGGATTCTATTTCTCTCGAGAACTCCACAAATACACTGCCCTTCTCATATCACCTCCAACTGTAGCAAGTTCCACGCTAAGTTCTGTAAGCTATTGCTTTGTATTGTAAATGTATATGATAAAAAAGAATTGAAGTTTTTACTTCATTAAGGGCTCAGATCCTTCAGTATCATATGGCTAAAGAAAACCTTAGTATCTTCTTTTAAACAGACATGATTATTATTTCATAGAACTATAGACCTGGAAGAATCTCCATTATTTCACTACAGTTATGGTCATTTTAACTGTGTCAAGCACTGTCCCACACCCCTTACATATACTTGACAGATGAAGAAATGGAGTGTCCAAGATCACACTGTTAATAAATGACAAAGCCAATTTTGTTTAGGCAGTCCATCTCAAGAGCTCACATTATCAAACCACATGCCTCATATATTTTTTAACATATTTATTGCAGTATAATTGCTTTACAATGTTGTGTTAGTTTCTGCTTTATTAACAAAGTGAATCAGCTATATTATGTATACATATATCCCCATATACCCTCCCTCTTGCATCTCCCTCCCAACTTCCCTATCCTACCTCTCTAGGTGGTCACAAAGCACCAAGCTGATCTCCCTGTGCTATGCAGCTGCTCCCCACTAGCTATCTATTTTACATTTGGTAGTGTATACATGTCAATGCTACTCTCTCACTTTGTTCCATCTTGCCCTTCCCCCTCCCTGTGTCCTCAAATCCATTCTCTACGTTTGCATCTTTATTTCTACCCTGCCCCTACATTCATCAGAACCATTTTTTTTTTTAGACTCCATATATATGTGTTAGCATACGGTCTGTTTTTCTCTTTCTGACTCACTTCACTCTGTATGACAGAGCCTAGGTCCATCCACTTCACTACAAATAACTCAATTTCGTTTCTTTTTATGGCTGAGTAATATTCCATTATATATATGTGCCACATCTTCTTTATCCATTCTTCTGTTGATGGACATTTAGGTTGCTTCCATGTCCTGGCTATTGTAAATAGTGCTGCAATGAATATTGAGGTACATGACTCCTTTTGAATTATGGTTTTCTCAGTGTACATGCCCCCAGCAGTGGGATTGCTGGGTCACATGGGAGTTCTATTTTTAGTTTTTTAAGGAACCTCCATACTGTTCTCCATAGTGGCTGTATCACTATGGAGAACATAGAATTTACATTCCCACCAACAGTGCAAGAGGTTTCCCTTTTCTCCACACCCTCTCCAGCATTTATTGTTTGTAGATTTTTTGATGATGGCCATACAGACTGGTGTGAGGTGATACCTCATTGCAGTTTTGATTTACATTTCTCTAATGATTAGTGATGTCCAGCATCCTTTCAGGTGTTTGTTGGCAATCTGTGTATCTTCTTTGGAGAAATGTCTATTTAGATCTTCTGCCAATTTTTGGATTGGGTTGTTTTTTTGTTGAGCTTCATGAGCTGCTTGAATATATTGGAGATTAATCCTTTGTCAGTTGCTTCATTTGCAAATATTTTCTCCCATTCTGAAGGCTGTCTTTTCGTCTTGTTTATGGTTTCCTTTGCTGTGCAAAAGCTTTTGAGTTTCATTAGGTCCAATTTGTTTTTATTTCCATTTCTCTAGGAGGTGAGTCAAAAAGGATCTTGCTGTGATTTATGACAGAGAGTGTTTTTCCTACGTTTTCCTCTAAGAGTTTTATAGTGTCTGCCCTTAAATTTAGGTCTTTAATCCATTTTGAGTTTATTTTTGTGTATGCTGTTAGGAAGTGCTCTAATTTTATTCTTTTACATGTAGCTGTCCAGTTTTCCCAGCACCACTTAATGAAGAGACTGTCTTTATTCCACTGTATATTCTTGCCTCCTTTATAAAAGATAATGTGACCATATGTGTGTGGGTTTATCTCTGGGCTTTCTATCCTGTTCCATTGATCTATATTTCTGTTTTTGTGCCAGTACCATGTTGTCTTGATTACTGTAGCTTTGAAGTATCGTATTAAGTCCAGGAGCCTGATTCCTCCAGCTCTGTTTTTCTTTCTCGAGGCTGCTTTGGCTATTCAGGGTCTTTTGTGTTTCCATGCAAATTGCAAAATGTTTTGTTCTAGTTCTGTGAAAAATGGCATTGGTAGTTTCATAAGGATTGCACTGAATTTGTAGATTGATTTGGGTAGTACAGTCATTTTCACAATGTTGATTCTTTGAATCCAAGAACATGGTATATCTCTCCATCTGTCTGTATCATCTTTAATGTCTTTCATCAGTGTCTTATAGTTTTCTGCATACAGGTCTTTTGTCTCTTTAGGTAGGTTTATTCCTAGGTATTTTATTATTTTTGTTGCAATGGTAAATGGAAGTGTTTCCTTAATTTCTCTTTCAGATTTTTCATCATTATTATATAGAAATGCAAGAGATTTCTGTGCATTAATTTTGTATCCTGCTACTTTACAAATTCACTGATGAGCTCTAGTAGTTTTCTCGTAGCATCTTTAAGATTCTCTATGTATTGTATCATGTCATCGGCAAAGAGTGAACTTTTATTTCTTTTCTGATTTGGATTCCTTTTATTTCTTTTTCTTCTCTGATTGCTGTGCCTAAACTTTCAAAACTATGTTGAATAATAGTGGTGAGAGTGGGCATCCTTGTCTTGCTCCTGATTTTAGAGGAAATAGTTTCAGTTTTTCACCACTGAGAACAATGTTGACTGTGGGTTTGTCATATATGGCCTTTATTATGTTGAGGTAAGTTCCCTCTATGCCTACTTTCTGAAGAGTTTATATCATAAATGTGTGTTGAGTTTTGTTGGAAGCTATTTCTGCATCTATTGAGATTATCATATGGTTTTTATCCTTCAATTTGTTAATATGATGTATCACATTGATTGATTTGCATATATTGAAGAATCCTTGCATTCCTGGGAAAAACCTCACTTGATCATGGTGTATGATCCTTTTAATGTGCTGTTGGATTCTGTTTGCTAGTATTTTGTTGAGGATTTTTGCATGTATGTTCATCAGTAATATTGGCCTGTAGTTTTCTTTTTTGTGTGATATTTTTGTCTGGCTTTGGTATCAGGGTGATGGTGACCTCGTAGAATGAGTTTGGAAGTGTTCCTCCTTCTGCTATATATTGGAAGAATTTGAGAAGGATAGGTGTTAGCTCTTCTCTAAATGTTTGATAGAATTCGCCTGTGAAGTCACCTGGTCCTGGGCTTTTGTTAGTTGGAAGATTTTTAATCACAGTTTCAATTTTAGTCCTTATGATTTGTCAGGTCATATTTTCTATTCCTTCCTAGCTCAGTCTCAGAAAGTTGTGCTTTTCTAAGTTTCTGTCCATTCCTTCCAGGTTGTCCATTTTATTGGTATATAGTTGCTAGTAGTAATCTTTCATGATCGTTTTATTTCTGCAGGGTCAGTTATTACTTCTCTTTTTTCATTTCTAATTCTATTGATTTGAGTTTTCCCCTTTATTTTCTTGAAGAGTCTGGTTGGTGGTTTATCAATTTTGTTTATCTTCTCAAAGAACCAGCTTTTAATATTATTGATCTTTGCTATCATTTACTTCATTTCTTTTTCATTAGTTTCTGATCTGATCTTTATGATTTCTTTCCTTCTGCTAACTTTGTGGATTTTTTGTTCTTCTTTCTCTAATTGCTTTATCTGTAAGCTTAGGTTGTTTGAGATTTTTCTTGTTTCTTGAAGTAAAATTGTATTGTTATAAACTTCCCTCTTAGAACTGCTTTTGCTGCATCCCATGGGTTTGAGTCATCGTGTTTTCATTGTCATTTGTTTCTAGATATTTTTTGATTTCCTCTTTGATTTCTTCAGTGATCTCTTGGTTACTTAGTAGTGTATTGTTTAGCCTCCATGTGTTTGTGTTTTTTACAGTTTTCTTCCTGTAATTGATATCTAGTCTAATAGCGTTGTGGTCGGAAAAGATACTTCATACGATTTCAATTTTCTTAAATTTACCAAGGCTTGATTTGTGACCCAAGATATGATCTATCCAGAAAAATATTCCATGAGCACTTGAGAAGAAAGTGTATTCTGTTGTTTTTGGATGAAATGTCTTATAAATATCAATTAAGTCCATCTTTTTAATGGGTCATTTAAATCTTGTGTTTCCTTATTTATTTTCATTTTGGATGATCTGTCCATTGATGAAAGTGGGGTGTTAAGGTCCCCTACTATGATTGTGTTACTGTTGATTTCCCCTTTTTTGGCTGTTAACATTTGCCTTATGTGTTGAGGTGCTCCTATGTTGGGAGCATAAATATTTACAATTGTTATATTTTCTTCTTGGATCGATCCCTTGATCATTATGTAGTGTCCTTCTTTGTCTCTTGTAATAGTCTTTAAAGTCTATTTTGCCTGATATGAGAATTGCTACTCCAGCTTTCTTTCAATTTCCATTTGCATGGAATATCTTTTTCCATCCCTTACTTTCAGTCTGTATGTGTCCCTAGGTCTGAAGTGGGTCTCTTGTAGACAGCATATATATGGGTCTTATTTTTGTATCCATTCAGCCAGTCTGTGTCTCTTAGTTGGAGCACTTATTCCACTTACATTTAAGATAATTATTGATAGGTATGTTCCTATTACCATTTCTTAATTGTTTGGGGTTTGTTTTTCTAGGTCTTTTCCTTCTCTTGTGTTTCCTGCCTAGAGAAGTTCCTTTAGCATTTGTCGTAAAGCTGGTTTGGTAGTGCTGAATTCTCTTAGCTTTTGCTGTGTAAAAGTTTTTAATTTCTCCATCGAATCTGAATCAGATCCTTGCTGGGTAGAATAATCTTGTTTGTAGGTTTTTCCTTTCATCACTTTAAATATGTTCTGTCACTCTCACTTTCATCAGAGTTTCTGCTGACAGCTCAGCTGTTAACGTTATGGGGATTCCCGGTATGTTGTTGCTTTTCCCTTACTGCTTTTAATATTTTTTCTTTGTATTTAACTTTTGATAGTTTGATTAATATGTGTCTTCACGTGTTTCTCCTTGGATTTATCCTGTATGGGACTCTCTCCACTTCCTGGACTTTATTGACTATTTACTCTCCCATGTTAGGGAATTTTTCAACTATAATCTCTTCAAATATTTTCTCAGTCCCTTTCTTTTTCTCTTCTTCTTCTGGTACCCTTATAATTCAAATGTTGGTGCATTTAATGCTGTCCCAGATGTCTCTGAGATTGTCCTCAGTTCTTTTCATTCTTTCCTTCCTTATTATGTTCTGCAGTCGTTATTTCCATTATTTTATCTTCCAGGTCACTTATCCATTCTTCTGCCTCAGTTATTCTGCTATTGATTCCCCCTAGAGAATTATTAATTTCATTTTTTGTGTTGTTCATCATTGTTTGTTTGCTCTTTAGGTCCTTGTTAAACATTTCTTATATTTTCTCTATTCTATTTCCAAAATTTGGATCATCTTTACTATCATTACTCTGAATTCTTTTTCAGGTAGACTGCCTATTTCCTCTTCATTTGTTTGGTATGATGGGTTTTTACTTTTCTCCTTCATCTGCTGCATATTACTGTCTTCCCATTTTGCTTAACTTACTGCGTTTGGGGTCTTTCCTTTTCACAGGCTGCAGGTTTTTAGTTCCCATTGTTTTTGATGTCTTCCCTCAGTAGATAACATTGTTTCAGTGGTTTGTGTAGGCTTCCTGGTGGAAGGGACTGAAGCCTATGTTCTTTTTGGTGGGGATGGATTTTGTCTTTCTGGTGGGCAGGGTTGCATTAGGTGGTGTGTTTTGGGGTGTCTGAACTTAGTATGACTTTAAGCAGCCTCTCTGCTAATGGGTGGGGTTGTGTTCCTGTTTTGTTTGTTGTTTGGCTTGGGGCTTCCAGCACTGGAGCTTGCTGGCCATTGGGTAAACCTGGGTCTTAGCATTGATATGGAGATCTCTGGGAGATTTCTCACTGATTGATATTACATGGGGCCTGGAGGTCTCTGGTTGTCCAATGTCCTGATCTTGGCTCTCCCACCTCCGAGGCTCAGGACTGACACCAGGCAGGAGAACCAAGACCCTGTCAGCCACACATCTCAGAAGAAAAGGGAGAAAAAAAAGAAAGAAAAAAATTCAAAAATAATTAAAATAAAACAATTTTTTTAATTATTAAAATTTAAAAATTTTTTAAAAAGAAGGGAGCAACCAAACCAATAAACAAAACCACCAATGTAACAAGCACTAAAAACTATACTAAGATAAACATAAAAATCGGAAAGAAGTCAGTTGCAGACAGCAAACCCCAAGTCTACAGTTGCTCCCAAAGTCCACTGACTCAATTTTGAGTTGATTCATTGTGTATTCAGGTACTCCACAGATGCAGGGTACATCAAGTAGATTGTGGGATTTAATCCACTGCTCCTGAGGTTGCACCGAGAAATTTCCCTTTCTATTCTTTGTTTTCACAGCTCCTGGGGTTCAGCTTTGGTTTTGGCCCCACTCTGCATGTAGATTGCCCACAGGCTTCTGTTCCTTTTGGGAAATCTGTGGTCTTCTGCCAGCATTCATTAGCTGTTCTGTAGGAGTTGTTCCACATTTTGATGTATTTTTGATGTATTTGTTGGAAGGAAGTTGATCTCCATGTCTTACTCCTCCGCCATCTTGAAGGTCTCCCCTTCATATTCCTCATATACTTTAAACCATACAATCTCTAGTGGAAACTTCTCCTTTTACAGATATGAACAAATCCCTATTAACATTTTCAATTTTTATTCTTTAATAGCAGATTTTAATAATATCAATGTCAAATGTTTGTTGTATTTTATCTCAGTATGTTAGAAATATTTAATATAGTTATTTGTGTTATAAATAACTATAATTATTAGAGTTCAGTATCTTAAGTGTTTTTGAGTCTTATAAAAGTTAAGTTCAGAATGTTTACTTAGTCTACAAGTTACTGTAAATAAGAAATCTGCAATGATTTAATCATTCCACTTCTCTAAGGATACACACACACACACATCATTGCCATGATTGTATCTATCCCTCTGTGTATGCCACATATGTAAACGTGCATGTCAAATATATGTATGTGAGTCTACACATGTATGTATGTGTGTATATGTATGTACATATATGCACATATATAATGCATATATACCAAAATACATATATACACACACACACATATATATACTTATATACACACACACTCACCCACATGGAGAAGTAGTACCAATGAACCAATGATCGCATATTTTCCATTACAGTTGGCCCTCAGTATTCTTGGAGAATTGGTTCTAGAACCCCCCTGTGGAGACACAAATCCACAGATGCTCAAGTCCCTTGTATAGAAAAACATAGTACAGTTGGCCTTCTGTATCTGCAGGTTCTGAAGAGATTGGTATATGCAGCAAACCCAATTGGGGTATGTTTTCTAAAGAGAATTGTTAGTTCTGTAAATATAGCACTTAATCTTAAACACCCTGTGATTAACTTTAAGCTCAGTGGACTATAACCTTGAGATCTCAAATTTCCTCCCAGCCCAAGAATTAGCAATAACTGACTGCAAGGTTTTCAGTAGGTAGAGTGTACTAGGCTGTATTTGAAAATTTGTCTAAATTTCGCATATAGTAGCTTAAAATGAAGCATATTTGTATCAAGACTATGCATTAATGATACTGTTTCACAGATATGATGCACTTTAAAAATAAACTTCCATATTTTTTAAGTTGATAAACTAAGATCTGTAGCTAGTAAATCATCTATTTTGGATGCACAGCTAATTCGTGGCACAAAAAAGATTGTATGTCTAAAAAACTGGTTATTCCACTAAGCACTGTCTTTACCTATCAAGAAAAACAGGAGTATATATGTCCCTGGACCTCTAGCAGGATGATCAGGGAAGATTATATGCACTTAGCCTTAGGGATGGAACTGGAGATATTAGAAAAATGAAGAGCACACTCATTTTTTTTTTTTTTTTACAGGGGCAAATCAAAGATGAGATCTATTTTAAATAACTATACTCATACTAATATTAAGTATTCACTAGGTACAAAGTGCTATTTTAAGCATTTTACAAATATTGTCAGTTACTATTAACAATTTTCAGATGAAGTAACTGAGTTACAGTGAGGTTAAATAGCTTGCTGAATAGTCACCCAGACTTAAGAATATAGTTCCAGAATTCACATGTTTAACCAACTTTGTTCTAGTGCTTCTTTGAGCAGATTACAACCTTTTTCAGAGCAGAGGTCTTATCATTTTATATCCTCAGAAACTGGTCATAACCTACCATGTGATAGGCACATGGAAGACATTAATTTTGCTTCCATTGAAAAACAACAGCTGGGAAAGCCAAAGTCTAAGCCAGTAGTCTGATACATTTTCAAGTCTTCGAGGGAGAAACACCATGCAGCCCTTTGGTCCCAGAGTGATGAGTGATATCTTAGCCTTGTGATTTTTGAGTATTCTTTTCTACCCACTAAGTTGTTCAAATTAAAGTAGGTCAAGCAATACCCTTATCTGCTTTCTCCTAGGTCAAAACCAGGCTCTGGGATCTACTACTCTAGAATTTATTACAACATACTTGAACAAGGGTTTCCTAAGTTGCCAATTCTGTACCTGATTTCCACTAGACCTCACCCTGGCTTCTCCAGGCTTCCATGGGACTTTCTAAAGGAAGGAAAGTGCAGTTTACCCTTGCCACACATGGAAAGGGGAAGAAGAGGAAAGGCCAAATCTAAAAAAGATAATGTTACAAAACAAAGAATCTTTCAGACATTTTAAGAAATACCAAAAAGGCATTCCTTTTGGAAGAGACAGCTTTTAACTTCTTAGCTTCCCCTTCTGCCTCTGTCCTCTTAAATCTCAGACCCACTGTGTATATTAAGTATTCCGTTTTGCCTATTTAGCCTTTCATTCTTGAGATGGGAGAAAAAGAAATACTTTCTTTGCTTTCTCATATCCTGTGTTTCAAAGTGAGCCACTATTACCAGATAATTAACATTTGCAAAATTAAAGAAACCACAGGCCATATTAAAATATCAAGAATTTTAAAAATCTAAATTTTACTTTTTCCAAGACAGAAAAATATTTGACAGACTATGAGTGTACCTTTACCAATTTTTCCATTTATTAGATGAAAATCATTCTACAAAACACTTTCAGATATACCACAATTGATTAAGTTGAAATGTTTAGATTAAATTAGTTATTTCCACAATATTTTGTTTATCAAAATCATCTTAACATTTAATATCCCAATAAGCCACTCTGAAAGTAACTTTTTAGGCTAGCCAGTGCTTTTATATTACATATATATATATATATATATATATATATATATACATACACACATATATATAATTTTTTAGTAAAAAATCGTTGCTTAATGCCCTGAGAGTGCAAAGATTATCTCGTCTGTATGTTTAACCTAACTTATGGTAAGATAAATGGAAATGAAAGCTGTACTTCGATGGCATTTCTCAACTATTAGGCAAAAATCCAAAAGTTTGACTACCTACTCTGTTGGCAAAGTTGTAGGGAAACAAGCATATTAAAACATTGCTAGTGGAAATGCAAATGGAACAACTTTAATGGCAGAGAATTTGGCAATGTCTAGTAATTTCATACGGTTTACTTTTTGACCCTATGGTCCCATGTCTGCTACCTATATGATATACACCCTGGCAAAAATACAAACTAAGTATCCACAAAGCTAGTTATTACAGAATTATCAAAATAGTAAAGTGTGCAAACCACTCAGAAGTCTATCCATAGCAAATTTTTTGAGTAAAATATGGCAGTATTACTCAAAGTCTAGTTTATGCTCTAAAATCAGCAAAATTCAGGCTGCAGGTAATTCTATGGAACAAACACCCTGGTCTCCTTAATAGCAAAATTCTAAAGAGAAAATGTTCAATGGAGTTGAAACCCATTCATCAAAAAGACTCAAGAAACATCAGTCATTCATCTATATACATAGAGCTTATTTCAACCTTGAATTAAGCAGACAAACTGTGTTCAAAACAATGATGAAAATTGAATACTAACTGGATATTTGACAATATTGAAATTATTATTTAGATGTGATACTTGATTTGTCATTGTGATTTTTAAAGACATTGCATTTTAAAGATCATACTGAAATATTTACAGACGAGCCAATATAATGTCGGTAATTGCTTCAAAATAACCATGTGGGAGACAAAGGATGGGGCTATAGATGGAACAAGATCGGTTGTGCCCTGATAATCTTTGAAAGTAGATGATGGGTATTTCATGTTCTTTTCACTATTATCTTTAATATTACATATGTTTCAAAATTTCTATATTAAAAAGATTTTTATCATATCTCTAAATATATATGCAGCTCCAAAAAGTTTTTCATTATACACTTTTATTGTTCTATTTTAAAAGTATGCATGTATTTTCAAAAAGTTGGGAATTTTTTGGTTTACTAGTGTTTTGTTTTTTCAGTTTGGCGTCAAAAATCCCGTACCCATGAAATAATTCAGAAATACCCTATGATGAATAAAGAAACAGTAGTGAGCATTCAGTCTTCAAATATTTATGATGAGAAATTGTATGACAGAATATGAGTTTTAAAGAACCCTTTGGAAAGAGTATCTTCAGCAACCTAGGAAATATCATACAAAGGACAAAAATTTTGTTTTATATTCTCTCTTGTAAGGCACAGGGGAGTATTAGAATAACTAGAGTAGATTAAATAGCAGTAAGCAAGGCTGGTGGTATGCCACTGACTTTTATTCCTAATGAACTCAAACTGAGCACGTAATCTAAATTTATAGAATTTAGTCGTATCTTTACCTTGTTACTGGAGAACTGGCTGGTATAGATTGCTTGAGACTAGCATTGTTTAACAAAATTATTTTGTCATAGGAAACCATGAAGTACAACTAAATCATCAATGGGGTGTAGTAAATAGTCTTGTAAATAGCTAAGTAAAGGTTACAAGCAAACCTATCTATCTATATGGTGATCAGCTAGCAATGGCCAAAGAAAATTAGTTGTTAGGGACTTCCCTGGTGGTGCAGAGATTAGGAATCTGCCTGCCAGTGCAGGGGACACGAGTTCGAGCCCTGGTCCGGGGAAATCCCACATGCCGCAGAGCAACTAAGCCCATACACCACAGCTACTGAGCCTGTGTTCTAGAACCTATGAGCCACAATGACTGAGTCCCTGTGCCACAACTACCGAAGCCTGCACACCTAGATCCTGTGCTCAGCAACAAGAGAAGCCACCACAATGAGAAGCCTGTGCACTGCAACGAAGAGTAGACCCCCACTCGCCCCAACTAGAGAAAGCCCGTGCGCAGCAACAAAGACCCAAAGCAGCCAAAAATAAATAAATTTATGAAAAATAAAAAAAAAGAAAAGTAGTTGTTTACCTTTATAGAGACAAATATATCCATGTACCTTAGATATTGCACCATCATTTTTAACAAAGAAGTCTGAATCAGCTATTTGAGGCAATAATGATAGTGTGTACAGTAGTCACTAGCTCCATATCACTTTAAATAAAATTTTAACTATAGTTAAATAACATTAAAAGTTATGTTCTTGAGTTGCACTAGCCACATTCCATGTGTTCAGTAGACTCACATATCTAATGGCTATAATATTGGACAGCACAGATCTAGAATATTTCCCTCATTGTGGAGAAGGTTCTATTACACATTGCTCCTAAAGAGACTTTCCACTAACCAAGCACCATAGTACTTGTAAACTACTTTTCATTCTTGAAACTAGCCTAACAGCTGAAATTACTATTTACTCCATTTTATTGTTAAAAACCTGATTTGCCAATTATAACTCAATAACAGCCATTTGGGTGAGCAGTGTACTTATTCCTTTTTCTTCTTCACATGCATAGCATTTTATTTATAACTATTTATACCACTTTCTACATTCTGCTTCCATATATGTATGTGTGAGTGTGTTTTAAAACAAATACATATTTTTTACAAGCAAAAAATGACATCCTTGAATCTTCTTTACTGCTCTAAAATCTTCCCCATCCCAGCTGTGGTTTGCTTACCCACAAGTTAAATAAATTAACACTGTCAACTCATTATGAATCAATTGCCCTTAAAAAATTAAAGAGATAAGAGAAAAAAGATTATAGTTATGGAAAATTACACTGAATAGATTACTGAAGAGAATTAACTTTTGTAATTTTCTCACATATCAACACGGGAAATTCCTATGGCAATGGCTACTCAGTATCATTACAGATTATTAAGCTTAAAAGATTTCCTAAAGCAACTGGACTACAGTGGATTTTAAAGGCAATTATCATCAAGTAGATTACAAATAATTATTTACTGATATTTGCAATTTGCAATTGTCACAGATTCAGTTTACCTTCCTCTAAACAGAATATACCTGCCCTTTAAATTCCCATCTGTGCTCTTCATCAGCAGTTCTTAAACCTTTCTGATTTCCAGAGTCAACTGGGCAACTTTTTAAAATAATTTATAGAGATTAAAAAGTTCATTCTAGAGTGGAAAGTAAAACATGCAAAAATAGCCAGGAAAATAAAAAACTAGGAGAGGTGATTAAGCCAACCAGAAATTAAAGCATACTATAAGACCTCTATAATTAAAAGGGTGGTACTGGATTAGAAATAGAAAAATAGACGAGTGTAATTGAATAGAAAGCCCATAAATTGGCTCAAATGTACACAAAAATCTTATATATGATAAAGGTAACATCTCAAATTACTAAGGGCAAAAAACCCAACAATAATAACTTCCAATTCCCCTTCCATATCTGAAAACAATCTTACTCTCTGAGGGTGGGAACCTACAATCTTTAAAGCTCTTCAACAACCAGCCTGACACAGCCATCCTAACACAAATCCTGTGTTAGTTTCCTATTGCTATTATAACAAATTACTACAAACTCAGTGGCTTAAAACAATAAAAACATATTATCTTACAGTTGCGGTGGTCAGAAATCTGAAACAGGTCTCATGAAGCAAATCAAAGTCGCTTTCTTTCTGAAGGCTTTTGGCAAAAACACATTCCTTACCTCTTCCAGCTTCTAAAAGCGTCTCACATTCCCTGACTTTGGCCAAATCACTCTGGCCTCTGATTCCATCCTCACTTCTTTGACGTAGACCTACCGCCTCCCTCTTATAAGGATACTTGTGACTACATTGGGGCCACCTGAAAAATCTCTCCATCCTAAAAGCTTTAACTTAATCACACCTACAAGTCTTTGATCCACTTAAGGTAAAACATTCACAGGTTTCAGGGATTAGGATGTGGCCATCTAGCAGAAGCTAAATTCTTTGTGATACATTGTTTCGGTTGAAATATGTTAAAAAAAAATCTGACCTCACACAAATATGCAGTTAAAGAAGGGACCACATCTTGAAATTCACTGGTGTAGAGGATATTCAAAAGAATTAAGATTAGGATTTAGAATTAAGAATTAAAATTAGGAATTAAAGGATTGCCTTCTTTAGAAGGGAAAAGAACAAAAGCAGGAGAAGAAGGAAGATCATAGCAGAAAATAAAAAAGGGGAAAAAATATAATCAGAAACAAAAAGAAAGTAAAAATGGAAGAGTAGAAATAAGGAGAAAAAGTGAAGAAGGAAACAACTGGTGAAAGAGAGGAAAGGGAGAATGACAAAGGACAAATAGAAGCTGCAGACAGTAGAAGATAATAACAATTAAGACATAGTAAAGATATTGAAAAAGAAGCATGATATCGTAGGACTATATTAAAGTAATGGAGAGAGTTATGAGCAGATTTCAACAGTATTAAATGCTAAAGAAAACTCGTGTTTTTATGAAAGGCCAAGTGATTTGGGATAAATACACAATGACTATTACTATAATAAATATTTATTATTGGTGACCCTGAGACGTAAGTTCCTAAAATGGAATCAAAATAACAAAAAGATAAAGTTGCATTCTGCAGAGTTAAGACACAAGCATACGTAGATTTTAAAGCTATATTTAATTATATTCTAATTCATTTAAACTCTTTAGTTTCAATTAAAGAGTTATACATTGCAATTGCCCGGTGAGTTAACTGAAAATAATTTGCACAACTTCAATATCCAATAATATGGGTTTAATTGGGAAGTAAAATTAAATGTCCAGCAAGAGGAATTAATTGGAACAAACTGTTTTTCACAACTAAGCATAAAATTAAAACATAGCAAGCCAGCAGAAGTGAAATAATTAGTTTATAATGAATTATAATTTTTAATCACTGAGATCCCCCAAACCTACTTATTTTCCTTTTACAGTAAATTTTATTTTTAGATTAATTCTAGTTTTCCTATTACAAATGCAATACTTACTACAGAATAATTGATACATTTAAGTGAAAACAAGTCATAGGAAAATCACATGCCTCCAGATATTTTCATGTATCCAGATACCACCACTAATAAAACCTTGATGTCTATATTTCCAAATCCTACTCTATGTTTAAGTAAGTTTTATTGACTTCAGACACACTATCATTGTTTACACAAGCATCCCATCAATCGTGAAACCCTAAAGGGTTCCAACTAACCCATTCTTGTTAAAATTGCTCCACACAGTATATTAGGGTTAGATATTTTCAGTTTTCTAACTAATGTTCTACTGTTTGGTATTAAACTTGGCACAAGTTTTTTATGTTACAAATAGTGATATGTATATATAATTTACTTAAAGTTGATTATAAAAAGTACAAAATTGAGAGAAATCTAAAAAAACAACTAAACAGAGATCCAAAATAATTTACAAAAACTACAAAAGAATACACCAAAATTGCCAATGCTCAAAACACTAGCAACTGAGACTCAATTCTCAACAATAATTATCATGTTGATCAATTTGTTTTCTCTTAAATTGCTTTAGGCAATTAGCAAGGGAAGGAGTTGGGAGGTTGGAAAAACAGCAAAATTAACTTCAAAATACTGTTCTCTCCCCGGGACTGGAATAAATGATTTCTCCAGGAAATAGATTTATAAGGAAATAAGTTGCACTCTATCACTCCCCAGATTTTATTATCTTAACCTATGGGTCTTAACAATTAATCCTTAGTAATTAAAAGCAGGGATGTGGCTGTGCCCCTGTGTGGAGAAGATCATTATTCTCTCAGGCTGGTCCTACTCCCACTTCCTAATATAATTTCTCTATACCAAATACAGTTTTTTGGAATATCATCCTGGGACCACTGGATGTGGGTTTAGCTTTTGCCTCAAGAAAATATTAGATTAAGTCAAAATATTACACAAAATTAATTTCAAGGCCACACTACCCCCACCAGCCAATAAAGTTGCTTCCTAGAATAATTCCCATCCTAAATATTATATCTTGTCCCAAGGACGGATATAGCTTACTAGAAATTTGGTAATCAGCTCAGTGATGGCAGAAATACACCTCAAAGAACACAAATATTCAAATGTCTAACACTTAAATACTCTCCCATTTATCAAAGACCAGGAAGAAATTAAAGTCCAAAATTTAATTTTACTTCAAAACTACAAAAATCTCAAGACATGAAATCCATAATTACCATCCTTAATTTCTTACTCTACTCACTCTCAGTTAGAGGGTTCTCATGGAATCCCAGGTAATTAGTCTCATGACTTAGTTTTCCCAGGAATTTTTTTTAAAAAGGTCTTTTAGGCTTTAAGGTTGAATTAATTGGACCCTAAGCTTATTTATGTTTTAACTTAAAACTTTAGAACAACAGTGTCTGGCACATACTAAAATGATCAATAAAATTATTATTATTATTATATGTATGCATATATGGCTGTTTAAAAGGCCCTTAACAATTACAAGGACATGTCTTGTGATTGTAAAACCAGCCATATGCCCACAAAATTTAGAGAACACAAGAAATTCCCAAGTGTCCATAAGCAACCTTTCATTCTTAGTGTTTTTGTACTCCATACTAATGTTGTAAAAGGGTCCTTTTATCTGAAGGAAGGTTCAGACCACAAAGACGCTATGAGAATAAAGGAAAAATTCTCTTGGCTTCATCTCAGCAGGGTGCCAATTAGCCTGTGCAAACTGATGTAGCTTACAACCTATAAACTTAATCTCAACGGATAAAACAAGTAGTTCATTATGTCACCATGTTTACTCTCTCTCTCTCTCTCTCTCTCTCTCTCTCTCTCTCTCTCTCTCTCTCTCTCTCTCGGTAGGGAAGGAAGGTGGGGCAGGGCCAACCTATTCTTTCTGCCTCCTTTCCTGGCAAGTTACTACCCATTTTCATGTAAAATACAGAAGTCTGCAGTGGTCATCCCCACATTCCCTGAGTCTTACATGGTAAGTTTCCTGCTAAGCCTTCTGACATTGTAACCCACTCACTTACCTTTGCTTCTTGCTCTGAAAATTGTCTTAGCCCTGGGAAATCTGCCTACTAAAGAAAAGCCTCTCAGCATTTTTTTTTTTTTTTCCCAGCTGGAAAATTATCCTCAGCAGAATCTTGAATCAAAAGTCCAACTGATCATTTTGAAACATGTGTCTCGGAATTCTGAAGAGGGCCATAAACCTACCTCAAAAACTGTCCTTTTGAAAACTTTTCCATTTTCCATACCTTGAGTAATTCTACTACTTCGACAACAGCGGAAACATTTTGTTTTGCCAATTATGTTTTTCTGCTTTAATAGGATTACCCTCTAGTGTTGTTATCTTCTGTTTCTTCTTCTAGGCAGGCTCAGCAGTTTTTAATCTTCTTCAGTTATCCCTTTTCTTCTCTCCAAAGTGTACATATTTTACTTTATTTTTTTATTTTGTTTTTGGGTCAGGTTTTTAATTTTTTCTAAATTATTGTTAGGATTAAATACTCAACTAACTCAGGATTAGACTTCATCTGTTAATGTCTTGCTTGGTTTCCCTTTAGTTCATGTTCCCTATGCCTTTCCTTTGCGTCCTAACTACATATATTTCCCTGGTGTGCTATCTAAGGATAAATGTCCTGTTGAAACTAATCTAAAAATGATATGTCAAGCTTGTCTTCTCAGGCTCCTTTCATATCTTTTTTCTTACCATATTAATGTGTCCCATTCCTCAATGAACAATTAACCCAAGAATGTTTCAGTTACTGATTTCATGTCTGAAATTTAACAGGGAACCTCTCAAAAGTGTACTTACTTGGATCCAGGATTTTTCAGGGGTATGACTCCAGTTTACTCCATGAGATCATGCCTCCTGTTTTCTTTTAGGTTTCTCTGACCCCAGTCAATCTAGTAATAAGTCACATATAGCTGCCCTTATAATACCATTTTAACAGCAGTAGCTTCTGAGTATATCTGCTAAAATATGAGCTCTATAGAGGGCAGGGATTTGTGGCTTCTTTTTTCCTTTTTTTTTTTTTTTTTTTTCCTGTGCAGTATAGCAAGTGCTTAAGTATTTTTTTTAAAAATAAATAAAACAATTTTTTTAGCCTGTCAGATAGATCTACTTCGGCTTCAATGACCTTGCCGCCTTTTAAGTATATTTCTCCAGTACTCCTTGATACTTCCCCAATGTGTTTGCTGCTATTTCCAGAGTTAAAATAATTCCCCAAGCTTCATTCATCTAACATCTTGAAACTTTTCTGATGTCCAAAGTTCTTATATTCTTTTGGTGCCAATAGATTTTACACAATAAAGCACCCTACATACAAGATTTTTTTTTACTTTGATCTTGGGATGTGTGGTAATCTCAAAGTTTCTTCTACCACTTTCAAAATTAATCAGTATTACCGTTAAAATGGAGCCCCCCTCTCTATTTATCTGTTTATCAATAAATATTCACCACTCCTCTGTGGTTGAATATGCTGACTGGTTCCTGAAGCCAACGTTCACAGTCAAGGCTTATATGATCAATAAATCAAACATGATTTGAGGATGTGTTAGAGGAGGGGATTGGCCCTCCAACTAATGGACAGGCCTCATAAATACAGTAAGTTATCAGCTCTGCGATGTTTTTTTCTTTGGTCCTGAATACAGCTAATAACAAGATAAAGTAGAACAATGGTTTTGGCTATTGATTTAATATGCCAACTAACGATCAATGCTAAAATTATAAGGCAAAAACCACATACTCCAATGCTCTGTAGCCCATGTGACACATAGCTTGTCTTGAGGTTTAAAGTCACAGCCTGTAGGTTCTGTTGAGAAAATACAGGGAGGAAAAGGTCTCCCAACAACCTTTGTATATAAAGTCTGTATACTGCTCCTTTTGTGGTAAGCTTCAGTGAGACTAAAAGACTCTCTTTTCTTGGTTCTCTAATCCCTGGCTTGGTGGCACCTACTTAGGTTAGGGCTGTTATTCAAGGTCAGTCTCTGAGGTGTGAATAGTCATGCAGACTGAAGTCAGCCACCATTTTCTCTCCCATTGACAAAAATCATCTTGAATCTTACCACTTAGTACTCAGAAAAGTCGAGCAAATTTACTAACTGATATTTATGGAATACATCCTAATGCCTGAAAGTGCATAAGATGCTAGAAATCAAATGGTCCACAGAAGCCACATGGCTTTCAGTCTAGTCAACAAGCAGATGTTAAATAAATAATAGCAGAAATAATTATATATTGTATATCATCAGTTTTAAAACACAAGTTTTGTTTTGTTTTTTTACGTTTTATTGTGCTTCACCATTCTATTGTGTCTTACAATCAATGGTATTTTACAATTTCTGAAAGCCAGGCAGCACCCATGGTGTAGTTGTCATTGTCAGTATCAAACCAAGCTGTCCATTGTTGCCACTTAGGTTGAATTATGTGTATTGTTGGAAACACACTGGTGAATTTCAGTGACATTTTAAATACCTCTGAAAGATAACGCTTTGATTTGTCCTGAAATTTAAAATGTTATTTTCTACACAAAAAAAAGAGAAACAGGGTAGGTCAATGTAAATGTAATATGAGGGAAGAGGTAGTCAGTAGCCAAATTATGATAGTAGCCTATAGGCTATATGAGTGAATTTTAATTTTATCCAAAGTACAATGGTAAATTATTGACATATTTTAACCAGGTAAATAACATAATCCAGTTTTTATTCTAAAGTATCAGTCTGAATTGTGTAAGCTGATTGAGAAACAATACTAGAAGGGGAACCGTTTAAGAGCCTATAGTAATGTAGGATGATGGAGTGGAATAGAGATTGTCAAAAGTATACAATTTGGGATACGTTTGTAGAATCTACAGGACTTGATGATGAATTGAATTTTAGGTGAGAGAAAAAGGGAAGTGTCAAGGATGACTCCCAGATTTCTAGACAGAAGAGTTGGTCATGTGATTTATCACATGGCTATGTTTTACTGAGATGGATAAAATTGGAGAAATGGTTAAGACTAGAGTCCACTAATATTGAAAATTGAGACCAAGAATACTTGTAGGAAATTTTATTTCTCACTCATTGCATTGTAGCAGTTAGGAGACAGAAACTACAGTGGTTATTCAAAAAGAGAAATTTCAATATAAAGAATTGTTAACTAGTAAAAAATGGTTTAATTACTAAGAGTAAATAAAATGGACTTTAAGGGATCTAGAAGCAGTGGGTGCAAAAGGGCAGCTACTACTACTAGAGGATGAGAAACAATAAAGAAACTAAGAAACAGGAGAGACCACTGCCCAGCCAATGCTGAGATTCAGACTTCAGCAGCAAAGAGAGCATGGCTGCCACAGGGATACACAGCCTGCCAGTGGTGAAGAAACTTGTCAGAGGGCTTGGCTGACAATAGTTTGTAGAAGCAATGAACTGTTGGGGTTTGGGAGCCTTCAGAAGGGCTGCTGGTGGGGAGAACATGGCATGAGGGCACAGCTGTTGCTTGTCTGCAGAGGCCCCTGGAGTCCCCGACTCAATAATGCCATTTGCAGCAACATGGATGGACCTACAGATTGTCATACTGAGTGAAGTAAGTCAGACACAGAAAGACAAATATCATCATATTGCTTATGTGTGGAATCTTTAAAAAAAAAAAAAGGGTACAGATGAACATATTCACAAAACAGAAGTTGAGTAATCGATGTAGAAAACAAACTTATGGTTACCAGGGGTTAAGAGGAGGGAGGCATAAATTGGGAGATTGGGACTTATGCATACACACTACTATATATAGAAATAGATAACTAATAAGAACCTGCCATATAGCCCAGGGAACTCTTCTCAGTACTCTGTAATGGCCTATATGAGAAAAGAATCTAAAACAACCCAAAAAGTGGATATATATACACATAACTGATTCACTTTGCTGTACACCTGAAACTAACACAAAATTGTAAATCAACTCTACTCCAATAAAGGTTAAAAATTTTAATAATAATAATAAATGGGGACTTTGAACCTGGAAAGAAAGTGTCTTCCTACTACTATCACCTTGCAGTCACTCCAGTGCCCTCTACTGATGAAGCTTAAGTTCTGCCAGCTGGCAAAGGAGTTTACAGAGCACAGCTCCAATGTCAGGAAGCAAGGTAAACAAGGGTAGATTTGGAACTTAATCACAGTAAGTTGATAATTGGCACAGTCATTTATGTGTTAATTCTTTTGATAATAATCTACTGTAGATACATTAGTTACCTTATTTAATCTACCATATTTACGGCACTAGCTGAATATAATGCTATATCATTAACTAACAAATATTTACAGATTTCAAATAACAACTCTGGACATTGCTAAGGAAAGACTTTATTAGAAAAAGTTATTGCAAGAGAGGGAAAGGGACTATTGTAATTGGGGGGGGGGGACTTTCAAGTGGGAGAAGCTCTGACCATGAGATCAGCCAGTGTCTCAGAGGTCAGGCAGAAAGCGGTTCTCTTCTTCTTTCTTTCTTTCTTTCTTTTTTTTTTAAATAAAAGGGTTTTCTTTTATAAGGAGTAAATAAGGCTAAAATAGGTGGGAAAGTGAGGTGACAGGATAGTAGGTAGTAGATCAGAAAATGTTTTATCCCAAGGACTGAAATACAGCTTGGGAGAGGCTGTTAAGGAAGGTTGTATACTGCTCGGGGCTGAGGGTGTGTTAATGTTTAGAGGCCTGAGGGAAGGAGACAAGCTTAACCAAGGTCTAGGTAACCAGCATTAATAGGAACCAGCAGGTTCCTATTGACCAGTGGGGCAAGCCTTTCAGCTAGTCATTTAGAAGCCAAAAAGGGGAATTTGGTGGGTCTGTGTCTGGCTTGTCATCAATAAAGTAGGAGCCTGGGCTTCCCTGGTGGCGCAGTGGTTGAGAGTCCGCCTGCCGATGCAGGGGACACGGGTTTGTGCCCCGGTCCGGGAGGATCCCACATGCCGCGGAGCGGCTGGGCCCGTGAGCCATGGCCGCTGAGCCTGCGCGTCCGGAGCCTGTGCTCCGCAACGGGAGAGGCCACAACAGTGAGAGGCCCGCGTACCGCAAAAAAAAATAAAAAAATAAAAATAAAGTAGGAGCCATCCTGAGTCTTATCTATGTCACCTGGGAGGAATGGTTCTTCCAAGTAAGGCCTTTTCAGGAACACAAAATGGTTGAGGGATTTCTTTAACCTTCACTCTTCCAGGATCACAAGGCTTAGTTCAACATTGTCACTACTGATGTGTTTGGAAAATACTGTCCTTTTCAGGATTGTTTCTATAACAAACAAGTAAACCAGGCTAAACATCTGCCCTAATTCTTCCCAGTAAGCATAGACACAATTCTTAAAATTAGAGTAAGCAAAAGGGCTCCATTTCAAATTACTTGAAACTTATAGTTCAAAAAACGTAAGAGAAAAGGAAAAGCTGGAACAACAAAATTATACAATCAGGCTTTCATATAACAGCACATTTTTATACCAGATTTTAACTAAAAGAACCCTAATATAAAGTATCCCATAGTGCTTGGAAGTCAGGACAAATCCCAACATCGCTTATACTAAACAATATAAGAAAATAAATCCAGAATTAGAGCCAAGAAAAAAAAGAGAAGATAAAGTGCAGAGGTCAACAAGGAGCTATTTCACTTACTGTTTCCCTAGCTCAAATTCTGAAAAACATCTCAAAGGAATGGTTGTGCTGCTTTCCAGGCCTCTCTTTTTTCTGTGTTTTCACACATAGACCAGAACAGAGAAAGCCTGAACTGCAACTATTTAGAAGTGGCCTATCTACCATATACTGTCAGTATCTGGAGAGTGTTATTAAATATTTTAGTATGAAATGCTAATGTGACTAGTGTTGTAATAACAATGAAAATAATGTTGTCGTTGATGATGATGATATAAAAAGATACATGCCTTAAGAAACCCATAACTCTAAAGGGCATTACCTTTAATAGGGAAGAAGAGATTTTGATCATCAGACCAAAAGGCCAATATAATGTTAATCTTGATCTTTTTCTCTGTGTTAATTTATTTATTTTAACTACCATTTTAACTGCCATTTATAGGAGGACAATATTTTTCTACCGAGAAAGTCTATTGCAAGGGAGAATTAACTTAATGTGTGAAGCCCTTTGTAATTTCCAGTTATCCTTAAATCATTCCTTTCAACTACTCCAGTAAGGAGATATATCCAATGTCATGCTTTAAGAGCCAATTAATTTTTAAAGTCAGAAAGATATAAAATAGGCATGTACCTGCCCTGAGAGAATTGTGTTTATTACTCTGCCTTATAGAAGGTTGCAAGCTTAGAATTGAAGGTATGCCTGCATTACTATCAAAATATACTTAAAGTCACAAACTACAAATTAGCCAGGAAAATGATACTACTATTTACCTGTCTTTGTCTAATCCTGGGTAATAGTCTTTTATTTTGGGTGACCGCAACCATAAAGAACTTCTCTTCATTTTTTTTTATCATTGCAATTAGCCATATAAACTCAAATGCACTAATTAATGAGAAGAAAAGCCTGTGCCCTGTTCCTGTTTTCATCCACAGTGCCCAGAACATAGTCTGTCCTCAGTGAGTGGACCTCTGCATACTGTATACTCACACTGACAATACTCAAACAAGAATCCTGCAGGGGTCAATTTTTGAGAATCCAATTAGCTTCCACACTTCATTTACTGGTTCTCCCAGAAACATTTCAATAACTTCTCTTAATATTATTTTTAGAGAGCCTCTCACTGTCGTGGCCTCTCCCTTTGCGGAGCACAGGCTCAGGACGCGCAGGCTCAGCGGCCATGGCTCACGGGCCCAGCCGCTCTGCGGCACGTGGGATCTTCCCGGACCGGGGCACGAACCCGCATCGCACGAATCGGCAGGCGGACTCTCAACCACTGCGCCACCAGGGAAGCCTGGCAGCACTTATTTCTTAATGCTTTCTTCCACTCTTCGAAACAAACCACCCTCTGACAAACACATATTGCACATATTTTCCACGTATTTACCCAATCCCATTTGCAACTAATTCACGTCCACACAGCAACAACATACCTTGAAGTTATTTTTAATTACAAATTCATCTTGGTTTGAATATACAGCCACCATGTAAGTTTCTATATTTCACACCTCTGGAGAAATTTATTTTTTCACAAAACAAAATGAACGAAGAGATTAGGGTGTTACTAATATAGGGAGGATGTAGGACCAGAGTGAGATCTTAGAAAAGCTGGATTTTATAAAATACAGGGACAAGAGCCCCGCCAAATAACTGGAGAAAGTTACCATAACCATATCGAATAGAAGTTCTCACACTTCTGATTGAGAACGAGAGAATGAAGGGAATTATGCATGAAGCAAAGAAAAGTTGAGGTGGTGGTAGTAGGTAAATGTGTCAAGTCATGGTTACAAGATGGGAGATATAACAGAGGGAAAGCAGTTATTTTTTTGGTTCCCTAGGCCCAGTTATCGCCTTTCCAATCCCAAAGTTTTGGACATGTGCACACTGAACCACGCTGATGTAATTTAATTGTCTCAAATGGATCATCCATTGTATTATATTTCTTTCCTTAAATAATCCATACCAAACTTTATCAAACAGATGCAACATTTCATCATGAAAACAACTTCAGAGAAAGGAAAGAATATACTATGCATTCAAGAATAGTCACAATTGTTAAGTATCTAGTAATCTATTTGGAAGAAAGGTGCTATACACATGTTAACCCATCATTTACATAAATAGATTACATCTACAATTGGTTTGCAAAAGTTTCTTAAGAGATTTCCATCTCTTAATTATTTTCTCTGAGCCCCTTTTTACAATAACCATTCATTATTGACAGTACTGGTATGCAATTCTTTCTGCAAATAAAGGGTTTCATGGATTTAACTGGCAAAACACAGTAACTCAGAGACCCAGAGAGAAACTTCCATAAAGATAAAGAAAGATAAAGCAAGCAAAAAATAAAAACTCCAAAAGATAATGAAATGCCGGGAGCATCCAAACAATCATGCTTTCTCTACTGTATTTTGCACAGAAAGAGAGGTCCTCCAAATGCAGATAAACTGAGAGGAAAAAGATGTTCACTTCAATACCTCCTTTATTTTCTTTTATTTTATTCTGTATGGTACATTAGCAGGGATTACAGGCACTACTAGTAGGAGAACTGATCGGAAATGAAATCTCTTGATGGTACATGTTTGTACACATGGACTGCAACTTTGAGATTTTGAAGCATGGGGTTGTTGAGACAAAATTCTCTCCAAGAGTGTTACTGGGAAAATTACACTCTTGAACAGATCTCATTAATGGAGGAAATCAAGCCTAGCAGCTACTTCTGGTAGGAGTGACAGACTCAGAAAAAAAAGAAAATCAGTAGTATTGATGACTAGGGTCTCTGTGTGTAGGTGTGTGTGTGAAAGAGAGCTTTAGATAGAAAAAAAATTTTTGTATTGATATTTCAAAGCTTTCTACCAGCTTTTTTGGTTCTCTAAGAGTAAAAGTTTTTGTTTTTCTTCTTTTACTATGAATTTTCAATGCAAATCAGGTAAAGAAGTGGTGGGAAAGAATTTTCTCTGAGAAATTCAGATTAAAGAAGGATATTTTTCACTAACGTGAGATATTCCATGAAATTTGGTTTTTGTTTGTTTTTTAAGAATACAGAAGGTAAGAGTTAAGAGAAAAACTAGATTTAAAGGAGGACAAAACCTAAATCCATTCTTCTGTTTACTATATAATTAATCTCTGTCTGACTTATTCTTACTCTGAGATCCTGTATTTAGTGTACCTGCTACTGTATAATTTCACTTCAGAATATTCACCTCTTACTGATAATTTATCATGCTACTTTGCATTTTTTCTATATTTGATGTTAGCATGCTTAATTTGTAAGTAATTTGAGCATACTGATGTTTAATATTAACTGGATAGTACCTGGATTTCAGAAAAGACCAAAACATGGGATACCTCCTACAAAAGCTATTTATTTTGAGGTTAACACAGTATAAGGAAATATTTTCTATACTTCTTGCTTGAAAGCCCAAGAACTAAAAGCACTCCTATATGGGAATTAGAAGATTTCCTCTGGAGTTTAAATTGATATGCCCTACAACATAAGAATGACCTATTCAGCTTAATTGACTTTTACAGTATGCAAACAAATTTGAATGAATGTTGATGTTGAAAATCATATGGCAGTTAAGAAACACAAATTTAGATCGCAATAAGAACACATTTTTTTAACACTGTATGCTTTGAATTGAATTTGAAAATCTTTTTTTTCCCCAAGATTTCCATGATTGGAATCCAAAGAACGTTCTTTCTAATATAACTTCATGTAAATTAGTATTGAATTTATATCATCTGTTTTTATTCCCTTAATTTAGGAACTATGTTGTTCAAAATCAGGGGACAATAGGACTTACTACAGTCATAAATATTGATATTTTTTTTAACATCTTTATTGGAGTACAACTGCTTTACAATGGTATGTTAGTTTCTGCTTTACAATAAAGTGAATCAGTTATACATATACATATGTTCCCATATCTCTTCCCTCTTGCATCTCCTTCTCTCCCACCCTCCCTATCCCACCCCTCTAGGTGGTCACAAAGCACAGAGCTGATCTCCCTGTGCTATGCGGCTGCTTCCCACTAGCTATCTATTTTACATTTGGTAGTGTATACATGTCCATGCAGAATTCAAGGGCTTCCCTGGTGGCTCAGTGGTTGAGAGTCTGCCTGCCGAATCAGGGGACACGGGTTCGTGCCCTGGTCCAGGAAGATCCCACATGCCGCGGAGCGGCTGGGCCCGTGAGCCATAGCCATCGAGCCTGCGCATCTGGAGCCTGTGCTCCGCAACGGGAGAGGCCACAACAGTGAGAGGCCTGCGTACCGCAATAAATAAATAAATAAATAAAACAAAAAAAGGAATTCAAGAGATCTATAACCTTCAAATGTAACCAAACCTGAAGTTATCATAAAAATATCTATTTAATTTGTCTATCTTTGGATATCATGTTTTCATATGAGCTTAGAAAAGAACCCAGGTCCAAATCAATATCCCTGTATTTAAAAGTATTTTTCTTAGCCCAATCCTTGTCAAAATTCAAGAAATAAATACTACTACCTGGCTGTCATGTTCTGATTAATGGAGGATTGCAAATAAAGGCTAATAAAATTTCCTAGAAGTCAAATGGTACCAGGATGCCAATGTGATTCTACTGTTGCAGCTGTAATTTTCTTGAGGACAGGGATTCTAGAAAATAGCTTTATTTACATTTAATATGGCCTTAGCACAGTACTTTGCACATAGAAAATACTCCACAAATATTAGTTGAATGAATACTTTTGATATTGCTATAGTTTTCTATTGTTGCATAACAAATTACTGCAACCTTTGTAACTTAAACTAACACACATTTTATTATATCACACTTTCTATGTACCAGGAGTCTGGGCAAAGCTTAGATGGATCCTCTACTCAGCAATTCACATGGCTGCAATCAACATTTCAGCCAGGCTGTGCTGTCATCTGGAACCTTGACTGGGGAAGAATCCACTTGCAAGCTAATGCAAGTTGTTGACAGAATTCATTTCCTTGCAGCTGTATTACTGAGGGTCTCAGCTTTTTTCCAACAGTTGGTTAGTGGCTGCACTTAGTGGCTGTCCACAGTTCCTTCCATGTAGGTTTCTCTAATATGGCTGCTTACTTCATCAGGTCCATAAGGAGAATCTTTCACCTCAGGAAGAGCCCAGTCCTTATTTTAAGCATTTTTGTATGATTAAGTCAGTCCCACCCAAGATAATCTCTCTTTTAATTAATGCAAAACCAACTGATTTAGGACTTTTATTACATCTGCAGAATCCCTTAATGTTTGCCATATTCTACTGACTAGTAGCAAATCATGGGTCCCACTTACACTCAAGGAACATGAACATCAGGGGGTAGGGAACCATGGGGGCTACCCTAGGATATGTCTGCCACAGAGGTAATCTGATTTACAAAACATATCATGAGCTTTGTAGTTACACACACATACCCTTACTGGCACTTTCTGTATGATTTAGAACAAATCATTTTGTCTCTTTAGCCCCTCTGTCTTTATCTATAAAAAGGAAGTGATAACAATAGTTTTGCATTATCAGTATGAATAAAAAATTATAAATGTGTAGGAATTCATAAATGGCTAGTAATGACATTAGTCTAGCCATTGTGTGAGGAATCAGAAAACATCAGACTTGACTTTGTCTTCAGTAAATTCATTAAATTTGTCAGACCTAACTGAGCCAAATGTATCTGTCACTGATGTATGCGTACCAACTTCTTGCTCTCCTCTCTGAGTTCAGTTCAACATTAGAGTAGGCACCTTGCACAAGCAAAGAAAAGATGAGCTAGAAGAATCAATACTGTGAAAATGACTATACTACACAAAGCAATCTACAGATTCAGTACAATCCCTATCAAATTACCAATGGCATTTTTCACAGAATTAGGACAAAAAATTTTACAATTTGTATAGAAACACAAAAGACCCTGAATAGCCAAAGCAATCTTGAGAAAGAAAAGTGGAGCTGGACGAACCAGTCTCCCTGACTTCAGACTATACTACAAAGCTACAGTAATCAAAACAATATGGTATTGGCACAAAAACAGAAATATAGATCAATGGAACAGGATAGAAAGTCCAAAGATAAACTCACGCACCTATGGTCACCTAATCTATAACAAAGGAGGCAATATACAATGGAGAAAAGACAGCCTCTTCCATAAGTGGCTGGGAAAACTGGACAGCTACATGTAAACAAATGAAATTAGAACACTCCCTAACACCATACATAAAAATAAACTCAGAATGAATTAAAGACCTAAATGTAAGGTCAGACACAATAAAACTCTTAGAGGAAAACATAGGCAGAACATTCTTGGACATAAATCACAGAAAGATCTTTTTTGATCCACCTCCTAGAGTAATGAAAATAAAAACAAAAATAAACAAATGAGACCTAATTAAACATAAATGCTTTTGCACAACAAAGGAAACCATAAACAAAATGTAAAGACAACACTCAGAATGGGAGAAAATACTTGCCAGTAAAGCAACCAATAAGGGATTAATCTCCAAAATATACAAACAGCTCATGTGGCTCAATATCAAAAAAAACAAATAACACAATCAAAAAATGGGTGGAGGGCTTCCCTGGTGGTGCGGTGGTTGAGAGACCGCCTGCCGATGCAGGGGACATGGGTTCGTGCCCCAGTCCGGGAAGATCCCACATGCCGAGGAATGGCTGGGCCCGTGAACCATGGCCGCTGGGCCTGCACGTCCGGAGCCTGTGCTCTACGATGGGAGAGGCCACAGCAGTGAGAGGCCTGCGTACCGCAAAAAAAACAAACAAAAAAACAAACAAAAAAAATGAGTGGAAGATCTAAATAGACATTTCTCCAAAGAAGACATACAGATGGCCAAAAAGCACATGAAAAGATTGTCAAGATCACTAATTATAAGAGAAATGCAAATCAAAACTACTATGAGGTATCACCTCACACTGGTCAGAATAATACCATCATCAAAAAATCTACACACAATAAATGCTGGAGAGGGTGTGGAGAAAAGGGAACCCTCCTACACTGTTGGTGGGAATGTAAATTGATACAACCACTATGGAGAACAATATGAAGGTTCTTTAAAAAACTAAAAATAGAACTACCATATGATCCAGCAATCCCACTCCTGCACATATAGCCAGAGAAAACCATAATTCAAAAAAATACATGCACCCCAATGTTCATTGCAGCACTATGTACAATAGCCAAGACATGGAAGCAACATAAATGTCCATCAAAAGAGGAATGGATAAAGAAGATGTGGTACATATATACAATGGAATATTACTCAGTCATAAAAAAGAACAAAATAATGCCATCTGCAGCAACATGGATGGACCTAGAAATTGTCATACTGAGTGAAGTAAGTCAGACACTGAAAGAGAAATATCATATGATATCACTTATATGTGGAATTTTTAAAAAGCATACAAATGAACTTATTTACAAAACAGAATTAGAATAATGGATGTAGAAAACAAACTTATGGTTACCAGGGGATAAGGGGGGGGTGGGATAAATTGGGAGATTGGGATTGACATACACACACACACACACACACACACACACACACACAAACACACACTATTATATATAAAATAGATAACTAACAAGAACCTACTGTATAGCACAGGGAACTCTACTCAATACTCTGTAATGGCCTATATGGGAAAAGAATCCAAAACAGGGTGGATATATGTATATGTATAACTGATTCACTTCGTTGTACAGCAGAAATTAACACAACATTGTAAATCAACTATACTCCAACAAAAAAATTTTTTTAAGAAATTAATTTTTAAAATAATAAAAAAAGAAAAGCTGAGCTACTGTTTATTAACAATGTATCACTGGTCAGGCTTTGTGCTAAATGATGAGGTAGAGATAGAGTTAGAGATAGAGATAGAGAAAAAGAGGTAAAGAGACAGAGACAAGAGACAGAGATAGATATGTCTCTATGAATATATATATACATATTATATATATAACATTCATATATGTGAGGAGGAGGAAACATTATTCCTATTTTACATGAGGAAACTAAATCTAGGACTCTAAGGAAAGCTAAGTAACATTGTCACACAAAGTGGCTAAGAACAAGAGAATTTAAGTTAAAAAAATGACCACTCTCAACTTGAACAAATTATTTAATTTCTCTGTGCTAATAATAATACAGTTGGCCCTCCTGTATCCAGGGGTTCCACATCCATGGATACCAAATGCTGACTCCACTGTGCCATTTTATATAAGAGACTTGAGCCACTGAATTTGGGTATCTATGGGGGTCCTGGAACCAATTCCCCTGCAGATACCAAGGGACAATGATACTTATTTTCATGGGTTGTTACAAATATTAACTGAAATAACACATAAAGCATTTTGCACTGCCTAAAACACAATTAATATTAGCTCTTATTATCATGATTTTTATTTTTGGTAATAGTAGTATTAGAACTGTTTGGAACAATTAGAACAATATTAGAACCACTGGGATTCAACTACAGGTTCTGACCACTAATAATTAACTTTTCTCTATGCCTTTGTAGAAGGTGCTAATTCCCCTTGAGGCTAAAGGTAGAGAACCTAGCCCAGAGGTGCAAGTTGCACCTGCAACTAAGTAAGCGGTAAATAGTGCAGATCCACGGGGTGAGCCCAATCCACCCCAAGGGCAGGTAGGGAGTTCCTACATAGAATAGGCTGAGTTACCAGGGTCTTGTGGCCTGGAAAAGCTCATTCTTATCCACACAATGAAATAGGGAACTGCAAACAGCCTAGGATGCTCTTTGTTTCAGCAGCTGTCACAGAGAAACACAAGGACTTGTCAGTGGCCTTGAGGAGACCACATCTAGCCTGGCACTCATCCACTGATCCTCCCTCCCCACTAATCAAATTATATTTTCAGGTAATACATCTCCAAAAAAACTATTTAATAAAGAAATTCCAAATAATAAAAAGTAAGGGATATAGGATTATCTCAAAACTCACCACATCTCAGTACAAATCTTTACAGGAAAGAAAAAAAAGCCACATTAAATTAATATTAATCAGCCTCTCTCATATATGTTAAATATTTCATCATCTAGTATATTAATTAAAATGGTAAATTTTATCTCCAAATTTTGCCCTAGAGATCCATTTTGACATCTTAAATTCCAGATTTAAATAGAAATGGAAAATACTAGGACAAGGAGGAGCAACACAGAAGTTACATCCATTGGGCCAAGCTGGTTTCTGTGTTTGGTGTGGGAATAGCTGTCTGGTTGTCCAGGTTGAACATTTGTTTTAAACTGGTAGCTGTTAATCATATAGTAAAGAAGGCAATCTCCCTATGATAGGAAAGGAAAATTAGGAACTGATAGAAACACATTTGCAGGGGCTTCCCTGGGGGTGCAGTGGTTGAAAGCCCGCCTGCCGACGCGGGGGACACGGGTTCGTGCCCTGGTCCGGGAGGATCCCACATGCCGCAGAGCAGCTGGGCCCGTGAGCCATGGCCGCTGAGCCTGCGCGTCCTGAGCCTGTGCTCCGCAACGGGAGAGGCCACAGCAGTGAGAGGCCCGCGTAACGCAAAAAAACCCCAAAAAAACATTTACACACATCTAGCTCATTTTACTTTCTTCATAAAACTTACCATCATGTGAGATGATCTTATTCCTTCATCTGTTTACTAATTTGCTAATCTATTCTTCATCATCCTCCTCTAGAATGTAAAATACATCAGATCAAATATCTTGCTTGTCTTGTTTACCACTTTATTGTTAGAATCTAGAATAGTTCCTTGCACATAGCAGAAGCTCAGTAAATATTTACAGAGCCTCCTTTAAGGACCATTAGGTCTAAGGAAAGAATTTGTTAAGAATTCCATACACATTTGCTTCATGGCCATGTGAGTACTTGATAAATATCTAATAGCAATTTTGATGATATTGAGTTCTTTATTTGTAAAAATGGATCATGAGAAATAAATATCAAACCAAGTGCTAGAAAAATAAGCAGCAAAAAGTACATATATAGAGAGTTGTGGCCATTTGTATTTCAATTACAATTTCTACAAGTTAAAAAAGAAAATTTTATTTTCATCTGAAGATTGTTAAGCAAGAATTTTAACTTTTTTGTCTTCTTTCTAACAACTACAAATCACTAAAAACTCATCAGATTTTGGTTTTGGAAGGAAGCTTGGAAATCATCCAGTCTGACTCCATATTTTCTAAATTTGTGCAGGGAAGCCTGGAGAGACTTAGCAATTTGCCTACATTACCCAGGTTTTAGCTCCCATGGAAAGAGTAGAAGTCAGGTCTCCTGACCACTAAATCCAGGCTTTTTTCCACTATATTTTTACCTTCTTAGCAAAATTATTTTTCTAACTTCATTCCTGCTCTTCCAGTTTTGGGGGTTTTGTTTTGTTTTGTTTTGCTGGCCTTTTGGCAGTTTTATGCATATTTCTTTTCACAGCACATCATCACGGATGCATTTTTATTACTACTTATCTTGATGTTTTATAGTTGGCCTCAAATATTTAAGGCAGATGCATTTTGTAATGCTCTGTCAGTTTTTCAATAAAGGAAAAGACAGCAGCTGAGGTACATACCTGTTCTATTAAAAACAGCGTGGCAAGACTACCAAGTTTTTTGGTTGTTTTTTTTAAAATTCTCTGCAGATTTATTGTTGAGTAATCTTATCTTCATATAATACAGAACAATTAAAGCTGACCAAGTG
Source organism: Kogia breviceps (assembly GCF_026419965.1). NCBI lineage: Eukaryota > Metazoa > Chordata > Mammalia > Artiodactyla > Physeteridae > Kogia > Kogia breviceps. The sequence continues at coordinate 39,884,050 of NC_081315.1, forward strand.
CAACAAATAAGCCTGCTGATTACACACATAGCTTTATACCAAACATATAACGCAGCCAGTTGTCAAAATTCCAAAAACAGAACATCCAAACTTCCAACATACTAATGATCCTTCAGACCAGTAAATAAATTTGAGGCAGATCAGTATTCCCAAATTGTAAAGTTATCCAATAACTTTGTTTAAAAGCATAAGAAACAAGGGCAGACAGCTGTGCCACCAGCATTAAATTTTTTTTTGCACCAAAAGCTTGACCAGAAAATTCAAAATTGTTACTGCCCTACGATACTTAAGATATTTAAAGTCCAAATAAAGAATCTACTGGCTCTAACATTCTAAAGTTTACCAGATGCTACCAAAAAATAACTACATGAGGTATTGCTAAATATAGGTTGGATTTACAAAACTACGTTAGTCTTTTTAACATTTCTGATTGACATCTTTAATTACTTTGCACCAGCCTGGCAAAATAAGATAAAGTATGTTGGTATTCGGGAACTGAAAAATCTAACTTGGGAATTAACAGATCTCTGCTCAGAGTAAGGCAATCCATTTGAAGAGACAGAGGAGAATATCTGGGCTGGAAAATTTTGCAAAGCTGGTTTATCTGAAGATGTTTTGTCCCAAATTCAGACAATTCTTCAAACATGCAAAAATTGTGGCATAAAATCGGTTAATGTTTGAAAACAAAGAAACAAAAGAACATTGAGTATAACTTCCTAGAATGGAAACTCTAATGTGACACCATCCTATCTAATAGGCTGAAAACCTCAATTAGTTACTATACTTAAATAGGCTTCAGAAAGTTCCGTTTCTCCAGCATTAAGTCCAGCTACTCTTGCTCAGTTCCTGTTGTGCTCACTTTATAGCAAGTCAGTGGTCCCTACAGCCTGACAGAAGAGATCAGTAGCCTGATAACATCTAATAACGCCAACTCCAACAGATTAATTTAGGGACTTGTCATGATGCATTCATGCTACTAAGGCGGACTCACTCAAGTTCTTACCATCTTACCCAAAACTCTAAGCGTAGAAAGGAATCTTCCAAGTGTATATATACTATTCAGTGATGTTCACGATTTAAATAACACCATTAAACTTTGAATGTAGGTCTGTATGAATATGGTTAATATCAAGGTTGACTCCTGAAGCCTACCAAATTGAGCAGCATTAATACTGAACACAAATCAAAAATCTAATTAGAAACATTTTATTTTAAATGTGCCAAATAAAAACCCCACATTTTCAGACCATAGGATGTTAATACATTCAACAAAAATTTATATTATCTTACCGCTGTGAAATTACAGAGTAATAGTCCAGATCCATTTTGATTAGATGGTTAAATTACCCTTCCCTAAGTTACACTTTACAGACACCACAAATCCCTTATAATAATGTAAACAAAATAACTTTTCCCTAAAAGGTGAACTTGAGAACTTCAGTCCACTCTTTCAGGACTTGCACTTCTTTGCGGACTTCCTGATGGGGAACGACTTCTTTTTGGAGATGGAGATCTGGACTTCAATCAGCTGCTTCTTGGTCGTGAAAGAGACCTGGATCTTGATCTCAACCTGGACCGGGATTGGAAATACCTCGATCCTTTTATAGAACTAGACCTAGATCGTCTGAGTGATGCTGATCTTGATCTACGAAGAAACACAGATCTTGATCGCCGAGGAGATGCTGATCTTGACCTCCTTCCCCTCCTCCTGCTGCGAGAACGAGAGTATCTCCTACCTCTGGATCTTGAATGTGATCTAGACCTTGATCTGCTTCTTCTTCGGTGGCTATAGCGATAACAATCATAAGCATAATGTCCCTTTTCGCCACACTCATAACATCTATCATTGGGATCAAAGGGACGTCGGGCAGGTGGTCTATCAAAACGAGATCTCCGAGCCATGCCTGTTGATAGTTCAACTCTCACTCAGGAACCACAAACCACTTTCCCATCCAGGCCTCGCACTGCATCTTCTGCGTCTCTAGGATCTTCAAATTCCACAAAGGCAAATCCCGGAGGATTTCTGGCAATCCACACAGTTCTTAAGGGACCATAATAACTGAAATCCCCTTCTAACTCTCCTTTGCCAGCACCAGTTCCCAGGTTACCAACATACACCTTGGTTTCCCCTCCGTACCGCATGTAACGCGACATGATGACTGGCCTGCAAGCTTGGCTCTTTCATCTTGCAGCACCCAGAGATTGATTACTACAAAACCTACAACGCAGCCACACTCACCAACGGTCCCGGCGGCACACAAGACTACCAAGTTTTAAACTACTTTTGATGGCTTATATTGGGAAGCCTTGTCAGAATAAAGAGAACTAAAACTCTGATTGCTTAGTGCTGTCTGGTACATCATAAGCAGCTGCTTTAGACCATACGTTGTGTGTTAATGCTGTTTGTGTATTACTGAAGTCCGTCAGAATGTGATCACCTGATAGCTGTTCCACTGCTGCCATCACAAAAATAATGTGATGAATTTTATAAGAGGTTCTCAGGGCACAGAAATTTTGAATAAAGAAAAAACTGTGAGAGAAGCAAGCAATATTTCAAGAACACTGTTTTGTTTGCTTACTTTCCCTTTTAGATATTGTCTTCTAATATGTTTCTACTTTCCCTGTTTATCATCAGTGTCTACAATGTAAGGAACACTGAGGTTTGGTAAATGTGTTTTGTTGTTTTGGTTGTCATTTGTTCCTGGAAAATATCTGAAAATGTAGAAAATAGACCATTATGAAAATGTAGAGAATAGAACACTATACAAATTTTTCCTAGGTATTTCCCCTTCTAAATTGTAACATTTTGTTTCCTTGTAAAAGCTATGAAAACTCTAATAAATAAAGAAAATCCAGTTGTACACACAATATCCATGATACACTTCAGCCACTCCAACCCCAATGGTTTCTTTTTTTTAATTAATTAACTTATTTATTTATTTATTTATTTATTATTGCATTGGGTCTTCATTGCTGCACGCTGTCTTTCTCTAGTTGCGGCGAGCGGGGGCTACCCTTCCTTGCAGTGCGTGCGCTTCCCATTGCAGTGGCTTATCTTGTTGTGGAGCACAGGCTCTAGGTATGCGGGCTTCAGTAGTTGTAGCTCATGGGCTCAGTAGTTTTGGCTCACGGGCTTTAGAGCACAGGCTCAGTAGTTGTGGCACACGGACTTAGTTGCTCCGTGGCATGTGGGATCTTCCCAGACCTGGGATCGACCCTGTGTCCCCTGCATTGGCAGGTGGATTCCTAACCGCTGTGCCACTAGGGAAGTCCCCCCCAATGGTTTCTTTATAAATTATTTATGCTTATTATGGCTTAATTAGTTCCTGTTTTCTTTACTTCTAATTCTTGTGTTGAGTTTATAATACAGCAAATATCAGAGGGGCTGGAAAGGACTAATTGTGGTTTAGAGAATCTTACCAGAGTATTTTATGTACTGGTCCTGGTCCTAACTCCTCAAATCAATTTTATCAATGGTGAAGACTTTCATGGGTTTAATCAAGATCAATTAGGTCGTAGTACAGATTCATCCCGTCTTTCCAAAGCATTTAATATTTATCAAATGAGATGCAAATTTAGATAGCTGTTTACCTTCCCTAGCATTTTTAATAGTTTTACAAATATACTTGCTTCAGGGGAAAAACTCATCTGCCAGTCATAATTAAGCTCTCCAGCTTAAAATACACTATTATAACCATGGAATATATTCCTCTATTATGTTGACACCAGGTGGAATTTAACCTCTTGGAGACATTATTCTGTAATACATTTTGTTTCCCTGGTTTTTCCAACTTTAGGTACAAAAGTTTGATGCTAATGGACAGAGAAATTCCACCTAAACCAATGATTTTTTTTAACTTACCACTTTATGAAGATGATAAAAAGATTTACTGAAACTGAATGGATTATGACCATGTAATGTGAAGAGCTTACAGTTTAGAGTACTCTGTGTGTGTGTGTGTGTTTGTGTGTGTGTGTTATATTTAGAAAATTCTCAAATCTATTTCACTTTCTAGTAAGGAAACAATGATTTTTAACTGATATTGTTAAGATCATTCTCTCTATTCTGATCTAGTATGGATTTCTTTATGAAAGTTTCAAGGCATTACTTCCTGTTACAAACAAGTTACAGTTTGCCCCAGGCTGTTTGCAATAGGATGTATATTTATTATTTTAAGGACTTTATTACTATCTGAAAACCTATTTGTTGAAAGGAAAGAAATCAAGTGCCAGTTCTTTAAAAAGTTGATGTAGTAGGGTGACACGTTGAGGGCTGAGAGAGTATGTCATTCTTTCTGCACCTTTCTCCATGAATATCTACTAGCAGTGGGTGGGGATGGGAAAGGTAGGTCAGGGCTGACAGGACTGCGCCTCTCCAGAAAGGAATCAGTATATTGACTGCCATCCTTGAATGGTAGCCAGGTGAAACCTGTCTGATCTCCTAGGATGAATGGCAGCAATAGAAGCATCCTGGTGGACACTATGGTATAGCACATAAAAGGTGGCAGGGTATATGAAGATGATATCTATGTACATTGTTAAAAATTGCCGAAGACCACAGGGTGTAATCTAACTGAAGCTTTCTTAGTGGATCCTACCATAAACAAGGTGCAATTCTTCACCTTCAAGGGATTATGCTAGCTTCTTCTGGGAATTAGAGCCCAGACAAATTTCATGCACTGCAGATAATGAAGACTCAACCATAGCAACACATGGAAGTTGTGACAAGAACTCGGAGAAACACAGAAAGGTAAATCCACAAGAATGTGGAAGGTGGACTTACTTCTCACTTTTTGAAAGCCCGTCAGGTTTCTTGGACAATCTGGCAAGAAGGGAGCCCTAAAGAATACTTCCAGGGACTTCCCTGGTGGCACAGTGGTTAAGAATCCACCTGCTAATGCAGGAGACACGGGTTCATTTCCCGGTCTGGGAAGATCCCACATGCCACAGAGCAACTAAGCCCGTGCACCGCAACTACTGAGCCTGCGCTCTAGAGCCCGTGAGCCACAACCACTGAGCCCTCATGCTGCAATTACTGAAGGCTGAGCACCTAGAGTCCGTGCTCCGCAACAAGAGAAGCCACCACAATGAGAAGTCCACTCACTGCAATGAAGAGTAGCACCCCCTGCCGCAACTAGAGAAAGCCCATGCACGGCAATGAAGACCCAATGCAGCCAAAAATAAATAAATAAAAATAAGTAAATTTATTTTAAAAAAAGAATACTTCCATAATTCCAGAGACTTGATCAGAATTTAATTTTTTTAAGCATTAATCAAATAAACGAGGGTTGCATGTAATTCAGAAACAAATGTTCTTTCCTTCTGGGTACACATTCAAATCTATCCTGTAGGTTTGGTTCTTTCCTGTCACCATGTGAAATCTTGGGCAGGCCTTGAATCCTATCTCCAGACTCTCAGAAAAAAAAAAAGCTCTCTGTTCACTTTTAGTTATGAGCCTAATATCATTTATACAATTTCAATGTCTATTGTATCTAACAGTCAGAACTCTGAATTACATTTCAAGTATAAGTTTCCCTTCTTCCCTAACTTGGACATGATGCTAGTGGGAAGGTCATGTATGATCAGTACTGTCATGAGGGTTATGGTACATTCTGGACCAGGTAGGTATTTAAAGCTATCACTTTCTTTCATAGAGTAGTGTTATGGTTCTCTGGATTCTCTCTCATTATTTGAGATGTCTTATGCTTTTGGATCATGTCTAAGTCAGCCCATGGCCAGCTTTTTCTTGTTCATATGGCTAAGATTTTCTCAACAAAAAACGTATAGTCTTGGTCTATTTTGTTGGGAGTTAGAGTGCAGTTACTGTCCTAATACAGAGCTCTATTCTGCTTCTATAGGTCATTTCAGCCAGCCTCTGGCCTCTACACTTTTTGAGAGGAGAATATAAGTGGGGAAAGTGTTTAGGTATGCATCTTATGCCAGTTCAATATGCTCCCAAACTGCAGGCACCAAAGTCAAGACCATCACCCTTGACTTGAAATGAGGTAAAGCACAATTTCCCCTACCCCTTTCTAAACAAGTTTAAGTTTCTGCTGAAGAAAAATCATCCCTCTAATTCCCAAGCTTAACTTTTGAGGCTGAGGTAGATAGCCAAGGATTGCAAAACTGAGTTTTGACCTCTTTCTTTGCATGTCTGGCAAAAGTATGTTTGGAAGGCCAAAGCACTTGCCACCTGATTATTTTATTTTTGGTCTTCTGGGGTTCATTTGTGCATTCTGGTACATAGACAAAAACTAAACATAATAGCACTCACACCTTAAGTTAGTAGAACTAATCATATAAGTTTTCCTCCTTGCAATATGTATCCAAAATGCTGACTGCCAGCTTCATTAAAATGGTTGGGTATTACTGCACTATTTAATTTTAGCTTTCTTACTCTGTGTTGATTATAAGCTATATTCTTTCTTCCCTAGTCAGCATTATCATCATCACCACAGTTTTGCCTACCGCGAGGATGATAGAGATGTTTAAATTCCTTTGGCAGAAAGATTCATTTCTTGCTCAAAGTATGTTATGAGCTGAATTATGTCACTCCAAAATTCATATGTTGAAGTACCAACCCCCAGTACCACAGAATGTGATTATAGGAGATAGAGATGTTAAAGAGGTAGTTAAAGTTAAATGAGGTCATTGGGGTTGATTCTAATTCATTATAACTGGTGTCTTTATAAGAAGAGAAGATTTAGAACAGACAGGCATGGAGGAAAGACCGTGTGAAGACACAAAGAGAAGATGGGTAACTCTAAACCAAAGAGAGACTGCTCAAAATAAATCAACCCTGCTGACACCTTGATCTTGGACTTCTAGCCTCCAAAACTGTGAGACAATAAATTTCTGTTGTGTAAGCCATGCAGTATGTGGTATTGATACTTTGTTATGGCAACCCTAGAAAACTAATACAAGACCCAAGCAGAAAACACATCCACACTGGCCAAACAGGGATATCATGACATTTCTTTTGCAAGCACATTAAAACCATCTTCTTTTTCAGTCTTCATACTACAGAAACTTAGGAAGGGCTTTCATTTAATCATTTCAAACTCATTATTATCTAACTCTGACAGTCTATGCATCATAAGCAGTGAGTATTATATACACCAATATCCTCCCTTAAAGAAAGACATTTTATCATGAACAAGGTATATTTTTGAAAAGACAAAATAATTTAACTTAAAAAATATCTATTAAATTTTAAATATTTGTGTTAAAATTTGTTTAAGCTAGAAATGTGCAAGAAGGAAATGAAGGTTTGGCCATTTAACTGCTGTTAAATTTTGTGTAATACATGAATGAGTTAAATAAGGATCTGTTTTCTTAATTCCACATATTTGGTTAATTACAAAGGTTTACACAGATCAAAATGAGCTTCTAATTTTCACTTAAATATGTTGGTTTGTGTGGACATGGCTCAGTTTTACTTTCAGAGAGTAAGATAATAGGGTAAATGAGAATTTTTGCCACTGTTTTAACAATAATAAAGATAAATTATAGATAGTTTATATGCACAAGTAGTTCTCTTATCTGAAAGATGTATTTCATTCCCTAATATGTTCAAAGATAATATATCCAGAAAAGTGATCAGTTTAGGTCTTGAATTAACATTAACCAAAATAAAGTCATTAATTTTGAGTCAAGAAAAGTCTTATTAAATTTTTTCCCTAAGAATAAAGGAAGTATTTCCTTTAAAGTAGTTCACAGAATTTAGAAGAAGACCTAGCTGTGGCATATACGGTCTATTTATTCCATGAATAATATTAATGAACTTAAAGAGCAAGAACTAATTATTATGTAATCAATTCTCTCACACACATTTCCATATCTTCTCTGCGATAAAGGCATTTCATTTTTCTAATGGCATATGTATTATTAGAATTCAAAGAAATCATTTCATATTCATTTCCAAAGACAAGACTTCTCTTTTGAAGTTAGTGATTTTCATCATAATTGATCCTCCTTGAGATCAATTGCTCTGTTAAGGTAACATTTGTTTAAGTAGGGTCAGACCTTTTAAAGACCCATGCATATTCAATTTGATTTAAAGGTGGTTTTCTTTTCCAAAATGTAATGATTTCTAAGTAGCTAGCAGACATTTTATAGTTGTCGAAATAAAATAGATTCACATAGGCACTTTAAGAACAAACAGAAACAATAGAACTGTAGAAATCTCTTGGATGGCAGTAAAGCAATAAAATATATTAAGCTGAAATACACTACTGGGAAGAACATAGTAACAAAACTTGAGAGGTGATAAAGTAAATGAACAAGTTTTATACCTTATGTTTTACTGATACATGTACATTACGACAAATGCTGCTGGATTGATCTATCAGAATTTATGGGATTTAAGCCATGATTTAATATAACTCAGGATGATAAAGTTATGAATGTGTCATAGATGTGTCCATATTGAGAAAACCTATCAATATAATATAAAAAACCTGCCAATGGTAAGTCTTATATAAATTGAAATTAAGGCTTTTCTGTAAATCCTGGTGTTTAGTTATACTATGCTATCAACAAAATACTTGCCAGATAGTTATTTCTATAACTTGTACACCATTGCCCAGTGCTGGGCTTCAGTTATGTCTCTATATCCTCTTTCTTTGTCACTTTTACTTTAAATATGTTTCTGACTGTTCAATGTTTTCTATGGTATTTTACTATCAAGATAGTTTCAAAATTTTAATCTAGCAAATTTATCAGTCTTTTCCTTGTGATATAATTTTCAGGAATTAGAAGGCTCAAAAAGCCCTTTCTGATCTGAGATCAGTGTTTTCTAGATTTTTAATTCATTTGTTTATTGTTTATGAATTTTACTTTCAACACTAATTCATCTGGAGTTTGGGTGTTTTGGGTACAACAATGGTCTGATTTGATTTTTTATTTTTAAGTACACTTTTTTCAAATATTTGTTGAAAAGTCTATTTCATTCCTAATAGTTTATAATGATATCTTTATTATATACTAAGAATATGATAAATACAATATATGTATATATTTTACTTTGTTTTGTGACAATTTTTTCTGTTTTACTGATCTGGTTTCTAAACCTTGCTCAGTACTATGATTTTTCATAATTGCATTATTTTGTTTTTATAGCACGATGACACATTTTTATGTTTGGTAGTGCAAATCTATCCTTGTTACAATTTTAAAACATCTTAATATTCTGTTCTTACTATTTGTCCTGTTAATTTTGAGAATTGAGTTGAAGATGGGAAAAAATTGGCATTTCATTGGCTTTACACTAAGCCAATAAACTAATTTGGAAATAACTGATATTTTTAAAACATTCTATTTTTCATCCAAGAATGTCATGTGTCTCCAATTATTAAAATCTTTTCTCACATATCTCAAGAAAGTTGTGTGAAGAGCTTCAAATAAATATTATGAATTTTTAGAGTAATTTCCAAGTATTTACAGTTTATTTTGGGTAGTGACTGTTATTGTTTCTACATTTCAACTTCTGGCATACAAAAATGCATTTTGATTTTGTGTATCTGTCTTATTTTGTGTATCTGTATCATTATTTCCAAGATTTTTCAGTTTCTTCTCTTCAGTTTTCTAATGTTTAATTGTGGCAGAGACTATTTTTCTCCTACCCAATGGTCATCCTCCTCTCTCTTACTAAAAAATCTCTAATGTTATTTAATATATCAATGTAGCTTTAAAAACTGTCTTTCAACCTCACTTGGAGAGTAGAGATGATCATGGGACACAGTCTGTATAAGTAGAAATTCTTAAATGCACTTTCCAGGAAAAAAATATTTAAATAGCAGGGCAGACTCACCTAGCCATGATCTTTTCTTTTTTCTTTCTCTTTGTCCTGATCCTTCCTGCCCATTAGCTATCTTGAAAACATTAACAACAGTCACATACTAAGGAAGATGGAGCAAAAACTAGAAGAAGCATCATTCTCTGATGATGTCAGGAAAACTCAGATCAATAGTAAAGTTCCTACTCCTAGTATTCTTTTATGTGCAACAATAATAATAACAATAATAAATATTAACTTTGTGTAATCCATTGTTCTTCAGGACTCTCAGGTGAGATGCAATTTTGAACAAATATAATAGCTATATTATTTGGAAATAATGACAATTTTTTTCCTTTTTTTTAACAACTTACTGTGTACAATCTTATTATACTGGCAGGGCTTTACAGACCCTGTTAAATAAAAATGGTGACAGCTTCTTGGATCTAGAACTCAGTTCAAACACATTTCCAAATCTATTTGAGTCTTGCTGGCCTATATACTGATCCCCAATATTTAACATACTCTGGCTCACTTATTGGTGTGCATCCTTAGAACTAACAGGTCCCTGTGATACTCAAATCCCAAGCTTTGGCTCTACTTTGCAGAGGTCACTATTCAGTCATATTCAAAGCAATTGCAGTGACCTCACTTTGACCCTTCTTTCATTTGTAACTGCAGCGAGTGTGAAAGAAAGTAACAGAGCCACCAATCCCACTACTGGGCATATACCCTGAGAAAACCATAACTCAAAAAGAGTCATGTACCACAATGTTCATTGCAGTTCTATTTACAATAGCCAGGACATGGAAGCAACCTAAGTGTCCATCAACAGATGAATGGATAAAGAAGATGTGGCACATATATACAATGGAATATTACTCAGCCATAAAAAGAAATGAAACTGAGTTATTTGTAGTGAGGTGGATGGACCTGGAGTCTGTCATACAGAGTGAAGTAAGTCATAAGGAGAAAAACAAATACCGTATGCTAACATATATATATGGAATCTAAGAAAAAAAAATGTCATGAAGAGACTAGGGGTAGGATGGGAATAAAACACAGACCTACTAGAGCATGGACTTGAGGATATGGGGAGGGGGAAGGGTAAGCTGTGATGAAGTGAAAGAGTGGCATGGACATATATACACTACGAAATGTAGGGTGGATAGCTAGTGGGAAGCAGCCACATGGCACAGGGAGATCAGCTAGGTGGTTTGTGACCACCTAGAGGGGTGGGATAGGAAGGGTGAGAGGGAGAGAGATGCAAGAGGGAAGAGATATGGGAACATATGTATATGTATAACTGATTCACTTTGTTGTAAAGCAGAAACTAACACACCATGGTAAAGTAATTATACTCCAATAAAGATGTTAAAAAAAAAAGGAGGAGAAATGGGGATATATGTATATATATACCTGATTCACTTTGTTATCCAGCAGAAACTAACACACCATTGTAAAGCAATTATACTCCAATAAATATATATTTTTTTAAAAATAAAAAAGGAAAGTAACAGATAATCATGATGGAGAATTAGGTGTTATTTACTATAGCCTGATCAATGGTTTGGAAGTGACATAGAATTCTACTACTATTTGAAGTTTAAAAATAATGTTGCTGAGAGAAAAGTAAAACCTGTGATAGAAATGTGAAAAATTGTACCAAGAAAGTGAGATAAAAGCTACCATTTAACCTTTTATAAAAAGGCTTCAGGAAATTATATATGGTCATGAAAATATGGTGTTTCAAAAGACACTTTCAAAAGAAATAGCACAAAACTATCTTTGGAAGCACTTTTGTGATTATGAAAGAGAATTATTCCCTACAGAACAATGCACCTAGCATGGATGAAATGGGAAAATTATTTTTTACATGTAACTTCTTTTATGATTATCAATAAGAGCAAATATTAAAGTATAAAACAGAAAAAAATTCAATCAGATAGTAAGTTTATTAAGAGCAATGGCCTGAAAAATATGAGTTTCAATATCTGATATGTTGAAACTCTTAATCAAATACCATAAAATAAATGTAATAGTAATTTTATGAAAGCAAAGAAATATGATAAAATTTATAAGAACTAACAGAAATTACATAAAACAGAGTAAGATATGCATGAAGCCATAGTTTGTTTAGAGGAATAATGATTAAAAGCTAATAATAAGAAGAAAATATAATGGCTAATGATATATATAAAAATATGGTACATGGATCATTCATTTGTGGCTGTTAGAAATTTGTTATCTCAAAAACTGGTTTACTTTCATTTCCATTCACTACTATTTTCTTGTCCCTCAAAAGGACATCGGAGAAAAAGAACACTACATTGTAATCTTCAATACTGAAATAATTCTATACCTGGAATCAGAAGGAGAGAAAAAAAAAAAAGACCAGCAATTATTCATGAATTAAGAAAACTGGTATCTCTTTTCTCAGCTAGGGAAGAATTAAACTAGGCTGAAAATTAATGAGAAGAGCTGTAACAAGAAATAAGTGAGAGCCCATGTCTTTTGCTCAAATCTACTCTATCCCACTACCCCCCTCAACTCCTGCCAGGGAAGGAAGGCAAAAACGACATGCAAGGTTAGCCCAGGAAAGTTATCTACTGAGTACAGAGTGACAGAACTGGCATCTGGTGATTTCCATCTTGCTATTTCTAAGTATATTTTGGCCTGTCTACAGGCTAGCTCTGTGTTGGTTGAAGATGGCTACTACATTTCCATCCATCTTCAAATGCCCATTCCAGACAATGCCCACAGGAAATGTGTCTCTTTTTCAGAAATCCTCAGTCTCCTTCCTTTCATATCTCAACAGCTTGAGTTTTTTCTGATGTCCAAAACTAAAGCACTTATCCTGAAGAATGAAACCATTGAGATAAGGCTTAAGCCAATGGGGCAAATGATACTCTAGACACTGGCATCACAGGGAAAGGATATTAATGGGTTTTATTGCTTTTTTTTCAATCAGATGCTAGTAAACAACATAATGACATTAATATTGTTTAATTCTGTGCCTACCACAAAATCTTGTAATGATGATTTGTCTTCCCATGTTGCTTGTCTACAGGGAGATAATGTATAAAACAGAAGTGTCTTGGCCCTTTCAGTTATTCCTCACTCTAAAATAATAAATTTTCTTGTTGATTTCATTAAAAAAGAGTAAGGAATAAAATGTCACAGCCAAAAATTCCTAAAGCCAGCTTTCTCCTACAAACCTTCTCCAAGGAAGTTTCCCAAGAGACTACGTACAAGGTAGGAATAGAAAGTGAGAAATAAAAGTATGAGTTGATTAGGTGGGCCAGTATCAAATGCTTTCCAAAGCAGAGCGTGAGTAAAGCTAATATGAGGTTTCTCTCTAGATCTAATTTTAAATGAAAATATTGGGATTATACCATGTTCTGGTCAGCTCTGTGCTATAAGAAGTTGAAATTTGACAAGATTCTTAGAGAGAAATTGTGGATGCCATTGACTCTATTCATGGTAAGGGTAGGAATATATATTCAGATACTACATGTCATTGAATCCAAGAAGCCATTAATTTTTGAATATACCATTAGTTCATGTACCACTAGGAAAATAAAGCTACCAGTAAAATCATGGCATCATTGCCAAGAACTGCAAAGGGTCCACAATTTTACTCTATTTGGAACCTAACAAGTTAGCTTTCCACAGTTGCATGAAAGCTGGTAGAAGACATAAGATTCCTGGGTCAGAGATGAAGTTTATTACTCACAACATTAGCAATAGCCAGAGTACCTGCATTCTTGTGCCAATTCCCCAGTTGCCAATTCCCATAGGGCAACATAAGAGAGTCATATGACACCTGTTTACATAGTGGACCGCATTACCATAGAGGAACCCTAAGTTAATGGAGCCTGAATCTTTTATAATGAGTAGTCTGATACTTGGCAGCAGTCTCAGATAGGTAAATTTTAGATTTCATTACCAAAAATACATATTACTTATAATATGATAGCAGTAATACCCAGCTCATGGGATTGTTCTGAGCATCAAATAAGATAAAATGGATAAATGCATGTGCAGGGTAACTGGCACATAATACTAGTATTTAATAAATGTTAGTTTTCCTTTTATACTTTCCCCTCTGAAATAGACACTCCTCAAATGCCACACCTAGCTCCCCCAATTCTATACCCATTCGCTGCTTAAAGCTTGACTTTCTCTTAACAGGAAAAGATGTTGCATTCCAAAATTACATATATTGTTAATAAGTGAAACACTTGCCTTATATAAAGTGACTAACAAACAGCAGAACAGGTGGGTTTGAGGACGCAAGTGCCAACAGTAAATGAAGGGAATATGGACAAACAGTGAGAAAACATTCAGAAAGTGAAACTGTAGTCCCAAAAGGCAAATGTATTTTAATTTTCAACTTAGCATTTAGGTGAGCCCAAACTAGTAAACAGACATATAACCTCTTTTATAAATTAAGGCATGGAAAATTTTGGTCCAAATCCAACCAGGAGCAATTAGGAAATTCCTAACTTAGACTAAACAACTAATGAATTCAATTGGCTAACCAAATGCTCTGTTAACAAGCACAATGAAATTATAAATGAATGAAGGATCGAATAAATGAATAAGCATATAGACAATTAAGTGCAGTTCTGTAATTTAGCCTGTAAACCTTTTATCACAATTGGTGAGATATGCTGTACTGCTGTCTGAATGCTACAAATCTTTTTAGTATTTTTACTTTCTATGTTTTACAAATCCAGTAGATTTGAAATAATTATATAACATTTCAAAGTAAATATAAATCATTTATGGTTGAATTTTTAAAATTTTATAATTAAGTTATTTCTCCATAATTTCTTTAAATGTTCACCCAAAATTGATTATATTTTGAATGCACCAGTGACACATTTCCAAGTTGTGAGCTTATTAAACCAAGAGCATTACGTTGGTTATTTGTTTTATCCTGCTTTATCATTTACATTTAATGTAAACCCAAAATATTGCTTAAGTTACCTTTTTCTACAATGCTTTCTTTTAAAGGAAAATATCTTTAATAGTTTTAAGTATTGCTAAAAATGATTTTTATTTTTTAAATGTCATCCAACATCCATCACAGATAGTAAGCTTTTATATTAGGTGACAGCTGTATCGACAATCTTCACAGTACCTTTATAAAAATATGTCACCATAACATATACCTGAACATATATGAGTATATACACATTGGGAAAAGATTTTTAAATAAAAATTAACCCAATATTCTGTTTATCATCATACTTTATAGAAGTGTTTTACAGAAATTTTAAGGACGTCACTAATAGCCATAAAAAATGTCATTCATAACTATAGAAACTTTCAAAGATAAGATTATCGTTTCTAAATATAATGGTACCCTCAGCATCTGCATGTCAGCTCTTGTCTTTGGTTGTAGATATGGTCTTACTAGAAATCAAGAAAATGATGCTTCCAATTAAGGTTTTTCTTATTATTTAGGAAATCAAATCTTGGCATGAGTGTGTCTCAATATTTTTAATGTTCGCAACACTCAGATCTCTAGTAATTTATCATCTGTATTCCTTTTCTTTCCTACTAGTGGTTTCCATCTCCATCAATTATTCTTTAAAACAGCCGTTTCAAAATAGATTGCTTTCTATTTTGACATTGTACAGTCCAGAAGGGCACAGTCTTGTCAATACGACAATAAAAGAAAAGAAAGAAAAGGAGCAGGAAAACAGACACTCACACATACACACACAGACAAACACGAAACACACACATGCACCCACACAGTCACAAACACACAAGACAATATCAAAGGTAGCCACAAGAAAAAATTTGGTTTTGCTAATTCCCCGCTCCCCAATATTAAAAATTCATACTTAGCTGCCCACCTTCCACTAACTAAATACCCTGTGGAATAAAATGATCCTTAGGCAGGGTTTATATCAGATGGAGAAAGTGGTAAATTGACAGCTTCTAAATCAAAAGGGGAGAGAAGGTAATGTGTATACGCTGGCCTAGGGCAATAGTGAGAATCTCTTATGCCAGCCCATGTAGACATCCTCATGAAAATGCGCTTAAGGTTTTCCAAATGAAATCCAGACTAGCCTGACAAATCCCTGCTGTGAAAGCCACAGCCCACACAGTCTACAACTGCTGCTCACAATGTCACTGCCTCATCGGTCTTGTCAGAAAGACAGCACTTCATTGAACATAGGCTTATTGAGCACTACACCTGAGCACAAAGACAAGTGATGCCTTTACAACCAGTTCCTTAAGGAAGCCATGGTGTTAAATATAAAAAATTCAGGAGGATAATTTCAAATGGCACTCTTGCATGAAAGAACTTAGAAGCTGGTGGTGTGAAATAAACCACTTAGCAGCGTTTAAGGCTAATTCTTACCCACTATCTCTGTGCCTGCTGGTCCCCTCCCTGGGAATGCTCTTTCTTCTTTTCGCCTGTCCTTCAGAGGCCATTTTAAAGCTCACATCCCCTATGAAGTCTTCCCAAATGTTTTTAGCGGTATCGATTTCTCTCATCCTTGAACCTGGACTGATGGCTCACAAGGTGCATTGTACTGTTCAGTCTTTTTCTAGTTATTCCACTCTCTAATTAAATTATAACTTTCTATGCAGAGAAAGATCTACCTTTATTTTAAAATTTTATGTCTTTTCTTTAGATGCCAGTGATAGGGACTTCAAAGAAAAACAAGAACCTTGTCCACGTGGAGGTTACTTTTTATTTGAAGGAGACAACCAACGTGTGATGACATAAAATATATTCAGATAGTCTCAGATGACATACAGAAACTGAAACATGGTGATGTGATTGACGTAAGTGACGAAGGGGCGTTATTTTATATTGGGAAATTAAGAAAAGCTGCTCAAAGAAAGTAATTTCTGAGCTGAATCCTAACTTATGAGAAAGAGCTGAGCAGGCATCGATCTAGAAGAGTGTGTACCAGTCAGAAGGGAGAACAAGTTATTAATTAGTGAACTGAATTTTGTTTCCTTCAGAGAGAAACACATTTAGCTGTATCTCTACAATTCAGTTCCCATTATACTTCTGGCTTCTTTAGCCCATACCTAGCTCTCCAATTTATCTTCTTAATCTCTCCAGTTATGTTTGCTTATCTTTTCCTCACCTCCAGGGGCAGTGAATAATATGAGTGGAGTTGATCTTATCTAAAGAAAAATCAGGAGTGAAGAGATTAGTGGGGAAAATGGATGTTAATAATTAATGAAAAAATAAGAAAAGGAAATAAATAGATCTGACAAACAAGGGAGGTTTTCTATGAATATGGAAGAGCAAAATGATTTGAAGAAAGCTATATCTGCCCCATTTAACACACTCTATGTTCATTGTGACTTGTTGAGCCAGAAGTGCAGCAGAATGTTTGAATCATACTGTCCTATACAGACCAGAGAGTAGTTCAAAATTCTTTTTTAGCAAGAAAAACACTAAATTTTTATAGTAAAGATATTACCTAATTAATTAGGGCACAAAGTTTGCTTTAAATATTTCTTTGGGGGAGGAGATACTACATTCTATTTAATTAAGAAAAAAATGAAGTCCTAACTTTTACAACTTTTACAATCTGTGAATTCATAGGGAATATGTTCCAGCTGTTCAGGCTCCTTTCCATTGGTGCTCACAAAGTGTGCTCCTCTGGGTGGAGCAGACTGGGGCTTCAAATGAACCCAGGTACCTTTCTCCTTGACTTCCTTCTTTTCTGATCATTTTCCTTCATGAGTTTCAGGAGGCTATCATGGCTCTTAGAGTGTATATGCCTAACACATACACTAATTCTCTTGGCAAGAATCTTGCCCTTAACTTGTTACAACAGTGCCAACAGCCTGCTGGGTACACTCTAGACACTTCCAGTTTTGCCATGGTAATATTTGTGGCATATTCCTTTTTGAACAGTGTCCATTCCCTCTATGTGTATAGTATCACCTTTCTTGTATATTTACATGTATGTTGCCAAAAGAACAACTCGATGTTTTCTAAAAGGCCTAGAAAACATATAGCAGGTGTCTCTCCTCTTTATCCTTGTGTTAGTCATTTTGGCAAATTACTGGAAGATGGCAGTTCCCATGGAAAGGGGCTCAAATGTTTTTTTGTTTTGTTTTGTATTTAATTTTTAAATTTAATTTATTTTTTTATACAACAGGTTCTTATTAGTCATCAATTTTATACACATCAGTGTATACATGTCAATCCCAATCACCCAATTCATCACACCACGACCCCCACTCCCCCACCACTTTCCCCCCTTGGTGTCCATATGTTTGTTCTCTACATCTGTGTCTCTATTTCTGCCCTGCAAACTGGTTCATCTGTACCATTTTTCTAGGTTGCACATACACGCATTAATATACGATATCTGTTTTTCTCCTTATGACTTACTTCACTGTGTATGACAGTCTCTAGATCCATCCACGTCTCAAAAAATGACCCAATTTTGTTCCTTTTTATGGCTGAGTAATATTCCATTGTATATACATACCACATCTTCATTTTTTTTTTTTTAACCACATCTTCTTTGTCCATTCATCCATTCGTCTGTCAATGAGCATTTAGGTTGCTTCCATGACTTAGCTATTGTAAATAGTGCTGCAATGGACATTGGGGTGCATGTGACTTTTTTGAATTATTGTTTTCTCTGGGTATATGCCCAGTAGTGGGATTGCTGGATCATATGGTATTTCTATTTTTAGTTTTTTAAGGAACCTCCATACTGTTGTCCATAGTGGCTGCATCAGTTTACATTCCCACCAATAGTGCATGAGAGTTCCCTTTTCTCCACACTCTCTCCAGCATTTGTTGCTTGTAGATTTTCTGATGATGCCCATTCTAACTGCTGTGAGGTGATACCTCACTGTAGTTTTAATTTTCATTTCTCTAATAATTAGTGATGTTGAGCAGCTTTTCATGTGCTTCTTGGCCATCTGAATGTCTTCTTTGGAGAAGTGTCTATTTAGGTCTTCTGCCCATTTTTGTAATGAATTGTTTGTTTTTTTAATATTGAGATGCATGAGCTGTTTATATATTGGGGAGATTAAACCTGTGTCCATTGATTCATTTGCAAATATTTTCTCCCATTCTGAGGGTTGTCTTTTCATCTTGTTTATGGTTTCCTTTGCTGTGCAGGTCCCATTTGTTTACTTTTGGTTTTATTTCCATTACTCTAGGAGGTGGATCAAAAAAGATCTTGCTTTAATTTATGTCAAAGTGTGCTCTTCCTGTGTTTTCCTCTAAGAGTTTTATAGTGTCCGGTCTTACATTTAGGTCTCTAATCCATTTTTAGTTTATTTCTGTGTATGGTGTTAAGGAGTGTTCTAATTTCATTCTTTTACATGTATCTGTCCAGTTTTCTCAGCACCACTTACTGAAGAGACTGTCTTTTCTCCATTGTATATCTTTGCCTCCTTTGTCATAGATTAGTAGACCATAGGTGCCTGGGTTTACCTCTGGGCTTTCTATCTTTTTCCATTGATCTATGTTTCTGTTTTTTGTGCCAGTTCCATATTTTCTTGATTACTGTAGCTTTGTAGTATAGTCTGAAGTCAGGGAGTCTGATTCCTCCAGCTCGGTTTTTTTCCCTCAAGACTGCTTTGGCTATTCAGGGTTTTTGTGTCTCCATAGAAATTTTAAGATTTTTTTGTTCTAGTTCCATTAAAAATGCCATTGCTAATTTGATAGGGATTGCATTGAATCTGTAGATTGCTTTGGGTAGTAGAGTCATTTTCACAATATTGATTCTTCCAATCCAAGAACATGGTATATCTCTCCACCTGTTGGTATCATCTTTAATTTCTTTCATCAGTGTCTTACAGTTCTCTGCAAATAGGTCTTTTGTCTCCCTAGGTAGGTTTATTCCTAGGTATTTTATTCTTTTTGTTGCAATGTAAATGGGAGTGTTTCCTTAATTTCTCTTTCAGATTTTTCACCATTAGTGTATAGGAATGTAAGAGATTTCTGTGCATTAATTTTGTATCCTGCAACTTTACCAAATTCATTGATTAACTCTAGTAGTGTTCTGGTGGCATCTTTAGGATTCTCTATGTATAGTATCATGTCATCTGCAAACAGTGACAGTTTTACTTCTTCTTTTCCAATTTGTATTCTTTTTATTTCTTTTTCTTCTCTGATTTCCGTGGCTAACATTTCCAAAACTACATTGAATAATAGTAGTGAGAGTGAATATCCTTGTCTTTTTCCTGATCTTAGAGGAAATGCTTTCAGTTTTCACCATTGAGAATGATGTTCGCTGTGGGTTTGTCATATATGGCCTTTATTATGTTGAGGTAAGTTCCCTCTATGCCCACTTTCTGGAGAGTTTTTATCATAAACAGGTGCTGAGTTTTGTCAAAAGCTTTTTCTGCATCTATTGAGATGATCATATGGTTTTATTCTTCAATTTTTTAATATGGTGTATCACATTGATTAATTTACATATACTGAAGAATCCTTGCATCCCTGGAATAAATCCCACTTGATCATGGTGTATGATATTTTTAATGTGTTGTAGATTCTGTTAGCTACTACTTTGTTGAGGATTTTTGCATCTATATTCATCAGTGATATTGGTCTGTAATTTTCTTTTTTTGTAATAACTTTGTCTTGTTTTCATATCAGGGTGATGGTGGCCTCATAGAATGAGTTTGGGAGTGTTCCTTCCTCTGCAATTTTTTGGAAGAGTTTGAGAAGGATGGGTGTTAGTTCTTCTCTAAATGTTTGATAGAATTCACCTGTGAAGTGATCTGGTCCTGGACTTTTCTTTGTTGGAAGACTTTTTTTTTTTTTTTTTTTGGCAGTATGCGGGCCTCTCATTGCTGTGGCCTCTCCTGTTGCAGAGCACAGGCCCCGAACGCTCAGACTCAGTGGCCATGGCTTATGGGCTTAGCCACTCCGTGGCATGTGGGATCTTCCCAGACCAGGGCATGAACCCACGTCCCCTGCATCGGCAGGCAAACTCTCAACCACTGTGCCACCGGGGAAGCCCATGTTGGAATATTTTTCATCACAGTTTCAATTTCATTACTTGTGATTGGTCTGTTCATATTTTCTATTTCTTCCTGGTTCAGTCTCCGAAGGTTATACCTTTCTAATAATTTGTCCACTTCTTCCAGGTTGTCCATTTTATTGGCATAGAGCTGCTTGTAGAAGTCTCTTAGGATGTTTTGTATTTCTGATGTGTATTTTGTAACTTCTCCTTTTTTCATTTCTAATTTTACTGATTTGAGTCCTCTCCCTCTTTTTCTTTCTTTTTTTTTTTTTTTTTTTTTTTTTTTGTGGTATGCGGGTCTCTCACTGTTGTGGCCTTTCCCGTTGTGGAGCAGAAGCTCCGGACACGCAAGCTCAGTGGCCATGGCTCATGGGCCTAGCCGCTCCACAGCTTGTGTGATCCTCCCAGACCAGGACATGAACCTGTGTCCCTTGCATTGGCAGGCAGACTGTCAACCACTGTGCCACCACAGATGCCCTCTCTCCTTTTCTTGATGAGTCTGGTTAATGGTTTATCAATTTTGTTTATCTTCTCAAAGAACCAGCTTTTAGTTTTATTGATCTTTGCTCTTGTTTTCTTTGTTTCTATTTCATTTATTTCTGCTCTGATCTTTATGATTTCTTTCCTTCTGCTAACTTTGGGTTTTGTTTGTTCTTCTTTCATTAGTTCCTTTAGGTGTAGGGTTAGATTGTTTATTTGAGATTTTTCTTGTTTCTTTAGGTAGGCTTGTATAGCTATAAACTTCCTTCTTAGAACTGCTTTTGCTGGATCCCATAGGTTTTGGGTCGTCGTGTTTTCATTGTCATTTGTCTCTAGGTATTTTTGATTTCCTCTTTGATTTCTTCAGTGATCCTTTGGTTATTTAGTAATGTATTGTTTAGCCTCCATGTGTTTGTGTTTTTTACACTTTTCCCCCTGTAATTCGTTTCTAATCTCCTAGCTTTGTGGTCAGAAAAGATGCTTGATATGATTTCAATTTTCTTAATTGTACTGAGGCTTGATTTGTGACCCAAGATGTGATCTATCCTGGAGAATGTTCTATGCGCACTTGAGAAGAAAGTGTAATCAGCTGTTTTTGGATAAAATGTCCTATAAATATCAATTAAATCTATCTGGTCTATTGTGTCATTTAAAGCTTCTGTTTCCTTATTTATTTTCATTTTGGCTGATCTGTCCATTGGTGTAAGTGAGGTGTTAAAGTCCCCCACTATTATTGTGTTGCTGTCGATTTCCTCTTTTATAGCTGTTAGCAGTTGCCTTATGTTTTGAGGTGCTCCTATGTTGGGTGCATATATATTTATAATTGTTATATCTTCTTCTTGGATGGATCCCTTGATCATTATGTCATGTCCTTCCCTGTCTCTTGTAACATTTTTTATTTTAATGTCTATTTTATCTGATATGAGTATAGCTACTCCAGCTTTCTTCTGATTTCCATTTACATGGAATATCTTTTTCCATCCCCTCAGTTTCAGTTTGTATGTGTCCCTGGGTCTGAAGTGGGTCTCTTGTAGACAGCATATATATGGGTCTTGTTTTTGTATCTGTTCAGCAAGCCTGTGTCTTTTGGATGGAGCATTTAATCCATTCACGTTTAAGGTAATTATCAATATGTATGTTCCTATGACCATTTTCTTATTTGTTTTGGGTTTGTTTTTGTAGGTCCTTTTCATCTCTTGTGTTTCCCACTTAGAAAAGTTCTTTTAGCCTTTGTTGTAGAGCTGGTTTGGTGGTGCTGAATTCTCTTAGCTTTTGCTTGTCTGTAAAGCTTTTGATTTATCCATCGAATCTGAATGACATCCTTGCCAGGTAGAGTAATCTTGTTTGTAGGTTCTTCCCTTTCATCACTTTAAGTATATCATGCCACTCCCTTCTTGCTTGTAGGATTTCTGCTGAGAAATCACCTGTTAACCTTTGGGCATTCCCTTGTATGTTATTTGTCGTGTTTCCCTTGCTGCTTTCAATAATTTTTCTTTGTCCTTATTTTTTGTCAGTTTGATTACTATGTGTCTCAGCTTGTTTCTACTTGGGTTTATCCTGTATGGGACTCACTGTGCTTCCTGGACTTGGGTGGCTATTTCCTTTCCCATGTTAGGGAAGTTTTGAACTATAATCTCTTTAAATATTTTCTCTGATCCTTTCTCTCTCTCTTCTCCTTCTGGGACTCCTATAATGTGAATGTTGTTGTGTTTAATATTGTCCCAGAGGTCTCTTAGGCTGTCTTCATTTCTTTTCATTCCTTTTTCTTTATTCTGTTCTGCAGCAGTGAATTCCACCATTCTGTCTTCCAGGTCACTTATCCGTTCTTCTGCCTCAGTTAATCTGCTATTGATTCCTTCTAGTGTAGTTTTCATTTCAGTTATTGTATTGTTCATCACTGTTGTTTTTTGTTTGTATGTTTGGTTGGGTATTTTTGTGTTTGTTTGTTTGTTTTTTGGAGTTTTTTTTGCGGTACGCGGGCCTCTCACTGTTGTGGTCTCTCCTGTTGTGGAGCACAGGCTCTGGACATGCAGGCTCAGCAGCCATGGCTCATGGGCCCAGCTGCTCCACGGCATGTGGGATCTTCCCGGACCAGGGCGTGAACCCATGTTCCCTGCATCAGCAGGAGGACTCTCAACCACTGCGCAGCCAGGGAAGCCCTGTCTGTTGTTTGATCTTTAATTTTTCTAGGTCTTTGTTAAACATTTCTTGCATCTTCTCGATCTTTGCCTCCGTTCTTTTTCCAAGGTCCTGGATCATCTTCACTATCATTATTTGGAATTCTTTTTCTGGACTGTTGCCTATCTCCATTTCATTTAGTTGTTTTTCTGGGGGTTTATCTTGTTCTTTCATCTGGTACATAGCCCTCTGCCTTTTCATCTTGTCTATCTATCTGTGAATGTGGTTTTTGTTCCACAGGTTGCACGATTGTCAAGCATCTATATCAGTAGATGTAATAAATTCCACAGTATCATTTCAGAGAGTCTGCTCCAAGATCTGTCTACCATGAAATTTTAGCAGATAGATATTACAGCCTGGTTCTTTCCACAGTCTGGTATAAGTAAAAGTGTTCTTGTCTTGGAGGCAGAAAGATGGCATCAAATCTGGTTTGTCCACTTCTGACCTGGGTGTCCTTGGTCAAATCACTTGAACTTTGGGAGTTTCACTTCCTGCACCTATGAAATAAAGATAAAAACATCTAACTCCCAGCACTGGGTGGGAGGGTGGATTATAAACGTGAATCTCAAATGTCTTAATACATGTAAATATTTCAATACATGTAAAAATACATGTAATTTTGAGGAGAAACATGGAAATCTAGCCATGAGTGATGCCTCATTTTTTTTTTTTTTTTTTCTGTACACGGGCCTCTCACTGTTGTGGCCTCTCCCGTTGCGGAGCACAGGCTCCGGACATGCAGGCTCAGCGGCCATGGCTCACGGGCCCAGCCATTCCTCGGCATGTGGGATCTTCCCGGACAGGGGCACGAACCCGTATCCCCTGCATCGGCAGGCGGATTCTCAACCACTGCACCACCAGGGAAACCCAATGCCTCATTTTAGAGAGATAGGCCAAGCAAAGATGTTGAAAGAAAACCAATGTTCTTGTTTGTACAAGATAATCATACAGGTGGCCTTCATAGATTTGACTATATCCTTTGACTGATGTAACTGAAGATTATCATCCACTTAACATTATGTGCTGTCTCTGTAGTGCCTCAGGGGACTGACATTCTTACAATACCAAATCATCTCTCTTTATGTGCCACTACCCCTCTTCTTGATTAATTCATTCAAGAATACTACACACATATATATTTTAACCAGCTCAGGAAAAAAAATAATAAAAATGAGTCTATGCTGTGCTAGCTGAATAAGGAAGTGAAGTGTCAGGAGGAGTTCCTCTGACTATAAGAGTACTTATATTTTTGGTTTGGGGTTTTGTTTTTCCTTTGTGTAGCTTCAGATCTGGCCAGCCCTTTCAGCAAATAGTTTATAAATTGCACACTTTAGTATTTATGTAGGAAAGTGGCTGCAAGATTTATAGCACAATAAAATATCAATTGGTACCATACTGTGTTGGTAATAATTATTATTAAGAACTACTTAACTAGGTATTTCACATTTCATATCTTCATTAAACACTTGTAGTCCTTGCTCTCTCCTAACTCTCCCATGTCTCTCAGCTGGGAGAATTGGTTAATAATATTTTCATTTTATTTCGTAGAAGCATGAGGGCTATTTATAATTGAAGTTCATTGATATGATTTAAAGCTTTCTTCAAAGAACAAAAAAGACATGAAGATGTCGTTAAGAATTTAAATAAGGGTTCATGTTATAAACAAGCCTGTTAAAAAGGTTAATGTACATCTTAAAGAGCTTTTGCCCATTATGTTTCTAGAAATCTTGATTTTTTTTTTTAAGTAGTCGTATCACTTACGATGTGATAATTATATATGTAAAAGCACAATTGTATGCTAGGTAGATTCCAGTCAGTGAATTATCTATTTTTTTCTGTCTTTTAACCAATTGGAAAAGTAATATGTGTCCCCTTTTCTCTTTCTCCCCTTCTTTCCTACTTACTTCCTTTTTTATCCTTTTTCTTCCTCTCTCCTTTCCTCTCTTCCTTCTTTCCTTCCTTCCTTCCACCCTCTTTCTCTCTTCCTTTCTCTCTCCTTTCTTCCGTTTTCTTTCCCCAAATATATGTTATCTAAAAAACAATTCTGAGGAATGCTGCATCCTACAGTCCCCCACTGCACATTCATAATACATATAAGCATATTAAAATCTAGTATTTCCTGAGGTGACAACTTTTATTTCACCTTGTTTAATCCAGCATTTATCAAACATATGTGACCTGAGAATTGTTAGTATATAATAAGTCAACACCTAACTAAAAATAACCCAAGAAGTACACTTGGGTACTATTATCAGAGAACTCTAAAGATGATTTTCTTATGAAAATACCTAAACAAATAACAGCATGTTGTTGGTAAATGTTCTCCAAGGAGAAAAGTGTGGGTGTGGGCATGTGTGTGTTCATGTATGTGTATGTGAGAGTGTGTGAATAGACAACTTTCTATTATTTTCTATTTTGTGGGGACATAAAAACAGATTAATTTTAGTATAGAGTTAAGGTATTTATGTACATTTTAATATAAGGTGTCACCTGTTTATAGTAAAAACTATTGTAATCATTATTTTATCTACTTTATTAACTGTTACATAATTATTATATTGTGTTTAGCTGGAAAAAAGAAAAATTCTTATATTTGTGTGTATGTGCGTATGATCATATGTCTGCATGTATCTCTATATATAAATGTACATTGAAGTTTAGCTATGAGAAAATGGTAGAGATAAAAATACTGATGCTCCTATATATATATATATATACAGAAAGGCTGTAAAAAATTGGGAGAAAGCTGAGGCTGCAGGCTGATGCTTTGAGCCATGGAGGTGCTAGTTATATAAATAATGTTGAAAGATTTCTCCTTTTGTACAAATAAAAGGCTCAGTGATGCTAGAGGTCCCTGGTACCAGATCCATAATATAGCAAGGCCATGAGTGAAAGATTGATATCAATGGACTCTGACAAATTAAAACCATACCCATGTGGATGGACCAGAAGGATCAAAATATGTCATTTCAAAGGGCATTGGTATAAGCTTGGAATGTAAGGACAGCAGTCATGAAGATCAAGGCTGCTGCCTCCTGACCAGCCTGTCTACTGCTGTCATTTTGAGGCAGCCCAGATCTGAACAGAACTAAGTCTCCTCTAGGTGAACTTTCTTATGCAAGAGGGCTAGAGCAGTCACTCTGGCTTGACTGTCTTAACTTTATCACTTTAGACTAAAGTTGGGCAGGTGATTTAGGAAACTAACTTTTGAAAAGTCTAGAGTTTTAGGACAAAATTACAAAATTAACATACATTACACATATTTGATGTGTCCAGTTGGTCATTTAAGAGATTTATCACAATGCAAAATCACATTTCTCCTCAAGTTGATTATTTTTACTCTTTGCCAGTGAGAATGACAATTCTTTTTCTTTTTCTTTTTTTTTTTTTTTTTTTTTTTGTGGTACGCAGGCCTCTCACTGTTGTGGCCTCTCCCGTTGCGGAGCACAGGCTCTGTACGCACAGGCTCAGTGGCCATGGCTCACGGGCCCAGCCACTCCGTGGCATGTGGGATCTTCCCAGACCGGGGCACGAACCCGTGTCCCCTGCATCGGCAGGCGGACTCTCAACCACTGCGCCACCAGGGAAGCTCAAGAATGACAATTCTTATAGTCTAATCTGATTATCCCTAGAAAAGCAGGGAGGGATTTAAGAGAGGAAAGAACTTTAAAGTAATCAGTAATGTTATCCTTAGGTAACATATCCCTAGCATGATATTCCCGTGATATCATGTGATAACAAACATTTATTATGTCATGGTTAGAGATTCAAGAGAACTTAGCTGCGTGTTTATGCCTCAGCATCTCTCACAATGCTGCAACCAATGTGGCAGCCAGAGCTGCTGCTACCTCAAGCGTCAACTGGGAAGAATTGCTTCAAAGTCCACTCATATGGCTCTTAGCCCTCAGAAGATCTGTGTCTAAACTCATTCACATAGCTCTTGACAGAGCTTAGAAGATCTGCTTTCAAGCTCACTCATGTGGGATCCTCCACAGGGCTGCTTTGGGACACCAAACTTACTTCCCCCAGAACTGGCAAGGTAACAGAGAAAGGGAGAGCACCCAAGAAAGAAGCCATAGACTTTTTATAACCTAACTTCAAAAATGACTACCCATCATGTCTTATATTCTATTCATCAGAATTAAGTCCATCTCACAGTCAAGGGGGTAAGATTAAACAAGGGTGTGAATATTTGGAGGTGAGGATAATTGAGGGCCACTGTAGTGGCTGCCTACCACATGAGAAAAACAAATTAACTGCATCCTCAAAAAGTTAACTGACTTGATCATTGGACTCCAGTTCTCTTGACAAGTTTGCATTCAAGTGTCTATTTCTAGAAATAGTGTATGGCTGCTTACATTATCTGGACAGTATTTTTGGACAGTATTTTTGGCTTGACTTTAAAACTAATTTTAGAAGCAATATCTAAATATGTGAGGACTATGGAAATGATTATAAAACTAATTTTGTAAGTAATACCTAACTAAGTGAAAACTACAGGAAAGACTAAAATGAACACAGGACAGGATTCCTTGAATTTATTAGAGTGAAGATTTTAAGGTTTGTAAATTTTAACAACAAATGCAATTTTTAAATTCTTTGCTACATGGTATAAGATAGCAATGGTATCCTTATCCTATAAATATTGGTAGTTGAATGTAGGCTATTTGTAATTTCTTTGGTATTGACATTAGTGGTCCAAGATTCCCCTATCAGGAGACAAATAGACATTTTGGAAATTGACACCATAGAACTGCATAACAGAGACAGAATTCTTCACCTTTAAAGAGTTTTAAGATAACATCTCATTCAATTACAGGTATTCCACTGCATGAATTTTTTTATAATTTCAGAACTAAAGTTATAAAAATGATTTTGTAGAAATCATTGGGTCTAGTGGCCATTAAACTTATTTTTCAGTGCCTGCTCTGGGGGAAGGGTGGGCTAGTCATAGTGAATAGAAAATGCAAAAACCCTGAAGTGGATGAATAATTAGCATGTTTGTGCACATAGTGATGCTGAGAAGCCAGCTGAACAGAGAGAATAAGAAAGTGTGGAAAAGTATAAGATCAGAGAGATAGTAGGTAGAAGAGGGCAGCTCAAATAGGGCCTTGTGATAGGAGGTACCATAAGGGGCAGGTCATGTAGGGCCTAAGTGATATGGGATACTGTTGAAGAGTCATGAGCACAGAAATGACCTGATTTTACTTATCTTTTTAAAAGGATTATTCCAGCTGCTCTGTTGAGAATAGACTATTAAGTAATAAAGGTAGCAAAAGGGAACCAGTTGGGAGGTCCTTGCATTAATCCAGGTGAGAAATGATGATGGTTTTGAATATGGTGATTAACAGTAGGGATAGTAGGAAATGATCAGATGTTTGAAAACAGAAGCAGTAAAACTTGTGTTGGATAGAGGCTGTGAGGAAAAATAGAGGAATAAATGTTATTCTAATATCGTTGTATCAGTAGCAACATCTTTTCTTCAATTAAACCTTTTGTAACAAGTAGGAACAGAATCAAACTGATTGAAGCAGGAGTGGTGAGCTCAGATCCCTCCCCCAAGATACCCTATTGTCCCTGATGTCACTCTGAGGACCTGTAGAACATCTCAGAGAACAGTTTGAATAATACGTGTGGCTGGTAACATTCCTCAATCTATATATTACTTTTTCCTTTTTAACGATCACTGAACTAAGTCTGAACTTAGTTTCAAAACATAGCCAAAAACAATCTTATTCAATCTCAGATAAACAGTCATTTCAGGTTATAATCAGTCAATTTAGGCTCCTTTATCCAGGGATTTGACAGTGCCATGGTGACATTAATGGACAGGGATAATAATATTTTGTTATATTGTTTACTATGCTGCCATTTGTATCTACAGCCAAGTAAATTTTTACATGGTCGTAGGCACCTCTCTATTCATCTAGGTGCCCCAAGTTAAATTCAGTCTCCATATGTATGCTTCGTTCAACTGTTGTGTCTCCTTAAATAGACTGAGACACAGTAAAATGCAGCTACATTCTTATTCCAATCTAGTGCCATGAGAAACTTCGAAAGGCTACTTCAAACTCTATTTGCCACTTACAGCTACAGTGATCATCTAATTTATCATCTGAAACTGGGACATGTTGTCTGAGACAAATGCTATTGAAAAGCAGATGTAAATCAGGACTGTCCTGGGCAAACTAGGCTATGTAATTACCCTGTGTCCAACTCCGATAACCATCTATCTTCTCTTGTTCTCATGTCAAAATTGCATAGTGAATGCCTGCAAGGCTGCAGTTTTCCAGTTTTACAGACAAATTTGGAGAGCACAGCTCCTTTAAACTCTTAGCTGCCCAAATTTAGCTGGCAGTTTTATTATCCTAAACTTGAATGGTAAGACTCAGGGGTTGAAAGGTTAGAGCACACAGCCTCTTCTTTCACTAGAGTTTACTTTTGCTTCCTCTCATTGTCATGTCTAAAATTCAGCCAGGAATTGTAATCTCTTCTGGTGTGGGAGCAACTTACCCAGGGCCTTAGAGTGTTTGGGATGCTATAACAAATACCATAGGCTGGTGGCTTACAAATAACAGAAATGTATTTCTCACAGTCTGGTAACCAGGAAGTCCAAGGTCAAAACAAATTCAATGTCTTGTGAAAGCCCACTTCTTGGTTCATAGATGGCTCCTTCTAGCTGTAACCTCACCTGGCAGAAGGGACAAGGAAGCTGTCTGGGGTCTCTTTTACAAGGCCACTAATCCCATTCATGAGGGTTCCCCTCCCATGACCTAATCTCTTCACAAAGATCTCATCTCCTAATACTATCATATTTAGAGTTAGGATTTAATATATGAATTTGGAGAATTATTAACACTCAGTTGGTAGCATTCAGGAAGTATTCTTCCAGATCTCTTAATGTCATCCATGGACTGCTACTTAAAAGTCAAGCATGTACAGTTCCTATTTACTGGTTTGGCAACTGTGACCATATGAGCAACTGTGACCTTGTAACTCAAATGGGCTCATGCATGGGATTAAAGCGAAGAGTGGGATGGAGTCAAAACACAGTAGCAATTTATATTACATTCACTCAATATTGATCAAATAAAATCACTTTATTGATGATAATACTTATATCTCAGATCACATAGCTAGATAAAGCAAAGTTGGGACGACAAATCAGTTCTCCTGATGCCTCCTCTAATGAACTTAATTCTTTGATGATACTTCTAAAAGCACTGAACTGTCTTGTTTTTGTTCTGGTTGTTGTTGCCTCCAAACTCTTACCAACTAATATTGTTTTAAATCTCTAGGCTTTGTAATATGCAGGACAGCTAGAGATAAACACCAAGTGTCTGCTTTCTCTCAGTATATGTCAACTTCTTGATTTAATGTGCTATATTTTTAAGTTATCTCATTATATTTTAAAGATTACTATAAAATATGTAGTGAAATAATTCAATTAGTTTAAGTGGAAAAAAAGGAAATCTCTATATACGTTAATATTATTATAAAGACTGTAACAATTTCAAAAATCTACTCAATTCCAAAAATTATAGAGGTTTTATAACATACTGGCTATAATAAAATATATCCACTACCTTACACCAAGTTTTAGAAGCCTAAAGGTCCAAAAGGTTGACATTCTTTAAATGGATGGCATATTGGGATAGTTAAAGATTATACTGCTCCATTTATAAAATGACTGTTAACCCGTAGGGAGCAATTAGGAGACTGCTATGTTTCAGAGTATAAGTATATCATCATATTTAAGTTTAGAACACCCAAGATAGAGGTTATCAACATAAAAAGGAAAGAACTCAGTTTGTAAATTTGTAAAAATAATCTAAGTTTAAAACTAGCTTAAACTTATATTAATATAAACTTCTAAATTCTTACTTATGAGTTTATTTAATTTTATTCAAAATATTTTCTTGATCCTATTTGAATCTACACATAAAATAAGAATAGAAAAAAGTATATGTTAAACTGAGCGACTAAATTTCCTTTCAGGCATAAGTTAACAAACTACCCAATAAAGAACAACAAAATTTAAAGGCAAATGAATGCCGACCATTTCAAATTCATTTGCTTATTCACATGAACAATTTATTGGAGTATCTACTATTGCTTAAGTCCTATTCTGTCTGAGCTAAAGTAGTGAACGACACAAAGTATCTCAGAATAGCTTAGAATCTAATTAGGGAGTTCATTTGAATACCTTTAAAAATAATTATTTAGAAATATAAGTGGTAGAGAGTGGAGGATGTTATTTCAAATATTATGGGTTCCTCCTCCTACACTGTTAGTGGGAATGTAAATTGGTACAGCCACTATGGAGAACAGTACGGAGGTTCCTTAAAGAACTAAAAATAGAGCTCCCAGTTGATCCAGGAATCCCACTCCTGGGCACATATCTGGAGAAAACCATAATTCAAAAAGATACTTGCACCCCAATGTTCATTGGCTATTTACAACAGTCAAAACGTGGAAGCAACCTAAATGTCCACTGATAGATGAATGGATAAAGAAGATGTGGTACATATATACAATGGAATATTACTCAGCCATAAAAGTAATGAAATAATGCCATTTGCAGCAACATGGATGGACCTAGAGATTATCAAACGATGTAAAGTAAGTCAGACAGAGCAAGACAAATATCATATGATATCACTTATATGTGGAATCTAAAATAATGATGCAGGTGAGCTTGTTTACAGAACAGAAACAGACGCACAGACTTAGAGAGCAGGTTTGTGGTTGCCAATGAGAAAAAGTGCGGGGAGGGATGCATTGGGAGGTTGAGACTGGCATATGCACACTACTAAATGTAAAATAGATAATCAGCAAGGACCTACTGTATAGCACAGGGAGCTATACTCAGTACTCTGTAATAACCTATATGGGAAAAGAATCTGAAAAAGAATAGATATAAGAATTTGTATAACTACATCACTTTGCTGTACACCTGAAACTGACACAACATTGCAAATCAACTATACTCCAATATAAAATTAAAATTTTTTTTTAAAATATTATAGTTTCCCTAGAGAAGAGCCTAAGTCTGGAATTACTGTTCAAATGACTTATTGGGAAAATCTTTCAGGAGAAAGGGAGAACTCAAAGTGGAAAGAGCAGAGGAAAAAAACATAGTAAGAATGTGGTCTCAGCCAGAGACTAGCTTCAATCTGATCCCATAGGGAAGCTTGGGGATATCATTGCCCTGCAGAGGTGGCCCTATCTCCCTGCCAGTTAGAGAATACCCAGTGCTTTTTCTTTTACTATCTTGAAAAAAGCGTAACTTGCAAGACTTCTAGTCCTTTCCTTCTAGCTGTTACTCGACAGGTCAAGAAAGAAGTACGAGGGTTGTGCCAACAGCTAAGAATATCAGCTTAAGTACCAGAGACATGAGCATAGGCTGGGCCAAAGTTGATCCAGTAGACCCACTGTGAGACGGACTTGAGCTCTATTACCTGATCGTGTTCATCCCTCCTTTAACAGGGGTGCCATGACAACACTTTGGGTCCCAAATGTCAGTGTCAACTCAGATCCTACATCCAAGGGTCCTCTAAAGATCTATTATTCCCCATTCCCCAGTGTATGGTTACCCTAACCATAAGTGGCTCCAGGTCCTTTTAGGGGAGGGAGTAGGGAGATCACTGCTGTTCAATCCATCATTTCTGGGTGTGAGAACTGGCTCACGTCTAGGAACTAAAAAGCAAGAGATCATAACTTTCTATGGAGGCAAGTGACCTCCACTTCTACATGCCCATTCTTGATCTTCTAATTATATATATTAAGCAGTAATCTGTGGTCACTTATTTATTTTGCTCCAAGAACAGGATAAATCCTATCATATCTCATCAAAAACCATATGCCATCTAAATTTATTGTCAATATTTTTATATGTTTTACCAATGCTATATAAATAATATTAAATTATATTCTTCATGTTATAATTTTAACACATCACTTGAAATTTTTAACATTAAACATATTTCTCTTTAATGTAAAAGAAATGAACATCTCTCCTATTTTAGGTGCTGTACTTGGCCCTGTGTTGATTTAGAACTAGAAGTATTGCATTCAATTGCTGTGGCAGTTTTGGAGAACCACAGACAAATTCTCATAATGTCAGTTTTCCCAGCCTGTACTATGAAAACAAAAATATTTGCCCTATATTACCTTTCTATTTTGAAGTTCAAATTTTAAATTAAATTATTTTTGAAAAACATAAAAGCCCTGTGTAAATATCATTTACATAATTATACTCATTTGAGCAGATGTCTCAGGTGTGCACTATTTTAGAATATATATGTGTACATATATGTATACATATATGTATATATTCAGAGAGAGAAATTAATACATAAATGATAACACAAGTTGAAACATTAAAAGGATTTGGTCTCCTGATAATTTTCTACTAATAGCCATTTTGTTAGCTCATAGAAGAATGCCACTTTTTTTTTTTCACTTTTTAACATTCACTCTACTATTCTGGTCCTAAAATAAGATTTTTTTTTTTTTTTAGTTTGAATTTAAAACTGACCTTTGTAATACATGACATTTCTTGCTTCTGAAAAGGCCTCCTCGTAAAAGCTACAAAGGGCTCTCACACTTCAAATAGTTCCATCATATATTACGATAAGTATAAATGAAGTTTTTAATCTTCTGGCAGATTCATAATGCCCCACAGATGTGTCCCTGGCTAAGAAAATCACATAGACATCTATAAGAGGAATGCTGTCCACTAACAGCTGCTATATTGCTTCTAGTGCCTAAAATGCTGTTCCCAGCTGCCATTTCATTCTCCTTAGAGAGATTTTATGTTGCAAACTTCAAGTTAGGAGAGCTTCTCTTATTACAGCCGTCCAGGAGTGACTACCTTCTGACAAACTCCACTGCATTTGACTTGAGACTTGAATGAGAAAACAGTCATTGAGTCACTTTTAAAGTAACTTGTCAGGAAGGAAGTTTGAGGAGACAGACAGACTTGGGGTGGGGGGATGGGTAAGGAGGTGGAAAAGGGAATGAGAAAGGTTTATACAGAAGCAACTTATTTAGGTGTTATAGGTGGAATATATGTTTCTACTCAGAAGTGACTGTGTTTCTAAGGAAATATTACTGAGGTATGTTCTTCAACAACATTTGCTCTGAGGAACCTGAAGGGTAGATGGAAAATGGAAGAATTCAATCTGAAGGTTTCCCAGTGGTACAACTCAAAACTTATCCACGAATCATGTCCTCCCAAAAACTCAGTTTACAATATCAGATTTTTTTAAGTTAACTCAAAGCAATCTACAAGACTACAGTTTAATCATATAAACTAAAATAACATAATTACATACAGCAAAAACCTATCCTGAGCATGACATTTACCATTTCATGTTACCTCTACTGTTATATCTTTTTTTTAATGAAGCATGACTCAAAAAAGGTAAATTTTGCATGTTACCCAGTTTCATTTTTTTTCCTTCAAGCAGCGGGCATTTTATTTCAGTGCTTCACCTTTCAATTTCTTTTTCCCATTATAAAATGTATTCATTTTAAATATCTTCTAGCTTAACAGGTATTCACTTCAGAGGGTTTCTCTGGAATAGATTTTCTACCAGAAAGGTAATTTATCATATTGCGTACTGTCTCTCAAGCTAAAAAGGAAACTGGTAGATAATAAACATTCTCAATGCACCCTCAGTATTTGCAAGTGCAGTCTTTAAAATAAGAGGGATGCAGTTTAAACAACATGTGGTTCAGGGCTTAACATGTGTGTACGTTTAGTCCAAATTGTTTTTTGAAATTGGCTTTCTCGGCATGCTGTTGTAAAGCATTTGTAAAGTTTGCAACCTAGCCATGCTTTAAGATAACCAGAAGTGCCACTTTAATTTTACAACATATATACCTATTACAGATATATTCTATGTTAAGAAATTCTGACATGAAAACACAGCTTTCTAAATATCTACATATTTTTATAAAAGTCACATTTAATATGAGATCTATTTACCAAAACTCACCACTTTTTCAAAAATTTTTTTGTAAAAATTGATTTTATAACCAAGTTTTTAGGATTATATTCAAGAAATGAATGTTAAGGACTTCATCTGATATGTAAGTTCATGGGAAAGATCTCATGTCTAGATAAGTCTTTCAGTATTGAGGTCTTAACTGAGGGGAAATTCTGCATCTCTTCCTACATCTACCTGCCAAATTACATTTTATAAACATGCATTTAATGGGAGACTGGAGAAAACATTTTCCATAAACGTTCTGATTGGCTTCCTGAGCTTTTTCCACTGTTGCAGTTGTGTGGAAACTACTGCTGTGTGGAGGATAGTGGCGCCCTATGCTGAACTGCCAAGGCCTCTCCAGAATGTCATTAATTCCCATAACACACACTCATCAAGCACCTTCCATGAGCCACACGTTTATACAATGTGATTCAGCAGTTACCAAAAAGTCTTTTCCCCATGGAGCTTAATTTCATTGGGATTTTCTTAATGTAACCAAACATTTCAGGTAGTGATAAGTGCTGTAAAGAATATTAAGCAGTGAAAGGGGATAGACACTGACTTAGGGGTGTGGAGTGGGATGTGATTGTTAAATATCATGGTCAGGGAAAGTCTCGCTGAGGAAGTAACATATAACAGAGAATAACATTGTGAGAAGGAGTGACCATGTAAAGACCTGAAAGAGCACAGTGAGGGTTGAGGAGATGGTGGAAGAGACCAGAAAGTTAGACTAGGTCAGTTGCACTGTTGTGAATCGTGGTGTCTAGTTTTACTTTATTCCAGGTGTACAGGGTAAACATTGAAGGCTTAGCAAGAAAGGATCATGATGAGATTAAAATTTTGAAAACATAATATTATTGAGAAAAATCATGAGTTTTCCAAGTGGTTGTGAGCAAGTTGATGACAAGAATATTTTTGCATCTCTATTGCCCTGCACAGTCCTAGACATCATGGTCTAACACGTGTGTTTAATTACTGATATCAAAGTAGTTGTGAAAAGAGTACACACAAGGCAACCTACGCCTACTCCTGGTGATGTAATTCTTTGGGGAAAGATTTAAACTGTTGGTCTGTTACTTCTGACTGGACAAATATATTCTCTAGTCATTTGTACTTTGTTTACCAAAGATTTCCCTTTCTAGAAGTAAAATTCCAGTAACAGGACATTACCTCAGTCCACAAAGTCCAACTTTCCTCTCAGGAGCAACAAGGCAGTTTCTTTATACTCACAAAAGCAGCAAGATGTATAAGTATGATTTTCTAACATTTTCACTCACAGTCCACAGAGGACTTGATATGCTCAATATATATTGAGCAATATACTCAAGACTCAATACTTCATTTAAAGGGATACAATAGTAATATATCATAATGGTTTCTAAAGAACTGAGGGCATGTAAGACATAAGGAACAAAGGCTACAAGCATTTCTCATAGTAATCAAACAGTCAAAGTCCTTATCTAAAGTAAAGAGTAATTTTATTCTGAAATTTATTATTTGACTAAATGTTTACAAACCTGGACCCAATTCCTGGTGAAACTGATAGCATATATTTAGAAATGATACGTTTCTAGCACAGTCATTACACGGGCATTCTTTCTTCCAGGAGTGTTTTGCATGTTAGTTCCCTTTTCATGCTTCACTCACTTTCAATCACATTTCAGTTTCATTGTTTGAAGAATAAAGCTCTAATTCATTGTCACGCACAATTTACAACCCTGATGTTTGAGTGGACATTTCTTCTCTTAAAATGCACATGCGCACACAGCTGCAGAGTCTCCTGTCTTTTGAAAGCAATCTAGTAATGATAGCTACCAGCTCTGTTACCAGGCAGAAACTTGACAGCAGCAGCCTCAGCTGCCCTAAAGCATCCCCTGTGTCACACAGACTGTCCTTTTACTTTCTTCCTCTTGGTTAATTTGGATGCTGGGCTTCAGTTTTTCAATTCATCCCAGTTTTCAGTTTATACAGTATATCAGCATCTTTCAAGCTTCTCTTTGTAACATACAAGGTGAAAAAAAAAAAAAGTGATGACCTGATTCTTGGGATCAAAAATATAGAAAACTCTTCAGTACAGAAAATGATAGAAACAGAAGAAGAAAATATTGAAGACAGCAAAATCATATAATTAAAGAAAACATAATTTTTGAATTATTAATCCTGCCATTCATCCCTGAACTATTAAAAACTGATATATGTTAGAAGAGCTTCCATAATCTAATCATTTGTTCAGTAACTTCATCCTGTTGAAGGCCTACTATATGCCAGGCTCAACAGTAATACTGGGATTAGAGCAGTGAGCAAGGCAGGATTGCTATTTCTCAAGGAGCTTACATTGTAGTAGTACATATGCTACTAAAAAAATGTAATTTTAGGGCTTCCCTGGTGGTGCAGTGGTTTAGAGTCCGCCTGCCGGTGCAATGGACACGGGTTCGTGTCCCGGTCTGGGAAGATCCCACATGCCGGAGAGCGGCCTGGGCCTGCGCGTCTGGAGCCTGTGCTCCGCAACGGAGAGGCCACAACAGTGAGAGGCCCGCGTACCGAAAAAAAAAAAAAAAATGTAATTCTAATGTACTGAGAGAAATATTATCATGGGAGAAGTATGGATTACTTAATTACAAAAAAAATAGGTTTTGGTGTTAGCTTAAAAGAGCATCTGACCCAGATTTGAGGGTCAATAAAGGTTTCCTGTATCAAAGGCTGTGTAAACTAGACCTTAAATATGGACAAGATTCTTGGCAGAAAGTGCTCCAGGCTAAAATTTCCACATGTACGAAGTACCAGAGGCAAGAGGGAACGTGATCTTTCTCAAGAAATGCAGCTTAGTCTGGCTAAAGCATAGAGTATAAGAGGTAAGTGAGAGAAGAAAAGAGAAGGAGACAGAGGACAAGGGTACAGAAGTAGACAGACGCTTATTAAATCATGCAGGGAATTTCACTCAGTTCTGTGTTCAAGGGGGAAACATTGAAGAGTTTATACAAAGATCACTCTGGATGTTAAATTGGAAATGAATCAGAAGGAGTTAAAATTAGGAGAATGGCAGAAATACTAATGAGGAAATTTCCATAGTAATCTAGCCAGGATGTAAGTTAATATATTCATACTGAGACGAAGAAAGTTGATGGACTGGACAGATCTTCAGGAGAGAGAACAGATTTTATTCTCCTAAGTAACTCATTAAATATCAGGAGAGTGAGGAGTAATGAATGAATCCCAGATTCTTGACTCAAACAACTGTTGCTGCTCTTGATGGGTAAAACAAGCAGCCAGTAAATATCACATAAAGCCTCTTTTCACAGCATATACTGTTTCCCTAGTTACTCAGGGTACTTTTTAGAGTTTCTTATTGTTCAGCAAATCTAAACCCCTGTAACTCTCTTATGGACTGAACGTTGTCCCACTCAAATTCCTACGTTAAAGCTCTAACATCCCCCCACACTGGACTATATTTGGACACAGGCCCTTTAAGGAGGTAATTACAGTTAAATGAGATCATAGGGTCGAATATGACTGGTGTCCTTATAAGAAGAGGAGATTAGGACTTACATAGAGAGACACCAGAGAGAAGGCCTTGTGAGGATACCACGAGAAGATGGGCATTTGCAGGCCAAAACAAGAAGTCTTAGGAGAAACCAAAACTTCTGACATCTTTGGCCTTAGACTTCCAACCTTCAGAACTGTGAGAAAATGAACTGTTGCTTAAGCCACCCAGTCTCTGGTATTTTGTTATAGTAGACCTAGCAAACTAATACATGCCCCAAAGCAGAATTTGTCTAAAGAGCAAATTCACCATAAGCATATAGGAAATGTACCACATTTATCAGAGATCATGTTAAAGTTCAAGTGAGGTGTACATATTAAAAACATACCTGTTGGGCTTCCCTGGTGGCGCAGTGGTTAACAATCCGCCTGCCAGTGCAGGGGACACGGGTTCGAGCCCTGGTCTGGAAAGATCCCACATGCCGCGGAGCAACTAAGCCCATGGGCCACAACTACGGAGCCTGTGCTCTAGAGCCCGCGAGTCACACCTCCTGAGCCCACGTGCTGCAACTACTGAAGCCCGCGCGCCTAGAGCCCGCGCTCCACAAGAGAGGCCACGGCAACGAGAAGCCCACGCACCGCAACGTAGAGTAGCCCCCGCTCGCCGCAACTAGAGAAAGCCTGTGTGCAGCAACGAAGACCCAACGCAGCCAAAAATAAATAAAAATTTTAAAAAATATATAAAAAATAAAAATAAAAACATACCTGTTGGGGAAGAATAGCAAATACTATGCTGTAACAAATATTATTTCTCAGTTAATGCCATTGCAAGTAATTTCAGTTATTCAGGCCAATGGAAAATTCCCCCAAGAAACTAATCATAGGAAATTAGGTTGTTTAACACAGTAAAATCTTTCAATTAATGATCTCATGGTTATGACATGGGTTGTTGTGAGGATGAGGTTTGCCACCCCCTGTTCTCTATCAGCCTCCATCCATCCTAATACACCTACACTCTAAGGAAAAATAATGTGCTTCCTAAATAAACACAGCTATAAACACAGTAAGTTCACTAACCAGATTTCTGGACCTAAGACTCTACTTAATGAAACTTCTAGTATTACTGTGAATCTCTTGCAGGCTTTTCAAGTTTTCTTGGTTTCCTGTTAGGTGTAGTAGTTTCAATACCATTGGGTTTCTGAAAATAAACACATGACCCAGCATCTCATCAACGAGTCATACTATTTTTCAGTGGGCTGAAATAATTTATACCAGTGATTTCTACCTTTACCAGTTTATAATAATTTATGTGGAATTAAAGCTCACATATTAGAATTTTTTCAGAGTTATGTACTGTACCTAGGATATTCTACAAGGTTTTCACTATTTGCTAAAATCAAGTAAAAGTAACTACTGCATATTCTTAAATCAGAAACACTGATTTTACAAATAACTTTTCTCCAAGAATATTTTGAAAGTAAGAACATGGTAATTTAGTAAAATTTGAAGAGGGTGACTTTAAAATAAATTGCCATACCAAAACCTCAAATATTTTAGGGCTACTCATGTGTTATTACTTAGGAATAGAACAACAATGAAAAAACTCCCCTTTCTGTACTCCTACATTGCATTTTACCATTTTCAGAACATTTTCTATGTTTTATTTTTAATACAGTTATTTGCAATTGGCTTATATTCCCTAATACATTACAGTAACTTGAGAAAGTCACCTTATATCTTTTTTTTTTTTTGCAGTATGTGATCCTCTCACTGCTGTGGCCTCTCCCGTGGCGGAGCACAGGCTCCAGACGCGCAGGCTCAGCGGCCATGGCTCACGGGCGCAGCCGCTCCGCGGCCTGTGGGATCTTCCTGGACCGGGGCATGAACCCGTGTACCCTGCATCGGCAGGCGGATTCTCAACCACTGCGCCACCAGGGAAGCCCCCACCTTATATCTTTTTGTTTTAATTCCTACATAACATCATTCAAAATGGCTCAAGCACGATATATACTTCTAGATTGAATGAAACCAAATATACTCATTATATATACTCTCTGAAAATCAAAAGATTTTCTGTACAGAGCCTGATGATTCCAGAGAGACTACAGAAACATACTTAGTATTATTCCCAACAGTTCAAAAATGAACCACAAATTCCAATTAGTCTTTATCATTGATGTAAATCTTATCAGATAGCTACTACTGAGAAAGAAATGAAGCTTAAATTACATTGAAGAAAAAATCCACAAGGAGTATTTATTCTCTTTTAATTATTAACATCAAAGGGCAAATTCAGTGGCATTAATCCAGGCTTAAAAGAAGGCACACCACCTATGGAAAAGATAGTTCCACAGGGATCAATTTATAAAGCCAGTGCAACTAAAAATGTAATAATATTCAACTAGTCTAAAGCAAAAATAGTTGAAAGCTGCTAGCATTAAATAATCTATCCTTTTTCTAAATTAGTGGTTCAAGAGGCTCATAGAAAATAAATGCAGGCTCCAAACTATGGTTCAATGGTAGTAGGAATTTTTGTTCTCTCCTATACAGCATCATAAGGGATCCTTCCCCAGGTCTAATTCAATGAGGGATTTTGGAGATGTGCCTCTGTGTGTGTGTGTGTGTGTGTGTGTGTGTGTGTGTGTGTGTGTGTGTGTGTGTGTGTGTGTGTGTGTGTGTGTATGTATAAAATGGTGGTGGAAATAAAAATGGGTCACAAGGCAAAAAGATAAAGATGCAAAAAGTATTTTATTGTTAATGTGACAGTTGTATGACAACATGTTCAAAGTACTGAATTTACAGATATTTAATATGCAAATCATAATATAAACAGCATGTCAATCAAACCAGAACTTATGAGCACTTTGGTTGATGGAATTTAGATCCTAAGATACAGAGAAGACTCCCAAATATTGGCCCCTACACATCCAGATGCCAGGTTTATTTGGTCCTGCACATTCAGTTGAAGGGAGAAGAAACCTTAAAATAGAGCAAGAGGTGAAACTTGCATGAAATGGAGCACTGGATAGGTAACAAATGGGGATAATGACCCAAGCCACAGAGAAACCTGAGGTGTTTTCATGAGAGAAGAGGAGCTCTACTGACACTGAACTAGTTACTATTAAGAAATGTGTAAAAAAGTATAACAAGGGATCAGGAGATAGAAAGCAAAATCAAAGTTATGGACTTTTAAATACCAAATTCCTCCTGCTCCCACCAATCTGGACAGACATGTTCTAATATCATTTTAACTTGCAGACTATTTCTTGTAGCAATTCACAGAAGTTTTATATTGATGTGAAATGAATTTGTGATTTTATTTCTAAAACCAGCAGGCTATTAGAACAACGAATGCACATAGGCCCCTTATCAATATTCACTCTTATTTTTACAGTTGAATATTACATAATGCATAAGATTTTCCAACATCTCAATGCACTATATTTCTTTATCTTTTATGAGTATCAGTAGCTCACAACAGCAATGCCACACAAGCAAATGGCAACAGATAACACTTTCGATGTGAGCAGTTAGTGTTGTAAAATAGGAGTGTTACAGATAGCTAATTAACCAGCACATGAGTATCTAGAATAAATCAGTAGAATATATTCATGTAAAAAAAACACCAACATGGCAATGGCATTCTCTTTTTACTCTTGTATATGTGTTCAATTTAGGACTGGAGGTATGAATAGTGAATCCTTCACTAATTCAACTGTGGGTTGTTTTTAGAAATCCAACAAATACATGACCTAAAGAAATCAAAATGAATCCCTAGTTTCTAAAATTAAGATAGTTTAATAGATTGTAATCCTTGAACTACAAAATCTCTATTTTTGGCTGCCATCACACAGCTGTACAATTGGCATAGATTCTTCTCAATGAAATGTGGTACCATCACAGATGGAAAAGTTTAAGGGCTTGTCTTGCACAGAGAGTAGGTGTTAGAATCACCATGCTACAACATTTCCGCTAAGCAGCATGACGCTTTTCCTTCTTGCAAACAAACCAGGTGATAATTTGAAAATTTTGTACCTGTCTTGGCACCTGCAGCAATATTTGTCACAAATTCTAAATAACTCTATGCACCTACTTTGTATCTCTCTAGCTGGCATGGGATGCTTGGGCTTTTGGTACTTCCTACATTAATAGCAAAATCAATACAAGATCTAGTACAAACACACACACACACACAAACACACACAACACAATACATATAAAGGAATATTTTGTTTTCTTAAGTAGATGCTAACTTTCAGTTGCTTTCACTAGATGTTTTTCTTATAGGTTCACAAAGGAGATTCACAGCTTCTATCAAATGTTTGAAAATGACTCGGAACATTTTACTTCACAAGAAAAGTTTGCACTTGGGATTTGTTCCTAAATAACTGTCACTTAAGTTTTATTTCGGAGGTTACATTTTTTTCCAAATTCATCATCT
The DNA here is from genome assembly GCF_026419965.1 of Kogia breviceps. Taxonomy (NCBI): domain Eukaryota; kingdom Metazoa; phylum Chordata; class Mammalia; order Artiodactyla; family Physeteridae; genus Kogia; species Kogia breviceps. Next base: position 39,927,397 of record NC_081315.1, read on the forward strand.
TTAAGTTGGGAGAACTACTGGATTTTATGTAAGTAATAGGGTGTGCCACTATAGTTTCAGCTCTAGAATGGACAGAAGGCATACATTTTTATTCCTTTTGCTATGAGAGCATAATATACAACAATGTTGCATTTTGTTGGATAACATGGCTAGCTGCAGCATCAACACACTAAATAAAAAGCTGTACGATTTCTGTGATTTCTTTAACAAACTAAAATTTTTTGAACTCAATATTTCCTGCTTCCCTCAGTGCAAAATTTATTTACTGACTTTAAAATAAGAATTCTCCAAAAGAATAAAATAAAATAAGAATTCTCCTATCAATCCAGATGCACCTCCCATAATTCTCTAATACCCACTACTGCCTTGGCTAAGTAATTTTATCTTGCTGTCACTAAAATAAGTTCTCTTCAACGTAAAACACTGCTTCGAAAAGATATATGCATTCCACTGTTCATGGCAGCATTATTTACAATAGCTGAGATACGGAAGCAACCTAAGTATCAACCAACAGACAAATCGATAAATAAGATGTGATATACATAAACACACATGCACACACTGACAAAACACAATGGAATATTACTCATCCATAAAAAGAATGAAATTTTGCATATGTAATAACATGGATGGACCTACAGAGTGTTATACTTAGTAAAGTAAGTCAGAGAAAGACAAATATTGTATGTTTTCACTTAAATGTAGAATCTAAAAAAAAAGAAAATGAAAGAGTATAACAAAACAGAAACAGATTCATAGATACAGAGAACAAACTAGTGCTTCCTGGGTGGGGAGGGGCAAGATAGGCGAAGGAGATTAAGAGGTACAAACTACTAGGTTTAAAATAAATAAGATACAGGAATTCCAAAACAAATAAGATATGGGAATTCCCTGGCGGTCCAGTGGTTAGGACTCAGTGCTTTCACTGCCGTGGGCCCAGGTTCAATCCCTTGTTGGGGAACTAAGATCCTGCAAGCCACACAGCGTGGCCAAAAAACAAAACAAAACAAAAATAAAATAAATAAAATACAAGGACATAATGTACAACACGGGGACTGTAACCAATATTTTATAATAAATTTAAATTGAGTATGATCTATAAAAATATCAAACCACTATGTTGTACACCCAAAACTAATATAACATTGTAAATCAACTATACTTCAATTTAAAAAAAATAACAGGTTCTTTTCTACCTCTGACATTGAACAGTGTTCCACTTCACTTTGAGAATGCCAAAACTACCCTCTCCAAGGACTCAATCATCACTCTTTTGATAATCCACATGTGTAAGTGATACATTTTTTCAATGAGTAACGAATAACCAAATCAAGAAATACTATTAATGATAAATTTTGTAATTCTCTAAGCTTTCTATACTACCTGATTATAGAAAGATTAAAAGTTTATTAAATAAAATATGTACATTCAAAACTTCTTAAAGAAATAGCTTAATACAAAAATTTCCTAGTATTTTACTGCATATTAATATTGTGTTAGAAATTATGAAAACACAAATAACTTTAAAGGAAAACATTGGGTAAAACATAAACACATACATGTGCCTGTGTATCAGTTATCATCTTGCTAATTTAAGTTGATAGCTGCTCCAGGCTGCTCCTTTAACTTTAGTCCAGCACATCCAAGGCAGCCTCGGAATGAATTCCTAACTCTGAGAGAGCTGGGCTTATTAGGCTTCAGAATTCCTTGGCATGTTTATTTACCCTGACATTAGTTCCCAGGAAATTTCCTAAGGGCAATTTTGCAGATCATTTGATTACAGAATGTCCCTTTTTAAAATCTAACTTCTCCCCTTCTTCAGATGAAAGATAAACATGGAGTGTGGGTAGGGTTGCCAGACCAGAGGGGGTCATGGAGAAATGGAACAGGTGGGAAGGAGCTTGTTGGAACTGTATGGAGACAAATAGTTAAGGGCCTGACAGCGAAGAGTACCAAGTTTCAAGGGTGAAAGAGTCAGGAAAACCAAAAAGTGGGGTGGTGGGCAGCAGAGGAAAGGGAAAGAAATTCAAAAAGGGAATGGAGGTGCTGACTGATATCACACCAACTACAGCAATGTGTATTTTTTGTACTTAAAAGTACCATGTTATGACAGATATTAGAATAATGAAGGTATTACAGCAATCACCACTTCAGAAATAATCCTCAAACTTGGACAAGGAGAAAAAAATGGCTTAGTTAGTGCTAGTTTTTGTTTTTGTTTTGCAGAACGCGGGCCTCACTATTGTGGCCTCTCCCGTTGCGGAGCACAGACTCCAGATGCACAGGCTCAGCGGCCATGGCTCACGGGCCTAGTCGCTCCGCGGCATGAACCCACGTCCCCTGCATCGGCAGGCGGACGCTCAACCACTGCACCACCAGGGAAACCCAGAGCTAGTTTTAAAGAGATGGGGCCTGGATTGGAGAACTTCTCAAAGTGATTCTCTTTAAGGGTAGGTAAGCTGAACCCCGATGCAAGCTGGCAGGGTAGAGGTCAAGAAGCTCCTAGTTCAAAAACTCTGTGAATATATTTGAATATGCGGAATTTACAAACATTTAATTCCATTAAGGAATTCACAAAAAAATTACCGACCCAGCAACCTTTATGTGTCAGACTCTGTGGCAGATGCAGGAGGAACCGAGCTGATGCTGGCTTGTACTGAGACTGGTTCTGTAGAGCATCTTTTTAAAAGTTCTTTGTATTATATTATATATTTCTCTTCTATTGTTCCCAAGTCTTCAGCAAAATCTTGTTAAATATTACAGCCTGTTCTCAGGGATTCATTCCTGTGGGGAACTGAAAGCCAGCTCTCTGCCCAAATTTAAAATGAAGCAGTTTGGACCAACAATAATCACCTGAGAGAAGTAAGTCTTAAGACAGAGGGTGAGATGACAAGCCACAGATCACATAGTAAACTGAGCAGAGTGGAGAGCTGGATTCTAGAGGCAGGTGGTTACTTGATGTGCCAACAGGGATCAGAACTTAACGTATATGCATTCCCTGGAGATTGCCAGAAGTAGGGTAATCTGGTAAAAGCCTGGACATAACATAGGTGGAATTCCAGCTGTATATACACTATGCATTAGAGGGAAAAATCATGTGACTTGTCAACTGAATTATAGGATATTTAGCAGGCATTATCATTAGATTAGTAATTACATACATAATAATTATATATATTATGAATATATAATTTTTATGTTTTAAAAAGAGTAAATGGATCCAAGACATTTTCATTCTTGTGTACTTTACCAATTAAATATCCCATGGCTTGAAAAAATGTAAAGGGTATATAGCTCTCAAATTAAGTAACTTTAATTATGCATTCACCTACTAATTTCAACTTCTAAAAAGTCCTCTAATTTAGATCTAATACTTTTTCTCAGTAAAATCTTTAAAAATAAAATCATTATTTCCCAAATGCCCAAATAGTTTCCTGCAGTTTGCTCACTCAGTGGGAGGGAAACTGATTCAATTCAGTTGCAAATCTAGAAATGAATCTTCCCATCAGTCTTGGACTATATGTGAAACAGGGGGTGTGCATAGTTAAACAAGTAAGGGAGGAAGACAAGAAGCAAAGAGGAAATAAAATGAAGAAGAGAAAGAATTGTAATGACAATCTTACCCTTCTCCTTTTCTCCATTGTAGACACTAATGCAACCCTAGGAGCATTTTAAACATTAATGGATTCTACTCTGGACACCTCTTCAGATGTGTTTACACATTGGAAATAAGTTAACACATTATATCCCCCATCTATTAAAAAGAAGTTGTATCTTCTCGGACCCATGTAGCTTACACATTACTCCAGAAGGAATAGAACTTCAGAGGATAATTTTTAGCTATACTTAAGAAAAAATGATATGACAATTCTGACCTAAATTTTTTTATTTAGGGGGCTTCCCTGGTGGCGCAGTGGTTGAGAGTCCGTCTGCTGATGCAGGGGACACGGGTTCGTGCCCCGGTCCGGGAGGATCCCACATGCCGTGGAGCGGCTGGGCCCACGAGCCATGGCCGCTGAGCCTGCGCATCTGGAGCCTGTGCTCTGCAACGGGAGAGGCCACGGCAGTGGGAGGCCCACGTATCGAAAAAAAAAAAAAAAAAAAATTTTTATTTAGGTAAGGACTGTGATACTATGTATTTTTTTCCCTTTGGCTATAGGGTGGTCCAAGAAAATGCAATACATTTAAAATAAGAAAATATATAGTCTTATCCCTATCATATATGTTTACTAATTTTGTGTTTCAAGATACATTGTCTAAATTTATATTTTAGGAATCTCAAAAAGCAAGAAACCAAGAAATTAAAAAACAGAAATTTCTGTGCTTGTAAAATAAAAATATGATCTACTTATAATTATTAATATAAATTAGAGTTGCTTCTTATATTGTGACATATTTACAGCTATTTTAACTTAATAGAATATAGTTATATATTCATAGGACAGTGAATTTTATTCTAACTGAAATTTTTTATAAGATTTGGTGTAATTATGATTTTTCCAAGAGTAGAATAAGTTGTAAAACTTTAAAAGTTGTGAATCTTAAATTTAATCCTTAAATTCTTTTCATCTAATATACCTCAGCAAGTCACAAGGTAGTTAGTTCTTTCTATTTACAGAGACTGAATCCATTAAGAAATATGGGTCTGAGTTGGGTCAGAAGGACATGGATTCAACCAATATGGAAAATGAATGAATGACTATCATTATTTCCAATTGACAGTGAGATTTTCTAAATCAACAGAGATATAGAAGTCTAATTTTTACCTTGTCTCATTCATTTTTTAGTGCCAGCTCAGATACTTAACTTCAAATCTTTGTTGAGAACTGAAATTTATTTGCAATTTTAAACTATTTGTTGTTATAGTCCCCTTGATTCCAAATATATATTTCAACAAATAACTTACATTCTACTCTATCATTTGCAAAAATGTCTTCCTTGATTCCTTGTAATTACATTCTTTTGTAATTAAATAGTATTTATCATTTAATTCACAACTATTCCAAAGTCTAGCTGTGAGCTCCATTGGTTAAGAAAGAAAACATTATTATATCCAATTTCCCTTACTCACACAAGGTTCTTACTGAATTTGATGTTTCAAATAACACACTTGACAATTTTATTGTTGTCACTGATAAGAGTGCAGCTCAAACAAAACAAATGTCCTTTGCTGTCAAAAACAAGGATATCTCATGCCTTGAATGCCAACACAGACAGGAAATTGCTAATACTGGTTTGAAACAGGGATTTCAGGAAGGAAAAGGGAAAGGCTTCTTGACAAACTGAATTCTTTACAAATTGCCCATCAATCAAAGAAGAAAAAAATTCTTTAGATTAGATGTTAACTTTTTCAACAGATGCATATGGTTATGCCAAATATTCTCCATGCAAGAAAAACCTAGGAACTGTAATAATCAGAAAGGCATATTCTGAAAAACTTAATGAGTTTTATTCATTTTGTTGAAATACTGCTAATTAAATTACAGGTAATAAAATGAAACTGTATGGAAACAGACATGTTAACTATAATTTTACGTAATGTTGGTTAAATGCAATGGCAAAATATGTGAAATATCTGAAAAAAATAAACCTTCACTTCTAATTTTTTTAATGTAATCAGAATTTATAATACATGTATTTTAAATGAAAAAGTGCAAATGATAAACAAATCACCCAACTATTTTAAAGATCGTGAACTAGGAATCAGCTTTGGGTATATTCTCTCTACGTTTAGTATCACTAATGTCTTGTTCTATTACCTAGGGTGAAATCTCATTTGACTGGCAACTTATTATCCAGGTACTTTTGCTTCCACAACACAAAGCCTTTTAATGCATTTTCTTTCCCTTGCGCACTGACATAGTCTTTTTTTATCAAGATATACTATTACAAGTGGGTTCAGAACATTTTGACGAGGAAAAATCTTCCATTTTCAATTGCCTTTGGGATGTGGCAAGAAAATTAATTAAATGTATTATATCATACTATTGACTGGAAAACTTCAATGTCATTATTTATGTTTCTCAAAATATTGCTAAATTTCACAAAGGCATATCTGATTTATGAAACAAATCCTAGCCCATGAGAAATGGGGTTAAAATGTACTTGTTCACAAATGAATAGGATGTAATCAATACTCCTTGGTAACCTATCTTACCAATAAGTTATTGCAGAATTCATAAATTTCATGATAAAAAGATATAAAGTAAAAACATCATATTACTTTGTCTCTGAAATTAATAGAATAAGAACATAAAGATTTAGGAAGCATTTGTATGTTTTGGACTCTCTATGAGTAAGGTATTGGATGAATTAGCTAACAAAGAGCTTATGCTTAAACCTGTAACTGAACTGGAAAAATATTTTCACTCATGGAAAAAAGGGCAGAGGCTTTACATCTTTCCTGTATTCCATCTCGCTGTGAAATCAGTGGGGTGAGAAATATAGGCAAGTACAGAACAAAGATTCATGACTGAGAACTCACAGAGAAACAGTTTAATGTCTTAGAAAGAAGAGAGAAGGCATCCCTAGTCATTAATTACCAAAAAGTCACAATAAAAAGCATTGTATTACATTGTGAAAATGACTAAACTACCCAAAGCAATTTACAGATTCAATGCAATCCCTATCAAATTACCAATGGAATTTTTCACAGAACTAGAACAAAAATTTTTACAATTTGTATGGAAACACAGAAGACCCCAAATAGCCAAAGCAATCTTGAGAAAGAAAAATGAAGCTGGAGGAATCTGGCTCCCTGACTTCAGACTATACTACAAAGCTATATTAATCAAGACAATGTGGTACTGGCACTAAAACAGAAATATAAATCAATGGAACAGGATAGAAAGCCCAGAGATAAACCCACTCACATATGGGCACCTTATCTTTAACAAAGGAGGCAAGAATATACAATAGAGAAAAGACAGCATCTTCAATAAGTGAGCTGGGAAATCTGGACAGCTACATGTAAAAGAAGGAAATTAGAATACTCCCTAACACCATACACAACAATAAACTCAAAATTGATTAAAGACCTAAATGTAAGGCCAGACACTATAAAACTCTTAGAGGAAAACATAGGAACAACACTCTTTGACATAAATCACAGCAAGATCTTTTTGACGCACCTCCTAGAATAATGGAGATAAAATCAAAAATAAACAAATGGACTTAATGAAACAAAAGCTTTTGCACAGCAAAGGAAACTGTAAACAAGATAAAAAGACAACCCTCAGAATGGGAGAAAATATTTGCAAATGAAGCAACTGACAAAGGATTAATCTCCAAAATATACAAGCAGCTCATGCATCTCAATATCAAAAAAACAAACAACCCAATCCAAAAACAGGCAGAAGACCTAAACAGACATTTCTCCAAAGAAGACATATAGATTGCCAACAAACACATGAGAAGATACTCAACGTCACTGATCATTAGAGAAATGCAAATCAAAACCACAATGAGGTATCACCTCACATTGGTCAGAATGGCCATCATCAAAAAATCTACAAACAGTAAATGCTGGGGAGGGTGTGGAGAAAAGGGAACCCTCTGGCACTGTTGGTGGGAATGCAAATTGATACAGCCACTATGAAGAACAGTATGGAGGTTCCTTAAAAAACTAAAAATAGAACTACCATATGACCCAGCAATCCCACTACTGGGCATATACCCTGAGAAAACCACAATGCAAAAAGAGTCATGTACCACAATGTCCATTGCAGCAATATTTACAATTGCTAGGACATGGAAACAACCTAAATGTCCATAGACAGATGAATGTATAAAGAAGAGGTGGCACATATATACAATAGAATATTACTCAGCCATAAAAAGGAATGAAGCTGAGTTATTTGTAAGGAGGTGGATGGACCTAGAGTCTGTCATAGAGAGTGAAGTAAGTCCGAAGGAGAAAAATAAATGTGTGCTAATGCACGTATATGAAATCTAAAAAAACGGTACTGATGAACCTAGTGGTGGGGCAGGAATAATGATACAGATGTAGAGAACGGACTTTAAGGACACAGTGGGGGAAGCGGAAGCTGGGATGAAGTGAGAGAGTAGCATTGACATATATACACTACCAGATGTAAAATGGATGGCTAGTGGGAAGCTGCTGCATAGCACAGGGAGGTCAGCTTGATGCTTTGTGACCACTTAGAGGGGTGAGCTAGGGAGGATGGGAGGGAGCCTCAAGAGGGAGGGGATACGGAGATATATGTATACTTATAGCTGATTCACTTTGTTGTACAACAGAAACTAACACAACATTGTAAAGCAATTATACTCCAATAAAGATATTTTAAAAATTAAAAAAAAAAAAAAAAAAAGCACTGCGTTGAGCCTGTTATCCACCAAACCAGTAACATTTAGCTGGAGGCAAAACTATGTAGGACTCTGAGCTGAGATTTTGGTGTCAGACAACACAGGCTCTTTTTCTAGTTCTGTCACTCCAATGTTTTGTAAGCTTGGTAAACTTAATTAATCTTTCTTAGCTTTCATTTCTCCATTGACAAATGGAGCTAATAACTATAGTACTGAAGTACACCCATGCCTGCAAATGAATTTCTGCTGCTTTAGCCAGTGGGCTGATGAACCTTGTATAATGACTTAAAATAACTTTCTGTAATTAAAGATGATACAAATAGGTGGAGAAATATACCATGTTCTTGGATTGGAAGAATCAACATTGTGAAAATGACTATACTACCCAAAGCAATCTACCGATTCAATGCAATCCCTATCAAATTACCACTGGCATTTTTTACAGAACTAGAACAAAAAATTTCACAATTTGTATGGAAACACAAAAGACCCCGAATAGCCAAAGCAATCTTGAGAACGAGAAATGGAGCTGGAGGAATTAGGCTCCCTGACTTCAGACTCTACTACAAGGCTACAGTAATCAAGACAATATGGTACTGGCACAAAAACAGAAATATAGATCAATGGAACAGGATAGAGAGCCCAGAGATAAACCCACACACATATGATCACCTTATCTTTGATAAAGGAGGGAAGGATATACAGTGGAGAAAAGACAGCCTCTTCAATAAGTGGTGCTGGGAAAACTGGAGAGGTACATGTAAAAGTATGAAATTAGAACACTCCCTAACACCACACACAAAAATAAACTCAAAATGGGTTAAAGACCTAAATGTAAGGCCAGACACTATCAAACTCTTAGAGGAAAACATAGGCAGAACACTATACGACATAAATCACAGCAAGATCCTTTTCGACCCATCTCCTAGAGAAATGGAAATAAAAACACAAATAAACAAATGGGACCTAATGAAACTTAAAAGCTTTTGCACAGCAAAGGATACCATAAACAAGACCAAAAGACAACCCTCAGAATGGGAGAAAATATTTGCAAATGAAGCAACTGACAAAGGATTAATTTCCAAAATTTATAAGCAACTCATGCAGCTCAATAACAAAAAAACAAACAACCCAATCCAAAAATGGGCAGAAGAACTAAATAGACATTTCTCCAAAGAAGATATACAGATTGCTAACAAACACATGAAAGAATGCTCAACCTCATTAATCATTAGAGAAATGCAAATAAAAACTACAATGAGATATCATCTCACACGGGTCAGATTGGCCATCTTCAAAAACTCTTGAAACAATAAATGCTGGAGAGGGTGTGGAGAAAAGGGAACCTTCTTGCACTGCTGGTGGGAATGTAAATTGATACAGCCACTATGGAGAACAGTATGGAGGTTCCTTAAAAAACTACAAAATAGAACTACCATACGACCCAGCAATCCCACTACTGGGCATATACCCTGAGAAAACCATAATTCAGAAAGACTCATGTACCAAAATGTTCATTGCAGCTCTATTTACAATAGCCAGGACATGGAAGCAACCTAAGTGTCCATCAACAGATGAATGGATAAAGAAGATGTGGCACATATATACAATGGAATATTACTCAGCCATAAAAAGGAATGAAACTGAGTTATTTATAATGAGGTGGATGGACCTGGAGTCTGTCATACAGAGTGAAGTAAGTCAGAAGGAGAAAAACAAATACCGTATGCTAACACATATATATGGACTCTAAGGGAAAAAAATGTCATGAAGAGATTAGTGGTAGGACGGGAATAAAACAGAGACTTACTCGAGCATGGACTTGAGGATATGGGGAGGGGGAAGGGTGGGCTGAGACGAAGTGAGAGAGTGGCAGGGACGTATACACACTATCAAATGTAAATTAGATAGCTAGTGGGAAGCTGCTGCATAGCACAGCGAGATCACCTCTGTGCTTTGTGACCACCTAGAGGGGTGGGATAGGGAGGGTGGGAGAGAGGGTGATGCAAGAGGGAAGAGATATGGGAACATATGTATATGTATAACTGATTCAGTTTGTTGTAAAGGAAAAACTAACACACTATTGTAAAACAATTATACTCCAATAAAGATGTTAAAAAAATAAAAAATAAAAAAAAATAACTTTCTGTGAGTCATTAATGGATAAAAATCCTGTTGTACTCCATCAGTTATTGATAGTCTTAAGATCTTAAAATAAAGATCTGCTCAAAGTGATCACTTTTAAAGTTTTACAGTAAGTTAAAAAGTATATACTTGCCAATTCCTCTAGGCAAAGGAAAAGAGATCTGTGATTTGACCAAAAGAAAAATCCTACCAGATAACCACATTAGGTGAACAAGTTCAAACTGTCCAGGATAGCCGACGTGAGGAATAGATAGTATTTCCTTTTATATTCAAACAGAAGTATGCTATTGACTCTTTCATTTCTCACTGAAAAGTGCTAATAGAACTTTATATAAAATTTCTGTATATTCATGTCTATAATGAACAATATTTCTTATAAAAACAAGCCCCATTCTACATTTAGAACATATCACTTGATCTTGCAAAGAGTATATAAGAATCATTCACAATTTTTATAATTAATTATAATAATTCAAATAACACTGAATATAAAATTAAGATATATTTGTCATTAAATAAGAAATTGAAAAGGCCAAATAATTTATATTATTATAGTCAGATTTATTCTAGCAAATACATTAAAATCATAATACTAACTATTCTGCTCTATGCCTCTCAGATGCCCGTTCAACTTTCTGTTCTGTAACCACCTCAGACATGTTCCAACATCCTGATCTTTGCACTTGTTCCTTTGGATACTCTTCCTGTGAGTATTCAGGTAGCTGAATCCATCTCATCATTCAGATCTCGGCCCAATTGTCATCTTTTCAGAGTCCCTTGTGGACCATCCTAGCCAGAGTCCCTGTCCCAGTCACATTCTATCACATTCAGTGTTTGTATCCTTCAGAACACCTATTGCTCTCAGAAATTACCCTTCTTAAATCACCAGTTACATATTTATATCTGTCTCCAAAACAGTCTAGCCAATATAGGAGACATGCCTCAAGTTTAATATCCAGGGATAAAGAGTGGGAAGTGTGAGGAGATTCTAGACTTAATTGCCAGTGGCCTGTTTTGTTTTTTGGTTTTTTTTAATAAATTTATTTATTTACTTTTCACTGTGTTGGGTCTTCATTGCTGCACGTGGGCTTCCTCTAGTTGCGGCAAGCGGGGGCTGCTCTTCGTTGCGGTGCACAGGCTTCTCATTGAAGTGGCTTCTCTCATTGTGGAGCACGGGCTCTAGGCGCGCGGGCTTCAGTAGTTGCGGCACGTGCGCTCAGTAGTTGTGGCACATGAGCTTAGTTGCTCCGCGGCATGTGGGATCTTCCCAGGCCAGGGATCGAACCCGTGTCCCCTGCATTGGCAGACGGATTCTCAACCACTGCGCCACCAGGGAAACCCCCAGTGGCCCGTTTTAGAAATTGGGTACTTAGGGCCCATTTATCTTTAGCGTTAAGCCTCATACTCAATTTTGGGACATCAGAGAAGCTCCACATAGCTAACACTGACACGGCTATTTGACAAGTATCTAACATGTAATCATGAATAGGTGAGCTAGAGGTGGGGTACAGGGCATAGTTTGCCTCGATTCACACCTGACTGAGAAAACACATCTCATTCCAATTATACATTAAGGACTGTTTGCAGAGAAAAAATTTTTTTTTCTGAACTAATGGCAAAGATTTAAATTTTCAGATAAACTAAAGACAAAGTTGGATGAATAACTGTATTACAATCCTGTTAATGGTTTACTTATCTAACTTTAATGTTCAATACTATAAACATATATACATTTATATATATATATTATATATATAGCTTTTTATAGAGATATAACAAATTTCTAATCTTTGTTAATTCTTTGTGTGTTAAAATTGAACAAACTTTAATAAAATTATCCTTCTCACCTAGTAATTAGCAGAATTACTTGTATATTCTATTTTTCCCCCAATACCACTAGATTCATTGGCTATTTTTTTTCATTTTTTCTTTTTCCCCCTTTTTTTTTTTTTTTCTATAGACAAGTAGAAACCCACATCTCAGGATATCAGCAACTAGAAGGTTTCAAGGGACCTAGGGAGCAAGCTCTGTAATCTTTCATATGTGCTTCTTTCTGATAACATGTTTAAATAATTTTTCTCAACATATCTACTTTCTCTACTACTCAGGTCACATGAAAGAAGGAAGACAACTGCCAACAGTTCCTTAAATTTACATGAAAGAGGTCCAGTCATAAGGAGAGAAACCAAGTTTCAATCTCTATTTTTCTCTCTCTCCATTTCTGTAGCCCAACTCCAAATTTTCTCCTCCTGTCACCCCATAAAAAGGGCTTTGGATTGCCTTTGCATTGTCCTTTGCCCATCCCTGGACCAACCAAATGCTACCAAGACCCTCAGTAATGGATTCTCTTTACAGTTAAGGGAATTCTTTTGGATAGCAGTGCAATCCCCAAAGATATATTGGGTCAATGGGATAAAACTTGCATGTCACCCTGAGGTATCTGGACTTCTAACAGTTGGTAATTCAGTGCCATTTAAGATTTTCTATCTAAAATTTGGAGGTATGATGTCTGTGTTTTGTAGTAAAAATTAATGGAAGTGGAGAGAATAGTTTAGAGCTAGACAGATTCTGAAGATAGGCAAAAGAGTCAGGAAGCTATTTTAATAGATCAGAACACAGCTGTGGAGTTTTTGACTTAAAGCAATGTTTGGGAGGTTGTGATCAGAGAGGACAAATTTGAGAGATATTTCAGGAAGAATCTTGACAAGACTCAATGAACGATTATGAAAATGAAGGGGCAGGCAAATGTTAAGGATGGCTCTCGTTTCTATATTGAGTCATAAGTTAGATGGTATTTCCATGCATTGAAACAAGAGTCAGAAGAGCAGATGTGGACTGTGGATAGGATGAGTTCAGGGAAGAAGAGAGATGAAACAACAGTTAAAATGTACGTAAAACTAGGCTAACATCCTCTAGCTGTAAAATCTTGAATCCACCACAAAGAAATATTGAGTCTAGTTCTTTATACACTGATCAGTCAGAAGCGTTTGACTATAGGTTTTCTTGAAAGTGCGGCCAAGGATATCATAAACTGTGCCATGATACTGGTAAGCATTTTTTAAGTTTTTCCTTTAGACCCTCATGCTCCCAAGTTTCATTTTCAGGGTATTAAGAATGTCCCTTTCCTTCCACTCTGTCCCAGCACTACTACACTGTCACACTGCTCACCTCTCACTACAACTCCTCCAAATCTTGACATATTTTCAACCGTGACTAGTCACTGGAAAAGTGTCATCCGTCATCCATTAATTGTATTTTTTTGAAATGAGCATTTTGCCTAGAATCCTAGTAAATAAAGTCTTCTTTTTAACATGTCATTGATTTGACAGTTATTGAGATATGTAACTACTATAAGAAGTAATAAAATCAGTGAAAAATTGTGGAGAAACGTTTACCAAATCAAGCTGGGTCTAAGGTGGAAAGAGACAACATAAGGGCATAAATACCATGAGGCAGGATCATTAGCAGTAACCAAAATAAGCAAACTACAAAAATTATTCTCAAAGATTAGAGCTATGTTCAATTAAATTTGAAGAATCAATATAGCAATGTTAATATATAATAATGATAGGCTTATTTCACTCTCAGTTAAAACTGAATATTATCAAGACACATTCAACTCATTACTAAATTGCAGTGTTTTAATAAAAAGAATATTTCCAAATGACCTGGTATTTGTCAAAGATAACTTTACACATTAAAATATAAATGAAGACCATATTCACAATTATTCAAATAAACTCAGTGGAATCACATAGGCTTTGTAAACAACCTCAGAGGATATGTTAGAAAAAAAGTCATGTAAATTATAAAGCATTGCCTATTAACAGTCAAATTAAACAGACTCCTAGTTATAAATATGTACAGTGAAATTATCTTGGGAAATTTCCATAAATTCAAACAAATTTACTTGCCATGCCAAAATTTAGCACACATTCTTGAAACTGTGTTATTTCTCCCTCTTTCCTTCTCTCTTTCTCTCATGCACAAACACACACACACACAGAAGTTATTCATCTTTAAAGATGCTTTAAATCCTACCATTGACCTAAGAAAGCATATTTGCTTGTACTTTTTCCAAGTGGAGAAATAAACGAAAAAAAAAGCAGTTTTTTTTAAAAAAGAAAACAAAGTTGATAGAATAACAAATATTTTCCATAAATACAAAAAGAGAAGTTTTTAAAAATCTTAATCCCAACAGAAAATTAATAAAAAATGAGCACAGCATTATGGAGTTGATAAAAATAACTACACTGAGAGGAAGTATTTGTTTCAAGTGATTTTTAAAACACAGTAAATCAATTGTTCATTCTTAATAGGATACACATTAAAAGGGAAAAGACTGAAAATGAAAAAAATTCTCAAACTATTTTCAGTAATCATGTTTTTTCAGAGCTAGCACTGTTTCCCTGAGTGTGCTGTACACGACATAACGAATGAATAATAATAATGATGTCATTGAAAACTGGAATTTTGGTCATGAGGAAAGAAGACTCACATGTAAGAGGAATTTGGTTAAGTAAAAGTCCTGAATTCCTGGGCTTTCCTGGTGGCACAGTGGTTAAGAATCCACCTGCCAATGCAGGGGACATGGGTTCAAGCCCTGGTCCAAGAAGATCCCACATTCTGCAGAGCAACTGAGCCCATGTGCCACAACTGCTGAGCCTGTGCTCTAGAGCCTGCGAGCCACAACTACTGAAGCCCACACACCTAGAGCCCATGCTCCGCAACAAGAGAAAGCCACCGCAATGAGAAGCCCGTACACCGCAATGAAGAGTGGCCCCTGCTCGCTGCAACTAGAGAAAGCCCACGCACAGCAAAGAAGACTCAATGCAGCCAAAAATAAATAAATGAAAAAAATTTTTAAAAAATCTTTAATTCCTAAATTTGTTAAATTGGAATTGGAGTATAAACATGAATATATGATTTTTTAAAAATATGTCCTACTTCTTTTCACTAAAAAGATCTACACAGGGACAATAAATATCACTTTTAACCAGATTTTGGTTTCCAGATATCATTTATCATAAAGGAAATGGAGTCCCTCAAAAAACTTTTAAATTTCAAGCTGGGGTAGAAACTATGCAAGATGAGCTGAGAACATGTTATCAAACCACACAGTAAGGAAGCAGACATTACTGAAATCATGTCAAAAGGACTCAGAAGCCAACTGGGAAACACTCCTACTATCCCAATCTAGGAAAATCCAAACATAAATAGTAACAATAATTTCAATTGTTTAAAATGCATCAAATATTTAAATTCATAAGCTCTTTAAAAAATATATTTTATAGAACTAATTCATGATTTTGCAAGGATGCTAGGAAGTCAACTCATTATGTAGAAATCTGGTAAATAGGGAAAAGACTCAAGCATCTAACCTGTAGTTCTATCCCTACATGCTCTGAATTCAGATAAACAAAAAGTTGATGGGGAGGAAATTTTATTCATCTAAGTTTTTTCAGATAATAATTGAAAAGGAATGATTGAATTAGAATATCACCCTTTTACAACCCTTTATGAAATAATGGATCTAGCAGCGATCATCTGCTAAATTCACAAAAAATAGACAAGCAGATATAATGACCCTTCTAATGGAAATATCGCATCACCCATCAAGTAGCTTTGTCCAAAAACATCAAGCCTCAATCTGATCAATTTATAGGAAAAAAAGTAGAGGACCAATTTAAATATATCACAGGATGCAATCAGCAAAACTTAGACTGTGGGAAATTCTATAACACAAGCTATAACAAATAACTGTGAGAAAATAATAGTGAGATAGAGGTAGAAGCTATAGATTAAAAGAGACGACGTATATCCACCAATTGCTGTACGTGGAATTTATTTGGATCATGATTTGAAGAATTAAATTGTTTTTAAAAAGTGAGATATAGTTGTGGGAATTTAAACAATCTTTATATGTTCAATTATATTACAGAATCCCTCCTAGTCTTTTATGTAATAAGAGAGGTTCTATTTTAAAATGAGCCATCTTTTAGAGATACATCAAAAATACACACAGATAATGTAATATGATATGTGGTGTTTTCTCCAAAATAACCCAAGAGAAAGGAAGAGGAACAGGCTAGGAATATAGATAAATCCAACTGACATGAGTTGATAATTATAGAAGCTGGGTGATGAATATATGGGGATATATTATATAATTTTCTTTCTTTTGAGTATTTTTTTTCATAAAAAAGACTTGCAATGCGAATTTTTTTAAAAATAAAATAAACATTTGCCTGAGTCTTGAAAGTCATATTCAATCTGAACAGAGATCAAAAGAGAGAATAGAGTAGAAGCTCTAAGGAAGTGAATGGCCAAGGGCAAAGTTTCAAGGAACACTCTATTTCTTACGTCCTTCCCTAGTAGCTTCTTGGCCAAAGACCTCAAGTTCTGCTATCTTTTGTATCTTCTGCCAGGAAGAAATGATGAATTCATTGAAGCTAATGAATTGAGTGGGGAAAAAAATAAAGAAAATACAAAAGCAATCTTAAGATCATGAGCTGTATACACTCAGGCAGTTGAACTGAACCTCAGAATAGAACTGTTAACAAAATTACAAGAAGATAAGAGCAGGGATCAAATCTGTAATCATCACTTCCCTGCAACTCTATCTGAAAAGAAGAACTAAGGAGGGGACACTGTTTCAAGAGAAAAACAGATCCACAATTGTTCTGGCTTGTATCTATTAATTCAGTAGTGTTTAATATCTATGAAAACCAACAAAACTACAAAATAACTGGAGTGGCCATAAAGAAAGATGAAAAATGATAAATGTACTATTTTAACCATTATAGTAGATAGTCAATAGAAGACACTCTTTAAAGCCTATGAATCAGTATAGATGTTTAAGCATATAATATAAATTTATAAAGTTACCTCAATGAGTACCAAAATAAAAGTATAAACCTCCAAAAATAGTAGCAATAGAATTTATAAAAAACAAAAGTATTTTAAACGAAATAGCAGAATTTATAAACAAAGCACTAAAACAGAAAATATGACAGAAGTATAACATACAATTCATATTGAATATAAACATACTATTATGATAGAAATTACATTATATTTTCTTTTCAACAGATGGTGGAACATTTATACACATCGATCATATGAAATCCTCAATAATTTGCAAAATATATTTTAAACTACAGATTCTATTAGCTAACCATGTAATCATTCTGAAAAGTTTTAAAACTTAGAAACAAAAGTATCTAAACTATTGGAAATTTTATCTTAAATTACTCTTAAGTTAAAAACCACTTAAGAACCTCTGATTATTTAGAACATAATTGTAGTGGTAATTAGGATTCTTCATGAATATTCTATTTTTCTATTTTTGGTGGACAGAGTGTATTCCCCTCCTTTTGATATTTCTATGTCAATAAGCATTTTTACAATTTCACTAACTAAATGCCCTTCAATTCTTCACTTACTGATCATGTCATTTCTGTCAGAAATTGAAGTGCAATAAATGCATGTGTCTGTTTCCAGATCTTCTGTTTTGTTCTATTCTATTTTATTCCTTACAGGAGTACCTGTTTTAATGATTGAAGCTTCAGAATAAGTCCTGATGTCTTGTAGGACTTGTCTTCTATTCTTAATTTCATTCTTCAGAAACATCCTGATTATTCTTGGTCTTTTACTCTTTCATGTTAAGAAGGACATATAAAGTTTTATTTTCTGCATTTATATGTTTAGAATATATAAATGGTATTTTGTTGGGAACATTATGTTTTTCTTTCTTTTTTTTTTTTCCATGCAACACTGTTCCTAAGAGCGATCAAGTTTTATGTGTATATCTAGTCATTGTTTCTAGCAGCTTCATGGTACATTTTGAAGTGTAACCACCACATCACACACGTCCATTCTCCCAGTGAAAGACAATTGCCTCTAACTCTCTGCTACTACAAATCATCATCAATGTCTCCTTACGTCCTTTGTAGAATTTCTCTGGGATATACACTTAGGAGCTGGATTGCTGAGTTTCGGTGTGGTCATACATAATTTCACCAAGTGATATAAGATATCTTGACAATGTGGTTGAACCAGTCTGTACCTTCAACATCAGTGCACAAGATTTCTTTCTACCTAAATATCTTCCAGTACTTGGAATTATAAAACTATATCATTTTTCCCCAGTCTGATGGGTACAATTTATATGAGCACCTCTTCATATAACTGTTAGCCTTTTAGGTTTCCCTTATTTGCATTTCATAAGTTGGTCTTTTTTTGAGGGGGTGTGCTTTTTCTTTTAATATAAGATGCTTACAAAGAATGAGAATTATATAAATATCTTTTCATCAATAACATTGAATCTTGGAACATAATACCATAAAAGGAACACTTTTTTTTTTGAACTTTGAATTCAGTCAAAACAACCCCTAAATTGAAATGTTTTCAGATATACAAGAAAGGGAATTAAAAGATGCAAAAAAAAGTAACAAATCTTAAAGCACAAATTCTGAAACTAGAAAATAAAAGAAGCATGCAAACTAAATAGAGTAAAAAATAGAGGACAGTAAAACCAAATTGGCTCTTTAATGAAAATAAGTATGTATAATTTAAAAAATGAGAATTATCATTTTTATAGATGATATAATTTTCCATCTAGAAAATAAAAATATAAACTGAAACACTATTAGATCCACTAATTATCACTTGCCATATACTAATCAGGTAAAAATCAATAGTCTTCCTATAAACAACAATAATCAGATGTAAAATAAAACATACTCTCTGATTAGCAGTTGCCACACCATCCTAACAACAAATAAAAAGCTGAACAGACCCCCAAAATCAACAACTCTTCTAGGATTCTTAAGAAAGGGGGTGACACAGGGCAATCTACAGCCCACAAGATTGGAGAGACAGGTGAATTCAGGAAATGGCTGCTTCCTGGAGTGGAAGACTTATGCTGCAGGAAGCAGTGCTCTGGTAGGAAAATCTGAACTGTACTTGACAAACTGCAGACAACTTTGACAACTAAAAGCCCCAAGGGGATCCTGTCACAGAGGAGCCCCACAATACTGTGAGATTTACCTCCAGGAGCTTGACCAGGTTCCCATGTAGTATTATCAGAGCCTAATTGACCTGGGCAAGGGAAATTTCTAACTGCAGCAGCTCTGGAGAAGCTGGAAAAGGAAAATACCCAACTCCAGTCCACTCTAGCCATACTATCCCACCTAAGAGGAAAAAAAACAAAAATAAAACTGAGACACCCGTGTGAAGTACACAGTCCAGAAGTGCAGGCTCACTAAAAGACTGAGGCCCAATCATAGGACTATACACTTCATGTTATATATAAATAAGAATTTAGTACATTATTGAGTTGACCTTTGAAATCAGTAGGGAATGCACAGTTTATTTAACAAATAGGTTAGAGATCACATAAATAAGGGGTTTTTATTTCTTATGTAATACTATGTAGTAATTTCAAAGAACAGTATAGCTATTCTAAATACAAGAGTTTCTCTGCTTGTATTAAATTTAAAAATCAGATTGCAGGAAAAAGATGAAAATTATTATTAATTTTATAAATAAATGAATCAGATGTGTGAGAGAGAGGCTATGTGTATGTGTGTAAACATGTTCCTTTATGGTTAAATCCAGAGGGCTATGTCTGAAATGAATCACAGCAATCTGATAAGGTTATAGATAGAGAAGAAAGGTGACTTTATTCTAACTTTTGCATCTATATGATTTAAATTCTTTACAATAAAATGTATTTATAAATTCTTAAATGATTCAGCAAAGCTTAATATGAGTCAATTTAAGCTATGATCTTGAACAATTCAGAAATCTTAAAAATGTTATTTCATTATATATAAAATAATAGGATTACCTAAATATTCTCCAGGTCCAAAAAGGCCTAGAATCAAGTCTAGGTCTGATTCCCACAACCTAGGTGACCTTGAAATTCAGTTTCCACATGAGTAACTGGAATTACATAGAAGTGGCTAATTTGGAGTGTCTCTGTGAAAAAAGCATATCCCTGCAAAAGCTGCAAAATTCAATGTACTGTTATTATTATAATCCTATAACCCTATAAATCTATTAGTAGCATATCATATTGCTCACAGAATAATACAGTTTTATATACACATATATAAATATATATATATATTTCTTTACTCTTACAATATCAACTTGCTTCTATAAGATGCTCCTCTATGCCTTGTAAACCTAAGTAAAAGAGCCTTATCTACAAAGAGGAGTCTGTACTGGCAGTATGTATAAATATAAATTAGAATGAAGTTCTGTCTCTCAAGAAGCTTCATATACCTTGAAATCATCTTACATTTATTTATAAATGGAATGTAAATTTTAATTAAAAGTACTGATTTCTCTCTTTTGACAGAAAAAAAGGAAAAAGAAACAATTTCTTGGGATAGTTTTCACACATCATGGAGTATTAAATAGATGCCAATTGATTTCCCCTCACTTGATTGTCTCCATGTCAAAGTAACTTGAGCTAGCCTCACCTCTAACTTACTCATTCCCCTAAAGCTTTAAGGAACTGATTCTTCCTAATAAAACAATTATGCCCTTGTAACTAAATCAATCATTCTTCATGAGGCATGAGCTTACATTTACTTGTCTGGAGCAGGAAGGCTGAGGATAAAGAGCCATTAAGAAGTATGCTTTCCTAGCCACAAAAAAATCATGAGGCTTACTGGCAAAGAATGGGTTTTTAGATAAGAATGAAAATCTTACGAGGGTCAATTTGTTTATAATTCACTTGGAAGACTACCCCCCTTTTTTTTTAAAGTGCCACAGTGACAGAGTTGCTTATTTTTACTTCAGAACAATTATGTTAAATTAGGACCATACACTTATGGAATTACTGACACTGGAAATCTTTCATGAAAAACAAATAAAATCATCTCTGATTATAAACTTTAACATCAGATTAAATACCCCAAACTATTTTGAAACAAAGAAAATGTGTCTTTGTAAGTTAATGTTCAGTCATTTCCAAAAATCTGGAGAAAGAGTAACTAAACATTTCAAGGAGAATTCTACTTGATTTTTCTCTTTCCCAAACTAAGAAGTATGTTTAAATTGATAATTCTCCGAACAACAACAACAAAAAACAAAAAACCACTTCCACGCCCACTTAAACGCAATCATCTGCAATAAGAAAAATAAGTTCCCCAAAAAGGCAAATGTGAAAAGGTTTCTCGTCTGTAAGAGGTTCATCTCTAAGGTTCCTTATTATGAAATACTATAAACAGTGAACTTAAGATACTGCAGAGACGTACAAACACTCTGATTCTTTATCAAGAGAAAAGTGTATATGAGAACGGACACACTACTCCATTGAAGCACATAGAAGTCATGTCCTTTGTGCCCCAGACCAGCACAAAGGCTCAGTCTATGGTGATGACCTATCTGGGGAACACCTTCTCTCTGATCACTTTTTCCTTGTTTGTAGGATGCTGCCACTCAGAAGGAGCAGCATAATACCTAGAAGCTCTTTCTCAGAGAGGCTGTTTATTTATGGACAGGAGGGCTAATGACACCGATGGGAACAGTTGGTAAGAGATTTGCATCTACCAGGTGGATATTAGCCTGGTAGAATCATGTTTCTTTGTTTCGCATCCTGTTGTCCACCCGACAAAGTGACCGGCATTTTGACAGACATTCTTTCAATTCATACCCTCTAGCAAAAAGCCAATGCCCTTTGAATACAAGGCAAAAAACAAAAGACGTTCAAAGGTGCCACAGGATTAGCTTTCATTGTTCTTTCCATTGTATATTGAACTTGATACAGTTAAAAAGAATAAAGCATTGGATGAACTCTGTAGCAATTTAGAAGGCTTTTTGCTATTATTGGTAAAGGAGATAGCCTTTTCAATAT
The DNA here is from genome assembly GCF_026419965.1 of Kogia breviceps. Classification (NCBI taxonomy): domain Eukaryota; kingdom Metazoa; phylum Chordata; class Mammalia; order Artiodactyla; family Physeteridae; genus Kogia; species Kogia breviceps. Next base: position 39,949,742 of record NC_081315.1, read on the forward strand.
CTCATGTTTTTTTTCAATTAATAATGATTCCTGTCAAAATTATTAGCTAATATCAACTCTTTGTTAATGAGCTATAGTTATGTCTAATGGGCCATGTCTTATCAAGAACTGCATTTCTAAGCCACAGATTTATGCTTTTAAATTATTTTCAAAAATATTTCTTTCCCAATAAATCCTTATTTTTATAATTTCATAAATATAAAGTGACACACAGATGGTAAATATAGGACCGTAATTTTGTGGGTGAGAAAGCTAAATCCTATGTGCAAGTTAGGGATTTTAGAATCCCAGCTGTTGATTCAGCTGCCACAGCAAAATCTCCCAAATATGGTATTAGTGGTAGCTACTAGGTGCTGAGCTCACTCACCACTCCTGCTTCCAAGAGCGAACTGACGTGACCCCAATTTGAAAACCAACTTATTTATAAAGTACCTGTTGCCTGAAGAACAAGATTATATCACCTTTCCACACCTTGGTCTCACTCAAACCCTGGTCAACTCCAAGGAAAATCACTTTTCCAAGTCCCTCAGGAAGGCATATAACAGATACTGCTTAAGCTAAAATCCCTTAAGAATATATAAGGTCCCTGAGAGCAAGGACTTGTCTGTTTTGTCTGATGCTCTATCCTCTGTCTAGATTAGCAATACCTCAAAATAATCATGAGTTTTCAACAAAAAGTAAGGAAAATATATTCTGCCTGACCAATGGGATAAAAAGGACAGTGAAAGTTGAAAATAAAGTTGCTTTTATGATTATACCCTATAAATTTTTCTTGTTTAATGTACCCACTACACATGGAGTCAGTTCTACTTTGAAGGAAATACTAGGTTAGTTAGTTGGCTTGCATGGGTTTCCTGTGTACATAGAGGATGATGAGATAGAGATAGAGACAGAGATGGTATAAGATGATATAGACAGATGATAGATAGATTTTTTTCCTCTCAACCAACATTTCTTGAATGGGGGACACTAATTCATGGTTTCAAGTTATTGTTGGGCTGGGGCTTAGTGACAGTTTCGACAGTAGGGTATACGGATAAAGAACCACTAGGCAGGCAACTGGAAACTCCCCTCCAACAACATTTTACAAATTAAGGAGGGTATATAGTTTGGGGGGGGTGGGGGGGGCAAGGCTGAGAATAGAGGAGTCTTTTTCTTGCATTCATTGTTTAAATCTGTTTACCTCAAATTCCACTGTGCTTCTCTCTCTCTCTCTATCTCTCTCTCTGGACCCAGTAAATTCACCCCTGAGGCCAATGACAAACTCTTTCTAGAGCAATTCCCTGGCTTGAGCCTAAGGGTAAAAGTCATCTATTTATTTAAATGAGAAAGAGGCAGCTCTGTAATGAATCTCTGTGCTGGTTGCTCCCTGGCCCACTCCCACTTGTACCTGTAGATTATGACCTTGGAGTTTCTAGAGAGGATCTATGCTTCTGTCTAGTGCCCAGGACCAGTTTTCTTTTCTTCCTCCTTCAGTCTCATCACTTGCTTTCTAACTCCAGGAATCCTTTTAAGCTTTTGTTGTTCTGGCAAAACCTTTTCTTGATTTTTATTGACAATATTGTACCTTTGTTGTTTTTGTTAAGGTTTTTCTGTGATTTCAGAAGAATCCTCAGAGGAGATGAAATAGTTTTCTGAGATTAATATTTAGAGACTCCTTTAAATGGTTGAATTCAGCCAGAGAGATATTTTTCAAACAATTGCAGTAATTCATAATAATATAACTGGATCTATGACAGAATTTGAATGGTTATTTTTCTAGATTCAGTTTAAATCATTTAAATATTTTAGAATTTTAAAATTTTCTTTGGGTGGACATGTTGGAAAGAAGTAGAGCTATCTTTCAATCTTCTGAAAATTAAAAAAAATTTTAAATGCCTTTTGAATCTATTACTTACTGGAGAACATCAGATTCTTATGTTGTTATTCCTTTTATTTCTTTCAAAAAAAAAAAACAAAAAACTGTAGAGAGGAACCTCATGATTCAGGTGGGCCGAGACTGAAGCTACAAAATAGGAAACCAGGGCCACCTCCTGTCTTGTTGGAGGCACTTCCTCTCAATCACTTCTCCTCTGCCATAACTTCAGTTTATGTGTGGCACAGATTCCAGCTCTACTTAAACTTGCCACCCTCACAAATAAAATCTACCTACTTCCATATTACTCATTGTGTTTTCTTCTGTCTCTTGAAAAAGCCTAATCGCATGAGGTAGTTGTGGTACACTGGAATGAAAAATGGACCAAAAGTCAGAATATCTCAGTTTGAGAACTAACTCAGATGCTCAGCCAGTCATTATACTACTAGGACTCCTTCATTTCCAGTAAAATGAGATTAATAAGAATTTCATGGGGAATTGTTAGGATCACATGTGTATTAAAACAAATGGGGAGGGCATTGTAAAATCCATAGAAAGCTTGGTTGTTACTATTAATTGGAAAACATTATCTTTTATAGTCAGAGATGACATCACCTAGCCATCACCTTAATTTAATGTAAATTACAAACATAAAAAAAGAAATATTTTTTCTTTCCCAGTCTGAACATAACAGGACACAGTTCAAAATATGTATTCACCACCTTAGAAAAAAAATCTGTCATTTTCTGAAATTGACGGTTCTATTTTCTTAGTAGTAAGCTAAGTAGAAAAGATATATACAGGTCAGATGTAGCAGGCTAGGATGTAAAAAAATATATAAATAAATCCTGACCAGACCAAAGGATTTGCTTTCACTAAAAGAGTCTTTCAAGCACTGAAAAGTAAGATTGTTCAGAAGTTCAGAAGTTCAGTTCAGCTAAGCACTCCCAAAATTTGGCAGTTGATCCAAATGTTATTTGAACCTTTAGAACACATATAATTAGACTGAAAATCTTATTAAAAAAGGATCACTGTCTGGTACTATTTTCACAAGTTTTGCCTCTTGATATAGCCATAACAGAGGACTAGAAACATATGTAAATGTAATTGATGAAAATTACCCACATTTTTTTGAAATACAGGACAAGACTAAAGCTGGATCATGCTCATGTACAAAGTTCAAGTTGCTTTAAATGCATTCCCATGTGGCAGTTCAAGGGGTGAAAAGTGAATGGTTTAGGTGATAGCTTTCTCCTAAACTAAATTGTGAAAACAGTCAACTTAAGAAAGCCACCAATTTCTTCACATACAGTGAAACAAGAATTGTTATTTCCCATGTAAGATACTGAAGAGTATTTTTTTTTTTTTTTTTAGGAATACCAGTTTTCTTATAGGCTGATAAGATCTGCTTGGTCAAAGTTTATAAAATTCTTGAAAATAGAAATTGTACTGTCTTTTAAACGTCACCAGCTAATTTGATTCTTCTCTCCATTCAACTGAGGCCAACATGATTGCAAATGTAGGATATAAATTTAATTCCCCCCCTCCGCAAATAGTATTCTACAGCATAATTACATGTTACTATCAGTAATTTCAGGATAAAAAGCATACAAGAATAACATGACCTTTAAAATGCCAAAAAGTGCTCTAATCCCTATGTGAACTCTGTGAACTCTGACATTGCCTCATTTCCTAAAGGAAAGAGAAAGAGGAAACAACATTTTTTGACTGCCACTCTGTCAGGTTTTGTTTTCTTATCTTATTTCATTCATCATCAGTTTAATCTTGAATAAAAGAACAGGAGGATCGTGCACATAAATGATAAATACTGTTAAAATATCTGTGCAATAGAGAAAACAAGTGTGAATACAGAGCCTACAACTTCAAATCAAGCTTTATTTCCTTTTCATTTGAAGTGTATTTTGGCATGTGTATGATTATGACACCTCACTTCCCAACCCAAAGGAGAGGGCACAGGAGGGAAAGTAAGAGAGAAAAACATAGAGAGATTCATGCAGTTTCCCCACCCCTGTTTGCTTGAATAAATGTTTCAGTTAGTATTGCATTCACCTTTATATAACAACAAAAATAAACAGGGCTTATAGGGTTTAACAAAAAAACTGTCATTCTCTCTAACAGATAGTCCAGGGTGAAGTTGGCAGCAACAGTCATCAAGTCCTCAAGTTTCCTTTTATGGAAAGGAAACTTGAGGACTTTATTTATTTATTCCAACATCCTTGCTTCTGAGATCTTGAGGCTGCATGCTTCCTGAAACCCAGAAAGCCTCAGGGACTAAAATTTCTTATTAAAATTTTTCTTTTCCATAAAGTAGGTGTATGTCTATTATTTTTTATTTCAAAGAGCTTTTCTTCACAAGCCAAGTTTTCAAGGTAAACATCCTGTATTTAGATTACCACCTAATTCAGTAATACTTGTTATTTGAGTTGGAAACCAAAAAAACAGAACCTTGGAATGCAGATTGACTAGGTGCTTCCAACAGGAAGAGTTAAAATCTGTATTCTAATACATCAGCTTCTTAGGCAGGCAGGTGACAAACACTACCTGACTCTCAAACAATTTGCTTCTGAATCATTTTACACAACTCAGTCAAAATGCAATGTTTGTGCAATAAATTTTAAATTTAGTACCTTTTTTTTACAGAAGGAAAAACCCATGAAAGAAGAAATCCAAACTAGCTTTTCCAAAATCATGGAAAACATTAAAAACAAAGTAATTGTGGAACACAAAGAGAAATAACCTCACACCATGTACTCTTAATCCAGAAAGCACACACCTATAAGACCACCAGCATGCTTTCAGAAATACACCGAGGTATGTTCTCAAGGCGTATATTAAATGGGCATTTGGCTCAAAATTTATGTGTTGTAGAAATCCTACTCCATTTAATAATTCCTCAATGTTTTTCCAACTGTCAAAGTAGTTCACATTTAGTTTATATTCATAAAATTCTTTAAGAATAAGGCAATTACCTGGACATTGTTATTCTTTGACTCATAGCATCACTGAAATTCTTAGATACAGTTGGCTGTCTCTCTCTTAACACTAACAAAAAGGACCCTAAAGTTTGAGACAGTGAATATACAGCCAGAACTGGCCCTTAAGAGAATATGAGCTGTCCCATCCTGGAGGTATGTTTTTACTCATATCAATACCAAATAAAGGAATGGCTTAAGAGCCAAATGCCATTTAAATTTTCCAAGTCTAATAGTCTTCTTTATGTCACTGTAAGACACATCAAATGCTATATTCAAGGCCCTGCTTCAAGAGACCATGAGTTTCAGTTACTTATCATTGTAAGTACAATTATTTAAACAATCATCTCACCTTAAACTTGCTCAATTATTTTAACTGCATTGTTTTCAAAAGAAAATTTTAAATTTCCTTAACTATTGAACACAATCTCTGAGGAAGGCAGATAATTCTTGCCCATCTTCATTTCAAAAACTTACTTCATATTGAATTTAGCTACAAAAAGTTTAAAAAAAAGCTAAGAAATTGCATAACAAAAATGATGTTTTCTTTTCTATTTAGATTATTAATGTCTTCTTTGCAGAATCCTCTGACATCCTACTGGAGTACAGGTCTTAAATTGACACCTGTCAGAGAGAGCCAGCCCCACCAATTAACAGCAAATCATTTTTTGCTCCTAAATCCTGGCAGCAGACCTGTATTTCTATAGAAAAGAGCCTCCAGAAATCTCATGAATTGCTATTTCCTCAGAGGGCAAGAGAAATGAACCTTTATTATTAGCAGAAAGACAATATTAAACAGCTGCTCACAAGTCTCTCTCCAAAAGCACTTGATTTCTATAATAAACAGAATTAAATTGTGTCCATTTCTGGTCCTAAACAACAGGGCTGGGCTTTAAAATGTAGACCAGGCACATAAAATGCCACTGTAAAATCCAGCCTCTATCATAAATAGGATAGTCTAGGGAAATTCCAGATTGAAATTGTAAGCCAAAGCTTATTAACCAACTGCTTTAAAAGGACATAGGCAAGTTTTAATTATTTTTTTTCTTTCCACCTGTAAACCAAATTAAAAAACAGAAAAAACAAGAAATGAGAAACAAACAAAAGAACCCTTTTTGTTTGACAAAAAACAGGATTTTTCCTTTTTTTTTTTTTTGCCTTTCTAATTTGGAATGAAGATAAAATTAAAATTGCCATTCTTGTTTAAATGCCAACGCATGTCGTTTGTGCCAAAATGGATGTATTCTGTGGACCATCCCCATCAATTAAAATTCACAAGTAGAAGGGACTTGGAGATTTAATGCTTTGCCTGTTGAGCAGCCAGTGAGCAGAATAGAGAATTTCTTTTCTTTTACAGTTAATCCCTGCTGATGACAGGAGTACACACAAACTCTGATGAGAATAGCTGGATTGTTTCCAGGCTCTTTACACCCCCGCAAAAACTTTCTAGGCTCAATTGTTGTTTTGCTCTGTGTGCCCTGAAGACATCAGAACTGAGCTCTTGAATCTATTTACCTAGAACAGGGTTCCTTTGGTCTGTCTAAGTACTTCCTCTTTAAATGCTTGAATAAAAGGAAGCACTAGAAACCAGAGGAAATAGAGGCAGAAAACCCAGAAGAAATATTTAAATGGAGAGAGGCCTCAAGGTAGACATTTTGGAAGCCCTCTCTATTGTTTGGAGTTTTTTCCCCTCTTTAAGTGTGAATAGATTCCCCTCTAAACTGCAAAAGAAATACAACGGTACCTTAACCTTATAAACCTGAGCAGACTGTGTGACTCTCAGATTCCTAACTCAGGTGTGAGAGAGTCTAGTAAAGGCTGAAGAAGCAGAGCATCCTTGAATGAGAACCTGGCCATTCAGAGACAATCACCACACTGGAAAATGACCAGTTTATTAGCTTGGGCTGAACAAATGAAAAGATTGTGTTTGACATGATCTACTTGGTTAAATAGTTAAAAACTTATTGTTTTAGATGTTCCTTACTTCACTCAAAATGTGTTCAATTCAGTTACTGAGTAACTTGGGCTTGATTAGCAATGAGAAGAAATCATAGTAAACATTTACAAGAGTATTTTTTTAAAATATAAATTACTCTAGTAAAATATGTATGCATGATTGGAATAAAAAAAAAAACAATTAGTAAGTGCTGGGACTTTCCAAATCACTGAGCAAAGAATAAAAATAGTAGCCTCAAACTATTAAAAATTATTTTAAATAAGTAAGAAATAATGTTCTAAAAGTTATATATCTGATATATACCCTTTCATATTATTTAGTGAAGTTGTGAATTTTCCCTTGTCATTGGATTTATATGAGTAGAAATACCTTGAAATTAAAAATAAAATGCTGTGATACTATTTCAAAAGTTCAATTGGGTGATATTGAGAATCGCATAATCTATTTTTTTCATAATCAAGATACTCGGAAAATGAATAATTTATTACATCAAATAAATATAAAAATGGGAGGTAGTCTGAAAACTTACATACTAGAAATATTCAAATTGAATTAGTGCTATGTCATACACACACATGTGCACACACACATATATCAGTTGTTCATCCAGACTGCCTTTTGAGTTCTACTATGTTTAGGGAGCATATTATAAATAAATAGACACATACATACTTTTTTTGTAGAATATAGTAGTAAACAAAACCCCAAATTGTCTCATCTAGACTATCTCAACCTAAGTTTAAAAAATCTGCTAGAGAGAGTAATTCACTTATCCATGTTATTTATTTACAGCATATGACATGATGGTTTCATTGCTAAGCACTAAAGTTACAAGAGTGAGCATGCATTCCACTGGAAAAAAATGTGTATTATGTATGTGTCTAAATGCATGTGCATACATGTACGCACATGCACACAATACACACACTCAGGTGCCATATATTTCAATGTAAGTTTCAGTCAGGATTGCAAACAATAGAAACCATTTTAGCAGGTTATGTAAAAAATGGCCTTTAGGGCCTCTGCTACTTATGTCCCCCCAAAAAAAGAAATGTCTCCACCAGCCTCTGCCACAATTGCCAGAAAGATCCTATGAGTATGTCCTTCCTCAAGTCACTCTCTTCCAAACAGAATTCCTGAGTGGTATGTCTGATTGGTAGCACTTAGTTCACGGATCTATATTTTAGCCATAAGAGAACCTGGGGAAGGGGACTTCCACCTTGGAGATGTGGGGTTCCTAACACTGGAAATTTAAAAATAGAGGAGGAATGTTCAAAACATGCTGATGGCCACAATAGATGACAAATATCCACTATTATCCATTTCTTGACATCCTAACATCACCACATATTTTCCTTTCATATTTAAATTTCCAACAAGAAAATGTCCCAGGCTAACATATTGCAATTTTCTTCATGCAAATGAAAATACTAGTGCCCTCACTCTAAACAAGTAGCAAATCCAAAGCTCCATAGGTTTCCCCATTCAATTCCAAATCTAAGGTATCTAGATGATAGTCATTATTTTTCTAAGTCATAAGTCCATCTTTATATTCTCTTATATACTAAATTGTGAAATAAAAATATATAAATATAAAATAATAATAGAACGGGAAAGAGAAAAAATATTTTAAATTATGTAAATATGTGTAAGACACTGCAGGGAATATGAGTAGATACTATATTCTTTATTTCTGGAATGGCTTATTATTTCAAGTTTTGATTTTCTTTCTCTACTACATATTCTAGGCTTCTTTTTCCCTCGACCAGTTCCTCAACTATTCAGGGTTCTTACCTGACATAGTACACCACATTTTATTCCTTAGACACAGGGACCTTGCTGGTCCTTCCTTTGTGTACCTACCTAAGGTAGCCTTCCATTCATTTTATCACTAGCTATAATAGTGCTATGAAGACCAGCATATCCCCTATATTTTAAATATTCATCCCTGTACCCATTATGTAGTCCCCTATTACCTCTGATAATCAATCACTCTAGCAACACTTTAACCCCCATTCTTGTCCTGTTCATAAGAAGCTTGTAAAGGTCATGAAGCAGTCTCTGATCCCCATTATAAGGAAACACAGTTGTGTGCCAGGGTGAAAGCAATCTTTTCTTGAGTACTGAGACTTCCAAACCAACAAAGCCAAAAGTCATGGACCATGAACTATAATTTTTGTCAATAGGTCATGAGGTCTAAAAGTGAGAGGTTATATTCTGACTCCCAATCATTTTGTTCTCAGATCTTTGAAAGAAAAAGCACTGTATATTATTGAAGAGTATATAACATATGCCATATTCTGCAAGATGGCATTCTAGACTCATAAGACTGGTGCTGTAATGTGTCTTCAATAATCTTATACACAGCAAGACCAGCAACTTTTGGGTGACAGGGTACAAAGCTAGACCTCTAAATCCAGTGAGTATACATCTATGCCTTAATTTTGTCCCTGTAAAATCAGTTCCAGGATCAGAAGCACTGGTACATGGATGTCATAATGGAACACAAGGCATTCAATTAGTCCACAGATATTATTCATGGAAAAGAGAGAAAGTAAATCCAAATATCCAAATCCAAAATAGTAATTTATTGTCCAGTTCATGGAAACTAGTTCATACTAGTTGACTAGTTCTCGACTAGTTCGTACCCTACCCACAGGTATGGATGGTATCTATATTCCTCAAAGAACTATTTAGATAGAAAATAAAATATACCTAGAGTGTGAGTTTATTTGCCAGCTGTCTACCATTCTCGTTCCTTCTAAGTCAGTCCAAGCCAATCCAGCCTAACTATTAATCAGCATCTGTGAATGGATGTGAAAGGTACCTAGTATCATTTTTCCTTCCGAGACAAATAGACAATGAGAGGTATATCCCCTAATTCTCCCCATTAGGATATTAATTCTTCCCCACTGTCTTTTAGGAACATCCCTGAGTACTATTCTAACACTGCAGAGGTCCACATTCCTGATATACCATGCAGGACGGTCTATAATCCAAACCAAGCTCATTTTTATTCTTCCTCCATTAATTAACTTCTCATGAAGTCATAGGCATAAATTAACGGAATGGATGAACTCATGTTATGGTGGAGGTTTACTGCACATGCCCAAATATATGGCTTGGTACACCAGGTAAAATCCAACGTGTAATGATAGCTCCTCTTCCAAATCAAACTCTTGAATGGATGTTTCTAATCGGCAGAACCCTCTAATTCCATAGCCTAGTTTCAAGGGAGGATGGGAAAGTAAATTCCTGGTATTTTCCTTGAGAAGACAAGACTTATAAGGAAGAAAATTCCCCCAAAGATGAAAAGGAGTGTTCAAAATGTGGCAGACAACCACTGAATATGAAGAACAGTCATTGAAACATACCTGTGGATCCTAGATGCAAATGGAATTGGCATTCTAATTTAAGGTAATGGAGGCTAAGAATAAAATGAGAACATATTACATACTTTTTTTGTAGAATATAGTAGTAAACAAAACCCCAAATTGTCTCATCTAGACTATCTCAACCTAAGTTTAAAAAATCTGCTAGAGAGAGTAATTCACTTATCCATGTTATTTATTTACAGCATATGACATGATGGTTTCATTGCTAAGCACTAAAGTTACAAGAGTGAGCATGCATTCCACTGGGAAAGCTTAAGGAATCACATAATTTGAAGTCAGACAGGGCTTTATGATCAGACCCTCAAAGTATAGTCCCAGCAAATGAGGCAGGTCTATTGCTAACTGAATAAAAGTGAGCAATGACAGCAAAATTAGAGATAAAAAAAATTCTCTTCAAAAAAATGGAATTTTGATGTCATTACAAAAATGTTTATTCAGAAATGCAACGAGTTATATTGACTGACCCTAATTTCTAACTAACTCATTCTCTAATAATAATTAAAGAGCTTAAGGAGATTTCTTGGTCCTTTCTAGCCTTTACTATTTTCTGTACATTGCTTCCACAGGGATTAATAGCCAGGAAAGGCAAAAGAATAAAATGAAAATAACAGTCATTGATTTTCTAGTCAACAAATTCCAAGTTGACAAATTATTTCCAGGTTAGGTTTCCAGTCAGGTTGTAAAATGTTTCTCTGGCTAAAGTTTTTTAAAAGGCACATTATGAGACATCACCTGTCTGTCTATCTATCTATCTATCTATCTATCTAAGAACATTCTTTGAATCAACCATATTGAGGACTATAACTTACAAACCATAAAAAGCACTTATTTTAAGAGAATAGCTCTATGAGTTTTGGCAAATGTTATACACACGTAACCAACACCACAATCAAGATACAGACATATTCATCACTCTAAAATAATCCTTTGTTCCCCTTTCCATTTGATACCTCCCCCAACTCCTAGCCATCATTTATTTTAATCTAAAAAAGCTATCATTTGAATTATTAGTTTGTAGATCGAATTTCCTGTCTCTGCTTCTCTCTAACCTTCCTGATTTTGTCTTCTGGCTGCTGATGGCAGCCTTCACAAGGTTAAACTCATTCTGCGTTTGGCCAAACTTCATGTGTATATCTGGTTGTGTACTGTTGTTAAATCTGTAAGTGTAGGTCACCTTATGTCTGTATAGGAAAAATTCACTTACATCCTCATACTTATTGCCAGGCATTATATTTAGCACCAGTCTCAGACTATGGTGCTAAAAAAGTTAGACAAGATCCCCACCCTCATGTGGATTACAATCTAAGTAAGTTGAATAAATTTACTGTAAACCAAACCCAATATCATTAATTCTATTGAATCTAACACATCCTGTGCAATTTTAACACCACAAAAATGACAAAACTGTTTCAGCTGATAGAAACTCCATATATTTTACATGTATACAATTAAATGCATATAATCAATAAGTACTTAAATAATCATTGTACACTAAATGAATAAATAAATTTTGTATTTTTCATTCATTTACTTCATTCAATATTTGGTTGGTTTGTCTAATACATTGTAAATCAACTATATTTCAATAAATTTTTTTTAATTAAAAAAATATTTGGTTGATTTGAAGAATTATATCATTATATATACATAAGACAGTTTTGAAAACTAGTTCTAAGAGTCTTTCTTTCATTAAAACTAATCAACAAAATATATTATATGGCAACAAAACTCTTCCACCAACATGTTTTTTTTCCCCAGTATCTATCTATCTTCAATTTGATAGTTGAAATGACTTTCAGACTCCTCTGTTATTTCCCATAATGTTCTGACATTTAAAAAAAAAAAAAAATCTTTTCTACACTAAGCTTTATTATGAATGTCTTTCTTCTCTGAGTAAAAAAAAAAAAGTTAAAATCAATGCTATAACAAAATATAGAAATGGCTCAACTGAATGTGTGCATGCTAGGGAGCAAAACAGGCACAGTCTATATTATGTTACTCGATGAAATAGAAATGGACAATAAACTGAATGAAAAAAATATACAAGCAAAGATGGAATACAGCCAAAGAGCTAGTAAATGGAAGGTTGTAATTAAGCAGGCACCTAGTGGATTAGAGGAAATTAGACCACTGCTGCTGTGTTTCTGCTGCCAGCACAGAATGCTTTCTAACTCAAAATAGTCAACAGCCTACCAAGAGGACTGTAATTATATATGTTTAATTTTATTTCACAGCTTATGATTGAAGACAAGATAAAATCAACAAAAACTGAGAAAAGTGCCTACTATCAATGACATTAAGATTAATAAGTATATCTCTGTGAGGAGAGTTACTAAATATTAAGTTTAAAAACTGGATTGCATATTTCTTTTAATTCCGGTCATGTGGCATTCAGTCAAAGCCTCCCAGATAAAAATTGAAAGGTAAATATATGAAGAATTTCATTGCCGGCATCCTGCACAAGAAACATCTGGCATCATAATCCTAAAATAACATGTATAGAGAGCAAATGCCTTGAGCTGAATAAATAGATTCAAAGCATCTCAGACTACAGAATCTACATTTTGAATTAGCCCAGTTTCCCTAGGAACTTTGATTGGGGGCCAGCTTTCAGGGAAAATTAAAACTCAAAGGAAGTTTTCAGAGAACTTGTATATTAGCAAGTTTCTCTTCCATCTATGCACCATTCTTTTCATACCAACCCTGCCACCCATCAATGAGTCTATAATTCTCATTCAGTTATCTACTTAATATGGGCTCTCCCAACTCTAGATTCCCACAGTATTCCACAAGGTTCTCTCTGTTTACTAGTCCTGATGACAAACAAACAGGTTAGCTTAAATACCAATAGTTAAATGAATAATGTCTTTATGTGCTACTCATTCTAAAGAACATCTACCTACAGTGAGTTATATTGCAACTGGAGATTGGGTGGTAACAGATAACTAAGGCAAAATCTATAGGAGGTTGAAGAAAAAAAATTTCTAGAAATTATTGCTTTATCTAGTGTAATCTCTGACTAACCCTTTCTTTTCCTTTTATTTTCCCCAGATTATGTTATAGATCTACCTGCTTCCTTTTCCACTGTCACCACCAGTTATAACACCAGTTGTTATAAATTGGTCATTCTGACTGAAGGCTCTTTAAAAATAGGTAGGGCAAGCCAGTCCACCTCCATCAAATGGCCTCCAGTCTACTGAGATTGTGATGTATACCTGCAGCCAATTACAGATATCAGATTAAAACTCAACCTCTCATCAAATCTTTCACGATTAAAAGAATGAAGAGGTATGTAAATAAATACAGTGGACATGTAATACTACCCCATACAGAGAAAAATCATTAAACAGCACATTCTCAGTTACTCTAAAGTATTTAGACTTGTGACTTGTTTGGTGAAACCTAGAGGTTGTGGACTATGGGCTATTGAATCACCATTTTCAAAAAAGAAAAAGAAAATACTTGCTTTTAGAAATAAAAGCACATTTATTATACTCCAATCAGCCAAATTGCTATTGAACCCTTAAAATTGTATAATTTTAGATATGTAAGGTGCTTTAGGGAAGATTTGCTAAGTACTTTCATTTAAAATATGATGAATTTGAGTCCTTCAGATATGAAGCAACTTATATAAAATAATACAAGTTAAAACCAGAAGACCTATTGTAACTGAGCAGGACCTTATGGGGTCTTCCTTGGACAGACCCCTCCCCCATATCCTCTGCGTTAGCTCCTCTCTCAAATACCTAAATAACAGCTTTTACAGATGCTTTAACCAATACCAATGGAACATATTAACTACTTGATGACCATGAGCACATAGCCCCCAGGCCTAATGGAGCCTAGCAATTGACAATTTTAACCCATGACACAGCCCTGTTACCTCGCCAACAACCAATCAGAGAATTGCGCATGAGCTGATCACATACCCTGGGATGCCCCTCTCTCACCTTGCCTTTAAAAATGCTTTCCTGAAACCCACCAGGGAGTTTGGATATTTTTGAGCACTAGTTGCCCTGGACTCCTTGATTGGCACCTTGCAATAAATGCTGCAGTTGCCTTCACCACAACCCAGTGTGAGTAGATTGGTTTTATCACACACAGGTGAGTGGACGCAAGTTTAGTCCATTGTGCCTCCCAATTTTCAAGGCAGCATCGTACCTTGAATGCAATGAAAACACAGGGGTATTTTCACACTGGTCAATTCAGGAAAATGAAAATGACTGTTGGGCACTTATTTTTCTTCCTTCAAAAGTAAAATAATTTTATTAAGACTATGAAGAAAAAAGTCTATTCTGTACATTAAATTCACAACAGAGGGTATTTCTGAGGAGCAAGATGATATTTCACTTTCTATGCTGCATATATAACCAGAACATTTTGAAGTTAGCCTTCCAGAGTTACCCTTTATTAATAGCCTTAGAAAGTCAACCCAAGCCTCCATTCCATGAAACTGGAGGAGATTCATTCCTCTACCCATTAATTCTATGTCTTCCTGAGGTACCACACAGAATCAGAAAGGACACTTGCAGAAGGGACTCTTAGACTTGCACAGACGCTTTACTCTAAATCCCTGTTCCCGGTTCAATTTTAAGTTACTTAGTAAATCACAATGCTACCTCAGGGAGCTCTAGCTCTCTGTGTGCGATTTTACACCAAAACTTGTATATAATTTCTACACTATGCCTAGAGGTGGTATAAGAACTTCATATGCATTAACACAGGGGTCCCCACCCCCGCCCCCTGCAGGCCGCACAGCAGGAGGTGAGCTAGCGAAACTTCATCTGCCACTCCCCATCACTCCCCATCGCCTGCATTACTGCCTGAACCATTCCCCAACTCCTCCCACCCCCCCAACCCCCGATGGAAAAAGTATCCCTCGTGCCGAAAAGGTTGGGGACTGCTGCATTAACAGATTTAATCCTCAACCAACTCTATGGATTAAGCACACTTTACTCCCATTTTGGAGCTAAGATAAATGAAGCACAAAGAGGCTGGTAGTTATATGTGGAGCCAGGGTCTGAACCTAGGCAAGTGTGGCTGCAAAGTCTGCACTCTCAAATATGTCTGCACTGCCTCTATTTCATTCCCCAAGACATTACTAACATAATGCTGTTGTGTGAAACGTCAACCAAATCCATGGTATACTGGAGCACCATTACTGCCGAACAAAAAAGTAAAGATTAAAAATGTAATGGCAGGGCTTCCCTGGTGGCGCAGTGGTAGAGAATCCGCCTGCCGATTCAGGGGACACCGGTTCGTGCCCCGGTCCGGGAAGATTCCACATGCCGCGGAGCGGCTGGGCCCTTGAGCCATGGCCGCTGAGCCTGCGCGTCCGGAGCCTGTGCTCCGCAACGAGACAGGCCACAACAGTGAGAGGCCCGCATACTGAAAAAAAAAAAAGGAATGGCAGCCATTTTTACTCCTAAATTCCTAGCCATCTCTGCCGCAAAGAATCTCTTACTTACGTTCCTGTCTTTGTTCCCCAATTTTTCATGTTGCTGTTCCCCTTTTAGGGTCCCTCTTTCCCATTTTCCCTGTGCCTGGAATCTTTTGACGCAAACCAATGATGTCCCTCTTGAGTCTTTAACAGGCGAAGAATGACTCAAATTTCCTGTTATTGTTCTGAAGAAAGAAGATCTATTTTTTGTCACCTCTCCAGAGCAGCCTGGCCTTTGAACTTCATAACTAAAAGATCTATTATTCTAATTTTAGATCTTAAAATAATTCATCTATCCCTGATCAATGCTTCTTTTCCCTCTAAAATTAGGGTGTGAATAATAGTTCAGTTTTGTGTGATATTTTTTCTTTCCATTGTATGTATTTTACCAAAAATACCACATTGTTTTTAAAATTAGAAGAAATTATTCTACATTATAAAGTTTGATTTAAACTATTTTTTAAAGTCAATATGAAAATCGACACTTTTCTAGACATTAAAATGTAATATAGGGGTATATTTGAGAACTCGAATAGTAGAGGATCCTTTCTACTTTTTCTTCCTGTGTACAAGTGATGGACTGTACTATAAATTTAGGTGGATTCATGTCTGTTAAGCTGTGTGATATTAGGAGAGTAATGAAGAATCAAAAATGAAAAAAATGCTACTTATGTAAATTGTTTAATGTAGTCATTAGAAAATATCTACTAAATAATCATTATTTGGAATATTAAAATTAATCACCTTAATTATTTAAGATGTTTTTCAGTTTTTGAATACTGACTTAGAATTAGATAAGAACTACAGACTCTTTGTGGAGAAAAATACATGTACACATATACAAAAAGAATTGTGTACAAAATAACAGAAAGTTGACCCTTGAAAAAGGTCCACTGAGCTCTAGGTTTGAATTGTGAAGTATTACGTTAAATTTATTTTAAAATGTTTATTTTGTACAGTTTACTAATCTTACTTTTACTAATGAATATCTGTTTCTAAATTTAAGGCATATTAGTTAACTTCAGTTGTAACATGCCTCATTATTTTAAGTTGCATGAAGAAAAAATATTATTCAATTTTAATTGTAGGATGCCATTAATTGTAAGATGCTTCCAGGTTCCAGAGGTGTTAAGAATGTGAAAAAGTGCATCTTAGAATCAATGAATTATGGTATTTCTTTTTTATTTTAGATATGAAAAATTGCTTTTACTTCAGATAAATGAATATATGAAATATTAGGTCTTAGAGCCTTTGCCATTTTTCTTTATTATTTTCCAAGAACTAAATTCACTTCCCCTCAGAAATTCATATACTTGTACCTAATTTTATCATAGAATTATTACTTTCAAAATATTATTTTAACATGTCTGACCTTATCCTGCAAGCTTCTGACCTTTCTTGCTTAAAATGATATCTCAAGACCTGAGCCTACCCACTCTAGGAGGTAGTATAAAATGGAGCAGAGGCCAAGCAGCCTGCAATTTCTAGAATCAATCATATTCATTCTCTGATTTCTTAGATGTTCTATCTGATATATTTCAGTCTAGAACTGAGGTGTCTGCCACACCACTCCTACCTATTGTGCTTTTGTTGTTCAACCTCATGTTGACGTAAAAGTTTACTATATCCTTGATCTAAACCTTTGCTTCAAATAAGTCCTAACACTATCCTTCTGATCCATCTTTGCCAGAGTTATCAACAATGCCTACATTAACTATAGGACTGGCAAGGTTTTCCATCTGGAACTTGGTTTTTCGATCTGATAGTTATTTCTCCTCATTTTTTCATAAAATATATTTCATATTATTATCTTCATTGACATAAACCAAAGGTCAAAAGTCAGTGATCCAAGAAAAAGCTGAGAAAGATTGAAAACTTTAAGGTACTGAGAGCACGAAGCCATACTGACTTTCTGCTAACGTCCAGAAAGAAACCAAAGGTGGGAATGTTGACAGGAATTAGGCTTCTTTATGTTTTGATATCTTTAATTTATCAGATGCCCAGGGAAGTCATTTGACTGATGAGGTCTATCCAACTCATCAGATGTGTAAGTAAAAAATTTTTTTCAATCTGAGTATCCTTGAACAAAGGAGAGCAATTAATTATTTAGATGATTACCTTTAAATGTAGTTTAGAGATTGAAAATAGTATGCAGAACTTTGGTACTAGCTTTTTGTAATGGATACCTGAATAATGACTAAGAGATTTTGACATAACTGAGCAAAACTAAAACCCACAAGTGATAAGCAAATTCATAGATGTAAAAAGGTTTTCAAAGTATTAGCAATTAACCTGGACAATCAAATAGAGAACAGATACATAACTTCTCACATTATCACATTTATCCAATAATAGAAATATACTAGGAATTTTAAATGTTGAAAGGTTTCAGTGCCGATACAGAATTTTCAGGTATGTTAGATGATTAACTTACATTACTATGCTTTCAGTTTTATATGCATGTGTATGCTTTACAGTTTGCAAAAGCACAGCACTATTTGTTAATTCCAAGTATATATATGTATACACCTTTCATATCTGTTAATTCAACTACTTGCTGAAATTTATTTGTAAGCCCAAAATCAATACTTGTGGTATTTTGCTGTCATTTGCAGGCATACTCAAGCACAGAGCAGCAAAAAATTTCAGCTGCCAGCACTCACATTCCCTTTGGAAATTGAACAAGGCAACACTACACTATACCTTCTTGTTTTAGCTCTCATACTGTAAACAAGTGTCCTTTTCACAGTTTATTTAGCACCACACTTTTTGCATTTTTGTGCTTTTTGTAGATGATTTTGGTGTTTAAAATGGTCCCCAAGCATAGTGCCAATGTGCTATCTGGTGTTACAAAAATCAAGAAGGCTGTGATGTGTCTTATGGAGAAAATATGTATGTTAGACAAGCTTCATTCAGACATCAGTTGTAGTGCTGTTGGTCATAAGTCCAAGGTTAATAAATCAACAATATATGTTAAATAAGGTGTCTTTAAACATAAACACAAATAAAACAAAGTTATACATTTGTTTTGGCTGATGAAAACGTTGTAGCCAGTGGCTCATGGGAACCTAATTCTGTATTTTTCCCTAATTGCAATGCTTAGCATTGGCTAACTTAGTGTTGAAGGAGACTTTATAGAACATAACAAACGTGAATAACAATAATCAACTGTCTATATATTATAGAATGCCAAGTTCAGAGGGCATCTGTTTGTCTTTAGTTTCGCATTATTCAAAGTTTCTTCTTATTTAATGGAGGGGATTCTTCCATTGTTTAAGCCTTGGTTGGAGTGTAAATTGTCAAGCTGAAGGGTATCAGATACTGTCTCTCCATAATCTTGGCAGTAAGCATCAGGCACTTAACTATTATCAGTCAAGTGAATGTTATTACCTATGACACTGAATCTTGAGATGGACCTGAAAGCTTGTGACATGAAGACAAAGGCATAATTTTTAATATATTCTCAGTGGGCAACTTTCAGCAGCAGCAGCATTTTGTCATGGAGACCAGATCAGACAACTTTGTAACGTGACCAGAGCTGGAAATCTTGATGTTGATTCTTCCTTGTTTCCTATTCATTCTCTGAGCCTGATTCTCCAGTTTTCCCATTAAGTCTGTGAGTAATGGCCTGATATACTTCCGAGAAATTTCTTTTCTGATAAGTTAGACAGCTATTGTTAGTGTGGCTTGCAACCCAGAATTCAGACTGATATAACCATGATATGCCAAGTGTTATGCCAAGCACTGTCAGATTATGCTGAAAATATACATAAATTTGGGATTATTTTGGAAAGTAGAAAACCTATATGAAGTAAATATATCTTCCTTAAAAGGCTTACTATCTTATGTCTACCTTCTATCTAATAACTTAATATAATAGAGAGAACCAGAGTTTTTAAAAGGTGTTTTAAGATATTTTAAAAGATTAATACGTACTCAGTAAAACTATTAAAATATATGTTAATGACTTAGAATTGACTAAAATTAGGCTCTAAACTAAATCATTTCACTGATAAATTCATCCTAATTTTTACTTCCTTAGAAAGACCTTTCATGATTTTTTACCTTTTTTCACTCTTTCTGAATTTTAGGGTGTGACATTTTCTCCTGCAAAAATATTTTGTAATTATAAAGCATTTAATTGCATTTCAACTTCATCAAAAACGTGTAAAAATATATCTAACAAAGAATTAAAACTTAAGGAAGCCAAACAACAGTTCTATAGATATTTCTTACAAATATAAGTTTAAGAAATTTGCCAAATACTGCACATTGGTTAGATACAGATAACTCAGTATTTATAGGGTTATTTTCCTGGCATGTCATGAAGCCATTTTCTTACACTCTCGTCCATATTGCCTTCATATTAAGAATGTGAAGCCACCAAAAATATGCAGGCTTTAGTTAATTCTTCCATCTATTTTACAAACTATTCCAACCCATGGTGCTTTTGGTTTTGGTTTATTTCATTTTCACATTTCAGATGTGTTGAATAATGACACTGTTTTCACAGATTATATTTTCCCCAAATTGTTTAGATATATTTGCAATTTCTCTCACTTATTAAAAAAGACAGCTTCTGGTCCCACATGTTGAAGTGTTGAAGGGCCCCAGGGGAAAAATAAAAATAAGATTTTTGTTACTCCTAGATTAAGCCTAATACTAAAAGCAGTTAGAAACACTTCTTGCATACTAGAAATACAACTGTCAAGGGCTTCCTTGGTGGCTCAGTGGTTGAGAGTCCGCCTGCCGATGCAGGGGGCTCAGGTTAGTGCCCTGGTCTGGGAGGATCCCACATGCCACAGAATGGATAGGCCCATGAGCCATGGCCCTGGGCCTGTGCGTCCGGAGCCTGTGCTCTGCAACAGGAGAGGCCATAGCAGTGAGAGGCCCGCATACTGCAAAAAAATAATAATAATAATAATACAACTGTCAAATTCTAGAAAGAACAGCCATTAACCCCACCTGAGAAGCAAAGCTGACACAGACCAAAAAGAGCCTCATAGGTGCTGAATATCTTGGCAGCTTCTAAACCCAACATCCCTGGGTGTTTGTAAACCAAGTGAGCAACACCAGGCCATGACAGAAATACGTGCACATGACATCTATTCAAATAAAATATTTTAAAGTTAAAAAGGAAATACACCAACAGTAACAGAGCAACCAATCAAATTGACAAGGGTCTTCTTCATGCACACTATAGAAGATGGAAAAGCCAGATAGCCAAGAAGCTGTTCTAAATTCCATTATTTACACTGTCCGGAAAATAGCCCTTTTCATTTGAGGTAGATTTTTTTAGAAACCTTTTCCTGAAAATATATTAACACTAAATTTTATATAATAGGATATTGGAATTAGTTTTTCCAAATCTTTTTAAGCATTCCTTAAGACATTTAACAAATATTATTACTAATTCTATATATTGTTAACAAATATTGTTTAAATGGTCATACTACTCAAAGACATCTATAGATTCAATTCAATTCCTATCAAAATTCCAATGGCATTTTTCACAGTAATAGAAAAAAACAATTCTAAAATTTATGTGAAACCACAAAAGACCCCAAATAGCCAAAGCAATCTTGAGAAAGAAAAAAAAAAGCTGCAAGCATCACACCTCCTGATTTAAACTATACTAGATACCTATAGTAATCAAAACAGTATGGAACTGAAATAAAAATAGATACATAGACAATGGAACAGATTCAGGAGCCTAGAAATAAACCTTCATGTATATGGTCAACTAAAATTTGACAAGGGAACCAAGAATAATCAATGAGGAAAAGATAGTCTCTTCAATAAATAGTGTTGAGAAAACTGTTTAATCACATGAAATGAAATCAAACCCCTACCTTATACCATGCACAAATATTAACACAAAATTAATTAAAAATTTAAATGTAAGACCAGAAACCATAAAACTCCCAGAAGAAAACCTGGGGAAAAGCTCCTTGACGTTGGTCTTAGAGATGAGTTTTTGAAACTGACATCAAAAGGCACAAGCAACAAAAATAAATGAGACTATAAGTGAGGCTTTTTACAAAAAAAAAAAAAAAAAAAAAAAAAAAAGCCTCTGCACAGCAAAAGAAACAATCAACAAAATAAAACTTATGTAATGAAAGAAAATATTTGCAAATTATGTATCTGATAAGGGGTTAATATCTGAAATATATATGGAACACATACGACTCAATAGCAAAAAATAACCCATCTGATTTTAAAATGGGCAGAGGATCTGTATAGACACTTCACCAAAAAAGACATCCAAATGGCCAACATGTAAATAAAATATGCTCAACATATTCATCCTCAGATAAATGAAAATCAAAACCACAAGATAACATCTCACACTTGTTAGAATGGCTGTTATCAAAAAGACAAGAGATAAGAAATGTTGGAAAGGTTGAGAAGAAAAGGGAATCCTTGTGCACTGTTGGTGGGAATGTATATTGGTTTAGCCACTATGGAAAACAGTATAGAGTTCTTCACAAAATTAAATTTAGAACTATCATATGATCCAGCAATCCCACTTCTGGGTATAAATCCCAAAGAAGTAAAATCAGGATCCCAAAAACATATCTGCACTCTCATGTTCATTGCAGCATTATTCACAATAGCCAAGATATGAAACAACCTAAGTGTTCATCAATGGATGAATTGATAAAGAAGATGAGGTACATATGTACAATGGAATATTATTCAGCCAAGAGAAAGAAGGAAATCGTACTATTTGTTACAACATAGATGAACCTTGAGAGCATTATGCTAAGTGAAGTTAGTCATAAAGAGAAAGACAAATACTGCATTATATCACTCTTATGTGGAATCTAGGTGAAAAAAGTCACACTCATAGAAGAAGAAAGTAGAATGATAGTTGCCTGGGGCTGAGGGTGGAAGAAATGGCAAGATGTCAGTCAAAGGGTACAAACTCCCAGTTATAAGATTCAAAAGTTCTGGAAATCTAATGTACAGCATGGTGACAATAGTTTAAAATACTGTATTATATATCTGAAAATTGTTGAGAGAGTAGATGTTAAATGTTCTCACCACAAAAAAGAAATGGTAATTATGTGAGGTGATGGCAATGTTAAGGAATGCTACTATGCTAGTTTTGCAAAATGAGTGTATCAAATCATATGTCATACACCTTAAATTTACACAAAGTTATATGTCAATTATACCTAAATAAAGCTGAAAACAACATATATATTCAATAATATGATAAATGATGATACCTATATGAAGAAAATAAATCAAGGTAAGTTGAATAGAGAATTTCAGGTGTTAGGTGTTGTCTCCTCTCTGTCTCGTGAAAGTTAAGAATCAACTGAGAATAAGCTGTGCCAATATCTTGGTGAAGAGCATAATGAGAACAGCACGTGCAAAGATTCTGAGGTTGGAACATGTTCTACATGTTCAAGAAACTGCACATTGGCCAGCATATCTGGACCTAAGTGAGCAAGGAGGAGACCAGAGGTGGAAAGCATAAAAACGTCACGGAAGCCAGATAATTAGGACTTTAGATTTTAGCCCTGTGGAGATGGGTAACCATTGTAGGGCTTTGTAGGGGATGACATAATCTGACATGTTAGAAAGAATCACCCTGACTGTGGGAAGAGACTAATCTGTAGTGAGAGAAGGGTGATAATGGAGACCAGTTCTAAGGCTATTGCAAAAGTCCAGGCAAGAAATAATGGTGTTTTGTATGTAGACAGTAGCAATGAAGGTAGTAAGAATTAAATTCTATATTGGACTGCAAACAGAGCTGATAGAATTTATTATTGGTTTGGATTTAGGGTGGGAACTATAGAGAGAAATCAATGATGACTTCAAAGTTTTTGTCTGAACAGCTAGAATAATGGAATTGACTTTGACAGGAAATCAGGAACACAATTTTTGATATATTAATCTGAGAAATCCAAGTGGAGATGTCTATGGTGGTTTAACATACATGCCTGGATTTCATGGAAATGGTTCAGGCTGGAGATATAAATTTAGAGTCATCGCAATATCAATGTTATTTGAAGCCATATATGTGATCTGATGAGATCGCTGGAAGTGTGTAAAGAGGCTGACAGGACAAAAGCTTCAAGACTGAGCCCTGAGCACTCCAGCTTGGAGACATTAGGAAGAAAGAAACTGACAGAGCAGACTCAGGAGGAACAACTCATGAAGTAGAAAAGAACCAAGAGAGAATTGTGTCCCAGAATTCAGAAGAAAGTGTTTTAAGGAGACAGGAGTGATCAAATGTTTCCAGTGCTGCTGCTGCTGGGTTTCAGGACATGCTACCCCCAAATATGTCACCTTGGCATATTGAATATTTTAAGCTGAAGGAGTTTGAGAAACAGGAAGTTCACTCTGACCTCTAGCCCCAAGATTGCCCTCCTTCCCTGAAACAGACCATGAAATCCCTATGCGCTCTCCCTATAACCAGAGGAAACGAGCATCCTTATCTCCAAAGACAAAGGGACACCAAGAAGAATCTGAACAAATAGGCCTTGCTAAGTTTCCCCAGTTTGCTATACTTACCTCATGCTCTCTGACCTATCCTATATCTACACGACTGTGCATTCTTCATCAAACCTATCATTAAAATACTCAGGTATATTTCTTTGGGTCTTCATTTCCTTAATGAAATCTCCCATATCACATAAAACTTATATAAATTTGTGTACTTTTCTCCTGCTAATTGCTTTTTGTTAGTTTAATTTTCAGACGCAGCCAAGGACTGCAAGAGGATTGAGTAACCCTTTTTCCTCCCCTACACTGCTGATAGATGAAGTCAACATCTGACGACATGAAAGTCACTGGTGCTATCCAAAGCTGCCAGGAGCTCAAAACTCTATGAGGGCATCTTCCCTCCAGAGACTATAGGGTGACATTTAGGGAAGGGTTGTCTTATGTGAAGAAGGAAGCCTCATCTTTCCTGAGATCATGAAGCAAGGTATTCCTTCACTTCTATAGTGAAGGCAGCATATCAATAAAATTATCTGTCTCTCCATTTTTTAATTCTTCTCACATCCAAACATGGGACCACTAACTTTACCATGCAAAGCAAGTCCTGCCCCAGGTGCACCTTCCAAGAGCTAACCAAGTTCCAGCATCTGTGAAAAACTGAAATGGCATAGGGATTGGATTAAATGGCAGTGAAGGTAATCAAAGATATGCCTCCTGAATCAAGGGGATATGTTGCAGGTAGAGTGGAGGACTGGAGTGATTTCCAAATTGATTAAGTAAACAAATTATAATCATTCAAGGAACTTCATGATTTATATAGGTTTTTATAATTTAGAATTCAGTTATTTCGATGCCACCTGTTGAAGAAGGTACCTCTCCCAAAAGACTTTTAATCCCCTGGTGGTTGGTTTCTGTTTTATGTATATCTTTAGGGCCTAGCATAATGCATGGCCAATAAGTGGGTGCTCCATAAATATGTTACCAAAACCCAGTCTCAGTTAGTATATGAATAGTTGTCATGACCTCAGTTTCCCTAGCCTGAATCCCTGCTCTGACACCTCTTGGTTCACTCCTGGTTTGGGCTCCACGCTCTCTCTTAGTATTTATGAGATCTTAAGTTGCTTGTATTGTACCATATCTCCATAATACACTTCCTGATGCTGTGGGATTCATCTCCTGCTACCTGTCATTTAGATCAATTGCCACCCAAACAATGTGTCCTTATCATAATACCACTAAAGGCGTGGGGAAAGACATATTTATCACCATCTGATGCTCGAAAGTTGAAGAAAATCTTGTTCAGCATTGTATTGAAAAGCAAAGGAGAGTGCATTCTTTTTGTTTTTTCAGGTTGACACCATTTGTTTCCAATTCAAAGGATAGGAGCATCGTGCTTTCCATAAGATTACAGGAGACCAGGGTAAGATTAACTGTGAAGCTAATATAGCTTAAAATTTGGGGCCCTCACTAGACCACACCCCTTCCAAGACCCTAGGAGGGGTCCCTTGTAGTTATGTGTTTGCAATTTTGTACATCATTCCTTTAAAAATTTTAGAAACTGCAGACGCCACAAAATCTGTATCTGCCCTGCCTAAAAGTCAGGATGGACCAGGAGTGAAGCAAACCTAGTCACACCGTGCTAAGTACCATTAATTAATATTTGTTGAATAAATCAGCCCTCATAATAGAAAGACACTTGCTTAAAAACATAGTTTTACTTGTTGACTATGGAAAATAATCTCTTTGCAGGAGTAGAAAGAGGATGAAATTTGTTATGGTCAAAATGAAAGTCAAAGCTATAGGTTTATATAAACGTTTTCAAAGTTCTTTCAGGACTGTTGTGTCATTTTAACCTATAAGTTCCCTTTGAGTAGGAAATTATATGCTTCAGTTATGTGGTAACAATATATAGACTTTATGTTTTGGTATATTAGCCTTCAATCATAAAGTCTTCTTTAATATTAAGAAATTGGCATTTCTTAATATTAAAAACTTAGTAACAGTTTTTGTTTATCTCTAAGCCTAAGCAAATAACTAGTTTTGTTTATCTCTAAGCCTAAGCAAATAACATCTATGAATACCTATATGTTTTTCAATGTGTCTGCAAAGTATAGTAACTCATTTTATGGGGAACCTTTCATGGTGAAGCAATAGATTATGTGAAACCTGCATCAGCCTGCTCTGTCTGCAATGACTTGTCAATCTTTGATGTGCTCACCTATTCTCCCCTGACCATCAAGTAATTTAAAACTGGTCACTGGGATTGAGACAGAGCTTCACTAAATATTGTTCAATTTGTTCAGGGAGGATAACTAAAATGAGTTTTAGAAAAAAGTGTTTGTGGTTTTCATGTGTTTACATTCAATCTCTTTTTTTCCACATTCTCCAAAACCCAAAATAAACAAGTGGAATTCAACTTCGTTCTGCTTCTTTTTCCAAATATTGTCTGTCCGTGCATCTGTTTTTCTTTCTCAGTTCCACAGTTGTTAAATGAAGTAGGACTGCAAGCTCAAAATGAAGAAAATCTAATTCCTGTTTTGTGTGAAGCTTCAGTCCAGGGAAGTAAATATCCCATCCACATAGGGAATTAAATGTCTGTAAAGTTTGTGTATGATGGGGGTCCTTTCTCTTCAGTTATATTTTATTGCTTCATCTATTGACTGGAGCATATTAATTCTCATGCACTTAATTTCTCGCACAGATGAGAGCATTAGGCTGAAAAGAACAAAATGAAAAACTACTTGCACACATAAAGTATAATAAAACCAGGCTCTTTCACTTTTTTCTCTCTCACCTCGCCATTTTTTTTTCCCAAAGCTGAAGACTAGCAATGGAAAGAAAATGTTATTAATAGAAAACACAGCACATGCATGGGCTACCCCTTTGTCTTTAAACAATGTGAGACAGAAGTAAGAAATAAGATTCCTATTAGTCTTCATAGACCAAAGTGTTGAATAGAGCTGAAATATTCCTTTGTATAATATTGCAGACTTTCTGGCTTTCAGTTCAATCTTCTTTTTGACTATGAACTGAATTTTTCTTGGTTATTATTCAAATTGTGAAAATATTCATACTAGTATTATTCCATATTATAAATGTAAAATTTAAAAAGATTTCAGTCACTCATCAATGTGTTAGTGACCATTTCCATTTTCATAGATAACTTTGTATTGCAAATGACATCTGTAAATCTCTGATATCTCTGGCTCTTTCTCTTGCAATGTATCTCTGTCACTCTCTCTGCTTTCTGCAAAATCACTTAGAAATTTTAGTTTAGAAAACTAAATTTGCTCAAAGCAGCAAAAAAGATATTGGTAGAGATGGGCATATAAGATGTGTCATCTGAACTATGAAACTTAATAAATAATATCAAAACTTAGTAGGGGAAAAGATTTGAGTCAGCTATCCTGGCAATTTACACCTCATTACCCACAATGCCCAGTACTTGGAATAGTATTTAAGAAGTCTACATGATTACATAGGAAAGAATAAAAAGTAAACCCTGACAAATATCCAGTCTAACTTCCTGAAATCAAATGTGTGATAATCACCTATTAAGTTGTGCTGAGAAGTGTTTTCCATGCTGTTTGTAAATAAATTTAAAAAAAAAAAAAAAAGAACGTGAAACAAAGGTAATTTTGCCACACAATAAGAGATTGCATTTGAGAGCAAAACAGGTCTCTGCAGGGCCATCAGACAGCTTCCTGGAGTGGAATAATTAAGTTTGAGATTGCCAGAGGAGACTGCAATGGTATTTTAGTTTATAGCCTCAAAGCCAAGGGGACCCATTAAAATGAAATAAGTGAAATTGTTCTAGTTCCTTGTAGGCCAAATACCTGAATGACATCACCATCATCAAGGTAACATACTTAAATGACACTGGTCTACATTTAACAGTACGTGGAATCTCAGACAGCCTTTCTGCCCTAGGGGTGGTGAAACAGTGCTCTAGGACCTGACAGAAAATGAGCCACTAAAGGAGAAACAATTAATTAAAGAGTCATTTGGGAGCTTAGAGAGCTGATAAACAGTCATGAGAAAGTCACTAAAATCTGATATTAAATGTGATTTAGCTGAATTCGTTTAGAAGGCAATTTCACATTATGACTTCCAGACAGTCTGTCTCTCTAAAAGTTAGAGTTTTCTCATCTCCAGTGAGTGAGGTGGGAGGCAAGGCTGTATGGAGTCATGAGTATTGACCCTGGATGACAGACACACTCTCACTAATATAAGGGACACACAGATTCTTCTGAGAATCACTAAGTTTGGAAATGAACTATATCATGACCTGAAATAGTGTGGAAAACACATCAAGGATTAAACATGTATGACATCTTTTTAATCGTGAAAATGATGGAGACTAAAACATATCAGTTGAAAGCTAAGTACTACTAGACTCTACCCATCTATTCATCTACTGCACTGTAAAAAAAAAATATATATATATAGTATGTTGAATTTTAAAAAAAAAGAATCAGTTATCAATATGAGTACTAATTGCCTGGATTCCATTTAAGCAGTATAACTAGTATAATGAACAAATAGAACTGAGACATGAATAAAACACAACTTTCTTTTGCTCTAACACCATCCCTTTAAACGTTCTACAATAAAGACCATATCTCCCTGTAGCCCTGGATGGAAGCTCAGTGGGTCCCAAGGCTTTTTTGCACATTCTTGAGGAATAGATCACAATATGGTCATTTCAGTTGGCAGATACTATTTCATTTTAGTAATTAGAATATCCACTATCAGATGCTCAAAACACTCCAGTTGATGTTGTTTGAAATCTCTTTCTTCCCCAAGTGGAAGCTCAAGGAATGTGGACGAGGGTGGTACCCAGGGATTCTGCTGTCTACCAGCTTCTCTCTCTACTTGCAAGCTGCTGTTTGGTTCCTTACCAGATTTACTTGACTGGGTGGCTTTGTGCTATCTGAGTAGAGGAGATGGGTGAACCTCTGGGTGCCTTCAGTGCACCTAGCAGATAATCAAAGCTGACCCTTTCTCTCATGATCTTGACTTTATGAGCTTCAGAATCGTTCTATGATCCTCCTCTTGCCTGAAATGCCCTTGTCCTGGGTTGATCTGTCTCTACAACATGTGGCCTCTTGTGACTCTGCCCTAGTCCCAGAGCATCCAGGGCACACGTGCAGCCCTCATCACTTCCTCCTGAGATACCTAATGGACAAGCCCCCCGCCCCTAAAAAATCTTCAAAGGGCATCTACATCTGGTTGACCGGAAACAATTACACCTCTTTTTTCCTTGACAAGATTTGAAAGAGTGGGCCTACCCCAGTACAGCCACCAAAGCAACAGCTTTTGGTCAGAACTTCTCTCTTCCTTTGGGTTTCCTGGGCAGGAAAAAACCCAGAATTCATTCTGCTTTACCTTGCTTTATTTTGGTCAGGCACAAATAAAGTTTCCTGACTATTTCAAAAGTCACCAATTGTGAGTCTAGAAGCCCACCCTCTTAAAGCTTGGGGTTGGAAAATAATTCCCCTCTTAATGCCTCTTCCTCAAAAGAGGATGGAACAGCCAAGCAGGGCAACAGCTCCAAAGAAACATCTTTACTAATCCTTTTCATAAGATCCTCTCTTTACACTGGGCTCCTCTTGTATAGTCTCTAAGTAAGTGAGAGTGTTCAAGAAAGAGTAGGTTCTTAATCAGTTTCTTTTAAAATCTTCCTGGCTAGATTTGTTTCACACTCACTTTGGTATCTGATATTATCAAAATAGAGTCTACGTTGAAACTGAAACAGGAAGAATCCAGTCCTAACACACACCCTAGAGTCATATAAATGTCATGTTATCTTTGACTAGAGATAAGCTTATTAAGCTTACTAAATTAAATGATTAGAATGCACAAATGAAATGTACAACTTTCAGGAATGTCACTTGGATGAAGCTGAATGGCTTAAAAATGAAGTGGAGCTAGTCTTTATTTGAGCAGAGCCTGTCAAAGCCAATAGTGTTAGTGGATTTTGGGGGGGGACGGGGGGGGCTGTGTTGGGTCTTTGTTGCTGTGCACGGGCTTTTTCTAGTTGTAGCGAGTGGGGGCTGCTCTTCGTTGCGGTGCGTGCGCTATTCAGTGCGGTGGCTTCTCTTGTTGCGGAGCACAGGCTCCAGACGCGCAGGCTCAGTAGTTGTGGCACACGGGCTTAGTTGCTCCGCAGCATGTGGGATCTTCCCAGACCAGGGCTCAAACCTGCATTCCCTGCATTGGCAAGCAGATTCTTAACCACTGGCCACCAGAGAAGCCCGTGTTAGTGGATTTTAATGACCAAGACCATGTGTTGCCTTTATCAGTTGAAGAGCAAGATAATTTATTTATTCCATGAAATATTTAAAATAGGGGAGAAATCAAACCTTTCCTGTAGAAAGCTGAGGTTTCAGGCTATCTTAAGGTTTAGGGGGTTTAGAATCTTAAGGTTTTAGAATCTGATGATAATAAATGGGCCATACCCTCCCCCACTCCGCAAAAATCACAAACACACACACACACACACACACACACACACACACACACACACACACACACACATGCTTAAAATATTGCATACAATTTCAGCCATGAACTCTGGATTAGCACCCCTCAGGGACATGACAGTTATAGGTTCCTTCAAGCTGGTTGCTACCTTGAGGAACAATTTGTATGTTACATAACACTGTAGTTATATCCTCTGCCAAACAATCTTCTGTTTGCCGATTCCCTTAATAATTATGGTTCAAATTAGAAACAATTATGAACAATATAAAGGTATTCCTTCTGGATTATACTACTGTTCATATATACTGTCAACCTGGGTTTTATTTCAATCTCCAAATTTAGACATTATATCACAGATATATAAAACTTCATGAAGGAAATGAAAATAATATAAAAATAATGAAAATCAAACTAGAGGAAAAGAAGATACAGAAATGCCTATCCTAAAAATCACTTTATTTTTGTTGCCCAATTTAAAAAATGTAACAAATTAAAGAATATGTAAATTTTTTTAATGTAAACTATCTTTTTCTTTAATTGCAGAATGGGGAGAAATAAGAGATATAAATCGTCTCCCACACTTTCTATCCCTCACAACATCTACGCTATCTTTTAACTGTATCAGGCGCTCACCACGTTTGCAGAATGAGCAAACTTTTAGTTTAAAATTATAGTAGAAATTGCTCTCTCACTCTCTTATTTTTTAGTGGTAATTAAAGATGTGAGCAAATAGGAAGATTCATTTACGGACAAAAGGTAGTAAATAACTGAAAGGGGAAAGGTCAGATAAATGGCTTCTTGCAATTTTATGCCACCTGTAATTGCTATGGAAAATTTTTGTGACAAGTGACAATTATCTTGCATAATGAGAATTTTCTCTATAACATATATACAAATGTATATGTGATAATATTTGACCTCATTCTATGAAACATCTATGAATATCTCATTAATATTTTCACCTTTTTTAGCATGTGCTCACGAATTAGATTCAATTAGAAAGAAAAGGTATCCGAAAATAAAATAATCCATCCTCATCATAATGTTGAAAATGCTTTGCCATTTAACACTGAGTTTCCAATTTATTCATTTGAATTTTAAAATTCCTCAGTTTCATAAATATTTTAATCATGGTAAAAAAAAGTAATTCTGTAAAAATCTAAAAATAACCATAGACAATATTTAGGGAGCTGCACTTCTCTCAGATTAAATCTAGAATTGAAAACTGCCTCTATTCAGGAAATCATCAAATGAATAATTTCTCTGGAAGTTGGAGTCGGGTTGAAATTTTTACTATGTTACCATAAGACCAAACTATTTTAAACCCCTCGTGACTCTGAAAAGAATATCATAGTGTGAGGACAATGACATAGTAAAGGACATTGCAGATGTATATACCAGGAAATAGGTGAAGATCCATATATGTACATATATGGGTACCCTGGAATTTTGATGAACTTTGGAATTTTATAGATCTCTGGAAGTAGGTATAGATCACTGTTATCAAACCATCTTTCCCTTTTTATAGCAAATAATTTGTAATACATGGTTTACCACCCAAAAATGAAGACCATAGGTATGAAGATCTACCTACACATATTTTTTTAATATCTATATAATGCCCTATCTGCTATTTAAGTATAAATAATAAGAAAGCAGTTTATTAGGGAAAAAAATCTGAAGTTCAGTATGTACACTCTTAGGCATAGCTACGCAAGAAGATTTCATGACATAGTCAGATGCTGGCCTCTCTCCATATAATTACATAAATGCAAAACTACAAATGCTACCTGATTCAGGTGTGAAGGATTGGGGACTCAAATTCTATGAATAACTTGCTGTTGCTGAAATGATTTTGTGAAAGAGTGGCTGATACTAAATAATGCTGGGTAAGACTTTAAACAAAATAAAGCGCAATAATCCCTCAATATACACAGTAATATGTATTTCAGGAAAAATATCTCTATAAAATTATGCAAGGAGTCTTTATCTATATCACTCTCTATAAAAAACAGAATTGAGTTTCTATTCAAATAAAGAAGAACAGATTTTTTTCGCTGCATGAATGTCCTATGTGCCATTTGAAAATCAGGTGGAACAAAGGAGAATTGCATATATAATATTTCTGGTCCCTTATAACTGAAAAGACTAGTAGCACCCACTTCTGATCATTATGACAAGAAAAATATGGTCTCATACTGTCTAAGTGGAATAGAGAACAGGTGCATGGACAATTAAATGTGGAAAGGACATGAAAGGCCATCTAGCAGAGGTTAGGAACTGGCTTCCAGAAGACCTGTTATGATTGGCTTGGCTAACAATGTCAATATCTCAGGTAAGCATCGACACTTTTAAGTTGATCACAGCCCCCATTCACAGTGACTACTTTGCTCATTTATTTTCCCTTCTATCTCCTAAAAACCAGTTGTGTAAGAATTATCTGATTTTTGTCTAATTCTCTTACTTTACAAAGATGAAATTGAAGAGTTCAGTTGGACATCAAATAAATAGTCAAATTAAATCTTGCTAACTGCTTTTTCACATTAAAGATTTTAATCCACAACCGTAAAGATAACTAGTGGAGGGATTTCACGTAAAGTATATGTAATGTTATTGAGTGAAATGGCTCCCGGTGCACCCCAAATCAGTGTCCAGCATCCAAAGTTGAAGACAAAGTGGCACTAACTACCCAACATTTTAAGGAGAGCTGGTCAACAGCTAAGGGCAAACACTGTCTACCCCCACCCTGACTCCTGAGTTAATTATGGGTTTGGAGAACCAGCCTCAACTATACCACCAGCTGCTATTCCATCTTCTTTCCCAATCTAAGAAAGAGGCTGGGTCCATGTGGAGTAAGAGAGAGGAAGACATTAGGTTATTTTTCTTGTGGAAACTATAAATTCTTCGAGAAAATATTCCCCCACAGGGAAGGGGGTGCTGCTTCTCAAAAAATCTGAAACCATGCTGTACTCTTAGAAATGGATGTCCTTCAGGAGAAAGAGCTGGCGTACCATTCCCTAAGTTAGTTGACTGTTAGGCATTAGACTCCTCAGAGCAGGACAAGAAAATTAGGGAGAGGTACAGAAGTGAAGGGACTAGAGTGACCTGTTTGCAGTATTTGTCATGTTGAAAATGTGTGGGTTTCTCAGAGATGAGGGGAATACAACAGAATATCTGAGCTATCTTGCCAGTGAGCCATAAATGAGAATTGACCTCAAGGCAAGAGGATAACAGCGGCACAAACTTTTGGATATACTGCTTGCTACAGGGGTTAAGATGAGGAGGGAAATTAGAGCTCGAGCCTGACTTTTCAGATCAGGGAAATGACAGTGGGAGACTGCCTAAGATTCTCTTAAGAACTCAAGTATACAGCCCGACACGGCAAACATTTAGATATCTGCCACACACAGGTATCAAGAACAAGTCTGTATTAATTTCCTACAGCTATCATAACAAATTACCACAAACTAGGTGGCTTAAACCAATAAAAACTTACTACCACGCAGTTCTGGAGTCCAGAAGTCCAAAATCAAGGTGTCTGAAGTGTGGGTTCCTTTTGAAGGCTTGAGGAAGAATTCATTCCATGTCTCTCTCTCCTAGCTTCTGATGGCTGCCAGCAATGCTTGATGTGCTTTGGCTTGTAGATGTAAAACTCCAATCTCTGTCTCCATCTTCACATGACTTTCCTCTCTGTATGTCTCTGTGTTTTCTCCTTTTCTTTCTTTTATAAGGATGTTCATTGTTGGATTTGGGCACCATCCTATCAAAGCAGGATGATCTCATCTTGAGATCCTTAATTACATCTGCAAACACCCTATTTCCAAATATGGTCACATTCACAGATACCAGGGGCTAGGACTTGGACATATCTTTTTAGGGTGACTATTCACCCAATTGCCATCTGTCCTGAGAAGCTTTGTAGCCAAAAACAGGGGATTCTATCTCTTCCCTCTGAAATGATGAGAGTAATCTTGTCCCCCAAGCTGAACTCTCAATTCCTAATGGAAAAAATTTTGGACCTGGAAGAGAGAAGTGGTGGATGCATCCCAAAGCCATGCTCCTCAGAGCTCCCTTCGTGTGTTGGAGCCAGGAATCTGGTCTGTGCTAAGTAGAGGTGAGGAGATGAGATTTATAAAGAGTTTAAATTTCAATGTTTTAACTGGGCTGGTTATAATAAATAAGATTGACTGGGAATAGGGAATCTCTCTCAAATATTGTTTAAGGGACCAGAAATGGAGATAAATTACAGCATAGCTAAAGGCAGTGATTGAAGAAAAATAAAGCTGCTTCATTTTTTTTAAAGCAATTGAATTTAGACGGCTCAACAAACTGATTATTTAAACCTTGAATGGTTTTAAATATATATATTTTTAAATGTTTGAAGAGAGTAGTCAAATTGTGGGTGAAAGGGGCAAGACACAGTAATCAGATCCCCCAATCCAGAAGTTATCTTCTTTATTCAGTACTTAAATCTGATCTGATACATTATCATCTCTTTCTTGAATAATATATTTAAAATGTTTTCAATATGTCCTTTCTACTATATCTAATGTTTTTCATAAATTTATAAATATACGGTTTCTTGTAGAACAAGGACTTATAGTAAATCTGAGGTGAGACAATTGCATGTTATATTTTATGGATAGAATTTGTAGAAGATGAATAGAAAAGTGATTAGATGAAGAGCCTGTGAAATGTATCTCAAGATTGCAAAATATAACGAGTCTTAGATCATCCTTTGGATAAGTGTGAAGGGCTAAAATTAGTAATAATAGCATATTTTTTAATGGATAAAAATCCCAAACCATCTAATTGGAAAAAAATCCATTGGAATCTACATTGAATTAAATTAAATTCAATCACATTAAATCTTAATTACTTACATTTTACTGTGAGCAGTACTAAGAAGTCAAAAGACACAGATCTTGTCTTCATAGAGATTAAAAGCTAATTGGGGGGCTCCCCTGGTGGCGCAGCGGTTGAGAGTCCGCCTGCCAATGCAGGGGACACGGGTTTGTGCCCTGGTCGGGGAGGATCCCACATGCCACGGAGCGGCTAGGCCCGTGAGCCATGGCCGCTGAGCCTGCACGTCCAGAGCCTGTGCTCCGCAACCGAAGAGGCCACAGCAGTGAGAGGCCAGCATACCGCCAAAAAAAAAAAAAGCTAATTGGGGAGATTAGACTTGAACAATGAAGAATGAAGATCACAGTGAGGAATAATTTATAAAACAATAGTAATATAAGATTTCAGAGGAGAGAGGGTTAAAGACGGTCAGTCAGGAAGTCTTCTTTGAAGAAGTGGAACTTGAAGAATAGAAGAACAATTGTTGGGAGATATTGTTGGGTGAGAGAATCACATCTGTAGATGCAGATTTATTTTTCCAAACATTGCATTAGTCAAAAATTGCAGTTTTTAGAAACACAAATTACTAAGATAAATACCTTGATAATATATTAGTCTCATTTTAGAGTCTGACATGTTTACCACTATTAAAAAATGTACACAACACACCATGCTTTATCTAGGAAAAAATGATTATTGACCAAGTCTCCTAGAATTTTTTTGTTTTCTGTTGGAAAACTATTATAAGAGAAGTTCTGTTAACAAATCTCCTGAGCTATTTCAAAGGTACTGACCTCTGAGTGTTGATGAACCCTGATGAAGAAAAATTATGAAAGTCAAATTTTTTGAATAAGATGA
Source organism: Kogia breviceps (assembly GCF_026419965.1). Lineage (NCBI taxonomy): Eukaryota > Metazoa > Chordata > Mammalia > Artiodactyla > Physeteridae > Kogia > Kogia breviceps. The sequence goes on from NC_081315.1 coordinate 39,986,025, forward strand.
TGCCTAAGACTTCAAATAATTATATTTTTATAGATATCAAAGTATTTTTCCTGTACTAAGATTTTTCATGCAATGTGTGGCAAGTTTTGTATACATCATACAGTGATATTCATAACACTTCCATTTTTATAGCTTTTTTCTATTTATCTAACAACTAACAACTAACTTCTCTGCTAGCTGCAGTGGCCCCTTCTGTCATTTGTGAGTCAGTTAATACTTATAGGCTCACTATCACAAGCTTGATAGAAAACTATGTCAAAAATATAACTTACATCTGGTTAAGTGACTAAGAGTTCATGTTTTTAACCAAATGTATTTTTTAAATTATTATTGCTAAATATTTATAAGGGATGGATAAAAGTTTTATGAGGCCTAAAACTCATATAATTTAGAGGACTCTACTGAAGAAAAATAAACTAACATCTTTTAAAAAAACTAACATCTTTTGATTGTAGCACAAACATAAAATTGAGGGGAAAAAATATTTGTATTAGTTAACTGCCTGACACTTTTGTACACCTTTCCTATATATTCCAAAATATATATAAAATTAATGAAGCTAACACATATAAGTGCAATTTAAAATTTCTTCTAGGTCATATTGACCTATATAATTATGTAAACAATATTCTTCTATAAAGGACAGCAGAATATGCCACCCCCAAATATGCCTCTTTGGCATAAGCATTATTTTGAGCTGATTATTTTGAGAAACAGCACAAGAAAAGCTCTCAAAAAAGTAGAAGGTACCCTTTTGAAAGAGAAATTTACATTTATAAATGAAATCTTCATTTGTAAGAGTGTCTCCTTCTGTGTACCAGGAAGAGAAGGATGACTCTAAGTCACAAGAGAATCTTATCAATAGAGAAGGCACTCACTTAAGTCTTCCTAACAAACCTTATACTTATTTACTAAGCTTTTCCTAGTAAACTCTTCATAACTGGCCTCTGCCAAACAAGAACATTTCTTTCTTTTATCTTTAGGTTAAAATGACATTCAAGCCTGAGTTCTAAGCCACCCCAGAGAGTTATTCACATTTTCCTGGGTATCTCCCAAGTATACCTGAGTTGTACATGTTAATAAACTTGCTTGGTTTTCTTTTGTTAATCTGTCTTTTATTACAGGAATCTCAGACAAGAACTCAGACAGATAAAGGAAAATTATCTTTCCTCCTCTATATTCTTCATTTTTCTACATTAATATATCCAAGTGCAATTGAGTTAAACAGAGATTATCAAAAGGTCATCCTTGCCAACCCCTATGCAACCTCCCCCACCTCCCATTCTCACTTCCCATGTTCCAATGTTTAGGAGGATGTGGTGGTGTCAAAAAATACTGAAGAAAGGAGGTATGTACTATTGTGCCCACTCTGGGGGTGTCTCCCCTCCTCAAATGAATGAATGAATGAATGAATGAATTCTATTCAACATTTAATCACAGTCAATACAGTCTAGGCACTGATAGGCTGGATCTCAGAGATTTCAATTGTTCTTGGTTGTTGTTTCAGATTGTATTTCTCAAGCAAGATAGTTTGTTGTTTCAGTCTTAACTGGGTCTTATGGTTTATTTCTAGCCCACTTCCTTACCTGGCACACTGCCTCTAACATAATAGGTACTCAGTTCTTTTGACAGATTGCTTCTTCAACTACCCCTAAGAGCCCTTTAAAAACTCAAAGACCATAGAAATAGTATATTTTTGTGAGTACTTCTTATTCTCACCTCAGTCTTAGTAACTAATGAATTTAATATCATTAAAGAGCTGCAACTGACAAAGTGACTTAGACTCCTCCAACCGTGGTCAGCCTTATAAGATGCTCTTATGCATGTTTCAGACACAGCAAGCCTGAAAGAGCACACCAAATTAGGTATTTGCAATTATCAGAGGTCTTGGAATGTGCTGTCACATTTGAGCCACACTCTACTACCACATCACATATATTGCCATATCAGATTATTGTTTTCATCCTCTTACATGTTTTTGGTAATCCATATACCCACAAAGCATTCCTTTATTTGACCCATTCATCTTCTGGTACAAGACTAAAACAATGTAGAGGGGGTATAATGAAAAGAAAATTAAATTTATAAACATAAAGTCCTAGGTCCAGAGCATTCTCCAAGTTTGACTGTTTTTCTCCTCAGCAATGACAAAAAGAGTGCTATAATCAATATGCATACATATTGAACAAACTGAACTTGCCTAATCTGACTGTGAATTTTAGTCAGTTTTAATGAAGACTCATGACAATAATACAGCTTCCTTTATATATCATGGACTCAAAATACTGCCAACTGCACTTTTACTGAGCCTTGAAGTCATGTGCTGAGCATGTGAAGATGAAGGATTCTATCAATTTTATTCCACTCTTCCCTTGCCCTCTTCATTGCACCTCTCTGAATAGATTTTTCAAATAATTTCACTGAAATCGAGACTTAGAGTTCCCTCTGGCAGACCTATAAATCACATGTTTTAATAGTGACTTCTATTTTCTGGGCCTTCTCTATTTTTCTATTAGTTTTCACATTTGGTTTTGTTGTCTACCTCTCAACTTCCATAGAATACAAAATTATATCCTTAAGCATGATGTTCGGATTTACTTCTGGATCAGCTAATTTAGCTCTTACTTTTGTTATGAGAGTGATAATAATTTATCTTGTACTTCTGTCCACAGCTGCTTCTCAACTTCCAAGATTTCTGTTTCTGTTACAGACTGCATGTCTATAGACAACACCAGTGATCAAAAAACTTATCTCTGAGCCAGCTGGCTAACAAAGCAGTTGCTAAGCCAAAGAATCCAATTTATGATAAATGGTTAAGTTCTTTAGAGTTGTTTTCCATATATAAAAAGATCCATTCAGATGACCTTGTACAGCTCTTGAAAGCAACTCTTTTCTTCTTTCCTATTTGCCCATTCTTGTTCCCCTTTAACCTTAGAAGAACCTAACTACAGAAAGGACATCATGAGGCAGTTTAACCTAACTCCTGACTTATGCTCTACTGAATGCACACCATGCCTTGCCTAACCTGTTGATTCTTTTCCTAGATTAAAATAAATAAGAATGAAGAATTAAGTAGTTAAGGAATGACTAGCTCTATACCCCACAGGAGCTCCCTTAGCAATCCTGCATGAAGATCACGTGGTCTAGATAAAATCTGAAGAAAGATAATGAAGAGTCAGCCAGTCTTCACACAATGGAGAATGATGCAGAATCTAACCTCCTGCCTCGATGATTCACTGAGATTCTTTCACCCTTTTCCCTTTAAAAACTGTTATGGACAAGCAGAATTTCGGAGTTTGTTTTGGAGACATAAATCCACCTTCTCCACAGATTATTGGCCTTCTGATTAAAGCAACTTTTCCTTTTTACCAACACTTCCCTCTTGAGTATTGTCTTTTGAGTGGTAAACAGCCAAACCTGAGTTTGGTAACAATCTCAACACCTGACAAAGGAACAAATAAATTTAATTTCCAAAGACTTAGGAAGATAAAGGGGGTACAGGAGACTGAACCATACAAATAACACTACAAACTTCATTTAGTCATTGGACTGAACCTCACTCTTATAGTTTTATCTCCTCTCCTTTTTCTACAATGAAGGTTGTAAAATGTAGTACAGCAGGAAAAGGAAATCTGCAAGAGTGGAAGGGAAAACGAACATTTTGAATAGCCCATAGATAACATGAGTGTCTTAAAAATATATATATCTAAATTGGTGGATGGTACATAGCTTTCAGTCCTGAAATGATGGCAAAGGTCTATTGTTGTTGACTGTTAAAAGCAATGAGAAATAAGTTAAAAGCAAATTTGAACTAATCCACAGCAAAGGAAATAACAACTTTTAGAATGATTTATTTGAAAGTCCATTTAAATACATGATAAATTAGAAATCTAAAGGAGTATTATTTGGCAGCCTTTCTGGGAAAAAAAAAAACAAAAATGAGAATGAAGATTAAAATGTAGCCCAAAAATAAATGAACTAGAGACAAATTCATTTCTAAAAATAGAACCTCACAATTTACAACTCAGAACAATTATTTCTAAATTTAAAAAAATACAAGCACAAGGTCAATTTGAAAAGATATACTATTTTAGTAGTGAAATTTATGCAATGCTTCAAGAATAGGACTTGGCTTCTTTTTAAATGTTTATCCAAAAAATTTTGCACTCAGATGAGTTCAGAACAGCCCACTATCACCACCCCATTATCACTGGAACCGTTTCCTGTGGCTAAATAATGTGTCCTTTTAGAATTTTCAATGAAACACAATTGTTTTAAAATAGTTAATTATTCTCCATTCCTACTCCAACCACCTTCATTGTGAATCTAGAGGATTCATGTGGTGACATTCTGTGTTTCGGTTTCAGTCTTAGTCACAAAAGCAAGCCTTCTAATTCTGTCACCATTTAATGATCGACAGATGATTTTGCACTCATTTGACATTTTCCATGCTTTCCATGCTCTCTTGTTTGATTAGGAGTCCATTCTTGTTTTCTTACAATAAAAGGTAGAACGGATAAGCCAGTCAGAATTCAGAATATTTAAGTAGTTAAAGCATAACAACAGACTTCTGCTGGCATGTAATGCTGACGTTAAAATTCTAATGACTCATTCCCCTGCTACAGAGGAGGAAAGGAATAGAAATAGACATAACATGAATCTGTTCTTCTGAAACTAATTATAACAGGAATTTGAGATGGTAGAGACTTCATCCACTCATGTAAATCAGTGTTTTTCTTTAGCTTGATGGGGAACCCCTTGGGATTTACCAAAACTCAGGCTTCTGGGGTATAGAATCAGGTTAGTTTAGGGTTCAGTATTAAAAGATTTCTTTTAAAGATAAAAGAACAGAAGGCTGTGAAAGAAGGTAGAAAGGGAAGTTATAAACAAAGGTAGAACCTCTTTATTGAGGCATATTTTAAAAGAAAACTTGTTTAAAAAAGAAATCAGACTCTAAGGAAAAAACTTGGAATCATTCGATGACAATAAATGAATATCTATGCAAGATATTTCCTTTTTTCCCTTGTGCTACAACAATGTAATCCCAGATATTGTAAACTATTCTTATCCTACACTATAAGAAATAATAGTCAAAATAATCCAATAAATGTATTTCCTGAATTTGGGGAGGTGGTTTGCACGACATTAGTGATATCAGTGACTGAATCCAGGATGTCTCCTGTCCTCTTGGAGCCTATGTTCAAGTTCGTGAGACATTAACTACATGATCACACAAAGAAATATAATATTGCCATTGTAATAAGTAATGTGAAGGATACAGGAATATGTCACCCCAAAATATGTCTCTTTGGCTTATGGATTTTTTTGAACTAAAGGCCATTAGAGAACCAGCAGATGCAGAAAAAGTGCTAAAAACAGGGCTCAAGTTTTCCACTTGTGAAGGAAATTTACATTTATAAATTTACATTTATAAAGGAAATTTCTATCTGTAAAAGGTGTCTCCCTCTACCATACTAGGAAGAGGAGGACTTTTAATACCTCTTATCAATTGAGAAGGCACCTACTGACTTAAAGCTGCATAACAAATCTTATTAAACCTTTGTTTACTATGTTTTTCCAGGTAACTGTCCCCTGCCCGGAAGCCTAAAACCTCTTTTTCATTGGTTTAGCTTAAATATTAAGTTAATTTAAGTTCTAAACATCCCTTTGGGTTAGTCATCACTGGGTGTTTTTCTGTGTATGTGTGTGATACACATGTCTATAAATTTCTGTTGTTTTTCTTTTGTTAATCTGTCTTTGGCCAGTCTAATTTACAGAGCCCCAGCTAGAGAACCTAAAATAGGTAGAGGAAAAGAAACTTTTCTTACCCTACAAATGTTTCAGGAAGGAACACAGTGATTATGAGAACTTGTAATGGAGGAAATGACCAAGGTGGAAAGTCCTGGAAGACTTGACCAAGGAAATGGTGATTGACCGAGACATGAAGGAGAGGGAGAGTTTAGTGAAGGCAAGAGAGGACTCCTGCTAGAGGAAACAGTCCCCAGAAAGGCAAGAACAGAAGATAGTTTGACACTTTTAAGGAAATATGAGATCTTTTGTAAAAAGATCAAGGGGAAGAACCTTTCAAGACATGGAGGAAAATAGGGCTAAAAAACAATGCAAGACTTTGTATCTTGTATCTCATGTTAAAGATTTTGACCTTTTTAAGAACAATGAAATAATTGTTTGAAAAATAAATAAATTCAAACAAAAAATAAAAATGAGACGTGTGTGTGCGTGCACTATATATGCACTATATATGAACAAGAGTAGATTTCTATTTACAGTACCACATTAGTACACTGTGGAGTACACTGTGGAGAATGGGCTGGTGGATAGTAAGGCAACAGGAGATAGTGAGGATCCAGGTTAGGAAACTATTGAGACTGTCTAAGTCTGTGACGATTGCAACCAGGATGGAGCAGGAGGTGGTGAGGAAGAAAAGTATTTGGAGGATACAGGTTATAAAGCACTGAAAAGTTTACAACTACTGTCTAAAATGGAAGGGAGTTGAATCGATTTTAAAAGGCATGGCAGTTGTGAAATTTAATACACAGATGATACTCGTAAAAAATAAACAAGATGATATAGAAAATAGATTATTATTTAATCATTCATATTCTCTCTTTTACTCCTCACCACTTTTCAGTGAAGTGGAATCTATTATTCTTTATATTAGCTTTGCATATGAGGAAGCTAAACGTTAGAGAAGTGGAGTGTCTCATCCATGGTCACTCAGATAAAGGATGCCACAGATAGGCTCTGACGCTGAGTTTGAAGCCTGGTTAATGACTTCATCGTTACTTGTTTGAAGTTAGTTTCCTTGTTGTTGAGGTAAACCATTAGAACTTGTCTCTGACCCAATAGACAGTTTATTGTCCACTTTTTGACGATGGTCTAGAACAACATTTCCCAAAGCACCTAGGATTTTATTAGGTATTGCATTTTAATAAAAAGAACTTCATGGCTGTATATATATATACATACATATGTGTGTGTATATATATATATATATATAGAGAGAGAGAGAGAGAGAGAGTTTGCAAAATTTTCATCAAACAATGCTATTTCAGATTGAATTGAATTATTGCCCTGATTCTTCTCCTCTGTAATGCATCCGTACCTTGCCATGGTCTCATAATGGGTATACTTCACCACCCCTTGACTTTGGCTTAGTCAAATTACTGACTTTGATTAAAGGTCTATGGGTAGATGTAACAATGTGCCAGTGCCAAGCCCGGACCTTAGAAGGATGCATGTTTGTGCTTATTATCTTGCACCTGTGTGCCAGTGCTATAAGAGGAAGGGACATATCTGGCTACCTCTCTGACACAAGGAAAATAAGAGATACTGAATATGCCCACTCTGACTTCAACCTTTAATTAGAATCAGGATCTGAGGCATCATTGTCTGCAGAGTGCCACCTAGTCAAGTTCAACTGAGATCAGCCAAGCCCCACAAGACAAACAGATACACAAGAATGAATGTGTTATTTCAATTCACTGAATTTTGTAGTGGTTTGGTACAGATCATTGTTGTGATTTCTCAGAATCTTTATTATGCTGGGAGCCCGAGGATCCCTCCATTAGAAGAGCCTTTCTCTAAAGCAGCATTAGGAAGTGCTAGATTAGAATAAGATCAATCAGAAATAATAGTTTTCCCTAAGTCTATATTAGTTCAATACTCTTTAGTTTTGGGGGGCAGCAAATGAGCATAGTAATATACATCATATATTTTAGGATGTTGAATGGGATGTTTCCTATTGACTTGAAAAATTTGGTGAAATCCCCAAGCTGTAGACAGTAGGTGATATATAACTCCCTCACCCAAAGAGAGCTACAAACATTCCCACAGAACTTAATAACATGTGATTAAATTGGTTCTTTGACTATCAATGACCATCATCCACTTCCAGTCTTTGTTAAAAATGACTGGAAGATTCATAAGGAGATTACTTAAAGGAAATTCATAAGAGTAGAGAAACTTGTGCCTCACTCTTTCCTTTGTCCATGGAAAGGAAAGAGTGTTTCCATTGTCCCACCACCGCCAAGTGAAGAGAGGTGCCCCCCAAAATTATTAATATAAATAAGAGTTTTCTGTAAGAGGGAACATTAACATCTCTCTCACTATTTGGATCTTATGCTTATGAGGCTACAGATCTAACGACGTAAAGCATGAGAGAATTCTTAAGAAAAACTGATGAGAGTCTTCCGGATTTGGGGGTAATGTGAAGAGAAAGACTACACACTTATTATGGGAACTTCAGAGGAGGCAATGATGCCAGCCTTGGTAACATTTACTGACAAGGTGAAGGAAGAGGACAGTACAGCAAGCAGGCAGCCATATGCCTCAGTTCTTCTGAGCAGCAAGTGAACATAGTAACATATGCCATATGTTATGGGACATTTGATGGGATGTTGAATGGGGCATTTGCTATCAACCTAAAAAATTTAGCTAAATTTGGCATTTTGTAGAGCCAGGAGGCATGAGTTCCCTTGGGTCATAAGAATGCCACTATTGGTAAGTGGCTTGACATGGAGCTGTGGACTAGGGGACAGAACCACTTGGATGGGAAAGAATTAATAAAAGAATAGAAAGAGACCAGCTCAAAAGTATTATCTGTTGTGTATGAGCCTACATTAACCCATGCATGCCTGACATGACAGAGTGTATTGAGAGTCAGTTTACACTGGTATCCAACCAATGAAAATATTTGCTCTATTTCTCTGTTGAATTATTTCTCTGTTGAATCTAAACCCTACCCTGGCAGTATCAGAAGGATTGGGAAGGAGGTGGAGGGAAAGAGAAAAAGAGACTAGGTCTCATCCCTACTGTAGGTACCAGGCCACAGATTCAGTGTGAGGAAAGGGAGAAGAAAACATTTCAATTTTATTTAAGATTAAATAAGACTGTTTTTATAGTTGACAGTGACTGTGTACAGCCACAGGATCTGCCAGAGATACTGTCATCAGGTAGGGAAAGCAAAGCCTATATCAAAACACAGAAAAAGGGAAAGAATAAAGCTGTTCCCTTATTGCACTTTACTAAGTTAACCTGTTTTTTTAAAGAACTAGCCATATATATACATATATATGGCACCTGTGTGGTGAGGAATTTGACCTTGCCCCAAAAGGGGTTGGCCTTTGTCCTCAGCTTCTGCCAGGTATTCTATGCCATTGTTTAAAGATGAGGGCTCTTGCCACACTGGACCTTAGTGTGGAGCTGGTACTGCTAGAAAGACCAACCATGTGGATTAGAGTGGGGGCTTTGAATCCCATGGTATCAACTGACCTGGTTTTATGGGTTGAGTGATGGTGTCTTTCCAAAATTCATATATCGAAGCCCTAAACCACAATGTGACAGTATTTGGAGAAGGGGCTTTGGAGAGGTAACTTTGGTTAGATGAGTTCATGAGGGTGGGGCCCTGGTCTAATGAGATTGGTGCTCTTATAAGAGACACCAGATAGCTTTCTCTGTGAGCCCACAGAAAGATGGTGGCCATTGACAAGCCAGGAGAAGAGGCCTTAGAATGAAATCTACCTTACCAAGACATTGATCTTGGACATCCCAGCCTCCAGAACTATAAGAAATAAATTTTTGTTGTTTAAGTCATCCAGTCTGTGGTATTTTGTTATGGCAGTCCAAGCAGAGTAATCTACCTGGTGATTGAGTTAAACCACATGGGCAACCAATCAATCAATTATTCCTATGTAACAAAGTCTCAGTAAAAACTCTGGACACTGAAACTCAGGTGAATTTCTCTGGTTGGCAATACTTCAGGTGTATTGTCACCACCAATGCCAGGAGAGTAAATCATCCAGAAGTCAATAGAAGCTTCACATCTGGAACCTTCCCAGACTTTGCCTTATGCATCTCGTCCTTCGACTGATATTTTCATATATTGTCTTTTCCTGTAATCATCTGTAACCATGAGTATACTGGCCTTCAATGAGTTCTGTGAGTTCTTCTAGCTAATTGTTCAAATTTAGAGTGGTTATGGTAACCTCCAAAACTTGCAGTTGATGTCAGAAGTCTTGGGCACACTTGGCAGTCTAGAGGTATGTATCCTCAAACCTCACAATCTGGCAAACCGGTAACATCTTATTATATCTGTGACAGTAAATATTTAAGTCTAACTAAATTCAAAATATGTGAATTAAGTCCTGCTGCTCATACAGTTGATCAAATTAATTAACATACATTAATAATGTATATTTTTCTTATTTATAAGGTAATACAAAAAGATAAAAATTTAAAAACAAAAGTAATAAATGTCATTTTAGAAGAATTTAGGAAATAGAACATGAAAAAGGAAATTAAAATCATTAGTAATTATATCAACCAAATATATGCAATATGAGTATGTTAACCTTTTACTGTATTAACTTATATATTCTGGGTCATATGAGCTAATATTATTAACATATTGTTATGCAAAAAGGTTGTAACTACTTTCCAAGCACAGAAGAATTTCTAGGCTCTAAAAAATGTCATCCTTTCCTAGTCTCCTTATTTGTTTACTTGCTATACTCTTCTTTCTTCTACATGTAAACTTTATTCTCAGGCACCACAGAGTGGCAGGATGGCTGCAGTAACTCCAAAGTCACATATTCCTGGGTTCAAGTTCAGTGGGAAAGCCTCTTTACAAGTAGCCCCCAGAAAGAGCCTAAGATCTGAATGGATACTCTTAGGACACAAGCCCAGCTCTGAACTACTGATTGCCTTGAGCCTAGATTACATGGTTCACCACTGGGGTCGGAGGTGGAGTCCCCAAATGAATTTCATGGAGTGATGTCAGAAGAGAATAACTGCTGGAGAGTTCAAGGAAAAACAAATGGTCATCACAATACACTTATAGGCTATTGGCATTTCTCTGTGAGCTATTTCCAAACTTTGTCCTAAAGTAATTAAAATTTCCTTGTGAATTTGTTTTTTTGAAAAGCAAGAGGTTAAAGTTCTGAACGATTTTTCTGTCATATTTCTTAATCATATCCATCCAGTTTGTCACTACATTTGATTCGATTAATATTTGCATATAGATATTTTTCTAAGGGACATAAACTGTCTATCTTTTGTCATTTCTTTCATTTGTTTTGTGCTTTTAAAGGTCCTCCCTGTAACACAATCCAAAATTATCGACATATTTATTCTTGTATTGCTTTTTGTTTTGTTTTTTCATTTTGTTCTGTTTTATATTATTTTTGAACAATAATTTTACTATTTTTGTTCATGGTCCTCCATAGAGCATACAAAGAAAAACACATTGGCATGCCAAAAGAGTACTGCATATCTTTCTGAAATTTGACCTGCCTGGTTTTCTCTTAGAAAATGCAGACAACTGTGTAAACTGTTCACATCCTTTAATAAAAAATTAAAGGATTCTGTCAAACTCTAGAAACCCACGAATTGTGCTTCTCCCACATTGTTTGCAAAGGCTAGCCAACTGTACAGAGCTTTGAAATCACAGATCTTACCAATTCTCGTCATAACAGGAGATGAATTTCTAATGGCTGCATAGTGTGTATTGTGGTCATGTTGGATATGGTTTGACAGTCTAAGGTCATTCCTCATAAGGGAGAAGAAACAATCCATTGGATAAAGTTTCTCTCCCATCTCTTAGTTATAAAAGCTTTTACTATGCCTTATTGTTTGGATTTACTAATAATTCAGCACCTTACAACATTCTGGAATCACACTAGGAAATGACCCTAAAAATAGACAGGAGGTGAGTAGGAAAATTTTGCTCACTTTCTCTAACAAAACCATTGCCTCTGATACCTCCTAAAGAGCAGAAGGAAACTGTCAAGATATTTCAGCTGAAAGATTCCCAGGGGCTTCATCAAAATGTCTTCGTCTCCTAAACAACAAGACTTTCTGACTAATCTGTAGCCATATGTTTCCTAACTTTTTCTTGATTTATGGGGCTTGTGAAAATCAGTTCCATCTAATTCTATGGGAGGGTCACAGAAATGAATCCCATGCAATGGTTAAACAATAATGATTATAATAAAAAGTATATGTGCAATAGAGGCCTAGTTGAAGGGCAAAATCTGTGAGTGCGCCATGAATTCTAGCTTGTCAGTTCTTTTCATGCAAAAATGAAGTGTTTCCTTAGAAAAACTGTGAAAGGACCCTAAAGTCTGACAGTTAACCTCAGAACCAAGAATCTATACATGATAGGCACCAGGAACTCCTCTCTCTCATTTCACACCAACATTCACATTCAAACAAACATAAAATACTGTGAGGTTTACCTCCTAAGTAGTTCTTAAATTTGCCCACTTTATTCTGTCACAATCTCCGGTTAAAATTAAGCTCAACTGTATTACTGTAATAGGTTCCACTCTGCCCTACCCAATCATTCTCCAGTCTTGCCATTTGCCCTTTTTCCATTGCCATATGAGTCAAAGAATTATATTCCTAAACACCACTCCTAAAATACCACTCCACTTCAAGAATTCCTCTTCGTCCTTTATATAAAATCTAAACTTCTTAAAATCACGCTTAAAGTCCTCAGGATCTGGCTAACCTCTCCAGTCTTCTCTCTTCCCATTCTCCTGTCATACCAAATGCTTCAGTCATTCTGAAATCACTCAGAACTTTACACACACCAGCCTCTCTTAATCTCTAAGTATCTGCTTTAGGCTTTTCTTTTTCCTTCGAAAACTGTATTCTCCATGCAGCCATCAGTCCTATCCTCTCTTGTACTTCATTTGTCTAAGGAGTGTTGATCCTTTAAGTCTCATCCTACTGAACATTTTCTCCAGGAACCATCCTCTAACTCTCTAAATAAGGATTAATTGCCTCTCCTATGTGCTCCTGTAGCACCCTAAATGTCTAATATTCTCCAGCATATCACTCTGGATTATAATTATCTGTTTCATGTCTTTTTTTCCCCATACTTAATAAACTTCTTAGCCAGAGATTGTGGCTTTCATGTTCATCAACACAGGCCTGATGTGCACTACATTTTTAATCATTATTCACATCCTAGATCAACAGAAAACTCACTCTGTGCTTGGCAAAAAGAATACCTTCAACTTGAACATCTTCTGTCAATGAGACAGCTGATGTTAATGTCTTCCATTTTAGCCTAGGGAAAACTGCTTGAAGTGCCTTGCAAGAGAAGGCTGTGAGAGACCTACAGACATCAATTAATAAAGGAGTATACAATATTCAAGTTGGTAAAAGAAAGAAAAAAGAAACCTAGGGCAAGAGAAGGGCCCCCAAATGGCCTTGAATCATCAGAGTGATAAAGAGAGAAAAGGGTGGAGCATCTCACCCATGATTGAGGATTCATGGTGAGTGGAGCAACCCTGGTTGGCAGGGACAGAGCTAGGATGCATCAGCAGCAGTGACAAAATGTCACTGACACAGGAAATGCAAAGGTGGACATCTTTGCAGATCAAGAGTGAGAATCAGGAAAGAGGTGGAAAGAAGAAGATTTAAAAGTGCGTAGAATACAGAGGTGACTTCTTAGGATCATGTGAGGGGAAAGAAGGGCTATGGAGTGTGCTTGGTTTCTAGTGATTCCACTAGGTGATGCTCAGAGACAAAGATCTTTTTTTTTTTTTTTTTTTTTTTTTTTTTGGTACGCGGGCCTCTCACTGTTGTGGCCTCTCCCGTTGCGGAGCACAGGCTCCAGACGCGCAGGCTCAGTGGCCATGACTCACGGGCCCAGCCGCTCCGTGGCATGTGGGATCTTCCTGGACAGGGGCACGAACCCGTGTCCCCTGCATCGGCAGGCAGACCCTCAACCACTGCGCCACCAGGGAAGCCCCAAAGATCATTTTTAACTAAATTGTTTTTGTCACCCACATTCTTTGAATAACATACACAATAGTGTGGCTTCGAGGGATACAAATGATGTTTATGTGTATAACTAAAAATTAGTTGTATTTCATAATTGTTCGCATTTATTGAGACTTTGCTTAGAGCCAAGCAAGAGGAAAAGTACTATGTATGTATCATCCCACTTGTGGTAGGCTGAATAAAGACTCCCATGTTTACCTACAACTAGGACCTGTGAATGTTCTCTAATATGACCAAAGGGACTTTACAAATGCGATTTACTTAAGTATCTTGAGATGGAAAGATGATTCTGGATTATCTATGTGGCCCTAAATGTAATCACAAGGAATGCAGGTGGCCACTAGAAGTTGAAAGACACACACACACACACACACACACACACACACACACACACACACACGATTTTCCCCTCAGAGCCTCCAGAGGAGACTGCCAACACTTTGACTTTAACCAAATGAAACTATGAGACTTGTTTAGGACTTCTAGTCTAGAACTGTAAGAAAATACATTTGTGTTGTTTTATGCCACTACGTTGTGGCAATTTGTTAGAATAACAGCAGGAAACTAATACACCACTTAGTTCTCACAACTACTCAATGTACCAACTATTATTGGAAGCACAGTTTACCTATCCAATCCAGGTAGTGTGGATCCAATCCAGGTAGTCTGGTTCCAAACCCCTTATCCTTACCTGCTACACTGTATTCCATGGGAAAGCTGACTGACTTGCCCAGTATGTATCTATGATCAATCCAACCATATTTGCATTTTTGGTTAACCAATGTCAAAAATTCAAAACTGGAAATATACATTTTTGGAAACTGGAAAATTTTTTCAGCTATTTTTAAGCCTCAACTTCCTGATTGTTTCCCATAATGGAATAATAATTCCTTCTATTGTATTAAAATTTTGAAAAACTCTCATAAGACATTAATTCATTAGCTATTATAATCACATTATTATTGTATTCACATAAATAATATGCTCAATTGTAATTAATGCAGGATTCCATTCCAGAGGGGCAAAGGTATAAAGAAAATTCATAATGTGCATAGTTGACTATTAAAGATTTCAACTTACAAGTTAGCAGACATGAATTTCAGCTGCAGATTTGCTCCTTAGAGTATAACTTTGAACAAGCTATTTAACCTCTCTTGATTCTCTTATCTATAAAATGTGGAGTTTTATCTGTCAGCCAGCCACCTTCCTTCTCTAAGGTTCCATGAGTCTGTGATTCAATTTGTTCCTCAAACTTGTTGGCGACACTGTATTTTTCCATATAAAGTTATATTTTGCTGTTCTTGAACACCCTGCTCAAAGTGTGATTCTAAACAGAAATCCATCCCTTTGGCTTATTCACAACCACTTTGGCTTGTTGGGAACTCTGATTTTGTAGCAGACTGAGGCATTTTTAGTGCCATTACCTGTTGAGCCAAAATTTGGCGGAACATTTACTGAGCATGTAGTATCTGTCAAATAATTTTGCATATTATCTCTTAAATCCTCATAATAACCCTTCAAAATAAGTGTATCATACTAATTTAATAGGTGAAGAATTTGTCAGAGACACTAAATAACTTAACAAGGACTTTTAAGTAGCAAAGTATCCTGATCCCAAATCCTTGCCTTTTCCACAATTCGATACTATATCATATAAAAGTAATAATAATAGCTTCTATATGTTGAGTACTGTAGGAAATTTTATTTTCTAAAAATGATCACAGAATGTATGTACCCCATCCCACATGTTCTTACAATGTGACTGAAAATCTTCCCATCAAGAGATAGGGTTCCATTGTGTCTGGGCAGGTGTTTGTAAGTGCTCTGCCCAACAGAGTATGGCAGAATAATTTTATTGACTGCTAAGGTTAGGTTGCATAATGGATGCAGCTTCCCTTGGTGCTCTCTCAGGACACTCATCCTTGCAACCCAGATACCATGCTGTGAGGAAGCCTAAACTAGCCCTCACACAGAGAAGCTTATGAGAAGAGGTACCTGCTAAGCTAAAGGACATTGTAGAGCAGATAAAAAACCATTTCCATTGTGCCCTGGATGAATTCTAGACCCACAGAACACTTGGACAGTTGTATACCATTAACTTTGGGGTGATTTGTCCTGAAGCCTTAGAAACTGGAATAAGTATATGTCATATACACAGCATCTTAAAATTACCCCATTTTACAGAAGTGAAAACAGGCTCAGATTATATGACTCACTCTGACCCACACTGTTAGTATATAAAGACATTGGGATTAAAACTCAGGCTGTTGTTTAGGGGACATTTGTTTGTTTTTCCAAAACCCATGTCCCATTCACTTTACTACATTATCTCCTAAAATGTAACCCAATTTGGAAGTTGTTGAACTTTATGGATACTCACAAGCTTACAGAATAAACCACATTTTAATATGACATTAAATTTATGACATTTGCTAAGTCAAAGATCATTCTATATATTTAATCTGGTTTATCAACAAATAAGACTTTTAGGGGAGCACATTATTCCTAGGTTATTTATATCTTGTACCCATATTATCAGTTTCATTGACTTTAAGGTATATTTTTATTCTGTCATTTACATTGGAAAATATAAGGGTTTTTTTTATTTTGAGAGCTTTAGCTTTCACAAGAAACATAGCAATTAATACATTAATGTATAATGCAGTAACATACTTCAAGTACATTGAATAATTTGACTACATCAAAATTGATTTCATATAAGCCCTTAGAAGCACATGTGGTTGATTGCCTATCTAAAAGCCATTCCATCTTTATCCTTGTTCTCAGAAATATGATTTTGTTTGATATTTACCACCCATTTTCCAGGCTTGTTCTAGACTATTTTTTAAAGTAAGTAAGATGAATTTTGCTAGTCTAAAGTTTTTTTCTCTTTCAGGAAAAACATGTTATAAAGAAATTATGAGGCAATTGGTTTGGAGGAGGAAGCTCTAAAATAATATTATAAACAGCTCTTTCTTTTAAAAATTAAGTCACTGAAAACACTAGGTTAGCCACCAAAGAATACTTTGTTCTGATTATTTCTTTTAAATGTTCCCCTATGTCTTTTTTTTTTTTTTCCCCTATGTCTTTTGCATTTCCTCTCTGAAGCCAGACAATTTAATTTTTTTTAACCCTCTGTGGAAATAGGTCAATAATTTCACTGTGAGACTAAATGTTGACCTTCTTTTCTTTAAACATGAAACAATATAAGTGGTGGTATATAGACTCTCTAAATCTTTGCTATTCCTTCTCAACTATAATACAGCTGCTGTGTTTTTTGTTCTTTGGTTTGTTTTTTTTTTTTAAAGAGGAGAATGTTCTCTTTAGAGTAAATCAAATATTGATTGGTACAAACAGATATTTGAAACTAGTTTTAAGATGTTGTGCCTTTTAGCAGTAATTTAATAAATTCAAGTGCTAGCCAACTTCCTGAGAAATTTTTGTCACTGATAGAATCTGGCTCACAGTGAATGAAATGGAAGGTGTTTTTAAACCAAACATATGTTTCTAATAACACACTTGTGTATGCTGTGTAGTGCTCTCAATGTAGATGAGGTACTCTGATGACATCATCCTTTAAATTCTCTTTAGGTAAACCAGATGGTTGAAGTGCATACAGTAAGAATACTGTTAAATTGTCCAGAGAGAATAGTTTAATCATCTTTAAGAATGTAACTAATACCCAACATGTGTATTTTGAAATGGATGTTTATATTGAAAAAAATCATGTCCCAAAATCTGTTTCAGATAATGCCCAATTAAATGATAAAAGTTGCAGGTTTTTAAAAAACAAAAACAATAGTCTTGAATTCTACAATTAAAATATAAAAAAGGAAAAGAGAAGCAGAACTTCAACTTCTTTGTCCACTCATGAAACCTTAGAGCTAGAGATTTGACAAATAAATCTTGTCTCTGTGGCTTTCTTATGCATTCCATATACACAATGTCATGGGAGGAGATTAGCTCCTCATGATGACATAATGAGTGAGGTTGGAGCTGGAGGAATCAAAGTAAACTGAGTTGATCCAATGAAGAAAAAAAGTAAAAGTAAATTTTAAATTCAATGTTTGAGATTTTTATCACTGCAATTGCATCATAATTAATGGTTTGCCTTGGATCCTACCCAATGAGCTTCCTCCCACCCTGAAACTGTTGGTATACTAGAAAAAAAGTTGGGCAGAAGGAAATACATGAAGTTAGAAGAGGTTTAGTAAGGAAGGTGCACCCTTTCATAGTCAATGGTAAGAGGAAATCTACAGCATTTTTAAAGCTTAAATTCATAGTTCCAAAGATTGGGCTAGATTTTACTTTTCTGAGGGTATCACAGATCTCTATTTAATCTTACACAAACTTAAAATGATAATACATTTAAGGTGAACAATCTATCCTTAGGTTTTGAAAACTACCCAGAATGTTAGAATGCTATTATTTACCAGTGCTTAAGATGTCTTCAGTTCCATAGTAATATTAAAGTTTTGTGTTATTTCACTGTATTACCTTGAAAAAAAATAAAGTTCAAATTACCTTGATCGTAGAAGGAGGAATGATTTTCATGATGATGATGGTGCTAGAAGAAAGAATTAAGCATAAGTCTCTTGGCAACTTCTGTGCTTCTATTTTGTCTGCAGGAGGCATCTATTCTGGTCTATTTACTGTCTTATTTGTAAGGGGAAAAAAGTCTGGTATATCCATTCTGGGATTATACTGTTCTCCCATTAATGGGGTGAGTTAGTCTGATACAGAGATGGATTATTAGTAAGCCAATTTAGCTTTACATCTAAATTTACCTTTTCCAATTACTCATGAGAGAAATGAATGTGACATTTTGTTCTTTGTCTGGTCTTCAAGTCTATCTCTCAGTTGCGTCCAAACCTGAAAAAAGAATAAACCTTGAGAAACGAAAATTCAATGTGTTTTTATGTGAGATACGTTCTACCTGAATTTTTCATCTCATGAAATATATGAGAAATAACAATATTGAATCAGAATAATATACCTAACCCTGTGTCATACAGAAATATTAAAAGGATATTTGCAAAGTTCTTTAAAATAAATTTGTATGAGATCAAGGATTGTCTTTATGATTATAGAAAAGTATAAATTTACCACAAAACTTCAAACCTGGAGGTTCCAACCTCTAAAATGTTGTATGAATTGTCTGTGGCAAATCTAATATTGAATCAGGAGGTAAGGAAGCTAGAGATCTATTTATGTTTAAAATATATATAAACATCATCAAACAATGTCTTTCATGTTGAGTTTTCTCTGCTTACCTGTTTCTGACACAGTATATATACAATGGTATAAGATTACATGAAGTCAACCTAAATAAGGATTCAGTTGAAAACTCCAGTGGAGTTTATAACCAAATACAGGCAACACATAATGTATGACCAAATATAGGCAACACATACTATTTTCAAGTTCCCATTCAAAAAGGAGAGCTATTGGCAATAAATCTCTAACCCAAATTGGCCACATCTGGCTTAGTGAAAATAATCTGACCAAAGAAGAAAATTTCTTTTTCTTAGTGGTTAGATAGAGTAAAAATGTTTCCAAAAGCAACATGAAAAATCTTCCTGTCAGGAACCAAATGAAATTAAGTAAGGGTTACTGTATACGTAAATAATTATAATAATAACGAATCCTTACTGAAGTATTGGGCTGCACCCCGCAGTCTTGCAAGTCTTGTAGTAGCCCAGCCTCGAGACCAAAGAAAGAGCTCTGAGTCGGAGATAGAGACATTGATGGTTTACCAGGCAGGGAATCTTACCTGTCTGAAGCAAAAGGTGCTGGAGCGACATCGCACTGTGGACAGCAAGCAGCAGACAGGACAGACAGCCATCTTCTCTACTCAGGGGAGAAGGAGGCTACCATTTATAGGGGAAATTGGCATCAGTCTGGCTCATCAGTTACCAGGGAAACCAGAAGCTGGGGCATGTCCCTCACAGCCCCTCAGGTTAACAACATCACAAGGGCTTTCCCTTTAATGAACTAGCAGGTGGACCCATTCTGGCCTAAGGATTAGGGCAATCACTAGCTGAGGCTGGAGGCAAGCATGTTCATGTGAGTAAGGTATAGGGGAAGCAGGGACTGGTCAAGCAGGGAATGTACAGAGAGCAAGAGTACAGCCATCTTGAGTGGCCTGACCATACATGATGCTAACTATCTGCCAGGACATATATACTTTCTCTTTCAAGTCTCACAACTTTATAAAAAAATTGCAATGATTATTTCTACTTTATAGACAAGGAACTGAGGCTTAGGGAAGTGATGTAAATAGCCCCAGCACATACAACCAGGAAGAAGTTGAACCTGAATTCAAATCCAATATCAGTCCAACACCATATCCCAAGCTCAAGTTAAAATGTATACTACCGTGATAAGGACAGAAAAGAAAACCTAGCTTTTAAAAACAATTATATTTGTAAAATTTCAATTAAGTGTAGATCACAATCTGAACACCACCAAATATAAACCAGAAAATCTATGTAAATTATTTAGGAAGGTTTTTTTGGCATGTAATAAACATTAATAACACTCAGCTAATAATATTTTATTCCATAAGTTATGCTTACATAAAAATTAAAGCATATGATAACCTAAGACCTGATGATTTCCATGATCTTAAGCATCTTCATAAAGGTTACCTGGATTTCTTGTTTCCATCTGAATTGTCCAATCAGTTATTATTTTTTTGGTAATTAATATAAATGTGTTATATTAGTACAATTTAAAAATATTAGGAATACATTGTCAATAGATATATGATGCTATCTTTCACATGTAAAATTGGGACTATTGACCCAAATCATTAAGATCTAAATCTTAAATTGTTTGATTTTTCCATTAATGGAAATGAATTTGCAGTGATCTACACACTCTCAAGATTACCTTTATATTATAATTAAATCTATACTTGTGTCTATATATTAAATGTATATATACCAGTTGATGGGGATTCTGCCAGGATGTAAAAGAACTTGGGAAGCTAAAGGGTTATGTCTGATTAGGAGTAAAAGGTACCTTGAAATAGCATCAATTTTTATGCACCTGGTCCTGACTTTTTAACAGACTAGAACCGTGTTTAATTTTTAACCTGCATTCAAATCACCTGAGGATCTTGTTAATTGCCAATCCAAATTCATAAGAGATAGGGTGCAGCTGAGATTCTAAATTTCAATCAAGCTCCGTGATAATACCAGCGTTATTATTCCATTGACCACACTTTGAGTGGCAAGCGGTTAGGGAATGCAGCCTCTAGCCAAATACAAGAGATACTACTAAACTGTTGTCCAGTATCTCTTTTCTCGGAATATTCCCTTTTCTTTCCATCAACACTGATACAGTGGAAGCCCTCAAGATTCTATTTGATTCACACCCCAGGAGTGAGCCCTGAACTCAACCAATCAGTTCCTTGTCAAATAGTGAGAATTGAGACCCAGGGAGAGTCAATTTAGTATTTCTCAATTACCTCATGACTTTACTTAAATTCCAGAGCATGTGTTGGTGGTCATTTTCTACCCAGGGGACGGGGAAAGAAAAAAACTGTCTTTCAATGAAGAAGAAAAACAAAGCATGATATTCAGAGAAAAACAGACATAAGAGGAACAAAGAGACTAACAATGTATTCGTTAATGTGTTCCCATTCTAATTCTATTCCTGAGGCCCAGACATATTGCTGCCCTAATAAGTTAACTTTTTGCTCAAGCTGAGTGGGTTTCATTTCATACAACCTGAGTGCTAACATTATACTCTGAAGTGTAATATACTTTATCATAATACATCTAAAAGCACATGAACTTGGGAATCATAATCACAGCCGCCTCATTTATGTGAAGTGCTAGGAATCTGTGCTAAGCAGGCACAATTATGTATATAATAATATATATTACATACATGCATATTGTTGTAATGAACTTTTGCATCAAATATATTATTTCAGTACATCTGTTGCTTTAGAATTTGGCTCTAAGTAAAAAAAGAAAGCAATAATTAAACTTAAAGATGTGCAGTGATAGAAAAATCTATTAAGTGATGTATGAGTGAATATTATATCTTTATAATCTAGGCAAACTGCTTTTTGAAAATGTGTGCATTTCTCCTTTCAGAAGCTCAGTAGTTAATAACGATGATGAAAAATCTTACATTAAATACATATGTTGATTGCTAACAAAGGCACCAGAATGGTATTTTCCTTTAGATAAAGGTATTTTAAACTACTCTGGTGCTTACATTATTATTCACAGTATCTATTCATATTTAACTGCTTAAAAGCTTAGCCTAAGCAAAATGTTTACAAATAAGCAATGCCATAAAAACATCTCCACATTTTGGCCTCTGGCCAAATCAATTTCCTGTAAACATGTAATGATGAATTCTATAATTGAATAGCTATTAAACACATCTAACCTTAATCTTAAACTGAATCCACACATTTATAGCAGTCAGATCATTTCAGTAACGCAGGTGTTATAAAGCTATCATAAACTAGTATCTGAAGGAAATATCACATTTCCTGTTTCTCAAGTGTTTAGACTAACTGCAATGCAAACTCAAAGTATGGCTGTTAATCCTAACACAACCAATAAAATTGTTTGAATAAATCACCAAAAATTAAATTCCCGGAGCAAACCTATAACATAGAACTGACTTTGTGAAGTAGTAACTCAGACTAGTCCCAAGGTGAATTTACTGCCAAAAATTCACATTGTACTGTTAATACATGAAAACTTGTCATAAATTTACAGTAAAGTTGATGGAGATTGCTAGTACTTCCAGGGATCTGGAAGAAGCAAATAAAAATTTTTCTAGAGGAGCAAACCTTCATCTTAGGACTCAAAGAACTCTCCTGGATAATTTCCCCAAAACATAAGCAGTTATAAGAAAAATAAATCAAAAAGCATTCAAGGAAATAAGCCACTATATGTAAGAACCAGCAAAAAAGAAAAAAAATAAATCAGACCACAGAAGTAAACCATGAATGCATCAAATATTCACTTTATGAAAATAAAAAGCAATTATGCTGGCTAGAATTAAAGAAACAAAATATTAGTTTGACTCTATCTTCAGGAATCTGGAAACAATAAAGCAAGCAAGCAGCTTTGGGGAAAAAAAAAAAACCCAAAGAGAACTTATAGAAATTTAAAATGTGAAAACTGAAAATAGAAGCTCAATAAATGATCATAACATCAGATTACACACAAAAGAGGGAAAGAGTTAGTACAATGGAAGCTAGGTAAGAAGAAAGCACACAGAATGCAGAACAGAATGTAAAACTTAGAAACTATGAAAAAGGTTAAGAGATGGTGAAAATAACTGAGAAAATCTAACATAGTTCAATTACTGATCCAGTAGAGAGAAATAAATTAATTAGTAAAAAGAGTGAGGTTGAGAATATTCTATAACTAATGGAAGATGCCAAACAAAACACTCAAGAAGTCTGATGTGTCATTTATAGAATAGATTAAAGAAATCTATACATGGCAACATTTTAATGAAATTATAGACAGCAAACAAAAAGATAAATTATTAAAATGAGATAGAGAAAAAGAGAGGTTATTTTCAAAGGAATGTACCCTAGACAGTTAACTTTTTAATAACAAAAATGGAATCCAGAAGATAGGAGAGTTCTATCAAATTTTCAAAGAACAGATCATGCCAAACATTATAGACAATAGAAAAAGAGAAAATCCTCCAAACTCATTCTCCTATTCATGGACATGTCTGATGTTAAACCCAGAAAAATACAAGAAAGGAAAATTACAGAAATATTTCATTCATGAATATAGATGCAAAATCCTAAACAGAATAATAGCAAATAGACTCCAAGTGCATTTTTCAAATAATATATTTGGCCAAAATGGTATCCCAGTTACGTGAGATTAGGTCAATATTTTCAAATTCATAATTTAATGCAACACATTAACAGATTAAAGGGGAAAAAAGTGATCTTCTACTTAGGTTGAAAAAAAACATTTAATAAAATCCAATACCCATCATAATAAATGTTAGTAGTAAACAAGAGATGTAGAGTAGAACATCCTTAATCTTATAAAGAGGATAGACCTAAGGTTAATACCATCCTGAAAGGGGAAACTTTAGAAGAGTTTTCTTTATAATCAGGACTAAGACAAGGATGCACAATACCAGTCCTTTTATGCAACACTGCTTTAGAAGTCTTAGCAAGTGTAATAAGAAAAAAATGAGACATAAAGATGTGAAGTAGGAAAGATATAATTTACATAGAAAACCAAAGAGTTTATAAATTACTAAAAATAACTTAGTAAATTGGCTATATATAATTATTAATTAATTAAATAGTAGTACAAAATTTACATCAGTTGCATTTCTAATTGCCAGTAATAAGCATTCTGAAAATACAATTAAATAGATATCACAATTTACAATATTATCACAGAAGATCAAGAATCTTTAAAAATGTTCAAGACTGCTAAGATGACATTTTTAAAAGCTTTATTATCAGATATTAAAAGACATCTAAGTATATTGAGTAATGTACCATGCCTCTGGCTAGGAAGACTGATATTTGGAAATAGTATATCTTCTGATAATGATTATATCCAATACAATTCCAATGTATACCAATGTTATTCATGAAACATAATCTGATTCTAAAATGTTATGTGGAAGAGTAAAGGGCCAATAGTAGAGATGAAGGGGAAAGGAATTGCCCAAAGAGTGACCAGGAATTATTATAAACCTATAATAAGTGGGAAGTTACACTGGTATAAGAATAAACAAAATGACAAGCAAAATAGAGAACTAAGACACATACCCACACTTGTTGATACATGACAGAGGTGACATTTCAGATCAGTTGGGAAAGGAAAGATGTTTGGGGAAAAAATGACTATCCATATGGAAAAAAGATTAAAAAAAGAAAATAAAAAGGAAGCCACTTCATCTCATATATAAACATAAAGTGCAAAGATTTAAAGACTTAAATGTCAAAACTGAAATGTCTTAAGTGTCTGGTAGAAAAACCTATTTAAAAAGTTTTTAGAATCAGGAACATGAAAGTTTCTTTAAAATACATTTAGAAAAAAGAGTTGACCATAAATAAAAAGACATAAATTTAACTATATCAAAACTGAAAGTTGTTATTAATCAAAAGATGTATTCAAGTGAAAGTGGGAGAAAATATTTGCAATATATATACCAGTAAAGATGTAGTAAAAAAATAATATGAAAAACTTTTAAATAATAAAAGAAATGGTCAAAATGGATGGAGACTTTTCAAAGAAAAAGAAATTCACATGGCCAATAAAAACATTAGTAGTAGACAGGGAAATGCAAAAAAAACAATAAACCAAGAAAACAAAAAGCAAACAAAAAAACCACAGTGAAATACCATTTTATATGCACTTAATGACAAAAATTAAAATAAGTGATAGACACAAATCCAGATTTTGTAAGAATCCAGGGGTTTAATTTGGGCTTCTCTAAGAAAAAAGAAATAAAGAATAACTAATAACAAATTAGGTATAAAATGTAATATTTATTTAAAAAGAGAAATCAAAGCAAATTACAAATTTTAAAAGCTGATAAATACCACAACCACCATAAGCCAAAACAAATAAACAAAAAAACTTTAAAAAATTTCCTTTTGGATATATCTTATAATGGTATGTCCCTGAACTTTTTGGCTGCATATTCCCCCCTACCCTTTTGTTTGTTTGTTCGTTTTCTTTTTTGGCTGGACCCCAAGGCATGTGGGATCCTGGTTCCCTGACCAGAGATTGAACCTGGGCCCTTGGCAGTGAGAGGACAGAGTCCTAATGACTAGACCACCTGGGAATTCCCCATGGCTGCATATTTCTTTATTGCTCTTCATATACTGATAATAACAGTTTTGGAAAATTTTTAGTGAAGGGACTAGAAAATTTTTTTTTTTTTTCTTTTCTTTTTTTTGTGGTGTGCGGGCCTCTCCCTGTTGTGGCCTCTCCCGTTGCGAAGCACAGCCTCCGGACGCGCAGGCTCAGCGGCCATGGCTCACGGGCCCAGCCGCTCCGCAGCACGTGGGATCCTCCCGGACTGGGGTACGAACCCGTGTCCTCTGCATCAGCAGGCGGACTCTCAACCACTGTGCCACCAGGTAAATCCTGATAATTCCAATTTTTAACATGACTGAAGTTTGTTTCTAATATTGTTAGTGTAGGAAAGTTTCAGCTTTATGACTTATTATTAGTAATATCATTTAGATATTTTAAAGATTTTTGTCAAAATTAGGAAAACCTCTGTAAGTTTGTTTCATATATGAGCTAGGAGATTTCAGGGCATTTAAAATTTTCTTGTGCAGGGAAATATATTAAAGAATTATGTATTCTTTAACCAAATTATTGATAGTCTTATGTGTGGTATATTTTATGGTATATTCATCAGTGTTAGTATTTTGGGTCACATCAGCAAGAAATCTTTTTTTTTTAGCATGAGCCATACATCTGGAACTTAAAAGACAAATGTATTTAGTATACTAAGATGTGTTCCCATATGTTGAGATGTATAAAACAAGGTTGAACATGCTGGTGTACTTATTTGCAGCATGTCTACATGTTTGTGCCCTACAAAACACTGGAGGTCTAATAGATTCTACTGTATAAGTTACTTTTTTAAAAGTGTGTATTTATAACTGTACCTGTGAATTATTGGGTGTGTATCGGACAGGACAGAGCTTCTGTTCTGAATAAGCATTGAGAATAACCACACCCTCTGCTTACCATTTTAAACCTCTTTGGAAGAATTTTCCACAAGTAAGTTCCTGCATTCATGCTTTTAAAAACTTATTTCTCCTTCACTTCACATGTATCTCTGTTGCCAGGAACTGTAGGACAAGTTCATTTGGCAGCTCAGTTTCAGGACCATAAGTTCTGTGCTGTGATGCCAGGTGAGACTGCATGATGCACGGTTGGAGAACTCCTGGAAGGCTTTCCTACCCCAACACAGCAATCAAGAATTAAAAATCCAGGAAAGTTAACTCTATAAACCACATAAACACATTTCTCTACACCTAAAGAACTTATCCCCTTAGCTGAATCCCCAAAAGTTCCATGGCCACTCTATTGCCATCAACCAGGTAGGGAAGTATGACTGAGGGAATACTGAGTGGAAAAAAGAAGCAATTAATCAATTACAGTCAAAATATCTTTTCCTGCAAATTTAACCAAAACATATGGCCAATGAATACATTGCTTAAGGTCTTTCCAAGGGCTTTGCTACTTGTGAGAGAAACATTTAGAATTGAAAAATAGAGTTGAAATTAAAAGAATTCTTAAAAAGTTATAACACACTATATTCTTATCAAAGAAAGCTGTTGTCGCTTTAAAAACAATAGACAAATAGACTTTACGTCAAAAAGTAGAGTTAAAGATAGTTATTAAAGAGAATAAGTACAATTTCGCAGGGAAGTAGAACCCTTCTAATTTTAATGAATTTTTATATTCAGGTAAAAACAAAAACTTAAAATGTAATAAGAAAAAATAGACAAATACATAATGAGGCAAGTACAGTTTTCTTATTCACTTCTATTGGGATATAATTCATATAACATAAAACTCACCTCCCTGAAATATAGAGTTGTCTTTAATGTTCATAGAATTGTGCAAACACAACCACTGTCTAATTCCAAGATATTTTTATCACCCGCCAAAGAAACTCCATACACATTAGCAGTCACTCCCAATTTTCTCCTTCCTCCAGTCCTTGGCAACCATTAACCTACTCTCTCTTTCTCTGGATTTGCCTATTCTGGACATTTTGTATAAATGAATGATCGAATATCTGGTCTTTCGTGAGTGGCTTCTTTTACACAGCATGCTATTTTTGAGGTTCATCCAGGCTGTAGCATGTACCAGTCTTCATTTCTTTTTAGAGATGAATAATATTCCACTGTATGAATGAATATACCATATTTTGTTTATACATTTATGTTTGTGGAATTTGATTTGTTTCCATTTTTTGACTATTATGAATATGCAGCTGTGATCATTTGTATGCAAGTTTTTGTGTGGACCTATGTTTTCAGTTCTCTTGGGGATACCCCTAGGAGAAGAATTGCTGCCACATATAATAGCTCTATGTTTATTTACTCTTTTGAGGAACTGCTGAACTGTCATCCTTAGTGCCTGCACCTTTTACAATTTCACAAGCAGTGTTTAATGGTTTCACTTTCTCCACAGTTGCCAAAATTTGTTATTCTGTCTTTTTTCTTTCAGCCGTTCAAGTGAGTGTGAAGGGGCATCTCACTATTGTTTTGATTTGCCTTTCCCTAATGGCTAGTGATACTGAGCATCTCTTTTCATGTGCTTATTTGCCACTTGTGTATCTTCTATGGAGAAATGTCTATTTGTTTTTTTTACCCATTATTTAATTAGGTTATTTAACTTTTCCTGGTTGCGTTGTAAATTTTGTATATATTCTGGATACAAATCCCTTATGATTTGCAAATATTTTCTCCCATTCTGTGGTTGTCTTTTCACTTCCTTGATGGTACACATTAAAGCACATTTTTATTTTTGAAGAAGTTTAATTTATCTATTTCTCTTTCATTGTTTGTGCTTTGATCATCATAACTAAGAAACTATTTACTAATCCAAGGTCATGAAAATTGGCTACTATGCTTTCTTCTAAGAGTTTCATATATTTAGCTCTTAAATTTCGGTCTTTGACTCATTTTGAGTTAGTTTTTACATATGATATGATGTAGAGGACCAAATTTTTTCCTTTTCATATGGATGTCTCATTGTCCAATCACTTTTTATAGAAAGGCTTCTATCTTCACCACCATCCCCCAACTAAATTGACTTGGCATCCTTGTCAAAATCAATTGACCATAAATGTAAAGGTTTATTTCTGGAACTTAAATTCTATTCCATTGATATGTATGTCAATCCTTTTGCAAGTATCCTACTGTTTTGATAAGCAGCTTTGTAGTAAGTTTTAAAATCAGGAAGTTTAAATTCTTCTTCTTCTTTTTTTTTTTTAATCTGCTTTGGTCATTTGGGGTCCCTTGCATATCCATATGAATATTAGAAGCAGCTTGCTAAATTCTGCAAAACAGGTCCCTGAGATTTTGACAGAGTGTGAATTAATCTTTAGATCAATTTGGAGAGTATCACCATTATATATATATATATAAAATATATATTATATATATGTTTTATAATCTTAAAATGTGTTGAAAAAAATCCAATAATGTGGGCTTCCCTGGTGGCGCAGTGGTTGAGAGTCCGCCTGCCGATGCAGGGGACACGGGTTCGTGCCCCGGTCCGGGAAGATCCCACATGCCGCGGAGCGGCTGGGTCCGTGAGCCATGGCCACTGAGCCTGCGCGTCCGGAGCCTGTGCTCCGCAACCGCAGAGGCCACAACAGTGAGAGGCCCGCGTACCGCGGAAAAAAAAAAAAAAAAAAAAAAAAAAACACAATAATGTGTGGAGTAGCATTAGTCAGGAAAAGTCTCTTAGGAAGGCATATAAAAGCACTAGTTGAATGAGTGCAGGAATAGCAGTGATATACAACCTATTTTCAATAAATATTCATTTAATAAAGTGACTTGAATGACAAAATGGAGTGGTTTCGGGGCTAGAAAGAATTTCATTTGGATAGGCAAAGGACCTGAGTATTATGTTTAACTGTTTAATTTTATTGATTAAATTTGTTTCATATTAAATGTTTTAAAGTTTTCTCAATCTCATCACTCACTGAATACAAAAGTAACCCTTGACAATGTGTATTTGTTTGACTCCCCCTCAGAGTTTAAAAGAGTGGGTTATCTAGTTAATTCTTGATATATATTGGAATGGATACCAAATTTGCCCAGAGAGCTCTATTGTATAATTGCTTTCTATCATCACATCTCTTTTACTTATAGCTAGGCTAGATGCACAGGATCATCTGAAATCATTTAAAAAATTATTTTGCTTTAATAAAACTGGTTAAGTGAATGTGTCCTTTGTGCTGCACAGTGACTTCCTGCCAAAAGCATTCGATTCACCTCGCAATAAAGACACTTGACACATCTTCCTCCTGAAGGTAGCACTCATGTACCTGGGCATAAGCACCACAAATTCAATTCTATTAAAAGTAATGAAGTAGGAATGTCAGCACAATTATCTGCAAAAGGTTTGTGTCTGTTCAGGTTTTTTAACAGTTCAGGGTAATAACTGCTGCAGGCTTATAAAATTTCTGTGCAGCAAAGCCATACTGTATGATATTTATGTGAACTTTAACTCATAGCTTTTTTTTTTTTCAAACAAACACCCAAAGTCCTACCTAGAAGATGATTTTGGTCTCAGCATTAGTTACTAGCAATGCAGTAGAGAGTTTCCAGTTTACAGTATTTAGAGAGACTTTAAAAATAAACACAACTTTTGTTTACAATGTAGTGGTGGCAATCATGAAGTTGGAGATAGGCTGGCAGGTTTTTACTAGTTGTATGACTTGGGACAAGTTACTTAGATTCTCTGTGCCCCGGTTTTGTCAAATACAACAAGGGGACATAGTGATCACCTAACTTAAGATTGTGCTAGTAATCTTATGTGAATACTAGAGGAGACAAAACTTGTACAAAATTTAGTTCGGCACTGGCCATACAGTAAGTGGATAATGGAT
Organism: Kogia breviceps; assembly: GCF_026419965.1. Taxonomy (NCBI): domain Eukaryota; kingdom Metazoa; phylum Chordata; class Mammalia; order Artiodactyla; family Physeteridae; genus Kogia; species Kogia breviceps. The sequence continues at coordinate 40,016,466 of NC_081315.1, forward strand.
GTTAACTATTATCAGTAAGAGTAAAAATAAAGAAAATATTGACAAAATTTTATTCCATGAATATCTAGATTTAATTTTAGTGATAATAATTTGTAAATATATTTCTTTTCTTCTCTGACTCTCTATTACACAGACAAGCCAAGGTAGCAGAATCAGTACAGAACGGAGAGTTGTAGGCAGACTTCTAAGATGACTTGTATTGACTCCTGCCTCCTGTTATTCATGTCATTTTATGATTCCTTTCACTTGTATGTGGGATGAAACTAGTGACCTACTTCTAATGAATTGAACCCAGCAAAGGTGATGGGATGGTGTTACCAAGACTAGATTCAAATCTGACTGCCATTTGTTAGCACAGCTTTCTCTTGTCTTCTTGCTTGCTCTGATGAAACAAGTTGCCATGTTGTGAGTTGCACTATAGAGAGGTCCAACTGGCAAGGAACTGAAGGCAGCCTCTGACAAACAGCCAGTGAAAACTGAGGCCCTAAATCCTGCCAACAATTTGGTGAGTGAGCTTGGAAGTAGACCCTTAGTCAGTTGAACCTGATGATGACTGCTCTCCTCGTTGACACCTTGATTGATTGTAACTTGAAACAGAACAAACAACCTAGCCTCACTTGGATTCCTGACCTACTGAAACTGTGAGATAATAAATATTGTTGTTTTAAGATAGTGTCAGGGTAATATTTTATGCAGCTACAAATAACTAATATAAGGAGGGATGATTTGAAACCTGAGCCATGTTTTCCAATAGCTCAAACAATCTTTAAAGGGGAATTAGAGGGCATGAATTAGGATCTTTATGTATAAACTGTAAAGCAACTGTTTTGTAGAAGGGATTATACTTACTCTGTTATTTTTTTAAATATAAAGCTTGCTTTTTTAAAAGTAGTATTCTCCTATAAAAATGAATCCAAAGAAAAATTATTTTAGAAACTGTCTCTGTGTACAAATGACATATTTATGATATTTTAAATGGCTACGTCTATGGTTTTAAAAGGCTCTGTAAAGATTCATATATGATTTTTCTTGAGGAAAATTGGCAATAAAAAAGGGTTACAATAGAATATTAGGCAATAAGCTCTCAAGTTCAAAAACAAAGTAATTTATCTTTGTAGCCTTAGCAGTTAACACAGAATCCGGCACACAGTACACACGACAGATTTGTTTCTCTTGATGAATGAACTGAAGTTTTAAAAAAGAAGAACCATGTATATAGAGCATAAATTTTGGAGCCAGGCAGATTTTATTTCAAATGCTGCCTCTGCACACCACTAGTTATGTGTCTTCAGGCAAGCCACTTACTTCTTAAAAAGTAAAAATTATAATGAAATTTCATCTAATAGAAAGAAAACATTAAGAAAAGTGTGTTGAGAGGAACATAGTCCTTATAGATATTAAAATATACTGTAAAGATAATAATTTTAAATGGATTGTGATAGAAAAGAGTAGGCAGACTCTTCAAGTGAATCAGAATTAAATGCCCATTAATCAATCCAAGTACAGTTTTGTAATTTAAGAGGCATAAACGTGGGATTTCAAATCATCAAAGAAAACAGAATATTTGGGCAACAATGTTTAAATGCCAGGCTGTTTTATGAAAGACAAATGACATGGAATACTTAGGACACTATGAATCACTACATTAAAATTCTCTAAAGAATTTAACCAATTTATTAATATATTAAAATAGTAAATCAATACTAACAAGGCCACCAACCTGTAAGAAATATGTTCAAAGGATACAAAACATTAGTTCCTAGGAAAACATACATGATTGCCCAGTATATCCATGAAAACAGCTGAAATCACCCTTTCTTCTTAAGCTTCTTTCATGAAAGGTAACATAAAACAGTGATCTACAACTGTTCAGTTGATAGACTGCTGAAGATGAAAAGTAATAATATATAATGTTAGCCATGGGGTGGGGAAAGAAACTCTCATAAACTGTATGTGAGAGCACAATGACTAAGACTTTGTTGAGGGAAATTTCCCCCTACCCATCAAAAATAAATAGCCACATACCCTCTTTTCTAGAATATTCTGAAATGATTGTTGTAGTGGTATAATGTTGGATCTTCCAAAATCCCACCATAAAAAGAGATGCAGAAACTGCATAGCAAAAACCAAAACCTCACAGCTAGCAACTACAATAAAAATGGCGAAGTATCTTCATGGACTCCAAAATACAAGCAGATGGGGATAGACCACCAATAATTATAAAACTGCAATTCATAGCATTCATTGGAGGGATAAAAATGAAGCAAATGGAAATCTGAATGATCTGAAAGGAGGAGAACTCCAGAATTCCAACAGATTTTTACCAGAAAGCACAAGAACTGAAAGTGGGAGGGTTTTTGCACATTCCAGTTCTTGGGTGCACGAGTTCCATGGTAAGGTCTGACGGGATGGAGCAGTATAGTCTCTGTGAACACTCAAAACTAACCAGCCAAAGCTTCCATCTAGGACAAAGTCCCACAATGAGAAGAAATTGTTGGGAACAGATTGCAACTTGAGCAAGACAGGGACGATATAAAATGTAAGAAAAGAGAAGGTCTGAACAAAAACAGAAGAAGGGTACCAGATCAGGAGAGTTCAGAAAATATAAAACCATATTTTTTTAACACTTTATGAAAACAAGAAGGATTCCTAGAAATATGCTAAAAAAATATTCTGATCGACCTCTCCTTTCTAAAAGTTCAGAAAACTAAATTCAGTTAGAACTGAGCTACGGAAAGTGATTGGTTTGAAACCCATACAAAGTTTTTGGAAGTAAGAAAAGAATATGGAGCAGAACTTCCTACACACATGAAAGCAGACCAGATGCCCTCAAAAAAGATAAAAATTATAAAATAAACTTTTAAAATAAAGTAAAAGAAATAATAAAATGATAGAAGTTATGAAAGAACAATATATATGAGAAGTTTGAAAGTTTAGACAAGGTGATTGAACAAAAAAAATTGGAAATAAAAGAAAAAAGTAAATTTAGTAATGAAAAATTATTATAAAGAATAAATGCTGTTCCCTCTGTTGCCATTGAAATACTCAAAATGTAAAAAAAAAAAGCCATTTGCTGAAAATAATTTCTCATAAATAACATAAGTAACATATTAAATGTGAATATATAAAAGTGTCAGTGTAAAACATATAATTATATAAAGCATGCCTATATATGCATATCAACATATATATAGTATGTGAATGTATACCCAGGAACAAATACACACTGGCATATCCCAAGAAAGTTTTTAGAAGGCATACGCACCAAACTGATATCAATGGCAAATTTTATAATACGCTATTGTAAATGTTTTCATTATTGCCTATCCATTCATTGACTCATTTATTTAACAAATATTTATTTAGTGCCACTATGTGCCATATATGATTCCAGGAACTGGGAATACACTAATGAATAACACAGACATAAATCACTACTCTCATGGGTAGTGATAATATGCCAGATAAATAAGTAAAAATTATAGCATATCACGAGAAAAATTAAACAAAGAAAGAGTGGGAGGGGGAGAATGATGAATTTTTAGATAGGTTGGCCAGCACAAGCCTCACTGAGGAACTGTGGGCAGTAACTCTGGAGATTTTCTTGGGAGGGAGCCCAGAAGCAGAGGGAATAGCAATTGCAAGGACTTTTTGCAAAAGCACACCTATCTTTGAGGACCGGCACTGAGAACAGTGTGGCTGAGGGGAGAGAATGAAGGGAAGAGTATAGGAGATGAATTCAGAGGGAACTGGGTGCCTAATCTCGTAGGTCTTAGTAAGGACTTACTTTTTTGACACTGAGTGAGATGAGACAGGCTATCAGACATTTTTAAATTGTTTTTTGCAATACTAGCTTTGGGGATTTTTCTTATGTGGTTATTTTGTTGTGATTTATAAGTTTGTATCATTTGCACATGAAAATACTTATAAAAAGACATCTGTGGTTGTCTTCACTTAATTTGGAAGTATGACCATTTGCAGAAAAGGAAAGCATTAGCCGGGTTGCCAGTTGGCAGTGATCTATTTGAGAACCTATCAAATTAAACCTTGAGTCATTCTTAAATACTTATGTGTTTAGCTCTAACAATCTTCACTATTTTTCCTTGTAACCACTTGTTGAAACTAGTTTCTTCACTTGCCACTACATCTAATTATACTCTTCCTGTTTGTTCCTCTTAATTTCAAATAATGGAGGTATCTGTATATGTGCAAAAGATGGAGAATGCAGAAATATTCAGAAACGTCCACCTAAGCAACACTTATTAAGTGTTTTACCATCCAATTGCTTATCAGCTTGATTATATTATGCTAGTCATGTGTGCCGTGTTACTTGGACAGAGAGTTGTATCTTACTGACGTCATTGGGTAAAATGGCATGGCCTTATCAAGTGGAAAGTTAAATCACATATCTGGCCATCATTCCCCCTTCCCCAATAAGATACTGCAGCATTTGTTAAATAGCCATCTCATGGTGTGTTTGCCATTATAGCCCTTGCTATACCTTATCTAGTGCTCTTTTTTAATTGAGTAGTTAAGTGTTGATGTAGACAGCTTTTATGCATGAGTCAAGAAAGAAAAGAAAGATTTGTGTTGCTATCAGGTTTTAATTGACGCATACTTTACTATCTTTCGACTAACTATTTCATTGCCATTTTCATAATGATTGCAAACTTGAGAGGAAACTCCTCTGATAACTGTAGGTTAGTAATGAGAAATCATGCTGTGCTGGAGCTAAATGATAGCTGAGATTTTTCCACAATAATATATAATCCATGAAGAGATTAGAATTAAATGGAATCATCCTGTTTTAAGCGGTCTAAAGTGAGACCTTGATGCAAAGCAGTAGTTTAATGTTGAAGGGTAAAGCTCAGCCACTCTTTGCTTATGTTTAGAAAAAGGGGTATTATTACCTTTTCCCACCCCCATCAAAAAAAGAAAATAATAATTTTAATTGATTCACTGCTGTATCAGTTAGGAATTATGTTTAGCTACATGTGCTAGAAAAGTCTAAGTAACAATGACTAAAATAAGTTTGTGATTTATTTTTGCTCAGGTGAAAGATGTCTGAAGGTGGACAATTCAGGGTCATACAGAAGCTACACAGTCACCAGGGACTTATGCTCCTACAATCTCTTGCTCTGCCACCTTTAGCATATAGCTTTCTTTTTCAAAGTTGCATAATGGTCCAAGATGGCTGCTAGCATTCCAACCATCACAGTTATATTCCAACAAGGATAAGGAGGAAGGGGAAGAAGGATGAAGGACACACTGCCCAGCTGAGGCAACTACCTTTAAGGAGTCTTCTTTGAAGCAATATCAATAATTTTCAGCTATATCTCATTGATCACTTCCGGCTACAAGAAAGGATGGGTAATATTGATTTGTAGCTGAGCAAACTGCAATGGTATATAATATCAGGGTTTTATTAGTATAGTAATAACAGTTTAGTACTTTTGTACACTATATGTGTGTCAGGCATACACGTGTATCACAAGTTCTAAGTGCTTTTCCTAGATTAACTCATTTAGTTCTTATAACAACCCTATGAGGGAGGAAAATTATTACTCATGTTTTGCAGATGAGGTAACTGAGACAGTGAAGGGTTGTGTAACTTGCCTAAGTCAGGAATAATCCAAGATTTGAAGCCTGATTTATGGTTCCAGAGTGTGTACCCCTAACTAGTAATGCCAAGGTTGACAACCTTTTTAAATTTTTTTTTCAACACTGCAAAGTTCAAGAAGTGGTCCTTCTTAAAGACTTTCTTTGACCTTTTTTTTTTTTAACATCTTTTTTGGAGTATAATTGCTTTGCAATGTTGTGTTAGTTTCTGCTGTATAACAAAGTGGATCAGCTCTATGTATACATATATACCCATCTCCCCTCCCTCTTGAGCCTCCCTCCCACCCTCCTTATCCCACCCCTCAGAAAGACAAATACCGTATGCTAACGCATATATATGGAATCTAAAAAAAAAAATCAAAATGGTTCTGATGAACCTAGTGGCAGGACAGGACAATCTTTTTAAAAATGGTCGAATACTCAACATTTTAGGTTTGCCAGCCATAAGGTCTCTATGCAATTATTCAACTCTACCCTTGTAAATCAAAAGCAGCAGCAATAGATGAAACTAAATGAATGGGCATGGCTGTGTTCCAGTAATACCTTCAAGGTGGACTTTGTTTATCCCCCCCCAAATAACTATTCCACCTCTCTAAGAAGGACTAGGATGACTGGGTAAGTAACATGCAATTGCTTATTCACCAAAGAGTGAGTCTATTCTGTCACTCCTCTCCAACATCTTCTTACAAAATAGAGCATAGTTGATATCCTGTTGATCAAGAACTAGGTTTAGAAATCAACGGATCATGGACTTAGTAATGGATCTTGAATGTTCTTTCTATTTTAATTTCCTTCTTTTATATCCCATCAAAATCTGGAATATTATCCTCTTAATAAATATTCAATTTGTGTTGTCTTTGGGGAGACTCACAACAACAGTTAGTATATTACAGCTTTTGTAAATCTTGTGGTTAAAAAATGTGTTTAAATTTGTTTAATTTGGTCTCACTTAATTTACTTGACTCACAGAAAACCCTCCTCCCTCCACCCTCACACACACATAATATCTCAAAGAACAGAAGTTTTTCAGAGTAGTTTGGGAAACATTGACTTAAGTCTTAGAATAACTGCTTAACGTTTCATTGCTGGAGAAATGTCATCATGATAGAGATTATTTTGAAGGCTTGATAACTTTTCCAAACTCTTTGAATAAGAGGTGTAATATAAACATTCATTTACTGGAGAAACACTAAGCTTACTTTGAGATCAGTAGATTTTTTTTTTTCCTCTCTCTTCTTTTGCAGAACTACAACACAGAAATAATTATTCAAAGGCTTTATCTCTAGTCCTTTGTGTCTCAGTTCCTAACACAGTAAACATTCTCTTGCCAACCTATGGTAGCTTTTGGCAGAGAAAATAACCATAGCAGGATGTGTTAAAAAAGTTACTTACTGGCTACGGGAGAAGATGGCGGAAGAGTAAGACACGGGGATCACCTTCCTCCTCACAGATACATCAGAAATACATCTACACGTGGAACTTCTCCTATAGAACACCCACCGAACGCTGGCAGAAGACCTCAGACCTCCCACAAGGCAAGAAACTCCCCACGTACCTGGGTAGGGCAAAAGAAAAAAGAATAAACAGAGACAAAAGAATAGGGACGGGACCTGCACCAGTGGGAGGGAGCCGTGAAGGAGGAAAGGTTCCCACACACTAGAAGCCCCTTCGCGGGCGGAGACTGCGGGGTGGCGGAGGGGGAAGCTTCAGAGCCGCGGAGGAGAGCGGAGCAACAGGGTGCGGAGGACAAAGCAGAGAGATTCCGCAGAGGAGCGGTGCCGACCGGTACTCACCAGCCCGAGAGGCTTGTCTGCTCACCCACCGGGGCGGGCGGGGCTGGGAACTGAGCCTCGGGCAGATCCCAGGGAAAGGTCTGGAGTTGGCAGAGTGAAAACAGCCTGAAGGGGTTAGCGCACCACGGCTGGCCGGGAGGGAGTTCGGGAGAAGTCTGGAGCTGCCGAAGAGGCAAGAGACCTTTTCTTCCCTCTTTACCTCCTGCTGCGCGAGGAGAGGGGTTTAAGCGCGCCGCTTAAAGGAGCTCCAGAAACGGGCGCGAGCCGCGGCTGTCGGCACGGACAACAGAGACGGGTGTGGGACGCTAGGGTTGCTACTGCCGCCACCAAGAGGCCTGTGTGCGAGCACAGGTCACTCTCCACACCGGCCCTCCCGGGAGCCTGTGCAGCCCGCCACCGCCAGGGTCTCGGGATCCTTGGACTGCTTCCCCGGGAAAACGCGCAGTGCGCCTCGGGCCGGTGCAGCGTCACGCCGGCCTCTGCCGCCGTGGACTCGCGCCACATCCGTGCCCGCCCCCGCCCCGCCTGAGTGAGCCAGAGACCACGAATCAGCTACTCCGTTAACGCTGCTCCTTTGACCCCGCCCTGTCAGAGCGAAGGGCAGACACCCTCGGACGACCTGCGCGCAGAGGCGGGGCCAGGTCCGGGGCTGAGCCGCAGGAGCTGTGCGAACAAAGAGAGGGGGAGGTCCCTCCCAGCAGCCTCAGAAACAGCGGGTTAAAGCTCCACAGTCAGCTTGAAGTGCCCTGCATCTGTGGAAAACCTGAATAGACAGCGAAATATCCCAGGTTGAGGAGGTGGACTTTGGGAGCAAGATATACTATTATTTTCCCCTTTTTTCTTTTTGTGAGTGTGTATGTGGGTGCTGCTGTGTGAGATTTTGTCTGTGTAGCTTTGTTTTCACCATTTGTCCTGGGGTTAGACCGACCCTTTCTTTTTTTTTTTTTTTTTCTTTAATAGAAATTTTTCTTCTTAATAATAATTTTTTTATTTTAATAACTGTATTTTACCCTACTTTATTTTGTCTTCTCCCCTTTCTTTCTTCCTTTCTTCCCTCCTTTCTTTCCTATTTCCCTCCTTCCTTCCGTCCTCCCTTCCTTCCTTTATTCCCTCCTTCCTTCCTCCCTCCCTTCCTTTCTTTATTCCCTCCTTCCTTCCTCCCTTCCTTTCTTCCTCCCTCCTTTCCTTTCTTCCTCCCTCCCTTCCTTTCTTCCTTCCTTCCCTCCCTTCCTCCTTCCATCCTTCCTTTCTTGCCTTTCTATTTTTTTCTCCCTTTTGTTTTGAGCCGTGTGGATTAAAGGCTCTTGGCACTCCAGCCAGGTGTCAAGGCTGTGTCTCTGAGGTGGGAGAACTAACCTCAGGACACTGGTCCACAAGAGACCTCTCAGCTCCATGTAATATCAAACGGCGAAAATCTCCCAGAGATCTCCATCTCAACACCAAGACCCAGCCTTACTCAAGGACCAGCAACGAACAGTGCTGGACACCCTATACCCGACAAAGAGCAAGACAGGTCTACAGCCCCATCCATTAGCAGAGAGGTTGCCTAGAATCATAGTAAGGCTACCGACATCCCCATACATGCCACCAGACGTGGACCTGCCCACCAGGGAGACGGGATCCAGCCTCATCCACCAGAACAGGGGCACTGGTCCCCCCAACCAGGAAACCTGCTCAACCCACTGAACCAGCCTCAGCCACTGCGGACAGCCACCAAAAATAGATAGAACTACGAACCTGCAGCCCGCAAAAGGGAGACCCCAAACACAGTAAGATAAGCAAAATGAGAAGACAGAAAAACACACAGCAGATGAAGGAGCAAGATAAAAACACACCAGACCTAACAAATGAAGAGGTAATAGCCAGTCTACCTGAAAGAGAATTCAGAATAATGATGGTGAAGATGATTCAAAATCTTGGAAATAGAATAGACAAATTGCAAGAAACAGTTAACAAGGACCTAGAAGAAATAAAGAGGAAGCAAGTAATGATGAGCAACACAATAAATGAAATGAAAAATACTCTAGATGGGATCAGTAGCAGAATAACTGAGGCAGAAGGACGGATAAGTGACCTGGAAGATAAAATAGTGGAAATAACTACTGCAGAGCAGTAGAAAGAAAAAAGAATGAAAAGAACTGAGGACAGTCTCAGAGATCTCTGGGACAACATTAAACGCACCAACATTCGAATCATAGGGGTCCCAGAAGAAGAAGAGAAAAAGAAAGGGACTGAGAAAATATTTGAAGAGATTATAGTTGAAAACTTCCCTAATATAGGAAAGGAAATAGTCAATCAACTCCAGGAAGCACAGAGAGTCCCATACAGGATAAACCCAAGGATAAACACGCCGAGACACATAATAATCAAACTGTCAAAAATTAAATACAAAGAAAACATATTAAAAGCAGCAAGGGAAAAACAACAAATAACACACAAGGGAATCCCCATAAGGCTAACATCTGATCTTTCAGCAGAAACTCTACAAGCCAGAAGGGAGTGGCAGGACATATTTAAAGTGATGAAGGAAAAACACCTACAACCAAGATTACTCTACCCAGCAAGGATCTCATTCAGATTTGATGGAGAAATTAAAACCTTTACAGACAAGCAAAAGCTGAGAGAGTTCAGCACCACCAAACCAGCTTTACAGCAAATGCTAAAGGAACTTCTCTAAGCAAGAAACATAAGAGAAGGAAAGGACCTACAAGAACAACCCGAAACAATTAAGTAAATGGTAATAGGAACGCACATATCAATAATTACCTTAAATGTAAATGGATTAAATGCTCCCACCAAAAGACACAGACTGGCTGAATGGATACAAAAACAGGACCCATATATATGCTGTCTATAAGACACCCACTTCAGGCCTAGGGACACTTACAGGTTGAAAGTGAGGGGATGGAAAAAGATATTCCATGCAAATGGAAATCAGAAGAAACTTAAAAGCTTTTGCACAGCAAAGGATACCATAAACAAGACCAAAAGACAACCCTCAGAATGGGAGAAAATATTTGCAAATGAAGCAACTGACAAAGGATTAATATCCAAAATTTATAAGCAACTCATGCAGCTCAGTAACAAAAAAACAAACAACCCAATCCAAAAATGGGCAGAAGAACTAAATAGACATTTCTCCAAAGAAGATATACAGATTGCCAACAAACACATGAAAGAATGCTCAACATCATTAATCATTAGAGAAATGCAAATCAAAACTACAATGAGATTATCATCTCACACCGGTCAGATTAGCCATCATCAAAAACTCTAGAAACAATAAATGCTGGAGAGGATGTGGAGAAAAGGGAACACTCTTGCACTGTTGCTGGGAATGTAAAATGATACAGCCACTATGGAGAACAGTATGGAGGTTCCTTAAAAAACTACAAATAGAACTACCATATGACCCAGCAATCCCACTACTGGGCATATACCCTGAGAAAACCATAATTCAAAAAGAGTCATGTACCAAAATGTTCATTGCAGCTCTATTTACGATAGCCAGGACATGGAAGCAACCTAAGTGTCAGTGTCCATCAACAGATGAATGGATAAGGAAGATGTGGCACATATATACAATGGAATATTACTCAGCCATAAAAAGAAATGAAACTGAGTTATTTTTAATGAGGTGGATAGACCTGGAGTCTGTCATACAGAGTTAAATAAGTCAGAAGGATAAAAACAAATACCGTATGCTAACACATATATATGGAATCTAAAAACAAAAAAAAATGTCATGAAGAGATTAGTGGTAGGATGGGAATAAAACACAGACCTACTAGAGCATTGACTTGAGGATGTGGGGAGGGGGAAGGGTAAGCTGTGATGATGTGAGAAAGTGGCAGGGACATATACACACTACCGAATGTAAATTAGATAGCTAGTGGGAAGCTGCAGCATAGCACAGGGAGTTCACCTCTGTGCTTTGTAACCACCTAGAGGGGTGGGATAGGGAGGGTGGGAGGGAGGGTGACACAAGAGGGAAGAGTTATGGGAACATATGTATATGTATAACTGATTCACTTTGTTGTAAAGGAGAAACTAACACACTATTGTAAAACAGTTATACTCAAATAAAGATGTTAAAAAAAAAAAAAGTTACTTACTTGTAAGTGACCCTATCCATTCTTCCATTTCTCTGTTATTTTCCTTCCCCAAACCTGCTTAATGTAGTTTGAGACTCAACTTAAAGTTCTAAGGGGATCGCCATAAGGTTTATTGCAGAGGAAATCAGATAATAGCAGCCAAATAACATGCAAGTCAGATCACCCCTCCTCCATCCTCTCATTTCCAAAAATTATTAAATGCCTATTCTGGGCAGAGGATTGTTCTGGGGATATTGTTAAATACTAGTGAAAAAATTGGAAATAATTATTTGGCTAAGCTGTTTCTATCTAGAAGTAGTTATGTATTTATTAGTCCACTGACTCTAATAGACTACTGTAACTTAATACGTAGTAGTAAATAAATATCTAATGGGGTAATTAAATCTCAGTAGGGACATAATTGCTGAATAGCATTCTAAAACTCTGGAGACATCAGAGCTTCAGCTCATTTAATGAGAAAGGTTTTACTATTTGCATAGACAGCTTGTATTTTCCCTTTAAAGTATGGTCTTTGCAGCACCTATTTTCTGAAACAGTCACATCAGGATTTATTTGTAGCACAATGTGCTTAGTTACAATAGTCTTGAGAGTTATAATCCTTTTAAGCACTCGCTTCTCTTGAAAGCATTTTCAAACACTTTGGTCATGTGACTCTATAAGCCCCAAGTGTGATTTAATCCTCAGTATTTTGGTTTGTTCTTGAAGATGATATTCCTCTGAGAAAAGTGAAAGTATATGTTGATTTTTTATGTTGTTAGCTCTTATGTAGGGTGACAAGAAATGGTTGAACATTCTATCATCTTAAAAACTTTAGTGTCCTGAGATCATGCAACTGCTTTAATGTAAAACATATATAGATAAAGGAAGAGGTCTTTTTTAGTAATCAAAATTCCACAATTCCAAAATGTAGGCTTTTAAATCTAGCAAACCTTCAATAAAGCATTAACATTCAATTGAATTTTACTTGTAAAATTGAAAAAAATTTATCTTACCTGTAATTAAGTCACTATTAGACTTTAATTATTTGAATTAAAGATTTGTATCATTTTCTTATTATGGTCTCTCCTGTAGCTTGTTTTAAATTAAATCTACTCAAAATAGTAATTTCTTCTGACATATATCCAAGTTTTTGCAGATTTGTAACACTTCAAACTTTTTTTTAATGAGACCACTCAGTTTTTTAATTTTTGTCTAGCTTTTAACATTTCAGTAAATGCTCCAAAAGAAAAATCAAAATTTACTAGCACTTCTAGTTTGTTTATTCACAAAAATGTCAATAACCACTTCCACTTAAAATAAAACTGAAGGTACTAATAAATAAAACACAACTCTACAGTCATATGGATCACTGCGCAGAAGATGCAGGACTGTAATTGTTTTTCACTTCTGACTTTGGAAATCCTATGGCACTATACTAAGTGTTGGATCTTCTCCTTAACTCAGAGAACGAGGAGGACCCCAGAATATGCTGTATACATATACATCCTTCGTGAAATTGGGGGAAAACTGATAGTATTCACTTTTGTTTGCTAGAATTGTGTATACATATTTTCCACTTGTTTTTTCCTCCCAATAGTTGCGTGTGTGTTGAAAAGTAAGATCGGCAACCCATGTTCAAATAAAATGCTTTTCGTGCAAGGCATACCTTGGGAAAAGTCCTGACAATTTTATCTGAAAGACTGTTTCTGACTGGTGGCAGCATTCTTTGTAAACATAACTGTTCTTTTATTTAGACGGTACGTATTGTGGTAGGGTGTATCCCTCAGCTCTAAGCCTTCAGGCTTAGTAAGAATAACAGCTTTTCTGGATATCTCTTGCTAATCCTGGATTAAACCTAACAGCATTTTCATTTCTACCTTTTTTTGAGAAAGAGTTTTCATCAAAACCAATTTAATTATCTTTTCAAGGACACATTATTTAGAAAAAGTAGTATTTCTCTACTTGAAAATTTCAAACTTACAGAGTGGAATTCAAGACCTTGATCTGAGAGAAGAGTGAGAAGAGCAAAACATTCATTTCTGATTTTCTAATGTTTACAATTAAGGCTTATTAAAGAGAGGAGAGACATGAATCGTAACTGGCAAATGTGTCACTTTGTAATATTGATTGAATTATTGGGTTTACTGAGTGCATTTGATTAGCAGTATACTGGTGAAATAGAACACGGAACTGAGTAAAGATAAACAGTTAAGGTCAGTCAGACGTGAAGCATGATTTAGGTAAGAAAGAGTGAAGTTTGCAAGGTTCATGTCTCAGATGGACTAGGCAAGACTTAACACTGTAAGAACTGATTCTACTCCAAGTGTGTTTGTCCAGCATTCCCCTCATACTAGCTCCTAGAAAGACTTTGCTGTCCTAGTTGGATATAGGAACAGTAACCTCGGCTGCTAGTACTCATCATCGTGGTACTCAATCCTCTGGGTAAAACTGGTCCAGGGTAAGGTATAAGAACCAAGCATGGTGAATCTGAATCCTTCTTTGAGATTTTTCTAACCAAATGCCCTTTCATATTTTCATGGAGCTATTTGATTCTAAGTCCAAACCTGCTGCCAAACATGACTCTCTATAAAAAAAAGAGACTGTCTTGTTGCAACAGTAAGAAGAGGGAACAGATCTTAAGCATGTATTATGTGTAAGGCATTGTTCTAAACACTTTATTAACTCATGATTTTAACTCTATTATCTCAATAACTCTATTCAGTAGATTTTATTACCCTTTTTTTTTTTTTTTTTTTTTTTAAATAGAGGAGGAGACTGAGCTATAGAGAGGAACTTGCTCATAATCCCAAGACTAGAAAATAGAGAAGCAGGCTTTAACTCACAGAGTCTAGATTCGAAGTCTGGAAACTCAACTACCATCAGATACTGCTTCTCAGTAGGAAAAAAAATCAAGCTAGCAAACAGGGAAAAACAGAAAAGATAAGACACAGAGAAAGTCTTTACTGCGTTCATTGTCCTGGTTCCTAATTAGCCTTGGCCTCACACTTTTTCTCCAGGATTAGGTGAGTCAATAAATCCCATTAAAATATTTGACCTAATGAAACTTAAAAGCTTTTGCACAGCAAAGGAAACCATAAACAAGACGAAAAGACAAACCTCACAATGGGAGGAAATATTTGCTAATGAAACAACTCACAAAGATTAATCTCCAAAATATACAAGCAGCTCACGAAGCTCAATATCAAAAAAACAAACAGCCCAATCCAAAAATGGGCAGAAGACCTCCACAGACATTTCTCCAAAGAAGATATACAGATTGCCAACAAACACATGAAAGGATGCTCAACATCATTAATCGTTAGAGAAATGGAAATCAAAACCCCAATGAGGTATCACCTCACACCAGTCAGAATGGCCATCACCAAAAAATCTACAAACAACAAATGCTGGAGAGGGTGTGGAGAAAAGGGAACCCTCTTGCACTGTTGATGGGAATGTAAATTGATACAGCCACTATGGAAAACAGTATGGAGGTTCCTTAAAAAACTAAAAATAGAGCTACCATGTGACCCAGAGATCCCACTACTGGGCATATACCCTGAGAAAACCATAACTCAAAAAGAGTCATGTACCACAATGTTCATTGCAGCACTATTTACAATCACCAGGACATGGAAGCAACCTAAACGTCCATTGAGAGATTAATGGTTGAAGATGTGGCACATATATACAATGGAATATTACTCAGCCATAAAAAGAAACAAAATTGAGTTATTTGTAGTGAGATGAATGGACCTACAGTCTGTCATACAGAGTGAAGTAAGTCAGAAAGAGAAAAACAAATACCATATGCTAACACATATATATGGAATCTAAAAATATATATATTATTCTGATGAACCTAGGGGCAGGACAAGAATAAAGATGTAGACATAGAGAATGGACTTGAGGACATGGGTGCAGGAGAAGGGGATGGGGAAATTTGGAGGAAGTGAGAGAGTAGAAATGACAAATACACACTACCAAATGTAAAATAAATAGCTAGTGGGAAGCAGCTGCATAGCACAGGGAGATCAGCTTGGTGCTTTGTGACCACCTAGAGAGGTGAGGTAGAGAGGGTGGGAGGGAGGCACAAGAGGGAGGGGATATGGGGATATATGTATACATATATCTGATTCACTTTGTTATACAGCAGAAACTAACACAACACTGTAAAGCAATTATACTCCAGTAAAAATATAAAAATAAAATTTGATGTTTTTCATTTGTTTAGCTTAAGCAAGTTTGAATTATGGTTCTATTGCTTAAAACCAAAGGATCCTGAAATACTCATCTAGTAAGAGAGGAGAAACTAGATCACAGGTGAGGCAGACATGTTGCAGTAGAAAGACTTAGCCAGGAAAATATTTTTAAAATAACATAGTAGAAAATATGCTGATCAGGAAGCCCTGATTCAAGAATTAGCTCCAGCATGAATGAGCTATGACATTGAATAGTCACATGTCCTCTGTAGTCCTCAGTTTACTTATCTGTGAAGTAAAGGGATTGAACTAAATGATTTCAAGGGTTTTTTCAGGTCTGCAATTCTGTGAATTTACACCGTACATAGGAAAAACAAACGACTTAGAGCGATGAGTGGAGAAGTTCAGAGAGATGGATGAAAATGACCTAGAAAAAAAAAAAATGTGGTTGAGGGCTAAGACAAAGGTGGGTCTGGGAATTTTGAGAGAAAGAAGAAATGAAGAAAAGGACTATCTGATGAGTAAATCTCTAGACTGAGTGAGAGAAGATGCTGCTGATTTTTGGAGTTAAAGAAACACAGACCCACTAGAGCATGGACTTGAGGATATGGGGAGGGGAAAGGGTAAGCTGTGACGAAGTGAGAGAGTGGCATGGACATATATACACTATCAAATGTAAAATAGGTAGCTAGTGGGAAGCAGCCGCATAGCACAGGGAGATCAGCTCGTGCTTTGTGACCACCTAGAGGGGTGGGATAGGGAGGGTGGGAGGGAGGGAGATGCAAGAGGGAAGAGATATGAGAACATATGTATATGTATAACTGATTGACTTTGTTGTAAAGCAGAAACTAACACACCATTGTAAAACAGTTATACTCCAATAAAGATGTTAAAAAAACCAAAAAATAAAAAAAAAAAAATAGAAATGACTTGTGAAACAGACATAAAAGGGGAAAACGAGTAAAACTAAGATTAAACATATGAGGGAGACGGAGAATGAGATTGTTAGTTAGGAAAAGATTAAAGAGAAAAGAGACCTCATATTTTTCTGAGAGTAGATGGAATTTAGCCTGAATCTGAGGGAGACTGGTCAGGGATGTGATCAGATGGAGGTGATGACTGCATAGAGGAGAGGAGGGCTTAGGTATAGCTCTGTGAAAATAATGGGAAAGAAAGCTTTCTAAACATAGCCCAATAATTTATATAAAGCAAACATGAGAAAGAAGTGGAATGAATGATATAAATAATTTTTCTGCTCCCCTTGTAAAATATCAATATTTTCTATCATGGCATAATTGAAGTAGCTATCATCAAAGAGGAGTTAGGGCACTGGATTCTTCCAAAATATGTGTCAGAGGGACTTCCCTGGTGGCGCAGTGGTTAAGAATCCACCTGCCAATGCAGGGGACACGGGTTCAAGCCCTGGCCTGTGAAGATCTCACATGCTGCGGAGCAACTAAGCCCGTGCACCGCAATTACTGAGCCCACATGCCACAACTACTGAGGCCCACGTGCCTAGAGCCCGTGCTTGGCAACAAGAGAAGCCACTGCAATGAGAAGCCGGGGCACCACAACAAAGAGTAGCCCCTGCTTGCTGCAACTGGAGAAAGCCCTCGTGCATCAACAAAGACCCAACACAGCCAAAAATAAATAAAAATAAAATAAAATATGTGCCAGATATTTGTATTAACAATTTGTATACAAGAGATAAATATACATATAATTTATATGTAAATTGCATGTGAGTTGATTATTACCCCTGCGGTTCTTTTCCCTGACCATAGCAGACATAAATAATCCATCATGGAATTCTTTCTTACTAATCTTAGATGCAGCCTTCTGAAGACGTGCTCCAAACAGGCATTACCATTGGATTAGCTGTCACCAGAGTAAAATCTATTTGACACCCTATCTCTTTATCCATGAAAGTTATATGATAAATAGCTTGGTAATTTAAATGTATTAATTCTATATATTATTACTAACCATTGAAGGAGAAGACTAGTGGTTGTGAGAACCCAAGAGAAGTGGTTATTTCTATCTAATGAATGGTTACTAATTTTTCTCTTACATTCCATGGGGTCCTCCATGCTATTCCTGTTTAGAGAAACTTTTAGGAATCAATATTAGTTATTTACTAAAACTTAAAAAGAAGAATGTGAATTGGGTGGCCAACAGCTAAATATAAGCTGGGAGTTATACTGAAGAAACTCGATTTACTATCATGCATTTTAAATAATAAAAAAAAAAAATCCTTCATCAATTTACAGCTTTATTCTGTGGAATTACAGTCAATTTACTTTTACAATGAGTAGATTTTTGAATAGCTGTGACACTGTGCTAAGTATCAGGTAGATATATGGTCTGATAACAGTCAAATTTCCAGGGAATACTTGAAAAGGCTTTTGCTCCATGTAAATAATTCTGATATTTATCTGTGAATTCTGCATGATTTAAAATTCATAACTGACTTCTTTCTATGATAATATTCATGGACCCTGAAAATGGTGATAGAAATCCAGATATTCTGGACAAGAGTTTTTGTGCTAAGAATTAAAAAATGAAATATATATTTAATAATCCAGTTGATTTTTATTTTGAGAAACACTATTGTTGAGTAAAAACTGTCTCCAGCTACTGTAGCCAAGTGGATATTTGATATTGGAAGATAGGAAGCTATACTAAAATCAAGGGATTCTATGATTAGGGCAGAATACTTAAGCCATCATTCTTCTTATTAATTGCTCTTTCTCTATCTGAAGATTGGGACCATACATTTAGTGGAGAAACTTTTGTAACATTATTTTATGATGAGTTATGAAACCAATTAATATTGGAGGAGTCACACCTCCAGCATCTCATTGATTTAAAATACTCGGGAAAAAAACTCAGTTGCAACAAAAATATTTTGGGCAGTGTTTCACAAACTGAGTTCCATGGGTTAATAGTTTTAAATTATTGCTCTTCAGGTTCCTTGAGGATTTCAGGGCCAAATTAGTTTAGGAAACAGCATGATAAATACTCTTCTATTTTGCAGCACATTCTCTGAAATCTTGTAATAAAAAAGCTATTTTACTTTAGCCTGACATCTGCCAAATGTATTTAAACTCAAAAACATTTTTTTCATCAAATGAGACCTGCTGAAAAACAAGACACACACACAGAGTCTATTTAGTACTAACCAAAAATCTGTGTAAGAGTTTTCTCAAGAATTTCATGTGAGCCAAGTACATTATGTATCACATACAAATTAGGTATTGAATTTACTTTAGAGATGAGAAGGCTTATTCTTAGAAAAGTAATTTGTTCTAAAGTATAGAATCAGTGACACTTCTCTTTTTCTCTCTCTCTTTTTATTTTTCCCAACTGCCTGGTAAAATGGAGTTCGCATAAACTTCAAGCTCTTTAAAAGCAGGTTCCATGTTTTTTTAAGGTTTCCTTGAATGCCTGTTTCACCCGTTTATTTAAACGAGAAGGGATGGGTTAATCTCTTTTCAACTAATCATTTAGTTGATGCAATGTAACATGGTTAAAAAAGAATAAAAAGGACTTTAGACTGAGAGATTTTCGTTCAAAACTTACTAGCTTTATGACTCTGAGATCTGAATTTCAACTTCCTTCATAAAGCAATTATGAAAAAAATCTATTTCACCATATTATTGAAAAGATCAAATGAGGCAATGTAAAGTGCCAGGCACATACTAGCCACTCAGGAGCTGCTGATTTCTCTCTGTTTCCTCTGGAATATTTCTTATGAAAATGTATTTTCAATATTATAAATTAGATTACTCTAGCTGATATTTGTACTCATATTACTGATGCTAAGAGTTAGTAAACTAAATAATCAGAATCCCTGACACTACAGAATGATGGTTATATAATGTCTACCTTTGTGATCCACAACGTATACTAATATTTATTGTGCTCTTTATTCAAAAGAAGAATAGCACAGAGTTCCTAACTCTCCTTTGGGCCAAAGTTTCATTGGTGACTGACTCTCCTACTACCCAGTTTAAGATTAGGAGAAATAAATTGATTAGGCAGCAATATAGGACTACATCTGATTATATCACATCATTGGCAAACTTTAAGGGCAAACTGTAAGTTCTTAATTTAACTTCCTATCTTCCTGGAAAGAACAAATTGGCTCACAGACACCTTGGGTGGCAGCAGTTCTGTGGAAACATAAAGAAAAAACCCTCACATTTTATTTTCAATATATGAGAGGAGGTTGAAG
This sequence comes from Kogia breviceps, assembly GCF_026419965.1. NCBI lineage: Eukaryota > Metazoa > Chordata > Mammalia > Artiodactyla > Physeteridae > Kogia > Kogia breviceps. The sequence continues at coordinate 40,036,411 of NC_081315.1, forward strand.
GGTGCAGGGATAGTAAGAAAATAAACCAGGAGTCCATGTTTCAGTTATTATCCTGCAGTTTGAAACACTGTCCCCAAACCAATGTTTGAGTATTACCATATAATAACAGTGACTACATCACTTATTGTTCACTGATATTTTTTATTGAGGTTTGTAGCTCATGACTTTACATGTGATTGTACAGAAGATTTAAGGGGAAAAAAAGAGGTTGGAAAGGTTGTACAAGGGAAAAAAATCCAATAGATTGAAATCTGGTGGGTGTATATGCTAAGATTAATGCCATGTGTAATATATGAGAATGTAAGAGACCAAAGCTTGCGATAGCTATATTCTTGTTCCTAAAAAATGATTTTTCTTATCAATGAGAAATAGCCTAATTAGGTGTTAGTTTTTAAAGTAAACCATCATTTTTTAAAAAGATGTATCTTGAATTAGATTTAAAGCTTGGCAAGTGGGAATAAAGTATGAAAATACTGTTTCAATTATCCTTCTATTTCCCAATACATTCACAGAAGCCATTAAGGGAAATCAAGTGGACCCTTTCTACAATTCCTGTCTTTGTAGTTCATAGGCAAAGAGCAGTGTTAGAATATACAAATAAGACTTGTTTATAAATGAAAACATTCTGATTGCCCACAGCTGTTTCAAGACATATCATCTTTTATTACTTAGGATGGTAAAGGAAATCTTTATTTTCAAATGCGGCATGAAAACCAACTTTGTTTTTTTCCTCATCTCTTGATTCATGATGTCATTCAAAACAAAAGACATTGTGACAAGTTGAAATTCAAGGCATTAAAAATGTTCTAGAGGACTAGGCAGTGGTCTGCATAAGAGGACACTCTGTTCTAGTCAGTGTATCCTGAGTTCCATCCCCAAAGACCTCTATCTACTATTAAAGAGTTGATGGCATTCATGAATTTTGCCCTTTTTTTAGGTCAACTAATATATTTCATTTTGAAGCCAGGACTATTTTGCCAGTTTCACCTTCAGAAGAATCAGAGAAATTTTTAACCTTTAAAAAGCCACTTTGGGTATGGATTTTAAACATACTTCCTTGCCAATGTACTGTGAAATTCTGCAGTCTTGGGCCACTGAGACAAACTTAACTTCTTTAAAATTAAAAATCCTCCAATACTGGACTAAGTGTAATCTTTAATAACCTCTCCCTCAGACCACAAAGTGGAAAGTTCTCATTTCAAAATTTTTCATTCTGAATGACAATGTTTATTTAAATTAGATACTTAGAAGACAGCTTTACTTTCCGCTTCTTTCAAGCTCTTTCCTTTAGCATTCTAGAATGAAAGAAGCATTGGAATACTTTTAGACACATTTGGATTATGGAGTACTTTGATAACATATCATGTGTACAACTGTCTGCAGAATTTTATGAACTGACTACAATAATTGAAGACAGAGAAGGACTTGAGAGTAATATTTTCATCAGTGTAATTATTTCTTCAGTCTCAAAGTAATATTCATATATATAATGAATTATCCTATGACTATTGCTTAGTTATGAATTATTTTGCACAACATACATAATTCCAATTTAATATTAATTTAATGGTTATTAGAAAGATTCATAATAAAGCTCTAAAAGGTACAAAGCTACTAGTAGCATTAACTGCATTGGCATACAACAGAGTAAGCAGATTAGAGAGTGAATGTGAATTGAGGCAAAAATACTTAGACAAGAAATGCCTAAAGAGTGTTAAAAGTGTTTTGGTGTTTTCTGTGGAATCAGTAGGTTAAAATTATAATATGGTAAACTGCAATTTTATTTTTTTCAACACATCAATAGCATTGGGTACAGTGTTTAAGATTTTTATCACTCTAAGGAATTTTATTATTTTTTTCCTGGATAATTTTTCTCTGTATCTCTAATTTAGGTCCAGTTACCTCACCGTGAATTTGCCAACTTGGTCCTGCTCTCCTGTTCCTATTGTGATTGAAAAGACTTCGTTATCTCAATAGTGGTTTTTTTTCTTGTATAGTCTTCTTTGACTTCTTCACGTAAATCAAAGTTCTCATATCACATGTCTTCTTAAAAATCATAGTTTGTATTTACCTAAATGCAATAAATATTCTAAAGGGACACAAATTAAGAAAAATTTGCATGATGTAATATTAAGAGAGAGAAAGAAACATCACAACATAGTTGAAATCAAGACATTTGAATAAGAATGAAGATCCTAGATGTTAAAGAAGTTCTGACTTTTAAATCTTTTAAAAGAGGGAATAGCAATAACTTTATTTCAAATGAGAATATGCAAAACCATAATAACTACCTGTTTCATTGCAAAAATCACAAAGTTTGCAATAATGTAAACAAGCTATTTCCTTTGCAGGCTGGAAATAAAAGGAATGGAGTATGTAAGTATGTGTATAGGTGAAAGTTGAAGATTGATTTCCCTTTTAAAGCAAAGAGGAAATAATCAGGTTAATTAGTAAACAGGAAAGATTCCTCTTACAGCCTAAGCAGGAAAGAAGTGGCAACCAACACTTTAACTTCTTCTAGTCTAGAAATGAAAAGTTAGATATTTTGCAATATTTTCCAGATGATTTAATAAGGACCTATTTGCTGATTACAAAATTGAATTTAGTTTGGATCCACCGAATCTATTTTATAAGGTCAAAGAAGCGTCTCATGTAGAATTCATTTGCACAAAAATTCTTCCATAGACTATTTTGCAAAGTTGCTGCTTCACTCTTGTGCTTCCATGTTCCTAATTTACTGATGTGCAGAAATCTAACATGAGATATATTTAAAGTATTACTTAGAAATGCATAAGAATTATCTGTGGTGAGTTATGAATTGCTAAACGTTAACTAATTAATTCTTAATACCTTGATACTATAATATACGGGGAAGATCATACATATTGTTATTTTATCTAAAATATTTTTGTTAGAGACGAAAGGACATTCATGTCAATATTTTCAGAATTGCTCTAAATCAAATTAGGGTCTGGGTTCTTTTTTTTTTTCCCTCTAAATCTCTGTCTCTAAATTTGAATTGACTGCATTGTAGTTCTGCAGTGTTTTGTGTTTTTTGAAGAATGCCCCAAGCAGCAGCACTTTGGTACACTACTGATGGACAACTTCTAAAAATGAATTATTCTTTCACTAATAGGAGGTGATGATTGATTAATTTGAAATTGATCCTTAGACAACACAGAAGAAATATTTTTCCTCTTCCTTTTGGTCTCTATAATTGAGCAAAAAGTCAGTCTTTGAAGTTTTTAATGTCTTTTTTTTTTTTTTTTTTTTTTTGCGTTACGCGGGCCTCTCACTGTTTTGGCCTCTCCCGTTGCGGGGCGCAGGCTCCGGACGCACAGGCTCAGCGGCCATGGCTCACGGGCCCAGCCGCTCCGCGGCATGTGGGATCTTCCCGGACCGGGGCACGAACCCGTGTCCCCTGCATCGGCAGGCAGGCTCTCAACCACTGCACCACCAGGGAAGGGAAGCCCTTAAATGTCATTAAAAAAAAATAAGCAAAGTAGTCAATGGATCTGAACAAGCACGGGGGGAAAAGCTGAAGATATTGACTAAATTTATGTCTATGGGTTCTTTATAAAATTACTAATTCACTTACATGCTTATCTCCATTATTATGAAAACATGTTACACCAAGTTAATATTAAAAAATTACAAGATGAAATTTTAAAGACCTTTCATCAATATGTCAACATTTTTAGATTAATGGGGAATTTAAAAATACACATCGTAAACTACATTTTAATTTAAGTCATTGTGAATTTGTATTACACGAAGTTAAGGGGTTTCCATAACCTGCATTTGATTACTACATTTTCCACACTATTTTTATCTCAAGATGATTGTCCTCATGTCAGTTCTTTTTTGTCATTATGATTATTTTAACATAGAAATTATTATTTAAGTGTAGTATTTTTAATTTTAGTAGAGTGAAAACAAAGAGGGATGTTCAAAAATTGAATTGGAATTCTAGCCTATTCTCCTTCACAAAATTTATATTTCTCCATAAATATTATCAATTAGGAATGTGAGCTGTGCAACAATCCAACAGCTTCTGAATCAAATAACATGAGGTTTGTTAGCTAGTGCCCTAATAAAGTATCAAGTGAAATAGACCTCAAAGAGGAAATAAAAGTGTAAAATGTTATGAAAATATTATTTTACTTGGAAATAATAATTTGTTTCATTGGCATAACTTTTACTTCCAGCTATCCAAATAATGTGCTATGTATGTATAGTATATTTGATGAAAATTTACTTCTTAATGGAAAATCAGATAAACACATCAGAAATATGCAAATAAGGTAATGAATGTCACAGGGTATTGCAAATATAGTCAGCCAAAATGGCAAAAAGTGAGAAAAGTTTAAAGTTATTAATTTATCAGTTGCTACACATGAAAATGCATGTAAAAAAAAGATTCAAGTTCAGGAATTCAACCCTTGCTAGTGTAAAGAGGACTAAATGAGTACATGTTAGATATACACAAATTTCTATTGAAATGTATACATAATTAACTTTCATCCAGTTTTGCTTCCATTATAGTCACATTCAATTTGGGGGAATAATATCTTCAATGTGAAGGTCTTTGGGATCTTAAGTCTCGCTGAAAGCACACCAATTACGATGTATGCGAGTTCAAAAATGTCACCCTTTCACCTTGATGTAAGAACTTGGTAGTAACTAACAGGACTGAATGGCTTTCGGTATCAGTTTATGTATTCAAGTGATTTTCTTCAGTTTGGACTATGTAGAGCTGGGAAACTATTGGCTTCAAATTTCCATATAATGAAACACAAAAGACAATGGGCAGGGAGGTAGCAACAGCAGAAAATCAGAATCGGCAGCATCAGCAAGCTGAATTGAGGTAGTTTCCCCATTATTCTGTGAAACTAGCTTCTTATTGATGGAGCTGCTTTCATATAGATTAGTGTTGGATTGGCAAAACTAACATAAATACTCATAAATCCACAGACTACATTTGTGTTTCTGAAGTTACATTAAACATGTCTAAAAAGGATTCTTTCATTACCAAATGTATTCTTTGTAACAGATAGGCTAACCACCTTTCAGGTGCTAATATTGCCATATGTGGTATGAGAAGACCTAATTACTATTAAAGCTTGTGGTTCTCTGCAACTTAGAGAAAATGTGTAGACTTAAAAAATACTTATGTCAAATGACTAAAAAGGAATGCTGCATAAGATATTTTGAGGTGATGTTAATTTAAGGTTATGATGTACGCTGGCCCAGCACAGAATTTTTTCTTTTGTTATATATTTTAAAACTGTATGTATAGATTACTGGCTATTCTCTAAACTACTCCTTCTAATCTTAAGAAATTCATTTATAAGTGGCTGGTGCTTAAATTTTTTTTGAAAAAATAAAGATAAAGAAATTGCCAAGATATCACATAATATAACAGAAATTACAATTAGGCAAATTCATTCTAACTTTGCCCTAGGAGGGTCTCCATGCTTAGACTCTGCTGGTAAAGATTCTTCAGTAATTGGAGATCTAGAAAGTTTCTTTAAAAGGACTTTTTCCTTCCCATTTTATCCATATATAGAAAAACAAAGAATTAGCAAAAAACTGTCTTATAATACCATCTTTATAGAAATGGATATTCTCCTTGCCCTTATTCTTGCATTTTTAGCCAATTGAGTCAATTTAATATCCAACATCAAAATGAAGCATACAAGGGAGGAAAAAATATGATCCCCCCTTCCCCAGTTCAATACTGAAATCTCTGACTGAAGCTGACTTATTTATAATAAGCCGTGTGACTGCAGTTGGCTTATAAATAAGCACATAGTAACCTATATATTAACCTGCTCGAAAGTACATTATGCATCTTATTTCATCCAATATAAACATGCCCATCCCATTTTTCTGGATTAGTTTGCAAAAACTGTATAATGTTGTGCTTAGTTTAGGCAGGTTGACTTCTTTTGCATGGCTCATTTGGGCCATAGAGGATTAGCAAAGTTTATCTATTGAAAACAGAAGGAAAGACGAGAAAAATGAAAAGAATAATTAATCATATAGTACATACATCAATACAATATCTTCTAAATCTCAATCAGTTGTTTATTGGTTGGCAAACAAGTTTCACTTTTACAACAAATATTAGTAATGAGGTCATCCAACTCTGAGACCATACAAAATGGATCATAAATTTAAAAAAAATTATATGTGCTGCTAATTTACCTCTTGTATTCCTACATTACTTAAAATCCTGTCAAATAAATAAATTTTCCTGTTAATAAACAGAAGAGTTTTTTAAAAAAATCACTTCAAAATAATTGACCTTTAAATTCTTTCTATGGGGAGTGAATTTCTTTTAAAAATTGGTAGTGCAGGTGCCCACTTGGGGAACAGACTGAGCATTCAGCATTTTCACGCCCATGGGATACCATTTTTCACATGCAGAAGCCCCACTAGTTCTATTGACACCTCTTTACTTCTAGAATCATAGCTACTCTCTTAGTGATGAACTGCTTGCCAAATATGCTTTGCATTACAACAGATGTGCACTGTAAACGGAAAAGTTCTTCCTGCTCTAATTGCAAAAATGTTCTTGGAAATATTCTGACTGAATAAAGATATATAGTGAGGGAAGGAAGTCTAATTTTATTTATTTTATTTTTTTTGTAAAAAATAATTTGTTTGCATTACTAGAAAATGATTCTTATAAAGTGATAGCTTCATTTATTTATTTATTTATTTATTTATTTATTTTTTGCCATGTGAAATTTTAAAGAAAAAAAAGGCAAAAAAAAAAAAAAAGAAAAGAAAAAAGAACAAAAGAAAGAAAGAAAAAAGAAGAAAATGAAGAAAGAAGGAAGAAAGGAGGAAACTTTGCTCTCTTACTGGTAGACAAACTTGCAAGACCAGCACGAAAGAAAAAGAAAATTTCTTTTTTTTCCACTACATTAACAGGACTCAAATTCTGGAGGAACAGAAAGCAGACTACATGTGCAATGCTAGTATCTGTACATTACATAGAATTGTTCAAATTTTTTTCTGCCATTAGTTTTATCATCAGTTAATACAGCAAATCATAAAATATGCATTTAGCATATAATTCTAGAATTCCCCTCCATTTCATTATCGATTTTGTTGTTTTTGTACACCTCAGCTATTCCTGCTGTGGTGAATTCAGGTTGTGAGCGACTAAAAACCACTATGTGATAGTTTGCTTTGATTTTATGTCTGTGCAGCACTCTAATCTAGATGCAGCATTGTTACTAATTTCAAACAAGTGTTCTGGCCTTTTAAAAAATCAGGTCCTTGTAATTATAGTAACAGAGCATCAGAGATGTTAGAACAAACACAACATAATTCAACAAGGCCACAATGAGCGCCATTTTCTTCAAATCTCGTTCATTAACATAATGAAGTCTCCATCTGAGGGGGGAAGGACACGAAAGAAGCTGGCACAGGGGAATTTCAGCAATGATCTTTCTCCCCTGGGCTGACCTAAAAAAATCCCAGTTAAAAAAAAAAAAAAAAAGTCTGAGAGTTTGTGTTTGTCGTTTAAGAACAGCATAAAGATTTAGGAGTACACACATTATTACCACTGCTTATATCAACTCAGAACAGTCAACCAGGTGTTAGCAGTTTTGTTGGCTTAGATTGCTGTCATCTTCTATAGGCTAGTGACCAAATGAGCAGGTCCTTTTGAACTCCCCTCTGGAGGGGTCCCATCTTTATTTGGAGGAACTATAAATCCATCACTGCTACCACGACCTAGCTGGTAGTAGGTATGCAGCTGATGGATGTGGTTTCTGGAGCCTAGGTTTGGCATGCTTTTGTAGTAAACATCTTCGGCATCACCACATTTGGCCGGTGGGGGTTCGGTCTGGGTGCTGGTGGTAACGCTCTCTGCGGCGGGCACGCCAGCCAGTGCCGGCATGCTGGTGTAGAGAGAGTCCCTATGGGGTGACGGGAGATCTTCTGTGTGCTCGTTGGTTAGCAAAGGGAAAAAGCTCTCACTGTGGTCTTGGGGGATCCGCCTTCTGGTGTAATGATGTGGCTGGTGGTTCTCTGTGGAGTAAACTCTTGGGGGCAGCAAAGGAGCATCAGATTCCTCGTGAATAAGTTCTAGGCCCAGACTCTCCTCATGGTTAAAGGAGGTGGCATCATCCAGGACAATGGCATCATCTTCACTCCCACTGACCAGGTTATTCACCAGCTTGTTCATCAGATTCCTGTTCTGTTCGCTGGAGCGCTCATGGTTATTCAGGTAAGACGGGATATAGTTGGAAGTGAGTTCCTTCAGAATCTTTTTCTCCAGGGCCGTCTCGTTGTGGTTATAGCCGCGGTCTATGATTTGCACACAGTTGCTCAAGTATTCGCCACTGGCAATGCTGTAACTATTGCCATGGTTACCATTCAGTGGTAGAGTATCCATGACACTTGTATCCCTGGCATTGTTCAGAAGCCCCTCTGAAAAAGATTACAAAACATTATGACATTTACATCCAATTGGCCATAGAACACACACACACAAACACAAAAGCGAAAACACCTGACTATGAAGTATGTATAAATTGCTAGCAACTTTAATTAAGTATAAAATGTTTGGAAATAAAAAAATATTAAATCTATATGTACATATCTCTCTCTCTATATATGTATACTTGGACAATTGATAGAAATCTTATAAACAGAAAAGAAGTATTTAAAGTAAATCTTTAAAAGAATTTTTAAAAACCCTATAAATTTGCAATTTCCACACAAACATTGTTTGACAGTATTTGAAACATATTGGGTTATAACTTAGGGAAAAAAACCGCAAAATTTTGCTGTAGTCATTCATAGCTTTCAATTTATACACACCAAAGTCAATCCAATAATTCATTACCTTTAATTTTATGTGCTGTCTTAACATTGAAATAGGTATAAAATTAACATAATTCATGTGTGGTACTTTGAATATACTGGTCAAAGTAAAAGATTCAAGCAGGTTCTAATAATCTGATATGTAATTTATAAAATTGAAAATAATCCCTACACACAAAACCACAAAAGGATTATGTTAAATTTGTCAGAATGATACAGTCATGAAATAATGCCTAGTCAAATAAATGGCACTTCAAAATAATAATTTGCACATAGGAACTTTCAAAACAAAAATATTTGGATTTACTTTCCAATTTTTTTTTCTGCTATAAGTACTTTGGTTACTATTATATATTAATCCATCAGTAATTGTTTAGGGTCATTAGATAATTCTACAAAAGACTGTGTAAAGACATAGGGAATCTGATTCCTAAAAACACAGTGTCGGGCTTCCCTGGTGGCGCAGTGGTTGAGAGTCCGCCTGCCGATGCAGGGGACGCGGATTCGTGCCCCGGTCCGGGAAGATCCCACATGCCGCGGAACGGCTAGGCCCGTGAGCCCTGGCCGCTGAGCCTGTGCGTCCGGAGCCTGTGCTCCGCAACGGGAGAGGCCACAGCAGTGAGAGGCCCGCGTACCACAAAAAAACAAACAAACAAAAAAAAAACACAGTGTCAGTATTAAAGGTTCCATTTCATAATGAGTGATGACTTTGTGTCATATTAAACTTTGGGTTTAAAAGAGATTAAATGTCTTATTCTGGGAAGAAACAGCTGCAGTGAAATAAATTTGACCACATGCTTCTTCAAGGTTTTTGCATTTTCTTGAATGAACAGAAATCCAAGGATCTATAATAGTTCCATAAATATCTCCGAATGCAAACACAAAAGAAAATAAAACACAAACATTTAACGAATACTGCTAAATAATAAAGGGTATTTCTTTACAGAACAATTAATTGAAGAATTCTATTAAACTTGTCAAAACATCACTAACTTGTGAAAATATAGCATTCATTCTATATCTGTGATGCAGTTATGTTTACCAAAACTGAACTAGTTCATTACTTGTTTAAATAAAGTATCCCAAATATAACAATTTTTATATGGACTTCTGATGCATACTCTGTATTCAAGTAACACAGTTTTCAAAAATAGCAACGCATTAAATACATTAAAAAAGCAGCCATCACAGACATAGGGTGAAGCAATTTATTTTCATGTTGTAAGATATCTTGTAGACAAATCCACAATGTTAAGAAAAAATAAAAGTAAATGCTTTTTAAAGGGCCATATGTGATGGGTGATTGCTGCTGCAGAGGCTGCTATGGTAGGCTTGATGGTTATGGTTGAGCAACTGATGCATTGAAACACGTGTTTCTTATTTCTGTTGTCAATGCATTGGGTATGGCTTGAAAACAGCCATAGTTAAATAAACTGGGTATGTTGCATGTGACATGTATTTTATATGATGGAATGTAGTAATGAAAATTAAAAGTTTATGAATTACTTAGCAAAAATAAATGCTTAATTTAAAAACAATTTAACTCACACAAACATTACATGAGACTTAACAACTATGTTATGTGACACAATAAAAGAATCAGACAACAAAAGCGTCTAATCTCTATTAACATATATTTATATAAGTTGATTCATAGGTTCTTTAGTTTTTAAATTGTGAGATGAACTGTTTTTAATAACTACATCATCTATATGTGATGCAATAAAAGTGAACTAAAAAAAATTACATTTGATATGCAATGTTTAGCTTTACTCCCATACTTGTCTCTCTGTAGGGCTCTAAACGACAGCATGAAGAAAAGGAAAGAAAAAACAACAAGTAAGCTTACAGCGACAGTAGAAGAAACATGAGTAAAAAGCAAATTGATGATATGCAGAAAAAAGAGTCAAAGGAAATAGTTTCACTGCCCCAAAATTCATGAGTCTGTGTTACATGGTTTATCATAATTAAAAATACTGAAATGTTAGTCAGAAAATAAGAAACCCCCATAATACATGCTAATGAGTCTTTAATAAGCGTTTCTGCAGTTTGTAAATTTCAAACAAATACACACTTATTTTAAAGTTAAAATTATCACACCAACCAAAGAGAGTAAAATCTTGAGGGCAAGCTCTGACTATTTCCACAAATATAATTCAGTATTATGTATATGTGTGTGTGTTTAGGTTAGGACATACTTGCTTCTAAGGAATGTCATTTAACTTTAAAATCTTTCAGTAAGATTATAACAAATTCTTTCATTTATATACAGAGAAAAATACCAGAGTTTGAACTTTTCATAATTGTGTTTTCTCTTATGTATCTTCTCTTTTCATGTATAAAGGTTATTTTTCTCCCACTGTACCTATACAAGAGCTTTATATCATTTGTAAATTATACTGATCGATACTGTCATTTCTGGAGCTCATATTCAAAAGCTGTATAACTATGGAGAAAGAAAAAGGTTAAATGCAACCATTATTCTGTACCAAGATAATGTGAGGGGGAAAAAATACCACCAATCAATATCAGGTTTTCTTCTGGATTGTTGCACAATCATATGAAATCTAACATTTTAAAAGTTAATCCTTTAAAAACAATAGTAGCAAAATTATTTAAAAAAGAAAACCCTCATATTTTAATCCTGTCAAAAAACTTGCTCTTGCTGATTTTGTTTATAAGAAGGTTAAATCATCACAAAATAAAAACCAGCGAAGTCATTGGGCTGTATCATTTCAAGAGATTCCAACTTGTTATAATTTAGCCATTGCTTTAGAGATACTGTTTTTGTACTTTAAAAGTCGATTTGCTTCTCAGCAAAAGACCAACAATATTTCAAAATGCAGAGAAAATTTCTTTTAAAGTTTCAAAACACATTTAGAAAAAGAATTGGAAATAAAAAGCCAAACTAGTATAGCAACAGATGGAAATTGCTAGTAGGCTCATTATGGCTCCTTCTGTAAATGATAACATTTTAGAACTGGAAAGCACATTAAGAGATAACTGAAGTTCAGCTTCTGCTTTTTAAGATGAGGAAGCTTCAACCAAAAGAGACTGAGCCTTATCTAACACCACTTCTGCTAACAGTGGCAGAACTGGGATCATAATGGGAATCTTCTAGATTGACTCCTGCACTACTATCTACCTCCTTCTCTTCACATCTGTCTTAGGCTTTGAAAGCTATAACAGAATATTTATTTATAAATTTTATACTATAACCTTGTATTCTTGACAACTATAATGTATTCTTCACTATATCCCATCCTAAAGATATGTTTTTCTTTAAAGTTTTAGAATTGAATTAAATTATTTTAAAATGTAAATTAACTTGTAAAAGCATGACTTCTCTATATTACATTTTGTTGACAGGTTATTCTATAATGAGATTTATCTAACAAAAACAATTCTCCAACACTGACAAGAAGATAATGGTTCAGAAATACTACGCATGAAGTTTTAAATATTTCCACAGATAGAATCTGAATCTAATATAACAAAATTATATTATTCATCTTTATTCCTAACTCTATATGCATTAGTAATACCATAACATATCTTTACATATTTTAAATAAAGGCATCACAAACAAAAATGGATACTTTAAATCTGAATGCTTCTTTGCTTAGATGGCATTGGTACAACAGAATTAAAGGACCAACAGAACAGAACCAAGTGGTAATTCAACATAAACCACTCCAGTACATACCGAGCCACCTATATTTCATGTAAGATTTCACCTTGCCAGTAAGAATATAAGTGCATTCATCTGAAAGCATAAGATTAGTAGCAATATGACAATCACCAAGTTTTTTGTTCAGTGGTAAAAAAAAATTATTTTAAGCACTACCATAGTTTCTTAACATGTCAAAAATATTAAAACATAAAGTAGTTGAACAATTCCATTTCTGACTCTGAAAACCAATAATAAAATTATTTACTTTTGTTTTTAAGAAAAGTCAGTAGAATTTAATTTACTGGCATAAACATCAAATCCATTCTAAAGAATCCTTTGTGTATTTTTTGATAATCTTAATAGCAATATTCAGTAATAGGCTCGATAGGAATAAAACTTTGGATTTATATGGTATTATTTTAAATTTTGTCGTGAGAATTTCACTTTGATAGTGTTTATAATAGTGTTCCATCCTTAGAAAAATCTCCTAATTTAGGATACCAGGAGTAAAATAAGACAAGAAGGCATATACTGAATTAAGGAAAACATACAGATTAATGATTTTTAGTTTTTCATTATTTAAGACATTAGAAATTATATCTGAATAATCAAAAAAGCTAAACAAAATATGATCTAAACTATTACTTATTTTAAAACAATTTCCAACAACTCTTTGCATAAGGTGAATAATGGAGAATAGATTTAATATGCAAATATGGTGTAAATCTTCATTTAACATCATTCAAAACTTATTAATACGTCAGAACAATTTAAAATACTCTAATGACACATTTATGTATTTAGCCCAATGAAAATAAAGGGAAAAACCCAAACAAGACTCTATAATATCTGCAAAATTGTTCTGACAAATCACATTTAGTGCATTATGTAATATACACATCATTGAGTGCTACAATGAAATAGGGACATTAACAAATGGTAGACAATGTAAAGGGGGACAACGATGAAGAAACTTTCTCCTACTGATAGCATTGAGGTTGCTTTACTAGAAAATGGAGGACTAAAAGAAGCCAGATTAACTGCCTTCAAATATTTAAAGGATTGCCACAGACAGCAGAAAAATGCTCTGCTCCTCTTTGTTCTAGAAGGCAAACCTAAGCATCACAGCCAGAGGCAAATTTCGACTTGGTGGAAAGGAAAAATATTTATAACGAATGGAGGATTTCAACAGTTGAATATATAAAATCCTGAGGTAGGAAGGTCCTCATTAGAGGAAATACTTAAGCACAGGTTGACAGAACATCCACAATGTGGTAAAGAGGATTCAATGAGTTCTACCTCTTCTTTTGATTCTAAGTCTATGATTCTTAGGTGTAGACCCTTAAGAAATTGGATAAAACTGACAGTTTGCTTAATTATTTAATCCTATTGAAAACCAACTTGACTATTCCTGAAGTCACTTCTGACTTACTGGCTTTGGTATTTTTGAGATAATTTTAAATTATCCTTCATATCTGACAAGGTGTCACCTGGGAAACTCAGATGTTTTCAGACACCCAATGGCCATGCTGCAACAAACATGCTTTTCTGGAATAAGCTTGCACACCAAGTTTTTCACACTCATGCCACTAATCTTTTACCTCTGACTGAGAAGGAAAACACACACACACACACACACACACACACACACACACACACACACACACACACACACGAAGATTCCCAAAGAGGATAATAGAAATTTTATTCAAGATTGCCTGGGAAAAATTTAATATTGCTAATCTGTCTCATCCAATTTGAAGGAACCACTGAAGTCTCTTTGTTACTGTGAATTTTCTTTCAAACATAATTTTAAATAGGTGTATCACTGACTAAAATTTTTCTTTTATGACACTTTTACTTGAATAATTTTTTTTTCCTGTGGTCACTTTATTTATGATATGAATATTTTTAATTTCTTGTACCCCAATACATTTTTTAGCTTACAAAAGGTAAAAAGTCACGTAAAAATGCTTAGATTTTAAGTGGTTTTAAGGAGATTTATGCTTATGTGTTTGAGATACAATTAAATTTTAAAATCATTTAAAGTTGGAGGATATACAGAGGAACCATATTCAAAACCCTTGTTTTTAACATGCAGCCACAGTAGAAAAAGCATTTCATGACCTTCCTGAACCAGTTCATAGAGGCAATATCAAGCTATGGTAGAACCTGATCTGCTACTGTTCAATTCACTGTTCTTTCCATCACATCTTATTTCAGTGTTTTCCACGGAGTTGATCTAAGTGCTTTTCATCAGTAGTGATGTTTGTGCCTAGAGTGTGCTTCATGGTATAACAGAGTAAGATTACTTTCTCGATCTTAAGATCGCTGAATCAAGTCTTCCTTTATCTTACTTACCTTAGGCAAATATCTCATTTCTTAAAATGAATATATAGGTATTTAATATAGAAATCAATCAACAACAAGAAAAGTACTGACAAACCACAATACATTTTACAACATTACAGAGAAACAAACACATATTGATGAATCAAGCATTTGTTTATCAGAAGGAAGGAATCCATTTCTGACTAAGGAAAACCTAAGGAAAATGGAAAATAAAAGCACCAAGAGGGGTGGAAGGCAAAAAGAGTCTGTGCATCTGCTTCCAAAAGAAAGAAAAGGCAGGAGGAAAGAAAGAAAAATAGAATGTGGCCATAAAAGCTATATAAACTGGGACTCTCACTTGAAAAAATTAAGATAAACTCCAGCACACCTTGTGCGTTGTACATGCTGACAGAAGGGTTGTTACAGACCGCCGGTTCCCCAAGCAATGTATTATAGGGATTGTTAGTACCATGCGGACGAAGCAGAGCATTGCTTATAAGATGATTAGCCATGGCTCCTGGAGCAGCCCCATAGAAAGACAGAGAAAAAAAAAAAAGGTCAATCAGGCAAATGTGTTTGAAAAAAAGGAAAGGAAACATTTAGAATGACAACAGTTGATATAGTCCTGATTACAGGCAGGCAGCTAGTTAGACTCAAAAATATATGCCACTAAAGCACACGTTTTCCAACAAGGCACATATCCAACTCAATGGGAAAGAAATTAAATGATTTACAATGTTGATTAAGCCACATTTAGGGTCTTCTCTTTCCCAGAGTATAAGCAAAAATATATTCCCATGCTTGCTAAAAATGAAAAATTAAAAAAAAAAGCAAAATATAGTCTTCCATATAAACAAAACATATAACACAAAACAAAAGCTGAAAGAAAAGTTTAAAACAGAGAAAGAAAAGTTAAAATTAAACAGAACATTCCCTCAATCACGGAAACCTTTGGGTTGTTTTCAATGAAATAATAAAAGGCAACATTTATGATAAAACACTCATTTGGAGAGCAGCTGTTGACACAACAGAAGATTTTGACATTACTTAAAATTCTATGAAGAAGAATTCTTTAAATTGAAATAAACTAAAATGCAATCACACTTATTAGTACACCATAATAAGCATACTAAATAGGTGAACTTACAAAACTGATAAAATGATCATAAGGATATTATTTTTAAATATTTTAAATAAAATATTAACTTCCTGGTATCAAGCAATATACATAATTCCATTTTCCATTTTCCAACTGGTTGTTTGGACTTTGGCATAGCAAAGTAACAAGTTTAAACTCTTTCATCTCTTTATGAACAGATATACCTAATCTCTAACATACTAGCAGGTCAGTATGCATTACAACCTCCCACCCTCAAGAGTCATTTAACCAAAAAAGCAAAAAATTGAGAATGACAGTTTTATTAAATAGAATTAGGCCATGTATGGAAATGATAGGCAGAATGTATATTTATATTAGATGATAAAGAAAAGAAAAATGAAGAAAGAAAAACACAAATTATATAAGGAAAGGTTGAAAACACAGGTATATATTAATTAAAATATATATATTAGAGAATAGAAATATATAGAACAGGAGAAAATACTTGCAAACAAACTTACAAATATTTGCAATCCAACAAAGGACTAGTATCTGGGATATATGGGACTTTGGACAACTCCCAAAGGTCAACGGTAAAAAACAATCAACAAGAAACAAAACAAAAACAATCCAATCAGAAAATGGGCCAAAGGTATAAACAGACATTTTATGGAAGAGGGTATACAGGTGGCAAACAAGCTCATAATGAGAAAAGAACTTTTATTAGTCGTTAGGAAAATACAGGTTAAAACCATAATGAGATATCACTACACACTTAAAAGTGGTGGTGACAAAAATGCTGGCATGGATGAAGTGAAACTGGATCACTCATACTTTGCTGGTGGGAGTGTAAAATAGTACAGCTACTCTGTTTCTTATAAATCTAAATGTGCAATTACCATACCACCCAGCAATTGTACTCTTGAACATTTATCCCAGAGAACTGGAAATTTATGTTCACACAAAAACCTACAGATGAATGGTCATGGCAGCTTTATTTGTAATAGCCCATAATGGGAAAGAGCTCTGATGTCCTTCAACTGGTGAATGGTTAAACAATCTGTGGCACATCCATACCATGGAATATTACTCAGGAATAAAAAGGAACAACTATCAATACACATAATGACCTGGATGAATTTCTAGAGAATTATACTGGGTAAAAGAGACAATTCAAAAACTGAATGATTCCATAGAAATGACAAAATTATAGAAGTGGAGAATAGATTACTGGTTGCCAGGGTTTAAAAATGCAAACGGGAGGGAGGTGGGTATGCTAATAAAAGGGCAGCACGAGGCATCCTTGAGGTGATGGAATGACTCTGTAACTTGGCTATGGTGGTGATACACAAACTTACTCTTGTGATAGAATTGCAGTGAACTAAACACACACACACACACACACACACACACAAATACAATTAAATACAAGTAAAGTAGAAGAAATCTGAACAAAATTGGAGGACTGTTTCAATGTCAATATCCTGGCTATGACACTGTAGTACAGTTTTACAAGATATTATCGAGGGAAACTGGGTAAAAGGTACATAATCTCTGTATCATTTCATACAACTGCAAGTGAATCTACAACTATCTCAAAATAAAAAGTAATCTATATTGAATGAATAAGACAAGAACATTCAGTCACTCATAGAAATGTTAAAAAAATGAAAAGGGAAAACTTGGCTATGGCAGTTTTAATTTTTTCTTAATCATAGCTCTTTGTTATATAGTAAATTACCAGTCAAATAAATATTTTAATCTCAAAATTGGGAAAGTGAACTGTTGATTTAAAGGACAATAAAGCTTGTCTGATAGCTAGAGCTAGAAAGTTTAAGTTTTATCAGGAAATAAGCCATATGTTTGCATCCTACACATTCAGCAAAGAACTAGCATAGAACTAGCACAGAAGTTTTCTATGTGCTTGATGACTATTTGCTGAAATTGTACTTCATATACGTTTAGATGTCTTTACACGGTGAGATGACAGATCTTCAATTTATCATATAATGGGCATATCAGTTTATTATTTCCCATTGATGAATTAAATACATGGTATATTAGTATGAAAAGCTAAAAAGAGCTGGCTACAGTGCCTTTCAGATAAGAAATGGAATACTGTTAATCTTAAACATGGATATTGTTGATGTGAAACAAATTTAAGATTAATTGTTTGAGACAGGATTTGGTCTGCCCAACATTTTTAGAAAGCAAACTACCTGTAAGTTGTATCTGCTACCTAATATTTATTATTGCAGCCTTTTCTCAAGTAAAAAGGAAAGTTAGTCTTCTAACACAAGTAGCTGTCTTCTAAAATTACTCTAAATAAGCATTTAAATAAAAAATGAAAGGTGTAAGCAACTTAAAATGAACTAGGGTAAAAACCTTAAAAATATAAAATTGCTCAAACTCTTTACTCTTCCTTATAGATCAAATAAGGGTAAGATCTTTATGTCTGGGACTTATATGTACATCTCTACACATTTCCCTTTATTCCTACACATTATGTAATTTAAACTAACTGGAAAACAAAACAGTATGCTGGAAAGATGGCTCGTCACTTTTTTCCCTGGCTTCATATAGCTTATAAAAGAAAATATTCCTTCTTTTTTTTTTTTTTCTTACCTGCTGATGTAAAAGAAGATGATCTGCTTAAAAGTTGTCATCAGAAGAAAAAAAACTGTAATTATTTATGGTGATGAATGTGAACTAGACTCATTGTGGTGACCATTTCATAATATATACAAGTATTTAATTGTTATACACCTGAAACTAGTATAATGTTATATGTCAATTAACCTGAATTCAAAAACTAATAAATAAATGATAAAATAATGTAATTTTTTTTAACATCTTTATTTGAGTATAACTGTTTTACAATAGTGTATTAGTTTCTCCTTTACAACAAAGTGAATCAGTTATACATATACATATGTTCCCATAACTCTTCCCTCTTATGTCACCCTTCCTCCCACCCTCCCTATCCCACCCCTCTAGGTGGTCACAAAGCACAGAGGTGAACTCCCTGTGCTATGTGGCAGCTTCCCACTAGCTATCTAATTTACATTTGGTAGTGTGTATATGTCCCTGCCACTCTCTCACATCGTCACAGTTTACCCTTCCCCCTCCCCATATCCTCAAGTCCATGCTCTAGTAGGTCTGTGTTTTATTCCCATCCGACCACTAATCTCTTCATGACATTTTTTTTGTTTTTAGATTCCATATATATGTGTTAGCATACGGTATTTGTTTTTATCCTTCTGACTTACTTAACTCTGTATGACAGACTCCAGGTCTATCCACCTCATTACAAATAACTCAGTTTCATTTCTTTTTATGGCTAATATTCCATTGTATATATGTGCCACATCTTCCTTATGCATTCATCTGTTGATGGACACTTAGGTTGCTTCCATGTCCTGGCTATCGTAAATAGAGCTGCAATAAACATTTTGGTACATGACTCTTTTTGAATTATGGTTTTCTCAGAGTATATGCCCAGTAGTGGGATTGCTGGGTCATATGGTAGTTCTATTTGTAGTTTTTTAAGGAACCTCCATACTGTTCTCCATAGTGGCTGTATCATTTTACATTCCCACCAACAGTGCAAGAGGGTTCCCTTTTCTCCACACCCTCTCCAGCATTTATTGTTTCTAGAGTTTTTGATGATGGCCAATCTGACCGGTGTGAGATGATATCTCATTGTTTTGATTTGCATTTCTCTAATGATTAATGATGTTGAGCATTCTTTCATGTGTTTGTTGGCTATCTGTATATCTTCTTTGGAAAAATGTCTATTTAGTTCTTCTGCCCATTTTTGGATTGGGTTCTTTGTTTTTTTGTTATTGAGCTGCATGAGTTGCTTATAAATTTTGGATATTAATCCTTTGTCAGTTGCTTCATTTGCAAATATTTTCTCCCATTCTGAGGGTTGTCTTTTGGTCTTGTGTATGGTATCCTTGGCTGTGCAAAAGCTTTTAAGTTTCATTAGATCCCATTTGTTTATTTTTGTTTTTATTTCCGTTTCTCTAGGAGGTGGGTCAAATTCAAAAACTAATAAATAAATGATAAAATAATGTAATTTTTAAAAAGATGATCTATATGTTAGAATAAGGAAACAATTGAGTTGGGAAGAATCAAGCATAAGCAAGAAGCAGGTGACTCAATATTTTGGTTTCTGTTTAGCATTCAGTTTACAAAAAAGCTAATAATGTGAGAATAAAAAAAGTTTAATCATACAAAAATGGAGCTCCATAATGGAATTCTAACAAAGCTTCACAATTTGTATAGATAAATCTATCTGGTTCTAGCTTTCTTAGCATAAAGTTCCTTTTCAGTTTTTCTTAGTGTTTTTCTAATTTTTGAATGTACTTTAAATTTAAAGCACTTATATCAGTGAAAACTACTAATGTAGGGAAGACTGAATTTTAAAGTTCACTTATTTATCATCAATTCCTGCTGAGCTAGAAAGGCAAGCAACAATAGCAGAAATGGATTGGCATACAGCTGTATTATGACACAATGTTGGTGAAATGGAACAATATTCAGTCTCTGCCACATGGCTTTGGTAGGGTGCTTCCTCAAATCTGGGTGCAACACAGAATCTGTTACTAATCTACAGCCCTAATGAGTGACATGATTGGAGAGCTACCTGCTGTTAAATCTAAAACCACACAAACACTTATTAAAAAAATTTTAAAATAAAATCAGTTTTCTCTTTTTCCTTGGTATTAAGGACATTTTTTTTCCTGATAGAAAAAGAATCACTATTTAAATTAAGTTGCTTTTTAACTACCGCTCATTTTTATACTTCATGCACCATTTAAAACTAATATAATTAGTGTCACTGAAACGGATTTAGTCCTGAAAGTGGAGAGCTATAACACAAGTGAGGGCTCAGTCACAGGAATTACAGAGCAGGATGTAAAGTTTGGTGATTAATGTTTTGCAAAGAATATAAGGTTATGGGTAAGCTCTATGAGTTTGCTAGTTTGAAAGAATTAGGGAGATGTCTGAATAACTGAACAATTATCCCTCATTTGATTCACCTAGTGTAAGAAGTTAATAATTTTTAATGGACACTCACAGCTTGCTGTGACCTCAAGAGGCCATTTTTCCTGTTGGCATGCCAAACGAGCGCAATTTTCCTAGAAAGTGTTGCCTACAGTACCCATTCACATTTAGGCATTTCAGTTATACTTTTGAAAGGTAGCACTGACTGTGCTAAAAAAAACCCTGCTTGTTGTCAATGCCTAGATCTTTTCCTAAAAATCTGCACAGAACCTGTCTTCCTTCATCTTTTATGTGCACAGTTACTTTTGTCTTTTCTCTATAGCTGCACTGCATTTCACTTGGCTTTGCCCAAGTCTCTTCTGTTTGCTTCTAGCTGCTTCTCCAATTTAATAGGGTCACTTTGAATTCTGATACTATTTTCCAAGGTTCTGTCCATCCTGCCTCTTTCTCTAACCTCCAACTAACTTCTGATTTGTAAACTTCCCTTCTAATAGCTGTGAAATTGCTGAAGACTTCCGAGAAGATCAGTGTTTACAGACCATCTGTCACTGTTTTTCAGCTGAAAAGTTAAGCTTACTGGTTAGTCAGTTTGAAGACACAAATAAGTTGATGCTGGGAGGTAGTTACAGCCTATGTATGTGAAAAGCATGTTTATGTGCTAATTTTACTGGAATGTAAACCCCAGGCAAACAGGGAATAAATAGGGTTTTTGTTTTTTCACTGCTCTATACCGCATGTCTAGGATAGTTCTTAGAGCTCAATAAATATTTCCTTAATTAAGGAAAAAAATTATGTGAAATCCATGGCATCCTGAAAATATGAAAATTAAAACAAGTCATTTTTATCAATTATGAGTAGTTTTATATTTTGAGTAAATTTCTGAAGAGTGCCATTTGTCTAATTTCTAATGTGATTTATTTCCTTCTAATACTATACCAGTGGCCATAATACTGAAACTTTTAAAGCAAAGATAAACATTCATATAATTATTTGGAAATAGAAAATACTACCTGAATACTAACTGCAGATATTAATTAGAGGGGAAATAAACAGTACAACCTGCCATGACTCAAAAAGCTAAAATAGGGTAAAACAGCTCAAGGTGGCTGTGAAAAATAGTTGTTCTTTAATTCTCTGAGTCCTTAAAATCCGGGCTACAGTCTAGTCATACCTGCCGTTTTTGCTATCAGAAACAACGGTCAGCTCTTTCATAAAGCCATGGAAAAGGAATTAACATTGAATTTCAACATATGTGAATCATTAACAAGGCTATCAACAGAAGACCAAGCACAAAATCTTTATTTCTGGTGAAAGCGTGATAGAAAGCAAAAGAGGATTTTCATATTCCACACTGAAAAACTTAGGGAAGTTTTTCTGATGATTTTTGTAAGACTGTAAGTTACTGAAAAAAGACTAAGTTTAAAATCACAGATAATCATTTTAAGAAGAGTTTTTTTTCTTTTAACTTTATACCTGAAGACTGAAGTTTTTGATATAAAAGTTTTTAAATGAGTGAAATTTGAATGGAATAATGAGTACACTCTTTTCAAATGTGTAGTTTTTACCACAAAACTGCTACATTTCTTTCCTTATGAAAATAAAATAGGTGTTTTGACATTGGGAGGCCCTGAATGACAGCACTGCCTAGGCCAGTTCAATGTGAACATGTAATTGAGGACTGAAACTCCAAGGCAGATCCACCTGCTTTGAAACTGTGAAGTAAAGAACAGATCTGAAACACAGTGACAGTTGGATCTCACTTGAATCTATATTATATCATTCAGAAACATAATTCAAACAACGTTTCTTCTTGACAGCAGGCTTACAAAAGCATACTGAAAAGCTCTTAAAATAACTTGAACTATCACTCTGCTTGCCCCTCACACTTCATTTTTTTAAAAATGTAGTTACATTCTTATTTTATCACATTAAATGGACAAAGTTTTATAAATTAAGACTTCAGTGATCTAATGAACCAACTGAATACAACAATGCTCTAATAGTCACATACCAATATACGTCAATTTTCAAATTTTTATGTATAAACATATAACATGGTAAATGTTCTGTTTGTTTTATTTCAATAAAATAGTTTTACCTGGATGATTCTTTCTTTCTTAATGTACCTCACCCTCCACTGAATTCCCTCATGGTTCTCTCTCCTTTGGTTTGACATATTTTTCTTTTATGAAGTCATTTTCATTATATATGTCGACTGATACATACAAGTCGGAGTTATAAACAAAGCAGAGTTACTACTGAGTGATGAAGTTGTGCTTTTATTTTCAGACATAAATTTTGGCCCAAAGCAGAGACTTCATTTTGTACAAGTAAAAATAATTTCACTAATGATGGTATTTTCTATAGAATTAGAATACTAACTTCAGTGTAAGGCAAGGAATCTTTCACAGGAGATGGTATCTATGAAGTTGTGAAACCCTTAAAATTGTATGTAAAATGCTTTTGGTGTATGTTTGTATGCTCTGTTGTGTACACACATGCCTGCACTTCTTTCCAGTGAAAGGGTCCTGAGGCTTTTACTTCCTTTTCAATATTTAAGAAAAGTGGTATACAGGAAAAAAGACATGTCTCTTTCTTTGGCGAGTGACCTTGACCTATAATATAAACAAGAAAACTGGAAAAAAATGATTCAGAATATCCAAAATATATCTTATGTATGTAAGTATCACCTAATCAATTACAGTATAACATAATGGAGGAAGGTTATAATCCAGAATTTACAATGGAATAAGATTTTAATCTTATCTAATCTACTATCATCATTCAATATGTAAAGAAACGCAGGTCCAGAGATGTTCATAATTTATTCAAGGTCACACATGACTCTGGTAGTTTTTCTTAAACATATTTATATCAGCGATTTTCAAACATTTTTTTAGCACCCTCTCCCAAAAATATGTTTCAACAAAATTTTATTAGGAGCCTTATAGGAGTGCATTACTTTTTTATAATATGCTTTTCTGTAATGTTCAATTATTTTCATATTCACATATTAATTCACATAACATAAATAAACAAAAATAAAAGTAAATAGATAAAAGAGACTCTAGAACTTGGAGAACTGATTCAATAGGCATTTTCTATTTTAAATATTTTGTTTCCTATATTTTGCTTTTCTATGTAACAAAACAATATCAGCACACATACAATCTACAGAAAGACAGTGTAAGCAATGATTAGTTCAATTTTAAAGGGCTACTTTATAAAATAGAGACAGCCATATTAATCAACACCAAGTTGTTTTAATAATAAACAAAGCTAAAATAATCTGCATACTATCTTTAAAAGTTATACAAGTTTTAAAGCCATAGAAACCATAATTTTATATTTTTTACTGTTTTTATTCAAAAAATTAATAAAATTACAAAGTGTCAAAGAAATGTTTTATTGAAAGCCAAAATCTTTTTCATCATTTTTTTCTAAAGTCATAAATTGAAGAGCTGACATCCTGATTTATCACACTGTGCACTTTTAATAGCCAACAAGTTAGCTATTAAATTTAATCAACCTGCCTATTAAATTTCTTTCAAATGGTTCAGGGATACTTCAGCTTCTTTTAACAGCTAATTCATTCACTGGGAATCTATTAATATGGATTTCAATGACATGTCTTCTCCAGAGTACAGATTGGGTCATTGTTAGCTCAGTATCAAATGCAATACTCTGAATGTAGAGGTGTTGCCTCTATTTCAATAGGTAAATTCAAAGCTTTAGAGTTGGGAACCCTAGAATTATGTACTCTGTTCTCCCTTATTTTGCACTAATTGGCTTTATACATGTCTTCTTCATCAGATATATGGGTTTTTCTATAGTAAACATTTACAAGTCAAATTCCTGGGTCATATGTGGTCCACATTTTCATTTTACAACATATTGCCACAATGCTGTCAAATATGTATGTATAATTCACACTTCCCATAAGCAGTGTATATTTCTTAAATTCTTGCTAGGACATGGTATTGTCAGGCTGACATTTTGCCAATTTGATAGAGTATGGAGTATCTCATATTACTGTTATACTTTGCATTTTCCTGATTACCAGAGAGATGGAATAATTTTTCATATATTTATTGGTTGTAAAGGTTTCTTATTCTGTGAATTGCCTGTTCTTATCTTTTGCCCACATACATATTAGGTTGTTGAATTTTATTAATTGGTTTGTAGGCATTCTTTATACAATATATTCATTAACATTCTGTTTTATATATGTATTGTTTACTCCTCCTTCCAGTAGCTCACCTGTTTTGAGTACTGTTTAAATTTTGAGATAGGACTCTTATCTGTCTTTTCTTATAATTTATGATCTTTGTTATTTTGTTTTTAAGAACTCCTTTAACCTAAAATCTAAAATATATTTTCTTCTAAAAGCTTTAAAGTATTATTTTATGTATACACATTTTTTTTTGGCCCTGAAATTCAACACAACCTGGTTGTGTTGCAATGAAGAAACTGATACCATTAGATACTCATTGTTGTTTTTTATTGATAAAGAAGCTTCTCAGAGATCTTATGTTTTCTGACTGCTCTAGCCAGCAGTGGTAGGCTTAGAAATCATAATTCTTGAAGAATCTTTGCTTTATAGTATAGGAAGTGGCTGATTGGCAAGTAGAAATAATGAACCTATACTACTCAGTCATTCATCTCTAAAACTCATTTTTGGTCAAAGTCATATATTTCTGTGTGCTTTTAACTTGGACATTTTGAATACATTGGCATAGTACTCAAAGAATCCTGAGCCCAAAGATAATGGCTCAAGTATGCTTAACCACAGGTAAAATAGCAGTAAATTCCATTTCTTTTTAGTAAGAATGTAGTGTATAGTGTGTGGTATGTAGTCATTGCCACAGCTATGTTTATTTGTAAATCATACACTGCTTTACATTTTATTTGTAAATTCACACTGCTTGTGAATTTTTGCTGAAGAAAACAAACCTCGGAACAAAGGAAAGTATAACTATTTAACAATATAAAATAATTTACCAATTTGAAGAAAATGTGTCTTTTCATATACTTCTCTGCCCTATATTGGCATACTTTCTTATATTGTACAAATTATACAAACTCGTATGCAGAAAGTCTATACCAGCTAAAACCTGAATTTTATATTTGGAAATTTATTTGAAAAGAAGTATGTGAGGGAAAAGTAGATATGAATTAAAACAAGATATCTGTGAATAAAGAGATTCCTGATTATGTTATTCAGAGAAGGCTTATTTTGTCATATAATCATAACCAGCTCTGTTCTGTTTAGACTGAGACTGTTTCAGGAAACATATTGTTTCTATTTTTCTACATCAAGACTAACTGTCGTCCTTCAATCTGTATATCCTCTTAAATCTTTCTTAGTTCTCCAGTGATTTTCTGGGGTTATAAATTACTATCTATGAATGTGATGGGTAATTTGTTTTAGTTTTTTAAGCACCCACATTCCTTATAATAATAAATTATGAGGAAAGCCTATTATGAAGATCATAAGAGAGCCTATCACGTAACACTTATTTTTAACTGGCGTGCAGTATATAAGGCTGAACTATATAAAGTGCAAGCCCCAGTATGCAATAAACAGGAGTTATCTTGGATAATACACAATTATTGGTACTTAAGTATCTTTTTTTTCTAATAAGACCTTCTTATGCTAAACATATATCCCATTTCCATATTTTAATTTTTCATGTAAATGAACTAACTTCTATTCACTTTCAAATAGCAGATATAGGTTAATATAATCTATTCCTTAGAAAAAATAATCTGAACAAGTGATGACTTTTCGTTAACTTTGGATATTATATAATGCATTTATATCATCACAATTTTATGCTTATAATACAGTAGGAATATTTTTCCAGATGAGAAGTACAGTCCAGTTTTGTTTGCTTTTAAATTTTGAATTATAAGGCATTTCATAGTTTTTAAAAAACTGGAATTAGCACATAAAAGTAATAGGAAGTTGAATTTATAACATTATCACTACCTATTTGAAGTCACCTCAAATAAATTTCCTATCTGTTCTAGGCATTATTATATTGCCCTGACAGAGGACACAGTTTCAAAGAATATCAAATTCAGGAGTATGGAGATTTGGGAAAGTTATATCTTTGTTTCTATTACTAAATGATTATAGGCAGAAGCTACTTACCAGATTTTTTAAACACAGTCTTTGCTCTGACCAAAATATTCATCCTTTTACTGAAATATAAGAAATTAAAGATAAAAGGATTCTACTAATAAAATATCTTGAGATTTTTGGTATTTGAGAACTTCCAGGAGAAAAGAATGATTATAAATTTCTTGCAATCTAAGTCCTACAACTGAACAGTTATGTATAATAACTCAGCATATTCGATATCAAATAGTTTTATAAAAAAATGTTATTGGTCAATCCATCTCCCCATATATTCACAATATTTTAAAGCTTTTTCCATGAGGTGATAAAAATCATTCTGAAATACATTCTTGGAAAGTTAATTCTAATCTTCAGCAAGCTTCATGTAAAACTGTCATCATAAGAAAATAACGAAAATTTTTATAATTGTAAGTAGGACTGTGTGGTCAGAAAGCCCTCATTTGGAATTTAGATTGTGTTCTTTATTAGTCATGTGATTTTGGACAAATTGCCAGAAAACCCAGGTTCTTCATGGATATAAAGATAATGGATAATAAATAATGAACAGTGTAAAACAGGTAGATGATAGTTACACACACTAAAGGAGAAATCCCAGCTTCACCAAGGCTGTAAAGAGGCACATTGTATTCTATCAGAGAAAAGAATACCACTAATTTCTGAAGATAAGTTGTAGCAGTCACATTTAGTTCTCAAAAAAGATACTGTTTTCTGAAGAAAATTACATCCTCAGCAACTTACACAAAACAGTAATATTTTAAAACCAATTGGAAAAGTTCTATAGCACCATATTTAGAAGTTATCAAGGTAATCCACTGTGGCTTATCTGATTTATAACAAAGAGGTAAGGGATACTGCTAACTATATATAAAGGCAGTAAGATAATAAACCATAAAAATGAGAAATCTACTCTACATAAATAAGCCCTTTGTGAAGGTATCTTTGAAAACTATAATAATAATAATAAAACCATTTTTAATATTGTGTAGTTGGCTGTGAGAGGCTGGATGATTTCAAGGATTCCGAACAAAGAGACAAAGTTAAGAGCAAAACATAAGAAGGACTCACTGGGCAAGCATTTTAAAAGCTTTTCTTTTTCAGTTCCTGCTAACAATTTATAGAAAGAACATTTGCCCCAGATTGACTAGAGATCAGTACTTAATATATTCCATTTCACAATGAAAAGTTCATTCTGAAAGTTATTTGGTCTCCTAGAATTAGGAATCAGGGTATTAGTAGTATTGTTCAGTTATCTATTTGATGCAGCATCTCACTTTTAAAAATCTGTACGGAAAAAAAAATCTGTACGTATTTTAATATGCTTTTGTATATTAAACTGATTTTCCTGAAACAGAAGATATCCTTATTTTATTGTACATTTTCTGATTATTGAGGACACATACAAAGGAAAGAAATTAACACAGAAATAGCTGTTGCCTCATTTACAATCAAGAATATAAAGGTCGAAAAATAGTAGATATAAATATAATGGCGAATCTCAAATGAAAAATGTCTCCATGCCATGGGACACTTATTATATTTGTGCTCATATCATTGTAATACTTTCTCAAAACAAAAAGTAATTTGTAATATAGCCTAGTCTGATTTGTTAGCTATGCAAGAAGTACTCTTAGGCATATGATTAACTGTTTCTGCAAATTTGACAAATGTCAGATTATATTAGAATCTGGTTAATATTTATAACAAATGATTTTTAATCCTTCAAAACAGCAAAGCTTTGGGGCAATATGACATTTTCTGCATATAAGCCAAGTTATATTTACTAACATTAATAAAATGGAGTGAATGAGTATGCGTGTTCACCCTAGTAGCTTTAATTTATAGAAATCATTAGTCGCGGTGAACACCACTTATACCTTTTCATTTGTATTTTTCTTTAAAAACATAAAAACAAAATATGTTTAGTAGCCTGAATATTAATGAGACAGCAGGTGATTTATTGTGAAGTTTCATCCGTGCCAGTGACCAGCCTCCTGGGAAAGACAATACAGGCTCTGAGAAAATATGAGTTTAAAAGGGAATGAGTCACATCCCTACTCTGCTACATAACTGGTTATTTAGCAAGCCTAACTAGTGCTCTCTAAACCTCTGAAGGGTAGGAGGGCTTGGAGGAAAGAGAAGGCAGTGCTTGTTTATATCATTATCTAAGGTAGGGAGAAGAAATATTGTACATTTCTTTCCTCATTGCTAAAATATAGCTACAAATCAAAAATGGAAAGTACAACTATGCAGATGTAATTTGCATTTAATTTCTAATTTAAAAGAGATAATTCAGTTTTATGAGTTTATTTCCTTGTGTTAGCATCAAGGGGAGCACCATTTTAGGTAAATTATTTCTTTTACTTGACATTCAGGTAATCACTTCATTCCTCCCGCCTATTATTAGAAAATACAAAGTAAAAGAAACCTTTGGTAGTGAATGATGAATTTTAATAACATTCTTGAGAGCACTGACAAGGACCAGTTTTCATTTGTTAGAAAATATAAGTGAACTTCTGAATAGAATAATAATAGTACTTATTATGTCCCTGGCATGTTGTAAGCAAATAACACATATCAACCCTGTCCTCTCAAAGTCCCTCTGAAGTGGGTACTGCTTATATCCCTATTACATAGACACTGAGAAGTTAAGCAATTTACCCAAAGTCGCTGGGTTAAAACTCCTTACTCAAAACTTCTATGCAAAAAACAACTACAGATTAGACATTCTTCTGCCATAGAACACTTAAATTTGGCTTAAATAAATATAGCTTAACTGGTCAGATCTCCATGAATAAAAATCTGTATTGCATTAACTTGTGTGGGAGGTTGATAAGATGGAGAACGGGAGGTAGGGGAAATAAAAACCCACAATACAGGCCAAGTCGTTGTTGCAGAAGGAGAAATGCCTTTTTGCTAATTCTGTCACTCAGATGCGGCACATTTTTGCAATCCACAGCTGGGAGGGGGCCACCTTTTGGTAATTCATAAAGCAATACCATATTGGTAGCAGCTACCTAGCAAACCTTGATTTTAAACTGAAATTTCTGATGTCGATTCAACTTATTAAAATAAAGAAAATGGGGAATGCAATTATATTATTCATGATGATAAAGCCTAGTAAAATCTCATTTCAGAAAAATCCCAATTTCTACATAAATCTACAGAAAGAGTGGAAATATGTAACAATTAACTGAACCACCAGAGAAATTTCTCCCCCAATGCTTCATTTTTGGATCAAACTCAAGTTTTATAGGTATTGCTAATCTAAATCGCTCAGAATGCTGTTTAGCTAGCAGAGATTGTGGGTAGGGGATACAGGTGAAAAAGATTACCTTAGCTGCAAATCGTTTCTACTACTATCAGGAACTTAGAGCTACCAGAAATTTGGATTAGAGTTCTATTGGCCTAGGAGGAGCTTGGGGGTTGAGGACTGACTTCGAGGTATGTGCAAATTGTATATGTTTTAAATGAACAAATGAATAAACCCTCCTGTGGGATTTGTGAAACTTGGGTTTGGATAAGAGTTAACTTTCCTTGAAACTCTCTGTAATCAACCATCACCTTAGGCCTCTCAAAAATCTCCTTTCTACCTGTGTATACAGCGGCATGGGTGAAGTTAACTTGATGGTAACCCTGGAGTATTGGGTATTGCCCTCAAGAAATTCTGGCTTTGTATGAGTGTGTAGCATTGTAGCAAACAAGTCAGCAGAAGAAAAAGTTTTGAAAATGTATAGAGAACACCTGGAAAACATTTTCATAAATATATTCAAAGGACAATGTAATGAAAGTTTTTAAAGAGATGAGGTGACCAAATAACAAAATCCCAAAGAGAATATATAAGAATGATTACATAAATTGAAAATTATCAACAAATGTTCCAAGGTCTTGCTTGATTACAAGGAGTAAAATCCCAATAGTAATCAAATGTATCACATTGGGAAATCTGGACAGGTAAACTGATACATAGGATGTAACAAGCTGGTTCAAGAACAGAATATTAGAGATGATTTGAAAAAATAAAAACCATTGAGAAAGATTTCTGCACTGCATGGTAGATGCTTTATTCTTAATGAATCCCAAAGATGATAATGATGGATTCTTGTTTGGAAGAACAGGTGATAAGACATACAGAATTTTAAAATAATTATTCTTTTGATGAATTGAGCAGTGGTATGAATAGGAAAGAAAACCTGAAGTGAAAATAGGACTAATTTTTAGACGACTTCTTGTAGTTTTCAAAGGTCAGAAGTATTCTAAAGGCAAACATAAGAGATTTAATATATTTAAGTTAGAAAGAAAGGAAAATGGAGTTGGAATTTTTTTTAAAATTGCAGCTATAAGAAACTAAGAATGAATGGGAAGTTAGAATACTGTACATGAAGATGTAAAAATGCAGTGCCTAACATTTTATTTTAATAATAGGAAATATAATTTTTTGAATAAATAGATGTGAATAATTATGTTGCTGAGGTGACTGAAGTGTTTATCTGGAAAGGTGAATCTTGGATGCCACCTACCTAAATATGATACACACGCCTGAATGCAGGGAGGATAGGACCCTGGGAAATAAGACAAGATTAAAGAAGGAAGTTAAAGACTAGCTTCAGAGATATAATATGAAGAAATAAAATTTTAAAATACTGCACTCATCTAAGATAAAAATTAATGAGATGAGAATAAAACGAGGAGTTTCTGACTAGGGGAACTAGGAAGTTAATATAGGAGTTCAGGAAGATCACTGTGATGTCTACTACCATTAAAGTCACTGAGTGAAAGGAAGAATATATATCCTGAAGGAAAAGATCACTGCATGAACATACAAGTCATAAATTCAATTTAACCCCCCCCCCAAAGCCATCATCAAAGTAACTTATTGGATGTCACAAGAAATTTTATACCATTTCTTCAATAACTTTAAGAAATATCTTTTTAAGCTCAATATTTAAAAAACAGATTTAAACATATAATCAGACAATATAAAGTATTATTTTCTTTAAATATATTTCAAATTGACCTAGTCATCCTCATAGCACATATTCCAAGTTGAACTTTCTGAGCAGGAACTAAAAAGGGCACAGCAATGTTATATAATATGATTGACCTTGAAAATCAAGGTCATAAAAATTATTCATTTAAAATAATTTTTAATAAAGCTGCATACCTTACTATCTTTACATAAATTTAGATCATAATGCTAAACCAAATGGTTATTTTACATATTTTATCTGTCTTCACAGTAGGCAAATAAACAGTGCATCATTAAAATTAAATCTCATCTTTTGTTTAAATGACACTTACCCTATGGTTGCTGTGACCGTTAGATGCAAGATACTTCTAATAATAAATCTTATTAATAAGGATAGTTTTCTTAAAGGAACATACTGTAAATTTTCTATGTATTATTTCTATGTATTATTTAAAGTAAAAAGAAAAATCTGTCATTATGAAAGCAAATTTGTTCCTAAACTTTGGAGGCATGTGTAAGTAATTTGCTCTCTGTGGTTTAGGAAGTATGTCAGAAAGTTAAAAGTATTCATATGTAAATTTTCACAAACTAACCAGTAAAACTAAAAATGAGAAGAATACTTGAGAGATATTATGTTAAATAAACTAAAAATGAAACAAAATAAAAGAAGGTAATTGTTTTATTTTAATGTATTTTCTTCATATTTGGAGGAATATTTGCACTCACTGTTTTAACTTAAGCAAAAGTGATGTAGAAAATTTAATATCATTACTAGGTTATAGTTACTATATCACTACCACATGTATGTAAGTATGTAAGTCAATCAAGATTAAATATAATATGGATGAATCCCTATATCAAATTCAAGTTAGCACTACTTATTGTAACTTCTTTTATATAAATAAGTTGCAACTTACTTGAGTAAAAGTAATTAACAGCACCAGCATCTGAATCTTTCTTAATCGTAAACCATAATTATTAAATTATTTGTTTCTAAGTAGCATTTAATATAACAGAAAGCTCTCAGAAACAGGTTTAAAACAAACAAATAATTCTAGCTTGGAGGATAAAAAATTTAACAATGTCAATCATAAAAATAATCACTGAATATATGCATAAAAAATGTCTCTTTTAGGACAGTGCAATTAGAATGTGCTCACAGAAGCACCACTCCCCAGATAAAAGTGTATTCTAAAGATTTCCCAGTACAGACTGTAGTGTACTCTAGCTCTCCACAAACATCATATCTACTCATTTTTACTGCAATTTAATTTTAATAACACACACACACACACACACACACACACACACACACAGTGGGGAGGGGGAGAAGAGGGAGAAAGAGAGAGACAGAGGCAATAAAAAAGATCAACCACAAACAAAATAATAGATTAAGGGAACTTCATTTTCAAAATCAAAATGATACCCCAGAAGCATTTTAACCAGAAGCACATACACACCAAAAAAATCATTTTATATATATATAAAATTTATATATAGTGGGATTTTTCTTCTGTATCTTTAAATATCCAATATTATCTGGACACATCTTTTTGATATTAAGATTAGGTGGGATTTTTCCCCAAATACACAGGTTGCCTTAAATATGTATTAGAGAGTATAATTTTGCTTCCACAAAGACTATGAAATTGCTCTATACGTGGTATAATGTAGAACTCTATGATGTTTAGCAGACTATATAGCCACATAATTGTCCATTTTAACTGCTTCCAATGAGGCCTGACAGCTCACCAGTTTATAACAGTGGCAGATGACTAGAGAAAGAAGTTTCTCACTTTTTAACTTACTTTCAGAAAAGATCTCCTGAAAATTTTGGATTGAAAAATCAAAAATGCTTATGAATAATGGAACACACTATTATACTCAACCAGGTTTTATATCCTTGCAATATTCCTATCACATGGAACAAGGTCCAGAAGTTGCAAATAAAGCAATGCATTTAAGAACTTCTTAAAGTAATCACGAAAAAGAATAAATATGAAAAATTATTTCTAATTACCTCTGTTGAGTGACGCTGAACTGTTTATATCTCCAGTAATGAAGGAAGACTCTGACTGCTTTCGGACCGTGTCATTCCACATCCTACGAATTCGGCTCTGGATGAGGGAAAGGAAAAAAAGGAAATGCACTCACCACACTGTGAATTTTCACACATATTGTTCTTTTTTGTTTCTATTACAGTTATATGAGGCTTATATTTCTAGCATCTGGCAAATATACAACTTCTACATGCTTGTAGTACAGTAGCATGAGAACATCAGGAACTAAATTAATGATAATTGGTTCTCATTAAGTGCATTCTTAAATGCCTATGCCAGAAATAATTATAACTATTTAAAAGGAATAAATGTAACATACTATACCAATATAAACATGAAGATACATAGAAATGTACTCTAGATAGAATTTAATAATTTAAATTTCTAAGGTAAAATAAATTATTTTCATTGTAACTTTTATGGGGATGGGATATTTAAATATGCATTAATTTGTAAGTTTTATTAACAAAAGATTTACTTACGAATTCAGAATCTTGCAAGAAGAAACAGTTTGGTAAGAAAAGAACCCAGAGTATATTAAAATGTTACTAAACTGAACATTTTCCATAAATTTTGTAAGACCAATGTAATTTTACAGGTTACATACTATCTCAACTTTTCTTTCTTTTGAAGGAGATAAAGGAAGTCGATTCATCTTTATTCATTTCTAGACAGTAGGAAGTTTTATAGAGGAATGAAAATTCTTACATCATTATATATATTCTCAAATTCAATTTTCCAAGTGTCATAATTCAAGAAAGCAGTGTAATATTTTTCCATTGGGTGAGACTTTTTTTCTGGTTTATTGCTTTGCTATTTTATTTGAGTTAGGGATCAGAAAGTGTTAACAATCTTGTGAGCAGGAAACAAAATATTTTCAGAAGCTTTTCCAAGGATGAAAAACTTCTTAGAACTATTACTAGTACTAATGGTGAAATCAAGCTCACAAATGGGTTATGTTCCAAATATATTTGAATTCCTTGAATAATAAGAGTACCTAATCTTAAAATATTAGACAATTGGTTTTATGAATATTGGGATACGTTTATCTTTTAGAAATGTCTATATTGTTATATAGGTCAGCAAATACATACATACATACACATACAGCAAAACTAATAAAAGTACAATAAGAAAACTGGTGCAGTAAAACCTGCACTTGCAAAATGTTTCTATTGAAAAATTCTTCAAAACTTCAAGCAGAAATACTGAGAACAAATCTCTCACATTTGTTTTATTAGTTAACTAATTAAAAATATTAATAACCCTCTACTGCATGCCAAATACTAATCTAGGAAATACAAAGGGGAAAGGCAAACACAAACATCTTTGCCTTCATGGAGTTGCTAGACTAGTAAGTGACAGACTACTCAAATATAAATTAACAAAAATAAATGCAAAAGTACAATGTGCCCACAAATCTCCATAGAAGCATTACTTATAGCTGAAAACTGTGAACAACCCAACTGATTATCAATGGTAGAATGAATGAATAAATTACAGAACAATATACAGTGATGAAAATAAAAGAGCAACATAGCCTCCTGAAGCAACATAGATGTTCAAGGAAAGGAGGAAAACATAGAAGAATATGTATTGGATGATTTCATGTGGATAAGCATCAAACACATGCAAAACAAAAAGCACTGTTAAAAGTTAATATAGTGACTATGTTTTGAGGTGAATGATTGAGAAGGGTTCAAATGGTTTCTGAGGCACTCTCAATATTCTAATATTTGGTCTGGGGAAGGGTAATAAATCACCGTGCCATATGCTTATATTTTGCATGCATTTTAAATGTTTTTTATACTGCTTAATTGAAATATTTTTTAAGTGCATGTAACAAGAGAACATGTTTAGGAAATCTGAGAACATTGCACTGAAGAAGTGACATCTCAGCTGAGAGTTGATGGAATTATGATAATTTTTAGGTGACATTTATTTGAGCTGCCCCCATTATCTTCTATTATTATTTTCATTAGTCTCCCCTACCTGGGTTAGCCACACCTGTTTCCCTGCCATTCCTTAACACACCAAGCACAATTCTGCCTTAGGTTTTGCATGATTATTTCTTCTGTCTGGAGTGCTCCTTCCCCAGATACTGGTATGGATAAATCTTTCATCTCTTCCACTTTTGCTCCTGAAAGTGACCTAACTTGATCACCCTATTTAGAACTGTATTGCACCCACCCAACTCTGCAATTTCTGCCCCCATAGCATTAGCATCTTCTACAATATTATTATAATATAGTTATTTCCTATATTTATATTTAATGTCCAATGTCTGCATTAGGTTTGAGGCTCTAGAAAAACAGAAATTTTGGGAATTCCCTGGCGGTCGAGTGGTTAGGATTCCACGCTTTCACTGCCGAGGGTCCAGGTTCAATCCCTGGTTGGGGAAATAAGATCCCGCGAGAAGAGAAGCATGGCCAAAAGAATAAAAGAAAAACAAAAATTTTGTCTTTTTTTGTTCAGTGATGTATCACACACCTGAACTAATGCCTGGTACACAGTGATTATTATATGTGTATATACATAAAATATGTATTCTAAATATAATATTTAAATATTTCAATTCTTTCTATGTTCTAGGTTTTATGCTATGTATTTTTCATGTATTCACTCTCTTATTCATTACAAAATTGAGGTTTAGAGGTTTACATGTCCAATATCACAGACCAAATAAGTGGCATAACCAGTATTTGAATCCTGATCTAGGAGAATTACAACTCACTACATTATATCAAATAACTGCTGAAAAGGAAACGGAGAAAAGGGTAAAGTATTGCAGGCAGAAGAAAAGTATACAGTATGTGGCACACAGCCAACACTTCAATGTTCATGGAACGAACTAGGACAAGCCTTAGAATATGGCAGTGAATAAAGCAAGTCACAGAAGACTACATACAATAAGGTACCATTTTAAAGAAAGATTTAAAAAAGGTGAAGTAAACAACATCTTTTTTGGAGGTGAAGATATTATTAGAAAAGTCAAGGAAATGAAGAACAAAAGTTAGTAGCTGTCTCTGGTAGGGAGGCATAAGGATTGGTTAGGGAGAGGTTTCAACAAGGGAAAAACATATGGAAAATATTGTTTCCTAAGTTGGTTGGTGAGCTCACGGGTGTTGATTTTATTATACTATCCTTCACAATTTAATATATGCCACATTTTTTTTATGTTTCAAATATTATGTAACAAAAGTAAATACATTTACAAAGTCAGTAAAACAAATGAAAGATAAATGATAGAACAATTAATGGAAGGTCAAAGTGGAAAGGACAATACGTCAGCTCATAGTTTTTAAAACTACACCCACACACATACCAATCCTATACACATCTCTATGAATATATGTTTGTGTGTGATTATGGATACTACCAACTTTTTATAAGTGATTAGCACCAGGAGATCAACAGGTGGAGAGGATTTTTAATTTTTAGTCTTGCCAACCACACTCTTTCATTACCTACATAGTAGCCACATGATCTTTATTATATGTGGATGATTTCCTGTCACTGCCTTTTCTAAATGACCCTATTACCTTTCTAAAGTAATCAAAATAAAATGTGAACTCCCATACTCTTAAAATACCTAAGGATCCATCTCCAGCCTTCTTTGACTTCATCTCCTACTCACTCTCTCACCACTTTAGCCAATGACATTCTTCTTATTCCCAAAGTTGCAAGGTCTCACCCACCTAAAGGGCTTTGTATTTGATGTTCTCTCACCTGGAATTCTCTTCCCCTGAACTCCCTTCCTGTCATTTCCCCAAATAGTCTTTGCATAGCACTTAATCCAAGTAACTACCTGGACTTTCTGTACCACATAACCATATTTGGCTACCCACCAGCTCTCATAATCTGATATTCTCTGTTGGTTTATTTGTTAATAAATTTTCTGCCTTTTACAATTAGAATGAAAGCTCCAGATCATGGGGAAAGTTATTTTGTCTTTCAACCATTTTATCACCAGAGCTTACAAGACTGCTTGGCATTTAAAGAGAAACTCAATGTTTCTCAACAAAAAATATAACAGTTGTGATTTTAGAAGTTCTCCGACGTGGAAAAAGGCATCTATACTGCCAAAATTTTACCTTAATATCAGTGAGTATTTTAGACTTTGCTCATGGAAGTTCACAGTTAATATGAAATATTTATTATTTTTACCTAAACAGATTAGATTTAAGTGACTATCATTTTATGTAGCATTGGATTGTTGTAGTTAATCAGAATTAGTATTATATTAAGCATAATAAAAAACCCAATATTGGGTTTTTTCTCCAATATTAGAACTGTGATGTTATAACTGTAAAAGTGAAAAAAATGACACATCTTTAAAATATATACCTGAAATTATAGTCTGCAATAATGACACTAGTAAGTGGTACCTGCTCCAGTTTATTGAGCATGTACAGTATGTTGTGTTTGGTATACATTAGCTTGATCTTCCTAACAACATAAGAAATCAGAAACCACTTTACTTATGAAAAAAATGAGGGTCAGTGAGATTTAATAACTTGTTTTGTGTCACAGCTGGTAGGTATACAGCAAGGCTAGAATTCAAACCAAGGTTTTCCCACCCACTAAGTTTATGGTTGGTTATTCTATTAAGCTGCACTGCCCTATCATGTAGCTTAGAAGTAATGCTATAAACACTGCACAACTCTGTTCTAACATAATAAATGAAGCTCCAAAGTATTGTTTCATTAAGGGCATATGTCAATAAAATGACTATGGGCTAATGGTTGATGCATTCGGTTTTATGAGAAGTATGCACAAACAAATCAAGTTAAATGACATACAGAATCTCGGCAATTTAAAAGTTGTGGAAAAGATTGTTACAAAAAAGAGAGTTAAGCATTATCAGGTTGAAAATAAAGGAATGGATTACAAGGAGGTCACACTGGAAGCATCACCCAGGTATGCCCCAACTCTTATGTGAAACTTCAAATTTCTAACTGACAAATTTAGTAGTCCTGGACTAAGAAATCTCAGTCCACCTAACTTGGAACATTTGTTTCCCCTAATTTACAACTTTGCAACCTCAGTAAGGCATAGAAATAATAAAATAAATTCAAATTATTAATAGCTGTATTTATATGTAGGAATAAGTTTCATGATCATTATGATAATTAGTGCTTGTTAAATGTTGAGATAGTCTGATAGGTTTGACAGTTATAGGTTAGTTTTAAAATTTTTAGTTGGAAATATTAGATTGATATTAGATATGTAGTTTTATTTATAAGATAAAAGAGAACTCCTTTAGTGTGAGGAAAGTGTTTATTTCTGAGAATATTGTTCATTATCTTTGGTTTATAGAGTTTTTCAAGTGCTAGATAGGTGTGTACAACAGTCCAGTCTGACAGTGAATGTGTTTGAAAGAATCAGATATATTAGATTTGTAAATGATATTTAAAGGTTACGAGGATATTTAATTTTCTAAGCATATGAATGGAATTGTTTAGGTGAATTTAATTCATTAAATTTACAAGCTGATTGGAAATTAGTCAAAGAACAAATGAAGTGTTCTTTTTTATATTATATATAAAATTACCAAGTTAAAAAAAATAGATTTATAGGTTGAACTGAGTTTTAAAAATGTTATTTATTTATAACTTTATTTAGGAATTAAAATTCAAGTCTTCTTCAGAAAATTGCTATTAAAAACACTGAAAAAAATGATTGTTTTTCACACTGAACCATACAATCTTAAAAATATTAGTATGCTAGTTGGAACCCAAACTCATTCATGCATGACCCACATATGTCTTTTATTTGACTGGCTCATTTTAGTCATCCTAGAGTTAATGAACTTTCTACGTAATAATCTTTGGACTGACATTGTGGCCTGAGAAAAACGGCAGACAGGTTACCTAAAAGTTTAAAATTTCCTTGATGAGGGATAATGCAGCTACTATATTTAATGCTGGACTGATGGGAGTAGCACCTAGATCAGTTAAGTCAATGATTTTATTATGGTATTCTTCATTACCTGAATTGCCCTTCGATTTACCAGCATACAATATGGTATGAATTAGAACTGTTTTTATTAAACATACCATCTAATAAGTAAATACAGTATATGATAAAGAATTATTACACTAGTTAAGAGAAGTAATTAACTCAAGAATCATATATCTATGTAAAATATTACTTTCTTAGAATTGTGGGTGAAATGCAAAATTCCTTTCCTTACCTTCTATATTCATTCAACTGGGAATAATCTGAAATCATGAATTATTATGCAAACTTAGACCCTAAACTTCACTTTTTTTGCAATTTGGTTTCTTAAATTTAGGTCATAACCATTTTCATTTGAGACACACTAAAACAAAACAACAAATTTGATATGTTAAATACTTGGGATAGAAAATAGATCTCATTGAGAAAGGGTAACAACTCATAACAGAATATAGGTAAGAGATATTTCATTTTAGTTAACAAATATTGTTTACCTGTGAGCCTGTGGAGTACCGCCCAGGAGTTCGAGAACCAGATGTTTTCCCTGAGCCAATGGAGCTCTCTGTACTTTTGCCACTACAACAATGTGTTCGCAGACATTTCCCATACTCTTTTCGTACCTAGCCAAAAAGATTAACTTCTGTTAGCAAGTAATTCCTTTCAGCTAGGAAATATAAATGTATGTGTTTTATTTTAGATAATTAATATAAAATTTTTTTGCCCTACAGATATAAAAAAGTCTGTTCAGCATATATTTTATACAGTTTTTACAATATAAAATAATATTCATACTGTCAAGATTGATATTTTGTATAAATGGAGCCTTTTAAAACACGCAAACACACATATGTCCAATCACTCTCTAATGATACGGTCTCAGTTGAAAAAACAAAAACTTAGGGGCTTCCCTGGTGGCACAGTGGTTGAGAGTCCGCCTGCCAATGCAGGGGACGTGGGTTCGTGCGCCGGTCCGGGAGGATCCCACATGCCATGGAGTGGCTGGGACCGTGAGCCATGGCTGCTGAGCCTGAGCTCCGCAACGGGAGAGGTCACAACAGTGAGAGCCCCGCGTACTGCAAAAAAAACCCCAAAAACAAAAAACTTAACACTCTTCAAGACACTATTTTTAGCTTCTTGGATTTGATATGAAGTAGTCTAACTCTTTCTCCATTCCCTCTTCTCCCTAACTTCCTCACTAGAACAGTTGTACTGTTCTTTAGGCAGAAGTGTAGTGAGGAAGTTAGAGAGAAGAGGGAATGGACAAAGAAGGAGAGGGAGAAGAGAATATTTAGACAGAACAGAAAAAAAGGAATGTGTTGGGCTAAGCATTTAAAAAATTTTTATATTTCTCTGAAGTTTCTCTTAAAGGAGGTCAAATTTGCAACTTGAGACTATAAAATATTCTCAAAATATTTTAAATTCATTCCTTCAAAATAGTTCTATTCAATAATTACAGAGAAATATGACTGCTTTTCTGTATAGCACTGTGATTACATTATGAATCCTGGCTGTAGTATAAAAATCACAGGATAAAAGGAGATAAGCATTTTTTAGCTGATATTTTCAAACAGGAAAATATATCAACAATTTTGGGGAAAACTTTGATCATGTTTATTTAAAAATTTTTATTACTGCCTATTTAATCAAACAAGACATACAAAAATAAACAGTAACTTTCTAAATCTCACCTCCACTAGCAACATCAAGAAAAATAATCACCAATTAAAAACACATTCGAGGATAACTTACTGGTTTTATATTCACAAATTTTACATTCATTATGAAATAATACTGTATATACGTTATTCTTAGCACTTTATTGATTTCACATGAGTTCATAGTTTCCAGAATTTGTGACAATGTAATATTATTTAAAACAAAGTTATACAAACATACTTTTTTGAGAAGTGTTTTTTAGAATCAAAAACAAAAAAAGGAGTGTGAATGACACATTAAACTTAGTATTTGAAATAAAACATTATATCTTAATGTATTAACATTCATTCTATCAAAGATATAGCAAAATCAGAGACTGACTATATTCAGATTTGTTTGAAGAACTCACATTCATTAAGTCCTTATTACGTGATAGGAACAATGATACAAAGTGAGCTGAATCAAAGCATGGTGAAAGAGAGCCTGATAGAAAGTGGGTAGGCAGACCAAGGAAGGCTTCTCAGAGAAGAGGACTTCTTCAAGCTATCTTTAAAAGATAGGTTGGAATGTATTGGTTTAGAAGATTAAGTTGAAAGAATGGATAGATAAGAGAAAAAAGGCATTCAGTGAGAACAAAACAGAGAGGCATGATGTGCTAAGATTTGAAGCCTTTCTCTGATTTGTAATGTCAAAATTACATATTATTTAATATATTTAAGTTATATTAATGTTTTCCAACCAACCTCTTCTATGCTATATTTATCAATAATTAGAAATAATTATTTTTATTCACTATTTACAAGCCAATTCATATTGTTTATTTTTTAAAAGAAGTAAGTTTGTGCCCACCTGTGTGTGTCTAAGACATGTGTGAGTTTTGGGAGGGTGAGATGAAGAAGCTTCTACTTTTTAATCACTATTTGCTAGGAACTATGCTAAGCTCCTCCCTCAAAATGATTCTGGGAAATAATTATTACCTAAATTTTACAGATAAGAACACTGAAAAGGTTAAGCAATGAAAGTAAACTGAAAGACTGAAAAAGTTAAGTGATGTGTCTTATGTGAAAAAAATCCAAATCTTATGGGTGCTTTATGATCAGAAAGCTCTTACTAAGATGCCACATTTCTAATATTGATATAAGACCAACACAAGGCATTATATATTATTAAAGTAATCTATTAGATTATCTCCTCCTCTGTCTCTGGAGAAAATAAGGACCAACATTTAATTAGAATTTGAGGAAACTTAAAATAATCTCCACCCAAAGGTAAGCACTATCAATTACAGTTTAGTAATTTGTACTGAATTTATGAAGCATTTCCCAAAACCTAAACTTTCACCATAACCTACATCCCATTTTGTTTTTCCTAATGTACTCAACAAGTAAGATTTTTCTTCTTAGAAGAGGAAGTGTTCTGTAATGAAGTGACTTAAATCTAAACAAATATTTTGGGGGAAAGGGAGAGGAAAGGAACCAGTTCCATTCCTGTTACTTACAAAGGCAGCAATATTGTATAAGACACAGGAATTCATCATGGACTATTTACATTTACCAACAAAGGTTAAATGTTCTGAACTGATTATATTAACAACCAGTAAATCAAGATATCTAGAGATGCCAGTCCCATATTTAGCTATATTACTTGCTGAATCATTATGGACTTTATTTTTCTATGATGAGATTTGAAGTGGTAAGCATGTGTTTTAAAAAGAAGAATTCAAAATAACATAGACCATGTCCATGAGATATTTCTCTTTAGATTACAATAAAATTTATTTGACTGATCAATTATTTGCATATGCTAATCCACTATTTCACATGATACTCCATCTTATCCCAATCAGATATGGTATCTTATTATTTCAACATGAGGTTGTTCTAGGATATATAAAGATGGGAAAGAAAATACACCTGACAAATGGAATATTTCTTTTATACTCTCTGATCAGAAATAAAATAATTATGAAACCTCTGAGATGTATCACATAATTGAGTACACAACAAAAGAAAAATTGATAAGTTTAATGTCGCCCAGTGGAGATACTGGTGACACAATCATACAACCCACACTCAGAAAAGGACTGAAAACTCAAAGTTTGATTTTTATTAATGAGTTGAATCAATCAACAAATAATCCTATAAAACAAATAATTCAAAAATGGAATAATTCATATTTCCCTAATCAAACATAAGATCAACTACATTAGATGGGCATATTATTGAAATTCAGTCAGATGGCTTAAGAAAAACCTCCTATAGGAAATATGATTGTTAAATGTCCACAAGAGCCAATACTGTCTATAGATTCAATGCAATCTCTTGAAAAAATTTCAATGATATTCTTCACAGATATAGGAAAAACAATCCTAAAATTTGTACAGAACCACCAAAGACCTCAAACAGCCAAAGCAATCCTGAGAAAGAACAAAGATGGAGGTTTCATGTTTCCTGATTTCACACTATACTATAAAGCTAGAGTAGTCAAAGCAGTATGGTATTGGCATAATAGACACATAGACAGTGGAACAGATGGAGAGCCCAGAAATAAACCCTTGCATGTATGGTCAACTAATATCTGACAAGGGAGCCAT
This sequence comes from Kogia breviceps, assembly GCF_026419965.1. Taxonomy (NCBI): domain Eukaryota; kingdom Metazoa; phylum Chordata; class Mammalia; order Artiodactyla; family Physeteridae; genus Kogia; species Kogia breviceps. Next base: position 40,080,755 of record NC_081315.1, read on the forward strand.
AAATAATTAATGCGGAAAAGACAATCTCTTTAATAAATGGTATTAGGAAAACTGGTTAACCACTCACAGAAGAATGAAATTGAACCCCTATCTTATACCACCCACAACATTTAACTCAAAATGGATTAAAGAATTAAACATGAGACCTGAAACCACAAAACTCCTAGAAGAAAATGGGAAAACTCCTGGACATTGGTCTTGACAATAATTTTTTGGATATGACATCGAAAGCACAAGCAACAAAAGCAAAAGTAGTAAGTTGTATTACATTAAACTAAAAAGCTTCTACACAGCAAAAGAAACAACAGAATTTATTGGCAATCTACAGGATGGAATGAAATATTTGCAAATCATATATCTGAAAAGGGGTTAATACCAAAAATATATAAAGAATTCATACAACTCAGAAGCAAAAAACCAAACAATCCAATTTAAAAGTGGACAAAAGAAATGAATAGATGTTTTTTACCTAAGAAGACATACAAATGGCTAACATGAAAAGATGCTCAACATAAGTAATTAGAAAAATGCAAATAAAATCACAATGAGATATCTCTTCACATCTGTTAGAATGGCTAGCATCAAGAAGACAAGAGATAAGTATTGGTGAGGATATGGAGAAAAGAGAGCCCTTGTGCACTGTTGGTAGGAATGTAAATAAGTACAGCCATTAAGGAAAACAGTATGGAGGTTCCTCATAAAATTGAAAGTAGAACTACCATATGATTCAGCAATCCCACTTCTGGGTATATATCCAAAGGAAATGAAATCAGGATCTTGAAGAGATATCTGCACTCCCATATTCATTGCAGCACTATTCACAACAGCCAAGATATGGAAGAAACCTAAGTGTCCATCAGTGAATGAATGGATAAAAAAGATGTGTTACATATATCTAGGAATATTATTCAGCCATAAGAAAGAAGGAAATCCTGCCATTTGCAACAATGTTGGATGGACCTTGAAAGCATTATGCTAAGTGAAGTAAGTCAGACAGAGAAAGATGTATCCTGTATGGTATCACTTATATGTGGAATCTAAAAAAGCCAAACTCATAGAAACAGAATACCAGAGGTTGGCTATGTGGAAATGGGGAAATGTTCGTCAAAGGGTACAAACTTCTAGCCATAAGATGAATAAGTTCTAGAAATCTAAGGTACATGATGATGATTCTAGTTAACAGTACGGTAGTATAGAGTTGAAAGTTGCTAAGAGAGGAGATCTTAAGTGTTCTCACCACAAAAAAGAAAAGATGTTAGATGATAGAGGTATTAGCTATTAACACAATGGTGGTAATTATTTCACAATACATAAGTGTATCAAATCAATACATTGTATACCTTAAACTTACACAATGTTATATCTCAATTATACCTCAATTTTTAAAAAAGGAATAAAAGAATAATCTCCTAAGACTGTTTCTGCAATTTCAAAAAGAAGTATCTGGATTTTCTGTAGGCAAAAAAAAACGGTGAATGATAATTCGATGTTCATATTCTCTGATGTTGGGCCATGTTCTTGACACCCAATAAAAATGCCACCAAAATCAAAAAATTCAAAACACAGAATGCATGAAAGAAAATATGCTTATTACTAGTTATTATAAATCATAAAAATAAGCTTCTGAATCAGGGCCTGGCACGTTTTTTCATGAAGGGCCAGACAGTCAATTATTTCAGGCTTTGTGAACCAAGAGGCAAAACCAACAATGCTGTGTGTGTACTTATTTTAAATTTTAAATGTATCCATTTAAAAATGTAAAAACCATTCTTGGCTGACTGACTGTAAAAATTAAAAGCAGCTGGACAAATCTGGCCCACAAGCTGTGGTTTGCTGAACTCTATTCTAATGAATCACAAAATTGAGCTTGATGACATATATTTTTAAAATTTCACTTCTGTTAAATATGTTCGATATACTAAAAATTCTAGGCTTGTTTTGGGATCCTGAGGTCTGGTATCTCTACCTGGACATCAAAACATTGACATGTATTTGTAATACAATAAAAATAATAATTGGGAAAACTAATAGGTACTGGCTAATAAAAAATAATTACAATCAAAATCATTCATGCACAAAGCACAAAAATTTTTCTCTTCTGTAGAAAACTTCAATATACACATTAAAATTTAAAAATGTGTTAGTCCAATTTCCAGCTAATACATAAAATAATTGATAAAGCTGGTTCCCTATATTTGAAGATGTTAGTATAACTAAATATGATGGCCCAATATTCCCTTATTTATATGGAAAAATGCCACCCTTTCCCTTAATCTCCTGATTTTGAACCCATCATTCTACATATTGCTCTTGACAATCACTTACAGCTTTTTTCTACCAAAATCTAGAAATCCTTCCAAGTTCTTAGTCTTTCTGATTTCTCTGAAGTGTTTTATAATACTGACCAGTGTCTACTTCTGGACATTTCCCCCTTATCTTTCATTTAGGTATTATCTTCTCATTCTTCTCCTCAAACACTTTCTTCCTTCCATTTCTATTCTTACTCATTACTCATGTCTCCTACTCTTCATAATCATCAAGTCCGGTAGACTGTTAGCTGTTTGTAATACCCAATTCCTCATCTTCCTGGGGTACAAAAAGTAGAGTATGTTTCCCAGTTTTCCTTGCAGTTTAGTTGGTACTATTGATAGTGTCCTATCTGATGGAAGGTGAGTAGAAGTGATGTGAACCACTTCCAGACTTTTTATACAAGATCCTCTCTCTCTTTCTCAGACTATCTGCTAGATGTCAACACCCAAGGTGGCTGTGGAAATCGAACAGTGAGGTTGGCTGAGCTTTCACTGGCCTGTGTCCCTCCATGAGGCACCCTCATCAATTGGGCAATGAGTTAAAAAAAACGTTATTAGGTTAAGTGATACAATATGGGGTGTGTGTACACTAAGTATTTGGGAAGATTTCATCCGTTCCAACACAACCTCTTTTCTAAGTTAATTCTAATCCATTAGATTAGAATCCATCCATTCTAACATCATAAACTCTTTTCTGTAACTTACATTTACAGGTCTGAGTCATCAATACTATTCTAGCCTGTATTTAAGATCATGCCAACACATTTTTAATACCTACCACCACATAAAACAGAAACAGGATAAAACTGGATGCATCTCGACAAGTGGACACCTTTCTCAACTTTTATTTGAGGTTCCCTTAGTCTCTCAAGCCAAAAATCGTAGAGGTGGATATCTTTACTCTTTATTTTCCAAAAACAATTTTAGGTCTTATAGTTTCTTTCTTAGAAAAAAAATTTCACTTCTTCCCATTTCATTTTCAGAGCCACCTCTCAATATCTCATAATTATTTTCATTACCTCCATTTTATACATGAGGAAACTGGGGCATATAAAGGTTAATTAAATGACCCAAAGTCACATAAGCCTTTAAGTAGAGGAGCTAGGATTCGGACCCAGTCTTGGATCAGGGGTCTATATGGTCAGAACTACAAAGACCACATTTACAATAGAGTTAAACAGTGTAGGATGAGAAAATCAATCTTGAGATTAAAAAAAAAAAAAAGCAATGTAAGTATTTAGTTGCTAAAATTAACTTTGAAAATGAATACTTTGGTCCTTATAGATGTGAAAAATCATAAAAATAGACCAATATAAAAATTAAATATTGCATTCTAATCATCAAAATCATAGATTTTATAAAAGATGCTTTTAAAGAAATACAGATCTTTACTGTTTCCACCATTCATTTAAAAAATAAATGTTTTTATCATAAAATGTTTAGATAATTATATTTTCTAGAATATATCAATACAAATTAGTTTTAAAAAAAACCAGAAAAATATATTTCCTATGCCATGCCATATATGTACATATATATACATATATCCCATGCCTCCATAACATCTTAGAAAATCTACTCCCTAATATACAAATTCCATGTGTCTGCCAATAAAAATATTAAAGACTATAAGGTCAAATCTATAAGAATATAATTTTTGTACATTTTCCAAATCAAAATATTTTGATTCTGTTTTTTTGCTGTTAAGCACATTTGCCAACTTTTATGCTTTCATTTTATGTCTGTTTTGTCTTTACTATTATAAAAATGAAATCAATTAAGTAATATATTTATTTCTTAGAGACAAACACATCAAGAATGATTTATGTTATGGGTAATTTGCTGTCATAGAATGTATGCCATTTATTCTTGAACAGAGAATTCTAGCTTACCTTCTTTTGTAGGACACAATGGAAAATGAATATAAACATTCCCTGTAGGGAATTGAAAATGGTGAAGAGATACGCCATGATGACTGTGCTTTCATTAATATACATGAGTCCAAAGGCCCAGGTCAATCCTAATAGGCAGAGAAGAGCTATTGCACCTATAACCCATGACCTGCAGAGAGAAGAGAAAATTAAGGTTATCAAATAATTTGTCTTTAATTAACACAGTCATATTGTATCAACAATACTGACACTGAAAAAAATGTTACAGTTTTATTGACAGAAAATGTAAGACAGGTGATATAAGTACTTTAAGATTTTAATGAGAACTTACATGTTTTCAAGCTTGAGGAGATATACATGAATGAAAATGCTATAAACACAGAAATTCACTTATGCAAAAGCAGATTTGTACTATTAAATTATTCATGTATTTGCAGCACATAGGCAAATGGTATGGAGATGTAATTATGGTGAATGGCAAGGGGGAAGAGTCTGTAAAGCTATGTTAGTCTCCACTGGTCTCATTGGTATGATAACATTTGTTTGATTGGACTCTTTCCATTAATCAAACATTTGTTTGATTGGACTCTTCATCTGATACACTTTTACCCCATTTTTCCAAATTTCCTCTTTTTCCATAAAAAATTTAGTGTTTACAGACAAAAACAGAAGGAACCAGTATATGGAAGATTGTATAAAATTTTAAACTTCTATTTGTCTGATTCTATAGTTAAGTAGAACAAGTGTGAGATACAGTAGATGGGAAAAAACAGTTCCCCTCTAGATCACCATCTACTCTTTCAGCCTTTGGATTGCTGTGTCTTGGGTTACATTGGACTAGACTTTGGAAATCGGGCAATTGGCAGCTTTGTTGAAAAGAAGCCCAATAGCTCAGGACACCTTCATGTCTTTGAAGTGTCTGCAAACCCGTGGGAGAAAATGAAGCTGAGAATGGGATGGAGAGGGATGAATAAAGTAGTCCAGAATGGAAGACAAATTCTCACTCTCACTCCATTCCCTTAGTTTCCTCCAAGCTGCCATTCACAATTGTAATAAATGGATGACAAAAGTCCATATATTTGTAGTTATGTAATATGTATTTACTATCAAAATAAAATGAATCTTTCCAATAGACGGGTATCCAATAATTGAAAATGGAATCTTCTCAACTTCTCTCTAAGTGTGTAGAATAGGACCAAAACAGTCTAGATCTCTATACTCTTATGAGCCCACCTTTTCCTTTCCCAGTATACCTTCCTGAACATGGTAATCTAATATTTACTTTTAGCAGACTACTATCTGCTACTTACATTGTCTAAGGAATAAATATGGGGATTGAAACTTTGCAAAATGAAGAGGGAAAATCACATATGCTTACTATAATCTGAAGCTGGCTTTAATAAATTTTTCAGAGAGAACTACGTCTTAAGAAAGATATGTCCCAAAGTAGTCAAATGTTATTAAAGTCTTATTAAAATTAATCTCAAATATTTACCATTTTCCTTCTACAACCATCAGCCACTACATTTCAGATGTAAACATCCACTAAATTTAATGTGCATAATTTAAAACTTTAATACTCTTGAATAAAGAATTCCTAAAGGAAGCTTGCCATTGTATGTGGCATGTTTGCTTATACAAATTAGAAAACATCTTAGATATTAATATCTTATTTTACAAGCAGATTCAGAAGTATGGGAACTTTCAAGGTAAAGCTGTTATTTGTTTACAGGTATTGGAATAAGGAAAAATGGGAAGAGTCACCATTAAGTCAAAATTGCTATTCAGATTTAGAAATAAAATGATAGGATAAAATACTCAAGCCAGCTATTATCCACTAGAAAACACATGATGGGCCCAAGTGTTGATGATATAAAAGAGTGATGAGCCCAGTTTCAAAAGAAAAATATAAGCAAGAGCATGAAGAAGTTAGTGAAATGGTATTGGAGAAAATGAAAACAAAGGACTCTTCACCAGAAGAACAAACTGAAAGTCTACAGCAAGGTCACCCAAAGGTTGCCAATCTTAATTACAGGACAAGTAATTTTTAAATGTACAAAGGAATAAAAGCCCAAATATTAGCATTTGTGTTTATGCTTATAGATTAGTACAGACTTGTAGCTTTGTTTTAGAAATTTAAAAGATACGTTCATAAACAATTGGATCAACAATCAAGTGATGTATCGAATTTGAAAGAGACAATTTTTCATATGTAAAGTTTAATTTTTGAAGGAGGTATTTTCCCCTCTTTTGGATATTTAACCTAAAAATTCATTAGTTTCATTTGCAGTTGGGTAGTTTCATACCCCTGAGATCATTTGAAGATATAACACTAAATCACAAAATAATTTTAGATGAAAGATGTCCAAACAAACAACAGAAATGAGGACATATGCAACACAGAGGAGCACACTGAAATGAAAGAAGAAATCTATTAAAAGCAAAACAAGTCTGTACCACATTAAGTTGCTATTACTGTGGTACTAAATTCAGGTGATATCATTAAAAGAGGTGAAGCAGAATTTTTCTGGCAATACACCTGCAGCATATTTATTCTGCATAAAAGTTGTATGCCTGATTATTTTCCTGCACAGTTTGCTCTTCTGCCTCAATGTGAATGACAGAAGCTCTAATGATTTTTCAGTACTGATCTGACAGCTGGTTCATGGGACCACACTGATAAATGGAATTTATCAGCCATTCAGGTCATTCTTACTTGATGAAGGGTCTGTTATCCTCATAGCTAAAGAATGCATAGACATAAAGACAAGAACACCAACATTAGCATTTTATGACAAAGAATTTCATATGAAAAATATTCTCCTGGTCCCCAAAGGCCTCTGTCCCCCACCTTCCTAAAAGGCACCATAAACTTCCCTTTATATCTAAAAGGTAAATGCTAAAATGACCATGAGAACTTAAATAACGAGGAATAAAATCAATTTTACAATACTGCAATATCCCTTATGGGACTAAAAAATTCCATTTTTTCATCATATGCTCATATTACTTGTGACTTGACATAGACATTTATTTCTAAGAGATCACATTTCTCTAGAGAATGAGAAGTCTTATGAGCAATCTGGAAAAGGCTTGGGGGCATACTTAAAATGACAGATTTCATGTCACCTAAAGGTCTTCTTATTGTGTAATATTAGTAGGTAAGATTACTTAATTATGGGCAGTACACTTCTGAGTAATTTTAACTTGCAGATGATTGACCTGAGTTAAATCTGAACATTAAAGCTCTTTAAAAATAATCAACCCAACTACTTTAACATTCTTTCTGATAGTGCACTGAGAAAAAATTTTGAATAATCTTTTGTAGTAATAAGAGCAAACAGATGGCACCTGTTCATTATCACTTATATATACTAATCTATTTAGTATCATCCTGATAAAATGAGATCCAAGTGCCAAATTAGTAAAGAATAGTTAGGGGATATTTTGGATATTTTTTTACAAACATAGTTGCTGCTCAGTGAATTGTGATAGGACAGAAAAGAAACACAAAACTGTGTCCTCTTTTCTCTTACCTCTTGCAAGAGGCAATAGTTTCTGATATTATGCATACACAAGTAAAGCTCTTAGAAAGGCCCCAACTGTGATGCATCTTGAACAAAGAGAACCACTGATAAAAACCTTACTCTCCAGGGTGATGAAAGGGTAAAGAATAGAGTGAGAGCCTGGGCTTTGAAGCCAGTTTGCCTGAGGTTTACATGCTAACTTATTCACTTACTAGCTATTTGATCTTAGGCAAAAATTAATTAGCTTGTGGTTGTATCACTTTATACATCTATAAAATAGTGGTAATTTTCTTGTGATAATGAAATGATATACTGTGTATCGAGTGCTCAGAACAGTGTCTGACATATTGTGTTTGATAAATATCACATAGTTATTATTAGACTATTTTCACAATGAAAATACACAATTTCTTACCCAAAGAATAAAACACCAAATAATAAATGTTGAATAGTTAAATTCATTTGAGGATGTTTCAGGAGTAATATTATGCTGTAAAACAGATGTGGCAGAAATAAGTTTGTAGATGGAGCAGGGAGTGACTAACCATGCTGTCTGATATGGAGTTACTGGCCACATGGGTTTGTTTAAATTAAATTCATTAAAATGAGATAAAAGTTTAAAATTCAGTTCCTTAATCACATTAGTTACATTACAAGTACTTAAAAGCTTCAGTAGCTGCCATATTGGACAGTGTAGTTCTAGAACATTTCTGTCTTCACAGAAAGTTCAATTGGACAGTGCTGGACTAGAGAGAGTTTTAAGCCAGGAAATGAAATTCCAAGAGAAATGTAAATAAAGTCATGGGTATGTGAAAAGATAAAGAGAGAAGAATTTCTAAGAATTGATCATATTTAACAGCTGTAAACTGTGCCAAAAAAGAAAATCCTGTATTTCTACTAACATTGAAAAGTTACAGAACTTAATAACATGATATTTATTCCATTATATGCATTCCCATTGCATCAATATATTCCATCTGTGATGCCAAGTTCATGATTGGAATGACTGTATCTTAATCTGTATAGTACAATGTTAATTTAAGTAAAGAAAGTTTCAGACGTTAGCATGTAGGAAAACATGCAAAACTACTCTACAAAATTTTATTAAGCTATCCAAATGTTTCAAAAAATAAAATACAGAACTTGCACTGTAATTGCTGGAGTGAGATGTTTGCCTTTAATGAGAACCACTAAAGAGAGATATCAGGGTGCAATTCAGCAGTTTTTGTTGGTAATTGTGGGGATCAGCCGCTTGCTCTACTCAATAACAAAGACAGCAATTCCAGCTTTACTTAGAGTTAGCTATAGCTATGTATTTAAGTAGTGTCCACAGAAATGTGAACAGAAGTGAACTGTGACATTTCTGGGTCTTGCCAATTAAAGGATTGGAATTGGCCTTCCTCTGACCATTTTTTCCCCTTCTCTTTTGCTAGGAGAAAGTGACAGACCTAGAAAAAAAGGTGTTTATTGATGTGGAGCCACTGTATTAGATTTAGACCACTTATTCTAGACCCATATAAGTTTAAGCAACTATAATTTAGAGTAATTTTTATAGTGTCTTAGCCTATGCAATAATTGCTAAAGCATTTAATTTGTATCTTTTAGCTATAAGAATCCCTAGTTCATATTCAGTATAGAAATTCATGCTAATGGAAAAGAACTATTCATTAATTTTACTTCCAGGATGACATGAATAATATACAATGGTTCAAAATCTAAAGATCACTAAAGATTATCTATAATATTTCAGTGCCTTCCATCATTTTGTCAGATATTCTATTGGCTTAGAGTATCTAGTTTTAGAATGTCTCTCCATCAAATCTAAATTAAATTGATGATAATGTTGCCACCAGTTATGGTGCTAAAGCTGTATGCTATAGATTCATTTTTTTATTCTAAAAAACATATCTACGTAACTAGTTTCTAAAGCTGAATAATTTTCATTTTGATTTACCAGTGAAAGTCCATTGAAACAAAACTTCATTCCAAGGTGTAGGACTAAAACAATTTTACTGCAATTATTTTAAGGTTTTATGAAAATATGGACACAAAGGCTTAAGATGCTCTTGGCAGACATTAATAGGAACTTACAGGTTATCTTAGAATTTATAAATGGTGACACTGAAAATGAAGTGAAACATATTGTACAAACAATTTTCAAGGCACAGTAGCATATCCACTTTTCTTTTATCAGACATTTTATCATTTTATTCTTACATCTAAATTTGAAAGCTTTATTTAAAACATTAATGTCATAAAATTATCTTTAAAAGTGATCATTAGAATCAAGATCAGAATTGTTAGGGGCCTCTGCATAGACTGATAATAATTATGCATATGCTTATATATTCTACAATTCCAAAGAACATTAAAATCTAGTCCCATAGAAACTTAGCAAAAAATATATCTTCAAGAGGATAGATTTCTTAACCAAAACATTAATTTATAAATTAATGCTATGATATAAACACTCATAATATAGTATATCAGTGTAGACAGATGATAAATGGACAGAAACAATATGAATCAATCAGATTAGTTATAGGATATTCTTTCTCTGACTTTAACAGTTCAAAGTATTATGTTTTTTGACAAAATTTTTGAAGGAAATATTACATAAAATTCAAGATATAAAGAACATTAATTTTAAAAATAGTTTTAAACTTTCCCTTTTATTATACAAAATAGTACAGAATTTTTAAAAATAGTGGCATGGGTAAGGTTTGGTGTGAAGAAAGATGGAGTCATGAGAGCCATATTTGAGAATTTAATCCCCAAGCCAAAAGATCTGGTCATTGATAAATCACAACAGGTAAAGGAAAATGAATGCCTTTAGGCAGAATTGTTGATCTCATCAACTTCAAGACTAATACATTCTGGGATCCTCTGGAATTGTGGAATTAGCTAATTGGTGTTGGTGAGTGAACTGTATATTTAACAGCAAGAAGCAGTGCAATCATGATGTATATATACATTCTGGTTAGCGCTCCAGTATTTCCAGGTTCAGTATGCAGCTGAATTTACTTTCCCTGACATAAAACTAATTATATCAAATGAATAAAGATTTTTCCCCTTGGATTTGGTTTGGGTTACTGTAGGAATGATAAAGGTAATATGAGTAAGTTTCTCAAAATGAAAGTATTCTTCACTTTTCATTGAAGAAAAAAAAAAGTAATAAATACTTATGTATCTGTATGTTGAGTGGGCTTTCCCAGTTGCCCCTCATCGATAATGAGGCTCTCAAACTGAGGATAAAGAGGATTCAGTTACCCATATTCTAGCAACCCAAGCTAACAGACTTCATTTAGAAGTGATCTATGAGACACTGCTTTGTCATACTACCAAATCCAGGGGTCCCCAGTCTTTATTTATTTAGTTTTAATTAATTTTTATTGGAGTATAGTGACTTTACAATGTTGTGTTAGTTTCTACTGTACAGCAAAGTGAATCAGCTATACATATACATAATCTCCTCTTTTTTGGATTTTCTTCCCATTTAGGTCACCACAGAGCATTGAGTAGAGATCCCTGTGCTATACAGTATGTTCTCATTAGTTATCTATTTGATACATAGTATCAATAGTGTATATGTGTCCCCAATCTTTAAAACTGGAAGAGTAAAGACATGGCCTTTAAGATTGCAATGTTCATAGAATACATAAAATAGTGCAAAGAGGAAGGAAAAAAACACCTTTACTTATACGAATCCCCCAGCCACAAATCTTAACAGGCAATGAAAGAAGAATGTTTTAAATGGGATGTTATTTAATTTTTAAATTGGTCAGACATTTAATAACCAGAATGGACTGGCAAAGCATCAAGATCTGTCTAAGGTGGCATTAAGATATCTGTTACCAGGTTGGTTAAGGGATATTTGAGATAGCATAGCTAGAAGAGTAGTGATCAGAGAAAATCTAAACATATCAATGTTTATACCTCACTGTATTGAAAACGCTCAATCAGTAACATTTATGATAGAAATCTTGACAGCTTTATATTTCTTTCAAATGAACTTTATATTAGTGGGAATCTAACATCCTAGAATTACATCATTCAATTCTCTTTTTTTCAACCAGTATAGGAAGATTAAAAGGAAATGTCATTTAGAATGTGATTCAACATTTTTGAGTAAAATATAAGCAATGTTTCATCATGGTCTTATGTTTAAATCACTCACTATCAAACATATTAAAAACCCTTTCAAAATATTTAAGTTATATAATATAAATATAAAAATTATAAACAGAGAATATGATTTTATTTCAATTGTGGATTTTACTACTATTAAAGTAGTACGACTAAAAGCTATATTTCTGGGCCTCCCTGGTGGCGCAGTGGTTGAGAGTCCGCCTGCCGATGCAGGGGACGCGGGTTCGGGCCCTGGTCCGGGAGGATCCCATGTGCCGCGGAGCGGCTGGGCCCGTGAGCCATGGCCGCTGAGCCTGCGCGTCTGGAGCCTGTGCTCCGCAACGGGAGAGGCCACGACAGTGAGAGGCCCGCGTAACGCAAAAAAAAAAAAAAAAAAAAAAAAAGCTATATTTCTACATTTTGTTCATATAAAAATATTAAGAGGAGAATGAAATGAACCAAATAACGAAAATAAATGGTTTCGAATATATCATAAACATTTTCATTCCCATGCCTCAATTTCCTTACAATAGTATTGGAGATTTGAGAGCATACACCAATATTAAATTTTTAATCACAGATTTCACACTGCTGATGAATTGGGTAAGTCTGAAATTAGGCAGAATTGAGTATAATAAATCAGGATCAATAAATATTAAATCAATGACTAATAAAACTTTAATTATATTATCTCCACAACTCAATGTTATACAAATTTTTATAACTCAATATAATATGGTCAAAGAACTAACATATTATGAAAGAAATTAGGAATATCAATTATGAGAATGAATAATGAATTAGTATATTGTACACAGACAGCTACAAACTTATTATAGTTTAGTATCTCCATCTATCAGATTTATAAAAATGAACTGGAAGATTCCATGCAAATAAAATATAAAATTCTGGAATCATGTTGGCAGCAAATAAGATCACTGTATGATTACTTATTACGATTAATATATGAAAGATAGTATATCATAGTGACTGAAAGTATGGATTTGTGAATCAGCCTGCCTGCATTTGGATGCCAGCTGAGCATTCTACTAATGCTGCAACCTTGGGCAAATCATTCAGCTTCTCTGAGCCTCACATTCTTCATCTGCGAAATGCGGATAAATACAGAACTCTGTTCATGGGGCTGTTGTGTGTATTAAATAAAAGGGCTTGGAACTTTTATTTCATATACAAAAATTATTCAAATACACAAAATTTTAACATACAAAAGTACTATATACATATGTGCTATTACATTTACTGTTGTGTATTGAACTTCTGACCTCAAAAAACAAGCTCTAGGGAAAAAACACAGTTTTCCTTTTAAGTGTTTTGCAAATTCATATATTAAGTAGAAATCCAAAGAGGAAGAGGGAACCACTGCCTCTTTCTGAAATGATCTCTATTATTTACATTTAGAAAGCTTCAGTTTATCCAATATTTCATTCTAAGATTTCTTTAGGCTTAGTAAATGCTATGAATTTTTACATTCACCTTTGAAATGGGTTATATTCAGATGCCTAATGAACATTAAAATAGAAACCCAGAGTCCTCTGGATTACATGAGAAATCCAAATTTAATTCATAAATATATTGTATCTTCAGTGTCAAAAAGTCCACTAAGTAACTGCAATGTTTCACTAAATGTAATCATTTGACCATAAAGTAAGAAACAAAGGACATAAAATTATGTGAAATGTTCATGAAAATTCATTGAGATATATGTTTTAAAATTGAACTTTATTAATATTTTCTTAAGATTTTTTGAAAACTTGAAACTTTGAATAGGAAAGATAAAGTAAATGACAAAATATATAGAGAAATTTGTATTTCTAATTAGTAATTTTTATCTTGTAATCTACGAAAACTGGTTTTAGTAAGAAACATCTCAAGATCTATAAAATAATGGCAAGTTATCTTTTATTTATTAATACTTATAGTTAAAATTCTGTTTCCTGGTTCACTATTGAAGGGCCAGTGTTTTTCAGACTTACATGAGTCTTAGAATTCACTGACTCTTTAGAACAAGAGAGCTGATAAAATCTGGTCATTGGAATGCAAAGAGAGGAAGTACTTTAAAGAATATATTACTTTCAGGGTTTTTTTTCTGCAACTAAGAAGATACACAAACTTTTAACTGAAGTAAAATAAGTCAGGAAATTCATAACTTTTTGATATTCTTGCCAAATGTGTTCTGATAGGTTGAATGGCTGTTATACTCTTTCTCATACCATATGGTATCATCACCTCTCATTCCAACAACTTGCAACAGAAACATTCATCATAACCCTTCTGTGAATAAACACCTTATTATAAACTGCTGGTAAGAACAACTAATACATAAAAAAAGCACAACTGAGTATTTAAAACATGTTTGTACTTAGTAAAGATGCCAATAAATGGAACAAAGGGAGGCCTTGAAACACAATGGGAAGCAGACAAGTTTTATTTAATTTTGGTCAAGTAATTTAACCTTCATTACTTAGTTTACTCAGCTTCACAATGAATAAAACAATCTTACTAGGATCTTTTTAGAGTTTAATGGAAAAAGAAAAGAATAGTCTATGCCCCAGCTAGTTACCTGGACAATGAGTAGACCTAGTTAATGACACAAGATCTCTACCACAATTCTGCTTCTAATACAGAAGCCCTGAAAGATGTTGTTGTTCCTAATTAAATTTATTACTAGAAATCTAAATATAAATGTCAGTGAGAAAAAATTTTTAAATGTTATAGAAAATTTAAGCAAATCTAGTAAATAAATCCAATTTTATAGATACACAAAAGCTCCAAATACCAAAATAACAATTCTTAAATCAATCACATTTTAGGCCAAAGGGCAGCCTCAATAAAGTACTAAGAATCAACATCAATCACAATGTATTCTCTGATGATCGTGACATTAAATTAGAAATCAATAACTAATAAAATATGCATAGATGCACATGAACAATTATCCTTCTGTTGCTACATCTCCAAAAAAGCCTCTCTAGACCCCAAACATTTTACAAATAAGTTCTATCTAATATTAAACTAGCAAATAATCATTTTTCACATAGGACTGGCCTAAACAAAAAAGAAGAAAAACTTTATGAGACTACTATAACTTACTACGTAGGGACAGTTTAAGAGAATAAAAAATAAATAAGAATATTTTATTTAAAATCTTACATAAAAATCCGAAATAAGCTATTAAATATCAAAATCTAATGGTGCATAAATATCATGATCAATTGTTCCAGAATGGTAAGGAATATATCAGAAGAACCTTAGAAACTGATTCTGAAATTTATGTGAAAGAAAATGAAAGTCTATGAGTAGTTAAAGCAGTTTTGAAAGAAGATGATAAAAATAGGAGGACTCATTCTACCAGATACTAAGCAAGTTTTGGTAATAATGTAGTAATGGTAGAGGAACGAAGTGCATGTCTTCAGAATAGAAGAGAGCACAGAAACAGAGATTTGATAATGGAATAGTGTAGCAGCACAAATCTGGAGGAAAAGGATGGATTTTTTGGCAAATGATGTTGGAAATTTGGCGCTTTATATAAGGAACACAAAATGTCCTCCAAAGACCTCAAAAGCTATAGAGGAAAAAAAAATGATGATTTAAATATATATATTGCTCTCTGTAACAAAGGCAAAATCAACAGAGACATGACAGGCTGGGAGAAGATACATGCAATAGCCAAAGCATTCAAGTTGTATGTTAGCAAGCAAAAGGGAAAGTTTACCAAAAAGCTAACAGAAATAAATGGGGAAAAATTAAAATATTTTTAAAAACATTAAAAAATCTAATAGAAATAAATAAGCCTAATCATTTTACCAATAGGGTTTCCTGTGGGTATTAACTGAGATGTTACATTTTTATTGTTTTATTGAATGAATGAAAGTTGCTGCGTGGGAGATCTGGCAATTTTAGAAATCTTTCTACACCTAACTGAGCAAGATGTGGTAAATTCAAAGAAGGCAGAAAAATGAGAAAAGTGCAATGACAATGACTTTTGTAAAGAGTATGTGCCATTTTTTTAACTTACATCTTGGTATATGTAATATATTAGTATTCAATCATGTCAATACTTTTGCTGATAAATTATTACTTTTCATACTGATGGCTTCTTTTCTTTATCTCATAATTAAACAGTTTGAAATTATAACCTTACACTATCAATCTCAGTTCTGGAACTGAGACAATTTTTGTATTAGCACATTTCATTGTTTGATTGAAAATGTTAACTTCTACAGACGACATTCTGGAGTATTCTAGAATACATACTCAAATAGCACATTTATAAAAGTGCCAGGGACTTTGTTGACAGATCTTTTAAAAATACATAATTGTATGTAGGGGAAAAATCCAACAACAATTGGGATTCAGCCAAGAGAAAATCAGATTAGGAAATTTTCAAGTGTGGACTGAGTAGCTCAAGACACTTAACATTCCACTATACTGTCTACACGTTTTAATTACAAATCCAATGATTTACTACACAGTCCTTTATTTAAAATAACTATGACTTACATACCTTCACCACTTTTAATATGAGGTAAACTTTTTTAAAACAAAGTAACACTCCTGTTAAAAAGCACTCCTGGAGAGTGGGGGAATGAGAAAAGCTTAAGTCTGAAAGAGTGCTGTTTACCTTAATGTTGTTTTTATTTAAATGAGAGGTATTCCCTTGGAATTAGGGAAAACTGATACGCACCCAGAGTGTGTTGGTAAGTTAGTCCATTTGTGTAGCACATAACCTTTGAGATGATTAACTTGCCAATCAGTGATCATCTATTTATTACCTTTAATCATAGAGCATTTTAGCCTTCTTTTATGAAATTGGAATACAGTTAAATAGCCTGAGATGTTATTCTTAATATTATGTATCTTGGTATTTTCTAGAATTTGGGGAGAAAATGTATGAAGAGTGTAAGTAGTGTTCTCATCCATCTAGGGGTATTTTCCATTGATACTGGTAGGAACTCTATTGCCCAAGATTGTAAGTGACTGCAAGAAGATAGTAAGTAATGAATTTGGACAACAAAAATGGTTCCAAGCTTGTTCCATCCACTTACTCTAAAATTTCTTTGTATATCCCTTAATCCAATCCAAATTTCCACATTTCTCTTCCTACCCCCAAATTCCATACTGTCCTTTGAAATTCAGGGTCCAATATCAACAAATTCCCCTACATTCTAATCTTCATCCCTGTGTGTTTTTGTCACCTTCATGCTTTAAGTAAAATCGTTGCCTGATGACAGTGCCTTCCCTGAAGACCTCACAAACTCAAATATTGGTTCTCTTACAACTCAGGCAGTAAGAAGTGGCACTGCCCAACTACTATTTCTCTTCTGTCCAAACCCCCAGCTCCTTTGAGTTTCTTGCCATCAAATATTTACTACCACCATTTATTTCCTCTGTTTTTGTTACTCGTAGCATCTCCAGACCTCCCATTTTTCTGTCTCTCCACATTTTCACCATCTATCAGCCCTTTTGTGTCCATCCTTTCCTGCTTGGCCAGACTAGATTCTATGACCTTTACTTTCTTACTTCCCCTTTCATCCTTAATGATTTGAAAAAATATGCAACCCTGGATAGGTGGGCATTGATGGAAAAAACACACAACCATGACTACTGAAGACACATTAAATTCATGACAACAAATGTCTAACAGCCAATATCCAAAAGCCAACTAAACTCCCCTAGCACATATGCTTTCCCCCTTCCCCATAAGGAATATTTCACATCTTCCTTCAACCTCAAACTTCCTTTTCATCCCAACACCCTTAGCTGAATATTGCCTCCTATTTCCTTAAAAAAAAAAAAAAAGAAACAATCTAACAGTTGCAAATGCACTGATGCACTGTCTAGACCTCACAATCGCTTGCACAGCTCCTGAATTTATCACTCATCTGCTGCATGTTTAGCTGCTAAACACTTGCCCCTGTGACCCACAGATGACTGTTTTGGGGCACCAGAGCTGCTATGCCCATACAACCAGTAGTGTCTGGGAGTTTACATTCCACTCTCACACCCGCCCCCCCCCCCTTTGGCAAGCCTGTGATCAATTATTAACAGGTGTGAAGTTACAGAATTCCAGCTCCTATGCCTTAAGGTTGGACAGTTCCAAAGTGTAATTTACACTCCAGAGCTCCCTTTAGGATCAGGGTCAGTCTGAGACTTCACCCAAAATGACAACCTTGCATCGCTTCTTCCTCTTATCTATCCCCTTGCTTCCCCTTACTTTCTTACTGATCTTCTCTGAAAGCACTTCCTTAATAAATTGTTTGAGCTGAATCCTTGGCTCAGAGTCCACTTCTGGGAGAACTCAAACAAGACTACTGACAGAAATATTCTCATCTTTCCAACACCACATCTATCAACTACTTTCAACAGTAGCCACACACACTGTCTTCCCTCCTATTATAATGAGAGAAGTGCCTCTGCTCTTATAAAGCCAACATATCCACTCATTCTGATGCTTCTCAAGAACTGTGCTCCTGTCTCTCCTGCTTTTATCACTATCTCCTCCTCTATTGGCTCATTCCCATCAGCAAACATACTTTAGTATTTCTTACTTTAAAAACCAAAACAACAAAACAAAACAAAACACCTTCCAGATCCCAGAGATTCTCCAAGAATCTTTTGTGTTATCCTTTCCTGAAAAGTTTATCAAGAGTTTTGTAATTCATACTCAGTCACTTCTCATTTTCATAAAAGCCACTCTATTTAGGCATATGTTCCTAACTCCACAATGCCCCTGTCATTGCCAAATCCCTTGTCAACTTTTTCCATCTTATCATACTTGAGTACTCAGCAATATTCTATAGTTGAATAGAATAGAACTATTCAACTATAGTTCTTCTACTCTTGGGTTGTATGACATAATTTTCTATTTACCTTATTGACTATACTTTCCGAGTCACCTTTACCAAAATAACATTCTTCTTGGGTGGTTTCATTCAGTAATTCACTTTGAATAATAGTAACTCTGAAAACTCTACCTCTAATTCTGACAAGACTGCTGTCACATTAAGACTACTGAAAATTGAATGTTTCTAACCTGATTTTACAGTTCATAACTTAAAATATTAAAATAATCACAGGATTTTAAAGATGGGGCTCTTAGGTCATGTATTGCAATCAGTATATGAATTTAGAGCTTCTTTAAGCATGTGTTCAATATAAAATTATATTTACTAAAAAACTCTTAAATGAAGCACAATTTAATTTATTTATAGAAGTACAATGTGATATAACAAGGAATATATGGTAATGAGTAAAAAAATGGACACTGAAGCCAGACTGCCTGTTGGAATCCAAGTTTGGGCACGAACTAGCTGTGAGGTCTTAAGGTGAGCTAATTACCCTTTCAGAAACCTTAAAGGGTTATTGCAAAGATTAAATTTACACATGTAGAGGACACAGAACTGTACCTACCACATAGCAAAACTTCAATAAGTTAAGTATCTGTCTTGTTATTTTGCACATAGTTTCAAATAGACACAAACATGAAATCTCGAATTGATGTTGGATCAAGTGCAGCCATTATAGTTGATTTAAGGGTGAACCAGAGAATACAGGTTGCTTATTTCAGAATCTATGACTAAATTTTTACCTACAGTATGTGACTCAAAATAGGATATAATATTTAACTTAATATTACCCATAAAATTTTACTTTAAACATCTCCAAGAAGCATTTGAAACATGGGTTGATTAGCATTTGCAGGCTAAAAGTCTCTCAGCCCAATTTATAAACATATAATCATTGTACTAAATAAAAATTTCAATTTAAAATAATTTGTGTCATTTCAAATAGAGCTATATTAGGAAAAAATATAATTTCTAGTTGATTCTGACTATAGCAACCAAGACAGCTCTTAAAAGCTGCCAGATTATGATATCCATGAGATTTCATATGTACTTCATTCAGCCTTTGTAAGTAATCTTATTTTCCACTTTATACTTTAAAGAACTAGGACCCTAAGTATTCACTGGGGTAAAAATTGGCTTATATATTGAAAAGGAAAATTATCTGCTTGGAAATAATTCAAAAGTGATTCAAATGCCTTCATTTAGAGTTGAAATCTACAGTTCTAACTCTGTTAATTCCTTGTATAATTGTTTATAAGCTGAAACAATATTAAAATAAATATGTTAAAAGTGAATTAAATCATTTTAGGATAGGATTTTTGAGTTTACCCCATAGTATATATGATTTAATTTTATAAGACAGAATTAAATGAGATATTGCTAAATACACATACCTGTTTTTGAATCTTTATTCAAATGTTTAACATCCAAGGAAAATACAAAGCAATTACTTAAAAAAAAAAAATGAAGAAATGGTGATTGGTTCAAGATGGTAGAGTAGGATGTGTGTTCACTCCCTCTTGTGAGAGCAATGGAATCACAACTAACTACTGAACAATCATTGACAGGAAGACACTGGAACTCACCAAAAACGATATCCCACATCCAAAGACACAGAAGAAGTCACAATGAGACAGTAGGAGGGGCGCAATCTCAATAAAATCAATTTCTATAACTGCTGGGTGGGTGACTCACAAACTGGAGAACACTTATATCACAGAAGTCCACCCACTGGAGTGAAGGTTCTGAGCCCCACATCAGGCTTCCCAACCGGGGGGTCTGGCAATGGGAGGAGGAATTCCTAGAGAATGAGACTTTGAAGGCTACAGGGATTTGATTGCAGAACTTCGGCAGGACTGGGGGAAACAGAGACTCCACTCTTGGAGGGCATACACAAAGTAGTGTGCACATCGGGATCCAGGGGAAGGAGAAGTGACTCCATAGAATACTGAACCAGACCTACCTGCTAGTGTTGGAGTGTCTCCTACAGAGTTGGTGGGGGCTGTGGTTCACCATGAGGAAAAGGACAATAGCAGCAGAAGTTCTGGGAAGTCTTCCTTAGTGTGAACCCTCCCAGAGTCCACCATTAGCCCCACCAAAGAGCCAGGTAGGCTGCAGTGTTGGGTCGCCTCAGTCCAAACAACCAACAGGGAGGGAACCCAGCCCCACCCATCAGCAGACAAGTGGATTAAAGTTTTACTGAGCTCTGCCCACCAGAGAAACACCCAGCTCTACCCAGCACCACTCCCTCCCATCAGGAAACTTGCAGAAGCCTTTTAGGTAGCTTCATCTACCAGAGAGAAGACAACAGAACGAGAAGAACTACAATCCGGTAGCCTGTGGAACAAAAACCACATTCACAGAAAGATAGATAAGATGAAAAGGCAGAGAGCTTTGTACCAGATGAAGGAACAAGATAAAACCCCAGAAAAACAACTAAAAGAAGTGAAGATAGGAAACCATCCAGAAAAAGAATTCAGAATAACGATAGTCAAGATGATCTAGGACCTCGGAAAAAGAATGGAGGCAAAGACAGAGAAGATGCAAGACATGTTTAACAAAGACCTAGAAGAGTTAAAGAATGAACACCTACAAGAATTAAAGAACAAACAAACAGAGATTAAAAATACAATAACTGAAATGAAAAATACACTAGAAGGAATCAATAGCAGAATAACTGATGCAGAAGAACGGATAAGTGACCTGGAAGACAGAATGGTGGGATTCACTGCCGCAAAACAGAATTAAAAAAAAAGGAGGAAGAGTAATGAAGACACCCTAAGAGACCTCTGGGACAACATTAAACGCAACAACATTCACATTATAGGGATCCCATAAGGAGAAGACACAGAGAGAAAGGACCCAAGAAAATATATGAAGAGATTATAGTTGAAAACTTCCCTAAAATTGGAAAGGAAATAGCCACTCAAGCCCAGGAAGCACAGAGAGTCCAAGGCAGGATAAACCCAAGGAGAAACATGCTGAGACACATAGTAATCAAATTTACAAAAATTAAAGACAAAGAAAAATTATTGAAAGCAACAAGGGAAAAATGACAAATAACATACAAGGGAATTCCCATAAGGTTAACAGCTGATTTCTCAGGAGAAACTCTACAAGCTAGAGGGAGTGGCATGATATATATAAAGTGATGAAAGGAAAGGAACTACAACCAAGATTACTCTACCCAGAAAGGATCTCATTCAGATTCCACGGAGAAATCAAAAGCTTTCCAGACAAGCAAAAGCTAAGAGAATTCAGCACCACCAAATCAGCTCTACAACAAATGCTAGAGGAACTTTTCTAAGTGGGAAACACAAGAGAGGAAAACAACCTACAAAAACAAACCCATAACAAATAAGAAAATGGTAATAGGAACAAACATATTGATAATTATCTTAAACGTAAATGGATTAAATGCTCCAACCAAAAGACACAGGTTCACTGATTGGATACAAAAACAAGACCCATATATATGCTGCCTACAAGAGACCTACTTCAGATCTAGGGACACATACAGACTGAAAGTGAGGGGATGGAAAAAGATATTCCATGCAAATGGAAATCAAAAGAAAGCTGGAGTAGCAATACTCATATAAGATAAAATAGACTTTAAAATAAAGAATGCTACAAGAGAGAAGGAAGGACACTACATCATGATCAAGGGATCAATCCAAGAAGAAGACATAACAATTTTAAATATTTATGCACTGAACATAGGACCACCACAATATATAAGGCAACTGCTAACACCTATAAAAGAGGAAATCTACAATAACACAATAGTAGTGGGGGACTTTAATACCTCACTTACACCAATGGACAGATCATCCAAACAGAAAATTAATAAGGAAACACAAGCTTTAAATGACACAATAGACCAGATAGATTTAATTTATATTTATAGGACATTCCATCCAAAAAGAAAAGATTACACTTTCTTCTCAAGTGCACACAGAATATTCTCCAGGATAGATCACATTTGGGTCACAAATCAATCCTTGGTAAATTTATGAAAATTGAAATCATATCAAGCATCTTTTCTGACCACAATGTTATGAGATTAGAAATCAATTACAGGGGAAAAAAAGTAAAACACACAAACACATGGAGGCTAAACAATACGTTACTAAATAACCAAGAAATCACTGAAGAAATCAAAGAGGAAGTCAAAAAATACCTAGAGACAAATTTCAATGAAAACAGGACAATCCAAAACCTATGGGATTCAGCAAAAGCAGTTCTAAGAGGGAAGTTATACCAATACAAGCCTACCTCAAGAAACAACAAAAATCTCAAATAAACAATCTAACCTTACACCTAAAGGAACTAGAGAAAGAAGAACAAACAAAACCCAAAGTTAGTAGAAGGAAAGAAATCTTAAAGATCAGAGCAGAAAACATGAAATAGAAACAAAGAAAACAATAGCAAAGATCAATAAAATTAAAAGCTGGCTCTTGGAGAAGATAAACAAAATTGATAAACCATTAGCCAGAACCTTCAAGAAAAAGAGGGAGAGGACTCAAATCAATAAAATAAGAAATGAAAAAGGAGAATTTAAAACAGACACCTCAGAAATACAAAGCATTCTGAGAGGCTACTGCAAGCAACTCTATGCCAATAAAATGGACAACCTGGAAGAAATGGACAAATTCTTAGAAAGGTATAACCTTCCAAGACTGAACCAGGAAGAAATAGAAAATATGAACAGACGAATCACAAGTAATAAAATTGAAACTGTGATTAAAATCTTCCAAAAAACAAAAGTCCAGGACCAGATGTCTTCACAGGTGAATTCTACCCAATATTTAGAGAAGAGCTAACACCCATCTTTCTCAAACTCTTCTAAAAAGTTGCTGAGGAAGAAATACTCCCAAACTCATTATATGACGCCTATCACCTATTCTATCACCCTGATACTAAAACCAGACAAAGATGCTGCAAAAAAAGAAAGTTACAGACCAATATCACTGATGAATATAGATGCAAAAATCCTCAACAAAATACTAGCAAACAGAATCCAAGAACAGATTAAAAGGATCATACACCATGATCAAGTGCGATTTATCCCAGGGATGCAAGGATTCTTCAATACACACAACTCAATCGATGTGATACACCATATTAACAAACTGAAGAATAAAAACCATATGATCATCTCAATAGATGCAGAAAAAGCTTTTGACAAAATTCAACACCGATTTATGATAAAAACTCTCCAAAAAGTGGGCACAGATGGAACCTACCTCAACATAATAAAGGCCACATATGACAAACCCACAGCAAACATCATAGTCAAAGGTGAAAAACTGAAAGCACTTCCTCTAAGATCAGGAACAAGAAAAGGATGTCCACTCTCACCACTATTATTCAACATAGTTTTGGAAGTCCTAGCCATGGCAATCAGAGAAGAAAAAGAAATAAAAGGAATACAAGTTGGAAAAGAAGTAAAACTGTCACTCTTTGCAGATGACATGATACTATACATAGAGAATCCTAAGGATGCCACCCGAAAACTACTAGAGCTGATCAGTGAATTTGGTAAAGTTGCAGGATACAAAATTACTGCACAGAAATCTCTTACATTCCTATACACTAATGATGAAAAATCTGAAAGAGAAATTAAGGAAACACTCCCATTTACCACTGCAATGAAAAGAATAAAATATATAGGAGTAAACCTACCTAGGGAGACAAAAGACCTGTATGCAGAAAGCTATAAGACACTGAAGAAAGAAATTAAAGATGATACAAACAGATGGAGAGATATGCCATGTTCCTGGATTGGAAGAATCAACATTGTGAAAATGACTATACTACCCAAAGCAATCTACAGATTCAATGCAACCACTATCAAACTACCAATGGCATTTTTTATAGAACTAGAACAAAAAATCTTAAAATTTGTATGGAGACACAAAAGATCCTGAAAGGAGAAAGCAGTCTTGAGGGAAAAAAACGGAGGTGGAGGAATCAGACTCCCTGACTTCAGACTATACTGTACTACAAAGCTACAGTAATCAAGACAATATGGTACTGGCACAAAAACAGAAATATAGATAAAAGGAACAGGATAGAAGGGCCAGAAATAAACCCACGCACTTATGGTCAACTAATCTATGACAAAGGAGGCAAGGATATACAATGGAGAAAAGACAGTCTCTTCATAAGTGATGCTGGGAAAACTGGACAGCTACATGTAAAAGAATGAAACTCAAAATGGATTAGAGATCAAATGTAAGACTGAACACCATGAAACTGTTAGAGGAAAACATAGGAAGAACACTGACATAAATCACAGCGAGATCTTTTTTGATCCACCTCCTAGAGTAATGGAAATAAAACCAAAGATAAACTAATGGGACCTAATGAAACTTAAAAGCTTTTGCAAAGCAAAGGAAACTACAAACAAGACGAAAAGATAACCTCAGAATGGGAGAAAATATTTGCAAATGAATCAACAAAGTATTAATCTCCAAAATATATAAACAGCTCATGCAGCTCAATGTTAAAAAAACAAGCAACCCAATCAAAAAAGGGGCAGAAGACCTAAATAGACATTTCTCCAAAGAAGACATACAGATGGCCAAGAAGCACATGAAAAACTGCTCAACATCACTAATTATTACAGAAATGCAAATCAAAACTACAATGAGCTATCACCTCACACCAGTTAGAATGGGCATCATCAGAAAATCTACAAACAACAAATGCTGGAGAGGGTGTGGAGAAAAGGGAACCCTCTTGCACTGTTGGTGGGAATGTAAATTGATACAGCCACTATGGAGAACAGTATGGGCGTTCCTTAAAAAACTAAAGGTAGAATTACCATATGACCCAGCAATCTCACTACTGGTCATATATCCAGCGAAAGCCATAATTCAAAAAGACAATGCACCCCAATGTTCATTGCAGCACTATTTACAATAGTCAGATCATGGAAGCAACCTAAATGCCCATCGACTGACGTATGGATAAGGGAGATGTGGTACATATATACAGTGGAATATTACTCAGCCATAAAAAG
Organism: Kogia breviceps; assembly: GCF_026419965.1. Taxonomy (NCBI): domain Eukaryota; kingdom Metazoa; phylum Chordata; class Mammalia; order Artiodactyla; family Physeteridae; genus Kogia; species Kogia breviceps. Next base: position 40,106,504 of record NC_081315.1, read on the forward strand.
GAATGAAATTGGGTCATTTGTAGAGACATGGATGGATCTACAGACTGTCATACAGAGTGAAGTAAGTCAGAAAGAGAAAAACAATTATCGTATATTAACATATATATATGGAACCTAGAAAAATGCTACAGATGAATCAGGTTGAAGGGCACAAATAGAGACACAGTTATAGAGAACAAACGTATGGACACCAAAGAGGGGAAGTGGCAGGGGGTGGGTGGTGGTGTGATGAATTGGGAGATTGGGTTTGACATAGATACACTAATATGTATAAAATGGATAACTAATAAGAACCTGCTGTATAAAAAAGTCAATAAAATTCTAAAATTCAAAAAAAGAAAAAAAAAGTTAAAAAAAATGTTATCCCCAAATCATAACTAGATTCTTACATTAATTCTTTCAATGGTATAAACAAAAGCAATTAAAAGCCTTAAAATAAGTTCCATCTGTCAAAGAATTTGGAGATAAATGAACTACAGTAATCTAATGCTCCCATTTTCATCAGACTTGACTGAATTTTCGTTATGTAGCTATATCCACAGTAAACAATTAAAAATAGACAATTAAACATGATTTTTTGGAAACTTTTTTCAGAGCTTAGAAATATAGAATGACTTGCAGAAAAATAACATTTTAAGATTATTCTATTACTAATATGTTTATGGACAAAATGTAGGGCAAGCAATTTTGAAGAAAAATATTTTTATAAGAGCACTATATATTCATAATACCAACTTCAAAAATTCAGATTGCTGTGGTACAATAAAGAAACAAATATTTGGTCTTTGTCCTGGTTCCTAGTGCAGGGCTCCTAAAACCCTTGTAATCTTTGGAGTGATAACAGTGTCTTTTGTATGCTTGTGAGATGATGGGGGTGGGGGTGGTGCCTAGAGGTAATGGAAGACACTAGTGGGGGCTAAGTAGCTCCTTGGTGGGAAGTGGTCTGAGAGAAACAAAGCCAAGATTAGAAGGTTGGAACTTTCAGTCCTGCTCCCACCTACAACCCCATGCCCAGGGAAGGGAGTGGGGTGGAGATTGACTTTAATCACTAGTGGCCAATGATTTAATCAATCATGCTTTTGTAATGAAACCTCCACTAAAACCCCTAACAGATGTGGTTCAAGGAGCTTCTAGGTTTGGCAAACACTTTGAAGGGCTAGGAGGGTGGAGCCCAGAGAGGCCATGGAATCTTAATCCTCCACCTCTCCCCATGTATTGCTTCCATTTGTTTTTTCTTAAGTTTTATCCTTTTTAATAAAGCTGCAGTTGTAAATAGAGCAGTTTCCTGAGTTCTGTGATTTGTTCTAGTGAATTATTGAACCTGAGACGTGGTCTTGTGAAGTCCTAAATGTGTAGTTCTCCACGCAGAAGTGTGGGTAGCCTGGGCATTCTGTTTGTGGCTGGCATCTGCAGTGGGGAGCCCTTAACCTGTGGGATCTGCTCTAATTCTATGAGTTAGTGTTAGAATTGAATTGAATTGCTGGAAACTTAGTTGGTGTTGGAGAATCAGCTGGGGCGTGGAAAAACAACATGAAACTGGTGTCAGAAGTGGTGTCAGAAAACACCACTGAAGTCCATAAAAAAGAACATTTTGAAAGTACATGCAATCTTGCCACTAAAAGGTGACCATTATTAACTTTTTAGTACATTTCCATTTAGGTTTTTTTTCTGCATATATAATCAGTCATTTATGAGGAATAAGAATGTTCATTTTATATCCCAAAAGGTATATTAGCACTCAGTTATCCTATAAAGTATATTTGATAAAATTTTATAATATATATATAACTCTGTATTTTATTTTCAGGAAGATAGCTAACTAAAAGATTGTCTCAGGTATAAAAATGTGTATCTTATTATTTCTTGAAGGAAAAGGAATTTTGTTGCTTAAGTAATATTTATTGATGATTAATCCTCTCCAAACTGTATTATCTATTGATTTTGTTTCTTAAATTAATGAAAAATACTCATAAAAGTTACTAAATATGTTCAAAATATAAAATAATTTTACTTATCAACAAAGTATTTGGATCTTTGCATTTTATATAAAGTATATAGGTTATATATAGTGTATGCAGAGTATATAATATACATACATACATACCTACATATAGATATAGATTTTATAAGCAGAATATTAAATTTATAACAATATATACATTAATATATATTAATGTAAAAGGGAAAATAGAGGATTAAAGAAATCTTGTAACAACATTGTATTTTTCAAGATGATATAACTTTCTTTCCAAGTAGATGAATGTTTCTGAACACAATGAGTAGTTACTGCTTATGAGTCATGATAACTTATTGCATTACTTTAAAGGAAAATATCTGCTGGTCAATAAGTTAACAGAACTCAGTCATAAATTCATCATATAAAGGATGAACTGTTTTGTCTGTATTCCTTCTTACCTTCACCTGTACACTAGATCCCATCTTCCCTTGCCTACTCAAATGCAGAAACCACACAATTTTCTCCTCTCTTGCCTGTATCAACTAATTGTCTCTTCATACCAGATTAAAAGGAAGAGGATGTAATCTCTATCATGCTTAAAAACTAACCAATCAACAAAACAAAACAAAAAAATGCCCTTGATCCAACATTTCTCTCCAGCTACTATATTTCTTAGCTCTTATTTACAGAAAAAGATCTGAAAAGAGTTGTCTTTACATGTGGTTTTTAACTCCTCTCTTCCCATCTGCCTCCAACCCATTTTAATAAGGCTTCATCAAACAACTTTTGTCAAAGGCACAAGAACCTCCAAGTTGCTAAATCCAGTGGTCAAGTGTAAGTCCCCATACTAATTGAAATGTTTCATTTGCCTAGCTTCCAGGATCTCTAACTTTCTTCCTATCTCACTGGCTGCTCTTTCTAAATCTACTTTGTAGACTCTGCATTTCCAAGATCTCAAAAGTTAGGGAGACCCAGTGTTTCAGTCCTTGGTCTTCTTTTATATGTCTATATCAATCCCTTTATTTTATCCAGTCACATGGGTTTAAAACAAAATCTACTGTGACGCATTCTCCCAAGATTGTAGCCAATGCCCACACTCCTACATTTGAGGGGTGGCCAAGCAGTGGCTGTTTGTGGGAGAGACAGAGACAAGTTGGATGTGCTGGTTGCAGTGTCCCCATGGCTGTGTGAGGTCCCACATGGTGTGGGATGGAAGTCGAGGTAGGAAGAGAAGGAAGATGGGTAGTGAGTCAATGGCCATATCCCGACATGGAACTCCAGGGAACTGAAGGATTCTAAATTAAATCCTGGCCTTCCAGGTGGTTTTCAAGGTATATCTGTTAGAGTAGGAGGTTAGGATATGTTTAATTTATCATTTTGTACTCTTGCCCTGAGCTCTGTAAATGTTGAAACTGGCCTGTTCCTGCCCACAGGGTTGAGCCAGTCCCCTCTGCCAGATCACTGCTTTCCCAGACTCTCTTGCATTAAGAGGTGGTCATGTGATCTAGACATGTGATATGAGCAAGGAGCTTCTGGGAAATATCTTCTACCCTGACCATGAGAGAGAAAGGCATGAGAAAAGGCTTCTGAGGAAAATGTTCTTTTCTCCCTTCATCTTTGCTTTTGAACACAATTGCTAAAGGATATGATGGTGGGAACTGAAAGAGCCATCTTTGGACCACACGTTGACACTGTGAATGACAACAGCCAACATGCTAAGGATGATAAAAGATGGAAAGAGCTTAGGTACTTACTACCATTACTGAGCTATTAAACCAACTATGGAACCACCTACCTCTGGATTTTGGTTTCTGTAAATCATCAGTATCATTATGATTTAGGCCCTATACTGGTCAGCATTTGCTACTCATAGCAAAGCTATGCTAACAGAAACATACAGTGACTAAGTGACAGAAACCAGTCTGGCTGGAAAATCACTATTTCAAGTTTTTGTCATATCTGCATACCACCTTTACATTATTACTTTTTTTCCCCAAAATATCTCACTTTGCTTAATGTTTTAAAAGGAAATATATCATTGTCATAAATTTAAAAAACAGGATCATTTACCATTATAGAAAGTAATAAAGATATATAAAACAAAATCAATACTGAAAATAAAACCTGAAAACCATTAAATGCAAAAATAAAATAAAATCTATATACCAATGAATCCAGATTTAAATCTTCAGCTTTCATTATTTCAACTGCCTACTCAGCATCTACACTGTAATGTTTAGTAAGTCTTTCAAAGTTATGCTGTTAATCACTTCCCCCAAAACTTCTAATCTACCCGTAATGTGATTTTTTTCCTACAGTTCCATATCTCAGTACCGCAAGCCAAAATCCTTGGAATCACACTCCACTCCTTTCTCTTATAGTCTACGTAAAACAAATTAGCAATTCTGTAAGTTCTATCCTCAAAACATATCCAAAATTTTAGCACTTCTTGTTTATTAAATAAATTAATGAATAATTAAAGGACAAAAATCATATCAAAGTTTATACATTAAAAATTAAATAAAATATGTGAATAATATGGAATACAAATATTATTTAATTATAATTATTCTCAGATTTCCTCCACTCTTATAAAAGTTTAAGTTAATATTTGCTCTGAACTATTTGGGGGGAAAAACTATAGCCTTATTATGACTACTTATTTTAGATTAATTTTGCTGTTGTGTGTACGATTACTTCAGAAATTTTGGTTTCATAATACAATTCTGATTATCAAGCTTTCCAAAAGCTAACTGCACATTTCATATAGGATACAAAGGAAACCTGAGTTCAGCCACATATAAAGAACACAGGAGCTGCTAAATTTTACATTTTTCTCATAAAGAAGAATTATTTTTCCCTTAGGTAGTCTCTCAGGCTTTCTCATCCTTAGGCTGCAATTGACTCTCCTAATTCTGATATAAACCTAATTATTTTGGGGAAAAGTGAAAGAATTATTTGATCTCAAGGTATAACACTTAACAGTTCCAGTGTGCCTGTGACAGTCATCCTTCAAACTGTTTTTTTTTCTCAAGTGTCAGCTCCCAGAGTATGAAGTATGCCAAATACAGTGATGCATAAAACACCTGGTTCCTAGAAAGATCACATAGGGATTTGAATGCACTTTAAAGAGAAAGCCTCAAAACAGAGACTAACACTTTTAACATTTCAGAAAACTTAAAACTACAGCGTAAAACGCATAATACAACGAGACTGGCAACAGCACTTGGCGAATGTACAGCTTCGTAAACCAGTGGTTACAGTTCATTTTCCATTGAAGTGATTGTTAAATGCTTGTAAATAGAAATTAAGTTAATCAGCAAAGGACTAACTAATACCTAAGGAAGGATTTAACTTATTTGAAGCGACTCTAGTGGTGTCAACAATGCACAGGGCTCCAAACAGTGCTGTTTAGATTGTATTACTTTTCAAATACACCTGGATCATTTATGATAATGTTATGGCACATTTCCAGTGATATTTAACCACAGAACAAGGAAATGGAGGAAAGGTGGAGAAAATGAGATAACAGATGATATTCCTTTCAGAATTTCTTAAAAAGTATTTTATCTTATAACAATGAATAAAATAAATCAATTATTGGTTCTGACTCAAGAACTAAAGTGTTCAATGTGTGTGTGGGTGTTGAAAAGTATATTTGATTAAAAAGGTTTGGAAAAAAACACATCTTCAGTGTAGTGTGTTGGCCCTGGAATCTTTTTGTAAGATGTGACAGTTTTTAAACACAACATCTCTAAATAGTTAGAAATATTTTAAAATAATTAGAAATTTGTGATGTTTTCATTTAAATTGAGTAGTTTTGGTGGTGGAAGGTAAACAACCAATAAAGTCAAGTGAATGGAGACATAAGTTTTTTTTTTTAAAGTCGGCATGGACTATATAAACTATACTGAGCTTCCTGTTTAAAAACCCCAAACAACATTTCAACCTTTTAACATCACTAGCTAATATTTTAAGAAGAATGAGAAAGTACTATAAATATTTTCCTCAAAACTCATCCAAAAAACATTGAAGTGGATGAATATTTTTATTAAGTATAATTCAGAACTAGGTTTACTGTTCTTATAAAGGATCAAACTCTTTTTAAGATATTGCTCTGACTATGGTATAAAAATGTTACCATTTTGAAAAGCAGGCCATATATATATAATTCCATCTTAATATATTAATATAAAGAAGAAAAATTAAAGCATTGAATTTTTTTGTAATGTTGTTGCATTTTTCAGGATTATATCATTCTGCTTTTCCACCTTCAATTTTTTAGAACTCTACCACATTTAACTCCATGAAATACTAATGTAATGCTAGTCAAGCTAAATTACTTAACTGTTTCTACCAATATCTGGAAACACAGTACAAAGCAAAAGTTACCTTCTTAAGGAATAAATAAGTTATTATGGATACTGTTAAGGCAAAACATTTTTCTATTCATCCCTGAAGCTACTCAGAAGACTTTTTAGATTTCATTATGTACGGCAGGTGCCCAAGTTCACTGAGACACTTCTTTTTTTTAAATTTAGAGCTAACTACAGAACTTGTTATTAATTAATCAAATGAGCATTTCACTCCTAGAGCCAATTCTTTTATAACAGGATAACTCTGGCTTAAAAAAAAGGATCATATCAGGCAAATTCTTTATGACACTACATAAGAAACAAAGCCAGTCAAATTCTAATGAGATTTTGATAAGAGGTTGAGCAAATTTCAGTAAGGAAAACACAGAGAACCAAAGGCAGCAATATAGTTCCACATAGAGTGGTTAAAAATAATCAAATCATCCTGTATGAATACTAAATTATGAGCTGTATGCTATACATATATGATTATATTTAATTATAGCAAAACTCTACAAAGTAGAATCAATTATTCCCAATTCTGAGGAGATACTGAGACTGAGAGCCATGATGTGACTTGCAAGATCATATAACCATCACAGGACTGAACTGAAATTCAAATTGAAATTGTGTATGACATGAGTTTTTGCTCCTCTTTAGCACTACACCTTCCTTTAGCAATTAGAGCACAGGGAGGAAGGAAGGGAAGTGAAAGGTGTTTCTTTAAACGATCTGACATTGTATTTGTCAGCCCATCACTCATGTAAAACCCAAGTTAAGGGGAGACACCAGAAATTGGAAAACTAGACTAGGTCAAAATCAGAATCTTGGATGCAGAAGTCTGTCCCTGGAAAAGGGCAAAGGGTCAGACATAGGAAAGGGAAGCTTAGTAGATTCCTCGTCTCTCCATACGGGCACCAATTTTCTTTCCTAGCCCTAAAAGCTTCTATTATTTCTTTTAATTCTGCAAAGTACTTGTGATGCTGTTAAATATTTTTTCAACAAGAGAAGTAGTTGATAACTACAGAAATGATCAATTTTTATTTCTAAGTTAAATGTCAAGCGTGCTATAAATGCTTCTCAAGAATTAAAGTTCTAACTGTCATAATACTACAGCAATACTATAAATTAATTTTGTACTGATAACAATTCATTAACTGTTTTATTTATATTTATATTATTTTTTAAGAACTAGGTTAGATTTTTGCTATGATTACTGTAAGCTCCAATTTCAACTTGTTTGAAATTACATCAGAAAATTCAAATGACTGGAATTACTTTTTTCCTCCAAATATAATTACCTATTTTGATGAAAAGAAGACAAAGGACAAGTAAGCAAACAGCAAACCGAAATGCATTATTTAGTTTTAAGTACTTTTTTAGTTAAATCTGAGACTTGGAGTACCTCATTTCTTCTGTAATCACATTAACTATAGGAATTTACTCTATTATTATTTTTTCCCAGAGTATATCATTAATATAGTAATGAGCCAATGAAATGAATGTTTTATACTATTATCAAAAGGTGTTTATTATGATGACTGTGAAGTAAATTTAAAATTAAAATATAATTAAACTATTTAAAAATAATAATTAAATTAATTAGAGTAAATTAGAGTTATCCATGCAGTGTTAGGGAAAAGAAAATCTGTAGAGTAGCAGCAGATAAGACCTGAAGCACAAGTGGGTACACCCAGAATGGCCAGAGGGGCACATGGCTTAAAAAGGGACAACTAGACCAGGAAGGCTAAGTAGGCCATGGTAGGAAGTCTGGACTTTAGTGTAAGAGTAACTGGAAATCACTGAAGAGTTTTACCCAAGAGAGTTGCATAATCAGAGTTAAACTTTTCAAGAGATCACTCTAGCTAATGAAGGCAGGAGCAAGAATCAGAATGGGGAAAAATGTCAGGAGGCCACTGAAGCAGCTTTGCAGAAGTTCATGGTGGCCAAAAAGGAAGTGGTGGTAGTGAACATGGGGAGAAGCAAACACATTTTAGATAAAGAAGATATTTCTATGTGAAAGAATGTGCATAATAAAAGTAACAAATATTTGATAAATGAATGAATGAATTGTTCTAGAAAGACACTGACCAGCAAAAGGCCTTATATGGTGAGTTTATTTTCTCAATAAACTGCCCAAGGTGGTGCATCTTATTCATCACTTTACAAAAATACAAAAAAACCCCAAGAAAACATTATTAACTTTTATGCCCTTTCCCTGTACTAAACAAAGAAGACATTGCAAATTAACGATGCTATGCCTTTAAAATACTCTCACATCACCCATATCACTTAAAAATTCATGTTATACAGATCCTTATTTTTGTTAAAAACAAAAAGGATGCCAGATTTTGTGTTCTGCTTAAACCTTTCTTAAATGCTTGCCTTATCAATTATGCCCTGGTGATTTTTTTTACAAGCACTTATTAAATAGTTAACATATATAAAATGAAATAAAATGTCCTTCAGATTCTGGAAAGTTCTAAGGATTATTTTCTTGAGATTTCTCTCTTCTTATCTCTCTCCTGCATGCTCTCATATCCCGTAGATGATCATTCTTCCTACTTTGTAGAGGAGAGCAGGCAGAAATCCCTCAATTTACTGCTCTACCCTGGTTCCACCAACATATCTACACCACGCCTATTATTTATTTTATCTAGTCTGAGTAGAAGAGGATCCTCCTAGCTGGCTTCTGTTATCTCAGTAGAAAAGTGTCCTTCATGAAATTGAATGGAGTGGAATTACTCTCCCACTATTCTGGATCTCATTCCCCATAGTTCCTCAGGTCATGACTATAACACTGATTTCCTTTCCTCTATTTCTAACCACTTTTTTACTGGTTCCTTCCCATCAGCATATCCATATCCCCCTTTTTTCCATCTTAAAACCACCCTCCATATTCTTTCTAATAGCTACTTAATTTCTCTCCTTGAGCCTTATTGATTTTTCCTTAAAAAGCATCATCAAAGGCTGATTACATACCTCTGCTCATTTGATGGCTGGGTATGTTTCATTATTATACCCATTTTAAAGAGGATAGGAAGCCTCAGAAAGGTTAAATAAACTTTCCAAAGGCTATAAACTATAAAGCAGTTTAGACAGAACTCAAATCAAGACAGTCTCATTTAAGGTTTTATTTTGCTTTGTAATATAAAGTTTGATGCCATCAATATCATTAAATGTAATTATTAGCTTTTGTGTGTTTGTTCTTCTAAATAGTAATATCACAGAGATTCAACCCATATTACCTAAAGAAATATATATGAATAATGAGAATACAAATCTATCTTTTAAATATATGACTGAACTAAGTGCAAAGCCTTTTTGAAATTTTTAATCTGGTAAAAGCTGTTACATAAATATCAAAGTATTATTCACTTCATTCTGATAGTACTTTAAAAGCATAACAAAAATGATAAAGTATTATATGCATTTTGTTATATATTACACAGTAATAGATATAAAGATGCAATTTATACTAAAGTGAGTAGAAGTATGATAAGATAAAGAAATTATAGTTTATGTGCCTATTTAACAATCAAAATTCAATATCATCAGGAGCAAATGGTCCAAGGAACTAATGCTACATTTTAGAAGGGCAGTCTAGTTGTACATAATTCAACAGTATAATGACTCAACTAAGTAATATTAAGAGTACAAAAGACTATTACTCATAGTAGATAACTTCTAGTTTGCTCCATTACATTATTTTTGCTAATTCCTTAGCTACCTTTTCAACTAATGTAGACAGATGACCCCTTAAACAAAATTAAATACTTAATGTCAATACACTTCTGTCACTACAGTCTTTAATGTATTACTTTATTCTATAAACATTCATTGAGGGCCTACTATGGGCAAGGAACTATGTCAGGCACTGCATGTAGGAGGATGAAAAATGGGTGACATCGCTGCTATCTGAGGTAGTTCAAGGAGAATGTCAGTAGCACATGAAAGTCACAGGCGACCTCATGAAACTTCTGAAAGTGCATTCATTTAAATAAAAACATTTAACCAAGTTAACACATAGCACAGGCAAATCATATACAAATGTTACTTAATATAGAATATATATTAATGACTAAAGTACATGTTCACATTACTTTCTCAAGTGTCATAGCCTCTAAGGGAATAAGACAAAATTTTTGGTTACACTAAAGAACTATTTTTTTTCCCCAGAAAATGTAAATTGTCTTCTTTTTGCGTATATATAAAAGAAGTACTACTAGTGAGGAAAGGATTGTGGATATTTTCATATCTCTGCATGGTTCAGGTTTTCGAGCATAAAAAAGTAGAATTTGGGTTAAAGGATAAACCTTGGGAATTAAAAGATGATTGAATAGGTAGTGACAGTCTTATGGAGAGATTTACTTCCCAAGAGGTAAATGTTAACATTTCAAAGGGGGTACAGCCTGGAGCCATATATATGTATACAATGGGATTTTACATTAGGGAGCTGAGGTATCCTTTTCTCTCTCAGGAAGAGAGGAGGGCAGCTGTACAACAGCTCCTCTGCAAACATCCAGGTTAATAATTTCAGGGTTCCTCTCTTTTGGTGTAAAAAAATCTCCCTTTTGGTACTTGCAGGTGCGACCATCTCACTCTCTTCACACTATTCTGAAGGGAGAGATGGAGTGTTGAGTACTGGTGTGGTTATTGCTCTAACAAATAACAGTCTGCCCAGACACAGCAACTTTGTTTCCTGGACAAAATAAATAAATGCATCTAATAAAAAGTTATCATACTGTAAATAAGAATTTAGGGGGAAAAGTTTCTTTGAAGACAGAACTTCACTATACTTATTTTCAGGCAGATCAAGTCACCTCAATAGTCAATACATGATCTTATTCAGCAAAGACAACACATTGATCTTTATCATTTTGCCATAAGATTTCAATACAATGAAAAGTAGGGATAGTTTAGTGTATCAAAGTAAGGTAGACTAAAGAAAAGAAAAAGAAAAATCACTTACTTGATATTATCAAGACAGCCCGATTCAGGTTTCAGAATGGCAGTGTGATGAAACATTTTATATAAAGCAATCCCAAGGAAGATTACATTAAGCTGGAATGTAAAAGGTACTGTTATATAGCATAACTGGAGTAGAAAAAAAGTAAGTGTATTCTCTATGACAGATGAGTTGTTCTGGGAAATTAGCTCTCCTACACTTATAAAGGAATTGGATCATAGATGACTACCTAGTATTTTAGTAAAAGCAAGAGGCCAGTTTGGGAACTCGGGATACCAATGAGTTACAAAGCACTGCTATGCCAAATACACACACATACAAAATCAGCAGCAGTTGGAATGATGATATGGAAACTGCAAGACAAAGCCAAGTCAAGTATATATTTTTTAAAAAGACAGTAATTATTCCAGGTGTGTTACTATATCTACCCTTTAAACATGGCCCTTGATCTACTGTTCAAGTGCTACATTACAAAACATAAATACAAAAATCATAGTATTTTTGAATAGCTAGGTCAAAAGGATTATAAAATGCTGGTTAAATTTTGATGCTACAACAAATTAGGGTTAAAGTAGAGGGAACCCCCACTGACATTGTTATATCACTGGACCGAGAGAGAACATATGATCTGAAACAAAACAAAATAAAGGCTCCAGTGTAAATTTCAAATATCACACATATGTAAACTGTATAGAAAACCACATGTTGAATTGCCCTTGTCACCTGTTTCGTTTATATATTCCAGAACTTGGGGCTATTTTGTATTTTAAAATAGTAAGTATGTAAATAATGATACCACCAATAGTATCTCAATTAGGATAAATAATGCATATTTGAAATCAAGATATTATGTATTTAAAAATTAAAAAAAGAAGTATGATTCCAGAATGTTTACCTAACTTACTTATCATTCTCAAGTGGAATCCTCTTAAATTTTAAAGGTTTTGAGATTTATATAAAAACAAAACTGGAAGGAACAGGAAGGTTATTTTGCCATATTTCCAATTTCTGTTTCCATTCATAATTCAAATTATCCAAATGAAAAAGAAAGAAAATGTACTGTTGTCAAACAAAGTCATCACTATTTAAAACCTATAAAACCAAATGGATTATGCTAGATCAGGCCCCTGAGGAGCCACAGTACTGCATAAGCTCTTGCAAATGCATGTTTTCTTCCCCCAAGGGTTTTGATTAAGTATTTTACAATATAAAAGTAGACTATAATGAGTGTCTAATTGCTTGAGTTATATAGGGTCAAATAAGTACATGCTGTCCCCAGATTACTCTATGTAAATTAAAGATAGACAGCACAAGAATAGTGAAAGTTTTATTTCTTGACCTGGGAAGCACATAGTTAATTAGGAGTTCTTACCATAATTATCAAGGTCGCCGGTCCTATAAAACTCCAAATGAAGTAGGTGTCAAGTCGGAGCCAACATCTGCAATGAAACACAAGGAAGAGAAGGCATTCAAGGACTGGATATGGGACATACATCAAGAGTGAGCGAGTGACAGAGAAGAATGTGAGCTGCAAAGCATTCCACCGGGAGACAGGAAATATTACATTGCTTGTTCATTTAAATGTTGAATTATGTGCCCAATTTCTGACAGCACTATTGATGGAGTAAGATAATCACCCCTAGAGGAAGCAGGAAAAAAATGGCACTGGGCCTATTTGCTAGGGCCTTTTGTGTCTGTCATAGAAACCTTAAAAAAAAAAAAAGAAAAAGAAAGAAAGAAAAAGCCATACACATAGCCATTAAATCGAGTAGCTTTAAGCTATCTTTTTCTCTCCAATTATGGTGCTACATAACCTGTCTATTAGCTGTCAGGTAAAGTGACATTTTCCTGTCAAGAAGATCTGAGGAAATTCAGTACAAAGAAGAAATAAGTTTGGTATCAGAAAACTGAAGTTTAATTAGGTTGGGCAGCCAACCTTTGAGAGTTCTTAAGTCTTAAAAAGTGCATTGTTACTGCTAGTGCTTCTGGGGTTGCAAATTATCCTTAGCATCCCATGAAGTTGATTCATGACCCAAAAGTAAATTATTAATCACTTAATTTCAGTTACATTTAATACTCCCTCAATTCTTAAAGCCTCTGGGAAATTACATTTTCATTCTTCAGGATGACAGGGAGACAAAATGGAAGTGACTAGTTATGAGAAAGATTAATGTAAATTTTGAACAAATTACATTTGATGTTAAAAATCATATCTTGAATTATTTGCCATTTGGCTATATTTGAGGCATAATTAAAAAAGAAAACATCTCCAGTGGAAAACAGTCGAGTGCTTTGCTAAGTGATCTAAAAGAGCAAATCCAAAGTATGTAAATATTTCTGATTATTATGTAACTGTTATTTAAACCTCAGCAATAATGGAATACCAGAAAAGCTATGTAGAAAGAACTTTATATATGTCAATACAGCAATAAATAAATAAAATGTTCCCTATTTGTATGATGAAATGTTATAAAATAGTGAAGAGGGAGGAAGTAGATCTTTATATGTCAATAGAATAGACCACAGTAACAAAGTTTAGTGAAAAAGTAAAGTGAAGAATCTATACAACTTTGAACTACAATACACATATTTTTGACAGATACATATATGTATGCAAGTTTTTTAATGAAATGGGAAAAATCATCAAACTCAGATTAGTGATTGCCTCTCATATGTGAGTAGAGAGGACCAGAAGCAGATGAAAAGGGCTTTAGCCATATGCTTTATTTTAGTAATTACTGAAAGCTATGTGCCAAAATACTAATATAGTTTTAACATTTGAGTGATAGAGGCAGGGATGTTTATTATGTTTTGTTTTTACTTTTATGTAACTTCAATTATTTTTAAAAAGGTTAGAAGCTAGATTTTTAAGTAAAGAAATAACCAAATGGCCTGAAAAAAAAGTGATTTCAAAACAAGAAAATCTGGCCTTATAGATATCAAGTTAAATATATGTAAACTAATTTCAATTGGAGTATAATATTTGCAGTCCAATAAGAAACTGACTACAGGGCTTCCCTGGTGGCGCAGTGGTTGAGAGTCCACCTGCCGATGCAGGGGACACGGGTTCGTGCCCGGGTCCGGGAGGATCCCACATGCCGCGGAGTGGCTGGGCCCGTGAGCCATAGCCTGTGCGTCCGGAGCCTGTGCTCCGCAACGGGAGAGGCCACAACATTGAGAGGCCCGCGTACCGCCAAAAAAAAAAAAAAAAAGAAAAAGAAACTGACTACAAGTACATATTTTTTACATAGACATATAATTTATCTTTATTCAAAATAAACATAATAATCCAATTTGAAAAAATGTTATTAGGGAGGCAATCAATACTTAAACTATTAGCCATTAGTTTGAGTAATTGGTTATCTTTTTGTTGTGCTGTTGTTCAAAAAATTTGGTCATGGAAAATAAGAGTGTGGTATTGCCAATAAGCAGAAACAAACCAGAGAGCACAAAGGTTGAAATATGAACATTGTCTTCATTCTGACCAGAGGCTAGTTTGTTACTGCCCTAATAACAAAGGAGTGTGTGTGTGTGTTGCAGGGAGACCAGAGAAGGGGAAATATTTGTGGGTCTCTCTGGGTGCTCAACAAAGACCACATTTTCCCTCAAGGTAAGGATAATAAAGGACAAATCATGGACATATTCCCAAATTAAAACATACAAAAGCATACACATACACACAAACACATACACCAGAGTCCAAGAATGTTGCTGAAATTGTATCAGCATGATATACTAATAATACATATAAGAATGACTGTTAATAGTACAGCCCCTGTTCTTCTGTAGGTCAGACGAGTTTTAGAGAGCTAATGTGAGAACCAAAACACATTTTCAGCAAGCTGTTTTCAAAGGAAAATGTATTTCAAGAATTTTTGAAAACTGTTATTCTACAGGTTAATGACTTCTTAGACAAACAATTTTAATTACAATATTACAGAAAGTCTTGGATAAAGTAGGGAATTTTAAAAATTTACATAATTTCACCAAATGTGCTGTTAAAATAAAATAATGTCATTAAGTTTTAGCCTTACAAAACTTTTATACCTTTTGAAAAAGGTCTGTTTTGCAAATGCTTTATCTGGAAATAAATGTGCTTTTGGCATAGTGATCTCTAAATGTAGAAGTGAAATTACTTTAGAAGTTATTATTTTTTTCTGTAAGAAAATTCTTCAATATCTATTCCGTACAACAGATTTCAATTCTCTTAGGAACTGAAGAGTGAAAGAGGCGATATGAAACACTTAACATGTATTAAATAAATCCTCTCTACTTGATGGCTGCCTGGGCTTGACTACCTTCTGGACCACAGTGTGGCAAGAATCCCTTTTCTAATTCAATTACCATATGGCCATACCTGCTGTTTTTGGCCACATGCTGGCTTTCTCAAAACTTTCTGTATTTCCTCTTTCCCATTAACTACCTTAAAAGTTTGTGTGATTTGTGCCCCGAGTTTCCTGTGCCAATGTTGAAAGAATTCACCCTGGCTTTAAGTGAGGGAGAGTACAGACATCCCTCAGAAACCATGAGGAATTGTTTCCAGGATCCCTCATGGATACCAAAATCCATGGATGCTCAAGTGCCTTACAGCTGGCCCTCCATATCCACTCATGCTCAATGCATGGATCCGGAGGGCCGGCTGTATTATGTGTGTGTTTTTACATGCCTGGGCACATACATCCTACCTCACAGTATTCGCTAAGTCTAGGCCATTCAATGTCACTTAGATACAATGCAAAACCACTGATTAAGGGGAGACAAATGCTATAAAGGAACAGCTTATTGTACTAAACATAATAAAGTCCAACTTGCAAATGGCCAAATAGACCGGCCATCGAAAAATACAATTTATCTGAAAATTGCCTTTATCCACTTAGCATCATTTAATTTGTGAAATCATTAATTTTAATAGGCTACTTTTGTTTAATTTTTAAGATATATCAATTCTTTTTTTAATGAACTTCTGTCATATACATAAAATCTATAAATTATGTTTATATCAGTACTGTAATAGAAGAGATAACCCGCTGTTGAAAGAGCAAATGCATTCTGATGACACTACATGCTTATTTGAATCAAGACTGAAAAATCTTACAAGACCAGCTATACTCTGGAATTCAAAGGAGAACTTGTCACATACCATAAACCTTGACTTTTTCTCCCATTAACCTATACAAAGATGTCACTGAAATTCTTTTTGTAGCAATTTTAAAAAAATTATAAAATCAGCATATATTGCCATATATTTGATAAAGTCTTACTACATTAATTCAGGTTTATTAGTTTAATACTCTAAACAACTGATACTAATCTGCATGGATAAATTATTATGCTCTTCCAGAATTATTTTCTTCCAAAATATAAGAAACATCACTGCAAATTAAATAATAATAAAGGTGTTGAAATCTGGATCAGTCTCCTGTAAAAATGTTAATTACCAATTAAGCAAGTACTACCTTTAGGTTTACTCAGAAAACAGAAAAATACAATGAAATAAATTATTTTCTCAAAACAGGACAACAGAAAACCATGCTTCTAAAGCTAATTCTCTTCTCCTACTAAAATACTCCTCACCATTTTTCTATCAGTCATTTTAAAAAGGCACAGCTCTGTATTTTAAAAAGTGGTAAGACCAATTGACCAACATACATAAATGTCACCTAAAACATATGTTTTATAATGTTTTTAGGTACCAGTTACACTAACAGAGTATAGTTCCTTATTCAAAGTTAGTTTAACGTTGTTCCATTAAGATGCCTTGGGATATTGTATTTTTTTGCCTGTTTAATTCACTCTTACCAAAGCGGACATCTGACCATTAACCAATTCTTTGAAGTAATGTAAATTAACAATGATATTTGCTTCTTTTTTTACAGGACCTAAATCACAGACTAAACTATCCTTGTTGAGTATTAAATGTAACCAGTAAACAATCTTTGTGACTGATAGACCATGAAATTTATAGGGTTTAATTATATCAGGTTGTTTATGACAGTTTGTAAACTACATATTCTCCTTTTCTCTGTAGCATATGCAGATCTTTCCATATTTGTACTACAAATTTCTGGCAATATTCAGAGAAAAAGGAAGGAATGAAGAGAATTGGGGCAAGAAAGAAGGAAGAGAAGAAAAGGGACAGATACACACTTCAAGTATAATTACTCTAGTTCTAAGCTTACTGCATAATACATCTGTTAAGGGTTTTTAAATGACATTTGTATCACAGCACACTCATGCATCTAATATTGAAATACTTTGCAAGCAAGTGCATGAACTGGAAAAAAGATTGGCAGAGTAATGCAGGAATGCAGTGTGATCACTGGTACTCAACACTGGAATTTGTGGTTCAGCTACAATTTTGAAATTTAGAACACAAAATTAGATCTCATACATCAAATATAGGTTAGGTTGTCTTCATGCACCCAATATGGTTTTTTTTTTTTTTTTTTTTTGGCCATGCCACATGGCTTGTGGGATCTTAGTTCATTGACCACGGATTGGACCTAGGCCCTTAGCAGTGAGAGCATGGAGTCCTAACCACTGGACCACCAGGGAATTCCCCCCAATATGTTTTTTAAAAATAAGTGTTTCATTATTTCTTCAGCAAAATACATCCTATAAGTTTACGGTGGACTACAAAGGTAAAAAAAGTGCTGTTATAATTTATTAATACTAAATGTTGGAATAATTTCCATGGTCCCATGTTGCCTGAAATAATAGGAGGCAGTAGTATAAGAATTGTGATGACTACTCTTATAAATGGATGCTTTTAATGTAATTTATTTTATAATTAAAACAATGTTGCTAATCATAGTATGTATTCCTTCATTTGCATCAGCTAAATCATAGTACCAGTAATAAGTTATAATTTAATAAATGCTTATTCATGTCAAACATTTTACATGCATGCATACTTAAATATATATACATATATATGCACACACATACACATACATATACATATGTATTTACTCATACACAGTTTTAAATATTGCAGTAGTTTTGCAAGGTACTTATATAATAACCCCCACGTTACAGATTCGAAAGTCAAACTGACTTGCCCACAGCCACATGGCTAATAAGTAGTTGAGCCTCAATTTTATTCTAGTCTACCTGACTCCGAAGTCCTGAACCTAATATGTGTTTCTCAAAAAGAATAAACATACAAGTTATAAAATAAATAAAAGCTATGGTTTTGTTGACAAAGATAAATTCTCAATGAGTAGATGAGAAATTTATATGCTGCACATAAAGCACAGATTGTTGAAATATGTCCCAAGTACAAATATTAGATCTTTCCAAATATAAGGTGATCTCTTGATAAGTTAGTAAAAATTTTAGTATTTTTAAACAGCTTTATTGCAGTATAATTTATATAGTCTGAATCATCAATTTAAAGTATATAATTCAATGCTTTTAGTATATTTAAAAGTTGGGAAATGATCATTGTAATCTAATTTTAGAATATTTTCATGGCACCAGAATGAAAACTTGTACCTATCTACAGCCACCCTCCATTCTCTCTACTAAATTCACTCCCTTGGTATAGTAATGGCTTCCCTACCCTCTCCCCACTCCTAGTAACCACTATACTTTTTGTCTCTAAGAATTTGTCTATTCCAGACATTTAGTACAAATGGGTTCATACATGTGTAGTCTTTTGTGACTGGATTATTTCATTTAACATAATGTTTTTAAATTGTGTTTATTTTGTAGCACATATCAATACTTCATTTTTATTTCCAAATAATATTCTATCATACATATATACCACATTTTGTTTATCTTCTCTTCAACTGATGGATATGGGGGTTTCCACTTTTTTGGCTAATATGAATAATGCTTCTATGAATATTCATGTGAAAGTTTTTGAATGAGCCCATGTTTTCATTTTTTCTTGGGTAAATCCCTAGGAGTGGAATTGCTAGGTCATTCGATACCTAATGTTAGCATTTTGAAGATCTGTCAAACTCTTTTCCAAAGTAGTTTGCTGCACCATTTTACATTGTCACCAGAAATATATGAGGATTCTGATTTTTCCACATCCTCATCAATATGTGTCATTAGCTGTCTTTTTGATTATAAACTTCTAGTGGGTGAAAATATGATAAAAGGTAATCTCTAGATGTGGAAGTTATTATATATACTTCTTTGGTTCCAGTAAGAACTTAAGTTCCATATTTGACTTCAATTATATTTTCTAAATAACAGGACAACAGTCCTTATGTTCTCTTATATAAGCTCTGGAATGGATAACTCCTTAACCAAAAAAATTATGCTCAACTCCAAATTCTTATATACGGTGATAATCTTATGCCAGTCATAGGGTTCCTGGGTGATGAAGTGATAATAAAATAAGCCCTCAGTCTCTGATATACATACACATAAAATATGCTCTTGGCTTTAAAAACAGAACATATAACATACAGAGCATTCCCCATACACATATTGAATGACTATCTTGATATATGTCAATGATACTTCTTCATTATCTGTACTATTTCCCACTGGCCAACCTAAAGTCAAACATGCCTGGTGATAAATATTTAGTAAGGTAAATGCTTCATGTCAATACAATGTTACAAGTAGGAATATATTTCATATAATAACATGCTTAGAGAAATATTTCAGATGAATATATAATGTTCTATGAGTAGGATGACGTGCTTAGACATTGCAAAATCTATTGAAGAAAACTATGCATATAACTTTCAGATACTATCAAGTTTAATGTTCCATGGCTTTGCTCCTTCTTGGATAATAATATAACCTAGTATTTTAAAAATCAATAATCACTTTTCTACCCAAATGATTATGCTGGTTAGAGAATGAAGGGGCAATAAAGAAATTGGGGGGCTTTTAACTAGCAGAGGAGAGACTACTCCTTTTAGAGCCGTTGTTAAGCTAGTGAGCTAAGAAGACAAATCTAAGACTTAACGGATGATTTATAATAATTTTCAGATCATAAAATTGATTTCAATTATTTTTAAAATCTCAGTTATGCTTTTAGAACTCAAGGATTTTCCTTCTGGTCCATTGTAAATGTTCATGACCTAATCAACATCTTTCAGAAAACTTTTACCAATTTTTGAGCCCACATTTTAATTTCTGGGCTATTCTCTGAGCTTTACTCCTTTCCAGCACCCTCCCTTCTCCTCTTCTTGGAACCTACTTCCAGTCCTTTTCCAATCTACCCATGACTTTAACCACTGCTTTTTCTGTCATAAAGTTAGATTTCAAGGAAAGTGCTATAAACTATAAATGCAATTTTTTCCCTTTGAATAAAAATTAACTGTTCAAACAGTTTGCATTTTTGGAGGTAATATTGAGGTAATTAAAGTTTACATGAACTGATTAGTTTCAGGTCATAAAATCAAAGTACTTAGCACAGAATTTGCATATCAGTTGTGCTTGAATTATTAAGTCAATTCCAGCCTTTATTTTTTGACAGTATCATATTGGATGGCTTCACCAAAGTCAAATGCTCTACCTCTGAGCTATAACCCCATGGATGGCTTCACTGAATGTGCATATGAATAACAGTATAAGAGACTAATGGTAGATAGAAAAACAGAGAGAAAATGGAAAACACCCCATAGTCAGTGCAATTTAGACCTGTGGTACACTAGTTGAATTTTTTTTTTGTTTTTAATGACTGTATTGGACTTTTAATCTGATTTTTTAAGTGTCTGATAATTGTGACTTAATGTAATTCTAAGTAAATTCTCTCGAGAATAATGTCAATACAGATAAAAAGATTTCATTAAATAACATCAGAAAATAATGAGATTCTCTTATAAATATTGCAAATTGATGGCAAACTAAGAAACTTCTCAAAATCAAATTATGTATGCTTTATGTGTATGTGTTTTCTACATAATAATCAATTCAACAGCCCTAATAACATTTCATAGAAAAACACATCATAATCCATCAGCCAAATGGAATATGAAAGTTACCTCTATCTGTATCAAAATAACATTTATTTAACCTACAAAAACAATTCTGTCTCTAATTTTATCTCCTATCATAGATACAACTCTCTACTTTTTAGAAATGTAAGCTATTATTATTATTAAAGGTTTCAGAAATAAAACCTCATTGTTATTATAATAAAATACATTAAGTACATTAAGAGGAGAGAAAAGAAAGAGAAATTTGTTATTTGGATTACTGTAATATGTATTCAATGGTTTTAGTCTCGATGTAATCCAAGTGGTTGAGACTAAGAAGTAAAAATTTAATAATAACAAAATTCCAAAAATAAGTAAAATAGACTTCTGAGACATATAAATTTACTGTACTAAGCTTAATAAGAATTTACAGAAAATGAGTGACAATATGTCTCTGAATTCTGGCTAATTCCAGTTTATTTATGACTGTAGACTTTACATATTTGTATTTAAAAATATCAATGTAGCACATAAGAAGGTAACACTGGCAAAAACAAACAAACCGAAAAGCCCCTAAATGTGATGAGCAGGAAGTAGGAAATGCCATTTGAAATAAAAGAAATAAACAATAGTAACAGAAACAAGACAACAAAAACAGATTTAATAATAAGGAACAAGATACATAATTCTATATGCAGAAATCATTCGAGTGTATAAAAGTTCATTGCTTATATTTTTATTTGAGACAATATCTTGATTAAACTGACGGAAACATGATCTGTTCATTTCAGCTTATCAAGTAAATACAAATGACTGAATAATGTTTCTTTATCAACACCTGCTTTCTCAATGGGCAAAACAGCACTGTATAGAGGCTGAGTTGGATGAATTCCCAAAGGAAGAAGTTAAATCTTTTTTCCATGTACTTTGAAGGGCTCTCTCTGGACAATTTATTGAAAATGCACAAATGAGACACTAAGTGCTCTATGCCCACCTGTGAAAGAATTTTAGTGCAATTTTCCCTATCCTTTTCTATTCCTCTTTCATTTACCATTTATTTTATCTGTATCTGTTTTGCTTCTCTTTGTGTTGGGAAAAATCATAATGGTGAAACTGAACTATTATTAAGGCTTGTTTTAAATCAATGCCTGGGAAAAAAATTAGCCTCTATTCTCACAAAGTGATAATGTCAATAAATGAGATCTTCCAGTTATGGTGCAGGAAATTAAAGCAATGATGGTCAAAAATTTAACAGTCACAAGAGACTACATAGTATTGATTCTAAGAAAAGATAGATTCCTGCTATCCAGAAAATGACCTCTCTTTCAAAATAAATGACTAAAACATAAAGCAAACAAGTTGTCAGTTCAGTAATAGGAAAATTTGCAAATATCGAAAGAGAAAAAACAACATAAAACAAAAATAAAAGCAAGTCAAGAAGTGTAAGAGAGCAAAATTGAACTATATAAGGACAATATTTATAGTATAGGTTACAAATAACAATATCAGTCAATTTAATACATTAGAGAGAAAATGCATTAATTAAAACGTAAAATCTTATGATCTAAGGGCAGTAACTGCTAATGGGTTTCTTTTAGAGGGTATAAAAATGTTCTAAAATTAGATAGTGGTGATGGATGCCTAACATTGAATGTACTAAAAACAACTGAATTGTATTCTTTAAAAGAGTGAATTTTATGGTATGCAAATTATATCAATAAAGGTGTTTTTTATTAAATTCTATTATCTAATCCCCCTCCCCTAAAATGTTTTTAGAAGCAAATACTGACAATATTTTTATCTAATCCTAATCTGGTCCATGATTGCCACTGGGATACACAAAATGACCTCAGATTCGACCACAATTCACAAAGGTTAGATTAAAAAATAATTACTATTACATTTAGACAAATTGTTTTATGTAGCTTGTCACTGTACTCAAGAAAAAAATTCAACAGAAGCGAGATGGTCTTCTTTTGATTGTATTGTTGGTGCTTCTACACCAATGTATATTCTATTATAACTATGCTCCCTATAACTCTGGAGTCCTCTTTTTGTTCCCTCCTTCTGAATCATCTCTTCTGGGAAATGAGCTGCTTTATTGCCAGCATATTCAGGCTGCTGACTGCTGGTGAAAAGTCATGAAATTTGGCTTACTAACTTCTGTACATTTGATGTTGTCTAACCTCATCTGAGCCTACACTACTGCTTGGAAATCGTTTTATTAATGTCTAATTGGCTCCTTAACACATTTTCCATAGTGCTCATTTCAAAGCTTTTCAAATCTGTCCTCTCAGTGTGACCTCACCTATTCACTCAAAAATCAGCATTTCCTATTTGATGGAAAAATTCCTCCATTTCCAAATTTATCTTTTCTGTTATTTCCTTCACACCTCAGAAGACAGGGGTCATCTGACTATTTCAAAAAAATCCTAGTTTAGTGGAAATAAGCCTGACTTATTTCATCACACGTCTGCCACTATCTACCTCCATCACCATGGACAAGGCAATTAATTTACCTGGTTCTTGATTTTTTTTCATCTATAAAATTAATGCCTTGGACTAGGTGAATTCTAAGGCCACTTTCAGTACTAAATCAAGGTTTTTCTCATCTTATGTCTAATCTTATGCCTTTCTATCCCCCTAGGACCTTTTCTTTTCATTCATCCTATATATATATATTTAATACAAATGAGGCATAAGATACTTCTCTCTACTAATCTCCTCTTACCAACTTGATTCTTCCCACCTTAGATATTTGGGGACTTCTTTTTTTTTTTTTTTTTTTTGCAGTACATGGGCCTCTCACCGTTGCGGCCCCTCCCGCCACGGAGCACAGGCTCCAGATGCGCAGGCCCAGCGGCCACAGCTCACGGGCCCAGCCGCTCCGCAGCACGTGGGATCTTCCTGGACCGGGACACGAACCCATGTCCCCTGCATCAGCAGGCAGACTCTCAACCACTGCGCCACCAGGGAAGCCCCTGGGACTTCATTTTAAAAAATCCTTCTTCATTACTGTTACCATGAATTAATATTTTCACTATTTCTCAATCAAACTTTTTCAGGCTGTAGACAACACTTGAAGACTCTACTTTGTTGCCACTGACTTATCTCTTCACACTTTCCAATTTGGCTTCTGCTTCCAGGACTTTGCCAAAATAGTTGTTGCAAAGGAAAAATGGACAGAGAATACCACCTTAAAACTTTCTTCTCACTTTCCCCATGGTTCTCTTTTAAGGCTCTGGTCATCTCTTTTCTTTATTTTTATTCTCCCTCCTCAATCTATGTTCTAAATGTGAGTATACATCAGAGATCTATCTTGGTCATCTTTCTAAACGTTTTCTATTGAAACTCATTCATTCTCAGGATCCCAACTATTATATTGATGTGGATTACTGAAATATTTTTCACTGAATTCCTTTCCATAAGTATGCTGATCATCTCTATGGGTATGTTTCACCAATTTGAAGCCATGTTGAAAATAAAGTTCATCACTGTACCTCGATAGCCACCTAGGGGAAAAAAGGAAAACACAAGCTGCCCCTGCTCATATACTTTATCTTTCTGTTAATGATATAAGTTACTTTCTAGTGACTAGAATTGACATGTCAGGAAGAAGAGAAGCCATTAAAGTCAGGGACTACACTGTCCTCTGAATACACATCTTTAATACAGCTAGCTCTTCATTTGACAAGTGTCTCAATGCTCTGAAAGATATTAAAAGTATCAACCTTTTATAATTACTCAAGGTTGTGATGTAGATGTGCAATCTCAGGAATATTTTTTCTCTCTTTATATCATAACAAAAGTATAACCCATGAACTGAATTATCTCCATTTGCTTCTACAGTTCTGTTGTTTATTGCTGTGAAGTGATATAAAGACCTTAGCTTCTGAGAAAATGCAAAGTTTCAATTTCAACTAGATTTTAAAAGAGGAAAAAAAAGGAAAGAAAACATAAACTCACACTTTATCTGTTCCATAACTCCTATAGTCTACTGCAGCTGACACAGCCACAATGAGCGCAGGCATCCCATAGCCGACCAGGTAAAAGTATTTCCTTCGTGAATGTTCACTCTCAAAAACCTCCACCAGCATGATATAGAGCTGCACTCCCTCCAGGAACATCCACGTGAAGGCAGCCAAGAAGAAGAAATGTAAGAGAGCAGCAAAAACGGCACAGGCAATCTAGGGAAAGGAACAAATGATTCAGTCAAATAACTACCAAATGAAATACCAACTGCCATAAAATTAAAATAAATATTTATTAAGACTGCAATAATAAGATAGGTCTGCAAAATAATAATCGAGACAAGATTCTTAAAATTCAGACATTAAAACCTAATTAAATATAACTTATCTGTGAAAACTGTATTTAACATTTTATTAATAACGGCTATGGATGAGAGCAGAGCATTATAATAAGAAAAAAGTATAACATATAGGGAAAAGTTCTAATAAGATCCTATTGATAATTATTACTGAGATTAGTCTAAAGGTTTTAAAATAGATCTCATGAATTTTTTGCTTGGTCATAATCCTGTGTTTATTAACATATTAAGTTCTTCAATGTAAGTGAAAGAGAAACACTAAAATCAAGGAAAATAAAAGCTCTTAAAATAAAAAATATAATAATTAAAGTATTTTATAATGAGATTATTAATTCATTATTATTTATTGTTTATTTCTTCCTTGCCTTGTTTCAGAAAGGATTTAAGATGACATTGGGAAGTTCATACTGCATAGGTGTAAATGTAGATCTGGTTAAAATAAAGTATTCCAGAAGTGCTTTCATTCTCTCATTTTTTGTTATTTTTACTAAATGTTGGTCTATACAAGCTTGGTCACAAGAGGCAGCTAGCCCTTACTTTAGTATATTTTCTAAGGTACTATAAGTTTCAGCTGACCATATATTAATTTTCTTATGTGAGTTCCTGAAATTCTCACTCCTTTGGAGGGGATGCCTTCATTTTTTATAAGAAGTCCTAACTAATATCTACAGTTCCTACTAGAAAAGGCAACAAATTTATAGAAATTAACTGATTAGTATGGATTCAATGATGAGTATGATCCTTGAGAAATGAGACAAAGGGCAGGTCTATCTCCTTGGATTAGAGAGAGGACGATGAAGGGGAGATGAGGCAGTCAAGTGTCAAAGGGGCTAGAAAGAGAAAGCAGAGCCTGACTGCCACATAATAGGCAGAAAGAGAACACATATCCAGCCATAAGAGTAAAGACAAATTGGGCTGAGCCGCACTCAACACCAATTTTTGATATCAATCATTGTCCTTTATGCTACATGTCAGAAGTTTTCTGCAGTATGCAACATTTGGAGAAGTTTATCATACCATATGTAACATCAAGAAGCAAAAATAAGAATAAGGTTTCTAAATGAAAAGAAATCACAGAGCATTTGAATTGCAGGTTAAAAAGAGAATGAAATGATTTCTTCATGGGAAATAACATCGTTTTCCATTTCTTGCTTTGTAGAGTTAGAACTTCAACTATTAATTTTTGTTATCAGAAGGCTTTACTTTTTTGGAGAAAAAAATGTGTACTTTGATTGCTTATTCATCTGTATGCATTTATGGGAAAAACTGTCACATTTGTATATGATAACCAGTTAAAAGTATAATCATCATAATTGTACCCTTCACAGCCATTAATCATGAATGTGTAATCACAAACATGAATCCAACTGCATTTTCATTGTAACGTACTGTATACATATGGACACATACCAGAGAACAGCATTAAATGAATGAATTATTTATTATGCCTACAAGTCTTCTAAAAATGAAAATTTTCATTTGCAGTTTTAGTCATAAGAACCAACTTGTGTTATGTGCCTGAATCTTAAGTTAGTAGAAAGGGCCTCACAAAAATTACAAATGTGCATAAAGACTGTTTAATATATTAGATATTGTCTGTTGATCATATTTTCTGTTTGGGTTTATCAAGAACAGTTGGCTAGTGTTATTCATTTTTTCCTATTTCTTTCCTTCCCTCCTTCCTTTCCTCCCTCACTCTCTCCCTCCCTCTCTCCCCATCTCTCTCCCTCCTTCCCTTCCTTTTGTGATATGGCTAAATGTGGTTAGTAGTAAAGTATAAAGCATGAAGTTAGCACTTAAAGATATAAACAGAACTTGAGAAAATATAAAGTGTAAAACAATATTTGGGAAGAGTATATAAATTGTAAAAATGACATTGAGTTTGAACTATTTTCCAAAATAGGTCAATTAGAAAAACTCATGTTAGGAGACCTTCAAGATGGCAGAGGAGTAAGACATGGAGAGCACCTTCCTCCCCACAAATACAGCAGAAATAGATCTACATGTGGAACAACTCCTACAGAATGCCTACTTAATGCTGACAGAAGAACTCAGATTTCTCACAAGGTAAGAAACTCCCCACATACCTGGGTAGGGCAAAATAAAAAAAAAAAGAAAAGAGACAAAAGAATAAGGATGGGACCTACACCAGTGGGAGGGAGCTGTGAAGGAGTAAAAGTTTCCACACACTAGGAAGCCCCTTCAATGGCAGAGATGGGGGGTGGTGGTGGGGAAGCTTTGGAGCCATGGAGGAGAACACAGCAACAGTGGTGCAGAGGGCAAAGCGGAGAGATTCCTGCACAGAGGGTTGCTGCCGACCAGCACTCACCAGCCTGAGAGGCTTGTCTGCTCACCTGCTGGGGTGGGTGGGGGCTGGGAGTGAGCCTCGGGCTTCGCAGGTCAGATCCTAGGGAGAGGACTGGTGTTGGCTGCATGAACACGGCCTGAAGGGGGCTAGTGCACCACCTAGGCTGGAGGGAGTCTGGGAAAAAGTTTGGAACTGCCTAAGAGGCAAGAGACCATTGTTTCAGGGTGCACAAGGAGAGGGGATTCAGAGCACCACCTAAACGAGCTCCAGAGACTGTCGTGAGCTGCAGCTACCAGCACGGATCCCAGAGACGGGCATGCAACACTAAGGCTGCTCCTGTAGCCATCAAGAAGCCTATGTGCAAGAACAGGTCACTATCCACACCTTCCCTCCAGGGAGCCACTGCCAGAGTCCCGTGAAACGGAAAACTTCCCCAGGAAAACACATGGCGTGCCTCAGGCTGTTGCAACATCACTCCAGGCTCTGCCACAGCAGGCTAGCCCCACATTCCATACCTCTGCTCCCCACAGCCTGAGTGAGCCAGAGCCCCCTAATCAGCTGCTCCTTTAACCCCATCCTGTGGGTGCTAAGAACAGACACCCTCAGGAAACTTATATACAGAGGCGGGGACAAATCCAAAGCTGAACCCCAGGATCTGTGTGAACAAAGAAGAGAAAAGGAAATCTCTCTCAGCAGCCTCAGGAGAAGCTGATTATATCTTCACAATCAACTTGATGTACCCTGCATCTGTGGAATACATGAATAGACAACGAATCATCACAAAACTGAGGTGGTGGAGTTTGGGAGCAACTGTAGACTTGGGGTTTGCTTTCTGCATCTAATTTGTTTCTGGTTTTATGTTTATCTTAGTTTAGTATTTAGAGTTTATTATCATTGGTAGATTTGTTTATTGATTTGGTTGCTTTCTTCCTTTTTTTAATATATATATATATTTTTTTTTTCCTTTTTCTCTTTTTGTGAGTGTGTATGTGTATGCTTCTTTGTGTGATATTGTCTGTACAGCTTTGCTTTTACCCTTTGTCCTAGGGTTCTGTCTGCCCATTTTTTTGTTTGTTTGTTTGTTTTTCTTTTTCTTTTTTTTTTAAGTACAGTTTTTAGTGCTTCTTATCACTGGTGAATTTGTTTTTTGGTTTGGTTGCTCTCTTCCTTCTTTCTTTCTTTTTTTAAAATTACCTTTTAATTTTTAATTTTTTTTTTGGTATGCGGGCCTGTCACTGTTGTGGCCTCTCCTGTTGAGGAGCACAGGTTCTGGACACGCAGGCTCAGCGGCCATGGCTCATGGGCCTAGCTGCTCCTCAGCGTGTGGGATCTTCCCGGACTGGGGCACAAACCCATGTCCCCTGCATCGGCAGGTGGACTCTCAAACACTGCGCCACCAGGGAAGCCCCAATTTTTAAATTGTAATAATTATTTTTTATTTTAATAACGTTATTTTATTTTATTCTCTTCCTCCCTCCCTCCCTCCCTCCCCCCCTCTCTCTTTCTTTCTTTTTTTTTCCTCCCTTTTCTTTTGAGCCGTGTAGCTGACAGGGTCTTGGTGCTCTGGCCGGGTGTCAGACCTGTGCCTCTGATGTGGGAGAGCCAAGTTCAGGACATTGGTCCACCAGAGACTTTCTGGTTCCATGTAATATCAAAAGGCAAAAATCTCCCAGAGATCTCTATCTCAGTGCTAAGACCCAGCTCCACTCAATGACCAGCAAGCTACAGTGCTGGACACTCTATGCCAAACAACTAGCAACACAGGAATGCAAACCCACCCATTAGCAGAGAGGCTGCCTAAAATCATAAGAAGGTTACAGACACCCCAAAACACACCACTGGACGAGGTCTTGCCCATCAGAAAGACAAGATCTAACCCAGGCCACTGGGGGCAGACACCAAAAACAATGGGAAATACGAACCTGCAGCCTGCAAAAAGGAGACCCCAAACACAGTAAATTAAGCAAAATAAGAAGAGAGAGAATTATGCATCTGATGAAGGAGCAAGGTAAAAACTCACCAGACCAAACAAATGAGAGGAAATAGGCAGTCTACCTGAAACATAATTCAGAGTAATTCTAGTAAATATGATCCAAAATCTTGCAAATAAAATGGAGAAAATAAAAGAAACATTTAACAAGTACCTAAAAGAACTTAAGGGCAAACAAACAATGATCAACAACATAATAAATGAAATTAAAAGTTCTCTAGAAGGAATCAATAGCATTATAACTGAGGCAGAAGAACTGATAAGCACCCTGGAAGATAAAATAGTGGAAATAACTACTGCAGAACAGAATAAAGAAAAAAGAATGATCAGAATTAAGGACAGTCTTAGACAACATTGGGACAACATTAAATGCACCAACATTCAAATTGTAGTGGTCCCAGAAGAAGAAGAGAAAAAGAAAGGGATTGAGAAAATATTTGAAGAGATTATAGTTGCAAACTTCCTTAATATGGGAAATGAAATAGTCAATCAACTCCAAGAAGTGCAGAGAGTCCCATACATGATAAACCCAAAGAGAAACATGCCAAGACCCATATTAATCAAACTATCAAAAATTAAATACAAAGAAAAAAATATTAAAAGCAGCAAGGGAAAAATAGCAAATAACATACAAGGGAATTCCCATAAGGTTAACAGCTGAAACTCTGCAAGCCAGAAGGGAGTGGCAGGATATATTTAAAGTGATAAAAAGGAAAAACCTACAACCAAGGTTACTCTACCCAGCAAGATTCTCATTTAGATTCAATGGGGAAATTAAAACCATTACAGAGAAGCAAAAGTGAAGAGAATTCAGCACCACTAAACCACCAACAAATGCTAAAGGAACTTCTCTGGACAGGAAACGCAAGAGAAGGAAAAGACCAACAATAAGAAACACAAAATAATTAAGAAAATGGTAATAGGACATACATATCGATAATTGCCTTAAATGTAAATGGATTAAATGCTCCAACCAAAAGACACAGACTGGCTGTATGGATACAAAAGCAAGACGGATATATATGCTGTCTACAAGAGACCCATTTCAGACCTAGGGACACATAGTGACTGAAAGTGAGGGATGGAAAAAGATATTGCATGCAAATGGAATTCAAAAGAAAGCTGGAGTAGCAATTCTCATATCAGAAAAAATAGACTTTAAAACAAAGACTATTACAAAAGGCAAAGAAGGACACTACATAATGATCAAGGGATCAATCCAAGAAGAAGATATAACAATTGTAAATATTTATGCACCCAACATAGGAGCACCTCAATATATAAGGCAAATGCTAACAGACATAAAAGGGGAATCAACAAAAACACAATCATAAAACGGGACTTTAACACCCCACTTTTACCTATGGACAGATCACCCAAAATGAAAATAAATAAGGAAACACAAGCTCTAAATGATATATTAAACAAGATGGACTTAAATGATATTTATAGGACATTCCACCCAAAAACAACAGAATACACTTTGTTCTCAAATGCTCATGGGACATTCTCCAGGATAGATCATATCTTGGATCACAAGAAAGCCTTGGTAAATTTAAGAAAATTGAAATCATATCAAGTATCTTTTCCGACCACAAAGCTATGAGACTATATATCAATTAGAGGAAAAAAATCTGTAAAAAATACAAACACATGGAAGCTAAATAATACACTACTTAATAACCAAGGTATCACTTAAGAAATCAGAGAGGAAATATAAAAATACCTAGAAACAATGAAAATGAAAACACAATGACCCAGAACCTATGGGCTGCAGCGAAAGCAGTTCTAAGAAGGAAGTTTATAGAAATACAAGCCTACCTCAAGAACTCAAGTAAACAACTTAACCTTACACCTAAAGCAATTAGAGAAAGAACAAAAAGACCCCAAAGTTAGCAGAAGGAAAGAAATCATAAAATCAGATCAGAAATAAGTAAAAAAGAAATGAAGGAAAGAGTAGCAAAGGTCAATAAAACTACAAGCTGGTTCTTTGAGAAGATAAACAAAATTGATAAACCATTAGACAGACTCATCAAGAATAAAAGGGAGAAGACTCAAATCAATAGAATTAGAAATGAAAAAGGAGAAGTAGCAACTGACACTGCAGAAATACAAAGGATCATGAGAGATTACTACAAGCAACTATATGCCAATAAAATGGACAACCTGGAAGAAACTGACAAATTCTTAGACAAGCACAACCTTCTGAGACTGAACCAGGAAGAGATAGATAATATAAACAGACCAATTTCAAGCACTGAAATTGAGGCTGTGATTAAAAATCTTCCAACAAACAAAAGCCCAGGACCAGACGGCTTCACAGGCAAATTCTATCAAACATTTAGAGACGACTTAACACCTATCATTCTCAAACTCTTCCAAAATATAGCAGAGGGAGGAACACTCCCAAACTCATTCTATGAGGCCACCGTCACCCTGATACCAAAACCAGACAAAGATGTCACAAAGAAAGAAAACTACAGGCCAATATCACTGATGAACATGGATGCAAAAATCCTCAACAAAATACAAGCAAACAGAATCCAAAAGCATATTAAAGTGTTATACACCATGATCAAGTGGGGTTTATACCAGGAATGCAAGTATTCTTCAATATTAGCAAATCAATCAGTGTGATAAACCATATTAACAAATTGAAGAGAAAAACCATATGATCATCTCAATAGATGGAGAAAAAGCTTTTGACAAAATTCAAAACCCATTTATGATAAAAACCCTCCAGAAAGTAGGCATAGAGGGAACCTACCTCAACAAAATTAAGGCCATATATGACAAACCGACAGCAAACATTGTTCTCAATGGTGAAAAATTGAAACCATTTCCACTAAGATCAGGAACAAGACAAGGTTGTCCACTCTTAACACTATTATTCAACATAGTTTTGTAAGTTTTCGCCACAGCAAGCAGAGAAGAAGAAATAAAAGGAATCCAAATCAGAAAAGAAGTAAAGCTGTCACTGTTTGCAGATGACATGATTCTATACATAGAGAATCCTAAAGATGCTACCAGAAAACTGTTAGAACTAAACAATGAATTTGGCAAAGTAGCAGGTTACAAAATTAATGCACAGAAATCTCGTGCACTCCTATACACTAATAATAAAAAATCTGAATGAGAAATTAAGGAAACACTCTAATTTACCATTGAAATAAAAAGAATAAAATACCTAGGAATAAACCTACCTAAGGAGACAAAAGACCTGTATGCAGAAAACTATAAGACACTGACGAAAGAAATTAAAGATGATACAAAGAGATGGAGGGATATACCATGTTCTTGGATTGGAAGAATGAACATTGTGAAAATGAGTATACTATCCAAAGCAATCTGCAGATTCAATGCAATCCCTATCAAACTACCAATGGCATTTTTCACAGAACTAGAACAAAAATTCCACAATTTGTATGGAAACACAAAAGAACCCAAATAGCCAAAACTATCTTGAGAAACAAAAACAGAGCTGGAGGAATCAGGCTCTTGGACTTCAGACTACACTACAAAGCTACAGTAATCAAGACTGTATGGTATGGGCATAAAAATAGAAATATAGATCAATAGAACAGGATAGAAATCCCAGAGATAAACCCATGCACATATGGTCAGCTTATTTTTGATAAAGGAGGCCAGAATATACAATAGAGAAAAGACAGCCTCTTCAATACGTGGTGCTGGGAAAACCGGACCGCTACATGTAAAAGAATGAAATTAGAACATTCTATAACTCCATACACAAAAATAAACTTAAAATAGATTAAACCTGAATATAAGGCCAGACACTATAAAACTCTTAGAGGAAAACATAGGCAGAACACTCTATGACATAAATCATAGCAAGATCCTTTTGAATCAACCTCCTAGAGAAATGGAAATAAAAAACAAAAATAAACAAATGGGACCTAATGAAACTTAAAAGCTTTTGCACAGCAAAAGAAACCATAAGCAAGATGAAAAGACAACTCTTAGAATGGGAGAAAATATTTGCAAATGAAGCAACTGACAAAGGATTAATCTCCAAAATATACAAGCAGCTCGTGCATCTCAATATCAAAAAAACAAACATCCCAATCCAAAAATGAGCAAAAGACCTAAATAGACATATCTCCAAAGAAGATATACAGATTGCCAACAAACACATGAAAGAATGCTCAACATCACTAATCATTAGAGAAATGCAAATCAAAACTACAATGAGGTATCACCTCACACCAGTAAGAATGGCCATCACCAAAAAATCTAGAAATAATAAATGCTGGAGAGGGTGTGGAGGAAAGGGAACCCTCTTGCACTAATGGTGGGAATGTAAATTGATACAGCCACTATGGAGAACAGTATGGAGGTTCCTTAAAAAACTAAAAATAGAACTATCATGTGACCCAGCAATCCCACTAGTGGCATATACCCTGAGAAAACCATAATTTAGAAAGTGTCATGCTCATTGCAGATCTATTTATAATAGACAGGACATGGAAACAACCTAAGTGTCCCTCGACAGATGAATGGATAAAGAAGATGTGGCACATATATACAATGGAATATTACTCAGCCATAAAAAGAAATGAAATTGAGTTATTTGTAATGAGGTGGATGGACCTAGAGTCTGTCATACAGAGTGAAGTAAGTCGGAAAGAGAAAAACAAATACCGTATGTTAACACATGTATATGGAATCTAAAAAAATTTTTAAAAATGTTTCTGAAGAACCTAGGGGTAGGACAGGAATAAAGATGCAGACGTAGAGAATAGATTTGAAGACATAGGGAGCAGTAAGGGTAATCTAGGATGAAGTGAGAAAGTGGCATTGACTTACATATACTACCAAATGTAAAATAGATAGCTAGTGGGAAGCAGCCGTATATCACAAGGAGATCAGCTCAGTGCTTTGTGACCACCTAGAGGTGTGAGATAGGGAGCGTGGGAGGGAGATGCAAGAAGGAGGAGATATGGGGATATATGTATATGTATAGCTGATTTACTTTGTTATAAAGCAGAAATTAACACACTATTGTAAAGTAATTATACTCTAATAAAGATGTTAAAAAAAAGATTAAAAAAAAACAACTCATGTTTGACATGCAGTTTTCAATATAATTTCCAGTGTTTTTTTAAAAAAATATATTATAAACTTCAAAGAATAACAATTACATGTTAGAAAATATACTCCTCCATTCCCCAAATGATTTAAGTTTTCTCAATATTCAGCTTTGTGATTAAAAAAATTAAAGAAAAAGATTAATGAAGAAACACAGTTCTTTAGAAAGGCAAGTTTTTGAACAGAATTCCTGAAGAAATGTGCATTCATACATCCATATATTCACTGCTTCTTTATGACAATGGACATGAAAAAGGGAATACTGAATAATCTTAAAATTAGTAACTATCTTAGACAACTGGAAGAGAGGATTGGTGTATTGGAAAACTGGAAGTGGAGAAATTCTTTTCTAACACCAAAATAAATTGCTTACTGGTTGATCTGTTCGGTTGATCCCGATCAAGAAGAGCAGTTCTGCTACAAAAAGGCTGATGCAGAGGTTCTTATGGATGGTGTTACGGTCACTCTGGAGCCCACGGAAAAAGCAAAATGTGAAGATGCAAATCAGGAGACAAACAAGGGACAGCAAAATTCCAACCCATGTGATCACATCCAGAAGAAGGTCATGGACCGCGTCACTGTGCTGGAAACACAATAGAAAAGCCGTAAGTTGCAATTATGCATAACCAATTACAAAGTTTATAAGGGTCTGTTTCCATGAAGCATGATTTTAATAATGTACTAAATATCCTCCACAAATGCAATGAATAAGATAACTTAATCATTTGGGTTTTCTAATCCACAGGTAAAGCATTTTATCTTTTCGGTGAAGTGTAAATCAGTTTGTCAATAGTGTTTGCACCTTTCTTAGCTTTGTACATTTTTAGTTGTACATTTCCAACTAAGTACATTGTCAGCTGAAGCATATCAACTGAATTCTGGCCAAAGATTTCAAGGTAAAGCTTTTCATTTTTCTACCCCACATCACGTTTTTAGGTTAATATTTTTACAACTCTTGCTAGGGAATACTCTATATAAAAATTGTTATACACTTAGGAAAGTGGTATCACAACTGAAATTTATTTGAATCACTGAAGAATTTTTATTAAAAAAATACAATTCCTCTGTCCTATAAATCCTTTATCAGAATTTCGAAGGTTGAGTTCATAAAAGTATGTAATTTTATAAAGATCTCCAGTTAATTCTGATGGACAGCCACATATGTGTACCATTTATTTAGTGGAAAATCTAAAAGAATGAGGATAGTCACTGGATTTATATTCATATTGAATGGCTTAAGGAGATCAAGAAGTTTGATCCCTGAAAGGTTTTGCATGAATAGAACCTGTTATACACAGATGGAAAATAAGTATTCAGAATTACTATACCCGATAGCAGCCCAAAACAGATAGTAGAGCCATGAAAAAGAAATACGCTCATGAAAACTTCCACACTGAAACTACATTATGTGGCTCTATTACATTCCTGTGAGTTCCATACCTGCCATGTTCCTTGGTTTGTCCACTATCTCATTTCTGTCTTTGTTCTAAGATTCAAAACTCCATTTCCACTCTATGATAGTTTGCCTCCGTCGAAACCACTTTTGTGAAGCTTAGAATGTATGGTAGCCCAACACATCAGTGTACCAACATGTTGGAGCAGAATCGAGAAACTGTCTATGACTGTCAATTCCTCTTTTCTTCCTAGGTTTCTTGAAAATTCTTAAAGACTTAACTTCCAACAGTAGGGGAATACATAAATAATGGTTGATATTTATGGAATGATATTCAAAAGAGGAGTAGAAAATCAGTGTTCTAGATTTATAGTCACAAACATAGATACTTCTCAAAAATCTAATATTAGGTTTTAAAAAATGCAAGTGGCGGGCTTTCCCGGTGGCGCAGTGGTTGAAAGTCCGCCTGCCGATGCAGGGAACACGTGCCCCGGTCCAGGAAGGTCCCACATGCCGCGGAGTGGCTAGACCCGTGAGCCATGGCCGCTGACTCTGCGCGTCCGGAGCCTGTGCTCCGCAACGGGAGATGCCACAACAGTGAGAGGCCCGCGTACCGCAAAAAAAAAAAAAAAAAAAAAAAAAAAAAAAAAAAAATGCAAGTGGCAAAAGTATCTATACAGTATGATACCATTTATGTAAAATTTTAAATGACACAAATCAATGACATTGATTTTTATGGATATATGCATAAGTAGTGAAAGCATAACGTGCATGGGAAATATTTTAGTTGAAAACAAAGATATGTGTTTCTAATTGACATCTTTTTCAATTGTATAGATCATACACATTGTTTTTTGTTTTAGGATGGAAGTTACTACATTTAGTTGTCTCCCACATTGTTAGCTCACCTTAAAAAATTCATAAATATCCAGGTTTTCTATTTTTGTTTTTATTCAAACTTTGTACCTTTATGTTTTATATAAACTTCATACAAAGATTATTCTGAATGTGGAATTTCTCCTTACAAGTGAGCTACCATGCTGTAACCTGAATCACAGCACTTCGCATATTGCTAGATACAACTTCACAGTTGTTATCTGATAAAGAACTCTGCTAGGACACTGTCAATGAAAGAGTTTCAAACTATTCCTGCATAACTCTAGATGTATTTCTCGGAAGGAGCTCAAATCATGAAAGAAAACCACATGAAATTTTGCTTTAACTGCTTTGTTCTCCAGGGGACACTGCTAAAGTAGTGTTGGGTCTCTGATAGCTTAAATTACTTTTACTATTGGAGAGTGGAGAGTGGTTAGTGCTACCCGGTTCCCTGAACAGAGGGCTATTTGCTCTTCTTTGACTCAAAGGAAAGATGCTGTAATTGAGTATCAAGCACCAGCGTTCAGCACAGCAGTCTTCCATAATGGCAGGTATAATACATTCTCAAATATATCCTAAAGACCTAAAACACTAAAAAAGAAAGAAAGAAAGAAAAAAAAGAAACCAAATAACTCCGGCTTTTCCTGGGTAGTTGCATTATTAGAAATAATGTATTGACTTTACTCAGTGCCTTTGTAGGTCTTTCAAAAACCCCATGCAGAGTTATTAAGAGAAGAATACCAAATGTCAAAACAACAGTACAAAAAGTACATAACACTCAAAGAAAGAACAAAAAAGTCTAGCAATTAATTAGTAATCATCTTTCAGGTATTACTGTCTAGTTCAGAAAACATAAACACCAACTACCTTATATGTATTATACTGTGATCGAATGTAACTCACCACTTGAATTTTATCAGTAAGATGAAAGAAAAAGAACAATGGACATTAAATGTGAACAAGACCTATGAGTTTAGCCTTCTTTATAATAGTCTGTCATAACAGAACTTACAGGAGGCCAAGCATGGTAAAAAGCAGCCCCCCTTCAAGAGGATGGTCGATTGAATAAAACTCCTAGGTAGAGTCTTAACAATGTGATAATAGATCAAGTATTCCTATTTCCAAGTTCCCACGTTTTGAGTACTCTATAACTCAATCACCCCTGCATGAACTATATACCATTATGTGACTTGAGATCTTATTAGTCTTATATCTTATTATTATATCCTAGCACTTAGTATTGGGCTTGACACATTAAAAATGATTAATAAATATTTGTTTTTGAATGGTTATAAGAACACTACTCCACTTAAACCAAATGTCTAAGGGCTGAACCCTCTTACATCAGTATAGTTTTAGTATCCATTTAATCCCCACTGGATTTTAAAAAGTATCAATATCAAAAATTACATGTTCAAAGCATATCCCGTTTCTCCCTCCACCCCCCACTCCCAAATCTATTGTTCCTTCTGTTTTCCTCATTTCGGTAAACAGCAACTTTGTTCTTTGAAGTGTTCTGGCCAAGAACTGAAGAGTCATATTGATTCCTCTTTTTCACACACTCCTTTTTTTTTTTTTTTTTTTCGGTATGCGGGCCTCTCACTGTCGTGGCCCCTCCCGCCACGGAGCACAGGCTCCGGATGCACAGGCTCAGCGGCCACGGCTCACGGGCCCAGCCACTCTGTGGCATGTGAGATCTTCCCAGACCGGGGCACGAACCCATGTCCCCTGCATCGGCAGGCGGACTCTCAACCACTGCGCCACCAAGGAAGCCCTCATACACTCTTAATTCATCAAGAAATCTTGCAGCTCCTGTCTTCTATCTGACAGCTGCTTCTCCCCTCAATTGCACCAAATTGGTTAGAGCTACCTGATTTTTTTTTAAACAGCCTCCTAAAGGATGTCCCTAATTTGACCCTCATCCACCCCCCTTTCCTCTCTGTTCAACAAGATGGAGAGATTCTCTTTAAATACAAGCCAGAGAGTGCACCACGGGTGCACGAGTGCTAGCCGGGAGGGAATCCGGTTGAAGTCTGGAGCTGCCAAAGAGGAAAGAGACCTTTTCTTCCCTCTTTGCTTCCTGGTGCGCGAGGAGAGGGGTTTAAGCGCGCCGCTTAAAGGAGCTCCAGAAACAGGCGCGAACCGCGGCTGTCAGCAGGGACAGTAGAGACGGGTGTGGGACGATATGGTTGCTGCTGCCGCCACCAAGAGGCCTGTGTGCGAGCACAGGTCACTCTCCACACTGCCACTGCCGGGGTCCCGGGATCCAGGGACAGCTTCCCCGGGACAATGCGTAGCGCGCCTCAGGCTGGTGCAACATCACGCCGGCCTCTGCCGCCGCGGACTTGCCCTGCATCCGTGCCCTTCCCTCCCCCCGGCCTGTGCCAGAGCCCCCGAATCAGCTGCTCCTTTAACCCCGTCCTGTCTGAACGAAGAGCAGATGCCCTCAGACGACCTACATGCAGAGGCGGGGCCAAGTCCAAAGCTGAACCCCAGGAGCTGTGCGAACAAAGAGGAGACGGGCAGGTCTCTCCCAGCAACCTCAGAAGCAGCGGATTAAAGCTCCAAAATTAACTTGAAGTGCCCTGCATCTGTGGAAAACCTGAATAGACAGCGAAATATCCCAAGTTGAGGAGGTGGGATTTGGGAGCAAGATATACTATTATTTTCACCTTTTTTTCTTTTTCTGAGTGTGTATGTGTGTGCTGCTGTGTGAGATTTTGTCTGTATAGCTTTGCTTTCACCATTTGTCCTAGGGTTAGACCGACCCTTTTTTTTAAATAGAAATTTTTCTTCTTAATAATTATTTTTTATTTTAATAACTATATTTTATCCTACTTTATTTTGTCTTCTCCCTTTCTTTCTTCCTTCCTTCCTCTCTTCCAACCTCCCTTCCTTCCTCCCTTCCTTGCTCCCTTTCTTCCTCCCTTCCTTCCTCTCTTCCTTGCTCTCCTCCTTCTTTCCTTCATTTCTTCCTTCCTTTCTTTCTTCCTTCCTCCCTTCCTTTCTTCCTTACTCACTTCCTTTCTTCCTTCCTTCCCTCCTTTCCTTTCTATTTTTTCACCCTTTTATTTTGAGCCGTGTGGATTAAAGGCTCTTGGCACTCCAGCCAGGTGTCAGGGCTGTGTCTCTGAGGTGGGAGAACCAACCTCAGGACACTGGTCCACAAGAGGCCTCCCAGCTCCACGCACTATCAAACGGCAAAAATCTCCCAGAGATCCCCATCGCAACACCAAGACCCAGCTTCACTCAAGGACCAGCAACGAACAGTGCTGGACACCCTATGCTCAACAGAAAGCAAGACAGGTCTACAGCCCCATCCATTAGCAGAGAGGCTGCCTAAAATCATAATAAGGATACCAACATCCAGAAACACACCACCAGATGTGGAACTGCCCACCAGAAAGACAAGATCCAGACTCAGCCACCAAAACAGAGGCACTAGTACCCCCAACCAGGAAATCTACTCAACCCACTGAACCAACCTTAGCAACCGGGGACAGCCACCAAAACCAACGGGAAATACGAACCTGCAGCCTGCAAAAAGGAGACCCAAACACAGTAAGAAAAGCAAAATGAGAAGACAAAACACACAACAGATGAAGGAACAAGATAAAAACACACCAGACCTAACAAATGAAGAGGAAATAGGGAGGCTACCTGAAAAAGAATTCAGAATAATGATAGTAAAGATGATTCAAAATCTTGGGAATAGGATAGACAAATTGCAAGAAACAGTTAACAAGGACCTAGAAGAAATAAAGAGGAAGCAAGCAATGATGAACAACACAATAAATGAAATGAAAAATACTCTAGATGGTATCAAGAGCAGAATAACTGAGGCAGAAGGAGAGATAAGTGACCTGGAAGATGAAATAGTGGAAATAACTACTGCAGAGCATAAGAAAGAAAAAAGAATGAAAAGAACTGAGGACAGTCTCAGAGACCTCTGGGACAATATTAACTGCACCAACATTCAAATTATAGGGGTCCCAGAAGAAGAAGAGAAAAAGAAAGGGACTGAGAAAATATTTGAAGAGATTATAGTTGAAAACTTCCCTAATATAGGAAAGGAAATAGTCAATCAAGTCCAGGAAGCACAGAGAGTCCCATATAGGATAAACCCAAGGATAAACACGCCAAGACACATAATAATCAAACTGTCAAAAATTAAATACAAAGAAACATATTAAAAGCAGCAAGGGAAAAACAACAAATAACACACAAGGGAATCCCCATAAGGTTAACATCTGATCTTTCAGCAGAAGCTCTACAAGCCAGAAGGGAGTGGCAGGACATATTTAAAGTGATGAAGGAAAAAAACCTAAAACCAAGATTACTCTACCCAGCAAGGATCTCATTCAGATTTGATAGAGAAATTAAAACCTTTACAAACAAGCAAAAGCTGAGAGAGTTCAGCACCACCAAACCAGCTCTACAACAAATGCTAAAGGAACTTCTCTAGGCAAGAAACACAAGAGAAGGAAAAGACCTATAAGAACAACCTGAAACAATTAAGTAAATGGTAATAGGAACATACATATCAATAATTACCTTAAATGTAAATGGATTAAATGCTCCCACCAAAAGACACAGACTGGCTGAATGGATACAAAAACAAGACCCATATATATGCTGTCTACAAGAGACCCACTTCAGACCTAGGGACACATACAGACTGAAAGTGAGGGGATGGAAAAAGATATTCCATGCAAATGGAAATCAGAAGAAAGCTGGAGTAGTCATTCTCATATCAGACAAAATAGACTTTAAAATAAAAACCATTACAAGACACAAAGAAGGACACCACAAAATGATCAAGGGATCGATCCATGAAGAAGATATAACAATTGTAAATATTTATGCACCCAACATAGGAGCACCTCAATACATAAGGCAAATACTAACAGCCATAAAAGGGGAAATCGACATTAACACAATCATAGTAGGGGACTTTAACACCCCACTGTCACCAATGGACAGATAATCCAAAATGAAAATAAATAAGGGGGCTTCCCTGGTGGCGCAGTGGTTGGGAGTCTGTCTTCCGATGCAGGGGACACGGGTTCGTGCCCCGGTTCGGGAAGATCCCACATGCCATGGAGCGGCTGGGCCCGTGAGCCATGGTTGCTGAGCCTGCATGTCCAGAGCCTGTCCTCTGCAACGGGAGAGGCCACAGAAGTGAGAGGCCCGCGTACCGCAAAAAGAAAATAAATAAGGAAACACAAGCTTTAAATGATACATTACACACGATGGAGTTAATTGATATTTATAGGACATTCCATCCAAAAACAACAGAATACACATTTTGCTCAAGTGCTCATGGAACATTCTCCAGGATAGATCATATCTTGGGTCACAAATCTAGCCTTGGCAAATTTAAGAAAATTGAAATCGTATCAAGTATCTTTTCCGACCACAAAGCTATGAGACTAGAGATCAATTACAGGAAAACATCTGTAAAAAATACAAACACATGGAGGCTACACAATACACACTTAATAACGAAGTGATCACTGAATAAATCAAAGAGGAAATAAAAAAAATACTTAGAAACAAATGACAACGGAGGCACGACGACCCAAAACCTATGGGATACAGCAAAAGCAGTTCTAAGAAGGAAGTTTATAGCAATACAATCACATGTTAAGAAACAGGAAACATCTCGAATAAACAACCTAACTTTGCACCTAAAGCAATTAGAGAAAGAAGAACAGAAAAACCCCAAATTTAGCAGAAGGAAAGAAAACGTAAAGATCAGATCAGAAACAAATGAAAAAGAAATGAAGGAAACAATAGCAAAGATCAATAAAAATAAAAGCTGGTTCTTTGAGAAGATAAATAAAATTGATAAACCATTAGCCAGACTCATCAAGAATAAAAGGGAGAAGACTCAAATCAATCGAATTAGAAATGAAAAAGGAGATGTAACAACTGACACTGCAGAAATACAAAAGATTATTAGAGATTACTACAAGCAACTGTATGCCAATAAAATGGACAACCTGGAAGAAATGGACAAATTCTTAGAAATGCACAACCTGCCGAGACTGAACCAGG
The DNA here is from genome assembly GCF_026419965.1 of Kogia breviceps. Taxonomy (NCBI): domain Eukaryota; kingdom Metazoa; phylum Chordata; class Mammalia; order Artiodactyla; family Physeteridae; genus Kogia; species Kogia breviceps. The sequence goes on from NC_081315.1 coordinate 40,149,744, forward strand.
AAGAAATAGAAAATATGAACAGACCAATCACAAGCACTGAAATTGAAACTGTGATTCAAAATCTTCCAACAAACAAAAGCCCAGGACCATATAGCTTCACAGGAAATTCTATCAAACATTTAGAGAAGAGATAACACCTATCCTTCTCAAACTCTTCCAAAAGATAGCAGAGGGAGGAACACTCCCAAACTCATTCTATGAGGCCACCATCACCCTGATACCAAAGACGTCACAAAGAAAGAAAACTACAGGCCAATAGCACTGATGAACATAGATGCAAAAATCCTCAACAAAATATTAGCAAACAGAATCCAACAGCACATTAAAAGGATCATACACCATGATCAAGTGGGGTTTATTCCAGGAAGGCAAGGATTCTTCAATATACGCAAATCAATCAATGTGCTACACCATATCAACAAACTGAAGGAGAAAAACCATATGATCATCTCAATACATGTAAAGAAAACTTTTGACCAAATTCAACACCCATTTATGATAAAAACCCTGCAGAAAGAAGGCATACAGGGAACTTTCCTCAACATAATAAAGGCCATATATGACAAACCCACAGCCAGCATCGTTCTCAATGGTGAAAAACTGAAACCATTTCCACTAAGATCAGGAACAAGACAAGGTTGCCCACTCTCACCACTCTTATTCAACATAGTTTTGGAAGTTCTAGCCACAGCAATCAGAGAAGAAGAAGAAATAAAGGAATTCAAATAGGAAAAGAAGAAGTAAAGCTGTCACTGTTTGCAGATGACATGATACTATACATAGAGAATACTAAGGATGCTACCAGAAAACTACTAGAACTAATCAATGAATTTGGTAAAGTATCAGGATACAAAATGAATGCACAGAAATCTCTGGCTTTTTATACACTAATGATGAAAAATCTGAGAGTGAAATTAAGAAAACACTCCCATTTACCATTGCAACAAAAAGAATAAAATATCTAGGAATAAACCTACCTAAGGAGACAAAAGACTTGTATGCAGAAAACTATAAGACACTGATGAAAGAAATTAAAGATGATACAAATAGTTGGAGAGATATACCATGTTCTTGGATTGGAATAATCAACATTGTGAAAATGACTCTACTACCCAAAGCAATCTACAGATTCAATGCCATCCCTATCAAATTACCACCGGCAGTTTTTACAGAACTAGAACAAAAAATTTCACAATTTGTATGGAAACACAGAAGACCCCGAATAGGCAAAGCGATCTTGAGAACGAAAAATGGAGCTGGAGGAATCAGGCTCCCTGACTTCAGACTATACTACAAGGCTACAGTAATCAAGACAGTATGGTACTGGCACAAAAACAGAAATATAGATCAATGGAACAGGATAGAAAGCCCAGAGATAAACCCACACACATATGGTCACCTTATCTTTCATAAAGTAGGGAAGGATATACAGTGGAGAAAAGACAGCCTCTTCAATAAGTGGTGCTGGCAAAACTGGACAGCTACATGTAAAAGTATGAAATTAGAACACTCCCTAACACCACACACAAAAATAAACTCAACATGGGTTAAAGACCTAAATGTAAGGCCAGACACTATCAAACTCTTAGAGGAAAACATAGGCAGAACACTCTATGATATAAATCACAGCAAGATCCTTTTTGACCCATCTCCTAGAGAAATGGAAATAAAAACAAAAATAAACAAATGGGACCTAATGAAACTTAAAAGCTTTTGCACAGCAAAGGATACCATAAACAAGACCAAAAGACAACCCTCAGAATGGGAGAAAATATTAGCAAATGAAGCAACTGACAAAGGATTAATATCCAAAATGTATAAGCAACTCATGCAGCTCATAACAAAAAAAACAAACAACCCAATCCAAAAAAGGGAAGAAGAAGTAAATAGACATTTCTCCAAAGAAGACATACAGATTGCCAACAAACACATGAAAGAATGCTCAACATCATTAATCATTAGAGAAATGCAAATCAAGACTACAATGAGATATCATCTCACACTGGTCAGATTAGCCATCATCAAAACCTCTAGAAACAATAAATGCTGGAGAGGGTGTGGAGAAAAGGGAAGCCTCTTGCACTGCTGGTGGGAATGTAAACTGATACAGCCACTATGGAGAACAGTATGGAGGTTCCTTAAAAAACTACAAATAGAACTACCATACGACCCTGCAATCCCACTACTGGGCATATACCCTGAGAAAACCATAATTCAAAAAGAGTCATATACCAAAATGTTCATTGCAGCTCTATTTACAATAGCCAGGACATGGAAGCAACCTAAGTGTCCATCAACAGATGAATGGATAAAGAAGATGTGGCACATATATACAATGGAATATTACTCAGCCATAAAAAGAAATGAAACTGGGTTTCCCTGGTGGCGCAGTGGTTGAGAATCCACCTGCCGATGCAGGGGCCACGGGTTCATGCCCCGGTCTAGGAAGATCTCACATGCCACGGAGCGGCTGGGCCCGTGAGCCATGGCCGCTGAGCCTGTGCGTCCGGAGCCTGTGCTCCGCAATGGGAGAGACCACAACAGTGAGAGGCCCGCGTATCACGAAAAAAAAAAAAAAGAAAAAAGAAAAAAAAATAAATGAAACTGAGTTATTTGTAATGAGGTGGATAGACCTGGAGTCTGTCATACAGAGTGAAGTAAGTCAGAAGGAGAAAAACAAATACCGTATGCTAACACATATATATGGAATCTAAGAAAAAAAAATGTCATGAAGAGATTAGTGTTAGGACGGGAATAAAACACTGACCTACTAGAGCATGGACTTGAGGATATGGGGAGGGGTATGGGTAAGATGTGATGAAGTGAGAGAGTGGCAGGGACATATATACACTACCAAATGTAAATTAGATAGCTAGTGGGAAGCTGCCGCATAGCAAAGGGAGATCACCTCTGTGCTTTGTGACCACCTAGGGGGGTGGGATAGGGAGGGTGGGAGGGAGGGTGACACAAGAGGGAAGAGTTATGGGAACATATGTATATGTATAACTGATTCACTTTGTTGTAAAAGAGAAACTAACACACTATTGTAAAACAGTTATACTCCAATAAAGATGTTAAAAAAATAAATAAATAAATACAAGCCAGATAATACGATTCATTGATGGAGGCATCCAATGTCTCCTACCTCAATAAAAGTAAAACCCAAAGTCTTTACAAAGGTCTACAATGTCCTATAAGATCTTCACTCCTGTGAAACATTTCCTATTCTCCCCTTCATTCAGTTCACTCTACCCCAGTTGGCTTCCTCTAGCCTTTGAATACATCCAGCACATTCCAGCCTCAGTGACTTTGTACTTGATGTTCCCTTGGTCTGGAATTCTCTTCCAAAAACTAGCTGTGTGACTTACTTGCTAACTTCCTTCAGTTCTTCATTCAAATGTCACCTCACAGAGTTTTTCTGAATCACCTCATCTAAAATTGCAAACATCATTTACCCACTCTGACTCTCTATTACTTTTCCTGAATTTTTTTTCTTCTTAACATTTACCTAGACTATATATTTTATTAATATATCTTATCTATGTTTTCTACATAACAAGAAACATTAATAAAATACATAGTCTAGAAGCTATTGTTATAGCACAAGGAACTCTACTCAATACTGTGTAATGGCACATATGAGAAAAGAATCTAAAAAAACGAGGATATATATATATATTTATAACTGATTCACTTTAATGTGCCCCTGAAACTAACACAACATTGTAAATCAACTATACTCCAATTAAAAAAAAATTTCTTGTACATCGTCTGTGGCCTTTACTAGAAAGTACACTGCAAGAGAATAGGCTGTTTTATCACCAATGTATCCCCAGGTCCTAGAAAGCTGCCTCCTATACAGTGGATGCACAATTAATGTGTGAACTGAATAAATGAATCTCTCTTTAATTACCCCCCCCTTCTGCAATGGATTTAGATTATAAACTAAAAGTGTATCATGCTGCCTTTTGCAATCTTTGGGGTTCTTTGGTTCATAAACTACCTGCTCTAAAATCTTGAGTAAAAGAAAATTAAAGCTGGAGAATGAGGAGGTCGTTACACCATAATATCTTAAAATGTGTGGAAGTAAGATGACTGCAGAGTAAGTATGATTAGAGTCTGAAGATGTGGATTTAACCTTGTCGCTCCAATTTTGCAATTGGACAACTTGAACAACTACTTACCCTTTAAAGTATCAGACACTTCATACATACAGAGATAAAACAGATTCACTTTGTTGTATATCTGAAACTAACATGATATTGTAAATCAGTTATACACCAATACACATTAGAAAAATAAAGAATCAAAAACTTCAAGGAAATTAATTTCTTAAAGAAGATGGGGACCTGTGAGAGAAAATCTACAAGCAGAACGACAGAATGATTCATCAGAATATACTTTCAGGAAATTCACTGACTCTATCCACTATAGAAAGAAATTTTTATGAAAACAATACTCATTTTTCAGGCTTTCTGTGAAGCTTACATTCACATATGAAATGCCAGATATTTTGTAAAAGTTACAGAAAGTTTCTGATTTTTCCTTTTATTTTCACCTCAATGAATCTGCTTTGTCCTATCACTGTGGGGTTACTGAGTAATTCAAATACCACAAAAGGGGTGAGTACCACAATGAGGGAAAAAAAAGGTGGCTTAAACAATGATGTTTTGTGAAACTCAGTCTGTCAGTATAAAACCCTCAAATATACCAATAGGTACATTTAATGAAACTAAGCCCAAATTCATGGAATAGGGAAATGTGACTTCTGCTTCATGATTTAAAAATAACTCAGCCTGCATACACTAAGATCTTTATGTAAATCTTGATATTTCTAACTTTATTGTCCAAAAAGCATCTTGTCAGCAAACAAGATGGGAGAAATAGATTTTGAAATGTTTTCCATTTTAACTGCCTATGTATTTCCAGATATATTTTATATTTCCAGATACACTAACTATATGAATTAATTCTGAACCCCTCTGGATGTTTTTGGCTTTTTTATAATTTTAGAACGTTGCATTTTCCAGACATTGCTTGAACAATCACCCTATAATAATTATTAATTGTGGGCAGTAATTTTCAAGAACGTGTTTTACTTTCTGCATTAAAATGTATTATTTTAATGTTGAGTCAGTTGTTTAGGCATAATAATATGATTTTTAAATTGCCTCTTAAACATATCTTGTTCTGAAATACTTGTAATATAGCTAAATGAGTTTTATTTTTTCTTCTTTGCAAATGTGGGAGCACTCACTTTGCTACCAATGTATCATATCAGCATAAGGCGTTGCTTTGACTCAGGAATTTCACTGAAGCTAGTAGGGTTATGAAAGGCCTATTTTCTGATAAATGTGGTAAGAACTCTGTGAAATAAGTTCCCTGCATTGCTCTAACAAATCATCAAACACATAGGTCACCACACGAATGCTTGGGAAAATAAAGGGCTCAATGGTCTAAGGAAATTAGAATTTTCTTTGCAGTAACAGGATGAAGGTCAAAGTTGAGTAACACAGTAAAAAGAATGAAATGATTGCATTTCTTATGATTTTTATAGTAAGTTAGCCAAAATAACTCAGCAATAATTTCCAAATTTGTATCAAGTTGAAAAAAAATCAAATATTTTCAAGCTTTAATTGCTGAGAGAGAACCATTGGCAAGTAAAGCACACAAAAATATTCATATCCAACTATCCTTTGAATTCAAGAGAACTTATTCAGAATATCTCTTTGGTTTCAGAAGCACAGCATTGTATACTCTAAGTTATTTGAAATTTTCTTGATTTGAATTGAAAAAAAAAAAATTTAATCTCACCATATTTGGTGAACCAGATTCACAACTACCTTAATAGAGGAAACAAAAGGAAATAGTAGAAAATGTGGAAACTAAGTACCTTACAGTAGTTGAGAATTAAATACAGATATAGGTTTCTTTAAAAGTAAAGTTAATAAACAAAAACCAATTATTGACCAATTAGAAATTTTTAAAGTAAATGAAGTAATCAAGCAGTAAATAAGAAAAAGATTTTAGGAGTATCTGGGGTGAGGGTAGAAAATGAAGCTGGGAAGATAGAAAATTTCATCTTTAACATTTCTGAGTTAAGTACAGTGATGATGATAATGGTGATGATGATAATAACAATGATGATGATGAGAGCTAACACATAACTTTCAAAATATCAGTTTCTTTTAGAAGTGCTTATCTATTTTATTAGGGTTGTCACTTAGTCCTGTAAAACACTGTGACATGATACTATTATTATTTCCAATTTACAGATGAAAAAACTGAAGCACAGATAAGTAATTTACCACAGATCATTCAACTAGTAATGCAGTAGATATAGTATTAATGGTAGCATGACCAACTATCCAGGTTTGCTCAGGAATGTCTTAGTTTTAGCATTAAATTTTTCTATCCTGGGAAAATCCTCTCCCAGACATGAAACTATTCCAGAGATCAGAGATGGGTTCAGAAGTTTGAAAGAAAAGTACAAAATCCATATGATAGTCTAGAAAATAGAGGCTGGAAGCAACACTATTTTTAGTATCAAATGTCTGTGGCATTGAATATCCACCTTCCTTAGTGACTCCTGCTGTTCTTTTCCCTGACTACTGATGCTGGAAACCATGATTTGCAGTTCCTAGTAGAGAATCAGACATTGTTGTATTATTCTGAGTGATGAAACCTAAGTATGCAACTTCAGGGCCTTGTGATGCTAAATTTCTCTTTGACTTTGGATTAACTGTTGTGCTTTGTACCAAGATTGTGCTAAATTAATTTTTAACATTGTTACTTTTCTGACTGTTTTCTAAGAGTTCATTGATGAAACTGAGAACAATATAATAACGTGACAATACTGAAAAGGAATGCTTAACAAATGTGTTATTTTAAAGATACATGGAAGGATACATGAAATTAGATTAGAGAGATAAGCAAAACAAAGCATACTACACAAAAGGTGGAAATGAATTTGGGGCCAGGCGTGAGAAGACTGTGAATGTGCATATGGAGGCTGAATCTCACAAATCTAGGATAAGACAGGCAAGTTTTTGTAGGATAAAAAGTGGGGTTTTTTGTTTTATGTTTTTTTTTAAACCTCCCCTCAAAAGGTACCAATGTTCAGTTGAAATTAATGGTAGTAGAGTAAGCCTGAGTATTCCAAAAGAATAAACATGTATTATTGCTTTCTTCCCTTTATTTGTCTTTGCACCTGAGTAAAGTTACTTTTCCTGATTCAGAGGTGGCAACTGAAATGTCCTATGGGTAAACAGAGGGAGAAAATTTGATAACCAATGTTTTGCTTCCTTACAATATAGAGCTGATTCTGTCAGATCATGCTTTCTAAAGTATATAAAGTGAAGTGTTGGATCATAACAACAAAATAATGTTTCCCCCAGCTCTTATGCATCTTGATTTGAAAAATGGAGTTTCAAATTGTCCTCTTGATTTCCATAAAGATTTTGATTAAACTTCAGAAAACACGAAACAAAAGACTGTTTATAACCTTGTCCATATATAAACTAGACTTTGCTCATCTATCTGCATATTTGATGGACAGTGCAAATGTAAATTTTGGAAAATGCCTTTCAGCCTATAAACTTCTTACAAAAGAAAATGAACAGTTCTTACCCACTAAATGTGCTGTATACCTTGTAGACAAGGCTGCTAAAAAGGAATGTTATGTGCTTACCTGCGATAATGAGGTTTCATAATGAAATTATTTGGTCACTTTTCAGTTTCTTCAAAATGTGTAGAAGTACTTAATGAGCCTTTTAACTTTCTAGAAATGGAAGGAGATAGTCTCCTGAGACATGTGCCTTCAAGATGGCTATTACTGGGGCTGGCCATAGACAAGATGTTAAAATACTGACCTTCTGTAAAATCATATTTCCAAAGTGTGGGACAAGAAAAATGTCTTTCTCTAACTTTGAAATATATGACAGATGAGAATGGAGAAAAATAGTACAATAAGACACATTTATATATTTCTCTAAAACTGTTTGATGAGCTCTGAAGAGGCTATAGGGAACCTGGAAAAAGATGAACTTATTCTACCTGAGTTGCATGGATTTCTGTGTAGGTTAGAACAAAAAAATCATTACAGTGAAAAACATGAGTTATTTTGGGGATTTAAGACTGTTTACAAAAAAAAAATATTATCAGAAAAGGACAGTCATGTTAATAGGACTTTATCATTTCTTTATTAAACCTATAACTTGCTTGGGATCCAGTCTTTACTTCATAAAGTACAACTATTTCAGTGCTCTAAAACCATTATCCCTGATAGTGTTTAAGCTTATACTGACATCCAATGTGCTTGGAAATGTTTATAAATCATGAACATTTTGGACATGGACAGCTCATATGATGAATTCACAGATGCAAAAGAACAAATTGACAAACAGCTGGTTTCCAAGACAAGCCTGTACATACAAAGTGGATTGGCATTTCTGGAGAGCTGGGAACTAATTCCTAAAAGTCTAAAAAGCTACAAAGTAAAGCTATTAATTAAAATCCTAAGTACTCCATGCTGAACACTTTTGTTGAGAAGATATTTATTTTGATGTCATCTATTGGACTGACACCAGGAATCAATGTAATATGGGCTTGATAAAATCAGAACTTCAGGTCAAAGTGAATCTTACTTTTGACTATATTCAGTTTTAACTTTATTTTGAAAAAAATGAAAAATACACATAGAAAAAACATATCATAGTTATTTTTATTAAATATAGGTCATATCTGTTTAATTACTTTGTTGTACTAACTTATTTAACTCTCACATTTATAAAATATGCAATAATATAGCCTGAAATTTTAAATATTCAATAGAGACTTTTGCTGTATCAGAGGATGGAAAGAAGCATTTAAAAAGTATTGTTATAGGTATTCACACTATTAGCACTACTATTAATTAGCATGAAATACTTCTAATTGTCACTTTTAAGTAGTAATAACACATAGGTGCATAATTACTTATTGCATATTAAGTATATTTTTTGATCTGGTAGTGCTGTTTCCTGGTTGGCTCTCTAAAAGGTTGACCACCCTAACTGGTGGCCAAATACTCCATGCTCTTAACAATACTACTAACAGTGGGGAGGACCACAGATCCTTTCCTATATTTCCTTTGTAGACTCAATTATACTAAGCCCCTTAGAACTAAACAGAGGTAGGGTTCACGGATGAAAATTTCTTGATTATCCTTTAAATACAATGATTAAATCCAGTGGTTTTGTTAAAACAAAGTTTGCTGGGGATCATTCAGCAAATTTCCTGATTCTCAGACAAAATGGGTAACTTCGTTTAAGATTGTTTTCATTAAAACACACACACAACACACACACACACAATTTTTGAAAGTATTTCTTAAAGGGTTAGGTGAAATGGAGTGGGATAGAGGAGCTGAAGTATAAATAAAGGGAAACCATAGAAATGCCAGACTTGAATTACTCAGATATGTTTACTATTATTATTTAAATATCATTCTTCTCATAGAGCCATTTCCTTTGGCATGTAAGGAAAGATAAATTTACCACAATGAGAAAGAAAAGTTTTAAAATAGAGACAAATAGAATTAGGCTTAACAGAGAAAGTGATTTTGCATAACTACATTATAAAAACCAAATAAATAGAAACTACACCAAGCCAAAAACATCTAATAAAATTTGGTAGATTCATCCTAACATTGGATGCCTACTGTGTGTCAGGTACTGAATAAAACAGAATGGAAATATAAATATATACACATGTATACACACACGTATATCTCATTTTTACTTCATTATTCATATTCATTTGGTTTTCTTAGCTATATCAAATTCAGGAAAAAGAAAAAGGGGATGATGGTTATTAGGCTTTCTTTTTTCCATTCTCATGAATAAGTTTATTGCATTTTAAACAGAGTAGGGATCTTCCAAATAATAACCCTGGGGACAAATATCTCACAGGTCTCCAGTCAATAGCTTGAGCTAACATTAAATTTTACAAAATTAACAACTTAAAAGTTCCCTGATTGGCTTTTTAAATCAGCAAGTAACCAACCATAGAAGATCTTTAAACAGTAATGCTTATGCTGTGAGGATACACAAAGGAAACTGGCAGTCCCCTGAATGGTCTATAACAAGGTAGGAAAAATGATTTCGTTCAGCCATATTTTTGTTCACATGCTTTTAAAATCTTACACACAAGTTGAACTTACTTCCTATCTTAGAAAGCTATAAAACTATTCTGGAAAATCTAGCTTAATTCCTCTAGAGTTCAATAGTTCTCTAGCTTTATGATTTTATTTACTAGACACAGTAGAATGAAATAGGCCAGGAAAAAATAAAAACAATCACAGAAGAGTCTGAATGTTAAAAAAAAAAAAAAAAAAAAAAAAGGGTAAAATTTTACAACCCAGAACAAATAGACTACAGTTAGTAAACATATCAACTAGTTCTTACCAAGAACAGTATAAGCAATTAAGGATAGTTTTAGAATATTAGGATGGAGAAAGTTTTCATGCTTGCTTCTTTTGCTTGGCTGGTTGATTATACTTTCTCAAGCATGGGTAAATTGGGTGAGTAGAGCTAATAAACTAAAACAATTTTGACAATTTCATTGTGATAAAAAGAATTTGTCACTGTGAACAGTGATGCAAAGAACTGGCCTAAATGTCTTTCTTTCAGGTACAGGTAGATGATTATCAGCTATTAGAAACTCAATTAACTATTTGGGTCTTGATAGTTAACTACTCCCAGGATCAAAAGCTCAAAGGTTTTAAGGACAGTTAAGAATATAGTGAATTTAAAAATTATATTTTCAGAAAAACTTTATAATTCTCAACATGATTTTAATAGATTTTGCTATTCAATCCCCCAAAATAATCCTGAGATAATGTTAGAAATAATTTTATTACTCTCCGTTAGCTGATTAATAATGGGAACAGTGAGTCCAAATGATTTGCTAAAGATAGAGGCAACTACCTAAAGAACTGGAATCAGGACCCTAAGCCTCCTAACTTTTCTTATTCCAACTTCCCTGCAAATTATAAAATGGGAAAATAAATTATGATGACAATTCCTATTCTGGTTCTGTGGATCAAATGAGATAATGTATGTAGACACTAAAGAAATGATATTAATTCCTCTTATCATTGAACATGCTGGGCCTTTCTGAGAGTTAAGTCCTAACCAGATCTCTACTTTTTGCAATCTCCATAAACTTTATTACCTATATTTCTCACTAGAATAGCAGATGCATCTCCAGCTGCTATTTTTAGCCATGCTTATTTACTGAAGATGATAAAGAACCTGAAAATTGTAAGGGTAAGGATCTAGTGTGCATATGAGAAGACGGCATGTCTCTTTCTGCTTAAAAATTCTACTACAACTCAGAAATAAAAACAATCAGAGTGTAATTAATACTCTCGCATATAAATTTTACTGAAAATATACACTTCAAAACCACAAAAATCCAGCCTTACTTCATGTTACTTCAAGCCTGTTGCTCTCATTTTGCTTAAAGTTATGTCATTTCATCTAGAGCATCTTCTCTGACCTCTCAAGGTCAAGTTAAGGCTTTTCCCCATGTGTTCCTACAGCAGTCTCTACCACAACAATAAGGGGTTTCCTATAAGATACAGATTATGCTGATTCCTTATCTGTATTACTAATTAGATCATAAACTTTGCCTGTCACAAAGACAGTACTTAACTATTTGAGGAACAAGTAAAGGGTAGACTTAACAGATTACAATGAAAGAAATTGAGATTAATAAAACAAACTTTCCAGATATGTTTCCACATGTTCCTCTTAATTACAAAAATTTCAATGTTCCTGTACAATGTAACTTTAACAAAATGATCAAACTTAGTAACTCCAATAAGGGGCTTCCTGATACAATGGGAAGGATACTGCACCTCCTACAGGGTATTTTTGCCAAAAATGTTTAACATGGATCTAATTATGAGAAAACAATCAGAAAGATTGAGATTGTGAAACATTCTACAGGACAAATGGCCTGCATTCTGTAAAGTGTCATTTTCATGAAAGACAAAAACAGGCAGGGATACTTCTAAAGAAGAGCAAAGAAATGTCACAACTAAAGGTACTGTGATCTTTGATTAGGCCCTAAGTGGAAATACAATGGCTGTAAAGGACATTATCAGGATAATTAGAAAATCTGTATATGAATTATATAGTAGATGATAATATTTAGTCAAAGTTAAATTTCTTATGTGTTTTAATGGTAGAGCATGTTCTTGAAACCTATTTGCTGGAAGATTTAGGAAGTAAATATTATAAAATCAGCTATTTACTTTCAAAGAGTCAAATAATACAGCAAAATATATATGCATGTACATACACAGAAGAGTGACAGTCAAGTGTGTCAAAATTTAAATATGAATTCAGAGAAAGGGGTATATGAGTGCTTATTGTAACACTCTTTCAACTTTTCTATAAAAGTTCTATAAAAAGAGTGGAGAAAATAAGTAATAAAATAATTTTTCTTTCCACTCCAGCTACACTGTTCTCCTTGCAGTTCATCAGAAACACAGAATCACCCCTGCTTCAGGTTCTTGTTCTTGTTCCATCTGCCTGGAAGAGTCTTTCCCCAGATGATCTGCAAGACTCATTCTCAGTTCTTTCAGGTCCCTGCTCCTAACACTGAGCTTGGGTCCAGTGGAGGAGGCAGAAAATAAAACAGCAAACAAATAATTTCAGATTTTAATAAATCTAGGAAGGAAACATGTCATTATAAAACTCTTTGATGAGAAGGTCCAAGAATAGTTCTTAGTTCTAAGAGGTTGTCGATTTTTTTGATAGAGTTAATATTTAAGATAATATAATAAAATCTTACATTTTTGATCATTTTTGAAACCATTTTGTTTTCATGGAATTTTACATATTTGGAGGGTATTCAACTTATGAGTTATCTAGTTTTTTCTCCTCTAAATAAATACATTGTTTAAAGTACTATGTAATATTTATAATTTTTAATCTCTACCTTCACCTCAATCCCACTGCACTATAGATGGCAAAATACAAAATGAACATAAAAATTGGGGAATGGAAGTGTACAACCTTTAGCATCATACATTAAACATTTTATTTTTCACTAATAAAATCATTTTTTAACTCTTAAATTAACTTTTCTTTTGAACTTTAAAAAAGTAAAAATACTTTTTGAAAAGCAAGTACTTTTCTTCATATGCAACTGCAGAACCTTAGAGTGTATTTTCTTCTAACCTAGAAAAAGTGTAGTTATAAAATATCTGACACACAGAATCCATGGTATGAAGTTAAAAATTTCCAAATTGTCGTTTTAAATCAATACTAAATTTAAAAAGAAACACAATGATTTTAAATAGCAAAATAATGCCTATAGCTGGACTGGGGTAAAGTTGGGGTAGGGGCAATAGGATATACTAAGCTCAAAAGAAAAGAGAGGGAGAAAGAGAGAGATGCAAGCATCTAACTAAGGAAAGTGAAGCCTTTTAAAGATAATAAAAATCAATGTCAAGTTGAACTGACAGAAATGAGTAGGGAGACTTTTTTTTTTTTATTATCCCCAAAGAATTATAATTTGGGTAGAGGAAAAAGCTACAGGTGATATAAATTGTCAGCCCATTTTCTAAAGCATTTGTTACTGAGCTCTACAAAACCATAGTAGAAATGTTAATTAGTCAATTAGTTTGAAACTTATGATCCTGCAAACTAAAATACTCCTCCCACAAAGAGTGTTCACAAAGAGAATCACTGGTATGAGAAGAGACAGACATTTGAATTTAGTGTATTCAACATTCTACTGAACAACAGACAAATAAACCTGCAGGTGATTCCAATAATGGAAAAGTTTTTAAAATGCCATGCATACTACCACAGTTCAATATAAAATTACATAAATTTCCATAATTATTACTTTTGGATCTAAAAGAGAAGACAATCAAATGTTTCCTTAGACAAGAGAAGTAGAGAAAACTCGAAAGAAATTAGTCAGCTGTGTTCCTGAAACTGAGCAGGATCCTGTGGGGCTCCTAGGCACAAAATTCTTTCTGTGCTCCCCATTTCTTGTTTGTAGGAGAAATAGGCTTCATTCAACCTCCATGACATTCCCCTGAGTTCCAAAGGGCAGGCTCAAACAGTTGCTAATCAGGAAAGGGAGGGGATGCAGAGACAAGGGAGAAGCAGTCAAGAAACAATAGTGACAACTTGGAGCAGGATCCTGGTTCCTCCTCAAGAGATACATATAACTATGTCTTTGAGCTCTTCTGTAGAACTAAAACCCCACCAAATGGAGGATGTTAACTACTTGATGAAGCATTCTTCATTGCAGAGAGAAGGTCACAGTTCCATAACCTCCAGAACCACAGAAGCCTATCACAAGATCACCAGATGCCAAATGATTTCTGGATTGAAGGAATGCAGGCCCTGCATGCACTCTGATCCTTATCAGCAACACTGCCCCTTGAACCATTACTATAAGACTCCTTACCACCCCACCCCCAGGTGGGGACACACACTTTTGAGGGCATTAGTCCACTGTGGCCCCCTCTCCCTGGCAAAAGAATAAAGCTATTCCTTTCTACTTCACCCAAAACTCAGTCTCCGAGGTTCAACTTGGTGCCGGTGCACTGAGGCCAGGTTTTGGCGACACTGCCACCTTGGGGCATCCCTTTCCTTCTTTTATCTGCTCAAATTAACCTAGCTATGAAACCTCTCTGAGCACCCCATTCAAAAACCATCTTGAATACTTCTCTCCGTTGATAAAGTATAAATTGACTGAGGCCAGGGACCTGTTTTGCCTTATTTCCCACAGTATTTTGTGGGGGTGGGGTAATCTGAAATTTTAAAAGGGTGGACAGGGAAAGCCTCTTTGAGCAGCCGACACTGGAACAAAGACTTGAAGGAGATGAGAAAGCTGACCTTGTGGCTATCTGGTGGGTGAAGGGTAGGAGAAGGGAAACTTTAAGTCTAACCTGAGCAAACCTGATGCGTTTGTGGAAAGGCAAGGAAGCCAAGTGAGCAAGGGGAAGAGTAGTAGGCGAGTAGGTCAAGAGTTGCTAAAGGGGTCAGGATTTGGGACTTTACTTTTATTGAGATAAGAAGTTATTCAGGTTGGATCAAAGGTGTGAAGTATTTGATCTGCATTTTAAAGGGATTACAGTATGGCTTTTTGAGAATGAGTCAGAAGAGTGACTCACATTTTAAGAGTATCCCTCTGGCAATTACGTTGAGAATAAATTTAAGGAGGACAAGAAATAAAGCAAGGAGACCAATTAAAGGGCTGTAACAAAAGAGCAGAGGAGAGAGGATAAGGGCTGGAATCCAGGTGGTAGCAATGAAGATGCTAAATTGTCAGATGCTAGATCTGGCAGGATATGCACATGAGATTGCGTGTGCAGTGTGAGTGAAAAGAAACAAATCAAAGATGGTGTATGATTTAGGGCTGGAGCACCTGGAAGAACAGAGTAACCATTTACTAAGAAGGAAAGGACAGATGGGAAAACACCAAAAGTGTAGTTCTAGAATTGTGACCCTTATTAGAAATCTAGGTGGATATATCAAGTTAACTGTTGAATCTAGGAGTCTGGAGTTAAGAAATGGAGATAGAAGTCTGGGAATCATGAGATGATGTTTACAGCCATATGGACATATCAGATCAACTACAGAGAAAGAATGGATAGTGCCTAGACTACATCTAGGATTACGCTCCAGGCCAGAGCAAGAACAAGAGGCTGTGGATATGAAGAGGAACAAGCAAAGGAAGCTAAAAAGGACCAGCTGCTGAGGAAGGAAAGAAGCAAGAGAGAATGGTGTACCCAAAGCAAAGTGAAGAAAATCTTCCAGGAATGTGCTTGATACAAATTCTTCACAGGTTACCTTACTAAATTCATCCCACTCATCCTTCAGAGAAGATCACTTTTTTGATAAGCCCTCTCTGACCAGTCCTGCCTTAGATAGACGATCCCCCTCTGTGTCCCTAAATCACAGTGTGGGCCTCAATTATAAGACTTATCACATTTATGACTGCAGCTTCACTTCTCTGCCCTTTCTTTCCCCTCAAAAATGCAAGTTCCACGAGGGCCAGAAGCTTCACCAGAATGCTGGAATCTAGTGATATCTCTGGCAAATCAGGAGGAAGTTAACATTTTTTGGCAGCCTATGGTGTAGCAGGCAACATGTCAATACCTTTACTCAGGTGTTTGAAAATTGTTAGTAAAAAAAAAATGAAGGAAGTACTGAATGAATAGCAGAGGTAACACAGATGATAGAAAAGGCAACTCAGTACACAGGTACAACCCTGGGGTGAAGACCCACGCATTAGGGCACCACAGCTTAATAGCAATAGCAACAAGACTACTCAGCTAACTCTTCTTGCTCTCATCAAGCAAAGTTCTTGAATATAATTTTGTTTCCTTTATAGATTTTCCTGTGGAGTTAGGAAGTGATAACTAGCAAGAACAAATATCTGTTCTAACTGGCTGCTGCATATCTCACTGTGCATGAATAAATTAGCATTCATTTTTAGACATTAGTCTAATGTAAGTTTGGTTGGTTTGCTTCCTGTTGGACTTCCAGGGATGATCATTCTGCTTGTTTTTCATTTTTCAAGTGCCAAAATCATGTTGTGTGATCAAGATGGGAATGACCCAGGCAATTGCAAGAGATTGTGATACAAGAAACCCAGGGCATGCTTACTCTATGACTGACTGTCAAAGGAAAATATTGATTTCCATCTATTTTTATCTCTTGCTGACACACAGTAATGGTCACTGTCGAGATTCTTGTGTAATGGACTGGGTACAGATTGTCATGCAATGAACTGAGCAAAAAATTATTTTTTGTGGTTGCTTGAAATATGATCCATTTTTCTGTGTTTGAATTTATTCCCTAAACTGAAAAGATAGAATCCTAGAGCCATACGAATACATTCAAGGTTTAAACCTAACATTTGTTAGTGTAGCCAATCTTACTAAGCTTGCTCAATGCGTGAAGCTCTGACAAATTATGGTTTGTAATCCTTTAAAGAGCAAACTTGACTGTGTTGACACAGCTAAGGTAATTTATTCCTAAGGTCCTAAGTGGGCTTGGATTTGGTCTCCCTCTAAGATACCTGCATCATCTCTAAATTCAACAGCGTCAAAGAAAATTTTGGATGAAATTATTGGATAAATGGTATCAGGTGGATAAAACCTTTGCCATGGTTTTCATGTTTTAAAATGTATTGGACAGTGACACTTCCTCTATTTTTATTGACATCAGGAAAATGAGAATTCACAAGTATATAATTTCTTGTTACTAAACCATCTATCAATTTCTATAACCAAGCTAATAATCCCTTTGTATTTTTATGTCCTAAGTATATCTGAAATCTAAATCCTCTTCCTGCTTTCCAAGACAACCAGTCACCTGGCAAGAGACTGATGCAGCCAAGTTAGCCACGTTTCTGATTTTGGAAACAACCTATCACCTAGATTTTTCCTTAGAATAGTGTCTTCTTGAATGGACAGAACAATTACATTATGTTAGAATTTGCCAGGCTCTATGTATTACAATGCTTTGTGTACTGTGTTTAACAGCTATTTTCCTAAGACTCATTTGGAGAGTATTTAATCCCATGCACGGCTCCTTGGTCTTCAGCCTACCAGATCCCAGCTTTCTAACCCTATCACACTGGCCTCTGGTGCTGGGGTCCTACCTTGCCCTGTTCATGAGGATATGGTTTGATATTTACTCACACAAAATAAAAGCAGGGAAGAACAGGGGAAATTTTCTTAGCAAAATTTTTTTTTTGTGGTATGCGGGCCTCTACTGTTGTGGCCTCTCCCGTTGCGGAGCACAGGCTCCGGACGCGCAGGCCCAGCGGCCATGGCTCACGGGCCCAGCCGCTCCGCGGCATGTGGGATCTTCCCAGACCGGGGCACGAACCCGTGTCTCCTGCATCGGCAGGCAGATTCTCAACCACTGCGCCACCAGGGAAGCCCAAAGTTTTATTTTATAAGCAAATTTCAATGTTACGAACTATATTGATAATAGAAAAAAAGGGTTCTTTGACTCATGGATAGGATACGGTTTGAACAACAGAGATTTCTTGAATAGAATTACTGTGAAAGTAGAAACACACTCAAGTTGGACATGGAGTTACGACTTTTTATAGTTAGTGTCTTAACTGTATGCTAAGCCATTTTAATTTTATGGTATGTATCTTACCTTAACTTCCACATGTGCCATCAGTACTGCAAAATTGGTTAGGTGGTTACAAGAGCATGTAGTATGTGTCTTATTTGTTGTCAGGAGCCGACAGCCTTGGGTTGACCAATAACCTGTCATTGTGCGCTTGGAATAGCTCCAAAATGAACAGTTAGGATTGAAGTTTTCCTCAGACTGCTACAGGAAAAAAACATCAATAAAACCAATAACTACTTTTTGATCATGTAAATTAGGTAGGCATTTTCTTTACATTTAACACCACTTCACATTATGTTTCAATTTTTGTGGAGACGTCTACCAGAGTTTTCATATTAAGTGGGGCTTACCAATTCTAAGCAAATTTGAATATATGTTGTTATTTATTCACCCTGATTAGAGGTGAATTCATTTTTCAAAAGTAATATTGAAGGAATACTTGTATCATTGTCTCAGAATCACATCAGTTAATTTATACTGCAAAGCAAAGAATTGCTCTATACAATGAATTTCTGATAGCATGTTTTTAAAAAATCTTTGTTAAATTTACAATACAATCTTTGCATATACATAAAAATATATCTACACACAAAGACATAACTACTTGTAACATCAGTTGAGCTATGCTGAGTTCCACTGAACATATTACTAGCTCTTTTTAATTATAGAGAAGCATTTATAAATTCATCTATGAATGTTGTTACCTTAAGTATATACATATACAAGAATTATCCTCCTCCCTCATTTTGGAAAAAAGATAACTAATCATTTCATAGACAATGAATTGCTATATGTCAAAAAATAGGGAAAAAGAAAAAGAAAATTAAGACATTTCATGCTCTTGTTATAACAAATATAGATAATGTGGATAAAAAACTTCACATGCCATTTTTTTACCTTGATGTGTTTAACAGTGAACACCACAGGATCAGCCAAATAAACCTTATTACTGAATTCTTTGTTTATTGCTGCTGTAATAACTGGGGAATTGACGATAACAGAATGATTGGTGGACATAGCCTCTGTTCCCAACTTCATGCTGGCATTCTCCGTGGACAAATAAGGACCCAAGTTGTTATATAGGACAAAGGCCACTCTGATCTCTCCTAAAATAAGTACATATAAATTGGGAAGAAACTGATTAGCTTGTACATCCCACTTAAATTAGAGAGTTCTAATTAGATTGTAATCAAGTCTGTATAATATATATATTCACAACAAAATTCAGATATTCATTTCAACCAAAGTGCCAAGTCATTAATGAGGAAAGTCAAATGATACTGAAACAACTATGTATCAGTATTAAAAAAAATGAACCTCAATCCCTAACTCATTCCATACTCAGAACTTAATTCAAGATGGATCACAGTCCTAAATATAGAAATCAGAAGCAGAGAGCCTCTGGAACAAAATTTAGGATATCTTTGTGATCTTGGGAAGTCAAAGATGCCTTGGATAGGACTCAAAAAACACTAACCATAAAATAAAAAATGGTAAACTAAACTTTATCAAAATTGAAACTTTGTGCCTATCAAAATACAGCATTAAGAAAATGAATAGGAAAGCCACAAACTAGGAAATATATATATACATATGACTCAAATATATAAAGCATTTCTGCTACTCAACAGTAAAATTATAAATAACATACTAAAATGGCAAAAGACATAAAAACACACTTTAAAAAAATATATATATAAAAAGCTAAAAGGGACATCCCTGGTGGCACATTGGTTAAGAATCCGCCTGTGAACTCAGGGGACATGGGTTCGAGCCCTGGTCCGGGAAGATTCCACATGCCATGGAGCAACTAAGCCTGTGTGCCACAACTACCAAAGCCTGCACGCCTAGAGCCCGTGCTCTGCAACAAGAAGCCACTGCAGTAAGAAGCCCGCACGCTGCAATGAAGAGTAGCCCCTGCTCGCCACAACTAGAGAAAGACCACGTGCAGCAACAAAGACCCCACACAGCCAAAAATAAGGATATAAATAAATTAATTTTTAAAAAAGCTAATAGACACATAAAAATAAACAACATCGTTAGTAATTAGGGAAATAAAAATTAAAATCATATTGAGATACCATTTCATACCCACTAGGATCTCTGAAATCCACACTATAAAATACTAGCCACACTAATGTTAGTAAAAGTGTGGAACAAATGAAAGTCTGCATACTACTGGTGAGAGTGTAAAATGGTTCAACTACCTGGAAAGATGTTTGGCAATTTCTTACAAAGTTAAACATATATCTACCCTTCCTAGATACATGAAAATATATATCCACAAAGAAAAAAAAGTTGTGTAAGAATGTTTATAACATCCTTATCCACAACAGCTCCAAACTAGAAACAACTCAAAAATCTATCAATAGGAGAGTAAATAAATTATGGCTTATTAAAATAATAGAGTTACTATACATCAATAAAGAACAAACTAATGATAGATGGAGCACCATGACTGAATCACAAAAATACTATACTGAGATAAAGAATACAGACAGAAAGAGTACATACTGTATGATTCCAGTTACATGAAGTCTAAGAACAGGTAAAATTTGTCTTTAGAAATTGTAATGAGAAGAAAATAGTTCATCAGGTGGGGAGATGGGGTGAGAAGAGTGAAAAGAGGTATCAGGACATTTTCTGGGTAATACATGAGATTTTCATCTTATTTATGTGGTATCACAGAGGAATGTACAACTATCAAATTCATCAAGCTAAACAGAAGATATGTGCATTTTATTTTATGCAAATTATATCTCAATTACAATCAAAACAGAACAAAACAAAGATTCAAAATCTTTACCTGTGGTTGCCAAGGGGGAGAGGATGTGAGGGAGGGATGGATTGGGAGTGTGGGATTAGCAGATGCAAACTATTATATATAGAATGGGTAAACAAGGTCCTACTGTACAGCACAGGGAACTATATTCAATATCCTGTGATAAACCATAATGGAAAAGAATATGAAAATAATGTATATATGTATAACTGAATCACTTTGCTGTACAGCAGAAATTAACACAGTATTGTAAATCAACTATACTTCCATAAAATAAAATTTAAAAAAATCTTTATCTGTCTTAAAATTCAATTATCATGCTCTTTTAAGATCACTATCTCCATACCTCCTTCTACCTTATTTTTTTTCCCTTATGGCAATCTTTTACAAGTAACCCTCTGTAAAGTTAACCTTCTTTTAGGATGTTTTTAAAATTTTTTGTCATTTCCTTTCTTAAAATAAGTCAAGCCCTATGTTTTACTTTCAGTATAAATTCATTTTGGTGGATCCTCAAGAGACAGGAACTGCACTGACCACTGTGGTAACTAAGACGAGGAAGTCCCAGTCCTTATCCCTGAATCTTAGAGTCAAGTGTGAATAAAGACAGTAAATTTTTTTCTCCATTTTTTTGAGGAGGAAGGGAGCTGTCTTGCTCTTGCTCTCATGGAGATCATCTCCTAGAGAAAGAGTCAGACAATAAGCAGGCAACTTAAAAATAATAATAATTAATAATAATATAATTTCATATAATGGTAAGTAAATAAATGCTATGAAGAAGCGCTGGCAGAAAATGGCTAATGGGAAAATAGTGATTGGGAAAGAGTAGTCCACCTTTGAGGAGATAGGAAAGCTTTCCTGAAGCGTTAAGATTTATAATGAGCAGTGAATGATAGAGAAGTTTCTATAAAAGAAATATGAAATATGTATTCCAGAAGAAAGAAAATGCAAACATGTGATGAAGGAACACTCTTGGTGTGTTCGAGGAATAGAATCAAGACTGAATTAGGGAACCCTGTGCACTGTAAATAAAAATATAATTGATATAGCCACTATGGAAAATAGTATGGAGATTCCTCAAAAAATTAAAAATAGAACTGCCATATGATCAGCAATTCTACTTCTGCATATTTATCTGAAGCAAACAAAAACACTGACTTGAAAAAATCTATGCACCCTCATTTTCATTGCAGACTTATTTATAATAGCCAAGACATGGAAACAACCTAAATGTCTACTGATGGATGAATGGATAAAGAAAATGTTATATATATAATTATACATAGAGATAGAAAATGGGGAATGGAATATTATTCAGCCATAAAAAGGGAAATTTTGCCATTTGCTATAACCTGGATGGACCTTGAGGGCATTATGCTAAGTGAAATAAGTCAGATAAAGATAAATATCTCACTTACATGTGGAATCTTAAAAACAAAAAAAAAAAAATAAAGAAAACAGACTGCTAGTTGTTAGAGGTGAGGGGTGGGAGTAGGCCAAATGGGTGAAGAAGGTAAAATGTAAAAACTTCCATTTATAAAATAAACAAGTCATGGGGATGTAATTTGTGGCATGGTGACTATAGTTAATATTGGGTTTGTCAAAAAGTTCGAAAAGTTTTCCTCTCAAAAAAAAATGTAACTATGTATGGTGATGGATGTTAACTAGACTTATTGTGGTGATCATTTCAAAATATATACAAATATCAAGTCATTATGTTGTACAGCTGAAACAAACAAGGTTATACATCAATTATATCTCAATTAAAAAAGAGAATCAAGACTAGACTGTCTGGATCACAGAGAGCATGCTAAAAGCAGACGTGAGGTGAAACAGCTGAGGCAGGAAGGAAGTGGACCAGGGAGCACGTGGTAGGCCTGTTAAGTCACTTGATTTCATTCTAAGCATAAATGGACGTGAACTGGTCAGACCCATGTTTCAGGAAGAACACTTTGTCAACAGGATATAGTGTGTGGGGCAAGAGTCAAAGAAGGGAAACCAGTTAGGAAGCTAATGCAGGAATCTGATTTCGCGCTACAGAAAATCTTATTGCACACTCATGTGTATAGAATTGATGACTAATAAGAACCTGCTGTATAAAAAAATAAATTAAATAAAATTCAAAAATTTAAATAAATAGAGTAAAAAAAAAAAGGAAAATCTTATTGCTGCCTCAAAATTCACATAGTCAATTTAGCAACATAGTACT
The DNA here is from genome assembly GCF_026419965.1 of Kogia breviceps. Lineage (NCBI taxonomy): Eukaryota > Metazoa > Chordata > Mammalia > Artiodactyla > Physeteridae > Kogia > Kogia breviceps. The sequence continues at coordinate 40,172,905 of NC_081315.1, forward strand.
ATTTATAAATTCAGTCTTATAAGATTTCCAACACTTACAAAGAATTTTGTTCTGCTGGCAACAAACATAATTTGTTTTTCTTGATATTATTTAAGTCTCTTCTTTTTTCAAAACTATTTACCTTGTAACATGAAAAATCAGCTTTCAGTTGGTTGCTACAACCTGAAGTCATCTTCCTATCACCTAACAGGTTAAAGGATCTCACTTCCTTAGCAAAAAATATGTTTAAAAAATTTTAGTGACTTCCCTAAAGTGGCGCGGTGGTTAAGAATCTGTCTGCCAATGCAGGGGACAAGGGTTCGAGCCCTGGTCTGGGAAGATCCCACATGCCGCGGAGAAACTAAGCCTGTGCACCACAACTACTGAGCCCGTGAGCCACGACTACTGAAGCCTGCACAGCTAGAGCCTGTGCTCCGCAACAAGAGAAGCCACTGCAATGAGAAGCCCATGCACCGCAATAAAGAGTAGCCCACATTCACTGCAACTAGAGAAAGCCCACGTGCAGAAATGAAGTCCCAGTCAAAATATAAATAAAGAAAATTTAAAAAAAATAATATTAGTGAGGCTTCAGACATACTTTCTCTGTGCAATTATTTATTTATTTAATTTTAATCATATTCAATGAATATAACCTAGTACTAAATCAATCTACATCTACCAGTTCCATTCCCCAAAAGCATCTCCTTACATTTATATTTTTTATATGCTTTGCAAAGAAAAAGCATAGAAACACCCTCAAAAAGAAGTTAATAAAGAAAAAACACATATAATTTTAAAATTACAAGTAAAATTTCCATTTGAAATTTTAGAAACAAATCCTGTCAACTCGGTGAGAGTTACTCCTTTTAAGGAAAAAAGTCAGAACATCTGGATTTTGTTGTTTATTAATTTCCCTTACATTCAAGTTTCTGATATTTTTCTACAAAATTAACAACAATTTCCAAATCTAATTGAGAATTTTGTAGAGCAAATATTATTGCAATATTGTTGGTGCAGGAGCTAAGAAAGAGGAGGTGAAGAAAGAGAACAGTGGAGCGAGAGGAGAGGAGAGCTTTTAGATAGCAGATCTAAAATTTGAAGCCAAGATGCAATGAATTAATGACAAGTTCAATTCCATCAAGCTTAATAAATAAATTCTAACCTACCATTTCGGCCATTTTGTTTTAGAGTATTTGCAGAGAGCTGGATAGTGCTTCCATGACCCATGTTTTCTGGAAACTTTAGGTCTTCTAAGTTTCCTTCAGTGCTCAGCCTTGCAACTTCCAATTCTATTAATGGCAAAGAGATATCAGTGGTCGTTGAGAAACATGACAAATTTAAGATAATCTCCTAATTATTGAAATATTTCTGAAATCAAAACACTGGAATTAATGTTCTGTCTGCCATACTTTATAGTACTTCAGTCTTCTATTTAGAAGATTTTTTAGTGTTTTAATTTTTTCAAAATAATGCAAATAAAAGCTATTAAAATCAGGTAGATAAGAATACAAGGATATCAATTACAAAGCCTAGACTTTAAAACTCAAGCTCAAATCCTTACAATTGTCATTGACTATAAGTTTACCTTCAAAATGTTATCTTTATTTTGTGAATTAAGTGAAAAGCCTTTTATAATCTAGAGCTGTACTATTATATCAATATTGACTTATCTTTAAATGTAATAAATTTGAAATAGCTTTATCAAATCTTCTGAAATAAAACTGTCAGCTACATCCTTAGACACATTAAAAATAGATTTATACTCTTTATGAGCCAATAACACAATTATCAAAAATTGTTTTATCACCTTCATGTAAATGACTGGCTTCTTTATAGTTTATAATTCAGAGACATTCTTATTATAACTGAAGTGACCCATAAGGATAAAATTTTAAATACTACTGTACATACATAGATACACACATACTTAAAAACTGAAAAAAAAAATACACGTACCTCATTGTAAGTGATCTCAGGCTAATATATTCAATATTGGAATGTCCTTAGGAGGATACATACATGATTATGAGGATACTTCTAAACTAATGACAGGTGACACCCTCCTAATTATAGAAAAAGGATAACTTATCTCCACTGAAATAAAGTATCACTCATGATATCTGGTCCGCTATAGATGATACTTTTTTCTTTTCCCTCTTCTGCTGAACAAGATGATAGTTTTTTCTTGTCCCTCTCTGGCCCTTCTGTAGAACAAAGGCCACTTACGAATATTGTCTGTGTTCTCCCTGACGATGTCAGTCTTCAAAAGGTTATCAGCCAGCACAAAAGCACTTTCCTCCACAGTGTCAAGCAACATGGTGGCTGCACGTAGTTGATCACTTGTAGTCAGGTCTCTCCAGGCATTCAAGGCTTGTGGCTGGAGGAGGTTGTTAACTGTCTCGACCATTGCCTACGAAAGGACGAACAGAATGACTGAGGTCTCTAGTGAACCCACAGGGCTGTCAGAAATCCAGGCATACATGTTGCCCAGCAAGTAAGGATCAGTGGTGTGCATGAGTTCAGTATTGTCCCAGCCTCCCCTGTGACATGCTGCAGTGGAAGCATTCATTATTTTGCTCTGTAAAACCCTAGCTGAGACTTTGCAAGGCAACAGGAAAAGCTGCTTTTGTTCTGAAGGAGAACAAATAGATCCATGGTTGCTTCTTAAAATCAATAGCAAAGGCTTCAATAAGACTATAATTACATAGTTAAATTATTTGGTTGGTGAACTGTTCGCAAGTAATTTAAACTACTACTTTTATCACATCACCACAAAAAAATGATTTTCTCTATACATCACCATAAAACTAGATGCTAAATATAACAGAAATCAAAAGGATGACTACAGACAGGACAATACAAGAATCTGTCGCCTATAGGTTGAGGACTCTGAGGAAACCAATTTTTTTCTTAGTCAGCTAGTAAAATGTCAGGATAGGGAAAATATCAAAGCATACATACTCCCAGGGGCTTTGGATGTGTTATGTGTGGAGAGAAACCTTCCTGCTGTTTATTACTAGGGAGGGGAACAAACAGTTGGAACTTACTACCTATGGCCCTCAGGTGTTTTTCCTTAAAAAAAAAAACAGCAGTAGGTACACTCACACATAGAGATAAGGCACCACGTTTCTCTTTGCTTCATCCAAAAGAATCATCTTTCTAGTTACAATTTATATATTTCCTGTGGTTAGCTCAATACTCCAGGTTACAAGAAAAGACAGTTCTTCCAATAGGGTCTTCTTAAGGTTTCACTCAAACATAGAGAATTGCAAAACAGAAAAATACAACACCGGCAGTTTGAAAGTGATCATCCTTGAACCTGTTGATTATCAAATATGCATCTAATCTGGAAATAAAGTTGAATAAACAGCCAGCACAGGCAATTTCCAGGCAGCACATAGGTGTTTAGAAACAGGACTCACATTATTGACACGTTGGCAGAGGGACAGGGAAAGACTGGAGAAATATCCATTACAGCTGCAGTGTTTTCTTCTGGCTGGTGTTTTCATAGTAACTAAGTAACAACTGTTAAAAATTCAGCTTCATAATGAAACACCTTGGCTTCCAATTAACACCAGCTTCAAAAACTAATTTGCCTTTTGATAAAAATTGTTTTTCTTGATGTTTTTCCCAGTTATTCCAAGTTCTGGCCAAAAATCAACATCACTGGACTTTTATGTAAAATAGTTCTACTTGCAACTTGAGTATTTTGCATCATTTAAAAAAAAAACCTCTGGAGTTTAATGACTGGTCATTTTCACATAGTATGCTTAAGCATACTGTCACTTGTTCTGGGTTTAAAGCATGACCTAGAAGCCAGACAAAAGCATTTCTGGATCATAACAATCTGATCTGCTTTTCAGGAAGTTCTCTATGGGGTGATGCCAACAGGATATGCCAAAAAAAGGAGGTGCCAGCTAGAAATCAAACAAAAAAAAGTTTAGGTATTTTTCTGATGCCAAACAGAGGACACTGACCTCTTGAGTGTAAGGAAGTATTCTTTCTGGGATTAGATGATCCTCTGAATTCATTAGAAATGCTCTGAAAACCCCATATGAAACAGAAATTATGCCTGTGCTTTATGGAGCAGTCATTTTAACGTTAGTGAATAATCTTACATTGATTAATTTAAACCTTACCTCAGGGAAAAGTTTTTGGGAATAATGCAATGTTTCTGTTCTGCTCTTTATTGCTTTTAATGTTTTAAATTTAAAAAATGCAAAAGGAGGAAAGAAAGAAAAGGAAAAAGAAGCCACTATGGTCAACTCTGGGAATGTTCTAAATAGAAAACTGTTTACAACAGACTGCTTTAGCTAAAATATTGTCTTTAAATTGACAGCAAATAAATCAGACACACCCCATTATCTTAGTTTTGCAACTGAAAATGTATAAGGTGCAATATTTTTTCATAGTTATACATTTTGTGTACATTTCAACAACTGCATCTTCCCAAATAAAATATAGTCTTTAGAGAAGTTTTCTATTAAAGGCCAAAGGATTTCCAAGTTCATTGCAGAAACGACAGACTTAAAATATGGCCCTAAAACCTGGGTGGGTTAAGACATAAATCTAATATTTATTTATTCTTAAAACAGCACCTGTTATGATTGCCTAAGTATAACTGAAAGGAAATGTCAGCACAAGAATTGAGAGAGATAATTCTCTAGTGCTAAAATCAGTGTGGGATTTGGAACTACATCTGCTGAGTTTGTAACTGGACTCTGCCACTTTACTAGATGTGTGCTGTTGGGCAAGTTACTTCACTTCTGTGTATTCACCTGTAAATTGGAGATGACAATATAATCATTTCATAAGGTTGCCTGGCTCATTATAAGTGTTTAGGTGCAATCTTTACTTTCATATGATATCAAAGTCCAGTGTGGGAAGAAAAGAGGTCTTCACTAAATAATGCACAAGTCATACCCGATAATTGCAAAATATTCACACTGAAGTGAGATCTGGAAGGAATACATCTTCTACAATGCAATCTTCATAAACAGACCTGTTACACAACTTTACTACTGAGGAATGGGAGGAACATGTGTATTAAATGGTTCATAATGTGTGTTCCAGAGGCTTGAACTAACTGACCTGTTTTCTGCTAGTGAGACAGTACAATTAAGTCCATTTTAATAGCTTTATAATTGATACAATTTGTGTAAGCTTTCCAAAGGTTGTTGATGTGTCCCTGTTACCAGTTTAATGAAGGCCAATTAAATAGTCACAACTCCTGGATGGTAAAAGAATATATTTTGTTTCCCCTATATATTTTGCATTTATATATTTACCCATAAATGATGACATCTGGTAATTAAGTTTTCCATATTTTTTTTTCTTTTTTGGTCAAACTACTTATTTGCATTGCTTTCATTAGCTCAACAACATTTCTTTAAAAAACAGGTTGATTTTCATTGTATTTGGTTACAAAGAAATGAGCTTGACTACACTTAGAACCAAAGATGTACAGGAAATATACAATGAATTTGATTAAAGTGAGGTGCTGTGGCATTAATGTCCAACAGCTCTCATTAATTTCTATTTTCTGCTATAATTTTTTTTTCTGACCTAAAATTTACATTCTAAAGTTGGAAGGAAATAAGATTGGTTCTGAATTTATCTTAAAAAATTTTATATTCTCACCACAATGCCTTAATCCAGAAGGAAAAAACAAACAAACAAAAAACACCTAATGGTTTTGACATGTATGGACTGAAATAATCTAAATTTTGAGAAGTTAATTTAGTCAACAATATCTTTGCCAGAAACTAAATGTTAATTCACTCCATTATCTTTTTTAAAACACTACAAACTGAATAGGAGATGGACATTGGAAATTTACATTCTGGTTCTGCCACTAAATTTGTGTGCCTTTGAACAAATTGATGTTTTCTAACCAATCAACAACGTGTGAACTACAAAAGAAAATAAAACTCATTGTGTTTCAATTCGAGGGTGGTTAGGGGCATTCTACTATTAGATATTACTCTTCTCGTTATACAGTTTATGGACTAGACTCTAAAGTCACTTTTTTTTTAAAGTCTTTATTGAATTTGTTACAATATTGCTTCTGTTTTATGTTTTGGTTTTTTGGCCAGGAGGCATGTGGGATCTTAGCTCCCTAGCCAAGGGATCGAACCTGCTCCCCCTGCATTGGAAGGAGAAGTCTTAACCATTGGACTGCCAGGGAAGCCCTTAAAGTCACTTTTGACTTTATAAAAATCAAATATAAATTAGGAAGTATGAAAAGTCACTTAGATTCATACCAGAATCATGTACATAACATACCCTTCTGGACATATATTTGTATTACACAATATTATTGAATCTCTTATCATTAAATTCAGATATTAAGCAAATTTATTTGACTAATTTTACTCAGAGCATATAATTGTAGTATGCTTGTTAAAAGATGTTATAAACTGTATAATCACACTTTATATATTTCAAAAGGGAGGATGTACTTATTTGTTATAACTACTGTGAAAAATTTTGGAGAAAAACAGCTATATATCCTTCCAATAACAACTTTTGTCATTTTTCCAGGAGAATATGCTTGTGAAATAGTCTAGGATTCCTTGGCAAGAATACATAAAAGGATCCATGGTTGAAGTAAGTCATAAAGAGAAAAACAAACACCATATGCTAACACATATATATGGAATCTAAAAAAAAAAAAAAAGTTTCTGAAGAACCTAGGGGCAGGACAGGAATAAAGATGCAGATGTAGAGAATGGACTTGAGAGAGTAGACTTGAGGACACAGGGAGGAGGAAGGGTAAGCTGGGACGAAGTGAGAGAGTGGCACTGATATATATACACTACCAAATATAAAATAGCTAGTGGGAAGCAGCCACATAGCACAGGGAGATCAGCTGAGTGCTTTGTGACCACTTAGAGGGGTGGGATAGGGAGGGTAGGAGGGAGATGCAAGAGGGAGGGGATATGGGGATAAATGTATACATATAGCTAATTCACTGTTATACAGCAGAAACTAACACACCATTGTAAAGCAATTATACTCCAATAAACATGTTAAAGATAAAAAAAAGGATCCATGGTGAAAGACATATCAATGGCACTTCTTACCGAGGTGAGCTGTAAATCTTAAACTAGGTAAGCAGAACCACCTGGGAAACTTAGTTACCCTTCTTCCTTTGCTTGAAACCACTAGAATAAAGATCCAAATAGAATGAATGTCTTGTGAAAAGATATACAACTATATACTACCATGGTATTTTTCTGAAGACAAGGTTTTTGATCATGATCTCATTCAGGTTTTAACTCAGGTATCAAGTACTCAAAGAGGCCTTCCACTATCAGCATATCTAGGCAGAGTCTCCCACCCTTAAATCCAAGATCTGTTTTGTTTTCTTTGTATCATTATCTAAGATATGTCAGATATTTATTTACCTACAGGACTCTCTCACTCAAGATCTCTCACTCAAGAAAAGGCATGCTTCATAAGGGTGGTGACCTTGTCATTTGTAAGTGCCAAAAACTCTGCCTGGCACATAATAAGTGTTCAATAACTCTTTGCTGAATGATTGCCATCCAGTGAAGATTCACAGGTGAGTTTTCTACCTTTTTACACCAGCAGAAAACAAATCTCTGATTTTATAAGAGCAAAGATTATCTAAGCACAAATGAAAAAACCTATTAACTACCAATGTTATCTGAATCATTATCATTTCAGAGACTCAATGTCACAACGGGCTTCCATTTTAGTACTTGTTCACCTCTAATAGAATTATCCATATTTGGGTCTGGCATTCTCACTAGATTATGATGTCCTCAGAGGATACATCATGTTCACTTGTATTTTTCCAGGGTAAATTTTAGTGTCTTGAGACATTTTGGGTATTCAATAAATGCCCATTAAACAAAAATAACCTACTTTTAATATCAAATCATTAATAAAATAGGGAAACTGAAAACATCTTCTTTTAGTTCTATAACTTTTTGTTGTGTCTTCCAAGAAGTCTTCTGAGTGCTCAGATATCAACATGGTTTGGAAGGAAGGCAGGGTGAATTACAGGGAATTAAGGAGAAAAGCAGAAGCACAGGTTATTGTAGTGAATGCAGATCACTATGCATAATGGCAATGAATTCTATAAAAAGCTTTCCACGATGTTTTATTTATTTATTTTGGGGTTTTTTTGGCTGAGCCACGTGGCCTGTGGGATCTTAGTTCCCTGACCAGGGACTGAACCCCCACCCTCGCAGTGAAAGCTCAGAGTCCTAACTACTGGACCACCAGGGAATTCCCCAAAATGTTTTTTTTTTTTTTTTTTTTTTGTGGTACGCGGGCCTCTCACTGTTGTGGCCTCTCCCGTTGCGGAGCACAGGCTCCGGACGCGCAGGCTCAGTGGCCATGGCTCACGGGCCCAGCCGCTCCGTGGCACGTGGGATCTTCCCGGACTGGGGCACGAACCTGTGTCCCCTGCATCGGCAGGCGGATTCTCAACCACTGCGCCACCAGGGAAGCCCCCCAAAATGTTTTAAAATGTACCAAAGCTCACTTTCAATGCAACTTAATGAGGTTTTATTAAATATGTATGATATGCAAAGAACTAGGGAAGTTACTGTTGTGTGAGTTAGGAAAACATGGAATCTGTTCTCAATTTGCCCATACTCCAAAGCGGAAGGTAAGCATGTCACATGGGACAAAAAATAATGAATTCTTCCTGAGGAGGATCAAGAAAAGATCCCAGAGGTGTTTGGTTTTGAGTGGGACACTAAAAGATGAATAAACTTTCTTTAACTATGATGAGGAAATTTGAAGCTAAGGAACGTAACAAGCAAGTTGATGATAAAAAAAAAAAAAAAAAAAAAAAAAAAAGAAGGTACCAAGGCAAGAAATTTATTGGGTTTAGGGTGAGAAGCATGTATGGTGAGTGGAAAGATAGTTTAAAAGATGAGTACAGTGAGAGAAATGGTAAGTAGAAGTCAGATTTTAGAAGATCAGCAGTATGATAGAAGTTTGGGCTTTATTGTGTAGAAAATGTACAGCCATTAAAGATTTTAAGCAAAGGAGTTATAAGTTTAGATCTTAAGTTCTTCAGTTCATTTATTATATTTTTAAATTCTCTTGTGTTAAAATAAAGCAAAGATTTATATATATGCAGATTATCATCAGGCAGCCCATTAGAAAATTAAGAGCAAATGTTTCCTACTAGTAGATAAATTTAAATTAATAAATCGTTGACATCCTTTTGAAAAAATGCCTAGTAACATGAAGTTTTTACTCTTTACTTCCACATCTTTGTTTTTTGATGTGCTCTCCTGAAGGCAATATTTCTTTATCAATATATACAGTAATCATGCTGAACACTGTTATTTTCTCTTACTATATTATACACATGGTTATGTTTAAATATATTTCATGTATAAATTTCAGGATATATAGAGAAAGAGAAATAAGTCTTCAGGTCTTCTCTACTCCCATTTCTTGCTTTCTCACTATACATATATGTGTATATATATATATATATATATATATATATATATACACATATATATAGAGAGAGTTTACATTGATTTATAATTAAAAAAATAAAAACTTTTCTTTCATTCTTCATTTTTGACTTCTTGATATAAAGTTTACTAGTTGAGAATAAAATAGAGTAAAAGTTTACAATCATTCCTGAATAAGGCACATTGTACTACAGTTTATGTTTAGACATTGATTCGAATCGAAAATTTAAAGGTAAAATGTTGGAAGTCTTCAAAACAGTTTTAAACTTGCAGGTTTTTTATTAGAAGTCAAGATGAGTGACAGATATTTACACATCTAATCAATAAACCTAAGGTTCTTTTTATGATCACTGTCATTTAATATTACTAAGCATATAAAAACCACTAATCTCTGAACTCCCTTTTACATTACAGTGAAGTGTTGGCATTTTCAAGTCTTAAATTAGATTGCATAACACAACTGACCTTAATATAGTAATAAGAACCTTTAGTAGTAGAACAAGGTGAAACTAAAATTCCATAGAAATGACTCTGCCTCTTCAAGAAACCCCTTGTTATTTAAAAATGTATTATTTTTAGCAAACTGTAATTGTATTAATTTTAAAATCTTATTTACAGTTAAATGATTGAACACCGTCAAATCTATGTTGTGTTATAGGAATTAAACGGAACTATAAACTTGACTCAAACTTTTTGCTAACTCAACATTCATTCAACAAATATTAACTAAGTACCTTCAATTGGGATACTGCAAGAGGGACAGATATTCTCCCTTCCCTCAAAGTGATAACAATATAGTGAGGCCACTAAATAAAATATGACATGACAAGCATTATAATAGTGGAAACACGGGGTTCAAGCTTTGTATTAGGCTCCATGAAGTAGAATTTCAAGCTTAAATACAATGTTGACCAAACAGGCAAGGGGTAAACATGTGTTTATACGTACAGAGGTGAAAGAGAACAGGCATCTCAGAGGAACTGAAAAAAAATTCCTTACAGTAGAGTAGAGTGCAAAGGGTTCAATGACAAGATTAGTAAGTGAAGGCTAGTTTTCAAAGAGGCTTGCAAACCTTGTTAAGATATTTGCAATTCTTCCAAAAGGCACCAAGAAGTCACTGAAAAATTTAAGGTAGGCGAGTGATATAAAATACAATGGTTAGAGCTTCCCTGGTGGCGCAGTGGTTGAGAGTCTGCCTGCCGATGCAGGGGACACGGGTTTGTGCCCCAGTCTGGGAAGATCCCACATGCTACGGAGCGGCTAGGCCCGTGCTCCACAACGGGAGAGGCCACAACAGTGAGGCCAGCATACCGCCAAAAAAAAAAAAAAAAAAAAAAAGGTTAATATTTACTGAGTGTGTTCCAGACTGTCATCTAAATGCTTTATATGCATCAGCTCCTTTAATTTTGAGAATAACCCAACAGGTAGAAGTAGTTATTCTCATCTTGCACTGAGAAAATTGAGACTCAGAGAAGTTGTTGTTTTTTTTCTTTCTGTCATCCTTATGCAGGGGCCATGCTAATCTTCTCTGTATTGTTCCAATTTTAGTATATGTGCTGTCAAAGCGAGCACAAGACTCAGAGAAGTTAACTTGCTAAAGGCTAATTAGTCAACATAGGGAAGAACCAGGGTTCAAATCCATGCATTCTGGCTCTGGCAATGGAGAAAAATAGAGATTTCAAAAATATTTAAAACAATTTGTTGATTAATTAACAGTTGGAAAGGGAAATGAAGTGAATTTGGGGGGTAGGCAATGAGGTGGCACTCACTTAAAATGGGAATGAAGGAAAAGGAGCACAGTTTTGATCGTTAAAAGGTAGAGGATGTAAGTACATGTTGGGGGAGAGTGTGAAAAACATGATGAATTTAGGTTTGGCTATTTTGAATGCAAAGTACTTGAAATGAATTAATTTAAAAGGTCTAGAGAAGACTTGTAGGGGAGAAAAGTAACCTTCCACTACCCTCTTAGTTTCGGTGACAAGACCTGAGAATTAAACTGACATAGAGTAACAAGAGAAAAGCACACAAATTTTATTAATACAAGGGATACTTCATAGGAGAAATAAAGACCTGAAGAAGTAGTTACGACTGAGAGTTTACCTGTTTTTTTTTTTTTTTTTTTTTGTGGTACGCGGGCCTCTGACTGTTGTGGCCTCTCCCGTTGTGGAGCACAGGCTCCGGACACACAGGCTCAGCGGCCATGCCTCACGGGCCCAGCCGCTCCGCGGCATGTGAGATCTTCCTGGACCGGGGAACGAACCTGTGTCCCCTGCATCGGCAGGCGGACTCTCAACCACTGCGCCACCAGGGAAGCCCTACCTGCTTCTTTAACCAGAGAATGATAAATTTGTGATGAAGTGTAAACATAAAGGAAAAAGGATTAAGCTACTAGGGGCAGTAGATTGTGGGAAGGCGACTAGAAAATACATGGGGGAAAACCAGTGGAAAATAAGGTTATTTTCATTTTTGTACATTTTTTTTGCTCAGATCCATTTTGGCATTGACTCCCACTCTCTGGTGATAAGAATGCTCTTCTCTTCCTGGCACATGGAAATTTTACGATCTGCTTTTAGATAGAAAGGGGGTGATCAGAAAGCCCTTCTTCATCTGCTGTTTCTTAATTGCCTTCAGTTCAAAATAATCAATGTGCCAAAGTGACAGGTTTTGGGGTGGCATATTCTTAACCTCTTCAGTCTGCAGTTGACTAAGATATCTGCTCTTGGCATACAGGTTTAGGCATCATAAATTCAGGAAGCTCATTGGAGCCACTGAGATGTCTCACATTACCCAGGTAAACTGAGTAGAAGGAGAAGAACTGATGACCTAGAAACACTAATGATAAAGAAGAAAATGTAGAAAGAATAGTCGACAACTTGAGATGAAGAAAGAGTAAGTTGCCAGAAGAATGTGGTATCACAGAAGTCAAGGGAAGATTGTTTCCATCAATTTCAAAATGAACTCAATCATAAAAGTATGAAAAAAGTCCTTCTTGAAATAATAACTCTAGATTTTTTTCCTGGGTAACTAGTAAAATGGTTGTAAAATAAAGAGTAAAGCTATGGAGAAGCTGCTTTTGAGTGATAATCAGTTCAATTTTAAGTATCTTTACTCTGAAGTAGGACATTTATCCATTCAATAAGTATTTCTTGATCATTTAATATATCCCAGTACTGTTCTAGACTCTTGAGATTTTGTTTAAGATGTATTCTTAAACAAAGCAGAAAATGGGAAAAATTCCTAGAACTAAATGTTCTGGCAAGGAAAGTAAACTTAAAATCAGATAGATTTCTCTCTCTCTCTCTCTCTCTCTCTCTCTCTCTCTCATCTAACTATCTAGTAAAAGTAAAATATACATGATAGGGGGATCTAGAGTTAGGGGTAGGGTTGGGGACAGGGTAGCTTGTGATTTTACCTAGGATGGTCCAGTGGTCCTCCTTGAAAGTGTAACAATTGAAAAAAGACAAAGTTGCTGAGAGAGTTACCCATGCAGATATTTGGAGGAGATATTCCAATCAGGGGGAACAAACAGAATAAAAATCCACAAATGGAAACATGCTCTGCATGTTTCAAAACCTTAAGGAGGCCCATGTCTGGAGCTTTTTACAGAAAACAGGAGGGGTGGGACTGATCCATGTCAATTGAGTAGGCGAATACTGCACAAAAACATAGTTTTCAGGTGAAGATTGGGAATTCAGTTATAAATGGAGGTGTCAGAAAAAAAAAGTGAAGATGTTGAGAAGTTAGCTTGAAATGAATTTTGGAGTTCAGGAAAGTGGTCTATGCTGCAGATAACATTTGTGAGTCTTAGGCACATAGATGGTATTTAAATCAATGAGCTCACCCAGGGAGTGTGGGGACAGAGAGAACAAGAATAGACTGAGCTAGGAGACACTCCAACCCAAGGGTCTGGGAGAAAAGGAACCAGCAAAGGAGACTGGAAAGAAGCATCAAGAGGAGGAAAACCAAGAGAATGAGCTGTCCTGATGAGAATGTATCAAGGAAAAGGGAGTGGGGAGTGATCAACTGTATTGGATGTTTCTGATTGGTTAAGTATGATGAACTGACAACTGACTACTGAGTTTAGCAGCATGAACTCCTTAATGACCTCAGCAAGTGCAGTTGCAATAAGGTAGTGAGGGCAAAAGCCTGATGAGGTGAAATCAAGAGAGAATATGAGGAGAGGGATTGGTGATAGTGAGTGTAGACAAGTGTTTTGAGAATTTCTACTGCAGTGGAAAAACCAGCAAGCAATAGGAAACATTAGCCAGAAGCCTCAATTAAAAGGTAAATATTTAGAAGTCACTTTTTGTGTGCTAAGTAGAATTTAAATGGTATTGGGGATATAGAAATAAAAGCGGCACTGTTCCTTCCCAAGGAGCTCCAAGATACAAAAGTGAACAGACATTAAAATATAGCTTGATAACATTTAGAGAAGAGCTAACACCCATCCTTCTCAGACTCTTCCAAAAAATTGCAGAGGAAGGAACACTCCCAAACTCATTTTATGAGGCCACCATCACGCTGATACCAAAACCAGACACAGATACTACAAAAAAAGAAAATTACAAACCAATATCACTCATGAATATAGATGCAAAAATCCTCTACAAAATATCAGCAAACAGAATCCAACAACACATTAAAAGGATCATACACCATGATCAAGTAGGATTTATCCCAGGTATGCAAGGATTCTTCAGTATATGCAAATCAAACAATGCGATAGACCATATTAACAAACTGAAGAATAAAAACCATACGATCATCTCAATAGATGCAGAAAAAGCTTTTGACAAAACTCAACACCCATTGATGATTAAAAACTCTCCAGAAAGTGGGCATAGGGAACCTACCTCAACATAATAATGGTCATATATGACAAACCCCCAGCCAACATCATTCTCAATGGTGAAAAACTGAAAGCATTTCCTCTAAGATCAGGAACAAGACAAGGATGTCCACTCTCACCACTATTATTCAACATAGTTTTGGAAGTCCTAGCCATGGCAATCAGAGAAGAAAAAGAAATAAAAGGAATACATATTGGAAAAGAAGAAGTAAAACTGTCAAACTGTATACACTGTTTGCAGATGACACGATACTATACATAGAGAATCCTAAAGATGCCACCAGAAAACTACTAGAGCTAATCAATGAATTTGGTAAAGTTGCAGGATACAAAAATAATGCACAGAAATCTCTTACATTCCTATACACTAATGATGAAAAATCTGAAAAAGAAATTAAGGAAACACTTCCATTTACCATTGCAACAAAAAGAATAAAATACCTAGGAATAAACCTACCTAGGGAGACAAAAGACCTGTATGCAGAAAACTATAAGACACTGATGAAAGAAATTGAAGAGGATACCAGGGTTTCCCTAGTGGTGCAGTGGTTGAGAATCCGCCTGCCGATGCAGGGCACATGGGTTCGTGCCCCAGTTCGGGAAGATCCCACATTCCACAGAGCAGCTGGGCCTCTGAGCCATGGCCACTGAGCCTGTGCGTCTGGAGCCTGTTCTCCACAACAGGAGAGGGCACAGCAGTGAGAGGCCGGTGTACCACGAAAAAAAAAAAAAAAAAAGATGATAACAACAGATAGAGAGATATACCATGTTCTTGAATTGGAAGAATCAATATTGTGAAAATAACTATACTACCCAAAGCAATCTATAGATTCAATGCAATCCCTATCAAAGGAAACCATAAACAAGACAAAAAGATAACCCTCAAAATGGGAGAATATATTTGCAAACGAATCAATGGACAAAGGATTAATCTCCAAAATATATAAATGGCTCATGTGGCTCAATATAAAAAAAAACAAAACCCAATCCAAAAACGGGCAGAATACCTAAGTAGACATTTCTCCAAAGAAGACATACAGATGGCCAAGAAGCACATGAAAAGCTTCTCAACATCACTAATTATTAGAGAAATGCAGCTCAAAACTACAATGAGGTATAACCTCACAACAGTTAGAATGGGCATCATCAGAAAATTTACAAGCAACAAATGCTGGAGAGGGTATGGTGAAAAGGGAACCCTCTTGCAGTGTTGGTGGGAATGTAAATTCATACAGCCACTATGGAGAACAGTATGGAGGTTCCTTAAAAAACTAAAAATAGAATTACCATATGACCCAGCAATCCCACTACTGGGCATATACCCAGAGTAAACCATAATTCAAAAAGACACATGCACCCCAGTGTTCACTGCAGCACTAATTATAATAGCCAGGTCATGGAAGCAACCTAAATGCCCATCGACAGACAACTGGATAAAGAAGATATGGTACATATATACAATGGATTATTACTCAGCCATAAAAAGGAACGAAATTGGGTCATTTTTAGAGACGTGGATGGATCTAGAGACTGCCATACAGAGTGAAGTAAGTCAGAAAGAGAAAAACAGATATCGTATAATAACACATATATGTGGAACCTAGAAAAATGGTACAGATGAACCGGTTTGCAGGGCAGAAATTGAGACACAGATGTAGAGAAGAAATGTATGGACACCAAGAGGGGGAAAGCAGCAGGGAGTGGGGGTGGTGTTGTGATGAATTGGGAGATTGTGATTGACACGTATACACTGATGTGTACAGAATGGATGACTAAGAAGAACCTGCTGTATAAAAAAATACATTAAATTAAATTTAAAAATATATATAGCTTGATAATTGCTGTAATAAGAGGAAAAACGAGGATGTATAAGAGGGCATTTATCCAGACTAGGTGGGAGAAAGAATGCTTCTTTAGAGTCATGGCTTATAAAGTAGGTGTTGGCAGATAAGTCAATGTTACTGAGAAGAAAGGATGGAGAAAGGAGAACAAATATAGAAGTAATCCAAGCAGAACATAACTGTGACTAAATAGGCACAGAGACATGAACTGCAAGTACTTAGGTGGTTTTGGAGTGTAGAATCTAAGAATATGGAAGGGGCCAGCTAAGGGTATGGGAAATCAGGTATGGGAAAAGAGGAGCCAAATTCTCAAACAGTGTAGTCCAAAATGAAATTTTTTCTTTAGTGAAAAAGAAAGTAATGGACAGTCTTTGAGTGGGATCAAGTCTTAATCAGATTTGCATCTTTAAACATTATTCAGCAGTAGGGAGAATGGAATGACAAAATTTCTAAGTGTTTAAAGTGGTTGATTAAGGTTTTTTGAGAATTACCTACATAAAGGTGGTAACTGAAGCGGCAATAATGGATATCAGAGGAAAACTAAATTTGCAACCAAATTAATCTTGCAAAAATCTACTGTCACAACCCTAGTTAATACTCTTCAATGGCATTCAGAATCTTGACTCCTTCCCATAGCTTTCCTAGCCCTGTATTCTCCTTCAACCCATTGCTTCAGGCATATTAGCCTTCTTTCTACTTCCAGAACTATCCAACCTCACTTGGCCATGACGGGTGACCTCTGATTCTAGAATGCTTTTTCTCTAGATAGGCACATGGCTGATCTCATGCTGCCAGGAGTCAGCTGCACTGTCATCTCCCTGATACACGCAGGCTAAAGTAACCAAGCAGTTACCTTAACTCATGATTCTGTTTTAATTCTCTGCATAGTCCTTTGGCCATTATCTTCTTTTATTATTTTGATTGCTTTACTGTCTATTTCCTTCCCCAACTCCAGTTTGCTAAACTAGGATGTGAGCTCTGCAAGAATAGTAATCCTGTCTGTCTTTACCTTTGAATCACTGAACCTGGAACAGTGCCTGAAGCACAGGAGCTCAACAAATATTGACTGAGTGAGTGAATGAATGAATACTTCTATGCTCTTCATAAAGTATACACACTAATTATTTTAAATGGAAAATACATTTTCTGACGTTAAAAAGGACAACCTTGAAGGAAAGTCTGAAAAACTGTCACAGCCTAGAGGAGCCTAAGGAGATATGATGTTTAAGTGTAATGTGATATCCTGATAGGATCCTGAAACAGAAAAAAGGCATAGTTAAAAACTAAGTGAATCTTAACTATGCATTTTAGTTAATAATAATATATCAATATTGGTTCATTAATTATAATGAATGTACCATACTAATGTAAGGTAGTAATAATAAAGGAAACTCTGTGTGTAGGAGGGATATATGGTATTGGAACTCGATACTAACTGACCAATTTTCTGTAAGTCTAAAACTTTTCCAGTAAATACTCTGTACTAGTAAAAAAAAAAAAAAATTAAAAAGTATACGTTGTGAACAGTTGAAAATACATAAGTATGTACATTAAAACTGGAAAGTCTATTTATGGAATAACACCCACCTCTCCCACAAGGAATTTCTTTGACAGTTAGTTGTGGACCCCTCCAGACTCATAAATATTTATACATACATACAAATAGATGTGATCACCATAATAATGTTATTTGTTTGGTTTTGCTTGCTTGCCTTTTTTTTTTTTTTACTTGATACTGTATTATACTCATCTTTCTAAGTCAATACGAGATCTACCTCATTCCTTCTGTGGCTAAAGATTATTCCACTATTTGGTGTAGCATTTTATTCCACCGGTTTCCTACTGATACAGTTAAGTTTTTTTGTGGATATAAACTGTGATACAAGTGTACCTTGTGATCATCTCTATATGCTTATTCTTTTCAGTGGTGGAATGCTACCACATAATGTGGGTCTGCCACAGCTGCTCCCGAAGTCCTAGTTGTAGGTAAAGAGAACAGCACTGTTTTGTGATTGTATGACGAAATTTATAAAGAAACATTACAGAAACATGGTTGTGAGTAGAAATAGTCTTCTCTGGTAGGATATTTAAGAGGCTGATAACAGTAAGGAAGGAGATCTGAATGACTGGGGAGAGAGGCAGGGGAGAGGCAGGGTTGCTTGCACCACACAACTCCAAGGGGTCACCACTGAAATAGGTCACAATGTCAGTGGCGTGCCCCAGAGTTAGCAATGCAGCAGACTCAGTGGAAAGGAGCCATATCTATTATTCTACTTTTTGAATTTTAAATATACCTATATTAGCTATTCAGAAATAATCTGAAATAATCTTTTTTTCCCTTTTAACAAACATGATTGCTTTCAGACTATAACTATAAGAGAACAATCAAAAGAACATTTTAATCTACACTTAGGGCTTAAAAGTAACCATTGGTATTGTCATAACTCTATGGTAGATTATTACATCAAAACTGGATGAATATATCAACATGTACCATTAAATAAGAAAAAAGTATTTTGGGTTGCATCTAAGAATACTATTTGCCCAATAATTCTCTTGTTTTAGATACAGAATCACTGGACATTAATAGATATAGTTATGCCCAGCTGCAAAAGTATACCTATTAATGAAGCATTTAGCTATGCAAAGCTAAATCCCTTGGGCTATCCCTGAGTAGCCCAAGGGATATGGTCAGAAGTAGGGGAAATGGTCAAATATAGTTGGGTGACACATTTGGAAAGTTCTAATAGAGATAAACATTTTAGTTACTTGTCCTTATCCTTCTTTCTATGTAAAAATTAGCATGGATGCTAAGTAACCATCTTGTCATTTTGAGGATGGAAACCCATGTGCTAAAGACAATAGAGCAGAAAAGCAGATGAAGCCTTGGTCTCTGATACGGAGTTTTCATGCTAATACTGAACAGTTTTGGCTGCATTTCCTTTTTACTTAATGAAAATAAAGCCCTAGTTAAGCTGTCATAGTTAAGTTTCTGTTACTACTGGCTGATAAGGGAAAATATCAGAATTATAACTCTGTTGGGAGCAGTATTAAAAAATAATTTGTTTGGTTTCAAGCCATCAAGGAACTACTCTATTGCAAATGACACCTTAAAACTTCCATTGCTTTCCTACCTGTACCAGAAATGCTAATGATAGTTTCAGAAAGTAGGATCTTAAATCTGTAATCCTATTTTAAATATATTTTTTCCTTCTGGTTAGGTACATGATCATAATGCTGTTAAAGAAATAGCAAAGTAAATTGATGTGCATTCTCTTGTGTTTGCATAGAAAGTATATCTATTTATATTCTATGTATTTAAAACTTTTCTGAAAGTAAACTCATGTTTGGAAAGCAATGATGCATTAGAATGGACTTTAAATAAACAATTTTACAATTAAGTAGTTATCTAGGCTTTGATCAAGAAGTTATAAGAGAGAAGAAAATAAAATTTGGTGAAAAGAAGTGAGAAAATACTTTCGTTTTAAGTGAAAACATTTTATTTAAAAATAAAAGGGCTTTTTTTTCACCCTTATTAGAATTACTTCCTGAAGCATTTACAAGCCATGTATATACAAACAGCAGCTGGAACATTTTGTTTACTTATAGGAAATGTGCAAACTGGAAGAGTCAGAAATGACTTTGTAAAGTGGCCATCTCTGCCTGACCTGATACATTAGCCATGGGAATTTTGAGAGATTCCCAGAATGATGTTCTTTGCACGTCAAAGCAGGAACTCCATCATCAACGTCTGTCATTGTCCTTTGGAGGTTTTCAAATTATTAGATTTATGAACTGACCTACCTATGCTCTTAAATAATAACTTGAATAATTTACACTGCTTACATTACATATGGTCTTACTATCTTTTGATTCAACAATTGCTTTACAACAGCATTTAGTGACTGAAACTTATAGAAAATAATTCTTATATCTTCTTTATCTAAAGAAAAGTACTCTGCTTTGTAGATGGAAGTTACTTTCTTTGATCTCAAAGTCTTTTAGAAATAGGTTCAGGGTACCAGAAACATGCAGGGTGCAGATTTATATTTTTTTCTCTTACTGACTCAAATCAAGCGCAGATTTATCAAGCTGTGAAATATATTAAGTTCACAAGGTTTTAACAAAGGGTTACCAAACCTCAAGAACCTGGTGTGATTCAAACTACTTTCAGATGTCCTTTTAATTATATTAAATGAAAGTTTGGGTTGGCTTTGATGCTTATGGGCAAACATCGAAATCTCCTGAAAGAGCTGCTAAAAGTACTCCCCGTTGCTGCAGTTAATATACTACATTGTATGCACACCACTAGCCAATTTATTCTAGCCACTTTAACAAGGATATCCAGCCTGACAGGCCACACAAAATAGTATCACAAGTCAAGCAAAGCACAAATCATTAGAGGACTCAGAAAGTCGTTTGACATGCACCATGGAGCTCTTTGTCACACAGCCAATTAAGTGACCAAATAAGAAACTTGAAAATACTCATTAATTTCTTCCTAGCAGTATAAATGGAGGTTAGAATCTTTCTTGTCTCATGCACCAAAGGCACACAAGTAAAACTGGCATAATTCAATCTGCACTTTGTCAAAGGTGCAAGTAGCAACTTTGGTTCACAGAAAGTCTGCATTACAGACAAAAAAGTGAAAGCAATAGGCAAAAATGTTTATGTAGTGCATATAATAATATAGATATCTGGGCTTTGGAAGTTTTTAAAGTCCATCAAAAGTTGACATTACTTTTATCATTGAAAAGCTGTATCAGCATTTCTGAGCAGATTCAGCAGCACTTGACATCATTTCCTCCTCCATGAAACAAGAACTTGAGTTGACTCCTGGAGGCCATACTCTCCAGATCCTCCTCCTTCCTTAAGGCTGGTCGTTAGTCTCTACTGCTGGTTCCTCTTCCTCTCCCTGACCTCATCATATGACAGTGTCCTGGGGCTCAGCTCTAGATTCTCTTCTTTTTCTACAATCATTTCCTTGATGAATTCATCTAGTACATGGGCTGAAAATGCCACTCTAAGTGAAACATTACTAAATGATTATCTCTAGCTTGATCTCTCAGGTAAATTTCAAGCTCGTATATCTAACTGCATATTTACCATCAATATTGCATACCGAATAAGAATCTCAAACTTAACATGCCCCTGAGTGAAGTTCTTTTCGTGCTCCTCCCAAATTGGTCACAGATTGACTATCTCAATAAATGGTGACTGCATCCTTCCAGTTGCTCAGTCAAAACACTTCGTGTAATTCCAACTCCTCTCTATCTCTGACACTTCACATAAAAGCCCTTAGTGAACCCTGTTTGCTCCAGTTAAAAAAATTCCGGGGCTTCCCTGGTGGCGCAGTGGTTGAGAATCTGCCTGCCAATGCAGGGGACACGGGTTCGAGCCGTGGTCTGGGAGGATCCCACATGCCGCGGAGCAACTAGGCCCGTGAGCCACAACTACTGAGCCTGCGCGTCTGGAGCCTGTGCTCCGCAACGAGAGGCCACGACAGTGAGAGGCCCGCGCACCGCGATGAAGAGGGGCCCCCGCTCGCCGCAACTAGAGAAAGCCCTCGCACAGAAGTGAAGACCCAACACAACCATAAATAAATAAATAAAACTTTTAAAAAAATTTAGAAAAAAAAAATTCCGAAAGCTAAAGAATTATCTCAGCATCCCGCACGCATATCCTGTTCCAAGTAATGTTGTTCTTGCCCAAATGGTCACCCTGTTTCAGCCCTTACTTTTCCTGCTAGAATATAGTCTACTACCTTTTTTTTTTTTTTTTTTTTTTTACGGTATGCGGGCCTCTCACTGTTTTGGCCTCTCCCGTTGCGGAGCACAGGCTCCGGACGTGCAGGCTCAGCGGCCATGGCTCACGGGCCCAGCCGCTCTGCGGCATGTGGGATCTTCCCGGATCGGGGCACGAACCCGCGTCCCCTGCATCGGCAGGCGGACTCTCAACCACTACGCCACCAGGGAAGCCCAGTCTCTACTTTTAAAACGTGTCACATCATGTCATCCTTCTGCTCATAAACCTGCAGTGGTTTCCTGTGTGTCTACGAGTAAAAGTTGAGGTCCTTACTATGGTCTATCAGATCTGGGCCCTTGCTGCCCTACAGATTAATGTCCTGTTATCCTCTTCTCTTTCACTCCCCTCCAGTTGCATTCGCTTCCTGGACAACACAGGCATATTTCCACCTCAGAAACTTTGTTTTCTCTGCTGAAATGCTTTTTCCTGCATATCTTCACAGTTCACTCCTTCAGAGTTTTTCTGAAATGTCACCCCAGCAATGCGTTTCTTGCTCTATTTTTCTCCGTAACATTTATCATCATCTCACATACCATATATTTCACATACTTAGCATACTGTTTATATTCTGCTACTGGACATTTCATCCTAGGAGAGAGAGCAGGGATTTTGGCCTGTTATGGGTACTGCTATATTCCCAGTACTGATAAAATTACTGGGCACATGTGCTGAACTAGTAATTCTTGAATGTTTTTGTCGTTAACTACTTTGTGATGTTTTTTACATAGTTTTGAATATAGAGATTGCTTTTACACTGATGGTACCTAGGATACAGATTTCTAGTGGGTAATGAAGGTGAAACAAACAAAATAAATAAATAAAATAAACAAAAAAAGCAATCTCTAATTCCAAACTGAAATAAAAAGAGACCTTATTACAAATACTTGGTAAGATTTAAAGAACACATAGACTATCTGCCTTTGAAAAAAAAAGGAAAGAAAAATTTAAGGAAGGATGGGAAGAAGGGAGGAAATCAGGTATGCATGTATATGTGTCTTTTAAAAAAAATTTGCATCTATTTACCAATTTTTTCTGATCAGTTCTCAGCCCGACTATGCAAATAATAGTAGGTTCCAAAGAATGACTCAAAAGATTCACATCAAAAACTGTATGTACATATATTTCCCATTAAGCAAGAATGACTGCACACTCTAAGGAGTCCATGCCACCTCTGAGATATGGAGGACAAAAGAAACTGCTGATAAAAATCAAAACATATTTCTTAACTAGGAAAATGTCCTGCTTTTAAAGCAGTAAAAAATGAATGCTAGTAATTTTTAATAGTTCCTGCTAAAGAGAAGAACAATGCTAACAAACATTACTATTTAAAATATGGGAACTTGGGATTGAAAAATGAGAAAAAAATATAAATATAAGTTCTGGTTACATTTATAGAACATGAAGACAGTTGTTCTTAAGTTATTTGAGGTCACATTCTACTCTCAGATTCTCATGAAAAAACACAGACCTCTCTTTGGAGCCATATAATTTTTTTATTCGTTCATGGATTATCCTCCTAAAACTTCCCCTGCCCCCATTCCACCACTAGAATTAAGAACTTATGCAATTCACATGTACTCGGATGGTTATAATCAAAAAGAGAAAATAACAGTGCTGCCGTACATGTGGAGAAATTGGAACCCTCACGTATTGCTGGTGGAAATGTAAAATGGTGTGGTCACTTTGGAAAACAGTTTGACTGTTCCTCCTTTAGCATAGAGTTAGAATATTTTCCACTTTCTTTTTTCTTCTCTCAATATGATAATTTTTAAATTACAGTCTCCTCTGAAAACCAAATGACCTCAAAGTAAATTATGTTTGTATTTGACCTGGCTATAGGAGTACAAAATAATCACCACACAGCCATTTGAGCTCACTCTCAAAAAAAGGAGAAATTAAAAAAAAATTGTTATACTTTATACCATTCCTGAAATACAGTACCATAAATCAATAAATATAAACCAAATAATATATCTTGACTTCTAACACCAAATAATGTCAGTTCCACAATTACATTATTTTGGCAAATGAGAGCATGAGTTTCTGAATCAGGAAGACCTAACTTTGAATTCAGGAGCCCCTCAATTATTACTGTGTAATTTTGTGAAAGTCATTTAATGCTTCCTGTGCCCCATTTTCTCTACTTTAAGAATAGCAATAATTTATATCATAGGGTTGTTTTTAATATTAAGGAAGAATGTATGCAAAATGCTTTGCACAATGATGGCCACAGTGCCTAATAAACATATTTATTCTTCATAATAAATCACTATTATTCTTAATCATGGTGTTGAAGAAGCACTGGATGCACATCAGGATAGCAGCATTAGTGCCATTGGTGCTAGTTGTGTGACCTTGGTCTAGTCATTTCATCTCTCCAGATCTCAACTCACTCATCTTCATCTCTAAGGTCCCTCCTGGTAATATTATATCATGGTAGCTACTTAATATGTATATGTAACACAAACCTTACTTGTTATCTCTGGCATAATACTTAAAACCCTCTCCTAAATGAAGGTATGTATTATGCCTGCAATACGGTAATGCTATTTTTACTATGACATGTCAATATCTATCTTTTGATAGTCAACACGGATTTTAATGTAATCTAAAGTTACAACCAAATAAAGAAAAATAAAATATATTTGACCCAATTTTTTGTTTTTGTTAAAACTCTTGAGACAAAAGAATAATGGGTTTTAGGAGATTCACATATTATTTAAAAAATCAAAGCAACTATCTTTTAATTGTTCACCTACAGATGAGTTATCATAGTTGACAGCTGACAGTCCAGATTTCACTTTTTTTTTTTTGTGGAATAAAAAGTGTGAAGCAAGAAATTAAAAATAGATCTAGATAATTCATAAAATAGACACAGTATTTCTAAAAAATTAAAAGCTAAATGTGTTTAGATGGTCAAAATCAAACCTAGGAGAATCACTGCTTGTGCCCCTGGAAAGGAAATTTTGGATTTTCTTTTTTAAAGAATCTTGTGATAACTAAATAATTATCCTTTTTCAAATTTAATGCATAAAACATTTCAAATGTATTTCATACCTATTTCATAGGTAGCTCAGAATGTGCTCTGAACAGAGAAATAATAGGGAACATAAGCCTTTAAAATTCAAATAGACTAAAGTTTAAGGTATTATTCACTCTAGAATTTCATAGAATAATGATCTACAATAAAAGGAACAGAAATAATGCTGTGTTATAGTGAGCACAGCATTTCTGCTTCACCAATATTCTGTTTGTATTTGGTCTTATCAGATGTTTAGTCAATAGCTGAAACATTTATTCATAGCCAGTCAATTACAACACCAGGAAATCAGCTACTGAGTAAACTGTGCTATTAATTTTCCATCAGAGATTCATGTTTGAATGACCATGCATTTCATAGATTTAAATACTGAAAGGCTAATTATCTCCAAGGCCCCATTAAAGGGATAGCATAGATTACAATAAAAAACAATCCTAATATTGCTCAAAAATGATCCTCAGCTTTCAATGCTGAAGAGTACTTCAATTTCTCTGTCTATGGCACACACTAAGCAATATATATACATAACCCCCCCCAAGCAATTTCTTTCCCAAAACCTTAGAAAAATAAACCTGAACAGCTTCTTATATACAAAGATTCATTAATTTATAAAGTTAAATGCAAACTAAAAGCTTTTCTTCCTAATCTCTGTTCAATGTTCAAATTATTATTTTTTTCCTTTTAAATGACTGTCTCACAAAATGCCCTTATTGTGAATAAACTGATACTGTGTATTTTCTGGACTACTAATCTGAGAACCAGTGATTTGGGTCTTGAAGGCATCTCTCTTCATAAATGTAGTTGGTCTTCCCCTTAAAAATGCTATGATATATACACATAGGGAATAAAGTTGACAGTCACACAGCTTCATATTTTTTCTTCCTTCTGATAAAGTTAATTTGTATTTTGGGACCCAAGAAATGGGAGGCCGCCCCAGTGGCCTGGTCCACATCACAAATCGAAATCTTCACTTACCGGAAATGACTGTCAAGGAAACCTCACAAACACTGAACCCAATCCTCCAACTCAGCTAGCTCACCTTACTCTAGAAAACAAAACCTGCTAGCCTTATAAGGAAATCCCCAACATCCTTGACAATGGCACCCTGTTGAGAGTTGTCTCTATAAAACTCACTCTTGTCCAACATCCCTCAGGGAGAGTGCACCACTGATGATGAGGCACTTACTGCCTCAACCCATGGATTGTTTTCCCTTGAATAAAGCACATCAAAGTCTTAACTAAATAGTTTTGTCATTTGAATTTGTCATTTGACCTTGCCTGTCTTTGTTCCTCCCTCCTCCCCTGCCTTCCCCTCCCCCTCCCCTCCCCTCCCTTCCCCGTCCCTTCTCTCCTCTCTTCTCTTCTTCTCCCTTCCCCTCCCTTCTTTCCCTTATTCTAAAAATAACTATGAAGCTTGCTTCTGGGATTCTTTTTTTCACAAATAACTCAGAAACAGTAGAAAAGTTTTTTTATCTTGCTTAGAAACAAATTACATGTTCACTGGAGGAAAAATTACACTTACATTCAGATTCATGTGTTTATAATAAGTGGAAGAGTAAGATCGTCACAGCTTGTCTTGATTAATTTGGCACAGAAGCATGATATTCCAAGTATCCTGGAACTGTTGTCTTATTTGATTGAGTGTCATTTCTGGATGACTTGCTACTCAAATATTAGCTAGACCAACATAGGAATGAAATGTTTTCACACCCACCTCTCTGAAGAAATTAGAGATTTATTATATATTACACCCAACTCACCTTTCAGTGATGATCAAAATTCTCACACCCAAAGTTGCACCTCTATGCTAGTCTGTGCTCCTCTTGTATGATAGAGCACTGTCAGATTTCTTTTTAGCACATACCCTTTTATATAACTTTCCATTCCCACCCTCCATGCCCTCCCTGAAATTCTTCTAGTTCAACAGGATACATTATCATCTTTCTATGGGATGCCCATACATGCTATCACCAACAGAGACAATTCAACAACTTAACACATTTATAAAAACGCAGAAAGTACCTGGACATAGGCTCTGCAAGAGCGCTCTCTTTTCTGAAGCTGAGTCCATTAAGACAGCAGATTAAACACAGAATAGAAAAAACAAGTTAGTGACAGAAGAAAACAAGAAAAATAAAAGAACACATCTACACAAACACCTTATTTTGTTGTGCACTACTTTCAAGAAGAGAATGAAAGCTAAGCAGCAGCAAAATGTCAGCAATGGCTTGAAAAATAGTAACTAACAGCTTTTCAGAACCCAAGTGACAACTGGATGGTATAAAGCTGTTAATGATGGAAAGAAATCTTAGACTAAATTTAGCAGAAATTAGTAAAAACCAATATACTTCATTCATTTGACATGATTCATTTCACATGAGGTTAGTTATTAATTCATGGGCCACAAATGAAGATCTAGGAAGTTAAGTAAATTATGTCAAAAATTTGGAACCCATTTTTTAAAGATAGTAAATTGTCTGTGGTTTACAGATTTTTTAGATGGTTAATATGTCCCACAAACCATTTGTTCATACATACAAAAAGTTCTATTTATTAAGAAAATAGAAATGCCCATTCATTTGACTGTTTGATTCTAAGGGACAAATACCAAGAGATAAGTAACTTCTGATTAAAAGAATGCAATTGATATTGTGATTTATCTTGTTTTTATTTCTTGAAGAATTCCTTTTGATGATTTTGACCAAAAATTTTGTACATTTTAGAAACTTCTGTGGGATAAGAAGCCTGTTTCTGTGTGTTTCTTTGTTTGCATACAGAATGATGTTTTTTCTGGGCAAAAGGTTAACAGCAGCTCAGACTCAGTCCCAAACATTTTTTCCTGGTGATAAAATGAATAATTAATACATATATTTGCTCTGTTTAAATAAATGACTGCAAATTTTATAAATTAGATTGCAGTTTTCCTCCTTTTCCCTATTATTTTCCTTCAGTAGCCTAGATTGTTCAAGGAGAAAATTACCCAGTTTTAAGAAGCAGTTACTCTGATGCCTTTTGTGCGGCTAATACTCTCCCACTTTAATTCATGCATTCTTCAGTGAGCATAGAGCAGTTACTCCTCTAAAGAATTAAGTGAGGAAGGAGTGCAAGTAAATTGTCAGCCCTGTCATTTGGACCACTGACTCTCATTTTGGTTTAGCAGATCTCTAAACCCTCCAGAATTTCAATGTGGAGCGCAATTGATTTGTACCAAGTTGACTTTGCAAATCTGATGGGTTAAAACTGCTTCAGGGAACAGTGGGAACCACAGGAAATGAGAGCAAGACAGGAAGCATGTGAATAACCTCTGCCCTCCCATCTTCTTACCCCATCATGCAAATTAACATATAACAAACCACATTATATAAACAGTTGAAAAGAGCCAAATAAGAAACAAAAGAGAGCATTAAAAGCTTCACAAATGAAAATTTGTCCATTATGTAGTTATTTGATATTCAGACTAGGCAAGCCGATTAGCTGTAGCTAGTTAGAATGTGACATTAACTGCCAGCTTTACCTGATATTGTCAGACATTGACACCATTTTAAAATAAAGATACAAAGTATTGCTATAACAAGTAATGGTATGGATATGTAACATTAATAGAAATTACTATATCCAGTACATTATGATAACAATAGCTGGCAGCAATATTCATTAATAGCCTCCAGTCAGCCTGGGTAATAACACATTAAAATCACAGCATGCCCAGATTACACAGGCAGCTGTGGATTATATTCTGCCAGCGGCTTGGTTGAGATTCTATCAGGAATATGAATGACAAAAATAACTCCTTTTTGCTCAGCATGAAAAAAACTTTAGTAATAATTTATGTCTAATTGATAAAACTGAATCTATTTTCTGAGGATGAAATTGCAGGAAAAACTGACAGATAAAATATCTAGCTTTTTAATGTCGAACCATTTTTATTAAAAAAAATTTCTTCCGTCTCATGAGTGAGACTCCTAAGACAGAAAAGAAATAAACATAATAAAGACCAGTCTGAAAAGTTAGTTTTTCATTCTAAAGGGGAATGTTCATTTAGTGAATTCCATACAGGACATTAGACGGTCACTGCCAAATTCTTGCTTTTTTAAGTAATAAGATTATCACTGATATGAGACCTTAAAATCAAGTTTCAATAACCGATCATCTTTACTACAAAAATGCCATTCAGGGAATACATGGTATCTGATGGCAGCATTCTAATATCTTTTCACCATGTGATATTTTGTTATATAAATAAATGATATTCTTTATAAATATATTAAATACATTTTACATACTTATGTAAATAAAATGCTTATATATGTATAGGTTATATATAAAATGCTTATATATGAGGATATAATGTATATAAATATATAGTAGATTTATAAATATAAATTAAAGTACATAAAATTCCTTAAAATTTAAAAAATAAATTATTTTTATTAGTTACAATTCAAAGTTGCTGAAACACATTTAAACCTTTTAAGTTATAATGGTAATGATACAAAATCAGTAATTTAAAAATCAAAAGGAAATAAAAATTAAAACAAATACTTGCTCTATGAGTTTTTTAATGTAATATTAATTAGGTTAAATTATTTTTTAAAAAATCGACAATGTACTACTAATATCCTTTTTCATTGTTATTTTCTAAATTTCTGCTTGTTGATTAGATATTTGTTTTACTGTTAATTATATTAATATAAAGGTTTGAAAGGGAAAAATACCCCAAAGAAATGGCACTTATCTATATTAACCCTGTCAGAATTTAGCATACAAAAGAGTACTATGGAAAATAGAATTGTAAATTCAAAATACATATAGAAAGATATCATTTATTGTTCCTTAGACTGAAAGTCAAATAAGGTCATTATTATACTGCAATAGTGAAGTGAATTGAATATAGCTAGCAATTCTCTTTAGAATGAGCTGATTTTATGGAAAGAAAGAAATTAATCAGGGAAGTCTCACTGATTTTACAACTTTAAAGATACATGTAACTAAGGTCCTTACCTTGTTCAAACTTCGTGCAGCACTATCTTTTCCACCTGGGGTCAAGTTCCGGAGCTGTACATCTAGGAGGCCTACCAGCTGATCCATGGCCCGGACTGAATAAGTGATATCTCCAGCATTCAAATGATTTCTTGTCTGTTCAGCCAGTTCTCTAGCAATGTTGGCAGCTGTCTCTCCAGATTTCAACTACAATTTTGAAAACAGAACAAAAAGGAAAGAGATCTTAAATAAGTAATTTTAGTGGTTTCTTTGGACAATTGTTTTTGCATATGTTTTAATCATTGAGGCGCAAGAAAGTTATTAAACTCCATCTTTACTTGGTATACATTCCTTAAGTTTTCCTGCTAATCCATTATTTTCTTCAATACCTAACTTGAAATCCATGGCTTTAGGAAGCTCCTCTTGAGGAATCTAACTTCTAGAAATTCTTCTTAGTTTACCCATCTAGGTGGTTAAGTCTAAGGTTTGCCCTATGACTTTTCTCTATGCATTTCTAAATTGGATGTTGACAGAGGCCAGTACAAATTTTCCATTATGCCTAGTTTAGCACTTTGTTCACGACAAATACTCACTGGCTGCTAAACTCTGAAAATTTAATTCCAAATTAAATCCCTGCTTTTCAAAGTGCTCTTCATCTTCTTACCAAGTAAGAGATTTTGTTCCCAATGTACTAGGTAGCAAACTATTGCTTAGTTTCTAGCACTTTCCTTTTCTGAAAGTACGTGCTGCTTTTTCAAGTATATTCTACAAGAATTTTTCAAATTGTCAACAATCCAAAGATGTTAAAAGAGACAGACTAATACCCTATGATTACTTGAGCAAATTTGATAGCTCTGGGTAATAAGAAGACAGGAATATATATTAGTTTATAAGGAAGGCCTGAGGGACTTAAAAAAAAAAGTAAGTGTAATTTCCCAATTTATCATGTCCTTTATCATTTTTAAACTTATAGACTAAAATAAGATTATAAAACATTTACACAATACAGATATAGGTATGCAATGCAAAAATCATGAATGTCTCTTCTTTTGCCTCTCGATATTCCCACTTCCCAGGGATTGTTAATGGTTTGGCACGTATCTTTCCTGACTTTAGCCTGCTCTGTTACTACTTAAATATATAATAGTGTCATTATTTAGAAAATTTTCTTTTCTTCTCTTTTTCTATTTTTAACACAGTCTAATACAGAACTTAGGATCCCGAACAGAAAGGTCCTCTCTTTGTAAGGCTATCTTCCTAATGGATATCCAGAAAGCTATAAGGGGCACAACAAAAACTCTTAGTCAAATAGGTTATCACTATCTACTCAGGGATGCTTAATAAATGTTTGTAGCGGTATTGAATGTTAAAGAAACATGAATAAATTGGAGAAATTGGAATAACTAAATTGTGAACAACCGCATTCTCAAGTATATAGAAAAATCCTAATTCAAAAACGTAAAAATAGTTTAATAACAAAGTGTTTGCAAAGATTTGTAAAAATGTATGTGACCATCATAAACTACTACTGAATGTGTATATTTGCATACTTCCTATGTAGAGTAAATTACTAGTGTCTATTAAACTCTGAAATGTGAAGACTGTATAAGACAGAGATGTCTCTTATCACTATCAACCATAAAAAAAATAATCCCACTGTTATGAAAGAGATATCTTCAAAGATGTTCATTCTAGCTTGCTTATAATAGAAAACAAAGTGGGGTATGACTGTGGAAAACTGCTCATGTATATAAATACTATGGAATAGTAATCAACAGTTTAAAAGTATGAAGGAGAACAATATCGTTAACGTTAATCTTCAACATGTAATACTGAGTTAAAATAAATGCAAGTATAAAAATTATTTATATGCTAATATATATAGGCATGTTATTTGTGAAATATAAACACACAACTTGAGTAGCATATAAACATGTTACCTATGAAAAATAAATATTATATGTAAATATTTAACGTTTATATATATATGTGTATATATTTAAACACATAGAACAAAATCTGAAAGATGGAAATCAAAAAACAAATCCTTTTCTGCAATGTTTAAATTTTACAAGAAGAATATATTAATGTATTACAAGAAGAATATGTTAAAGTATTATTATATAGTTAATTGGTACTTTTTAGAAACCCTTAAAATAAAAAGCACTTGCACTAAATGTATTGAATTTGTAAATTATGGTCAGGACCTGAAAACCTGAGATACTTGTAAGACCAAATGGAATAGATTGTAAGTTTCAAGGATAAGTGTGTAGAAAGTACAAAGTCAATGTAGACCCACTGATGGATCATTAAAGTACTTTTAAGTGGTCACAAAGTGACGTAAATGTGATTATAATCCATACATTTAATCATTACATATAATTTAGGGCTACTAAATAATCTAGTAATCTAGTAAATCAATTAATGATTTATAAAATTCAGTATTCGTTAATTAAATTGGTGAAATGCTAGTACTCATGAAGTATTCAAATTCAATACTCCATCAGTAAGTCTGAACACCTGATACAATTGCTTGGCAATGTTGCAAAACTCCTGTGCACATGAGTATCCAGATAGCTGGAATTCCTATAATTTTCCAAAGGGATATTCTTTTAATCAATGCACCACTCATAGAGTATTTTTTTTTAATAGAAAGGCAGACTGCCACATGCAGCACGTCATTTGGATATGTCTAGAGTCTTGGAAGCTTGACTACCCTATGTTTTCCTACAAATGGACCTTGAGAGCTTGATTGGAGTTTCTAGCAGGGGAGCGCACCTACACATATACCCTTGACTGAAGAATGGTCCTACTCTATTGGGAAAGGTCATCCTCTTCAACCAAGCAAGCAGTTTTGGAAGGGATGCACGTGGAGCGGTGAGAGAGGAAGGGGATACCCGCCTAGCCAACCAGATCAGCCGAATCAACCCTGGAGATCAATGAGGTGACAGATGCCACATCCACCATCCATAGAGTCTTGCATTTGTTGTAGTTTCCCACCTACACTATCCTTATAAAAATGAATCTATTTGTGGAATTACTATTGTTTTACTTTGTTAAGCATTATGCACTTGTATAATTGTTTTATTATCATTATTACTGTATTTTTTTCTTCTATGCCTTTATTACCACATAATATTTTTTCTATGAGAAAATGTCAAGGCACATGGACCTCTGGAGTCTTTTGATTCACTTAAATGGGCGCTGTTGGAAAAAGGCTGAGATCTACTAGATAATAGGCTTTCTTTCATACATTATCTTCAAAACTAAAGATGCAAGTACTGACTTTCATTACAGCTATCAGGGAACATTATAAAAAACAAAATTACTTATCAAACAGAAAAAAATAGGTACTTTCACATTGTAATTCAATTTCTTTTCTTTTTCTGTGTAGTTATACAAACATAGTTTTCAATTATTAATTATTATAACATGGGGGTAGGACATGATAAGATGAAAAAGGAGGCCTATGTAATTCCCTAATATAAAAATTAAACTTTTTCTTTATGTACAGTAATGAAAAAGTTGAAAATGTAAATGACTAATAAGTCAAAATATTACTGCTCTCAACATAAAAGATAATGATGCTGCCTATATATGTGTCAATAGCAGCTAGTGTAGTGTTGTAAAACCATGAGTCAAATATGAAAAT
Organism: Kogia breviceps; assembly: GCF_026419965.1. Taxonomy (NCBI): domain Eukaryota; kingdom Metazoa; phylum Chordata; class Mammalia; order Artiodactyla; family Physeteridae; genus Kogia; species Kogia breviceps. The sequence continues at coordinate 40,206,524 of NC_081315.1, forward strand.
CTCTAGTGGATTATCTTAAAAATAGTAACTACATTTTAGCACTCAAGTGTTTATTTATGAAGAATAAATCTAATTAATCCCACAAAAGAACTCTGGAACTCAATGTTCACCAACAAGAAAGTTGTCAGAAAAAAACTACAAATAAGTTATAAAAATGTTTATAATAAAAATGTGATTAGCATGTTTTTAAAAGTAAAATAAAAACGAATATAACCAGTTATTCATTATGATCTTCTCTTCCTCTTAAAATTGAAGAAATCACAGTAAAATTCTTTCATTCATTCAACAATCATTTGGACACTTGTTATTTCCTAAGGAAATAAAGACAAATGTTATATGTGGCTCTTGCACTCAGGAATCTCACGTTCTACTAGTTGGTATTGTGGGGGAGGGTGCATAAAGGCAGATAATACTAATTCAACAATGCAATTATAATAACAGAATGTATATGAGGTGTTATTGGAATATAGTACAGGGGTAATAAACACCTGGAAATTAGGTGGGAAAGCAACAGAAAGTAACAATAAGTTGAAAGTTAAAAGATAAGTTGAGGGTGACTTGGTAAGATAAAATTCTGGTGAGGACTGGTGGGGAGAGAGAGCCAAGAGGATGCTATATAAAAAGCGAAGTCTAAATAATCATGGTTTGGGAAGACAGGGTACTAAAGGCAGAACAGAAAGAAGCACATTTTTCTACCTTCAGAATTCAATTTGGTACTTACATAGCACAAATTGTGTGTTTGTATGTATTAAATATATATATCTAGTTTTTAAAAAATAGAATATCCTATCTCTATTTATAATTTCAATAATTGTTTCTTCAGTCTAAATGTTCATTTGTTATTTAACCAAAATTTGAATTTCTAATAGTATTATGCTAAAGTCTGGGGATAAAATGGTTCCCAATAACAGGACCTTATGTACTAGCAAGGGAAGGGCTATTCATAAATTAACTGCACAAGAATTTGATTTCAGTTTTTTTGAGGGCAATACAGAATCCCAGTGTGGTAGAGTAGTTTAAAGGGATTTTAACCTGGTGTATGAAGTTAGGGAATAATTTAGGAAATACTTCTCTGAGAAAGAATGTGTAATCTGAGATGAAATAGAAAAGAGGAAATTAGGTTGGGATGAGGGCAGGAGTTTCCAGGCAGAGAGAGCAGCTTTTAGGAGAGTAGGGCAGGGAGTCTTAAGGGCGCTGCACAAAGGGCACTTGTGACTGGGGTTTAGGCAGCTGGAGAGGTAAGCAAGGAGCAGATTGAGTACTCCCACTTTGGAAGTCACGACGACAATTTTGGAAAATTGTGCTAAGAGTAATGTGAACGTACTGAAGAGTCTAAATAGGAGTGGTCTAGTCAGTCTTATATTTGAAATCAAACTCAGTAGAATGGATTAGAGGGTTCAGGAGTGAACGAAATGGGACCTGCTGTGAGGTCTTCTACTGCCACAGCAGTAGAAGAAGCTGTTGTGGATTAAGGGTAGTAGCAGTGGAGAAAAGTGACAACTGGCCTGATTTGGGAGAGATTTACAAGTACCCTGACAGGCCTATTATCTGATTGGATGTGTGCGGGGAAGGAAAGGGAGGCACCAAGAGTCATCTCCGATTTTCTTGCTGTGAATGGCAGTGGTGCCATCAACTGGACTCTCTCATAGTCCCTGTGACCTCAAGGTTCAAGCTCAGTTCAAAGGTTGCCTTATCAGACCAGTCCTTCACTAACCATATTCTTTCCAGGGGCATCCAGAAGCTACTCTTCTTTCTGATTGTCTTATTTATTTCTCTCACCACTGTTATTATTATCTTATTTCCATACAAAAATATACACATATCTTGAATCTGCCTCAAGTCTTCTGTGCAAAGAGGCAGGATTGAAATAGTTATTTCATATATTCTAGCTTAAAGACATCATTACAATGTCTACCTCTAACATTTATTTTATTCTGCTAAAGTTATTTCTCAGAAATAAGTGCATGCACACTGAGAAATCTTATGAGTTTTGTGAGGATTAGTAAATTAATGCCTGTATTGAAATGGTGGGATTATACCTAGGGCTTCAATAGGGGAGGGGAAACCCTGCAGCTGTAGTTAAGGATAATAATTATGACAGAGATGGATACTATTTGCATTTCAGATTTTGACACAAGGAAAAACAGTTTTCTTTGAAATAAGCTTTGACAATTTATGGGATTTATTATATCAAACAATAATCAGGTGTCAAAACAATTCATGAAGAAGTTACTCATACTGTTTAAGTACAAAGCTACCATTTCTTTGAAAGATCTGCCTATTTTTTCTATAAATCTGAGTCAAGCAGGTATATAAAAAATAAAATGCTTCTAGTTTACAACTGAATGTAGGCTAAATGAGCCTGAAGATGTGGAAATCCCACTAATCTCTGATCAAATTAACAAGCTATTTACTTTCATTCCATAGTAGATCTACAGAGGCTAAAAGAATGGAGAAATTAAGATCTGGGTGACAGGATTCAACCAGTCTTCCAGAGCAAATCACCGGCTTATTTTATACTGTAAAACAGCAACATCATTTCTAGATCTTCACATCCTTCTTTAGAAAATGCAGGAAGAATCTTACATTATCTCAAAAGTTGTCAGTAGTTTGTGTGCAAACAAACGAAAAGATATTTCAGTTTGCTAGAAATAAGAACACTATTTCCCAGTAACAATTCAGGCATATCTTTTTCATATAATAGTTGGACCAGGTAATGAAGTAGAAAGCAGACCTTACTTTACATGTAAATAAATACGGAATGCCTTCACAACTTTAATTTCACAATTTTCAATTGAAAAAAGACAGGAGGGATTATAAAGTGCAATGAATTCTTTAAAGGTATGCAAAATAGAAAGTATAAACTCCTTTTTGATAACTTGAGTCCAAACTAGAGGGCAAGCTGAAGCCAGAGACTATGATTTCAGCAAACAGTCATTAAGAAATGTGAGAAAACAGGATATTTTATCACATACATTAGAGAAGGCAGAGCTCTAAACTAATTTGTTGGCTTCCAATATGACCCGAAACATATTTTTAAAACATTAATTTGAAGACATATGTACCTAATCTCACTATTTAATCTATCTTTGTATCCAATCATCTGTTTATCTTTGTACCTACCTTTCTGTCCACCCATTCATCCACCCACCCACCCACCCACCTACCAATCTCTCTTTCCCTCTCTGCCCCTACACTCCACCACTGCACCTTTTTGTACAACTTTTGCTTTTCCCCTTCTATACAGATTATTAAATCTCATGATTATGAAAGTATTCTGGCCAGTTTATAACAAATTTCTTCTGCCTTTAAAGGCTTACATTTTCTCTAGTGAAATGTAATCTACTCTTTAATATCACTCAAAATTTAATCTATAATTTCATCAGTATGTAAGTGGTCTAAATTCATTTGTGAGTCAGAAACCATCAAGATTCTTTGCTTGTTTTCTCCCTCCTGGCCTGACTATAGGGGAAAAAAACATTACTCATTTTTAATGAAAATGAAAATTTAAGGTCTGCTTTTTCCAACTAAAGTAAGCATCCTGATCCATTTATTTGTGTATACTTGCTGTCTACAGTGGTGCCTGACATACAGTGTGTGAACAGTACCAATAACAAAATGAAAGAGCCTCCCATGGGAAAGATGCAGTGACTGCGACCCAGGGTGGTCTTTCCTTTAAAGCCCTCAGGAATTCCCCACAGACACTATAAAGCCATAAGAGATGGGCCTCGGGCCTCATGTTCCAAGGTACGTTCACCCACAAACTTGCCAAGGGAAAACTGAATACACTGTTTAAATGAGAGAATCACCCCTTCTTTTCTTTTTTCATCTATGCTTTTATTGTGGGTAACAAGTGTTACTCTATTTTAAAAGTCTGAATGACAATGAGTAGAGGAGGAAAGGAACAAATAAATCATTCCGGTTAGCTATTTCACTTTTACTTTTTCACACTGGCATAACAAACAAATTAAAGAAAAGCAGGGAGGTCAGAAAAGAGGAAGGAGGATGGAACAAGGGAAAGGAAGGAGGGAAGAGAGGGGCAGTGAAGAGAGAAAGAGAGGGGAATGGGAAAGGGAGGAGGGGTGAGAGAAGGGAAGCAAAAACTGTGAACTCTGCTGGTTACTTTCCATTTGCTAATTCAAGGAAGGCCTCTTTCCATCCTCCTCCATCCTTCTCTCTGCCCTAGGAGGTGGACTTACATGATGTTAGTAAGAGCACCCCTCTTCTCTGGCTTTTGTTTGGGTTGGGCCAGTGGTGAGGCTGGGCAGGTGAGGAGGGTGAGATCAGAGTATTTATTCCCCTAGATCTTTTCTGAAAAGTTGCCTGAGGCTAGGTTGTGTCTCTTGTCTATAGGTCATCTTTCCTCTCAAGGATACCCTGTTACCAGTTTTCCATCATTCCATTGATCTGGCAACCAGACGCCTGGGGTTGGGAACAGCTCCATGCCTGTTACTAGCTCTGGGTTCCTCTCAATCCCTTGCAGTTCACCTCTGCTCCCACAAATGCCATTGTAAACAAACCCTCTTCAAAGGTTCCATCTGTTTGTTTTGGGGCCTCAGGTACTGAGGGAGGACATGAGCAAAGGGATGAATTCTGTGGACGATGCTTTGGGGAGGAGGGGGAGAAAATAGGGACAAATAACTCTGTGGACAGTGCATACAAATTCTCTCTCAGAAGCTTACAATGTGAATAGTTAAAAGTGTTAGAGTTTTGTGGTAACCTGTTCAACTATCATTTATGTTTAATGAATAGCATAAATAGTTGGAGGTATAAGTAAAAGAGTGGAGAGAAGTGAAGAGAGACTAGGTAAGTGGGTGTGGGATATAAAGGCCATCATCATCTATTCACAGTGTAGCCAGTGTTGTGGCTAAATGTGACATGTTGATAAAGGTAGACCCAGCTAAACACCAGCTCCAGCACTGACCTGGCAATAGTTACATAAGCCAATTCACAGGGCTCAAAAACTTCCTGTTATACTTTTGACAATTCTATAAATTTATAAGTAATCAAGCTAAGGTATTATTATAAATTCCAACTCTCTAAATTATATAATCTTAATATAATTATAATACAACATAATTTTACAGGTGCTACAGGATTACACAGAAATGCTCCAAAAGAACGGAACATACTTGCTATAAAACAAAAACATTCCATCCCTAAATCAAATGGGCAAGAGCTGTCTGCTCTTTGCAAGGAATTGTGCCTTTTGTCACAAGATTAGCAGGTCTGCAGAGGAAAGAAAAGAATTAAGCATCATTATCAGTTAAAGTCACCAGTAATTTCTGCAATGAAATAGGCCAACCATATTCAGGAATTATCATGAAAACACTCACTTTCTAGGTGAATTATTACTGAATTAATATTAACCCCCGGGCTTAGTATGTAGGGAATATTTTTTTAAAGTGCTAATGTAAGGAGATATGCTACTGATCTTTTAATCTGATCACATCCAGGAAGAGTTACTTGCTCTGGGGTCTGAGCTACAATGTAATAAAATCAAAGGACATAAAAACTGGCAGGAACAGTACTGAAATTGGAGAAGCATCATTATGAATAGCAACAAGTATGGAGATGCACATGTAAGAGGGTTAACTGGAGTCAATATAACCACTGTTCTTCCATGATTTAGGGTAAATAGATGGTTATGGCTCATCTGCTAAACAATCTACTGGGTAGATATTTATGGATTATTGAACAGTATATTATTGAGGATAAGCCTGGTTAAAAACAAATAGAGAAAAGAGCAAATGGCACAGAGAGGCTTTTAGTAAGGCCATCATTTGTAATATTTCTCAGGAAAAATCTCTTTCAGAAATTCCTCAGCATAGCTAATGTAACATAGAAAGACTCTCCATTTTAAGAGCACATAAATCCACACAAATTGCTATAATAAGGATTCATCCCATAGCCCTTTTGGCATAAATGCACATCTGGTCTCTGTTTGCAATGAAATCAATTCAAAGCCCCACAGTGCATTAATAATAAAAATGTTCAACATATTGCAACCAAATAAGCCCTGCAAATTTGAGTCTGCAAGATTCTGTTACACATGTGTATACTTTTAATATGGATAAATGATTAGGTTACAGAACATTTATCAAATGGATTAAGATTCCAAAGGTAGACTTTTTTTTTGGTAATTATTATTTCCACAGGAAAATCCATATGTATACATGCTAGAAGCTTTTGCTTGCTTGATTTATAATACCTCGTGGACTTTTATATCTGTAGATCACAATATCATAAAAATTTTATTAATAATAAACTTATTATAAGCAATACTGCCTGGATTTCCCCTTTAAAAACAACAAAATTCTAGAATTAGCTCATAGCATATTAGGCTTGTCATTAAATCTTAAAATAAAATGGAGAAATTTTTCCACATTAATTAAAAAAATTATTGACTATTTTGTTTTCAGCAGTTATAATCAACAACAGAGGATGCAGATCTGGCAAAGCCTTCCTTGTCAGTGACACGATTTACCTTCTGTGTAATATGGCTGACCCAAGGAGAAGAACAGTTGCTAAGGTCTGGTCCTTGGGGATCCCAGATTCCATCAGGAGCCAGGCATAGATAAGTTGATACTCCTAAAATAATGAGAGAAATAGGTCTGCTTCAAATGTTCAAACCATCTTTTTATAATGACTTTATATCCATAATATGTTCAAATATGAGCAAAGGTAAGACTATGATCATTAAACTGAGGTAATGTCTATTAAAACACCATGTGCAGTGCCTAGCAAGTAACTGGCATTAGAGAAATAATACAACAAACACTCAGTGTTTTTAAAGCATTTGCTGACAACTATACCAGGTACAGAGAATAACTTCATGAATTAGATGAATGTGGTACCTGCCTCCATGGGGCTTACTGCTTGAGTTTTCAGAGGCAAGGTAGCGGTTGAGTCTTAAAGGAATCAGTTTGCAGGTTTTTCAGGAAAACAAGGTGGGTAAGGGCATTCCAGGCAAAGGAAAAATATGCTGTCTTTGGGAATCATCAAGTGTTTTGAATTGAGGTCTACTGGGTAGGGGAGTTGTATTGAATGGAGTTGGAAAGTCTGGCAGAGCCATATCATAAACGCCCTTGTCTGTCATCTGTAGGTGCTGGAAAAATCAATGAAGACCATTACGCAGAGGAGACAAATGGGCTGATTTAAGCTGTAGAAAGATAACTGTGGCAGCAGCATGGAGGATGAATTTCAGGGAGTGATATGGAAGTTGTGAGGAAGCTATTGCAATAGTTCAGGTGAGAAAAGACTGTGTGGGCCTTGAACAGGGGCACAGCAGAGGGGACACAGAAAGGGTAAAAAGAAGACCTCAGAGTAAGCACAGTCACCTGGGAGGGAGGGCTTCAGAAGGTTTCCTGTAAATCTCTTTCTCAATTTTCACAGAATAAGCATGACGTATTTCTGTAGTGCTTTGCAGTCTGCAAACTGCTTTCAAATAAAGTATTTCACTAACCTCTACAACAAACATCTGAAGAAAGGGGGGCTGTTATTATTTCTCTTTTAGAGATAAAGGAACTGAGGTCCAGAACTAAGGGGACAGTGCTAAGAGAAAAGTTCAAAATGTTTTCTGATTCCAATACCACAGAAAACTTTGGAACTAAATATTGTGCCCCTTCATAAAGGGAAGGAAGATCTCAGAATATTTTTAAACACTTTGATGAAAAGAAATTAAATGTGCACTTTTATATATCTTCTTATCTTCCCACCACTTCATATACCATGGAATTCAGAAGGACATTTCCACATTGAAACTTTGTTAAGACAAACCTGTTGAAGTAACCAAATCAATAAGACTTAAAATCACAGCCCTTAACAATGCTAGTCTAGTGACGTCTATTGTGCATTTGTTTTATTTACACACTTTATGCAATAATGCAAATTTTATGCAGGGTGTCAAGTATTAGTTTTATGAAGATCAATATCTGTAACAATAAGAAATCAAACTATTTCTGGCTTAAAATGGTAAATAATAATATGGTTACCATTTGGTGATATTATGAATCAGCGAAAAGAAAAAGGTGGGGGGACAAAGAGCTACCTAGTTCTTGACTACCTCCTAGAGAAAACAATGCAGGATTTTTTTTTTTTTTTTTTTTTTTTTTGCGGTATGCGGGCCTCTCACTGTTGTGGCCTCTCCCGTTGCGGAGCACAGGCTCCGGACGCACAGGCTCTGCGGCCATGGCTCACGGGCTTAGTTGCTCCGCGGCATGTGGTATCTTCCCGGACCAGGGAACGAACCCGTGTCTCCTGCATCGGCAGGCGGATTCTCAACCACTGCGCCACCAGGGAAGCCCAACAATGCAGGATTGATCTCCCTAGTGGATGTTGTGTAAGAGGAGGTTGGCTCCTTCCAGCATCATCCTTGACAATGTCAAGAGGCTCCAACTATTAAAGGACAGCTATGATGACTGGTAATAAAGGATAGTCAAATCTCTTTTGTTAAATGTTAGGTAGTTTCAATGATCATCTAATACAGAAGTCCTCGATCTAGTTTTCTGCAATAAACATTTGACAATTGGTGACAAGTATGAGAACTAGCTCCCACCAATCCAGTGATTCACTCTGGGCTGTTGCATAGGCGAGCTGGCTCTTTGGAGTAGCTGGGACATCCATAGCTTAATTGTAACTTGACCTTACAGCACCGGTGAAAACTATTGATCTCACACGTATTCCCACCAAATTCTCACCTGTGACTTCTTCAGGTTGCATTCTCAAACTCTGAAAATACTTGGCTATAAATTGTAATTTAGCTGAGTCCAGAATTTAATCAAATGTTAAGTAACAAAACTACGCTGTGACCAAAAAAAAAAAAAACTAGAAAAGCAAGCCAAAGTAACAATACACTTTTAGCTTAGCTTTGTAGGACAGACTTACCTATAGTTCCTGCAGGGCACGGCTGCTTTGCCATCTGTCCTTGACGAGTCTTAAACCACATGATTTCTCGAGCTTCCACAGCCTCACAGCTCTCTTCCAGAGCTGGAATTTGGGATGATCCTGACAGAAGGTGTGTGGTGATGTCGTCAGGTACCTCAACTGCTGGAGATGGGGTGCTGGTATTCCGGTTTCTTCTTCCTGACACCGATGGGGTGGTACTCCTGCCTGGGCTCCAAGTTGTGGTCCGTAGGGTGGTACTGGTGGTGGTGCTTCCTGTGCCAAGAGGTCCTGCTGTAGAGATATCTGAAATAAAATTCAGAAGAAAACACCTAAATTGGTTGTTCACAGTAGGACCTAAAAATGTCCTAATACTTCCGAAGTCAGTTTTATTTGACAATTCAAGGAGCCTTAAATATGGGAAAAAATAAGCCAATATCAAAATATCAGAGTGCTACTTGAATATCAAGACAGTCATTTGACTAATACCAAATGTAGGCTTGTCTGTAGCTTTTCTCAATTTCAAGTACAGAAAACAAAGTTACAGCACAATTCAACTCTTCCAGTAAGGTTTAAGAAGCTTCAGGCCTTTTGGACAATTAGGGGATTAAAACATTTAAAGCTCTCTCCTTAGAATCTTCAAATTCGGTATAGGAAGGGAGAGAGCTATATACAATATTTTCTCCACATTAACTATAACATGAATTTCTAAAGATGTGGCAAAAAAAAAATCAGAAATTAAACTGCTCACAAGCTAAAAGGTAAAGAGCAATTCTGAGTATAATATCCTTAACACGAATTCAAGTAGCGTGATTTACTCTGATGCTCTTAAAACAGACCCATTGTATCAAAACTTTCAAACTTCACATTAGTAATTTTCAATTAGTGTTCACAAATTATTTTCTAACTAGATTTTTAAAGTGGCATTTTCCAAATTCCAGATAAAAGTTGTTAGGTTCCTTGATCAGATATTAACAAGTTATTAAATCTATAATGTATACAAAGGAATGTCTTAATGATACTATAGTAATAATCACTGCAGAGAATTATCTTTCTGGTAAAATATATTCAGATTCCCATCATAGGAATGCAAGTGTGTACCAGGACTACACAATCATACACTGCTTCTCTAACTGTAAGATTAGAAACTACTCTTAACCTCATGTACTGGCAATAAACAGTGGGGGAACTGGCTCTGGTCAGATTCAAAGTAGCACAGGTTTAAGAAACTGAAGGGAAAACTGTTATGAGGCTCCTGTTGCTCTTCATTCATGGTCTGCTTTACCATGTTATCAATTAGACTCTGCTGCCCCAGAAGAGATGCCAAATCCATGACGGTGTATTTGGTGCATAAAATAGAATAGAGATGGCAGAGGGAGGGTCTATGAATTTTTCAAACACTTATTTATTTATTTTTTTAACATCTTTATTGGTGTATAACTGCTATACAATGATGTGTTAGTTTCTGCTGTATAACAAATTGAATCAGCTATACATACACATATGTTCCCATATCTCCTCCCTCTTGTGTCTCCCTCCCACCCCTCTAGGTGGTCACAAAGCACTGAGCTGATCTCCCTGTGCTATGTGGCTGCTTCCCTCTAGCTATCTATTTTAAGTTTGGTAGTGTATTTATGTCCATGCCACTATCTCACTTGGTCTCAGCTTCCCCTTCCCATGTCCTCAAGTCCATTCCCTATGTCTGTGTCTTTATTCCTGTCCTGCCCCTAGGTTCATCAGAACAATTTTAAGCACTTATTTAATCACTGAAATTGTAGCATTTTCTGAAATGATACTATTTGCTATTTTGTCTTCTTGCTTATTCTTCTGTTTCCTCTCCCCTTCTTCCTCCATTTTCTCTCGTGTTCCCTCTCCACATGAATGGTAATGTTCATAACTACATTTACTCAAAGTTCATACAAGAAACCAGAGTATCCTTCTTTACCCTTCCTTTTTCTGTATACACCATATCCCCCAAATTGCCAAGTCTGGCAGATTCTGTCTCATTTAAAAAATTTCTCGGAGACCTTCAAGAGGCGGAGGATGTAAGATGTGGAGATCACCTTCCTCCCCACAGATACATCAGAAATACATCTATACGTGGAACTGTTCCTATAGAACACCCACTGAACATTGGCAGAAGACCTCAGACTTCCCAAAAGGCAAGAAACTCCCCAAGTACCTGGGTAGGGCAAAAGAAAAAAGAAAAAGCAGAGACAAAAGAGTAGGGACGGGACCTGCACCTCTGGGAGGGAGCTGTGAAGGAGGAAAAGTTTCCACACACTAGGAAGCCCCTTCACTGGCGCAGACAGGGGGGTGGCGAGGGGGGGAAGCTTCAGAGCCGTGGAAGAGAGCGCAGCAACAGTGGTGAGGAGGGCAAAGCGGAGAGATTCCCACACAGAGGATGGGTGCTGACAAGCACTCACCAGCCTGAGAGTCTTGTCTACTCACCCGCCGGGACAAGTGGGGACTGGGAGGTGAGGCTCGGGTGTTGGAGGTCAGATCCCAGGGAGAGGACTGGGATTGGCTGCGTGAACACAGCCTGAAGGGGGTTAGTGCGCCACAGTTAGCCGGGAGGTAATCAGGAAAAAGTCTGGAGCTGCCTAAGAGGCAAGAGACCACTGTTCTGGGGTGCACAAGGAGAGGGGATTCAGAGCACTGCATAAACGAGCTCCAGAGACAGGAGCGAGCCACAGCTATCAGCGCAGACACCAGAGACGGGGATGAAAGGCTAAGGCTGTTGCTGCAGTCACCAAGAAGCCTGTGTGCAAGCACAGGTCACTATCTACACCGTCCCTCCCGGGAGCCTGTGCAGCCCGCCACTGCCAGGGTCCTGTGATCTAAGGCCAACTTTCCAGGGAGAACTCACAGCACGCCTCAGGCTGGTGCAACGTCATGTTGGCCTCTGCTGCTGCAGGCTCACCCCGCATCCGTAGCCCTCCCTCCCTCCGGCCTGAGTGAGCCAGAGCCCCCTAATCAGCTGCTCCTTTAATGCTGTCCTGTCTGAGTGAAGAACAGATGCCCTCAGGTGACCTACATGGAAAGGTGGGGCCAAATTCAAAGCTGAACCCAGGAACTGTGCAAACAAAGAAGAGAAAGGGATAGTTCTCCCAGAAGCCTCAAGAGCAGCGGATTAAATCTCCACAATCAACTTGATGTAAACTGCATCTGTGGAATACCTGAATAGACAACGAAACATCACAAATTGAGGAGGTGGACTTTGGGAGCAACTGTAGACATAGGATTTGCTTTCTGCATCTAATTTGTTTCAGGTCTTATGTTTATCTTAGTTTAGTATTTAGAGTTTATTATCATTGGTAGATTTGTTTATTGATATGGCTGCTCTCTTCCTTTATTTTTTAATATATATATATATTTTTCCTTTTCTCTTTCTTGTGAGTGCATATGTGTACGCTTCTTTGTGAGATTTTGTCTGTATAGCTTTGCTTTAAACATTTGTCTTAGGGTTCTGTCCGTTTTTTTGTTTTATTTTTTTTTTAGTACTGTTTTTAGTGCTTGTTATCATTGGTGGATTTGTTTTCTGTTTTTGTTGCTTTCTTCTCTCTTATTTTTTGTTATATTTTAATTATTTTACATTGAATAATTTTTAAAATTTTTAAATTTTAATAAATTTCATTTTCTCTCTCTCTCCCTCTGTCTCTCTGTCTCTCTGTCTCTCTCTCTCTCTCCCTCCCTTTTCTTCTCATCCATGTGGCTGACAGGGTCTTTGTGCTCTGGCCAGGTGTCAGGCCTGTGCCTCTGAGGTGGGTCCAAAAGACACCTCCCAGCTCCAAGTGATATCAAACAACAAAAGCTCTCCCAGAGATCTCCATCTTAACGCTAAGACCCAGCTCCACTCAACGACCAGCAAACTCCACTGCTGGACACCCTATGCCGAACAACTAGCAAGACAGGAACACAACCCCACACATTAGCAGAGAGGCTGCCTAAAATATAAAAAGGTCACAGACACCCCCAAAAAACACCACCAGACATGGTCCTGCCCACCAGAAAGACAAGATCCAGTCTCATCCACCAGAACACAGGCCCCAGTCCCCTCCACAAGGAAGCCTAGATAACCCACTGAACCAATCTTACCGCTGGGGGCAGACACCAAAAACAATGGGAAATATGAACCTCCAGCCTGCAAAAAGGAGACCCCAAACACAGTAAGTTAAGCTAAATGAGAAGACAGAGAAATATGTAGCAGATGAGGGAGCAAGGTAAAAACCCACCAGACCAAACAAATGAAGAGGAAATAGGCACTCTACCTGAAATAGAATTCAGACTAATGATAGTAAAGATGACCCAAAATCTTGGACATACAATGGAGAAAATACAAGAAAAATTCAACAAGGACCTAGAAGAACTAAAGAGCAAGCAAAGAATGATGAACAACACAGTAAATGAAATGAAAAATTCTCTAGAGGGACTCAATAGCAGAATAACTGAGGCAGAAGAACAGATAAGTGACCTGGAAGATAAAATAGTGGAAATAACTACTGCAGAGCAGAATAAAGAAAAAAGAATGGAAAGAATTGAGGACAGTCTCAGAGACCTCTGGGACAACATTAAATGCAACAACATTCGAATTATAGGGGTCCCAGAAGAAGAAGAGAAAAAGAAACGGATTGAGAAAATATTTGAAGAGATTATAGTTGAAACCTCCCTAATATGGGAAAGGAAATAGTCAATCAAGTCCAGGAAGCACAGAGTCCCATACAGGATAAATCCAAGGAGAAACACGCCAAGACACATAATAATCAAACTATCAAAAATTAAATACAAAGAAAAAATATTTAAAGCAGCAAGGGAAAAGCAACAAATAACATACAAGGGAATCCCCATAAGGTTAACATCTGATCTTTCTGCAGAAACTCTACAAGCCAGAAGGGAGTGGCAGGACATATTTAAAGTGATGAAAGGGAAAAAACTACAACCAACATTACTCTACCCAGCAAAGAACTCATTCAGATTCGATGGAGAAATTAAAAGCTTTACAGACAAGCAAAAGCTAAGAGAATTCAGCATCAATAAATCAGCTTCACAACAAAGGCTAAAGGACCTTCTCCAGGCAGGAAACACAAGAGAAGGGAAAGACCTACAATAACAAACCCAAAACAATTAGAAAATGGTAATAGGAAACATACATATAGATAATTAGCTTAAATGTAAATGGATAAACTGCTCCAACCAAAAGACATAGACTAGCTGAATGGATACAAGAACAAGACCCATATATGTGCTGTCTACAAGAGACCCACTTCAAACCTAGGGACACATACCAACTAAAGTGAGGGGACTGAAAAAGATATTCCATGCAAATGGAAATCAAAAGAAAGCTGGAGTAGCAATTTTCATATCAGACAAAATAGACTTTAAGATAAAGACTACTAAAAGACACAAAGAAGGACACTACATAATGATCAAAGGATCAATCCAAGAAGAAGATATAACAATTGTAATTATTTATGCACCCAACACAGGAACACTTCAATACATAAGGCAAATGTTAAAAGCCGTAAAAGTGGAAATCGACAGTAACACAATCATAGTAGGGGACTTTAACACCCCACTTTCTCCAATGGACAGATCATCCAAAATGAAAATAAATAAGGAAAAACAATCTTTAAATGACACATTAAACAAGATGAACTTCATTAATATTTATAGGACATTACATCCAAAAGCAACAGAATACACTTTCTTCTCAAGTGCTAATGGAACATTCTCCAGGACAGATCATACCTTGGATCACAAAACAAGCCTTGGTAAATTTAAGAAAATTGAAATTGTATCAGGTAACTTTTCCGACCACAACACTATGAGACTAGATATCAATTACATGAAAAAATCTGTAAAAAATACACATACATGGAGGCTAAACAATACACTACTAAATAATGAAGAGATCACTGAAGAAATCAAAAAGGAAATCAAAAAATACCTAGAAACAAATGACAATGAAAACACAATGACCCAAAATGTATGGGGTGCAGCAAAAGCAGTTCTAAGAGGGAAGTTTATAGCAATACAATCCTACTTAAAGAAACAAGAAACATCTCAAATAAACAACCTAACCTAACACGTAAAGCAATTAGAGAAAGAAGAACAAAAATACCCCAAAGTTAGCAGAACGAAAGAAATCATAAAGATCAGATCAGAAATAAAAGAAAAGGAAATGAAGGAAACAATAGCAAACATCAATAAAATTAAAAGCTGGTTCTTTGAGAAGATAAACAAAATTGGTAAACCATTAGCCAGACTCATGAAGAAAAAAAGGGAGAATACTCAAATCAATAGAATTAGAAATGAAAAAGGAGAATTATCAACTGACACTGCAGAAATACAAAGGATCATGAGGGATTACTACAAGCGACTATATGCCAATAAAATGGACAACCTGGAAGAAATGCACACATTCTTAGAAAAGCACAATCTTCCAAGACTGAACCAGGAAGAAATAGAAAATATAAACAGGCCAATAACAAGCACTGAAATTGAAACTGTGATTAAAAATCTTCCAACAAACAAAAGCCCACGACCAAATGGCTTCACAGGTGAATTCTATAAAACATTTAGAGAAGAGCTAACACCTATCCTTCTCAAACTCTTCCAAAATACAGCAGAGGGAGGAATGCTCCTAAACTCATTCTCTGCGGTCACCATCGTCCGGATACCAATACCAGACACAGATGTCACAAAGAAAGAAAACTACAGGCCAATAGCACTGATGAACATGGATGCAAAAATTCTCAACAAAATCCTAGCAAACAGAATCCAACAGCACATTTAAAGAATCATACACCATGATCAAGTGGGGTTTATCCCAGGAATGCAAGGATTCTTCAGTATATGCAAATCAATCAATGTGCTACACCATATTAACAAACTGAAGGAGAAAAACCATATGATCATCTAAATAGATGCAGAGAAAGTGTTTGACAAAATTCAATACCCATTTATGATAAAAGCCCTGCAGAAAGGAGGCATAGAGGGAACTTACCTCAGCATAATAAAGGCCATATATGACATACCCACAGCCAACATTGTTCTCAATGGTGAAAAACTGAAACCATTTCCACTAAGATCAGGAACAAGAGAAGGTTGTCCTCTTTCACCACTATTATTCAACATAATTTTGGAAGTTTTAGCAACAGCAATCATAGTAGAAAAAGAAATAAAAGGAATCCAAATTGAAAAAGAAGTAAAGCTGTCACTGTTTGCAGATGACATGATACTATACATATAGAATACTAAAGATGTTACCAGAAAACTACTACAGCTAATCAATGAATTTGATAAAGTAGCAGGATACAAAATTAATGAACAGAAATCTCATGCACTCTTATACACTAATGATGAAAAATCTGAAAGAGAAATTAAGGAAACACTCTCATTTACCATTGCAATAAAAATAATAAAATGTCCAGCAATAAACTTCCCTAAGGAGACAATAGACCTGTATGCAGAAATCTATGACACTGATGAAAAAAATTAAAGATGATACAAATAGATGAAGAGATATACCATGTTCTTGGATTGGAATAATCAACATTGTGAAAATGACTCTACTACCCAAAGCAATCTACAGATTCAATGCTATCCCTATCAAATTACCACTGGCATTTTTCACAGAACTACAACAAAAATTTTCACAATTTATATGGAAACACAAAAGACCCCGAATAGCCAAAGCAATCTTGAGAAAGAAAAATGGAGTTAGAGGATTTAGGTTCACTAACTTCAGACTATACTACAAAGCGACAGTAATCAAGACAGTATGGTACTGGCACAAAAACAGAAATACAAATCAGTGAAACCGGACAAAAAGCCCAGAGATAAACCCACGCACCTATCGTCACCTTATTTTTCATAAAGGAGGCAAGGATATACAATGGAGTAAAGACAACCTCTTCAATAAATGGTGCTGGGAAAACTGGACAGCTACATGTAAAAGAATGAAATTAGAAAACTCCCAAACACCATGCACAAAAATAAACTCAAAATGGATCAAAGACCTAAATGTAAGGCCAGACACTATAAACTCTTATAGGAAAACATAGGAAGAACACTCTATGATATAAATCACACCAGGATCCTTTTTGACCCACCTCCTAGAGAAATGGAAATAAAAAGAAAAATAAACAAATGGGACCTAATGAAACGTAAAAGCTTTTGCATAGCAAAGAAAAACATACACAAGATGAAAAGACAACCCTCAGAATGGGAGAAAATATTTTCCAATGATGCAACTGACAATGGATTAATCTCTAAAATTCACAAGCAGCTCATGGAGCTCAATATTTAAAAAAACAAACAACCCAATCGATACATGGGCCGAAGACCTAAATAGATGTTTCTCCAAAGAAGATATACAGATTGTCCACAAACACATGAAAGGATGATCAACATTACTAATCATTAGAGAAATGCAAATCAAAACTACAGTGAGGTATCTCCTCACACAAGTCAGAATGGCCATCATCAAAAAATCTACAAACAATAAATGCTAGAGAGGGTGTGGAGAAAAGGGAACACTCTTGCACTGTTGGTGGGAATGTAAAGTGATACAGCCACTATGGAGAAGAGTATGGAGGTTCCTTGAAAAACTAAAAATAGAACGACCATATGACCCAGCAATCCCACTACTGGGCATATACCTGAAAAAACCATAATTCAAAAAGAGTCATGTACCTCAATGTTCATTGCAGCACTATTTACAATAGCGAGGATATGGGAGCAACCTAAATGCCCATTGACAGATGAATGGACAAAGAAGATGTTATATATATATATATATATATATATATATATATATATATATACACACACAATGGAATATTATTCAGCCATAAAAGGAAGTGAAATTCAGTTAATTGTAGTGAGGTGGATGGACCTAGAGACTGTCATACAAAGTGAAGTAAGTCAGAAAGAGAAAATCAAATACCGTATGCTAACATGTATAATGGAATCTTAAAAAAAAAAAGGTTCTGAAGAACCTAGGGGTAGGACAGGTGTAAAGACTCAGCCGTAGAGAATGGACTTGAGGACATGGGGAGGGGGAAGTGTAAGCTGGGACGAAGTGAGAGAGTGGCTGCACATATATACACTACCAAATGTAAAATAGATAGCTAGTGGGCAGCAGCTGCATAGCACAGGGAGATCAGCTTGGTGCTTTGTGACCACCTAGAGGGATGGGATTGGGAGGGTGGGAGGGAGACGCAAGAGGGAGGGTATATGGGGATATATGTATATGTATAGCTGATTCACTTTGTTATAAAGCAGAAAGTAACACACCATTGTAAAGCAATTATATTCCAATAAAGATGTTAAAAAAAAAAGTCTCTGTCCTTCTAATCACCATTATCTATTTTCAACCTGCCATCATCTATGAATGAAAACAGCGGCCTTTTAACATTTTTCCTAATAAAAGCTACACTAGAGCAAAATGCCAAAACTGGTATTTCAATATCTACTTTTGCAAAATAGAAATTCAGGATTTAGTAAACAAAATTTTTGACACTAAGCATTTAACAGAATTCAAATATAATATTTAACAACATATTTTTAAACAAGTGTAATTGAATTCTTAAAATTATAAACAGTAAAAATTGTTATAAAATATATTGTTTACATATAATATCATAATTTTCCAAAAACATAAAATTAAGAAAATTTAATAATATTAAGTTGAAAATCAAATATTATTTATTAACATCAATTAATGTTAAAAGTAAATAATTGTATTCGTATTTAGCATTGGCTTTTAAAAAATATGTCAATGGTGTCATTGCTGGAAATATAAGCACATTTTTTGTGCAAATTTTTCCAGCTGATGGAAAAATTATATTTGACCACATCCTACTCGATGGAGTAGTAAGGCAATAATTAAAAGCTAACTTCCAAGTTATTTTCTCTGACTCTAATTTCAATAATGCCATCTCTCATTTGTACTTTTGAAGGGATGATTTTGAATAACAAATTTTTGAAAGGGACTCTGAATCTTTTCATTGATAATGAGCTATAGTTTTTGTTTCAAACAAAGCATTTTTAGTTCTTTGTAGTCTACTCTGATCATGTAGAAATGGAGACTCATATCAGTTAGCTGTATTAGTGAAATAATCTCATGGTCAAATCTACTCGTTCAAGAAGTTTTTGATCTAGAGAAGAAGTTAATTTAAAAATAGAAGCTGTGATTTTCAATGGTCTTCCTTCTCTTCCTGAGAATTCTATAGGTACTAAAGAATGCTTTCTAAATAAATGCACACTTCTTCACTTAGAAATTTTAATTAACATACAACCCTCTGGGAGAAGAGGGGATTTGTTTTGTAATCATTTTTGCTCTGATAAAACTGCTTCATCACATGTCTGGTGAGAAGATTCTCTGGTCTATTGTCTCAATCACACAAATCATGCACAAGGAGCAATGACATATTATAAGACTTTTACTTGCTCTGATTCCAGACTTGCCAAGTTTTAATAGGATTGTCTTTTAGCATAGATTTTATATATGTATCACTGTGCTCTATTTAAATGATCCAGATTTCAGAGTTTTAAAAACTATAGTATCCCACCAAAAAGTATTTAACAATAGCATCACATAATGAAAATCAGTGTTCTTATTTTTCTCTAAAATTACCCTATTCACACCATTCTCCACCTTTTGCCAAAGGCATCTCTTAGGGTATACATTGGAATATATTAATCACCAGATTAAAATCCACAGATGGTTTCTATCTGCCCTCCGAATAAAGCTGAACTCCTTTTCTTCATGCCTATAGCCCTTAGGAGTTTCTTTCTCCAGCTCATTTATAATTCTTTTTAATCTTTTACTTCTACTCGTAAACCATACAAAATTACCAGTAGTTTCCCAGTTGTCCCATGTTCTTTTGGCCTCAGAGTCTTTGCGTATGCTGCAGTGCCCCTGCCCTCATTTCCACCTAGTAATTCCTATGTATTCTGTGGGGCTTAGATTGGATACCATCTCCATCAAGGAAACTTTTCAAATTTAACAAGACAGGGTTTTATACTAATGTGTTTTGTCAAGATCATTTCCTCAACTTTTGCCCTTGTGTCTGAGTAAGAGTTAATAAGCTCTCAGCCAAGATAGATGACCATCAGGGATAGGTCAAGGAAGCAGGAGAGGGTCCCGTTGTAAAAATTCACAAAAGATGGGAAAGGATAAATAAAAAGAAATAGCAAATGGGGTAGCTAAGAATCCCTACAGTTGGTGGGCTGCAGAAGTTATTATATAAATGCATTTTACTCTACATTAAGAAAACTTAAAGAAATAACTCAAAGAGAAAATAAACAGGGAGAATACAAAACCCCTTTCCCCAAATTACCTTATCTCAGAACAATCATATTTAAATTGAATATACTTTTGTGAAACAATAACACTGATAAAAGATATATTTTTTTAAAGTTCAATTTGTTATGAAATACATTGCAAAGACTTTATTAGTTTAATGCAGAAACACTAATGTTAAGGATCAGTATAGATCTCTTTTCCTTGGAACTGTGTCACAGAGAGTATCTACAAGCATGGTTGTACCTTTCTGTTTGACTTTAAGCAGCATAAGTCCATTTTAAAAGCTGTCCCTGATCCCCATTCCCTTCCCTCCCATTTACGGCCATGTACGACTCCCAAGAGCTCTGCTCAATGCCAGCTTTTGGCAGAATAAGTACTACTAGTGACATACATGTTGTCACCAGTGCCCAGGAAAGAACGGGCCTTACATCTAGATACTGTGAAAAAAGATCTAGATTCACGAAAGAGTTCTAGCAGCACACTTTGGTGAAGTTCCAGCCTATATCATATGCTATAAGGAGTTTGTCCTTCTATCTTCCAGCAAGGTAAAAGTGATAAGACACTTTTCCAGTGTACACTGTTACTGAATCTTACCTGATGACATAGCCAGCTTAATAAAACTTCGTGTTTTTAGTGCCTCATATGCTTGAGGTTGTGTATCAGGGAAGGTTACTATGTAAAAGAAAATAAGTTTGAGTGACTGTTTATATAAAACACTTTATCAAAATTGTGCAATTTTCCTTATTATTTTGTCATTGTTATTGAGCTTATACAGATTAGTATTTGGTTATCAGAAATGTAACCGAAAAAGTCCTTCATATTAACATTTTCCCCTCATTATTGACATTTATTTCCAAAATAAATTTTTAATTCTCTTGCCCTCTGAAATTTATTGTCCATGGGTTATTTCATTCTTTTTTTTTTTTTTTTGTGGTACGCGGGCCTCTCCAGTTGTGGAGCACAGGCTCCATATGCGCAGGCTCAGTGGCCATGGCTCACAGGCCTAGCCACTCCGCAGGATGTGGGATCTTCCCGGAACAGGGCACGAGCCGTGTCCCCTGCTTCGGCAGGCAGACTCTCAACCACTGCACCACCAGGGAAGCCCTATTTCATTCTTATGATTTGATGTATTTTGCTTAATTTTTTTTCTTCAGCCTGCCTTGAAAAGAATACATATTATTTTGAATGTTACTATAGATTATACTCTGTGGAGTATACTATGGAAAACTGAAAATAAATGACATTTGTATAGTGCTTTACATTTTGTAATGCTTTCCCTTATCTCTATTATCTCATTGAATTCTTATTTTAAAATGGGCAGAGTAATTATAACTATGAATTCCTAATTTTACAAATGAGAAAACATAGGCTCAACTGGTAAGTGAATCATAATCACGCAAGTAGTAAGTCGTCCTCTAATTCCATATTCCATATTTTTCATAATATGCTTTTAAAAGTGGCAGCCTGAATTATTTCATGCATTCTACAACTACAAGTCTTCCATAATGCTTTAAGAAGAGACTGAAGGAACTAAAATGATTCTAATAAAACATTACTATTCTTGATCACAAAACACATTTATTATTTGGGATTGACATTGTTAATGGACTTAGTTGTTTTCCCCCAAATTCATATGTTGAAGCCCTATTCCATATGACTATATTTGGAGATAGGGCCTTTAAAGAGGTAATTAAGATTCAATGAATTCATAAGGGTGGGGCCCTAATACAATAGAACTGCTGTCCATATAAGAAGAGAGATACCAGGGATACAGGGGTACAGAGTAAAAGCCATTGTGAGGATATAGTGAGAAGGTGACCATCTTAAGTCAAGGAGAGAAGCCTCAGGAGAAACCAATCCTGCTAGCACCTTGAGCTTGAACTTTCAGCCATCAGAACTGGGAGAAAACGAATTTCTGCTGGCTTAAGCCACCTAGTCTGTGGTATTTTGTTGTTGCAGCCCTAGCAGACTAATACAGGCATCTTCTGAAAAATGTAATACTTAAAATAGAATATAAACCATGGAATCAAAAATAGGATAAACTTTATGATAGAAGAAATGTTTTCTTTCTACTTATGAAATACATGGACCTTCTTCTTGATTCTCCATTTTTTCCTTTCCTCTTTAAAATATGTACCTCCCCTCATGGTTTTCCCTTTACCAGCCTTTCTTTTGGGCTAACTTCATCTCAACATAAAGTATTTTGGTTGACTACAGAAGCATTTCCTTCTCCCCACCTTCCAAGCATTTAATCCAAGATCAATTACTGAAGAAATCCTCCCAAGGGCATGATAAAGGAAATATCAAAACCAAAACCATGACAATGCTGCAAGTGGCTTTTGGCTGCTTGTGCAGTGCTCTGGGTAGAAGAAAGAAATTCTGCCTGACCTCCATGAATGTCAGTTGGTGGCAGAAGATTTGATTACACTTAGTTTTTAAAAAGAAACATTAACATTATCAGTCATGAAATTTTCCAATGCTTTTCAGAATCCATCTATAATACTTGGCTCCATGGCCCCCTGAAATAGTGAAATTCCACATACTATCAGCCATGTAGGGGTAAAGTTATTTTTGTAACTTGATCCATTTATATTTTCTGATTCTCTCATAGAAAATATTCTTACTGTAAATAAAGAATTATCTGTTCTAATAAACATGAACTTTTAATGGTCTTATCATGTAAGATATTAAGGTAAAACAAAGGATATTGGGGGCATCTTATTAGAATTATCTGCTACATATTTAGCCCTTACCATGCCAGGAACTGTGCTGTGTGTCTTATATGTGTATTATAAGAAATACTCATTTAGTATTCCTGATAACCTTAGGGTAGCTATACTGATCTTCATTTTGGAGATGAAAGAAGTCAAATTAGGCAATTCTCCCAAGCTTACACAGCTGGAAAGTGATAGAACCAGGATTCTAATCCAAGTCTATCAATATCTCTCCCTTTCTATTAGTATTATCCTATTGTTAAAAATTTAGACAAAATTTAATGACAGAAACATATATGTAAAAACTCAAATTTGGAAATTAATATGTCCCCAATACTGCTCACATATGCTTTCTTGGTATTGCTATGGCCTGGACCTATTGGGTAGTTTTGAGTACTTATGCATCTGGCACTATTCTGAGCACTTCACAGGAACTCGCCCATTTAATTCGGACAACAAATCTGTACTATTAATTATCATGATTTTCAGATGGTGAAAGTGAAGCACAAAGAGATTCAGTAATTTTTCAAAGGTTGAAAGTTCATAACAGAGAAACAACCTAGGCACACTCTTAACCACACTAACTTGGAAGGAATATTGATAACCTGAACTTGATTCACAGGAAAGTACCTGCCCAATGATGGTGAGACTTGAGGAAGTAATACTCTTTGAGCTAATTTCTTTATGTTATGGCATGTTTAAGTCTCTCAACGTAAGGACCCCCAAGAAAAAACTATAAAGTCCAGAAAATTGAGTAGTGTTGGACACACAAGTAGGCAAATAAACAATCAGCAAACAATAATGTGAAATATAGCTGCTTTTTCATGAGCATATGTCATGTACCTGGTAGTGTGCTAATGCTGTACATGCATAATTGAGATACAGAGAGGTGAAGAGAATTTCTTAATTTCACATAGTTCAGAAGTGGTAAATCCAGGATCTTAATATGGATAGTTTGATTCCAAAACTCATGTGTAATCCATATTATCTGACAAAGATTTGAAGTCAATTTTTAAAGTACCAAGTCTAGAATATATTATTTGTCTCTAAGAGAGCTCATTTCTAGGGATTATAAGATTAATTCATCCCATCCATATTTATTAAGCATCTACCATATGACAGGAGTAGTACTGGGAATAAAATATTGAATATTGTTATCAAGTTCCTTGCCCTCATGAAGCCCTAAGAAGCTTTATAGAAAATCTACTGAAGAAGTTAGGAAATAGAAAGAGGAGAAATATACTAAAAATGTTATTTATTCAGTAAATATTTATTGGTGTTTGTTTTATACTAGACATTGTGATGGGCATCAAGGATTCAGAGATTAAGCAAAGAGCACTGCCCTTAAGAAGATTTTAATATAGTGTATTTTGTGGAAGGTACAAGATCAATTAATTTTTCTTTGTGCCACTTAGAAAAAAATCTCTGCCAATTAAACTGTGACATATCTTCAAGTGTTAGGTATATCCAACTAATGAAATGTTAAGAGGTGAAATCATGAGAATCCTAGAGTTAATAAAATACTGTAGTAACAGAAATATCTCTTTATAATGTAATGAGACAAATAATCATTTAAAAGAAACGTGACTTTGGACAAATTATAATAACTTTGTACTTTGGTTTTCTTTTTGTGTTTTTCACTAAATGGAGACAATAAAATTTATTTTGTTTTTGAGAGAAAAGTGTCAATATGGGTTTAAAGTACTTAGCAAAGTAAATGACAGAGAACAGATTAATAAGCATCTACTATCAGTAATAATGTTATTTATTCCCTAATAGAAGCAAGAATTATTGATTGCTTACCACGTGCCAATTGCTATTCTAAATGCAGGGGATACAGAAATGAACAATAAAAACAATAAAAAATAAAAATTCCTGCCTTCATAGAACTTACATTTTATTAGGATAAATAGGACAAAAAATTAAAATATATAGCATATTAGATATTAAAAAGTGCTAAGGATAAGAAGAAAAAAAAAAAAAAACCAGGGGAAGGGAAAGTAATCGGAAGTGTTAGTAGAGGAAATTGCAATTTTTAATAGGGTGTCAGGCATTGCCTAGCTGTTATGGTGACAAGGAGGACCTGAAGGAAGTGGAGGACTGAGAGATGTGAATAACTGCGGAGCATTCCAGGTAGAGGGAAGAGCATCCGCAAAGGTCTATAGGCAGTGAGATGACCAGTGTTGCTGGAGCAACATTAAGGAAAACAAGTATGGAATGAGATCAGAAATGTGGTGAGGGACTGAGCATATAGCACTTTATAGTTATAGGGAGGACTTTGGCATTTACTCTGCCTGGTGTGGGAAGCCACTGTACAGTCTGAGCAGAGGGAAGGTATGATCTGACTTAGGTTCACTTGGGTTGCTGTGTTTAAGAGTGACTGAATGAGAAGAGAACAGAAGTAGGGAGAACAAGTATCTATTTGACTATACGTCTGAGGTGTCAGTGGTGATCATAATGACTAGAATGCTATGGGTCATGTGCATATATACAAGAGCATTGGGGGTGTGAGTGAGGTGATGGCTTTTGAGTATGGAAACTATGATCCTCATTGGTACATAGTAGGCCTTGAACAATGTTGGTGGAATTGAGCTGATGTTTGATTCTTCATTTTAACAAAAGAAGAGTTAGCTCTTCTAATGTCAATTCTTCTTCAGCTCCACCTCAATTACTATTATTTATTTAAAATTGAAACAACCACGTAGACATATTGACTTCAAACAGTATGAAAATATTCCCAAGGATTCCTGAGTTATAGCCAACAGAGTTGTGTTGGTTTTCTCATTACTGCAAAATATCTAGAAGTTTTGATTTATGAGAATATTAAGTAAACTTTGGTGGCAACAAAACCATGCAAACAAAAAAACTGGGAGAATAAATTCAACTAAATTTGAGTTTACTGATTTCTCAGCAACCAGCAAAGCATTCAAGGAGTGTAAGTCGTTAAACTGGGTTAGGATTTAGAATAATTCCTACTTCTAGCCTTAATATTGTATTTTATTCCCCTATTTTTGACATCATTGTTATCCAGTTACTAAAATTATTGCCTAATATTTACAGGGACATATGTTTTATTATTAACTTGTGAATTGTAGTTTACCTATGAAGACAAAGTGATTCCAAACTGCTTATACATGATTTATTTGTAAGTATGAAGTTAAAATAAATTCAAGAAAAATAAAATTATTCTCTGTATTTAGAAATGAAATACTCAAAGTGAATAGCAATGAAAAGCTCATAATTTAAGCTCCAAGATTTTTTTAAAGAATGCAATTTTAGTAACTTTGATCTATTGCAGATGCTTGAAATAATATATATGTACTTGCCCCTGTTACATATACACAAGTTTCCAAGAAACTGGCAAAATGTAAGGCCCTTTTTCAGGGTGGCTACAGTTCTTGGTTATTTGTTCTGCTGTTTACGTTTACAGTCTGGAAAAAAGAAGGTCATTATATTGCTGTCTAAGCACTTTCTTAAAAGCAAACAGGTAAACTCAAGCATTGATTTCTTTTAACCAATTAAACCTAACAGTGACACAAATGGGAGATCCAACTGCTAGGATCCTAGCTGCTAGGATGGAAATACAAGTTTGAATATGACGTGGCCCCTCTCCTCAAAGAGTTTACAGGGTGGGCAGGCTCACTGTATTATGGGTGGTAGAGAGTCACATCTTGACTCTCCACTGTGCCCATCATCTTTCTAACACTGATGAGACTGCTAAACATTTCATTTTTTTCAGGTAATTTAAATTATAGAAAAGAAAGAGAGCTGCATAATTGTCATATAAATGATTCTTAATTTCAAATAAATCCATAAATATTCTAAGTCACTTAATAATCAGCTTATAGATTACAGACTTAATAAATTAAGTCATTCTGCCAAAACCACATTTAAACTCTACAACTCTACAGCTCTTATTGAGTAAAAGGAAATTTGATATTCTACTTTGTTTTCCATGCAAATATACTACCTGACATATATTAAATACTCAATAATGCATGATGGGTGAGTCTTGAATAATTACGCTTTATTTTGAAAAGTATTTTCAGATCTATGAATATGCTACTGTATCTTATTACATTGAGATTTTAATAAAGTTGGATTAAATAATTTAATCACCCACTCCAGATTAAATTTTGTAAGATTTAATATACAGGAGTTTCCAATTTAAATTTATATAATATTCAGTTATAATACAAGTATCAGAAAATACAGACCTAGACTCTCAAGAAACATATTTATATAGATACTAGTAATTAATGATTACTTTCTTGTAAAATAAAGGTAGGGGTAGAAATTGTCTATGTTGAGAGAATTAAGGGGTTGAGTGATTAGGCCAAGGTATTTTCTGTTATACATTTAGGAATAGATTTCAGGACATTTGTCTCTAAGGCAATTTTTCCTTTGTTTGTTTGTTTTGTTTTAAGGTAAGAAGTAGATAGATTTATTAATACCCTTTGTAAAGAGGTGCAGGAAAATGGGGCTTGAGAGGATGGTCATGTTCCAGGTCTCGGGCAAGTTCCTGGGATAGGTCCTTGGTTTCTCTCAGGAAAGAATTCAAGAGTGAGCCATAGGAAAGTGAAAACAGAAAAACACATTCCATAGGCAGAACACAGTCCATCTCAAAAGGCCAGAGTGGCCCTGGGAGATACACACTCCACAGACAGAGTATGAGCTGTCTCAGGTGAGAGCAGCCGTGAAATACGGGGTGGACAGTTGTTATGGGCTGGGTAATTACATAATTTAAAGAGTGAGAGATTTGAGCAGAATCAAGAAGAACTACAATTCTGCAGCCTGTGGAAGGAAAACCACATTCACAGAAAAGACAAAATGAAAAGGCAGAGGACTTTGTACCAGATGAAGGAACAAGATAAAACCTCAGAAAAACAACTAAATGAAGTGAAGATAGGCAACCTTCCAGAAAAAGAATTCAGAATAATGATAATGAAGATGATCCAGGACATCAAAAAAAGAATGGAGGCAAAGATCGAGAAGATGCAAGAAATGTTTAACAAAGACCTAGAAAAATTAAAAAACAAACACCTAGAAGCATTAAAGAAGAAACAAACACAGATGAAAAATACAATAACTGAAATGAAAAATATACTAGAAGGAATCAATGGCAGAATAACTGAGGCAGAATAACTGAGGCAGAATAACAGATAAGTGACCTGGAAGACAGAATGGTGGAATTCACTGTCATGGAACAGAATAAAGAAAAAAGAATGAAAAGAATGAAGACAGCCTATGAGACATCTGGAACCACATTAAATGCAACAACATTCACATCATAGGGGTCCCAGAAGGAGAAGAGAAAGAGAATGGACCCAAGAAAATATTTGAAGAGATTATATTAGAAAAATTCCCTAACATGGGAACAGAAAGGGCTACTCAACTCCAGGAAGTGCAGAGTCCCAGGTAGGATAAACCCAAGGAGAAACATGCCAAGAAACATAGTAATCAAACTGAGAAAAATTAAAGGCAAAAAAATTATTGAAAGCAACAAGGGAAAAATGATAAATAACATACAAGGGAACTCCCATAAGGTTAACAGCTGATTTCTCAGCAGAAACTCTATAAGTCAGAAGGGAGTGGCACTAAATATTTAAAGTGATGAAAGAAGAAACTACAACCAAGATTACTATACCCGGCAAGCATCTCATTCAGATTTGATGGAGAAATCAAAAGCTTTAAAGACAAGGAAAAGCTAAGAGAATTCAGCACCACCAAACCACCTCTACAACAAATGCCAAAGGAAATTCTCTAACTGGGAAACACAAGAGAAGAAAAAGACCTACAAAACAAACCCAAAACAATTAAGAAAATGGTCACAGGAACATACATATCAATAATTACCTTAAACGCAAATGGATTAAATGCTCCAACCAAAAGACACAGGCTCTCTGAATGGATACAAAAACAAGACCCATATATATGCTGTCTCCAAGAGACCCACTTCAGACCTAGGGACACATAAAGACTGGAAGTGAGGGGATGGAAAATGATATTCCATGCAAATGGAAATTAAAAGAAAGATGGAGTAGCAATACTCATATCAGATAAAATAGATTTTAAAATAAGAATGTTACAAGAGAAAAGGAAGGACACTACATAATGATCAAGGGATCAATCCAAGAAGGAGATATGACAATTATTAATTGCACCCAACACAGGACCACCATAATATATAAGGCAACTGTTAACAGCTATAAAAGAGGAAATCTACAGTAACACAATAATAGTGGGGGACTTTAACACCTCACTTAAAACAAAGGACAGATCATTCAGACAGAAAATTAATAAGGAAACAAAAGCTTTAAATGACACAATAGATGAGATAGATTTAATTGATATTTTTAGGATATTCCATCCAAAAACAGCAGATTTCAATTTCTTCTCAAATGCAAATGGAACATTCTCCAGGATAGATCACATCTTGGGTCACAAATCAAGCCTCAGTAAATTTAAGAAAATTGAAATCATATCAAGCATCTTTTCTGATCACAATGATATGAGATTAGAAATCAATTACAGGGGGAAAAAAGTAAAAAACACAAACACATGGAGGCTAAATAATACGTTACTAAATAACTAAGAGATCACTGAAGAAATCAAAGAGGAAGTCAAAAAATATCTAGAGACAAATTACAATGAAAACACTACAATCCACAACCTATGGGATTCAGCAATAGCAGTTCTAAGAGGAAAGTTATAGCAATACAAGCCTACCTCAAGAAACAACAAAAATATCAAATAAACATTGTGGCCTTACACCTAAAGGAACTAGAGAAAGAAGAACAAACAAAACATAAAGTTAGCAGAAGGAAAGAAATCTTAAAGATCAGAGTAGAAAACATGAAAGAGAAACAAAGAAAACAATAGCAAAGATCAATAAAACTAAAAGCTGTTTCTTGGAGAGGATAAACAAAATTGATAAACCATTAGCCAGACTCATCAATAAAAAGAGGGAGAAGAGTCAAATCAATAAAATTAGACATGAAAAAGGAGAATTTACAACAGACACCTCAGAAATACAAAGCATCCTAAGAGACTACTACAAGCAACTCTATGCCAATAAAATGGACAACATGGAAGAAATGAACGAATTCTTAGAGAAAGGTATAACCTTCCAAGACTGAACCAGGAAGAAATAGAAAATATAAGCAGACAAATCACAAGTAATGAAATTGAAACTGTGATAAAAATATTCCAACAAACAAAAGTCCAGGACCAGATGGCTTCACAGTTGAATTCTATAAAACATTTAGAGAAGAGCTAACACCCATTTTTCTCAAACTCTTCAAAAAAATTGCTGAGGAAGGAACACTCCCAAACTCATTCTATGAGGCCATGATCACCCTGATACCAAAACCAGACCATGATACTACAAAAAAAAGAAAATTACAGACCAATATCACTGATAAATATAGATGCAAAAATCCTCAACAAAATACTAGCAAACAGAATCCAACAACAGATTAAAAGGATCATACACCATTATCAAGTGGGATTTATCCCAGAGATGCAAGGATTCTTCAATATACACAACTCAATCGATGTGATACACCATATTAACAAATTGAAGGATAAAAACCATACGATCATCTGAATAGATGCAGAAAAAGCTTTTGACAAAATTCAACACCATTTATGAAAAAAACTCCAGAAAGTGGGCATAGAGGGAATATACCTCAACATGAGAGGCCATTTACAACAAACCCACAGCAAACATTATTTTCAATGGTGAAAAACTGAAACCATTTCCTCTAAGATCAGGAACAAGACAAGTATGTCCATTCTCACCACTATTATTCAATATAGTTTTGGAAGTCCTAGCTATGGCAATCAGAGAAGAAAAAGAAATAAAAGGAATACAAATTGGAAGAAGTAAAACTGTCACTGTCTGCAGATGACATGATGCTATACATAGAGAATCCTAAAGATGCTACCAGAAAACTACAAGAGCTAATGAATGAATTGGCTAAAGTAGCAGGATACAAAATTAATGCACAGAAATCTCTTGCATTCCTATACACTAATGATGAAAAATCTGAAAGAGAAATTAAGGAAACACTCCCATTTACCACTGCAACAAAAAGAATAAAATATCTAGGAATAAACCTACCTAGGGAGACAAAAGACCAGCACACAGAAAACTATAAGACACTGATGAAAGAAATTAAAGATGATACCAACAGATGGAGAGACATACCATGTTTCTGGACTGGAAGAATCAATATTGTGAAAATGACTATACTACCAAAGCAATCTATAGATTCAATGCAATCCCTATGAAATTACCAATGGCAGTTTTTACAGAACTAGAACAAAAATCTTAAAATTTGTATTGAGACACAAAAGACTCTGAATAGTCAAAGCAGTCTTGAGGGAAACAAGTGGAGCTGGAGGAATCAGACTCCATGACTTCAGACTATACTACAAAGCTACAGTAATCAAGACAATATGTACTGGCACAAAATCAGAAATACAGATCAATGCAACAAGTGAGAAAGCCGAGAGATAAACCCACACACCTTTGTTCAACTAATCTATGACAAAGGAGGGAAGGATATACAATGGAGAAAAGACAGTCTCTTCAATAAGTGGTACTGGGAAAACTGGACAGGTCCATGTGAAAGAATGAAATTAGAATACTCCCTATCACCATACACAAAAATAAATTCAAAAGGGATTAGAGACCTAAATGTAAGACTGGACACTGTAAAACTCTTAGAGGAAAATATAAGAACACTCTTTGACAAAAATCTCAGCAAGATCTTTTTTGATCCACCTAGAGTAATGGAAATAAAAACAAAAATAAACCAATGGGACTTCATGAAACTTAACAGCTTTTGCACAGCAAAGGAAATCATAAACAAGACGAAAAGACAACCCTCAGATTGGGAGAAAATATTTGCAAACGAGTCAATGCACAATGGATTAATCTCCAAAACATATAAACAGCTCATGCAGCTCAATATTAAAAAAACCAAACAACCCAATTCAAAAATGGGCAGAAGACCTAAATAGACATTTCTCCAAAGAAGATACACAGATGGCCAAGAAGCACATGAAAAGCTGGTCAACATCACTAATAGAGAAATGTTAATCAAAACTACAATGAGGTATCATCTCACACTAGTTAGAATGGGCATCAATGAGGTATCATCTCACACTAGTTAGAATGGGCATCATCAGAAAATCTACAAACAACAAATGCTGGAGAGGGTGTGGAGAAAAGGGAACCCTCTTGCACTGTTGGTGGGAATGTAAA
This sequence comes from Kogia breviceps, assembly GCF_026419965.1. Lineage (NCBI taxonomy): Eukaryota > Metazoa > Chordata > Mammalia > Artiodactyla > Physeteridae > Kogia > Kogia breviceps. Next base: position 40,238,709 of record NC_081315.1, read on the forward strand.
GTGATACAGCCACTATGGAGAACAGTATGGAGGTTCCTTAAAAAATTAAAAATAGAATTACCATATGACCCAGCCATCCCACTACTGGGCATATACCTTGAGAACACCATAATTCAAAAAGACACATGCACCCCAATATTCATTGCAGCACTATATACAATAGCCAGGTCATGGAAGCAATCTAAGTGCCCATCGACAGATGAAGGGATAAAGATGTGGTACATATATACAATGGAATATTATTCAGCCATAAAAAGATATGAAACTGGGTCCTTTGTAGAGTCATGGATGGATCTAGAGATTGTCATACACAGTGAAGTAAGTCAGAAAGAGAAAAAACAATACCGTATATTAACGCATATATGTGGGACCTAGAAAAATAGTACAGAGGAACCTGTTTGCAGGGCAGAAATAGAGAGACTGATGTAGAGAAGAAACCTATGTTCACCAAGGGGGGAAAGTGGTAGGGGCTGGTGGTGGTGGGATGAATTGGGAGATTGGGATCGACATATATGCACTATTATGTATAAAATAGATGATTAATAAGAACCTGCTGTATAAAAAATAAATACAATAAAATTCAAAAATTAAAAAATAAATAGAGTGGGAGATTTATTCCAACTACTTTGGAGAAGGGATGGGATTTCCAGGAATTGAGCCACTGCCTACTTTTTGTCCTTTTATGGCCTTGGAACTGTTGTGGTGCTGATGGGTGTGTCATTTAGCATGCTAATGTATTACAAGGAGCATATAATGAGTCTCAAGGTCTACTGGAGGTAGAATGTTCCACCATCTTGGGCCTAGTTGGTTCTAACCAGTTTTTGTCATATCCTCAACAACTCCGTCATTTTTTTTTTAATTGGAGTATAATTGCTTTACATTGCTGTGTCATTTTCTGTTGTACAGCAAAGTGAATCAGCATTACATACACATATATCCTCTCTTTTTTGTTATTTCCTTCCCATTTAGGTCAGCAGAGAGCACCGAGTAGAGTTCCCTGTGCTATACAGTAGGTTCTCAGTTAGCTATTTTATACGTAGTAGTGTATATATGTTAATCCCAATCGCCCAATTCATCCCACCACCCCTCTTCCCCCTTGGTATCCATACGGTTTTTCTCTACGTCTCTGTCTCTATTCCTGCTCTGCAAATAAGATCATCTATACCATTTTTCTAGATTCCACATATACGTGTTAATATATATTTGTTTTTCTCTTTCTGATTTACTTCACTCTGTATGACACTCTCTAGGTCCATCCACGTCTCTGCAAATGACGCAGTTTTGTTCCTTTTTATGGCTGAGTAATATTCCATTGTAGATATGTATCAAATCTTCTGATCCATTCCTCTGTTGATGGACACTTAGATTGCTTCCATGTCTTGGCTATTTTAAATAGTGCTGCAATGAACATTGGGGTGCATGTATCTTTTTGAATTATGGTTTTCTCTGGGTATATGCCCAGTAGTGGGATTGCTGGGTCATATGGTAGTTCTATTTTTAGCTTTCTAAGGAACCTCCTGTTCTCCATAGTGGCTGTATCAATTTACATTCCCACCAACAGTGTAAGAGGGCTCCCTTTTCTCCACACCCTCTCCAGCATTTATTGCCTGTAGATTTTTCGATGATGGCCCTTCTGACCAGTGTGAGGTGATAATACATTGTAGTTTTGATTTGTACTTCTCTAATTATTAGTGATGTTCAGCATCTTTTCATGTGTTTGTTGGCCAACTGTATGTCTTCTTTGGAGAAATGTCTATTTACGTCTTCCACCCATTTTTTGATTAGGTTGTTTGTTTTTTTTGATATTGAGCTGCATGAGTTGTTCGTATATTTTGGAGATTAATCCTTTGTCAGTTGCTTTGTTTCCAAATATTTTCTCCCAATCTGAGGGGTTTTTTTGTCTTGTTTATGGTTTCTTTTGCAGTGCAAAAGCTTTTAAGTTTAATTAGGTTTCACTTGTTTATTTTATTTTCATTACTCTAGGAGGTGGGTCAAAAAAGATGTTTGTGTTATTTATGTCAAAGAGTGTTCTGCCTATCTTTTCCTCTAAGTATTCTATGGTGTCTGGTCTTATATTTAAGTCTTTAATCCATTTTGAGTTTAGTTTTGTGTATGGTGTTAGGGAGTGTTCTGATTTCATTCTTTTACTTGTAGCTGTCCAGTATCTCAGCACCACTTACTGAAGACACTTTTTTCTCCAGTAACTTCTCCTCACTCAAATATGTACCAAACAATTTATTTTTTTCCTACTCACATGCCAACCATGCCTACTCAACACCTTCCAAATTAACAGAGTAATAAAAACCTCCCCATTTTGCTTTCTCCTGATGATTTTCCTTTTAAGAAGATGGAGTCACGCATTGCACAGGTAGTAATAAATGGGTCAGGGAAGCAAATTTCTTAGGAAAAAAATCTGCCCACAGGATCATAATTTTCAGGTTTCTCTACACACACACACACACACACACACACACACACACACACACACACACACACTTATGCACACAAATATATGCATATCACCTGTATGTTTCAAATTGTTAGGAAAATAAGTAAATAAAATGGATACTGATTATATTGAGCTCTTCTACTCCCCCCAAATTATGTTCATTTTCAGAGACCTCTGAAGAGCCCTCAAAAGCTTCATTAAACAGTGTATTTACTGTAGTAATAATAAGATGAAAGACAGTGAGGTGTACTGGAAAGAACATTTATTTTTGCTTCAAATAATAGATAATCATCTACTAGTTGTTTGGATCTGGGCAAGTTAATTTTCCAGAAAGTAATAATTTACTTATCTTTAAAAATATGGATTTAACAAATGTGGATTCCTATGTTTACTTCAGTAATACTGACATAAAATAGACATTTAGTAATAATAGCATTATTATATCAAATGCAGGTTATCCTGAGATGCCACTGACTGTTTCAGGGAAGTTATAAACAGCCATCTAACTTAGAAAGTTGAACTATTTCCTGAATTTATATAACAAAAACTGAAATTAGACCAGCCTGAAGTACAATTATAAAGTTTATCTTTTTCACCTCAATCTATGAAGGATATTTAAAACCCCACTAGTAATCTACCACTGACTTTATCCAAACCAGCTTTGGAAAACATAAGAAATTGTTACTTGCACTCCAATGGGGAATATTTTTTTAAGTAAGAATAATGTAAATAAGGAGCAAATATTTCTTCAAAATCGTTTGTCTGCTCTGTGGTATTTCAAAACTTGAAATTTGGGGGCATACAGGATATAACGAATCATTTTTTTTCAAAAAAATTCAATATTTAGTTTTGAAAGTAAAACGGGGAAGGAAAAGGACATTTTAAATCAATATTGAAATATATGATATGAAGAAGATCAAACTACTATGGAATAAAAATTATAGATGGCTCACATAATTTAGGAGTCCACAAGCTATCAGTAGCTTGATCTCTTAGAAGCACTGCCTGGTCTTCATATAGGAGAGTATCAAAAATTTGTGTAACACTCTCTGCAGGCAAGTTTTAGACTCTTTTGGTAGCCCCCAAATCCCGTAAGGACAGACTCTTGTTGTTTTGCTCAATAGTGATCCTCAGTGCCTTCAATAGCCTGGGACACAGAGAGTTGCTCAATTAATATTTGTTCAGTAAAAGTGCTCTAACATCAACTGCCTTGATTCCATACAAAATATTAACACTGGGACTGCAAATTTGATTGTCATTGAGCCCAGAGAATATTGCCTTTCTCGTTCTTCACCACCATTCCCATTCTAACCTAAGCCTGTTCTATTACAATAGCTTTTTAAAAATCTTTTTATTTTGAAATAAGCATAGACTCACAGGAAGTTGCAAAAATAGGACAAAGAATCCCTTCCTTTAGCTTTCCTCCAATGGTGAAATCTTATACAACTACAGTATAATATCAAAGCCAGGAAATGGGCATTGGAACATAACTTTTAGTTTGACTCCAGACTTTATTCAGTTTTCACCACTTTTAAACTGCATTCATTTATGCATACATGCATATAGTTCTATGTGATTGTATCTCATGTATACATATGTGTGACCACCACCACAATAATGATACAGAAATGTTCCATCATTAGAGAAGAACAGCCTGTGTAACCTCTCTGTATTCATACCCACACATCCCCATCCTTATCTCCTGGCAGCCTCTTATCTATTCTCCATCTCTACAGTCTCATCCTTTCAAGAACGTTGTATAAGTAGAATCATAAGCATGAAGCCTTTTGGGATTTACTTTTTTTCTCTAAGCATAATGCTCTTGAGGTCCACTGAGGTAGTAGTTGCACCTATCAATAGTTATCTCCCTGAATCATCACATGAATATCTATAATATATCTTTAACCTTGTAACTGGAGTGATCTTGAAAACGCAAATCTCATGTTGTTGCTCTTTAAAAGCTCCCAACTGATCTTATTATAAATTTGACATGCTTTAACATGTTTTCAAAAGCCCTCTGATCCTCATCCTGCCTACTTCTCAAGCTTCCACTGAAGCCTCCTTGCCTTTGCTCTCTCCCTTCTAACCATCCTGGATTTATTTCCTGTGTCCCCAAAAGGCTCCATCTCATCTTCAATGATACTAACATTTGTTTCTGGAACACACTCTTCTCAGTCTTAGCTATTCTTCCCACCCACATCCCACTTCCTTTACTTGGCTAAATCACTAATCTTTTTGATAGCTGTGATTTATAGTGATTGCAAGCAGAAAAGGGGAAAGAGTGAATGAAATGGTCATCTTTAGATTACTCATAATTGTATTCAATATATGTTTATTATTTTTAGGATGTTAATTTAGACTAAGAATTCAAGATTTCTTACTAGTTAGGTAGAGCCACATGAAGGGATGTTTGCATATGAGTACCAGCTCTTGCACTTTCTAGCTTTGAAACTTTGGTCAAGTCTATAAACCAGGATGAGTGTTAGTTCCTTTTGGTGCTTAATAAATATTTTGTGTATATGTGAGTATCCATGTAAGATATGCAAATGGTGCAAATGTCCAAGAAAGTGATTTGAAGGAAACAAAAAAACCTATTTGACTATGTAATTTTCATGTCTCCCTAAATTATGCTTATGAATACAATTTCTATAAAAAAGAAACTCTGAATTCACCTATGAAAGTGAAAAATACACTTGATATCTACATGATGCAATTTTATCACATATGTATTAAATACCATAGAATGTGTCTTACAGTATATATGATAGATCAAACGTATATGGAAAAAACTATAGTTATTTGTACATCTTAAAAGAACACAAATGTATAAAAGATTTATTGTAATCATAAAACTATTTCTCATTAATATTTGTGTTTCTTGCTTAACAATAATTTTCTTTAATATTATAACATAAGTAGTATCACAGTTTCACTGATGAAATTAATTTCCAACACTAGAAATTAATCTGGCTTGAATAAAGGCCAAAGGGAAACATAGTTTCATATCAGAGAATGAATATTCAGCATAAACTTAAAGTAAAAGTAAACAGAGAAGTTCTCCAGTAAGGATATAGTAAACAAAATTTATAATAACAAGACAAATTTATTATAATAAGTTAAGCTTAATGTACAGTGGAGAGAGATTCAATACCGATTTTTGTATTATGTAACTCATATAACATTCACTCATTAGTTATTCCATTTATATTTACAATTGTATATTTTAAATACAGACGAATCTTCACCCATCACTAGTAATGAACAAGAACCCAAGATGGCCTTTCTACTCCCCAAACACCCAAACTCCAAGTCCCAAATAATGTGAAAAATTTTAATACAGAGAAAGAAAAAGAAACAGACAGAGGAGTGGACACTTTCACACTTTGGTGTAATTCCTTACCCTTGAATGTGGGCTAGATCTGTACTTACTTCTACCCTATAGAATTAGGCAAAGGTGGCAGGATGTATGTGATTATGTGCATGATTTATATTACACATAATATCTGCCTGTGAGAAGACTTTCCCTTCTGGCTTTGATGAAGCATGCTGCCCATGTTGTGAACTGCTTATAGAGAGCCATGGGACAAGAAGCTGAGGACAACAGCCAGCAAGAAACTGAAACCCTCAATCTGACAGTCTACAAGGTACTGAATTCTACCAACTATTGAATGAGCTTGAAAACAGATTCTTCTCCAGTTGAGCCTTCAGATGAGGACTCTTCCCTGAGTGGCACTATGATTTCAGCTTTATAGAAGACCCACTTAAGCTGTTCCTGGACTCCCGATCCACAGAATCTCTGAGATAATAAATGTGCATGTTTTAAGCCTCCAAGTTTGTTGTAGCATTGTTATATGCCAGTAGATAATACAAGTCCTAACTGTTTTCTGAGTTTGAAACGTTTGTGAGTTAGAATTTAAAATTAAAAATATGATTTGGTTCCACAACTTTACTGAGAGCAGGAATTCCCAACCTTGGTACTACTGACAACTCTTTGGTGCATGCGTGTGTGTGTGGGGGTTGGGGAAGGCGGTTGTCGTGTGCATTTTAGGATGTTTAGCAACATCCTTGGATTTTATGCACTAGATGCCAGTAGTATTCACTAATCCTAGTTGTGACAATCAAAAATATCTCTAGAGATTGCCAAATGCCGGTTTTGGAGAAAAATCACCTCTATTTAGGAATTTCTTCATTTACCTCTAATCTATATTTGTTCAATGAGAGGGCCACTGCATGCTGATAATGGTTTTAGGATATTTTAAACATATATTAATCTAAACATGAAATGGCTGGATGGTTGCTTTTCAATTTGTGAAATGGTTCAAAGGCTGTAAATAAAGGAAATTGGATGGCTTTCAAAAACACAGATTATGCATTTCAATTTCTAGTGTTTCCATGCTTCTAAGACACAATTCCACAAATCAGACATTAATATTTAAAAATTGGCTTTGTTTTGCTGTTTAACTTAAGGAGCACATGCATAACAACACACCAGGAAACTAATGAAAAACACAAAATACAAAGCATCTCAATTGTATGCTTGAATTGGGTCAAGGACGGAGGAAGTTGGTAAGAGAAAGAGAAACTGTGGTGGCTTCATGCTTTCTGATTTCAGGGATCACACTGCACAGAATAAATTCTGCTAGCCTCTTGTTTACTATATTAGATCTGCCTTCCAAAGATGTTCAAATGCCTCTAGTGTCCAGTTGCTTTCTGTGTGAGAAATCTGAGAATGAAACTTCTTGCTTCAATGCCACTGCATTCGATGATCACAAATTATCAGCTTTCACATAAGCATACCTCATAGATGTGTTCTCAAGTTAACGTTTAAGGAAGAAATCATGAAAAACAAACAAGCCTGCTCTCTGAAACTAGTTTATATCTTCCCCTTCTCATTTATTATACAGTTGGATTCACATCATTAACATGCAAATCATACCACACTACAGTGCATTTTTAACAAAGAACTGAAAGAAACCAGGGCTTGTAATTTCCTTATGGGTTGATAAATAGATTTTTGTCTTAAGAGAATAGAATAAACTCTAGTCACTTTCTGTTCACATTTTTGGCCTAAATAATAATTTTAAAACTAAACAAAAAAATGTACTACTTTTCTCACAAGTACTACTTGCCTATGGACATTTTGTAAGTTATCCTGATTTTAGTGTGAAAAATCCAAATACTGTTGTTATCAAGTTAAATTGGAAAAATACTCTGTTTTGTTTTCAGTCTTTGGGGGTGTTGTTTATTTTTTCTGAATCTCTACTCTTTTTTGTTTTAAATAAGGTTAACATTGGGACTAAAAACTGACTTGAGACTGATTAAATAAATGTCTAATTTAAACAATGGGGAATAGTCTAAAATAAAATAATAAATAAACAAATGTAAATAATCTTATAAATTATATGTCCTTAGTGTCATCAGTACTTCCAAGTACATGACAATCTATACTATTACGGAATGGGTGGGAAAATGAAAAACTAAAGAGACCCCTTCTTACAAGAGAGAGACACACAGAGAGAGAATTCTCTGCCTCTACAAGTCAACCAAACTAATAATGCTCATCACAATCCCCTGGTCATCACCTTTCCATGGTTCTCTCCTGTCTATAGGATATAAGATTAAACTCTTTAGTGTGTCTATATAAGATCCTTAGAAACAGGGCTTCTCTTTTCCTCTACAGCCTTATTTATACCACACCCCATTGGCTATCCTCTGATCCAACTATTTAAGAACTATTTAAGAACTATTTGTAGTGTCAAAACAAACCACACTGTTTGAGACCTGGGTTTACTTGTCACTTTTTTTTTTCATGTAATACCATTCACACATTGAACAAATATCTACTATGTGCTAGAGACTAGAGATACAGCAACAAATTAAGATGCAAAAATTCTTTCCTTCATGAGAAGGCAAATAACAAACAAGATAAGTAAAATATTTATGTTAGATAGTAATATGTACAAAGGAGAAAATTTTGAAATTTAGATTGGTAATAAAGGTGGGCCCAACTGTAAGGTGACATTTGAAGAAAATGAAGCAGTGAGCCCTACAGATAACTAGGGAAGATCATTCTATACAGAGAGAGTATATACGTAACAGGAACATGCCTTTCTGTACCCTTCTTTCCTTAACTTTTAAAAAGTAACAGCTGTATTGAGATATAATTCACATACCATATAATTTAGCCATTTAGAGTACACAATTCAATGGTCTTTAGTATATTCATATGAATGTGTATCCATTATCACCATCTATTTTAGAATAATTTCATCACCCCCAAAAGAAAATGAATACCCATTAGAAGTCACTCCCCATTTTCCCCAACCTCCTAGCTCTAGGAAGCAACTACTTTTCTTTGTATCTCTACAGATTTGCCTATTTCAGACATTTCATATAAATGGAATCACACAATATGTGAATTTTTTGACTGTTTATTTTCTTCAGCATAATGTTTTCAAGGTTTATCCATGTCGTAGCTTTAATCAGTACTTGATTCTTTTTTATTGTTAAGTAATAGTCTACTTACAAATATACCACATCTTATTTATCCGTTCGTCTGTTGATGGATATTTGGGTTGTTTCTACTTTTTTTTGTTTTGGTTTGTCTATTATGAATAAATGCTGCTATAAACAATTGTGTATTTTTTTAATGTGGACATATGTTTGAATTTTCTTGAGTAGATACCTAGAAGGAAAACTACTGAGTCATATGGTGGCTCTATGTTTAATCATTTGAAAAATTACCAGACTGTTTTTCAAAGTGGCCACACCATTTTACAATCCTCAACAGTGGATAGCGTTTCAATTTCTTCATATTCTTGTCAACACTTATAGTTATATGTCTTTATGATTACAGTCTAGTGGTTAGAAGTGATATACAATTGTAGTTTTTTTTAAAAAATTATTTATTTATTTATTTTTGGCTGCGTTGGGTCTTTGTTGCTGCACGTGGACTTTCTCTAGTTGTGGCAAGCAGTGGTTACTTTTCGTTGTGGTGCTTGGGCTTCTTATTGTGGTGACTTCTCTTGTTGCAGAGCATGGGCTCTAGGAGAGCAGGCTTCAGTAGTTTTGGCACATGGGCTCAGTAGTTGTGGCTTGTGGACTCTGGAGCACAGACTCAGTAATTGTGGTGCACAGGCTCAGTTGCTCTGCAGCATGTGGGATCTTCCCAGACCAGTGCATGAAACTGTGTCCCCTGCACCAGCAGGTGGATTCTTAACCACTGCACCAACAGGGAAGCCCTACAATTGTAGTTTTGATTTGCCTTTCCCTGATGGCTAATAATGCTGACTACCTTTGCATGTACTTACTTGACATTTGCATATCTTCCTTGGAGAAATGTCTATTCAGATCATTTGTCCTATTTTTAATTAGTTACTTATCTTTTTATTATCAAGTTGTAAGAATTTTTTATATATTCTGAATATAATTCTCCTATACAATATGATTTGCAAATAATTTATCCAGTTATGTGGGTGTCTTCACTTTCTTGACAGTGCCCTTTGAAGTACAGTTGGTTTTCATTTTGATGAAGTAAGATATATCTATTTTTTTGTGTGTTGCTTCTGCTTTTTGGTGTCATATCTAAGAAACTATTGTCTAATCTAAGCTTGTGAAGATAAGTTTTATAGTTTAGCTCTTATGTTTAGGTTTATGATCCATTTTTAGTTAATTTCTGTGTATGTTATAAGGCAGGAGTCTAACTCTACTCACTGGCATGTAGATATCCAATTGTCGTAGTACAATTTGTTAAAAAGTCTACTATTCTTTTCCCACTGAATTGTCTTGTCCTTAACTTCCTGTGTCTGGTGTGCACCTACTCATCATTCAAAGCAACTCATGTTCTACTCAGGCTGTCAACAATTACACAAATGTGTTGTTTTCAATCTCAAATCCACGCAGTGAGTACTGCGAGAATAGAAACTATATTTTGTTCTGTTTTCTTTCATTTTTGAATCTCTCAGTGCCTTCTACATAGTAGGCACTTGGTAACTGTTTGGTAAGTCAAAGAAAGACCTTTCAGATGGATCTTGAATAATTGATAGTACTCTAATGACTAATAGTACCCACGGAAGGCATCCAAATTTGGGTCGCAAAGCTACAAAAGTGGGCTGAAGTGATACTCTGCAGTAACTTGAATGTCTTGCTAACTGTAATTGCCTACTAAATTAGAAATTAAAACTTCTGTTGAAGTTTATGAACAGAGAATGAAGTTCTGTTTTAGGAAGAATAATTTGGCTATAGAACATAGAATATAAGAGAAAAAGAAAGAAAGAAGAGTGTTAAAGAACAGTTTGGAAGTTATTATAATAAACAGTAGAGTTAAAGGACAATAGGGTAATAATGGCACTGGTAATAGAAAAGGTAGTGTGTATTTTAAAATGTGGTCCCATTATTAGTTTGTTAATGGAAAAGACATCATAACCTGTTCTCCTTATATTTCCATTTCAGGAACTATATCACAAGGAAATTCTACAAGAGAAACCCAAATATGTATATAAAATGATGTATATGTGTGCTGCATATTAGAGAGGAGATGAAGAGAAGACAAATATGCACAGTTTTAGAATGGCTATAGATTATTGCCACTAAAAGTGATAAATACATAAGCTGCACAGATATATCTAAGAGTTTATACAAAATCCAAGAGAAAAAGTACAAGACCCAACAATATGTGTCTACTTATTATAACCATGTAAAAACTGAGTAACTGGCATAGCACTCGAATAGAGCATAAATACGAATACATGCTAAAAGTATAGCTTACATTTCGGGAATGACTTCTATAGATTTGCTAAGTAATCAATAGAGAGAAAAAAACCTGCTGTTCATATTGTTCTACATAGACTATCTTATGTTCTTTGATTTTGTCTCAAACTTCTTACTTTACTGGGAATTAAATATTTGCATATATTCACAGATAAAACCTTACATAGCAGTGTTGTCAAGAATAATATTGCATTTACCACATCAAAATGGTGACATTTATATTATGTATATTATCATTTATTACCCTATATATTTAATCAGAAAACTTAAAGACAAAAATCAATCTGTCATATATTACAATGACCTAATAAAAGATTGACATTTCATGTCAACCTGTATGTAGTGAAAGACACTCAGAATGTGAAAGTAATTTTGAAAGTTCAGTTATATTTCTTTTTTTTGGAATATGGCGTATGTTCAGAGAAATAAATTTCATCAAAAAGACAATGGCAACATTTTGATTTAGTGACATTTCCCATAAAGAAGAAAAGGTATATAAATTCCCCTTTATCATGAAAGCAAAAATCCATTACTTCTTATCAAGTACTCCAAATGTGTTTGGTAAAACTTTAAGATAAGGGTTATTCAACTAACTTAAAGAAATAAACATATGATACTGTTCTTTCTCAGTGGAACAACTTCAAATAGCAAAACAAAACTCTTTGCTCATATTTTATCATAACCATTTGACAAATTTACTAGTCTAATGTGTTGTTTAAAAGACTGTATACTATTAATGCACAATTCAAGTTGCATTTTACCACTCCTACTTTAAAGGATATACACACTATTTGATCTTAGACTCCACCAGATCCTCCTTAAAATCAACTTCACTTAAATTCATTTGTTTGGTAAAGTTTTAGGGGAAAAAAACCCCTTACTGTCATTTGGAAGCGCAATGCTAGTAACTACCCAAAACAACTTCTGAGAAGTACTGCAATGAGTCAAAATAACATCTATCTGACTCCTGTGGTGGATCTTTAGTTAATCAGGTGAAAATTGTTCATGTTTCATTCCTTACTACCTTTTTCAATTCCTGCTCCTATTTCACCCAGCTGAATCCCTTCTCACACACTTACCTTCTCCACTGCTTGCCTCTCTTGCCCTCATAATGGTCTTCCTCCTCTTTACCTTTTAATTCTTTAACTTACTATTGGGAGCTGATATGATTATCTCAAAAAATTTACATTTAGATGTAAGTTTCTGTTTGGTTTAATCTAACCAGTTATAATGCAAATATTCCTTAGCATATCTGTTAAAAATAGATATGGGCTAATATCATAATCCCCTTTCTATGATTTTTAACCTAAGAAACAGAATTTGAAGGCCAAGTACATAAGAATTTTCCATGTTGTAATCAAAAGAAACTACAACAAAGTCAATATGATTCTTATAGAGTCCGTACATAATCTCTACTGTGCCTATAGTTGACTCTCAGGGAAAACAGCTGAATGCCATGAGCTTCAAAAAAACGGAGTTTTTCTTTTGTCTTGTTTACTTTTGCTATTCTACAAGCATGTGGATGACTGATCAATGTGACACTACCTTTAATCCCTAAAACAGATATGAGAAAATAATCTTCCTTCAGAGGACTTGAGGGTGTGCTCAGGGGAGACATGCATTTTAGTTAATGCCAGGAAGTGAAAGGCGTCTTCAGTGAAAAGACTGGCTGAACAGGGAGTTCCTTAATTATAAGGCTTCAGAAGTTATACTGGAAAGCTTGGAGGCATTTTGAAATCTGAGTGTTCTCCAGCTTTACTATGCACATGAAGGAAGAGAATGAAGTAGCTTTAGGCCACTACCAATAGCATCTGAATTCCTCCTGCCACAGAGAACATATATGCTGAGGACAGGCTGACTAGCTCCAGTGCAGAGAAATCTGATGTCATTAGATTACAGACAGTCCTGAGAAAGTTCACTGCAGCATGTACAAGTGATGTGACCCTGAGGAACATACTACAGTGAGAATGGTGAGATATGCCACCATCAAGTGTATTTAAGTTATTGAACGGCTGTGGCATTGTTTCCCTCTCATTTAAACCTAATGAGAAAGGATTCACGGAGCTTAATATGTATTTCCCAGAGTTTGGGAACAAAGCAGGGAAAGAAAGACCAAGATGCATAGGGAATTAGCTATGATTCTACTCTAAAGATGACAAAAGGGCCGCATAAGTTTCTCAGGAACCAGGGGAGGGTGTGGCCTGGAAGCCCAAGGTGACTTTTGGAGGTGAAAAATGATGTCTGCAGAAGAAGTGTACCACTGAATTTCCAGGGGCATAAGGAGGAAATGTAAGTGATCATCCAGCTGGAAGAACATGCATCATTTGTTTTCACATGAAACACAGTCAAATATTTCTCAATAGGACCTTCCATCTTTCAAATAACTGCCCAAGACAGATTCATTTTTATCCATCTTCCTAAGGAGAAATTATTTTTTATTCCATCTAAATCTATCACATAAGAATTTTCCGGTGTCTCACTTCTCCTCCCCTCCTCACCTGCAATGCTAAACCATTTAGGAGCTAGAGGGAGACTGTCCCATAGAGGACAAGTGGAAGCATCCAGTGAAAAAACAGAGAGGAAGCAGGCTAGGCACCCAGTTCACACAGCAAGCTTCCTACCTACAGCACTGAGGAGACAGAACGTTTTGAAGAAATTTTACTGTAAATGAAGTTTGGAAATTTTGCTATCATATGAAACTGTACATGGAACTTGGAACTTCAAAAATCAGATAATTCTTTGGACTGAAATGATGATTGTGGGGCAAAGGGGGCTATAAGGGCAGGGAAGAAACTTGGTAGGATCAGAAAAAAGGTGTTCTATTACTGAACTCAGAATCCTTATTTAATGTGCTGATTACAGACTAACCATTACAAAAAGAAATGTTAATATTAGTATATTGGGCAATCTTCCTCTATGTAAAATTTCTTTCAAATAGCTAAAATGTATTAGCAGACTTATCATCTATTTTCATTAGAAAAAAGAGATTTTTCCTCAGATATAGTCTAGGACTTCAGTGGGTCTCGATGGTGATGATGGTGTCCTCTAGAGGACATCTGACAATATCTAGAGATTTTTGGTCGTAACAACAGAGAGGGATGGTATCCAGTGGATAGAAGGCAGAGATGCTGTTCAACAACCCAGAATGCACAAGACAGCCTCCTACAACAAAGAATTATCCTGTCCCAGATGTCAAAGTGCCAAATGGACACCTGCCCGAAGTGTGGAGGGTGAGAAATCTTGAAGTAGGCAAGGAGGGGAAGGAATGGGCATAAGCATTTTTGGATTAATTTTTGCTATCAAATAAAGAGTGTGTGTGTGTGTGTGTGTGTGTTTCAGGGATATTTGGCAATCTATCTGTTAACTGAAGTGGAAAAGTGTCACATTGGTAAGAAACTATCCTCCATTACCAGGACTAATAAGAATGAATTCCCACTTTGCTTTCTGTGTTGAATATTTATGTTTTGGCTTCCCGGGCTTTCATTCCTTCTGCTTGGGAAAGCATCTCAATTCTGCTTTGAGAAACTATCCAGCTTCATGTGTCTGTAAACTTTTGAAATGCCATTCAAGATGCCCTGACCTTCTCTGGTCCAGAAGAGGGTCTGAGAGTCAAGCTAGGCCAGTTAGACTTCCTGAGGATCTGCATGTTGAGTGAAGTGATATCAGGATACAAGAGAGTTACACTAAGGCCCTGAAGAAACTGATTCACTCAATTCCGTTTTTTTCCCCCTCCTTGGATGGTTGAAGTTTCTCATCTAAAATAATCATTTTATTCTAGATGAAAATTTTGTTTCATAGTTTTTGCTTAAATTAAACCAACTGCATTCAGAGAGATATAAGTAAACTACTAAGCAAATTACAAACATTCATACATAAATAATACTTTCTACATTTTCTCCTAACAGGCTAAAAATCGATGCAGCATACTGCATTATTATTTAGATATTTGGGCCATTCTGGATCGAAGTACCAAACATGTGATAGTGTATATCCCCCAAATAAAACAACCACAAGATATGATTAAGTGAAACATTATATACTATGCTTCTGGTGACTGCATTTTAGTTCAACAGCTTCACAACTTTAACAGTTTTTCCAACTTGTTCCTTTTATGTATCTTCAGGGCACTATTCACAGAACTTGCTCAGTTCAGTGAATGTAACACTTTTCCCCCTCAGTCAGTTCAACACCAGATTGAAAAGAATCTTGCTTGAAAATTCCATTATTTGCTCCAGTTTCTGCTAGTGACCTCAGCTTTATTTGTTGCCTCAGCAGTATAAAGTTATTCTACCACAAATAAAAGGGAATAGTAGATCAAAATTCTGACCTTCTAAAGCCAGCATTACTATAGTTTCTGCACACGTTTTAGGCAGTAAGTGACTGTCACAATAACATCTGAAAGCTTGGCTTTCTGGTGAGCTCAGTTTAACTTGAGTATCTGATACTCTGGGGCTTTGAAATGTTCAAATCAAATGTAAGATAGGAAAGAAACAGGATTTTATGTTGGTACATGCAAATATATACTGAGGCTCCTGAAAGGCCTTCGGCACTGAGAGGAAAACTAGTTTGCCTTCCTGCTCTGATCAGGAGCTTGAATTCAGTGAGGAAATCATTATGAGTTTAGAGAAGCTATCTTTAAAGATCAATTTCCATGGACGTTCAAGATGGTAGAGGAGCAAGACGTGGAGATCACCTTCCTCCCCACAAATACATCAAAAATGAATCTACATGGGGAACAACTCCTACAGAACACCTACTGAATGATGGCAGAAGACATCAGACTTCCCAAAAGGCAAGAAACTCCCCACGTACTTGGGTAGGGCAAAAGAAAAAAGAAAAAACAGAGACAAAAGAATAGGGACGGGACCTGCACCAGTGGGAGGGAGCCGTGAAGGAGGAAAGGTTCCCACACACTAGAAGCCCCTCCACGGGCAGAGACTGCGGGTGGCAGAGGCGGAAGCTTCACAGCCACAGAGGAGAGCGCAGTAACAGGGTGCGGAGGGCAAAGAGGAGAGATTCCCACACAGAGGATTGCTGCCGACCATCACTCACCAGCCTGAGAGGCTTGTCTGCTCACCTGATGGGGTGGGAGGGGGCTGGGAGCTGAGGCTCGGGCATCAGAGGTCAGATCCCATGGAGACGACTGGGGTTGGCCGTGTGAAAACAGCCTGAGAGGACTAGTGCACCACAGCTAGCCAGGAGGGAGTGCAGAAAAAAGTCTGGAAGTGCCTAAGAGGCAAGAGACAATTGTTTCAGGGTGCATGAGGAGAGGGGATTCAGAGCACCACTAAACGAGCTCCAGAGATGGGCACAAGCCGCGGCTATCAGCACAGACACCAGAGACGGGCATGAAACGCTAATGCTGCTGCAGCCACCAAGAAGCCTGTGTGCAAGCACAGGTCACTATCCACACCGTCCCTCCTGGGAGCCTGTGCAGCCCGCCACTGCCAGGGTCCTCTGATTCAGGGACAACTTCCCCAGGAGAACACAGGGCATGCCTCAGGCTGTTGCAATGTCATGTTGGCCTCTGCCACCGCAGGCTCGCCTCGCATTCCGTACCCTTCCCTCCCCCTGGCCTGAGTGAGCCAGAGCCCCCGAATCAGCTGCTTCTTTAACCCCCTCCTGTCTGGGTGAAGCAAAGATGCCAGAGGGTGACCTACATGCAGAGGCGGGGTCAAATCCAAAGCAGAACCCCAGGAGCTGTGCAAACAAAGAAGAGAATGGGAAATTTCTCCATGCAGCCTCAGAAGCAGCAGATTAAATCTCCACAATCAACTTCATGTACCCTGCATCTGTGGAACACCTGAATAGACAAGGAATCAACCCAAAACAGAGGTGGTGGACTTTGGGAGCAACTGTAGACTTGGGAGTTGCTGTATGCAATTCATTAGTTTCTGATTTATATGGTTATCTTAGCTTACTTTTTAGTGCTTGTTATCATTGGTGGATTTGTTTATTGGTTTTGGTTGCTCTCTTCTTTTTCTATTCCTTTTATTTTTTATTTTAATAATTAAAAAAATTATTTTAATAACTTTATTTATTTTTCTTTCTCCCTTTTCTTCTGAGCTGTGTGGCTCACAGGGCCTTGGTGCTCCAGCCAGGTGTCAGGCCTGAGCCTCAGAGATGGGAAACCCCAGTTCAAGACATTGGACCACCAGAGACCTCCTGGCCCCATGTAATATCAATTGGTGGGAGTTCTTCCAGAGATCCCCGTCCAAATGCTAAGACCCAGCTGCACTCAACGACCAGCAAGTTACACTGCTGGACACCCTATGCCAAACAATTAGCAAGACAGGAACATGACCCCACCCATTAGCAGAGAGGCAGCCTAAAATCATAAAAAGGTCACAGACACCCCAAAACACACCACCAGATGTGGTCCTGCCCACCAGAAAGACAAGATCCAGCCTCATCCACCGGAACAGAGGCATCAGTCCCCTCCACCAGGAAGCCTACACAAGCCACTGAACCAACCTTAACCACTGGGGGCAGACACCAAAAACAATGGGAACTACAAACCTGCAGCCTGCAAAAAGGAGACCCCAAAACACAGGAAGTTAAGCAAAATGAGAAGACAGAGAAATATGCAGCAGATGAAGGAGCAAGGTAAAAACCCACCAGACCAAACAAATGAAGAGGAAATAGGCATTTTACCTGAAAAAGAATTCAGAGTAATGTTGGTAAAGATGATCCAAAATCTTGGAAATAGAATGGAGAAAATACAAGGAACATTTAACAAGGCCCTAGAAGAACTAAAGAGCAAGGAAACAATGATGAACAACACGCAATAAATGAAATTAACAATTCTCTGGAAGGAATCAATAGTAGAATATCTGAGGCAGAAGAACGGATAAGTGACCTCAAAGATAAAATAGTAGAAATAACTACCACAGAGCACAATGAAGAAAAAAGACTGAAAAGAATTGAGGAGAGTCTCTGAGACTTCTGGGACAATATTAAATGCACCAACATTTGAATTATAGGGGTCCCAGAAGAAGAAAAGAAAAAGAAAGGGACTGAAAAAATATTTGAAAAGATTATACTTGAAAACTTCCCTAATATGGGAAAGGAAATAGTCATTCAAGTCCAGGAAGCAGAGTCCCATAAAGGATAAATCCAAGAAGAAACATGCCAAGACACATATTGATCAAACTATCAAAAATTAAATACAAACGAAAAATATTGAAAGCAGCAAGGGAAAAGCAACAAATAACATACAAGGGAATCCCCATATGGTTAACAGCTGATCTTTCAGCAGAAACTCTGCAAGCCAGAAGGGAGTGACAAGATCTATTTAAAGTGAAGAAAGGGAACAACCTACAACCAAGATTACCCTACCCAGCAAGGATCTCGTTCAGATTCGACAGAGATATAAAAACCTTTACATAGAAGCAAAAGTTAAGAGAATTCAGCACCACCAAACCAGCTTTACAACAAATGCTAAAGGAACTTCTCTAGGCAGGAAACACAAGAGAAGGAAAAGACCTACAATAACAAGCCCATAATAATTAAGAAAATGGTAATAGGAACACACATATAGATAATTACCTTAAACGTAAATGGATTAAATGCTCCAAGAAAAAGCTATAAACTGGCTGAATGTATACAAAAACATGACCATACATATGCTGTATACAAGAGACCCACTTCAGACCTAGGGACACATACAGACTGAAAGTGAGGGGATGGAAAAAGATATTCCATGCAAATGGAAATCAAAAGAAAGCTGGACTAGCAATTCTTATATCAGTCAAAATAGACTTTAAAATAAAGACTATTACAAGAGACAAAGAAGGATACTATATAATAAAGGGATTAATCCAAGAAGATATAACAATTTTATGCAACAAACATAGGAGCATTACAGTACATGAGGAAACGCTAATATCTATAAAAGGGGAAATTGACAGTAACACAATCATAGTAGGGGACTTTAACGCCCCACTATCACCAATGGACAGATCAACCAAAATGAAAATAAATAAGGAAACATAAGCTTTAAATGATACATTAAAAAGATGATTTAATTTATATTTAAAGAACATTCCATCCAAAAGCAACAGAATACACTTTCTTCTCATGTGCTCATGGAACATTCTGCAGGATACATCATATCTTGGGTCACAAATGAAGCCTTAGAAAATTGAAATCGTAACAAGTATCTTTTCCTATCACAAAGCTATGAGACTAGATATCATTTACAGGAAAAACACTGTAAAAAATACAAACAATTGGAGGCTAAACAATATGCTACTAAATAATCAAGAGATCAGTGAAGAAATCAAAGAGGAAATCAAAAAATATCTAGAAACAAATGACAATGAAAACATGATGATCCAAAACCTATGGGATGTAGCAAAAGCAGTTCTAAGAGGGAAGTTTACAGCAATACAATCCTACGTTAAGAAACAAGAAAAATCTCAAGTAAACAACCTAACCTTACACCTAAAGCAATTAGAAAAAGAACAAAAAAACCTCAAAGTTAGCCAAATGAAAGAAATCATAAAGATCAATTAGAAATAAATGAAAAAGAAATGAAGGAAACGATAGTAAAGATCAATAAAACTAAAAGCGGGTTCTTTGAGAAGATAAACAAAATTGATAAACCATTAGCCAGACTCATCAAGAAAAAAAGGGAGAAGACTCAGATCAACAGAATTAGAAATGAAAAAGGAGAATAACTGATACTGCAGTAATACAAAGGATCATGAGGGATTACTACAAGTGCAATATGCCAATAAAATGGACAACCTGGAGGAAATGGACAAATTCTTAGAAAAGCCCAACCTTCCGAGACTGAACCAGGAAGAAATAGAAAATATAAACAGACCAATCACAAGCACTGAAATTGAAACTGTGATTAAAAACCTTCCAACAAACAAAAGCCCAAGACCAGGTGGCTTCACAGGTGAATTCTATAAAACATTTAGAGAAGAGCTAACACCTATCATTCTCAAACTCTTCCAAAATAGAGCAGAAGGAGGAACACTCCCAAACTCATTCTATGAGGCCACCATCACCTGATACCAAAACCAGACAAAAATGTTATAAAAAAAAAGAAAACTACAGGCCAATATCACTGATGAACATAGATGGAAAAATTCTCAACAAAATACTAGCAAACAGAATCCAGCAGAACATTAAAAGAATCATACACCATGATCAAGTGGGGTTTACCCCAGGAATGCAAGGATTTTTCAACATATGCAAATCAATCAATTTGATACACCCTATTAACAAACTGAAGGAGATAAACCATATGATCATCTCAATAGATGCAGAAAAAGCTTCTAACAGAATTCAACACCCGTTTATGATAAAAGCTCTCCAAAAAGTATGCATAGAGGGAAATCACCTAATCATAATAAAGGACATATATGAAATACCCACAGCCAACATCGTTCTCAATGGTGAAAAACTGAAACCATTTCCACTAAGGTCAGGAGCAAGACAAGGTTGCCCACTCTCAAAACTATTATTCAAAATAGTTTTGGAAGTTATATGCACAGCAATCAGAAACGAAAAAGAAATAAAAGGAATCCAAATTGGAAAAGAAGTGAAACTGCCTCTGTTTGAAGATGACATGATACTATACATAACAAATCCTAAAGATGCCACCAGAGAGCTACTAGAGTTAATCAATGAATTTGCTAATGTAGCAGGATACAAAATTAATGCACAGAAATCTCTTGCATTGCTATACACTAATGATGAAAAATCTGAAAGAGGGCTTCCCTGGTGGCACAGTGATTGAGAATCCGCCTGCCGATGCAGGGGACACGGGTTTGTGCCCTGGTCCGGGAAGATCCCACATGCCGCAGAGCGGCTGGGCCCGTGAGCCATGGCCACTGAGCCTGCGCGTCCGGAGCCTGTGCTCCGCAACGGGAGAGGCCACAACAGTGAGAGGCCTGAGTACCACAAAAAAAAAAAAAAAAAAAAAAATCTGAAAGAGACATTAAGGAAACACTCTCATTTACAATTGCAACAAAAAGAATAAAAATACCTAGGAATAAACCTACCTAAGGAGACAAAAGACCTGTATGCAGAAAACTATAAGACACTGATGAAAGAAATTAAAGATGATACAAAGAGATGGAGAGATATACCATATTCTTGGATTGGAAGAATCAAAATTGTGAAAATGACTATACTACTCAAAGCAATCTACAGATTCAATGTAATCCCTATCAAACTCCCAATGACACTTTTTACAGAAGTAGAACAAGAAAATTTTTATGGAAACATAAAAGACCCCGAATAGCCAAAGCAATCTTGAGAAAGAAAAACGGAGCTGGAGGAATCAGGCTCCCTGACTTCAGATTATACAAGAAAGCTACAGTAGTCAAGACAATATGGTACTGGCACAACAACAGAAATACAGATAAAGGGAATAGGATATAAAGTGCAGAGGTAAACCCAGGCACCTATGGTCAACTAATCTATGACAAAGGAGGCAAATATATACAATGGAGAAAAGACAGTCTCTTCAGTAAGTGGTGCTGGGAAAACCGGACAGCTACATGTAAAAGTATGAAATTAGAACACTCCCTAACACCACACACGAAAATAAACTCAACATGGGTTAAAGACCTAAATGTAAGGCCAGACACTATCAAACTCTTAGAGGCAAACATAGCAAGAACACTCTATGATATAAATCACAGCAAGATCCTTTTGGACCCACCTCCTAGAGAAATGGAAATAAAAACAAAAATAAACAAATGGGACCTAATGAAACTTAAAAGCTTTTGCACAGCAAAGGAAACCATAAACAAGACAAAAAGACAACCCTCAGAATGGGAGAAAATATTTTCAAATGAAGCAACTGACAAAGGATTAATCTCCAAAATTTACAAGCAGCTCATGCATCTCAATGTCAAAAAAACAAAAAACCCAATCCAAAAATGGGCAGATGACCTTAATAGACATTTCTCCAAAGAAGATATACAGATTGCCAACAAACACATGAAAGAATGCTCAACATCACTAATCATTAGAGAAATGCAAAACAAAACTATATAGAGGTATCACCTCACACCAGTTAGAATAGCCATCATCACAAAATCTACAAACAATAAATGCTGGAGAGGGTGTGGAGAAAAGGGAACCCTCTTTCACTGTTGGTGGGAATGTAAATTGATACAGCCACTATGGAGAACAGTATGGAGGTTCCTTAAAAAACTAAAAAAAGAACTACCATTTCACCCAGCAATTCTACTGGCCATGTACCCTTAGAAAACCATCATTCAAAAAGGGTCATGTACAGCAATGTTCATTGCAGCAATATTTATAATAGCCAGGACATGGAAGCAACCTAAGTGTCCATCTACTGATTAATGGATAAAGAAGATGTGATACATATATACAATGGAATATTACTCAGCCATAAAAAGAAAGGAAATTGATTTATTTGTAGTGAGGTGGATGGACCTAGAGACTGTCATACAGAGTGAAGTAAGTCAGAAAGAGAAAAAGAAATACTGTATGCTAACATATATATATATATATATATATATATATATATATATATATATATATATATATATATGGAATCAAAAAAAAAAGGTCCTGAAGAACCTAGGGGCAGGACAGGAATAAAGGTGCAGATGAAGTAAATGGACTTAAGGACACATGGAGGGGGAAGGGTAAGCTGGGATGAAGTGAGAGAGTGGCATTAACATATATACACTACCAAATGAAAACAGATAGCTGGTGGGAAGCAGTTGCATAGCACAGGGTGATCAGCTTGGTGCTTTGTGACCACCTAGAGGGGTGGGACAGGGAGGGAGGGAAGGTGGGAGAGGCAAGAGGGAGGCGATATGGGGATATATGTTTACATATGGCAGGTTCACTTTGTTATACAGCAGCAACTGACACAACAACGTAAGGCAATTATACTCCAATAAAGATGTTTAAGAAAAAAAAATCAATTTCCAACATTTCATACCAATTCACTGACAAATTGGAATGTATACATACATGGCAGTCATTCATGAGTAAACTGATTTGAAAAGAATATCTAAATGGATTATTATTAGTTTTTAAAACTAAGAACTCTAACTCAGTAACTTAATTTCCAAGGATAAGCAACCCAGATAGTTTGTTCCTGTAACAGCTTAGTGTCCACTATCTTTCACTTAAATACATCAAGACTATTTTCCAGATTTGATGACAACCTCTAGTCATATAAACTATATGCTACAAGAGTTTGTCTATTTCAAGCCACTTTCCTTTTTACTCTCTTGCAAAGCTAGACATTCCAAATAATCAATGCTGACCAAACCTTCATATGGATAGCTGCAACATACCATTTCATTCCAAACACCTGTTAGAGCATAATTAAAATATCCTTTAAAAAGCAATCTTTTCTGAAACTATACTGCTCAGAAATCGATGTTTATGAAGCAATGCTTGTATGATTTCAATTGCTTCAAACTGTGCCCTCATGCTGACAGTGTGGTTTTTTGCCTTTTGTTGCCAATAATAAATTACAGTCCTGAAGTTATAAAATATCTACCTTCCTCCACAACAAATGTGATATATTTGTAAGACTTGTGTTAATGTTTGAAAATAAAGTAATTTCATGTGTATCTATGGGTGTGTGTCTGTATGCTGCTATCAACATTAATATCCACTTTACCCCCCTTCCCTAAAAGATGTGGGACTGGAATTAGAGAATGAATGATGTCCAGACACTATGTGAAGTAGAGTATTTCCCAGTCAACAATGTATTTGTCTGTGTTAGTGAGTTCAGGATATCATGCACATCTCAGAATGTCAGAACAGAGAAAGGTCATACTGTTCATCTGGCTCAACTTGCCCTTCTCAGAGAGGAGTCACACAGTATTTAAGTGGCAAAGCTGGGCTGCAAATACTGGCTTCTGAAATCCACGTTCTTTTGCCTATCTACTGTTTTCCTAATGTTCTAAATCAGAATCACTTTGGTGATAGAAAATAGGAAGGCTATTTTAGTCGGATTTAAAAATATACCCCCTATCCCACCAAAAAATTAAAAATTGATTCAGATGCACACCCAGGATGAGAACCACTAACCTAGCAGTTGCACTGGAGTAGCTGTGCTGGAGCCCTGCTTTTCATACTTTCTCAAACATCAGAATCACCTGGAGAGAGTTTAAACAGATTCCTGGGTTACCTCCCAGTGATTCTGGTTTAGTCATTCTGAGATAGAGTCCAGGAAGTCGTAGTTCTAACAAGCTCCTGGGGAGGCTAATAGTAGTGGTCCAGGGATTACACTCCCCATTGCACTGTTATGGAGAGCAAGGCCACTAGCTTATGCAGAGACTTAGAGTGGAGGTTTTCCCAAGGGTACTGTTGGCAGTGGTGCTACACATAACACCAAGGACCATGTGTGAGGGGACAACGGTCTGCTTTGTTTTCGTTTAGGGACAGGTTACTCAATATCCCATCATAGGTCAGTCTCTTTCTCTTCTAACCCACATTTGACAATGCCAACCAACAACTCTAGCTAAAAGTGTTTCAGGCCAGCTGAAACATGCAAATGCCTATGCTTTGGCTGATCTAGACTCTGCCTTCTCATAGTTACAACTCTGCCCCATGGTTTTCGTCTTTGGTGCAGACTATATTTTGAGCAACAGTTATCTTCTTCCAAATGCTCTTTTGAATGTGAGCTTACCATAGAGAAACCAACTTATCCTGGCTATCCTGGCACATTCCCAGTTTTAAAACTGAGAGGCTCATGTCATGGTAACCCTCTAAGTCCAAGAGGGCTGGCCACTCTACTGTCATTCCCCCATCAAAAGGGAGAGTCTCATTCATCTCCCCTGAATCTTGGCTTTCCTTAGTGACTGCCTTGCACCAATAGAATGTTCCCGAAGTGATGCTACACAACTTGTAGGGCTAGGTCAGAAAAGGCTGTGCAGATTCTACTGTGTTTTCTGGAACATTTGCTGTCCAGAAGCTTTAATTTGGGGCACTCTCTTGCAGATAGCAGATGCCATGCTGAGAAGTCAATCCTATGTGGAAAAGCCACATGTAGGTGTTTTGGTTGTCAGTTCCAGGTAGGCTTGGGCTTTAAGTAATCAAGCCCCAGCAGATAACTTATGATAAAGAAGCTTCCAGATGATTCCACTCGTGGTCATTCAAGTCACCTGTTCAAGTTTTCTCAGCCGAGGCTATTGATATCATAGAGCAAAAGCAAACCAATTCCACCATATTAGGGATAAATTGCTGACCCCAGAATTCATGAGCAGAATAAAATGAAAGTTTATGTTATTAAATTTGGGGTGGTTTGTTATGCACCAGTAGGTAATCAAAATCCCATCTAATTAAAAGGGGACCAACATTTTTTCAATTTAGACTTGGCTTTATGAACATTGTTGCTTAAGCATGTTGTTCCTCAGTTGAATTTAATCTTCCATCCCTTTGATTTCTTGATTTACTCCAATCTAGTAATCTAGTCTTTCAGAATATATTTTTTCTAAACAAACTTTTATAAGCACTAACCATTCATCAGGAATTACCCTAAATTAACCACCTATATTATTTTATGTAATTTTCACAACACCTTGTGATGCTATTGTACCCATTGCACAGATGCCCAAGTTGACATCTTACAACCAGTGGATTCTGAATTCAAATACATACTTCATTCCAAAGTCCTTGCTTTTAACAATCATGATATATTCTTTTGCTCTCACCTTTCCCAGGTCTTTCCCTGATAATCCTGAAGCTGGTTTCCTTAATTTGGAACTATGCTTTTTGTAAAATGAGAGGATGTAACTGCCCTTGTACATCTATCCTATGACACAAAGCAGCACTCTGCATCCGCACTATACTAGGTAATAGATTTTAATATTTCATATGTAGAAATACTTGCCAATTGGACACAAAATGATGAGTAATTTAACACAGTAATATTTGGCAGCATGGCTTAGGGAAGAAAGCAGACTTAAGGATTAGGCAGAATGTGGTTCTTATCCTGGTTTTATCACTTCCTATTGTTGGATAAACTATTTTACATTTGCTGAGCCTCAGTTTTCTTATTTGTAATAGAAGAATGATGATGATGATGATGGTGATGATGATGATGATGGTAGTTGTCTTGTAATATTGTGATGATTACTGAATGAGAAGACATAAAGTGCTCCAAAGAGTAGTTGCCACATGGCAGGCATTCTCATGGCAGCTATTAATAACCTGAAGGAGCTCTGAGAGGTTACTGCACTGGAAGCGGGCATTCAATGACAATTCTTAGATGTAGCACCCAGGGGGGAAGTACCACAGATGGAGTAGAGTGGATAAGAAGATTTGTATAATCTTGGCATGAACAAAAGGGCCCAGATATTGGCATCAGCACACTGCATTGATGCCAGCAACATTAACGTCTTCTACTCCACCCAGATTCAGAGAGATAAAAGAATTAGCTGGCAGCTGCTGTTATCCTATCTCTGCTTGTGGGCAAATTTGTTCACTTTCCGATCAGCATCACAAATAATTCCACATTTCACTCCAACTCTGATAATCTGATTTTGGGCAATGCTTGTCTCACACCAGTCAGAATGGCCATCATCAAAAAATCTACAAACAATAAATGCTGGAGAGGGTGTGGAGAAAAGGGAACATTCTTGTACTGTTGGTGGGAATGTAAATTGATACAGCCCCTATGGAGAACAGTATGGAGGTTCCTTAAAAAACTAAAAATAGAGCTACCATATGACCCTGCAATCCCACTACTGGGCATATACTCTGAGAAAAAAAACGTAATTTAAAAAGACACATGTACCCCAGTGTTCTTTTTTTTTTGTGTGTGGTACGAGGGCCTCTCACTGTTGTGGCCTCTCCTGTTGCAGAGCACAGGCTCCGGACTCACAGGCTCAGTGGCCATGGCTCACGGGCCCAGCTGCTCCGCGGCATGTGGGATCTTCCCGGACCGGGGCACGAACCCGTGTCCCCTGCATCGGCAGGCGGATTCTCAACCACTGCGCCACCAGGGAAGCACCCCCAGTGTTCATTGCAGCACTGTTTACAATAGCCAGGACATGTAAACAACCTAAATGATGAATGGATAAAGAAGATATGGTACATATATACTATGGAATATTACTCAGCCATAGAAAGGAACAAAGTTGGGCCATTTGTAGAGATGTGAATGGACCTAGAGTCTGTCACACAGAGTGAAGTAACTCAGAAAGAGAAAAGTAAATATCGTATATTAACACATATATGTGGAATCTAGAAAAATGGTACAGATGAACCTATTTTCAGGGCAGGAGTAGACATAGAGAATGGACATGTGGATACAGGAGGGGAAGCGGAGGGTGGGATGAATTGGGAGATTAGGTTTGACATATGTACACTACCATGTGTAAAATAGAGAGCTAGTGGGAACCTGCTGTATAGCACAGGGAGCTCAGGTCGGTGCTCTGTGGAGACCTAGATGGGTGGGATGTGGGCGGGTGGGAGGTCCAAGAAGAAGGGGACATATGTATACATACACCTGATTCACTTCATTGTATAGCAGAAACTAACACAACATTGTAAAGCAATTTTACTCCAAAAAAAGATTTTCTGGCTTAAGTTTATCTCCATATTGTTCAGGAAAAAGACAAAAAGAGGAGAGAATGCCATGGTTCATGGGTTGGTTGTCCTAAGTTGGATGCAGGGAAGGAAGGAAACAATACACAAACCTGTACACACACACACACACACACACACACACACACACACACACACACACACACACACACACCACAATTGTGCTTCTTACCTTTGACTTGCATGTTAGAAAGCTCTTGGAGTGCTTTTAAAAATTACAAAGCCCTGCCACTCTGAAGCTACTGAATCAAAACTCTCCACAAGTAATTCTGAAGTATACCCTGTAGTTAAAAGCTTTATTCCAAAACAATAAACATATACATAGACATTTACTTCTATTTTTTAAGGTAAGTATAAGGATTTGTACTTTGAAAAATAGCTTTTAGCATAGTGTCATTTTATTAACCTAAAAGCAGTGAGACCATATTTCTCTAACCCAGACAAGCATCAGAAAAAGTTTATGTCCTTTATTTCTTTAATATGAATAATTAGGCACTAACTTGCTTCCTTTAAAACTGGTTTTACTGATGAGATAACTGGTTCTGTTTAGTAGTTGTCTCTTTAGTGAGAATAATGCTACTTTAATACTACATACTGCAGAAACAGGACAACTAACCCAAGAACCATGACATTCTCTCCTCTTTTTGTCTTTTTCCTTAACAATATGGAGATAAACTTAAGGCAGAAAATCTTTTTTTTTGGAGTAAAATTGCTTTACAATGTTGTGTTAGTTTCTGCTATACAATGAAGTGAATCAGCTGTATGTATACATATGTCCCCTTCCTCTTGGACCTCCCACCCGCCCCCATCCCACCCATCTAGGATCATTATCGCAGATCCATAATCACAGTTATTTCCTAGCATTTTATCAGAATTGTTATATCATTTAATAATGCTTTTAACTTTTCTGACATTTGAATTTCTTCTACTTCTTACAAAACTGCAAGAGGTTACTGTTGTTTCTATGTCATGCTAAAAACAACTTACAAATTGGAAAGATAACAACAGTATTGAGAAAATACAGAGCTCTGGTTCACTAAAACCTACCTAATGATTAGGGACTTCACTAATAAATGTTTTTAGTTAATTATTTTTCACCATCAAGGAATTAGGAGAAACAAACAAAAACTTTTAGCACCATCATGACTGGAGTATGAAAAAGTTAAGTGTAACCACTAATTTGCAATATTACCATTACTAATTCTTTTATTA
The DNA here is from genome assembly GCF_026419965.1 of Kogia breviceps. NCBI lineage: Eukaryota > Metazoa > Chordata > Mammalia > Artiodactyla > Physeteridae > Kogia > Kogia breviceps. The sequence continues at coordinate 40,267,714 of NC_081315.1, forward strand.
TTACTTGATCTGCAAATTATTTTAACGTTCTAAGCATTTCACTTAGTTTCCCTACAACTTCCCCAGTTAAATCAAACAGTTGTAAATAACGGAATTTAAAATTTTTACTAACCATCCATCCTCCTTTAGATATTTTTCAAATGCAAGCTCTATTGCAGGTGGTATACTAAACACTGAAAAATACATACAAAAATGAGCCCAGAAGCAGCAGTGTAGTATATATATACTCATAGTAAATAGATTCATAGTTAACATATGTATAGAATAATGATTATGGGATTATTCATAACAATACAGGATTTGTTTTACTTCTAAAATCTCATTTATTGACTCCTATCCCATAAATTCTGGTTCCCTAACCACATACTAGCCATGCTCTTTTCTCCCTCAATCCATAGACATGGTATTCACAACGATCACTTCAGACTTCTTTCTATAGGTTAATAACAAAAACTTCCCATCTCTAAGCCAGATCTCTTTTTAGATGAAAGGTCAGCAAATTAAGGATCTTAGGCCAGATCTGCCCCACTTCCTGTTTTCTTATAGTCCGTGAGTGCAGATTTTTTTTCCTGTTTTTTTAAGTTAGGGAAAAAAAGAATACTTCATGACATGAAAATGATATGAAATCAAATTTTAGTGATCATAAGGTTTTATTGGAACACAGCTTCCCTCATTTGTTTACATAGTGTCTCTGGCCACTTCCCAGCTTCAGCAACTGAACTGAGTGGCTGTGATAGAAACCTTATACAGCTTTCAAAGACGAAAATAGTTACTATCTAGTCCTTTACCATAAAGGTTTGCCAGCTTCTGCTCTAGATCATTTTATTTATTACCTTTTGGGTATGTCACCTTTGTTTCTCATTGGTATCTCAAGCTCAGTGTTCAGAATCCTTCCTCACAAGCCGACCTCTGTTCCTTTCAATAATGAAAGGTAATTTGGGATATCTTTACTCTTTCCACTTATCAGTGATTAAGTTCCAAAGGATTCTGCCTCATCAAAGTATTGGGTTGGCCAAAAAGTTCGTTCGGGTTTTTGGTAAGATGAGAAGGAAAAACCCGAATGAACTTTTTGGCCAACCCAGTATCTCACATTTGTCTTCCTCTCTATCATTATTTCTGTACTTTAATTCAGATCTCTTATGTGGACTATTAAAACAGTCATTCAACACCTTTCTCAGCTGTCTACAATCTTATGCTCTTCTTCCAAAGCTTTCCTCAATGTTCTACCGGACACATTTAATGGCTGTTGTAACACCACTCTTAGGTGTATTTCTTCATCCTTGTGGAGGAAATTAGCAGTGCTTAGGTGGTAGGAAGTTTAAACAAAGCCCCAAGACTTTCTGACAGGCGAGCCACCTTCACTGTCCTTGATAAACAGCTGCCAGAATAATTTGATCATCTTATTCCCTTATTTAAAACTCTAGCCATGTTCATAAAGCCCCCTATAACCTGGAGCATGCCTCTATTTCTAGGTTTTTTGCTTATGGAAGCTTTTCTACTGTAGAATTTCTACTCCCACCATGACTGAAAAATTCTCAAACACTAGCAGTTGCCTGAATTTGACATACTGCTTCAGGCTTCTGACTATGCCTTTGGTTTCCCAACTTCTTTGGCATGATGAAAGATATTTAAGCTCTGGAATCACCTGTTCTGCAAAGCCTTTGTAAACTGTCCCTATCCTCTGGAATCGATGATTCCTTCCTTCAGTGCTCTCAATGGACGCAGGCAAATAGTTTACTTAATTACTCTTATTGATTATATGCCCATTGCCCTCTACTAGACTGCAACTTTCTTGAAATTAGGAACTAAGTTGGTATCTCCAGAGCCTAGCAACTGGTAGGCATTCAATAAATGTGTGCTGAAAAAACTAAAGGAATTATATCTACTGCCTTTCAGTGACTATTAGGCAAGTATTTTCTTCACTAATAACTCATAACCCTCATAAAACTACTTAAAAATGATTCAGGGTGGGTTATTAAAGTCCCAAGGTGGGCCAGTTGTACATTTTACTAGTAAGAAGTTGCTGATATCTAAGGGACAAAATTAAATCTGTCATGATCTTTGCAATAGTCCCAGGAAAATTGTTAAAAGTGAAAAATAATCTTTATTGATATTCCCTATTGCTATCTCAATATTCTTCATTGATAGTTCACTAACTAAACAACATCTTTTAAATCAGAACTCCTATCTGTTGAAAAGCAAGCAAATACCATATACTCTTCAGTTTCTGGATTTGATTGCTTCCGGAAAATATTCAATACAAAAACTCAATCAACTCTATAAATGTGAGACTTTCGGGTTTGTAATTTTATTTTGTTCTTAGAAGTTAACTTTTTATTTTACAATTAAAAAAATGGTTTCTAGCTTACTGCATAAAATTTGCAAAGATTACTTTACTTTGCAACTGGTTTCATATATACTCAGCATTCAGTTTCCCCATTTTTAACATCTTACATTACTATAGTATACTTGTCATAGCTAATAAACCAATATTAATAAATTATTATTAACTAAACACCATAGTTTATTAGTTTTTCCCTAATGTCCTTTTTCTGTTCTAGGATCGCATCCAGGATGTCACATTACATTTAGTGGTCGTATCTCCTTAGCTTTCTATGGACTGTGACACTTTCTTACACTTTGCTTGTTTGTGAAGATCTTGATAATTTTTGAGTTCTGTTCAGATAATGTGTAGAATGTCCCTACATTTGTGCTTGTCTCTTGTCCTTTTCTCATGTTTAGACTGGGAATGTAGGCTTTTGGAAAGATGGCCACAGAAGTGAAGTGCCATTTTAATCACATCATGCCAAGCGTATATGCTATTAACATGTCTGACTGATGAAGGTATCAGCATTGATCATCTGACTTAGGTAGTGTTTCCCAAATTTCTCCACTGTAAACTTACTTTTTGTTTTTTATTTCCCCTTTCATATATTCTTTGATAGCGAGTTACTAAGTGTAACCCACACTGAAGGTGTGGGAATTAAGCTTCACTTCATTGAGGAGTGAGTATCAACACAAATTATTCGGAATTTTTTTATGCAGGAGATTTCTCTCTCCTTCTCCATTTATTTACTTATTTAATCATTTATCTGTATCCGTATGGACTCATGGATATTCATCTTATACTGTAGGTTGTAATCCAGTGTTACATAATTTAATCTGCTTTGGCCATGGATGCTCTTCCCTGTTAGTTACTCTCATCTCTGACACATCCCCATTGTTTTATTTTTTGAGACACCCCCCCCTTACTTTCTGATACTATAAGATTTTCCAGGCTCATTCTGTATACTTTCTGCCCCAGTCCCAGAGTCAGACATCCCTCCAAGGATCTGGTTTCTTTGACTGGAGAATCATATTAGAAACCAAGACTTGGGTGCTACATGGATTCTTTTATTTTTGATATTGGTTTCAGTTTTGCAAGGAAGGTATTGACTAGTTAGTTAACTTTCTGGATGCCCTCCATTATTCCATCAATCCTTCTAAGAATATGAATACAAGCATACTCACACACACATATTTCTACCAATAAAGAGGCAATAAATCCCCAACTACTCTGGCTTACAAATAGGCTAAGATAGACGATTTCTTAGAAAATAAACTAAATCATATCTGCAAATGATAACTGTAATGTATTAACATCCATAAGTACCCAAAAAGATAGATATGCTTTATACATTAAGTATAGATCTCAAGACCAGGCTGTAGAAAAGAGGCTATAAATAAAAACAATTATGTTCAGAAATCATTATAGTTCATACTTTCCATTTCTGGATCTCTCTTGTTAGTTTTACAGATGAACCTGTCCCTTGGGACTGAGACTGGGGCTCCTGGAAAGTAAGAATAAATCTCAAATATTAGGAACTATATATAAACATTAATACAAGGAATGCAAATCATGTAAGGAAAAAATGCTTCAGCAGGTGGCTTTGAGTTTACACTCTTGATGGGTCAAAGGCAGGGGACACAAACATGTTTCTTTAGTGTCTAAGAGAGAAATGTTCTTCAAAATAATTAAGGTAATAATAATACTTTATGGCAGAGATTACTTTAAATTTTTTCAAAGTATTTTCATAGCCATTATGCTGCAGCCAAAGTGAAATTAGGTAGTAGAACATAAGAAGCAGATGATGAGACAGTAAACACACTGTGAAAGCCTACTGATGGTTTGGGAGAGGAAAATCTGGTCATAATATTCCAGTCTCTGCAGAAATCAAACTGTGGTAAAATAAAAAATGTGTTTGGTCTTCATCCCTGGTTCCTGGCACAGAACTCCTAAAGTCTTGAGAATTTCCTAAGTATTATGAGTGTCTTTTGTTACGAATAACAAATTCTGAGTTTATGCTGATGAGGTGACTCAGGGTGGGGCCTCTAGATGGTTTCAGGAGGGGGGTGGTTAACAAAAAGACCAAACGCAGGATTAGAGGGTGGGAACTTTAGGCTTCATTCCCCAACTGCCTGGGAGGGGAGAGGGGGATGGAGATTCAGTCATATAAACTCTTGAACCATAAGATTCTGAAAGTTTCTGGGTTAGTTGAACACATTAATGTGCTGTGAGTTGACACCCAGCACTGAGGTTGTGCAGAAGGCCACACATCGTCTTACAAATCACTTGAATTTGGCTTTTCTTGAGTAGCATATAAAGTTGGAATCCTAAATAGAGCACTTGCATGAGTTCAGAGTTCGATGGGTTGTTCTACAAAATTATGGAACCTGAGATGGGGGAAGAGAGTCATGGGAACCCTCTGAATTTGTAGTCAGGTAGGCAGAAGTGTGGGTAGCCTGGGCACTCATTTGTGGCTGGCCTCTGAGTTGGGACTGAGCCTTTAACCTATGGGGTCTTCTCTTACTCTGGAAGTTAGTATCAGAACTGAATTGAATTATTGGACACCTGGTTGGTGTCAGAAAACAATAGATACAAACAATATGAAAACATACCTTAAAAAATGAAAGACATACCAGATAGTCCCTAAATACTCTAATTCCAGACTTCCTTTTCTTAGTGCCTTCAATACAGTAGTAAGAAAAACAAATAAATAGAAACAAAAGAACTATTGCTATTGTTTTGAAATTGCAACTGAGAACTTCTTTTTCCTTTTTTAAAGATAACATTAGGCACCAATACATTCTAAATACATTTTTAGTCAAAAAAGGAAGTAGAAGGCTGAGAGAATAACACTAGGAATACATTTTTACAGAAATTAAAAAACTGCAGATTGCTACTCACTTAGAGAGGAAATGGTACATCATAGCAATGATGCTACAAAATTTTAAACTCTAAACAGAATGAAAGATGGAAGCAACTTTCAAAATGGTTGAAAATTTGAAGGGGAGCCTTTTATAAGTAAGTATAAAAGTAGGGAATAACTCATTAGGAAGCTCTTGAAAAAACAATATAGGCAACTTTTGAAAACAGTGGTTGCAAAATGACAGCTCAGGAACATATACCGATCTATTTCCCTTCTTCCCGAAACTCAAAACAATATCTTTTACTTTGAGATTATGACTTTTATTCTCCCTTTCTTCACTGGAGAAGGGTCTAAAATATTCTTTCTTCTTATGTAATGATGCCAATAGCTTTTAAAAATATATATAAGTAATATACTTACTTGGCAAAATTTAAAAAATGTTGTCAATCTTGTGTTTCTCATCCTTTGTTTATGTATATATGTATTTATTTGGTTAAGTTTTACTAGTACAAAAAGGCCACTTTAGGGCATGTAACCTGAACTGTTAGAATAGTTTCGGTAAACTGTGTAAAGGATAATAATATCAACAGATTAGGTAACAAGGGTGGAACACGGAGCTGGATAATAAAATCCTGCATTATGTATCACTGAAAAGCTATGCATTTATCACATTTCTTGAAGTTACTTAGTGACACCTAAATCTCAATGAGGACTACTGATGACTGTGCTCATTCTTGACTGTGAAGAATGAACTAGCTACTGACACAAGAAGAAGCAATGTTGATTTAGACCAAGGAGGGTGGGGGCCTGAAGGAAAACCTAACTGAAAAGATCTTTGTTTGAATTTTGCATTAAAAATCAGTGCCATTTGGCCCTAGTTTGGAGGAGCTTCAAGATGGCAGAAGAGTAAGACATGGAGATCACCTTCCTCCCCACAAATATATAAGAAATACATCTACATGTGGAAAAGCTCCTATAGAACACCTACTGAACACTGGCAGAAGACCTCAGACCTCCCAAAAGGCAAGAAATTCCCCACGTACCTGGGTAGGGCAAAAGAAAAAGGAAAAAACAGAGACAAAAGAGTAGGGATGGGACATGCACCAGTGGGAGGGAGCTGTGAAGGAGGAAAGGGTTCCACACACTAGGAAGTCCCTGTGTGGGTGGAGACTGCAGGTGGCAGAGAGGGGAAGCTTAGGAGCCACAGAGGAGAGTGCAGCAACAGGGGTGCGGAGGGCAAAGCAGAGAGATCACCTCACAGAGGGTCAGTGCTGACCACCACTCACTAGCCTGAGAGGCTTGTATGCTCACCCACTGGGGTGGGTGGGAGCTGGGAGCTGAGGTTCCAGCTTTGGAGGTTAGATCCCAGGGAGAGGACCGGGGTTGGCTGTGTGAACACAGCTTGAAGGGGGCCAGTGCACCACAGCTAGCCAGGAGGGAGTCCAGGAAAAAGTCTGGACCTGCCTAAGAGACAAGAGACCATTGTTTCAGGGTGCACGAGGAGAGGGGACTCAGAGCACCACCTAAACGAGCTCCAGAGATGGGAGTGAGCCACGGCTATCAGTGTGGAACCCCAGAGACGGGCATGAGATGCTAAGGCTGCTGCTGCCACCACCAAAAACCTGTGTGCAACCACAGGTCACTATCCACACATCCCCTTCCAGAGCCTGTACAGCCTGCCATTGCCAGGGTCCTGAGATCCAGAGAAAACTTCCCCTGCAGAACACATGGCGTGCCTCAGGCTGTTGCAATGTCATGTTGGCTCCTACCACTGCAAGCTCGCCCTGCATTCCGTACCCCTCCCTACCCACAACCTGAGTGAGCCAGAGCCCCTGAACCAGCTGCTTCTTTAACCCCATCCTGTCTGAGTGGGAATAGACACCATGAGGTGACCTACACACAGAGACAGGACCAAATACAAAGCTGAACCCCAGGAGCTGTGAGAACAAAGAAGAGAAAGGGAAATTTCTCCAGTCAGCCTCAGGAGCAGCAGATTAAATCTCCACAATCAACCTGATGTATGCTGCATCTGTGGAACATGTGAATAGACAAAGAATCATCCCAAATTGAGGTGCTGGACTTTGGGAGCAATGATATATATATATATATTTTTTTCCCCTTTGCTCTTTTTGTGAGTGTGTATGTGTATGCTTCTGTGTGTGATTTTATCTGTATAGCTTTGCTTATACCATCTGTCCTAGGGTACTGTCTGTCCATTTTTTGTTTATTTTTGGTTTTGGTGGTTTTAGTATAGTTTTTAGTGTTCATTATCATTGGTGGATTTGTTTCTTGGTTTGGTAGCTCTCTTCTTTCTCTCTATCTATTTTTTTACTACTTAAAAACATTTTTTTTCACTTTTAATAATTATTTTTTATTTAAATAACTTTATTTTATTTTATGTTTTCTTTCCTTTTTTCTCCCTTTTACTCTGAGCTGTGTGGATGACAGGGTCTTGGCACTCGGGCTGGGCATCAGGCCTGTGCCTCTCAGGTGGGAGAGCCAAGTTCAGGACATTGGTCCACCAGACACATCCCAGCTTCACGTAATATCAAATGGCTAATTAACCCAGAGATCTCCATCTCAACGCCAAGACCGAGCTCTACTCAATGACCAGCAAGTTTCAGTGCTGGACACCCTATGCCAAAAAACTAGCAAGACAGGAACACAACCCCACCCATTATCAGAGAGGCTGCCGAAAATCATAAGAAGGTCACAGACACCCCCAAACACACCACCAGACGTGGACCTGCCCAACAGAAAGACAAGATACAGCCTCATCCACCAGAACACAGGCACTAGTCCCCTTCACCAGGAAGCCAACACAACTCACTGAATCAACCTTAGCCACTGGTGGGGAGACGCCAAAAACAATGGGAACTACGAACCAGCAGCCTGCGAAAAGGAGACCCCAAACACAGTGAGTTAAGCAGTGAGTTAAGACTATACTACAAAGCTACAGTAATCAAGACCATATGGTACTGGCACATAAACAGAAATACAGATCAATTGAACAGGATAGAAAGCCCAGAGTTAAACCCATGCACATATGGTCACCTCATCTTTGATAAAGGAGGCAAGAATATACAATGGAGAAAAGACAACCTCTTCAATAAGTGGTGCTGGGAAAACTGGATAGCTACATGTAAGAGAGTGAAATTAGAACACTCCCTAACACCATGCACAAAAAATAAACTCAAAATGGATTAAAGACGTAAATATAAGGCCAGACACTAAAAAACTCTTAGGGGAAAACATAGGCAGAACACTTTATGACATAAATCACAGCAAGATCCTTTTTGACCCACCTCTTAGATAAATGGAAATAAAAACAAAAATAAACAATTAGGACTTAATTAACCTTAAAAGCTTTTAAACAACAAAGGAAACCATAAACCAGACAAAAAGACCATCCTCAAGATTGGAGAAAATATTTGCAAAAGAAGCAACTGAGAAAGGATTAATCTCCAAATTTACAAGCAGCTCATGCAGCTCAATATCAAAAAAAACCAAAAATCCCAATCCAAAAATGGGCAGAAGACCTAAACAGACATTTCTCCAAAGAAGATATACAGATTGCCAACAAACACATGAAAGAATGGTCAACATCATTAATCATTAGAGAAATGCAAATCAAAACTACAATGAGATATCACCTCACACTGGTCAAAATGGCCATCATCAAAACATCTACAAACATAAATGCTGGAGAGGGTGTGGAGAAAAGGGAACCCTCCTGCACTGTTGGTGGGAATGTAAATTGATACAGCCACTATGGAGAACAGTATGGACGTTACTTAAGAAACTAAAAATAGAACTACCATATGATCCAGCAATCCCACTACTGGGCATATACCCTGAGAAAACCGTCATTCAAAGAGTCTTGTACCACAATGTTCACTGCAGCTCTATTTACAATAGCCAGGACATGGAAGCAACCTAAGTGTCCATCAACAGATGAATGAATAAAGAGGATGTGGCACATATGTAAAATGGAATATTACTCAGACACAGTAAGAAACGAAATTGAGTTATTTGTAGTGAGGTGGATGGACCTAGAGTCTGTCATACAGAGTGAAGTAAGTCAGAAAGGGAAAAACAAATACTGTATGGTAACAAAAGTACATGGAACCAAAAAAAAAAAAGGTCATGAAGAACCTAGGAGCAGGACGGTATTAGAGAGGCAGATCTACTAGAGAATGGACTTGAGGATGCAGGGAGGGGGAAGAGTAAGCTGTGACAAAGTGAGAGAGTGGCATGGACATATATACACTACCAAATGTAAAATAGAGAGCTAGTGGGAAGCAGCCGCATAGCACAGGGAGATCAGCTCGGTGTTTCGTGACCACCTAGAGGGGTGGGATAGGGAGTGTGGGAGGGAGGGAGATGCAAGAGGGAAGAGATATGGGGATATATGTATATGATTAGCTGATTCTCTTTGTTATAAAGCAGAAACTAACACCACTGTAAAGCAATTATACTCCAATAAAAATGTTTAAAAAGAAATCAGTGCCATTCTAATGATAGAAATTAAGTCATTGTTTAGTAGGTATCATCCTGCAGATGTATAATGTGTATGTTAGAGTAGTCTGGGTTTATTGTTTTGTTTGATTCATCCATCTTGTGAAAACCACTTGGGGGCATCATTAATTGTTAAATAAATGTTATGAAATTTAAAGTGAGAGATCTCCATAAATCAACTTATTAACTTTGTAATTTTGGGCAAGTTAACCATACTCTCTGGGCTTTAGTTACCTTGTCCGTAAAATGGGCAGAAATAGTGCCTACTATATAAGGTTGTTGTAAGGAAGTAAAGAGAGAGTACTTTAAAAAGTGCATGCGATGTTTTCAAGCACGTGACAAGTGTTTAATAAATATTAGTAACACAAGCTGTCAATAATAATAGTAGTGTTAGTGGGGTATCCCAAGATCAGAGGGATAAATGGTCTACAATTATCAAAATTTCCTAAATTTGATTGTTAACAATGCAAATTCTGTTTCACCATTATGAGCCTAAAGGGTTAGAATCTGGGAGATGTTTCCTGGGAATCTGCATCCCAGGTAATTCTTATGGATCTTACAATGTGAAGACCACCAGATCCTTAAGTAGATATTGGTTTACATTTATTCTATATGTTTACATTTCTTTAAGAAATAGTGATTGCATAAGGCATTCAATGAATACCAGATTAGTAAATCTTGCCCCTGTGAGTCCCCACGACAGACACTGTGCTAATTAAGCACAGGAGTACAAAGAGGGATGAGCTCTGACAGGCACACACCTCTAGGGCACAAAACATGTTTCTTTCTTCTACAGTCGGTAGCTGGTGATTTCAAGAGGGAAGTTAGATGTAGTTTTAAAAAGTAAGAAGCTGAGTTCTAAAACAAGATTCTTCTTCTGTGGGCAAAAATACCTAACTGGTAATTTCACACATTTTGAGACTTGATTCAAAGAGTTTTCCATATTTAATTTCACACACTCTAATTAAATGCAATAAACGGACAAAATAACTATGGCATCTGCATTTTAAAAAGTTTTTAAAAAATTGTACTAAATAATACATCAATGTAATATCACTGCTAACTAAGCAGAGTTTAGAGAAACCAAGGCAAACTTCCATTTTTTTATCTTTTAAAAAACTGTCCTAAGAAGTATACAAAAACAGAATAATATGGTCATCCTCAAATTTGTTATTTTCCATCCTGGCGATCTCCCAACATATAAATTTAAGATCTAAATTTTAAATTGCTTAGGAAATACTTAGACACTAACAGTATATATTTTAGCTATGACATTTTTTTCCTCCATAAACACATACATAATTATATAATTAGTTGCTGACAAACTAAAAGCTACGTCAATCTTTTTTCTAGTTTATAGCAAAACAAGTCTTTACTATTGTATGTTGACAATGTCTTTCAAGATTTAAAGAAGTAACTCCACTGCATCCATTATATTATGTCAAAAACACATAAGCAGTTTCACATGTTATTGGAGAGATATATTCTAATATTTCAAAGGGAAAAAAATCTTTAAAATATAATTTCAGGAAACACGGGTCTAGGGTGAAATTTTTAACAAAATCTCTACCAAAGTTACTGTGTAATAACTATCCCCTAAAAGTGCCACTTGAATGCACTGAATCAAGAACCTTCATTTTTTATTCATATAATGGGTCTTTAATAAATGCTCTTGAAATGAATACATATTTTTCCTGAAATATACATTTTGCTCACTTAAGTTAATACTAAAGATTTTCATAATTTCTCTGTATGACTTTTGCATAAATCACTACATTGAAAAATAAAACATAAAAGACTTGGACATTAAAATAATATATATGATAAAAATAGTACATAAAGAAGATAAAATTACATCTGTTTGGGCTTCCCTGGTGGCGCAGTGGTTGAGAGTCCGCCTGCCAATGCAGGGGACGCGGGTTCGTGCCCCGGTCCGGGAGGGTCCCACATGCCGCAGAGCGGCTGGGTCCGTGAGCCATGGCCACTGAGCCTGTGCTCCGTAGCGGGAGAGGCCACAACAGTGAGAGGCCCGCGTACCGCAAAAAAAAAAAAAAAAAAAAAAAAAAAAAAAAAAAAAAAAAAAAAAAATTACATCTGTTTTAGAATAAAAGATATGAAGCTTTCAATTTAAATTTCTACTGTTGAGTGATTAAAAATGACATTTGGCTCACTTTAATTCACTTCCATTATTAGGAAATGTGCCTTTCTTTATTTCAATGAGAAACGCCATGGGCAAAAATGATTCCATTTGGGAATAGAATTTTCAATAGCATAGCAGTATAGCTTGATAGGGAATAATTTATATTTTGCTCTATCTAAAGTTATTTTTTTTCTTTTCCCTATTGTTGCACAGAGGATACTTTCTAATAGACTATTGACAAAAAAATTTAGATTTTCCATCTATATTTAAATTTCCATTTAACTACAATCCTATATAACATGGAAGACATTTAATGCTGTTATAAAGAAGTAATAGCCTTGCCCAGAGTATCCATTTTAAGTGCAATATGCCGAGAAGAAAATGCCATCTAGAAAGATCCCAGAGAACTAGCATTGTTATGTTGACATCTTTTCTATCATTAACAATACAATTTTCCTGCATAATTTAAACTCTTTAGCCTAGAACAAAATTAGGACAAAGTATCTAAAATGGATCAGGACTCTTCATTTAGTTACTAAAGTTCATCATCTAATAACGGTAAGAAAAGCTAAAGTCTGATATCAAACCCTTTCTACATTTTATATTTCACTGATGGCAAGTACTAGTAAATTGAATAATAGCATTTCAAACTAGGACAGAAAATGCAATTATTTTATTTCTCTAAGAGTCAATGTCTTTATTTTTTAAATAGAAAAAAATTACTAATAATAATCCACAATTGTGAGGATAAAAGGAGATAATAAGCATAAAGTTAATAAGCAGAGTGCATGTGGCCCATAGCATGTGCTCAATAAATATTAAGAGAATATGGACTGACCATCCAGTATTCTGAATTAAGGAACTGTTTACATCAAGACCTGGATCAGAGGATACTACATACTTATTAGGAGTTAAGATTCTGATTTCCACAATAGGTGAAATTAGGAAAATAAAATAATGCCAAAAATCTGCCTAAACATGCTGTACATATTATGTCATTATAATTCAAGTGAATATTTTACAAGTGAATCTGTTTTGCAAAAGCATTCTGTTTACATGTAATGTGTTTATACCTAAAATACCCATGGCAGTGTTTACAGGAGTATAAAAATATTTTAAGCAGTCCTCAAATCAGGAATAAACTAAATGTGTTTGGTTATGTTCATTGCATTTTCTCTTTGTTTATAAGAAATAAAGTCATAGCTGGCATTTAGATATTAACTGAGTATCATACTTGTAAGAAAGAATTGAAAATTTAACCTAAAGACAATTAAAATCAGAGATGAGAACAAGAAGATACAGAATTGTTTCTAAAGGTTACATATATAACTTTTATATAAAATGGATAAAAAGGCCCCCCACAAGCACTGCAGAGAGAGTGTGGAAAGGGTTACTAAGGAAGAGTTAAGATACACCAGTTTGTGCCCAATGAAAGAAGGGGGATACATTTTTTGTACCACATCTCACAAAAATCATATAAAATATTCCTCTCTTTACAGAAAAGCAGAAAACACATTAGAATCCATCCTAATGATACAGAGAGCTTCACACTAAGTGAAGCTGTGTAATAAATACAGCAGACAGCATTTAGAAGTTTGTGCCCTGAAGAACCAATACTTCATTGGTAATACAATGCTAAATATCATTGGATTTAAAGTTAAATTTGAGCATCTCTATAAACAGACAGGACTTTTACAAATAGTAGTAAGTGCCCTAGTAAAGAATAGTAGGCTATTGTGAGGGGGAAAAACATTCAAAAATAGAAAAGGATCAAAAGAACTTAAACTAGAGAAAAAAGTAAAAGATCAGCTAAAAATGACCAGACCAGCTAAAAATGAATATATATATTTTTACAACAGTGGCTAAGACTTTTCAGTAGATGAAAACTGGTTATTATTGTAACTTTGCTGCATATCACTAAAAGCTGAACTTGTTAAAATGCATATACCTCCTATTTATGCGAGTTGGTTTGGTTATTTTGAAGTATTTAGACACCTTTATAAAGCACTTCTCTAAATACTGGTATGGACAGAGGTCTGAATGGGCTGGAATTTTCTTCACTGCCTTCTGTCATAATCTAGACACCTGTGAGATCAGTGGCATGTCTCGGAAAATCCTCAGTGTATTTTAATTTTCCTATTATTTGTATATAAGAGGGTCTCTAGAACAGAAAGTAGTCACAGGGTGCAAAAGTTTGGTCATTTAATTAATTTCTCCTTGTAGGAGGTAATACTATTAAAATTATTGACAAGTAAGAACTACTATTACCTCATTATCAAAACAGATAATAAATTATTGGATAAATTTTAAGATATATGGGGTTACGAGTTAAAATGTGTCCTCCAAAGAGAGCTTGGTTGAAGTCTTGACCTGAATGTGGCCTTACTTTATTAAAACAGAATCTTTGCTGATGTAATCAAGTTAAGATGAGGTCATACTGGAGAGGGTAGGCCCTAAATCCAACTTGACTGGTGTTTACCTTTTTTTTTTTGACTGGTATTTTTTTAAGAGAGAGACACATAGGGAAGACAGCATGTGAAGATGGAGGCGGAGGTTGGAATTATTCTGCCTCTAGCTGAGGAACTCCTGGGGCTAAGAGGCAAGGAAGGATCTTGTTCTAGAGGCTTTGGAGAGATTATGGTCCAGCTGACATCTTGACTTGGACTTCTAGCTTCCAGAACTATGGAGAGAATAAATTTCTGCCGTTTGAAGCCATTACAATATGTGAATTTTTTACAGCAGGTGATTTTTTACAGCAGCCTTAGGAAACTAATACATGTGGTTTCAAAATACAAGTATGGTTTATAAGATAAAATTTTAGATACAGTACATGATTTAAAAATATTCTGCCCTTCCTCTATTACTATTTAAATATGTAAATATTATTTTCAGTTAACATAAATTCCCAATTGGGACTTTTAAGCAACAGAATTCTATGATAAAAATTTAATGATTCTTCACACAAAAAGTATAATATCTACTTTCAAGTGATACCTACGCACACACCCCTGTCCTTAACTTGCTAAACATTTTTTTAAGTGGCTCTAAAGAATTGGTGAGATTTGGGGGAAAGCTCTATTTACATTGTATATTAGTATAACGTTTCTGCAGGACAATTGTCAATGAGTATTTAAAATGATGCGATAGCATTTTGCTTATCCTTTAATTTAGGAAGTTCATTACCTAGGAATTTAGTCTGAGGACACTGTCATAGATGGGCACAAAACATATAATCACACAATTTGCAAGAATATTCACTGCAGTGCTATTTATAATATGAACTAATTGGAATTATCCTAAGTATCCCATAATATTAGATTAGTTGAATATATTATACCCATACAAGTGAAATATCATACCTACATTAATAATATTGTAGGGATTTCCCTGGTGGCTCAGTGGTTAAGAATCCACCTGCCAATGCAGGGGACACAGGTTCGATCCCTGGCCTGGGAAGATCCCACATGCCACGGAGCAACTGAGCCCATGTGCCACCAACTACTGAGAGTCCGCGTCTGGAGCCCGCGAGCCACAACTACTGAGCGTGCATGCCACGACTACTGAAGCCCATGCTCCTAGAGCCTGTGCTCCGCAACAAGAGAAGCCACCACAATGAGAAGCCAGAGCACCACAATGAAGAGTAGCCCCCGCTCACAGCAACGAAGACCCAATGCGGCCAAAAATAAATAAATTAATTTAAAAAAAATAATAATATTGTAGAAAAACATTTGTTGATGTAAACTTTTTTCATGACCGATTTTGAAGTTAATAAAATAGATTGAAAAACAGTCTATATAATAATATTCCCTGCAGAAGCCAAGCAGCAGGCTAGGTGGCTGTAAGCTAAGATGACAACATTGGTAATCTCTGGGAAGTGAATATATGAGTAATTTTTAATTTTATTCTTTTTTACTTTTTAATGTGTTCTACATGAGCAAGAGTATAATTTTTAATAAAGACTTTATGAAAATATAGAATTTTGCAACCAAAGAATGAAAGAATCGCCGATGAAATAATGTCATGCCAATAAATATTGTAAAAGTGTACTAACAGTACACATTAATAGAATAGTACTGATGGAGGCAATTGCTGGCAAAAATTGGTTTACATCTCATCTTATAAATATCTACATTGTCTCAGTTTGTGTCTTTCTGTATCCCTATAAGCTCTTCCAATTTTCCCCCAAACTGCCACACTTCCCACAGAAGCTATTGATTTCTGTCGTTAAGGGTTAATATTATGACTAAGCAAATTCTGGGTAATTAAATAGAACACAGTGGAGAGTGATCATTGTTAATACAAGAGAAAAATATAAACGGACTCGTGACCGCTAGTTATGAATAGCTTCCTCCTTTTTCTCAATATAAGAAATTGTCCAAAAAAGAGGTAAAGGAGCATTCCAAGAGAACTTATGCCTAAAAGAAAATTAAAATGCCAAGAATTAAACTATTAAAACACAAAATTGTAATAAAAAAGTTTCTTGTACATACTAGAAATGTATATGATGACTGTACCTGTCCACATAAAATTTTTTAAACGAATATAAACAGGAAAGCTGGCTTACCCTAAGAACAATCCCTTTCGTCTTGCCTACCCTCCATCCCTTTTTCTTCCCTAATATTTAATGGGTAGCTACTATATGCCCATTAGTCTAGACAGACAAATGCCCTTCAGGAACAAACAGTTCCATTGGTTTTGACTGCCATGTAAAGAATGACTGCAGAGTGTGGTTAAGTGTTAAAGAGATGTACTGTAGCACAAGAGAATGAGGGAGCTGGTCAGAGAAGGCAAAGAAACAGTCCAAAAGCAATGAATGTAGTTTGAGTCTCTTGGAATAACACAAACAAGAGTTGAAGGCGTTTTGCAAAAAGGCAAGGACAGTTGGAATGGATATAAAGGCTACATCAATGTGGATCTTTAAAGCAGTAATGTTCAAACTATGAAACAGTGAGTTTATTGCCATTATTCACTTTTAGCCAGTTTTTCCCCAACTTTTACAAGAATGAAGTAAATATATAGCCTTTACTTAAATTTTTTTCTAAAACCTTTTTTGACTGCAATTGCTACCTGTAAAACTAGCACAGCAAAAAAAATAAAGCAAAGATGAAAGAGAAAACACATAAAAATATAATTTTCACATTTTTATGCATTTTTGAGAAGCAGAGACCTTCATGAATTGATATAGGCACAGTCTACTAGTGAAATTATTATTGGATCTCATGCTAGAGTATAATAGGATGAGGTTTAGCTGTTGGTGACAGAAAATTCAACAGAAGAATGGCTAACTCAAGAGATCATTTATTTTTCTCTCAAGAGAAAACAGGCTTCCAGGGTTAATATGGAAGCAGGCACCTTCTATCATGTTCTTTTCTTCCTTTAATACATAAGAGTCTACTTTGTGATCTATAGTGGCTCTTCTAGCATATTGCAATCAGCCAGTAGGAAGAATTAAAAAAAGGGAAGGAGAACGCCACCTTCATTCAAGAATACTTCTTGGAAGTTGCACATACCACTTCTATTTATGTACTATTGGCTAAGACATCCTTAGGTATAAGGGAAAATCTCTTTATTCCCACTAGCCAAGGGTCCAGCTAAAAATGAGGGCTCCATTACTGCAGAAGAAATGGTAAACAGATACTGGACATTTAGTTGTCTCTGCTACATGGATTTTTCATATCTATAAGTTTATATCTATACATTTAGAAATGACATCAATTACTTCTGAGAATAAAGGAAATGGAACAATTTTACAGCATGAACAGTGATTCTGTCTCTGTCCTATCACACCCTTCCCACCTAGGCTTACATTTTGAAAGATTTAATCCCCTGTTGCTCTTTATTCTCTTTTTCCACTTGGAAAAAGAGAATAAATGGAAAAATGGAAAAATACATTCAATACTTGTATAGATGAGGGAATAATCATAAGAATTATGAGTTGCTCTTTTTCTTACATTTGTTTCCTCATAGCCTCCTACTGAAAGCAATTTATAACAGCTTTATAGAACCAGTGCTGGAACACCTGTTTCCAATCTCCAATGTATAAACTACATCGTTAGTGTAGACTACATATATTCATGACTAGAAGCCTCCATTTAGCTAATATTTTCAAGAAAATTCATCAGTTACTGAAAACAGCAAATGATGCAGCTTCATACAAAACACAAACTGCTTTCAACTACAGTTTATATAAAGTCATCCTCTAGCTTCAGGATTATAACAAAACTGATGGATTTTATTCATCTGGAATCAATACATTAATAAGATTTTGATTTTCTAAATTAAACTAAGAACACCTGAGGAGATGGCTCTTTGGCCAGCTGCTATTTTCACCCCTGGGAGGATGACTCACAATGTTTTTGTGCCTGTGTAACCAAATGCAAAAGAAAACCTAGTTCTCTAGCCTTTTCAGTCAACCAGTTACCTAAATCCAAACTCTGAAAGCACTAAAGCAGAATGATGAATAGCCTTTAGTTGTTCCAAAAGTGAATTATCTTGTAGATTAAAAAATCCATTAGGTAAAAACAGAATGTAAACCTGATTAAAAACTTACCTATATAGAAAAATCCACAAGAAACAAGAAAGAGAGGAAATGGAGAGAGTTAAAAGAAAACCCCCCTAGCCAAAATACGATTATCTTAGTCACCTGCAAACATGTACGTTAATTCTGTCAGGTGAATAATATTTTAACCTATAGAACTTATTTTCACATTTCTCTGTAAGATGTTACTTTTGGTATTAAAAGGTTTGACTGTATGGAGTTTTATTCACTGGTGCCTTTTTAACATCTCTGTATTATGAAGTTCTGTCATACATGGAAAAACAGATTTACATTAGGCTTTGGGAGCTTGCCATTTCATAAAATTTCCCCTTAGGAGTTTCAGCTAATTAAACAAATCATTGTAAAATACCCACAGTGTCAATTTTGCTGGCTTTTTCCAGGTACAACTAAAGCCAAATTTCAGTCATTTATCTCCATTTGTGCTGGCCTCTTCCCATGCCCTCTCCTTCCCCCCACGACAGGTATTACTCTAATGGCAATGTGTGCAAAGATAATAGTAAAATACTTTAGGCAGCAAGGAACTAGCATGAAAACAGCAAGCAGGTCCAAATGGTTTCACTATGGAAATTATTTTTTCCTCATCATAACTGATTTACTTTGTCCAAAAAAAAAATTTCTCCCATTCTACAATTTCAAAATTATCTCATGGTTTTAAATGATCTCATGGGTGTGTTTCTTCCTCTCTGAAAAGACAATTTATCCTTCTTGTGTGAAATATTCTTAGAAACATCTGTTTTGCTTTGTTAACCTTTTTCCTCATTTTTCATTCTCAAAATCTCTATCAGCTACTACGTGGTGCTGATGAAGTTTTGAGCCAATTAAGATGAGCAGTGAAATGAAAAGGTAGGGAGAACAGAAAATTCTAAAAGAACTTCCTTAAGGGTACTGGCTATTGTGATTTTGACTCAAAAATCACCTGAGAATATCTGTTAGGCCTGAGGATGTATATGAAAATATAAGAAACTACATAATTTATATGCAAATACATAAGGGAGCCTCCAGCATCTTGGAAAGGCCTGGTGGAGACCAACAGTTTTCAGTTATGCCAAAGAATTTTCATAATTTGAGTTTTCAAATGTTTAAAGGTTTGAACCAGGATGTTCATTATTGTCATGGTTGTTTTTATTTAGGCAAAACAGGAGAGAGAAAAAGGAGAGGACCTAGTGAAAAAAGGAAAGGTGGGGGTATGGTGGTGGAAAGCCTAGCTCATGGATGCCTTTTGGGGGGAATATGGAGTATGTGACTTTAAAAATTTATCCAATGTACATTTTTAGTTTACACTGATAAAGTTCACCTGGAATATAGTTCTTACTCTCCCTTAAGATTAGGGAAAGTTTGAGGAGGAAATCTTTATTAGGCTTGAAATAGAAGAAGAGAGAGAGGAGGGAAGGAAGCAATTCTTTAAAAAAACATAATCAAGGGACTTCCCTGGTGGTGCAGTGGTTAAGAATCCATCTGCCAATGCAGGGGACACGGTTTCGATCCCTGGTCCGTGAAGATCCCATATGCCGTGGAGCAACTAAGCCCGTGCACCACAACTACTGAAGCCCGCGAGCCCAGAGCCTGTGCTCCGCAACAAGAGAAGCCACCGCCATGAGAAGCCTGCGCACTGCAACAAAGAGTAGCCCCCACTCGCCTCAACTAGAGAGAGCCCCGCACAGCAAAGAAGACCCAAACGCAGCCAAACAAACAAACAAACAAAACCAAAAAACCATAATCAAAATCAAACACACAAACCATCTCCTCTTCTTTTGGCTGAAGAGGGAAACATTCACTTAAGTAGCATATTTTGATAGATCATCCAGAAGCATTCTTGTAACCTTTTCCTTCCTCCAAACCCAGACGTAAACTCAGGAACATAGGCTGTTTCCCAAATTATCTTACCCATTCTTTTAGGGAAAAATTCTCATTTCAAGATGGGACAGCAAGAAAGCTAAACAAACAATGAACACTTTTATTAGAACCTCCCAAAGGCACTAGCACAGTAGCTAGTAAAATAAACACAAAAGAGAAGCAAAAATAGAAAAGGTCAGTTAAAGGCAATACATGGAGCTGCTAATTGACTCCCAAGAGTGAACTCAGACTCACAAAAGGGTGTACTCAAAATGTGTTATTACCAGTCACAAATTGTTAGAGCTTCCCTTTCCTTATATGTGTAAAAAAAAAAGCAAGACGGGCTTCCCTGGTGGCGCAGTGGTTGGGAGTCCGCCTGCCGGTGCAGGGGACACGGGTTCGTGCCCCGGTCCGGGAGGATCCCGCGTGCCGTGGAGCGGCTGGGCCCGTGAGCCATGGCCGCTGAGCCTGCGTGTCCGGAGCCTGTGCTCCGCAATGGGAGAGGCCACAACAGTGAGAGGCCGCCTAGCACCAAAAAAAAAAAAAAAGCAAGACAACAGGCCCAAAATGGAGCTGCTTATGCTAAGTCCCAGTTCACTAAACCAACCACAATTTATTTACAGTTTTGGCTCTCCCCAGAATGTAATCCTAAGCCAGTCAGTCAGGAATTGCCTGGTCAGCACTAGTTAGATTATCTGCCCCTGCTATTCCTTGAAGGAAACTAATCTTGTAATCAACAGTCTGCATTTTTGCCTAGTATAACTTCTTTGCTTCCACTCCCTTCTGCCTATAAAACTCTTTCCTTCTGTACAGCTCCTCAGACCTCCTTTCTATCTGCTAGATTGGCTGCTGCCTGATTCGAATCAACTTTTCCTCAAATAAGTTCTTAAAATTTTAATTTGCCTTAGCTTATCTTTTAACGTATGTAAATGGGAGTTTATAATCACTTCAGGTGTCTCTGTGAAAGTTAAATGACACAAACTAGTTAGTGGTTAATTCCTTTAAATAAAAAAGGTAGCATCATTCTATGCCATTACATCAGAACCACACTTTTACAGGCTGTAATTTTTTATACATCTTACCTCTAAAACCTATAACTAAATCAAAAGTGACCAACCAATTAAAAAGAAAAGAATCTGGAAAATTATGACAATTAAAAAGAAAAAAATTACCACATGAATATATTTTCTCCTGTTAATTCAAGAGTCACACTATAACTATAAACTCTATAATTATATAAAGACAAAGAATACCATGGGTGGCAACACATTTTAAAACTACTGCATAAAGTCTGATACTTTTAAATAGTCCAGCACACACCCTCTTCCTTCCTGCCTCCCCCTACTCCACCCTATCTACCAAGTCTCCTTAACAGAATATCACTCTATCAGCACAACCCTTTACATTAACTGATTCTGAAGATCACTTCTGTACTAGTGTCACTAGCCTTCAATTCAAATTTTTAAAAGATCATTTCTAATTTCTCTAGACACTTAGACATAGAAATGAATGGGAGTTAGTTATAGTCAGAGGTTTTTATTTTTCATTAAATTAAACCAATCCCATTATCTCCTCCACAATAAAATATAACAAAGGGAAGAAATTAAATGAATCAGCATCTTCAGACACTTCCTTAAAGATAAAAGGCACAGACTTTTTTTTACTTCCAACCAGAGAAGGTATAGTTTTCCTTGTGCTAAAACTTCATTCATTAATATAAACTGAGTTGGTGATTCTTCAAGATGTTCACTACATATTTATATATTAGATATCTATATCTACATGAAACCAAAGTAACTCAATTGTACATATTCATATGTAGTTCTAACAAAATCTGAAGTTTCAACAAATAGAAAATGGTCTTGAATTTACCTACTTGACAATCTTACTTTAAATAAGACAAATGCTAAACTACCATGAGAAATTTGTAAAAAAATCCTGTTTGTTTCCTTTTTATGGAGCTAAATTCATATTCAAGTGATTTTAAACCACTGTAAACACAATTAAAATAGCTCTGGGGGAACAGAGAAGATGGCGGAAGAGTAAGACGCGGAGATGAGCTTCCTCCTCACAGATACATCAGAAATACATCTACACGTGGAACTACTCCTATAGAACACCCACCGAATGCTGGCAGAAGACCTCAGACCTCCCAAAAGGCAAGAAACACCCCACGTACCTGGGTAGGGCAAAAGATAAAAGAATAAACAGAGACAAAAGAATAGGAAGGGGACCTGCACCAGTGGGAGGGAGCCGTGAAGGAGGAAAGGTTCCTACACACTAGAAGCCCCTTCACGGGCGGAGACTGCGGGTGGCGGAGGGGGAAGCTTCGGAACCACGGAGGAGAGCGCAGCAACAGGGTGCGGAGGGCAAAGCGGGGAGATTCCTGCACTGAGGATTGGTGCCGACTGGCACTCACCAGCCCGAGAGGCTTGTCTGCTCACCTGACGGGGCGGACGGGGGCTGGGAGCTGAGGCTCAGGCTTCGGCTTCGGTCGGATCCCAGGGAGAACTCTGGAGTTGGCAGCAGTCTGGAGTTGGCAGCGTGAAAACAGCCTGAAGGGGTTAGTGCGCCACGGCTAGCCGGGAGGGAGTCCGGTTGAAGTCTGGAGCTGCCTAAGAGGCAAGAGACCTTTTCTTCCCTCTTCGCTTCCTGGTGCGCGAGGAGAGGGGTTTAAGCGCGCCGCTTAAAGGAGCTCCAGAGACAGGCGCGGAGCTGCCGAAGAGACAGGAGACTTTTTCTTGCCTCTGTTTCCTGGGGCGCGAGGAGACGGGATTAAGCGCACCGCGTAAAGGAGTTCCAGAAACGGGCGCGAGCCGCAGCTGTCGGCGCGGACACCAGAGACAGGTGTGGGACGATAGGGTTGCTGCTGCCGCCACCAAGAGGCCTGTGTGCGAGCACAGGTCACTCTCCACACCTCCCCTCCCGGGAGCCTGAGCAGCCTGCCTCTGCCGGAGTCCCGGGATCCTGGGACTGCTTCCCGGGGAGAACGCGCGGCGTGCCTCGGGCCGGTGCAGCGTCACGCCGGCCTCTGACGTCGCAGGCTCGCCCCGCATCCGTGCCCCTCCCTCCCGCCGGCCTGAGTGAGCCAGAGCCCCCGAATCAGCTGCTCCTTTAACCCCGTCCTGTCTGAGCAAAGAGCAGACGCCCTCGGACGACCTACACGCAGAGGCGGGGCCAAGTCCAAAGCTGAACCCCAGCAGCTGTGCGAACAAAGAGGAGAGGGGCAGGTGTCTCCCAGCAGCCTCAGAAGCAGCGGATTAAAGCTCCACAATCAACTTGAAGTGCCCTGCATCTGTGGAAAACCTGAATACACAGTGAAATATCCCAAGTTGAGAAGGTCGACTTTGGGAGCAAGATATATTACTATTTTCCCCTTTTTTTCTTTTTGTGAGTGTGTATGTGTGTGCTGCTGTGTGAGATTTTGTCTGTATAGCTTTGCTTTCACCATTTGTCCTAGGGTTCTGACTGACCCGTTTTTTTTAAAAATTTTTCTCCTTAATAATTTTTTATTTTAATAACTATATTTTATCCTACTTCATTTTGTCTTCTTCCTTTCTTTCTTCCCTCCTTCCTCCCTTCCTTCCTTCCTTTCTCCCTTCCTTCCTCCCTTCTTTCCTCCCTTCCTTCCTTCCTCCCTTTCTTCCTCTCTTCCATCCTCCCTTCCTTCCTTCCTTCCTTCCTTTCTTTCCTTTCTATTTTTTCTCCCTTTTATTTTGAGCTGTGTGGATTAAAGGCTCTTAGTGCTCCAACCAGGCATCAGGGCTGTGTCTCTGAGGTGGGAAAACCAACCTTAGGACACAGGTCCACAAGAGACCTCCCAGCTACACGCAATATCAAATGGCGAAAATCTCCCAGAGATCTCCATCTCAACACCAAGACCCAGCTTCAATGACCAGCAACCTACAGTGCTGGACACCCTATGCACAACAAATAGCAAGACACGACTACAGCCCCAGCCATTAGCAGAGAGGCTGCCTAAAATCATAATAAGGCTACCAACATCCCCAAACACACCACCAGATGTGGACCTGCCCACCAGAAAGACAAGATCCAACCTCATCCACCAGAACATACTCACTAGTCCCACCAACCAGGAAACCTACTCAACCCACTGAACAAACCTTAGCCACTGGGGACAGTCACCAAAAACAACGGGAACTACGAACCTGCAGCCTGGAAAAAGGAGACCCCAAACACAGTAAGCAAAATGAAAAGACAGAAAAACACACAGCAGATGAAGGAGCAAGGTAAAAACCCACCAGACCTAACAAATGAAGAGGAAATAGGCAGTCTACCTGGAAAGGAATTCAGAATAATGATAGTAAAGATGATCCAATATCTTGGAAATAGAATAAACAAATTGCAAGAAACATTTAACAAGGACCTAGAAGAAAGAAAGAGGAAGCAAGCAATGATGAGAAACACAATAAATGAAATTAAAAATACTCTAGATGGGATCAATAGCAGAATAACTGAGGCAGAAGAACGGATAAGTGACCTGGAAGATAAAATAGTGGAAATCATGACTCCAGAGCAGAATAAAGAAAAAAGAATGAAAAGAACTGAGGACAGTCTCAGAGACCTCTGGGACAACATTAAACACACCAACATTCGAATCATAGGGGTCCCAGAAGAAGAAGAGAAAAAGAAAGGGACTGAGAAAATATTTGAAGAGATTATAGTTGAAAACTTCCCTAATATAGGAAAGGAAATAGTCAATCAAGTCCAGGAAGCACAGAGAGTCCCATACAGGATAAATCCAAGGAGAAACATGCCAAGACAGATATTAATCAAACTATCAAAAATTAAATACAATGAAAACATATTAAAAGCAGCAAGGGAAAAACAACAAATAACACACAAGGGAATCCACATAAGGTTAACATCTGATCTTTCAGCAGAAACTCTGCAAGCCAGAAAGGAGTGGCAGGACATATTTAAAGTGATGAAGGAAAAAAACCTACAACCATGAGTACTCTACCCAGATCTCATTCCGATTTGATGGAGAAATTAAAACCTTTACAGACAAGCAAAAGCTGAGAGAGTTCAGCACCACCAAACCAGCTCTACAACAAATGCTAAAGGAACTTCTCTAGGCAAGAAACACAAGAGAAGGAAAACACCTACAAGAACAAACCCAAAACAATTAAGTAAATGGTAATAGAAACATACATATCGATAATTACCGTACATTTAAATAGATTAAATGCTCCCACCAAAAGACACAGACTGGCTGAATGGATACAAAAACGAGACCCATATATATACTGTCTACAAGAGACCCACTTCAGACCTAGAGACACATACAGACTGAAAGTGAGGGGATGGAAAAAGATATTCCACCGAAATGGAAATCAGAAGAAAGCTGGAGTAGCAATTCTCATATCAGACAAAATAGACTTTAAAATAAAAACCATTACAAGACACAAAGAAGGACACCACATAATGATCAAGCGATCGATCCATGAAGAAGATATAACAGTTGTAAATATTTATGCACCCAACATAGGAGCACCTCAATACATAAGGCAAATACTAACAGCCATAAGAGGGGAAATCGACAGTAACACAATCATAGTAGGGGACTTTAACACCCCACTCTCACCAATGGACAGATCATCCAAAATGAAAATAAATAAGGAAACACAAGCTTTAAATGATACATTACACAAGATGGATTTACTTGATATTTATAGGACATTCCATCCAAAAACAACAGAATACACATTTTTCTCAAGTGCTCATGGAACATTCTCCAGGATAGGTCATATCTTGGGTCACAAATCTAGCCTTGGCAAATTTAAGAAAATTGAAATTGTATCAAGTATCTTTTCTGACCACAACGCTATGAGACTAGATATCAATTACAGGAAAAGATCTGTAAAAAATACAAACACATGGAGGCTAAACAATACACTACTTAATAACGAAGTGATCACTGAAGAAATCAAAGAGGACATCAAAAAATACTTAGAAACAAATGACAATGGAGACATGGCAACCCAAAACCTATGGGATGCAGCAAAAGCAGTTCTAAGAGGGAAGATTATAGCGATAGAATCCTACCTTAAGAAACAGGAAACGTCTCGAATAAACAACCTAACTTTGCACCTAAAGCAATTAGAGAAAGAAGAACAAAAAAAAAAACACCCAAATTTAGCGGAACAAAAGAAATCATAAAGATCAGATCAGAAATAAATGAAAAAGAAATGAAGGAAACGATAGCAAAGATCAATAAAACTAAAAGCTGGTTCTTTGAGAAGATAAACAAAATTGATAAACCATTAGCCAGACTCATCAAGAAAAAAAGGGAGAAGACTCAAATCTATAGAATTAGAAATGAAAAAGGAGACGTAATAAGTGACACTGCAGAAATAGAAAAGATTATTAGAGATTACTACAAGCAACTGTATGCCAATAAAATGGAGAACCTGGAAGAAATGGACAAATTCTTAGAAATACACAACCTGCCAAGACTGGACCAGGAAGAAATAGAAAATATGAACAGACCAATCACAAGCACTGAAATTGAAACTGTGATTCAAAATCTTCCAACAAACAAAAGCCCAGGACCAGATGGCTTCACAGGCAAATTCTATCAAACATTTAGAGAAGAGCTAACACCTATCCTTCTCAAGCTCCTCCAAAAGATAGCAGAGGAAGGAACACTCACAAACTCATTCTATGAGGCCACCATCACCCTGGTACCAAAACCAGACAAAGACGTCACAAAGAAAGAAAACTACAGGCCAATAGCACTGATGAACATAGATGCAACAATCCTCAAGAAAATACTAGGATACAGAATCCAACAGCACATTAAAAGGATCATACACCATGATCAAGTGGGGTTTATCCCAGGAATGCAAGGCTTCTTCAATATATGCAAATCAACCAATGTGATACACCATATCAACAAACTGAAGGGGAAAAACCATATGATCATCCCAATAGATGCAGAGAAAGCTTTTGACAAAATTCAACACCCATTTATGATAAAAACCCTCCAGAAAGTAGGCATAGAGGGAACTTTCCTCAACATAATAAAGGCCATATATGACAAACCCACAGCCAGCATCATTCTCAATGGTGAAAAACTGAAACCATTTCCACTAAGATCAGGAACAGGACAAGGTTGCCCACTCTCACCACTCTTATTCAACATAGTTTTGGAAGTTCTAGCCACAGCAATCAGAGAAGAAAAAGAAATAAAAGCAATCCAAATCAGAAAAGTAGAAGTAAAGCGGTCACTGTTTGCAGATGACATGATACTATACATACAGAATCCTAAGGATGCTACGAGAAAACTAATATAGCTAATCAATGAATTTGGAAAAGTAGCAGGATACAAAATTAATGCACAGAAATCTCTGGCATTCTTATACACTAATGATGAAAAATCTGAGAGTGAAATTAAGAAAACACTCCCATTTACCATTGCAACAAAAAGAATAAAATATCTAGGAATAAACCTACCTAAGGAGACAAAAGGCCTGTATGCAGAAAATTATAAGACACTGATGAAAGAATATTAAAGATGATACACATAGATGGAGAAATATACCATGTTCTTGGATTGGAAGAATCAACATTGTGAAAATGACTCTACTATCCAAAGCAATCTACAGATTCTATGCAATCTCTATCAAACTACCACTGGCAATTTTTACAGAACTAGAACAAAAAATTTCACAATTTGTATGCAAACACAAAAGACCCCGAATAGGCAAAGCGATCTTGAGAACGAAAAATGGAGCTGGAGGAATCAGGCTCCCTGACTTCAGACTATACTACAAGGCTGCAGTAATCAAGACAGTATGGTACTGGCACAAAAACAGAAATATAGATCAATGGAACAGGATAGAAAGCCCAGAGATAAACCCACACATATATGGTCACCTTATCTTTGATAAAGGAGGGAAGAATATACAGTGGAGAAAAGATAGACTCTTCAATAAGTGGTGCTGGGAAAACTGGACAGCTACATGTAAAAGTATGAAATTAGAACACTCCCTAACACCATACACAAAAATAAACTCAAAATGGGTTAAAGACCTACATGTAAGGCCAGACACTATCAAACTCTTAGAGGAAAACATAGGCAGAACACTCTATGACATAAATCACAGCAAGATCCTTTTCGACCCACCTCCTAGAGAAATGGAAATAAAAACAAAAATAAAGAAATGGGACTTAATGAAACTTAAAAGCTTTTGCACAGCAAAGGATACAATAAACAAGATCAAAAGACAACCCTCAGAATGGGAGAAAATATTTGCAAATGAAGCAACTGACAAAGGATTAATATCCAAAATGTATAAGCAACTCATGCAGCTCAATAACAAAAAAACACACAACCAAATCCTAAAATGGGCAGAAGAACTAAATAGACATTTCTCCAAAGAAGAGATACAGATTGCCAACAAACACATGAAAGAATGCTCAACATCACTAATCATTAGAGAAATGCAAATCAAAACTACAATGAGATATCATCTCACACCGGTCAGAATGGCCATCATCAAAAACTCTAGAAACAATAAATGCTGGAGAGGGTGTGGAGAAAAGGGAACACTCTTGCACTGTTGGTGGGAATGTAAATTGATACAGCCACTATGGAGAACAGTATGGAGATTCCTTAAAAAACTATCTAACACTGTCTATTCTAAATCATAGAATACAAAAAGAAAGAAAGAAAAAACTCTAGTGGATTTTATACAAGAAACAATGCACTTAAATTGTTTCCACTTGGCTTTTACAACTATATGACTCCAAGGTTTCACTTATTTGCATCGCAAATATTATTCAATAGTACAGACAATAGTGAGTTTACATAGTTTGATAGGAACCTAGTTATATAATATTTTTTCTCAGAGAACATAGAATTTTGAAGCTTTAATGTAATGAGTAGTTTTTCTAGTTTAGAAAATGAACAAAGATTAAGCCACAGCCTATTTGAAACATAAAAAGGGAATAAAATAAGTAAAAAGTGTGAATTCTCAAAAATTTATGTCATTTTTCTTTAGGCTAGGTATTCTTCAATCAATTTATGCAAATAAATCTAATTATTGTTCCCAAATTCCCATCAGTTTAATGGATCTGATTTAATAATGGTTCTAATTATACCCAAGAGGGAAAGGGAGCTGCTTACATTTTGGAATTATTCCATTTCTTGTTGACTGAAAGCAATTTACATTTTGCTGCTCTATAGCCTAAAATAGATGCTGTATCTTAAAGTTTTCTGTTAAATTCCATAAACATTTATCAAATGATTAGTGTTCAAGGTAACAATTGTAAATATTAGTTACAGTCTTTTAATTGTGATTGTACACACCTTGAAAAAATTATAATTAGATCACAGGCTTCCTCCATGTTGCTATTACAAATTACTGTTATGCTTTTTTCTACCATGTGCTACTTCATTAAAATTTTAAAAAAATATTTTCACTTTTATTAACATTTTTTCTTTTCTTGTTAAACATTTAAAATATTTGTTCATATATATTCTTGAATTTGCTTTGTGCATTAGCAGTTAAGCCCAATTTCAATATGTATGAGGACTAAAGTTACTAATACGGATTTTACAGATTGTAATTATAGCTGGAAACAAAAAGGCAAAGTATCCACCTTTGCACATTTTTTAAAAAATGTAGTATGAGCCAAGTGCCCTTGCAAGAATTATGCTAGTTATTTTACATGAAATTTCATATTTTTCCTACCACTTATACACCATGATATATGTGTCTATTCTCTATTCAGTCTTGGCATAACCAGCAAAAATAAAATCAGTCTGAGGATACAAATTCAAATAAATGCATTTTTTCTTTTAATTTCCAGATGGTAATGTTTCATTTTGCACACTAAAACAACTGAAGATCCTGCCTGAAGACACAGCAGGAAATAAACATGGCTCTACATAAACATGATGGTTAGAAAGGTGAGAAAAACAATGATTCTGGACCAGTCAAGTGATTATAAAGCCAGGTTTTCCAATATGGTTCCAGATTATGTAAATTTTTGATACAGCAGACCCAATGAAACTGTGAGAAAAATACATATAAGACGATGGGGAAAGGAAAGTAAATGAACAGAGGTCCCTGCCAAGTATCAGTCTGGTGGTTTAGAATAGGCACTGAGGTCTAGTCAGCTGTCTAATGCTTGGACTGGGTGAGGGCTCTCTTATGTAAAGCTTACTATGAAGGTTTTGGAATTTTTTGCCAGCCAACTTAAGCCTTGATGCCAACTTCCCCTTGATTCTGGTTACACTTGCCCAAGGGTTCTGATCTGTAAAAGACAGCAGTCTTAATCAGTTCATTTGGGGAGCTTGCATCCCTGAAGAGTCTCAGCCAGAATCACTCCAAGTCACCTTAGCATGAGTTTTCATCAAATAAACCTTAACAACATTATTTGGGTTGGTTGTTAAAGGATCATCTTCTACAACCTGGGTCCCTTTATGAGCTTTCCAGACATTTGAGTCATTGGAATAGTCTATGGACTAATATGTCTATTGACCATTGCTGTCTACAGAAAATAGAAATAAAAGGCAGCTATGTCCATGCCAATTAGAAATCTGTCAGTGTAGTGTGGTCTTGCAATTGTATTCATTCACACTAGCTGAGCTTTTTGTTTCTTTAGGATATTAGAATTAAATATCCCCCACCCAGCATATTCCTCTTATTCATCCTTGATGACATTTTTCAGTTATGTGAGACATCCCTTCCAAAATGCATGGTTTAAGTTTATAACTCTAATGAAGAAGTTCATGATCTTCTGCCACCTGGTTTCCTGTGTGAGTGCTGCCACTCATCACACTGAAAGCTAGAACTGGGTAGAAGACAAGCCGGTCAATAATATACAGGTGGAACCTTCTTTTCGGCAGCTCTGGCCTTTCAAACAGCCAAAGGCAATTGTAATATGGTGTTGGTACTAATGTAGATTCATCCTCATACCATCCAATTTTATTATCAGTTTGTTAATATTTTCCTGTCTGTACCATTCATTTTCTTTCTAAGCTGGAAGGTCCAATAGTTGCATCGATTGTTTAATAGTCTTTGAGATTTCTTTTCCCATGTAGTGGATCCTACCATCGCCCCACTCCTAAGGTCCTTATTAGACAGCAGTTGAGACAGCTCTGAAAGAACTTTTTCATAGATAGTAATTTCAGTCTGGAGTCTTCATAAGAACTGAAGCTCTCTCTAATAGAGATCGTGAAAATAGACATGGTGAAGTTCTGGCTGTGTTTTACTTAAGTCCAAAGAAAAGGGCCTGAGGGTTCTAAAGATGCCTGTAGGAACATTAATTCTGAAAAACTACAAAGTGCTAGTTTCCTGGCTCTCTTATTTCCCTCAGCTTTTCTCTCACAAACCTAAGATTCTCTTTTTACTGTCTGTCTTGTACATACCTTTTGGCAGTGCCACAGTTGATTATGGTCCAGTGGAATTATTATTATGACAAAAAATACACAGATGAAATTTACTCTCAATGAACATTTAGATGTACAGTAAAGTATTGCTAACTATATGCACATTGTTGTATCTTTGCAGATTTCTAGGGAAACTTGTTTTTTCCTAAGAGCATTATCACTTCTTTACCAAAATCAAAGTTCATAAGTAAAGGAAACTAAAGAATTGTACTATTGTTTTAAATAGATATGTGCATTAACACATGGAATTTTATGTCACATGTGATTCATATTTATCTTCTCAAATTTCATAAATATAAGCCAAACATCTTATATTTTGAAATCCCAAAAGGATATCAAATTAATTCTATGTGTTTAAAAAAGGGGCTGGTATCGGAAGAAGGAAATTTACAGTAAAAGTGACATGAATGGACCATTCATTTGTATGGCCACTAATTCTGTAGGGCAGCTGATCATAAATTAAATGTCTGACATTCAGTAATAGATGATTATATCTGACATAATGAAGCTATAATGGAAGGTGTTCACACACTGCTTGACTATTAAGTGCCCATTTATTGTCCCTGCACCAGGTGTGATAGTGATAGGTTATACAAATCATCCAGAAGAAATGTCAAAATTGGCTCCTTTGCTGATAAAGCAACACACATGTTTATTAATACAGCAGCTTGTCTTAGAACTGGTCTATCTGCTCATTCAAGACAAATCTTCTTCCTATAAATATTTGAATGTTAAGAGCATGACCACTCGTCATGGTTTTAGAGTAATAGGAATGGAAAGAGAAGAGGAGAAAAAGGAAAATAGCTGGAGCTTAAATAAAATATTATCCTCTTTCTTTTACCTTAGATACGTTTAACAGAAGGGGTGGGGAGGTGGCTTTTAATGTGTCATTTGCCTTAGATTACTGCTGCCTGAATGTAGGCCATCAGAAATGGTCCAGGTTCCAGCAGCTGCTGGTGCCAGGTGGGGGATGGCAAATTTCACAAATGTTTTCAAATTACACATTTCAGTAAGGTGCAAAATGAAGTACTCCATTAAGAAATTCTCCAGAGCATTAATCCATATGCATTTAAACTTATCAGAAAATATTTTAGCTGGATAGATTTTATAAAGAACAATAAAACCACATTTTTTTTTGGGGGGGGTGGTTAAAAATTCTGAAGATTTGCTTCTGAAAACCCATGCTTCTATAAGATAGCAACATCATGTTTTTATATAACAGGGAAAACAGAAGCAAAATTTGAATGTTCATACCCCCCATTTCTTAACTTTAAGAAATCAGAAGTACAAGGCTAAGACATTTTCCATCTGGTATTCCAGGTTTTATGTGCTTGCAGTGCAGCCTGTACATTCTATGTTCCATCTTCAAGAATGGTTTTGTCTAACAAAAAAACAAGTATGCCCTGAGGTGCCCCTCTCAAATGAACACACGCATTTGAAATGAAGAAGTACGATTGTTCAAAAGAGTGAAACAAAGGAAAGGCATGGACCATTTGGTGACCAGAGGTGGTTTTCACTCTGTAGCCTTGCCTTCATTTATTCATTCATTAAAACCTAAATAAAGTCTGGCAGGCATGCCTTTCAGGTTCCAGGAAAGAGCTTTATCAGACTCAGTATCACATAAATCCACTAGTCTTAGTCTACTAAATAAATTACATCTCAGGATAACTAACCACCTGGTGACCAAAGGGCCAATTCAATTACTTCTAAAAGGCTAAAGGTCTCAGACACCCCTGAAATTATTTTTCATATCTCCCATAGACTGAAAGGAAATGAGTTCCAATCATATTTCATGTTACATGTATTTTCAAAAAATAAATAATGGGTGATCTTTAGTTTGAACATGGATTTCCCTTGTCTTCCAGGATGGTATAAATATTTACCCAAATTATCCAAATTAGAAATCAAGAAATTATTTATTTTTTCCTCTCCAGTATATCCAACCAATCACCACGTCCTCTTATGCTTTAATTGCATATATGAATGTCTGTGAGTCCATCACGTCTTTTGTATTCCCATTGCTACTGTCTTCAAATTTGTACTCCTAAGAATCCTTAAATAACTTACTAATTTTCTTTATTCCTAATCCATCCGAAACAGAGTAGTCAACATTTCTATGCAAAATAGTGGTATTAATGCCTTCTATACCCAAATTCCTTTGTGGTTTCTATAGGATACATTGAATTGCTAGGTTTAGTATACAAAGATCTGCTATAATCTCAGCTACAAACCCTTTTGCCAGCTTCTTTTTTCCCATTTCACATCATACCAATTGTAGACAATGAAGCCTTTCCCAGTTTCAGAGGCAATGCAGACCAAACTGACCAATAGGTTAACAGGCTAGCAGTCACCCAGCCAAGTGACTGAGACTATTGTTGCTTTTACAGGGTCAATATTCAGTGTACCCAGCCTGGGCTCAGCAAATGCAGTCAGTGTTTTCATGGGTTATCCGCTAGCACTTAATGCCCTTCTTCCCTCCAGGGACTGTAATCCCCAGGCATTTGTTGGAATCCAGGGATGTGTTCCCTCAGGTCCTACTTCTAAAGGGCTCAGCACTTAGTCCCACAGACAGTTTCCAGATTTTTCTGCTACTTCTGGATCAGAGAAGTCTCACATTACCCAAAGGCCAGTAATGTGGAAAATAGAGTGAAAAGAAGGAAAGAAAATCTTCAAAAAATTTAAGTGGCACAAGGCAATTCTCTAAATGAAATTTAAATAAAGGCCACACCAGTATGATTGGATTTACCTCTTTCTATGCCATTTTCCAACCTATAGCTAGAGTCATCTTTTTAAAGTCAAAATCAGATTATGCAGTATTCTGTGTAAAAATTCCTCAGGGATCCTCACAGATCTTAAAATAAAAGCCAAACTCCTTTCATGGCCTACAAGGCTGACAAAGATTCTCTGCTGGATCAAACTTTAGACTCCTGAACCTTCTTCTAAGTCTATCTGTGCACTTCCTTGTACAATACAGTTTTAGCAAGGACCCTGCTAAGTCAGTTTAGTCAGAACTCCCACCCTCAATATCTGATCACCTTCCATATCTGATCAGGTTCTCATCCTCCACCATCCTCTGGCTGAAGACAGGCCAGGGTGGTGTCCTATCACCCTGGCCTGTCTTCAGCAAGAATCCTATTAAGGTGGTTCCAGAATCCCCCTCACCTGTGATGTTTCCTCTCAGTAATTTTTCATCCAGTGACCGCCCCCCCACCACCCTGTTCCTTGGCTATAAGTTCCCACTTGTTTGTGCTGTATTTGGAGTTGATGTCCCTTCTATCCCAGGGTCTTTATTCCTCTACTGAATGGCTCTGGGGGAGAAAAACCAAAACTTTTTTTATCCCTTTACTGTCCAGCTCTGGCTTTTCCTTGAAAAGGCCCTTCATTATCTGAGTCATGCCTAAATACTCTGCCTGTATCCCCAGTCCCCCCTCTCATTATGTTCCAGAAATTATCATGTCTACTTATTTGTTCATTTTTCTGTTCATTTATTGTTTCTCTAGCTGTCTAGAGTGTATGTTTCATGAGAACTGAAGTCTTGGCAGACTTATAAACTGCACAGTTCCATCAATGCCTGGCACATGTGAGGCCCTAATCAGTATCTGCTTAGTGAACAAATGGATTAATATACCATGACTTTTCTATTTCAGGGCCTTTGATTACACTATCCTTCAACTTTAATCACGGCTAACTCACTTTCATTCTTCACAGTTCAGCTCGATAGTCAACCTAGAATGGTTTTGGTTGACCATCCACCTTATATATCTCCTTTGTAGCTCTAACTATAACCTATGCATAACCTTGCTTGTTTAATCTGTATTTGATCTATTGTTTACCTCCTCCACTGCTAGGTAAGGTCCAGCTCTTCTCTCCTGTACATCACTGTATTTGCCTGTCCCCTGTAGAGTGCTTGGCACATAGAAGGCATTCACTATAGTAGAGTCATATCAAAATTAATTTGACTTAAATTCAACTATATTCACTCAAAAAGGATTTGAGGGAAGATTCCATTTGCCATTTTACTCAAGGAGTGCAAGGTCCAGAGTAACTAGAGAAGCAGAGACATGTTCCCTCGGCTCCATGTCTCTCCACAGCACTAATCACACAAGGAACTCCATTCCCAAGAGAGATCTGAGGTATTTTTTATTCACATTTTCTGATATTGAGGAATAACTCACTGTTGGATAAACCATATTTTATAGACAATTTTGAGCATTTTTCAAGGTGGGTTTTATGTTTTGTTTTTTTGGTCTTACCCCCTAACTTCAAAATCTAACCCATGCATAAGATGCAGCTGCATAGAACACTGAACAATGAATGGAAGTTAGTCTTTCAGGAGAGCACAAAGAAAAGATGATGTATAGCTTTATTGTCTGATACATGTTTGAGATTTTAAATGTATAGACATTCAGGACTTCCCTGGTAGCACAGCAGTTAAGAATCCGCCTGCCAATGCAGGGGACAAAGGTTCGAACCCTGGTCTGGGAAGATCCCAAATGCCACAAAGCAACTAAGCCCGTGTGCTACAAATACTGAGCCGGTGTGCCACAACTACTGAGGCCCGCATGCCTAGAGACGGTGCTCAGCAACAAGAGAAGCCACTGCAATGAGAAGCACGCATACCGCAGCGAAGGGCAGCACCCGCTCGCCGCAACTAGAGAAAGTCTGCCTGCAGCAATGAAAACCCAACGCAGCCAAAAATAAATAAATAAATAATTTTTTAAAATAAAATAAATGTATAGACATTCACAGGAAAAATATGGTTATTTTTAATATGAAACTGTATCATAATTAAGCCAATAGGATTTAAGGAGGATAAGAACACTCAGACTCAGGCTTCCCTGGTGGCGCAGTGGTTGAGAGTCCGCCTGCCGATGTAGGGGACACAGGTTCGTGCCCCGGTCCGGGAACGTCCCACATGCCGCGGAGCGGCTGCGCCCGTGAGCCATGGCCGCTGAGCCTGCGCTTCTGGGGCCTGTGCTCCGCAAGGGGAGAGACCACAACAATGAAAGGCCCGCGTACCGCAAAAAACAAAACAAAACACATTCAGACTCCCTTGAGGACTTATTTCCTTGATCTATATGAGCTATAATGAGTTTAAGATTAGAGCAATAAAGTATTGCTGCTAAATTATATTAAACAATATTTGTATAGCATTCTATAGGATATGAAGCACTTTCACATATAGTATCATATTTTGTATTTGATACTTTAAAAATCTTGGGAGAGAGATTGTTGCTGTGGCTATTGGGTTTGTCCAAGATCATATACTTAGCAAATTAAGTTATCAGGATGAAATCTGAGGATTAGAGTTGAAGCTGCATACTTCCATGTTTTTCCACCCAGGGGACTCTGATACTAAACTTAACAGGACTATCTGCTCCAGTTAGGGAAATTGTTTTTTGCTGAATTCTTAAGAACTGGAAATAATTGCTGGACCCAGAGCTATAACTAACAAAGAGGAAAGTGTTTCTTAGCATTGGGGGAGCCAAATGTCTCTTACTGTGAAGGCAATGCTGTTTGGGGTGTTATGTGATGAATAATACCCAAAGTAATGTTTCCCATACTGAAAAATATGCCTTTTAGAACTAAGAGATCAAGATCCTCACCCTCCTCATTTCTCATGATACATTGGTTGTATCTGTAATAGTCTCAATCCCTACCATCCAGATATAAAAGATGAATCTGGAGAAAAGAGATCTTATCTAATCTCAGGCAATTGACTCTAAAAGTAAAATATATTTTACATTTTAAGGATTTACCATACATTTAATCTTTATCATATCTATCTTCTAAACCTATTGTCAAGTAAGAATTGTTATATTAAAGAAGATACTCCTGAATAGTGTGTGTGTGTGTGTGTGTGTGTGTGTGTGTGTGTATGCATGTGTTGTGTGGGTACAGCAAAAAATTGGAACCTTTTAGCTGTGAGTATTCAGCAGGTAGGGATGCAGGTGACTGCTATATTTGGAAGTCAAGCCGACCCCTTCTTCACCCCATCCCAGGCTCTAGTGGTGGCAGTTAATACAACTATCGGCCTGCTGTCTGCTCCTGGTATTCAATCAATTATTTTGAGTATACAGGTAAAAAATTATTTTCTGGTGACTACATAAATAACCATTTTGGGGAGAGAATATTGAAAAACACAGTATTAGATACCTCTTTTGAGGGAAACAGTGAGACATTTTACGAAAAGAGTAAAAAGTAACAGAGTGGCAATAGAACAAAGATATTCTATTTTATAGAAAAAGACAACAGACACAAAAAATTTGTCACTGGGTAGTAAATAGTACATAAGTGTTCAAACTACTTATATTGTGTTCTAGAGATGAATAATGGAAATGGTGAGAATTTTTCAAAAAAATACTCTACTATGGATGGTCAGATATCTCATTGCTTGCTGACAATATGTTTCATTACTAAATACTTGCTATTGTATGTAGTTTTAGAAATTAAGTCACAGTTCCTTTTGTATAAATGAAAAACTGCCATACCAGATTTTACAGATGCCTAGGTTTGAATACTGGCTCCAACACTTAATACTTGTGTGACCTTTATGAAGTTAAAGAAAAATTTCTGTCTCAGTTTTTTCATTCACAAAGATGCAATAATAATACTACCTGATTCATGGTATTCGGGAAATCAGTGAAATAATAATCCATGTCAAGTGCTTAGAATAGAGCTTGGCACAAAGGTTAAGTATAAATATTAAGTATTCATACCATGTCAACTCAAAAAGGTGGTATCTATTGTGGTATTCTGAGGAATAGTATGTTCGGCTCTCTTTGGGAATTGGGAGAGGGGATCATATGGATAATTTTTAGTTTGAACATCGGACTTAAGGTTAATTTGCATAATCAATGTTAGCTCTTATTATTATTGTTATTATTATTATTATTGACTAGTAATACCTCACCGTAAAGTTGTGACATTCAGAAAATGCTAAATATTTTCTCCCTCAACAAGATAAAGCAGTTCTACTCTCATTGAACTGAATGAGACAAATCAAAATAAGACAAAGAGAAGTAAGTACTGGAACCTGTGGTAGCAGTCTTCGGAGAGCTGGGCCATTGAGCAACCTGAGGAGGGGGCACAGAAAGCCGGGAGTGGTTGGGAGGTGTGGGGAGTTGTGAAGTTCAGAGAACCGAACTCTGGTCATAGCTTCTTAGAGATATCTTAATCCCAGAGACTTTCCCTTGCCTTGAACAACAGCTCCAATGGAGGAATCGTCATATTCAAATCAAGGATCATTATCACCAGATTCGCCAGTAGGCACACTGAACCTGAAGGAGAATGTTCAGATCACAACAGTATCAAGCTTCTGCTTAATACCCTTCAAATACTAGGACTATCACTCCATCAGCCAATGGGAAAGAGAATTCAAACAAGCTCCCTTCTCCTCATTCAGGCTCACTGAGAGAATGCCAAGACAATTTGACTAGGAACCCAATGTGATAAACTACTAGATCACACTACTCTCTGGAATAATTATTCTCAACACATGAATTATTTTCCACAAGGGGCCTGCAGGAGTGTGCTAAATTATTTCAAATGATAAATGTTGGCTTTTCAACAATAACTTATATTTGTAAAGTATGTTATAATTTATAAAACCCTCCTACTTATTCCTAACAATATTGAATAAAAAGTACATTTTACCATCAAGTTTAGAATTTAACTTCAATTAAATTCAACCCAAATTCAAGTATTACTTCATAGTATGATAGTACTATGCTTGATACTAGAAAGAGAATGATGATGACCAAGAAGTCTGAATGAAAACAGTGATAGGATCCTTGTAAGACTAAGCGAGGCAATATGTATAAAATATTTTTTCCTGTGTCTGACACAAGATACATACTTAATGAATGGGAGTGGTGTTTACCATTAATAATAACACGCTACACTCTCTGCCTCTATCTTGTAGGTGTTCACAGTGTACTTAAATACAGCAAAAAAACGCTTGGCATTTGCAAGTGTAGGAAAAGGGTGTTTACTTAACATGGTCAAAGTACTCTGTTATTTGCAAGTTTAATTTTTATTCCCTTGGGTTAAGGGTGAATAAAGCTAGGAAATTATGTTCTACTATGTAATATCTGCTAACCAGGAAAGTTGAAAAACACCATTACAGCACTTTAAAGGACAAGCCT
Organism: Kogia breviceps; assembly: GCF_026419965.1. Lineage (NCBI taxonomy): Eukaryota > Metazoa > Chordata > Mammalia > Artiodactyla > Physeteridae > Kogia > Kogia breviceps. Next base: position 40,307,525 of record NC_081315.1, read on the forward strand.
GGAGACTCCTCAATAAGAATGCCAGATGTCTTGTTCCTATTTTATTTTAATCAACATCAAATGCTTTTATATTTCACTAAATAATATCTTTTGTTAATGTCTCAAGTTTGTGATGCTGAATCTTTGGCTATAGCCTATTTTTAATATATATGCACCAGGCAGGACCATCTGTTTATTCTGAACTTAAAAAAATATCGTCAGTGTGTGGATGTGCTGAATGTAATTTAGTTTGCACATGAAACTTAATGTCTGGCATTATTCTAGTTCATTGATTATCTGCCAATGGAACCATGTTTATATTACTCATTTTATTATAGAAAAAAAAAGTTTTAAAAAAATAGACACAGTTTTCCAAATGTGCCCAAATATTTTAGGTTTTTTCAGAGTATAAATTGTAACTGTCAACAATTAGCAACTGTATAAATTAGTGTTTAGTATTAGACTTCTGATCAAACATAAAATCCTACCTAAAGGAAGACTATACACATTACCATACAGAATAAATACAGTACTGTTTTCACCAGCTTTATTACTAGTGGTTTACCATAATAGACGGCAGAATGTATCTGGTAACTGGCAAATTTTTATGTAGCAAAATATTCAAAATACCATCCTTAGTAATAAAATGGAGGACATTTTTCAGAAGTTAATGTCTTTTCTTGGTTATTGACAGGAACTTATCTGAACTGAATTGCTAGTGATGTGAAGAATTCATGGGTAGGGTTCTATCATTAACTGCTAAGGCTGTCAACAAATTGTATAGAAAAACAAACCAAAAATAAAACAGTTTCAACTGAAGAGTGTGCCTCAACTGGTATATTTGAGTCTCAATATTCACCTCTGCTTAGGATTCTAATTCAGCTTCCAAAATAAATTCCCACCCAAACACCTTCGTTGAGTGCTTCTATCTGTAATACAGACATGATTTGGGGGTAGAGTATTTTGTGAGTAGTTAGGAAGCAAACTAAAGGTTACGGACAGAGGGATCCTTGGTGAGGGCACATGTCCTTCAGAACTGCAACTTCTAATGAGCCCTGCTAAGAATTCCATTGCGCTGATTTACAAATCTGCTACAAAATTAACAAGGTAGACTTTCATTTCACTTATAACACACAAAATTGGGAAATATGTCTGAAAAGCATAGAGAACTTATTTGCATACAGAAATATATAATAATCCCATTAAACTAAGTACAAAATTGTAACAAACTTGTTTTAATAATGAAAGGTTTAAAAATAATAGTGCTTCTAGATGAAACTATTTTTTTTTTAAGTCCTGATTAATGAGACGTATGGGAAGAAAAATTACTATAATGGTGAATGCTGACTCGGAATCTTATTTTTATTAAGTAGTTTATAGTGAGGACTGTGACTGTTTTTTCTATTTATAGTGGCAGCTCTGGTTAATTACCTTGTAATGTATTGTGACATTAATGCACTAGTAAACTATTGGAATTTACACTCCTATTCAGTAATGAAATCTATAAGTTGAAGAATGCATATAAAGTTATCACAGTCATAAATTATGTGACCAAATGCCACGTATGATCACATTAAACAACAGAATCTCTCAAATTTACTCATAGGGGGTAGGTGCCACTGAATTTATATACTTCAGCTATTTTGAAATATAGATTTCAACATTTTATTCAAGGTTATTTGGTAACTTGTTACTACCTTTTCCATATGGTTACTAAGAGCATGTTGGTCACAATTAAAATACACAATACCAAAAAAGAAATACATTTTGACAAACAAATGCATCAATTTCATAAAATATTTTTTCCCTAAAAAGTGAGTGCAAAAGTGAAAGAAATCAAGAGAATAGAAAGGAGGTAGTATGGTGACATGTGGATTAAAACCAAAATGATTCATAAGCTACATATAGAACTTAAGGGGATGAAAAAGAAATGAAAACGTAACATATACTTTTTGAAAAATAATTATAATTATTTTTAAAAATAGAGCTTTAAAAAAAATTCCAAAGTTACCAATAATTAGTTCACTATCTCAAATATTCAAAGCACAATCACTGTTAAAAAAAAAAGGTACCAAGTAATCCAAAATATCTGAGATAAGAACAGAATAAAATGGCAAAGTGTCCGAAACAATCTGATATGTAATTGTATGTTAGATAATTCATACCTTCTGACATCAAGGTGACTACCAAACATGTGAATAAGTTTCCTCCCCTGAAAATCCAACCAGCCTGCTAACTGCTAAACATCCAGCCTCAGTCAAGTCAGCACATATGCGATTCAACCAACTCTGAGAACTAAAAAAATGTTTCCTGTTTTAAGCCACTAACTTTTGGAGTAGATTATTACACTGTCACACCCATGACTTTATAGTATTCTTCCCAAATCATACTGGGATCATGTCTGAAGAACTGAATTATATTAAAGTCACCAACTTGCATAAATAGGTCTCCATCTTTGGTGGGAACAACATTCTACTAAGAATTAACATATCTAAAACAAGGCATCCATTTTAAATTCATCTCTTCCTCATGATGAGAAATTATGTCATAAGCATCCAAGTAGTTAATCAATATAGAAACCTTAGAGGCATTTCTGCTCTTTTCCCTGTAACAGTTCAACCAATGCCATGTCTCTTCAAAACACTTCTCGGGGGCTTCCCTGGTGGCGCAGTGGTTGAGAGTCCGCCTGCCGATGCGGGGGACACGGGTTCGTGCCCCGGTCCAGGAAGATCACACGTGCCGTGGAGCAGCTGGGCCCGTGAGCCACGGCCGCTGGGCCTGCGCGTCCGGAGCCTGTGCTCCACAACGGGAGAGGCCACAACAGTGAGAGGCCCGTGTACCAAAAAGCAAAACAAAACAAAACCAAAACACTTCTCGGACCCTACCATTGCCACCAACACACTCCTAATTTCCCAACAATCTTTTACCTGGATTACTGAAATGGCCTCCCCCTGTCAATCTTTCATCATCTACACTGATTTAAGAGATACTTTTCTCATATCAAGAACTGATTCTGTTATGATGTAACACCCCACTAACTTAGGAAAATTTTTTAAAAAGTTAAAAATATTTGATGAATTTTTTCCAGGATAAAGTACAAACTCCTTGGCATGAGACACAAAATCTTTCACAATCTCCCTCATTACATCTTCTCAGTCTCTTCCTCTAAAACTGCTCCCATTTTACTGTGCACTCAAGCACATTTCTTTAAAAATATCACAACTTTCACATATACATTTTTTGGTTCATTCTGTTTCCTCTTTGTAAGGTTCTCTTATTGTCACTGATCAGTTTTCTTCTTGAAAAATGAGGCTACATCCTTCACAATTTAGGTTGTCACCTTCACTTTCAGTCACTTAGAAATCATTGTAGGAGTTCCTATTATGCGCCAAGCACAGACCAGTGGCTGGAGGAGAAATAAGAATTATGACACTCTTTGCCCTCAAAGATCTTACAGAAGAGAAAGGGGACATTCAAGCTGAAAAATAAAATGTAGTGTTTTAGGAATAATAACTGAGGCAAGCACAGGGGATATTTGGAGGACAGAGGCATGTACTTAGCTCCTGCCTAGTACATGGGAAGGCTTAACAGAGGAACTGAAGGGAAAGCAGAGCATTGCAACACTGGTAGAAACTTACTGGGTGGAAAAGAAAAGGTAAGAGACTCCTGGCAGAGGAAATAGCATGTATAGAAAACATGCTCATAAAAGTCAGATCTAATGACTTTTATTGTATACTACTGAAAGTATAAGAAAATATACCATGCCACTGGGACAAAGTGAGGAGGGTGGAGGGAGGGGCAGAAGGGAGGAGATATGCAGATATGTGTATTCGTATAGCTGATTCACTCTGTTATACAGCAGAAACTAACACACCATTGTAAAGCAATTATACTCCAATAAAGATGTTAAAAAAATAAAAATAAAAATAAGGAAAAGAAAAAAAAAGAAAATATACCATATTACTTTAAACTGAAAATTAACCTTAGGATATTTGGTATTTATAAAATTAAAAGTTTGTCTATTATTACATTAGTTTGAACATTATAAAGCATTTAAAAATCATTAATTTTTAAAAGTAGAAAGATGAATTCTGTATTTAGATTATGAGATAAATGCTACTTTTAACTTCTACTTTGTATGATTAGTTATTTTTAAAAATCTTTAAACAGATGGCATCAATTTAGATACATAATTTTATTTATATACTTTAAAACTAAATTATCACATTAATAATAAAATGACTTTTAAAAGGAATAATAAAATATAAGATCACTTTGCAAGGAAATAAATCTGTCAATATGACTTTAGATTAAGACATCTTAATTTATTTACAAATAAAAAAGGATAGTAGAAGAAGAAATTTCCAATAAAAAAAAGTAACGGTTATCTGGTAATCTCTAAATCTAGGTTGGTTTTCAACTAGTCTTCTACTATGGATCCTCATTTCTTATTTGGTTTACAAACATTTCTCAAAACAATATTTCACATCCTATTATAAATAAGACTTACTCTTTCTGTTATTTTGTTCCTTACACACCATTTTCCTCCTGTTTTTTAAATAGGCACTGCATTGTAAGATACATATTCACAGTTATGTTTAATTTAATTAATTGTCTTCAACAAAGAATGAATAAATTTCTTTTTCTTTAAACTAAAAAAAAAAAAAAAGAATACAACTCACCTCTAACAGGGGGTCTTTCTAGTTCAGAGTCAAGGTGAATTGGTGGAGAGATGTATGGTACCTGTCCATGATGTGCCTGTCCTGTGGACCCAAAAATAAATGTTAGGATATTATAATTATGTCTTCTTAAATTTTTTTTGGTTTTATGATGTCATACATCTCTCTTCACACTGAATTACTAACCATTATAGAGTGCAGACAGATCTATCCAAACACAGAATCATTATGTGTCATCCAAACATCAAGCAATTAAATCAGTCCTTCTTAAGCCATCTACTTTTGTTGTTGTTGTTAAATCACAAGTTTATTGTTGAGTGACACTTTAAAAAATACAATAAAAGTGATTGACAGGAAAAATGAAATGCAAAAACTAAAATCAAAGACATAAAATACAAGTCCCCATTTTTGATTGTTAAACAGATATTAAGTACTCTATCAATTTGCTTTAAGTGTTTCTAAACATTTACTCTTAATTTTTGCATTTATTTCACTGCAGATCAGTAATAAATGGTCTGCAGACTGGAATTTTTGTCAGATAACACTTTGAATAGCACTTATTTAGATAACTTTACAACCCTAGTTAATTTATATCTTATTTTTATGATTACTTTTAAACTTTTTACTTATTATTTGAGTAGAAAACTACTCCTACTTGCTTATTGTATTTGATGAAAAAATAATAACTAACCACAATATTAAAAAGCAGGTAGATGGATTCATTCTCTGTTTCTGGTAAAGCATTCTGCTAATTCACATGCATATCTGTAATACATTTTCTGTCTCATGAGTTAAAGTTGATTTGAAGGGCTAGACGCTGACTGAAAAAAATTGCTAGCTTAAAAACAAAAGAGTTTTCTAATGCTCAAAGCAGCTATAGCTTGTACACTGATAATCCAGTAAGCAATTAGGATTTTAAGGCAAGAAAGCATAATTACAGAGTTCAATTTCTAAAGCTACTTTACATAAAGAAGGTTTGGGTAAAAGTACAGAATCCACCACTTTCTTTCTAAAATGGGAATATGCAGTTATATTTTATACATTTACTTAGCAATCTACAGGGTTGTTAATCTCTTTTCCTAAACAAGGAAAGTTAATGATACTTAGATTATGATAACAGTTAGAGTAACCTTTCTGTTTCAAGTAATATTCAACTTGTAATAAACTCTGCTGATTTCTCTTATGAGGCACATTTCAAATAATTAATATGGCTCCCTGTTGATAGTAGCTGCTATTGCTCCCAGCATTTTTCTAGCTAACAGCAGACACAGTGGAGAGGCTGTAATATACAGAGCTCCTCATAATGGTAACTAAGAATATTATGCTTTCACTGGTCATGTTTCAGTGGAATACTAAAAGCACTATTACAAAAGAAGCGACAGAGATTGTGCATTGCTAGCAGTCCATGTGTAATATAGCTTATTAAAAACTTCAGATTATCTTAATTATAAAAACACCTGATGCTTACCTCTGTTGCATACTTGGTTGCAAAAACATTTTTATTTTTAAGGTCTTGTGTCATTACAAATGGATTGGTTTGAAACTTTATTGATCATGTAAATGAAAATAAGAATCTTTCACTTTATATTGGTTCAAAATAACATCAGCATATAAAATAGTGTTGATGTCATCTCAAACCAAGGAACATGGCTTTTACTACATATAATAATAACCACTATGCATTCATACATACATCATCTCCTTTTATGCAACCAATATCACTATAAGGATTTACAGGTAGGTAATACATTAGTACACACACATTTTAAAATCAAAGATACAAGCAGAGGAGATTAAGTAACTAACATGCAGATAGTAAACAGCAAGGCCAGTCATATTTTGACTTCAAATTTCAAGTGTTTTCATCTATATCATAATATTTTTCTCAAAGACGGTATATTAAACCTGAAAATAATGCATATAGATTTGAGTGATTAAACTCTGACAAGTCACTGCTTTCGGGACTGTTACCTCTACATTTATAATGAAGTAAACAGTCCCTTTAAATGCCACATTTGCCTTTGTTCTTGGGATAAGCATGTAACCTCAACAGTACTCAACATAGGCACTTCAAGCAGCACAAGTTCACAATGTGTATATCCCTAAGGGAAAATGGGGATATCAAAGAGCCAGTGAAATAGAATGGGGATTATTGATGGTCAAATTCTGAACCTGGTTTGCCATAATTTCCATTCCCTCTCCAAGGAGAAATCTAGCAAACTGCAGGATGCAGTATGGCAGGGAAAGTCACAGTGGTAGGCATTGACTGGGACTCTAAGCCTTAGAGAAAGGTGAGAAATGCAGTAATGGATTCCAATCTGGTAAGTGAAATTTCTGATCTGCAGAATAAAAACTAGAAATTATGGAGGTTGTTGTTGATTGATTAAATTAATCAAATTCTTAAAAAGATTCCTGCCACACTTTAGATCAGTGGTATTCATACATTTATCTCCACAAAAACACATAAAAGGTAAAAAAAAACCCCACATTCTAGTAGGCAATACTTCTAACTAAGGATAATTAACCAATAGATAAGAAATCTAAGGCAACAATTCTCAGGGTAGTAATCTATCACCATCAGGAAGGGCATATGGAAACATGGGGAGATGCTGTGCATAGTTTGAAAAAAAATTCATTGTCTCTCAAAGTCCCACCCCCCTCATAAAGAATTACTAAAAAAAGGAATTTGGCCAAGATGGGGGAGTAGGAAGACCTTGAGCTCACCTCCTCCCATAGGCACTCCAAAATCACAACTATTTCCAGAGCAACTATGGATGACAAAGACTGGAAACCAGCAGAAAAGATCTTCTACAACTAAAGATATAAAGAAGGAACCACAATGAGACGGGTAGGAGTAGGTGGAATCACCATATAGTCAAGAGCCATACCCTTGGATGGGTGACCCACAATGGGGAGGACAATTACAATTGCAGAGGTTCTCTACAAAGAGTGAGAGGTCTGAGCCTCACATTAAGCTCCCCAGCCGGGGGATCTTGTACCAGGAAGACAAATCCCCAGAACATTTAGTTTTGAAGGCCAGTGGGGCTTAGTGTCCAGAGAGCCAGAAGGCTGTGGGAAATAGAGACTCCATTCTTAAAGGACATACACAAAATCTCACATGCTCCAGGACCCAAGGCAGAAGCAGTAAGTTGAAAGAAGCCTGGGTCAGACCCACCAGTTGATCTTGGAGAGCCTCAAGAAGAGGCAGAAGGCAACTGAAGCTCACTGTGGAGATAAAGACACTGGTTGCAGCCATTTTGGGGAGCTCATTCTTCCACGTGGACACTGGTACTGGTAAATGCCATTTTGGAATCTTCCCTCTAGCCTATTAGCACTGGGACCTGGTCTGCCCACCAGCTTGTTTGCACCAGTACTAGGATGCAAAAGGACAAGTAACTAACTGGGTGAGGCTGGCTTAAGACCCCCCTGAGCCCACAGCCATCTCAGGACATGGCCCTGTCCACCAGAGGGCCCAGGATCTGGGCCTACATACTACTGCACAGACACTAGACCTGGGTCTCTGGCTGCAGAGACCTGGGGGGTCCCAGCCCTGCCCATCAGCAGGCAGATACCAGCCCCAGGACTACCAAAGCCCTGCAGCCTGCTTTGTCAGGACCCAGCCAACCCACCAAAAGGCCAGCACCAGCCTTAAGATCACTTGGGCCCTGGCCCTGCCCACCAGCACCAGCTTTTTAAAAATTAATTAACTAATTTATTTATTTATTTATTTATCTACTTCGGGCTGCTTTGGGTCTTCATTGCTGTGCATAAGCTTTCTCTAGTTGAGGTGAGCAGGGGCTACTCTTTGTCCTGGTGCGCGGGCTTCTCACTGCAGTGGCTTCTCTTTGTTGCGGAGCACGGGCTCTAGGCATGCGGGCTCAGTAGTTGTGGCATGCGGGCTCAGTAGTTGTGGCTCACAGGCTCTAGAGCACAGGTTCAGTAGTTGTGGCACACAGGTTTAGTTGCTCCGCGGCATGTGGGATCTTCCCGGACAAGGGCTTGAACCCATGTGCCCTGCATTGGCAGGTAGATTATTAATCACTGCACCACCAAGGAAGTCCTCCCAACACCAGCTTTGTGACACCTTGGGCTCCTCAGCCAGTGGACCAGGATCCAGCCCCACCTACCAGAGGTCTGACACCAGATTTGGGTCACCCCAGAACCCATAGCCAGCCATGTCAGGAACCGGCCCACCCACCAGCAGGCTGACAGTAGATCTGTGAACCCCAGCCCTGAAACCACCCACCCCAGAACCGGCTCTGCCCACCAGTGGGTCAGTATTAGCCCCAGGACCCTGTGGCATTCTGCAGTGAGCAGCCTCACAACCCAGCCCTGCCAACCAGCAGCTGCCAGCTTCCGCAGCGTCTGGCAACCAAGTGGACCAGGGGCCAGCCACAACTACCAGACCACCCACCGTAGTTCAGCCCTCCATAACAGAAGGATCCATGCAGCCCACAAAGGGGACACCCCTAGAATATATAGTTCTGGTGACCAGAGGGAAGTGTGCTGCTGGGATGCACAGTACGCCTCCTACAAAAGGCCACTTCCCCAAGGTTGGGAAATGTAACCAACCTACAAAATACATAGAAATAAAAACAGCAAATTAGGCAAAATGAGGCAACAGAGGAACATGTTGCAATGGAAGGAATAAGATAAACCCCAGAAGAACTCAGTGAAGTAGAGATAGGCAATCTACTTGATAAAGAGTTTATTTTAGGGTAATGATCACAAAGATGATCAAAGAACTCAGGAGAAGAATGGATGAACACAGTGAGAAGTTGAACAAACAGAATATGTAAAGAAGAACTAAACACACCTAAAGAATACAATAACTTAATTAAAAAATACACTGTAAGGAATCAACAGATTAGATGATACAGAAGAACAGTCAGTGAGCTGTAAGTTATAGTAATGGAAATCACCAAAGCTGAACTGAAAAAATAGAAAGAAACGAAGTCATTTTAAGAGGTCTCTGAGACTACTTCAAGTGTACTAACATTCTCATCACAGAAGTCTCAGAAGGAGAAGAGAGAGAGAAAGGGACAGAGAAAATATTCGAAGACATAGTAGCTGAAAACTTCCCTAACCTGGGAAATGAAACAGACATCCATGTACAGGAAGCACAGAGACTCCCAGACAGGATCAACTGAAAGAGGATCATGCCAAGACTCATTGTAATTAAAATGACAAAAATTAAATGTTGAGAGAATATTAAGCATTAATGCAAAATAATAGTAATAATAATAAACTCCAGTTAAAACCATAAATAACTTTCATAAAAATTTCTCTTGGACTTTATGGTGAATAATATTCAGCAAAAAAATGCAATCAGCTCAAAGAGAGCACAGGGAGGTAAAAAGCATGACAAACACATGTTTTAAAAATATGACAAATTTTCCACCATATTTGACTGTCATACTAGTCTCACTTGGTTCTCATAACCACAGCTTTGTATATCTAAATAGGTGATGTGCTCCTTTTATTTTTGTCCTTACTTTTCCAAATTAAAAAAGATACATATCTGCTTATTTTTCTTCTGAATTTTATTGCATTTTTTTGTAAATTTTAAAGTAAAATATCATATTGAGATTTTATTAGAATTACATTAATTCTATAAATCAATTTGGAGAATAAATATTTTAAATAATTTCTCTTCATGTATTTTAAATGGATTGCTTTTTGTTTGAATTGCTTTTTAATAAATAGGAATAAATTATTTTTGAAGTTTTCTATATTTTGGTTATAAGAATATTTCATTGTATAAGTATTCTATTTTCCCCATTTTGAATAAAATCTCTAAATTTTCTTGATGACTTTTATTTAACTTTTTTGACCTTTATTGTTGTAATTATTAGTTATTGAGTCTACCTTACTAGCTCCTTAAAGCTAGAGACACTGATAATAATATTTTGGTGATGCCCTGTGATCTTTGTTTCTTGTAAGAAGTGTATTCCCAGGCTAAGATTCATCTATATACTCTTGTATTTAATTATTTTGTGCTGCAGAATTTAAATTTTAAAGATTGAATTTATAGGACATGCATTTTAGGGGAAAGAGTTTCCTGGTGTCCCCTATTCACATGTCATTTTATCTTTAAGTCCCTACAAAGTAATTACCAAAGGAATAAGCATTGCTTAATGACAGATTTTATAAAAGAATTACAAAGAATTAAAAAGTGGGAGGAAAAAATGCTTCTTGGTTCATTGCTTAGGAGTCTAGAAGTATAATGGCAACAGGGTAATGGGTGGGTAGCTTATGAATTAGATTTTATTCAATTTTTAGTGTAGGTAAATGATACATTTGCATGAAGATGTCATATATATGCATTTATATATAAATGTATGTACATACATACATGTATATATGTGTACATTTATATGAAATATATACTTATATAATTTATATATCATATAATTCACCCATTTCAAATATACAATTCAATGTTTTTAGTACATTTATAGATTTGCACGACCACTACCACAATCAACTGAGACTACTTTCATCACCATAAAAAGAAATTTGAAGCCTCTCAGCAGTCATTCCCCATTTCCTCCCAACCCACCCTAGTCCTGGGCAACCACTCATCCCCTTTCCATCTCTATAGATTTACCTGTTCTGGACATTTCATGTAATTGGAATCATACAAATATATAGTCTTCTGTGATCAGTTTCCTTCATTCAATTTAATTTTTCAAGGCTCCATATGGTAGCATGAATCAGTACTTAATTCCTTTATACTGCCAAATAATATTCCATTGTAAAAACATACCATATTTTTTGTATCCATTAATCAGTTGATGGACTTTGGGGATAATTTCCACTTTTAGACTATTATGAATAATTCTGCTATGAACCTTCATTTACAAGTTTTTGTGTGGGCATGTGTTGCATTTTTCTTGAATACACATACCTAGAAGTGGAATTGTTGGGTCGTATAGTAAACTCCATGTATAAACTTTTGTGGAAATGTCAGTCTGATTTCCAAAGAAGCTATACCATTTTACTTTTCATTAGGAATGTATGAGGGTTCCACTATCACAGAGATGTTTTTCAGAGTTTTGTGCTTGTTTGCTTGTTTGTCCATTTTAAGGTGATAGTCTAGTTAATCAGGATTGATGAGACACGAAATGATTAATATTAAGACAATTGTGAAATCTGGGGAGGGAATAATCTCCCCAAACGAACACAGAAAAATAAAGCATAGGGTTTGGGTCAGAAGTTGTACAGTTCATCGACATTGAGAGAGTAGAAGGAAAAAAATGATCTGGCCAAGAAAACGAAACCAAAGAAAGAGTTGCTCACATTCTGAAATGAAAATGTGTGAACTATCCAGTGTCAGGTATGCCAACGATGTAGAAGATTTAAGGGTGCTGGTTAGTAGATCCCAAAAGGCCATTATGGATTTTGGAAAAGCCATTATCTTTCTATTTTCAACCTATTTTTCAACTTTCATCTAATTTCTATTTCATTGAGGAATTCTCTGCAATTTCTACTGAAGTTCAAATATAGAAAAGACTTGACCAGCACTATGTACAGGAAAAGGATTTTTTTTTCCTCTTTCTACTGTCAATTCTTTACCTGCACATCAGAGCACAGCAATAAATTTTTAGAACCATAGAGTTTGGAGGGAGAAAGACATTTGATGTCTTATAATCCCAAACCTACATTTTAGAATAAGGAAACTGACATCTTGATAAATTGGTGACTTTCAAAAGTCAAATCAAGGTGGTGGTTGTCAAGAGTGATGTCAGAGGACAGTAAGAAAGGAGATGCAGCTAGCCTGCAGAAAACTGCCCTCAACCCTATCTTACTTCTGAAGTCCTACTTAGCAAGCAATTATTTTCAAGGTGTGTGGGCCATGAGCTTTCAGGTTGTTGAGACATTAAAAGGGTTGAAAACTATTTATTTATAAAAATATGTATATCTTTTTCGATTTGGCTATGTCTATAAACTAAAGGCAACTTAGCATAACAGGTAAGATCATGCCCAGGAAACAGAACTGCCAGTGTTGGTATTTGGACTCTGCCACATTTTAGCCGTAGAATTATTAACCATATAAGTTATTAGCCAGCAACTATCAAGCTGTTTAACTTCTATGTGACTCTATTTCCTCATTTGTATAATGGGGATTACAATAGCACTGACCTCATAGAGGTGTTTTGAAAATTAGATAAATGTATACTTATGTAGTAATTAGAACAGTGCATGGTATGTAGCAAAGTACTTAGAATTTTTAGCTATTATTATTATTATGCTAAATTCATTCTTTCATTCATTAATTCACCAAACAATATTAACTGAGTGCCTCATATGTGACAGGTGCCTTCTTAGGCGGTTGGCATACATCACACAACAAAATAAATGATAATCCACACTCTTATGTAGAGGAAGACAGACAGTAAGCGTTTAACACAGTAAATATAATATGTGTGAGATGCTGAGGGCAATGGAAACAAATTAAAACAGGCTAAAGGGGATCTGAAGTGGGAGGGGCAGGTTGCAATTTTAAATAGAGTGATCAGGAAGGCCTAATTTAATTTCTATGAATAGATTTTGAAGAGTTCAAGAAAAGGCAAGAGATATTATCTGACTTTTATAGGAAATTGTAAAAAGATAAAAGTATAGATAAGAGTCCAAATCTAACTCTACTAATTAAGAATGAAAGAATAAAATGTGCTGGTAGCAGATGCTTTTGCCTAACATTTATTTCAAATTTTACACATATTCATAGACATATTAATAATGACACCAACGACCAATGAGTAAAAGAAGACATAAATAAAATACGGTGACATGTAATTGGGAAAATGAACACAACTTTGTTCCTAAAGTAAAAACACATTTTACTACCATAAAGTCCCCATTAGTTTCTCCAGTTATACTATCTTTCAACTCAAATTTTCCTCATTTTCTATATAGTGCTGTAAACAAGTTTAATAGTTTATGGCTCTCCAGGCAGATTTCATGCCTTCTTTTTGTTTCCTTTAAATTTTCAACTTCTGATTTTAATTATTTCCTCTAGAAATATGACATTTCCCCCTCCTTAAAAACAGTAAAATAGGGCTTCCCTGGTGGCGCAGTGGTTGAGAGTCCGCCTGCCGATGCAGGGGACACGGGTTCGTGCCCCGGTCCGGGAAGATCCCACATGCCGCCGAGCGGCTGGGTCCGTGAGCCACGGCCGCTTGAACCTGCGCGTCCGGAGCCTGTGCTCCGCAACGGGAGAGGCCACAACAGTGAGAGGCCCGCGTACCGCAAAAAAAAAAAAAAAGACAGTAAATAAAATAGATCTCACATTTTTGAACACGAGTTTTTAATGACATTGCCATTTTCCTTTTACAAGCTTTAGAATGATAGCAAGTAACATCGCTGCATTTCTCTGCCCTATTATAATAATGGTGGAAACCTATACTAAACTACATTTAAGAACGGCATATGGGATTTTTCTAAGTTTTTCAAATACTCTGAAAGTAAATGAGACCCCTCAAAAAAAGTTTAATTTTTTTGTTGAAAATAATTTCAGCTACCAAAAAAATACCAGAGGTCAATGTGTTGGTTGTGCTGATGGAAAACTTGGTGTGCCTAACATTACAACAGCTTGCTTTTTTTGTCTTTAAATCCCAGTCTGACTATAACCATCTGGCATCCAAAAAGTCAGCTTTCAGGTGCAGATATAAACACCAATCAAAAATAATCATCAATGCAAAGAGTTGTAAAGTTGTCAATTTAACACCTATCTTTTCACTCTGGTTTCCTTTCCCCCCTTCATCTTATTACTCACACTTATTTTCAGTGACTTTAGTAAAATATGAAGTAGCAGAGAAACAACTACATGCTTGACTTCTTATTAAGGACATAAAGTCATTGATGGAGGTGCAAAGGTCACTGACGGGCTTCTCTCCAGTGGATATTTCTTGCCACAAAGGAAACAAATGGAGTAATTTGCAGCAAAGGTAACTTTCTTGTGTTTTGTGTGTGTGTGTGTGTGTGTGTGTGTGTGTGTGTGTGTGTGTGTGTGTGTGTGTGTGTGTGTAGTTCTTCCAGCAAATATTTCTTCCGTACCCACTCCCACTCTGTGACCAGTATTAACAATACCATATGAACAAGATAATACAATGCCCCAAAGAGGGACTTCAGCTTAGATCCAGGGTTAAGAAATTGCAGTGAAGTATGATATGTACCTTGATAGAGGTGAGAGAAAAGAGTACAACGATAGCATCGAACTGAGGTAAGCGAAGTGAGGGAAGAACAGTACCTGGAGAAAGATGAGACTGAGGGAACAGCAATTAGTAGTCTAGTGAGAGTATGGCAGGCATATGGGGAATCAGAAGGAATGATATGAGGGGATGGATGCCTGCTGATCAGATAAGTGAGAGGGCTAGGAGACAGGGACCCACAAAGGAGGGTGGGCAGAAAAGATGATTAAAAATAGTGTAAAAATTCAAAAATGTACAAAAAAGGAAAGAATAAAAAATACATGTGAAGGGGAACAGAATATATCACCCCAAAGCATGCCCCTCTGGCATATTGATTATTTTGAATTAAAGTTACTTGAGAAACAAATGGTACAAGAAAGACACTCTTACTCTTCTTTGTCTCCCTGAAAGCAGGAAATAAACTCCCATGTGAAAGGTATCCTCTCTGCACGAGGAGGACAGAAGGCATCATTATCCCAGATAGGGAACTCAGGGCTGAGAAAGCTGCATAAACAAGCCCTGTTACTTCTTCACTGATTTGCTACCTCAAGTCCAAACCCCTTTGTCTTACAATGGTCAATTCTCTGAGTCATATTTTTTTGGGCCTCCAGTACAAACAAAATCAAATCTGTTTTTCTCTTGCTAATCTTTATGTCAATTTAATTATTAAACCAGCCAAAGAATTTAGAAGGGGAAAAGGGACAAGTTTTCCACCTCTACACATTTTTATCACCCAGCTTCATCAATGGTTAATTCAGGGCCTATACTGTTTCACCATTCTCCTCCTATGCCTCTTTCCCCATCCCAGAATAAAGGGAAGCAAATTCCAAACATCATATAATTTCATCTGTAAATTATTTGAGTATGTGTCTATAAAATATGAGTTCTTTAAAAACAATCACAATACCATTATGATACCTAAAAATTAGGAAGATACATTGTGAAATGAGTTTAATATAAAATTCAAGGAAGCAATTGTCAGGAAGAAATCAGCCAGTCTGAAAGAAATGAAACCTGTTGGCCTGCAAAATACCTCATTGGGCCTAGGGCTGAAATTGTGTTGGACTGAGGAATGTTCTATATCAATGATGAATTTCAGGTGCTCACAGATATAGAGGAGACTCTATCTTATAAGCCATACAAATGCTTTCCTTTCTTTCACAAGCGTGAAAAACAGACTTGGTAGTTAAAATGATAAACACTGAATTTCGGATGCATTGCTTCAAAATTATTCCTTGAAGTCTCAAAAACCTATTGTAGCAAGCCTTACAAAAATAAACTAGAAACAGAATAGAAAAAGAAAAAATAAATCAGAGCATTTATCTTTCCTGAATTTCTAGTTTTTATAATTCTTCAAAAATAAACAGGAATGAACACTTTGGAAACTGAAGATCATAGTAATAAAAATAGTTATTTTCTAATTTTCTAAGAGACTAATACTAAGAAGCACCATGTGAGGTAAATATTGCTTCCCATTTAAAAAATGCAGTAACTAAAGCTTTATAAAGTTAAGTGGATTTTCAAAGGTTACACAACAGTGTGTGTGGGAATCAGGTTTCAAGTCCAGAGACCATGTTCTTACGATGTAGCTTACTGCCTCCACACCCTATAAATAGACCTACGAGGGTGGAGAGAGGCAAATATACTAAATTTCTTAAACATTAGAAATTTTTAGTCCTTTTCCAGGCTAACCTAAAGTTAAGTGTTTACATTAATAAAAGACTAAATCACAGAACAATCAAGACTCTAAAATCACTTTTCTCAAACAATGAGCAAAACACTATGTTCTACTCAACACTAGGTTAACTATATTAGCCTTCCCCGGACATTTTTTTTTTTTTTTAAATTAATAGAGGTCTTAAAAATGGTAGGGGTCAGTAATACAGATCTCCTTGAATCATTGTGATTCCAAAAGCTGGAAAAAAGAAAAAAGACACTTGAAGCAGTCCTCCTCCACACATCTCACATCTTTCCTATTGTTTATCATCATTGTACTAAGCCCATGTTTTGCATACAGTAGAATAAGGAGAAAATATTTCACTATTGAAGTAGTTAATATTCAGGCCTATTCCACTGAAGGTGTGTATTCAGGGTGAGGAGCTGTGAAAAGCTAGTTTAGAAAAAAACACAGGTGAACCTAATGAGCAGAACTGTGATGTTAGCATGAACACAGGGGTCAATAACTTCAGTTGGTCAATTAGCGCAGGACATACAAGAGGTGTTCCTAAGCCTCCTTCTCTTCCAGAGCAATTCTGATTTAGGAATTATAGCTTCCTCAGATATTTTGCTTATAGCTTAAGGTAGATAGAACATTGGTCCTTCCTAATCCTCAGAATCTGTAAATATGTTATTTTATACGGCAGGAGGGACTTTGCAGATGGGATTATGGTTGAGATGGGGAGATTATCCTTATGACAGTAGTTCCTGAAAGTCGAAAAGGGAGGCAGAAGAGTAAATCAGAGTGGTGCGAGGTGAGAAACACTATATAAGCTATTGCTGGCTTTGAAGATGGAGGAAGGAGACCAGAGCCAAGGAATTGGGGCTGCTTCTAGAACTAACAAAGACAAAGATCCTTTCCAGAGTCTACATAAAGAACTACTTTTAGCCTAATAAGACCTGTGTTGAACTTCTGTCTTAGAGAAATATAAAGTAATAAATTAGCATTGTTTAACCCTCTAAGTTTGTGGTACTTTGTTCCAGCAGTGATAGAAAACTAAGACACGATACAATAACTGGTACTTATTTTAATTCTAAAAATATCCTTTTCATATTAAATATACTAATTATTCGAACAGCTAATACATGGATATGGTATATATTCAACTGGGACAAAATGAAAGCATCTAATCAACCTGATGGCTATCCACAGGCAATCTCTCTTTCCAGTATCTTGTGTACACTTCTGGAGTTATTCTAAACCCTTATAACACACACTCTACCATATATTTATTTATTTGAATTGCTGCCATATTAAAACACACTGATATTCTGCATTTTGTCAAGACTGCTCTAGAAGACCGTTCTAGAGCTTCAATGTTTAACCACATCTTTCTAATACATACAAATTCTTGCATACATTATTAAGAATGTACCATCACCTAAAATATCACCAGTGGCACAGATAGTTCTTTTAATCAGAAAGAGGAGATTACTTCACAAGGCAATGTAATAACTTGATGACTGCAACTAAATGATAAGCATAAAACACAACTGTATATAATGAGATAGACAAAACAAAAATCAAAGAGATAGAATAGCTTCCTTAGAAATCATCTAGCCCAACTGCTGTAATTTACAGGGGGAAATAGGCCTAGACAAGATATAGGACTCATGTACAGTCACCCTCTAGCTAAGGGCAAGAGGCAGACGTAGCATAATAGTTATATAGCCCCTAGTTATGTGCTCTTTCCTTTATACTAGTCTGTCTCTTTATTTTTTTTTAATTAGGATTTTTTTAGAACATTTAAAAATTCATAGCAAAAATAAGGAGGTACAGATTTCCCATGTATCCTGTCCTCACAAAGGTATAGATAGCCATTATCAATGTCCCCGACCACAGTGGTACATTTATTAAAACTGATAAACTGACACCGACACATCATAATCACCTAAAGTCCATATAGTATTAGGGCTCATTCTTGGTGTCGTATAGTCAATGGATTTGGACAAATGTATGATGACAACTGTCCATGATTATGATATCATATGAGTATTTTCACTGCCCTAAAAATTCTCTGTGTTTTGCCTATTCATCCTCTCTCCTTTATTTCTCTTATTTTTATGACATAAAATGTAGAAAGTATAGAAACTTTGTTGGCTAACGATTAGGGCTAGGAATGCTGCATTACAGGAAAATAAAAGTTTTATATAAAAGGAAGATTTAGAGTTTATCCACTGTTATGAAATTACCTAGGTCACAGATTTACTGTGAGAATGAAATCAATAGTGACATAAGGATTACTAGTGTCTAGTACAGAATCAAGCTTCATTAAATGAGTTTAGTTCCTACCCCTTTAATAAATATTTCCTTTTGGGTTATTTTATTGCTGTGCTGTGCATTTCTGACATCTTATTCATCAGTAAACAAAAATGATAAGTATAAGTAATGAAAAATGACTTACTTTTTAAAAGTTTTTTTAATATCTCATTTTGGGGAGGAGTAAATTAAGACATGATAATTTTGGATCAAGCTGGAATCATTCTTTGTCATGTTTTCCAATACTCAGAATCTAATTGTGTAGTGGGATATTAAAATGTGGGCAAGCTTGGTTACTGATTCAAAATTTGTTATGTATCAGCTGCATTTCCTATTAATATTCAGATACTTTGTGGTATTTTAAGAATATCGCAGATATTCTGTTAAGGATTGTGATAATGAAGTATATATGATCTTCCTGATGATATATCTTTGTTCAGGAATGGGTCATTCTAAAATTGTAAATTTTTAAAATAAATTACCAAATGTTAGGTTTTTTTTTTTTTTTTTTTTTTGCGGTATGCGGGCCTCTCACTGTTGTGGCCTCTCCCGTTGCGGAGCACAGGCTCCGGACGCGCAGGCTCAGCGGCCATGGTTCACGGGCCCAGCCGCTCCGCGGCATGTGGGATCTTCCCGGGCCGGGGCACGAACCCGTGTCCCCTGCATCAGCAGGCGGACTCCCAACCACTGCACCACCAGGGAAGCCCAGCCTCCAATCGTTAGTTTTATAGCAGTTATTGATCATCAAACTTGTAAAGACTGAGTAAAATAACTCTTTAACACAAATAATGGCAAAAGAGAAAGAAACTGTGAATGAGCTTTCATTAATTTCCTTAATTACTCATTTATTCATTAGCACAATATTTAATGAGTGCCTACTATTTACTGGTACCAACTACTGGAAATAAGCAAGTAAACTGTTAACTCTTGGAACCTATAATCAGAGATTTAAAATTATGGGATTTAATTGAAAAATCCACTAATTAAGGTAAAGGGAGCCCAATAAATATGTATGTGACTCAGAGGAGGTGTTCAATAAATACTTATTATTTTTGTTTATAAGAAAGGCAAAAATAACCTTGATTACTGAAGAGTAAAATCTCCTTGGGTGACTCAGGAAAGGCTGGCAGAGGACTAGCATCAGGAGCATACGGTGACTCTGTATAAGACTGAAGTTGTCATGTTTACTCTCCTAATTCTCTTGTGATATTTGGAAATATGATTCACCATATTATAACGTGCTTTTTAAGAGAGAGAAAAAGATGAGGGGTTTTCTGTGGTATCTGATTTATAGCAAAAAATACATAAAGGGCATAGTCTATTAATTTACTGAATCCACATTTTTACTTATAATTAAATTCACCTATCAAAACTTAATGTCAAAAGAAGATACCAACTATTTAACCTTTTCAACATGCAGCCTAGATATCAAATTCCAGGAAAATAAAAAGGGTGAAGTAGGCTTTATACTCATTTTCAGTTATGAAAATTTATATAATATTTAAAAATGTGTATTCTCCAGAAACTCTGTGCGATGTGGGAAAATGTGGATAGCAATTTTGTGTGTATTTATATTTATATATTTATAGTCACATGAACACGTGAGCACACACATCTTGAATACCCTCAAATTATTCTAGGATTTCTTAAACTTGTTTTAACATTTGCTACAATTTTGTAAATATTAAAACTGAAACATCCTTTCACTTCTCTAATCTGTCTTCATTGGAAGAGTAAGCGAATTGAACACATTTATAGAAAAGACTTTACATAGGTCAATCCAGGTATAAAACTCCATGAGAGTTGGAAGCATAACAACTCCAGTTTCCATGTATTCTCTGGCATCCTAGGACTCACTCAAATGTCTTAGTCACTGTAAGAATTCAGTGTGTTTCTGTGAAAATTCACATCGATGACATAAAAATTAAGATGAATGTTAAAATTGCTACACTCCAAACTATAAACAAGGTAAATAGTAAAACTCTGAAAATCTTTCATAAATGAAAATAAATTCATAGTGTAACTAATTTTGTTTGAGAAATGTTACAAATTTTATAACAATTAAATTCTCTCAGCCTGTCCATTTCTACCAGAAAAGATTCATGTGATTCTTGAAGAGGTCTTTACCAAATGAGATGCATAGCAATTCCCTAGTACAGACTTTAACCCAATGCATTTATGTAGATTAAAAAAAAATACTCTTCTAATGTACTTTTATCAATTTTATTTTCCCCCTTATTGAGTAGGTGGCAATTACATCATTATGATAAACTGCGAAAAAATTGGATAAATTGGCACTATATTGATATTATTTATCTGTATTTAATGGAACTGAAAATAGTTAATGTCATTAAGGAAAGATTGGAATTACGTGTTTAGGATAAAGGGTTACGGTGCCTGAAAAGTGATATTAGAATTACTTCAAAGGAGAACTAGCAAATGAAAATCTGCTTCTAGAACCACAGAAGCAAAAGCAGCAAGAAGAAAAGTATAGACCAGGGTCTTCACAACAGAGGTTTGTTGTGTACAGAGCTAAGAACTGGCCTGCTGTGTTTATACTTTTAAAATTCTGCTTTAAAGACTATCCTAGCATGCTAAGAAAAGCATAATATGTTAAATTTTCTTGTCCTCCCTGCTGATAGATCAGAAAATATCCAGTAACACTAATCCACAAAGAAGAATGGTAAAGCATGTTAAATGTACCTGAGGAAAGGTTCATAGGTGGATGGCAACAAAATGCTAACACCTTGCCCTTAGCCCCACCCCCAAGGAAGGGTCCAGAATATGAAAAGTAGCAGCCTGGATTTGACTAAATAAATGTTATCAGTGGAGAAGTGTGACAACATAGATCTCAAAGTAAAAGCTACTCATCCGGTGTTATTCTCAAATGATGCCCAACAGGCATTTTTCCTCTCAGCTTCTGAGTCAGTAAATCTTAGAGAAGGCATATCTATAGGAGAATTAGAATGAGACCTTTGGATACTAGAGTATAATAAACTAAATATACCTAAACTTATTTAAAAGAGGAGTAGAAAAATTCAAATATATTAATTACAGATCTGGTGTTCAAAGAAGTTCTTTATATGTAAAATGATATAGTTAGGCAAGATAATGAAGAATCAGAGGAGATTTTTTTTTACAAGAATATATATGAGGTTTGTTTATGAAATTAACTTTTTTTTCAAAGAAAAGAGAAAGGGAGATGCTTATTTCCCCCACAATTAGGTTTGAATCTCTTCTCCCTTTTCATCAATCCATGTGATCTGTGAGAGAATCTATCATGAAGAGCTCAGCAGGACCTGCCAGATCATTCAGTTAGTTGACAGAGATCAATATACACCCCAAAAGACCTGAATTCAGAAAATTCCATGCAAAAGGTATTGCATGCATAGGCTTGCAAAAGTGTGATCAGAGTGACCCAAGCATAATAAGACCAGATTTTCACATCAAGAGTAAAAGGATATGGATATTCTTCCAGGATGATGACAGTGAATTTTACCACTTAATTCTTTTCAATAAACTCTAAAATATATCATTGTATAGAAGGAAAGTGCCTGTAGTGAAATTTTGACAACTCCCCTCTGTGTGCTAAAATGCTGTCAGCTGAAAAATCTGAACTCTTTGTGCAAATTGTTCGTTTTTGACAGATTTACCCTACTTTTATGTTTGTAGTCTTAATCAAAGGAATTTGGAAAAGTTAGAATTTAGCTTTACACTCAAAGAATAGGAAGTACTATTAGCATAATTTGGAGGTACTAGGCATTTATATTATAGTTATCTATGAAAAGTATAAGGTGTCATAAAAGTGAAAATATTTATAAAGTAATAGTATAGAGTTTGATTGATTTTAAGATACTGTATATTTTAATAGAAATATCTTTTTCTTGGGCTTCCCTGGTGGCGCAGTGGTTGAGAGTCCGCCTGCTGATGCAGCGGACACGGGTTCGTGCCCCGGTCCGGGAGGATCCCACATGCTGCGGAGCGGCTGGGCCCGAGAGCCGTGGCCGCTGGGCCTGCGCGTCCCGAGCCTGTGCTCCGCAACGGGAGAGGCCACAGCAGTAAGAGGCCCACGTACCGCAAAAAAAAAAAAAAAAAAAAAAAAAAAAAGAAGTATCTTTTTCTTAGTTATGCCACATTATTTCATAGTTTTATGTTTTCCTCTTTAAGAGACAGATACATTATTTTCATATTTCTAAAAAGGTCATCATACTTCATTATTGCAACTTAATGTATGATTAAATGAATCTCTCCGCTCCTATTATGTCTCAATTTTGGTGAAAATTTTGCATATTATAGTCTTATTTTTTTCCTTCAGACTTCAAGGAAACACCATCTAATAGATATTTTAGCTTTCCTCAAGTGATCTGAAAGTGTTAATTCTTATTCATAAAGGATTTTAAGATTTATATTGTGGGAAACAAGCAAAGAAGCAATAAACATAACTCCAAGGACATGCTTATAAAAAAAACCACATCACCTCTACTAGTGTAAATTTAGATGATTTGTTTTGTTGTGTGGAATTGTATGTCTGGTTTTTTTGTTGTTCAGCATTCCTTTGTTTCAGGATATATATAGCATTCAATATTAATCCTGCTCTTGGGCTTCCCTGGTGGCACAGTGGTTGAGAGTCCACCTGCCGATGCAGGGGACACGGGTTCGTGCCCCGGTCCGGGAAGATCCCACATGCCGTGGAGCGGCTGGGCCCGTGAGCCATGGCCGCTGAGCCTGTGCTCCGCAACGGGAGAGGCCACAACAGTGAGAGGCCCGCATACCGGAAAAAAAAAAAAAAAAAAAAATAATTCTGCTCTAAATACACTGGGTAGGGCTGACCCTTTCCAGTATCCTCTAAAATCTGAGAGGTGAGTTCATCACTCAGGTTTGGTCACTCAGAGGGTTCTATCAAATATATCAGAAGACCCTATCAGAATTTCCCCTGGAACTTGCTAATGCTAATAGAGAGAAGGAATGCTCTTTCTCTGAGAACCTGAGCTCCATGAAAAACATAGGCTTGAAGATGCTGGTGATCATCTTGTTACCACGTGGAAGAAGTGTATCTGAAACAGGAGCCAATCAGAAGCAAGCTGAGTTTAGGGACTGAGTGATATAGAACCTTGATAACAGAAATGAACACCTCCTTTTCAGATCTGAAGCAAGCCTCTCTCTTTGCAAGTCTAGTTACCTGAGACATCAAATGCCTTCTTTTAGCTTTAGCCAATTTGAGTTGAGTTTTTCTTACTTTAAAACAAAAGCATCTTGTGTGTGTAGACATGTGCCTGTGTGTCTAGGAAGCAGAAGTATTTTCTTCCTTTAATAAGTGCACTCTATAAAAGGAAGCTAATCACTTCAGCTTTTTTCCCTTGACCATTCAAAAACTCGCTAACATAGTTTCAGTTCAATTAATTCAGCCACATATAACTCAATTAACACATCTTAATATATCACTTTTTTGAATGGGAATATTTGGAGGGCTAATATATAATTCTTCTAAAATTACTCATTATCAAAGTCCCTAAAATGCTTATTAACTAGCAATAAAGGGGAGGGGGAGACACCTTAGAAATTTTAGATAGCAGTATCTACAAAAAATAGAGAAACTTGCTAAATCACTTCATATGTTGGTGAGGGAAAAGCATGAAATCATTATAACATTAAGGAGAATACTCAGCTCTGGAAATTAACTATGTCAATATCCAACATGTTTGAAGTACTTTTATATCCTGAAAATGCTTTTTAGGGACACTAGGCATCAAACAAGATTCTTAGCAAATCCTACTATGAGCTGCTTGTATTATATAGGAATGCTAGACTTGTTACTGTACTCTCCTTTAGTATAGAATGAACAGTTGATGCCTTATACCATAAGACCATGACGCATCATAATATTTTTACTTTTCTCTTTTTGTATTTCACTGATACAGTGACTTAGAGTGTGATAGTCCAAGGTTCTACTTGTAACGAGAAGTTATGGTTTCAATAAAGGAATAATGCTTTTTTTCACTTTATTCTACTATCCAACATCTTATTTTCATGAGATGAATGTAAGATTCTATTAAAAAAATAAAAGCTAGAGAATGAATAGAATTCAAATAATCTCAATTTAATTGAAAATTTGTTCCATGTTATGTATATAAACCATTGTGTCTTATCATTAATATTTTACATCATGTGCTGGTGCTGTACTCAAATAGCCTTGATGTTCTAAATGCTCATAGAAATGTTATCTCAAGAAAAAAAAAGCATATAAGCTTTCCAAAAGCCATTATCCATGGCCTCCACTTTAGAGACGGCTTTACCAAGTACCCATGACTAACCTCATTTCTAAAAATAAGCATATTTTCAAGTAGATTACCTGCGCAGAAGAGCACGAGGTCTTATCTGCAACTGCAAAACCAGAAAAGCAATGTTGAATACTGATGGGCTGAATCATCTGCCACTGAGCATCAAAGGTGACACTGTGCTAACTCCATGGAAGGTTTGAGGCTAGTGGACCATCTCAACTGTCTTTTCAACTTGATCAAATTGCACAGTTAACTGTGTAGGACAGCAGTCCTATAAGGCAGGTATGAAGGAGGACATCAGTACTAGAACATGGCTGAGGAAATAAAAGCTGGTCACAAAAAAACAATTTGACTTATCTGACATATAGTGTACTATTAAAGGAAAAAATTAAGTGGTTATTCCAGAATATTACTGTCACGTTATCTAGAAAATATTATACACATGGAGGGACCATTTTCATTAAAATCCTCCTTAGAATTATGCTCTAGAGGAGTTTAGTCCAAATTGTGCTGCTCATGAAAACCCATTAAAGGAAATTACATTATTAGAAAATAACCAACGATGTTTGAACAAGTATTTTCATTTATATTTTAGGATAACTCCAGGGGAACGTCTCTATTTTGCAGGGTTACTTATCAAAACAACACAAAGGGTTTCTAGTTCTATCTTGAACCTCTGTTTTCATTAGCTCTGAGCCAATTATTTTCAATATACAGATGGCCAGATATCTTTTTGTGGCCATACCTGAATTTATCTCAGTTGAGGTTGGAAACTTTATGAATAGTAGTATCATTATCTGAATGCCACTCTTCTTATCAAGAAACAGCCAGAAACATGGTGCAGACAAGAAAGGATCCCATAGAGCAGAATGAAAATAACATGAAATAATATGAAATAATTAGCTAACGAATTGTGACAAATTGCTCAGTCTTCAAAGTGTCACTCAGTATCCCCAAACAACAATCATTCCTGCTGAATCCCATGGTGATAGCTTTCATCTTGCTTCAACTGTACTCACTAAGAAAATCTTAAAAAAAAAATACATATACATAAATGTGTGTGTGCATTTTTTCCCCTGTTTTTGTTCTACTTCTTTGCTCACTGTTACTAAATAGTTAAGAAGGTTAGTCTTTGCTAGACCTTATTTACAAGGCGAAATGAGATAGGTTTCACTAACTCTAATCAAAGTCACATATCCCAGAACACATGAGTTTCAGTAGTGAGGCAGTATAGTACCATGGTTAAAAACACAGGTTTTAGAGACATAAGATCTATGGGTACTCATACAGTTATATCACTCACGGATTCTGTGGCTTTGAGTATATTAATCTCTTAGTGTCAATCTCATCTGTAAAAAGCAAACAATAGCATTCCCATTTCACAGGATTGTGGTGAGGGCAAAAAAAATAATAAATATGAAGCAGTGTGCCTGCCACATATTAAATGTGCCTGAATGGTAAAGTTTTGTCATTATAACTGTTTGCATCATCACTATCTCACACTTGTTTCCTCTGAGACAAATGAGACAGTATCAGCACTGTTCATCAAACTCCTTTGAGATATTATCAATAGCTTGGTGATTAGGAGATGGTATCAGAGGTGAGATTCTTAGCTGAAGATCAAAGCATTGTCTTTAATTGAGGAACACTGGGAAGGCTGGTTAGCCTCTTGGAGATTCCATTTCCCCCTCTGGAACATAGGGATAGTTAAAGATATTTCAGAAAGCAAGGGTCAGCCAACTACAGCCTGTAGACCAAATCTAACCCATGCTCTGATGTTGCATGGCCTGTGATCTAAGAATTGTTTATCAATTCTTAAAAGATTAGAAGAACAAAAACCTTAGTAGTAGGAAAATGAGGAAAGAAGAAGAAAAGGGAGAGGAGGAAGAACATCACTAGCAGCACTGGAGATCATATGTAGTCTGCAAAATCTAAAATATTTATCATCTAGTCTTTTAAAGAAAAACTTTGCTGATCTCTGTCTTTGAATTATTGTGAATATTAAAGGAGCCAATATATAAGTAAATGCTAAGCAGGAGTTGGCATAATTATAGTTAATATTCCTGCTACTAGCCTAAGCCTTCTTCTAAAAGCCATAGTCAAGGAAGCAGTAATACTTCTTGTGTCACCTCTGACTTCTGATGTGAAAATATCTGATATTCCAAACTCATTAGAAAGAATTTTCCAACAGGTTCTTCTTTCTCTGGTTAAAGAAATATGCTAAATAAGGCAGAGACAGATTACAATATTATGCTTGCAAGGAATTATTTGGCAAATATAGTTTAGATCATTTTGGTTCATGCAGCTGCATTTAATAGGAGTGAGTCTTATATCAAAGATTTCCATTCAGACACACACACACAAAGTATTGTGGGTGCTGCTTTGAGTGTACCTACTGTTGGCTCAGCTTTATCATAAGGGACATTAACAAACTATTGAACTCAAAAATGATAAAAGTTCCCACTGTGATTTTAGCTCTGAGAAGTTTTTAAACCTAACAATTGTTAACTGTCCCTCTGCTATTTTATTACTAATCAATACAACACAAGACAATGGGAGTCAGTTGCTTCAGAAAATGCATGCTCCTGATTTTTGTCCATAAGGTGCAAAATATGAATAATAAAGACTGAGATACATTTTCTAAACATCCCTTGATCATTCTAACTCTTCCATTGGTCAAATGTAATAGAAGGCTATGCCTTCCTATACTGAGAGATGGATGTGATCCAGTGATTTTTCTAAAGTCAAAAACTAAGTCCACAAGAGGTGGGTGTGGAAATAAAATAGCTAACAAAAATGACAACACATTAATTATTTAACATTTATAATGACATGGCTTCTGATATGCAAGTTGAACATGAAGGAGAAAATTAACCTATCCATTAAGAATTGAGAATTCATATATATATGGTCAAATTTAATCTAAAAAGGAATATGTGTTTTGGGTTTTTTCCCCCAATAGCATGAATATTTGGTTAAATAGTCAGACTTTTTCTTGGTTTATCAATTGGTTTGTGTAACGATAAACTGTTATAAAAGATAATATAAAAATGAGGATAATGATAACGTTGTTGATATTTGTTGAATATTTAACTCGGTGCCAAATTCTCTGTTAAGGATTTTATAAACACATGTTTACCCTTACAACAGATCCATGAGGTAATTGCTCTAGTCATCACCATTTAACAAATGAGGAAACTAAGTCTCAGTTTAAACATGTTTTTCCCGCATATACTCTTCCTCAAATTTGTGCTAATTTCAGAGAAAATATGACCCTCAAATTAAAACTAAGGACTTTAATTTAGAAATGCCCTTTTGTAGGGTACTTAATTTCCATATTGGTCTAAAATTAAACAACTGATATTTTGAAACATTCTTCATCATGCGTCATAGAGTCTGAATATCATTCTTAGATACCAGAGTTCTAACCAAAATTCTGATTTTCTTATGTTATAAATTTCCATTGCTTAACTTCTCTGTGAATGAAAAGCTATCAAAAAACTGAAAGAAGTAAAGTATTACCAAATTTCATTTGAATTGGTCATGTAAGGAAAAAAGGCAAGAACTTCAGAGAAATCCTTTTAATTCTTTGGATAAGCAAAGGGATGCTGTGTTTGAGAAGAAAAGGTAAAGCCAGCCAGAGAGAAGAAAAAAGAAAAACGAAGGTTGTACGTGCTGACCTTTAAAAATTCTAAAGAATAGGGGAAAACAACTCTACCACAAAATCAAATTGTTCAATTATAAAACCCAAAATACCAGAAGGGGTGCAAACTGCTTTCTTTTTTCCTTTTGAAATCTGTTTCTACTTTGTTAGAATGAAATCCATTAATGTTTAAACTATTCTAAGGAAAAAATTTAAATAATATCTGGTGAGTAACTAACAATGGTAAATAACTAACAATGAACTAAAACAACAAACACAAAAAAGGAGAGACATTTAGATTTAGCATGGAAAAACAGAGGTAAAAGAGAAATCAGTAAAGCCTTTTTTCATCATAATAGATTTCATCAAGTGTTAATATTACAACAAACACCTCTTTTATTAATTCATTAACAAATGTTTATTAAATCCACATGATGTGTTACACCAGTGATTCTCTAGCCTATCTCCCTTGGAATCACCATCAGAGCATTTTCAAATTTCATAAGAGCTCTGATTGCAGTTTCTGATTTGATCCCTTTATCTTTAAGCCAGGGAGAGATGGCCTTTCCATCTCCACCAAGAGTTATTCTGGTAATGAGACACAGACATTGATGAGAGGAGGATGTCCCTCAGATACGTTAGGGTGGAAAATAATTGTCTCCTGTGAAGTATGTATGATGAGGATTTGAAATGATTATGGCATTAAGAACGTGCCCTAAAAGATCCCTTTCTAAGAGACAGGCATGTATACAAACAGTAAGTTTACAATGTGTTAAGTTCCATAACAGGTACAACAGCAATTAAAATAGGAAACAAGCATTTCTGTTTTGGGAGAAACCATCACAGAGGACATAATGTTTTAGATGGCTCTTAAGTAAGAGGACCATACATCCCTGTTGACACCTATTTTCACACTTCCTGTCTGGTTAGCTTTCCTTTTTACTCGGGTCCCAATTTGGGTGATAAATTCTATGATCATCCCAATCTCAAAAGATACAGAGGGGTTTGATTCTATAGTGAGGAAAGAGAGGCAGCATCAAGGTAGCAGCATGTGGGGAGGTTCATTTGCATGAAATAGCACAGGGACACAACAGTCCATTGTACTGAGTAAGTAGTAGGAAGTGGGATATGGGATAAGAGATGTAAGCAGGAGCAGATTCTGGATATATTTTCCAACATGGTCACAGAATAATCTTTTGGGAGAGTGAAATAAAAAATTATCCTTTTCTGCAAAGGATCTTTGGTTTCTGTCTGAACTTACCATACTTCTAAGAAACAGTGGAAACCCCCATGAATAGCTGAAAAGTGTTCCTTTGAAGAGATTACTTGATAAGCTGGAAAAGTGACTCATTTATTGTGAGTAGCTGAAAAGTATTCATTTCCAGATGGTAGTTGATAAGCTGGAAAAGTGACTCATTTTCTTTATGTTTCTATATTTTATTTTCAAAATTTGCATAATATATTTACTCCCTAGCCATAGTTAAAAGGAGAAATGATTTCAAGGTCACATATAAATTGAAAAGAATGAAACTCAAGAATTCTAATCAGTACTTGCTCTCTCATCATTCTTGATCTGATCTTTTTAAAATCTAGGTTGAGCTCAAACTGATTTTTTTCATTTTTAGAAAATAGCTATTATTGTTTCTACTTGATATACAGAAAAATCCAATGAATAAGCTCTTCAATTTCTCCTCAGTGACCTGACATAAAACCATTCATGTAAAATGCATTTATTGCACAGAAATTTTTTGAGCTGCTTAGGCATGAAAAGAGGTTAAAAGATAAGAAGTTATTCATGTGGAAGTAATTGTGAATGCAACAACAGTGATGAGTGACTTTCTTTAGAATAATTTGCAGTTAAGATCTATGCTCAAAATGGTCATTAGTTCATAAGCAAACATGACAGAAAACTGAAGGAGCCATCACCTAATAGTTTTCCTCATTTAGGTTCCATGATTTACAAGTGAGCAAGTGCCTCTTAAACTCTGCTACCTTATTCTTTAAGTCATTCAATCATCACCAAGTGCATTTGAGTTCCTCTTCACTAAGAATATCTCCATAGGCAAGTGAACAATCACATGTCTTTTCTTTCCAGGAACCTCAATAACAGGAAGCTTTCATTTGTTTCAAATTGGAAGAAATAGACAACTACAAATGAATCATGGCTATTCAGCTTTACATTATCTCTTAAACTGAATTCATGGGAAAACATCACACTCACTATTTAAGAAGAGACAGGTGTTCTCTTTTTTAGATTAGTTGGTTTTAAAACCAACCAATTTGGTCTTTTCAGAAAGTATTACAAGCAGAAATTTCAGTCCTGTTTAGAATATGCTAATAAAGGGCATCACAAATGTGTGAACTACCACAGTGGAAAAATACTAAAGACAGCATGCTGTAATAATTCATCCACTTACATCCTTACCTTTGTGAGGACAAAATTATACTCGGCTAATGTTCGGGTGACAATGAATCCACCCCCACTCCCCAATGGTAAACAAAATTATAAGCAGGAAAAATGGCTAAATGACATTTTGTGGAGTACTGTCAACTAGGGTAGATCACATGTTTAAGACTCTTTTAACTACAAAAATATATATGATCTACCTGGTTCTCTCAAGGCATATAACCTTATCAACTATGACTGTGTCTGCAAAATAGGTTATGACATTGTGGAGATGTCACCTAGAATCCTTTGTAAAACAGATTTCCCATGAGTTAATATGCTGATCATTATCAGGGAATTATTCTAGCTTCCCAAGCTATTTAATGTATTTAAAATCTATTTTTAAAAATATTAGCTTAAATTAATATTCTTTTTAGAACTAAATATATAAAATGCATTCTCATTCATAGTACAAATTTAGGTGAAATTATGACAACACATTGTTTATGGTGCAGTCCATATATTGAAGTCATATTTCTCATGATAGGTTTCATAGGGTTTACAATAAAATCAACAGGGAGTCAAGAAAACAAACTATAGGATTTAGATTATTGTTTTGAGTTTTAGAACTATCTGGTAGTTGTATGGAGGACAGGCTGAGAGTGGGAATGAGGGTGGAGAGGAGTCTGCTGAGACTGGAGGCTGAGAGTTAAATCAGTTAGTGCAAGACGATAGGCAAGTGATGCTGGGAACCTCAACCAATAGTTCTCCTGCATTTCAGCCTCCAAATAGGTAAAGGAAAGACAAACTTCCATCAGAAACAGTGACTCACTCAGCAATCATTCTCAACAGGTGAAACTCTAGAAGATGAGGAGGTTTTGGAAGCTTGATGTGTTCAAGTGATTATAATACACAATTTACAAGGTCTCTACCCCTCAACTGAATAGAAAATCAGGGAACTGAAGTAAAACAATGACAGTGGGGTAGAAAAGTGGATGCCAAGGTTATGTGATTTTAAAAAATATAAATAAATCCAGTATCCCAGAATTTGAAAAGAATTGATACAAGTGATGTAATTTACAGTGTCAACACTGACTTCTGTTTTTGCTTATTTTCAATAATAAGACAAATGCATGCATTCAATGTAATCCAAGTAGTTCATGATTACATAAATAAATGTATAGCCAACTATTGTCATAGGAGCTGTGAAAGTTTAATTTAGAAATATAAATGTTTGTAATGAACATATATTTTATGTTATGGGCACTTAATTTCTCATAATATCATAGTAAAAATAACCCACTTATCTTGAAACCAGGAATTTAAATATGAAATATATTTAAGACAAGTCAAAAGCCACAAACATAATGATAAACTGGAGTGACAAAGGAAATGTTAAAAGTTAGAGTGAATTAGCTTTGATACAGAAAAAAGTGTGGTAAAAAAATAGAAAGTTAGTGCATAGAGAAAATTACAGAAAGGATATCTACAAAATGATTAAAGTATGTCATAAATGTTTTAGTTCTTAAAGATTCTCATTTACAAGGAGAATTCAGCTATTCAGAATGACTCATTTTCTGAGGGATTCAAAAAGGAAAACTTTCATCCTATTTTAAATAATAGATGCTGAGAAAAGGGCATGGTTCATTTATGCATTTGCACTTTATATTGTTCATTCAAGTTTTGATTACGTAACAATCTTTTGGTGTCTTTTTGGAACTGTTTCCATTGATGTTACTTAATGTATATTCTGGTGTGTGAATGTATTTTGGCAAAAGTGGAAAAAATTTAGAATTAATTACACCTTGCTGGAGAGAGCAGACAGAAGAAGCAATAAGAACTACAATACTGCAGCCTGTGGAATGAAAATCACATTTGCAGAAAAAGAGACAAAATGAAAAGGCAGGAAACTATGTACCAGATGAAGGAAAAAGATGAAACCCCAGAAAAACAACTAAATGAAGTGGAGATAGGCAACCTTTCAGAAAAAGAATTCAGAGTGATAGTGAAGATGATCCAGGACCTTGGAAAAAGAATAGAGGCAAAGATCAAGAAGATGCAAGAAATGTTTAACAAAGACCTAGAAGAATTAAAGAACAAACAGAGATGAACAATACAATAACTGAAATGAAAAATACACTAGAAGGGGGCTTCCCTGGTGGCGCAGTGGTTGAGAGTCCACCTACTGATGCAGGGGACATGGGTTTGTGCCCTGGTTTGGGAAGATCCCACATGCCGCAGAGCGGCTAGGCCCATGAACCATGGCCATTGAGTCTGCACGTCTGGAGCCTGTGCTCTGCAACGTGAGAGGCCACAACAGTGAGAGGCCCGCATACCGAAAAACAAACAAACAAACAAAAAAACACTAGAAGGAATCAATAGCAGAATAACTGAGGCAGAAAAAGGGTTAAGTGACCTGGAAGACAGAATGGTGGAATTCACTGCTGCAGAACAGAATAAAACAAAAAGAATGAAAAGAAATGAAGACAGCCTAAGAGACCCCTGGGACAACATTAAACGCAACAACATTCGCATTATAGGGGTCCCAGAAGGAGAAGAGAGAGAGAAAGGACCTGAGAAAATATTTGAAGAGATTAGAGTTGAAAACTTCCTTAACATGGGAAAGGAAATAGCCACCCAAGTCCAGGAAGCGTAGAGAGTCCAAGGCAGGATAAACCCAAGGAGAAACACACTGAGACATACAGTAATCAAACTGACAAAAATTAAAGACAAATTATTAAAAGCAACAAGGGAAAACTGACAAATAACATACAAGGGAACTCCCATAAGGTTAACAGCTGATTTCTCAGCAGAAATTCTATAAGCCAGAAGGGAGTGGCATGATATATTTAAAGTGATGAAAGGGAAGAACCTACAACGAAGATTACTCTACCCAAGATTACTCTACCCGGCAAGGATCTCATTCAGATTCGATGGAGAAATTGAAAGCTTTACAGACAAGCAAAAGCTAAGAGAATTCAGCACCAAAAAACCAGCTCTACAACAAATGCTAAAGGAACTTCTCTAAGTGGGAAACACAAGAGAAGAAAAGGACCTAGAGAAACAAACCCAAAACAATTAAGAAAATGGTAATAGGCACATACATATCGATAATTCCCTTAAATGTGAATGGATTAAATGCTCCAACTGAAAGACACAGGCTCATGGAATGGATACAAAAACAAGACCCATATATATACTGTCTACAAGAGACCCACTTGACTTAGGGACACATACAGACTGAAAGTGAGGGGATGGAAAATGGTATTCCATGCAAATGGAAATCAAAAGGAAGCTGGAGTAGCAATACTCATATCAGATAAAATAGACTTTAAAATAAAGAATGTTACAAGAGACAAGGAAGGACATGACATAATGATCAAGGGATCAATCCAAGAAGAATATATAACAATTATAAATACATATGCACCCAACATAGGAGCACCACAATAGCTAAGGCAACTGATAACAGCTATAAAAGAGGAAATCTACAGTAACACAATAATAGTGGGGGACTTTAACACCTCACTTACACCAATGGGAAGATCATCCAGACAGAAAATTAACAAGGAAACACAAGCTTTAAATGACACAATAGACCAGATCAATTTAATTGACTTTTATAGGACATTCCATCAGAAAACAGCTGATTACACATTCTTCTCAAATGCACATGGAACATTCTCCAGGATAGATAACATCTTGGGCCACAAATCAAGCCTCGTTAAATTTAAGAAAACTGAAATCATATCAAGCATCTCTTCCAACCGTAACACTATGAGATTAGAAATCAATTACAGGGAAAAAATCATAAAAAAAACAAACACATGGAGGCTAAACAATATGCTACTAAGTAACCAAGGGATCACTGAAGAAATCAAAGAGGAAATCAAAAATACCTAGAGACAAATGACAATGAAAACACAACAATCCAAAACCTGTGGGATGCAGCAAAAGCAATTCTAAGAGGGAAGTTCATAGCAATAAAATCCTACCTCAAGAAATAAAAAAATCTCAAATAAACAAACTAACCTTACACCTAAAGCAACTAGAGAAAGAAGAACAAACAAAACGCATATTTTGTAGAAGAAAGAAATCATAAAAATAAGAGCAGAAATAAATGAAATAGAAACAAAGAAAACAATAGCAAAGATCAATAAAACTAAAAGCTGGTTCTTTGAGAAGATAAACAAAATTGATAAACCTTTAGCCAGACTCATTAAGAAAAAGAGGGAGAGGATGCAATCAATAAAATTAGAAATGAAAAAGGAGAAGTTACATGGACACTGTAGAAATACAAAGCATCATAAAAGACTACTACAAGCAACTCTATGCCAATAAAATGGACAACATGGAAGAAATGGACAAATTCATAGAAAGGTATAACCTTCCAAGACTGAACCAGGAAGAAATAGAAAATATAAACAGACCAATCACAAGTAATGAAATTGAAACTGTGATTAAAACTCTCCCAGCAAACAAAAATGCAGGACCAGATGGCCTCACAGGTGAATTCTATCAAACATTTAGAGAAGAGCTAACACCCATCCTTCTCAAACTCTTCCCAAAAATTGCAGAGGAAGGAACACTCTCAAATTGATTCTATGAGGCCACCGTCACCCTGATACCAAAACCAGACAAAGATACTACTAAAAAAGGAAATTACAGACCCCTATCACTGATGAATATAGATGTAAAATTCCTCAACAAAATAGTAGCAAACAGAATCCAACAACACATTAAAAGGATCATACACCATGATCAAGTGGGATTCATCCCAGAGATGCAAGGATTCTTCAATATATGCAAAACAGTCAGTGTGATACACCATACTAACAAACTGAAGGAAAAATAAACCATATGATCATCTCAATAGATGCGGAAAAAGCTTTTGACAAAATTCAACATTGGTTTATGATAAAAACTCTCCAAAAAGTGGGCACAGAGGGAACCTACCTCAATATATTAAAGGTCATATACTACAAACCCACAGCAAACATCATTCTCAATGTTGAAAAACTGAAAGCATTTCCCATAAGATCAGGAACAAGACAAGGATATCCACTCTCACCACTCTTATTCAACATAGTTTTGGAAGTCCTAGCCACAGCAATCAGAGAAGAAAAGGAAATAAAAGGAATACATATTGGAAAAGAAGAAGTAAAACTGTCACTGTCTGCAGATAACATGATGCTATACATAGAGAATCCTAAACATGCCACCAGAAAACTACTACAGCTAATCAATGAATTTGGTAAAGTTGCAGGATACATATGAACAGAAATCTCTTGTATTCCTATACACTAACAACAAAAGTTCAGAAAGAAAAATTAAGGAAACAATCTCATTCACCACTACAACAAAAAGAATAAAACACCCAGGAATAAACCTACCTAAGGAGACAAAAGACCTGTATGCAGAAAACTATGACACTGATGAAAGCAATTGAAGATGACACAAACAGTTGGAGAGATATACCATATTCTTGAAATGGAAGAAGCAATACTGTGAAAATGACTATACTACCCAAAGCAATCTACAGATTCAACACAATCCTTATCAAATTACCAATGGCATTTTTTATGGAACTAGAACAAAAAAATCTTTAAAGTTCTATGGAAACACAAAAGGCCCCAAATAGCCAAAGCAAACTTTAGGGAAAAAAAACAGAGCTGGAGGAATCACACTCCCTGACTTCAGACTATACTACAAAGCTACAGTAATCAAGACAATATGGTACTGGCACAGAAACATAGATCGATGGAACTGTATAGAAAGTGCAGAGATAAACCCACGAACCTATGGTCAACTAATCTACAACAAAGAAGGCAAGGATATACAATGGAGAAAAGACAGTCTCTTCAATAGGTGGTGCTGGGAAAACTGGACAGCATATATGTAAAAGAATGAAATTAGAACACTCCCTAACACCATACACAAAAATAAACTCAAAATTGATCAAAGACCTAAATGTAGGGCCAGATACTATAAAACTCTTAGACAAAAACATGGGAAGAACAGTCTTTGACATAAATCACAGCAAGATCTTTTTTGACCCACCTCCCAGAGTAAAAGAAATAAAAACAAAAATAAACAAATGGGACTTAATGAAACTTAAAATCTTTTGCACAGCAAAGGAAACTATAAACAAGATGAAAAGACAACCCTCAGAATGGGAGAAAATATTTGCAAATGAATCAACAGACAAAGAATTGATCTCCAAAATATATAAACAGCTCATGCAGCTCAATATTAAAAAAATAAACCAATCAAAAAATGGACAGAAGACCTAAATAGACATTTCTCCAAAGAAGACATACATATGGCCAAGAAGCACATGAAAAGCTGCTCAACATCACTAATTATTAGGGAAATGCAAATCAAAACTACAAATGGAGAAAAGGGAAACCTCTTGCAGTCTTGGTGGTAATGTAAATTGATACAGCCACTATGGAGAACAGTATGGAGGTTCCTTAAAAAACTAAAATTAGAATTACCATATGACCCAGCAATCCCACTACTGAGCATATGCCCACAGAAAACCATAATTCAAAGAGACACATGCACCCCAATGTTCATTGCAGCACTATTTACAACAGCCAGGTCACGGAAGCAACCTAAATGCTCATCAACAGATGAATGGATAAAGAAGATATGATACATATATATATAATGGAATACTATTCAGCCATAAAAGGGAACAAAACTGGGTCATTTGTAGAGATGTAGATGGACCTAGAGACTGTCATACAGAGTGAAGTAAGTTAGAAAGAGAAAAACAAATATCATATATTAATGCATATATGTGAAATCTAGAAGAATGGTACATATAAACTGGTTTGCAAGGCAGAAATAGAGACACAGATGTAGAGAACAAACATATGGACACCAGGAGGGGAAAGCAGGAGGGGGGTGTTGGTGGTGGTGTTGGTGGTATGAATTGGGATCTTGGGATTGACATATATACACTAATATGTATAAAATAGATAAGTAATAAGAACCTGCTGTATAAAGTAAAATAAAAATAAAATAAAGTAAAATGCGAAAAAACAAAAAATTACACTTTGCTTGTAATGAAGACATTTCATTCCTTAGAGAATTCTTTGAAAGTTGACTATCAGTCATTTTTATTATGGAGTATGTGTTTAAATGTGTCATATGAAGCCCTTATAGGACAGTTCTTTTGAGAGTTTCTTCTTTTCTTAATGAAGACCAATTTATATCCATATTTTTTACTTATATAATTTAGTGAAAAGTATTCCAATAAAACATAAATTCAGTATATAAACAGATGCTTTTCATTCCTATAATAGATAGAACCTAAAATGTAAAACATATTTTAACAAAAATATTTTGAGAAAAAGTAAAAAATATAAACAGTCTAGATAAATAGAATAGCTTTAATGCATGTCTTCATGCCATAAATATATAAATTTCTAATATCCTGGCTCCAATGTTAAAATTTATTAAAATATTTCCTATTCTCTACTTAAATTTTAAAAGTGAAGAATGACTTCATTTAAGGTCTCATAATTGGGCTGAATTTAAGGTTTATAATATGGATTGTACGTATATATATATATATATATATATATATAGGGTTGAGGAGACATAGTTTTATATTTCACATGAAAAGTCATATTTTGGAAAGCTCAACTTGGTTTTCTTAACCATAAATTCATCATGAATCAATAGAATGATACAGATGCTTAAACTCTGATATACTCTCAATCTGTATTAAAATGGTTTAGTATTCTGAACAAAGTCAAATGTAGATTGAAATCTGAGCTTGTAAGCTTACTAGTTATGAGATCATAGAGATACAGTCCAATCTTTGTAACTCCCTATTTCATCTGTAAAATGGGAAAAATAAAACCTCACAGTTCATTAGAAAAGCTCAATAAATTTTAGTGATTACCATTGATGATAGTCAAACCACCTCTACCTTGATCACATTATATCTCTATGTTGTTCCCAGTTTTGAGAATAGAAAGAGAAAAGGAGATAAGGAGTCTTAAGAACCTTGTTATGATGATACATGATGCTCAGACCGGAGAAGAAGACTGAAAAAGGGCAATTATTAAATTTTTGATGGACCATTATATTTAAATGGAAGTTGAATTATTGCATCCTGCTCCAAAGGGAATTGGAAAACTTTTTAAAAACTGGGTAAAAGATATTGATTTCATGTAAGGAAAAACTTATTACACTGGAATAATGGAATCAGTTCTCTACAATGGAATCCATTCTTAAAAATGGGAACACATATCATACAAAGCAGAAAAAGGATGGTCATTGGCACATAAATTATAACAGGTATTTCCATATAGGGAGAGAAAAAAAAATATATATATATATAAAATAACATCTAATCATTTTTGACTGCAATATTTGATAACTCAGTTACATACACACACATACACATAATTTTTTTTATTATACTCTCATCTATAGAAAAAGTTCTTTACTGTCAAAATTGTGGCCAGATATCACGTTATGTAGTATGCATTGTTAGCCTCATTACTTTCTTCACTGTATTTTCTTTATTGTTTTTCTTAGTCTTTCAGTTTTAGTTTATGTGCTCTTACTCTATATTATGTACCAATATAAGACACGTTAAACTTTTTCTGATTTTTGTAGAACTATTCTATACCTTGATTGTGGTAGTGAATTTATGACTACATTTGTTAAAATTTATAGAAACCTATACTAAAATGGGTGAATTTTACTGTATCCAATTTATTCTTTAATTTTAAAAATTAAAAAAATTCTCTTTGAAATCAGGTAGGACCTTAATAAAAAATAAAGAAAAAAACATACAAGGAGTTCTGGCAAACTTTCAATTAATGGTAAACTGCAAGAAAAATAGATTTGGAATGGGTTTGTTTTGGATCTCAAAATTTCACTGGCTTGTTTTCTTCTTTCACAGGTATAAGCTGAAATCCCTATAAAACTCGTTATGGTGTTACTTCATAATATTGAAGGAACATACAATAAGATTTTCAGATAACACAGTGGCAAAATATTATTTAATCCAAATTCACTGTTATATGGGCCTATGCTTTTGTAAATCCATGATGTTAGTTTTATATTTACTAAGATCTGGAATATTTGAAAAATAATGTGAGGATAATTGGAAATTTTCACAAAATTCTAGGATGCCTAATAATGCCTGGATAACATATGCAATTAGTGGAAAACAATACTCTATCTTATGTGACATATCAAAGAGAAATGATCTATTCCATTGTGAGGTTAGTGAATTATTCACAAATTATGTCATTTACAGGATATAATAACAACTCCCTTGCCTGTAACAACCTCTCAGGGCATTACTTATATGGGAAATTAAGAACGGTTAATAGATTTATTTTTAATTAATTAATTCATATTCTAGGTTTCTCTTTATCTTTTTTGTATTGGTGAATGCCATTAGAATTAGCAATGCTTTGTGTGATAAATTTTCATTTTTCTTTTTTTAATACTAAAGAAACTCTTAAATAATCAGGATAAGAAAGACTTCACAAAGATTTAATTTTTGTTATTGATACTGTAAAATGAGAGTTCTTGACTATAAAACATTTGCTTTTATTGGTAAATTAATAGGTCTATTTTGGATGTATGGCTTATCACCATCATAATATAAGGATTATTTGGGGTACCACATGATGAATTCCATTCTAATTTTTCAGAAAGCTGAGTGGCTCTCAATAAAATCTATCAACTGAGAAATTATATTACAATAAATATATGAAAGCATAATGGGCAAACATTACAATGTTTTTGTACCAAAAACTCACTTAGGGTAAGAATATCCTATTAGTTCATAAGCTCACCTGTGAGCAAAAACTGCAATTTTAAAAAATTCATTGTTTATACTATCCAATATAATACCCTTTTCAGATAGGTTACTGGTTAAAAAGTAAAAATAAATAAAAGCTATGAGAAATGTAACACTCTGTTGGTTAATGGC
This sequence comes from Kogia breviceps, assembly GCF_026419965.1. Taxonomy (NCBI): domain Eukaryota; kingdom Metazoa; phylum Chordata; class Mammalia; order Artiodactyla; family Physeteridae; genus Kogia; species Kogia breviceps. The sequence continues at coordinate 40,348,632 of NC_081315.1, forward strand.
AATAGCAACTAAGGAATGGGTGCCTTATCAAATACCTTATATCTCCGTTTTTCCCCATAGTCACTCATGCTTTTTGCCTTTTTGAGTGTTATTTCATCATTTTACGAACGCTCTTCCTCTCCTTTCTCTATTTGGTTTATTCATTTAAGGTCTGTGCCCCAACTGGACTGCATTCATTTTGGGCAAAATATATATATTTTTATATATGTTAAATCCACACACAGTGTCCACCAAGTAACCTCATGAAAACAGAGTGAATGAAAGAATAAATGTTTAAATTGTAGGAAGATGAATAAGAGAACTATTTACTGAATGCTAAAAACTGACTGCTTACTAATCACATCCCAAACCTTACACATTTCTAGTAAGGGGAAATTGGTGTTTTTGAAAACAGCCAAAACAACATTAAATGGTTTTCTAACAGCATGAATGTAGATACGTATCAGTGGAGACACCAAACTAACATTCTACAGATGAAGCTATAATATTACAGCTAGTATACATACAAGTAGGTATACAGCCTCCAAGTTTATAAGGAAAATCTCGGTTGTCCAATTATACAATGCTGCGCAGCTAATATCACTGAGCCACAGTGTCAGTGGATGTGCTAACACTTTTATTTTTCTGGATTATTTGTGGTTGGCCTAAAAATATTGTAGGCTTAGCATACCAGGGAAAAAAGCAATTCCCTTTTAAGGAAGTCACTTTTAGAAATATAATTTCAAAAGCTCCTCTGTTTCTTCATAACCATGGTTTTACTTTGAAAATGTTACATTATATTAATGTTAGCAAGAGAGGTTTCACTAAATCCATTAGGAATAGTCAAAGGAAGAAGTCACCACAGTAGGACCAGTTACTACAAGAAATCTCCGATAATGTTAGCAATAGCACTGCATTGATGAGATTTTATTTGGTTAAAGAAAAAGAGAGGCTAAGAAAATTATTTGAGTTTATTCAGATTATCTCTGGCAGAAACGCTGCTGGAATAGACTTTACGACCTCTGGTTACCACTGTAAGTCAGCTGTATTATCAGTCACTAGGCAGTCATGCCCTAACATGGCATGTACTCAGGTCCCAAACCATTATTAGAATACATTTTGTTTTCATATTAGGAGTTGACAATATTTCTGAAATTTGTTTAGACCTTAAAAATACTGCTGCCTAGTTCACATGAAAGCTGTCAAGTTGCAGGGTTGTTGAAGCTAATTTGCCAATTCTGCATCATTTTAGCAATTACCAAAATTTAGGAAGGAGGAGAGCACTGCAGAAATACAACTGACTAAATGTAAAAATTTTAAATTATATTTTATAAAAGATTATGATTTTTCTTCACCCTGTGGTTTCTAACCACCTGTCCTTGCTCACTGTAGGAAGAATGAAGTACAAATACCTTCTCATCCACAGACTTCTCTTCAGATCTTTGAAGACACCTCTGATTTCCCTACTAAGCCCTTTTTTTAATTTATTAACAATCTCTCTCTCTATCACTCTCTCTCTCCCTTGCTAGCCATTTAGGCATTTTTAGCACTTATATGTCACTTATATTTCATTCATAGTTTTAAGTACTTTACAAATATTAACCAACTTTTTGTAACAAACCCGAGATGTAGCTACTATTACAATTTCCATTTTATAGGTGAGGATACTAAGGTGAAGATAGGCCAAGTAACGTGCCCTAAGTCACACAACTAGTAAGTGGAGGAGCCATTTTCAAACTCGTGCAATCAGATCTCATCTCTGTTAGCTAAATATCCTGATCCTTCAAATGGATCATAGTTCCCAGAATACACAACAAACCTAGACATTCTCCACTGGACAAACTCTCAAATATTAACATTGCTCCTAAAAGCTGGTGCTCAGGGGCTTCAGGGGCTTCAGGGGCTTCAGGGGCTTCCCTGGTGGCGCAGTGGTTGAGAATCCGCCTGCCGATGCAGGGGACACGGATTCGTGCCCCGGTCCGGGAAGATCCCACATGCCGCGGAGCGGCTGGGCCTGTGAGCCATGGCCGCTGAGCCTGCGCGTCCGGAACCTGTGCTCCGCCACGGGAGAGGCCCGCGTACCGGAAAAAAAAAAAAAAAAAAAGCTGGTGTCCAGAAGTTCTGAACCAAATTCTTAGGAAATGGTCGGAAAAATTGGGAATAGCATGACATTTTCTTCTGTATTCCAGGTACTTTGTTGTTGTTGTTTTTGTTATCATCAACACATTTGAAGATTGCATTCACCTTTTCTACCCCATATTTCAAATTGTTGATATAAATTTAATCTGTGGTCCTCCACATCCTATAAGCTTGGGAAGATAGGGACTAACTGGTTTGGATCATTGCATTCCCAGTATATTATGCTGTGAGTCAACTAATTTGTATTTGCTGACAGAAAATGAACTAAAAATGTTTTTTTTTTTTTTTTTTTTTTTTTTTTTTTTTTTTCTGTGGTACGCGGGCTTCTCACTGTTGTGGCCTCTCCCGTTGTGTGGAGCACAGGCTCCGGACGCGCAGGCTCAGTGGCCATGGCTCATGGGCCCAGCCGCTCCGCGGCATGTGAGATCTTCCCGGACCGGGGCACGAACCCGTGTCCCCTGCATCGGCAGGCGGACTTTCAACCACTGCGCCACCAGGGAAGCCCGAACTAAAAGTTTTGTTTTGTTTTTTCTTTCACATGAACAACTGTCTAGCAGAGTCTTCTCATTTGGGTATTATATAATACACAAACAAACAAACCTAAACAGAGGACTTTACATTTATCCATATCAGATTTCATCTTTTTCATTTTAGATCATTGATACAGGCTGTCCAGATACATTTGGTTCCTGATTTTATCACCTGGTGCATTATATTTCCTCCCAATAATCTGTCATCTATCAATGCAATTTGTCACATTTTCTATATCTTCATCAAAGTTATTCATTAAAAATATTGAGCAGGAGAGGGCTAATGACAAAGCCTGTCAACATGCCCAAAAGACCACCTTCCAGGCTTACTCTGAAAAATCAACATATTTCTTTATTCTCACTTGGTAATTCAAGCCACTTATGAAGATGTTACATTATATTAAGTCAAGTCATATGAAACTGGTAATTTGTAAATCAAAACTGCAAAAATATTGGCAATTCTATGTAATGTAACCTAATCTAATCCAATCCACATTTCTTCATCTTCTCTTAAGCCTGTCATATAAGAGTCGGCTAAATACCTCATTTAAATAAAACTAAATCCAAGCTGAATATGACTTTTGAAAGATTTATTATTTTTTATTAAGATGTATTATTATTAATTTGGTAAGCTTTTTAAAAACTAAAAATATTGGTTACTTGGCATGACTTGACTTTGTTCCATTGCACTGCCCGCCCAACTGAATTATATGTTTCTTATATATGGAGCCAAGGCTCTTACTTTATTTCTCACAGCATTCAGTAAAGTATTTTGCACATAATAAACACTCATAATATGTTAAATAAATAAAATAATATTTTGAGTGTGTGCATAACTCATCCAACAAAAAATCTTCATTGAGAGGCTTTATGTACAATTTCCTGGAACTATCTCTTTTCAAAATATCTCCTATCACCGATCTAACTTCTCTTGGCTTTAATAACTTTTGGCACTTCCCATTCATATGAGACTCATATACCTGACTTTTATAAACAATAAAAAAAATTCCTTTTCCTCATTAAAAATAACCTCTTTAGGTCTATGGGAATTGAATATATACTAAGTTATCCAGTGGGTTTGGCCCAGATATGGAGACACTGCTTATGGTACATGACAAGAATAAAGTAATGTTACCTGCCACAATCATAATGAATTCCCAAAATGAGTCATACTATCCACTAAGTTACAAATGGCAAGAAATGTAAGTTTAACTTCTGTTTAGCCCTCAGGCAAAATTGATGCTGTATTAAAATACTCCAGTATAAGCTTTTTCATATCACTCTATCAAATACTACATGACATGCTAATGCATAGCCAGCAGAAGTGAATTTCTGATAACACCAGGTCTAGTAAATGGAGCCTGAGAATACTTTTCTTAGCAAAAATCCAGAGCTCTTCAGTGGGCTTATGACACAATAAAGTCACTTATAATTAGAGAAAAATATCAGCAGTGATTATGGGATTCTTTCCAATTATGGATTTCCTGATCCTTGAATTAAGACTTTTTTGGCTCTAAAATGAAGGAGACTAGCACACTCAGACTATGTCTATCAATATTTCTGGGCTGGAAAGCTCATGTAATTCCAGGATTCTTGGTAAGCTGTCTGACTCTTTTACTGGCAGAGTCATCTTTCAGAGTGAATTTATTATTTAAAGATGATTGCTTATTTTCTATTAAAGTAATCTTCCATTTTCTACCCATGTTGTAGTTTTCTGTTAAGGAAAAAAAACAAAAGAAAACAGGGAAATTATGGTATCTGAATGAGTACGTGTTTATCTGTGTTATTCTTTGGAAACTGAAAGCTAAAGGATTCTAATGTGATTTGTTTTTGTAATCTGAACATTTTTCCCATTTGTCTGAGGCTTATTATGTTTATCTGTGGATAACTACTATAATATTTTCAGTACTACTTATTAAAACTCATCTCCTGAAGTCTTGCTCAACATTGCTAATTAACTTCTTCATTACCATAAGCATGCTGCTAAGCCACACTGTCATAAAATTTTTAAATGAATCAACAAAATCATGTAATATAAACAATGATACAGCTGCTCATTGTTTATACAGCTCAGCAAATAATGGCCAAGTGCTACAGACTGAATCAGTGAATATTATTCCTTCTCATTAATGGGAAAAGAAAGGAATCTAGTATAAGTTGAGTATGTCAAAATAGCAGGGAGCTCACATATTTAGGATGCAGCCAGTGTTGCATCTCTGCCTATAGTACCCATCAATACCCTGCCAAATGATAACTATGTCCTACTTGTCCCATTTCAAGCAGTATAATCAGTCCACTTTAACACTAAAATGAATTGCTTTGAAATTGAAAAGGATCAATTCCATCACATGTTCATTCTAATTGATTTAAGATCTTGAGTACAGAGCTGACACAAAATTAAGAATTAAATAAGTATTTGTTAACATAATGAATTATGTAAAATTTTTAGCCTTATTATATAAAACAATTAAGGAAATCTAAAAGGCCTCTGAATTATCTCAAACAGAATATACTTAGAATCTAAAATCAGAAATCATGATAGCAATTAGTAAAACAAGATTTTTAGATTTTCCACCTCTTAGATTTTCCTTTTTCCTATAGCTTAGAAATGCAAAAAACCCCAAGGCTTGTGTGAGGCTTCATATTATTTTATTGCTTTTACTATTTCATATTATTTTAAACAGGAAAAATAGCAGAATTGCCTTACATACTAATCGGAATAGAGCACAGTCAAAACAAATAAATCACACTTCATGCAACAAGAATGAATGACTGTATTTTCAGCTCTAAATCAGGGGGATGGATGGTGTAAAATTAAAATAATTAGAGGAAACTTAACAAAAAATCTCTGGAACAAACAACTACTATTTAGCCTAGTCACTAAGCCAAATATTTCTAGGGATAACTCTAATAATAGATATATTTTAAAAGGCAAAAGGAAAATTTAACATAAATTTTTCATAAAAATAGTTATTTTCTTTAGTGGAACAGCAATTCCATGCACAATTTTAATTTAAAAATTAAAATGATATAAAATTTTTGAGTGCCTTTTAAGCATATCAGCATATTTAATTCAACAGGTTCACGTTTGAAAACATGCTTTTAAATTTTACATTCTTATTAGGTCAAAGCCACTAGATGTTTCTGTCTTAAAAGAGAAAAATGAGAGCAGCAGGGGGCTGGACCAAACAAAGATTACACATCAGCCTGATTCAGGATGGGCGCGTTTTCTGCATCCACTCAGATCTCAGCTGGCCAATCTGAGTGCCATTCATGCCGGCCTTGAATAGCCAGAATAAACGAACAGTCAGAAAGAGTGATCGGACTCAGGCAGCAAAATAGCATTTCAAAACAGCTTGTCATCTGTCCATGTTTACAAAAGTCAGTGGGAATGGACAGAAGAAGGAACTATCACGTATTCCAGACTATGTGTTAGTATACTTGTAAAATTATGAGCATAAATGAAAAATTCAGAATTCTACTTACCTCACTTTTGATTATGAAACAAAACTTAGCCTTAAATTAGAATTTGGAAGTTTGAGGTATTGCTCATGGTTAAGGATGGGATTATACTGGTTGCTACGTTCCTTCAAATATAGTGACAGGTCTAACTTGTTTTCCTGCACATTTTCCACCTTTTTTGTTTGTTTCCCAACATATGATTAGACCATGAGTGGTTGTGAGGCACTGCATGATTGCCTAGAGTCTCATTGCTCTTCTCACTGTGTTAATTTATTCCAGCTATTCAAGGTGAAGATGAATGGCATCTTGCATTGCTAGGACAAGCCTGAGAGGGGATGTGTCCATCCTGTATCAGGCTGCTGTTCTTTTCTGTCAACCACACAGGTAGTAATTCTATGAGGACACAAAACAGGGTCATTTAATAAAACAAAGTGATGCATTTCACTGCCAGAACAGCCTTAGCCCAGAGAAGAGGTAGAAAGTATATACCGCTCCACAGATTTTTAATGCATTAAGATAACATTCCTGCTAAGATATAAATTTTATTTAAACCTTAGGGAATGTAGAGTAGTGATTTTTTCCAAACCCAGAATCACCTTTAAAATATACTATCCCCACGCTTCACTTTGCATACTGAATCAACATTTTAGGGCTGTGATTTGAAAGAGACAGGAAATCTGCATTTTAACATGGTCCCTTTGTTAAAGGGAGCCTCTTTGCAGGAGTCATCAGATAGGGGATAGGGAAACACTTAAAGGCAATCAACAAATATCACAGAAATTTAGAAAGCAAAAAAAAAAAAAAAAAAAGTTTAATGTTTTTAATTATACTCCATAGTGTATACTAACCTAGTATATACAACCTAGGGGTTATGGCCTACACAGTAATTCTCAAATTAGCAGCCTATTAAAAATAGATTACTGAGATTCACCCCCAGAGTTTCTGATTTAATCTGGGGTGAGACCTGAGAATTTGCATTTGTAACAAGTTCCTGCTGGACTACTCTTTGAGATCCATTATCCTATATAACTTCGGAATCACTTGCCTATAACCTACTTGCACACACTTAAGTTCTATTACACAAAGATATATAAAAAGAGGCTGTAATTCACCAAAGTATTTAAATCCACTGTTCACTAGAACAAAATTACTTGCCTCCCAAAATAACTACATAAAATTGCAGCAAAACACTCTAATACTTTCGCTATGAATGGTTTTTAATATAATTACTCCAAGATAAAAACCATTACTGCTTCTCCTTCATCAAAAATATTCATTGGATATCTTATTTTAATGGTTAATAGTCTATGTTCAATAAACATACTTACCTACTTCTTCCTAGAAAATAGAAGCATGAACATAAAAAGGGCATAGTTGTATAAATAAAAAAATAATATTGAAAGTTTCAGATGGGCAAATTTATCTGCTATATTGTCAAAGCTATAAGTAAAATATTTAAGTTTCACCTCTGATTAGAATGGTTGACTCTCTTTTCATTCAAATTCAATGTGGGTATATTTAAACTCATGGTTGTCTCTTTATGTTTTTGCCTTTTCAATTTTTATCCTTACAAACAACTGATGCTTTAAAAGTTTAAAAGTCAAAATTGACAGAAAGTACCACTAAACCAAATAATATAATGACTCTGTAGTCAAGGGGTAGAAGCAAAGTTTCTAGGAATGCCCAATACTTTCAAGAACTACAAATTTTCTTCCTTAGCAAAGAAAAAAAAGCTAGAAATGGAGTAAGGCTCCTCTCTTAACAGTTTCATTCTCTCAGTAAGACTATGGCAATTTCTTATTTGTGTGTCCTAGTCACAAGGGGGTGGGAATTAGGCAGTTGGGTAATTGTCCTGAACACAGTTAAAAGGCCTTTTTACATTCCATCATAGAATTCTAAATAGCTTATTGTTATTCTAGTCATGTAGAATATTAGCTTAATTTTCAGAAATTTATTTCAAATATTTCAGAGACTTAACATATTCACTAAAGAAATTTGGGAAAACCCAGAAAAGCTCAAATCTGAACCATTAAGAAATTAACTATCATTCAAACTCTGGATCCTCAGCTTGTTAAAAAATGTACTCGATATAATGCATAGGCCTATTCTACATAAATCATTCTTAAAAAACTTAAAAAACAATTTTCAAACATAAACAATAGTAGAATGTATAATGACCTAAATTCCAAATCATTTAAACCTGCTTTCTAAGAAAAATTAGCAATACATAATGAATATTTCTGATATAATTAAATATTCTTATGTCACATGACTTTTTTAGTCGTACTGCTGAGGCACTTAATAAGTAATTGTATGTAAGTGTAATGGGAAAGCACAAATCAACATATTCAAGAAGAATACATGTGTTGCTTAGGGAAAAAAGCTCTCACGGAAAGAATTTACACAGAAATAACTATGGAACTCTTTTTTTTTTAATACAGAGAAATTGTATCACAGATATTACATTCAATTTAAATGAATTCATGTAGTTCTTTTATGTAATTAAAATATTATACAATTATACTCTGTAAAGGTACCTTTTATTTATTATGCACTATATACATTGCACAATAACATATAATGCTATCTCTGTACTCTATACGGATATATTTTTAAAAACTCACTATATGTTATAAACTACTAAAGGAGTTTCAAAAACAAGTTTGGCTATATTTAATTTTTACTTTAATAGATGATTTTAGACTCTAACCCCAATATACAATTCAACTCCACTAGATAATTATTTTTTATATTTCTTATGTGATATTCTGTTCTGAAATTCAATACTTTCATGGCATGTATCTCTTAAGATTAACATCTTTTTCGGTTGTATAACTCAGAGAACTAAAACCTCCACCTTAATTCACATATGTCTTCTAGTTCACTATTCGGTTTAGAAAATTTTAGCTTTTCCATGCTTGCAAAAACTGGGCACTTGAACCTGTGTCATGGCATTATAAATTCTTAACTTTGGAACATGATGAGCTAACTCAGTAGTCCTGTTCATCCCCTGAAGTACTTTGCCATGTTCCTGAAGCTTAAACATTACTGTTATACCAAAAGCTGTTAGAGGAATCCAGAATATATGAATCTATTCATACTCAGGGGGAAAATTCAGTGAAGGAGGTATAAAAATACTTTTAAAGCAATTAAATTCTCAAGAATTGTTTAATGTGCACAGTGGCTGAAACACATAATAGCTACTATTATGTCACACTCAATTAAAATTTCAGAGTAAAATTTTCCTTTTCTGACAAAAGAGGGCTTCTTTTACTGATAAAGAGTTACAGGAGTTAAAGGTTGTTGGTACTTTGGCAAATTGTAATCCTGGCTTCTTTAAGTTATTACAGCCAGCTTGAGACCAAATGGAATGATATTACTAGAAAAAGTAAATTCCAGTATAATATCTTTTCTTACTTATCATTTCATGGTATCAGTACTTAACTTAGTATATTTCTTTCTAAGGAATAACTGATCACATAATGTTTCCTTCTACCTTCAACACTGACCAGGGCTTTTAATATCTCTGTGCCAGCGAAGATAGATGTCACATTCATGTCTCCTATTCCAGCTGCTTATTAGTCACTTGGGCAACTACACACAAACCTTGCTTTCTATGTACACATGTAAGAAAGTTTCTCCAGTGAGCAAACCTATAAGTGGATTCGCTAGTATATAAGATATGCCAATCACGTAGACATGGGCTCTACTAGATATTGCCAAGTTTCTCTCAAAAGTGGTTAACAACAATTTATATTTCAACCAGCAACGTACAAGTATTCCACACTTTGTCTTTAATTTTATTTTTAACCACTTGAGGTTATTTCTTAAATCAATCTTGGAAAATAACATTTTAAAATGCATGCTCTTTCATCACCTTCCCTTTGAAGAAAGGGAACTCATTCATTTCTTGTCCATTTATTTTTAGGAAAAAAAAAATTATTTCCCTCATTCTTTACCTCACTAACTCCTTTCTTTTCTTCCTTCGTTTCACTTTTTCCCCATTTTGCTAATCTTGCTCGTAGATAGTAACCATAATAGTATTGCTAGCAAAACATCTGGATTAAGAAAATGGAAATAAGTTAAGTAGAAATAAACCTAACAAAGAGCCAGTCCCCAAAGCTCTAAAGTCTTTTATTTTTATTTAATTCTTTTAAATTTTTATTCTTTTTAACATCTTTATTGGAGTGTAATTGCTTTACAATGGTGTGTTAGTTTCTGCTTTATAACAAAGTGAATCAGCTATACATACACACATATCCCCATATCCCCTCCCTCTTGAGTCTCCCTCCCATCCTCCCTAGTCCACCCCTCTAGGTGGACACAAAGCACCGAGCTGATCTCCCTGTGCTATGCGGCTGCTTCCCACTAGCTATCTATTTTACATTTGGTAGTGTATATATGTCAATGCCACTCTCTCACTTCATCCCAGCTTACCCTTCCCCCTCCCCGTGTCCTCATGTCCATGCTCTACGTCTGCATCTTTATTCCTGTCCTGCCCCTAGGTTCTTCAGAATCTTTTTTTTTTTTTTTTTTTTTAGATTCCATACACATCTGTTAGCATATGGTCTTTTAAATTGCTCAGAATTTCCGCAAAAGTTTCTAAGTCTTCTAATCCTCCAATAATTAAATCTGTTTCTTCAAGCATTTCTAGGAACAGGAACACACACACACACACCCCACATCAAATCTATGCACCATTCTATCATATTCTATTGTATGTTTGTGTGTATTATAATTTTTTCCCCTGTAAATATAAACTGTTTCAGCTTCATGACTTAGTCAAATAAACCTGGGCTTCTTTGAAACCCACATCTACATTTATCAACTGGGTTTCTCTGGACAGATGATTTTACATTTCTGAGTCTTATTTTCCACATCTGTACTCCATAGCATTTTTTTAAAGCATTAAGGCATGTGTGTGAAACCCAGTACAATTTGGAGGGGATGGCAGGTGCTGTGTGTGTGTGTGTGAAAACGGAAGTGATCTGGAACCATCTCTTCAGTTCTCCAAAGTCCTCTCCAGAAACACCTGTAGCTCCTACATCCTACACCATCCTCCTGACAAGACCGCTGCACCTCTACTTTACTAGAGCAGGTCTTGGCCAGGGATGGGGGGAGGGGAGTACACAGCAAAGCAGTGGAGACTGCTCACTTTCAGTCTTCAGCCAAATGAGACCAGAGACCCAAGTGAGGAAGGCCTGCCCGTCTGCCAGCCACCCTGTTGTAATATGTTGATGCTGTTTCATACACTGATACTGTTTGCCAAGCACTGGAGCAAGGCACATGCCAAGGAGGGCCCTCCACCCTACTGCCCAGATGGCCAGATGCGGGTCAGAGTGCGGTAGGTGCTTTATAACAATAGCTGCTGTTTGCTTGTCCTTATTCTAAGTGAGTTTGATGTGGCCTTGCTACTTTGCATTTGCTACCTCATTTTACCTGCTTTACTTATATTCTACTACCTGCACATTGCCTTCCTGCTTTTCCCTTGCTCCTTAGCTATGGCACCTGTATTCTTTTTAATTACTGATTGGAGGCAACATGACAGAGCAGAAAGTCAGACAGACTAACATTCTAACTGTAACTCTGGACTATGTATGTGACATTTGAGTTATTTACCATCTCTGATCCTATTTATCTGGAAATAAGAATAATGTTTTCTTTGCATGATTTTTATTAGGATTAAATTTGGTAATCTATGTAAAAGGCCAGAAAAGAAAGCACTCAACAAACAGTAGCTAATAAGTACTACTATTTTCTGACACCCCTCCCCACTTCTCTTTCTGTTTCTTCTTATTTGTCTTCACTATTCTGTAAACTCCATGAGGGCAGGGCCAATGCAGTTGTAACCACAGAGTATAGCACAGTGTTTTGCCTCAGCTACCTAAAGCCAAGTCTCTTGAGTAATGAAAGGAAGTAAGGAAGGGAGAAAGAAGAGAGAAAGAGAGGAAGAAAGACCTATCAATCAATCATTGGACTTCTGACTTAAGCCCAGTCTGGCTCCCTGCTTCTGCTTTCTGCAGCAGGTTTGATTTTGTGCCTGAATTTCACTTTACACCTTTGACCTTGTCTTAATACTTCCAATTCCACTTTCAAGCTTCTTCTCCACAAACAAGTTGAAGGATTTATTTTTCTGTATCAAAATAAAGAATGAATTTTCAGAAACCCCTTCCCCACTATTATCACTATTTGTCTCAGATTTCTCTCAGTGGGCTTCTCTATAAAATATAAATGTCTCTTTTTTTTTGTTTAATATGTAAATAGGTATTCTATACAGCAAAATTATCATAGATTTTAGAAATTTTGTTTTCAAAAATTTAAAAAGTTTATGATTTTATATTTTTATTGAACAAAGTGTTTTTAAGTGCCATTTTCTCTCAAAGGCAAAAGTTTCTTCAAAATCATTTCTTATTTAAAAAATTAGCATAAGAGATAATTCTAAGTTATGAAATCAACAAATACCTAATTTCACTTGCATCTGTATATTTTTGGTAGAATTGTTTTTTCTAACATTAGTTTTAAAAATCCAAATTTTAAGGCTAAAATATTCAGTCACATGACACTTCAGAGAGAAAGTACTGGATAATTTTAATTTGTATTTTCATTGGGGTAAGTGGATGCGTAGAGTTTGGCTATGAATTTGTACTACTAAAGGGAATGAAGAGAAACAGGCAAATTCTTATTAAGCAGACAAAAAAGATATTATCCATGTGTTTTAAGGGAAATCTGACATGTCTCATCCCATAAAATTATACAACATGGTAGATTATTCCTGTAATTTAGGTATCTTAAAATTTTGGCCATTAATCATTATTATCTGAGAATTCAGCTCTGTGGTGGAAAGTAGTTATTAAGAGGGAAATACTCTTCTGCTTAAATTCATATTTTCGCTTGGCAACCCTATTCTAAGGTATTTGTTCATTGTCTAAAATTTTTTCAAAAAAACAGAGAAATAAAGCACATGTCAGGCTTTGTTATATAATAAAGTTAATTCTCACTTATTTATGTTAATATGGATAGAAGCAGAGTATTCTAAAGTGGAACCCCTCGCTAACCAGAAATCCCATTATAATCACTATTGCCAACCCTGACAAGATGTGCTAATAATGAGCAGCCAAACTATTTCAGTTCCACCTGCCTGCCCTCTGCTGGATGTGCTAATGAGCAGTGAAATGGCTACAGAAAAGACAGCTGGTGTGAGTGGGAAGCTTATTCACAAGTAAGTCATCTTTTATGACTGTGAGCTACACGTAGAAATAATCATGATTACTGTCCTAATAATTATACATTTATCAGGGACATCACTCTGTAGGAAAAAAAAAATTAATAAGTTAGTAACATTTGTGAACCTCGCAGCTTGTCTCCTTTATTAGGAGGGTCACCTAGATGTGGGATGAATGGCTAACACTGGGCTCAGCTGTACAAAGCCAGGTCCAGCTAGCTATGCTTTGTACAGGACTGCAATGTTGATATTCAGAGCCCGAAAAGGAGAAGGTGCTGTTCTAGGAAAGGTTTAGCCTTCAATTATGAAGAAGAAAAATACAAGACATGTCAAAACAAACATAAGAGAATTCAGCTGATGTTAAGTGGCAATGCAATAGCTACTGCAAATGTTGCAAGTTTTGGCTGTGCTCCCTGAAAAATCACCAGCAGCAATGCCCTTCAGGCAGCAGCTGTCACTACAGGCAATGAAGAAGCATTGGAGAGAAAAAGAGGGGGCTCCTTTGCAGACAGGCAAACAGATGATGCATAAAAATACAGACCTGGATGAAATTAGCAACAAGTAGCTATTTTTTCTTTCTGTAAAGTTCACTCAGCTACTAAGATAGATGGAAATTAAACTTTAGAGACAATGTGGCATCTCAAGTGGAACTGTGAAGCAATCATAACCCATACACTGAGGACAAGTTTGATTTAAAATCCCACTACTTTCAGGCTCTATTTTGTGACTAGGGTGCAACATATTTAACTAAATAGTTCAGGAAGCAGATTCAGCTACTTATTAAACACGTGACAGTTTCGAAATGTTCAAGATTCTCTGCCGAGCACTCACATTACTCAGCTGTCAAAGTAAAGGGCTCAGATATATGATGTGAAAATTACATTTTAACGAGGTGTCATGTGTGTTTAAAGTTCTTATTCATCACTACATAGCCACAGCTTTTACTGGAGACACAGATGCACTTAATTAGCATATTATAAGGACAGAAGGTTCACCTTATCTGCATTGTTAAACTGTTATGTGTAGGCTTTTTGTTGTGGTTTTAGAGTCTACTATCTTCAGCATATACAAGAATGATTACATTTACATAATCTCAAATGGCTTTCAAGAAAATGTGGATTGTATTTGGGAAGCAGAAGAGCAGGCACTAGACAGTAGTTACATGTCCTTATCATTGTGGTTCATACTGACTGCTTGATGTGTTTCACTAAACCTCAACCAACAGATTTTTAGATCTGTTAGACACACTAATTTCAGAAAAATTTTGGCTCTGTCTAAAAATTTTTTCTCTGTCTATTCTTATTATCAACCTGAGCCTACTTCTTCCTTCAGTAGGAAATAGTGGAAAATATTTGTATATTTGGCAAGGAAAGTTTGGGTTATTCAGTGGACACTTTAGAAACAAAATGGAAGAGTCAAAGAAAATACCTCACATCTTCTATTTATCAATGAATAATGAACTCAGCACAAGATGGTTTAGGAGAAAGAACTCAAGAGTGAAAGTCATTCAACACCAGTTAACTAAAGGCAAGTAAAGTAACTATTTAATTCCCTCACACCGGATATATCAGGACATCAGGTAGAATTTTAGAATTATGATGCTGACATGAGAATCACTCAAATAACTTGTGAAATAGCTAAGTATTGTTTGGAGGTTTTTAATGTGTATC
This sequence comes from Kogia breviceps, assembly GCF_026419965.1. Classification (NCBI taxonomy): domain Eukaryota; kingdom Metazoa; phylum Chordata; class Mammalia; order Artiodactyla; family Physeteridae; genus Kogia; species Kogia breviceps. The sequence continues at coordinate 40,363,634 of NC_081315.1, forward strand.
TTACAAAAGATAGCCAATTGGAGGCAATGATGAATGTATAGTTTTATCATATTTTATAAGACAGGAAAAAGGCTCAGTTAAAAGTACATTTGAGAAAAATTCTAGATTTGCTAGTTCCCTGCTCAGAAAAAAAAAAAATAGCACTTTCATATTTACTTTATCCTCAGGTGCTAATGCTTACAGGCATTTTTGATACTGGTGTCCAAAACCGAATCAATCACCTGTCTGCAGACAAAATGTATTTTCAAAGGAGCACACTTATTTACTTGAATACAGTTTCTGTTTTCTCTAAGTTGAAAAAATTCCTGTAATTCATTAACCGAAAAATTTGAGAATATGTTCCGAAAATAAAATTCATTGAACAGTTGTTCACTTTCTTTCCCATTGTAAATACTGACTAATTTCTCTAATTACTTCTTCTGGAAGAAAGTGCATTAAGTGTTAAAGTGCTTTGGCACTTTTTAACAGACCAAACTTCCTTTAGGTTACCAAATATCGCTACAATCTGAGTGAAGAGGAGAAGTAGGTATGGGTGGTGTGTGGGGAATAAATGGGGTGACATAATACTTCTCGATCATAGGAGTGCATGGTAAACTGTGAAGAGGACTACCCGAGAAGCGCACATGTGATCTTAGTAAAACAAATGTTAGGACTAATACTCCCATTCCCATAATATGCTGAATAAGAAGGTTTAATATATATATATATATATATATATATATATATATATATATATATAAATAATTCATTTATTTATTTCTTAAAGTATTCAACAAATCTTGACACAGTATGATTTCACCATTGAAAAACAGAGGCAATTGTTTGGAGTGCAGATCTATGGTAATTATCTAATCATGAGAACTACAAATTAAATTTGCATCTGGAGAGTGTCTGACACATGGGGATACTGAGATCACTTCTGTCAAGTGAATGCATCCAGACACACAGCTTCAGTAGGCATACTTTCCACTACTAGTGTCATGGAAGGGAGCATGAACCTCAAGTTGGGCTGCACTTTAATAGCTGAGTAATTTTTAAATAAATTATACGAACTGTAGTGCCTTAAGACCCTCAATCAGATAATATGGATAATAATGGCCCTTGTACGGTTGGCATGCAGATTTTCTGTTAATTTTGCTATGCCTATTACATATATCATAACAATGATCTTCTGAGATAGGTATTATATTTTTTCCATTTTATAGTTGAGGAAACTAAGACCAAGAGGCTCAGTAGCCTGCCTATAGTCAAACAAGCACTTTAGGCAGAATCAAAACACAAGTCCTTCAGGCTCCCAGACCCATGTCCAGAAGCAGTATGCCACCTCCATGGATGCTTCACCTGAGGATTTTTATACATCTGAGAGAACATATTTGTCTCAACTTCCAACACCCAGATCTTTTAATTTACAGAATAGTAATATTCTGTAGAAGTAAAACAGATACCCCTTTACATAAAAACTTCAAAAGTGTGACTTTTTTTTTTTGCGGTACGCGGGCCTCTCACTGTTGTGGCCTCTCCCGTTGCGGAGCACAGGCTCCGGACGCGCAGGCTCAGCGGCCATGGCTCACGGGCCCAGCCGCTCCGCAGCACGTGGGATCCTCCCGGACCGGGGCAGGAACCCGCGTCCCCTGCCTCGGCAGGCGGACCCTCAACCATGGCGCCACCAGGGAAGCCCCAAAAGTGTGACTTTTCAATGATTAGAGCTCAGTTGAAATCAGAGCAAAAATACTCAGCTTGCTTCCAACAGATGGCAACAGAAAATATACTATGGATCTATGGAGTGAGAATTAGTCAGAATTAATCTTTTTGGCCCTAACATATTTATAGTAAGTTGGTTTCCCTACATAGACACATAAGAAGATCCGTAATAAGAATTCGTTGAAGGAAATTTCTTTGAAAAATGTCAATGTAATTTATACTAAAGAAAAACACTCAGTTGAAACTTTGTGTAGAATAAGGTGAACAGCCTCCATTAATGCTAACTGAAATTCTCATATTCATGCATAAAATGTACACTTATTATTATTCTACAGTTATTCTTTCTACCTCTAAACTGCTAAGTCCACACCAAAGTACTAGCTTTTTAATTTGAGCATTCATGCATGAAAATTGATAATTTTTCTTGTCATTATATATACAAATTTAATACAGCTGAAATCTCACTCTTTGCACAACATAAGAGAGCTTCACTGTCATTTAAAAAGAGTGAAAACTGAATCTCCTGGCTTAAGTTAGGAATTTGTTTCAAAAGCTGAACTTTATCATTTCTCAGTGTTTGTCACTTTAAAAACATGCTTTTAACAAATAGGAGCACTAGTACAAGTGGGCAAGATGGCTGATAATTTAACTCCCATAATCAAACAAACAAACAAAATTAAATGAGTGGTATAATTTTCCTATGTCCACAATTACAATGACATCATATATATGGATACACACATAATTTTATTAATGTACGTTAGAAATATTTTTTGGCAAGTCTAAATACATGAGGCTATGGTATCATCTTTGTCTTTAAGGATAATTTATAAAAACGAAGCTAAGAATTTGCTTCAGTCCATCAAATCAAAACCTGGAATGTTAATTAATTTTAACCTATCTATTATTCTAAACAAAAATAGTACATGATCTTTCCAATAAATAAAATTAATATACCTTACTGCCCCTTATTCACAAACATTAAAAGATGCTGAGTTATTATATATTATTTCTTTGGAGGCAATTAGAAATTACTCCAGTTACAATTAAAAGTCAAAAAGGGCTAAGAACCACTTGTCAAGGGTTTTCACTGTCAAAATATGAATTTTGGTTTAAGAACATCACAGATCTGAAAGAACTGTCTTCGCAGAATATTCCAGATGATTTGCTTAGGTTTTTAATTGAAGGGTGTGTTGGATTGAGTAACCTTACCTGTACAGAGGTTAGCCAGGTCTACGAGATTTTTGAGAACTTAGTAAGGAGAAGTTGCTTTTGCTGCTGCTGCATATTAGGCTTCTCCTTCCACACAAAGCAGTTCAATATAATATCAGCATTGTTGGCCATGGAAAGAATTGCTGTCACTCTTACAGGGATTAGAGAAAATGTCACCCAATTTGACATTCTGTCACAGTGAGAAGTGGAAAGGCATTCATTTATTCATCCATTCATTCACTCAACAAAGAATTATTGAGCCTTTATTTTCTATATGCCATATATGACACTAGTGTCTCAGAAGGCAGAAATAATGGTCAGATGAAAAATAATAAAAAGATGGGTAGGTAGGGCAAGATTACTGGCTCTATGGCACTTAGAATCTAACTGTATAAGAAGATATGTATATAGTGAAGTAAGTTAGTAAGCAGAATGACATGCTAGTAAAAGCAAGGTAAAAGCAATGCAGAAAATAAGAAATATTAACATGTAAGCACTAGAAGAAAAAAATTAAACTATGAATTGCTACATTACTATCAAAATTCAGATACCTATATCTTACTTTTCCATTATACTTCATCAGGAGGAACAACATTACTGCTAGTTAAAATAATTTAACTTCTAGACTAAGATAATTCTGCTCACTTGTGCAAATAGAAATGTAAAAGACAAAGCAATTTATGACTGTCTTTAAACAATATTAAAAGTAAACAGTATGTCCTAGAGAGGAAAAATACAATTTTAAAGAATGAGAATTAAAGCTTGTCTCATTTTTTTCAAAGCTGAGTTTTGCACTCCTGTTTCTTATAAAATTGAGATCTATTTTTTTGTCTGTATCAGTTATGTACATTTTTCTGTATGTATTAATTAGATACACTCAGACATATGTACAGTCAAACCGACAATATTCCCAGTAGGGGTGGTCATATATGATGCTCTTGGTGAGTTGAATATATTCTTCAGGCCTCCTGAAGAATTATATCAAGCCAACCCTTTGACATTTTCCAAGTGAAGAGCACTTTGCAGGGCATGTCACAATTAATTAGATAGGATGGCATTCTATTTTTGCAAAGGTTTTGTGTACTTCACTACACAAAGAACTAACTAGCTGATAATGAAAATGCCCTTCAGATAAGGGCTGAAGGTTGGAGACTAGCTGCACAGAGGAGGAAGAGTCAGTTTCTTACGCCTATACTTTTTTAAAGTTGAAAGTGATTAACAGCAACAATTTTTTAGCTGAAAAGACAATGAATAACTTTCAATACACAGGCCAGAAGAAAGACCACAAAAGGATGTCTAATCAAAATGTACAATCAACTTACTAAGAGCAAGTTGTAAATATTCCCCCTTAAAGTACCATCAAAAGTGAAACTTACCTGATCTACTATCCAGAGGTCCAAAATCCAAAGAATATTTCACGACGTGATAGTTATTCCATACATAAAGAAGGTTGTCCCTGGGATTGTAATCCACAGCTGCTATGTACTGGTATGAATTGGGAAAGGGTACATCCACCAAACTATCCTTACTTTGGTCGGTGTTGTAAATGTAGTCAATCTTATTCCCTGTGGCCTCATTGTCATCATCCTCATATACAGATTTGACCACATACAGAATCCCACATATCATAAATGCGTTGGAAGCTGACCTTTTATCATATGCAGTATCCCATGTCCCTTCAATCCGTAGGGTGTAAGGGTTCAACTGACTAATGACAATTTTACCATTGTTTTGCTCTGTTGCATAGATTACCCATAGCCCATTCTCATCCACTGCCAGGTCTATGTCAGATTTGCCTCCCCAACGGTAAGGGGAGGTATCATGGTAATTGGCATTTGCTATGATAGCCTCTCCACTCTTTATCCTAGTCCGCAAATCAAACTTTACTATGTTCCTGGTGCGCTCTTTATTGAAGAACAAAGCTCCGTCATACACTACAAATCCTGTGCCATCCACCCTGTGAGGGAGCTTGTAGGTTGTAGTTGGCCTTCCAGCAATGAAGTCATCCTTGGATGAGTACTCAGTCAGGGTATCAGTTCTGTAGGGGGTCCAGGGCATATAATAAATCTTGTCAGAAGCCTGCAGGGGGTCTTTGCACCATGCCCCAGATTGGTGGTCGGACTCAAACAAATGTTCACTCTGGTATACTCCTTTTAGTAGTCCAGGACAAAGAAAAACTGTTGGAAGGGAAAGAGTCAAAATAATAAATGTATTAATTTTAATATTTTGTCATATATTCTTATATTTCACCAAATGGAATTCAACGCTAACAAGAAATACCCACCACCACTTAATTATTTTGCTGTATTCTTCTGAGAACATAAAGTAGTCTTCCACATTAATTCTGACATTTATTCATAATCATTTTGATTTCATTTGCTGAAAAAATTTGGCCTTTTAAAGAGTGGCTGTGCTTTCCTTTGCTTTTTACCTTTGCAAGTGTGTTACAATAATTTTGGATATGCTATATATATAAATGTGACTTATGTCTATATATTCTATAGACATATAACAAATATATATTTTATATGTGATGGTTTTATATATCTTATTTGGAATTTTTAAAGATATTGTTTTCATTCTGATGCTATTAACTATTCTATACTTATTAAGAAGCATATGAAAATACAATAGTAATTAAAATATAATAACAAGGGAAAAGAAAAGCCCTGTAATACAGGCCACTGAGACTTCTAGGAAAAAAGCTCTTAAAGCTGCTATAGCACACACAGAGCATGCAACCCACACAATTAAAAATGAGTGATGGATGGATACTGGAAGGAAAAAGAGAAAGGAAGAAAAAGAAAGGAAAGAAGGAATAAGGAAAGAAGAAAAGGTGAAAGGTTACAGAGAAGAACCCAAGATCTAGATTTTAATCAGTTAAAAATGTCCTGTTAACAGTAGTATTGGAACTTAAAAACATGTACCTTTTACTGTTACATGAGAAGAACATTAAAAAACAAGATTACTTGCTACAATATTTTGCTGCTCATACTTCAGACTGAAAATGGGCAGGAATTATCTGATTTAGTTGATTTTTAGTATGATTCAGTAGCACATCATATGAGTGGTGGTAAAAAAAAAAAAAAAAAAACACAAACTTGGCTGATTCATCTGTAACGAAGGGGCTAAAAAGCAATGTTTCCCAAAGGGAGGTCCTTGAAGCACCTGTTTTAAGTGGTTTAGCCACATATTACACAGAAAGAAAACAGGGATCCCTACCCATCTGTGTTTAAGAACTATCATATTAAACATAATATCAGGATTCTAATAGCTGAGGTACATGAGTGAATCTCCAAGATGGAAGTGGGCAGGGTGAGCAAATTTCATAAACTAATTTGATCATGGAACCCTTTCTACAGAGCCTAATGGGGTGTAATGTTCTGCTGAACCTGCTATGGGAAACAGTGCTCCAATATTTTTGCAGAGCAAACATATTGAAAAATAATCATGCAGTCCACTGTTATGTTTGAAATGATTAGAAGTGTATTGGGAGGAGAAATTAGGAAATCACAAGAAATTTGGATGTTGACCCATATTTTAATGATTAAAGTATTATTCTCTTGGTATTAGTGATTAGCTCTTTAACAACAACTATAAACCTACATCCAATGGAAAACAATCTAAGATGAAACTCAGCTAGGGTCTACAGATTATTAAAAAGGAAAGTACATTATTAAAATGCCCAACGTTTTAATTTCAGAAAAATGAAAAGTTTAGGGGAAAAGTTAACTATCAAAATCTTCCATAGCAAGGATAGAGGGCCATCATCAAATTATACTCCATAATAAAATTGATTATTAGAAGAATTTCTCAGGATTCTAATATGATGTCTATAATTATAAAGGATGGGGAGGTATTATTGTCAAAATTGTATATAAACTTTATGCTAGTTAATAATCAGCCCTTGGTTACTAAAGCGATTTATTTTAAGGTATTTTAGAAAACCATCTCCCCTTTTCCCCTAATAGTTAAAAATTAAAGGAACAGGGGAACCACACCAGAGCTATGGAAAATTATCTAGTATAGAAATAAAAACAAATCTAAAGCAGTTACTATCCAAAACCATCTACCGTTTTTCTAACTGTTTGAATAAAGAGGAATAGAATGCACGGTTGAAAATTTTACACTATTAAACTGTTTTAGGATTTTAAAAAATCAAACCAGCACTGGTGAGTACAACAGACTAAAGTGAAGTTGAGCAGCAGAAGTAGTAAATAAATTTTCATAAAATAGATAAGAATTAATAACAAAATTATTTTAACTAGATGTTAAACTGTTAAATAACTTAGCCTATAAATAGTATATAATTTATGAAAGGTATTTAATTACCTTTTTGTTCCACTTCTATTGGAGAGAGAGAAGTAAAGAGAGAAAGGAGAAAAGAGAATAGATTAATGGTACGATATTGGCCAAGCACTTTTTATTCACCTCTTCCAAACTGAAAGTAAATAATTTATTTCACTCATACTTGCTTTATTGAACATTATGTTTTTTTAAAATACCCATTCCTCTATAAAATTATTTTTTAAGAAACAATCACATTATAAGCTTAAAAATACAGTACAAACTTGGAAAAAATAAGGCAAAAGTTAATCAAGCTAAGACTAAATAAACATACCATTCCAAATTACAGACATAGGGAACACAATATTCATAATAATAATACAAATATTTTCCATTTGAAAGAGGTTGGTAACTATACATAGAAAGCTTTCAGATAGCTGGGATAGTCTCATTTATTAAATATTATAGTTTATATCACTATTTAACATAATAGTCTTGCTTTTTACCCATCTCAAGAATTGATCTCTTCACAAGAAACTACTCTGTAATTCATTTCCTAAGGCCTAGTATTTTCTATATCTTGTCAATACTATGCGAAATGTACTTATAGGGAATGCTCTCATTCTGAATAAACATATTTAGAATCCTTATTGAAGAAAGTTCTATTCCTCCCACTCAACAATATTTTATATTATTGTGGAAAAATACCATCTTTCAGAAAAATCTGTATCTGAAGGTTGATATAAATAATGAGCCACCTGCCCTGGGCTTTTCTGAAATTCTTAAGTGAGTCTTTCAACAAACTCTTAAAAGAATAAATTGGTATCCTCAAACACGTTATAGTTATGTATCTTTCAAATTAGATTCCATTATTATTTTAAGATATTGGCTAATACAAGTCAGGGAAAATTCATGGGAATTATAACATTCATGAAACTCATGAAGCAGCATCTTCTTTATCTTATAAACATTTGTCTCATTGGAGACAATTTGCCTAGATCACAACAAGAAAAAATAAATCAATGGGAAAAAAGAGAGAAAGAGTCAGGAAAGAATGGGTGTGTAATATAAACTTTGAAAAAAAATCACAGATTGCAAGTGATACAAATCTAAGATAATTTCAGTGGAAGGGATAAATTGAGCTACTATGCACAATAAATAAAACTACAGGAAAATTTTAAAACAAGGGAGAAATACCGTTTTGGATAGTTACTTTTAGGTGAGGTTTTTGTGCATTGACCAATGCTCATGTCTTCAGTTGTTGGCAAAATCACACTCATTTCTCTCCACTGACTTTTTTTGAAAGCTCAGTATCACACGTGTTAGAAGACAAAACTGGTATATATGAAAAGTTATGCTTAGGAAGTTGTAAATGAGGTTCTCTTCTTAAGATTCCTTATCTCATTAATTTACAAATCTTATTTTTAGCAATATTTCTAGGACTCTTAAAAACTCTATGATATTCATACTGTTAAATTTTATCATCATTCTCAATTATGGATCTTTATCAAGTAACTGTAGTGTTCACTGGACCGTATGCCTCATTACAGGTTAGTTAAAAGCTTTACGCAAGAGATGCACTTCATGCTATGACTAGGTTACTAAAAAACCTGAGTTCAGACTGATAATTAGAAGAAGCATAACTTAGCACCTTAAAAATTATTTAATCAGAGGAGTTTCAAGATGGTGGAAGAGGAAGACGTGGAGATCACCTTTCTCCCCACAGATACATCAGAAATACATCTACATGTGGAACAATTCCTACAGAACACCTAATGAACGCTGGCAGAAGACTTCAGACCTCCCAAAAGACAAGAAACTCCCCACGTACCTGGATAGGGCAAAAGAAAAAAGAAAAAACAGAGACAAAATAGGGATGGGACGTGCACCAGAGGGAGGGAGCTGTGAAGAAGGAAAGGTTTCCACACACTAGGGTGGTGGGTGGGAAGCTTCAGAGCCATGGAGGAGAGCGCAGCAACAGGGGTGCAGAGGGCAAAGCAGAGAGATTCCCGCACAGAGGATCAGTGCCGACCAGCACGCACCAGCCCGAGAGGCTGAGGCTCGGGTTTCGGAGGTCAGATCCCAGGGAGAGGACTGAGGTTGGCTGCATGAAAACAGCCTGAGGGAGTATGTCCAGGAAAAGGTCTGGACCTGCCGAAGAGGCAAGAGAATTTTTCTTGACTCTTTGTTCCCTGGTGCGAAAGGAGAGGGGATTAAGAGCGCCTCCTAAAGGAGCTCTAGAGACAGGCGCAAGCCGCAGCTATCAGAGCGGACCCCAGAGACAGGCATGAGGTCCTAAGGCTGCTGCTGCAGCCACCAAGAAGCCTGTGTGCAGAGTTCACTATCCACACCTCCCTGCTCAGGAGGCTGTGCAGCCCACCACTGCCAGGGTCCAGTGACCCAAGGACAACTTCCCTGGGAGAACGCATAGCACGCCTCAGGCTGGAGCAACTTCACGCCAGCCTCTGCCACCACAGGCTCGCCCCGCATCTGTACCCCTCCCTCCCCTTGGCCTGAGTGAGCCAGAGCCCCTGAATCAGCTGCTCCTTTAACCCCGTCCTGTCTGAGGGAAAAACAGACGCCCTCGGGCGATCTACACATAGAGGCGGGGCCAAATCCAAAGCTGAATCCCCGGAGATATGTGAACAAAGAAGAAAAAGGGAAATCTCTCCCAGCAGCTTCAGGAGCAGCAGATTAAATCTCCATAATCAACTTGATGTACCCTGCATCTGTGGAATACCTGAGTAGACAATGTATCATCCAAAATTGAGGAGGTGGACTTTGGGAGCAATGATATATATACTTTTTTCCCTTTTTCTCTTTTTGTGAGTGTGTATGTGTATGTTTCCCTGTGTGATTCTGCCTTTATAGCTTTGTTTTACCATTTGTCCTAGGGTTCTGTCTGTACGTTTTTTGTTGTTGTTCTCTTTTTCCTATTTTTTTAGTGTATTTTTTAGTGCTTCTTATCATTGGTGGATTTGTTTTTTGGTTTGGTTGCTCTCTTCTTTCCTTCTTTCTTTTTTTAAATTACTTTTTTAAATTTTTAAAATAATTATTCTTTATTTTTTATCTTAATAACTTTTATTTTATTTCATCTTATCTTTTTCTTTCTTTCTTTCCTTTTTGCTCCCTTTTATTCTGAGCTGAGTGGACAACAGGCTGATGGTGCTCCACCTAGGTATCAGGGCTGTACCACTGAGGTGGGAGACCCAAGTTCAGGACATTGGTCCACCAGAGCCCTCCCAGCTCCACGTAATATCAAATGGTGAAAATCTCCCAGAGATCTCCAGCTCAAAGTCAAGACCCAGCTCCACCCAATGACCAGCAAGCTACAGTGCTGGACATCCTTTGCCAAACAACTAGCAAGATAGGAACACAACCCCACCCATTACCAGAGAGGCTGCTGAAAATCATAATAAGGTCACAGACACCCCAAAACACATCAGACCAGACATGGAACAGCCCACCAGAAAGACAAGATCCAGTCTCATCCACCAGAACACAGGCACCAGCCCTCTCCACCAGGAAGCCTACATAAGCCACTGAACCAATATTAGCCACTGGGGGCAGACACCAAAAAAAAAACAGGAACTATGAACCTGCAGCCTGTGAAAAGGAGACCCCAAATACAGTAAATTAAGCAAAATGAGAAGACAGAGAAACACATAGCAGATGAAGGAGCAAGGTAAAAACACACCAGACCTAACAAATGAAGAGGAAATAGGCAGTCTACCTGAAAAAGAATTCAGAATAATGATAGTAAAGATGATCCAAAATCTTGGAAATAGAATGGAGAAAATGCAAGAAATGTTTAAGAAGGACTTAGAAGAACTAAAGAACAAACAAACAATGATGAACAACACAATAAATGAAATTTTAAAATTTCTCTAGAAGGAATTAATAGCAGAATAACTGAGGCAGAAGAACGGATAAGTGACCTGGAAGATAAAATAGTGGAAATAACGACTGCAGAGCAGAATAAAGAAAAAAGAATGAAAAGAATTGAGGACGGTCTCAGAGACCTCTGGGACAACATTAAATGCACCAACATTTGAATTATAGGGGTCCTAGAGGAAGAAGAGAAAAAGAAAGGGACTGAGAAAATATTTGAAGAGATTATAGTTGAAAACTTCTGTAACATGGGAAAGGAAATAGTCAATCAAGTACAGGAAGCACAGAGAGTCCCATACAGGATAAATCCAAGGAGAAACACACCAAGACACATATTAATCAAATTACCAAAAATTAAATACAAAGAAAAAATATTAAAAGCAGCAAGGGAAAAGCAAAAAATAACATACAAGGGAATCCCCATAAGGTTAACATCTGATCTTTCAGCACAAATTCTGAAAGCCAGAAGGGAGCGGCAGGACATATTTAGAGTGATGAAAGGGAAAAACCTACAACCAAGATTACTCTACCCAGCAAGGATCTCATTCACATTTGATGGAGAAATTAAAACCTTTACAGACAAGCAAAAGCCAAGAAAATTCAGAAGCACCAAACCAGCTTTACAGCAAATGCTAAAGGAAATTCTTTAGGCAGGAAGCACAAGAGAAGGGAAAGACCTACAATAACAAACCAAACACAATTAAGAAAATGGTAACAGGAACATACATATAGATAATTACCTTAAATATAAATGGATTAAATGCTCCAATGGAAAGACACAGACTGGCTGAATGGTTATAAAACAAGACCCATACATATGTTGACTATAAGAGACCAACTTCAGACCTAGGGACACATACAGACTAAAAGTGAGGGGATGGAAAAAGATATTCCATGCAAATAAAAATCAAAAGAAAGCTGGAGTAGCAATCCTCATATCAGACAAGTAGACTTTAAAATAAAGACTATTACAAGAGACAAAAGAGGACACTTTATAATTATCAAGTGATCAACCCAAGAAGAAGATATAAAAATTGTAAATATTTATACAACCAATATAGGAGCACCCAAGTATATAAGGCAAATACTAACAGCCATAAAAGGAGAAATCAACAGTAACACAATCATAGTAGGGGACTTTAACACCCTGCTTTCACCAATGGACAGATCATACAAAATGAAAATAAATAGGAAACACAAGCTTTTAATGATACCTTAAACAAGTTGGACTTAATTGATATTTATATGACATTCCATCCAAAAGCAACCAATACACTTTCTTTGGAAGGGCTCATGGAACATTCTCCAGGATAGATCATATCTTTGGTTACAAATCAAGCCCTGGTAAATTTAAGAAAATTGAAATCGTATCAAGTATCTTTTCTGAACACAACGTTATGAGACTAGATATCAATTAGGAAAAAAAATCTGTAAAAAATACAAACACATGGACGCTAAACAATTCACTACTTAATAACCAAGAGATCACTGAAGAAATCAAAGATGAAATCACAATATACCTAGAAACAAATGACAGTGAAAACAAGACGACCCTAAGCCTATGGGATGCAGCAAAAGCAGTTCTAAGAGGGAAGTGTACAGCAATACAATCCTACCTCAAGAAACAAGAAACATCTCAAATAAACAATCTAATGTTACACCTAAAGCAATTAGAGAATGAAAAACAGAAACAAAACCCCCAAAGTTAGCAGAAGGACAAAAATCATAAAGATCAGATCAGAAATAAATGAAAAATAAATGAAGGAAACGATAGCAAATATCAATAAAACTAAATACTGGTTCTTTGAGAAGATAAACAAAATTGATAAACCATTAGCCAGACTCATCAAGAAAAAAAGGGAGAAGACTCAAATCTATAGAATTAGAAATGAAAAAGGAGACGTAATAAGTGACACTGCAGAAATACAAAAGATTATTAGAGATTACTACAAGCAACTGTATGCCAATAAAATGGAGAACCTGGAGGAAATGGACAAATTCTTAGAAATGCACAACCTGCTGAGACTGAACCAGGAAGAAATAGAAAATGCGAACAGACCAATCACAAGCACTGAAATAGAAACTGTGATTAAAAATCTTCCAACAGACAAAAGCCCAGGACCAGATGGCTTCACAGGCTAATTCTATCAAATATTTAGAGAAGAGCTAACACCTATCCTTCTCAAACTATTCCAAAATAGAGCAGAGGGAGGAACACTCACAAACTCATTCTATGAGGCCACCATCACTCTGATACCAAACCCAGACATAGATGTCACAAAGAAAGAAAACTACAGGCCAATATCACTGATGAACATAGATGCAAAAATCCTCAACAAAATACTAGGAAACAGAATCCAACAGCACATTAAAAGGATCATACACCATGATCAAATGGGGTTTATCCCAGGAATGCAAGGATTCTTCAATATATGCAAATCAATGAATGTGATACACCATATTAACAAATTGAAGGAGAAAAACCATGTGATCATCTCAATAGATGCAGAAAAAGCTTTTGACAAAATTCAACACCGATTTATGATAAAAACCCTTCAGAAAGTAGGCTTAGAGGGAATTTACCTCAACAAAATAAAGGCCATATATGGCAAACCCACAGCCAACATTGTCCTCAGTGGTGAAAATTGAAACCATTTCCTCTAAGATCAGGAAAAAGACAGGGTTGTCCACTCTCATCGCTATTATTTAACATAGTTTTGGAAGGTTTAGCCACAGAAATAAGAGAAGAAAAAGAGATAAAAGATTTCCAAATTGGAAAAGAAGAAGTAAAGCTGTCACTGTTTGCAGATGACATGATACTATACATAGAGAATCCTAAAGATGCTACCAGAAAACTACTAGAGCTAATCAATGAATTGGCTAAAGTAGCAGGATACAAAATTAATGCACAGAAATCTCTTGCATTCCCATACGCTAATGTTAAAAATCTGAAAGTGAAATTAAGAAAACACTACCATTTACCACTGCAGCAAAAAGAATAAAATACCTAGCAATAAACTTACCAAAGGAGAAAATAGATCTGTATGCAGAAATCTATAAGACACTGATGAAAGAAATTAAAGATGATACAAATAGACGGAGAGATATACTATGTTCTTGGATTGGAAGAGTAACACTGTGAAAATGACTACTACTTAAAGCAACCTATAGATTCAATGCAAAGCCTATCAAACTACCACTGGCATTTTTCTCAGAAGTAGAACAAAACATTTCACAATTTGTATGGAAACACAAATCACTCCAAATAGCCAAAGCAATCTTGAGAAAGAAAAACGGAGCTGGAGGAATCAAGCTCCCTGACTTCAGACTAAACTACACAGCTACAGTAATCAAGTAAGTATGGTAGTGGCACAAAAATAGAAATATAGATCAATTGAACAGGATAGGAAGCCTGGAGTTAAACTGATATGGTCACCTTATCTTTGAAAAAGGAGGCAAGAATATACAATGGAGAAAAGACACCCTCTTCAATAAGTGGTGCTGGGAAAACTGGACAGCTACATGTAAAAGAATGAAATTAGAACACTCCCTAACACCATAAACAAAAATAAACTCAAAATGCAATAAAGATCTAAATGTTAGGCCAGACAGTATAAAACTATTAGAGGAAAACATAGGTAGAACACTTTATGACATAAATCACAGCAAGATCCTTTTTGATCTACCTCCTAGAAAAATGGAAACAAAACAAAAAATAAACAATGGGACCTAATGAAACTTAAAAGCTTTTGCACAGCAAAGGAAACCATAAACAAGACAAAAAGACAACCCTCAGAATGGGAGAAAATATTTGCAAATGAAGCAACTGACAAAGGATTAATCTCCAAAACCTACAAGCAGCTTATGCAGCTCAAAAACAAAAAAACAAACAACCCAATCAAAAATGGGCAGAAGACCTAAATAGATATTTCTCCAAAGAAGATATACAGATTGCCAACAAACACATGAAAGAATGCTCAACATCATTAATCATTAGAGAAATGAAAATCAAAACTACAATGAGATATCACCTCACACTGGTCAGAATGGCCATCATCAAAAAATTTACAAACAATAAATGCTGGAGAAAAGGCAACCCTCTTTCACTGTTGGTGGGAATGTAAATTGATACAGCCACTATGGAGAACAGTATGGAGGTTCCTTAAAAACTAAAAATAGAACTTCCATACGACCCAGCAATCTCAGTAGTGGGCATATACCCTGAGATAACCATCATTCAAAAAGAGTCATGTACCACAATGTTCATTGCAGCTCTATTACAATAGCCAGGACATGGAAGCAACCTAAGTGTCCATCGACAAATGAATGGATAAAGAAGGTAAGGCACATATATACAATGGAATATTACTCGGCCATAAAAAGAAATGAAATTGAGCTATTTGTAGTAAGGTGGATGGATGTAGAGTCTGTCATACAGAATGAAATAAGTCAGAAAGAGAAAAACAAATACTGTATGCTAATACATATATATGGAATCTAAAAAAAAAAAAAAAATGGTTCTGAAGAACCTAAGGGCAGGACAGGAATAAAGACACAGACATAGAGAATGGACTTGCAGACACAGGGAGGGGGAAGGGTAAGCTGGGCGTAATGAGAGTGTCATGGATATATGTACACTAACAAATGTAAAATAGATAGCTAGTGGTAAGGAGCTACACAGCACCAGAAGATCAGCTCGGTGCTTTATGACCACCTGGAGGGGTGGGATAGGGAGGGTGGGAGGGAGGGAGACACAAGATGGAAGAGATATGGGGATATATGTATGTGTATAATTGATTCACTTTGTTATAAAGCAGAAACTAATACATCATTCTAAAGCAATTATACTCCAAGAAAGATGCTAAAAAAATTATTTAATCAAAAGCCAACTGTTAAAAAAGGTAACATAAAAGATTATACTAATGCCCATGAAAATAATGAATTAAATGTGATTTCAAAAGTGCAAAAATTTTTTTAATCAATAGTCTCAAAAGTTTGGACTTGAGGTCCATTTTTCAATGAAGTTGGAAGTTGGGCGTGGAATCTTACACTAAAGTTGACATTTTTCTAGCACTAGCCTATAAAGGGATTTCTAGAACTAATTTCATTCCTTTAAATAGCTCTAAATATATATCCTTTGTATTATATATGAAGGTATTTATATTCTAGAATATAAAATGTACACTCACACAACTTTAGTCTTATTCCACATAAAATTCTTCAACTTAGATTGCAATTGTCCTAACTTCTTGGTGATTAGTATTTCTCTCTCCAACAAATACTTAATGAGGAAGATGGCATATATAGTAAAAAGTATTGATAAGGTATGTATTATAGTCTATAAATACTATCTTACAATTTAATGGACATTTTTATTTTTCCAAGAACTTTTACCTCTTTTTCCTCTCAATTGTCATTAGGTAAAATTTAACTTTTAATACTCTGGTCCTGGTCTAATGTGAAGAAATTGGCATGAACTGTAGCATAAGTAAAGTGTGCCTCTGGTACTGCTGGTGACTCAAAATTAAGATTTATTAGGCAGTTGTACTTTGGAGAAAATTATTATGGTCTTGCCTATGTCATGACTGGCTGTAGCCCATTCATCATTTATTTGCTAGTTTCAAGACTAAAGTAAAATATCCTATAATTTTAGTTGAAGTAAGTACACACGAATCATACTCCCATAACAAAAACTGGCAAGGCAAACATGATTCGTCACTGAAAAGCTTAGTAACATTTAGGATTGGCCAGTCATTGTCTATCATCTAATTGATTCTAGAAGCTTCCCTCACTTGAAAAAAAAAACCAAAAAACATGCAAACAAACAAATTGCCTGCATACAGGAAACCTGCTTACCACTGTATCCTTCACAAGCTCACAATGCCTGGCACATAATACATACTTGATGAACAGCTATTGAATTAATACAAAATCCACAGAGGTGATTAATTCTGCTTCTCAATATTTTAAGCATGTAGTAAAAAGAAAAACGTGGCAAAAGAGAATCTGGACTTGTTATATAGATTCATACGTGCAATGCATATCTGCATGATGTCTTTGAATATTTTAATGCATGGGGAGGAAAGTAAAATTTATAAGCAGTTTGTTTCTTCAACTCATTAAATGTAAAATCAGACCCAAAAAAAGGCAAAGAAGAAAAAGTATATGATTCTGAGGGTTATATTAGCAAGAAAAATTTGTTGCTATAAAACAGCCTGTGACAATCTAAAAACACAAGTGGAAAATACTCCCTTTACTCCTCTCTGTTATGAGATCATAAATAAATGAATTGTATGATGACAACTCTGCTAGGCCTTCTTCAGGACCTCTTGTCTTCAGCCTGGTCTAATATCCTGAATTCCACATTATAGCTGTCGCTGTTCATGTCCAGACTTCCTTGGAACTAGTTTCTCTCCTTTTCTCTCTTCACTTTTAACCCCCAAACTATTTTTATTGTCCATTCAACCTCCATAAATATATTTATGTATTTCCTTAAAGTGATTTCCTTGTTGTCCTTTGTCCTCCTTAACGTCTCAAGCTATATCCTGTGCTTAGAGTAAATGACAAATTCAGACTAAGGGTAATTGTGTTCTGTACAAAAAGAAGAAACAGGATAAAAAAGAATAGTAAATTTTCCCTTCATTCCCCAACAGTTCATAAAATAGATATAATACAGTCATGTTATTGTTTAGAAAAATAAGATGTTATTAGTTCTATATTAGTTCTGTCCATATTTGTACCATATGCAATACTTTTGAATTGTGTTCCTTAATTAGAAAAGGTATAGATGAGAGAGCATATGCATGCATTGCCAAGTTTTTTAAAGTTGTACTGCAAATTACAGAGAAATAAAATTGTTGCCTGCCAAAAATTGTCAGAACTAAATTGCTATAACTAAGAACTATGAAATTGTCTCTAATTCTAATGTAGCTTAAAATTTCTTTTCTTTTAAACTGCAAGTCATACAACACATTTTCTATCTATGATTTAAAGGTTCCAAATGAGTAGAATGTTATAATACGATGATGCCTCTGGATCTCTGTAATATATAAATAAAAAGATACTTAAGAGTAGCATAGGATAGTAATGAAATATTACATAATTTATAAACAAATATTTTTATCATTTAAATGTAGTAGTATTTTGAACAGAATTATTTTCTTGGTTACATTTGGCTTAGACTATTAAAATACATTTGGGTACACTTATCACAGGCCAGCTGGGCAGTTACAGAGATGGCAGAAAGGCTAACTAAGTAATAAACAAATCAGTCTTTGATAAAAATTTGCCAGTGCATTATCTACAAACAAAATCATCTATAAGTGGATAACCAAAAGTTCACAATAATATTTTATATCAGTATAGTACTTTCTAAGTAAACAAAATGTTTTCATATGAATCACTTGCTTTAATTATTTAAACAACACTGTGATATGGTGCTAGTTACTACCGTATCAGAGATAAGTCAACTGAAACTCAAAAGGATTTGACCAAGGTCAACACTGGTAGGTGGCAGAGTCCTATCATTTGTCTAATATCATACACTGGTTCTCACAACATGTAAACTCAATGAAACACAGTTTGTTGCATTCTTGCTCTCCATTTCCTTTCTGTCACCAAATCCAAGCAGGAGTGTACTTTAGAGGAGATAAATAACATATATAGAAACTCCCTAAGGTCAGGCACTGTGTCTGTTATAAAAACTAACATTAATTAAGTATGTACCACATGCTACATATTGCATATGATACTAATTTAATCATCTCACAACAACCTTATGAGGTAGATATTCTCATTATCTTAACTTTTCAAATGATAAAACAGGCACAAAGATGCATGGATCTTTTGTTAGTAAGTAGCAGAGCTGGAATTCAAATCCAAGTTTTGATCTTATTCATCACTGCATCTTCAATGCCCAGCACACAGAAAGAGCTCAATTAATATTTCTTACGCCTCCATGCAATGATGAATTGCACTGTGGTATTTTCAAAGAAAGGAACTGAATGTCATACTTTTCAGTGCTATCAAGCCTGAGAATGGTGATGCAAAGCATATCTCCAGAGAAGATAAAATAATAGAAAAAATGGGTTCCTCATTTCTTGGCCAAGGAAACGAGATATTTCTTATCACCAGAAACAAACCAGTTCTGAATACCTCATGTCCTGTTAATTATTATTCTGAAGGAGAGAAAATTCTCTCTTCTTCCATTTCACATCCACCAAGAAAATACAGAAGCACTTCAATAAACAGAAATAAAAAGATCTATGAAGTTCATTAATTTTTTGGTATATTACATATCAAAAATTCTGACAGACATCTGTCTCTTTCAGTAAACAAAGTGCTAATCCTTTATTTAATGAAAGACAAGGGTAATCTCTGCAGCTCAGCTTCCAAATTATGTTTTTCAAATGATACCTATGCATCAGTGAAGAAAAGTGCCGCTCAAGCACCTTGTATTACAATGGCTTTACATAATGTGTTTCCAAAATTATCACCTCCTAATGAATTTCATCCTGGAGTGCGTAGATTGAAAATGTCAATAATTCATAAAATGTTTTCACTAGTCCCATTATAATTTAAGCTCTTAAATACAATATCTATAGATGCTGCAGAAAATGAGACTGTCTTTTATTTTGTATTAACTTTCCATTCCATTGATGTATCTGTAAAATCTTTCAAACTGTTAATTTAGCCTTTTAAAAGAAAATGGTGCTATTAGTTGACTCCTTTCTGAATCTCTTAGTAATAGCTTCTAGTGAAAATAGTAATTTTCAAAGTTATTATTGGTAACAGTTAAAGTCAACATCACATTTGGTTCATCTAGGATATACCCTTGTCATAATGATTTGTCAGCACTGTGTAAAAACCATGTGGCATTTAGAGTTGCTAAATAAAAAACAAAGGCAGAGTCCCCTCATAGAGTATATATGCATATTTATATATTAGATCCACTGACTGCATTTGTTATGTGCAAGGCCCTCAGAGCTGTGAATACAGAGATAACTAATAACAATCATAATACCTAACAGTTACTGAACATATACTATGTGAATAGTCATCCAGTAGATCATTTTCTTTAATCCTCAAAGAAACTGGATTTGCTGGTACTATTATGAATATGTTACAAGGGAGGAACTGATCTCTGCCTTAGGGAAGCTTATAATAAGTGGTGATTTTCAGTACATTTGTTTACCAACAATAAGTTCCTTTTAAATGCTTTCAAAGGAGCTAGTATAAAAAGATTAAAAATAGACAAGAATAGAAGTGAAAGGCAGAGAAAGGGGTAATTGTTAAGAGGAAACACAAAGCATAACAGTTTGACTACCATAAAATTGCCTGTGGAAAATGTTATCCATTTGCTCTTGAGAAATATATTTTTGACTGATGCGTATTACTAGGTTCTATGGATCCAGCTCTGCATATCTAAAAAAATAAAATACTCAGAATGAATCTAAATCAAGTCCCAGATAGTTAGTAAATACCTTATAAATAATGTTTCCAGGGTTCTAGGGCTGAAAGTTCTTTTTAGATATCTAGTCCCAGCCAGTATTTTACAAATTAGAAAAATGAAGCCAGAGAATTAAGATAATAGCCCCAAATCAGTTTAATTTTTGAATTATAGTTTTAATAGTATTAAAAACAAATTATTAAGTAATGTGAATATTTTGAGTCATTTAACAACTTTATGCATTGTGAGGGCAGAAAGGGCTATCCTAATTTTATTGATGAGAAAAACTAGAAGCTGAAAGAAGTCAAGTTACTTTACCTTTGACTAAACATTATTCTTTCAGTCTTCACCAGAGCTCTTAAGATCTTGTGAATTATTCTTGAAACTGAAAATTTTTATCATCACTCGGTGCAAGAGAAAGGGACAACAAAACCCACAGTGACATTCAGTAAGGAAAAAAAGAAAACAACATTTTGAGGAATAGCTTAGGAATCTGAGGAACTACTATGCACTAGGGTACTTTGTAGAACTCTTCCAAATATCCCAACCAACTTGAACTAGACTCACTAGCCAAAGAGCAGAAAATATTTTGTATTCAGTAATAGCATAGATAATAACACCCAGATTAATAATATAAATATGATTTTTGGAACTATAAACAAAAAACAAACAAAATTAATCCCAGAATTCATTAGTAGAAAATATACACCAAAAATATCATATAAACATCAATGAAATCTCTTGAAAGTAGATTTAAGATCCTTACTTATTTAGATTTTGGCATTTGATAAAGTTAAGATGCTAATACCAATTCTTCTGAATAAATTTCAGGTCTTTAGATTCATTGCTATAAATTTCCAAAGATGTGGTTTTTTAAAAAAAATTTTATTGGCATATCGTTGATTTGCAATGTTGTGTTAGTTTCAGGTGTACAGCAAAGTCAATCAGTTATACATATTCATATAGCCACTCTTTTTTTGATTCTTTTGCCCTATAGGACATTACAGATTATTGAGTAGAGTTCCCTGTACTATACAGTAGTTCCTTATTAGTTATCTATTTTATATATAGTAGTGTATATATGTCAATCTCAATCTCCCAATTTAACCCTCCCCCTCCAACCACATGGTAACCATAAGTTTGTTTTCTACATCTGTAACTCTATTTCTGTTTTGTACATAAGTTCATTTGTACCTTTTTATTTTTTAAGATTCCACATATAAGCAATATCATATGATATTTATCTTTCTCTGGCTGACTTACTCCACTCAGTATCACAATCTCTAGATCATGTTGCTGTAAATGGCATTATTTCAGTTTTTTTAATGGCTGAGTAATATTCCACTGCATATATGTACCACATCTTTATTCATTCCTCTGTCAATGGATATTTAGGCTGCTTCCATGTCCTGGCTATTGCAAATAGTGCTGCAATGAACACTGGGGTGCAGGTATCCTTTCAAATTATGATTTTCTCTGGATATATGCCTAGGAGTGGAATTGCTAGATCATATGGTATCTCTATTTTTAGTTTTTAAAGGAACCTCCGTACTGTTCTCCATAGTGGCTGTACCAATTTACATTCCCACCAACAGTGTAGGAGGGTTCCCTTTTCTCCACACCCTTTTCAGCATTTATTGTTTGTAGATTTTTTGATGATGGCCATTCTGAAGTGTGTGAGGTGATACTTCATTGTAAGTTTGATTTGCATTTCTCTAAGAATTAGTGATGTTGAGCATTTTTTCATGTGTTTTTTAGCCATCTGTGTCTTCTTTGGAGAAATGCCTATTTAGATCTTCTGCCCATTTTTTGATTGGGTTATTTGTGGTTTTTTTTGATATTAAGCTGCATGAGCTGTTTGTATGTTTTGCATCACGTCAAAAAGAATAAAATACCTACAAATAAACTTATCTAAGGAGGCAAAAGACCTGTACTCAGAAAACTATAAGACACCGATGAAAGAAATCAAAGATGACACAGAGAGATATACCATCTTCTTGGACTGGAAGAATCGACATTATGAAAATGACTATCCCACCCAAAGCAATCTACAGAATCATTGCAATCCCTATCAAATTACCAATGGCATCTTTCACAGAATTAGAAGAAAAAATCTTACAATTTGCATGGAAACGCAAAAGACCACAAATAGGCAAAACAATCTTGAGAAGGAAAAACAGAGCTCGAGGAATCAGGCTCCTTGACTTCAGACTATACTACAAAGCCACAGTCATCAAAACTAGTACTGACACAAAAACAGAAATATAGATCAGTGGAACAGGATAGAAAGCCCAGAGATAAACCCACACACCTATGGCCACCTAATCTATGACAAAGGAGGCAAGAACATACAATGAGGAAAAGACAGTCTCTTCAGTAAGTGGTGTTGGGAAAACTGGACAGCTGCATGTAAACAGACGAAATTAGAACACTCCCTGACACCATACACACAAAAAAAACCTCAAAATGGATTAAAGACCTAAATGTAAGGCCAGATACTATAAAACTCTTAGAGGAAAACACATGCAGAACACTCTGACGTAAATCGCAGTAAGATCTTTTTTGATCCACCTCCTAGAGTAGTGAAAATAAAAACAAAAATAAACAAATGGGACTGAATGAAACTTAAAAGGTTTTGCACAGCAAAGGAAACCATAAACAAAACGAAAAGTCAACTCTCAGAATGGGAGAAAATATTTGCAAATGAAGCAACTAACAAGGGATTAATCTCCAAAAATGTGTTCTTTATAACATTTTTCTAATTTTGTGTCTTACTAATTCTACATGTTAACCATATTCTTCACAGTAGTTTATTCATTTTACTTCATATACTCCACACCTATATTTATTTTTCAACTTTTACTCACTCTGTAGCCCCTACTTAGAATGCCTCACACATTATATCCCAGTTAAGCCAAACCCTATCTTTAGGTTCTAAATCATTCCTTCATGAACACTACTTTATTTTCCAGCTCCATAATGAATAACTGCATAATTCCAACATAGTTTATGGAGGAGGGGGGTTTCCACAATGTCCCAGTCCAGAGATTGGCAAACTTTCTGCAAAAGGCCAGACAGTAAATAATTTAGGTTTTGTGAGCCACATGCAAGCTGTGTCACACAGTTGTCTTCTTCTCTCTCTTTTTTTAAACAACTCTTTAAGAATGTAAAAGATATTCTTAGCTCATGGGCCAATACATAAACAACCCACTGGATGTTTATCCCTTGGCCATAGTTTGCTAATATCTATTCTAGTTAATTTCATTTATATGGTCTCATTTACTATTCTCCTGACCCTTGGTATTTTAACCTTCTATCCTTCTTCTGGAAGCACAGTTGACCCTTGAACAATGTGCGTTTGAACTGTGCAGGTCCACTTATACACAGATATATTTCAATAGTAAATACTACAGTACTACACGGCCCATGGTTTGTTGAATCAGTGGATACGGAGGACCAACTATAAGTTATACTCAGAGTAGCCCTTAAGTTGTTCAAGGATCAACTGTACTGATAGGTTCTTGAAGGCAAGGAACTCTGTATCATTCACTCATGCATTATAAGGTTCTCTCTTAATGTCTTGTTATAACTGCTGGTCAATAAATGTTGGCACTGACATGCTTTTAAAATCACAGGCAAATGGCTCCAAATATGAACTTGGTATGGTTTATTTCATAATGTGAACAAAAGAGAAGGGGAGAAATCTTACAGATGGCAAAATACTTTTGCTAAACAGGCACATAAAATCCCGTATAGGTACTACTTCTTATCTCTCTATAATGGAGTCCATTGTAACTCTATCTACTTAAACAATTGTACACTGCAAGATATTTCTTCTACAATCAATTGCTAAGAAAGGTTTTGTAATCCCTGTGGAATTTCTCCTTAAGAATGATGAAACTTACGTTATTTTTAGATTTTTTACGTTTAGTTAACATTTACACTGTCAGGCTATTTGCCGAATACTTTATCTATATTATCTTATTTAATCCTCACAACCACCCTGTTGAGAATGTTGTCACTGCTATACAGATGAGGAGTTCAGAGTCCATATAAATAGCAATTTGTAGAGCTGCTATTTGAACTTCTGAGCCTGCACTGTTAACCTCTGTGCTACACTCTCTGGCAAACAAGAAGGTGATGATGAAAATAATGAGCACAACTAATATTATCTGAGTGCTTAATAATTACTAGGTGGTCTACCATTTTAAATGATTTACATATACTATTCACATAATAGTCACATTACCATTATAAAGTTGACAGTATTATTATTTCCATATTACAGAGAAGGAAACTAGATGCAGATAAGTTAAATAAATAGTAAATGGCAGACCCAGGATCCAATGCGAGGCCTCTGACACAAGAACCCAAGTTCTTGTATCAAGATAGTTGATACCAAGTTCAGTATCTTTCAAGTGCAAGCTACTATTGTTGAATAATTCCATCAACTGAGTGAGGAATAGAGTCTCAGCTATCCCTATTACTTTCTAAATGCCAATAGTGCTTTATCCGCTAAATTATATTTATCAGGTATAGGAAATGAGTTGATGGCCTGATCGCAAGGAAAATCGTGATTTCAACAAACAAAACCTTTTAAAAGTTAGTAATAACAACTACCAATAACTTAACTTGAAAAAAAGTGCTACACTGATTTTTGCTAAAGAATCTCTTCTCAGAGCCATCTATTTAAGATCTCTTTCCAGACAACAGGCTTTCTTTTCTGACACTTTTTTTGACTCACAAGGCATACACTGGTCACCTGTAAAGGCAGGAGCTAGCATCTGACTTAAATCAATAATGTCGGATAGAGCTGGAAGAAGTGCAAGGGTAGAAGAATTAGGTATACCAAAATAAAGGTGACATACATAAAACTATTTGCTACTTTTTTCCTACTTGAAGGAAAAACATGTTTTATTAATTATGCATCCTAGAGTAAACTGTAGACGTAGCAGATTTCTCATGGGAGTCTCCTGTTTCTTAATTCCTCAGTATCCATGATAGCATGTCTATAACAATTTAGTAGCAAGATTTCATTGGCCTAGCCAAACATAGTTAATTGTATAGTGAAAGGGTTCTACTTTTTTCTCACTCATAGGTGAGAACATTCATAATGGAATTTAGCTCTCCAATGTTATAATATTTGACATAAAAAGTATATGCTCCTGGGGCTTCCCTAGTGGCGCAGTGGTTGAGAGTCCACCTGCCGATGCAGGGGTCACGGGTTCGTGCCCAGGTCCGGGAGGATCCCACATGCCGCGGAGCAGTTGGGCCCGTGAGCCATGGCCACTGAGTCTGCACGTCCGGAGCCTGTGCTCCGCAATGGGAGAGGCCACAGCAGTGAGAGGCCCGCGTACAGCAAAAAAAAAAAAAAAAGTATATGCTCCTAAGAACAGGAGCATATTCTTCCTCCTTTCCTTGTGAATTTATGTTCCTCTTTTGAGAGACAGTAACAGAAGGAATAAATATTCCTTAAAAGATGGTTGTAAATTAGCTAGATGAAAGTTGAGAAAGGAAATAATGAACAGGCAGCCTTTCAAATGTATATAGTGTGGTATGACACCCAAAGCATATTAAATTTAAAATTAAATTAAAACAAAACATAAAGAGTGCTGTCCCTTCCATTCTTTATAATACTCAGCCAACATCTGTTCAGTAATTCACTAAATGTATTGTTTTGTTTTAGTAAAATATGTCAAATTAGAGGAAAAGCAAGTTTTAGAGAATGAAATCAACAATCACTTTATTCTTTGCTCTAGTGGACACTGGTAAGATACTTTACAGTCTGTTTAAACTAACTAGGCTCCAACTGTTTGTTTGTTTGTTAATTTTGCCTTAAAAGCTATCTGTAGGAGGATCATAAAAATGAATTTGCTGGTTAGAGCATTAAGGAACAAACTATCATCAGTGTAACATTATTATATATAATTTTCTCACTTTTTAATTTAAAAAGTCCTGTAAAGAAACAAAAAAGCAATTAACATCTAGTAAACTGATGTAGATGGTATTTATTTTAATTTTTAATTTCACGTTTACAGGTGTAATTGTAGGTGCTACATAAATGTTATTATTATATCTACCACATGACATCTACCACATATCATTACGTCTACTACATAAATGTTATCATTATATCTACCACATAAGGTGATTTAAAAAATACAACATTAAAGACCAAATAAATTTCAAATTGAAACTATATATTTCCTCAAGAACACTCATATTACGACCTGCTCTATTAATCTACTAGAATGTTAGTTGTAAATATTCAAGGACTCTCACCATTTTATTCACCACTGTGTCTCAGCACCTAGAAAAGTGCCTGGAATATAGAAGCTACTCAATAAATATACTGAATTTGTTAAATCAGTATAAAGTGTCTCTATCTATGATGGTCTTGAATAACTGATATAACTTTACTCATATTTCAAAGGCAAAATAAAAGGAAAACTTTTTAAATGATATGTGTATGTGGATTGCATAATTGCTATACTGAAGTAAAAGTTTTCTGCATATGATGTTTAATTAATAAACACATTTGATATTTTTGGTTAATATCTAATTACTTTAAAAAAAACAAGTTCTATACTCTATTCCATCATGCTCCATTTTAAAATAATGAACATTGAAACAAAATCATTTGCATTTTTTGACATGTTAAAACACGACAATAAATGCATAATTTTGAAACCAGAAGCATTTATAGCAACAACAGCCAACAGTTACTGAATGTTTACTATGTGGAAACCCTTACTATTAACTCATTTAATTATCAAAACAACTCTTTAAGGTAAGTATACTATCACCATTTTACAGGTGAAGAAAGTGTAAGGAGGAGAAATTAAGTTAATTACTTAAAGTCACAAATTTAGTAAGAAACAGAGGCAGGATTTGAAAAAAGACAATCTGGCTCCAAAAGCTTATGCTCATCAGATGGTCTATATCATCTTTTAAGAAGATTACTTATCAGTTTATACTGACTAATTTTTCTCACTCAGAAAATAGAGTAACACAACAGTTTGATGCTCTATTTTAAATGTCAATAAATTTGAAAAGTAGATTCAAAAGTATGATGTTTTGAATGAAATCTCAAGTTGTGAATTTTGGCTGGTTTGCTACTTATATGAAAACTATGTGGCCCATAGAATCTGGTATCCACTTGCAAATAAATGACATATATATTTGGAAAGAGAGTGAGGTAAGTTTTAGATTTCTTAGATTACTCAAGTTGGTATTTTCTAGTCACAAGCAATAGCATCTTAACTCACAAGTCTACTCTTAGCATCAGTTCATTTGTTATGCACGTAGCATGGATTCATCAGACCACACAGTGAGGATCTATGCTCCACTGTGCCTACCAATTTTAGAGAAGAAGAGAGATTTGTGATGGAAAATTAAAACTCTTTAGCAGCAAAAGTAAAAGTCAAATGCTTATACTACGAAAGGAAGAACAGAGTGCAAAATTTTAGTGCGCAGCAGTGCTATGAAAATGGATTTTCCTTCTTTTTGAAATCAAATATAGTTTCTTCTACCACTGTAAAACTAATGTCTTAATTTCATGTCCAAGTTAAGTTTATGCATTTGGAGAAGGCAGCAGTCTTTTATGAATCTTCTCTCTCAGCTTAGTAAACTATATATTGCCTATTTGAATTCAGGGCCATTAAATATTTGAAAAGTATTTGCTGCACTATATATATTATTGGTTCTGTCTCTGAACAGTGCTCTCTTTCTGTTTTATAGCTAATGTAGCATTTCTCCATGGCATCCATAGATTAAAACATTCACTACCAGAAAGTAAGTGAAAATGGAGCAAGCTCATTTTGCTACAAGCTAACTTAATAAATCTGTCTAGTTTACTGATGTTCACTTTCACTTAAAATTAGTACATATTTATCTTGCAAACTTCAAGAAGTCAGAGAGGTTATGTTCCCTTTTTTGTCCCTGGCAGCAATGCTACTTTGTTAATGTTAATAAATGGCAGTTTAATAGGACCAGATCTATATTTGTGATATATATTATACTTGGGAATATTTATAAGAGGGTCAATGAGGGGTATATTAAGACTTTAAAAGATTCTATCTATTGTTTCTAGAGCCATACAACTCTTCAGTATAGAAAGAGGCAAGAGAGCTTAAGTTAACTGGCTGAATTTTATGTTAGTTTGATGCCTTTTATTTATTTATTTTTTTGTGGTACGTGGGCCTCTCACTGTTGTGGCCTCTCCCGTTGCGGGGCACAGGCTCTGGACGCGCAGGCCCAGCGGCCATGGCTCACGGGCCCAGCCGCTGCGCGGCATGTGGGATCTTCCCGGACTGGGGCACGAACCCGTGTCCCCTGCATTGGCAGGCGGATTCTCAACCACTGCGCCACCAGGGAAGCCCTAGTTTGATGCCTTTTAAAAATTAAGTACAGTAAAATAGCTTATTGTTGAACCTAGTTTATTTCCATTTGGACAAATAAAATAAAAAGCAAATTTAGTCCAATATTCTTTCTTTATTTATTTTTCCAGTACACGGGCCTCTCACTGCACAGGCTCCGGACATGCAGCCCCAGAGGCCATGGCTCATGGGACTATCCGCTCCGCGGCATGTGGGATCCTCCCGGACTGGGGCACGAATCCGTGTTTCCTGCATTGGCAGGCAGACTCTCAACCACTGCACCACCAGGGAAGCCTGATACACTGTATCTTCTATGCACCTACCACAAGTACAAAATATCTCTCAGTAGATAAATGCCAGATTTTTTATTATGATACACTTGATTTTATTTCTGAAAAGCTGTGTGTGAATTAATGCCTTGCTTTCATTTTTATATATTGATACTATTTTCTTGCATACAAACTTCCCTTTTACACAAGAAAAAACAAGTTGGTTATAGGGCTATTCTGTCCCAAACCATCTCTTTTGCAATGAAACACAGTAATTCTCATATATCTGTGCCCTTGCACATACCACTTATCATTTAATACTGACTTTCACAATCTCCAATACATTTATCTAAGATCTGTTGAAATCCCACCTCTTCTATGAAGTTTTGAACAACTTCCCACGTGAACCAGCGCTTTCAGGAAGGCCTGCTTTCGAAAGATAAGCCTTAGGAAGAAAGTTTTGCAGAAATTGATTACTTTGGGAGATATGGAGTAAGACATCACTCCAATTAGTATGTTAACAAGAAATTCAGTAATCAGTAGAATCCCAGAAAGGAGCAGATTTTCTATATTATTGACCAACTGTTTCAAACATATAAATCTTACTTTATCAACAAGATTATAGCTGCTTTCCAAGAAAGTAGATAATATGTTAAATGTTAAAAGAGGTGATAAGATGATTGTTTTGTCAAATCAGATTTACAAGAGGCTATGCAATATTTTTATAATAACACTAAATAATTACATAATGGTTGGTAGATACTTATTGACTGATGATGCCTACAAGTGCTTTGAGTTACTCAAACATAATAAATCTAAACAATCTTATGTGGTATAGTGTCCTAATTTGGGATTCCCGGAAAGTAGACCCTGAGAAAAGAATTTTGATGTAGGTAGTTTATTTGGGAGGTGATACCAGGAAACAAGTGTGAAGGAACAGGGAGAGAGAAACTGAAAAGGGAGAAAAGTCACAATATGCATTATTATTGGAGTTGCCACTGTTGGAAAGGAGGACGAAATTCTGCCCAGATCTCTGAGATATTTCCCTGAGTAACATATATCTGGAGTAATTATATACAGGCCCTTCCTCCCCAGTGGTTGAGGACAATTTCACCAGATGAAAGCCCTTCATACAAGTGAATAGAGCTGGGTGCCAGCCAAACAAGTTTCTGGGCTTGGGGAAAGTCTTATGGCAGAATGCTAAAAGACAAAGGCATTTGAGGTGAGAACGGGGTAACTGAGGTAGGCCCGAGTGCCCACAAAATAGTTTATTTTGGGTCTGGGTAAAATCAGAGTGGAGCCAAGGGGATGCTATATGTATGCCAGAGGCATCTGCTGTGTGTGTGTGTGTGTGTGTGTGTGTGTGTGTGTGTGTGTGTGTACACGCGCACATGAACAAAACCTTAAAATTAAGGTTTAAGGTGCCTAAACCTTAATCTTTAACTTCTATTCTCTCATGATACCGAGTTTCACATTTATTTAGCAGTCACTTCAATTTTGGAAACAGCAATAGGTATTGTTACTCATATGGTTCTTTTTTTTTTTTCATATGGTTCTTTACATAGCAGTTTTTCTTCACTCTTTCTCCAACAACAACCACAAAATCTTTACTACTGTAATATTACTAGCTTATTTTTGTAATATCCTTTCCAGTTACACATAGTTGAGAGTGAAAAGTTCAGAAAAGAATTGCAGCTAGAGGTCTAAAATTTACACACTCCACAGAACTCCTCCTGCAGGCACAGAAAGGGAAAAATAGAACTTGCTGTGAATGATTCTTCTATTCTCATGTCAATTCTGGGAATTAAAAAAGAGAAGGATAAATCACTTAGA
This sequence comes from Kogia breviceps, assembly GCF_026419965.1. Taxonomy (NCBI): domain Eukaryota; kingdom Metazoa; phylum Chordata; class Mammalia; order Artiodactyla; family Physeteridae; genus Kogia; species Kogia breviceps. The sequence continues at coordinate 40,394,653 of NC_081315.1, forward strand.
TCACAAATCCTAAATTCACAAGCAGTTAAGACCCAGCTGACAAGTGGGGTTTCGGGAGAAGTAGTAATTCTTTTCTGCTACTTTATATGGTAACAGTCACTTAAATTGAGGCTTTTGATACCCCTTCCTATTTTCACTTAAATTGAGGCTTTTGATAGCCCCCTTCCTATTTTCATACGAGAAAATGTGTTTAGATAGACCTCATAATAAGAAACTATTAAAATACTTCCTATGTAGAAACCATTATTCATTTTGGGCGGTCTTATTTCTTGGCCTTTTAAAATACAGTATTGAATTTAAAAAATCACCTGTAGTTCAGTACAGTTACAGAGCGGTCTAAAATTCTTGAATGAAGAATGAAAGGATGGGCAATGCTTGCAATTTTAACTCAAATATTTTCATTTACTAACTCACATACAGAAAAGTGTACCCTTGCAAATTTTAAGATTCTGAGAAGGTGTAATTTAAACCTAGAAGTAGATCAAGGTCAATTAACCTAACACAGTAAATTAGCAAGCAACCTGAAATATTTATAAGCAATTTAAAGGCAACAAAATGTATGCTTTGTTGAGCACTGGGTACACAATAAATACTTGCTGATTTATCGACTTAATGAACATAATGATGAGTTAATAAGAACTAATTTCTAGATGGAGGAAGAACATACAGAAAAAAAAATGAGTACACTCAGTGCTCGCCAAACAAGCATAATTGGCTCCAAAATGTTTTCTCATTGGAGGAAATGAGCACAAATGACCATTAACTACTCATATAATTAATATAAAATGACAGTATGTTTATTAATGTAAAAGTAGCTACAGAATCAAGCTAGTAATGTAGTAATATGCATTCATACTTACATACTAAAATAATAATAAAGTCTTATCATTACACATAAATATAATTACTTTTTAATGAGCAGGGTACTTGGAAGTAGCTGCAATATCAGTCCTCATTGTTTTCCATATATCTTGGTGTTGTGCAACTCAGACACCTAGGTTTAACTGATAGACAATTTTGAAAGCATATGATAGTCATTTTTGTCAAAATGGGCAATTTTAATTTTAAACCAACACTTTTCAAGAAGAAACACAGAATATACGTGTATACAGAGAGTGCTACCAAGAGACAAAGGCAACCAAAATCACAGTGAAGAATAAGGCATCATTTGCCTTCGTGCAGATGGCAGCCATCACTTGAATTTAAATAGGTGGCAAGTATGCTCACATAGTGATATCAGCCATGTAACTGTATGGACATGAAAGGGATCAGAATATGCCACCCTAAGATATGGCACCTTGGCATATTAAGTAATATTTTTACTTAATATGAAGAAATGTGAGAAACAGCAGGTACAGGAAGGACTCTCTAGCCTTCCCTTTCTCCCCTGAAGCACGTCATTAAGACCCTCTTGTGAGAGGTGCCCTCCCAATACCCCAAAGACAGAGGGATGCTGAGAGGAATCCAAAAGAACAGTTTATCCCAGTTTACCAACCTTCACTCATACCTTTAGTCCTCTCATGTTTTCTCACACGTTCCTACTCTTTATCAAGTTCTGTATAAAACCGCTCAGGTTAAGGTCTTCATTTCGCTATGAAGGCTCAGTGAACTGAACAGTCCAGGACACAAATCACACAAGTGTGATGGAAAAGCTTGGGATTTCAATCCAGATTTGTATGATTACAAAACCTACATTCTAACTAAAATGCTATACTTCTGTTTGTGGATATAACAGAGTATAGAATGAAATGCAAATGTAAAATATAATTTTATTTGCAATGATGCTGAAAACTCTCATTTCCCTGATACTGTTCAAAGCTAGTGGTATTCTAATTGACTGACTGAAATAGTTGCATCTATTAGTTCTATAATTGAACTATCACAGCAAAATCTCTGAAGCACATGTTTTAAGACAGCACTATTAGGTTCATAGCATTCCCTGTTGCCAAATGGATCCTAACTTTAGTAACAGACAAAAAGGACAGAAAGAAGCACCAGCAATCATTGCATACTCTTTATTTAAGAGAAATCAATACTGCAAACTAAATACGATGTATAGCCAGTGCAGTGAAATATATTTTCCATTAAAATTATAACAGGCAAATAACATTGCTCACATTGTTTGTGAATGCTGACAGTTGTGCTACAATATGTGTTTTATAAGCAAAGAGATATCTTCTGATATAAGAAGAGGCTGTATTTTTTTAAAAACGTGTCTAATTAGGTCATTGAAATCTTGGGATTGGTCTTTCCCGGAGACATAATGTCCACCTGTGGCTGACTTTCCTGGACAGTCTGCAAAAGTCTATAGAATTCATAATATACCACAAACCCTTCACAGATGTGGTGCCAAATTTTGATCGATGGGCAAAATCATTATCATAAATACAACTGAGAAGAATAATGTCTGCTGGATGAAATGTTAAATTAAGTGGAATCGTGGTAACATGTGGGGTGCAACTTAGAGTACAGCCAATGCCAAAAAAACTCCTCCAAAATAAACAGATTTACAAAAACCCAAATCCACAATATTTAGTTGAAACCTAAGAACTTTGTTTGACAAGTATATAAGGGTAGTAGGTCAGAAAACGTTTATGTTGAGAGGGCAATACACCAAAATGAATATACAGTGCTATATTTGTGAATGAAATTTAATTCATTCAAAAGAACCACAAAGATTCTGGTATTTGGAGGTGTTTTAATATACATATGTACATACACAGGTTCAGAACCATTGATATATACTCTAAGCATAATCTGCAATAACCTTAGTTTAATTCTTTCCAAATACCGTCTGGGAATTCAGATATTCAACAAATTGCTATATTCCTGTTGGCCTGCCACTCGGCCAGAAGGATCACAAAATCTGCCATTCAAGGCAAAGAGAGTGGCATCCTTCAGGTGAGGATCTCCAGGAGAGTAAAGGGACATTGTGAAGAGAGACCTCCGCTAGTATAAATTTAAGGATATTTTTAAAGCTCAAGATTGGATCCATTGGCCATTCCACAGACTAATCCATTGGCTTTTCTTTCTGTAAATATCATCTATTTTTTTTTCTGAACAACAAAGTCATGAATAACCTTTGTTTTATAAATATGGAAATCTAGAATCTCATAAAAGCTTTGACTCAAAGCCTTGGGTAAACCTACCATCCAGTCACTGGCTTCAGAACCGCTTTTAATGCCATTGTTTAGACATTTCGGTAAAATAAAGAACCCATCCCATTTTAAACATCTGTAAGAGTAGCTTCCATTACCAAGTTCAGTTTAAGAAATAATAAGCATGTTTTCTATGTTAATTATTTCAAAGCTTTAGCCATAGAAAAACTAACTTGGCTACCATAAAAACATATGCTGCTTTGAATAACTGTTGCTTAGGAAATAGCATGCCCACACCCTGATAAAGGTCACTAGGACCTAGGACTCTCAAGTCACTCCAGGAAATTAGCTGCATTTGCCTACTTCAATTCTATTATTATATCATGTGTACTCCTCTATACCCAAGTATTAACTTCGTACTCCTCTATACCCAAGTATTAACTTCCCTGAATATACCAGAAATTTGATTGCATTCATTAATAAAGTATATACTAACCACTACTGGTAGAATTTGGATTGGTCCACTAAAAATAATTAATTCAACAAATAGTTCATTGCATGGTACCTTTTTAATGGACACAGTATTGCAGTGGTGAAGAGAACAGGTGTTGAGTCACATAGTTTCAAACAGAATCAAATCCTGGCTCTACCACTGGATAGCTACGTATCACTGGGTGAATAACATGTTTCTGTGCTTCAGTTTCCTTGTTGCTAAAAAAAAAGTATAATAAAAGTCTCTATCTCTCTGGTTTATTATGAAGCTTAAACAGTGCTTGGCACAGAATAAATGCTTCATAACTACTAGGTATTATTATTACTGTTTTTAATTGTTATTAAAATGACAGAAGGGTCACTGGTAAATAGAAGACAAACAAACACATGGTTTCCCTGCTTTTATGGTTTTCATAATTTTGCTACTAAAGATATGACTTCTACTGATTGAATAATTAGAAAATTAAATACATGAGCAAATTAGGTAACATTTAAATATGAAATAAATTACCAGATTAGATATAAATTGGACTAAAATAAAATGGACTAAAATAATCGGCTAAATTTAAGTAGATACAATGAGCTACAAATCATCAGAAGGGTGTAATATTAAGATCAATATGACTCTACAAAATGTTCTATGGATAAGGTGGGGCTTAAACTGAAAGATTAAGAATTGTTAAAAATGGAATAAGTGATCTTTTAACTTCAATAAATTTTCATTTATAACAAAAAAAATAAGTAGAAAACTTCATGTGTTTCTTGAATTTTCATTGAGTTTTCTAGTTCTAACTTTAAAACACTAGATCTAAGAAATTCTGAATTTTCAACTTGGAAACTTTGTATTAAAAAAAACCTAAGACCTTAAGAGTTTAAACAACCAGTAACTTAGTAAAAATAAGTATCATTAAAAACTTGTTTTTAAACCATCTTTAAAGATGTTAAGAATAATCAAATCTTTCTTGCTAGTGGTGTAGGAAAAAACTGCAATTAAAGAAAGGCATTTGAAAGGTAAGATTTATGACTCTGATACATTACTTTACTTAGAATGTGACAATTTATTATGGCTCTAAATCCCTCTACATCCCAAATGACATTTATTGTTGGCACCGCAGTCACTTTCTCCCAGTGCCAGTGTAAATTCACATGATATTTTTCATGAATAAACATGAAAATGTCAGCAATTCTAAACAAAAGGGAGATGGCAAGTTTGGAAATAAGCCAGTAACTGTGCCAAATGACCCAGGAAAGCTGATTTTAAGAAAAGAATGTCTGAAATTTGGGTAAGTTGAATGTAACTGAAGAAGACATAGTTAAATTACACATTATAGACACAAAAGAAGGGAAAGAATACAAGTAAGATGGGGTGATACACAGCTGAATTTGAAATAAAGTAGTGCAGGCAGTGACATGGTGAGTTAAGCCCTCCACTGTTCTCATAATGGGGTCCTGGTAGACTTACAGCCAATATGCAAGTACATATGGGCCTTTCATCAGGGGGTCTTAGAACAGCAGACAATCTTACACACCAAGGAGTATATGCTGGGATACATATGAAGAGAGACAAACACATGACACTTGAGAGTTTTCATTTCTTTTCCATAGTTCTTCTTCGTTGGCTTAAAAAAATTCAAAGTACACTTACACATGCTGAAAAGTATTTTTAAGATCCAATTAGATAGCTAAAAATGTTTGCATGTTTGAACAAGGCTAACCTAATACAGCTTTAAAAAAAATCAAGGTCAAGCAAACACCTTTAAAATCATTGAAAAGATAGTAATATTAACACATTAAAAAGAAATCAACAAACTGCTATTTATTTTATATTGCTATAGTTTACCTTTCTTTCCAAGTATTTGTGCTCCTATGGAAATGTTTACTTATTGGTAAGTGGAGAGACTCTGATACATATTTTCTAGTCAATCCTGGACTTGATATGATATCAAATAACAAAGCCTGGGCAAACTTACCTTCTTTGGCAATTATACATTTTTATGTTCCCATTAAAATCCTTCAGCTAGTAATAGTGTGGCCTCATGAAGCACTATTAATTAAATTGTACTGTTAGACATCTTCTAGAGAGCATAGATGCTACCCCAAAGAAGCTGTCTCCTGCTCAGCACTTTGGAAGCAAGTGATTCTGAGCTCCAATGAAAAGCGACCACCTCCCTAGGGTGCAGATACTACTCCTTAACTTTCCTCCATTCTGCTCTCTCAACAAACCTTTTTATGTAAAAACAACAATGGTTAAAATAACATCAAAGCAAAACAATAGAAGAAATACATCATAAAGGAACATCCTATAGCCCGGTGGAGGAAGGGGATGTAAATTCTGTGGTGACGGGGTTTGGTTTTTTATAGCACCCATTTTCTCTGTCATCTGCCTCTCTGAGTCACTGCCCAGCAAGACCATCCTAATTTTCTATCCCTAACAATAGAAATAACAGTGTTGATGTCTATTTTATAAATTGATCCATTTTTTTCTAAAAACCATACCCTATTTTTCTGATACTTGGCATTGTAACTTCAAATTCGGAAAGTTATTTTCAGATGTTGAATGGATAAACAGCACCCTTCATTATAACATATTTTTAAGTGGATAGATGTCTTCCAGAAGCTGTTTATGTAGAAATAATTAAATACTACGTTCCCAGCATAAGACTTGCCTCACTCCTCAAGCTTAGTAATTGAAAGAAACTTTGTATTTATTCAGAGACTTACAGTTCCCAAAAGCACTTTCACTCTAGGGTTGTAAATAGATCATCCTTCTTCAAAAAGACTAGCGTGCTAAAAACAATAACAACCAAGATTTGTTGAGCATTTACTGTGTAAAGTATATTCTCATCACTTAAGTTTATTTAATTTTCACAATGATGAAGAAAATGAGGTACAAAGAATTTGAGGGCATTACTCAAGAATGCAAAGCCACTATGATAAACTACTTCACAAAGAAAATAATAAAATACAAATGAAAGTTGTGGTGAAGCAAGAGGAAAGACACATACCTTTTGTAGAAAGGGAGGGAATGTATGTTTAGAGAAACGCATTAGTGGTACTGAGTTAGGACACAAGCTAGATTCTAGAATGATTGAAGAGATGGGTTCTAAATACATGAAAATGGAATCACTTACAAATTATATCAAAGTAACACCACCTTTTTCATAGAAAATCAGGAAATGCAGGAATAAAGATTTTAAGATTTTACAGCACACCAAATGGCTTTGACAAATTTTAACCTGGTATATAAGTGAATAGATTATAGAAATAAAAACAACATTGATGATTCATTTAAGAGGACTTAAAGCTGTACCCAATGAGCTGGATGCAATTAATAACTGTACTCAGAGAGATATCTGGGTAAGTTAAAGTTGGACAATGATTTCTAGCAGCTTTCAGCAAACCTCAGTCCTCCATACTGATCAAATATTAATATTCAGTTGGAGAAGGAAAGAAATCATAAAGATCAGATCAGAAATAAATGAAAAACAAATGAAGGAAACAAGAGCAAAGATCAATGAAACTAAAAGCTGGGCTTCCCCGGTGGCAAAGTGGTTGAGAGTCTGCCTGCAAATGCAGGGGACACGGGTTCATGCCCCGGTCCAGGAAGATCCCACATGCCGCGGAGCAGCTAGGCCTGTGAGCCATGGCCAGTGAGCCAGAGCGTCCGGAGTCTGTGCACCGCAACAGGAGAGGCCACAACAGTGAGAGGCCTGCGTACTGCAAAAACAAAACTAAAAGCTGGTTTTTTGAGAAGATAAACAAAATTGATAAAACATTAGCCAGACTCAACAAGAAAAAAAGGGAGAAGACTCAGATCAGTAGAATTAGAAATGAAAAAGGAAAAGTAACAACTGACACTGCAGAAATACAAAGGATCATGAAAGATTACTACAAGCAACTATACATCAATAAAATGGACAACCTGGAAGAAATGGACAAATTCTCAGAAAAGCACAACCTTCTGAGACTGAACCAAAAAGACATAGAAAATACAAACAGACCACTCACAAGTACTGAAATTCAGACTATGATTAAAAATCTTCCAACAAACCAAAGCCCAGGACCAGATGGCTTCACAGGTGAATTCTATCAAACATTTAGAGAAGAGCTAACACCTATCCTTCTCAAACTCTTCCAAAATATAGCAGAGGGAGGAACACTCCCAAACTCATTCTATGAGTCCACCATCACCCTGATACCAAAAATCAGACAAATATGTAACAAAGAAAGAAAACTATAGGCCAATATCACAGATGAACATAGATGAAAAAATCCTCAACAAAATACAAGCAAACAGAATCCAGCAGCACATTAAAAGGATCACACACCATTATCAAGTGGGGTTTATCCCAGGAAAACAAGGAATCTTCAATATAGGCAAATCAATCAATGTGCTACACCATATTAACAAATAGAAGGAGAAAAACAATATGATCATCTCAATAGATGCAGAAAAAGCTTGACAAAATTCAACGCCCATTTATGATAAAAACACTCTAGAAAGTAAGCAGAGAGGGAACTTATCTCAACATAATAAAGGCCATATATGACAAACCCACAGCCAACATCGTTCTCAATGGTGAAAAACTGAAACCATTTCTTCTAAGATCAGGAACAAAACAAGGTTGTCCACTCTCACCACTATTATTCAACATAGTTTTGGAAGTTTTAGCCACAGCAATCAGAGGAGAAAAACAAATAAAAGGAATCCAAATTGAAAAAGAAGAAGGAAAACTGGCACTGTTCACAGATGACATGATAATATACACAGAGAATCCTAAAGATGCTACCAGAAAACTACTAGAGCTAATCAATGAAGTTGGTAAAGTAGCAGGATACAAAATTAATGCACAGAAATCTCTTGCACTCCTATACACTAATGATGAAAACGCTGGAAGAGAAATTAAGGAAACAGTCTCATTTACCACTGCAATAAAAAAAAATAAAATAAACCTACCTAGGAATAAACCTACCTAAGGAGACAGGAGACCTGTATGCAGAAAACTATAAGAAACTGATGAAAGAAATTAAAGATTATACAAACAGATGGAGAGATATACCATGTTCTTGGATTGTAAGAATCAACATTGTGAAAATGACTATACAAGCAAAAGCAAGCTATAGATTCAATGCAATCCCTGTATCAAACTACCAGGGGCATTTTTCACAGAACTAGAACAAAAAATTTCACAATTTGTAAGGAAACACAAAAGACCCCGAATAGCCAAAGCAAACTTGAGAACAAAAAATGGAGCTGGAGGAATCAGGCTCCCTGACTTCAGACTATACTACAAAGCTACAGTAATCAAGACAGTATGGTACTGGCACAAAAACAGAAATATAGATCAATGGAACAGGATAGAAAGCCCAGAGATAAACCGATGCACATATTGTTAGCTTATTTTTCATAAAGGAGGCAAGAATATACAATGGAGAAAAGACAACCTCTTCAATAAGTGGTGCTGGGAAAACTGGACAGCTACATGTAAAAGAATGAAATAGAAAACTCCCTAACACCATACACAAAAATAAACTCAAAATGGATTAAAGACCTAAATGTTAAGTCCGGACACTATAAAACTCTTAGAGGAAAATATAGGCAGAACACTCTATGACATAAATCATACCAAGATCCATTTTGCCCCACCTACTAGAGAAATGGAAATAAACAGCAAAAATAAACAAATGGGACCTAATGAAACTTAACACCTTTTGCACAGCAAAGGAAACCATAAACAAGACAAAAAGACGACCCTCTGAATGGGGGAAAATATTTGCAAATGAAGCAACTAACAAAGAATTAATCTCCAAAATTTATAAGCAGCTCATGCAGCTCAGTATCAAAAAAAGAAACAACCCAATCCAAAAATGGGCAAAAGACCTAAATAGACATTTCTCCAAAGAAGATATACAGATTGCCAACAAACACATGAAAGAATGCTCAACATCACTAATCATTAGAGAAATGCAAATCAAAACTACAATGAGGTATCACCTCACTCCAGTCAGAATGGCCATCGTCAAAAAATCTACAAACAATAAATGCTGGAGAGGGTGTGGAGAAAAGGGAACCCTCTTGCACTGTTGGTGGGAATGTAAATTGATACAGCCACTATGGAGAACAGTATGGAGGTTCCTTAAAAAACTACAAATAGAACAACCATGTGACCCAGCAATCCCAGTCCTAGGCATATACCCTGAGAAAACCATCATTCAAAAAGAGTCATGTACCACAATGTTCATTGCAGCTCTATTTGCAATAGCCAGGATATGGAAGCAACCTAAGTGTCCATCGACAGATGAATGGATAAAGAAGTTGTGGCACATATATACAATGGAACATTACTCAGCCATAGAAAGAAAGGAAACTGAGCTATTTGTAGTGAGGTGGATGGATCTAGAGTCTCTCATACAGAGTGAAGTAAGTTAGAAAGAGAATAACAAATACAGCATGCTAACACATATGTATAGAATGTAGAAAAAAAAAAAGGTTCTAAAGAACCTAGGGGCAGGACAGGAATAAAGACGCAGACGTAGAGAATGGACTTGAGGACACAGGGAGTGGGAAGGGTAAGCTGGGACAAAGTGAGAGTGTCATGGACATATATACACTACCAAATGTAAAATAGATAGCTAGTTGGAAGCAGCCGCATAGCACAGGGAGATCAGCTCAGTGCTTTGTGACCACCTAGAGGGGTAGGATAGGAAGGTTGGGAGGGATACGCAAGAGGGAGGAGATATGGGGCTATATGTATATGTATAACTGATTCACTTTGTTTTAAAGCAGAAACTAACACACCATTGTAAAGCAATTATACTCCAATAAAGATGTTTGGAAAAAAAAAAAACCCACAGTGCCTTAGAAAAGGCAACAAACTCCTATTTTCAGGTCTGAGCAACACTTTTTGAGATGAATATAATCAAGGTGGACTAGTTCAAACATTGAAACTTGAAAGGATTGGGGTCTAGAAACCATGAAAAAAGAATCTGGAGTCATTAGCAGGACAAAATAATTCAGGGCCTGGTATTCCCATCATGCTTTGCACATCCCAGATACACTGTTGTGAGGTCTGTAACCAACCTGTCTCCAGGGTAATTCTAACACACAGTCATTAAACTAGTGGGCCTCACCCTTTTGTCCTAATTCTACAATTCCACAAATCTCTTCCATTTTCTACCCCTAATCCTCCATCCAGATTTAAACTGTTCTTTTATCTCTGCACCACCTCTTTTAACATTCTTTAGATCTTAGTAACTCAAGAGCCCCCTCTTTTAGAACGTTCATCCTCTTCCTAAATATGATTCTTTTGTTAAAATATATTCAAATATGTAATTTCTAGGTTCAAAAAATAAAAAAGAAGATGCATTCTAAGCTACCATGAAGTGAATTTCCTTTAATTATTTCTCTATAGCTTTAATGTGTTAATTTACACTTTGATTCTAGAGGATAAGGGGAAAGAGGGTAGTGACAGCCTGTTATTTTGTGTCTTAACAAACTTACTTGATGATGGATGGACTCCTTCCTCCGCCCCCCTCAAATATGGTGTATGGCTAATATTCCATAGAGCATACTTTGAGAAATGTTGCTCTAGAGAATTCTACAAGCTAATGCACTTCTTTTACTTTAAACTTCTTTCTTCTCGCTTTTGTGACAATAGCTTTTTTTCCTGGATTCTGGATTAGCGTTTTTCAACTTTGACAAACCTTCTCCATATGTATCTCCATCTTGTTTTCCAAATTTTTGTTATCTACCTTTTTTCTTTGGTTTGTTTCAGATATTTGCACCACTCTCAAAATTCCAATTGTACCTCTCTACAAATGATTCTCAAATGTTTAGTTCCTCTCTAAGTGGCAGCATAGTGGTTTGGTTCAGTGAAATGACTGTGAAGGAGTTCAAACTTCAGGTCTACTTATTAGCTGTATGACCTTGGGTTTTAGTAGTATTTGCTCAGCAAGTTTTGAGAATTAAGTTAGAGGTAAGAAAAAAATGCCTCAAATACTTACTAAAAAAAGCTATTTTTTTTTTTTTTTTTTTTTTTTGCTGCACTTCATGGCATGCAGAATCTTAGTTCCCCGACCAGGGACTGAACCCATGCCCCCAGAAGTGGAAGTGCGGAGTCTTAACCACTGGTCCGCCAGGGAATTCCCACTATTACCTACTCTTATTCTTTCCTAATCCAAGCTCTTTTCTGGCCCTAAGGCTATCATCGCTGCTGAGGGCTATAAATTTCAGAAGCACCTCAAACTTTAGATGTTTAAGACTTGCTTCCAATCCCACTTCACTGAACTCTACACATCAACATTTCTTCATTTTCCTATTGTAAATGATGGCAATATTACCACTTGCACAATCACTATGGCTCAAAACTCAGCTATTGGTTTTTGGGGTTTTTTTCACCACATTTAAGAATTTGTTAGTTTCTGTCAAATTTTCTTTATCATGTCACCCCAATCTCATTTATCCCCATCACCATCATCGGCATATTAGTTCAGTTGGAATCACTCAGCGTCTAGACTGTGGAATTCATCTACTTACCTATTCTTTCTCGAATCTAAGGCACCTGAATGCAACTGTCATAACATTTTCTAAAATTCTCTGATACATCTGACTTCTTTTAAACTGGTATTTAAGGTAAGATCTGTTCTCTCTTGAATTAAAACTTGCTATTTTATTGTGTACTATTCTCAAATTCAAAATCTGCTTGGGTTTTGGGGTAGTATTAAATTTCTTCTTTTATATTCCATTTTGTGGTACTTATGATACTATGCCTAGTATTACAGCTTTTTATGCATTTATTTCTTCCAATAGACTATGAGCACTATGAATACAAATACAATGTCTTATTCACATCCATATCCTCTTCATAACTTTCCATAGTGTTTGGAAAATGACATGGCTTTTTGTGAATTTTTTATATACATTTTCATGGATTGACATATAATGTACAGTTTCTTTCTCCCTCACTGGTCATTTTCCCCTCAAGTAATTGTTTTCTTTTTAGAATTCCTACAATACCTTATCTAGCCCATATGACAGATAGATAGATGATAGATAATAGATCCTTGTTATCTGAGCACAGATCTAAACTTTCCTATTAGACTGTAACTTCTTAAAAGCATGACTTATCCATAATACTTTCTTCCAAGTTAAGCAATTTTCAAGTAGCTCCTGAATAAACAAAATAGCATATTTTATTAGAAAATTCAATACATTCAACATTACTTATTCCTATATAATTGCACAGATTTCTAGAAGTTATTACTATGTGTTTAGGAACCATTGAACACATGGTTAAGAGATAAGAGCAAAAACAGCCAATAAACAATATTAGAAATAAAAATCCTAATGGGTTTTCTCTGCTCTCTATCTTAAATCCCCTATTTCACATTCCACTGAGAGTGATTTTTTTAAAACCTAAAACATGTTTTAAGCCCTTCAACAAACTTAGACCAAGTCCAAAACCCTTTCCCTGGCCCACAGGCCTTGAAGGATCTGAACGCTGTGTCTTCCTCTCCACCCTGGTTCTATTTTGCTTCCTGCTGTACTCAGTGCATAGCATACCAGAGGGCCCCAAGTAGCCAGTTAATAAATGATTAGTAGAAAATGTTTTTTAAAATTAAATATTATAATTGATTATAAGTATATTTCTAAAAAAAATTTATATTCTTCTGGAGTAACTCTGATATGCAACTTACTCCTTTTCTCACAGTTTTTCTTTCATTTTAAAATGCACATTACATCATATTAGATTTCTCTCTTAAAATCACATTTGGAGAACACTTATCTCCTTCACCCCATTCTTCCATCTGTAAAACTGAAGAAATTCTTCTCAGCTAGTGGCTCCATCTCAGGGATGCTGCAAACATTAACAAGGTCATATTTAAAAGTGCTCAAGACGCCTTTGGATGAAAGATGTTACCAAGTATAAAGTATTACTACTATTTCTGATAGAATTATATTCTGAATTGGAAAGTATAAATGGGAGTCCCTAGAGGAAGAAGCACACTAATGGTTTAAGTGAGATGCTGAAGCCTCAAGATAAACTAATTTAAGTCAAAGCTCCAGAGTTAAAAAGAAAGTAATTTTAACTGGATTAAATAATGCTACCCATTGCAAAAGAACAGTCTGCCATTTACATAAGATATAATTTAAAAGTGGATTTTCTGGAAGTCTATGTAATATGCAATTATCTCAGTTTATAAGCAAGGGCTGGAATCAAAGATTGCAATACACTCTGACTGAATGAAGAATCACAAACCAAAATGAATATAATACTTAATCACATACTTTTCTTAAGATAATCTCACATACTACTATAATTTCTGTAAATAATTTATTTAATGTATAATTAGTGGAATTTTAGAACTAAGTATTTGAGAATGTCACAAGAACTTGAAAGTGTGTAATCTCTTTTTACTCTGTAAGGTCAGAGACCAACTATATTTTCACTTTTGGTCTCAGCTTTTTATCCAGTGCCTAGCATATAGCACTGAAGCTCAATATATGTTTTTTGAATAAATCATAAAATTCACAATCATTAATATTTTATAAATTTGTATAGCCAAATAAGTTTTGATACTAGTGCCTCAAAGGAAGAGTCAGAAATCCAACAGAGAAAATTAAGATGAGCGATATTCTCCTCTATGGCTCCCGATTCCTAATGGTGGGAAGCCCCTTGAATAGTATTTAGTAATTCTAAATATTACTCCATAGCTGAGAGATAATGGTATAGATCAGAATGATCTACTCTAGTCCAATAATCTCTCTTGGCCTTCATGTGGCAGAAATTTCTCTGTGGTTAAGAGATGAATAAAACAGACTAACTTGAGGTTAGTCTGACATGAGGTTCCATGCTAACAGCATAGAACTGGTGCAGAGGCTTTGTGGGTTTCCAAAGTGGGCACTGGTTCAAGTTCAAAGACACAGCAAAGTTCCCTACACATAACAACAGTATGCTACAATTATTAGGCCAGCACCTGGAGAATTCAGAAATGGACAGAATACAGTTGATAGTGTTTTCTTGGAAAGACCTCTGTCACTTACACCACATGTATAGGGTCCTCTGATGTTTCACGGAGCTTTTGGATATTTCCACCTATTTTTATCAATTTTCAAATAATATCAAATTTGCTTGATTTAAAAAATTATTGAGGCTTATCTTTTAATTCACTTCATCATGAGTATTTCTTCTACCTTGAAATCTTTGCTTATTTTAGTTTTGAATCTTTCTTTCTACTTCTATAGAACCTGGTACATGATAATTTTTATTTTATACATATAGCACTATAACAGTCATTCGTGAATTTGTATTTTCTCACCTATTTGGAGATAAGCTTTTAAAGGATATTAAGGTCATTTTGTATTTAGTCTTCAATTGATCATTGAAAAAGTACTACTAAGTATCTTCTATATATTCAGCAATGTGATTCATAACAGGATATAAACATGGACAAGAAATATATAGTTCCTGACCACATGGGACCTGGTGAATATATCACTTATCATTTAGATAGAAGGCATTCAGTAAATATTTGTTGAAAGTATACAAGAAAATTTTTGTGTGGTTGGTGGGATTTTAAAATATAGCATCTGTTGCAATTAAAACTAAAATATAAGCTAGTAGGACTTCAAGTATCTTAATTAATTAAAATAATAAATCATCACTTAAATCCATGATAATAGTGATAGAAAACAAATAACGTAAACTTATAATGGAAAATAATTTGAAAAACAACAATGTAAATCAACTATGCTTCAATAAAAAATAATTATTTTAAAAAAGAAACAGAGGAGACTTTCAAGATGGCAGAAGAGTAAGACGTGGAGATCACCTTCCTCCCCACAAATACATCAGAAATACATCTACATGTGGAACAACTTCTACAGAACACCTACTGAACGCTGGCAGAAGATCTCAGACTTCCCAAAAGGCAAGAAACTCCCCATGTACCTGGGTAGGGCAAAAGAAAAAAGAAAAAACAGAGACAAAAGAATAGAGAAGGGGGGCTTCCCTGGTGGCGCAGTGGTTAAGAATCCGCCTGCCAATGCAGGGAACACGGGTTCGTGCCCCGGTCCGGGAAGATCCCACATGCCGCGGAGCGGCTGGTCCCATGAGCCATGGCAGCTGAGCCTGCGCGTCCGGAGCCTGTGCTCTGCAACGGGAGAGGCCACAACAGTGAGAGGCCCGCATACCAAAAAAAAAAAAAAAAAAAAAGAATAGAGAAGGGAACTACACCACTGGGAGGGAGCTGTGAAGGAGGAAAGGTTTCCACACACTAGGAAGCCCCTCCACTGGCAGAGACGGGGGATGGCTGGTGGGGACGCTTCAGGGCCATGGAGGAGAGCACAGCAACAGGGGTGCAGAGGGCAAAGCAGAGAGATTCCCACACTGAGGATCGCTGCGGACCAGCATTCACCAGCCCAAGAGGCTTGTCTGCTCAGCCACCAGGACGGGTGGGGCTGGGAGCTGAGGCTCAGGCTTCAGAGGTCAGATCCCAGGGAGAGGACTGGGGTTGGCTGTGTGAACACAGCCTTAAGGGGGCTAGTGCACCACAGCTAGCTGGGAGTGAGTCCAGCAAAAAGTCTGGACCTGCCTAAGAGGCAAGAGACCATTGATTCAAGATGCGCGAGGAGAGGGGATTCAGAGCACAGCCTAAACGAGCTCTAGAGATGGGCACAAGCCACAGCTATTAGCGCAGACACCAGAGACGGGCATGAGATGGTAAGGCTGCTGCTGCAGCCACCAAGAAGCCTGTGTGCAAGCACAGGTCACTAGCCACAGCTCCCTTCCCAGGAGCCTGTGCAGCCCGCCACTGCCAGGGTCCCGTAATCAAGGGACAACTTTCCTGGGAGAACACACGGCACACCTCAGGCTGTTGCAATGTCATGCCAGCCTCTGCCACCACAGGCTTGCCCCGCATTCCGTACCCCTCCCTCCTACCGGCCTGAGTGAGCCAGAGTCCCCTAATCAGCTGCTCCTTTAACAACATCCTGCCTGGGCTAACAGAGGCTCTCAGGTGACCTACATGAAGAGGCGGGGCTGATTCAAAAGCTGAACCCCAGGAGCTGTGCGAACAAAGAAGAGGAACAGAAATCTCTCCCAGCAGCCTTGGGGGCAGTGGATTAAACCTCCACAATCAACTTAATGTACCCTGTATCTGTGGAATACCTGAATAGACAACGAATCATCCCAAAATTGAGGCAGTGGACTTTGGGAGCAATGATATATATATTTTATTCCTTTTTCTCTTTTTGTGAGTGTGTAGGTGTATACTTCTTGGTGTGATATTGTCTGTAGAGCTTTGCTTTTACGTTGACCTAGGTTTCGCTCAGTTGGTGTTTTTTTTTTTTTTTAGTATAGTTTTTAGTGCTTGTTATAATTGGTAGATTAGCTTTTGTTGCTCTCTTCTTCCTTTTATTACTTTTATAATTTTTTTGATTTTTAATAATTATTTCTTACTTTAATAACTTTATTTTATTTTTTTATTCTTTTCTTTCTTATTTTCTTTTGAGCCATGGGGCTGACAGTGTTTTGGTATTCCGGCCAGATGTCAGGCTTGTGCCTCTGAGGTAGGAGAGCTGAGTTCAAGACACTGGTCCAGCAGAGATCTCCTGGCTCCACATAATATCAAATGGTGAAAGCTCTCCAAGAGATCTTCATCTCAATGTTAAGACTCAGCTCCACTCAACGACCAGCAAGATACAGTGCTGGACACCCTATGCCAAACAACTAGTAAGACAGGAACACAACCCCACCCATTAGCAGAGAGGCTGCCTAAAATCATAATAAGGTCACAGACACTCCAAAACACACCACCGGACGTGTAGCTGCCCACCAGGAAGACAACATCCAGCCACATCCAACAGAACACAGGCACTAGTCCCCCTCCACCAGGAAGCTTACACAACCCACTGAACCAGCCTTAGCCACTGGGGGGAGACACCAAAAAAATCAGGAACTAGGAACCTGCAGCCTGAGAAAAGTAGACCCCAAACACAGTAAGTTAAGCAAAATGAGAAGACAGAGAAACACACAACAGATAAAGGAGCAAGGTAATAACCTACCAGAGCAAACAAATGAACAGGAAATAGGCAGTCTATGTGAAAAAGAATTCAGAGTAATGATAGCAAAGATGATCCAAATTCTTAGAAATAGAATGGAGAAAATACAAGAAACATTTAACAAGGACCTCGAAGAACTAAAGAGCAAACAAACAATGATGAACAACACAATAAATGAAATTAAAAAGACTCTAGAAGGAATCAAGAGCAGTAAAACAGAGGCAGAAGAACAGATAAGTGACCTAGAAGATAAACAACTGGAAATAACTACCACAGAGCAGAATAAAGGAAAAATAATGTAAAGAATTGAGGACAGTCTTAGAGACCTCTGGGAAAACATTAATGCACCAACGTTAGAATTATAGGGGTACCAGAGGAAGAAGAGAAAAAGAAAGGGACTGAGAAAATATTTGAAGAGATTATAGTTGAAAACTTCCCTAATATGGGAAAGGAAATAGTTAATCAAGTCCAGGAAGCGCAGAGAGTCCCATACAGGATAAATCCAAGTAGAAACATGCCAAGACACATATTAATCAAACTATCAAAAATTAAATACAAAGAAAAAATATTAAAAGCAGCAAGGGAAAAACAACAAATGACATACAAGGGAATCTCTATAAGGCTAACAGATGGTCTTTCAGCAGAAACTCTGCAAGCCAGAAGGGAGCGGCAGGACATATTTAAAGTGATGAAAGGGAAAAACCTACAACCAAGATTACTCTACTCAGCAAGGATCTCATTCACATTCAAAGGAGAAATTAAAACCTTTACCAACAAGCAAAAGCTATGAGAATTCAGCACCACCAAACCAGCTTTACAAGAAATGTTAAAGAAACTTCCCGAGACAGGAAACACAAGAGAAGGAAAAGACCTACAATAACAAACCCAAAACAATTAAGAAAATGGTAATAGGAACATATATATATAGATAATTACTTTAAATGTAAATGGATTAAATGCTCCAAACGAAAGACAGAGACTGGCTGAATGTATACAAAACAAGATATGTACATATGCTGACTACAGGAGAACCACTTCAGACCTAGGGACACATTCAGACTGAAAGTGAGGGGATGGAAAAAGATATTCCATGCAAAAGAAAACCAATAGAAAGCTGGAGTAGCAATTCTCATATCACAAGTAGACTTTAAAATAAAGACTATTACAAGACACAAAGAAGGACACTGCATAATGATCAAGAGATCAATCCAAGAAGAAGACATAACAATTGTAAATACTTATGCACCCAACATAGGAGCACCTCAGTACATAAGGTAAATGCTTACAGCCATAAAAGGGGAAACTGACAGTAACACAGTCATAGTAGGGGACTTTAACACCGCACTTTCACCAGTGGACAGATCATCCAAAATGAAAATAAATAAGGAAACACAAGCTTTAAATGATACATTAAACAAGATGGACTTAATTGATATTTATAGGACATTTCATCCAAAAACAACAGAATACACTTTCTATTAAAGGGCTCATGGAACAATCTTCAGGACAGACCATATCTTGCTTCACAAATCCAGCCTTGGTAAATTTAAGGAAATCGAAATCATATCAAATATCTTTGCCAACCACAATGCTATGAGACTAGATATCAACTAGAGGAAAATATCTGTAAAAATACAAACACATGGAGGCTAAGCAATGCACTACTTAATCACCAAGAGATCACTGATGAAATCAAACAGGAAATCAAAAAGTACCTAGAAACAAATGACAATGAAAACACGATGACCCAAACCTATGGGATGCAGCAAAAGCAGTTCTGAGAGGGAAGTTTATAGCAATACAATCATACCTCAAGAAACAAGCAAAATCTCAAACAACCTAACTTTACACCTAAAGCAATTAGAGAAAGAAGAACAAAAAAACCCCAAATTTAGCAGAAGGAAAGAAATCATAAAGATCAGATCAGAAATAAATGAAAAAGAAATGAAGGAAATGAGAGCAAAGATCAATAAAACTAAAAGCTGGTTCTTTGAGAAGACAAAGAAAATTGATAAACCATTAGCCAGTCTCATCAAGAAAAAAGGGTGAAGATGAAAATCAATAGAATGAGAAATGAAAAAGGAGAAGTAACAACTGACAGTGCAGAAATAAAAAGGATCTTGAGAGATTACTACAAGCAACTGTATGCAAATAAAGTGGACAACCTGGAAGAAATGGACAAATTCTTAGAAAAGCACAACCTTCTGAGACTGAACCAGGAAGAAATAGAAAATATAAACACACCAATCACAAGTACTGAAATAGAGATGCTGATTAAACATCTTCCAACAAAAAAAAAAAAGCCCAGGACCAGAGGGTTTCACAGGCGAATTCTATCAAACATCTAGGGAAGAGCTAACACCTATCCTTCTCAAACTCTTTCAAAATATAGCAAAGGGAGGAACACTCCCAAACTCATTCTACAAGGCCACCATCACCCTGATAACAAAAGCGACAAAGATGTCACAAAGAAAGAAAACTACAGGCCAATATCACTGATGAACATGCAAAAATCCTCAAGAAACTACTAGCAAACAGAATCCAACATCACATTAAAAAGATCATACACCATGATCAAGTGGGGTTTATCCCAGGAATGCAAGGAATCTTCAATATAGGCAAATCAATCAATGTGATACACCATATTAACAAATTGAAAGAAAAAAACCATATGATAATCTCAACAGATGCAGAAAAAGCTTTTGAAAAAAATCCAACACCCATTTATGATAAAAATCCTCCAGAATGTAGGCATAGAGGGAACTTACCTCAACATAATTAAGGCCATATATGACAAACCCACAGCCAACATCGTTCTCAATGGTGAAAAACTGAAACCATTTCCACTAAGATCAGAAAAAAGACAAGGTTGCCCACTCTCACCACTATTATTCACCTTAGTTTTGGAAGTTTTAGCCATAGCAATCAAAGAAGAAAAAGAAATAAAAGGAATACTAATTGGAAAAGATGAAGTAAAGCTGTCACTGTTTGCAAATGGCATGATATTATACATAGAGAATCCTAAAGATGCTACCAGAAAACTACTAGAGCTAATCAGTGAATTTGGTAACGTAGCAGGATACAAAATTAATGCACAGAAATCTCTTGCATTCCGATACACTAATGATGAAATATCTGTAAGAGAAATTAAGGAAACAGTCCCATTTACCAATGCAACAAAAAGAATAAAATACCTAGGAATAAACCTACCTAAGGAGACAAAAGACCTGTATGCAGAAAACTATAAGACACTGATGAAAGAAATTAAAGGTTATACAAACAGATGGAGAGATATACCATGTTCTTGGATTGGAAGAATGAACATTGTGAAAATGACTATACGAACCAAACCAATCTACAGATTCACTACAATCCCTATCAAACTACCAAGGGCATTTTTCACAGAAGTACAACAAAAAGTTTCACAATTTGTATGGAAACACAAAAGACCCCAAATAGCCAAAGCAATCTGGAGAAAGAAAAATGGAGCTGGATGAATCAGGCTCCTTGTCTTTAGACTATACTACAAAGCTACAATAATCAAGACAGTATGATTCGGGCACAAAACCAGAAATATAGATCAAAGGAACAGGATAGAAAGCCCAGAGATAAACCCAGGCACATATGGTCAGCTTATTTTTTATAAAGGAGGCAAGAATATACAATGGAGAAAACACAGCCTCTTCAATAAGTGGTGCTGGAAAACTGGACAGCTACATGTAAAAGAATGAAATTAGAACACACCCTAACACCATACACAAAAATAAACTCAAAATGGAATGAAAACCTAAATGTAAGGCCAGACACTATAAAACTCTTAGAGGAAAACATAGGTAGAATGCTCCATGGCATAAATCACAGCAAGATCCTTTTTGACCCACCTCCTAGAGAAATGGGAATAAAAACAAAAGTAAACAAATGGGACCTAATGAAATTTAAATGCTTTTGTACAGCAAAGGAAACGATAAACAAGATAAACAGACAACCCTGAGACTGGGAGAAAATAACTGCAAATGCAGCAACTGACAAAGGATTAACCTCCAAAATTTACAAGCAGCTCATGCAGCTCAATATCAAAAAAAACCAAACAATCCAATCCAAAGACGGGCAGAAGACCTAAATAGATATTTCTGCAAAGAACATACATTGCCCAGAAACACATGAAAGAATGCTCAACATCACTAATCATTAGAGAAATGCAAATCAAAACTACAATGAGGTATAACCTCACACCAGTTAGAATAGCCATCATCAAAAAATCTACAAACAATAAATGCTGGAGAGAGTGTGGAGAAAAGAGAACCCTCTTACTCTGTTGGTGGGAATGTAAATTGATACAGCCACTATGGAGAACAGTATGGAGGTTCTTTAAAAAACTAAAAATAGAACAAGCATATGACCCAGCAATACCACTAATGGGCATATACCCTGGGAAAAGAATAATTCAAAAAGAGTAATGTACCACAATGTTCACTGCAGCTCTATTTACAATAGCCAGGAAATGGAAGCAACCTAAGTGTCCATCGACAGATGAACGGATAAAGAAGATGTGGCACATATATACCGTGGAATATTACTCAGCTATAAAAAGAAACGAACTTGAGTTATTTGTAGTGCGGTGGATAGACCTAGAGACTGTCATACAGAGTGATGTAAGTCAGAAAGAGAAAAACAAATACCATATGCTAACACATATATATAGCATCTTAAAAAAAATGTTTATGAAGAACCTCAGTACAGAAGAGGAATAAAGATGTAGATGTAGAGAATGGACTTGAAAACTCGGGGAGGGGTAAGTGTAAGCTGGGATGAAGTGAGATAGTGGCATGGACTTATATATACTAGCAAATATAAACTAGATAGCTAGTGGGAAGCAGCCACACAGCAAAGGGAGACCAGTTCCATGCTTTGTGACCACCTAGAAAGGTGGGATAGGGAGGGAGGGAGGGAGACGCAAGAGGGAGGGGATATGGGTATATATGTATATGTATATCTGATTACCTTTTTAATAAAGCAGAAACTAACACACCATTGTAAAGCAATTATACGCCAATAAGGATGTTAAGAAACAAACAAAAAGAAATAAAGTAGATACTTAAAATCACAGTCATTCTACTATTTTTTTATGGAAGGAAAATTACCATGAAGATTAAGTATGACCTGCAGGTAACTTGTAAAATTCATTGGCAATCAAACCCTGTCCTGGGAAGCACACTCCTTTCTGGAATACGATATTCCCCCTGACTTTGTGGGTTCAAGTCAGATGTAGGGTCAGAAATCTACATATAATAAGTTTGAAGAAGAAATTCTACCCTCAATAATTTACCACCAGACTCACATGTTTCATTAGAGGTGTTTTTTGTTTTTGTAATATTTATTATAAATGTAGTTAACAGCTATATTTAATGACTATATGCTATATTAGAAAGAAAACATGATAAGGGCCAGAATCGTATCCATCTTATTCACTGGTGCATGCTGACTGCTTAACATGGTACCTATACTAACTGCACACAAGATTCAACTGTTGAGTAAATTTTGTAATTTTTTTGAGTTAAACTAAAAACACAACATTGTTGAGGAATAAAATGTTAATACCTCAAATGTGGCCATATTTTTCATAAATTAAATTTCTATTTTTTTCTTCTTTGTATATGTCATCAGCATATTTAAAAAGCAACTATAAATTTTCAAAAGGGCTAGGCAGATGAGATGATTATGTGACAGGTGCCTGGATTAGAAATAAAATGTAGAAGACATACTGTTTTGAAGTCATTATCACCTCTTGGTTCAGAAAAAATTTTGTGAATTACATAATATGTTTACTTTTTGCTCAATATTTGAAGAAACAGAATACTACATATTACCATAAGCCAGTTAGAAAATTAATATCATACTGAAAACTTGCAGATGTAATTCAAACTTTTAGCATTAGGAGACTCTTAGAAGTTATTAACTACCTTGAAAAAGAATTTGGACCTCCTGATGCTCTTCTAAGTAGACTCCAAGTGTATCTGTTTCATGTTACTGTAGATAGTCTCTATCAAATTTCACAGTATGCTATTTAATATCAAGCTGAATGAGAATAATTATAATTTTTGTGACTTTCTGTTTGAATTTTTTAAAAAAGTTAATAAAAAAAAAAAGAAAGAGCCAATGCAAGAGGGACAGTTTGACTCTCCTTTCTGTCTCCCTAAAGAAGGAAATAAATCTCTCATATGACAGGTACACTCCCTGCATCTGGAAGTAGGCCACTCTTATCACCAGAGATAGGGAATTTGGGGCCAAGAAACCTGCATAAACAAACCTTGTTACGTTTTTAATTTACTACCCTAAGCCCAAACTCTGTTTAGATTCTTCACTGATTAAGTACCCAAAGGCTATGTTTCTTTGTCCTGTCCACTCTTCACAAATGTATTGTTTCTTTGTCTAAAAAGTATAAAAGCTTCCTGCTTTGGCCACTTCTTAGGTCCTATATCTATGAGACCTCCATACACATAAGTTAAAATGTGTTTATTTTTCTCCTGTTTAAAAAAAAAAAAAAATTAAGCTGAAGAAAGCTGACATGACCAGTCCTTTCTTGCCAAATTTTCAAAAATTTAATTAAATATTAAGAAGGCAATGTTAAAAACTAAATAAACTTTATCCTTTTAATCTTATTGACTGACCAAAGTAACATGAAAACATCAATACTTCATCTGCAGTGCGAATTCATATTGGATGAACTTTGTCTCTGTCAAGGATATGACTACTTATGGAGGTGATGGAGCCAGACTTAAAATCAAATTACTCTGATGTGACAGCTTAATCTCAGACTAAACATAATCTTTATTCTACCACTTTGAACCTTCTTGGTGATTTAATAATACTCAATTTAAGGGTATAACTTTATAAGCTTTAGGCATGCCGGTTAGAATTCTGGCATGCTAAATCTTTGGTTTGTCTAAAACTCTCATAAAAAATAGAATACATTTTGGTTGGAGCTAAAGTGATCCATTTCCTTTGAAACTTTAGAAAAGTGTACATGGCAGTTTAAAGGTTAATCTGGTTACTTTATGTAAGAAACTAAATAAACAGTGGTAATATTGAGTTAAAGTATGATAATATAAGAGTGCAAAACAAAATGATACATTTTCTGTTATTATTCCAATTATTGCTTTTCTTTTCACAAAAGTGAAGATAATTAAGCCCCACAAGACTAAGAATGAAAGAAAAAAAAAACTGTCCTTAACTTTAAGTACTTTCATTCATGGGTTTTGGCATTTTTCCCTGAGTTCTAAATTACTTTCACACAGGGAAGGTGTATAAAAAATGAAATTATACAATAGTTTCGGGACATGAAGAAATCGCTAAGGAGCAAAAGGATTGGAGCATGTTAATTTTCAAGAAAAGAACTCACATTTTTCCATGAGTAGTAAAGTACACACTGAAGCTACCCACTACATGTTTGTGGAAGGATTAGGGTCATTGAATTCTTCAAAGTATACGAAATTCAACAAAGTAAAATAATAATTTTGAGAATGAATTGGCGACAGTTCTTCAAAATTTAAAAACAGTTCTCCGTGTGTGTGTGTGTGTGTGAGAGAGAGAGAGAGAGACAGATAGACAGACTGAATGACTAACAGTCAGATAGAAGGCAAACAAAACTCAACCAGTACCTTGATTGTACAGTTCTTTATATGGGGTTTGAAAAATAGAGAGGGACAAAAGAAGCATAGAGACAAGGGAAGGAAAGGGATGCCAAAACGAATTAAGAAATAAAACTGAGAGGATGGAATTAGATATTACGTAAAAGATAACATTTTCACATAAGTCAGAGGAAGAACTTAGTAAAGGAGGAGATAGTAAATGGTCACAACTACTGCAGAGATATTGAAGAATAAGTTCTGAGAAAATAAAGTTTGACTCAAAAGAAAGTTTCAGATGGTTTTTGATAAAATGTTACCAGTAAATCAGTGGAGGAAAAAGATAGCGAGAAGGTAGCTACTGTATGCTTAAGGAATATCATTAAGTTAAGAAACAAACACAAAATAACCCTCCCAGCCTTGTGCCACTACAGAAATTAGTTCACATGTGTAGTAGGCCCTCTGTTTCTGAGTAGTTCAAAGTTATTTTGGTTCTCTTACCATAGGTATTTTGATTAAGGTAGTTGCACTACCTGTGACAGATACTTCTAAAGTTTATTTAATGAAAACTCTCCAAATCAAGTGACTATACAGATTCATAGACACATGCCTCAAACATTAGCAATGGCTAAGATTTGTCAGTGGTGTTGGGTCAGTCATTTGGGTGGAGAATTAAAGGTCACAGGTTCAATCCCATTCAGCTTGACTCTATACCGTGAACTATTAACTTCAGTCAACAGACAGGTGCTCTTGTGTCAAGTGGCAAGTGTCTCACTGCTGTTTGAAAAGTAAGATAACACAAATCATTCTTAGTAAACCAACCGAGATCATCTTACTAATAAAGATCATTCATCTTATCACATATGAAGCAAAATAAAAATTTCCATCAATAGGGGAATGACTGAATACATCATCTACATCAACCCATGAAATATTATAAAGCCCTTAAAAAGAATCAGTTATACCAGCTGATTATGACTAACTTCACAAGATATCATATAATGAGAAAAGAAAGATGCATGTATGATATGATCCCATTTTTGTAAAAACACATACACACACACCCAGACACACACATATATGAATCTACATTCATGTAAAAATCTCCAAAGTATACCTGAGTGTAAGAAGAACTGTCAAGAACATACACTAAATTGTATGTTTATATATATGTGTGTGCTTATATATGTGTGTGTGTATATATATATATATAAAACTCTCATCCTTGTAAAATCATGCATGTGTGTATATAAGCATAAAGCAATGCCTAAAATAATGGTAATTACAAAGTTAGCTGAATTTATCTCCAGTTAAAGAAACTGAAGTAAACTTTACTTTCATCTTCCTTTATATTTTTGTAATATTTTAATTATTTGATCATTTATTCTTTTTTTTATATAACCAGAAAAAAAGACATATTATTGTAGAAGAAAAAAGGCAAGTGGATTGGTGTCAATTTAATCCATCAGTCTTAAATCAGCCATGGACTGCCCATTTTCTCCTAGATATTGATACTATGAGCATTCTGCGATTGTTGATACTCCATAATCAGGTATACTTGGTCTTTAAGAAATAGAGCAATAGAACTTCACATGTGTTCTATACTAAATTGTACTTTTTTAAAATAAAAATTCACACTTTAATTAAAACAAACTTGTAGAAGGCTGAATAGTGACCCCTCCTCAATGGTCCATGCCCTAATCCCCAGAACCTGTGAATGTTTTACCTTTCATCACAAAGTGAACTTTTACAGATGTGATTAAGTTAAGGATTTTGAGATATTAAGATAATCCTGAATCATCCAGGTGAGCCCATGATGAGTCTTTATGAAAGAGAGGCAAAAGATTCAATGTCAGAGAAGAGACCTGAGGACAGAAGTAGAGGTTAGAGTGATGTGCCTTGATGATGGATGAAGGGGTCACAAGCCATAGAATGCAGGTGGCTTTTAGAAGATGGAAAAGTCAAGGAATCAGATTCCTCCAAAAGGAACAGACTCCTAAAAATACCCCTATTTTAGACTTCTGACCTCTACACCTGTAAGAGAATAAAATTATCACCATGTTGTGATATAGTAGCAGTTGAAAACTAATGCAAAAGTTTAACAATATTAACAGCAACAAAGCATTATAAATCAGATTCAGTTCAGAGCAAGACTTACAGCATCAGTGATAGTGATCATCCCCCTCACTAACTGCAGTTTCTCTCCCTCCTTGTATTAACACAGGTTCCTACCAATGATTCCTACCTCCTGATAGAAATTCTTTTCAAGTCAAGCTAACTTCAGCACACACAACTGTAATTTTAGGCATCAGGCTAGAGGGTAGTAAAATATTTTGTAAAAGGTAGCTGGTTAGGCTTCTCAATTCTCAGACAAGGAGATATTTTTACCAGCCTTTAACAAAATGAACAAAATTGCATGAGTCAAAGGGACCTGTATTCAAATACCCACCCCCTCTCCCCACCCATCTACTAGGCATGGGAATTTGGACAAACTAAGGACTTAATTTATATTCTTGCATTCCTTATTTTAAAAATGGGAATTATACAGCATAAATAAATTGCTATGAGGATAAAATGATATTGGATACAAAGTATTTCGCATAGTGTTAGCACTTGGTACTTGCTCAGAGAACAATATCTATTATTAGGGGAAAAAAAAACCCCTCAGTTTTCTCCAGCAATTTTTCTTCTTTATATTTTAATTTTGACAAAGAGGAAGAAAATCAAGTAGAGGAGTTATGGTCTATTTTTATTAAACACTCTAAGATATTCTTTCTCAATCATTTCCTGGGCCATCAGCTTCTAAGTCACTCCAGTTTCCACTCCAATCAGAGAACGAGCTGCTAAATGTTTAATGAAGTATTTGCATCAAATTGTTGCCTGGCAACCATCACTAATATAAAATTGGACTTGAGTTTCTGTAAAAGTCTACAATCTACTGAAAGGATTCGAAGATAGATAAATACTGGTCCATGTCAGAATTTTAACTCTTAAAAACACACCCAGGTGGGCTCTC
The DNA here is from genome assembly GCF_026419965.1 of Kogia breviceps. Taxonomy (NCBI): domain Eukaryota; kingdom Metazoa; phylum Chordata; class Mammalia; order Artiodactyla; family Physeteridae; genus Kogia; species Kogia breviceps. Next base: position 40,422,946 of record NC_081315.1, read on the forward strand.
AAGGGCCTAAATTGGGAATGTGCAATATTATTTATAGCTTGGTATTCAGAATTTCATTATTTATTTATTCATTATTTATCCATATTGTATGAAAGACTAAAATAATAATACCAAACTTTTATCAAGCACTAATTACATGCCACAAACTATTTTAATACTGTTGTGTGTATTCGTTATTTGAAGAGTCAAAATAACTTTGCTGTAGTGCTTACATTGAAGAGGTAAATCATATTTCTAAAGCATTAGATTCATTTGGATATTTCTGGTACACAATGAGACTCTTCATCTCTGTTATCTGTCAATGAGGCAAAAAAGATCCCGGCTTTCCATTACTTAGGTAAAATAAAATGGCGTTTGTAGGTTGGTCCCTATTAGCTCTGAATCTTGAGCACTTTTAGAACCAATGATAAATGGGATTTTTAGTGAGCAGCTCCTCCAGTGTTCAAGCTACTGCCTGATGATAAAGATAAGGTATTTCAACATTTTAGAAAATACCATCTGATACCCCCAAGGAGCAGCAGCTGGTGAGATTCAGTCAAGTAATATAACTCATCATAAACTCTTGAATTTTGTATTAGAAACAGTGTTAATCACAAATGTAGGCCATCATTGATAAATGACAGAAGGATTGCCAGTCCTAAAGACAAAGAATACCTTATGTTTTTCACTTTACACTTATCACTCATTCTTAAAAAGAATAACACATGCCATCCGTTGCAGGACAGTCATTCATAATTTATGAGATCTGAGCTTGATATTTGAAAACATTTAATATGAGTATTAGTGAGTGCATGATAAAGTAGAATCAGGAATTCTTAGAGCTTTGCCTTGATAATCTCCCCAATAATACTCTTTTACTAGGCACACATTTTTCTTGAAGTTAAGCCTTGATGAGTCTGGGTAGATAGCTCAATAAGTAACAGATCAGGATAAAACCAAAGTATGGCCATAAGAACAATTTCTGTTAGGTTCTGATACACAAAAGTAGCCCGCTACCAGTTCTATTGGTGCTTGAGCAATCAGAATGAATACAGAAGAAAAAAAGAGAAAGCATTGTTGTAGAAATAAATGCATTTTATTTCCAACAAATTTGAATATGATCTTCCTTCTGAACCTTTCCTGTTATCTTGATAAACTTAAGAGCAAAGAGTTCTCTAAGTATAAGAAGAATAGGGGAGAGAGCAAGTCAAGGAAAATCACATTAAAGGAAATCTGTGTTCTGCCTTTTGAGAGATATGCATTCTTCTATTTTCTCCATAAGTACATTAGCTGGGTTGTTTTTTTTTGCTTTTAACTGCAGACGGTTTTTAGCAACTATGAAATCTCAATGTAACTGAGTACTGAACTTATTGCAAGCTGCTTTAAAAACTAAAATGAGAAAGGATTTGCCACAGAAATTTGGATACATATCTGACAAAGGCTTCCAAAATAAATAGTTAGCTTATAGTGAACATAAAAGCAAATTGCACACCCCCAAAATGTTCACTTATTGGCCTTCTCCAGGCAATTTTGAAATAAATTTATGAGAAAGGCCATGAGGCTTGAAATCTAGCTGTATGCACGGAATAGACTGTTCTTTCGTAATATTGAGAAAGTTGGGTTTTTTGATAACTCAATATGCTATTGTATGTATGTAATTGTATTAATTACAGGCTAAATTGAAGGCAAACAAAGACAAAATAATCCAGTAGTCACATGAGGGACATTTTGAATTTTGAAATCTTCCTGGCAGAATGTGAATTAAAATGAGGAACTGAATTAGAATGACAAATATGAACTAAAGGGGATATATTTGAATCTTTTATATTTTTGAGAGTATGCCTTAATCACTGCTTCTGTCTCTAGGCTATAGAAACGTATTCTTAAAGTTAAAGAAACAAGAGTAGGATGATGGATTGACAACTCAACTTACAATTAGGTGTCAATGAGTTATAACTATATAATCATTAACTATTTCACTTATTCTGAGTCTTAGGTTGTTCACCTACAAAAGAAAAAACTAACAGATAGGTTTAGATTGCTTTATGATTAAATTCCACTGTTATCACCTAGATACAGTATGTGAAAACTCATATAATAAAGGCTGAACCAATATTTGTTGAATGAAATAAATGAACATGGCCAGGCTCCACCTGGAGGTATTTGAGGACATTGACACCTCTTTATCTATTGTTATCTATGGGGAGAAATGGGTCTGGAGATAAATAATCTAGTACTAAAAGCTAACACCAGTGAGGAAAGTATGAAACGAAAAGACACAATGCTCAAACTCCATAGCAAGCTTGGGTGTGATTCATGCAATTTCTAGCACCAGCAGGTTAAGTCCAGAGGGGATGAAGAGCAGGAAATAAGTGATAAAAGAACCCACAGAGACAACTGAGCTGAGGGTAGATTCAGAAAATCTGCTTGCTTGATGTGTCTTAGTATCAATTTTAGGTTAAAGAGAGCAACCCCATAAAAGAGAACTGGTTCAAGAACTAAGTCAGATGACAGATGCCTTTGTAACTAGCTCTGAGAAAGACTTTAAATTCAGAGGTGATCTGAAATAAAAAATGAGGAACTAAGACAAAAGTCTTGTCTGTGAAATTATACCAATAGTCAAGAGCAATAGAGAAGGCTATAACTCTATGATGCCTGGGGCTCCCTGTGATAAGTTAACAGCATAATATAAGTCTAAGCCCCAGTACATGATAGTATTGATCGTCAAAAAACTTCAGAAATGGATGAGATGCCAGAGCCATATTAATTTTAATAGCTATGATATACTGAGAATTTCTAACATGGCCATCACTGTACAACATTTTTACATATATTTGATTTTAATTTTCATAGACGCTGTGTGAATTGATTATCATCCCTATTTTCTATGTGAAGAGACTCATTCAGAGGAGTAAAACAACTTCACTAGAAAACAGCTATTAATTAGCAAAATCAGAACATAAATTCTAAGGCTCTTACTCTTAACCACTATGTTATGTTCTTGTGTTTGAGAGAACTGATAAGGCAAAAATAGGGAAAACGTGATAGGACCTGCCACCTGCCTAAGTAATAATTAGAAATATATCATTGCCATGAAGAATACCGGAAAACAGCCACTTCTTTTCTTTCCATATCACTTACTACTCTATTCTGCATTGGTTTCTGTTTTAATTGAAGTAGAAAGCAGTTAGCCCAGAGAGGAAGAAATATATTTATAAAATATATTAATAAAAACTAAGCTGTAAGGCCAGACACCATCAAACTCTTAGAGGAAAACATAGGCAGAACACTCTATGACATAAATCACAGCAAGATCCTTTTTGACCCACCTCCTAGAGAAACGGAAATAAAAACAAAAATAAATAAATGGGACCTAGTGAAACTTAAAAGCTTTTGCACGGCAAAAGAAACCATAAACAAGAAGAAAAGACAACCCTCAGAATGGGAGAAAATATTTGCTAATGAAGCAACTGACAAAGGATTAGTCTCCAAAACATACAAACAACTCATGCAGCTCAATATCAAAAAAACAAACAACCCAATCCAAAAATGGGCAGAAGACCTAAACAGACATTTCTCCAAAGAAGATATACAGATTGCCAACAAACACATGAAAGAATGTTCAACATCATTAATCATTAGAGAAATGAAAATCAAAACTACAGTGAGGTAAAACCTCTCACCGGTCAGAATGGCCATCATCAAAAAATCTACAAACAATAAATGCTAGAGAGGGTGTGGAAAAAAGGGAACCCTCTTGCACTGTTGGTGGGAATGTAAATTGATACAGCCACTATGGAAAACAGTATGGAGGTTCCTTAAACAACTAAAAATAGAACTACTAAACGACCCAGCAATCCCACTCCTGGGCATATACCCTGAGAAAACCATCATTCAAAAATAGTCACGTACGACAATGTTCATTGCAGCTCTGTTTACAATAGCCAGGACATAGAAGCAACCTAAGTGTCCATCGACAGATGAATGGATAAAGAAGATGTGGCACATATACACAATGGAGTATTACTCATCCATAAAACGGAACGAAACTGAGTTATTTGTAGTGAAGTGGATAGACCAAGAGACTGTTATACAGAGTGAAGTAAGTCAGAAAGAGAAAAACAAATACCGTATGCTAACACATATATATGGAATCTAAAAAAAAAAAAAGAAAATGGTCAGAAGAACCTAGGAGCAAGACGGGAATAAAGATGCAGAACTACTAGAGAATGGACTTGAGGATACGGGGAGGGGGAAGGGTAAACTCAGACAAAGTGAGAGAGTGGCATGGACATATATACACTACCAAATGTAAAATAGATAGCTAGTGGGAAGCAGCCGCATAGCACAGGGAGATCAGCTCGGTGCTTTGTGACCACCTAGAGGGGTGTGATAGGGAGGGTTGGAGGGGGGGAGATGCAAGAGGGAAGAGATATGGGGACATATGTATATGTATAACGGATTCGCTTTGTTATAAAGCAGAAACTGACACACCATTGTAAAGCAATTATACTCTAATAAAGATGCTAAAAACTTAAAAAAACAAAACGAACAAAAAAAACTAAGCAATATTATTTCCTTTCCTGTCTGATTCTATGTTGATATGATTACTCTAAGGATTACAGAATAATGAGAAGATTATGGTTTCCCAGAAGTTAGAAAACAATCATATTTATACTATGGGGGGCATGTAGACATTGTGCAATGTTTTAAAAAACAAGTAGGTTTTCATTAAGGGCTGATAAAACTAAATTAAATTAGTACATATAGAGTAGAATTGGAAGTCCATAAATTTAATTGAAGTATTACAAGTCAGTTATTGTGAAAATTTCCTGTTTGTTTAAAGTATAAGAAAATTTAAACAGAAATTCACTACATTTCTTCATCCTGTCCATCTAGCTCATATATTTATAATCAACCACTTATTTACCCATTCACTATTTCTGCTGCCTCATATAAATAGTAGATAGGTGTAATACAGTAAAACTGACTTGACTAAACACTAACTTGACTTCAGTTTGCCCTGGGTTTTGTATATTTATAGAATTAAAATGACTTTTGCCTATAACAACATGCTGTGCATCCCACATCCAGCCAGTCCATAACAGGGAAGGTTTCTATGTTTACACTTTAAAAATACTGTTACAGAAATACACCATAATCTTTATTTAGAAAATAAAACTATGTCTTACTACTCCATGTCCTAAGTAAAAAAATGAATTTTTAAACTATATTAATCATTTCAGAAAAAAATATTATAGCATGTTGTATTAGTATTCTACTGCTGCTATAACAAATTACCACAAATTTAGTGGTTTTAAACAACACAAATTGTCAGAAGTTCAAAATGGGTCTTAAGGGCTAAAATTAAGAGGTCAGCAGAGTTGTGCTCATTCTGGATGCTCTAGGAAACATTTATGTCCTTGCTCTTTCCAGCTTATTAGAGGATACCTGCATTCCTTGGCTAGTGGCCCCTTCCTCCATCTTCAATGTTCATCACTCTAATCTCTGCTTCTGTTGTCGTAGCTCCTGTTTCAAACATTAACCTCTTGCCTCCTTTTTATAAGGATATTTATGATTAGATTGGGTCTACATGGATAATCCAGGATAATCTCCCCAACTCAAGATCCTTAATTCAATCAAATCTGCAAAGTCTTTTTGCCATTTATAATAACATATTATGGATTTCTTTGAGGGACCATTATTGAATCTACCATATAAGTATTTAATTGTGTACAAGAATTTGGGTTTTATAGCAGGATTTTGAAAAATTTTAAGCAATTTAAAAAATTGACAAAATTCACAGGAATTGTGATCTCCTACCATTTGAGAAATTCCTCAAAAATAAAACAAAACCATTAATGTTTATGTAGATTTTTCCCTTTACTAACTAATCATTTTAATGAAGTACTATTATGTTAAAATTGAAAAATTTGAATGAAGTACTTTCCAAGCAAATTGATTACTTTTTTCTAGTTTCATAAGATTAATGATTAGAATACAAGAAAACTAACAATGATCTTTCATAATATTTCAATTGATTTTACAAGAATTTAGAAAAATTTTATCTGGAAAATTAACTCTTTAGATCCCATACATCAAGTTTGCTATAAGATCTTTTTAGCAATAAACACTTTGGGAAAAAAAAACAAACCCTAACCTTCACGTTTTCACTACTCTTCCCATACATATGCAGTATATTTTAAAAACAAAATGTTATATTCCATGTCTCTTTAAACCTCACATGTTTATGCTATTCAATTTGAGGATCTTATAAAAATTTATTTTAATTAAGTTCAAGTGCATTAGTTCTATAACCTTACTATTTCAAATAAAGCAAGTGAGCATGGGTAAACTAATCCTCCAACTTTATTTATGTCTGTAATAACATTTTACTTCCTAAATCAAATATTTTCCTAACTTTGCTGATCCAATTAATTTTTTAATACTCTCAATTCATGTTTCCTTACAATTAGCATCATGTGTACACTTACATATTATTAATCCACTACAAATATATCTATTTATTCTTTCTAGCTGTTGATGCCATTTGATATTTGGTTTATTTGATATGTTTACCTTTATGTTATTATAGAATGTAATATTTTCAAAAATATATATTTTAAAGGAAATATCACTTTATTAAATTTCATTTGGCAAATATATTTTGATTCTTAATAAATCCTAGAAACTTGAAAGAAATTGCTGCTTCATTATTAATGGTATTAATAGTACTAATTGCTGGTTGGTATGTCTCCAAGTCACACTACCCCATGTTGACTGCAATCACACTGACTTTCTATCAGGTATTAGGACAAGCCAACCTCTTCCCAACCTCATGCTTTTTAAAGCTAATGATCTCTCTGCTTTGAAAGCTCTTTCCCAGGCTCTTTGCCTGACTGTCGCATTCTCATTCTTCAGGTTTCAAATACCATCTCTTGAGAGCAGTCTCTTATCACACCTATAGAAGCTAGCCCTTTTATTGTTTTCTATTGTACAACTGTGTTTATTTTCTTCTTGCATTTTATCATTTAAGATTATATGTATTGGTTCATGTATTTATTATTTGCCTTATCCACGGGACCACCAGATCCATAAGGCCGAACACTACTTTTCCCCAGCACTTAACGCACTGATTAACCCATAATACGTATGATAAACTTCTATTGGTAGAATTATTGTTGGTGCAAGAACTTAATACTAAATATTTTGAAAATTAAAAATATATATATATAGTAACTAGAGTGCTTTTACACCTATTAGCATTGATTAGATACAAACTCTAGAACAAGAGTTGCAAATTTAAGTATATTCATAAGCCAGGAGATATTTTAGAAGAGTATAATGAACCAGGTACAATAAAATAAGTAATGGAAATTACAGGAAATAGCAAAGAACAGACCCTATTTAAAAGGTGCAGCACCTACTCAGCTCTAATCTATTGTTGCCCAAGGGAATACAAGTCCAGTGTTTCTCCAGACTTCAGGTTAAATCTGAGTTTTAGGGATTTGGGAGACCTAAGGAAACCCTCTGCAGGCTGAATCTGTTCCAGGACCACTAACCTATAGCCCTTGCTCAAAAGTCTACTGAGGGATCTGATTCTTTCTAATTATATATAGGCTCTTTGCCAGCCCCATTCTCATTCCTTGGAAACAACTGAATTTCATGCAGTCCTGATGTCCTAGCCTAGATCATTACAGGACTTAGATCAGATGGACCATTTTTGTAACTGATTCATCCAAACGCAGAGTACTTAAGAGACTGTCCACTAATTCTTATTCTCTAGATCACTGGATCTTATTTTTTCAGACCTGTTTTTCACCTTTCTTCTTTTGATTCTGGAACTATTACTTTGTATTTCCCACCCTCCCTCCCACCACAAAAGCCTTCATTTTTCAACTTAAATTAGTCAACATTGGTTTTTGCAGATTTGCAAACAAGTATTTCTTATTAATATATTACTTAACTACATTAAAAATAGTTTATTATCTTTATGCTCCACACTGTGATGGGTATTAGGGCTCAGAAGAATCCCAGCATACAGGTAAGTCATGATTTCTGTCCTGCCCATCTATGGGTTCATCTCCTGTCACTCTGTGTTTTGTTTTTCATGCAAACACCAAACTGTTTTGGTTTTATATTCACGATAGCAGTTACTTATCTTATATTGTCCCATCTGCCAAAAATGATTGCCCTTCTCATTAAAGTCTACTCATTCTTTAAGATTCAGCTCAAGAGTCATCTCCTCTAGAAAACCTTCCCTGAAGATAACCACCCCCACACATGCCCTACAAACATCAGCCGCTATGGGATGGGCATGTCTTCTACGTGCACTGCTAACATGAAGTGCTCAGTTGCTTTGTTGAACTAGGAACAGTGTAACTTTGGGGACCTTGAGCCTAAATTTGGCTAAATTCCTCTATGGCAGAATTTTTACCCTAGCATTCTACCTAGTGTTTAGCATAGTGCCTGGTCTGCAATAGACATTGTGTGATGACAGGAAGATAAAAGAGGGAGGTCTTGAAAGCAAATGATTAAATGTAGGTGAGAATAATTTCCATAAACATGAAGCAGCTAGACAAGAATAGGAGAGAATTTAGGGTGAGAACTTCTAAGAAAGTATATAGTCCACCTACGCTTCCTGTTTTCCAAATTTATAATAGCAATCTTTATGAATATTTCATATTTGGGACATACAATAAAAGTTTAAATTAACTATTAAGTAATTACTGATTCACTTGCAAAAGTTTTAGGAATTATATATTAGGTGAAAGATACTATCAAGTAGAAACTATTTAAGAAGGAAACTGGCCCCGGGCCTCAGAGGCCCCTCTGCTCCGTCCGGTCTGCGCTTGGAGCAGGCGTGAGCGGGGCCCTGGGGGCCGGGGGAGCCGGGCGGGGGAGCAGCGCCCCAGACGCCGTCCCCATGGCTCGCCCTCGCAGCCCCGCCCGCGTTAACATCACGATGGCTGCCCAAGGAGAACCCCAACTTCAGTTCAAACTTACATTGGTTGGTGATGGTGGTACTGGTAAAACTACATTTGTGAAACGTCATCTGACTGGTGCATTTGAGTAGAAGTATGTAGCTACCTTGGGTGTTCAGGTCCATCCCCTTGTGTTCCATACCAACAGAGGACCTATTAAGTTCAATGTATGGGATACAGCTGGTCAGGAGAAACTTGGTGGACTGAGAGATGGCTATTATATCCAAGCTCAGGGTGCCATTATAAAGTTTGATGTAACATCAAGAGTTACTTACAAGAACGTGCCTTGCTGGCATAGAGATCTGGTACCAGTGTGTGAGAACATCCCCATCGTGTTGTGTGGCAACAAAGTGGATATTAAGGACAGAAAGGTTAAGTCAAAGTCAATTGTCTTCCACCGAAAGAAGAATCTTCAGTACTACGACATTTCTGCCAAAAGTAACTACAACTTTGAAAAGCCCTTCCTCTGGCTTGCTAGAAAACTGATGGGAGACCCTAACTTGGAGTTCATTGCCATGCCTGCTCTCGCCCCGCCAGAGGTGGTCATGGACCCAGCGTTGGCAGTGCAGTAAGAGCACGATCTAGAGGTTGCTCAGACAACTGCCCTCCCGGATGAAGATGATCACCTGTGAGAAAGTGAAGCTGGAGCCCAGCGTCAGAAGTCTAGTTTTATAGGTAACTGTCCTGTGATATCAGTGGTGCAGCGTGTTTGCCACTTTATTATATAGCTAAGCAGAACATGTGCTTAATCTTTGGGATGCTGACGGAGATGAATGGGCTTCGGAGTGAATGTAGCTGTTACAAACAAAAACAAAAACAAAAAAAAACCTTCATTTTTTTGGACCTGCATATTTAGGTGCTTTGGAACACAGTTGTTTCCTCCTTGAGTTCTAAATATAAGACTGCTACAGTCACATCACAATATTCAGTGGTGGAATCTTGTTTGTTACTGTCATTCCCATTCCTTTTTGTTTAGAATCAGAACAAAGTTGTATTTCAAATATCTAAAAAAAAAAAAAAAAAAAAAAAAAAAAAAAAAAAAAAAAAAAAAAAAAAGAAAAGAAAAAAGAAAGAAACTTTGGTGGGAAGAAAAAGGAGAAAGAAAGAAAGAATTTTTTTGTTCTTGTTATAAGTATCATTCTAAAAAAAGAGAATTTAGATAACTGACATTCCTCTTATAAAGGGACAATACTTGATACATTATATGGAGGCATACAGAAGAATAATATGAAAAACAAATTGGTTGCTAGGAGCATTCTAGCATTCTTGAGGAATACAATTACAATATTAAACAATTTGGGAAAACTAAAATTCATATAATCTATATTTTTTACCATAGATCTTCCCTTTGAATTAATAAGGTCTTGTGTGTAGACAAGAGTTTCTTTTGTTTATCATTTTAGCAATGAACATAATGATTTTAGAGGATTAAATTTCGACCATATTTCCTTTTTTCTTTCAATCATTCAGTACGCCTTTATTGAATGTCTCCTATGTATCGGAAACTGGAAAAGGTACTGAGGCATTGGGAATCAAATTAGATCTTGACATTCTGTGATATTTTTAAAACTTAACATATGGGTTAATTTCAGCATGAGTTTTAAAATATGTAATTATCTATTTCCATAATAGAAACCAAAGTGTGACCATATTAAAATATGCACTCAGTTGAATATTAGTTGCAAAATGTATTTAGTTATTTATCATTAAATATTTAAAGGCTTTTGTTCATTTTAAATGCTGAAAGATAGTACTTTTTTCTTTTAGTAAAAAAGACAAAATAACAGATTATATAATTAATTGTAAACATTAATTTCCAACATTACTTGTTTGGCATGTCTTTCCATAAAGACAATCACATACATAACTTCAGATGGCTAATATGAATGGTGAGAAAGTCTGTAAGTGCTATAAAATAAGATTGGTTTAACCAAACACTCATTTCTAGTGGCTCTCCAATTGTGTGCTTCCCCCATCTATTTCGAAGAAAATCTACTAGCAGAGAAGATTACTAGAATAAGTAATATGTACTTTGTATTTTTAAAAAGAAGAAACAAAGAACTGAAGAGAAATGGTGGACTGTGAGAGAAGACAAACACTTTTTGAGTGTAATGTGTGTGAAACTGTATGCCTTGGAAGAAAGACAAATTATCATTAGGATATAAAGTACAGCTAAAGATCTTTTGCTCAGAAATACTCTATATAGGTGGTTAGTTGTTTTACTGTTTTCTCTCTAACACAAGTCATCCCCGTAAACTGGCTAACTGAAGGAAGCTCCACTTAAACATGCCACAATTTCCATCCTAAATCAAGCTAGAAGTGATGGGGTGGGGCGAGAAAAAGGAAGCTGCAAAAACAAAACTGTGGCGTTCGTAAATGCTGAGGTTTAACCTCTTGAATATTTGGGTCATCTCCTGGGGAGGAAATATCACGAAGGAGGAAAATCAAACCTCAAAAGAAAACGCAAAGTCTATGGAAGTCATACTGGAACTAAGGTGTCACAGGAACAGTGAAAAGTAATGATTCAACTGTCCCCAAAACAGGGTATCTGTTGAACCCAAACAAGAAATTACAGACAGTAGAAAGAAAAGATTAAAAAGAACTTTAGTGATTTGGAAAAAACTGAGTACAAGACACTCAAAAAACAGAGTATAAGACAAATTCAGTAGCCTCACTAAATTGTTTAAAATTCCTAATTTTCCTTATTTTATTTCTTTTCAAAACAAGCCACACCATTTGGTTGATTTAGGTTAAAGTCCTCTTAAAAATTTCAGTGTTCATTTATACACCGATTTACTGACTCCTAAAACTCTGCAAAAATTATTGCAAGCTTATCTTAGATGTTTTTAATTTTCCTTCTCCTGTGTGATACAATAAACTTTGTTGAATTTTTCTATATTACCTCTTATATACTTATATATCATTAATATTGATGTTTTTCTATATATTTTTGTTTTTCTATATTTTCTTTCTATATTTTCCATGAAAAAGTATCATCTTAAAAATCAATATTACCCTAGAAACATATACACACAGAGCATATATAAAAAAAGAAAATATCAATAATATTTTTCCACATATCAATATTAAGAAAACATTCATAACAAAGTATATCACCATATACACTGCAGTTTGTCATCTTAAATTCAAAATGAAAATGGATATTATTAAATTATATAACAAACAGAACCTAAGATTATTTGTTGTTTGGTTGTTTATTCAGTTGTCCAGTTAGAAAATTTTCAAATATTAATATTGAACCCTAAATATGAAGTCTGTCTGCTACTAATACAATAGGGTCTTTTAACAAGCATATTAATTAAGTACAAGGATTTTCTCCTATAATACAGGTAATTTAAACAACTTTTTAAGTTACTACTTAGATAAGAGCCTCATTCTAAATTGTCGGTGGTATTTTTATAGCACAAATTAGTCTTTGCCATAAAGCTTCATCAGGTGTTTGGGAAAATAAAAGTTGCAGTGATTCAGCTGTTTTAAAAAAAGAATACAAACCTCTTAAAAGTAAGTAGCAAAAGAAAGAAGAAAAAGGGTCCGGGCCCTTGAAGCATTTGCTTTCACTATGTACCATTACTGTACTGATGAAAGTTAAATATTGAACACCACTGAATAACTCTTGAAAATATAAAGGGTAAAATCTAGGGGGAGAACTATAGCTGCGTCCTTAAGAACAGGTATTACAAAAAAACTCAACTCTTGGCTCTGCCATTTCCTAGCTATTCTACATTTTACATGAAACATTTTACTTATCCTCTTGAGTATGTTTCCCCTTCAGTAAAGTGCTGACACTCATACCTAACAGGGAGGAGAGTGTGAGAATTAAATAAAATAATGTATGAAAAAATATAAGCCATGTAGTAGATGTTAACAAATGAAAGCTATTTTAATAAGTGAATGTTTTCAGCAATGGAAAAATCAGTGTTTGTTTATGCCGGAGAAAAGAAAAAGAGCTTATTATTAACTAAATCAGAACTTGTAGTAGTCCACCCCTTATCCACAGGGAGTACATTCTAAGACCCACAGTGGATTCCTGAAACTGCATATAGCACCAAACCCTATATATACTGTTTTTCTTCCTATACATACATATCTATGATAAAGCTTAATTTATAAATTAGGCACAGTAAGAAAATATCCAAACTTCCAGTATGACTCCTCTTGCATTTTGGGGCCATTAAAATATGGGTTACTTGAACACAAGCGCTATGATAGTGTGACAGCTGAAGCGTTACAGATGACTGACTAACAAGTAGGTAGCATATATAGTGGATACACTAAACAGGGGGATGATTCCCGTCTCGAGTAGGATGGCATATTTCATCATGCTACTCAGAATGGCACATGATTTAAAACTTATGAATTGCTTATTTCTAGAAAGTTCCAGTTAATATTTTCAGACTGAGGTTGACCATGGATAACTGAAACCAAGGAAAGTGAAATCACAGATAACAGGGGACTACTGTACTATAGATGAGGGAAAGTCTGAGGTGAGATCCAGAAAATTTTAATAGCTTACCTGAGGCTAAAGGATCCAGAATTTTTGTTAAGTAACCAGGCTTCCTGATATCTGGTCATTTTTCTACTAAACCAGCCTACCTTTCAAATGAGTCACTATAGTTTATTTTATGGTTTTTACTTTCTTTTGGATTATTTTAAGTTCATGTTAAATTTTCTAAATGAGTTTCCAGTTATGCATTACACTTTTAAGTGAAACATACTGAAGATAATTTAAACAAATGCAATTATACTATATCATATAAATCAAACCGTGTATAAACTGGAAAGTGGTTGCACCTGTGTTTGTAATTCTTATTTCATGAAACAATCAGTTAAATATTTTAATATAATATGAACATACTTCTAAGGCAATCAGTACATTTTCAGGATTACCAGAAACCTGAAAATATAGTATATTCAGGAATCAAATTGCCCAACTCTAAAAATTTATAAGAGAGAGGAAATCTGTGGTAAACCACAATCCTTTTATACAAAAGTGTATGAGCAAGTTCTTATCTATATTGAAATGATTTAAGAAGATGATTTTTCAGAATGAGTTTGGCAGAGGAATTTGGAGTAGTTATCCTTAAAGGAATTCTGAAGAAATACAGAAAACTGAAGAAACAGCTGTGAAATTCTTTAATTTTTAAAAATTGTGAAAGAAATATTTGACAAAACTTCTTCAGCTTTCATGTTGCAATAATATGATTGTAAGTTTCTTAAAACTGTCTTTAAAAATGAGGCACACCTTATTTAACTTTTTTAAAATGCCTTTGGGAATAGCTATTCTACATATTTCACAAAGATCTTATTACACAACCTAAGTATAACTGTCACAGTTCTAAAGTGGACTACAAATTTCATTTCTTTAAAGTATCACTAATGAACAATAAATGGTCATTTAGCTTTATATTTTTATAGAAGGGTTCCTGGAGATAACAATATAAGAAGCATAACCTCAACTGAGATTTCAATAAAACCTATACACTTATACTTTTTCACAACAAGAAAGTAAGCTTATAAAACTTCCCTAGATAAACTTTCTCTATTCAATCACACTGTAAATAAAGGAACAATGAAATTTTCTCTTGATTGCTTTCATTATTACTTTTAAATTTCAATTCATTTCTTGCTGGCCAAATTTCTTTATTGTTATTGGAGTACACACACTTACAGCTCATGAGCATAAATAAATATCAATGAGGCAAGCCTAGAACTACCCCTTGACATAGTAAACTTGCTGACCCCCAGATGCTTTGTTTCTTCTGAGATGTCGAGGGAAGTTGGAACCTGGGATTTGTTCATGACCCCAGGAGTTTTCTACCTCTGGGATGAGCTACATAGGTAATACGAGAATACAGGATTTCCTGAGTGATATTCACTAAGGTATCCCATGAATAATTAACTAGTCAGATCAAATATATTTCGAGACGATGATTCTACCTTTGGATAAAAAAGTCAAAAAAAATGGGTCATTTTTGATTGTTTGATTTTTCATTATTCCTGAAGAAAAAATAAAAGTTGTTGGTATATATCATTTCTGACATAAAGGTTGCAAAGACACAGTTCTTGAGACTGTAAAAGATACATTCTCTAAAGAGTGTTTTAGTCCATGTAATCCTTTTATTTTCTTTCCAATCTGCTCCCTCTGGGTGAATATATTTCTACTTCTCAATATCTTGGCAGCACAGGAAGCTTAGATATAATTGCTCCTATCAAATTCAAGATTTATCATTTTCTATACTACTATATATACAAGGATATTATTCACTTTCATTTGTTTGCTTGGACCTGGAGGGATATAGTACTGGCATACCACTCTTTCATCCTTTTTCTAAATAATTTATATTCTTGCATTAAGAAAAGAGTTTTAGAATAGATACTGATATACAGAAATGTATAGTCAAAATTAAATGCTGCAGGATCATGCAGGCAACACCTAATTCTTCCAAGGGTCGGGAGAATGTAAGACCCTGAAAAATTAAAATTAGCCAGTTTTTTTAATATAATTTATGTGATTATTTTTATGTTTTCATAGACTATGTTGTCAACGCATGCAAAACAAAGCTTAATATCTTTCCTTTTATAAGAAAAGTACAGGAATATACATACTGTAAGGGACACATTCATACTGCACTTCAAGGTATTTATAGGTTCCTGGACACGGGTCTGGAAAAACATCGGGACCTGCCACCACTGCACACTGGGTTCTGTTATTGCACCTGAAGTCAAAAGAGAAGAAAAGAAAAAAATAATAAGTTTCTACATAATTAAATCATTAACACCAATACCAATTTTATTTTAGTTCCTAATTACACAGATTTAAATAAGGTTTTGGTCAATTTAGAGTTTTAGACTTGTTAAGGAAATATCTATAGTATACCTAAAAAAGAACTAGACATTAAAAAATTCATTCAGTTTATTCATATTAACTAATTTAATATTTGATTGAACACAGCATGATTTTGAGTTAGGATTAAATACTGCTTAAGCAACATTAACTGGCCCATAGGATATTGCCAATGTGAAGACAGGATGATTTGGTAGGAAAAACTCACTCTCTTATAAAAAAAAATTAAGAAAATAGAAAATCAGAGCTTTAATTAGGCAGTAGTAAAATAAATTCACTGATTATCATATTATTTATTTTATAGGCTGTGAACATATGGTGTTGAAATGCTTTTAGCCAAACCTAAAAAATAAAATCAGTAAAAACTTTAAATATTAAAATATATCTAAAAATTTAATTTATATAAATTAATATAATAATAAACTAATCCCATAAGTAAAACCATTTTTAAGAATGGACTCATGTTCCTCACGTACAGCCAAATAACAACACTAACCTCACAGATTGCTATTCACAAATTCCAATATCCTATAATTTAAAGTAACTTGAAATCTCCAAAGAGAATAATCAGACATCACTATCGAAACAGAAACACAAACTAGGCATATTTTGTGGCAATTGGGCTAAACAGATCTGGGTTAGCAGATTTACTCATGGGTAAATAAATATACATATAATGAAATTGACTCCTACTCTGAAAAAGACACCCAAGGTCAGAGTGGCCTCGTTACAGCAAATTTTACTCTGAAACTTTCTAGACCCAATAGAGTTCCTCCCCCCTTCCTTCCTTCCTTCCTTCCTCTCCCTCCCTCTCTTCCTTTCTTCCTTCCATCTTTCTTTTCTTTTCTTTCTCTTTCCGCTCTTCCTTCCTTCCTTCTTTCCTTCCCTTCTTTCTTTCCTTCCTTTCTTAAAAAGATGCTTCCTTTTTTGATATAAGCAATACCTCTGAATCCTTGCTAGGCTACTAATTGGATAAGGAGCATTTAGGGCAGAGCTCATTTTGATTTAGAGTGAAAATGCTTTGAGTTTACTCAAGGCTATCATTTGCCAGGCTTACTGAGGATTTTATTTAGTCCCTAAATAAAAATTGATTCATTAGTAAATATCTTAAACTGAAAAATACATTTCGTGTTATCAGTGAAAGATTAATAAAAGCCAATATCCCATTCTCATCAGTCACTTTAGCATAACAGCTAATCCTGAGGGTCAACATATTCTAAAGTTCTCTTGTGTAGATTTAGTGTCTAAAGATGATTATCAGACAATTGTAAAATAACATTAATGTAAATGTGGCTGTCCTCAACATGCATTACAAATAGGTAGTGCAAATATTTTAGTGTACTGACTGACACTTTTTAAAAATAGCAGTACTTTCCTATTACATAGAAAACCCTTTAGAGGAAGCTGTCTCAAGTTAAAAGACATGTTTTTGCAGTTAAAGCAATACAATTTTCATATCACGCCTTGAAAAAATAAACTCATAAATCTATCTCAGGATTTTATACAATGAGCAGCTATATAAACTCAGTTATATCCATAATTGTTACAGAAACAATCAGCTATTATCAGAAATGCTTTCAAAGTAGAAATAATGAAAAATGAAAGTATATATGATAAAATTTGTTGATATTTAAATATTCTGTAAATATAATAATGCTGATCTCAAATCATTAAATTATAATGTTTAAAATAAATATATATATATACATATTATATATATTGTATTTTGTCTCTTGGCCTACTGTTGTTCTACTGCCTACTATCATCCTTCTTTCTAATTACTACAGCTCTTATAATAATAAAATTGATTTACAATCTGTGTCTATTCTTATAATTTTCAGATGTAAATGGGCAATTACAAATCTTTTATTATTTAAACAATCAATGTTTGATATCAACAAACCAAATTACTAGTCATTTTTGAGTAGGGCATAAAGGTTAAAATTTACAATTATGGAAGTATTTGTTTCACAGAAAATTGTCTTGAATCAAAAAGAATTTCACATGGTTATATATGTATAGATCAGATATTAAAATAGAATATGGACATTAGACACATCCATCCATCCATCTAGTTATCTAAACATGTGAACTGATCCTTTGCATATTATATATTATTTACAAAAATACTAATTATTTATATATATGTAAAAAAACTGAAATAAGCGACATTTGTTATGAACATTAGACACTGTAATGAGTCCCAAATACCTTACTTAATGTTAACCAAAGAAGAATCAAGAAAGTCTTCTACCTGATGAGATAGTGTATGTGAAGAGGTATATAAACCAACACGTTCTACACAGATAATGTACTGCAGTCATTGTCATCATTGTTCTGTAGAAAACAATGCTTTACAGCATTTACTTTTCAAAATAATTTATATGCTATTATGATTTCTATATCAAATGCTTTTTATAAATTAAGATACTGAAAAATCAAAAGGTAGGCAACATCTGGAATATTATTTTTGTATAAGATATAATACTGATTGTTTAAAGACTAGTTACATTTCAAAAACAGGAGTTGAAAAGTCTGTCTTCTTTCTTTTTTATGATTTCAGTCGCTGTGAGTCAAAATTAAATTAAGCTTAGTATTAGATTAAAGATTATTGATCAATTTACACCACTAAGATTACTTTTATAATTATATCAAAATCGTCAAAAGTAAATTCATCCTAAATACTCTTGATAAAAGGGAAATAAAATAATTGAATGTTCCAATGTGCTTTACACTCAGATTTTTCTTTATATTTACTTTTAATTTAAAGATAAATTAAAAAATGATTTTCAGTAAACCTGATATTAAGGATATTCTTAAAACCCATAGTAAAGGATGAGAAAAGACTACAATGATAATGTCAAATGTATCCTAATCTATTAATATCCACAGAAAAAAAATGCCATAATCTTATAAAAGCATTAAGGCTTGAACTTTTGATAACAGTTTCAATATTTTTTCATCGGAAAATTTATGCAATAAAATTTTTCTAATCCAACAATAGACAATTTTCAAATAAAGTATTTGATAAAAAAAAGCAGATGACAATAACAAATACCATATAGAATTCTCAAAGGAATCTTTTGGAGTTTCAATTTTTACGTATATAACACGGAGGTCAGTTATTTTACTACCTCACAGAGTTGACGTGCTTATAAAAATGCATTAAAAATTTATAAAGTATCACATAAATGCACACGTATACTATTGTATAGTATACTATACAAATGTATACTATTTGTTGCTGTAACTATCCACATTGTTATCATTATTAACATCAGTCATTTGCTTTGGGATGGGTTAATAACACTTCATTCCAGATAGACTGAGTCTTTTGAGAGAAACCTACAACACAAAAGAAGTGACACACAGACAAGCACATAGATGCTTTGGATTGAGAGTAGAAACAGGAAAAAAGAGATTCACTTTTTTTAAAAAAAGAAAGCCAAATAAATTAACTGTATGCAATATACATTACCCGGGATATCATAAGTTTGAGATTTATACTAATGCTTTAAACTTATCAAACATGTTCATATATATCCTACTTGTCACTTCTTTTTGAGATGAATGTTACTAGTACCAATTTCACAGAGGAGGGAATAGGTATGGTGATGTTGAATAACCTTTTAGACTCTCAGTAATCAAATAATAGTCACTGGACTCCAGAACAGTGACCTGAAAACCACTATCCTATTGTCTCCTGAGCGTGTGAGTCATACATATCATGGTCACTCTGGGAAACTAATTTAATTCACTCTTATATGTTGTCAGGAGTACTATGATGATCTGATGAGGTAAAGATCAGCTGTGAAATATCTAACTGACCCAGGATTCATTCCGTTGTGATGTGAATCGGGCATTCCAAGGAAGCTCTGAATTTAAATTAACATTACATAACCAGGCCCTCTCAATTCAAATTGGAATGCAGCAATCAGAAAGATCAATCTCTGAACATAAGGTAGAAGGAGTAATAAGATAAATGAGTATTTCTATATATATAGACTACTCCAAAAGAAAAAAAGAAACACAGAAACATGCCATTTTAATTCAACTCACATTCAAAGCTCCAACTTAAGTATATTTGCCATCTATTGATAGTTTATTTAATAAATATTATGTAATATGTTGAATGCTATTGGTTATTAGCACTAATTTTAAAGTAGTATTGCTTAACTTAAAAAGAGGTCTTATGATGACTGCCAGGGAAGATAAACATAATTACAGGATTAGAAATTAGATGCAGAATTATTTGATGCTAACTTATTCATTCCAGTATGATTCATAGCAGTATAAGAACAAAATTGGTTAAGAACGATAATGAAAAAGTCACCTCTGGGGCAAAGAAGTTCCTTTATTTGCCACAACATACTGCAGCATATAATAAAAATGATATTGCTAGGTTTATGCACATATCATCTATTAAGTGATTATTATATATAAAATAAATGAACCAACCTCTTTTCTGCTAAATTTAGGAAAGTGATGTTTGTTTTAACTTCCATATCTAGATAAAAAGTAGCAGCCCATTTTATCCCGTTTAGTTACAACAAATTTATAGATGAAGCATCTAAAATGAATCTTAAGTATAACTGTTTTAAAACATTCTTACATAAGAGACATATAAGGATTGTATTGGTTGGTTCCATAGCTCTAGTAATCTAATATGGTACAATTAAAATAATTTAAGTAAAATATTGTTGTATTTCTCTACTAGGAGGATGATTCATAGGGTTCTCCCTTAAAAAATGCAATTACATATTCTTATTATGCTCTTAAATCAGTGTGTACAAAAAAGCCAAACCTATGAACGCTCAGAAATGTCTCAATTAATGCTTCAGTCATGAAAATATATAAAACTCCATTTAAAATAATTGGAATAACAAGATATGATGGTGTAAAAAAACATACATTATGGGTGTCTCTTAGCAAAATTAGTCATATGAATTTATATTAGTATTTATCAAATGACTGATGAAGAAATACATACACTGAGTATACTCAAGTAATTCACAGCATCTAAAATATGGCAATTCAGCGTTTAAATCATATAAGAATAAGGCATTATGTTCCAAGAGAAAAATGTTTTCAAGATAACTATTCACGCAAAAATCAAGGCACTACCATCACGACACATTAATATTTAAAATCTAAAAATGTCTCTCAAGATTGCTGTGGCTATTCGGGGTCTTTTGTGTCTCTATACAAATTTTAAGATATTTTGTTCTGGTTCTGTGAAAATTGCCATTGGTAATTTGATAGGGATTGAATTGAATCTGTAGATTTCCTTGAGTAGTATAGTCGTTTTGACAATATGGATTCTTCCAATCCAAGAACATGGTATATTTTTTCCATCTGTTTGTGTCATCTTTAATTTCTTTAATCAGCGTCTTATAGTTTTCAGAGTACAGTTTTTTGTCACCTTAGGCAAGTTTATTCCTAGATATTTTATTCTTTTAGATGCGGTGGTAAATAGGATTGTTTCTTGAATTTCTCTTTTGGATCTTTCACTGTTAGTGTACAGAAATGCAACAGATTTCTGTGTATTAATTTTGTAACCTGCAACCTTACCTAATTCATTGATGAGCTCTAGTAGTTTTCTGGTAGCATCTTTAGGATTTTCTATGTGTAGTATCATGTCATCTGTATACAGTGACAGTTTCACTTCTTTTCCAATTTGGATTCCTTTTATTTCTTTTCCTTCTCTGACTGGCATAGCTAGGACTTCCAAAACTATGTTGAATAAAAGTGGCAAGAGTGGACATCCTTGTCTTGTTCCTGATCCTAGAGGAAGTACTTTCAGCTTTTCACCACTGAGTATCATGTTAGCTGTAGGTGTGTCGTATATGGCCTTTACTATGTTGAGGTATGTTCTCTCTATGCCCACTTTCTGGAGAGTTTTTATCATAGATAGGTGTTGATCTTTGTCAAAAGCTTTTTCTGCATCTATTGAGATGATCATATTGTTTTTATTCTTCAGTGTTTTGATGTGGGGTATCACACTGATTGATACTGAAAAATCCCTGCATCCCTGGGATAAATCACACTTGATCATGGTATATGATCCTATTAATGTATTATTCGATTCGGTTTGCTGGTATTTTGTTGAGGATTTTTCTGTCTATGTTCATCAGTGATACTGGCCTGTAATTTTCATTTTTTGTGGTATCTTTGTCTGGTTTTGGTATCAGAGTGGCCTCATAGAATGTGTTTGGGAGTGTTCCTTCCTCTGCAATTTTCCTGGAACAGTTTCAGAAGGATAGGTGTTAGCTCTTCTCTCAATGTTTGATAGAATTTGCCTGTGATGCCATCTGGTCCTTTAAGTAATCAGGGTAACTAGGAGTTTTTAATTCTCAGGATAGAATGTAGCAATATAAAAAAACCCATAAATTCATATGTGAATATCAAGAGTATTTTGCTCAATGTCCATAAATAGAACAGAACAACTCTCTTTTCCTCAAGACAGTACTTTCCCTATGTGCCACTCACTGCCTGTCGCTCTGAGACCTGCAAATACGTCATTCATTTTGGACTTGCCTGGGAAGAATAAGGCAAATATCTCATGGTAGAATATATATATATATATATATATATATATATATATATATATATGATAAAGGAATCATGTAGATCTCAATTAGTAAGAGAACTAAATGGTCAGAAAAAATGGAATCAATCATCATCATAAATATTAAAAATTTTCTCTAATTCTTATATTGTATATCTACACCTAGCATTCACACAGGAGTTTGCCAATGTTGTCCATATACACTTTAAGTGGCAATTTAAGAAGAGTAACAGAAGTGATAAGGCCCTTGTTTGCTGTTTTTATTTTTGAGAACATTGATTCTAAATCATAAACTAAAAATATAGTAAGATCTTACAGAACACATCGTGACAATGTATTTAAACCAAGTTCTATGATTCACAAGGTGATTCTTTAACCTCAAGTCTTTCATTTTCTATATTCTTTTATATTTCATTTCACAAACATTCTTTACATTAGAAAAATGTGATGTGACACAAGCAAGTGAAAACATGACCAAAATGATGAGTGGGGAGAACCATAGAAACTAGGATACTATGTTAGTTTTCTTATTGCTTCTGGAACAAATTACCACAAACTTAGTGGCTTAAAACAATGCAAATCTGGGGCTTCCCTGGTGGCGCAGTGGTTGGGAGTCCGCCTGCCGATGCAGGGCACACGGGTTCGTGCCCCGGTCCGAGAGGATCCCACGTGCCGCGGACCGGAGCGGCTGGGCCCGTGAACCATGGCCGCTGAGCCTGCGCGTCTGGAGCCTGTGCTCCGCGGCGGGAGAGGCCACAGCGGTGAGGGGCCCGCGTACCGCAAAAAAAACAATGCAAATCTATTCTCTTATAGGTCTGGAGGTAGAAGTCCAAAATGTGTCTTCTACGGCTAAGACAAAGGTGTTGGCAGAGTTTGTCCCACATGGAGGCTCTGCGGAGAATGTTTTCTTGCCTTTTTTCAGTTTCTAGAGGCTGTGCCCTCATTTGTTGGCTTGTGACCCCACACCACATCACCTCCTTTTTTCACCCTGATTCTGACATGGCACTGCCTTCTTCCTTCTTTGCCCTTCTTGCTTCCCTCTTATAAGGACCCTTGTGATCACATTTAAGGCCCACCTCCATAATCCAGGATAATGTGCCCACCTCAAGAACCTTAACATCGTCACATAAGTAAAGTTCTTTTAGCCATATAAAGTACAATTCACAGATTATGGGGATAAGGATGCCAATATCATTGGGGGGCCATTATTCGGCCCACCACAAGTGCTTAAGCAAAAAGACATATTGAGACTGTCTCCTGAGGTGGTCACTTTGTAGAAGTCTTACATGGGAAGATGCATATATCATTACAGTGGAACATGGCTAAGGTGTTTAATGTCTCCCTAATATACAGTTTTATTTATTAAAAGGATGCATAGGCCTCCACTTACATACACTATCTTTCAGTACAAACAAATGGTTTGATTATAGTTTGGCTAAAAGACATCATATTATATGTTTGTTTTGTTGGATCACAATGGAATTTTCAGTGCATAAAGCTTATTGTGATAGATGTGAGAAACTGAGCTAGATTTGCCTGACCCATATAGGTTACTTTTACAGCATTTTACAGAAACTGGGTCATTGTTTCAATTTGGAACTTCATAAAGTTTAAAATATCAAACATAAAACTTCATAAAATGTGAAATATCAAACATTAAGATATTATTAATGAAACCCAACTGACTCATATTAAACTGAATTCATGTTTCAGTGTCATTACACCTTTCTATGAATAAATAAAAGGTGACTATTTCACATTTACAGATTTAAATAAATAATTTTATTTTGACAAAATTCAATTTAAAATACTAATTCTGTACTGCACTAAAAAGATATTATTTTCCTATGCTCTAAACTATTTCAGTAGCAATTTGAAAAATAGGAAACTTTTCAGATTCTCTTATTATAGTATAAATTTACAAGTTTATGAACCTTAAGGGTTTATTATTGGGAATTTTTCAAATTGACTTAATAATATTTTGAAAACATTTAAATATGTTTGAAAATGCAGTAATCTTGAAAGGAAGTCCAATTTCCAAATATTCCACATATCTCTGGGTAATGTTTGATAGAATAAATTATCATAATCATCAGTCAGCATCCACAGAATATTTATGGAGCTCATTCCAAAAATAAAATGATTAGCTATGTTAGACATGAATACAATTCATAGAAGCATGCACTCACAATAAATGGAAATGTGCATTTAAAATTAACATGTTCACAAACATTTCTTGGAAAAGTATTTCAGTCCTGAGTTATGTGTCAGTGATTTCTAAGCTGTAATCTTCTAGTAGTAGCTGAATGCTATAACAATGGTTACATAGAATTATGAGAAGCTTTTCATTGAAAAATAATTGGAATTGCATCTGTATTAGTTTATTACTGTCTACTTGAAGTAGCATATCAGAGCTGAACATTCTTTATTTGCATGTATGGTTAACCAAATAAATCTGTGTGTGTGTATGAATTCATTATCTGAAAGTATAGCAGCAAATGGAGGTATTACTTGTTTTCTTCTAAATAAAAAGGAACAATATTTTATATGTATGTATTTTTCTTAAGTGAAGACAATGTTCACATTGCAGAGAATTAGATTTTTTTTTAAGTCAGAAACAGACATAATTGATTACACTTCCTAAGAGTGCTGCAAGACATTCTTTTCTTCCCTGAGCTACAAGAATATCCTATCTGCCAAGACACAGCTAAGACAAGAGATGACATACTGATTCATTTAGTTAAGTCTTTTTTCTTGTCAATGTATAAAATTTCCAAATCAAACTATGTATGTATGAGAAAAATAAAAAGAAATAAATTCAAACCTTGAGAAAGAGAATTGCAACGGAAAAGGAATTTTACTAATGTTGGCTACTTAAGTCATTTAACATAAAAACCAAGGAACAACATAAGATGAGCTCGGAAAAATGTCTTTGGCTTCCTCACATTTGATTTCAATAAAGTGCTAAATGAAAGCAAATGAATAACGGTGTGTGTACGTACGTGTGTGTGTGCATGTACCCATGTATGCACATGCACACACTCATATATACACATTTATATACATATAAAAGACTTCCAAAGCAGAATATACAGCAGAAATAAACTTTGTCTGTATCCTCATACATAATTTTTTTTGAAGTATGCAGTAGTAAGATTCATATTACACAAAAATAATTTTAGTCATCTTCATGCTTTGTAAGTATTATGTACCTGGTGCAGCACAACAAACTATGAAAGAATGCCCCCATGTGCCAGTGACTGAAGACCAATAATTCTCATGGTCCCCTCTCCTCTAAGATGCTTCATCTCTCACTTCTGGTACTTGGCCTTGTTGGGCTACCTCTGTTGAATTAAGTCCAGTCATGACCTCAGACAGAGACTCATCTCAAGCATACAACCTACCTGCTTTGAATTATGGTATCACCAGGAAGCAATAAGTACAAGAGAAATGCAAAGACATTTCTATTGGTATGAGAATGCTTTAGGCTTCAAAAAACAGCAAATACAAATTAAAGTGGCTGAAGAATAAGGGTTGTATTACCTCACATATTAAAAATTGGAAGATGAGTTGATTCAAGTTGGTTAATTCAGAGATTTACAAAGTCACGGCTGTGACTTGGAATCTGTGAAATTTTACTGGATTTATGTCCTATGGTCCTAAGATGGCCACTGCATTTGTAGATGTTACTTGAAGATAAAATCCAGAAAAAGTAAAGTTCCTATCTTGTGTCTCATTTTAAGAGAAAGGATATTCTACAATAAGCTACTCAGCAGACTACCCTTAAAGAACAATGACCAAAATGAGCCAATGCCTACTCCTAAAACAATCACACAAGGGGAAGGACATCCACATGACTGGTTTTACCCAGTGAAGTTTCATTATCACAGGTCCAGAGAGGCACCTGGTCTCCTCTGCAGCACTAGCTGCTTATAGGAGAGTGAATAAATCATGGTTTTGCTAGTGAGGATGGGTTTGTCGTAGGCAAACATATTTGATATACCATTCTCTCAAGTTCCCTTCTCTAGCGAAAAGCACCTCATATTTAAGATATTACAAAGTTTTCAGCACAGCTACCAAAAAAATATTGGGGCATATAAAATAAGTCTTGTTTCAAATTTAAACCACAATATTTTACTTTGAAAGTATGTATAGGCTATATGCATTCTAATGTACAGAGTCTGGTTAAATGCGTTGAGTCTCTACTATGTGATGCTAGACAGCCATTAAAAATGATGAAGTAACTCTTCCTTTATTAACCCGAAAAAAACCCCTTCATATTGAAATTTTAAATAAAAACATTTTTAAAAATTGTATAGCTGAATACATGCATAAATGTACGGAATATGTATGAAGGATTAGACCAACTGATTATCACTGCAATATAGAATAAGTGTGAGTTGTCAGTTTAATAGTTTTTCCCCCCATTTAAAACAAAGTGAACATTTACTATTTCATGATCATTCCAAAGTGTACATAGAATTCAAACAGAATGATAATTCTTTCAGGACTATCCATACTAACTACTTCATATTCTGATAACCTTTTAACTCTTTAAAAATTTTACATAATAACATCTATAGAATGCAGGTTTCATAGAAGTTATATTTCTGTAAAACAAAGTTTCTCCTGTATTTATTGCACATCTCTCTGCCTCTAAAACATTACATTTATTTTTAATGTTGAGTTGAGAAATAGCCTCTTTCTAGAGATAATGTACAGGTGCAGATCACCTAGCAATTCTGGCATAATGAAAATCTACATTGCCACATGTCCAGAAAGCTGATACATATCATTCACAACTGGATAACCTCTGCTACAGTTGCCAAGGGCCTTAAGATGGTAACAGTATTAGTTGATTCATCTTAGAATGACTCTGATGACAACTTATGACAATTTACAATGACACTGTCTTCAGGGAGTGTTTCACATTTGTCTCTTTGAAAGTGGTGGTCCTTATTCCATATACGAGAGAAATATATTGAAGTGATACTATAATGCTCAATCCAACACAGTGATTATCTGAGACATATGCTTCATAATTTATGCATGGTTGGGAAAGTCATCAATAATTATTTTTATACATCTTTATTGGAGTATAATTGCTTCACAATGTTGTGTTAGTTTCTGTTGTACAACAAAGTGAATCAGCCATATGCATACCTGTGTCCCCATATCCCCTCCCTCTTGAGCCTCCCTCCCACCCTCCCTATCCCACCCCTCTAGGTCATCGCAAAGTACCAAGCTGATCTCCCTGTGCTATGCGGCTGCTTCCTACTAGCTATCTATTTTATATTTGGTAGTGTATATATGTTGATGCTTCTCTCACTTCGCCCCAGCTTCCCCCTCCTCTATCCCGTGTCCTCAAGTCCATTCTCTATGTCTGCGTGTTTATTCCTGCCCTGCCACTAGGTTCATCAATACCATTTTTTTTTTAGATTCCATATATACGCGTTAGCATACGGTATTTGTTTTTCTCTTTCTGACTCTGTATGACAGACTCTAGGTCCATCCACCTCACTACAGATAACTCAATTTCGTTTCTTTTTATTTAAGAAAACTTAAGTAATTTAAAGTTTGTGGTAAAGGAGAAAAGGGCAGAAAAAAATCTGGTATCACAACTTGTCTTTAAAGAGAATAAGCAACAGTTAGGTAAATATGATATATTTATTTTCTTGGTTGCCAGGTTGCCATTTTCAATGATTGGCACTTGGTGTTTCCTTTTGCATTTGGAATCATAGGTAGATAAATAGATAGATAGATATTTAATAACTAATCTATACAACTTGAAGTTTAAGTGAAACTACTTTGTTTTACTGAACCCTAACAAGTTTAACACTTAATGTTTTATTAACATTTCCTTTATTATTATGAAATCATATATATGAAATAGAAATAAAATATGTAATATAATGCATAATGCACTGTTCTAAAACCTTTATAATGAAATATACACAATTATTACTTTATGTCAAACTTGAGAGAAAAAATATTAATATAATTCAACAGTCATTACATTGCTCTTTAAGAATTGCGTTCTTTAGAGAAAGAAAAGTTTCATAAACATTTATAACAACTAATAAACACAATAAAAAAGTTTTTTATGAATACCTACTATGTGCTTACTATGTACTAGACTTTTTGTTATTCACATATAACACTTAACCAGAAGAATGCCCTGATATAAGCCAATGGTTTCCAATCTTTTCAAGAATATAGAATTCCCTTTTAAGAAAAGTACTATTCTATTACAGAATAGTAGTTGCATTCTTGTTGTTTTTTGATTAAAAAGTCTAGAATGGAAAGTGATCATTTTATTCTTACTATTTTTAAATGGATTTATATTGTATTATTTAAATAATTTTATACACACTTGAAAAATAAGCAAAATGTGCAGAGGTAGTTTTCAGGTTGCTGACAATGCTTGAAATGTAGAATAATTTTAAGGTACTAAAAAAATCCACAGCCAAAAGTTTAGATACCATTAGTAATACAGAAAGTATCCTAGAATTAAGTTCAGAAGCCTACGTTTGAACCTATATTATGGTGTAAACAAGACAAGATATGTAACCCCTCAGCACCTCAATTTCTGTGTATATGTAATTATAATCTGTGATTATTTTAAGACTCAAAATCAATAATACATAGGATAATACAACGTATAACACAGGATGGTGTAGGTACTCAACAAATGCTGGGTTACTGAATCAAGATATATGATAATTCTTAAAAAGGTAAGAATTAAATTATTAAAAGGTAAAAATAAAATAAATGCATTCAAAAAAGTCTTTAATTTGGCATTCCAAATAAAATGAAACAATTCACAGACAACGAAGTAAAGCATTGTACATCCAAACCTCATGGTTTCATTTTTGAACAACTGGGTTCAGTGTAGAAAGGTTACTCAGTAGAAAGAAGCCACTTAGCACTGTGCACTTCGCTTTTCTTCCTTCACACAGGATTGCCATCAACTAAAATTATTAATATATGGTGATCTTTATATCACTATGCCATTAGATCTTATTCATGAACAGTTTAATTAAAATACTCTTGAGTAATGGAGACAAAATAAGGAAACCATTTAGTTTGGGTTTGGGAAAATTGTGCTGCATCTTAAGACCATGCCCATTTCCAAATACACACGATATTTTCAACTATTATAGGAGACCTCCCTGATGATAGATAATGACTAAGAAACATTTGTTGATTTTTAGTATCTAAGGGAATGAATACATGTTGATGTAGTCAGAGAAATCAGACTAAAATTACATATATGCTTTACTTTAAGAAAAAAATTCTGAATCAAAAGACCATTTTCAAAGTAACAATTATCCAAGCAAACCATTTATCCTTCTGAGTTTTACTGTACTCATGTGTAAAACAACTGTAACAGGGCTTTGCCTCCCTACATCAAAGATAACATGAAGTGGGAACAGTGAGGGAAATGTAAATATTTTATAATTACAAGGTATAATAACTTCAGTATAGGTCTCATTGAAGCACACATATACAGAGAAAGACATTTAAAGCCTCCAATATTTTCAAAAATATCATTCTACTGAATTCTAAAATTTTAGATTCCAGCATCCATAGCATCATATGTGGCATTTGAGAACGGGTCCAAAGATTCATTCAACAGTGCTTTCTGAACCTCCTTCTCTTCCTTCCCAAAGTATAATCAGTCCCATACCTGTGTGTCCCCCCTCATCTCCAGTATCCATTCTTAACCAGATTCTCTACTGCTGTTTTAGCTGAGCTTTTCTCAGAATCCTCACTTGATTTTCATGACCCTTCATTTCTTCCAGATTAGAAGTGAAACATGATATACCAGGCTCTTCATAAGTAGCATCTATTTTCTGATTAGATTAAGTATCTGATGGTTCTGGAAGGGAAAGTGCATGATGCTGAAAATGAATCAGTAAGTTATAACTTCTTTTATTTATAATTTATAGATAAGCATGAAGGAATTAAGTAATTTCCCCAAAGCGGCACTAACAATGAGGACCCTGGGAAAATAACTATATTCTCTTTGCCCCTGATTCAAGGTATTTCTATTTCCTTTCTCTTTGTAGTAATGGGAAAATAAAAATCAGATTACTAGGTATTATATGACATTATCAACTCTTGTAATCTTTTGTATCACAAGACCTGTTTTTTAAATAGTGAACAATTCTATGTTCACTTAATTGACTTGTATTAAAAGCTTACCATGTGTCCTGTGCTAGGAAGATAGATTACACTTGGCACATGCTCTAGAGAGCTTGATATCTACTATAGGAGATACACGAACAGGTTATTAACATATGATGAGTTAAGTGATAGCTTAACTTAAGATAGCTGTATTACATGTGATATAAAAATACACATGAGAGTCACTGTTATTGGTTGAATTGTGTCCTCAAAAATATGTTTAAGTGTTAACCCCCAGTACCTCAGAATGTAAACTTATTTGGAATTAGACTTGTTGCAGATGTAACTAGGTAAGATGAGGTCAGAGTGGAGTAGTGTGGGCCCTTAATCCAATATGATAGTATAGGGAAATTTGGACACACAGGGAGGACACCATATTATAACTGAGGCAAAGATCAGAGTGATGCAGCTGCAAACCAAGGAGTACCAAGTATTGAGGGCCACTACCAGAAGCTAGGAAGGCAAGGAAGGATTCTATACAGAGGCTCAGAGGAACCATAGCCCTATGACATCTTAGTATATCTGACTTTCAGAACTGTGATAGAATAAATTTTGTTGTTTTAAGCCACCTAGTTTGTGGTACTTTGTTTTAGCAGCCCTAGGAAAATAATACAGATACCTAACCTGGACAGAATAGGGGATATCAGGGCAGATTTCCTGGAAATGACATCAGAATTGGGTGTTGAGAGATGAATAAGTCACCATGGTGAAATTACTGGAGGAAGAGAGAAGGCATTTCAGGCAGATGAAAAGAAAAAGCAAATTGAAACAGCATGGTTACATAGAGACCCAGAAGCCATTTGGGGCTCTTGGAGTAGAAGACAGGCTGACAAGAGAAGAGGTCAGAGAGGCAAGCAGAGGCTCATATACAGAGATTTTGTATAACATGTTAATAAAGATAGTAGCTAACATGTATCGATCGCTTCCTCTGTGTTCCACGCTGTGCAAAGTGCTTCATGTGCATTATCTTGCCTAATCTTCACAATGACCCTAATAGTGCTGTATAAATGTGTACAAGAGAAGAGCAAGGCTTTGAGAAATTGCGATTTATGTAAAGGTTATCCACCTAGTTATTATAGGAGTCTGGACTTGATCTACTTGGTTAAGTAAGATCATAGAATATGTTATAAGCACATATAAGGAAGTAATAGCTCTCATTGCTTTTGATATACATTAATCTGCTGTTTCCATAGAAAATGAATCTGTGAAGTAAAGGCCTACAAGCATAGGGGTTGTATAACAGAGATAGAAAAAAAAAAGTGAATTCAAAATATATTTTATATATATTTTAAGTAATTCAAAATATATTTATGTAAAACTGAAAGGTCTTGATAATTGGTTAGAATGTCAAGAATTAAAACGAGGGAGGAACCAAGGCAGACTCTAGCTTTGGAAATTGAATGTTTGGTGGTGAAATCCAAGAAGGCAGAGAATACAAGAGGGGGCAAAACTTACAGTAGATCTACATTAGGAAAATGATACATGAAGCACTGGTTCTGGGTTGATATGTACATAATAGGAGCTCTGAATGACTGCTAGTAAACCCCCTATGTCCTTCGACAAGCACTGCTCCTCTGCTATATTGTGCTATAAGGAGGCAGAGTGGCAGATAGCAGCACTCTGTTAAACAGACTCCAAACAGAATCTCTTGTTCTCCAATGTTTATTGTTGTCCTTAAAGAGATTCAGATATAAATCTAAATCTCATATGTCAAAAGAAATATCTTGGGTATCCATCCTTTGGTTTTCTAATATATAATCTGAAATGTTTAGCAATTTCCAATGCAATATACACATTCAAATAACCAGATTTTGTTGTTGTTGTTTATTCTTTCTCCAAAGAAAGAAACATTTTCAAAATTAGTCAGAAAGACTCAAATTTCCCAGAAGAGCAAATATAAGAAGTGGTTGAAGCAGCTGGTTAGCTACAGAATTAAAAGGACAACCTTGTTTCTTGGCTTTGGTATTGATTCGAAATTTTTACAACACTTTTTTTTTTTTTTTTTTTGCAGTACGCAGGCCTCCCACTGTTGTGGCCTCTCCCGGACGCGCAGGCTCAGCGGCCATGGCTCACGGGCGCAGCCGCTCTGCAGCATGTGGGATCTTCCCAGATTGGGGCACAAACCCGCGTCCCCTGCATCGGGAGGCGGACTCTCAACCACTGCGCCACCAGGGAAGCCCTACAACACAGTTTACAGAATTGAGTCTCCAGAGAGAATAATACCTATGTGAATAAAATTCCCATACTGTCAGAGATTGATTAGAGTTACTATCAGTTGGCAAAATACTTTTGAACATATGGAATTATAAATAAACATTTATTTACCTAAGGCATATATGTATGTCTGTAGAATTAGCTCTTGAGGGTTATAAAGTCTGAGTGTATTGCAGAGATGATAGTCCCTAAAGGCAGGGAAGAAGGTGGCTGTTCCCTTCTGCAGCATTCCCTACAGTCTAATTACAGAGCGATACCTGCGTCAGCTTGAGGGAAAGCCACTCTTCTCAGTAGGAAGCAAGTTACATAAAAATGATGGAAAGTAAATGGAGAAGCCTGAAAGAGAAGTACAAGAATGGACAGGAGGAAAGGTGAAAAAACACATATGCTTTTTACTGCTTACCATATTTCAAGAATTTTAATCCACTTGATAAGTAAACACAGTTTACAAATAAAATGTATCAAAAGGGTAGAGATTTGGCAGATGTATGCAAAATGAAGGATGTGTTTGCTGCTTTTACCAGGTGAAAAGAATACTGGGAGACTGCCATTAATAGCACACCAACTTAGAAAATCAGTGGAAGTTTAGCAAGGAGAGAAATAGCAGGGGATAAAAATTAAGTAGCTGCAATGGCTAACTGAATTTGAAATGTCTAAGTGGACATGAACAAGTAGTCAACTAGCAAGCACGATGCTTTATGCTAGGTGAGGAGGCTGATAAAGTTAGGAAATTCATTGTTTCAATTCTCTAAATCATACATTGGCTGTTTTCTCCCTTCAGTGGAGACCCACTCTAGAAGTGTAGCATACAACTACTGCATCTCAACTTGCCAAAATTTACAAAATAGTAAGATAAAAATATTAAAAAAAAAACAAACTTGACATGTATTTTACCTAGAAGCTAAATAACTCATGTATATAGTCATTTATAACACGCAGTTTTAAAATTTAGATTCCATAATTAAGGGATATGGGTTCCAATATATATTTATCCTGATCTTCAAGGACTTCTTGAGTTCACTGCACACAGCAATGAAAAAAAGTGTAACAGAATACACTTTTTGTATGTTTCAACCAATTTATATGTACATTTATTGCAAGCTTTTTTTAACTCAGCAAATGGTCATATATAAGTTTAATTTCATAGAGAAAAAATAAACTACTGGTTCATACTAATATTTTAAAGATATTTTAAGATGCAGACATAGTTATACAAGCGGTGGCATCAAAAGAGAGCACTAAGGGACATTCATGAAATTTGTATCGCTATCTGCTGAAAGATGGAATGTATGCCTCACTAAAACAATAAACGTCCTTTTGGCAATACAGTGGACACTTAATGCTTTATTTCAACATTAAGAACCTGATGAAGAAAATACATCAAAAGCCACTAGAGAAAACCAAACAGCTGGGGACAAGTCAACCACTGATCTTGAATTTTAACATTGTCAAGGAAGCAGGTATTTTTCTTTTATACCAGTTAGTAAAGTATATTCCACATATATCTAGAATATCATAAATCCAAAGGAAATACATGTTTTTACTCAAAATCTAAGGTAACATTACATTTGTTTTATTTGAATTAAATTCAAGTCAACTGTGTACTTAGAGTTCCATAAGAAGAAAAGTATAATAAATCTTTTTTAGAAACTTGACTTATGCAGAAGCGAAATTTGCCAATTTTTGTGCCGTAATTTATCATAGTGGCCAGCATATAGAAATCAGTGATTTTAAACGTTTTCTGAATGAATCTATCTATCGAAGGAAAAGTGAAGGCCTCAGTTGTTACTAACCACCACCACAATCTTGAGCCAAAATGCTTTAACTAGGAAAGAAAAGCATTTGCATAAAAGCAACTCAAACTTTAGGTTATTTTTTTTTCCTAATGTAAAAAATAGATTATTTAAACTGTTTTCTCATTTTTTAATTTTATTTCCTTTATCTTAGTTACTACTGAATTGACTTAATGGTAAGCCTGAGGAAGCACATTACTATTAAATGCAATCATAACAAATTTGCTAATGAAGATTTTATGTATATACTATTGTTTTTATTATAATGCTTTTCAAATGTATGATTTTCAAATTACATGATAGAGGTAATTGGAGGTAGCCCTGCATAAATTAAAAACATTTGATTAAAAGTTATGCAAACTTGAGAATAAATCCTGGGTCAGTCAATTATCAGCTATTATAGTTTATAAATTACTTAACCTTTCTAAGCCTCAAACACCTCATCTATATGATGGAGATAATTGTACCCATGCTTCATAGGGCTCCTGTATGAATTAAAAGAGGCAAATCATAAAGTATATGTAAATACAATACTGGTCACCAAGAAGACACTTTCATTTAGGTATTAATAGTGCTCCTGATAACAGGAGCCATACCAAAACAATAAAAATAATAATAACAATGAAAGGCAGCTCATTTAAAAAGGTCAGATTCCTGGAAAACCGCATTCTCAAAACACTGTTTCCTTTCCATTTTTTTTTAATATACTTATATATACAATAATTAAAGAATAACATTTTCTTTAGACTCAGGTCTTTTACTATATAATACAAATTTCATAATCATTTTTATTTCAGGAAATAATAGAACATGGAATAGAATTTTAAGACATACAAAAGTGTTAAGATCATTTTCATATTTAATTTTCAAGTCAGTACTTATCCTACAGCATATGAACAATTTTATATATTCATCTGGAAACATTTCAAACTCACCTCATAGATAATAATGAAAAAGAGAATCCAATTTAATATAATAACATGCTGTATTTATATTCATATCTAAATTTTGGGTGCTAAGAGAAAGTTCAAACATACATATATATTTTTTCTTAATGAAATAGATCATATTCATTACAAAAATTTTTATTATTAGGGATATAAAAAAATCAGAAACTTTTTAAAAAAGTTTCAAATTTCTAAATCAACTAATCACCAGTATATACATAAGAAATACAAACTTTTACCAAAATAAAAAATGTCACTGTAGTCTTCTCCCATACTTTTTCATTGCACATCACCAAAGACAAAAGTCGTATTATTTTTAGCACAAAATATCACAAAGAAAGATTAATGCAGAAAATCCTAATTACATGGAATTACACATTATTGAAAAGTTTCCCTAGAAGAGGTTTTCAGGTTAGCTGCATGTAGTCAATATCGATTTTTCTACCTAGCACCCACTCCTATAAGTGCATCTGGATTTTGCCCTGAAGAATCATTTGCTCATATGTTCAATCTATTTGGGCATGTGAGCCTCACCTGCCTAATGTCGCTCCCTGGTCACACTGACTGAATAAGGGATGGGCTTGCAATCCAACGGAAGTCAATAGTATCCAAACTTGGAATTTTTGCTGAGAACACTGGAAAAAAGATTGCTGGTAATGTAAAACTGAGATTGAAAGGTCAGGTACATAAGTCTGCTGCTCCTGGAGCCGATATGCTAACACTTAAAAATGAAGTCCAACACAAAGGACAAGAGAAGTGGAGAAAGACAGATTTCTGATCGCATCTCTTGAGCACCTAGATGAAGAGAGACCTAAAGTCAGTTAAACCTGGGGCTTTTCAGGTAAAAGAGTAATTTCTTGCTCTGTAAGTCATTTTAAGTTAGACTTGAGCTCTCTGCAATTTAGAGTCCTGAATAGCTGTGTCTCCTCCAGGCCTGACTACATCTTGTTTAGTGCCTATAATGCATGTGTTGATTTAGATTATCTCTGACTCTCCCAGTGGATTGTGAACAAAATTATTCACTTTTATATCATTAGTACTTACTTTTTCTGTGCCTACCAAGTGCTCAGGAATTGATTAAGGCATTAAGTAATTATTCTATTGGCAGCCATTATAAAAAAAATGCTCTTACAAGGAAAAAAAAAGGTGGTTATAACTTTGATAGAAATACAAATATTGTAGGTCAGGGAAGCAAAAACTGATAAACTTGGAAGAGTTTATAGATTCTATACCCAAACATTTTTCTACAAAATGATTTCTAAAATGCACTATAATTTGGTGATTATCTATGTATGGTATATATGTATGTATTCCTTTGAGAGGTCAGCATAAGTTTTCTTTAAAAGTCAGGTAGTAAATGTTTTAGGCCTCACTGAACTGATGGGCTCTGTCACAAATATTCAAACCTGTCATTGTAGCAAGAAAGCCTCCACAGACAAAAAACAAATAAGTTGTGTTACAATAGGCCTAGTTTGGAATGAGGGCCATTGCTTGCTCTCCCCTGATTTATTTAATCAGTCAATCCAAAGAAACCTCAATTTTGATTTCAACAATAATAGCTATCTTTAACTTTGAGATTGGGTAAAAAATAAAATGAAAAATACTTATTAAAGTCCTATGGTTACCAGGGGATAACGGAGGGGGAGGGATAAACTGGGATAATGGGATTAACATATACATACTGCTATATATAAAGTAGATAACCAGTAAGAACCTGCTGTATAGCACAGGGATCTACTCAACACTCGGTAATGCCCTATATGGGAAAGGAATCTTAAAAAAAAAAAAGTGTATATATGTAGATGTAGAATGTGCGCTTTGCTGAACACCTGAAACTAACACAACATTGTAAATCGATTATATTCCAATAAATTTTTTAAAATCCTATGCATTCCATCAAGTATTACAAAAAATTTTCCCCAATTTAAAATTATATAGCTTTGCATTCCATGCATATGTTGATATCTAAAACAAAACAAACAACAAACAAACAAAACAAAACTACCACCACCACCACCAACAACAAAAAGATTCCAGTATTCTTCAATAGTCTGTTGAAGTTATCTATACTAAGGCCACCCCTTAGATGCTTGGCAAAACATAGAGAATAAATTATGCTTTCTCCAATTCTGTTAGACGGTATTAAGGAAATTCTTTTTTAATATGCATATGCAAACATTGTCAGAAAGATTGAAAAATAATAATTCAATTATATTTCCTTCTTTGGCATAAATATTTTTAATAGAATTTTTATTTTTTAAAACACTATTAAAATTATCTTAAAAAGTAATTTATTTTGAAAACATTACTCAATAAAAGTTTTAAGCCTGCCCCTGAAAGTAAAACTGGTCTCTGTATGAAAAGCTTTCATTCCAAATCTCAGAAACACTACAACTTGAAATATATTTTCAAAATTGCAGCTGGTAGATCAGGCTACTGTATATTAGAAGTGCTCTCATATAGCAATTAATGACAAGAAATGTTAATAATTTAGTGAATTGTTTTTACTGACTCAATAAACAGTATAAATATATTTAGTGGTATTTTAGTGATTTAGGAAACAGTGTAAATACAAAGGATTTATAATCATTATACACATTTATCAGTTTATCAGTTTTCACCACCCCATTTGTATTTGTTTGGGGATTGCAATTACCCTTGTAATATGATCCAAAAAAAGAATCACTGCTGCTCTCTAATGGACCAATAATGATTTGCTAAGATTTCTAACCTCATTCTCATATGGAAATTGCCTCCATAAGCTAAAACCTTTCCTCCCAACATTTTAAAACTACCAATTAATAGGAAAAAAAATCATTTTGTTCAAGAATTACAATGATTGAGGTTGATTATCTTATTCAAATCTCTTTGTCCTTTAGTGGATCCCTGTCTGTATTATTTTATTATTCCATTTTATTTTTCTTAAGCAGGCAAACAGATATTCAAAAAACACCCTTCTAAAAATTATTTATTACTCATTGTCCACAATCAGCATAGATTCTGCCAGCTCACTATCACTTCATATAGAAATACAGGGGACATGTTAATTTTCACTGTGTTCATATTTTATTTTATTTTAATTATTTTATATACTATGGTTAAGGTGAACGATGATCTCCATCATGACCTTGTAGTCAGAAGTCAAGTTATCTTCTTCAACTGATAAGGATCCAGGTCAAATTAATATCATTTATTCATTTAGTTCACTTGGTAGTCATTTTGGGCAAAAGCTTCCAAAACAACAGAACAAAAAATTAACAAAAAACCCCAAAAAACATGTTAAAATAAAAATACCAAAAAATTACAAAAACATGAAGGATAGTAGTCATAACTTTTAAAATAAATATTGTTATAAAACATTACAATTGGAATTTAATATTTAAGTTTTAGGAATATATCATTACAAAAATATACAATAGAGAAACTTCACGCAAGACAGACAGTGCTAATAATATAGTTGCATACTGAATCTGGTAAAATTTTGGAAGCCTTATAATATGCTTCCATTCAATACATCATTTCTAATGTTATTGAGTATGTATTACCAACAATTATAATTTACTTCTTAGAAAGTGATGAGCATTTTGAGATAGAATCAAGTCCAATTTTGATTATACTTTATAAAATGGTGTTGTATTTTATTGATTATCCTCCTTAATAAACTTCCATTGTAAATTCTGATAACATAAGAGGATATATGGATACATTTACTATTGTTCAACAAAGATTAAAAGTCTTTATTTTTCTTGGTAGACTTAGTTGCCCTAAATTGCTTCTCCACTTTCACACCTTTAGCTGGTTACAATATACATGTGTTATTGTTAAGTGGATACGATACTCTTCTGAAAGGGCAGAAAAGATGCCAGACAATGGATTGCAGCTCCAGTTCCAACTGCCCATCCTGAAAAAGGTCATAATGAAGCCTAGACAAGGCTTGATCAGTAAATCTTTGTCACCTTTACTGGAACAAGAATTATAATTCCCTTCTAAAATATGAAGGATCTCTATAATAGGAAAGCAAACTGAGATGTGGACTCAAATCCATATATGTGTGTGTGTGTGAGTGTGTGTGTGTGTGCGTGCGTGTGTGTGTAGATGGGTATCTTCTAGAAATAATAACTAGAGAGGGCTTGGTTCTGGTTCTAACATTGCTATTTACAGGTCAAAGAAAAATAGTATTGATACATTTATTTTCTCATCTTTAAAAAAGTGATTGGAATCTCTCTAAAACTTTCATCTTAAACAACAAGGGTGTAAAATGATGATAACCAAACATTAGGATCAACCCAAAAGACGTTGCTTAGTGCTTTAAAAAAAAAAAAAAGTATAGATCATTAAAATAAAGAGATGTGACAAAAGGTTAAACCCTGGTACAAAGTATATAAATAACCTATAAACCTAGTAAAAAAAAATAAAGGACCTCTAAAAAATAAATGATAATATAAAAAGACAAAGCAAAGTTCAAACTATAAATTTACTGAGAACTAAAGGCATACAAATAAAAGATAAACATTCCTGAGAATAAAAAGAGGCCTAAAGCCTTAAAAATTTATTTGGCAAATTTAGATGTTACCACTATTAAGGATGAATTAATTATAGATCTTCATCTTATTAATAAAATACAAAATACTAGAAGGATACATATCTTGTTATCATATTATCAAAAAAATTGAGCTTGATTTTTTCATTAATTAGCACATGATGTTACCTTTATATATAACTATTTTAAAAGAATGAGATAGCACTGTTTTTACTAGCATTCTTTTCCAAAATGTATTTTAACTGCAAGTACCTATTTTAACTGCTCCATATTTAGAGCAATATATAGAGTAAGATCCCATTTTCTTACATGTAGTTCATATATGTAGCATTAAAATATGATAGTTAAAAGTGGTTACTTATGAGGACTAGAATGTGTTGTGGGGTTTTTTTGGAAAACATTATTTCTGTAATTTAAAGAACTTAAAAGAGAGAAAGATAGTATATAGAATACTGGAAAGAGATGGCTGAAGTCATAGGAAACTGTGTTCTTATTATGTCCCTAGTACTTTTAGGATGAAAAACTATTTTCAAAAATTACCACATCCCATGGGACTCAATTTCTTCATCAATAAAACTGAAACAATATCTAAATGCCTGAATTAGATGAGAAGTAATTGAAATGATATATGCAAGGTGCTTAACAGTGTCTGGCACATAGCAGTTACTACGTGAATGCCAGTTTGCTCATTTTCCTCCCTTGTTCATTAGTGAAAGGCAATGATGTTTCATATTCTAGACTGTTCTTTCTCCCCTAATGAGAATAGAAACATAGCTTATGAGACATTTAGCTTCACAGACTTGAAAGAGGATTACTCAGCATAGGAAAATACTTTTTTAAAACCAAAAAAACCCAAAAAACCCTCCTAGTACCAATGATATCTGTAACCAATAGGATTGGCAATTGGCGACAAATCCTTAACTTGATTAACTTAGTGACCTAGAAAGGAATGTGTATCATTCCAACATTGCTGAACAGAAAATCACTCATTAAGAGCTGTTTTTAACTTAAAAGTATTTCATTCCCCAATTCTTCAAGCCTACTCACTAAAATCCTACATTAAAAACTCTTGCTCTGCAAAAGACAGTGTCAAGAGAATGAGAAGATAGTCCACAGATTGGGAGAAAATATTTGCAAGAGAAGCATCTGATAAAGGACTGTTATCCCAAACATAAAAGAACTTTTGAACAAACACGACTTAAGAAATGAGCCAAAGATCTTAACAGACATCTCACCAAAGACGATATACAGATGGTAAACAAGCAAATGAAAAGATGCTCCACATCGTATGTTATTAGAGAAATGCAAAATAAAACTAGATACTACTACACACATATTAGAATGACCAATAACCAAAACATATACAACACTAAATGCTGGCATGAATGTGGAACAACAGAACTCTGATACATTGCTGGTAGGAATGTAAAATGTACAACCAACTTTGGAAAACAGTTTGGCAGCTTCTTACAAAACTAAACATACTCTTACCATAGGATCCAGCAATTGCATTCCTTGATATTTACCCAAAGAAGTTGAAAACTTATGTCCACACAAAAATCTGCACACAGATGTTTATAGCAGCTTTACTCATAACTGCCAAGACTTAGAAGCACCCAAGGTGGCCTTCGTTAGATGAATGGATAAATAAACTCTGGTACATCCAGACAATGGATATTATTCAGCTCTAAAAAGAAATACGCTATCAAACCATGAAAAGATATGGAAATACCTTAACAGCATATTACTAAGTAAAATAAGCCAATCTGAAAAGTCTACATATTGTACGATTCCAACTAAATGACATTCTGTAAAAGGTAAAACTATAAAGACAATAAAAAAAGATCAGTGGTTGTTGGCAGGTGGGGTGTGAAGATCACAGAGGATTTTTAGGGCAGTGAAAATATGCCATATGATACTATAATGATCTATACTTTTATCGAAACCCATAGAAAGTATAACACCGAAACTAAAGCACATCCTGGACTTTGGATAATAATGATGTGCCTATGTAGCTTTGCCCTTGGTATAAAAAAAAAAAAAAAAAAAAAAAAAAGTATCATTCTGGTGAATGAGGCTGATAATGGGGGAGGCAAAGGGTATAAGGGGGTGTAAGGGAAATCTCTGTACCTTCCTTCTCAATTTTGTTGTTAACCTAAAACTGCTTTTAAAAAATTCTTTAAAAAAACTGAAAGGTGTATCCATTAATCCGAAGCACTAAATAGTTAAAGAAAATTAAACAGAAAATTAAACAGCTTTGCCAAACTCTGGTTAATTACAAAGGAAAACAAGTTTATTCTAGAAAAATAAATCATTTTTGTTTCTTTAAAACAAACAAAAAAAGAAGCCCATCGAAGCAGAACTCCAGAATGATAATGAGACCCAATGACCTGTAAAAAATGATTAAAAATGGTCTATTTTTCTAAGTACTGACTGGTGGAAATCAATAATTTTTTTAAAGAAAAAGTGTTACATACAAATAAAAACTACCTATTGAGTGTCTAGTATATGTCAAGACCTGACAGGGATCACTATCACTGATAGATAAATTAATAAAGTGGAGTTTTCACACCCAGAGTTATCCTATGGAGAAGAGATGGATATGGACAAATAGATCAGAAAGTATGATGGAAATGTGTCACAACTATAAGGTCATATGGAGAATAGAGTGAATCAGGGTTTGCTCACAAAATCCCACATAATGGGACTGTGTGTCCGAAAAAGGCAATTACGGCTAACTATGTAACAGCGATCTTCTGTGGGGTACCATTAACATTCTTAGTTCACACTACAGAAGGCAAAAGTAGCCTCCAATGGATACTGTCAGAGGCAGAACGATGTGTTATGTAACTCATTCTCAAAAAGTATGAAATTAGAACACTCCCTAACACCACACACAAAAATAAACTCAAAATGGGTTAAAGACCTAAATGTAAGGCCAGACAGTATCAAACTCTTAGAGGAAAACATAGGCAGAACACTCTATGACATAAATCACAGCAAGATCCTTTTTGACCCATCTCCTAGAGAAATGGAAATAAAAACAAAAATAAACAAATGAGACCTAATGAAACTTAAAAGCTTTTGCATAGCAAAGGATACCATAAACAAGACCAAAAGACAACCCTCAGAATGGGTGAAAATATTTGCAAATGAAGCAACTGACAAAGGATTAATATCCAAAATGTATAAGCAACTCATGCAGCTCAATAACAAAAAAACAAAGAACCCAATCCAAAAATGGGCAGAAGAACTAAATAGACATTTCTCCAAAGAAGATATACAGATTGCCAACAAACACATGAAAGAATGCTCAACATCATTAATCATTAGAGAAATGTAAATCAAAACTACAATGAGATATCATCTCACACCGGTCAGATTGGCCATCATCAAAAACTCTAGAAACAATAAATGCTGGAGAGGGAAAAGGGAACACTCTTGCACTGCTGGTGGGAATGTAAATTGATACAGCCACTATGGAGAACAGTATGGAGATTCCTTAAAAAACTAAACATAGAACTACCATACGACCCAGCAACCCCACTACTGGGCATATACCCTGAGAAAACCATAATTCAAAAAGAGTCATGTACCAACATGTTCATTGCAGCTCTATTTACAATAGCCAGGACATGGAAGCAACCTAAGTGTCCATCAACAGATGAATGGATAAGGAAGATCTGGCACATATATACAATGGAATATTACTCAGCCATAAAAAGAAATGAAACTGAGTTATTTGTAATGAGGTGGATAGACCTGGAGTCTGTCACACAGAGTGAAGTAAGTCAGAAGGATAAAAACAAATACCGTATGCTAACACATATAAATGTACTCTAAGGAAAAAAAAAATGTCATGAAGAGATTAGTGGTAGGACAAGAATAAAACACAGACCTACTAGAGCATGGACTTGAGGATATGGGGAGGGGGAAGGGTAAGCTGTGACAAAGTGAGAGAGTGGCAGGGACATATATACACTACCAAATGTAAATTAGATAGCTAGTGGGAAGCTGCCACATAGCACAGGGAGATCACCTCTGTGCTTTGTGACCACCTAGAGGGGTGGGATAGGGAGGGTGGAAGAGAGGGTGATGCAAGACGGAAGAGATATGGGAACATATGTATAACTGATTCACTTTGTTGTAAAGGAAAAACTAACACACTATTGTAAAACAGTTATACTCCAATAAAGATGTTAAAAAAAAAAAAAGATGACATCTGTTGAAAACATGATATTGTATTTAATTACTACTTTTCTTGCTTTTTTCTGTTCAAAATGAAGACACACTCAATTATTTCCTCTTGCCATATTCCGCTTTCTGAACAGATTTAGTTGGTGGCAGCAGCATGATCCAATCTGATTATTCAATCACAGCAG
This sequence comes from Kogia breviceps, assembly GCF_026419965.1. Lineage (NCBI taxonomy): Eukaryota > Metazoa > Chordata > Mammalia > Artiodactyla > Physeteridae > Kogia > Kogia breviceps. The sequence goes on from NC_081315.1 coordinate 40,467,408, forward strand.
TTTAAATGATTCTAAGTTGTAAGTCTGCAGAAAGTAAAAAGAGGTGTAACTATTCTGACCACTTCTTGCTTAGGGAGATAAGGATATTATACTCTGAACTGTTCTCTAGATTCCAGCTGTCAGCAGTAAAGTCAGAAGTAATTTACTCAGACATTTCCATTCTCTTTTAATGAGTGTGAGTATTGGTTAGCCTCTGTGAAATATAGATGGTCTCAACTGTTTTTCCATGTAATCTGTAACATGAAGGACTAAGTAGAAATCTAGATAGATACTAAAATTATTTGAAAAGATGGTCAATATTAATTAGAACTTAATATGGGCTCTATGACTGAAGTTTAAAAATTATGGTTATGAACACATAATTCTGAATGAGAAATATGTGCACTCATTTTCTTTAATTTAACCCACTACTGTGACTACAATTTAAAAATCCTTTTTAATGAGATTTTATGACCTCTCTGCTACTTCAGTTTATACTTGCTGTAGTCGTGTCTTCAGCAGGATATCATATTTTATTAACTGAGTAAAATAAATCCCCCTAATGAATCAGTCCTATTTTGCATGATAAACCTACTTTCCAGAGAGATTCTAATTTATATTCACCCTTTCCTATTTGAGCTGTAAATGTAACTCTTGAAATGTCCTTCCTAAGATCTCACAAGTATGTAAGTTTTGATGACGAATTTCAGAACATAGCAGTAATGTTTAATACTATTTTGGGAGACACATTTTCTAATTTTTAAAAGAATTTGAGCATATCATTTTATTTATTAAGATGCTGCATTACTCACATACTGTGGTAAATATTATTCCAAAGTCTTATCTTCCTCATAAGAAAGTACCTAATGCCTCAACAACCTAAGATCTTTTAATAATCACCACAACAGATCTCACAGCCTTGGGGAGGTGGAGGAAGGAGGATGGCAGAAATATATGGTTAAAACAAATAGGTTTTCTACTTTAGAGTACAAGGACATTTTGAGTTGGCATTTCTTCTACTTCTAAACCTACTATATGCACAAAGGAAATAATCCCACTCTTGTCATTGGCTGTTTTCAATAACTAGGTTTTATTCAGGGACATGGAAGTACAATATGACTGGCTTAGAACATAGGGTCTATTCAACAAGCCACCAAGCTTTATGCCACCTAATGCTCAAAGAGAACCACTTAACATAAATGAGACATAAGCAAGCAGGTTAAGTGAGGGGGAGGAACTAAATTTATACACTATTGAGCTTCCAGTAGAAGACATTCACTGAAATGAGTCAGAGTCAAAATATTGTCATTTAGGATTTGTCTTGGCCACTGATCACCTCACTGATTCTGGATAAATAAACATCAGTGGCACCATCCCCTCTATAAAACAGGGATAATCATACTGACCCTTTCCTGTTTAACTCAGAGTAATTTTGAAGCCTGTACAGTATGTATGCAGTATACTTTGTAAACAGAAACTCAGTATGAACATTAATATTAAATATTTGTGGTAGTACTCGACTAGTAGATTAAAACATGGTGTGCATTGTTCACTAAAGACAGATAAAGTCAAATAAAAAGCGACCACATGCCAGTATAAGTAAATGTGTTTCTTATTCCAATTTTTTCCCAAGTTACATACATAAATAAAGAAATCTTAAACATATTTTGATCAATTTTGGCAAATGCCTAGATTCACCTAACCCACCCTATGAAGCATGGGTTAGTCCCATTACCCCACAATTCATATATGCCCTTTCCACTGAATCCCTACTCTGTTGGAACACACACACAAAAAAACCAACTCATCTGATTTCCATTACCAAGTAATCCAACAGTATATATTTACTTAGTAGTGTCTAGCTTCCTTCACTCAACAATGTTTTTGAGAGTTTTCCTTTTTGTGGCATACATCAGTGGTTTGTTCTTTTTTATTGGGGAGTAATGTCATATTGTATTAGCAATATACCACAGTTTGTTTATCCATTCTCTTATGGATAAACCTGCAGGCTATTTCCTAGTTTTGGCTATTATCAATAAAGCTAGTATGAACATCCTTGTACAAATATTTTTGTGGATGTTTTCATTTCTCATAGATAAATATTTAGGATTGGAATTACTCATACATAAAGTTGATGTATGTTCACTTTTATGAGAATCTGACAAAGTTATTATCCAGTCTGACAATTTCTGCCTTTTAATTGGAGTGTTTGGTCCATTTATCTTCAATGCAATTACTGCAATGTTTGAGTTTAATTCATTATTCAGGTGTTTGATTTTGTTTCATGAAGTCTGTATTTTGTTTCTTCCTCTTTCTGCCTTATTTTGGGGCATGCATTAACCGAGTACTTTTAGTATTCCATTTTATCTTTGCTACTGACTTTTTATTTGTGCCTTCATTAGTTTGCTAAGGGCCGCTGTAACAAAGTATCACAGGTTGGATGGCTTAACAACAGAAATTAATTGTCTCACAGTTCTAGAGGCTAGAGTATAAGATGTGAAGGAGAAATCTGTCCTATGTCTTTCCCTTGCTTTCTAGTGGTTTGCTGTTAATCTTTGGTGTTCTTGGCTTATTGAAATATCACCATGATCTCTGCCTTCATCTTCACATGGCATTCTCCCTGGGTTCCTGTATGTGTCCAAATTTCTCCTTTTTATATAAGGATACCCATCACATTGAATTAGGGGTCCACTCTACTCCAATAGAACCTCATCTTAACTCCAGTAGAACTCACCTTAATTACACCTGCAATGATGCTATTTCCAAGAAGGGCACATTCTGAGGTACTGGGGTTAGGAATTAACATATGAATTTAGGGGGAGAGAAAAAATTCAATCCATAACAATGCCTCTTTTGTTGAATTCAGTTATTGCTCAAAACATTACTATATGCGTATTTAACTTATCACCCTCTACTTAAAAAAAATTCTATTAGTTCATAAGAAACATAAAAACCTTACAACAGTATATTTCCAATTATTATCCTCCCATCCTTTGTGCTAGTATTATGTTTTACTTCTATTTATGCTATAAACATATTATACTGCTATTATTTTTCCTTAATCACAAAAATGAATTTAACTAGATTGATAATATATTTAATGTGTGTATATTTATTATAAAAATATATGTATATACTATATATACATATTCCCATATATGTAAATATATTCATATGTATATATTCCATATCTTTGATGTATTCTTCACCTCAAAGATCACAGATACATATTTGCTATCATTTCCCTAGAGCCTGAAGAAGCCTTCCTTTTAATTTTTTTTTAATTTTAACATATCTGTAATGGAGAACGCAGAGAAAAATTCAGTTTTTTGTTTGTTTGTTTGTTTTTTTGCATACGCCAGCCTCTCACTGTTGTGGCCTCTCCTGTTGCGGAGAACAGGCTCTGGATGCGCAGGCTCAGCGGTCATGGCTCACAGGCCCAGCCGCTTCGCGGCATGTGGGATCCTCCCAGACCGGGGCATGAACCCGCGTCCTGTGCATTGGCAGGCGGACTCTCAACCACTGCACCCCCAGGAAAGCCCATCCGCTTTTTTAATTTAGAAAAAATGTCTTCATTTCACGTTCTTTTTTGAAAAATATTTTTTTGTGGGGTATCAATTCTAGTTTGACAGATCTATCTTTCAGAACTTTAAAGATGCTATTCTGTTATCTCACGGCTTTCATTGTCTCTGATGAAAAACTGGGTATCATTTACATCACTTGCCTTATATTTAATGTGTCTTTCTCTGGGTGCTTCCTTGAGTTTTCTTTATCTTTGATTTTCTGTGTGTGATTAGGATATTCTAGGTATGTTTTTCTTTGTATTTACACTGGTTGAAGTTCTCTGGGGTTTTGATCTGTGGTTGATGTTTTTCATTAATGTTGGAAAATTATCAATTATTATTCAAGTATTTCTTCTCTCATTCTCTTTCTCTTCACCTCCTGGGACTCTACTTAAACATAGTCTTACAGAAATCAGTTACTCTGTTATATTTCTTCCTGTGTTTCAAGTTAGAAAATTTTGATTGCTCTATGTTGGCCATGTTCACTGATATTTCCTTTCATGTGTTAGATTACTGATAAGATAATGTGAAGAACTATTCATCTCCAATACAGTATTTTTCGTCTCTAGCATTCACGTTTGATTCTTTTTCATAGTTTCTATCTGCTGAAATTCCCCATCTGCTCATACATGTTGTCCATCTTTTCAAGAAAGTCCCTTAATGCATTAGAGGTATTTTAAAATCCAATCTGATAATTGCAACATCTTGGATCTGGTTCTATTGATTATTTCCTCTCTTGGCAAAGGATCACATTTTCTTGCTTTTTTTGTGTACTGTAATTTTTTGATTGAATATGAACATTGTATGAAAGAACAATAAGGGTTGAGGTGAATAATATTTACACACAGAAAAGGCTACAACTCCTGTTTGGACCAGATGTTAGTATAGTTTACATAGGAATTAAAAGCTAAACTGTGTAACCTCAAAATTCATATGCTGAAGTCCTAACTCCCAGTACCTCAGAATATGATTGTGATTGAAGAAGCGGTCTTTAAATAGTTAATTAAGATTGTATGTACTCATTAGGGTGAATCTCAGTCTTCCAGCTTCCAAAATCACGAGAAAATAAATTTCTGTTGTTTAAGTCACTCAGGCTGTAGTTGTTTGTTATGGCATACCTAGCAAACTAATACAGTGGCCCGGGGCTTTACTGTTGTTTTAATTAAATTCAGTTCACCACAGGCTCAAATGCTGAGGATGGAATTAGAAACTTCACTTTACAGTCTAAGTGACAGAAGGTTTTGTCTTAGTTGTCATACTCTGCCTTCAGATGCCCCAGAGGCATGTCTCAGCAATCGTTTTCCTGTCCCAGTGCTATAGGGCCACTTCCTGGTACTCTTTCAAGAGCCTGGAGTGCCTGTCAGGTTTCTTCTGGTTCTGATCTCAACCCCCCAGTGCACTGGTGTCACCTATTCTTGCTCCACCGTGTGACTTCATTCAACAGGGTCTCTGCACCTGTTATTTAGGGGCTTTCTCTCTCAACTCTCTTCTCCCTCCCCTAATGGAAGACAGACACTGACTCACTCAGGGGAGAGAGCTTGTGGGCTTCTCTCTGTTCTGCCTGACCTCAAACTTTAGCAGACTGTATGGGAGGTCTCAGCTCTCCTAGCCCTCCCCACTCCCACCCCAGATCAGGAGCAGTGGGGATCTCTCCTGCCCCTCTCCTGTGGCAGACTGATTCTGCCACTTGTTCAACATAAGTCCCAGAATGAAGAAGCATTTCTCTTAGTTCTCATTTATCACACTGAGACTACAGCAGACTTGGTGTACCTGCTCCTCACAGGATGCACTTCTCAGTTCTCTTGCCCTTATCCTGTCCTTTCTCATGAGCTCTCAAATGAAAGCCAATGGGGAAAAGATGAGGAGAGAGTAAAGACTCCCTTCGTATCTAGGACTCCTAGGAATTCTGAGCTCCTACACCAACCCACATACGGCATTTAAAAATTTAAAAGTTCAGCTGCTTTATTTTTACTTTAGTGACTTCCTCCTCCCACATTTCAAAAATGAAAGCAGCTTTATATGCTAAGAGAGGTTTGTCAAATTTTGGATTTTAATTTATTCAATTGCTTTGGGCCTGATTCTTTGATGGGCTAAAGTAACTGATTTTATAGTTTATTCAGCTTGTTTTTATTGTTAGGTTGGGAGGAACATTCTCTCACCACATTGTACCTCCTGAATCGAAAGAGCAGCCCCATCACGTTTCTTTATAATTACCCTTTCTCATTCCCCTGTTTCCTTCCTTTTCATTTCTCTCTTCTTCTTCATGCCCGTGTGTTTTGATCTTCCAGTGGTCTCAATATAGTTTGAAGTTTCCATTCCATTAGTTTTTTCCATAGCTAAAAATTAGCAAGTGTTTGTACTAAGGGCATTACATATATTATGCCATTTAATTTTCAGAACAATTCTACAAGGAAAATACTTTAATGGTTCTCCCTTTACACATAAGAAAAATGAGTCTTAAGTAACTTGGGCCAGATCACAGAGCTTGGAAGGTGTGAATTAAAACCCATGTGGTCTGACTTTATAGGATATCTAGAGTGGTATACTGCTTTTACTTCCCAGCACCCTAATATTTGCTTCTTTCTGTGCCTTTAGAATATGTGAAATCATATGCTTACAGAGTACAGTAACACAGAATTGATTTGCAATTAGCATTAATGCTGAGATACTGTCCACTTTATTTTTGCATTGTAAAAGGAGCACACAAAAGATAAAATAAACTTAGGACTGTACATGAAGTAGATGTTAAGCCTAAGTGTGTGTGCCAAACAATAACCATTCTTTAAAACCAAAAATTGCAACATGGGTCCAATGTTATCAAATTACTACTTCAGGAATAAAGAAGTAAGAAAAACTGGCTTTGGAATCCCAGCTCCAAAACTTCCTATGTGTATGAGGACACAGAGTAATTGACTCTACAATATACACTTCATCCCTTCATTATATGGAATAATAATATCTATGATCTTAACAAGGTTGCTACAAGGATAAAATAATATAGGTGAAGGCACATCTGCAAACATGTAAATTACTTTCAAATATAAGCTATGAACATCACTGTTATTATTGCGAAGCTCCAAACTTTAAAAGTTATCAATGTTATTTCCTAAAAATAAAGTTAATGAACCTTTTAAATTGTTAATACTGTGAATTCACATACAGTACATCAATGCCAGACATATACGGCAGATCAACTAAGGAGAAAACATTCTGGAAACCCAGAAAGGTCATTTACCTCAGCCAACAATTACATTGTATTGATAACTTATATTTATACCATTAAGAAAAGCAATAAGAACTATATGCAATTATCCTTAGCAAGAGAAAATAAAATAAGCATGAGCACAGAAAAGTTGTTTGGGGGTAATGAGGTTCTGAAAAGGGAAACAAGAATTACCTTCCAGGTATAAAACATCAAGGACCAGTATCTAGGTTAGAATGGGACACTAGTTCATTTTTATCATGGAGTTAACAGGCATGACACCAGACTGTACATCTAAAGGCTCATCAAGGACTCTTCCTAAGCTTCAAGGAACAGGGAAAAAAAAATTAGAGTGGAAAGAGCACAACAGAAGGCAGTTCCCTCATTGATTTTTAAACAATACATGCTTTGATGATGACTACTGCTTTCCTTTCATTAACTTAAAAGAACAAGCTAGGAGGACCTTCAAGATGGCAGAGGAGGATGCGGAGATCACCTTCCTCCCCACAGATACATCATAAATACATGTACATGTGGAACAACTCCTACAGAACACCCACTGAACGCTGGCAGAAGACCTCAGCCAAAAGGCAAGAAACACCCCACGTACCTGGGTAGGGCAAAAGAAAAAAGAAAAAAGAGACAAAAGAATAGGGACGGGACCTGCACCAGTGGGAGGGAGCTGTGAAGGAGGAAAGGTTCCACACACTAGAAGCCCCTTCGCGGGCGGAGACTGCGGGTGGCGGAGGGGGAAGCTTCAGAGCTGCGGAGGAGGGCGCAGCAACACGGTGCGGAGGGCAAAGCGGAGAGATTCCCGCACTGAGGATCGGTGCCGATAGGTACTCACCAGACCGAGAGGTTTGTCTGCTCACCCACCGGGACGGGCAGGGGCTGGGAGCTGAGGCTCGGGCTTCGGAGGTCGGATCCCAGGGAGAGGACTAGGGTTGGCGGCGTGAACACAGCCTGAAGGGGGCTACTGCGCCACAGCTAGCCGGGAGGGAGTCCGGGAAAAAGTCTGGACCTGCCTAAGAGTCAAGAGACCATTGCGCGAGGAGAGGGGATTCAGAGCACCGTCTAAACGAGCTCCAGAGATGGGTACGAGCCCTGGCTATCAGTGGGGACACCAGAGATGGGCATGAAATGCTAACACTGCTGCTGCCGCCACTAAGAAGCCTATGTGCAAGCACAGGTCACATTATCACCTCCTGTCCTGGGAGGCTGTGTTCAATTTTTTTTTTTTTTTTTTTTTTTGACAAACAGTCACTAATCATTAGAGAAATGCAAATCAAAACTACAGTGAGGAAAACAAAAAAACTACAACGAGGTATCACCTCACACCAGTCAGAATGGCCGTCATCAAAAAAATCTATAAACAATAAATGCTGGAGAGGGTGTGCAGAAAAGGGAACCCTCTTGCACTGTTGGCGGGAATGTAAATTGATACAGCCACTATGGAGAACAGCATGGAGGTTTCTGAAAAAACTAAAAATAGAACTACCATATAACCCAACGATCCCACTACTGGTCATATACCCTGAGAAAACCGTCATTCAAAGAGTCATGTACCACAATGTTCATTGCAGCTCTATTTACAGTAGCCAGGACATGGAAGCAACCTAAGTGTTCATCAACAGATGAATGGATAAAGAAAATGTGGCACATATATACAATGGAACGTTACTCAGCCATAGTAAGAAACGAAAGTGAGTTATTTGTAGTGACGTGGATGGACCTAGAATCTGTCATACAGAGTGAAGTAAGTCAGAAAGAGAAAAACAAATGCCGTATGATAAAACGTATATGTGGAAACTTACCAAAAAAAAAAAAAAAATGGTACTGAAGAACCTAGGGGCAGGACAGGAATAAAGACACAAACATAGAGAATGGACTTGAGGACACGGGGAGAGGGAAGGGTAAACTGCAACAAAGTGAGAGAGTGGCATGGACATATGTAGACTAACAAATGTAAAACAGATAGCTAGTGGGAAGCAGTCGCATAGCCCAGGGAGATCAGCTGGGTGCTTTGTGACCACCTAGAGGGGTGGGATATGGAGGGTAGGAGGGAGATGCAAGAGGGAAAGGATATGGGGATATAAGTAGACGTATAGCTGGTTCACTTTGTTATACAGCAGAAACTAATACAACAATGTAAAGCAATTATACTACAATAAAGATGTTAGAAAAAGAACAAGCTAATACTCATGGAGATTTAAAGACTCAATAACACATTCTCACTCTCATTCTGACTTTCAAAATATTTACATAAACATTTTACTTTACATGGAAAAATGATTATGACCTTAAGATTTCTAGTACACCAAAATAAATAATATATTTCTGGTTAGGAATTTTAAAATGTAAAACGTTTCCCAGTATCACCATTTAAAAGAAAATAATACATAACAGGCAAATAAAAGTTAAGGAAGCAATGATCAAAATTAATACAGTTTGATTTGTCCTATTATCAATTATTACCTTTGAGTTGGTATGTATGTTATGAGAAGCTATCTACAAATTTTGTTTCATAGTTCCCTTATAGGGGCCTTGCTGATATAGATATGTAAATAGTAGTTAGTTTTTAAGTAAAACAATACTAGTTATATTACTCTTTTTGAAATTACCTTAAGCTTATTTTAAGTAACTAACATATGTTACATTCTAGTAAGTAATACCTGATTTCAATTAAACTCATTTTCTTTTTTCTCTAGGAAGTAAATCTAATCAACAGGATTAGTAATCACTTTCTATATGCCCATTACATGGTGGTATTTCATAATTATTGTTTCAATGGCAATGTATAGGATACAGAGACTCAGAAAGATAAGAAATACAGAAAGTGGTTAAGAATTCCTTCTAACACTTTACAGCTCAGCATTTTTCAATCATTGATCTATAGAACACCATCTCATGAGATTCTAACAGAAACTCCATGATAAAAGAATTCATTTGTCAAATGTTTTAAAGAAATGCTAGGATAATCAACATTAAACAGGTTTCTTTACTGTAGAACTTCTCAAAGCACTAATGTACACTGTGAATCACCAAGGGGTGATAGAGTACGCAGCTTTCCCAAATTTATCTGAAAGCAGAAACCTTTTATTATTTTTTCCCAGGACTCTCATTAACATCTCACTGGATATGACTATTCCACAAAACTGAATTTAGAAAGTGCTGATCTACGCGAAGTCAGGATTAGGGAGATGCCATTGGAAATACTGAGAAAGTAGAAATTCATTAAGCATAGTGAAGGAACAAGAAGAAGAACCTCCGAGAGTGTACTAAAGATGCATAAAAGGAAGGGCTAGTCAAAGACAATTGTCATGGTTTTTAGCTTGGAATATGGGAAAATAATGGAATTATCAGCATAAATTGAGATACCAATAGGTATGCCTGCCAACCATTACTTCACTCATTTAATTATGCAATAAATATTTATTTGGCATTCTGAATTATTTAGGCTAGGAAGGTGGCCAGTGAAGAAAAAACTATTATCCAGTTTCAACCATCATAGTTTAATGACTGAATACAATATCCTCTAAAAGATAATATAAGTGGACATCTTTCAGGGTGTCTGCCCACCTCTTCTTCGAGAACTGCCACCTATATCTCTGCCCATAAAGAATGCTCCATATTTATATACGCACTTTTCACTCACTCATATATTTACTTTGTGACCAAGATTTACAACCTAACCCAAATGTTCTTTCCTGGGTACTTGGCTAGACAGCTTGGGCTGGTTTCTTGGACTGCAGGCATGTAAACATGATTTCTATAGGATTTTTTTTTTTGGCCATTTGTACACATTAGCTGTAAGAAACATTTAATAGTGAGAAAAATAAGTGAAAAAAAGAGAATTATAAAGAGAGCAAGGGAGAAAAATAGAATGAGAAAGTAAGTGGAAGAGAGAAAGACACAAAGCTTACTGAGTCCCTGAAGTCTTTTTTAAAAATATATTAATTTAATTTATTTATTTGGTTGCACCAGGTCTTAGTTGCAGCAGGCAGGCTCCTTAGTTGTGGCTCATGGGCTCCTTAGTTGCAGCATGCGCACTCTTAGTTGTGGCATGCATGTGGGATCTAATTCCCTGCCCATGGGTAGAACTCGGGCCCCCTGCATTGGGAGCACAGAGTCTTAACCACTGAGCAACCAGGGAAGTCCTGCTGAAGTCTTCATAGTTCTTTGTTCCAGGAAAATGTAAAGTCAGTAGACAACACAATATATTTCTAAAAAAATTTCTTTCTCAATCAAACTATTTTACTAAGATCCTATTACTTGCAGTAAAGAGACCTATGATTAAAAGAGAAATGTCCTGAATAATATTATATACATATGAAATTATAACAATGTCAATAGTGAAAAAATTATGTCACCTTTTGAAGGTGAAGTATATTATATTAGTTAGAAGGGTTAAAATATGTCTGAGTATTACATGTGTATAAACATACCCTAATAATTCAATTGCCAATTCAGTTCGGAAAACTGGGGTAATATACTGTTCCAATATATTCAGTACAATAAAATCCATGAAAAGTATAATACCCTTGAAGTAGAGATTTCACAGGAGTAATCTTTCACATTTAAATAAGGTGGGTCTGCAAAATACATAGATGAAGAGAACTGTCATGTTGCTCTCACTCTGGAGCGTTAAAATGGCAGTACTGGGAAGCATTTGCCCAAAGATTGGCAGGAATTCTGTCAACGACTTAGCATAGTAATTTATGGAAATCCAGAATGTTTAGACAGAACTGATTAGAATTAGTCTCTACAGAATATCATGCCAGCACATGGATACAATTAGGACACATGTTCAATGCAAATGACTATGATTCTAGCAATCTGCATTATGATTTTTAGATCAATCCAAATTAGCTGGACTTTTTTAAAAAAGATGGAGGAAAAAAATGTAGTACAACTTCAGATACTAATAGCGTATGGCCCTGAATAACTATGAAAGATGTATGTTGTTGAACTACAAATGCAAGTTCACAAAGTAAGTAACAATGGGGACAGAAATATCTAATGTCACTACATCACCATAAAAATATACATTTAGCCCTACAAATTTCTAATAGTTTCAGCATCAATTGTTTGTGAATATGACAAGTTGTCCTTTTAGAAAATGAAAACAAATCTTTTCTATCTCCATAGCACTTCTGAGGCAAAAAGGTTCCTAAAGAGCATCTCCATCTATATATGGTAAGTTTCAGTTTCACTCATTCTCACCTTGCTGATCTGCAAATCATATCATTCTCACCAAAGTCTCCCTTGTCTTTTCAGCATTGATTTGTTAGTCAAGTGAGGTAGCAAGATCTCACATTTCAGAGGCTCCGAGGCTCTCATGCAGGCAAGGTTGTATTTGCTTTGCAGGAATAGGTGCTATGTAAGCAGAAAGTACCGCTGCTATGCTGTGGCAGCACTTATTCTCCAGGTATTTTATATACAATCAAAAAGAGCAAGGTCCAATTTTATTTTAATACTGAGATTCTTAAACAGGACTGTCCCTAAACTATATTTTGAAGCAGGAAACGTTGAGTTTGGCAAAGCAGTTCTCAACCTCCCTACAGACATCTCTTTAAGAAATGAACACTGCCCTCAAAACTTTAATAAGAACAACAACAAAAAATGGAAAGAATATGTGAGAGAAAAGAAGGAACCATCTTTCATGCTAGAGAGCCATACCAAAATTTTTCAAGTAGGCAGGTTAAGATGTCAAACTTTGATTTAAGCTTTTATTCTTCATTTATAATTAAATTCCAGTTATCAGTGAGAGGTATAATATTAAATGAAACTGTTTAATGAACTCAGTCACAAGTAAACCACATTATAAATATTAATTATTCTCTAAGAACTCCTTTGTTTTAAAACAAATAATTTGTCAAAGAATCTGAAACATGCACTTTTTGTCCTACTAATCATTAAGCTGTACATAGCTATGTTATGCATTAGCTGCTATTATTATTATCATTATTATTATATTCTTTCTACCATGCTATCAAGTTAACTCCAAGGGGAGTTACCATGAAATATACAACAATTTGGTCCAAGAGTCGCTGTTACCCAGGTTTACTTCCTACTCGTATATCCTTGCTTTTTTGCATCTCCTCCTTTCGTCTCTTCCATCACTATCCCACCCAATCACAAAATATATGATAGTGACTCAAAGATAATCTATAAAGTAATTTGTTGACATTTTTAAAGTAACTTTAATGCAAAAAAAATGAGTTTAAATGATTGGGAAATTAAGGCACTATAAGCAAGCAGAGGGGGCTTAGGAGGGTAATGTCCCCTTGAAGTAGCCAAACACCGCCACTTATTCTTTTTCGAATCAATCTGGTATTATAATTCCAATATACTGAGAGTTAGGATTTGTTATTAATACTTAAATGTACCAGCTCTAAAGGAAAATGTGTGAACACTTAAGGAAAGATGACTATTATTTTTCACGAGGTACAAGTAGAAAAGACAAATTTTAAATAAGGCAAAATGAATATAGAGTCTAGTAAAGATGAAAAATTCTGCAGAATATCAGAATTACCATGTCCCTTGATACATGAAGGAAATACTAAAAATGTTAGTATCAGAAGGAAAAAAGGGTAGAGAGGTTTTCCAATTTCTTTGGAAAAGGGGATATCCAGACTAAAATCATAAAATGATGCAGTATATTATTGTTTTAGGTGCTCAAATATAATGGTGGATGTCTAATTTAATAAATGATGATGAAAAGTCAAAAAGATATACAATTGTGCATTACCTCTATGTCAGATACATTGCAAGAGTGACTAGTATATATTTCCCTTAATTTTCATAAAACAATATATTTGATATAATTGTTCCCATTTTAGAGATTAAGATAGTAACAACCATGAAGATTAAATAAAGGTAATTTCATGGGTAAACAAAAATTGTTATTAACCTTAGGTCTTTATCACTTTAAAGCCTGTGATCATCAGCACCAAACTATTTACAGAATTTTCTTTCATAACGGTATAATAAAAATGGAATTAGAAATTATGCAATTAATAAGCATAAATTAGGTAACATCCTTGGACCTGAAATATAATTTTAATTAATGATTAATTTTAGTTGTTGTATTTGATCCCTCTTGAGGAAGAAAAAGTTTTACTTCTTCAACCTTTCCAGACGATAGACAATACTATCAGGATAATACAACAGAGATCAAAAGAAAAAAAAAATTATGTTTTAAAAAAGTTTGAGGAGAATATAAGTAGCATACAGTCAATGACTCCAACTTGGTTCCTATCAAGCTTTTCTGTTTGAAGAAATATGCTGAATCATGAATTGTATGAAAATACGAATACTTGATAAGTGGCTTAATCTAAATAAACATATTTGGAGGAGAGGAAATGAAGCTGAAGACAAACACAGACAAAAGTTATTCTGTGTAAAACATTCACTTAATCACTAAAACAGTAATATTTCTGAATAAAATAAATCATTAAATCAAGTAAAAACTAAATCAGTCCTTAGATTCTTACAGACTTTTAAAGTGAGAAATTATTTAACATCTCTACGCTAAGTTTTCTCATTTGATATGAAGATGAAATAAAAGGCTCTGTAAACATCCATTCTACACTGTGAAATGGTGAGAAAATATACAGTCATCCCTCGGTATTCGTGGGTGATTGGTTCTAGAACCCATCTCAGATACCAAAATCTGCAGATGATCACCTCCCGTAGTCAGTCCTCCATATCCATGGGGTTTGCATCCATGAATTCAACCAATAATAAATATACATATATTTATTGAAAAACTCCCATGTATAAGTGGATTCATGCACTTCAAACCTTTGTTACTCAAAGGTCAACTGTAATTTAATGGCATTTAATTTACACATACTTGGAGTTCTATTTAATAAATAGTTGCCACTTGCAGAACCACTTGATCTTTTTTCTGTGATATACAAAAATATATAAAATAGAGCAAAAGAAAATATTGTCAATTGATGCAATGCTTCCCATTATGTACTCACTGTTAAAAATTAGTTTTAGTGATATGCCTACAGTGCCCACAGCCACACCAATAATTAACTTTATTCCTCCTTCAAGTAGCTAACATCTTCTCTGTGAAGTCTCCTTCACCACCCCCATGCTGAATCAAGACCCCATCCAAGTTCTTAGCTTTGCATTATTCATCTTTATATGTCTGCCTGACCTTCATTAGGACTATCAGGTCTATAAATGGACAAATGATCAAATTCAAAAATATTCAAATTAAGAAGTGGAAAACACCTAAGTTAGGGTTGGCATAAACAGATTTTTAAAAAATTTTAAATATGTATTGTAGCCAATATATAGGTCTCTACATACTAATTAATACATATAGGCTTTATTCCCTCTAACATGTAAGTTTATTATCCAAAAAAGAACAAAATAATAGCAGAAAGCACCTAAAGTTTATAAACTAAGTCCATATGCTTTTTGTAACAAATACTCTCAATCTTCCTTATGATTTTTTAACAAGAACTTTTCTGAACATCTTATATAAATAGCAATCTGGCCTATCCCACCCACAAACGTTTATTTTATCTAGTGTGTTCACTGATTTTTCCAGTGCCATAAATACTGCTTGGCATATACCAAGCACTAAATAAATAACTACTGAATGACTGGATGAAAAATAATACTTTACCTTAATGTAATTACATCTAAAGTTCAAAGTTCAGATGCCATTGTTTCATTTTCTACATTTCATTTTCAACATTCTAGTCTCTTTTGGGGTCTTTATCACCATTCAGGCAATTTTTCAAAATAGGTTCCAGTTTTCTACTTCAAAATAAAGAGCTATGCATACTTCAAAAAGAATTGTAAATATGCAGCATTTGCATTTTTAATAGAAAGCAAAAATGTTATCTCTAAAGCATCCGAGAAAGGGTACATTAATGATGCATATCTACTATTATAGTGTAATTTTTAAGGACATGTTTTATGAGTTTTTAAAAGGTATTTCTTAACTATATATAACAAAATATATAAGCTGTTTCTGAGGTACCTTAACTATTAAATACAGTTAAGTTGTTATAGTTAATCTCATCATGACAATGATTTTTCTTCATTTAAAATGCTTAAAGATATCCCATATTCATTACATTCAAGACATAGGTAAAATTGTATCTGACATGAAGCAAACCAGTCTTTCTCAACTAGTGTTCTGCAAGATAATTAAACCCTACATAAAAAGACTTAGATGACTATTTTCTCAATTCTTCCAAGGATGTTACAAGACTGGTATCATTTTAGATACATAGGAAAGGAGTAAATTTCTAGCCTCACTCGCCTTGTACTGCAAGCACCAGCTACACTACAAGCGGAACCTTTAAGTTCCCTGGAAGAGCATTTGGCCATACTTTCCCTCTCCTTAGAACCTATTCCCATCTCACCTCCATACGCCTCCTGACCCTTCTCCAGTGTTTCAGCTCCTGTCTCTTTTAGAGTGTTTCCCATGACATGCCCACTCAGAGTAGCTCAGATTTCTTTGTTAAACACTCTTCAGAACCATGTTTCTATCCTTCAGGGCACTTCTATTAGAGTAATAATATACTCATTGGGGTTACTCTTCGAATGTTTGTCTTCTTCAATAGACACTATCTTCTCCTTATCCCCTAGCATAGTGCCTAACACATATCAGGAACACAATAAATATTTGCTGAAATTATTACAATCAGGGACAAGCTAAATACCAATTACTGACAAGTACAGGTAATGATGGAAGAAACTGTATCAGTTTCTGAAGGATGAATGTGTTTTATCTTTGGAAAAATCTACAAAGAAGTATTTCTAGTAGGATTACATTCTAAGATTCAAACATGAAAGAAGATAATAGAGGATTTTTGTGTTGACAATTAATTCATATTAAAATCTTTTTAAATTATAGGGTTGTGACCACACAGTTCTGCTTGAACACCATCTCTCTTCTTTTTCAGTTTTTAAAGTTACCTTTTGTTTAGAAACGGCTAACGCACATTTACTGGGATGGCTTCTAGGAAAATCAAGATTGCTGAGTAAGGACTGGTTTTATTAGGAAGATGTGAATGTATAAAATGAGTCAGAGAAGAAAAAGTTAGGACCTTAAGTTAGAGAAGACTTGTGGCAAAGACAAAATAGGACAGCAGAATAAGGTTTGAAGAAGATGAGACTTGGTCATTTTCTGAAATTGCAGAAATGTTACTCTAGGCCACAATGGGAAAGAATGATACCTGGTTAAATAGCCAATTTCAGGTTATATTTTAAAACATTTTCCTATTCACTAGCCTATTAAAATGACCGTTATAATAAACATTTATTTTTCAATCTTTTTTTTTTCCTTCTAAAGACTGAAAACTGAACAGCTGGTTTCCTCAATTTTTGCATAATTCTTACTGAGAAGAATGGCATCATCATAGTTACTTTATGATATGACTACACTTAACCACTAAGGAGGAAGGTGAAGTACAATGTTACGGTTATAGTGAATCCTTGAAAATGACTGCTTTGATTTCAATCTCAGCTCCTTTGCTTACTCACTGTATGAGTATTTTTTAAATATATTATTTTCAAAAATTTATTTATTTTTGTGTGTGCCACACCTCATTTATTGTTTTTTTTAAACATCTTCATTGGAGTATAATTGCTTTACAATGGTGTGTTAGTTTCTGCTTTACAACAAAGTGAATCAGTTATACATATACATATGTTCCCATATCTCTTCCCTCTTGCATCTCCCTCCCTCCCACCCTCCCTATCCCACCCCTCTAGGGGGTCACAAAGCACCGAGCTGATCTCCCTGTGCTATGCAGCTGCTTCCCACTAGCTATCTGTTTTACATTTGGTAGTGTATATATGTCCATGCCACTCTCTCACTTCGTCCCAGCTTACCCTTCTCCCTTCACCATGTCCCCAAGTCCATTCTCTGTGTCTGCATCAGTTTTTTTAATGGAAGCAAAGTTTTTATCTACTTAATAGTGATGATTAAACAAGATAATCCACATTAAGCACCCATCAGAATGCCTGCACAGAGCAAATATTTAATAAATGCTAACTATTCTTTTCTTCATCATGTTATTACTAATCTGTTTTTTTTCATTTTTATTATTTTCATTTTTACTTTATTATTATCCTGCCACATGTATAAAAAGATACCTTAACAGATCAGACTGAATTTGTAAGAAAAGCTTTGGAGAAATGGTAGGTAATGATGAGCATGTTAAGATAGAAGCTTTTATAATGCACAGTGAGAACTTCATACGGACATTTTTTAATCCACAGCCATAATTATCAACATTGGTTTGGATTACTATTCTCTCTTACTTTAACAGACTGTCCTCAATCTGAATACAGGAAAATTTATGGAATCTTTTGAATGAAACTGAGGAGATTTGGCTCACTGATGTTAGGTCAATGATTATAGCTCACTTTCCTTTAAAAGATGGGGTTTTTTTGCAATGCATAGAAGAGATGCAGTTCCAAAGTTTTCTTTGTTTTGTATGTATGCCTCAAACTTGGTTTTGTAAACTCTCAGAAAATGCTGAAAGCAATACTGACTGGTTTGATATAAGTATACCAACAGCAGCCAGAGACATACAGGCAATCTCTTGATGAATAATTACTGTGGTCTAACTGTCTGACTAAAATTTTGCTTACAAGTACAGACAAAGATGAAAACAGCAATTTCTTCTATCCTTAGTCTTCATTTGAATAAATTATGGAAGTAGAAATTAATTGCCTTTTTCCCTTTTTAAGACAGGAAATGAGAGATATAACTATTTTTCTTCTTTAATATTAAAGTTCACAGCAAAAATTAAAAGCACTCAAAAAACCCCTAAAAACTGCCTTTTTTGTACTCAAATTAATTAGCTCTGCTGTCCTTGTGACAGTAAGTAAAGGAAAATTAGCTGTTTGGAAGAATTAACTAAGCACACTGAGCAATAAAGGGTAATGTTGCTTTTACTGAGAACAATTAATATACTTAAAAAGGCTTTTATTAATATTAAGGGCATAATATTTTTAAACATTTGAGCGAAGAGAAGCAAAATGTTAACACATATGATAAAATCCCAACACCGAAGACTTTTTAAAATGAAAAAAATTCAAGATTCATAAAATTTCCTTGCTTCATTCAGATTTTACTAATTTACCATTAAAAGTATTCTCACAATTATAAATGATAAGAAATTTCCAGCAAGCCAACTGCATCTTGAGGTCCACTAGGGGAATGGGGGGGTAGTGGTGGTGAAACATCTTTCTTAGAAATCACTGTGTGTTTGTCATCATTGTTATTACTTAAATTCCAGATAAGACTTTAACCTGTGATAATTTCATTATAATTGTCAGGCTTCAATTCATCCATGGTATTAAAATAAACTATATAATAGAGAAAAGATATAGGCAAAGAAGAAGCTAGGAAAAAAGTTATAATAAATATGAAAAGAAGATTAAAAAGCACTAATCAATACTAAATAAACCATAAGACTGTTCATTATCAACATACACTTCAATGAGGGAAATCCTCCACAGTCCTATGGAGGCTTTATTGTTTAAAATGAAACAAACAAAAAACAAAAAGGAAAAACAGAAACAAAGAACCAAATTAACCCATAAAATTTGTTACAGAAATGAACTACAGGAAGGCATAACTTACACTACATATACTATACACAAGAGTAGAAAATAAGTCAGCCAAACTTTTTCTTTGTCTACTACTGCAAGGGAAAGAATACAAGGCACACTAGAGGTACTAGTGTAGATTCAAGTGTCCAGGCTTCTCTGAGAGTGTGGCTTATTAAATAACTTTATTTTTATTTTATTTTCCACCTCCAGAAGGACCTGGTACCATCAATCCCTTGATGGATGGGCTTGGTTTTAGGCTTTCTGCAATGTCAGTTTCGAACGGAAATTTCTCAGCTATGCTCAAATAGTTACCATTCATCCATCTACTTTCCAGCTTCCAAAGTTGCCTAGCTATTGTTTCCTTTCTTAGTCTTCCCACTGTTGTAGAATTTATGTCTGAAAAATCTCTTTACTGCCATTAGTATGGGTTTCAGAAGGGAGAGAAATTCATTTGCATGAGTTAAATCTGCTACACTTATTGGAATGTTCTTGTTTGTGCTTTTCTACATTATTAAAGAACCCCCCAACATTTTTCTTAGAAAGAAGCCTAAAGCCAGACTTATTTTATTTATATATTTATATATATATACATACATCTATATGTATGTATACATCTATATAAATATATGTGTATATATATCTAAAATATGAAAAAGTATCCTAAATTATCTAAGAACAGATTTTAAGTATTTATAATTTTACTCTGCTCTATTCTTTCTACTAGTAAAACCTCCACCAAAAAGTTGATGCAGAGAAATTTTAACTATTTGTTCTTACCAGGATGACTAGCAGCACATTTTTGCTTAATTAGCAGTAATCTCCAGAAATTAAATTTGCTTTCTCCAGAATGTAAAGTCCTTTGGTAGGATATGTTTCTTTGGAAACAGCTGATATAGTTTGAGTGAAGAAAGAAAGAAAAATGTGAGAGAAGTTGCAGTCTCTAGAACTTTCAAGGGTGAACTGCAGTGGCTACAGTGGATCTGCTCTGAATGGCACACAGGTAGCCAGAGAGCAGCAATGAGCCTTGTGAGTTTTAATTACTAGCTAGGAATACTTTGGACACCAGGGAAAAACTGGTTCTAAAATATCATAAAAGTTGCTATATATCCAAAAGCATGACAAAAAATGTATATCTACAACACACTCTGCAAAAGCCTAGCAATAAAGCTACCAAACAGAGTATTTCAAATGTGAGTACTGAGTAGCATAGAAGTATCTTTTAAAAATAATTTCAATATCTCCTTCCAGAGAAAATACTTATTTTCTTGCTTTGATTTCTAGAAAAAAAATATTTGGGGGAATTTCTTTATGGAAGATTTCATTTAAAAAGATCAAGTAGAAAGAACAAAGGAGATCTGTGAGGAAGCAAATGTACTAAATTAACAGTAACAAAAGCAAACAAACAAAAAACACATCAGCTCTTCTTACTGTACATTTATAATAATTGGTCCCACGGCAAATTGGAATGTGCTTTTTAATATGAAAACAACACAATGAAGGAAGAAAAAAATGAAATAATAAATTTTATAAAGTCTACAGGGTGGCTGGTAAATTACAAAGACACAGATTGTTCCTATCCCTATACAAATAATCTGTTTGAAACCTGAATTGCAACTATTTCCTTAAACAGAGGTGAAGTTTCTTTCTCCACAATTGTCTCTGGGATAGGGATAGGCCATGTGACTTGCTTTGGTTAATGGTTCACTTACAAAAAAAAAAAAAATGTGACTCAGGCAGAGATTTGAAAAGCGCTAGCATACTGGACCTTGCTCTTGCTTGCAGTTTCTTGGAACCTTGAGACCACCTTTTAAAGAAGCCTGGAGAACTGGAGATCAAGGAAAGCTCAGTCAACCAGCTCCATCTGATTGATCCCTCCAACTCTCCTCTAACCAAAGGAATCACTCTGCCAACCACTAGAAATATGCGTGAGGCTATCCTAGGCCATCAAGCCTCAGCCTAGCAGGCCAAAATCTGATCAGAAAAATCACACAGTTGACCAACAAAACTGTGAATCTGATCACCATTTATTGTTTTAAGACCCCAAGTTTTGGGGTGATTTGTTAAATAGAAACAGCTGATACAGCAATTTAATGCACTGTCTTACTTTGATTAAAATTCACAGTATAAAAAAATAACATTTTGAAACAAGTATTTAAAATAATACAACAGTTTTTTATTAAATACAAATTTAAAGCTTATGGTTTTCCTCACATTCATTCTGTTTCATATCTGGGCTTCTGCTGTTAGAAATCTTCCTATTTTGCTTACTTTTACAAGATAGAATCTTTCTCAAGAAGCTATCCTTCAATTCTAAGATCGAGCAAAGAATTTATTTCTAGATTCCAACAGAATCCTGATTATACCCTCAATTTCACGGCTTAAAATATTAGGCTGAAATTATCTATTTATGTGACTTTTTCTCTTACTAGACTTTTACTCTTCAAAGTCAGGAAGATGTCTTATTGTAAGTGAAGCCCTAATACTCAGGCCAAGTAAAGATTTTAAAATAGTAGATATTTAAACTATGTTACTGAGCTGAATTTACTAGAACTTGACTGATGCAGAATTTGATTGATACAGAACAGTCAGAGAGACCCTAGGTAGGTAATAGAGTAGATACTCAAGTAGGATTTATAACAAAAGTTAACAGAATAGATAGGTCAAGGTTTTTGCTTAGGGAAGGAAATATTAAGCATGTCTTCAGAATTCAAACTATGTCAATAAGATCGATAGTTGAAGAAATAAAAAAAATAAAGCTGTTGAACAAGAAACACTGAAGTGACCTGAGATGGGGGCAGATGCTGCTTGAATTCTTGGCTGCCTCTTACCTGCCCATTTTATATATGGAGCAGCTTTGAAGAAGAATGTTCTTTTTGATTGAGCAGCAGAGGTGCCAGCCTTAATGGAAGCACTCAAAGTAATTTTGGGAAAAAAGCAAGAGGTGGAAGAAACAATTAGTGATCACCAAAAATAATGAGAGGCATTAAACACCTGGATAGAAAGTGCTCATTTAAATGGCTTAGAGAAAACAAGTGCTTTGGGGTTTTGAAGTTTAAGAAAATACAAATGGTACGATGGAAAGAAAAGTTTAAAAGAAGAAAGAAGTATAAAAAGGAAAATATGAATGTACTCAAGCAATCATGAAAAATTCTAAAGGGCAGCATTTGTCCTGAATAGCCTAAACATCAAAATTGATAAACCCCATATTAAATAAAAATTCAATGTGTTTATATGTAAGTTTGTATTTTCACACATATAAAATACAGGGAAAATCATTCTAATGAACAACACAGACCATTTGCATCTGTGATCAAATTCATTAGAAATCAAAATTAATTAATCCTATGCCTATGAAAGTTCCCATGCAAGTCCAGATTTTCATGAAATGGAATTAACAAAATAAATATTCACTGTACCATAAAGATAGGATCTTATTATAGGAAGAAATAATAAATTATAGGATAATGTTTAAATATTAAGAATCCACTCATTAATATTTTTGTCTAATTTTGGATACCAACATAAGAGAACATAATATACTTACAAAAGCTTATTTTTAAATCATTGGTCACACTGTATAGTATGGATAACAGAAGTGAATCACAAAGTAGTATCAGAAATATAGCCTTTCCTTTCAGGTACCAATCAAAATTATAAAGAAAAAAATTTAAAAAAATATATTTGTCAACATGGGAAGGTTGTAGTCAATAGTTGGATAGAGACTATCTCACTGGCAAGACAGCACTACTTAAAAAAAAAAAAAAAAAAAAAAAGAAAGGAACCTTCCATCAATCAAGCTGTTTGTGAAAAACAAGCCTTCTCCTGTGGTCTTTGTGTTGCTTCAAATTCTACATGACATCTTTTAAGGATAGAAAAATTTAAATTCCTTTCCATGATTACTGAAGTAAAAAATAATCTACAGTAGTGATAAAATTGTTTTGCCCACTAAACTATTTAACAGCTTTCATTCTGAAACTAAAAATATAAATGGCCTTAAATTATACTTTAAAATGTTAATTGTATGAAGTTTAGTCATCGGCCATGTAAATTTCCATATTTTCAGTAAGACACTGCTTTCAAAAACTTTTATTTCTAATAATGTTTTAGTTTTCAACGTATCCCTATGTCACAGCTATTCTGTAACAACTTATCATTCTGATCAAATAACTTAAGTCTGTTTTCTTTTCCTGCCACTTATATTGTCAACCTTTTAAAATAAATATTTTGGACCATTTTCTCTCAGTGTCTAATTTCCTCATAATTTTCAATGTGATCTTTAGTATATTTTTGATGTCTTTCCTGTGTTTCAACAAAATGGTCAGTTTTGTTGAAACATATGTTCCCAGACTCTTTGAGATGCAAATGTTCCCTACCCATTATTTTCTATAGAAGAAGTTTGTTCCTTATATTAAGGTGTCTCTAAATCATTTTGAATAGAACTCTGCCTTGCTGTCATGTAATTATGAGGAGGAAAAAGTCAGATTTTTAAATTCAAATATATATGTATTGAGATTCTTTTTGGCGCATTTATTTATCTTCAATAAAGAAAATCTATGATAACAGCTGTCTATCCAAGCCATAAATTCCCCCCCAAATCAAAATAACTCACTAAAGTGTTTGGGGCAGTCTCTTCATTAACACTCCTATTGCTTTAACTCAAGCCCTCAAAGTGTGTTCCTTTCAGTTGGGGCCCCATTAAAGAACTGATTTCTAATATCCAAGTGCTTTCACTGTATGTAAGAAATTAGCTTCTCTTTTATGCATCTATAATGGTATTACCTACGAACCATGCTTGGGAGAATTGCCAAGAGACTCACTCAAATAATTTTCGTTAAGGGCTTAATTTCTCATAGAAGCCCAGTTGAGAAAGTCAACCAAAATGCTAGCCCTACTGAGGATTCAAGAGTGTCATATATAAAATTGGCAGTTGACAGGAGGAGGGAAGGTACATGGTTCCATGACCAATCATGTTTGGAAAACACGACATAACATTCTCCCAACTTAGAGATTCATGATGCACATAAATATACTGAATTTGATAAGAAGTTCTGTAGTAATAATAATAAAAAATAATAGAAATAATAAACCTTTTACCTGTGCTTAACTTAATATTTCCAAAACATAGCTGATCATGCGATCCTTTTTTCACACACTCTCAATGGACATCCCCTAAAACCAGTGTTCCATTGAACAAAATTTGGGGAACACTGGAGGTCTCAAATACCAGTCTCCTACCTTGCCATATTGTCTCCCTCCAATGTACTAACCACATTCTAGACATAGAAATCACTTTTTAAAAACACAAGCTTGTTCAAGCTATATTCCCTTGCTTTAAATTCTTTGGCAGCTTCCTATCACCTAGAGAATAAAATTAAAATGTATTCTTTAATCTGATATTCAGAACCATAATTCACTCCCTCTTTCTCTATCAGTCTCCTTCCATTCTGCCACATAACACACATACACACACACACGATTCTGACCAGAACATACAAATTATTTCTCACATTTTTGCTCCTTTTTGTCTAACCAACCAACAAATCTCTATCATATTTCAAAATTAAATTTAAATAGTACCTCTTTCTCAAAGCCTTCCCTCAACATTGCAAGGCACTTCCGCTCTTAGTTCCCATAGATCCTTGGGCTTCTATTTTAACACATACATTATTGATTTAAATTATTGTAGTTGTATTCAACTCTCTCCAGACTGTGAACCTTTGAAGGGCAGGACATATGCTCTATTAATCTTTTTATGCATAATGTCTAGTGTAATGTCAGGCTTAGTAAGCATAATTTAATAATTATTTAAAAACAACTTATAGCAGTCATAATTCAAGATGTTAGACTTCTTAAAATCTTCATCCTTATGCATACCTCATATAAATATTAATTTTTCCTTTCAAACTGTACTTTTTTCTTATCATTATCTTATAAATTAATAGCTTCCTTTCCATTTTAAAAGGTTCTCTGTAAAACTCTTTCTATATTCTGAGATAGTTTATAAAAAAATTCCTTACTTTGGTTCCAGTGAAAAAAAAAGGATAGTACATTCCTTTTTACTACACATCATTCATTTATTTTTTTTAAAGGTCTTATATACTCCAGGCACTGTCTTAGACACTGGCATACTGCAGTGATCTAAAAAAGACAAAGTCCTTACCCTCATAAAGATGATATTCTAATTGGGTGAGACATACACACATACATACATACATACATACATTTAAATAGATTTATATGGATTGGTAGTCATGTCTGAAGAAAAATAAATGAGAAGAAATAAA
Source organism: Kogia breviceps (assembly GCF_026419965.1). Classification (NCBI taxonomy): domain Eukaryota; kingdom Metazoa; phylum Chordata; class Mammalia; order Artiodactyla; family Physeteridae; genus Kogia; species Kogia breviceps. The sequence goes on from NC_081315.1 coordinate 40,493,039, forward strand.
ATAAGTGTGTCTGGGGGTAGGGGGTCACAACTGCTCTTTCGGACATGGAGGTCAAGAAAGGATTATTTAAGAGGTGAGTCTTGAGCACAGACTAAATAAAGTGAGCATCATTCCCCGTGCAGTATGTTATTTCTTGGCACCCTGGATTTTCTTTCTCTATTAGACTTGATGAATTTCTTTTAATTCTCTTAGCACTAGGGTGATTACTATGCTAAAAGGTGTTTTAAATCTAGTGTGCCTTATTTAAACTATCAGAAGCTAGACTTTATATTTTAGCCATCAGGATCCCAATTGATTGCTCACATCCTGCAGTGCAAATATTCTCAGTAGGGATAAATGGTGCACAGAATAAGTAGTGATCTTAAGCATCACTGCCTCATAGCAGACAACAGCAGTTGCTTAATAAGATCAATCACTTTCTGAACTGCATGCTATGAAGTTTGGAAAGAGATCCTTCTGAAGTTTGCCACTTGGTATAAGTTCAATGTTTCTGAGATCATTTTCAGTGTAAGCATGCATAATGCTATTAGTGAGAGTACTGTGTTGAGTAGTATGCTGGCAGACTTTGAATCTTCCAGTGACAACTTTCGCTTCTGTGCTGGCTGGTGACTGTGAGTATTGCAAATACAGTTAGCAGTAGTACCTTTTTACTTTGTAATATTTTTCTTGAGATCTAGATGTTTCACTTTCTTCGTAAAAATACTACTTTTCAACTTTATTAAAAATTAAACATGTGAGGAATAAATTCATTATCTGTAAAGCATCTCTACCAATAAATGCTGGACAAGTTCACACTGATGATTTTGATGCATATACCATTTAGTAATTTAACAAACGCCTCTGTCTTCACAGTTGGAATCAAGCTGCAGCATTGCCATCACATTTTCATTTTTACACATGACATATTTCCATATTTGTACCTTAGTGTATATATTTCATTACCAATTGAATCTACTACTACAACATGTCTGCAGGACCCACTCTAGATCAATTTTTTAAACATACAACAATTCTTAGAAAATATCAGTGAAACTAGGCCTCAAATATATCATTCTTTGTAACAAAACATGCAAAACAAGAAAAACAGAGAAGAGAAATTGAAATTATGCTCTCATTTAAGTCAGTTTCAAAACTTCCCCAGACCAATATAAAGAAAATGTTAAAGGAACAAATCCAGAGTCTTAAATAACATTTGGGTGGAATTTGGTGAAAATGGGGAACATGGTAGGAGACAAGATCAGACAGGAGTTGGGGTTCACATCATATTCAGTCTTGAGGGCCATGGTAAGGCACAAAATATGATTATTTAAGGGATAATCTGCTCCTTTAAAATTTTTGTTAAATTACTTCAGATGTACGAGGGTAGGAACTTTGCCTAAATTGCACATAGATGTCCTATAAAATGATTTAGGATGATTAGAAAAACAAAAAACAAATAAATTAACCCTCTTGAGACTTAAAGAAGCTTTAGGATTTCCTCTTCTCCTTTTCTCCCTTGAAGTAGACAGCAGCTCCCAGTCACGCCCTTGAGGTTTTTTAACATGGGACTGCCAATTTCATGTTCACATTGGCTAGACTAAACTGGCAAGCACACCATTCCACACATCTCAAGTATAACGATAAATAATTTAGCAGTGCTCAGAGTAGTGAAATCTATAAATGGTCCTTTATTCTTCATACTAGGATGCAAAAGCCTAAATCCATCAACTTTTTGTAGCTAGTAATATAATCCACTTTCCCAATGGCAAAAGAGACTGCTGCTCTTTGCATTTAAGGATTTTTGAGTGCCTTCCTTTTAAAAAATAAATAAATAAATTTATTTCTTTATTATATTTTTGGCTGCATTGGGTCTTCATTGCTGCGCATGGGCTTTCTCTAGTTGTGGCGAGACGGATGCCGTGCATGGGCTTCTTATTGCAGTGGCTTCTCTTGTTGCCACGGGCTCTAGGCTCATGGGCTTCAGTAGTTGTGCCACGCGGGCTCAGTAGTTGTGGCTTGCAGGCTCTAGAGCACAGGCTCAGTTGTTGTGGTGCACGGGCTTAGTTGCTTCACGGCATGTGGGATCCGGACCAGGGATTGAACCCGTGTCCCCTGCATTGGCAGGCAGATTCTTAACCACTTTGCCACCAAGGAAGTCCCCGCCTTCATTTTTTAGTTCTCCCTCAAAGTGTATTACCATCTCTATCAAGGGTAATAACCATCTTGTAAAAGTAAGGAAAAGGTCATTATTGTAAGGTGAACTCTATAGAACTAGTTAAAAGACTCTTCATATTTTTGGTTGATCCACAAATAAGTAAAGGTGTATATTTTCAGGACAAAACACAGGGATAACTATGATTCCTTCCACCGTCTAATGTCTAGTGAGCCTTTAGACTATCGTTTCTGTTTTCTCATGAGTCTTTTAGCAGAATGAATCACTTGGAGATTTTTCAGAAGTGAAGGGAGCAGGCTTCCCACCAGTAAATGCTTCAATTGATAAAATTCACAATAACCTCATGGCTGCAAGATTGAAAGTTATCAAAATCATGCCAATTATACTGTGCTATATCTGCTTTTTTTCCCCTAAAGTACTCATCATATGCTTAAGCTGGCAAGATGTCAATCTGACTAGAGTAAAGGGATTTTTTTTCTTTCATCATGTGAACTAGTGGGAATGTTTTCCAACAGGAAAATTAAGCAAACCCTACTTCATCTTTTTAACTTTTATTCTCTTTAAATGATCAAATTCCCATTTTGTAATGTGCTAAGTAAATAGAAGATGTATATGGTTTACAGTAAAACACTAGAGTAGATGAGTTACTGATTACTAAAATTCTTTTCCATTAAATTTACATAGACAATTTAATCAATTCATGCACATGGTATTAATTCAAACTGTAAAATGATATTAACTGAAGATAGTTTTCCCCTTGGGGATGCAGCTCACCCTTTTAGAGGTACCACTCTGATGGCCTGTTAATACTCATCTTTGGAATGAACTTTCACTACCAAATTAAATTTACCATAATTACTTTGATAGAGATAGTTAGTGAACAAAAATTTGTGTTCTTTACTCCAGAGTGTAGGAAGTAGCCACATATAGAAACTATAGACCAGCAGAACACTTTTTTTTTTTTCTTGGCTGTACCACGAGGCATGAGGGATCTTAGTTCCCCGACCAGGGATTCAACCCAGGCCCCCTGCAGTGGAAGCATAGAGCCCTAACCACTGGACTGCCAGGGAATTCCCAGAACACCTTTATCAGTTGTGGCTAGGTGACTAGTTCTTGCCAGTGGATCATGACTGGAAGCAAAAGGTGACATTTCCAGACCAGGGTTTTGAAGATCTGTTGGGGTTTCTCTGTTTATAGTTCATGTCCCCTGTCTGCCCTGCCGCTGGATGCACGGAAATCCTAGGCCCTAGGGAAGATGGGTTTTAAGCCTCTGAAATTCTGGGGTTTATGAGAGCATCTAGCATCTCCCTAAAACAGAATGGCCCTGCATATATTGACATTTTGACATAATGGACTTGAGGGGGAACAAAAAGAAAAAGAATATTTTCCCTATGCCTAAAAATATTAAAAGATTTTGATAAGTAGTTGTCACTTTTTAGTCAAATTGCTAATGCTGATTATATGCAAACATGCTTCACTATCTCTTCAGTATTTATTTTTTGACCTCTAAAAATGAATTTCTAATCTAAAATAAACAAAAGACTTCATCTTTCAAAGTATTGATGTAGTGTTCTATTCACCATGGTCAAATCCTTTTTCTTTTCTTTTTCCGGTGACAAGCATATAACATGTTAGAAGAATACATTGAATGTTGCCTATATTCTTGCTAAAACTCAAGGAAAAATATGATATGCTCTAATCACCGGACCATCTCACTATTATCTCCGTGAAGTTATTTCTAGAGGATTTCTCTTCAACAAATACTTAGACTATGGTTATTTTTTTTAATCTGCCAGATCACTTACGGTATAAAACATTAAATGGTATTTTTCCGAGGTCCATCACATCCTTTAAAGATCAGTTCTGATATAAGAAGGTGACCTATCATGTCCAAATTTGAAATTACACACCTTCTAAAATGTAGTTTGCTGACTTATCCCCAGGCAATCTTTGGAAATAGGGCCCATTCGAGGTGAAGAATCAATGCATTACTCACGTACGTTTAAAATTAAGAATGGATTTTAGTAAAGTCACAGGCATAAAGAATGGACTTGAGGACTCGGGGAGGGGGAAGGGTAAGCTGAGATGAAGTGAGAGAGTGGCATGGACATATATACACAACCAAATGTAAAATAGATAGCTAGTGGGAAGCAGCCACATAGCACAGGGAGATCAGCTTGGTGTTTTTTGACCACCTAGAGGGGTGGGATAGAGAGGGTGGTGGGGAGACGCACGAGGGAGGAGATATGGGGATATATGTATATGTACAGCTGATTCACTTTGTTATGCAGCAAAAACTAACACACCATTGTAAAGCAATTTTACTCCAATAAAGACGTTAAAAAATTGATTTTAGGAACGTGACACTTGTCTTAAAGAAAAGTACTAAGTTAGAGAGTTAGTAAATCTATAATTAAATGTTTGCATCATAGATTTCCTTGCATTAAAAATGAAATCAGTTCCTTCTATAAAAGAGGTATATGTATAACTTCTCTTATTTTAATATGAAATGCTCATAAAAATATAAATAATTCTGGGAGATAAGATTTCATACACATGGCCTCGTTAGTACAGGGCTCTTCTTGTATACCCCTACTATCTTGACATAATTACTAACACTGCCCACTTTGACTTTCAGAAGTGTCTCTCTAAACAAAAATTTGTATCTGCCTACATATGACATATCTTTGGTAACTATTATATATGTGTTTTGTTTCAGTTTCTTTTGGGGGGAAAGTTTATTGAAGGTAGCAAAAATAACCATTGATAATTTATGCCCATTTTATTCTGTATATTAAAACCAAGTACTCACAGGCAATTTTAAAAATTCATATCAGAAGCTGGAGGGTTCTAATTTGAAATATTTGTTATCATAATATTACACATTTGAAAATAACATTGGGCGTGCCAAAGGGATGGAAGGATTAAGACGTAATAATATTAGGTGAAGCTGGGTTGCATAATCAGGATTGTACATATAAATACAGGAAAGAAAATTCAGAAGGAAGACTTCTGAAATACTCAAAATACTTAACAGAGAAACTGAACTAAGTAATACGTTAAAATATAAAATGATTCTTTAAAAATGTATCCCATATATTCTGGGTGTTTTCCCCATGAACCATGTTTACTTCTTTAAATTTAAGAGCTATGCCATTAAATATTAATAGCTATGAAAAGTAATCAGGCACATTCTTACTCATAAATGACTTTATGAAACCTAAAAAAGGTTTTTAAATCGTCTTTACGGTGTAGTGCAATATAGTATATACAGCATATTTTACCTTGCTTATTAATTATGTATTTGCACGAGTCTGCAGAGTTAGAATTTATTATTTCAGAAGGTGCGGAATAACACACGAGTGTGGATTTCTCTGGGAATACTGATGAGTAAATTTTAATTAATTTCAAAATTAAACAATTTGGAACTCAGATATCCTTTTCCACGTAAAATTGGCAAACAGACTAACCAATAAGAATATTGTTGGCAAGGATTTTCCTGCTTCATGCCTGCTGTGACTTCCTCTCCATAGTTAATAGCTTCACAGTTGATAAGGCTTATCTACATAAACACAAACAAATAAGCATTATCACATACTTAACAGAATGTTAAACTGTGAAATATAAAATAGAGAGACAATTTTAATACAAAAAATAATTATTATTTTTTCTCATTGTAATCTTAAGCAAGAAATTACAAATAATTTCATGGGTAAGTTGGTGAATTATTAATTTTCAAAAAAATATTATAACCTTGCTTCAAAATACTGCCACATGATCGAGCTGTTGGAGGTCGCTAACAATACCCTCAAGTATATTTCTAATCTAAGTCATATCCTTATGCTATTGCATATATCAATGATTTAGACTATTCTCAATTAATAGTGTAAATAAAGGTATAGTAAATTCCATATACCCATGACCTTGTAGTGCTTCCCATAAAAGACTTAACTCAAACAGACACATGTTTAAAAGATAATTAATAGATGAAAATTCCACCTCCTTCTCACCCTTACACTTATGTACAATTAGGGTAAAGTAGGTGAAAATGCCAGCAAAAGAGCCAAATTAATAAAAGAATATCTCTGTAACAAATCTGAGGTGTTTTGTCCCTGAATAACTAAGTTATATTTGGAAATTTGTAAACAGTTATGTTTCCATATTTTTCAACTATGAAAATCAAAGATAATTTGTCCTGCCTCATTTGCTGTACTTTGGCAACATCTTCTCAAATTACAAATAAGTGAAGGCATACCGTTTCTAATGACATCATGTCTGAGGGAAAACATTTCTAATAAGCCTATAATCATTTATTATTTTACTATCTGGCTCTGGCCAAATGTAATTATGAAAACCTAGCTCTGACATAACTCCAGTTTGTGTTGCAAAGCTATACCCTGATGGTCTTTAGCTCCTCCTTTCATTACCACCACCCAGAAGAATCTTGGAATGTAAGCGCATGCTGTGAAGTTGAAAGTAAACTGAAACAAACCCTGAGACTGTCAGTTTTGTGAACTTAAGAGATTGTCTACACTAATTAAGATCCTTGAATCATGAAATGCATTTTAAACAGAAGATTAAATAGAGCCCTATTCATTGACTTCTTGAAGTAATAATCATCATTCATGATAATTCATATTTGAATCCCCAGATTCTAGTAGACACCAGTCAAATACAAGCTAAATCTCTTCTTCAGATATAGTTTGTTCAACTCACCTAATGTATTTTTTAAGTGATCCAACAGAATTTAGGAAATTTTTATAAAACTCCAATTTCTCACTTCTCCTTAATAAAAAGGGCCTAACTGCACATGGCTAGCGTTCCAATGGCAAACCTCTAGACAGTGTACATATCTCTAGTTTAACATTTCTTATCATTATCACCCGAAAACCACCAGAGTTTGTCTTTATATTTCAATACATAAATAAACAAATATTGATTGAATGAGTCTGCAAAATGCTACTTCTTTCCCTTTTACATTTCTAATTTTGCCTCACTTTTTGTTTGTTTTGGGATTTTTGTTTTGTTTTGTTTTCTTCTCAGTTCATGACTGTACTTAGGAGGTTTTTCTATTTTTCTGTATGTACTTTTTTTTTTTTTTTTTTTTTGCGGTACGCGGGCCTGTCACTGTTGTGGCCTCTCCCGTTGAGGAGCACAGGCTCCAGATGCGCAGGCTCAGCGGCCATGGCTCATGGGCCCAGCCACTCCACGGCATGTGTGATCTTCCCAGACCGGGGCACGAACCCGTGTCTCCTGCATCGGCAGGCGGACTCTCAACCACTGAGCCAACAAGGAAGCGCCTGTATGTACTTTTGTCTACAGCATTCCACAGCAAGTTAATGAGAACACTGCTTATGCTGTTACCTTGATCAACTCATAGCATTGTTAGCTGGTGGGTGTCTGTCATGTTCAAGGACATACCATCGTGGCTGGATTAGAAGGAGCAAGACAGGGAGTACAAAGAGACAAGATCAAAGAGGCAAAGCTGCGTGGGCAACCGTGAGAGACAGGCAGTGGAGGCAGATTGGTCCAGCGCTGAAAGTCGGTTTTTATTCCCTTTCTCTGTTGGCCTGTACCACTATCTATTTTCCTAAGACAGAAGTTGGGACTTCTATTTTTTTATCCCCTTACCCTCTGTATCCCATTAATGATAGATTTCTCTCAACTCAGTCTCCCCTTCTCCCTTCATTCTACAACTACCCTAGATCAAGCCTCTCACAGCGAAAAACTTGTTATATGTTTCTAACTAGTCCTCAGGCCTCCACTATTTTTCCCCTTCAAATCTATCTTCATTATGCATCTAGACACAAATTTTCCTAACGCAGGAATTTACTTCTTCACTTAAAACCCTTCAGGGGACCCTCTTCATAATTACTGTTACAGACAGATCTGTGTCCCTCCAAATCATATGTTGAAGCCCTAACCTCCACAGTTGGAGAGAGAGGCTTTAAAGAAGTAATTAAAATTAAATGAGCTATAGGACAGGCCCTAATCCAATAGGACTGATGTCCTTGTATAAAGAAGAAGAGACCAAGGGCTTCCCTGGTGGCGCAGTGGGTGAGAATCCGCCTGCCAATGCAGGGGATGCGGGTTCGTGCCCCGGTCCGGGAAGATCCCACATACCGCGGAGCGGCTGGGCCCGTGAGCCACGGCCGCTGAGCCTGCACGTCCGGAACCTGTGCTCCGCCACGGGAGAGGCCACAACGGTGAGAGGCCCGCGTACCACAAAAAAAAAAAAAAAAAAAAAAAAGAAGAAGAGACCATGTGCACAGAGAAAAGGCCATGTGAGGACACACAGAAGCCATCTGAAAGTCAAGGAGAGAGGCCTCAGGAGAAAACAAATCTCCCAACACTTTAATCTTAAACTTCTAAATTCCAGAACTGTTAGAAATTAAATATCTGTTGTTTAAGCTACATTGTCTCTGGTATTTTGTTATGGAAGCCCTAGGAAACTACTACAGTCATTATAAAATCCAATATTCTGAACATGATAGTCAAGGCCATTATTTTGCCTCTATATACCTCATGTTATCCTAGTCTCTGGTTTACAGTTTAACTTCCAGTGTCACTGAACTACATTAGTTCCCTTCACATCTGTGCAATCCCATATCTCTCCTTAGCCCTGAATACCCTTCTGATGCCTTTCTCATGTACACTTTAAGACTTAGCTAAGATTTTACCCCTTAGCTTCCCAGTCCACTTCAGGCTACATTAGGAGGCCTTTCATTTAGTCCTTTAGTTTTCTGTATCATTCTTACTATTTCTACCACATTTTATTCAATGTAATTGCTTATGTAATCTTCTCCCTTAAACTTCCTTAATAGTGAGGAACGATTTTAGTCATGTTTAAGTTCCTAGCAGTTATCAGGATTCGTGGCAAAGGTGCATTAAGTGGAAGTATCTTTAGTAATAGCTTATCTCTGTGGTTAATTTGAGTCTATTTGTGCCATCAAGCCTGGACTTGCTTACCATCAGCTTTCAATACTCATTTCACATATATAAGCTTTTAATAAAGGTCGACTGCAATATAGAAACTGTGGGTATTTGTTGGATGTTTGAGAAGTAAAACTTGTACTTTTTGTATCGAAGTAATTTTATCGACAAAACAGAGTAGGCTTTTGGTTTTTCTTATGCTTTTAGTTTGAAATCGAGGACCTTGAACTACCCAAAATATAATCATATCCCTAGATTATAAGTGTTTGAACTACTTGTACCTCATAGTGTTTGTATAGAATATGGAATGATTAATGAGAGTACATATCATTGCATTCATTACAAATGACTCAAGTGGAGCTGCCAAATCCTTCTAAGAAGTAGCATCACATTATTTACTATTGTTGCAGATACATGTTTGCTATTGACAATTCTTATGAAACATTAAGGTCTCTTTCACAAAACAAAGTTAACAGTCTTCTTTAGTCAATGCATATACACAAAAAGTGAAAAAGATTACTTTTCAACGATCCAAATTCTTCAAAAGTTACTTCCTTCTTTTCTTCCTTTTCTTTCCCTCCACTTCAGTGGATCCTTTGTTCCAAATTATGTTTTACCAACCAAAGCATCATGCCATAAAGGACCACAGTCAAGGCACAAAGGTAAAAGGAGAGCCTGGACAAAGTTCTGCTGAGGTGGTATAAGGAACTAAAATGTCCTCAATAAAGTGCAATTTCTTTCCCAATCTTCTGTGAACCCCTGATAACCCAAGAATAGACAATCCAAGTGATTTTAGTTTGGTTGGCATGCATCGCTTTACCTTTTTGAGATGTATATACCATATAGGTTCTTTATTTGGACCTACTATTAAAATGATTTACATTCTCTGATAGGGGAAATGGCAACAGTGAAGGATGGTACAAACAAGCTAAAGACTGGCTCTTGTGAACACTAGTTACAGGCCAGATGCACACAGACCAAGGGAAGCTGTCTATCTATGGTTTTTCCCTATGCATGCCACCTTCCTCTACCCTGCCCTCAGGGTGAAGAAGGCTCCATTACGTTCCTCCCTTTCTGGTTTGGAAACCTTAGCCAGGTAACAAGGCTGATAACTTGGAAGTAGCTAATTAGTTACATTAGTTACAATCCCCTTGAAGGCTGGGGATTTAAATAGAAATACCTTTCTCTTTCCTCTAATATCTGACTCTCTCCTTTCCTGTCTTTTCAAATAAGACAAGTTTAAAGGTTTCCAAAAAACCAGAAGAGTGAACTTTTGATTTGCATTTTAGTGCACAGTAGTTTCTTCCTATAATGAATAAGTTTCCTAATTTTTGGTAGATTAGTAGACCTCATATGTTTATAATAGACTTTTTATTTATTTTTTTATTCAGACTGAAATGGAAAATGATTTTCAAGTGTTTGGTTGCTGCTAAAAGCAGTATATATATATTTTGTTTGTTTGTTTATTTGTTTTTTCTGTTACAAATGAATTATACCATTTACTATGCAATATCTAACAATGGTTCATTTAGTATATGTGTTAACAAGAGAAGTTAGGATGCTGTAAAAACTGCAGCAATTATTTTTATGGTAGAACATATAGAATTGTTTTATCAAATTTAAAAGTACAATTTGAACTAAAGAAAGGGAAAGAAGAAATCACTTGAGATTTTACATTGTTTTAAGACTTCTTTTTCTGTTGTCATAATACAAAATTTTAAACATTTAAAAGCTTTCGGGCTTCCCTGGTGGCGCAGTGGTTGAGAGTCCGCCTGCCGATTCAAGGGACACGGGTTCATGCGCCGGTCCGGGAAGATCCCACATGACGCGGAGCGGCTGGGCCCGTGAGCCATGGCTGCTGAGCCTGCGCGTCCGGAGCCTGTGCTCCGCAATGGGAGAGGCCACAACAGTGAGAGGCCCGCGTACCACACACAAAAAAAAACTTTCATTACTGAATTCGCTAGTTATTTCATCCTAAGAGCAAAATGTGATGGCATTTCTCTTTTTTAACTTGGACATTTTATTTCCGAGCAAAAATACCACTGATTTTAAAATTTTTAAGTAATTTTAGAGGTTGCGGTTACTGTGAAACCTCACCAGTCCTTCCCACATCCAGTTTCTTTCAGCAGTTTGACCTTGACAAGCTGGAGTGGAAGGCCAATGCCAACATAAAGGAGGCATCCAGGTCTCAGGTCAGAAACACCAGCACACACTCAGGGGTGTATGCCAGCCCAGGGCTTCATTATTAGTCTCCTCAGATCAGTGATGAAAAGAGAGGGAGGGCTTCCCTGGTGGGGCAGTGGTTAAGAATCCACATGCCAATGCAGCAGACACGGGTTCAAACCCTGGTCAGGGAAGATCCCACATGCCGCGGAGCAACTAAGCCCATGCACCACAACTGCTGAGCCTGCATTCTAGAGCCCGCGAGCCACAACTACTGAAGCCGGCACGCCTAGAGCCCGTGCTCCACAACAAGAGAAGCCGCTGCGGTGAGAGGCCCGTGCACTGCAACAAAGAGTAGCTCCCTCTGGCCGCAACTAGAGAAAGCCCGCGCACAGCAACAGAGACCCAATACAGCCAAAAATAAATTAATTAAATAAATAAATTTATTTTAAAAAAACAAAAAGAAAAGAGAGGGAGAATTCGCAAAGGCCTATATAAAACTTGCAACAAAACTAAAATTTGAATTCAAATTTACTTAGTGCCAAAAATCTCTTCTTTCAGGCAGGATCTCCAATCAGATCATAAGGCATCCAGTGCTATGAAACTGAAACAGAGGCACTGCTTCTCTTTCTTTCAAAAGTGAAGTCCTACCATGTGGGAACAATGTTTTATCTTCTTTGGCTTGGTTTAGTTCATGTGGGGGAGGTGGTACTGCAGAGACCTGAAAGATTCTGAGATTCTGAGTCTTTGTGATTAGCATTGTTATTTCCAGTAAAGGGGAAATCATTTTATGATATTCCACATAAAATACTGAATTGTATTTGGAGTAGGGAATGGATAGTGTTGATTATCTCCCCAGCATCTATATCTCTCGTTTTCTATCAAGAACATACAGATTTACTTTTGGTGAACATTCTTCCCTTATTTTTAGGCATGTGCCTCCCTGGGATCAGAACCATTCTTAACCATTGATGCCATTAACCCAAAGGCCAGAGGTCAGGAAAAGGCAGGAAAAAAACTAAGAGGAATGGGAGTTAGTATGTTTAGTTTTTCAAACAGCTGTTTGTTCCTTTTCAATTATTCCTTCTGAAAATATCAATACCTCAGTGCTGAGAGATGACTACTTTATTCCCAAACCTATAGGTATATGTAAAAGAGCCCACTTAAATAATTCTGGTTCTAGTCTTAGGGAGGAGGGCCTTCACAAGCCAGAGAATTCTGATCCTATTTAGGCTCTGTGGCTTTCGCCTACAAAATGTCCAGCTATACTAGAAAATGTATGGCAACATGTATTTGGAAAGAGCCCTGAAGTTTTCTAAGTTCCTAGACTGGATTGTCCAAGAGGCATTTCCTTACAGAAGAGCTTCTTATCATTTTCAGAGTAGCAAACGTTATATTCAAACCCTTCCTTCTGACACTTAATAGTTTCTATTTCACAATCGTGCTGCTGGGTTTAAAAATGCAGCTGGCCGCCCACTGTGCTAGTTACTTCATTAAGAGGAAAATTCTGGAGTGAAGACACTGCCTAAAATCCCTCCTAAAATTCTATCTCTGTTAATTACTGATGTAAACAGTGTGTGGGTGACTCTTCCTTATGTGGTCTATAAAGATGTTTCCAACAATAATGACAGAATGAAATGACACTGGTGAGATGGAATTCACAAGTATAAGACTTCCTTTAAAAATCTACGAAGATTATTATTTGAAATAACTTCCTGAACTAGAATAGAGAAAATCTACAAAATGTGATTATTCAATGCCAAGACTAAAGAAATGATCTGTGGAGACATTCCCAAGCCACATTTCTTGCCAAGCTAGTGACATTTTCATAGCTCGAAATATAGCCTCTTGTAAGTATGTAGATGAACTCCTAAGAGGGAAGGAAATACTTTCAAGAAATAATAATAGCTTTGTAATATATTATACAGTATTACACCTGGCATTATTCCTATTTAAGGTTAATCATTTTGTGATATTCCACATAAAATTCTGAATTGCCTTTGGAGCAGCTGTGGATAGTTTTTGGTTTGTTTGTTTGCAGTACACGGGCCTCTCATTGCTGTGGCCTCTTCCATTGAGGAGCACAGGCTCCGGACACGCAGGCTCAGCGGCCATGGCTCACGGGCCCAGCCACTCTGCGGCATGTGGGATCCTCCCGGACCAGGTCATGAACCCGTGTCCCCTGCATCGGCAGGCAGACTCTCAACCACTGCGCCACCAGGGAAGCCCATGGAGTGGATAGTTTTGATTACCTCCCCAGCATCTATTTCTCTCATTCTCTGTCAGGACTATACAGATATTACTTTGGTGAGCCTTCTTCCCTCATTTTGAGGCATGCGCTTCACCTGAAATTGGAACAATTCTTAGCTTCAGAGATAATTTTAAAGTAAGAAAGTAATGGCATTCTTATATAGGACTACAAAGCAAGGACTAGGATAGGGAAGAGAGACTATACATACTAAAAAAATGAGGCCTGAGGTCCCAGAACATACAGAAGTGAAAGCCTCCAACCCTGCCTCCCCCCAAAAAACTTTCTGGCTTCAAAGATAAACTTCATATGCTGTAAGGATTTTCCCAGAACCAGAACTCTTTATACAGAGATCATAAAATTTTTTTAAAAAATAAAATAAGTACAGCAAGACAAACATTTACAAGTGTAAATAAATCCTATCATATTTGTTTGGAATATGAACTTGATGTATTGCTAAAGACATAATGGAGTCTTTCTGAGATTGGAATTCTTTAAGCACTTCTCTTTTGACTTACATAGGAAAATAAACATTAAAATCCAGACTGACACCTCTTATTCAACAATAGATGATAATACAGAAACATTTACCTCTAGTCATAATAATAACCACTTTAACATTGTACTATTATACATGTGAAAAAACATAAACTTTTCTTTCCTCATTATGGCCCTTCAAGGCAAGTATATTACTTCTAACTTGCTCAGAGAAGCAATGTGCACCAGGACACGTCTTGGATTTCAAACCAAAGTCTGCTGCAAAGATTTCAAAGCACATACGCTGAACCTACAAGATGAGGCATATGTGTCCAAGGAGTAAGGAGGTGGTTTCTAAACATCTTCCTAAAGCTAATATAATTTTGGAGCTCCAAGAGACACCTTTTTCTTAAAAAAGTCTCTACACCTTTGTTGAATATCTCATTTCCAATTTGTTACCGCTTCTAATTAGGAAATTTTATTTTTGAATTGTAAAGTCTAAGAATTTAAACTGTTTTTTCATTTTGCTAATAAATGAAAGACATACTTTTATTTCATAAAACCAAATATGAGTCAATCTGTTTTCAAAAAAAACTAGTTTTAAAAATAGATTAGTGTATCTATAAATAAACTTAAAGGCACAGGGTCACATTTAACCTTGGATTAATCATTTTATCTGTTTAAGCATCAGTACCATCAACAGTAAAATAAAATAAATATATCTGCTCTATCATCCTAAAACAAATAAAAAATATTTTAAAATAAATAATCAAATAAATGGATGAGAAACATACCCCCCTACTTAATAAATGATAGAAAAAAGAAAATCATCTGAAGTCTTGACCCATTAGATCATGATGTAACTATGTGATTACAGGGAAAATACATTTCTTACAGTTAATCTGCATTCAAGAAATACATATCATAAATGCTCTACACTTATATCTCAGAAGTTATGTTCTCTTTTATTTGTGTTTGTGTACATGTGTCTGTATACACATGTAATGCCAACACTGCTGACATAACAGTTTCAAAGCTGCCACTCTAAGGATACATCGAGTTCATGCTATAACCATCAAAACAACATGCTTTTCAATTGTTTCCCACAAGAAATTGTGGTACAACAGACTAAAAGTATCTGGGGGATAAGATTTATGTTGCAGCTCCTTTTTGTCATTTGTTGCTGACCTTCTTTTATAATGCAATTACATCTATAAAATATGTATTCAATTATATCACATGGATAATTATCTCTTCCTTTACATATAATAATGTAACATTTTAGATACATGTTATGCACCTCACAACTTATTCTGAGACACATTTTTTTCTGTTAATTTGCATAATAAGGCTCATATTCCATTCCAATATCCATGTGGGCTTGTGTTGCTTTTATTAATTTATACTTTTCCATGTCTTTTATTGAAAGATTATATATGATTTTTGTTGTTATTTATAGTGTAGTATTATTTTTATGTCACAGCAGGGAAATGCTATTGGAGGAAATAATTGAATATAAAGTCATTTCAAAACTCTAGTTATTGTTTTGTTTTATTTTGTTTTGTTTTTTAAGACCTGAACTTAGAAATAATTCAGAATCTTATCTCCTCAGGCAAGAATGATCTACTTGAATTCCTTGGAAAGGTGAAAGGCCTTTTAATGTGACAGACTTTGCAGAGAGTAATTTGTGAAAAGGGAGTACATTTTTGTGAACCTAATTTCTAAAATACCTTCAGAGAAATAATTCACACTGTCTAGAAGATTGTAAGCAATGAAACTGGTTACAGGTACTTTTACAGCATATTCTAATGGAAAGACAAAAAGTTGTGGTTTGGGGAGAGAAATAAGATAATAAAAAAATAGTATCTAAATAAAATTAGAAACATTTAGATATATATCAGACTCACATATATAAATATTCATATATAACAGAAATGCTCAAGGATGTAGCATGTTGTCTACCCTTGGTGGGCATAATTCTGAAACTAAAACAAAAACTACTATTACTATGAAATAAAAAAGTCAACGCCATTAAATCATTAGATAACATTAGAATATTGTCTTTAATAAGATGTTCATATTGGTAGAGGACTCATAAATCTTTCACATAACATTCCTATATTGTTACCTTTGAAGGTTTGAACCCATAGCCATTTAATTTCTCTTTTTGTCTTTTATAATATTTTTAAAGTATGTTTTTCTCTTTTTATATGGCAATATTTTTGTAGAATTATATTCTTTTCCTAATATTACTTCCTCAATACACTAACAAGTCCAAGAAACAATTCCAAATGTTTATTTTCATAAGGTTGATAGTACTAATAGTCATGGGTACTACCATTTTTTGGAAAGATCAAAGTCTTTTTGAGCCAAAGCTCACAAACATATATTTATATATAGAAATAAGGCCATATGCATGAAGAAACATATCTTGCTTTTACCATTTGGTAAACCAAGTTACAAATAAATATGATTTACATATCTTCCTGCAATACACGTGACAAAGTAAATATCTAATTTTACAGAAACTGGTATTATTATTATATTACGCAGAATGATTTATTAATTATATTTTATTTAGTCATATTCTTAATAATAAAGAAAAAATAAATCAGTTAAAGATTGTGTCTAACAGAGTATTCATGGAGGCAAATTTACCAATATGTTTTCAGCATAACCTGGCAGAAAATGAAAAATAAAATGGAAAATATCAAATAAGAATAAACTGACCTCTGTAATAAAGCAAAGTTACCATAGTGTGGTACAAATAAAGATCCACTTTCATTTTTATAACTATTATCAAAAGCTTTGTGGAGTTTAATGCTGTTTAAAATCTCATTATATAAAACATTAGAAATTTTAATGCACACTGTTACTTACATTCAAGTTTGATTTCAAAAGGCTGGCATCATACATTTCCTCATTTACAAGTATTTCAAAGTGCCCACATGATATATTTAGCTTCTCTCATGAGTCCTCACTGTTCTCAAGTTTGCACATTAACTGATACCTATTTTCTTTCATTTCCATACACATATAGAAACTGGTGTATTATTCCCATTATTAGCCATAAGTTCACCTTTACTGAAGTATTTCTATAGATAATTGTTTCCCTATAAACTCTAAAATGTTAAAAACAATCACAAAATCTGATTTCATAGTTTTTCTTATGAAAAATTTTATCACAAGTACTTGAGTGATTTTTCTTGAAAACTTATCCTAAGGAAGAAAATAAATGTCATATAATTTAATAAGTTTCATGCCATGTTTTCATTATTTGTATGTGAATATGACAACAAACTACTTAACAGTGTACATATGTGGGTGGGCGAACATGCACACAGGCACACACACGTGTGTTTTCTTTTCAGGAACAGTGACTGGTTCATACTTGTTTCCTGGGTTAGGCCTTTTATTAAAAATAGATAATTTAGACAGAGCACACCAGCCAAGAGATTGTAGTAGCTATCCTGGATTTTGAAGCTGGATTTCCTAGGTTAAAATTGCAGCTTTGCCATGTAAATCAAACTCTCTGTGTTTTAGTTCCCCCATCAGTAAATTAAGGATAACAATTTCATAGGCGTGAACAAAGAATTAAATGAGTTAATTCATATAAAGTACTTAGAACACTGCCTGGCTCATACAAAGTTCTCAATAAATATTGCTTTATATACGGTTATAGCTGGAATATTTAGTAATACAATTGGCTCTGTTCTATCAATGCATGTTTTTCCAAGAAACATGACATCATACAAAACATTTTATAAACATAATTGATTCAAATAAAAAAGGGGTTGAGAGGCTGGAGAGTTTCAGATTCACAATAATTTAATCATTTCTATCAAAAACTTCAATAATAAAAATCTATGTATGGCTGTAATTGAACATTAACCAAACCTGAGACAAACCACTCCGATATTTGGTTGAATGTTTCCATGAGATGGAATGAGTTTCTTTTCTCACCATCATGATCATAATCAGGAGCACTGTTCTTAACTAATCTTAACATTTTATAATTTTATCATCCTTGCTACAATAAACAAAACCCCAAATCCTCAAATAAGGCAGTAGTACATTGGCTTAAAATAAATTCTTCAGCAAGTTAATTTCTATGTGCTTTAATTACTTATTTGTATAATGGAAGTGATAACAATATGTATCTCTTAGTGTTATTGAGAGGAATAAATGAGATAACGAAAGGTAAATTCATTACCAGAGTTTACGGCAAATAAAAAGCACACAATAAATGTTAACAGGTATTATTATTATCAATAACAATTGAATATGCTTTCTATTTATGCAAGTACATAATATCCTAAATATTAAGGACATTTTCCTGAAGATGAAACTAAATGGCTACACTGATCAATTTTGTAAGGTTGGTTTTATTAAAACCCTTCTCTTGTTTGACCAACAGATGGAATTATATAAAATGTGGATGGATTTGACTATCTAACTTGCTTTTTCTGATGTACTAAAACAGAGAAAAGACCTTTCCTTGTGACAAAAATTATTCTTAGTGTATCACTAGTTATCAGAGAAATGAAAATCAAAACCACAATGAGGTATCACCTCATACCTGTCAGACTGGCTATCGTCAAAAAGCCTACAGATAATAACTCTCCTATACTGTTAGTAGGAATGTAAACTGGGCAGCCACTATGGAAAACAGTATGGTGTTTCCTTAAAAAACTAAATATAGAGCTACCATACGTATGACCCAGCATTCCCACTCCTGGGCATATATCTAGAAAAAAACCCCTCTAATTCGAAAAGATACTTGTACCCCAATGTTCACAGCAGCACTATTTACAAGAGCCAAGACATACAAGCAACCTAAGTGTCCATCACCAGATGAATGGGTAAAGAAGATAAGGTACATAAACACAATGGAATATTACTCAGTCATAAAAAAAGAATGAAATATTACTATTTGCAGCAATTAGTATGAGGTTATCATACTGAGGGAAGTCAGATGAAGATAAATATTATATCACTTATATCTGGAATCTAAAAAAATAGTACAAATGATTCTATATACAAAATAGAAACAGACTCACAGAATTAGAACTCAAACTTATGGTTACAAAGGGGAAAGGGGGGATAAATTAGGAGTATGGGATTAACAGATGCAACTTACTCTACATAAAATAGATGAGTAACAAGGATTTACTGTATAACACAGGGGACAATATTCGATATAATAACTTATAGTAGAAAAATAATTGGAAGAATATATATATATATAATTGAATCACTTTGCTGTACACCTAAAACTAACACAATATTGTAAATCAACTACACTCCACTTTAAAAAAAGAGGGAAGAAAAGTATTCTTAGTGTCTTAGAAGAAGAAAAAAGAGCACAGTAAAAAAATCACAGGCCTTGTGCCCAAAGAGAGCAGGTATGTTTGCACCATCATACAGTAAGGTAAATTTCTTAACTCTGTGTAACTTAACCTCCTCATCAGTAAAACAAAAACTGAAAGGCAAAGTACTTCGAAAGCCACTGCCCCAATATCCTCAGCAATCTTTAAAATCATTGTAATGATAGAGAAACTGAGGTATTTATTCTAAATATCTGCTACATATCACCATAAATTATTTTCCTCCAGAGTCCAGTGACATCCCATCAATCAGTGACAGAATTTATGTTCATAATCTGCTTAGTTCATTTCCATTTGGATTTAAGCTATACTCAAGATAATTGCTTCAGTGTTTTTATCCTATATTCTCTAATTTTCAGAAACTACTTATGTTTCTTCTCTTGGTAATATCTTCTAAACACTTTACACAAGATGTCAAGTTCTACATGGTGACCACAGAGTATAAAATTTCTAAAAAGCTAGAGGTGGGGAAACGATTATGATTATCATTTACTATGAATGAAAAAAAGTGATTCTTATGTTTTATAAATCTATGAGAAACAGGGCAAATTCAAGGTAAATCTATCATTCTCATTCTACCTGTAGTTCTAGGTCCTTTCTAGGTTTATTTTGTTTAGTTTGTTTGCCAATGCATTTACTAATGGCTACAAGCATTGGAATTACCATTAACACTGCTAAATTAAAAAGAACTCAGAAAATTTAAAGAGTGCCTGGAAACAAAGAGTGCCCAAAACTTCTTAAACTCTGTCTTTACAAGATTGACTCTTTAAAAAACAAAAAAAAAAATGTTGAGAAAAAAAAAAAATGACATCAACAATACATTAAATTGAAAAATATCTTTCCAAGTATACATACTTATAAATTTAGTTCTTCCAACATATTTGTGTTTAGAATAATTTCATGACAGCACTCTCCCTCCCCTCCTACAAAATCATACAGTTAACCTGTGCAGTACTTTTTATTTAAAAATTAACTATTCTAAGTTTCTATTGTTTTAATCATTTTATTTTTAATTTAAGGAGGTTTTCATAATTTTATGAAAATTATGAGTGTCTGAACAGAAAATTATGTTAGTAATTTTCAGGCTATGAGTCTAATTCTCATTTGATTCTGTATTAGCAGGGGCTACTCTATAACATGCAGATATTCTTCCCTTCAAAAATAATTCACTCATAGAAAATGTCTAGATGATTTAAAAGCAAATAGAATGAGTATTATGCAATGTAAAAACAATGAAAACAAAACATAAATCACTAATTTTCAGCCAGTAAGTAGAAATGAAAAAGTAGTTGTGTTTGATGAATCATCGATTTTCCTAAGTTTTTGTCTCATGACTTTTTAACTCTCAAAATAATTAAAATTTTCAGACTATCAGTTTATATGAGTTATAGCTATCAATATTTATCATATTAGAAATTAAAATAACTGAGATATTTTTTAAAGTACACTGTTGCTTCTGCCTTGATCCCTGCTAAAATGCCCACAGTTACCTACCACTGCTTTTGCACCATCAGTGCCTATGTCAAATACAATGAAAATGGCAAATTTTATGTCAGAATTTTTATGAAAATAGTTTGGACCCTGTGGAATCCCAAGAAAGGACTCAGAGATTCCACGTTTCCATGAACAGTGCTTAGAAAATGGCTGCACAAAGGGTTAATACTCCCCAAGACCTGTAAGAGACAGCCAACACAACTCCCTTTAACTTTTATCCTAAGCTATCCTGAAATACTTGAATCATTTACTAACTTTTTGAATTTCAAACTACACATACATAATTTCATTCAAAATTAATTTAATATTAGTAAAGACTACTAGGAAGCATTTTAGTAGAATATTATCAAATATGTATTCTCAGACTCAAAATGGGACAAAATATTAAAGAAGAAGAGATAAATGCCTTCCAGATAGAAACTTTCCAGTTTCTTCATATTCTTTACATTTGGGCTTTGGGAATGGGACTTTTCTTCCTTCTTTCCTTCATTTCCTTCCCTCCTTTTTTTCCTTCTGTCTCTATGCCTATCTGTTCTTTTGTTCATTTTACTGCATTAGAATATGGATTCAATGGAAAAGTCCCTGATATGCAGGATTGTTTTTGATCTGTTATAATTCATAAGAGAAATACAAGACATGATGTAATGAGCAAAGGAGAATTCTCAAATTGAAAAACTCATGTCTATATACACAGTTATTGCAGAACATTTATTCAACAATGTACATACAAAAACTGCCACTGGCGTTTCTTCTTCTACTGCTATTGAAAGAGTTCTTAACTTCACCAGGATTAAACACAACAAAAACAAAGGCCTTTTTGTATACTGTAAAATCCCCTGAAGTGATACTGATATAAACTGAAACATAACTTTTCCAGAAAGGTGAGAAACAATTCTCCCTCCCCTGTCTCTTTTTCTTTTTTTTTTTTTTTTCGCATGTTCTTGATGTGACTATGACATGTGAAAATGTAATATTGCTAAAATGGTGCTGGAAAATTAAAAGTAAAACTTAAATCACTCATTTAATCAGAAAAAAATTACTCCTACTTTATACATTTAACATCTCTCCTTGATAGAAAACTCTAAAGAGGGTACTTTTTAAATGTGTAGATTCATGATCTTTGATTATAACATAATTCAAAAGGCAAGCAACATATTTATGTCTATGCCTCCAGGAATAACTGCTAGTATTTCTTTGATAATGTCCCCACGGAAACACCCAATAAATCTAACTTGACTTCAAATATTCAGGTTTTAGCTTAAAAAAGTAATGCATGAAGGATGGACACAAAGACAGAAAATAGACTAGTCATTGCATGGGGTGGAGAAGGAGACGGGGATTAACAACAATGGGCGTGAAGAATCTTACTGTGGTGATGTAAATGATCTAGAACTGACTTATAGTGATGATTGTATCACTTGGTAAATTTACTAAAAAAAAAAAATCATTGTACACTCGAAATGGGTGAATTTGATATATAAAAATGCTTCGATAAAGTTATATTTAAAACTGAATACACTGGATGAGAGAAGCTAGACACCAAAAAGCATATACTATATGAATCCATTTATTTAAATTACAAAATGAGCAAAACTAATTTTAGATTATATAAGTCCCAATAGCAGCAATTCTTGGTTGAGGGGAGGATGGCTGGTACAAAGCACAAGGTGGGGTGTCTGAGGTCCCCTTAGCATTCTATCTTTACTTGGTTGTTGTTACATAAGCTTGGTTTGTGAAAATTCACTGAGTTGTACACTTATCGTGTGTAATTTTCAGTATATATATATTATACCTCAATAAATCACTGTACCTCATATACATATATACATGCTTGTTCAAAGTTCCTTTTTCAACTAAAAAAATATGGGCAACTCTATGCAGAATAAGGCTGTTATGCCACATGTTTAAAATATTTGTTACAAAAAGCTGGCATGAAGATATCATTACATATGATATTCAAACTTCCCACATTTAGATGGAATCTATGTCCAATTTATAAGAAGGACTCCATTCGGAGCTTTTAATGACAAGAGAATAGCATCCAAGCTAGTTTATAATCGAATTGTCAAGATGTACTGGGTCTATAGGGATGGGTGATGGTGGAGGGCTGGCTTCAGGCACGTTTGGAAGAGGGCCTAGAGAGAGTAAGCTGTGCACAGCAGAAACCAATAAGCTTGTGAAGCCATGACAGAAAAGGATGGGTGAAGGGTTACTGAAGAGAAGCTGTTTCCCACGATCTTTTTTGGCGTTCATCCACTTATATATCTAATATCACTTTGGTCTCTTCCAGTTCCACTAACGCTGCAATCCTTCAAGGACAAGCCTAACACTTTCTCTTCAGTGAATACTCCCTAATATCATCTAGGTACAAGAGTATTCCTTCTTGTTTTGAACTCTTCAATAAATGTAACTGAGATAAAAATAAATTACTGAACAAATGATATAGCTACTTGTTTTTTATTGGCCAAAAAACTAGTTTTGTGGACAGGAACCATGCCAGACTTATTTAACCACAAAACTGCAGAGTAATTGTCATAGTGAACGGCATATCATGGACTTTCAGGTATTGGTGGAATTAATAAATGCAAGTTTTATCAACTATACGTCAATAAAAAAGATTGAAGAGAAGACAAATGCAAGTATTTCCATTAATGGCTGAAGAAAACATAAACACCTCAGCTGCATTAAAAATGTAAAATTTCTGTAGTTATCAGTTGCTAACAGTCATTTTCACATTTATATTCAAAAGCTATATATACTATCTTTTTAAACTTTTAAGTATATAAATATAAAGTAAAAAGAAACAAAAATGACTCAGAAAATAAAGTTAAAAAAGTTTTTAAATGGCATGACAAACTTGGACGGTGTATTTCTAAATTTATACATATATTTGATTTGATTTGAAATATATATATATATTAGGTTTGATTTGAAATATATATATACATATATTTGATTATTACATATTAAAAGTTAGTTTTAGGTAAGATAAACAGAAAGTCTGCCCTCTAGAAGCCTACAGTTTATACAAGAAAAAAACTACACATTTATTGTTTGGATGCAAAAATGATGGATGTAGATGATAACAGGTGAGTGGCCTCAGAAGTTCTGAGAAGGACAAATAAATGTGTTCTAATAGTATAATGAAAAAGTCTTCTGATAGTATAATGAAAAAAGTAAAGCACAGAACACTCAGAGAAGTCGGGGACAGAATAGCATGAGAACACACTTAGATTTGAGAGCACCAGGCTCAATCTGAAAGGCAGTGAGGAAACTGGCTTCTCTAGAGCAGATATCAGATTGCATAGTTCTACTGGGGAAAAAAAATGTGGAAATCACATGTCATAACCTTTTTGATTCAAGTCCCCAATTTTTCGCACCTAACTAACATGTTAGTATACAATTTTATTTATGCATTCATTCAACATGTATTCAAACATCTGCATGAATAACATTTCATGTCTGTCGTTGCCTGTGACATCTGTCTAATTTATGAGGCTGAAGTTAGGAAGCGTTTTTAACAACGTTATGCAAAGACACACAAATAATATTTTGAGTTTAGTGATAATCCTCCCATGTAGAGATGTGCTTAAAACTTTTAGGTTGATATAATGTCTTTCTAGAAGTTTAAATGAAAGAAAACACAATAATCTAAAACACCTTTTGGAAAAGATTTTTTTCTACTAATATTTTAATTCAAACACATTATTTAAACTGTTGACATCATAATTAATATGATGTGCCCATATCATAATTAGTAATTATGAACATTATTTAACATACTATCATTGACGTGACAGTGAGAGTTCATTATAAAGCAGCTTAAGTGGACGTGATCACCCCATATCTTTGTAGCTTACAAAATGGGACCAGATTTCTTCTCTCCATTTATTTTGGACAAGTGTAAATGTAGTACATTTAATGGCCTAAATACAAGCAAGAAACTTGCCTCCATGGAGAATCAACCACAGCTATTTTAACTGACAATTCTTAGTTGAGAACCCCCCAGGAAGGCTTCTACAAATGATTTACTCAGGGTGCTTAAAGCAATTTTACTCTGCAGATTTGTCACTTTACAGATGCATCCCATATAATTCAGTAGCTCCAGAGGATCCATTGTAACTACTTTTTGCAATAATTATAAGATTAAGGGCTTATTTTGGGAGCCATTAATAATATCAATGAAAGGATTAAGACAATTTTGGTGAAAATCATATAGAGATCAAAGAGCTAGTGAAGTTAATGGTTCTGCTACATTTTAAATGAAAACCTAATCACTGAAAAGCAGAAAATCCTCCTCAACCCACTTCCCAAATGGATTCCGAAGAATCCTGTGTTTGGTTTTCTGACTGAAACAAATAAAATAACAATTTAGTCATGGTGCCCATTCCATACTACATAGGGAATAACCACTCCTGAAAGATGATTATAACACCTACAGGCAACGAAATGATTAGATTTCTTTTAGGTATAACGTCAGAGAATTTAGCTATAGTTGGAGGTATGTCAATATATAACAACAAGAGACAACAAGAAGAACCAAATGCAACCAAACTTATATCAAATGGAATCGCTAATTTAAAAATCTTATTTCTCATTAACACTCACCTTAGCATGAGCCAGCATTTTAGAAATAGACAAATAAAAGCTCTCAGATTTGCCCAGAGACCACTATCCTTCAATTATACCTCAGATGCTCTGATCATCAAAATTCTGGCATGTGATAATTTCTTTGAATAATTTATATGACAGAAATTTATAAAAATATTGACTATCAATGTAGATATCAGAATTTTAAGTATCAAGAAGGTTAAAAATAAGGCAGGCTTTCTTAAGTACAAGAAAGATAATCCTTAAAATCCACTGTCTTTGCTTTTATAATTCAATTTATTTTTACATATGTTTGATTTTCCCCATATTTTAAGAAGTCCTTAAACAAAAGAAAGAGATGCCTAAATAAAAATCCTAATGAAAAACAAATTTACTAAGTAAATCATTTATTAATTAAGTTTTTAAAAATTACTTTGTGAGCAAGTAGTTAGAAAGTATGAAGGTTTATCGTAAATGAATGACTCAGTCACTGATTTCTGAGAAATCATAACAGTGAACAAATATTTGAGATATATTTAATATTTAACTAATTTATCAAGAAATTTTAATATAAACTTTATATAGTATAGATTCTAATTGACCAGTCTCTTTGCAATTGAAGATTTTATTTTACTTATCCAGCGATATTCTATGGTACTTTATATTATTTTACTATGGTAATATTTCAGATAGTTTAAATGTATTAAATTAATTAATCTATATACTAGATATCAAAGTAATATTTTTTATTGTTTTCCAAGGCCAAATAATCATTAATCAATAGTCTTTATATTTTGATTAATAGTTATAAAATTGCCTCTGAATTTAAATTTTACTCTTTTTCCCACACTAATAGAAATCATTGTTAGCAGTAAAATAATTTTTCTGTAATTTCTGGAGAAAATTACATAATTCTGTTTATGAAAACTGAAAAATAAATTTAGTTTCTCAACTAATGAACTCAGGTCTAGAGAACACAGAATAGAACACATGAAACAATAAATAATCTAATACATTCTAATATTTTCCAAATGCCATTTGCAATTTCTAGCACTAGCATTTTAGTGATATGGGGAATAGTTTGATATTGAAAAAGTAGTTCAAAGTATCCTAAAGTACACAATTTTATGTGTACCTATGCTCAATATGTCACACAGATGCATGCTGAGTTTATATTAAATGCACAAAGAATATTAGAAATATCATACCTTTGAGACATAATCTTATAGGCATCAGGCAGATAGCATCGTATATTCTCCATCTGAGCAGGGTCAGAGTCACAAATTTTGTCATCAGTCCTCCCATAGTTGGCACTTTCAATCATGATGACATCTGTTCCTGGACAGCGGAGCTCTATGGGGTAGCTCTCACAGGAGAGCTCTCTGCGGACCACAGCCATCGGAATTGGGGCACGGCTGAAAGCTACCAGGAGGAGGAAGAAAAATAAGTCATCTTTGCTACATAGAAAGGAAAAGTACCCATTTCTGATATACTAATATAAAGGAATAAAGCAGTTGCAATTCATAATTTTAACTAAAAGTAGACTATCTCTCACTTCAGTAACTTGACAGAATTTTTAAAAATCTAGCTATAACAATTATTTCTTAGAAACCTTATCTCACAGGTATTTTTCTTATAAATGGAACAGAGCACTCTGGATTTTCTAAAACACTGGCTGGTATGTGAGGTAAAGACTATACAGAAATATCGTGCGGTTTGTAAAACAAGATTCTCAGATTAACCTCAGGAATACTGTGTCTATTTGTTTTCTTTTTTAATAGAAACCATGAACAACAACAAAAAACGTACTCCTCTTGCGTTTATATATACTTATTTAAATAATTATTTCAATTTTGAAACAGTTTCATTGTTTCAGGTAATAACATAATCAGTATATTTTTTGAGTTAATTATAGAAATAGTGAATGTTCTTTAAGAAAATAGAGATTTGTAAGGAGACAAATTAAATTTTCCGTCAACTCCCCTTCCCACACCCTTCCCCCAATGTCAAGAGGTAAGCAGTTAACAATGTGGTGACTTTTCTATTAGAACTGTCTACAGAAAAAAAATAAACATTGTATATTTCTTCCCATCCCTCTTTTAATTTTACTTAAGTAACTTTTAATCGGGTAGTATCACACTACACATATTGTTTCATATCTTGATTTATTTTACTTATTAATTTAACAATATATGGTGGAAATCTTTTCATTCCTATGTTGTATCCCTCATTTTTAATGGCTACATTACATACACATATAAAACATTATTTAATTGGTCTCATGTTAATGGGCACTTAGAAATGATTGACATGTATATACTGATGTGTATAAAATGGATGACTAAAAAGAACCTGTGTATAAAAAAATAAAATAAAATTCAAAAGAAATGTCCCAGTGTTTTTGTGTCATAATACTGCAAGAAGTATAAACCTACCTGTGTAGCTTGTCTATAATATTTTAGAAAAAAATTTAACTATCCAAATATATTTTACAGTATATGTTAATAAATGAAATTGATGAAGGCATAAATATATTTGAAATTTGGCAAATATCAACAACTAGATGTCCAAAAAGCTTCATACAAATGTACACTTCCACCAGCGGTACTTTCCTCTTCAAAACTACACATTACCAATTCCTTTATATTTTGCCAATGTGATAGACAAAGAATGATATAACATCTTTATTTTAATTTTCACCACTTTATTTATACAATGAAATATATTTCCATGTTTCTTGACCCTTCATCTCTTTTTTATTATACACTGTTATTGTAAAAGTTCTTTGGATAGGGCTTCCCTGGTGGCGCAGTGGTTAAGAATCCGCCTTCCGATGCAGGGGACACGGGTTCGTGCCCTGGTCCGGGAGGATCCCACATGCCGTGGAGCGGCTGGGCCCGTGAGCCATGGCCGCTGAGCCTGTGCGTCCGGAGCCTGTGCTCCGCAACGGGAGAGGCCACAACAGTGAGACGCTCGCGTACACCCCCCCCCCCAAAAAAAAGTTCTTTGGATAGAAGAAAATTGAAAAGTTGTCCTTTATACTTGTGGCAAATATGTTTTTCTAGTTTGGTTTCATATGTTTGCTGAACATATATATTTCATTTTTATACAGCAAACTGTCTATCTTTTCACATCAGATTTAACAGTTTCACAATCCAAGACTGTGAATATAATCAGTACATTATTGGAAGACAGTCAAATGTTTAATTGTAAAAACTCAACAAGTCTTCTTTTAAAAGCACATAATTGAAATTCTTAAATTCTTTACCAACCAGCTAGTAAGTTGATTTTCATATAAGATAATTAATTATAAATACATGATAGCTATAAACTTGCATCGATAGTTGATTAACTCACTAATGTTGGCACATACATAAATATGTATTTAAATAAATACATTCACCTTTTCTTATGGCTTTTTTAGTAAGCATGAAATGTGGAAAGCAAGGAAGGGAGGAGAGAAGCAAGAAAGTGTAAAAGAAGTTGGAATAGGGAAAAAGAGATTTTATTACTATAAATATTTTCACTTAAACTCTACAGAAAATATTGACTTGGTTTATGAAACCATACCTATTATTTCAAAATAGAAAATGACATTAGTTTTTACCCCATTTCTATACCATTTTGGAAAAACTATACATGTACCAAAGACCCCACACATAACTTCTGAATAGGTCACTCAAGCTGCACTGCGCAGTTAAATCCATTCTGGTTGTCATTCAACATCTTTCTTGTTTTGTCCTCAATCCCCCTCAAACACAGACACACAGATACACATACGCAAACACACACACCTGAATCTAGCACATCCACAGCACTGATCAAAGAGAGTTAACACAGAGATTGGTGGTAATACTTATTTTTTTAAATAAGTTTATTTTATTTTTGGCTGCATTGGGTCTTGGTTGCTGCAAGCGGGCTTTCTCTGGTTGTGGTGAGCGGGGACTACTCTTCGTTGTGGTGCACAGGCTTCTCGTTGCAGTGGCTTCTCTTGTTGAAGGGCACGGACTGTAGAGCGCAGGCTCAGTAGTTGTGGCACACAGGCGTATTTGCTCCGTGGCATGTGGGATCTTCTCGGACCAGGGCTCGAACTCATGTCCCCTGCATTGGCAGGTAGATTCTTAACCACTGCGCCACCAGGGAAGCCCAGTAACAATATTTTCAAAGTTTGTTCTTGAGTCAACATTTTGACAGGGTAGTCTCACAATAGACACTGAATTTCTGAAATGTGTGTTTCTATGGTTCCTAAAATATATGTATTTATCTATCATTTAGAAATTAGATGGCTGTTTAAACATGAAGTCCTTTTTAATACTCAGATTCTATTTTAATGGAAAAAGATATTTTCATTACTGTATATAGCATTTTAAGTAATAAAATCATTGAACAATAAAAATGTTCCAATTTGGGAATCCAGTTTCACAATTTCAATCAGTTTAAATAGAATAATAGATATTTTTTGCTTACTTTTTTTATAAAATGTTCTTGAAATCAGAATTTTTCAGAATGTTTTACAGTAAACTTTTGAGCATTTGCTGAGACAATTTTTTTCTTAACTTTGGTATAGCCATTTTTAAAATATCACATTGAAACTGCTTCCAAACATTGAGTTGATCTTGCTATATTTTGTTAACCTAACCTATTAAGTCATATTGTTAAAAAACAAGTTAATTTAACAAAGAAATAAAAATAAGCAAATAATAAGTCAAAGCATTGTTTGACTAAGTGGACAATTTGGTTGATTAAACTCATCAGTCAATTTTGCTAAAATGCATACAGAGACATAGCTTTAATCTGGGTCTTAACTGTCAAAAACATGATTTAGAACCAGACAGTGGCAAAGTCAACTAAAATGTCGAGGGCAAATTTCCCATGTATCTCTTTTGAGCTTATAAGGATTATTCAAAAGTTATAGATATGGAAATTTTTACAGGGTACCAGGGTTGATTTGTGGATGCTTTCTTCCATTTAACATATAATTGCATTAGTATCATTAACTCAGTGATAAATTGCATTCCTGAATAATGGATGCTTTGTTTAAAGGAATGTATTACTGGAAACTATTCTATAACATACCTAATTAGCTACTTAAATTATTTTAATTACATTGCTAAATGCTTTAATCAGCCACTAAAGTCCAATGGAAAAATATGCTTAAGTTAAAAGATTTTTGTTGTTGTTGTTTTGTCTTTCTTACCATTCAGTTATCATGCTAACAACGGAGAGACTTTGGTTACTAGAGAAAACAACTAAGACACGGAAAATGTCAACAATTGAATGCAAGTTAGCCAGTGAAACAGTCTACTGTATTTTGTGTCAGGATAATATTGCACTGGGAACTGTGAAGTGGCTATGGAAAAATAATACAGGGAAAAGATGGCATATTCTTGAGGTCCTTCTCACCATGAGTTAATTTGTGGTAACAAAGAACAGAGTGTCACCTATTAGGTGTGTAATAGACATTGGATGAATAAATTGGAAAAGCTTCAGATGTGAAATCTGGTAGACTTCTATTAAGATGCAGCACTTTGGAACTACCCACTGACCACAGGACTAAGAGGACGCAAATGAAACTAAGCTTCTCTGCTAAGGATGTCCAGAACGTCAGGAATTGCCCAAGTCCCATGTCGAACACATCCCTAATTAAAAGTGCTCCTGACCAAGGATTAAACAACCGGAGAATTTGCTCCCGGTTCTTGCTCACTTGTTTCTGCACAAATCACTCTTATTCTTCCTTTTCTGAGACCTCAGCCAATCTGTTGTTAAAACTTCTTGCTTTTTGTTACTCTCTTCTTGGGCTTTCCTACTGCAGTCCTGCTTGGTGACTTTTGACTCAAAATGCTTTAAATTCTTGGTGAATGTGTGTTATGATAACTAAAGATACCAGTCTAAAGATGGGGTGAGGGCGGGAGTAGGGTGCTAAAAGCTGATGACCAAAGAGTCAATTGATTCCTCCTGTACTCAAGGACAGGGGCCAGAGATTTGCTAGGATAACCCTAGGGCTTTACAGGGTAGCATTCAAAGAAGGGAGTGCTACTTGAGACATCGGATTTTAGGACAAAGGATATCAATAAGTAAAAGACTAAACACAGATTAAGAGGTAAGCAGTCAGTTAGTTGGTTGAGGGCATTAACCCAGTATAATTAATTAAGTTTTTAAACATGTTGAATTTAAGGTGTCAGGATAACACTCAGGAATGTTTACTTTTCATTTGGGTTCATGAGTCTAGAATGTATGAGTAGACTATAGGCTAAAACTATGGTAATAACATTAAGTAGCTGAAGAGGATAGATGTAGAGGAGAATAAATGCAGAAGGTGGAGTATCAGTAGCCACTGAAGAAGTGTAGAAGAGTGTACTACTTAGTTGCTGGACATATATATAACATAGAGAAAAGCATTGTGTACCTATTTAAGGAAGATTTTCATTTAGATTTTCACTAAATGGACAATACGCCTGCCACTACTACTTAGTTTTAGGACAGATGAATCAAGCACTTATATATATCTCTCCCTGGACCAAGACTTCAATGCACTGTTCAAATCTGGTTTCCCATGGATTGTTCTACATATTCAATGATCCACTCAAAAATAAATGGTGCAGTCTATTCTCCATTAGGCAGAAGCTAAAATCTTCAACCTGCCCTATGTGTGTGTTTGTTGTGATATTAAAAACTATTAGCAATCAGCTTATATTTTTATTTATTTTTCATTTCCTTACTTTTATACTTTGTTTACCCCAAATCCCATGTATTAAATAAAATTAAATTTACTAAGAAAAAATTTTAAGCATAGGTAAGAAAATGCAAATTAAAAGGCTATTTTGCAACAGTAAAGATAAAACAGTTGCTTTAAATGGGTAATGCCAGAGAACATATTTGACCTATGTTTAGGGACCAAAAAACTTACATGATTTGATGATTGGTTGAACATGAAGGGTAAAAGTGAGGGTACAAGGATGACTACCAGGTTATTGGCATAAGCAAGTGATTAGATTGTAGTGCCATGAACAAAATCTAGTAGGAAGTTGAATACAGGTCAGTGATTTAGAAGAGAATCTTTATAAATTTGAGAATTATAAGGTAGTACTCAAACCAGAGCAGTAGATAAGATAGCCCATGGAGGGAGAAAGACTGTATTAAACATGTCCACGTGGCAGTTTTAAAATACGTTCATAATTCCTTGCTACTTCTCCATTTTTTTCCCTTTCCTCTTGAATGTGGGCTTTACTTAGTGACTCACTTCTAATGGACACAGCCTGGTAGAAAGTGTGTGATTTCCAAGAGTAGTTCATTAACAAGACATTGCAGCTTTAACC
Source organism: Kogia breviceps (assembly GCF_026419965.1). NCBI lineage: Eukaryota > Metazoa > Chordata > Mammalia > Artiodactyla > Physeteridae > Kogia > Kogia breviceps. Next base: position 40,525,799 of record NC_081315.1, read on the forward strand.
TCTCTTGAATCACTCACTTTGTACAAAGCTGGTCACCGAATCTTGAGCACATTCAAGCAGCCCCAAGGAGAGGTCCAGAAAAGGAACTGAACACTATGCTGACAGCCAGAATGAACCTGCAAGGCCGGCAAGTGAGGCATCTTGGAGGCTGACCCTCCAGCCACAAGAAACCCTTCCTTTGGGTAACTACAACCCTATGAGAGACCTGGAGCCAGAACCAGCAAATTAAACTATTCCCAGATTCCTAACCTAAAGAAACCACAGAAGTTAATAAACGTTTACTGTTTTAAGCCACTAAGTTTTGGGCTATATATTACTAATACAGTGCAGAATCAATTCTGAAGGAATGTTTAAAGAGTGGACATTGAAACTGTTGGATGATACTGAAGAATTACCAAATCAATAAAAGAAAAATACTATGAATGACCCACACAGATAGTCTAATATTACCATCCCTTTGCTTAAACATAGTTTGGGCCATTAATTTAAAAAATATAACATTTCATATATATAATTTATTATACACATATTTTATATTATGCATTATATATAATACATAAATAATCCAGTTTCAGCACTAAAAACAGATTACTAATAGATGTTAAGTTTTTTTTTCCCCCCTGTATCCCAATGATCATAAGAAGGGGAAAAAAAGGCTCTTTTGAAAACTTTAAAATAAAAAGAAAACAGATCTGGTTCCTTATGAGAAAGAAGTAAATTAAACTATTTGTAGGTCAAGGCTAATGATTTTAAAGGTATTTCTTAATTATAGAGAAGGGCACTTACATGTCTGGAAGTGGGTTACTGCCTATAATAAATTATTGGCAATGCCTTTTAAAAATTCTTTATTACTTAAATGCTGCCAAAAAGCAAATATTCCCAATTTTAAGTTTCAGCAGAACCTATGACATAATTTTCTTAAATATATGTATTTTCTCTGTGCTGTTTTACATGCCAACACGCTTATCCAAATTTTAAAAAATGTGCCCTGAAAATCTAGTCTGAAATGTTTGGCAGCAAAAATAACATTGGAAAACTAGTGAAATATCAAACTATCATCTACTTTCTATAAAAGTACATGTACTACCAGTAAGCATCTAATATACTGAATTTCAAAAGTCTATTTCAACAAAGAATACATATAATTTAAATGCTTTAGTATTTAATTAAGTGTAACACAGTGACAATTAAAATTGACACCATAAAGAAATAACCAAAGGCAATTATGTTCTGAGGTCAAAAAGAAAAGCATGAAATTTAGAATTTCTGAAATTACAGGAAAAAAATGTCTTCATGAGAGGAATATCATAAAACAATTACTGTAAATCTATCCTTCTGACTTATGGAGCTTCAGCATGAGGGTAACATTAATCATTCTTTTTGAGGATATATATACGAAATGGTGACCTTTAAGTGACATTATTCACATGGAGATTGCCTAAAAAATGTAGCAAGTGTTTGAATAAATGAACTCATATCTACTTGTTATAAGTTTTCAACATTTAATAAAATTATATTCTACATTGTCTTCTAATTATATTCATGAGGGACAAAATTTCTAAAACTGAGTCAAACTTCACATATCACTATTATCCCAGCCTTTTCCTAAATCTCAAGAACACCAAACTGGCTGTTCAAAGTGTTCGTGAGAGTAAAATTGTAATTTCAAGATACACAAGAATCCAGTAAAAAGAATTATACAATTCAAAATAAATTTTAAAAGATATGCCAATTGAACTCTAAATGTATATTTATCAGTTACAATGTGGCTGCTGGGAGTTATTTAAACACAAGACATGGATATTGTTTAAATTCTCCATCCACATTGGTGATTATCTCAGGCCTAGGAGTGGTCCTATACAGAATGGGATTCCAAAAGTCTGACAGAAGGAGCTTCAGAGGTATCATATGAAATCAAGAAAATGATAAACATTCGTATGCTATGGTTAATTTTATGTGTCATTGTGACTGGGCTAAGGGATGCCCAGGTAGCTGCTAAACCATTATTTTTGAGCATCTCTCTGAGGGCATCTCTGGAAAAGATTAACAAAGATTAGCATTTGATTCTGTAGACTAACAGAGATCACCCCCACCAATTTAAGGTGGTCTGGTGAGGGCCTAAATACAACAAATGGGCAGAGGAAGTGTAAATTTTCTCTCTGCTTGAGCTGGGATAACTGTCTTCTGCCCTCTAACATTGGTGCTCTTGTTCTCAGGCCTTCAGACATAGGCCAGAGGCTACTCCAGTGGCCCTCTGACTTTCAGGTTTTTGAGCATGGGTTGGAACTACATCACTGGTTTTCCTGGGCTGCCAGCTTGCAAACAGCAAATCATGGGACTTCTCAGTCTTCATAACTGTGTGAGTCAATCCCTCATAATAAATCTCTTCATACTGATCTAGATAAATAGATAGATAGATAGATATAGATAATATAGATAACTGTGATATGTGAAATTTGACAGTTTAGAAATGTCATCCCATGAATATAACTGGAAAACAATCTAGAGAACCCTAATAATGTGAGTGTAGCAAAATCCCCAAAGACAATATATAGTATCCATGATTACTAAAACCAAAAGATTATAGAATAATTACAACAAGATCAGATGGGTGAACGTTCACAGCAGGGGAGTGCAGATGGACAGATGATCCAGAGCAAAAGTACTGAGAATCTTCCTAAGTGTCTCCATTTCGCTCTAGAATCTTAGAGTTGTAGAGAGAGTACACAACCTATGTAAGGTTTAACCATCATAAAGTGCAATGAAAATGTGACACAGATTACAAAGTAATGAAGCGATAAATTTGTTTAGTTTCTTAAGACAGATTTCTTGAAGGAAGCAAGCTTGAGACGTCCTTTAAAGATGAAATAATATATGAATATAGGAGAAAAGATAACAAAATATTCCAGGCAGAAATTCTGAGCAAAGAGAGCTATATTCAGCATTTTGAGTGAGGATCTCAAAGAGATATCTGTGCCCCCTTGTTCATTACAGCACTACTCTCAATAGCCAAGATATGGGAACAACCTAAGTATCCATCGATGGATAAATGTACAAAGCAGATGTGGTATATATACACAATGGAATATTATTCAGTCATGTGAAAGAAGGAAATCCTGCCATCTGTAACAAACAATGATGAACCTTCAGGAAATTATGCTAAGGTAAGTCAGACCAGAGAAAGACAAATACTGTAAGATACCACTTATATATGGAATCTAAAATAGCCAAACTCATAGAAACAGAGAACAAAATAGTGGTTTCCGGGGGTTGGGGGTTAAGGGAAATGGGGAGATGTTGGTCAAAGGGTTTAAATTTCCAGTAGTTGTAATATGGATAAGTTCTGAACATCTAATGCACAGCATGGTAATTATAGTTAACAAAACTGTATCATATACTTGAAAGTTACTAAGCGAGTAGACCTTAAATGTTCCCATCACAAAAAAATAAATGGCAATTATGTGACGTGATGAAGGTGTGAATTACTTCTAATGTGGTAATCATTTCACAACATACCTGGGTATCAAATCAACACGTTGTACACCTTAAACAAACACAATATTCTATGTCAATTATAACTCAATAAGTATGGGGAAAAGAAGTTACATTCACAAGAGATTTGGGAGTAGATGGCAGACAGAACTAAACAGCAGTCAAATCAGAAAGAGGCTTCAAATTAGATTCAGAATATAGTCCAAATATAGGGTAGTGGAAGATTACAGCATAAAAGAATAACATAATAATATTAATGAAATTAATCTTAAAAAGCACTAACCAATAATTATTCAAACGGATTAGGTGAAAGATAACAGAGTCTGGAAATTGATGAGACAAAAGGCAATATGATGATGGTAATTGCTAATACATATTTGGTGTTTAAATTTTAAAAGCATCATTGCTAATGAGAACATACTGTATAGCACAGGGAACTCTACTCAATGTACTGCGGTGACCTAAATGGGAAGGAAATCCAAAAAGAGGGAATATATGTATATGTATAGTTGATTCATTTTGCTGTACAGTAGAAACTAACACGACATTGCAAAGCAACTATACTCCAATAAAAATTAATTTTAAAAAAAGTATCATTGTATTTCAAACTCCAAACTATAAAAGCTTGTCAATATTATCATCCCCATTTAGTATACACCAGGAAAATATGATTTAGCCCAAAATGCTAAGAATGTGAGGCATGAACTAGAAAGTCATACAAGTGAGAAAAAAGATGCAATGACCCTCCTTGTGTGTCACACAAACAGAAAGAACAAAGGACGGGGAGTTCTGTCAGGAAATACATAAGGCAATGTGAGGATATCACATTAGTTATCAATAATATAAAGTTTAAGGATTGCCATTCCTTTGGTGAAATGAAGCCTTATTTCCAAACATAAAATGCAAGTTAAATATTCCATTTACTGTGTCTGACAGGGGCCATTTTTTTAATAGCTCAAAACATAACATCATAATATTATTATTTTAAGAATTTTAAGATTTATTTTCTAACATTTTAATACATTATAATATTGTAACACAATAACTAATACGAAAATTTCCTTTGTGTGAAAATCTACTGCAGTAAGATGGAAAATCACTATTTTACTTTAAAAATGTGACATTAATTCTCAAATGTAGTCATTATACTTTACTGAAGTATATAAATACATGATTTTCTTTATTGCAAATCGCCAAATTTAAAGTTTATGTTATTCTTCTCATATAACAGAGAAAATCTGTAGTCATATAGATTTTAACAAGAAATATACAGTAAATTTAGAGAAGGATATATATAAGTTTTGAATAAACAGTGATGTCTCAGGTTAAGACTAAATGACATTTAATTTTGAAGGGAAGGAATTCCTAAACAGTGAATAGTTGAACTCTCTACTGCACTTCAAATGCCATTCAGAAATACACAAGCAGCACCTACTTACATTCGTCCCCTCCTCTCACCCCCCCAAATACACTATATTCCTTGGAAAGGATAAAGAGCTTTCAATGGCTTAAAAGTTTTTGTTTTGTTTTATCCTTAAGGAAAGCAATGCTAAGACATTTTCTAATTCAGCAGGGTAAATCTTCTGCAGAAAAGACCTTGTAATAACCTCTTTGGTAATCTTCAATATTGAAAAACATATACAACAGGGTTTATAAATCCTGTATCCACAAGCTTTACAACAGATTTCACATATATAAACTCACCCAGTCAGTGCTGAATATTAGTGTCTGTGTAATGCACCTCAGATTAGAACAATAAATTTAATCATAAAGACCCTGACCAAATCCACATCTCGACATTGGTAAGGTTTCTAGCCAAAGTTTCCTACTACCTGTTTGCAGAAGCTAGAAGTTAACATTCATTCCACTAGAATGTATTTGTTAGGAGTAAGTTTGCAAATTGATGATGCTGCTTGCAAAATGAAATGCCTATTCTTTTTTTTATTCCCAGTGAAAACTTTTATTAGCAATGTTTTAAAACAAATATATTTTCATTAAGAAGTTAACTAAACACTAAATACTGAATGTAAATCCTGGCTTTAAATACAGTGAATCTCTATTTGGTGATATCGGTAAATGAGGAATGTATTAACCAACCAAATCTCTCAGCCTAGGAAAGTCCAAATACTTGCTAAATATGCAAACTGTAGGATAGAAAGAGTAGCCAGATAGTTGTTTTTTTTTTTCCCCATAAATACTGATGACAATTTTTCCTACAAAGTAGGAAAAATAAACAGTCAGAATGTGAAAAAAGGGACTTCCCTGATGGCCCAGTGGTTAAGAATCTGCCTGCCAATGCAGGGGACACGGGTTCAAGCCCTGGTCCAGGAAGATCCCACGTGCCGTGGAGCAACTAAGCCCGTGAGCCACAACTACTGAGCCTGTGCTCTACAGCCCACGAGCCACAACTACTGAAGCCCACGTGCCTAGAGCCTGTGCTCTGCAAAAAGAGAAGCCTCAGCAATTGCAACGAAGAGTAGCCCCTGCTCACCGCAACTAGAGAAAGCCCGCTCGAAACGAAGACCCAACGCAGCCAAAAAAAAAAGGAATGTGAAAAAAGTTAGCCAAAATTAAACCATAAACCCTAGGCAAAACAAAAAACCTGAGCACACACTGGATAATTCTGGACACTAGTGAAGATATTTTGGGCTGGGTATGTTGGGCTGGGTCAGAAGTGAACTCTCACCTTTCCCAAACTTTGAGGCAAAGCCACCAGAAGGATTCTGAATAAACAGATTTTTCTCTTCTCTCTAACAACAATAAAAACAAAAATATTCTGAAAGGCAGAAAAGCACCTCACACACTTGTTTCAAAAGCCTTACGAATTGACTTCAAAAACCACATTTAAAAAAATCACAGGAAACAGGTGATAAAGGCTATACCCAGGATTGTTTGTATACATGGGAAAACTGTCGTGAAATGACATAGGGCATGTCCAGCACTCTATTTTATTTGTTCAGCTCAACTACAAAATATACCACTGAGGTTAGTAAAATTTTCCCACATACAAAAATATTTAATGGAAAGTTTTTATATAATACATTTTCAGGATCACACAGCAAGTTTCTTGAAATAGATTAAAATCAAAGTTCTAAACATCTACCCTGATTTTTCCTCAAATCATTAAAAAAAAAAGTTATGAAATAAAAACCAGTTTTCAAAATGATGGTTGAGAAATACATATTCTGACATGCCTGAATAATAAATATCAATCAATGATTAACTTCATCTATTCATTCAACAAATAAAAATAGATCATTAAAGGAAGCGTCCAACACTGTTCCAGGCTGTTGGGTATTCAATGGTCAATAAAACATTGATTCATGACCTTATGGAATTTACAACATAAATGGAGGCAGGGGATAAACATTAAAAACAATTAAATATACACATGATTAAATAACCCCAAAATAATCATGAAGATTATGATGGAAAAACAAAACAAAACAAAATATGACACTATGAAAGAAAAGAGCACAGCTTCACCAACTGAGGTTTGAACAGCATGTCTGTCTCTGGTTTACCCAAGAAAGTTGGGAGTATCTAAAATGATTTTAATGAGAGTGTTTATAAAGTTACTAAAACACAAGTTTAAAATCTTATAATGCTCAGTGTTATTCAAAATGAATTATTTCATTAAGTCTTGCTCAAACTCTTAGTAGAGGAAGCGTTCGAAAATGTATTATTACAAACAGACATTTACTTGAATCAATAAGTTGTTGAAGGGGAGAGCAGAAAGGATGATTACACTCATAATTAGCTTTCTGTGATTCATACCAAAAATGAATGAAGGGATAAACTGCATTATTTTTCACACTTCAATCAAACCATATCACTTTATAAGTATATTTAAACAGATGTGATAAAAAGAAAATGCTGACATTTGTAAAGAGATTTTCAGATCTTTGATTTAACTGGCATAGAATGTAATACATATTCTTTGAATGCAGCTATAAAAAAGATTTATGCAACTTTTAATAAGTAATATAGAGGAGCCTTCTAATATTAATAATAAATAATATACTGGGTTAATCAAATATGAATTTTTCAATCTCTCTATTTCTAAAAGAGTTTATGAGAACAAAGATATCTTACAGATTTTAATAAGTTTCCAAATTATCATTTCAGGATTACAAGGTAAAATGTAAGTTGTTTTTAGTGAAAGAATCATTTTAATGCCTAGAAATTTGCCCAACTCCAAGAAACAAATCCATCACTAAAAATACATAAATCCAAAATTATTTCCACAGTTGACACATCTTCCTGTCAATGATATTGGAGTCATTGAACTGAATTTTAATTATATCCTGCTGATCATCTAATTTCATATTTATTTATCACTTGGAATCCTCTAATATTTCCAAGATCCTTGTTAATGTTGACTATGGCTGATATATTTCCCTATTATTTAAACAGGATTCTGTTCCTAATATTTGAGGAAGTTTTTTTTTAATTACCTTGTTTACTGAATTGATAATGATTTCAGAAGGTATTTTGCCAAGTTTATTATTTAAAAACTAAAATTGGAACTTAATTATTAAAGTTCTCAAGTGACACACTGATATTTACAAATGATGATTATATGCATATACCTTATTGCAATTATTACATTTATTTATGCTTGCTTTTTCAATATATACAAGCATTGCAAATCACACAGACACACCATACATACATACATCCGTAAGGCTGCTTTATGAAAATGTCAATTTTTAAGTTATTTTTCTAGTACTGCTGATGGTGTAGGTATGATGGAGTTATTCTCTTTCTCTTGGTTTGATCTGAAGTATGCTTTCAACATATCTGTTTCTCAGTAAATGCCCAATTCAGAAAATAGAATTAGGTTGAATGACAGAGGCCACTTGGTTTGTGAATGAAAGTATTTCACTTTAAACAAACAGTTTAAAAATAACCATTAATGCAGTTTTTAATTTAGTTTCTTCATTCTTCTTGTTTGTACACTTATTTGGCCAAAGTTTCATATTGGTTTTTTTTCCCTCATATGAACATCCAAGAAAAAGAGACCAGTTGTTATTATTTTTTTAAAAATCAACTATCATTCTATAATAAAGTGTGAATAATATCTAGCTTTCCGTAATTAGTAAGCTTTCTCTAGTTATGTTTTACATCTGTCCAAGTGAATGCAATTTAGCAGGCTTTTTATAAGTATTTGTTGAATGCAAGTCAGTAGAGGTATTTAAAAATATTCTTTATATATATCAATTTTAATTGAACATTTTGTCCAAAGTCTCTCCAAATAAGAGATTCTATTCTAGTTCATAAATTTATGGGAAAATATTAATCATTTGATTTCTATTTTAACAAAGCATAATTTAATATCATATGAATATTAATTTAGGAAAAAACTCACATCGTGTTGTGAATATAAGGGGTTTTCCTGGAAAAAACAGTAGGGAAATTGGAAGAACTAGAAATCAGATGCAGGTTCACTCAATCACTCACTCATTCAATATGCATCAAATGTCTATTTACCATGTATGAAATATGTTTAGGCACTTGAAAGTTTAAAAATGAAAATAAAATGTTTCCTCTCCAGGGAGCCAGGATGCAGATATATTTAAAATCTGTGTACTATAATGATAACATTTAAATCTGAGGTAACAAATTGATAGTTCCTATGTAGAAAAAAGTTATTGAGAGAAAATCTGAATCTCCAGAGTATTCAAGGTTATAAAATTCTAGGGTCAGTACAAGTAATTTATACATCATATTTATTTTATGGGGTTATTTTTTCAAATACAACAGAACAGATCCCACCAGATCCCAATACCTAACACTATGCTTAGCATGTATTTATTGAATAAGTGCCTTTCTATCTCTAGTTTGCTGCACTAATAAACAACTGTTATTTTGGTCCTACAATTTCGCTTGGATCACCCATAAATCTTATTTCAGAAATGCACTAAGAATTCATCACAAAAAGCCTGAACTTTTGGCAAAAGATGATCATTTACATAAAGATGCTTTGGAGACTCAAAGTGTCAAAAGCATTTCTCTATTTGGGTGGTCTCAAAGATGAGGTCATATCACAGAAGGGGGCCTTGAGAACACATGGAATTTTCACATCTATAATACTTATAAATCTCTGCAGTATTTAATTTCACATGACACAATTAATGCAGTGATATTTATGGAGAAAACAAATTGTGACATAAGTGAGGTTTTTATTAATAACAAGTTGTTGGTATGTTATTTAATTTATAGTATTCTGAGATACCACATAGCCATAAATATCACAAGTCACATGGTTTAAATCTTCTAATATTGGGAAATATATTTTTAAACATATATATTAAAAAAAGGATTCATCTATAGTCTCTTAGGTGATTCACACTTTCTCATAAATTGCTCTTTTTAAAAACATACGCATTTAAATTATATTTCTTTTCTCACATTACAGCATCTGGATAAACTAAGAATTTTAACTTCTCTGTCTAAGGACAGACTGGGCTATCAATTTGTTCACAAGACAAAATATAAGACCATGTGAAGCTGAAGTAATCGTGGTTTACACGGAAGCAAAAAATGACACAAGGAAGAATAACTGCACAGATAGGATTTACGAAGAGTTGAAGTTTCTTCTGTATCTGTGGTCCCCTGATCAGTTTCTGTAGAGGAAACATAAGCCCACGGAATAATATTTGCACTTTTAAAAAAGTGGTGAATTACATAATTATAGTGTTTTGTATGGTTTATGTGCTTGTTTACCGTAACACTAAATCTATTAAAGCAAGTTTTGCCAAGAAAAAGGATTTAAAGCAAGCCAAGAGAATTTTTGAAAACTCTCTAACAAATATTATTAAAATCTTCAAAAACACTCAAACATTTGGGAAGCATCATCTGATGTGAACCTCTTATTACTATTTGTAAGTTAATACAATTTATTTATCTATCTACTCAGCCATTCATTCAACAAACAGCTGTTGAGTTTTATTATATGCCAAAAAATAAGCTTTATTCTCTAGGAGATGAATATGAATGTAATGAATATAAATGTTATGGTTCCTATCCAAAAGCTATTTAATCATGAGCAACTTTCTCAAACTTTTTAAGTAGTTGTCGTCTTCTGTATGAAATGAGGATAATAATTTGAACCTTCTTCATAGGAATTAAATCAATTGTCAAGCATAGTGCCAGGCACATAATAAGTGCTTGATCAAAGTTACACATCTAGTATATTTCGATACTGCCAGAGTTTTAAGTGAATATGAGAATTATATACAAAACCATTCCTAGTAGATAAAATGGTATAAATAAAGCCATAGAGAGTCATCTGGGAGCCCGAAGTACATAGAGACAACCAATAAAACAACTATCTGCCTCCATGCTGCCCAAAACCTCCACATTCCACTGATCTGAGCCTTCCAATTGCCTCAATGTCTACAATATAGATCTCATGTTTTTGGTCTCCACTTCAATATAAATCTCATTTAGTTTTTATGCTTTTTTTAAGATCATATTTTATGTCCTTTTCTGTGTCTCCACTGCTTTAAGATGCCTTTTGAGATAATCCTGATTTCAGAGCTACTTTGACCAACCCTTCTCCATAATCCTGAGCCATACCACTCTAGCCCCAGTCATTTCCATTCTCACCCATTTATCCATTTTGTTTAAATTGAAATTAACACAGAAGTTAATTTAGGAGGTGGCAAGAAATCTACTTTTGCTATAGCTACAGGTATAAGACAAGAAATAATATATGTTACTAGTGAAAATATATATTAGGTTATGTTCAAGAGAGGTCTGGGTTTGACTTTTAGTTCATTCAACAAATAATTATCGAGCTCCTACACACTGTCCAAAGAGCTGGAGCATAGCAGCAAACAAACAGAAAAAAATCTCTACCCTCAATGGAGCCTAACTTCTGATTGGGGGAGACATAAAATGAACCATCAATTTATGTTGTGTCCATTGGTGGTAAGTATTACAGCAAAAAAAATGTAACAGACTGTAGTGTATGTTCCTGACATTAAGCTTTCTGATTATAAGTACATGATATTAAACTTTTGATTGCTGAGATGTCCATTTCAAAAGACATCCATATTGAATAAACATATTTCCAGCTGTATGACACAGTTAATAGTGAAACAATCAGATAAGGAACTAGGCCACCCCCACCCATGAAGTTCCCTCTTTCAGAAAGCCCTTGATAACCTAGAAAACAGACCACTTGAGTGATCCTGCTTCTCCTTTCATGAACCCTAACTCCCACTCTTATGCTTCAACTTAGCCAATAAAGAATGAACCCACAGATACTAATAAAGGCAGAACCCCAGGTCCATATTTGCTCTCTCTCTACCTACAACCTTCCTGTGTGGCCCTTGTGCATGCTGTGTGCCCTGCAAAGTTCCTTGGTAGTTTCTGCCGAAGTGAGTCCTGAGATCACAGTAAGAACCAGCCACTATAATGGCCTCAGTGGCAGAAATGTCTGTGGAGCTTACTGCAAGTAATACAGGCTTGCGTGAATGTGTGTGGTGTTCCTAGCTGAGAGCACTGCCATCAGTAGACTCAGGACCCAGGGAACACCGGCCATGAGGGATAGGGAGAGGCTTCAGAGATGAGGCACTGATATCTTTGAGTGAAGTCTGGATTTGGTTATAACTGCACATTAGGAAACTTAGTCTGCCTGAGATGCTCAAAATGGATTTGAGAGAATTTAGAGAGAAAAAATAGTAGAATAACAAGATAACAATAGTACTCACCCAAATAAGAAGAAATGATGATGTTAATAAAGAAAATAGAGAGTGTGACTCTAAGAGACTTGTGGAAATTAATCAAAATTCTGTTGACTTTCAGGATGTGGGAAGAAAGGGTAGAATGGTATCAAAGTTGACAAGGATGGCTGTATTAGTAGCAGAAAAAGGGAAAGTCAGGAGTATTCAAATTGGTGGGAAGGGAGACAAAGATAAGCTCACTTTAAGGTAAGTCTTTACATGGAAAAAGACTCAAAAACTATCTAGCCCTTAAACCTCAAGTACTCATATAAATCAATCTTGGGGAACATAAGTGATAATTACCTGAATTTAAGATGATACATGAACTCCATGAATTTTAAAAGGTTGCCAATAAAATGTGTATACAAACTGTTCACAGCAGCAATATTCATAATAGCCAAAAATGAAAACAAGCCAAATGTCCATCAACTGATGAATGATAAACAAAATGTGGTATATTCACACAATGGAAGATCTTTCGGCAATAAAAAAGAATGAAGGAGGTGACAAACAGGTTTTAGAAACTGATATATGTGGTTATTGCATATCATTGTGAATGTATTAAATGCCATATAAGTGTACAATTTTAAATGGCTGATTTTATGCTATGTGACTTTCACCTCAATAGAAAAATTAAAATAAAAAAACTGAAGTACTCACTTCATGTAAGTGATAACTTACATGTAAGTTATAACTTCATGTAAGTATAACTTGCATGCTGTAAGTTAGATGAACTTTGAAAACACTGTGCCAAGTAAAAGAAGCCAGTCATAAGCTACAATATATTGTATTATTCTATCTATATTAAATCTCTAGATAGGCACATCTATAGACAGAAAGTAGATTAGTGGTTGCCTAGGGCTTGGGAATTTGGAAAAAAATAGTGAATGAGTGTAAATAGGTATAGTTTTTCTTTCTGTGATGATGAAGATATTCTAAATTCTAGATTGTGATGATAGTTGCTCAATTCTGCAAACATACCACAAACCACTGAGTTGTACATTATAGGAGGATAGATTTTTATGGCATATGAACTACATCTAAATAAAGCTATTTTTTTTTATTGCCAAGGAAGACAATCTAGACAGGGAGGTATTTCTGAAACTTTTTTGACCATGACCCTATCGAAATAAATACATTTTTATATTTTACCCAATACAAAGCTCATACACACACACACACAATGGAAACAAGTCTCTGCAACCGGTACCAATGCTCACTATATGAGAGGTTCACTCTATTCTATTGTGGTTCATTAGAATATTCTAATCTCAATCCATTAAATTGATTTTCTAACTCAATCATCATAATCCATAGATTGAAAAAAAAAAAACTATTCTGGAGAACATAAGAGAGCTGAGGATTATCCTAAGGATTAGACTCATTTTTGGAAGAAGGGGTAAAAATAGAAGAAGGAATCATAAAGGGAAAAGAAAAGAGAGTTAAAGAAGCAAGAGGAGAACCATGATTATGCTCTACAGAATCAAATGGAGTGAAGGGGATCATGAAGGAACTAGAAATTAATATCGAGTAATGCAGAACTTTCACTGATGATGAAGAGTGAAAAAGATGATTAACTTAGTGCTATAGACTGAATGTTTGTGTTCCCCTTCCCCCAAAATATATATGGTGAAACTGAATCCCCAATATGATGGTATTTGGAGCTGGGGGCCTTTGTTAGGTGATTAAATCATGAGGGCAGAGCCCTCATAAATGGGACTAGTTCCCTAATAAAAAAGACCCCAAAGAGATTCCTTCCCACCACGACCATGAGAGAATTCAGCAAAAAGATGGCCACCTATGAATCAGAAAGCCTCCTCATCAAACAACAAATGTTCTAGCTCCTTGATCTTGGGCTCCCCACCTGCCAGAACTGTGAGAAATAAACTTTTGTTTAAAAGTCACCCAGTCAGTAGTATAACTGTTATAGCATCCCAGCCTAAGAATTTAGTTAATGTCTTTGCATTAATACATTAGAGTGGGACTAATAGAAACTGGAAAAATTATTTGTTAAGAGTTCTGACTTCATCACTTTTTAAGTGTATAACCATTGTAAAATTTCGCAATTCCTCACAGCCTCAACTATGAATGTAAGCAATTATTTCACAATGCCTCTTCTACTGCTTCCACTTAGCAAGAATTGGTTCTATAGTAGTCAGAAAGAAAGGAAAACACGGATTTGAACCCACTAAAGATAAAGAATAAATTTAGTTACAAATTATTAGTATGATTTGATTAAAAACTATCAGAAGAGAACAGGTTGAAGGGTAGTATGGTGTACAGGCTTTTAGAAATTATTATTGTTATTATTTTGCTTGTTTGAGCATGTCTTGCTGGAGAAGCCTTAAAAGTATTTATAAATATTTGATATGGGGCCATGTGAAAAGATTAAAAATGAAAGGAGAAATTTCCTGATAGAAAAGGAAGTTTCCAAATAAAGTCAGATAATACACTAATAATATAATTAGGTAGATTAAAAGATAAAAGAAAATTGAATAAGGAAAAATATAAGGCACCATAATAATTAGAAAAACCACACCAAAACGAATTGACAGTTAGACTTAATTTCCTTTCTGCCTTGACAAGAATGGTGTATGGGACACATCAGTGAATTCACCAGAGGCTCCAGAAGGGGCCAAGGAATAGCAATCTAGCTGGGGAGTTAGATGGTAGGAGGACAGAGGGTCTTGTCCTTAAATTTTAATATACTTTTCTTCCTAATGACTGGCTACTTATTCCAACAGTAGTACAAATTGACTGGGACTTCTGTGACTTCAATAGTCTGAAGATTGCAGATATTCTCCCTATTTTTCCTACCTATGTATGTACTTGCTTAACTATATTTAGCAGTTACATGTAGGGTTATTTGGAGGAAGGGGTGATGAAGATCAGTGTAGGCTACCCAATGACCCCTAAAACATCCCATGACACTGACCTTGCTTGAACTGATTTCTAAATTAGTGCAGCAACATGCATTTTAATATTTACTCTGCCACTGAGCTAACTGTACGACTTTGACAAATTATTTAACTTCTCTGAGCCTTAATTCCCTCCTCTGGAAAATTACAAAGCTGTTGAACTCAAAGGTCATTTAAAGTTGTAAAATTTGTTGAATTTTTATTCTGTAATTTTTGGGTTCTTGCCCTACATTTTATACTAATTGCATAGCATTTGGCAAGTTTCTTCTCTGCTTCAGGCATCTATTTCCTTATCATAAGACATAGGAAGTAAATGATCAATAATGTTCTTCAAGCTTAGAGTCCAAGTTGAATAGGTGATTGATGATACAATATGGGCAATCCCATGTTCTATAAGTTAGGATGCTATATTTTTGTTGAGCAAATAGATCAGATTTACTCAAAAAGACAGGAACTCAGTTTTTTTTAAATAAAAATGGGCACACATGTATTGCTAATGATAGTAAAATTGTACAGTTTATACTACATTATTTAATTATTATGTATTATTCAATTATTTATACTTTAAGAACAAAATTCCTTGTATAAAACATCAAAATTGCATTGATACATAATATTTAATTTTATTTTTTAACCATACATGTCTTACCTTCATCAGACACATTAAAACTATTGAGTATATGCCAAAATATATTTCGTTAAATCTCCTCTAACAGATGCCAAGAGAGACAGTTCATAGTTTAAAAATTAACTTTAAATAGCAGGTAAAGCCTTACTAGGAAAAAAAATTACAGATTGTTTTTTCCAAAATGCAACTTTTCCTTCCCATTATGAGTTGAATTGTGTCCTCCACCAAAATTTCCATGTTGAAGTCCTAACCCCCAGTACCTCAGAATGTGACCTTATTTGGAGATAGGAACTTTACAAAGATAATCAAGTTAAAATGAGGTTATTAGGATAGAGTGAAATCCAGTTTGACTGATGCCCTCATAAGAGAAAATCTAGACACAGAGACAAAACATAGAGGGAAGATTGCATGAAGAGACACAGAGAGAAGACAGCTATCTATAAGCCAAAGAGAGAGGCCTGGAACAGTTCCTTCCCTCACAGACCTTAGAAGGAACCAATGTGTAGATACCTTGATCTCAGACTTGTTGTCTTGAGAGATAAAGAGACAACAAATTTCTGTTGTTTAACCCACCCACATTGTGGTACTTTGTTACAGCAGCCTTGACCAACTAATAAACTTCCTACAGCTCAGTGTTCTTGGGTAAATCTTCTCTTCTCCCTTCTCAGAATCAATATACTTTTAGACTTTTCTCTTCAAAACTATGACTTGGAAATCATAAATCTCAAGTAAGCTCATAAATCCATACAAAATCAAGCAAGTGAGGGGAA
Organism: Kogia breviceps; assembly: GCF_026419965.1. Lineage (NCBI taxonomy): Eukaryota > Metazoa > Chordata > Mammalia > Artiodactyla > Physeteridae > Kogia > Kogia breviceps. Next base: position 40,542,342 of record NC_081315.1, read on the forward strand.
TAAAGGATCATTTCAGCAGTATCATAGTTAATAACAGATCCCCAAGTCAAAGAAAATTGAAGACAACACATACCTAAACTGATATATCTATGTACCATTGATTTGGCTTTCTATTTTGGTTCCAGTGTATTGGCAATTAGACAAGATTTATTATCCTATATCATCATCAACAGTGCCAACATAATATGTGATTAAATATAAATTGTAAGTCTACTTAAAACACTAATAGAGTTAGAGCCATCTTACAAGTAATAAATAAATTCTCAAGATGGTAAACTTGAGCTTAGAATTAGTAATCCATAGTATAGATAGTATGACAAGAGCAAACATTATGATATACAGCTAAAAATAATTTCTGAAGTCAACCTTACTGAGAATTAAAATAATTCATATTTATTTGGTAGGCTTTTATGAGATTTATAGGTTGTAATTTGTAAGTTTCCATGAAATAGAAATGGAACAACTGTTAGTGTGTTTCATAATAGAGAGAAACATATGCAGGCAATATTTGCTTTCTCTACAAGGACTTGACTAATATTTACTTAGCATAAAGCTATGAAAATTTCAGGTATTCAAAAATTCACTCAAAGTAGATCAAATATCCTGAAGAGATTTTTCTCTTTCTCTTTCCCCTCCTCCTTGAATCATCTGTTTTAAAACAAACAAACAAACAGTAAATTACTTATTTTTCTTTCTGGAGAAGGGAAGAGATATCAGGAAATCTAATGTACCTAGAGTTAAATGAGATTATAAATGATACAGGTTGAAATAATTAAATCTTGAAAATTAAAAGGTCTGTTGTCTTCCAAAACATGTATTACTTTCCTGACAATTTTCCTCAGTCAGAAGATTGGCAATGGAACAGGTTTTTTAAAAGTTATTCTAAAATGGTGCTGTTAAATAATGTAAGATAAGCAGAATTAACTCGTCTTTTATCTACTGCCAAATAAGGTATTCAACATGGAGCACTGCATCCTAATAGAAATGAGTCTTGAATGGCAGAATTAGCTTTCCCTGGATGGCAAAAAATTTGATATAAAAGCTTACAGTGTATTACTGATCAGTATTATTAATAAAGCACACTCATACTCTTTAAGCACCTAGAGAGAAAATTAAAATAAAACATACCATGTTTATTTATCTATAGAGTACTATTATCTGTCTCAACATTTTTCAAGTTACTAGCAACCCAAGTTATCATAGTTCACCTAAAGAAAATGGCTACAACCATAAATAAATAAATAAATATACCAGAGAATCTGTATTTTAGTGACAGTGAAAACAAACCTATGACTGGAGAACAATTAGGCATATCTCTCTCACACTGTCTTATTGCCATTAGATTGGCCATAAGGAATCAGCCAGATGGAGAATAAAGACTTCTTTATGTTGTTATGAAGGGATAGATTACTCTTCCTTTTTTTTTTTTTTTTTTTTTTTTTTTTTTGTGGTACGCGGGCCTCTCACTGTTGTGGCCTCTCCCGTTGCGGAGCACAGGCTCCGGACGCGCAGGCTCAGCGGCCATGGCTCACGGGCCCAGCCGCTTCGCGGCACGTGGGATCTTCCCGGACCCGGGCACGAACCCGTGTTCCCTGCATTGGCAGGCGGATTCTCAACCACTGCGCCACCAGGGAAGCCCTACTCTTCCTTTTTTAAAGTAAGGTTAAAAAAAAAAGGAAAATTCAATGGGATCTGGAATATTTGGACGTATTTGGTAGGACTGGGTTTCTCTATACCAACACACTTAGTGACTTACAAAGGCAGGTATCCACCATAATTACTTTAGGTGCTCAGATTATCACACCATTCCAAAAAGACAAACAACAACCATCACAACAATTTCAGGATATAATAATTTGACCCTTGGAAATTTAGATTCTCCTGGTCACTTAATGGTCAAATGTAGTCAGTTTACCATTAGTTTTTACAATTTCTACTTTGAAATGTAGGGAAATTATGTTATATACAAGTGATTTCTGGATACATAAAAGGTACCTTATTTACTGTTACAGTTAGCATGCATTATTTCATGAAACAAACAATTATTTATTGTACATCACAAGCTAGTCACCACCATGCTAGGCATCAGAGATTTAAAACAACAACAAAAAGACACATCCACGGGCTTCCCTGGTGGCGCAGTGGTTGAGAATCCGCCTGTCTATGCAGGGGACACCGGTTCGTGCCCCGGTCCGGGAAGATCCCACATGCCGCGGAGCGGCTGGGCCCGTGAGCCGTGGCCGCTGAGCCTGCGCGTCCGGAGCCTGTGCTCCGCAACGGGAGAGGCCACAACACTGAGAGGCCCGTGTACCACAAAAAAAAAAAAAAAAAGACACATCCAGCATTCCTCCCCAGTTTGTACTTTTATTTTGCTTCAGGCAAATAATCAATAACAATATAATAGGCTAAATGTCGTAATTGAACTCTGGAAGGCAGGACATAGGAGCAAAGAGAGGGCCTCTCTAATTCTACCTGGCCAGGGAAGGAGTAATAGCACAGAAGGACTTCTTTAGGATGTAATGAATCTTGAAGCTGAATCTTGAAAGATAATTAGGAGTTTGTCATGTCAATCAGAGGGGTATGGTTAAGGATCAAACAGAAAGAAGATAATTACATATAGAGGGAATAGGCATGAATGAATATAGCATATGCAGGGGGTAACAAGAGAACCGAATACCATATTTAGTTCCTCAATTCCTTCAAAGCTAATTTTTGTTCTATAAAACATATATAACACTAGAATAAAAAATAACATGATTATGATTATGCATAAATGCCCTATTATTTCCTCTTTTGGTCAGTGGACTATACAAACTAATATGGACATCAGCAAATAGGGAAGAAAGACACAAATATTTTACTCATACTTTTCTTGTTTCCTACATTTTTAGTTATACTTTCATCCCCTTATGGTACTGCCAGAAAAGTAACACATAACAAATATGTCCACACACTAAGTACAAAATATTACAATGCATGAACATGTGTGCTGGAAAAACCTCCTGCCAATGTGTCAGATGCACTAACTATCAGTAGACAAGTAAGAGCCAAATTCAGACTAATCACACTAAATGCCATGGTGGATGCAATCCAAGGTTTTATTTTTAAACTTTTTCATTTTCTAATTTTTATTTAAGTCTTCAGCCAGGCCATAAACAAAAGCAACTTATATTGACAAAGGGAGGGCAACTGACAGAAGACTTTCAAGTCACCATGCAAAAATTAAAGGGAACTGAAAACCAGTTGTAATTACTGACTCATTTCTCTGCAAATAGATTGCTTTATTTATCATTCAAAAAATAAAATTTGGAATTTTATGTACTGAGAAAGTGTCAGTGGTTAGGGATGATGATGGTGGTGATAATGATAAGAAGCTACCATTGCAGAGAGCTTACTCTGTGACAAACAGAGCACTAAATATATTATGTAACCTGGCTCATTTATTCCTTACATAGCACAGTATGTGATGATAATAATAATCCCAAAGTATGACTAAGCACTTACTGCACCAGAACCTGTGCTAATCATTATTCTTTTAATTCTCAGTACAACTGTTGGTTATACATAATATTCTCCTTTAATTCTTATGATAAACCAAGGGGCACTATAATCTGCATTTCCCAATGAGAAAAGAAGACTCAGAAAATTCAAGTCATTCACCCATTGTTCAACAGCACTTTGAAACTTTATAAGAGATTTGGATATGTCCAATATGTTCTAGAAATAGTACCCATTTTTCCAGAAGCTTAATAGCATCCCTCTTTAAAATAAAATGGTTCCATTGTAGGAATCTTAAGAGAATTTTTGAAAAACAATTGAATAATAAAAATAATTTCTTCAAGCAATTTTACAGGCAGCGAATCTAGGTAGATAGAGAGGTAGGTAGGTAAATATCTGGAAATAAAAAGAGAGATCTATCTTATCTCCGATACCGGTAAAAGAGAGTAGAACCAAAAGCAATATTATGTATCAGATGTTTACCAAAGGGCTAAACACCAATTTCACAGTGCTACTTTTTTTTTACTCAGCCCCTAAAATGGGCATCCAATGCAGACTGGAACAGTCCATGAGGAAAGGAGCCAGGAACACATAAGAAAAATGATTTAAAAGTATTACAATTCTATCAAAGCTCCATTCAACTAGACTATCATCAGATTTTGTAGCCAGAAAATTAAATATATTGTGATGGGAAAGAATATAAATCAATAACCTCAAAATCTGAGCTAACTCAATAGGAGTACTTTAATAAAATGCAAGATATATATTGTGACTTTCCCAAAACTTGGGACACTTTTTAAATATTTCACAAGCTACTATATCAAAGGTGCCATTTTTACCCATAAGTTTTGCACCAGGTTTTAAGATAAAGAGCCATATTACCTCAACTGTTTTGTAAATATTCTCATCCAGGCAACCTGTTATTCCCTTCTCATGAAAAATTGGTGGAGTCAATCACAGTTCTTTAATATTTTTTTATAAAATAAAAAGAAAAAAAAAAAAACTACAGAAAATCTGACAAATGATTTAAGGCAAAATAGCCTAAGTATATATATACATACATTCATTCTAAAGAAACCACACCCTGTGAGAGATTCCTAAAGTTGGTTTTTGAGTGCTCTTATTAACTGCAACTCTGGGGACCTACAGTACTTTAGCATTACAGAGTAAAAGACAGGCACTTAGCCTGCTGGATAATTTTACATTAGTAATGACTTATAAATGCCTGTTAGATAGATCTATCCACTGGAACAGGCAGTGCATCATTAAAATACCCAGTTCTGTAGAGAGTACACATTGATAATAAATGGGTTATCAACTTTTACCGCCTTATTTTTAACAAAACCACACAGTGAGTCTATGGGTTCCAGCAATTCCTGGTGTCTTATGTCTGTCAATCAATGATGTATTTATAATTTTACAAAAATGACTGTACCAGGCATCCATTGAAGGTCCATAATGAAAATCTATTTTAGATAAGATATACAAGCTCCTGCTATTCAAGGATAGAGTATTCTAGCATCTGAATGTGTTAAGGATCATCTTATTCTGATAAGCAAATTGAAAATCATTAAGGCATAATAATTTAAGTCATACTCATTACTGGGTTATGACTAAATATTTTTCTGAAGAAAATTTTGATAAGACTTTTACCTGAAAAGATCAGAATATAAGGACTGATCTATCTCCCTTCATTTTTATCTCATCTCTTATTTACCAGTGTTGAATGTACCAGCTTTATCTTGCTGTATGTAGATTAGAGAATGCAAACTGGAACCTTTCTGCTAAATCCAACCCTCAGAAATCCTTTAATCAACCTACAGTATTGGGCTATTGAGTGTTTTGAATATGAGCTGGTGGCCATACTTATACAGATCGGCAGATTTAACATAAAAATTCACATTTTTGTAAAAATTTTTTCATAAAAAATCTGAAGACCTAGCAACACCTGGACCCATGTTATCACATTGTAAAAACTGGAGGTGAGCAATGACAGCACCTCCACAATGTGCATGCTCATTCTGATTTGTCTCAGCCTTCACACTGAGGCTAAATACCTATTACCTTTATCCTCTTAACACCCAGTTGCTTTCAGTCTTTATCTTTACTCTTTGACATTATCTCCTGGCCCTGTAGGCATCTATGTTTGTGGAGCTTTAGTTGTTTAGGAAAACCTTTCATTTCAAAATGATCAAGGTCCTTCCCCATTGTTTTCTATAAAGTAGGCAGGATGATCCTTGGATACAGGGAAGTCAAGTCCTGTTACTCAAAGCCACATTTTCCTCAGATCCAAAGTCCTTACTCTGGCCCAGCTAACCCCCTCAACACACAATTCCCACTTCCATAACTCTGCCATTCCCCAATACTCATCCCTTTGCTCCTTCTGCCTTAGCCACACCAATCTCCTTGCTGTTCTTCAAATACACTCCTGTCTCACAGCCTTCTTTTACTGTTTGTTCCTTCTGTTTGGAATGTTCTTCCTCAAGGTATCGATCAGAAGTCACTTTTTCATTGCATTCTTTTCTGACTATATTCTTTATATTTGTAACCTTTTTCATCTACCCTGCCTTATGTTTCTTTATATCACTTTCTGATATATACCATGCTTTTTGATCTATGATATTGCAGGGCTTTAAAAGAGGCCTCCCCAAAATGTGCCATCTTGGCATGTGGATTATTTTAAGCTAAAGGCAATGGAGACCCAGAGGTTCAAGAGAAATAAGTGCCCCCTTTAACAACCTAGAAGAAATTAGGTTTTTTTTCCTGAAAAAAAAAAAAAAAAAAAGAAAAAAGAGTTATTACTACAGAGAAATTTTATCTAAGTGATTCCATCTGTATGGCAGGGAAACATCTAGTTACCCAGTATCTGTTCTTTTTATTGTCCTGTGAATGACTTTCCTGTCCTTGAGAGTCCTAGGCCCTTATCCCATTTCTTAGCCCAGGATGTCATATATAGTTCATTTTACTTTTCTGTCTCTGAGCCTCTCGTGTATATGGGGTTACTACATGTATGAAATTAAATTCAATTTTCTCCTGTTAATCTGTCTCATGTCAATTTAATCCTTAGACCAGCCAGTGAAACAGAGTCCCCCTAAAACCAAGTTCTCCTGCCAAGTTTATGATTAACTTCTCTATTCAAAACTTTATTCCCTTTCTTGTCCCACCTTTGTTCCCCTTAGGATTGAGAAGTATAAAAAAAGAAGGGATTGAAACCAAGCAGGTCCCTGTGGAGGCCTCTCAGATACAGAATCCCCTCCATGTCCCCATTTCTTATTTGTAAAAAAAGGTTTTAATCTCCTAGGCTTTTGTTAAGTTCCAAACAGCAGACTCAAGCAGTTACTAATTAGAGAAGTGATGGAATGCAGAAACAAAGGAAAAGAAGTTAAGCAAGGTAACTTGAACAATAGTTTAGCCATAAAACAGAATCCTAGTTCCTCCTCAAAAGATATACATAACAATCTGATGCATATCTTTGAGTTGATAGGCAAAACCTAAGACTTCTACCCAGGTGGAAGATAGTGGCTAAATGCTGACCACAAGCATTGTGGTCAAAATTGTTAGAACTAGAAGGTTGATGACTGAGATTTCCAAAATACCACCTGTTACCTCATCACCAAGAAAGTCATGTACCCTGCAAACTTAACCCAAGATGTTGCCTTTAAAAACCCTTCCCTGGGCTTCCCTGGTGGCGCAGTGGTTGAGAATCCGCCTGCCGATGCAGGGGATACGGGTTCGCGCCCCGGTCCGGGAAGATCCCACATGCCGCGGAGCGGCTAGGCCCGTGAGCCATGGCCGCTGGGCCTGCGCATCCGGAGCCTGTGCCCCGCAACGGGAGAGGCCACAACAGTGAGAGGCCCGCATACCACAAAAAATAAAAATAAAAAATAAAAAAAAATAAAATAAAATAAAATAAAAACCCTTCCCTGAAAGCCATCAGGGAGTTCAGGTCTTTTGAGAAGAGCTGCCCATTCTCCCTGTTTGGTGCCCTGTATAAGCACTGTACTTTCTTCCTTCACTACAACTTGGTATCAGTAAATTGGCTTTGCTGCACATCAGGTGAGTGGACCAAAGTTAGGTTCGGTAACACCGGAAGAAGCTAGAATGGTAGAAGATTATTTTCCTTTGATGCAGTATACCAATGAATTATATTCCCATTCTTTTTTTCTCTATCTGCTCCCCCTAGACTGCCTATCCAAGAAAGCAGAATATTGTCTATTGCTCATTTCTATCCCACTGCTGTGTTCTCAGTATCTAGCACAGCTCCTAGAGCACAGTGATAGTCAATTAATATTTATTGAAAAAAAGGTATAATGTATATAACCCAAGCTTTGTTTTTTGAATAGTCTCATTTGTCATTTGCATTCACTAAAATATAGATTTCTTCTACCTTTTAGGTAGGAAATAAAGAGCTAAGGTATACAGTATGTTAAAATTAAAACATGCCTATACTAATTGCAAGAAAATTCTCTTACTGGACATTCAATGGCATTCTAAGGCAGATAAAAAGGATCAGAACATGTTATCCCAAAATATGGCACATTGATGAAAGGATTATTTTGAGCTAAAAGCAATTAAGAAATAGCAAACTCAAGAGGAGCTCTCTGCCCTTCCACTTGCTACCTAAAAGCTGTATATAAATTTCCTTTCTGTAAAGGAAATTTCCATTTGTAAAGGTGTTCTCCTCCCCCTACCAGGTATGAGAGAACTACTCTGGAGACAACTCTAATCACCTGAGATGACTGGAGTCTGCACAACAAATGTATTTAGAGGACCCTTATTACCCTACCTTTCCACAATTCCTTCCCTCCCCCAGAAGCCTCAAAACATTCCCTATAAAATATCTCTAACCCACACTTTTTCACACTTGTTAAAATGGTATGTAAGGGCTTCCCTGGTGGCGCAGGGGCTGAGAGTCCACCTGCCAATGCAGGGGACACGGGTTCATGCCCAGGTCCGGAAGATCCCACATGCTGCGAAGTGGCTGGGCCCCGTGAGCCATGGCCGCTGAGCCTGTGTGTCCGGAGCCTGTGCTCCGCAACAGGAGCAGCCACAACAGTGAGAGGCCCGCATACCGCAAAAAAAAAAAAAAAAAAAAAAAAAAAAAAAGGTATGTAAGTCCCCAGGTGTAACTCATTTTTGGGGATTTCCCTTCCTTTCTGTGTTGCTCCTCATAAGAATACAAAATAAAACTTCTCTCCTGCTAATCTGTCTTGCATTTAATGTGGAGGCTCCAAAGAAACAAGAAAGGAAAGTTTTAGATGCCTTATGTTGACATACAATTTAATTCAGTGTGCCTCTGAAATTAAAGTGTAGAAATGCCATAAAATTTAAACCTGTAATTATTGTTTAAACACTTAGATACATAATCAATTTTCTTCCCTCTCTGTCTCTCCTTTCTTTCAGTTTCTCTCATGAACACACAGACACACACACACAGATGGTGGGTTAGGAAACATATAGCAGAAAATGTGAATATAAATGACAAACTAAAAACCTAAAATTAGGAGAGAAATTTTTTACAAGTAAACAGCATCAAACATTTTAAAGGTCCAAGTAATTTACAGTAAGTCTGTACTTAATATGACTTTGAGATCCTATTAAAGAGCTATCATTCCAAACTGGACTAAAAGTATTTCTTAATAATCTTACGAGTTAATGAGGATTACAGTGAATTCCTAAAACAGAGACTGACAAAATGGACCCTTTTTTTTTTTCCTTTTAATAGCTTTCACACAAAAACCTTCTCCTGGGTCCTCCAACATGTAGAGGCACTGCCCTAGCCCTAATTTAAAGAAAATTCCACATAACATTGATATGTAAATTCTGATTGCTTCAGCTCAAACACTCTTCATTTGCATAAGCTAATTTAAAAACGGGCTGTTAACTCTGTTTCAAGCTTGAGAATCTGAAAACCCAAAGATGTCAAATGTAGGAGTTGAGAAGTTTAGAAAATTTCCACCAAGTCTACAAAACATCCTGTTGCCTAGCCACAAATTAACCAAATACTTCCACTGGGTGAGGTGTTTAGAACAACATACTGTGAAAATTAAACAGACAAGTCATTTAAATAGAGTTGGGAGACCAGAAGGAGGAGCTCTCATGCCCTATAATGATAACAGAGCCCAACAGAAAGAAAAAACACTCCTCTTCTTTCATGGCAAAGATTCAGCTAATGAAAAGCCATGGATTCTTTTTTACTAGAGCCCTCCCAACTTCCTTTTCCCCTCTATAAAAGTGTTTTCCTTCCCTTGTAGTGTAAAGACTTACATGTGGCTCACCATGGTTACACATTCCAAATTATAATTATCTGCTGATCCCAAATAAACCCATCTTTGCTGGAGAAATATCTGGTGATCTATTTATTTCAGAGCACTTGATAGAAAAATGTGCAATGAATTAGAATTATTGTGATTTCTTTTTATGCTTACACTTGATCTTAATACCTAAAAATCATTCCTTATATTGTAAGGTCAGCCAATAATTAATAAGTTCCTATGGGAAAAAAATAAAGTTAAATAACGGTTAAAAATCACACAACCAACCAGTTATATAATCAACTGGGGAGGCTGAATCTATTTTAATGCTAAATCATTTATACTGTTTAGCTTTCTTTATTTAGCATTCTGGGACGAATTTTGTATGTTTGTGGGAGCATAATTAACAGTTGTGCTATTTTATCCACCTAAAACAATTCTTTCTCCCCTGCCTAAAAATCTAAATCTATTTTTCCATTTTGCCTACTGCACTAAAGACTTATTTATTCTTATTTTTATTGTTATTTTTGATCTCGATTATATATTTAAGGTACAGCAATGCTAAGGTACATAGACATGTTTTCTTTGACTTTGGAATTTCAAACGAAAAGAGAGTGGAAATACAGAAACAACAGCTGTTTCACTTTTGTCACAGACCATTTATATAAAATTTAATTAAGAGAAATCTGGCCAACCAACTTAGTAACATATCCAAATGTAAAACATGCACCTATAAACTATCCCTATTTCTAAAAATGACTGGAGGCATCGTATAACTTAAATGTTGCAGGTGCAATAAACCAAATACCTTTAACATAAGTTGAAACTACCTGTTAGCGTGTGTTGCTTCCCACATATAGCAATGATTGATAGTATACATCTTTGATTCCTAGAACTTGCCATGGCATTGGACACATTGCAGCATCTCAAAACATTTAGGGAAATGGATAAGGAGTTGAATGTAGGACAGATGTGAAGAACAAACAAAAACACAGGGAAAGAAGTTAGACAGAGAAATAATTTTTTATATTTTTAGCATACAAGGTCTAATAATGTAGTCTTGGCCTGATATAACAAAGTCAAATACAAAAGGCCTTCAACAAATAAAAGAAAAATATGATTCAGTTTGGTAGTACTACCCTGTGATGCAAAGTTTGGTAATCTTCTGAGGACTCCCTTTTTATTAAACAAGGAAAGAATACTTTCAAATTAAAAAGCATAAATCAAGTGTTTGTAACCAGGTACCTAAACTACAGATTATAAAGTAAAGAAAGCACACATGAAACTAATATAATATCATACATCAACTTTACTTCAATTTAGAGAAAGAAAAGTAGGGCTTCCCTGATGGCGCAGTGGTTGAGAGTCTGCCTGCCGATGCAGGGGACACAAGTTTGTGTCCCGGTCCGAGAAGATCCCACATGCCACGGAGCAGCTGGGCCTGTGAGCCATGGCCGCTGAGCCTGCACGTCCAGAGCCTGTGCTCCGCAACGGGGAGAGGCCACAACAGTGAGAGGCCCAAGTACCACAAAAAAAAAAAAAAAAAAAAAAAAAGAAAGAAAAGTAAACAAAGCAATTGGTAGTAAACTCTGAGACAGTAGACTATGATGGAACAGTACTTGATCTGATACTATAGTAGGTGTTCAATAAATTTGCTTGAATTAAATAGTAAGTAAATAACATTTATGAGACTTATTTTGTGTAAAATATTAATAAACAAACCTCACTTAAATAGAGTTGGGAAACTAGAAGAAGGAGCTCTCATATTCCATGATGATAGCAGAAGCCAACAAGAAGAAGGATTCACTCTTCTTTCCTGGCAAGGACACAGCCAATGAAAAGACAAGGACTCTGTTTACTAGAGCCCTCCCAACTACCCTTTGCTCTCTCTAAAATTGTTCTACATCCCTTGTTGTGTGGGAGCTTGTAACTGGCATGTTACAGTTGCAGACCTGGAACTGCAACTCTCTGCTGATTCTGAATAAATGATCTTTGCTGGAGTAATACCTAGCAGTCAGTTTGTTTCAGGTCAACAACTGTCATGACATTGTCCTGTATTTATTGAGTCTACTCCCTAGATAAATACTTACTCCATACCTATAATCAATATGTGTCATAAACGAAGCTTGCACAAGCCCCTTAGATAGTCTCATCCACCAGAAGCAAGAACTACAGTGCTGCATCCTGTGGAACGAAAACTACATTCACAGAAAGATAGACAAAATGAAAAGGCAGAGGAGTATGTACCAGATGAAGAAACAAGATAAAAAACCCTAGAACAACAATTAAATGAAGTGGAGATAGGCAACCTTCCAGAAAAAAAATTCAGAATAATGATAGTGAAGATGATCGAGGACCTTGGAAAAAGAATGGAGGCAAAGATCGAGAAGATGCAACAGATGTTTGACAAAGACCTAGAAAAATTAAACAACAAACACCTAGAAGAATTAAAAAACAAACAAACAGAGATGAATAACACAGTAAGTGAAATGAAAAATACACTAGAAGGAATAGCAGAATAACTGAGGCAGAGGAATGGATAAGTGACCCTGGAAGACAGAATGGTGAAATTCACTGCCCTGGAAAAGAATAAAGAAAAAAGAAGGAAAAGAAATGAAGACAGCCTAAGAGACCTCTGGGACAATATTAAATGCACCAACATTTACATTATATAGGCCCCAGAAAGGAGAGAGAGAGAAAGGACCCGAGAAAATATGTGAAAAGATTATAGTTGAAAACTTCCCTAACATGGGAAAGGAAATAGCCACCCAGTTCCAAGAAGTGCAGAGGGTCCCAGGCAGGATAAACTCAAGGAGAAACATGCCAAGACACACAGTAATCAAACTGACAAAAATTAAAGGAAAAAAAAAATTTATTAAAAGAAACAAGGGAAAAATAACATACAAGGGAACTCCTAAAAGGGTAACAGCTGATTTCTCAGCAGAAATTCTACAAGCCAGAAGGGAGTGGCACAATATATTTAAAGTGATGAAAGGGAAGAACCTACAACAAAGATTACTCTACCCAAGGTTACTATACCAGGCAAGGATCTCATTCAGATTCGATGGAGAAATCAAAAGCTTTATAGACAGGCAAAAGCTAAGAGAATTCAGCACCAGCAAACCAGCTCTACAACAAATGCTAAAGGAACTTCTCTAAGTGGGAAACACAAGAGAAGAAAAGGCCCTACAAAAACAAACCCAAAACAATTAAGAAAATGGTCATAGGAACATACATATTGATAATTACCTTAAAGGTGAATGGATTAGATGCTGCAACCAAAAGATACAGGCTTGCTGAATGGATACAAAAACAAGACCCATATATATGCTGTCTACAAGAAACCCACTTCAGACCTAGGGACACATACAGATTGAAAGTGAGGGGATGGAAAAAGATATTCCATGCAAATGGAAATCAAAAGAAAGTTGGAGTAACAATACTCATACCAGATAAAATAGACTTTAAAATAAAGAACATTACAAGAGACAAGGAAGGACACTATGTAATGATCAAGTGATCAATCCAAGAAAAAGATATAACAAGTGTAAATATTTATGCACCCAACATAGGAGCACCTCAATACATAGGGCAACTACTAATAGCTATAAAAGAGGAAATTGACAGTAACACAATAATAGTGGGGGACTTTAACACCTCACTTACACCAATGGACAGATCAACCAAACAGAAAATTAATAAGGAAACACAAGCTTTAATGACACAATAGACCAGATAGATTTAATTGATATTTTTAGGACATTCCATCAAAAAACATCAGATTACAATTTCTTCTCAAGTGAGCATGAACATTCTCCAGGACAGATCACATCTTGGGTCACAAATCAAGCCTCAGTAAATTTAAGAAAATTGAAATCATATCAAGCATCTTTTCTGACCACAACTCTATGAGATTAGAAATCAATTACAGGGAAAAAAAGGTAAAAAACAAAAACACATGGAGGCTAAACAATGCGTTACTAAATAACCAACAGATCACTAAAGAAATCAAAAAGGAAATTAAAAAATACCTAGACAAATGACAATGAAAACATGACGATCCAAAATCTATGGGATGCAGCAAAAGCAGCTCTAAGAGGGAAGTTTATAGCTATACAAGCCTACTTCAAGAAACAAGAAAAATCTCAAATAAACAACCTAACATTACATCTGAAGGAACTAGAGAAAGAAGAACAAACAAAACCCAAAGTTAGCAGAAGGAAAGAAATCATAAAGATCAGAGCAGAAATAAATGAAATAGAAAAAAGAAAACATAGCAAAGATCAAGAAAACTAAAACCCACTTCAGACCTAGGGACACATACAGACTGAAAGTGAGAGGACAGAAAAGGATATTCCATGCAAATGGAAATCAAAAGAAAGCTGGAGGAGTAATACTCATATCAGATAAAAATCAACTTTAAAATAAAGAATGTTAGGGCTTCCCTGGTGGTGCAATGGTTGAGAGTCCGCCTGCCGATGCAGGGGACACAGGTTCGTGCCCTGGTCCGGGAAGATCCCACGTGTCATGGAACGGCTATGCCCGTGGGCCATGGCTGCTAAGCCTGTGCGCCCGGAGCCTGTGCTCCACAACGGGAGAGGCCACAACAGTGAGAGGCCTGCGTACCACAATAATAATAATAATAATAATAAATAAAGAATGTTACAAGAGACAAAGAAGAACACTACATAATGATCAAGGGATCAATCAAAGAAGAAGATATAACAATTATAATTATATATGCACCCAACATAGGAGCACCACAAAACATAAGGTGACTGCTAAGAGCTCTAAAAGAGGAAATCAACAGTAACACAATAATAGCGGGGGACTTTAACACCTCACTTACACCAATGGACAGATCATCCAAACAGAAAATTAATAAGGAAGCACAAGCTTTAAATGACACAACAGACCAGATCAATTTAACTGATATTTATAGAACATTCCATCCAAAAGCAGCAGATTAAAGTTTCTTCTCAAGTATATACCTCTGTGTGCACTTGAGAAGAAACTGTAATGATCCAAAACCTCTGGAATGCAGCAAAAGCAGTTTTAAGAGGGAAGTTTATAGCAATACAATCCTTCCTCAAAAAACAAGAAAAATCTCAAATAAACAATCTAACCTTACACCTATGAGAACTAGAGAAAGAACAAACAAAACCCAAAGTTAGTAGAAGGAAATTATAAAGATGAGAGCAGAAATAAATGAAATAGAAGCAAAGAAAACAATAGCAAAGATCAATAAAACTAAAAGCTGTTTCTCTGAGAAGATAAATAAAATTGACAAACCTTTAGCCAGACTCATCAAGAAAAAGAGGGAGAGGACTCAAATCAATAAAATTAGAAGTGAAAAAGAAGTTACAATGGATACCATTGATACAAAGCATCAAAAGAGACTACTACAAGCAACTCTGTGCCAATAAAATGGACAACCTGGACGAAATGGACAAGTTCTTAGAAAGGTTCAACCTTCCAAGACTGAACCAGGAAGAAACAGAAAATATGAACAGACCAATCACAAGTCATGAAATTCAAACTGTAATTAAAAACCTCCCAACAAATAAAAGTCCAGAAAAAGATGGCTTCACAGATGAATTCTATCAAACATTTAGAGAAGAGCTAACACCCATCCTTCTCAAACTATTCCCAGAAGTTGCAGAGGAAGGAACACTTCCAAACTCATACTATGAGGCCACCACCACCCTGATACCAAAACCAGACAAAGAAACTACAAAAAAAGAAAATTACACAGAAATATCACTGATGAATATAGATACAAAAATCCTCAACAAAATACTAGCAAACAGAATCCAACAACACAGTAAAAGGATCATACACCATGATCAAGTGGTATTTAACCCAGGGATGCAAGGATTCTTCAATATACACAAATCAATCAATGTGATACACCACATTAAGAAAATGAAGGATAAAACCATATGATCATTTCAATAGATACAGAAAAAGTTTCTGACAAAATTTAACACCTATCTGGAGAGCTATGATAAAAGCTCTCCAGATAGTGGGCATAGAGAGAGCCTACCTCAACATAATAAAGGCCGTAAATGACAAACCCACAGCAAACATAATTCCCAATGGTGAAAAACAAAGCATTTCCTCTAAGATCAGGAACAAGAAAAGGATGTACACTCTCGCCACTATTATTCAACATAGTTTAGAAGTCCTAGCCATGGCATTCAGAGAAGAAAAAGAAATAAAAGAAATACAGATCAGAAAAGAAGAAGTAAAGCTGTCACTGTTTGCAGATGACATGGTACTATATGTAGATAATCCTAAAGATGCCACCAGAAAACTACTAGAGCTAATCAATGAATTTGGTAAAGTTGCAGGATACAAAATTAATGCACAGAAATCTCTTGCATTCCTACACACTAACAATGAAAGACCAGAAAGAGAAATTAAGGACACAATCCCATTCACCATTGCAAGAAAAAGAATAGAATACCTCAAATATACCTAACTAGAAGGTAAAAGACCTATGCTCAGAAAACTATAAGACACTGATGAAAGAAATCAAAGATGACACAAACATATGGAGAGATATACCATATTCTTGGATTGGAAAAGTCAATATTGTCAAAATGACTATACTATCCAAAGCAATCTACAGATTCAATGCAATCCCTATCAAATTACCAACGGCATTTTTTACAGAACTAGAAGAAAAAATCTTAAAATTTGTATAGAGACACCAAAGACCCCAAATAGCTAAAGCAATCTTGAGGGAGAAAAACGGAGCTGGAGGAATCAGACTCCCTGACTTCAGTCTATACTACAAAGCTACAATAATGAAGACAATATGGTACTGGCACAAAAACAGAAATATAGATCAATGGAACAGGATAGAAAGCCCAGAGATAAACCCACACAGCTATGGTCAACTAATCTATGACAAAGGAGGCAAGGATACACAATAGAGAAAAGACAGTCTCTTCAATAAGTGGTGCTGTGAAAACTGAACAGCTGCATGTAAATGAATGAAATTAGAACACTCCCTAACACCATGCACAAAAATAAACTCAAAATGGATTAGAGACCTAAATGTAAGACCAGATACTATAAAAAACTAACTCTTAGAGGAAAACTTAGGAAGAACACTCTTTGACATAAAGCATAGCAAAATCTTTTTTGACCCACCTCCCAGAGTAATGGAAATAAAAACAAAAATAAACAAATGGGACCTAACGAAACTTAAAAGCTTTTGCACAGCAAAGGAGACTATAAACAAGATGAAAAGACAACCCCAAGAATGGGAGAAAATATTTGCAAATGAATCAGCAAAGGATTAATCTCCAAAATACATAAACAGCTCATGCAGCTCAATATTTAAAAACAAACAACCCAATCCAAAAATGGACAGAAGACCTAAATAGACATTTCTCCAAAGAAGACATACAGATGGCCAAGAGGCACATGAAAAGCTGCTCAACATCACTAATCGTTAGAGACATCACCAAATCAAAACTACAATGAGGTATTGCTTCACACCAGTTAGAATGGGCATCATCAGAAAATCTACAAACAACAAATACTGGAAAGGGTGTGGAGAAAGGGAACTCTCTTGCACTGTTGGTGGGAATGTAAATTGACACAGCCACTATGAAGAACAGTATGGAGGTTCCTTAAAAAACTAAGATTAGAATTACCATATTATCCAGCAATCCGACTACTGGGCATATACCCAGAGAAAAATCATAATTCAAAAAGACACATGCACCCCAGTGTTTATTGCAGCACTGTTTACAATAGCCAGGTCATGGAAGCAACCTAAATGCCACTCTACAGACGCATAGATAAAGAAGATGTGGCACATATATGCAATGGAATATTAGCCATAAAAAGGAACAAAATTTGGTCATTTGTGGAGATGTGGATGGACTTAGAGAATGTCATACAGAGTGAACTAAGTCAGAAAGAGAAAAACAAATATCATATATTAACGCATATATGTGGAATCTAGAAAACTGGTACAGATGAACTAGTTTGCAAGGCAGAAATAGAGACACTGATGTAGAGAACAAACATATGGACACCAGTGGGAAAGCGGGGTGGGGAGAGGTGGGTGGTGGTGGTGGGATGATTGGGATTGCCATATATGCACTAATATGTATAAAATAGAAAGCTAATAAAAACCTGCTGTATAAAAAAATTCAATAAAATATAATTCAAAAAAATTACATAACAATAACCTAAAATTTGAACATAATCTCACTTTATTATATAGATTTGCTACAGCTGCATTCTTTTAAAATGATACCAAGCATGAATTTAATGAATCGTATAAAAAAAGTATCATAAACACTTAAAATAATAGCCCCCAAATTCATATTATTAAATAAATGTAATCCACCTAACAAAAAGTGGTGTTTCCCCTTCTCCCTTACTGGGCTGGTAACGTCTAGATTTGGGGCAAAGTTGTGAAGGGTAGCAGAATAAGCTACCACAAAATACATGCTTCTTTGCTATGAAGATTATTTAGAGAAACAGCTATTGCAGAAGATGCTCTGAAAACAGAAGTCACTTTTTTGTAAGGGACATTTACATTTAAAAAAGAAATCTTCATTTGTAAGAGTGTGTCTCCTTCTCTACCAGGAAGAGAAGGTTCCCTAAATCACAAGAGAATCTTATCAGTGGAAAGTCACCAACCAAAATCTGCATAGCACACTTTACCTTTGTTTATCTTGCTTTCCCTGGTAACTTTCCATAAAGGGCCTCCTCTCCCCCTCCCATGCTACCAACACACCATCTACTCCAACCCTCACACCTCACACAACCGTTTTTCTTTAGCTGAGGATGGTATTAAGGTGGTGGCTTAGCCCACCTCAAGGAATTGCTTATTTGTTTCTATTTCCCATATGTCTATGAGGTATACACGTTAAAAAACTTCAGTTTGTTTGTTATATAATCTGTACAAATTACCCTAGAATCAGGGATTTACTAACCCAAGGGGTAAAAATAAGTTCTTGATTATCTTAACAAAAGGAGTCATGTTCAAGTCTATATACAGTTGACTCCTGAACAACGTGGAGGTTAGGGGTACCAACCCTCCACGCCTTCAAAGTGTATAACTTATGGTTGGCCCTCTACATGCATAGTTTCTCCGATGCTACTGTTCTACATCTTTGAATTCAACGAACCATAGATCGTGTGGTACTAAAGCATTTACTACTGAAAAAAAACTGCATATAAGTGGACTTGAGCATTTAAACCCATGCTGATCAAGGGTCAACTGTAATGAGTTATATGTAAGTGCAATCACAGCTTGTATAAATGCTGACAGTACATCCTATGAATAAAATTTTCTAGTGTTTCTCAGTTAACACAGTTCCTTCAGTCTCCTCCAGAGTTATTACTCTTAATTTTCATATGTGATGCAAGTAAAATAAGAAAGAGGAAAAGACCAAAGTCTTTTTTAACATTCAAATATCCAGTTTCATGATTTTGTGAATACTTTCAACTCTATCTAAAATGAAGAATTCTGATTATGACCTTTGAGGTATACCTTTGTTATTTTCATTGAGCATGAAGGTGCGTAGATTTTGTCACCCCCTGCCTAATATGTCACTTTTGCATGAGGATTATTATAAGCTAAAGGTAATCAAAAACCCAACAGATTGAGGGACAGCTCTTTACCTCCCCTGCAACAGCCCTAATTTCCATTGGAAAAGGGGCTTGTACCAGGAAGACAGCTGTTACCAGAAATATCTTTTTACCTAAGAAACTGATAACTTATAACAGGGCAACCTTTGTTTTCTAAACATCTCCTCTGCCTTCCTGTGTATGGCCTTTGACTCTTTTGAATCCCCACCATGCCCCTATCCCTTTCCTTAGCTCAGGATGTTACATAAGCTTTAATTACCTGGCTGCCTTTTGAGTCTTCATTTTTATGGGGCTCCTACATATACATGCCATTTTGTCTGTATTTCTCCTGTTATTCTGTTTTATATCAACTTAATTATTAGACCAGCCAAAGAACATAGAAGGGAAGAAGGGAAATTTTTTCTTCCCCCACAAGCACATACCTGGTTTTATAATTACACAAAACATCACGAGGAATTTGCTAATACTTGACAGGCAAGTTTCTAAATAATTAAATTTAGAAGCCAGGATCTACTATAGAATTTCAAACAGGTCCACCTGTCTCAAGGCCTAGTGCTGGAAAAATATCCATAGAATCCTTAGTTTAATCTAAAAGGAATATGTACAGTGACTCTTGGATCCGATGTTTAGCTACAGTCTACTAACTGTGGAGCTGATATGAGAAAGAACTATGAAGCTACAACGTGATTAATATCTTCAATGTAAAAATATACAAGTGTCTAACCACACGCAGAGACACACACATACGAGCTGACAGTTGAGAATTGAAAGGTCCTATGACTAGCTCAATTTATAATATAAATAGTGAGATATTTAGGAATTACCTGGATTTATAGTGCCATTATTTAATAGGGTAACTACTTAGTTGGCCAGCTCCCTAGATTAATGACCCATAAATTAATAAATATATCATAACTCTAAAACTATGCCTTAGTCAGCCCCTCAAAATCAACTGGCCTCACAAGTAAAAATACTTCCGGAATCATATTTATACTTGTTACCCCTAGACTAGTGCTTTTATCACTGATTCACCATTCACCACAGCAAAATATCCAAAATATTGATAGTTTGTCTGTTGCTTCATAAAGTGAATCAACAAAGATTATAGGACACTGAAGTAATCCCTATCCCCTTAATATTTTATTGACATACCTAGTTAGAACACATACACGTGTCTGCATGCATATATGAATTACCGTACAAATAAGGCATGCCTCTTTCTGAGAAAGTGTCACCAGCAAAGTCCATTAACAATTCCTGGGAAGTAAAAATAGATTATGGGTAATGAGATAAAGCCTACCTTTTTTTTTTTTTTTTTTCCCTTTTCCTTTCCTTTGTGCTCATAGGGCGTCACGTGCGGAGGCCTCTAACCTGTCACTTCAGACCGGAATTCCTCCTGCCAAAATGGCTGCGCCCAGTACCTCAGCTGGGCGGGCGCGGGCAGAAGCTCCACAGGACACCTGGACTCAAGATGGCGGCAACGGGCCGTGAGCAGAGCCACTGCGCCTGGCACTGGGATCTGGAGCGTGAGCAGCACAGCTGTGCCGGCCCCAAGAGCACTCCCTCCCCGCTTAAGAGAGCCCTATAAAGCAGCCCCACCGCAACCTGTCGCGAGAGCTTGGACTGGAGGTGATGAGCTCCCACCTCTCCATTCTCTGATGGAAGAATAAAGCTTTCCTTTACTTCTGAACTGAACTCGGTCTCATTCTGTTGGCTCGAATACCAGGCAGAAGGACCCTTGCAGGGGGCCAACTTGGGAGAGTCGGCAACAAAAGTACACAAATTCAAAATCCTCTGTCATTATTAACAATATTGTCTTTTTTAGCACTCTTCAGTTTGTTTTCTTATACCAGAAACCACAGCAGAAGAAAAACAATCTAGTTCTCTGAATTTAATTATCTTCCAGACTTCAACTGAATCCCAAAGTAAAATGATCCTGATCAAAAAATATTCCTTGCAAAGATGAAGATACTGTATGAACTTTAAAAAGCAAACGTATTTGATGTATTTAAAGCCCAGCATCAGTCTCTAGGGCGGTGTATTTCCTCTGTAACAGATAAACTAGATAATTCCTGAGGATTAAGACAGAATAAAATTTCAAGTGGTATATTTCACGATATCTCTGTATTTTTCCAGTAAGGTAAATAACTTAAAATTTTCCTGCATCATTTCAATAAGATAAAATTATATTCTATAATTACTCTCTGGTCCAAGCAACATTAGTTTCAATACATATAACCATATTTGAGTATTTTAAATGTAATTTAATAATCAAACTGCAATCTTTAAATGTAACATTTCTATGATAAACAAAAAGAGAAAATAAGCCAAGTAATTCCTAGTGTTTAATAAATGCTAGATATTGTTCAAGGCCCTCTGAATAAAATGATTAAGCCAGATACCAAATCTCATGATACCTTATATTTTAGAGGGATAAAGGTAGAATTTGGGATGCAGATAATAAACAAAACTAATAATGATAATATCTAATCTTCTGCAGAGAATTAAAATAGGATGCTGTGATAAAGAGGAACTATTATACTTTTTTGTCAGAGAAGGTCTCTACAAAGGTGACAATTAAGCTGAAGACTGCAGAAGAAATATCCAAGCAAAAATGAGGAGGAAGAAAAATCTAGGCAGAGGGCATAACTAAGGCAAAGGCCCTGAAGTGAGAGCTTAATGGATAGGGGTGGAGAGCAGTGATGTGCTGACAAATGTTTAACTGGCTTTCTAGAAAAACATGTGTGTATATAGAAACATTAAGTTTATTATAAATGTTACTAATATAAAAGATGTCTAGCATACAATTTCTAAACAATAATAACATATACAATACCCTATGTTGTAAATTCCATACAGTCAATTGATTCTCATGGTATGCTGTCACTGACTTGCAGAACTCTTTTATCTGTAGCCAAAGTAAGGTTGTAACTGATGAACAAGTGTAGTTCCAAAGTTAATGCTGATTGATATTTCTGTTTAATGAGCAAGATGAAAATAAAACAGCAAATGTTGAAATTTTACTGGTTCATCAGTAATGTGAGTAACTTCTTTGTCATATTGCAATATAGTTCCTAAATTCTGGAGTATCTCCTCAAAATTTTGTGCTATTCATAATGTAACAGCTAGACACAACTCACTGTTAAGTTTACTCTGCATTACTAATTTTCTCCAACACTTACTTTTGTCCAATCAACAAAACATTAAGTAAGCACTGATTTATAACATTTGCCCTTTTCTGTGGTGTAAATTCTCCCTCCATAGCTGATATCAAGCTATCAACATGACTTCACTATACATGAAGTTGGGAAGAGATGCGCAAAAGCAAAACCATTATATAGTATTTCAACTATACACATACAATATACTTGAAAAGACCCCAAGAGTATAAATAATACTAAAAGGTAATAAAATAATTAGGAAGTGATGAGCTTGGAGAATTTATTACATTTGCTTGCCATGTAATTTAGTTAATTGTAAGATTATATACTATTTTTAATAGTTGGTTTTAACGGCTGGCTTGCAAATTTCCTGAAAATTTACCAATTCAGTCTCACAGGTCAATGCAAGCCAACTCCAGGACACTGGTTCAATATACATATAAGGTGATATAAATGAGGCTGCAGATGTAAACAGGGACAGAGCAGGTAAGAGTTTTATAAACCAATGAAGGGAGTTTTTATTTCATTGAAAGAATAAGGAAAAACCCCTAGAGGGTTGAAATCAGGAGAGAGATAGGACTCAATTTGTGTTCTAAAATGATCCTTCTCAGGAGAGTTAATTTCAAGAAGGTAAAAACAGAAACAGGGAGACCAGACAGAAGCTACTGTAGAAGCCTGGGTGAGAGATAATAATGGATTAAAAAAGGTACTCATTACAATGATGTTTTCAAGGTAGCTTGACTAGACTTCCTGATGGATTGAGGTAGAGGCAGCACAGCCCTTAGATCAGACTGAGACCCACAAATCACATTCACAGAAACTCTTTTGTACGTCATATTAAAGTTTTTTGATGGTTCAATA
This sequence comes from Kogia breviceps, assembly GCF_026419965.1. Lineage (NCBI taxonomy): Eukaryota > Metazoa > Chordata > Mammalia > Artiodactyla > Physeteridae > Kogia > Kogia breviceps. The sequence goes on from NC_081315.1 coordinate 40,565,740, forward strand.
ACCAAGGAGAATTACTGGGAGAGACCCAGAAGCTGAACTGTCTCCAAAGTGCTGGCAAGTCTGACAGCTGGGGGAAGGAAGAAGGGTGGTGGTAGAAGGGGAGAACTGAGGAAAAACTATGCAGTAGAAAATCAGAGAAAAGAGTGGCTGCTTTTGCCTAAAGTTGTCTTTCTCAAACTAGCTTTAGTCAATGTCTAGGGAGACAGAGTTCCCTCTCTCTTCCTTGCTGCTTGGAAGGGCCTAGAACTGCCTGGAAATCCTGAGTTGGAAAAGTGAGATACAGAGGAAAGCCATTGCCCACCCTTGTCTCCCTAGAGAGTTTGATTATGTCAGTCCCACCTCTGGGTAGATCCTGAGTAAACCCAGCTTCTACCATTTCCTACCAGCAGAACAGTACAAGTTTCAGGTTTATTAGCGTTTGTCCCACAAGGAGGGAAACTCCTTCAGCCTCCATATTTCAGGATGATAACATGGGCAGAGTACTGAGGAGAGCTTGATTTATAACTTTTAACTATGATGTATGATATGCAGGCTTCTATTTAAGCTCCTGCTCTAGCCCCACAAATAGTAAAGGCAATGTAGTAGGAGGGGGAGGTAAACAAAAGAGAAATGGAAGAGGACTTCTAGATTTTTGACTACTTTATTAATATGATTCACTTTATTAACATCCTACAAATCAATCTAAACTCAATGAATTTCTAATGAAAACTCAATCATAAAATTTGGGACGAACTTGACAATCTGGTTTAAAAATTTTTAAGCCAATTTTGAAAAAGGAGTAAAAAAAAGGGGCTTGTTCCTGCAGGTGCTAAGCAATATTGCAGAATCACAGTGGTATACTGGATTAGATGCAGGCTAATGAACCAGTGAAAGAGAATAAAGAGTCTAAGAGTACAGGAGAATTTGTTATACAGAAATGACATCAGAAACCACTGAAGAGAGCTTGCATTATTTGGTAATGTGAATTGAAAAAAATGACTCACTACATCCAAAAAACGTTTTATCTAACTCATAACATAAAAAAACTTAAAGTTAACCTACTTCAATTCTAAGAGTGACTGTAAACGTGAAAGGTAAAATATGTATGATATTGGGTGAGGAATGGTTTTTCAAACACCTGCAAATCACAAACCAAAAGGGAGAAAATGGCATGTTGTGACTATATTTCAATGAAAGATTTCTGCCCAAACTTATCTAAAGGGCAACAGAAAGGAAGAAGATATTTGCACAATTTAAAATGCCAAAGGCTTACTATCAAGAATTCTTACAACCTAGAGGGGAAAAACAACAAAGAGAAAAATAGGTAATGACTACGAAGAGTCAGTTTACAGAAGAAACTATCCAAATGGTTAGTTAGTATTGAAAATGGATATTCAATCTCACTACTAATCAGAGAAATGCAAATTAAAACAATGAGACACCACTTAATATCTATCCAACAGACAAAAATTTTAAAGCTGGCTTCTACTATTAAGCTATGGAGAAGCTAAGAAGAATGGGAAACTCTAGTCCAAGTGAAAACTGTCACAGCCATTCTGAAGAGCAACCTGTCATTGCTTAGCAAAGTTAGTTATCTATGTGTGTGACCTACTCTGGAATGTATTCCCAAGGAAACTCTCATACTGATACACAAAGAGACATTTAGGATGTCTGGCACATTGTTTTTGATCATAAAGAGTTAGAAGCATCCTAAGTACCCATCACTGGGTAAGTAAAATGCAAACCACACATATGATGGACTAGATAAGCAGACAGAATCACTAGAAGACTAGATGGGTAATATGTGGTACATGCATATGATGAAATATGATACAGCAGTAGAATACTCAATAACGTAGTATTTCCGAATCACTGAACAAACATAGCAATATGGACAGAGTTCAATGACAGCACTGAGTGAAAAAAGTAATAAAAAGATAAGATGAATAGCATGATACCACCTATGCATTCATGTGTATTAAAAAACACTCAAAATATTTTCTAATTTTTTAAGGATACAGGTATGAAGGTATGACCAGAAGAATATATATTAAATACACTAGAGTAGGGAAGGAGAATGAGCTTGAGAAAGGAGGATGAAAAGTAGGTATTAGTTTTCTGTTGCTGCAGTAACAAACTAATATAAGTTAAATCGCTCACAACAACACAAAATTTATTATTCTACAGTTCTAGCAGTCAGAAATTTGATGTGGTTGTCACTAGGCTAAACTCAAGTAGTTGGTAGGTCTGTGCTCCTTTTTGAAGCCAGCCACTAGGGGAGAATTCTAGATTCTAGAGGCCCCTTCCTCCATTTTCAAAGCCAATAAATGGTGCATCCCTTGTGCCTTTCTTCCCTCTCCTTCTGTCTCTCCCTTTTTCCTCCTAAGTCGACTTTTAAGGATCCTTGTGATTACACTGGACCCACCTGGATAATCCAGAATATTCTTCCTACAGCAACGTCCTTAACTTAATCACACCTTGCAGAGTCCTTTTTGCCAGACAAGGTAACATACTCACAGGTTCGAGGGATTAGAATGGCAACACCGTTGGGAGGCCATTATTTGCCCACCACAGGGAAAGATAAAAATAAATAAATAAAAACAAAGATTGAACAAGCTGGGACGAGTGATGATAGTGTGACACCAGTGTGGAACAAATCAACTCAATTCTGTGTGCCCAAGGTCCTAAAATAGCATAGGAAAAAGAGGAATATGAGACCGTGGTGTTATCAGCTGTGTCAAATGATGCTGTGAAGTCAATTAAGATAAGGATAGGGGCTTCCCTGGTGGCGCAGTGGTTGAAAGTCCACCTGCTGATGCAGGGGACACGGGTTCGTGCCTCGGTCTGGGAAGATCCCACATGCCGCGGAGCGGCTGGTTCCCGTGAGCCATGGCCGCTGAGCCTGCGCGTCCGGAGCCTGTGCTCCGCAACGGGAGAGGCCACAGCAGTGAGAGGCCCACGTACCGCAAAACACAAACAAACAAAAAAAAAGATAAGGATAGAGGAAACAAACACTGAATTTGGCAAAATGGTATTACTTGGTGAACTTAATAAAAGCAATCTGAGTATAGTGTTAGCAAATAATGCAGCATTAAAGTGAATTGAGGAGAGAATGTGAGGTGAGGAAATGGTGAGAGAGCACAATGTCACTTCTCTAAGATGTATTTGTATTATGCAAAAGTCTCCTATTAGTAAAAATGAAATGCCAAAAAATAGAGAGCACATAAATTATTCTATTTCTTAAGGGAATATCATGCAAATGCAACTGTTGTAAACACTTTAAAAGAGTCCAATGTTTTCAAAATCTTAGTTAAAAAAAAGATTAAAAATATTATAGTATAATCACAACTGCACTAAATATATCGATACATAGCTAGCATAAATAAAAAGATAAAATACATAAAACTCTCCGTAGCAGTTGCCTTTAGCAGCTCGATATATGATTTCTTTCTTTAAAAGTTTCCTATGTTTTTCCAGTATTCTATTATGAACATGAATTATTTTTTTAATTTCCAGAAATAATGTAAATATTTAGAAATAATAAGATTCCTCAGAAATGTTTTTGTTTGAACAACTAAAATCAAAATATAAATATTTCACTTAAAAAATGTATATGTGGGGCTTCCCTGGTGGCGCAATGGTTGAGAATCCGCCTGCCGATGCAGGGAACGTGGGTTCGTGCCCCGGTCTGGGAAGATCCCACATGCTGCGGAGCGGCTGGGCCCGTGAGCCATGGCCGCTGAGCCTGCGCGTCCGGAGCCTGTGCTCCGCAACGGGAGAGGCCACAACAGTGAGAGGCCCACGTACCAAAAAAAAAAAAAAAAAAAGTATAAATGTTCACAATAAAGAAACTGTAAAACTTGTTTGGAAATGGAACTGGGTCCATAACTGGCATCAGCCCATTAACTATGGGGAAGTTACTTGAAACTTCTGGGCCACAATTTCCTCATTTACAAATCAGTAGATTGTAGATATGATCTCAAATGGTCCCTTCTAAGCTTAAACATTTTATGAGAATATCCGGATTCAAACTGCATTCCTACTTTCACATAATCACCTTTATTTATATAAAAATCTATATAATTTACTTAGATAAAAAAATTATCAGAACAAAGAAACTTTCCTGGGCTACTTCTAGTAATCAGGGTTTGTTAAAGTTTGGATGCATTTTCTATAACCCCACAGCTCTATGTCACTAAATACGGTCACAGGCAAGGATAGACTAAACCAATTTAAAATAGGTTTAAAACTCAACCAGCACTGCCACTGAAAGATTAGTGTGTGTATGTGTATATATATATATATATATATTTGTCTCAATATATCCATCTGCCTGGTTAGTTGCCTTTCTTTACAGATTGTTTGCTTTGATAAGAGTGAAGGGAAGAACACACTTACAAGGTCAAGGGAACTTTGGGGAATCATCTAGTTCTTTCAGCAGAGGGCTCCCTCTGGAAATGTACAGAGGAACTTCTCTCCAGGTAATCCAGCTGAATAGAGCTGACATTCCTTCTGGATTTCTAGGAAGCATTCTTCCTCTTTCCAATGACAGCTTTCCTATCAAGATGACTTTGGAGTTTAGCTATGAGATGGAAGCAAATCAACCTTAGTGAAGAATATCAATACTTCATTCCCAATCCTTTCTTTATATTTCCTTAGCTACATCAGCCTTCAAGCATATAAGAATGGCAGGCTTTTGGGCCTGGGATTACAAGAAGCACCATTACAATGTCTAGCTAAAAGAGTAAACTACATGTGACTTGCCCAGTTGTCAGGAAAAAACAAACAAAAACAACTCTACCAGAAAACAGCATCTGCTCTATCCCCGCCCTCACTAACAGCCAGCTGTTTTCAGTTATTCTCACCTGCTGACCAGGTTCTCTCAGGATGAATTCTCACTGGAGGGTGAAACAAATAAAGACAGCCAAGACTGAGCAAATCAAGCTGCTTCAGGACTTTATTTTGCTGCTGAGGCCACGAACTCCTGCCTATTTTGCCCCAGACCTTTCATTTCCTATGGCTCTCCAGGCCACCAGCAGTTTCTATGAACTTGGAATGCTTCTCTTACTCTGCTTCCGAAAACAATGTCCTCGAGGTTTCTGCTTATCAAGCCTCTGTGTCATTACCTCCCCAGCTTAATCCAGCTGATCCTAATTATTTGTGAATAAAGGTGTGTGGCTAATTTTCTTCCTTTTTGGGGAATATTTCCCTTTATCATATATAACCTTTGATAAAAGTTGAGTGAGATGAATGTTGTATATTTTAACTTCTTTTCTACACCCAAGGATGCCCCTGTATGTCCGTGATCAGTTGTAGTTAATCAGTGGTAGATTTCCAATATGCACAGATATAATATTTTTTTAAGTGTCCCTTTGAAATATCAACCTGGGTATTAAGTTCAGGTTAATCTTCAAGCACAATGAATTCAACTTGACAATTCTGCTGTATTCTCAAATCTTCTCCCCCAAGATTTTACTATATTTAATCCAGTTTTAGGAATGTGTTTCATAATTCTAATGTCTAAAACATGTGGAAATGTTATATTCCTGGAAGAAAATCCATTGTATTTCACTCAATATTAATGTGGTTACAGAGGTAAAGATTTCAGACTTTGTGACAGACTGCCTGGGTTCAAATCCTACTTCTGCCATGACTTTGAACAAGTCATTTAATTTCTTTGTGCTTCAATTTCTTTATCTTTAAAAGGAATAATAATAGTTCCTACATCAGAGGTTCATTATGAAGAGTAAATAAGTTAATATATGTGAAGTATATATATTAATGTGAAGTACTTAACAAAAAGTACTCGGTACACAGTACATTTTAATAAGCAAGTTATTACTATTGCTATTGTTTATCTGTATCTTCTTTTGGCTAAAAGTATCAATAATAGTTTCAATTTCATCATTAATATGTTTTGGAGGAAACTTATACATTTGAATGCAAAAGCTATGCTTTAGAAATCATAATATTAGAAAATTCATGAATAGGGACGTTTCAAAAAATAGAAATTAGATAACCTAAACATTTGACATTAGACATGGCAAAGAAATTACAGTGTTGTGGTGGAAAGGCTAATGTTGGAAAACAAAAGAAAAGACCTCCGAGGTGTATTTAAATTTTATTCAAGGGTTCTTTCAGTCACTCAAACTAGTAATAGTGAAACCAGGGCAGATGGTTAAAATGAAGGCGATAGAGAAATACAAATGCTCTCAGAGAGATTACGATGCCGAGAATTGCAGTTCCCCAAGAACTTTACATATCATTCAAGTCTAACCCAGTCCCATCATCTTCTCAACTGAGAACTAAGAAGCACACAGGTCAGAGGTGCTGTCCTGGATCTCATGGTTTGGAAAGAAATGAGTCAGAACTAGAAACCAGACCGTCTCGTCCTATCCAGAGATCCCCATATAGAGTCACAATGACTTCACATGTTTGAGATCTCAGGTTGAAATTGCCAAGGCTGCATGTTCACAAGCTTCATTATATATACATTTTATTGACCAGACTCCCCAAAGAGTAAAAGATATAATTTTGAGTCTTAATTAGCCAGAAAAGTCCTTTTCAGTAACAAATTCTATCAACCTTCTGGTCGATTTGCTTATTCTTTGTTTTATGACAGATAGCTTTTCCCTAATTAAGCCTCCTTTCAGAACATAGAGATTAGGCACTACACCTTGAGAAAGCAAATCCCTTTTTCCTAAGAGCCCCATGTTCTTAATATCCAAAGGAACTGAGGCAAAGAAGCTGAACATAATCCAGTCCTCCTTTTCCAGCTGAGCTTTCATTTCATACTTCACTACAGTTTCTCTAATCCCCACTTTCTCTTTGGGTTGCAGGGTACGCCAAATACACAGCATGTTTAAAATCCCTGCTGATCCGTTGAGATGCTACGCAGTGCATGACAGAGTTTGGCAAGCATGTGCATTGAGACTTAAAAAAAATAAAACTAAATAAAATGGAGTCTATGTTACCATCAATTTTACTCTGTTTTTGAGGCCACTAAATCTCCTCGCTACTCCCAGGAGTGCCCCTTCTTGCAACAGGCATCATACTAATTGAGATCTGACCAAACAGCTGGATTTACAATGAAGCATTAACTGTCGGCTGAATTCCTTAGACACACACACACACACACACACACACACACACACACACACACACACACACACACACACACACAGAGAGAGAGCATCCTGCAGACACAAGACTTACAAATGAGTGCTTGAAGACTCATTTCTCACTCTGACCCCTGGGGTCAATGATGTCAGAGAAACTATTTCAGAAAAGAGCTCTAGAGTGGGAGTGAACAATCAGGACCAGCAATAATGAGTCATTCTTGAAGGTCACAGCTGTTGAGCAGCTAATTGTAACTTGAAAAGCTTAGTACCAAGTTATTAATGATCTTGCTGATAAACTTTTTTCCCCACTCCAAGTCATACAAGCTTTTATTCTAACTTTGAAGATCAAGAAAGAGCTGCCCTGGCTATAAATGCAAAACTTTTCCTGTCTTGATGCAGCCGCGCATATCTGACTGCCTCCTTTCCTCACATACTCAGTATAAACTGGTGACCTTCATATAAATTGAGGTATGCTTTCCAATTCCAAAATCTCTCCTAAGGAAAGGGATCGTCAACCCTGCCAAGTATTTTGTTTTAGCTTATTAACTACTCAGTATTATAAAACAGACGGAATGGAATCAAATAAGTAATTTACTCAGAGAGCCAAAATGATACTTTCCTTATTTTATATGCATGTGGTAGAAAACACACCACCTTCATTTGAAACACAGACACTATACTATGGGAGGTAAAAATAATACTTCTACAGGCTAACAAAAAGTATACTAGAGGATAAAAAGAACTGTCTGCTTTTCTTAAGAAGTACTAAGGGCAAAGTCATGCAGGCAGGAGGAAACACAAGGCATACTATTAGAAAATTGGAGAGCATTCATATATGAGAATTCTATTCCAACAATTATCCCCTATCCTTCAATGATTTAAAACAGGGCTGCTCTCCTCTCTACTTCATCTTCTATATTATCTATTGGTTTATTACTTCTTCCCAAGCAGGAGTTAAATTTTCAGATTCCTATTGTTTATCTAAACAGAGTCATTCATTTACACACTGTAGGTTCATAGTAAATGCTTGCTGAATGAAGGAAATGAAATGCTTTATTTATAATGTCTTTCCAACTGGAGGGTTGTTCATTGCTCTCACCACAGCAAGCCACAAAGGTTCTTGAATGAACCCCTGAGGCTATCACAGAATGATGCAAGGTACTCACCTTTCCTCCCCTCCACAACCCCAAAGGAATTAATGAGCAGCTTCCACAAAGCCCAGAAGCAAACAACTGAAATCTGAACTGCAGCCTGTTAGTATAAAACAAGTCAAACTAGGAGAAAAACGTGTCTCCTGCAGGGTAGAAGTGGGAGCAAAGCACTTAATTATTTTAGTGAGATTCAGGTCTGTGAAAGAACATGTGTGCAAACATGCACACTCATTTTATTTTATTTGCTTAATAGGCTCGTCAGTGATATGTCATAGAAGCATGCCAATGTTTTATCAGCTACCTCCTGCTTTCATAGGTGGTAGTCTACGGATGACAAATATTGTGCTATTTGCATTATAATTAATACACCATTAAAGAAATATTTATTGGGTAAATACCATAAGCCATAGATAATATTAAGAACCCTGGCAAATACATGATAAATAAAATAGTTCCTCATCTCAAGACTTTTATAATCAAGTAAGGAGGAAAAGGTACACATATACATGACTATAATATGATTGTGTGATAAATTCTCTACTACATTTAAGGGTCAAGTGTTGCCATCTAACCTATACTAATTCCTATAAACTGCCAGTTATACACAGATCAATACATTTCCATCACTCTTGCTTTTCCATCCACCTACAAAAATGAGAAAGTTTCCACTAAGCTAAAGTCATTTAATCATCCATCAAATCTCCTGGTATTTTCAAAATTAATGTGTTACCACAGCACGCTGTTAGAACCATTTTTTAGTCGTGTCAGATCATCACCTAAGCAGGCGTGCAGGTAGACTTGAATAACGAATTAATGTATTACCCCCAGCCCCTTCAAAGTGGAATAACGATATAAGTGCAAAATACCAAAAGGCAAAATCTATCTCCCTGTAGTCTGTGTTCAACAAACTCATTGCTGGGCCATGGGATTTTCTACCCATGACAAAAACTAAAAAAAGCAATGTTGCATTAAAATGAAATAATACAGATATATATTCTAGGAAGATTTTTTTCTGGAGGGTAGAGCAAATCCAGTTACTATATGGTAAGGTTTTTAGTTGTCAATCTTGAAACACCCACAAAACAAGAATTAACTGACCTGCAAAAAAAAAGTCAGAAATGCTATCCAGATTTTCTTCACTTCCCTTCTATGTCTACACTAACCCTTCTGAGACAGTTCATACATTTATGTGATTTCCTCTCTGTAGGTAATATCCAAATCCATTGCTAAAGATCTGAGTTACTTTAATTCCCATTATTCTCAAAATCCCTATAGAACTGGCTATGGACATCTGAAAATATAACATAGTGAAAACTAAAATTATGATCTTCCTCAAAAGCCAGTATTCCTTGCCAACTATTTAATTCAATATTCAGATAAGGAATATAAGCATAGGTTGAATTCACAGCCATAAGGTATTTTAAAAACCACATATAGTAATTTCAAAAACTTTTATTTAATACACTCAATTTTTAAAGAAATTAATAAAAGTGCTTTTAGTTTTTCAACTTTAAAGTCTATGGTCACAATGTCTCAAACATTTCACCCCAAGTATAAATTAAAACTGCAGTTTTGCACATTTCAAAGTAGTTAATGCATACATTTATATGCAACTTGCATTTAGATCCAGTTCTAATGGATAAATGTACTTGTCTTCAGGGTAGTAGTCACATGAATAGACTCAATGAAATGAAATGCTGGGCTTCCCTGGTGGCGCAGTGGTTGAGAATCCGCCTGCCAATGCAGGGAACGCGGGTTCGTGCCCCGGTCCGGGAAGATCCCACATGCCGCGAAGCAGCTGAGCCCATGAGCCACGGCCGCTAGGCCTGCGCATCCGGGGCCTGTGCGTCCGGGGCCTGCGCTCCGCAACGGGAGAGACCACAAGAGTGAGAGCCCCACGTGACGAGAAAAAAAAAGAAATAAAATGCTTTATATTTTTTTTCTATAAATATCAAAAGTTTTTTGGACTTGGCAAGGGTTTTACAAATAATAGCCAATTCACAAATTTTATAGATGGGATATTATATAATTTACCACAATTTACATAGTTTTACAAGTAGCAGATGGTAGATTAATACTAAGGTGGCAATATACATTATCACCCAAATCAGAACACTTCTGAGAATGGGAGAGGATGCTATTAAGGAAAATTACTAGTACTATTACTAATACTGGAGGACAACAGGTATAAACTGGGTCTCTCTGCGAAAACCAGAACATATGGTTAGCCTAACTATAACACATGCAATGTGTATTTGCTATTTCAATTGAGAATATTCAATCTGCTATACATACAAGAAACAAATGGGATAGATAAGACTTATGTGTTAAATATACATAATGCACAGGCAAGTAACTTGGGAGACAGGCAAAATTCATAAGATGTACTAAGAAAAGAAAGTAAGTTAGTAACCCGTACACATAGTACAGAATTAATGGAACAATTAAAAGAATGAAATAGTGTTACTTAGAAAGGGATATAAAGACCATAAATCTTAAGTGTTCATAAATCCCAGATTATATCACCTCTATATTGATAGCTATTTCCCTCTAAATCTGCCTCCCTTAGGGACATCTATTATGGTCCGTTTCTGACCCCATGTGTTCTCCACTTGAGAAAGACAGATATAAACCACAGCAGCTCAACACATTAAACAGTGAGGTACAGCTGCGGTCAGGTGTACGAGTCTCTGCATCTCTCCAACAAACTGAGCTTGTGTTACCTGCAGATACCTTCCAATCACTAAGTTTCCTTGTTTATCTGGTCTTTGTAACCACACCATCAGCAGAAATAGCAGATGAAGTGGAAAGTGAATCAGGATACTGCAACATTACATTAAACAGAATTAAGAAAGTGTGAACCTTTCAACCATCCAATGGAACCCTATCCTAACTGTGTAAACATATCCTATAGCTTTGTTCTTGGCTTCCCACAACAGAATAAATAAAGCACATGATTCCAGAATCTTGGCATCTTGGTCTGTAAGCCTTGCAGTCCTGACTTCTATTATAGCTTGCCTGGTAGTTTATGTAGGGGTTTTTATTGCATTGATATAAATTCCCACACAACAGCACATATCCCCCAAATCCCACTGACTTATTTACTCATTCAAAAAATTTGAGTACCTACCACACAGCATGCTCAATTCTGGGTGCCTGGAATATAAAAATGAAAGACACAGCCTCTGTTTTTTCTTTTTTTTTTTGGCCACGCAGTGTGGCATGAGGGACCGATCAGGGATCAAACCCATGCCCCCTGCATTGGGAGCGCAGAGTCTTAACCACTGGACCACCAGAGAATTCTCAACAGCCTCTATTCTTAAACAGAGATCAAGGAGGAAAACAGATGAGTAAACAGACAAGGTATGATAGTGTTGTCATATCCTAGCCTCCAGGGATCAAGGAAGGCTTCCCAGAAGAAGTGACAGCAAAGAACATAGTATAGGACAATACAACCAGAAGAGAAAAATAGACTTACTAACATTTATTGCTTACTGCATGCCACAACAATTTTCTAACTCATTTAATACTCATAACAACCCTATGAGTCATTATTGTTACTATTCCTATTTGAAAAATAAGAGAAGGGAGGCATAGAGAGGTCATATATCTAGCAAGTGAAGGAGTCAGGATTGAATGCCAAGCATTCTGGCCCAAGAAACCAACCACTTAATCACTAAATTACACTGCGTCATATCCCAGGTGCCAAGAACTAAAATATGAATGGGAGTTAGAAAGGCAAAAAAGGGAGAGAAGGGCATGGTAACGTGAGAACCCAAACCAAGACAACCGTCATATTTCAAGAGAGTTAAAACATGGCATGCATATGAGGAATTGTAAGAGATGAAGCTGTTAAATTAGGCAGGGCCCAGAAAATGAGATTACCAAAGGCCTTATCAAAACACCTCATCACCTTCCTTGTCACATGACCCCGTAACTCAAAGTCTACATCACAATGTTATAGGGGAAAACAAGTGAATACATCATGTAGCATGAAATGCAAAAAATGAAACAAGCCTTGAAATTTTCAATTAGTGATAACTTTCTTTCAATTTAAGGCAGTATCTTATAAAAATATTCAACATTCTCTGAACTACAATGCAATACAAATAAAGATTTTAACAGAACTTATATCTAATCTGTAGTACAGTTCTACCCATAGGTTATATAATCGTTTTTATTTTGTTTAGATTTCACACATGTAATTATTATATGTAATTCTATGGATACGCACTTACGTATATGTATATGTCAACTAAAAATGTGCGAAATGCAAAAATAAATCTCATACAAGTAGCTTTTCAACAATAATATGTTGTCATAGATGTTAACATGGTAAACAAATCTGTATAACAGGACAAATAAAATATAGGTAAGAAGTAAACCAACAAGACACACATCGTCATAGGTTATTCAAATAATTCTGGTAGAATATCTTCCCATTATAAACACGTTATTTTTCTAATGCTATAAATAATCACATTACTTAATATAAATGAAACAAGATTTATAAATATCAGATGAACAAAAGGTACAGTTTTCCTTTCAGATGTGAAACTGTGGGAATAAATTACTTATACAAGACCAGTAGTTTCAAATAAAATTGAGAAGTCAATCTGTCGTTTCAAATAAAATTGAGAAGTCAATCTGTTTGGTATAATTCTTAAATTTTAAACTGATTTAATTATTTAAACAAGTCTTCACTTTTTTTTGCTATTGACTGCATATATTTAGATTCAACCAGTTAGAACTTATTATAATATATAATATTTAGTTTAATTATTAATTTCCAAGTCTCATCAAAAAATATCCCAGTGTTTTTCTATTAATCTCAAACAGTATTACAACATTCCAGAAATTAACATTTTAAAAACTTTCATATATTTTTAATATATGTTCACACCAGCACTACTTTAGCCTGATGATTCACAATTAACCAATTAACAAAAACAAAAAAACAGGGAACTACATTTCCAAAATAGAAGGAAATCAGTAGACATAGTCATATTTCCCCAATTCCATCATATATACTCATAAATCTAATCTATTATTTGCTCTACTTGCTAGAGGGTATTTGAGAAAGATCAGCACATGTCACAAATCTTTCAGTGAGAATCAAACACTTTCATTTTCTCATCCATTTAGCTCATGCTCTGTCATCATCTTATCATGCATTTATGAACTTTCTGTGGATTAGCATTAGCAGAAGCTACCAGAGGGGCAAAGCATAAGAAAAGTTTGGGACTTTTATTTACCAGTTGTATCAACCCATGATATGATCACCTCCATTGGCTTATAATTTTCCCTTCTCTAAATGAAAGTGTGTCCCCCAGTTCTCCTGTTGCCCATTCTCTTCTCTGCTTTGACGATCTCCTAAACCCCAGTGACCTTAACTATCACCTTTATGTTGAAAATGTCTAAATTCTGTTACTAGCAATAACTTCTCCCTTGATATTTAGATTAATATTTCAGAGTTTACTTCACATTTACACCTTTAACTAAATATTTCTAAGACCAGATTCATCTTTTTTTTCCTGAAAACCAAAGCTTTTTCTTGACATTCTAATTCTATGAATGGGAGCACAGTCACCTAGGCACCTTTGATTCTTCCCTCAACCTCACTTCCTACATCCAGTTAGTAGCCAAGCACTGCAGATTCGATCTCTGTGCGTCTCTCACATCGTTCCTCTTCTTTCCATCCCGACTACCCTCTCTCCAGTTCAGACACTCATTACCTTCTGCCCTATGGCAACAACCTAACTGATCTTTCCATGTTAAAGTCTCTCTCCACACTAAACTTTCCCACACAATCCTGACAGGTTCTAAACTGCAACTCTGATCAAGAGCTTCCAAAGAATCCCCACTACAGACAAAATTATGTACACGTGGGCATTTAGAACCCTCTACAAGATGGCTACAAAATACCTTTCAAACTTCCTGCCCCACCACTTCTTTCCTCATGCTCTTACTGTTGGTTAAACTAGACTCTTAACTGTTTGATGAAAATGTCATAATTTTCTCCAACTATAACTTTGTTCACATAATTCACTTCTCTGGAACACCCCCCCACCCGCCAGCACTTCCCAAATAATCCTAGGGATTTTTTAAGAGTTAGTAAAAATTCCACATTATCTAAGAAAGCTTTACCTGCCCTCCTTTCTCTACTATCCCTACATACCAGGGATGCCATTTCTTCCTTCTTTAAAATACTATAGCACCTACAGAAAACCATAACTCAAAAAGATACATGCACCCCAATGTTCATTGCAGCACTATTTAAAATAGCCAGGACATGGAAGCAACCTAAATGTCCATCAACAGAGGAATGGATAAAGAAGATGTGGTACATATATACAATGGAATATTACTCAGCCATAAAAAGGAATGAAATTGTGCCATTTGCAGAGATGTGGATGTACCTAGAGACTGTCATACAGAGTGATGTAAGTCAGAAGGAGGAAAAACAAATATCATATAATATCGCTTATATGTGGAATCCAGAAAAATGATACAGATGAACTTATTTGCAAAGCAGAAAGAGAGACACAGATGTAGAGAAAAAAACGTATGGATACTAAGGAGGGAAGGGGGAGGTGGGATGAATTGGGAGATTGGGATTGACATATATGTATATACTATTATGTATAAAATAGATAACTAATGAGAATATACTGTATAGCACAGGGAACTCTACTCAATGCTCTGTGGTGACCTAAATGGGAAGGAAATCCAAAAAAGAGGGGATATATATATATATATATATAGCTGATTCACTTTGCTGTACAGCAGAAACTAAGAAAACATTGTAAAGCAACTATACTCCAATAAAAATTAATAAAAAATAAAATAAAATACTACAGCATTTGTATGACAACACATTTTACCAAATCATTGAGTCAAATACCAACTGGTTTTTCTATTCTCTCTGTTACCAGCAACAGACTGTAAGTCCTTGAGGAAAAAATAGCATTATGGAGGGTTCTATGTGCATTATAGGCACAAGAAATATGAAAATTAAATTAAATTATTTCCCCTCCTAAACATTTATACTCAATGTTCAGTTACCCAAGCTGGGAACCCATGATTGTGACAGAAATATAAGGCCAGTATTTTATTATAGCACTTTGTCTCTTCCCAAACCTAAACAAAAATATTAACAAGTAACTAAATAAATTCATTGAAAATTCTTCATGGTTCTTCCATTATATATCTCTGATATGATTACTACAAAACAGAAAGCCAAGAAAAGGGTAAATAGTAGTAGGTAACACATATTAGGTTTCAAAAACTATGAGTTTAATCATTTTAATATATTCACATATGATGCTTAATCATCACAACAATGTATGTACTTTTATTTTCACACTCTACAGATGCGTTAACAAAGTTTTTTAAATGTAAGTCCTTAGCCTTGGTTAAGACAGTTAATAAACAGTAAAGCTGAGAATGAACCCAAATCTGTCTGACCCCAAAGCTCACAGAGTAACTATAATTCCATACTACTACCCTCTCTGTAGCAATAAAATAAATAAATAAATAAAAAATGAAGAGTTAAAGATATGTCTATAGCCAAGAAAAAGAAATTCCTTCCTTAGGAAGTAATATCTGGAGGAGAGGGAGAATCATCAATTTACTTAACTATATATATGAAAGACACAAAGTATAAATTAGAGTGCCTGGCCAAATTTTTGCATTGCTGTACTGGAGACCTATATGAATAATGCAAGATTAGAAAACACAGACATAAAACAGTCTATGAAAGTATGATGTTCTATGCAAAACAACACCTGCTCTGCTCTCCCCTTTCATCTTAATTTGAGGTTAAGACTTCTATAAATATAATGGAAGTTTCCTCTCTGTATCTGGGATATACTTCAGATCTCTTTTACTACCACACATTGTTTGAGTTGAAGGGAAACAAAAGAAAAAGGAAAAGATTTTCTAGTAATTAATTTATTCTGAAAAGTATCTGTGACTGGTAGGGTAAAATTTGGTTCTTTGGAACATATAAACAATTAGTATTATGTGGCAGACACTCAAATAATGAATTAATGAAATGACTTATATATTCCTAATTAAATCATTTTTTGGCCAGAGTGTCAAGGTTTAGCATCCATTTTCCATTATTAATATTCTTTGTAACAAGAAAAATGTAATGGTGAAAAATATAATTTCCATAAGCATTTTGAAAAGCTACTCAAATTTTACTTCTCAGATGTAAAGGGAAAATAATTTGTAATTTATGCCAATAGAAACAAGAGTTTATCACATTTTCCTGAAAATACTTGAAGGCCAAACTCACTAACACATTTATTTTCAAGTGGATACATCATTCTCGTATTTATACCATTTGGGAAAGAAACAAGATCCTAAAAAAATGTTTTAAAATCATGTTTAGGGCTGAAAAGTTTATTATTGTCTTTTAACCTCAATACTTTACCTATTTCCCTAAATGTCTATTAGCCTATTATCCTTCTTCCCACATGAACATATAATTGTTTTCCTTTTTTTTTGCTGACAAACAAGAGACTTTAATGGGAAGGGGTGTCCTAGCGGACAGCAGTAGGGTAAGGAAACCCAGGAGAACTGCTCTGCCACACGGCTTGCAGTCTCAGGTTTTATGGTGATGGGATTAGTTTCCGTGTTGTCTCTGGCCAGTCACTGACTCAGGGTCCTTCCTGGTGGCACGCATATTGCTCAGCCAAGATGGATTCCAGCGAGAAGGATTCTGGGAGGTTGGTAGGACATATGGACTGGCGTATCCTCTCTCCTTTTGACCCTTCCTGAATAACATATAAAGTATATAAGGATTCAAAAGGATGATGTCCAAATAATTTATTTTGCATATCAATTAGACCTGACATTTTGTCTAAACTGGCAAACCTCACTGAAAGACACAAATAAATGTGAACGAGTTTTTATCTAAAACAATATTATATTGTCACATAAAACAAGAAGCTAACAGCACTTCGAAGGCCATATTATATTATTATCTTGCAGTAACAGTTATATCCAAAAGGCTGAGCTTGTAAAAGAGAGGGTTCCCATTGCTGTAGAAACAATAATCTCTGTTCTTCTGTTACAAGTTCTTTCATCTCTCTACTTCCCCATGAATTCCTGGACTTTACCTATATGCGTCAGACTGTAATATAATAACAAAATTAAAACCAGCTTTTCCAAAAATCTGGAGTAAGGGGAATAAGAACATGAGAACATGCCAGAAGGATAACGCATCAAAGTCAATATAAATAACACTATTAAAAACATATTGAGTAAAAAAGTCTCAGGTTTTCCTATGATCAATAGTTATATCAAATGAAGATATAAAAGCCAGAAGGAAGTAAAGAGAAATTGTTTATCAAATGCACACACACAACTTTCAGGCCACTGTAATTCAGAATAAGATGAAGGACAGAAATTGTTTGGTCAAGAATAGAGCTAAGGATGAATGCAGGCAGAGGAAAATCAATTCAAGTCAACCCTACATCAAATTTTTAGCTGAGGTGAGGAGGACTCAGATGGTATAAGACATTCCAACCAGCAAAGATAATATCACTTGCCAAAGATGTGGAAGGAAGGGGGCATGGTTTGTTTAATAAACTGTTAGAACTTCCATGTGGCTGAAGGATAAGGCATGTGGAGAGGTAGTTTGAGGAAAGAGACAAATGTGTTGTCTACTAATCTTATTTACTGGATTGGCTCATAGGTTTTAAAGCATTCCTGCTCTTTATTTAGTCCAGTGTCCATGACCTGCCCTATCATGTTGGTAAGTTCATGGTATACTAAAGACTTGGCTCCATTCCCAAATCACTGTCTTACAATTAGTCCAATAAATGAACTTTTACCACCCTTTCCCTGCCTCTATCAGCTTATTATAATGCCTTCATATGTACAATTAGGTGGGTTCTGCAACTGTGGCCTTGGATCTATGAATTTCAAAGTGTTTATTTTTTGGAGTGCAGCTTTTATTTTTCTAGACTCTTAACCAATGAGAACAGTAAACATTTCCTTAAGAAAAAGCATCACTTAACAATGGCATCAAGTGATATTCTATTTTAATAAACAGTTTTAATTAGGCAAGTGTATTAATAAAGATTTGTTTCTGAGGCATTCTCAAAAGACACAGGAAGATTATTTTTGTTATTATTTTATTAAACTGTGTGCTATGTTACACTGTTAATGAGCCCAAATATGAGCAGACTAGTCTCCTACTTCTTTCCAAATTTTGACATGGAACATCATACTAAGAACTGAATGAATGCCCAGTATACTTAGGCCTGCAGATCAACTGTCTTAACCTCATTCAATTTGTCTCCTTGCCATAGTACTGAAAAATATACATTGGAAAAAAACATATATAGTAAGAATTCTTTCAGCCGTTTCATGGGAACACAGGAGAGCTCAAAATCAAATCTAATCTTGGCTCCACTACAGCCCTGCCAGGTATTATTGGGAAGTAGAAGGAAGAACTGAATGAAAAGCCTAGCAGATGATCTTTTGTGGCAGAATCTTATCACACCTAAGCCAAAATAGAATCCTAACAATGAATGATAATAATTTTTGTTCTTTCTATTGAGAACAACATGCTCAACAAACATTATTTTTAACTATGTTTTTACAGATTTATATATTATATTTAAGTTAAGTGTTCTAAAATTTGGGACCAGAAAGTTGGGTTTCTATTCAAAGGAGTATGTTGAAGAAATCATTTGTAAATGTTTGGGTAACACCACCATCATTCCTTACCAACTCTGTGCCTCCTCTTTTCTTTCTTATCTCAGTGAGACGATCATTCTTCATACAACCTTTCAAGCCAGAAACTCAGTGGTACTCTTTGGGTTTTCCCTTTGTCTTACTCACTTATCCAATGAATCTCTAACTCTTGTCAATTGGTCCTCATTATCACTAATGTCACTCACTCTTAGAGTTAGTGCCACCATCATTTTTATCTGAATCAATAGAATAACCTCCCATTTCCAGTCTTGAAGCCTCTAGTTTATTCTTCAAATGGAGGTGGCAGGTCATTCCTCCCTTAATTCCTCTAAGATTAACTTAATTTTCCCCTTACTGCCATCAGAGAAATTCTGAACTCCTCATAACATTATATCATGCCATCCTGATCTTCTCCAGATGATTTCTGGACTGATAACTAAAAATTATCCTTTGGACATGTTAAGTTCCAATCATACTGAACTAGGCCTTTGTGCTACTGTTTCCTATCTATAATAGTATCTTTCTTCTACCTCTATGCTTGGCTAACTAATATTTGACTGTTGGGTCCCAACTTAAATGCACTTTTCTTCAAAAGCATCTTCTCTGATCCTCCAAGACTGGGTTGACAATCTCTCTACATGCTCCATAGTACTTTATACTCACTTTTACAAAAGGTATTCTCAGTATTGCTTCTTTGTTACACAAACTTGCTTCTATGTAGGCCTAGGTCATGAGATGGCCAGTGACATGAATAATTAAATCAGGGACATTGGCCTTACTCAATGAGGATTAAATTCTCTTTTTGGAAATTCAAACCTAAAGGCAAGACAACAAGTGCCAGTTGCTGGTTAGTGTTGTGGCTAAGAGCAGTGGTATACAATTCAGGCTAGTGGTCACTTACGATATTAATGAGCAAAGAAAGCTGTTGGAAAGTAAGAGAAGAATCAGAGAAGAACTAGGCCCACAGGAAATTTAAAAAAACAAAACAAAACACTTGGCATCATTAACTGATAAACCAAAGTCCAATACTCAAGAGTGTCCTTAGATTTCCATAAGAATTATGTATTCTTAAAATAGTGCTCTTACAGTTAGTACTCCCCCTCAAATACACACACACACACACACACACACACACACACACACCTACACACACACAAAGGCATATGTTTACCACCATTTTACAAACAAAGTTCTTGTCTCATTGGGTGCAGGGAAGAGGTATCCTCTAACAAATGTTTGCCACACTGTATAATTTTTGACTCCCAGTACTGACTGAGAGATCGAAGATTGTAAGTTCTCCATCACTGCCTTCCTGCCACTTAGTGCAGTACCCAGCATGCATCAGCACTCAATTAAAGTTGAAAAAATAAGTGAGGGCAAGGATCAATGAAGGAACCACCAGTATTTAATAATTCAGACTAATTTTAAAGGCTGATATTTGTGTAATGCAATAAAAAATCAAATGGAGTTTCTCCTTGCTTTAATTACCATAAAAGCATTCTAAGCTATAAACACAAAAACCCAAGAATGGGACAAAATGAAAAAAAAAGTGATGGCAGAGTTGGATGTGATCCACCAATAGGATTGAGAGAATACACAAGCCCCTTGTAAAAGCATTTTGGCTCTTGAAAAGGTACACTTAAAAATGAGCACAGGGCCAGTGGGCCCCACCATTTAAAGAGACAGGACTAAAGCCATGAGTTTCGCAGCGGTGAAGCCCTCGGACAGAGGCAGAAAAGGCTACTGTAAATGGCATGAGAAGATATTTTGGTCAGTGAGAATAGTTGGCGGAGGATGTAAGACGTGGAGATCACCTTCCTCCCCACAAACACATCAGAAATACATCTACATATGGAACAACTCCTACAGAACACCTACTGAATGCTGGCAGAAGACCTCAGACTTCTGAAAGGCAAGAAACTCCCCACGTAGCTGGCCATGTGGGTGACACGGTCTTGTTGTTCTGGCCGGGTGTCAGGCCTGTGCCTCTGAGGTGGGAGAGCCAAGCTCAGGACATTGGTTGACCAGTGACCTCCCAGCTCCACATAATATCAAATGGCAAAACCTATCCCATAGATCTCCATCTCAACACTAAGACCCAGCTCCACTCAACAACCAGCAAGCTACAATGCTGGACACCCTACATCAAACAACTAGCAAAACAGGAACACAACCCCACCCAATACCAGAGAGGCTGCCGAAAATCATAATGAGGTCACAGACTCCCCAAAACACACCACCGGATGAGGTCCTCCCCACCAGAAAGACAAGATCCAGTCTCATCCACCAGAGCACAGGCAACAGTCCCCTCCACCAGGAAGCCTACATAAGCCACTGAACAAACTTTAGCCACTGGGGGCAGACACCAAAAACAAAAGGAACTATGAACCTGCAGCCTGCGCAAAGGAGAACCCAAACACAGTAAGTTAAGCAAAACGAGAAGACAGAAAAACACACAGAAGATGAAGGAGCAAGGTAAAAACCCACCAGACCAAATAAATGAAGAGGAAACAGGCAGGCTACATGAAAAAGAATTCAGAGTAATGATAGTGAAGTTGATCCAAAATCTTGGAAATAGAATGGAGAAAAATACAAGAAATGTTTGACAAGGATCTTGAAGAACTAAAGAGCAAACAAACAATGATGAACAACACAGTAAATAGAATTTAAAATTCTCTAGAGGGAAACAATAGCAGAATAACTGAGGCAGAATAACAGATAAGTGACCTGGAAGATAAAATAGTGGAAATAACTACCACACAGCAGAATAAACAAAAAAGAATGAAAAGCATTGAGGACAGGCTCAGAGACTTCTGGGACAACATTAAACACACCAACATTCGAATTATATGAGTCCCAGAGGAAGAAGAGAAAAAGAAAGGGACTGAGAAAATATTTGAAGAGATTATAGTTGAACACTTCCCTAATATGGGAAAGGAAATTGTCAATCAAGTACAGGAAGCACAGAGAGCCCCATACAGGATAAATCCAAAGAAAAACACACCAAGACACATGTTAATCAAACTATCAAAACTTAAATACAAAGAAAAAATATTAAAACCAAAAAGGGAAAAGCAACAAATAACATACAAGGGAATCCCCATCAGGTATACAGCTGATCGTTCAGCAGAAACTCTGCAAGCCAGAAGGGACTGGCAGGACATATTTAAAGTGCTGAAAGGGAAAAAGCCTACAACCAAGATTACTCTACCCAGCAAGGATCTCATTCAGATTCGTCGGAGAAATTAAAACCTTTACAGACAAGCAAAAGCTAAGAGAATTCAGCACCACAAAACCAGCTTTACAACAAATGCTAAAGGAATTTCTCTAGGCAGGAAACACAAGAGAAGGAAAAGAACTACAACAACAAACCCAAAACAATTAAGAAAATGGTAATAGGAACATAAATATCGATACTACCTTAAATGTAAATGGACTGAATGCTCCAACCAAAAGACACAGACTGTCTGAATGGATATAAAAACAAGACCCATATATAAGCTGTCTAAAAGAGACCCACTTAAGACCTATGGACACATACAGACTAAAAGTGAGGGGATGGAAAAAGATATCTGATGCAAATGGAAATCAAAAGAAAGCTGGAGTAGCAATTCTCATATCAGACAAAATAGGCTTTAAAATAAAGACTATTACAAGAGACAAAGAAGGACACTACATAATGATCAAGGGATCAGTCCAAGAAGAAGATATAACAATCTTAAATATTTATGCACCCAATATAGGAGCACCTCAGTAGAGGAGGCAAATGCTAACAGACATAAAAGGGGAAATCGACAGCAACACAATCATAGGAGGGGACTCTCACACCCCACTTTCACCAATGGACAGATCATCCAAAATGAAAATAAATAAGGAAACAAAAGCTTTAAATAATACATTAAACCAGATGGACTTAATTGATATTCATAGGACATTCTATCCAAAAACAATAGAATACACTTCACTCTCAAGTGCTCATCAAACATTCGCCAGGATAGATCATAACTTGGGTCACAAAGCAAGCCTTGGTAAATTTAAGAAAACTGAAATCATACCAAGTATCTTTTCCAAACACAATGCTATGAGACTAGATATCAATTACAAGAAAAAAATCTGTAAAAAATACAAACATATGGAGGCTAAACAATAAACTACTAAATAACCAAGATCACTGAAGAAAACAAAGAGGAAATCAAAAAATATTGAGAAATAAATGAAAATGAAAACACGACGACCCAAAACCTATGGGATGAAGCAAAAGCAGTTCTAAGAGGGAAGGTTATAGCAACACAATCCTACCTCAAGAAAAAAGAAACACCTCAAATAAACAACCTAAACTTACATCTAAGGCAATTAGAGAAAGAAGAACAAACATCCCCAAAGTTAGCAGAAGGAAAGAAATCATAAAGACCAGAAAAGAAACAAGCAAAAAAGACATGAGGGGAATGATAACAAAGATCAATAAAACTAAAAGCTGGTTCTTTGAGAAGATAAACACAATTCATAAACCATTAGCAAGACTCATCAAGAAAAAAAGGGAAAAGATTCAAATCAACAGAATTAGAAAAGAAAAGGGAGAAGGAACAACTGACACTGCAGAAATACAAAGGATCATGAGAGATTACTACAGGCAACTATATGCTAATAAAATGGACAACCTGGAAGAAACAGACACATTCTTAGAAAAGCACAACCTTTTGATACTAAACCAGAAAGACACAGAACATATAAACAGACCAATATCAAGCACTGAAATTGAAACTGTGATTAAAAATCTTCGAACAAACAAAAGTCAAGGACCGGATGGATTCACAGGTTACCTCTATCAAACACTTAGAGAAGAGGTAACATCTATATTTCTCACACTCTTCCAAAACATAGCAGAGGGAGGAACACTCCCAAACTCATTCTATGAGACCACCATCACCCTGATACCAAAACCAAACCAAGATGTCACAAAGAAAGAAAACTACAGGCCTATATCACTGATGAAGATAGATGCAAAAATCCTCAACAAAATACTAGCAAACAGAATCCAACAACACAATGAAAGGACCATACAACACGATCAAGTGGGGTTTAACCCCAGAATTCAAGGATTCTTCAATATACACAAATCAATGTGATACACCATATTAACAAATTGAAAGAGAAAAAACATATGTTCATCTCAATAGATGCAGAAAAAGCTTTTGACAAAATTCAACACCCATTTATGATAAAAACCCTCCAGAAAGTAGGCATAGAGGGAACTTACCTTAACATAATAAAGACCATATATGATAAGCCCACAGGCAACATCGTTTGCAATGGTAAAAAACTGAAACCATTTCCTCTAAGATCAGAAACAAGACAAGGTTGACCACTCTCACACTATTATTCAACATAGTTTTAGAAGTTTTAGCCACAGCAATCAGAGAAGGAAAAGAAATAAAAGAAATCCAAATTGGAAAAGAAGAACTAAAGCTATCACTGTTTGCAGATAATATAATACTATACATAGAGAATCCTAAAGAGGCTACTAGAAAACTACTAGAGCTAATCAATGAATTTGGTAAAGTAGCAGGACACAAAACTAATGCATAGAAATCTCTTGCTTTCATATACAATGATGAAGAAAAATCTGAGAGAAATTAAGGAAACACTTCCATTTACCCTTGCAACAAACAGAATAAAATACCTAGGAATAAACCTACCTAAGGAGACAAAAGACCTGTATGCAAAAAACAATAAGACACTGATGAAAGAAATTAAAGATGATACAAACAGATGGAGAGATATACCATGTTCTTGGATTGGAAGAATCAACATTGTGAAAATGACTCAACTACCCAAAGTGATCTACAGATTCAATGCAATCCCTATCAAACTACCAATGACATTTTTCACAGAACTAGAACAAAAAATTGCACAATTTGTATGGAAACACAAAACACCTCGAGTAGACAAAGCAATCTTGAGAATGAAAAATCGAGCTAGAGGAATCAGGCTCCCAGACTTCAGATTATACTACAAAGATACAGTAATCAAGACAGTACGGTACTGGCACAAAAACAGAAATATAGATCAATGGAACAGGATAGAAAGCCCAGAGATAAACCCAAGCACCTATGGTCACCTTATTTTTGATAAAGGAGGCAGGAATATACAATGGAGAAAAGACAACCTGTTCAATAAGTGGTGCTGGGAAAACTGGACAGCTACATGTAAAAGAAGGAAATTAGAAAACTCTCTAATACCAGGCACAAAAATAAACTCAAAATGGATTAAAGACATACATATAAGACCAGACACTGTAAATCTCTTAGAGGAAAAATAGGCAGAACACTCTATGACATAAATCACAGCAAGATCCTTTTTGACCCACCTCCTAGAAAAATGGAAATAAAAATAAATAAATAAACTATTGGGACCTAATGAAACTTAAAAGCTTTCGCACAGCAAAGGAAACCATAAACAAGACAAAAATACCACCCTCAGAATTGGAGAAAATATTTGAAATGAAGCAACTAACAAAGAATTAATCTCCAAAATTTACAAGCAGCTCATGCAGCTCAATGTCAAAAAAACAAAAAACCCAATCCAAAAATGGGCAGAAGACCTAAATAGACATTTCTCCAAAGAAGATATACAGATTGCCAACAAACACACGAAAGGATTCTCAATATCACTAACCATTAGAGAAATGCAAACCAGAATTAGGTATCACCTCACACCTATCAGAATGGCCATCATCAAAAAATCTACAAACAATAAATGCTGAAGAGGGTGTGGAGAAAAGGGAAACCTCTTGCACTGCTGGTGGGAATGTAAATTGATACAGCCATTATGGAGAACAGTATGGAGGTTCCTTAAAAAACTAAAAACAGAGCTACCATACGACCCAGCAATCCCACTACTGGGCATATACCCTGAGGAAACCATAATTCAAAAAGAGTCTTGTACCACAATGTTCATTGCAGCTCTATTTACAGTAGCCAGGACATGGAAGTAACCTAAGTGTCCATTGACAGATGAATGGATAAAGAAGATGTGGCACATATATACAATAGAATATTACTCAGCCATAAAAAGAAACAAAATTGAGTTATTTGTAGTGAGGTGGATGGACCTAGAGTCTCTCATACAGAGTGAAGTAAGTGAGAAAGAGAAAAACAAATACAGTATGCTAACACATTTATATGGATTCTAAAAACTAAATCGTTCTGAAGAACCTAGGGTCAGGACAGGAATAAAGATGCAGATGTAGAACATGGACTTGAGGACATGGGGAGGGGGAATGGTAAGCTGGGCTGAAGTGAGAGAGTGGCATGGAGTTTTATATAATATCAAATGTAAAACAGATAGCTAGTGGGAAGCACCCGCATATCACAGGTAGATCAGCTTGGTGTTTTGTGACCACCTACAGGGGTGGGATAGGGAGGGTGGGAGGGAGACATAAGAGGGAGGAGATATGGGGATATATGTATATGTATAGCTGATTCACTTTGTTATAAAGCAGAAACTAACACACCATTGCAAACAATTATACTCCAATAAAGATGTTTAAAAAATTGAGCACAGGGTAGAGTTTTTATGACTTGTCAGGATTGAAATGCTTTAGCTATACTCTGAGGGAAACTTGTATGAGCCCTGCACACCATATGTATGGCTTGCAGGAGGGTTATTTGTAGATCATCTCAATGAACTGTCTAAGCATCTGCATGAAGATCACAATTAAAGCAAGGAAAATGCTGATAAAAAAACACATCAACATTCCTTTAGCTTCAAGGAAATGTCGTGATATCTAGTCATTAAGTGTGCAATCTGTCCTCAGACTTCCTTCTGCCTTAGTATAAGCTAAAGAGAAACAGGTCTTCTGAGAACAGTGTTTTTTAATTCTTTATGCTTTGCTGCTCTCCTGTGAAGTCCTAATTCCTGTGACTCCAAACACTCATTAACTCTCAAGAACTTCTATTAGCTATCTGGAGTCAAACGAATGTAAAGGGGAAAAAAGGGGCAAAGTTTAATTTCAAACAAATAAAAGCGTTTTTGTTATGTTAAGGCTGTGTGTGTTGGGTTTCTATTTGCTTGTTTGGCTATCGATAGAACAAACAGAGGTTAACTTTTTTAAAGTAGTATCAATTTTATTTTCAAATCAAAGACTGCATTAATATTAGTCTTCATTATTTCCATTTTTTTCTGATTTTTCTATATCTTAAACTATCTTGTTTATATAGCATACTGTTGTTTTTGTTTTAGAAAGACAGCGGGAGGAAGGAAGGAAGCTGGAGTTTATTGACATTTTCTAGTTTGAATTCTTCATGTCTTTTCAATTTGAAGAGCTCAAGGTAATGTAGTATCTCCCATTTTAATTTCATTTTTAATAATGGTCCAAGTGTTCTAGCTGTATGTACTATCTTATATATCAAGAAAGAGTATGCCCCTGTAATATTTACTTCGCTTTCTTTATTCTTTCTATAGGGAACATTTAAGATGACCTTCAGTTGTTCTCTATCTCACTGATAAAATTACTTTTGCACAAAAGCAACTTTCAGAAAGTATGGCCTCATCATAACAGATTAACATGATTCTGTAGGCTCCTTTTAAATCACATGACATTTACATCAATCTTCATTTACAAGATCACGTAAAGGTTGCCTTGTACCCTCATTTTTGTCTTTGTCCAAAACAGAATAGAATACAGTTTTCCTATTTGTAAGTTGATAGAAAAACGTGACTTAATCCCATTACTACACTGTAATCTGCCACGTACGTGGCAAAAAGTAAAAGCCCGTAATATAGAAAAATTTTATTAAGCTATAAAAGTGGGGGAATGTAAAAATTTAGCCAACATCTTAGTAAAAGTACTATAGGAAAAACTATTCTAATTGACTGCTATTCTAAATTTTTGTCACAAGACAGAATTGCCAGCAGGTGTTTATGTGTGTGTGTGTTTATGTTATAGCTGCTGGTTTAAACATTTATAACATCTACTCAAAAATTAAAATTCATTTCTAGATTTCTTCTTCACTAGTACTAGAAACTGATAAACATATATGCATTGGGTAAATTAAATAATATTAATTTCATATTACTATTTTACAATATAAATCAAAGCCAATATTATGAAAACTTTGTGATTGCTGAAGCACATTTTGTGAAAAATGTAACTGCACCCAATTTAGAGAATTTCAGGTTTGAAATGGTAATGCAAAGCAAAACAGAAAAGAAAAAAAATATAGTTCTTAAAGAATGTTTACCATACATTTGCCGATTTTTCCTAATACACTGGAGTCAATTCTACATGCTTCTGTAGAAACATATGCACTTAGCCACCACCACTGCCCCCCAATCATCATCACTAGGTAAGAAATGCTAATCTGAACTGCAAGATTCTGGGCCACTGATTAAAGATGTGACTGAGTGGACAGAGCCACTGTGAGTGCAAGAGTCACCACACACTTACTCTTTTTATGTGCCTGCAGTAATTGAAGAGTTAGGTTTAAATTTCACAGGTCTCTTAAATCTCAAAATGATCAAAGGGTGATGCATTAACCTTAGTCCCTGAACTAAAACACAGTATTCCAACTTATTTTACCAGGGAGTTCTATAATGGGGCTTAGAAGATAAGCTCAGCTAATATAGTGGCATTTCATGTTCCTTTGCCGGTATTTCCTGTATAATTATTAAAGTATGCTATAGGAGAGGTGAGTGTGTTTTGGAACAAGGCTTGATACTCATGGTTCTACCTGCCAAATGCTTCTCAGCCTTTTTCATGCTGCAGACACAAAGAAAATTACAAATATAATATTTATATAATTATATAAATACTTAATAAATATATAAATATTATATAATGCTTGTATATTATGTTATGTTATATTATATTATATTATATTATATTACATTATACATATTATATTCCCTGAGGGAAATTAGAGGGATAAGAGTGTCTGTATTGAGTTCGGTGAGTAAAAAGAAAAATTATATTGCCTAAATATTATGTAAAGGTGAAAAAAATATATATAAATTATTGAGGAAAAGAACAGTATTGAATTTTGTGCAAATATTGTATAATATTCCTCACTGGAACTTCAAGGGCTGGATGTCACTCACTGTACTTGCCAGCTGCAGAGATAATATTATAAATGAAGCACTCTCCAACATTTTCATAAGAAAATTAGGTTGCTTGTGTAAAAATCACTTTTCTATCAGGTTTTATGCTTTAGATGACTATACACAATTCCTAACCAAGATGTTTTCACCATAATCGCCTCAAAAATCTTGGTAGTTTCCACTGATGTGAATTTTATTTCAAACAAGCAGATGATCAGAAATGTTAAAACGTGTCTTTTACAACCATTCAAATGTTACAACCATTGACACTGTCACTAAGAGTAATTGTAAACTTCCTGTGATAATGCAAGGATATTTCAAACCTAATCAGAAATTTAAAGTCAAACTTTCTGAGATAGTGATGAGGCTCTAATGTAGAACAAGCATGCATTGTTCAACAACAGATCAGGATATCAGTGGGTGCAAACATCAGCCAGTATGAGTGGATGCAGAGACTAAGTATATGAGAAGACACATTTGGGCCACTGCCTGAGGCTGAGCCTCCCAGGAGCCCCTGCCCAGCCACCCGCAGCCCTCTTTCCCCACCGCTGGCCGCACCTTGGGCTGAGATCTGAGCTCCTTGGGAACCTGGACCACGAACTCCTCTGGCGGCTCCACGGGGCCCTTGTCCACGATGAGCAGTGGCGCGCTCTGCAGCTGTCTGCTGAAGGAGATGTCTGGGAGGTAGAGCGCCTCCTGGGCTGCGCTCCGCATGTCGCAGTAGAGCAGCAAGGGCTGGATGTCGCTCACTGTGCTTGCCACCTGCGGGGACCGCAGGGCGCACCGTCAGACTCCGCTCAGCTCACGCGGCCTCAGAGGAGCCCTGCTAGGGGCTATTCCCAGGCTGCTCTCTGCTGCAGGCCAAAGGCCCAGGACTCCACCACCCCAGGCCCCACAGACAACCCTGGAGCTGAGGACATCGCATCTCCTAGTCGCTAGTGTGGTAATGACTGTGTTAACTCTGTCCTAGTTAATCACGATCTTAAGTAAGCCAAAAACCTCATCCTAATTCCTAACAATGATTAGAAAATTAAATATAATTATTGAAAGCAGAGAAAGCTACCTGAAAAAATATGAAGATTATTTATATTTGTTAAAGATTCACAGCATTCTGTTATAATTTATGGGCACTAATATCTGTGTCAATAAAAATACTGGTTATTGAACTAAATATTTACACACAAAAAGCTTGATAAAGTAATGGGTGAAGAAAGTTTCAGAGAGGTTTTCTTTTTATTAGTTTCATTTGTTGTACTGTTACACTTACATGGATTGTTTTATATTTATTTATATGTTTCAGGCCACTTAACCTTTTTGGAAAGATGCTGTATTAAGGTCTGTGATGCACATTAGGGTGAAAAGGATATACATACATTTTTGCCATTTACATACACAGTGATTTTACTGACAAATGGTACATATTACATAAATGAATAAATATGGAAGACCAAGACAATCATGAAAAAATAAAATTGCACACACATGACTATCTTTTAATATTCACAAAACAGTCATACATTATATGATATGAAAAACAGAACGATATAAGTACAGGATTTTGTTTTTCTGGTGAATTGGTACAGATACATATTTCTCTACACTAATTGCAACTAGTGTAATAAATAGGAGTGATAATGAAAATGCTCCTATTAACAGAAAGAAAAAGACTTTACAAGGAAGAAGATTTTGCTTTACATAATTATTTTTAACATATTATAACATGCATATTAAAAACATGATAATAATGCTATAGGGCTACCATTCAACAGTCAGGAGAGAAACTAATAAATTCGATAAAGCAAAAGAATTTTAGATCATCTTTCTAACACTGGAAGTTTATAAAGTAGCACTACAATTTCTTGATATATAAAATATTTGCAAATTAAGAGTGAAAAACATGTTCTCCTCCAAATCACAACAAATGATACAGCTCTTATAGAAAATAAAAATTATATTAAGAAATCTGTCAAACAATCCATCTACAATGAAAAAGTTTATAATATAACTTTAAGGCATCACCCTTAAACAACATTTTTATTTAAACTCATTATAAAGTGTGTGTACTAAAATATCTAGGCAAGAGGTAATCTGAGTGCTATTTTGATAGTTCATGTGAATGAAAAGGTGTCAAAGAAGGAAACAAGTTTTAAGACCAAAAAAGCTGTGAAAATTAAAATCTCTAAATAATTACCTCCAGTGGCATCTTTTCTGATCTTTTAACTTCCAAAATATCATTCTCTTTGTTATCCAAACTGACAATGTGATTAATTTTTGATTATTTTTACATGAATATATACAGGTATGTTTTTGCTAACACCTTTTTTACTGCTCTATGGAAGGAAATTAGGAAAAGATTATAAAACTATTATTTATCTTGCAAGCTTCAGTTATAATAAAGTTGAAAGATTTCACCCTCAGCCAAATTAACATCTAAGGACATTCGGAGTGATGGAACATGCATTTACTTGTTCATTCATTCAACAAATATGTTTTGAGTTCCCATTATATGCCAGGTCCTTTTCTAGGTGCTGGAGATTTTGGTGAACAAAACAGATAACATACCTACTTTAATGAATCACCCATTCTTGTGTGGGAGATAGAGAATAATGCAAATACATAAATAATTTTAATACAATATAGATATGAGTAAACCATAGAAAGTTTAAGTAGGGTAATGTGTAAAGGCTACTCTGTCTAGGTTTTTATGGAAGACATACCTATGGGAGTAAAATTTAAACTGAGATCTCAAAATACTGGTAGTTGCTAGTCATACAAAAATCAGGAGTAAAGAGCATTCCAGTCTGCTGCAGAGGGCTCAGGCTGGAACCACCATGGTCTGATCAAGAAATAGCACAATGAAAAATAAATAAATAAAAATTAAAAAAAAAAAAGAAATAGCACAATGGCCAATGAAGCTGTATATAGTGGACTGGGAGAAGAGTAATCTGGAATGAGATCAGAAAGGTAAGCAACAGCCAGATCATGGGCTCTGTAAACCTGGGTAAGGCTTTTAGTTTGGGGACAATCAACCATCTGTTTAGGATACTGAATAAAGCTCCTGGGAAAAAAAGACTAGGGCAGGATAGGGAAAAAGACATAGGAATAATGATCTCTACTGAATTAGAGATGAATTATTTCAGGAAAGGTCAATTGCTAGAGTAGGCAGAGAATTATAATTGATTTTAAATGCATATAGAGTGGAATCACCATCAGTTGAAAAATATAATAGTGCCTGCATTAAATGAAAGAATCTCAGCTTAAACAAGAAATAGACAAAAATGTTTGAACTATAACCAGAAAGCAAAGTCTAGGGACCTAGAAAGAATAGATCTGGATCAAAGAACAAAATAATTCCATGTGGTAAGACTGAGGAAAATAAAAATACCAGGAAGTTAAGTAGACTTTTACTCGTAAATTAAAGATTAGACTCCAAGGTGTTCCATGGAGCTAGATTATTTTCTATAGGTCATTTTATATAGGTCAGCCTCTCCTTTAAAATGACCATCTCTATTAAAGGAAACCAGAGTCACCGACCACTGGAAGCACAAGTGGAGAGGACGTTACACTGCCCACATGGAGAAGGGTTGTTAGAACAGAGCCAAAAGCTTAATTTTTGTTTTAAAAAATATTGTATATGTTATACTTAAGGTACTATATAAATTCTGGGGAAATATTTACTCAAGTATAAATATAAATCTAATTTTTCTTCCTGAAGCTATTATAAAAATAAATCTTCAAGATAAACATCACTGTTATAAGTCTGGTATTCCATTAAAAGCATTGAATCTCAAGACTGGAAAGAATTATTCAACTCACACAACAGATAATAACCCTTAGAGCATCCCTGCTAAAAATCTCCAAGTTTCACACAAGGAAACAGTGATCACAAACTCACTCTGTTCTTGGGCCACCCAATTCCATTTGAAGCAGCAAGTTCTTCCTCATGTTGAAAAAGGTGCGATATCTATACTCTGGCATTCTCCATCCACTTGTCTAAATTTGATACAAATGGGCTATATGCAAAACGTATCAAGCTACTCCTAGAAGGCATTTGTCTTCAGATACCTGAAGATAGCCTTCACATCCTGAATGTCTCTTTTCTTCTCCAGATTCATAAAGAAAAGGTTTCTTTCAAATTAACTATGAAAAAATACCCCACAATGTTGTGACATTATCTGTACTTGGAAGGTATCCCCCTTATGCTCCACACCCATCTCTACTTGAGATCACATTTTCAAACTTTGTTGTATGTAATTTTAGGATGTCTCAAAGGTAATTTTGATTTCAGGGCAGGAAGTAACAATGAGGCCAATACATCTTGTTCTTTCTTTCTATCCTTCTTCAAAGTGAGAAAAACTTCATTCTTAACCTTTTTAAAAATTACATATCTGATTTAGATTTCATTTTTTTAAAATGAGGGACACACTAATTTTTTTAATGTGAGTTGCTTTAATCATTAATAATATTAAAAGTTCATCATAAGTAATATAAATTATCGCCATGCTTAAATTGTCCACATAATTAATTCATATTCAGATATTTTTACTATTTAAACACTTTGATTCTGCTTTCCTAGTGGGCAAGCATGAAATATAAAAATTAATATTTCACAACCTACTGAAATTATCAAAATATTTCCACTATGTTTATGTGTAGTCTCCAAACATCAGAGTATCAAAGTTCCTGAATATTGGCTCTGGGTAAATATGAGGCGAGAAGAAAAGGAAAAATAACGAGCATGTAAGAGGTAAAGTATTCGTGATGGTGGTATCAGAGTTTTCATATTATCTGTGGAGCTTATAATTGAAATAAATATTAAAATATCAGATTTCAATAATATATGCCTTCAGAGATCAAAACTGATTTATAATTAATAAAAATACTAAATAAGCATCTTTCCTAACAAATTTCAACTGCTTCTATTTTCTTGTTGACCTTAGGTGACTAGCAATGTAATTCAATTATTCAGCTTCTTCCTCCAAACATCTATTGATCATAATAGTGAGCCTGGAATCTAGACATAGCAATGGGCTGCAGTACTAAGATATTTCTAAGGAGAGAGAAATGCTTACAACAAGACATCATCAGAGTGTTATTTATCAGAGTTACAGGTGATTTAACATTCATATTCACGAGTCATTCATCTTTGTGTTTTGGGGTAATAGGTTACCATATATATATATATATATATATATTTTTTTTTTTTTTTTTTTTTTTTTTTTTTTGCAGTACGCGAGCCTCTCACTGCTGCGGCCTCTCCCGTTGGGGAGCAGAGACTCCGGATGCGCAGGCTCAGCGGTCATGGCTCACAGGCCCAGCCGCTCCGCGGCACGTGGGATCCTCCCAGACCGGGGCACGAACCCACGTCCCCCGCATTGGCAGGCAGATTGTCAACCACTGCGCCACCAGGGAAGCCCCCTACCATATATTTTTAATAATTAGCTAATTATGAGCTTTACAGGGTTTAACTGTACTGTAATTATAGCTATGACCCTAACCTACATATTCAATTCTGCCTTTCACTATTATCTCTTGAATACAAAACTTATTCTCTATATGTACCTGCCAAATCCTTTGTTCAAATTATCCTTCTTAACAGGAAATTCCCCTACTGCTCAGGCTTTCCAAATGACACTCCCAGTATCATGCTTCCCATAATTATTCTAAACTATTCACTATGTATATATAATCAGCACCAAATTTCACACTACTTCCCTTCTATTCTCTACTAAAATCTAAAATTTTAAATCTACTTTTAAATTAAAATTTAAATCTTCTAAACATTTAAAATCTTGATTTCTTTTTTATTTCCAAGATTTAAGCAAATACAATACTGCTTTCCTTAAATCAAACACTACTTCTTTTGTTTTCTTCTTTTGTTTCTAGCTCGTTCTTCTATATGCTGATTTGGTTGGTTTATTTCTAATTTAAATCACAGGTCTACAAAATAAGGCAATTCTCAGTAGGTTATTAAAATGCTTTTGGAAGAAGTCTCCATGAGCTGGTTAAGGAATTTTGGTTTGAGTTTCTCTTCTAACAACTATTTGAAATGTCACTGCATCATTAGATTGATGGTTCCAAGTATATTTGTTCACCTTTTTTTTTTTTTTGGTACGCAGGCCACTCACTGTTGTGGCCTCTCCCGTTGGGGAAAACAGGCTCCGGACGCGCAGGCTCAGCGGCCATGGCTCACGGGCCCAGCCGCTCCACGGCATGTGGGATCTTCCCGGACCGGGGCACGAACCCGTGTCCCCTGCATCAGCAGGTGGATTCTCAACCACTGCGCCACCAGGGAAGCCCTGTTCATCTTAAAATTACTGATACCACTACCTACAATTCAAGGGATTGTTGTAAGTATTCGCTGAGCTACTGTGTGCAAAAGTGTTCAGCTAACTGTAAAGTGCTACATAAATGCTAGAAATTATACTGAAATACTTATAACAACAAATGATTGATTGATACAGAATATCTAATCCAATTCAGTCCCATATCTATAACTATATCTCTCTATCTATCTATGTATAGAGAGAGGGAGGAAGGGGTGGGAGGAAGCAGGAGGGAAAGGAGAGGGAAAGGGAAACAGACTACTGCTTTCATTTCTTTTCTTATAAGTAAAGGTCATTTTCCAATTCTGCTTCCTTTTGCATAACTGAAAGGCTCTACCTTTCTCCCAGAACCTTCATTTTGGCCATATAAATAAATTACCACTCTCCTGATTTCCCCCTAGAAGTGCGTGTGAACAGCTGCAAAATTCCTTTCTAGGCTGGGTAGTAATCTCTAACAACCGTCATAAAAGTTCCAACTCAAGCACCTGACTAAGGATGGCACCAAGTAGAAATTACATCATGGAAGTTCTAACACAGAGAAAAATCTGAGTTAATTCTGGGTCTTACAAGAAAATGGCTCCGAAGTGATGAATTGTCTACCTATTTATGATGAAGCCACCTTCATAATATATGTGAATATTATTCAATTTAACTCAACAGACTCCTTCTCTGGGCTGAACTGTTTTATGAAGCGTTGGTATGTCCTGTGCGGGCAAGCAATTATCCCTTCAGACTGGGTTCCTTGCTCTTCTTCTCTACAATAGAGCTGTTACAGTAAAATAAAATATAATATGGCTAAACTTTCACCGGAATACTGAAGAGGCAAGTTATGAAAGCTATATAAGACATCCTGAGACTAGTGGAAGAAGCAAACTCTTGTTATGAATAAAGCTAAAGGGAAACTTAATTCCTTGTGTTAAAAAACAA
Organism: Kogia breviceps; assembly: GCF_026419965.1. Classification (NCBI taxonomy): domain Eukaryota; kingdom Metazoa; phylum Chordata; class Mammalia; order Artiodactyla; family Physeteridae; genus Kogia; species Kogia breviceps. Next base: position 40,602,055 of record NC_081315.1, read on the forward strand.
AAGAAACAACATTAAAAGATTATTTTTAATTGTCTTTCATGTATGGCATCTTCCTTGTTTTAAACAGAAGAAAAATTGTGGCTTATTCATTGTAATGGTTGCCTAGATTGCAATATTGCAATGTAAATATCTCAAGCATTTGTTAAAATGAGTAAGCAGAGTAAGATTTTGGCTATTGATGTAAATTTGTAAAAAAAAAAATCAGTTTCTGACAAAAAGACATTATTTTCATTCGAATTAAATAAAATGCCTATTACATACCTTGTTCCTCAGAAGAGTGATAACTAATAGCTTTTTTTTTCCAAACTAAAAACACCTGCCTCTTTGTAAACATAATGCAAACAGATTTCAACTCATGATAACAAAAGAAAAATTCTGGAATTTATTCTTTGGAAAATAAGGATTTTCTTTTAACTTCCCTCCCTCTACTCCCCTCTTAAAGGATATTAAAATTTTAATGGTATAGAAAATGTGCTTTCAGAATGTTGTAAATAATTTCTTTAAAAATCTTTATAACTAGTAATGGGGCACTTTTCTTAATCACGTTTCCAATTGTACTCCACATGTGGGGAAAAAACAGCAAAACTATACATATTTTGACAGAGATCTGTCTCATTAACGAGTTCTTTCTCCCCATCCTAAGTTAACCATAACTGGCATCTCTGAAGGTAGTTGAGAAGAATGAAAACTTTTAATGTACTTTTTTCTGGTAATAAGAGACTTTTACCCCTCCACCCCCTCTTCAATACACATACTAAATGAATGCCTAAATGCTGGTTCACAAGAAAGCTGATATGTTAACAGGCTCACAGGTCAAAACGATCGGTTATATTATGTTGGTGATATATACATAGAGTGTAATTATTATTGGACACCCACTTTTAAAAATCGGCATAGTGGGGGCTTCCCTGGTGGCGCAGTGGCTGAGAGTCCGCCTGCCGATGCAGGGGACACGGGCTCGTGCCCCGGTCCGGGAAGATCCCACATGCCGCGGAGCGGCTGGGCCCGTGAGCCATGGCCGCTGAGCCTGCGGGTCTGGAGCCTGTGCTCCGCAACCGAAGAGGCCACAACAGTGAGAGGCCCGCGTACCGAAGGAAAAAAAAAAAAAAAAAAAATCGGCATAGTGGTTTTTAATCTTTGTGCAGAGGCACGACAACAAGCCTGCCTCTAACAACAGCCTGTAACCCATAAAACATCTGGACTATCACAGCTCTTCCCACTGGCCTGAGCCATTGTGACTAATATAAAAGGCTTCCTCTTAAGCAAATATGTAGTGTTCCTTGGAGAGAGCATCATACCAGCCTGTTGCTTTGAATTTTATGTATTATCTGTCTGCATTATTAAATCATTTGCCCTTAAGGTTTGCATGGTTTCACCAACTTCACTATCAAAAGGCATTTTTTAAAAAAGGATCATTGCTAAATGGTCACCACCATGTTGATTTGTAACAACCGCTACAGAAAAGAATAGTCATAATCTAATTCAGGTAGTGTCTATGATCACTACTCTCATAGTATCTCTAACAGCCTGGAGAGGAGTAATGTGTGAAAGCTGTTTTTTCTTTTATAAATATAGAGGGGTTTTTTTCCTCTACATGGTCTAATCATATCTGGATCTTTTTTCCTCATGTCATCTGTTATTTCTTAATGCAACAACAAAATTAATCGGTTTTGAAGTCATCTGAGTCCAAGAAAAACATGAATCATTGTAAAATGCTATTTTAATTTTGCATATTATTTTATCTTTGTATTTAATAAGCAATGATTTCTCTAATTTAGCTCAATGTATTTATCCCCTTTAACTTCACATTAAACTAATAATATAAAAGTAAGGGTACATCTGTCACTCGTTATTCAATTTCTTCAAAGTTGGGAAGAATAGTGAAGACAGGAAATTTGATTGGGCTTATAGTCTAATTTAAAAGCAACAGGCTTAACTATGAATAGCTTTTCAACACTCTTTTTTTTTTTGCTGATCTAAGCTTAAGATGTTCATTAGTAACTCATTAAAGACTTAGTTACAGTCCAGTGGGTAAGTCCTGAATATAATGACGGAATGTGTGTACAAATGTGTAGGCTCATAATTAGAGAAACTGTCACATTTGGGGATTAAGAATATACAATGCAGTCTTTGAAAACCACTATGGAAAGTAAGTGACCCAAGATGGTGTTGTGTTTTAAATTTTGCTTACTATCCAGGTCATTTGGTTTTTAGTTCTAATTCCTAAAGGTATGTTTTAATGACCACATGTTCCCAGGATTAAATGTGTGAGGCTTTGTGTTAGGGCCTTTCTATACATTATTTTACTTAATCCTCATACTATAACAAAGTAGGCCTAATTACCCCTTTAATAAATAAAGAAACTGTGATTCAAATTGGTTAAGGTCATGTTTCTTGGAAGTAATAGAATTGGAATTAGACTCTAAGGCTTGAAATCCTTCTAGTTCATTCAACAGAACCATGCAAATTAGGATTCTAAAGCAGTTTAGATTGAATAATACTCTAAATTTCAGTTTCTGGGCTTCATTTAAGTATTATTTTCTAAATACTGACACCTTCCTTTATTCAGGGTTCCTTGAAACTGTAGGAGCTGTTCACAGTATTAACATTTATAAGTCATTATCTTTATTTAGTTTTCTCCTAATCTTTTCTCCCCAAATAGTAATATTTCAGATAAGCCCAATGGGCTGAAATAGTGCAAGTTTACTAGGAACCTTTCCATATAAAACCTCAGGTCCTTTTCCATTTCTCGTCTTTTTCTATTTGTTTGTTTAAAGATGTGATATGAGTGAGTCCAGAGGACACTAATTAAAATATGTAGATTTGATAGAGAGACACAACAGATTGCCTAAATTTCTTGAGATGAATTAAAAGAGGTATTGAGTTGTATGTAGAACATATCAGAGAAAACGAGTCTATGGAAATAGAATACTCAATATTTATAATTTGAGCAATGATACAAAAAAAAAAAATGTAAAAAAGGGGGATTTCCAGAATCTGGAAGGACAAGAATTCAAACTAGAACAAAAACAGAAACATTTCTGGCCACTACAATTAAAGCCTAATGTTCTTTACCATTTTCTTAAGGAGGAGTAATTGGAAACTAACTAAAAGAACCCAATGAATTACCTTGCTGTTTTGTATATAGTTCACCACTATACAGTTCATATCCCAGAATAAAGTTTCAATCATTGCCAATTACTAGTTTTTGCCATCATAAAAAAAGCAGATTAATGAACTATTTTTAGGAATCAAATATGTAAGTAAAAGAGGAGATGGAGTGGGGCTAGACAAGTGATATATGATTTCAAAGTGAATTTAAAATAGATGAGATTTAAGTGGCTAAATCCAGGCAAAAAGCCTCTTTTACAAAATGCAGTTAAAGAATTCTTAAATCTAAATGTATTCTAACATTGATATCCTGTGGTGTTTTTTTAAAAAGATATTTAAGAAAGCTTACAAATCAACAAAAAATAAAAATTGAGAAATAATTAAATAATATTTCTTCAAGTAAGTAATACAAATGGCCAATGAGTACATGAAAAGAAGCTCAACATTATTCATTAAAGAAATACAAATCAAGACTGGAAGTTTAGGAATGACGTGTACACACTACTGTATTTAAAACAGATATATAAAAAGGACCTACTATATAGCAAAAATTTTTTTAATTGTTTGTCAAAAAAAAGAAGAAAACTACAATGAGATACTACTTCATCTTGACTAGAATGGCTAAAAGAAAAAAGACAGACAATAACAAGTGCGAGTGAGAATGCGAGAACCCTCATACTGCCGTTTGGAATGTATAACTGTGCAACTACTCTGGAATATAGTTTAGCAGTTCTTCAAAATGCTAAATATAGTTATCATTACTCAGCAATTCCATTCCTAGGTGTATACCCAAGAAGTGACAACATGTCCACACAAAAACTTGCACATGAATTTTCATAACAGCAACACACAAATTAGCCAAAAAAGTAGGAATAATCTAAATTTCCATCAACTAATAAATATAATGTGGTATATTCATACAATAGATTATTTGGAAACAAAAAAAGAATTAACTACTGATACATGCTATGATATAAATAAATTTTAAAATTATTGTTAAATGAAAGAAGCAAGTTGCAAAAGATAAAAAATTGTATGATTCCATTTATACAAAATGTCTACAACAGGCAAACCCATAGAGACATTGATTAGTGGTTGCCAGGGACTGGGGAGAAGGGGAAACTGGGTATGACTATTCATGGGGACAGAATTTCTTTTTGGAGGACCGATAACATTCTAAAATTGATTCAGTGATGGGTGCACAACTATGCATACACTAAAATCCACTGAACTAAACACTTTAAGTTGGGTAAATTTTATGGTATGTGAAATATAAATCAATAAAGATATTTTTAACTCCCCATTTATACATTAAAAAAGATATTGGTGCATCAGATCTAGTTTTTTTAAAAAACTACATGGCATCTTTTATAAATATTTTCTTCTTCCTTTATCACAAGAGGACTATGCTTTTCTGACTCATTTATAGATGTGGTTATGAAGAAGCGTTTTAATTAATGAAAATGGAAGCAAAAGTAAAGTGCACTATTTCCAAGCATATCCATAAAAACTTCCAATTGGAATCTTTCTAATGCTTGTTCTTCCTTCCTGTAGACAGGAATGGCAATGAGTCTCAGAAAGATTTTGGAACCCTTGCTCCAAAATCAGACTGGGTCTCTGAATAACTGTGAGAACAAGAGAAGGGCATCCTCCCAGCCCCTATTACATACACACACACACACACACACACACACACACACACACACACACACACACACACACACACACAAAACCAGAAACACTTACCTGCCTTGGAATGCTTGGTGAACAAGAAAATATTCTCTAGAATCCATTATTCATTTTCGAATCTACTGTGACTACAGCCGAAGTTTATCCTATCTAATACATTGTTCAAGAATGGAAATTAAAGTCGGTAACTCAAATTTCTTTCTCCAGAAATTTCATAATATATAATTGGAAACACACACACACACTTGATTTGATCCCTATTTGACTATTCTTGTCTTAGATATTTGATTTTCTGAGGACTCATTCCTACCAAATTACACCACAAACATACAGAGTAATGTTTCAGGGATCTCTTTTACAATTGATAAATTTGCCTAATTTTGAGACTTTATCTTAATTACTGTACTTTCATAATATATATATTTATGTTCAATTTATGTCATCCTATTACTCTTCATTTCTTATTAACTTTTGTTTAATATTCTCTCTATATATATTTTTTAGAATAATTTTGTTGAATTTCTACATAGAAAAGCTCACATCAGTACTCTGAATGCAGTGTGTGAACATACATATAAATTAACTTGGAAATAACTTACAATTTTGCTATTCCTAGTCTTTTCATCTAGGAACATGGTATATTGCATGTCTTCTTTTATAACTCCCAGTAAGTTTCACATTTTTCTTCTCATAGGTTCCATGTAGTTCCTGCTATGATACTTCCTAAGTAACTCAGGCATTTCATTGCTGTTTTGATGGAATCATATATGTATGTTTGAATCATACACCTGAAATCAGTGCTCCCATTAATTCTAGGAAAGTTATTATTTCTTGAATTTTCTGAGTACATCATTATACTCCTACAAATAATAATTATATCTTAATATTTGAATATTTACTCTTCTTATTTATATTTTGTTCATTATTATAGTAGCCAAAATTTGTGGAATTGTTTTAAACAAACTGTTATGATAACAAGCAAGGCTGTATTGATCATTTACTACCATTCATTTTAGATAATATTAATTATTGTTATTAATTATCAATTATTAATTACTAAGTAATTATTAATTAACCTAAAAATGAATCATTCTTTTACTTTCCATATCTCAAGAGATTTTCTTCTAGGGGTACAAAGATGCAGTCAAATTTTATATACAACCGTGTTCCAGTTTACTGCTATTTGTAATGGTAATGTATCAATGACCTTCAGTGCTGAGCCCTCAACATATGGTTCAATCATATGACATGATATCATGATTTTTTGAAACTTTAATAACATGCTAGAAATGTCTGAATTTAAAGGTTAAGTCAAAATTAAAGATATAATTTTTATTTCTAGCATTATTCCAATTTTTTAAAAAATGTGCATACACATAACTGCAAAAAAATCTAACAAGCATTAATATTAATTATACCACTGGGTCATGGGATTATTGGATTTTTTTCTTTCTGATCTAAATTTGTAAGAGGAGAATTACTTTGACAATAAAGTAGGAGACACTGGTAATGACAAACAAAAAAATACATGAGACTATGTTCTTGTGCTCTAACAGTAAGCTACAACCTTGACTTCTTGATAATCAAATCACCACAAACTATGTGTAGATGAAATAAACACTGGAAGCTTATCAAATGTCATTGTGAGAATCTATTTTTGTACAAAGATGTCTACCTATTACTTTGGTAAGTACAACTAGCATATTTCTCTTGAAAATCCTTAGCTAGACTCACTTATTTGATCAAATCCTTCATATATAATTTTTCTGATAGGAATACAATTTTCTTTATTTAAAGAAACTACTTCTGCCATGATGGTAATATAGGGCAAATATAGATTCAAATAAAACAAAAATGTAAGTATTAAAATGTAAATAGTTTATTTTTAATTTATCAATTAAAAACATGAAATAGAGAATGAATTAACCCTATGTTTCAATAGGGTCTTATTCTAAACTGTCGAATTAAAACAGATCACAATATAATATATAGTGTCTTATTTGCATGACAAATCAATGAGACTCTTTCCTATTGCATTTCAAGTTTTTAAGTAATCATTTCCCAATCAGAATGGAGGAAATAAATGTATGAAAAATGCACTATGGCTATTTATATTAAATTATAAATATAAGAGGACTATTCTTACATTGAGAATGAAAGTAAATACCAATGCAGAGAAGAGGAAAACAGATAGTTATTTATATATTATATATCAAAATACTTTGAAATTCATTCAACATCAAGTGTATGATGACCATCCTAGTGCAGTCACAGTCTACCCCAAAGCCAAGAAATACAAAAAAATATGATCCTAAACTCCCCAAATAGTCACAGTACATAAAATCTGAAAATAAAAAATGTTATTTCATTCTCAAGGTTTACCCGTGTTACTCATAGAGTATCACTACAATAAAATTCACATATAACATGTTTTGCAAGTGCAAAGGCAAAATAAAACTATTTTCCAATTGCCAACCTGCATACCGAATGTGTAGGGAAGGCTCCTAAACACATTCTTACAAAGGAAAGCTGTCAGGCATGCATATTTGTAGTAAATATTGTGATATTAGAGACTGCATAGTTAACTTTCGAAATATATATTTTGAATTTCAGTACCGAGTGGCTAATGTAGATGGTGTTGGATGTGTTCGCAGTAACCTCATATAAAATAATGACAAAGATTTTTCTGTATAACATATCTGACCATAAAAACAGTGATATTACTGCAAGTATTACAAATTGTCTAGGCTGGCAAACATTATAAATATTTAAAGGATGATTAATTTCTAAAAATAACAAAGTTAAGCAGAGCTTAGAAGTCAACCTGTCTTTTTCACAATTAATAAAACATGACTTCATAAAAAAATTATACGGTAATATGTTGTGTTATAAAATGTAATTTTGTACTTTCTCAAGCTTTACATTTTATTAGAGGTTAAAAAATATTTTAAATTATTATTTTAAATCATTGACACATTAAACATTATTATAACTGTAAAAACAGTTAATAATAAAATGCAAATTACATAAAAACATATAGTACGAAATATATATGCGTTCGATCATTGGTTTGTTCCTGCTAAGAACTGTTTATAATAATTAACTTCTTGAACATAATAAAGAGCAGGTTTGCCTGTAAAGTCCATTAATATATAAATATACATTCAAGTTTAATGACAAAAAAATAGACTTGCAGAAAAAAGTACACATGTGGTCACAGAAGAATTTTTTTTAATTCTACTTTTTTCTGCAAAGGTACCATAAAAAATATTGTACCCTTTAGCACACAGTAAGCTCCAATGATCCTGTTTTCTATCTTTTTAATTGTGACAGTTTCTAAACACAGTTTAATTAAGATGAGATGCAGTTAAAATATTTGAGCACCCCAATCACCTTCTCAACTCCCAACCCATTGTGGCTTGTGTGACATCCCTTCCAGGACCAGATCTCCTAGTCCAGCTCCTACACTGAAGCATATTGCTTTACTGCCAATAAGGATGAGTCCCAGGTGCCCATGTTATCACTTGATTTTTGTTCTCCGATTCCCCCTTTTTCTCTTGCTCCCAACAACATCAATAGAACAAAAAAACTTTTATCTTCATGCAACACTACATTAGTTAACAGCAAAGAACTGGCCACCTGCTTTAGCTGCTTCGCTTTACTTCTGCCAGGTCTCATTGCATTATAGATAAGGATTTTATGGCTGTATAAGAAGGGGGCACAATCATGGTAAACAGAAAAAGAGAAATACAGAGGTACACAGAGACATAAAATATGGACAGATAAACACAGAACTAGAGACATTTCTTAATTTTAAAATTGTGTGTGTGTGTGTGTGTGTACACACACACACACACACACACACACATATATATACATATACACACACAATGTGGATATACTAATTAATTTTGTTTTCCTATAAAAAGCACTGGCCAGACTTTCTAGGATGATGTGGGAGATTATTCAACTAATGTAAACATTATTCAGAATGAATTCTTCAGCTTAGTTTCTAATCTTACCCATGTAGAAATCATGCAAAAAATGCTTCTCTGACAATTATATACTACCAATTATATACTACTACCACTGACAATTGATAATTATATACTATATTATTATATACTGACAATTATATACTAAGCCTTTATATATATATACACATATATATATCAGTTTGATAATAATTTTGTTTACATACTAGTATTAACATTTTCTGGCAAAACTTAAATGCTGAGGTCCAAGTAGCAAAAGATGTCAATTATCAGGGTAAGAATAATGATAATTATGCATTTTCCTTATGTAATGCTGAGAGGTTTAGTTCTATTTCAAGGTAGTTAGGGCTAGGAAAATAAAATATAAAGATTTATTGAATGCCAAGCACTACGTTAGAAACTATTCACATATCATTCCATCCATTTCTTAAAATAACCGCACAGGGAGTAAGTGTTCATTCTTGGGGATGAGAAGTAGGTTTACAAATGTTTAACTTACTGTAAGCTTGAGGGAAAAATTAAGAATCTTTTGTTCACTACCTTACCTTTAGCAACTACCACAGTTTTCTGGCTCATAGTCTATGATAAATGACATTTGTTAACTAGTTTACCAGGTAACAGTGTTACAGAGCTTGTAAGCAGTAGAGCTGAAATTTTATCTCAGGTCTGTTAGACTTCAAATCCCAGTCTGTCTGTGCCCAGAACATGGAAGAAGCAGGTAATCTACATTTCTGCCTTATCTCCTCCCAAAGGACCAGGAGAGTTGAGGTGGGATTTTACTGTAGGGAAGAATGGCCTTGATAGTAACTGATTATCTACTGGCGTTAAGACCAGAGCTTAAGAAGCTAAGTCCTTTGTTTTAAAGCCTCTCTGGGTCTCATGTGCAACTTGAGTCAAGTTCTTTTGCCACTTGGTACCTCAATGATTTTACTATAAGAAGTTAATGATAATGATGATAATAATAAATAACATTAAACCCATGAGAATGTTGTGATAATTAATTGTACCAATACCTCTAAAGTTTATGGCTACAGAATTTATAGTCATCATTATTATTTACGCTGGAGAAAAGGCCAGCAGTTCGGGTAATACCCAGAAAAGTTAATTCTCTGTGGTCTTAAGGACAAATGAAGCTAGGCATCTCAACAGCAGTAGGCAAAGAGATGCTATCAGGGGATGTTTTGGAAACAAGAGTACTTCTATAACTGAGACATCCACTTTACCTCAGTCCTCTAAGTTTTCGAGCTATATGGTATTCCTTTAAGCCAGGACTGGGACTCTAAGCTATATGGGACTATAAAAATGCCTATCCTATTAGATTTCATCACTGATCAAAGGTACACACACTCCTCTGTTTATGAGCATGCTGGATTCCAAAAGGCTGCTCACGTGAAGCCCTTTATTTACAAGCCCGAAGTGGTATCACAAAGGCAATGGAGAAAGCCTCCTATGGAAGGCAGACAAAACTGATTTGCATTTTCTCTGGTGTGAAGTTTTAAAATACTTACACAAGGTAATAAGAATAAAGTTTATAAGTGGAACACTTCTATATTGTTTATCCTGATGTGGTGCAATGTCAAGATAATAGAAAGTAGTTCACATACAATGGAAAAAATTACTTTAGTTTTTAGCCAAAATGTTTTATATTTTTTATATACCAGGCTCAATATTCTCTGTGCCCTGTTAGGAGTTTTTAAATACTTCTCAGAGTTACTTGGAGAGATTGTGTGTGTGTGTGTTTGTGTGTGTACGTATGTGTGTTCACTACAGGCCTTAACTCAAGACCTATGATCTAAGGCTCAGCGATGTTTGGGGCCCACTGAAATATACAGTGGGTATCATTTTTTGGAGACCAGAAATTTCACCTCTGAAAAGGGAGTCTTTCTTACAATATCTATTTCTGCTATTTTTAACCAACCTTGCTCTAACAGTGCAATTTTAGACTGACTTTTTAAACTTGACTTGTACATAGAGGTTTGTTTTTTTTTTTTTTTTTTCTGAATATCAACATCAAATGAAAAAGATCTCAGGGTTAGCTAATTCCTAGTTGTTACAATTTACTGGAACAAAAATAAACTGGAGGGGCAGATAGTATGATAAAGGAAATTAATGTGTTTAGTCACTTAATATCTGTCATGCACTGTGCTAGATTCTTTACATATGCTATTTATTTAATCTTCAAAGTAACCTTATGAGTGAGGTGTTTTTATAACATCTAAAAGCCTAATTAGAATCATCTTTAGATATACAGATAATCAGAAAAGCACTTGTTTAAAGCTGTATAATTCTTATACTGTCCCATATCACAAAATGTTATATGTGCCCAAGTATGTATGTAAGTGCTACATTCAGTATAAGAATTAAGGAAAAATTTTGAAATATTTGACAAATTTACTTTGTTTAAAAGTAGATGGTTGTATAATTTTACATTCATTTTTTAAAAAACACTATCATGGAGCAATTTGTTAGAAATAAAGGTGTTAAATCAGGGGAACTTTAGGGAAAATGTCAAGAGAGAAGTGATCATATCCAGTTTTTATACTGACAGCAGAATGCAAAATTCATGTTGAAACTTATGAATATGAGCCAAATTCGGATTCACATCACTGACGAACTACAATAGATTTCTGTAGTCAATTAAAAACCAAAAGTGAGCTGAAGAGTCTAAAAATGCATTTCAGCTGCTTGCTAAACTATAATATTCTGAGACCTTCTAAGCAGTGGCAAATACAGCTGTGTCCCTTTTTCTTTGTTCTAATTACCATTAATGTATGAGATAGTGACTATATTATGCCATTTTCATCTTAGTGCAAAACCAATGATAATTAGTAGAAAACTTTAAATTGTAAAAAAGGAACATATATATAGACTTTAATTTGCCAATTTTTAGAGAGATCTCGTGAATATTGTACTAAATGGTACAGAATTTGTCTTGCTTATTTATTGAATAATTATGTTTTATAAAATTTGCAAAGGGAGATCATTTCTTAACTATCATACTCATGTCATGAATACCAAGTTGTCTAAATGAACAAAGAGCACAGTCTTTTATGAGTATATTAGCATGTTTCAAGAAAAATACCTTTCTCCATATGTTGATATCATTTTGATGTTGTTGGGTTTTTTCCTTTTTTTGCATTGAAAGGGATGTGAGAATTTTGCTTTAATGAGAGGTTTAATTTTTATTCTGTTTGTTAAAGATTGAGGAGAGTAGTAAACACTCAGAAACAAATGATTACTTGGTTCAGGAAAGTAGATTTTTGGAGTGTTTTCTTTCAAATGTGCATACTTACTGTATTAAAAGTTATTTTACCTACAAAAATATGTAAATAAAAATAATTCACAATAAATGATATAGTTAATGATTCAGATGATATTCCTTAAGTGTGGTAAAACAAAGAATAAAACATGCATTATTTTTTTTAAAAACTTTGGTTAGATATACATTTTAAATAGTATTTTAAGAAATCAAACTCGAAATCCTATTTATTGCAGCTTAAGGTACATTACTTACTGTTATTAATATATGGTAGGCAAAAGCTGCAAAATCATAGAGCAAAAATTTAGAAGAAAGGGTCTAGTGTAAACAACAAAGACAACATTAAGCATCACACAAAAATATAATTAAAGGTCTTACCATGAACTATTGGTGCTAAGAGCATCATGAAGACTAGTAGCTGTGATGGCCACATGGTCATGTTCTCAGGCATAATAGTGCCTCAAGAGTGAGTGTTCCAAACTTGAAACAAAATAAGTGTCTTTCTGATTCTTCTGTAGTCCAAGACCGATGATTAAAAAAAAAAGCACAAAAGGAAATATTCTTCAAAACAGAAACACCAATATCCCAAATCTGAATCCTGCAAATAAGAAAAAAAAAAGGGTTATCAAATATAGGTTTTCTCATTTCCTTGAAAATTTCCTTCCTGAATAGAACATCTGTATACTGTCTCCCTTCATCATTTTAATGAATACATGCATCATGTATACAAATAAGTAAGTAACCTAAGGTACATTATTTATGCATGTATTAGCACAGTGTTTACTTCCCAGCCCCCAAACTGACTGAAACAAATAATTCAGTCTCGCTGGACAAAGCAGTATAAATATACTATACTCATTTGTATAATAATTAATGATTAGTTTGTATAATTTGTTAATGTGTTTAAATAGATTTGGTACTTAACTCTGTGTAAACATTTTCCACAAATATAATCTTTACTAATAGAAAAGTAAAAAAAAAAATCATTCATTACCATTACTGTGTGTTTAAACGAAATTAAATGCATGAGTCTTACTTTCATTCCAGGCCCTAATAATCATTCAGAAATCATTCCACATATTAACTATATTACTTTTCTAAATATTTTTATAATTAAATTTGTGAAAATTTTAGATTTATGTTAATTAATTATGCTCAATCATAATCAATTCATTCAACAGAAGTTTATTGAGTGTCCACTGAAATACAAAGCACTGTGCTAGGAACATAGAATAGAATACTGAGTAAAACATGCAACCTATCCCTCCAGGATCTTACAACTTAAAATAAGGAATCTGGCTTGAAAGTGTTAAGTGTATATGGAAGACATTAAAAATTGTTAGCATTGTAAAGTTATTTTACTGAACCAAACTGATATAGCTGCCCCCTCTTTAAAGTTTGCACAGACTTATCTTAGGAAGTGAAAATACTAAAGGAACATGACCCAAATTTTGAAGATGTTTATCACAGTGAGCATTTTTAAAACTGATCAAATGCAAACTGGATCTTCCTTTTCTTCCCTTCTTTCCTTCTCTCTCTCTCTCTTTCTATTTTCTATTCAAGTGAATGGTATATATTTAAAATCATTTCACATTTTGAGTATAAGTTTAAAATTTTTCTGGAAAGGAATACTCAAAATAGAGATAATTTACTGAGGATTTTATTAAGCCTCATTCTACCAAAACACATTCCAAAGTATTTTTGAGGTACTTGCCTTTGTTATAAGGCAAAATTACACAGATTTATCTGAATCTCTGGCACCACTATTCATAGCATGGTAATTAAGAGCACAGATTTTGAAGCAAAAAAACCCAATTTCAATTACTAGCTCTACTAGTACTAAGACCTTGGGCAAGTCATTTAAGCCCTTGGTTCCTTGGTTTCCTATCTGCAAATGGTGGGGGAGTAATATTAATTCATATGGTTATATGAACATTAAATAAGCTAAAAATTGTCATTTTAGTTATATACAATACATAAAAATATGTATTGCCCAGAACAGTGTCTAGTATGTAATAAGTGCTATATATCTTAACAGTTATTATACATCTCATTACTTTTCAGTTTTATCCTACTCACACTTTTTAATGTGGTTGTGTAAGAAGCAAGACCATTTGATAAATCAAGCCAAAAATATTTATTGAGTCACTATTGTACAGACACGCTCGGAGAATGCTAAATCTGGAAATAACAGATATAATAATTTTCTTTCTAAACACACAGACATGATAGAAAAATGAAGCTCATAATAAACACTTTCATAACATTTTACTTTCACAAATAGAGAAAGCATTGACAACAAAAAAATGTGGCTGAAATAAAATAAATTATGTAAAAAGGAATCATGTTTAACATTTTTCTTTTGTTTTCCTTATTCACACTCTGACTTACAAGAAAACATTTAGAACTTTTCCTTAATTACCAGAAGTGCCATAAGTGTTTAACTTTTTCTGAAAATAAATTTGAAAGCAGGTGCTAATTTAAAATTGCATTCTTTTACATGCATGTAATAATTAATGGATACTTAAAGGAAGATATTTAAATTGACTGATGCATCAACAAGTAAACAATTACCCCCTCATATTCAGTTATTGTCTTTTTCCCCCTCTATATGGCATGAAGAGATATTTATATACACACAGACATGTATACACAAACAACTACACACATATACGTAAGATAAATATATACAGTACTGTTTTGCAACTTAAAAAAAAAATTGAGGGCAGGCATCTAGGCGAATTATTTATACATTATTTCAAAAATATATACTAAATATCTACCATGGTGGATATTATTGAGATCACCAATAAAGTAGAACAATTTTTCTCACAACTCCCACTGTAATGGAAAAGACGTAGTAAATGAAGTCTCAACATAAAGAGAAGCAACATTTTATAGTTCCTGTCATATTCCAAGCAATGTTCTAGATGTTATACAATTATATGATTTAATTCTCCATACAAATCTATCAGGCAGATAATATTGTCTCATGTCGACTGAGAAGTAAAATCGGACTATGTTACTCAGCAAGAATTTCATACCAAATGTCTGACTCCAACATCAGTGCTCTTTCACCTCTCTATGGTAGAATAAACAAGAAAATGTATGAGCATAACCAGGGGTAGTAATTGTGCAAAGGAAGAGGGACAATGTAGCAAGTTTCCAAGGAAGACTTAGGCCTGGCTTAAATGTGTTACCCAATTGCGACAAGTAGAGAAAAAGGGAACAGCATGGATATATGAGGTAGGAGAGGAGGGACAAAGAGAAAGGAGAAGAAGGGCATGTTAAAGAAGGAAACCAGCCTAATTATAACATTGTACCTTTTGAAGGAGCCGGCAAATTATTTCCATAGTGAAGTATGAGTATTGCAATTGTTAAGTCTAGCTTTAGTGAAAACCAGAATAGTTTATTTCATATGACATAGTATATTTTCACCTTGATGAAGCAATGAGAGAGAGTTACTTTATAGAAAGGATAAGAACGTGTTATCTATTATTTATAATAATGGCTTATTTTAAGATATCACAGCAGGGCATAAAACCCCATCTACTAAGATTATTTTGCATTTGTTTTGAGCATAAGAATTTGTTTTCATGATTACTCTGTAAACAGAGGTGGGGAAAGGAATTTAGATGAATAGAAGATATTACTTGAGGAGGGTAATATGTTTTCACACCCTAGCCTCACCACCCATGGACCTCTCACCCACAGCCCCACAATAATGTGCTAATTTGGGCATATATGTAATAAAATTGTAATAAGTAAACTATATAAATTTTAATATATAATGTTCCAGACAAGTATGCTTATAATCTACAGAAAGATAAACTACCACTCTTTAACTACTAACTTTTTTTAAAAAAAAAGAAAGAAAACTTTCTGGGATGATATTTTTTTTCCAATTTATGTGTTGTCATTAACTTAACCAAACCAGTTTTCATATAAAAGGGATTTTCACTCAAGTCATTTCTGAAACATAGCTCTTCAAAAATACATAGAGAAGAAAAACCAAGAAAAGACATTAGGGGCTCATTAAGTCATATATAGACAAAATAATTACTCATAAAAAAGATTTATGAAAAGCATTTGAAAAAGCATTTGAAACGTCGATTTCAACATGTATTTCCATCTCCAATGAAATTTCTTTAGCCTTTTCTATGTACAAAGCTCTGTGTTAACACTATGGGTCAAATGAGGAGAGTGTGTCTACAAGTCTGTGATCACTGTTTTAAAACAACTTGCAGTAAAATAGGAATACTAGAAGGTATACTCACCAATAATTAAAGCTGTGCAAAATGTGATATGTGTTATGGGAGATAATCTAGAAACACACACACACACACACAAACTGCCAGATTTTCTTTTGTATGTAACAGCAAGGGACTTAAAAGTATGCAAACTGAATATTCTGATGCTAGGCAAGTTTACACACCTCTCTGAATCTCAAGTTTCTTCAACTACAAAAGAGAAAACAATATTCACCTTGTAGGTTGGTTGAGAAGATTAGTGATAGCATAAATTATTGTCTGATGCAGAGATGTCGTGCCATCGTGCGTGTCTGTCAGTGCATGTCTGTCATTCGCCAATTCCCTTCTTTCCTTAATTCTTTCAAAACTGAGGAAGAGACCACATGCCCAACTCCCACACCTTTCACTTACATGTTTAGGAAACTAATAACACACTCTCCTTGAGAGAGATGCACACTCAAGAATTCTATGGCTGAATGGTGGGTACTAAAACAATGTGAGATTTTATTTTTTAAAAAAAGGATTTTCAGTATGCTTCTCTTGTTTGAAATATACTTTGTAACTTAGGCTACTAATTTCCAGTAACAAATCAACACATAAAATGCTTTAAAAATTATTATTGAAAGACAGTGTTTCTAACTTTTACCATAGATTATCACAATATGGCAGTTTTGCCTGTTACCCTATCTAAAACTTGGAAGGTATATATTTCTAATACAGACTTTGATTAGGTAAGTGAAGTTTATATGTCTTCCAACAAAGCTACCGAACTTCACTACATTTCACAATATTCAAAATTATAAAGTGAGGTTGATTAAAAGTATCCTAATTTATATCATTAATATTTAAGATTATAATTATGTAACTGTGTGATCTGACTCATGTTCCACTAAATATTTTTTAATCACATGTAAAAATAGTCTACAAATGCTTTATGTAAATAAAGTCTTTCCTCATGGAAAATTCCTTATTTTTTACATTTAGACAAAATTTTAATCATATCTAGCACAATTATACTCTGAAACTATTTGAATTTTTTTCGTTACTGCTGAAACAAAAGTTCTTCTAAACTTAAGACATTGATTTTACTTTGAGGAAACTGGGACCTTAAATTCTGATGTCATAACTTTTTTTCCATTTAATTTTTTCATGTATCCTTCTTCTCAAATCATTTGAAAGCTATTTTTACTTTATATTAGCTTTCTTTCTACCCTCTAAATAAAGATTAGGATTAAAATCTGAATGTCACTCATCTTGGAATTGTTACTTCTATTTTAGCTACTCTTAATCACATCTGTATAACTTATTCTCAATCTTTTCCCAAATTAAATTGCATGTTATAATTATAGCTTTCCCCTCATAATAGCCTAGAAAAGACACTATAATATCTTCTTTATAATACTTTTACATCTCCCCACCTATTATATGTTCACTTATTACAAATTCTGCTAACTACAAATTTTACTCCATATCAACTTTACAAATTTTTATTAATCTACATTTTGTGTATTTACATGTTTTGTCATTTAAGTCTTTTTAGAGCTTGATTGCTGTTGCATGTTTGGCATGTACTTTCTCAATATTTTGACTTTGAAAACTGAAGTGCTGCAATTAGGTTCAAGGATCTTTCCTTCCTTTCAATATTTATGGAGTCAAAGAACTTTATATTAAATAATTATTAAAAAGTATTTAACTATCGAGTCTGATAACAATAAGGAGCTGAATGTTCTAGCAGTGAATACTTTTTTAAATAGTACTAGATCCCTTTGGAGATTCACAGAAAATAAAGTCTCCATCATCTTGTTTAATATTTTCAAGAAATATTAAATTTGATCAACCCACATATGTTTTTTTCATCACTGTGTTCCAAGAGATCATCACTGAATGCAAACAATGTAAACTGTGGTCACAGAAGATGTGTGCAATATATATATATGGCATGATTCTTGCATTAAAGAAGGAAGAGGAGGAAAAGGAGTAGCAGGAGGACAATAATGGGACAGAAAAGAGGAGGAGAAGAGACAACGCAAAAAATTAAAAATAATAAAATTTAAATCCAAACATGATAAAGAAGGGAGTTAAAAAAATAAAGGAGATAACATAGCTTGGAAGGTCTGGAAGACCTTCAAGAAGAGAATGATACTTGTATCATTCAGGATACAAGGATATGAATAGATGAAATTTATTTATTTATTATTATATTTTTTTCAAATTGTATTTTTATTTTTGTATTTATTTTCTTTTTGGCTGTGTTGGGTCTTAGTTTCTATGCTAGGGCTTTCTCTAGTTGCGGTGAGTGGGGGCCACTCTTCATCGCAGTGCGCGGGCCTCTCACTGTCGTGGCCTCTCTTATTGCGGAGCACAAGCTCCAGACGCACAGGCTCAGTAGCTGTGGCTCAGGGGCCTAGCTGCTCCGCGGCATGTGGGACCTTCGCAGACCAGGGTTCGAACCCGTGTCCCCTGCATTGGCAGGCAGATTCTCAACCACTGCGCCACCAGGGAAGCCCCAGGATAGATGAAATTTAACTAAACAGTGGTTGGAAAAGGATTATTCTAAGTTAAGCGTTGTTATGAAAAAAGTTAAGAGCAGGAAAAAGAAACAGCATATTATAGAACTGCCAGTTATCTGGTATGTCAGGTCTACTGAGCAAGGAAGGAACAAGAGAAAATCATATAGACAATGCATTTGGGTAAAACAGGAAAGGTTCTGAGGGCTATACAAAGGAATTTGAATTCAATTTGCTTAGTTTCCAACTATGAATTTTGAAAATTTGAATAATATTATTTTTTTAATTTTTAAAAGCACAAATTACAGAAATAAATAAAAATCACTGCAAACAGAAGATACAGGAAAAAATTAAATCAGATTAGAAGTAGGGGAAATAGTTCAGAAATAAAACTATGTTTCCACTAGAACTTTCACTCAGGTCTTCATTCTTCCCTCATTCCTTTCCTATCTTCTCCACAAGTTTCAAAGCGATCAGAGCAAAGAAAGACCTATTTGTATAATTAAATTTTTTTAAAGATTACTTACCACACTTTTCAAGCAATGAAATGCTAAATCTCTACACACTGTCTGAAACGTTAACAAACAATATTTTTTATTGCTTAAGTAAAACACATATTGCCTTATAATTATATTTCAAACATAATTTGATGCTACGTTAGAAAACAAGTAATCTAGAAAGGTAATTTTAATAAGGAAGTTCTCTAGAGTAAAAGTCCCATCTAATTGTCTTTCAGATAATGTTATGATCTAACAAATGTCTATTAATGTTCAGGAACAAATTTGGATTTAATGAACAATGCTATTTTTAGCTTTAGGACAACATATCATTTAACCATAAAATAGACTGATGTTTTACTGAGGATCATTTTCTTGCCAAGTGTCCTTGAGTTAACCTTCTCCCTGAGATCCCACAAAGCATCTGATTGGAGTTTGTTTCCAATAGACTTTGGATAAGACAGTATTTTCCTCCATTGATATGTTCAAAAGCAAATAAAAATCAATGAGTCTGAAATTAAGCTAACTATAAATAATTGCATTAAAGCAACTAGTTTGGGAAATAATTGTTTGAAATGAGATAGCTTAAAACTAAAAACTGAATCTCACACTCTTTCCATGTATATGATTTGTCAAATAGATACTTTGCTCTTCACAAATGAAAATACTCATAAAATCTCAAATTTTTATCATCAATATTAGTTGTGAAAAATAAGTTTGAATGAATATAGCCATTATTTTAAAGGATATTCAAAAAATTAACAATTGCTTTAAAATACATCATTTACAATAATAATCAAGGATGGATTTCTATTTCCAGGGGAAGTAGAAATTAGGAAAGGCAAGCAAGCTACAGTTAAAACATGCAGATTTAACAGGTTTCTACTTCAAAGTAAATAATTCCATTTCTAACAGAAGCATGTGAATCTATTCCAAAATCTAGAGCACGAGACAAAATACAGTCTTCTTCATAACAACAGCTAACATTTATTGAGCCCTTACTATCAGGCACTGCTGTAAGAGCTTCCCACATATTAAATAATTTAATTGATTTTAAATATAAACATTATTGTTAATCCTATAACAACTCCAAAGGAAGGGGCTATTATTATTACTAACTGGCCAATGAGGAAACTATGGGAACAAGAAGTTAAAAGAGCTTGCTGAGGTCACGTGGCTGAAAATAAAGAGCCCAGATTTGCACCTGAACAGTCTAGACCCATGGATTGTGCTTGTCCCTCCCCAAGGATTCATATGTTGAATACAAATCCCAATGTGATGGAATTTGTAGGTGAGGCCTTTGAGAAGTGATTAGGTCAGGAGAGCTGAATCCTCATGAATGAGATTAGTACCTTAGAAGAGAAACCCCAGAGAGTTTTCTAGCTCCTTCTACCATGTGAGCTCACAGCAAGAGGACAGCTGTCTATAACCCAGAGAGTGGGCTCTCTCTAAAACTCAACCATGCTGGTACCCTGATCTTGGAATTCCAGCCTACAGGACTGTGAAAAATAAATTTCTGTTGTTTATTTAGATATCCAGCCTATGGTATTTTTCTTAGAGCAGCCTGTGATAAAACAATACTTTATATAAATGTAAGGAGCTTTAAGCTAGTTATCATAGTGATTATGGGTTGAATGAAGTGAGATGAAGATCTAGGATATCGTTGTACACTGAAATATTCAAACAAACTTCAGATTGAGAGATTCATGCCATAAACAGAAGGCCTTCATTATCTTCACTTCTGAAAATCTACTAGCTGGCATCATATATCTCTGGCATATCGGAATAGACACCAATTATCCATTTTATTCATGCTTGTCTTGGGTGAGTGAGGGACAAGACCACAGACTTTATTAGGTGAGTAGCCCAGAAATGATCTCTGAGGTTCTTAAGAGCCAAGCAAGTGCTTCTTAAATTAGATAAAAAGTTGAAAGCAACCAGGAAAAAAATAAATATCTCCCAAGTGATATTCTGAAAAAGCTTCAAAATGTATCAATTTAATTCCAATCAGCATGACTAATTCTGTTAGTAATTTTTCCAAAAAGGGAACTGAGATTACTTGGAACGTTACTGAGAAGAAGAAAATATATCTTCAAAGTATTAAAATTATTTGTGACTTCATCACACTTATTTTAAATTCAAGAATCAAATTAACAAATGATCAGTAAAGCTGACTTCAAATGTTTCTAATATTTATTGGATTTTTATTATCTGCTGAGGCTATATGATTGGGATAAACTAGTACTGCCTTACGTCACTTCCTTTTTGACAATTTTAACTGAAATTTTACCCAACTGAAATCACCTGGGTACTTCATAATTGACAACTATGACAATATATTATATCTACTCTAAGTTTCATTTACAAGTGAAGTTGCAGGTTTTGATTTAAAACCAACATAACCACGTTTTCTCCAGCAAAATTATAGAAAATATCATTACAGATAGCACTACAGTTGAGACTGATGAAAAAGTTATTTCCATAGCTGGGGACAATAAACTTTAAAAGTCAAATTATCATATCAAGCTACAGCATGGGTTTAGGGGGCTGAATTGGGGGAAAAAGTCTTAACACTATTTCTCTGAAAGCAATGACAGTTACTAAATAACTGACTTAAAAATAAAGCCTAGGATAGAAAAGCTACAAGAAATGAGGTAGTAATGTCAAATTCATTCTATTCCAATTCCTTCAGGCAGATAATAAAAAAATACACATCTACTTACAATTTATTTAAAGACTTTCCAAAACCAAGAGGAATGCAGGGGAAGCTAAATCTTTTTAGGAGCTAGATGCTTATATCAGAGTTTCACTGTGGTTTAGTTATCATAGTCAGTCCCATTCATCTCTTTCATATAAACAATTTTAATTTAAACCCTTGATATTCACATTTTTAAAAAACTTCAACAAGTCTCTTTTTCAAAATTAAATTAAACAGGTATGAATAAGAATTAAACAAGTATTAATAAGAAAGAGATTACTGTAAAATAGTGGAAATATATTTAAATGTATAGCAGACAAGGTCTAAAAATAATTCCTTTAGAACCTCCTGACATAGGATATCTATATATTTTAAATATCTTGTTCTTGAGATTATGAAAGAAATATCTTGTCTTTTGTGATTCATAAAGGTAACTTTGTTATATGTCATTCCTTGTAGTTAGTGTATCAGTAGTAACCAGGCAGGAGAGAAAATACACATTTTGAAACTATCTCATTTCAGTAGGGTGCACCTGGATAGGTCTCAAATTAAACATCTTCCTTAATGGCCCATTATGGAGTATCATGCCTAAAATACCCAAAGGCAGTCAGGGACCATTACTGTCAAGGGAGAGTTTCTAAGGTTGTAGCATATGATGCAATATTTCTGCTGTAACTTTAGCCTGACTGGGAGTTTATTTAAATACATATGTATGGTTTTAAAATCAACAGTTACCATAGTGAGGTTTAGCATAACACCAAGATACAGATTAAAAATATGAATGTATCAATACATTTTATATTAATATTTTGATGATTAGCATTTATAGGTCGCTACCAAATTATGAAATGGGTCACTTTACAAAACTTAACTTTTAAGATAGCTGCTTAGACGTCTAAGTATTTTTCTTCATTGGGAAGAAAAATACATCTAAAATATATTTAATCTTTATAGTAAAATATATATAATTTAGTAGAAATAATGATCATCATAACATCGATTCTTCAGGAGCTATAAAACAAGTATATGATGGAGATATTGGCATTGCTGCTTAAGGTAAAGAAGCCTATTTTCAAATTAAAAACATTTCCTCAACTTCTGGGGTTTTAACTGGTAGGCAAAATGGCAAACAGGAAGTAAAACGAAATCAGAATGAAACCATCTTTATGTTTCATTCATCTTGTTTCTGGTCCTATCACTATAGAAACTGATGTGGAGCAGCATTAGGAAAAACTAAAAAGCACCAGTTAGGTCTGGGGATAAGTAAGCAAAAGCTTGGGAAAGAAAATATCAGAAAAAGAAAAACAGAAATGTAAGTGGAAATTTCCACTTAAAGGTAGTACCTCAGCAGAAAAGGAATAACTAAACTGGTTTGGCTAGTGTATTTAAATACAGGATAATAAAGGATGTATTTAGAGAAGGAACATGTAAGTCAGGTCCTGTTCAGATTCCCATAATTAGAGAATTTTATAACACAACTTTTATAGTTATTAATATATGAATTTATTCATTCGTATATATGTAATATATAATTTATATAAATGTACATAACTACAATTATATAATCTTTTACCATACCATTCATATTTTTATCCAATAAATATTGCAACTCACAATTTTTGTGATTTTGGTAACCTAGTACAACAAGAGAATGTATATGAATGCATAATCCAAAGTTATCATTCAAATAGTCAATTTCTATTTCTCAGTGTACCTTCTGTGTATCTGGTTATTTTATAATAGTAAAAATAAGTGGCACCTCAAATTATAATAATGTCAAACACTTGCCATTTAAAAAGATTACACCAAATGACTCCTAAAGATGTCCACACAAATAATAGTACACATTTTCTGATGTAAAAAGATAATTAAACCAATCAAATACAGTGACTTAAGACAACTTGTAAAACCAAAACAAAACAAAAGTCTTGGTTAATGGGAAAAATAACCAAGTTGTTTTTTCGTTCTTGAAAAGGAACAGCCCCATTAAGAAATATGAAAACCTAACCACACAAACAGGCATACACATCTCACCTAGAGGTGTTTACACTGCATCCTCTGGGTGTTCGTACTTTCCAAAGTGTTCAAAGACTGGACACGTCAGTGAAATCATCTCACTGATTTGAGCAAGATACTATTCTATAGGGTGACTATTTTTTATTTACCACTAGGTAAGAGGATATGTTATACAATTATCTCTAAGTTATATTTAAATGAATTTAAGCCAAAAGCAATCCATTCTAGAGACTATGCAAATAAAAAGCATAAGGAAAGAAACTTGAAAAAGAGCAGTACAAAAGTGGCTATCCAAAATTACTTTGATAAAGATTATTATTTAAGGTAAATGCCTGTAAGAAGGTTTTCTCATGAAATTTGATTTTCTTAATAATTAAGACATCTAAAATGGCTTAATGACTCCTATTTATTTAAAGATACCACTATTTTGATTCCCTACAAAAAGCCCTTCTCCTCATCTTTGGTAAAAATATGTTTGAGTTATGTAGTTTCAAAATCACACTGACGTTTCAGTACATAAATCATTTCTTTGTTCAGTCCTTTCTCTGTAGAATGCTGATTCACAAGGACAATTCAGGAGCACCTAGGTTCTAAAATAATCAAAATTGGCAAATTGTACAAAAAGATATATAGTGTCATTGTTACTTGGCTCTAGCTAGAAATAAAGTAAGGGAACACAGATCAACTGTGATGGAAAATCCATCAGAAACAACAAAGCTGGCAGATTATTACACACAGTGATATCTGGATCAATTTTAACTAACATTTTATTTAAATATTCTTCTAATATATTTCACAGTGATGGCAGATAAAGAGCCAAAGCAGATAACTGCCTACCATGGAAACTGTGGAGACAACTTTAGTTTAAAAATGTTTTTTAAGGTCTTCCCTGGTGGCGCAGTGGTTGAGAGTCCGCCTGCCGTT
Organism: Kogia breviceps; assembly: GCF_026419965.1. Lineage (NCBI taxonomy): Eukaryota > Metazoa > Chordata > Mammalia > Artiodactyla > Physeteridae > Kogia > Kogia breviceps. The sequence continues at coordinate 40,627,001 of NC_081315.1, forward strand.
GCGAGGGACACGGGTTCGTGCCCCGGTCCGGGAAGATCCCACATGCCGTGGAGCGGCTGGGCCCATGAGCCATGGCCGCTGAGCCTGAGCGTCCGGAGCCTGTGCTCCACAACGGGAGAGGCCACAACAGTGAGAGGCCCGTGTACCACAAACAAAAATACATATATATATATATTTTTTTTTTAAACAGTAACTATATTTGTGTTAAGTTTGTAGTTAAAGTTTTTGTGAATTAGAATAATTGCGAATCTCTTTTATCTTTTTAAGAATCAAGAGATATCTATGTTTTCTGGTTTTGCTTTTTCTATCATGTCTGTGATTATTGAATAAGATATAGTTGAAAGCACCCCAAAGATTATTTCTCCTTGCATTTGAGACATTAATTTATGTTTCAGAAAAATAAGGTATTCCATCAAATATCTCAGGAACTTGCATTTCCAAAGAAATAGTCTTGCTTTCATGAAGATTTACCATAGCAATAATTTTTTAATGCTATACATGAAACATAACATGGTTTAAACACAAAGCTTATATATATATATATATATATATCCTTTACTTTTTTTCCTAAAACTGTTAAAATACAAGGGAGATAATTATTTTTCTCTGTGAAACAATAAGGTTATTTAGTCAATTAAAATCGTAGCCTTTTGAAAAGGCTTCTTTCTTTTTTCTTTATGATAAGTCTTATTTTTTACTTTTAATGAAAATGTATACTTTAATAACTGGTTTTTCTAGTTACAAAATAAATTAGTTACAAAGATGAAATGTACAGAGTGGGGAATATAGGTAATAATAATGTAGTATCTTTGTGCTGTGACAAAGGTGGTCAAGAGGTACAAACTTCCAGATATAAGATAAATAAATACTAGTGATGTAATGTACAATCAATATAATCAACCACACTGTTGTATGGTTTCTATGAAAGTTATTAACAGAGTAAACCCAAAGAGTTCTCATTGCGAGGAAAAATTGTTTTCTTTTGTTTTAAATTTTGTACCTGTATAAGGAGATAGATGTTCACTAAATTTGTTATGGCAATCTTTTCATGATGTATATAAGTCAAATCATTATGCTGTACACCTTAAACTTACACAGTGCTGTATGTCAATTATATCTCAATAAAACTGGAAGAAAAAAATAAAACACAGATAAATATACTCTCAAACTTCCCCATGGTCTTGATAAAGGAACCTAATTAATATATAAAATTCCAATTATTCCTAACATAAACATCTCAATAGATTAATTATATTTAGTGGCTTTTCATAATCTTGTCATGAGTGGCTTTTTTTATTCTAATAAACTGCATCAGTTTTGCCCACATGAAGAACATGTAAGCTTCTGGTGGGTCTTGTTCACCTGTTGGAGTTGGGTAACTCCAAAGCCCATTTTCCTCTAGCTCCCTCACTACACCTGAGGAAGCTGAGAAAACCAAGGTCTACACAGTGTCATAGTTAATCAGTATACGCTATCTACAGAGCATCATCCTAACTTTTTTCGACTTCTTTGCCTTTTTATTGCTATTCTTTGTAATTGTACAACAAAAACTTTGCGATCACCAAGTCATTTTAGTCAGATGAAGAAGTGCATGAACTTCTTTGATTAAATCTCATCACTGAACTTACTACTGTTTATTAATTAGATCGCTGACAATTATATTGTTTCAGATTCTGGCTGTTTGGAATAAATGTTCATTATCACAGCCAGTATATTACTAAAGGTGTGTTAAGCATAGTTTAATTTTATAATTATATATAAAATATCAGTATTGACCATTATAAACTGTTCAGGGGATAAGTTAATGTCTTCTAGAGTAATTCATTATGATTTAAAATTAAATCATAATGCATCCTTGGAATGTAACAACAATGCTAACTTTAAAAAAGGAGAAATTATATCATTGGGAACAATATTAATATGGATCTCAAATATTTAAAAAATCATGTAAACACTATATGGTAATTTCACCTTTGATGTACATGTTTCCAGTGAATTTACACTGTATTTTTACCCCTCAAAATTCCTTTATTACCTTAATCAAGACTTATGCACCATGGTGTTTTCTCCAGTGGTGGGCTTAATAAATAGTTTCTGATTTAAATCTTCTCTAATTTCCTAAACTTTTAAATATTTACTTAAAAGATATTTCTTAAAAATTTCCAAATAATAGCTCCCTTTAAGAATCACTCCTATCAGTCAGCAGAAAGAATGACACCCTACATTTTACATTTTTACAGAATTGAGAAATGCCTTATGATCCTAATGTATTTTTCACCAAGGAACTCTATAGGAAGACAGGTAGGTAATATAACCAAATATTTTTGAATATCCGTTCTTCCACCAGGGTGTGCATTTGTGCATGTGTGTGTATTACACATGTGTTTAGTTTATAAAGCTTATGTGTTAAGTTTATTTTAAATATTCTCTCATAAGGTCCTTTTATAAATATGGAAGTTTTCTAGCATGGGTAGTTGATTTATACTGAGGGATTTGTGGCTTATTGTTAATTTTCTTCTAATAGAAAGACAAATTTGGATCTGGTTGGGAGCCTGGTGTCAAAACACAAAAGAAGTTTGGGAATCAAGATGTCAAAGAGGCATCTCTTTGACAATTTTGTCTAGAGTTAATCTGCTAATAACTTTTCTCCACACTGTTTCCAGCATTTATTGTTTGTAGATTTTTTGATGATGGCCATTCTGACTGGTGTGAGGTGATACCTCATTGTAGTTTTGATTTGCATTTCTCTAATGATTAGTGATACTGAGCATCCTTTCATGTATTTATTGGCAATCTGTATATCTTCTTTGGAGAAATGTCTATTTAGGTTTTCTGCCCATTTTTGGATTGGGTTGCTTGTTTTTTTGATATTGAGCTGCATGAGCTGCTTGTAAATTTTGGAGATTAATGGGAATGTAAACTGATACAGCCACTATGGAGAACAGTATGGAGGTTCCTTAAAAAACTAAAAATAGAACTACCATATGACCCAGCAATCCCACTACTGGACATATACCCTGAGAAAACCATAATTCAAAAAGAGTCACGTACCAAAATGTTCACTGCAGCACTATTTACAATAGCCAGGACATGGTAGCAACCTAAGTGTCCATCGACAGAGGAAAAAAAGATGTGGCACATATATACAATGGAATATTACTCAGCCATGAAAAGAAACGAAATTGAGTTATTTCTAGTGAGGTGGATGGACCTAGAGTCTGTCATACAGGGTGAAATAAGTCAGAAAGAGAAAAACAAATACCATATGCTAACACATATATATGGAATCTTAAAAAAAAATGGTTCTGAAGAATCTAGGGGCATGACAGGAATAAAGATGCAGATGTAGAAAATGGACGTGAGGACACGGGGCGGGGAAGGGTTACCTGGGACGAAGTGAGAGAGTGGCATGGACATATATACACTACCAAATGTAAAATAGATAGCTAATGGGAAGCAGCCACATAGCACAGAGAGATCAGCTGGGTGCTTTGTGACCACCTAGAGGGGTGGGATAGGGAGGGTGGGAGGGAGATGCAAGAGGGAGGAGTTATAGAGGTATATGTATATTTGTAGCTTATTCACTTTGTTATAAAGCAGAAATTAACACACCATTGTAAAGCAATTATACTCCAATAAAGATGTCAAAAAGAAAAAAAGGAAAAACTTTGTTGGTTCAGCTGAAGTCCAGCAACAAATGTTAACTTGATTAACAACAAAAATACATTGAGTAATTCCTATGTGACAAATGCTAAAGAAAAAATGAGCTCTTTTTACAATGTATCTATGCATTCTTTTTTTTCACTGTGGAAATATTACCTGAATTAATTATTTTATTATTTCATATGAATATAAATAAAACATATACACATGTGCACACACAGGCACATTTAAATATTTTAGATAGAAACGGATGTATTATTATAAATTAATAGATAAGGGGAAATTTGCTGAATACTGCCAGTAAACATCCACTGTAAAACATCTTCATCATCTAAATCCAAGACACAGATACTACAATGATTCTCTTTATCTCAAACAGAGAAGAGTCAAATAGCCCCACATTGGATTCCTTAATTTTTTTAAAGATTCAGAAATGAAGATATATAGCAGAAGCAAAAAGTAATGTGATGAGCAGTCTGGAGAACATCAGTGTTCCCAGGGATTAAAACAGTTACTGCAATGGAAAAGTTTCTTTGAATTCTAAGGAACATTAAAAAATATATTTCAGGTATCATTATACCAAAAGCATCCATTAGCTCCTCTCAGACATGACCCCCTATGTTTCCCTCTTTTTTTTCTTTCTCTTTTGCTTTGTTGACTTACAGTGGTCCAGCCAAGAATGCAAAGAATCACCCTGCTATGAATGCAGATGGTTTTATGCAAACATGTATCTCAATGTGAGTGTATGTATCTTAAAATTAACCAGAATATACAAAATTATCTGGAAAGAAATGTAGCATTAATCTTTTTAGCACAGAGTTAATCCTAGATAACTATAAAAATTACTCTGACAGACATGAACATTTTATTGGCCTTGGGAGATTTTATTCCAAATGAAGTAATTATTATTTTATGTTCTATTCTCCAAGAAAATTTATAAGGAAATGAAAATGAAACATGTGACTCAAGACATTTTATGGAGAAATTAACTAAAATAGTTTAATATATGTAAAAAGTACCAAGTCCATATTTGGGTAATTATGGCATGTTAGAACTAAGGAAATCTCTCAAAATCATCTTCTTCAAGCCTTTTTTTTTTAAGAGGAGAAATGCAATGCATTGAACATTAAAAATCGACTAGTTTTTTATGAATACTCTATTAGTAATATATTTTTCTGCCAAAATAATAAAGCTTTTTAAAATAATAAAGACAAAGAAGGACTATAATAGTAAGGTAGAAAGTAGTATCTCCAACCCCAAACCACAAAATAAATTTAATTTTCTTTTTTTTAACTTAAGTACAATTGATTTACAATGTTGTGTTAGTTTCAGGTGTACAGCAAAGTGATTCAGTTTTAGATACACACACACACACACACACACACACACACACACACACACACAGATATATCTATTCTTTTGAGTCTTTTCCATTATAAGTTACTACAAGACATTGAATATAGTTCCCTGTGCTATATATACAGTATAGGTCCTTGTTGTTTATCTATTTTAGGTATAGTAGTGTGTATGCACAGACTTTTAAATCCCTTAAACCAAGTGAGGAGGAGATAATGTTGTATACTTCCCTAAGCTCTCTGCATCCTTCCCCTATACACACTTTAGTACTGGGATGCATTTACAAATGTCTTAGAGAAACTGAAGAAAATGTAAAATACAGTTGGGGGTAACGTCTGTTTACAAGGAGCTAAAGGGTACAGTTCAAATTGTTGATTCCACACATTTTTGTACTAAGCAGTTTGGTCCAGAGAATTCACTGATTCTTGGAACATTAATATTTTTACAAAAAAAAAAAAAAAAAAAAAAAGAAAGAAAAGAAAGAAAGTAGGCTTTTTTGGTTCAACTCGTTTTTATAATTCTTTTTTTTTTTCCCCCCCCCGGTACGTGGGCCTCTCACTGTTGTGGCCTCTCCCGTTGCGGAGCACAGGCTCCGGAAGCGCAGGCTCAGCGGCCCAGACGCTCCGCGGCATGTGGGATCTTCCCGGACCGGGGCATGAACCCGTGTCCCCTGCATCCGCAGGAGGACTCTCAGCCACTGCGCCACCAGGGAAGCCCACGTTTTTATAATTTTTGATGTGGATCATTGCTATTCTAAATAAACTATCACCATTTTTTAAAAAAATACTACTACAGCTTAATAATAACAAAACATAAATGACCACCACACCAAAGCTTGACCATACTGCCAGATAAAAATTCTGGCCATGAATACTCTAACCTAATAATGAGAAATTTTATTAACTTCTCTATTGCAGTTCACTTTTTTGATTTTATACTATTTGTATGGAGACCAAAACTATAGTTGAAATTAGTTTAGATGTATTGAACAAAAAATTATTGAAAAGCTATGAAAGAAACTTTTAAAATTATGTATCAGACATATTACACTACAGTGCTTTTTCAAACTACAAAGATTAAGATTTGGTGCAATACCATTTCATTTATTTCTGTATATTTCATCAATGTTTTCACATGACTGAGTTCAAGTCTTTTGTTTAATAAACAAATAAAATGGGAAGTAGGATGTGGGACAAAAGCTCCCCAGCAATAATAATTATCCTTATAAATTACTGATACGCAAGGATATTTGTTGAATACTTGATTATGGTAACAAAGGTTTTTGAATACTTAATTTAGAAAGGAATTAGCCAGATGACAGAACAGTAGCTATCACACAACAGAAAATCTGACTTATAAATACAAAGATAAATAATAGAAGTCTTATGACCCAAACTGAGTACAGCCCCAAAAATGCCCCTAGGTCAAGACAGATTGTGATGCTGCTAATCTGCCCATATTTTTCTGAGAAGCCACTTTATCTTTTAAGAGCAATGTCTAAATTCTTAACTAAAATGTTTGTGTAACATCATGTACTTTTTGAAATTAAAGGTTATCATTATTTTTTCATCAGTACAGGATCTACAGATTTGCTCTTTACAATGAATAAGATGTTGTCTATAGATTTCAAAACTAAATGCACATAGTCTATAAATCTACTGAGGTAATAGAATTTAGAAGTTTCACTTGTCCATGATTTAATATTATTGAATTGAAGTTTAAAGCCTTGAAATATTATCAAGGCTTCTGAGGAATCTCTGTGGTCGCAGCAGTTAACACAACAACTTAGCAGGTATTTTGACAAAACAAAGAAAATGTAAGATCTATTTTATGACTATTAATCAAGACCTATACTTGGTAGTCATAATTCATCATGGTTTCAAAAAATCAGAGTTGCTTTGCTAACATTCCCCAAATCTACCTTTAAAATACACCTTCATAGAAAATATCTTGCCCTTAGCACTAAGAAAGATCTAGTACCATGGGGAATAAGCAGGATTGACAGAAAAGAAACTATAAATCTTTGTCACTTTCAGAAACGAGCCCTGAATTCAATCAGAATGGGCTGTATTCTTTTTCTCTTGGCTGAGGTAACATAGTAGTTTTGTTAATAGTATCCCAACTTATTTCACCTCCCTCAGGTTCTGATAAAACATGCTTAAAATTTCATGATTCAAATACTATTATTTTTAACACAGGGAATCAAGGGACCCTATGACATGCGACATGCAATAAATACTACTATAGAACAAATCAATAGTAAACAAAGAAACACAAGAAAATGCCCCAGCTTGTGAAAACTCTGTTCAGAACGTTCAATTGGAGCACAGTGAGAAGACATTTATTTTACATTTTCCCTCACGGTCTAAAATAGTTGGTTACATTAGTCTAAAATAGTTTAATTGATTGTTATGAAGTGCACATGTTCTTTGGTGAGCAATTAATCATTTTAAATTAAAAACGTAACTTTGTGCAATTGGGCAATAGTGATTTAATGAGAGTTGGACAGTAAGTTACATTAATTTAACCAGCAACAAAATCTTGTGGGGGAAAAGGATTTATCTTTGGAGGAAATACACTACATTTGGATAAATAGATGAAGTATAATAGCACTCAAGTGAAATAAATTTATTCTTTAGATACTAAAAAGCTGGTAATTCCTTAGCACTAAAGCTTTGAGATATGCAGGTCTTTTCATGTTAATAAAATCTGTAATGGTGCTGATGATGTTAACATACTCTTTACTGTTTAGGGTGAGAAAAATTATAAAAGTAACACAATAAGGACATTTCTCAGTTTTTATTTTGCTATTTGACGTGTTCTCACTGTTCCTTCTTGCTAGACAAATGATTTTCCCATGTTCTCCCTCAAAAAATTATCAACACTTAAGGGCAATGATATCACTTTGGTTCTATGAATTTGGCAACTAATAATAATCTATAAAACCCCTGGGTTCAACGAATGATGTACATAAATTATCTGAGTATCCCCAAAGTGCTATTTACCATAACACTCAGTGAAACTTGTTTGTTTGTTACATGTCCTTAACTTTTAGAACCTCACATGGTAGGGAGGCAAAACAAAGCCTCCCATAGAAAAGACTCGAATTAACTGTTTTTACTGTCATTCACAAAAAGTGATAGGATATTCACATTCTTTTCCTTATTTAAAAGTTATTCATATAAGACAGTTGTACCTAAATACCAAGACTACATTCTGAACATTTCAGAGGGATTTTGCACAAGTTGTCCTAACCTTCTTATTATACACTGAAACTTAGCCTTGCAAAATATTTTGTCTGCTGGCTCTATTGTAAAAGTATTTTTACAATATTGTAAAAGTAAGGATTTTTACTATTGTAAAAGATTCAAGCATGGGCTCTGTAAACAGAGCTAATTGTCATTATTGATAATACATCCATTAATCTCTTCCATCACAAAATAAACCCTACTTCTATAATAGTCACAATTTTTTATTCTGCAAACGTTTTCCTGACAAATTCCCAAAAATGTCTATTCACATTTCTATCACAAGGTCAAGAATACTTTACTACTCTCATTTGTTCACATAGGTGTATCTCCCCCTGGACAATAAGGCCCAAAAGTACAAGATCACATTTTATTCATTTTTATGTTCACATCAACTAGCACAAGGCTTGGCATCTAATAGAAGGTCAATCAATGTCTGCTTCAGTAAATTGTAACAGAATAAACCAATGATTAAGGTTCCAGATGATGAGTAATTAGAGTTGATTAGGTCAAAGAGAAAATGACTGAAAATATTTTTTCCTAAATAAAACTAGTTAATAATAAAAGTTAACATACATCAAGCTCTTAGCATGTCTCATGCCCTATTATAAACAGTATATATGTTTTTGGTGTGTCTTTGTTTTTTCTTCATTTATTTCTTGTTCAGTCTGGGATTATACCCATTTTACATATGGAAAAGCTGAGCCACAAAAACCTTAAGGAACTTGCTCAAATACTTGTCACCAAACTAAAATGTGTGGGATCCAGGCTTCAGTCCAAGTAGTTTCAATCTAGTGCCTGCTTTTAGCCGTATAGCTCTGCCTCTGATGATGGGAGAAGGAAAAGCTGCTTTCATTCATGTATCAGACACTTGCCCTGCATTTGCTTTGCTCCAGGCACTGCACAAAGTACCTAAGGTACAAAGGTGAATAAGGCTGAGGCTCCCTTTTACTCCTTGTCTCTGTCTTTCTCAGAAATATATAAAAGTCTCTAATGCTTTAAAAAAACACATACATACACTCAAAAACATAGGAAGAGGTGTCTTTTTCATTTCACTGCCAAAATTCTCACCTTAGCAAATAAATGTTGGATCTATTACCTCACAGCCACTTCAACCTCTAATTACTTCCAGTCCAGGTCTGTCTCCTTCACTCACTAAAAAGTCTCTCAAAAAATTCCCTAAGGGCTAATTGTCAAATCCAGTAGCCTCTTCATAGTTTTCAATCTACTTAATTCATCTGTAGCAGTGATGATCCTTATACCAATCAGATTCCTTGGCTCCTAAAATTCAACCATATGCAAAGGATAAAAGGAGATAACACCAAATAATAATGAAACTGTAGGTATAATTGAAGTCAACACCTCACTTTACAAATGGGAAATCTGTGGCCAAAAGAAGATAAGTTAGTTCTCTCAAGATCATATCTTGAGTTAGACACAGAGCCATGATTAAAATTTAGGGCTATCATTCCAAAGTTCATCAATACTTTCTTCAGTGTGGATCTTTTATTCTACTTCTACCAAATCTACATCTCAGGCTTTCATCTCTTTGGTGGGCAGCCTCAAGATGGACTTCAATGATTCCTGCCTGCAGGTGTCTTCACATGTAATCCATCCCCCTTGAGTATGGACTGGACTTACTGACTCCCTTCAAACAAACAGAATAGGGCAGAAGTGATAGGATGTCATTTCAAATATTAGATAATAAATATATTGTGGCCTCTATCATAGGTACTTTCTATTTTGTATGGTTCACTCTGGAGGAATCCAGCTGCTATATCATGATGTAGCCAGTAGAGAGGCCCATGTTGAGTAAGCTTGGAAGTGGATTCTCCTCCAGCTGAATCTACAGATGAGACTGCAGCCTAGGCCAACATCTTGACTGCAACCTCCCAACACAGACAGAGCCAGAGGCACTCAGCTAAGTAACACTTGGACTCATAACCCACCAAAATTATGAGAAAATGCTTTTTTAAGATGATAATTTGAGTAATTTTTCTCATGCAACAAAGATAATACATCTTATCCTGAAACTACTTGTAATAGTTAAAATATCTCTTCAACCCAAAGCATTTTGTATTGTTCTACTCCATTATCCCTCCAACACCATTACATTGACCATGTTTTTTTGTTAATCAATGTCCCATAAACAATGTCATAAACGTAGTAACATACCAGGGATATGTTAAAAATACTGAATCTAGTACCCAAAGTCAACCACAATCTTCCACTTTGTGTTACCTGGTTTACTGTTTCTCAAATATATATAGTGGTTTCCTTCTGCTATTTGTGGTTGGGACAAATTTGCAACCTTAGGATAGGTATTGAAATATTACTGAAAAAGTTCAGAATTAGCAAAAATTCTGTTCAATGACACCTATATTGACCACTTACAGAATTCTAAAAAATCACTGTTATCTAAATGCTTTTGTCAATCAGATAAGAACCTCTCTGTCTTATTGGTTCTATTGTTATTTTCAGTTGTTACTTAAGTGTTTTAAGACAATATTTTTTAAACTCAGGTATGCCTACTCTGGGAATATGTAAAGACTCTCTAAAAGGTATGGGATACAGATAATTTTAACATAATCAATTTCCAGATCCTAAAATTCAAACTATTCTCTTTTTAAAATTAATCTGCCTCAGAAGGTACTTAGGATCAAGATTTTCCTCCCCATTCAAAATCATAGTTTTTCCAATTATATGAAAAAAGACTTTCCTCTCAGCTGTCTAGAATCTTACTATGATGTACCACCTAAAAGTGTGACAAGGTGATTAGAATGGAAAAGCAGAATTTAAATTAGCTTTATATAATCAGTGTATATAGCCAATAATAACAAATAAAGCACCCACCGGGTAGAAAGTACATCCATTTCTTTAGGGTATTTTTTTCTTTAAACAAGACACAGTGAAACAAATTCTTACTGGGGGCACAACAGTGATAAAAATATCATGTCTTCTTTTTCTTCCTAGGCACATACAGTTAGGGCTCTTGGAGTTGTATCTGACTTTTCAAAACAATTCATATACGTAACTATATCCTAAATTAGTTTCCATATTATATATTCTCTTGGCACTTGTATTCCGTGCAATATTCTCATGTGGTAAACTACAATTTGCCTTGAAATTGGATAATGTTTAAAAATTATGAATCTTCACATGGCCAAATCTATCTCTTTTTCTATGCAAATTCAATCTCAAAAGAGTAACTAAAAATATTTTACATGGGATAAAATGTTATTAGGATGATGTAAAAACAAGTTTTAATATAAAACAAGTTTTTAAATGTCCAAGAGCATAGCTTTCAAATGAAGAGACAAACTTGAATCACACACACACACACACACACACACACACACACACACACACACAAAGGTAAAACTGCAACTCTGACCATTGTGTGAGAGCTTTTAAACAGAGGTCTTTACTTAGGAAAGCCTTCCCCATCTGAACACCTATGACGTACTCAGCTTCATTCAAAATACTTGGCAAAGGTTAATTTATTTCTCATGATAATTCTTTAAGTTACACGCTATTATTTCCATCACTTTTACCGATGAGGAAACTGAGGTACAGAACAATTAAGAATTTCCCAAGAAGACATCTCTGTTCACAAAGTCACACAGTGGCCAAAAAGGGATTCAAACCCGGCAGGCTGACTACACAGCCTAAACTCAGAACCACAAGGCAGTGTATTGCCTTTCCTTCTAAGATCTGAGGGCTGACTGGGAATCAATTAGAAATAATGGTAGCTGGACCTCCCATTCAGAACAGAGAAAACGTCCATGCTCCCTGGAGTTAGGACAGGGTTAGATGACAAAGCCCAGCCAAACAGAGCACATAGTCCAGAACTCTGAGTCTGGCTCCAGGGTCACAAAAAAGTAAGAAGAGTTTAATTATAACATTTTTATACTTTAGTAATCTATTTTACTTTTATCTTTCATTTTACCTATTACTTGAGAAATGAGAAGCTGTCAGTACAATGAGGTGATTGGCTTGATAGTCAATGACTGAAGTAGAGAAGTTAGGTGTCCTTCTTTCTGTGGTCAAGTCTGCAGTGTAGGCTCTTTTAAATGACTTTCCCTCTCTTGACGCCAGCCACTGTAACAGAGCTGGCGTCCATTAAGTTATTAAGTCCATTAAACAAGAAACAAGGACTTCTCACAGTTGTTAATCATTACCCTAGTCCTACTTCCAGCCTCTATTGCTAGAGTCTCAGATCGCTCTCTCCACTATTTCCAACATGCGGCTACATAAGACACTATTATTCTGGACAAAGAGAAATAATTTTTAACTCAGTTGAGGCTAAGGTTTTGATAAAGTAAAATCTTCTCTAAACTCTAATCATCCTGTATATTACAGAATACTTGGGACACTCTGAAAAAGTCTTTTAGAGAAAAATCGTTCCTTTCAGGGTGATTTGACAAAGGCAGACCTTTTTGAAAAAAGAGATCTCTCTCTAGCCCGCTAGCATTAGTATCCCAGCTGCACCTTATAATGATTCACCAAAGCCACGAAGCCAGGAAAACAGTTGCTGAAGCCGAGCTACCTGGTATTTACATGCCAGGCAGTAAAACACAGACACGGTTTCACAAAGTTACCTGACTGATATTGCTTAAGAGACGGTGGCCACTACATGGGCAGGGGCTCAGGAGAAGGGATGGAAGAAATTATGCCTGTGGTAATAACTGTTTTTCAACAATGGGGTTTTTACTTTGTTTTATTCCCTTTTATGCGTAATTCCTTTGCAGCACCTATGCAATATATGCTGCCATGATTTAGAGAGCTGTTAGCCTAAAGTGATTTTTGTAACTATAAAGACTACAGGGAAAAACCTGTTAGAGCCTGGCTATTTATTGCTTCCCTAGCACAAAAATAAAGGAAAGCAATATGTGTATGACTGTGTCAGAACATAAGTTCACGTATGTTAAATTACTTAATCCTAAATTATTGTATATTGTACATGGCATAGAACTATTACACGTGGACTTTTACAAAGCAATATTTTTGTGAGGATGGCAACAGACATTCAAAGAAAAAGACAAATAATCTGATATCATTAGAACTTTGCATCAATAGTCAATGCTGCCGTTTTAAAGTTTCCTTAAGGTTTTTGTTTGTTTTTTGCGGTACGCGGGCCTCTCACTGTTGTGGCCTCTCCCCTTGCGGAGCACAGGCTCCGGACGCGCAGGCTCAGCGGCCATGGCTCACGGGCCCAGCCGCTCCGCGGTATGTGGGATCTTCCTGGACCGGGGCACGAACCCGCATCCCCTGCATCGGCAGGCGGACTCTCAACCACTGCGCCACCAGGGAAGCTCTTCCTTAAGGTTTTTTGTTGGCTTGTTTCCACAGTTCTGGCTTATTCATATAAAAGAGGCATTTTGACCAGCTAAATTATTCCAAGATTTAAAACATGGGCATTTGTCTCACCCTAGTTTACTGACTAATGCTTGATAAACCACATCTAAGGTAGCTACTTCTTTCTCTAATTCATCCCCTTCCCCCCAACACACAAAGAGAAACTCACGTTCTCTTCTCTGGACACCTGTGTTCTTCTCCATGTCCCCTTCTATCTATATTACCTGAGATATCATGGTATACTTGCCTTACCCAAGGTCTAATCTATCCTTCCCTTGACAGAGGCCAACGGTGTGAGAAAACAAATTTAGGTAGCAAGAACATAATTTTCCACAAAAATTACAATATTTTTCCTGGTGTACATATCAATTCAGTGATTAAAAAAACAGAGAAATACAGACATGCAGCCATAGTCATGCAGAGAAGAGAATATATGTGGTTATTCATAACTATTTTCCATGTTCCAGAAATCAAAAATAGATGAAAGGAAAGGAGAGAGAGGGGGAGGGAGTGCGGGAGGGAGAGAGAGAGAGAGAGGTGGAGAATAATGAAAAATAATCAAAGATTATTTTTAATGAAAAAGGGAAATTGTTGAAGGAAAGCAAGAACTGCAAAATTACAAATGAGATAATGAGGTGTCAAATAATTAGGAGATGATTTAGCTACATTCACACAAACTGTGACAAGGAAACTAGAGATCACTTTTACTCCTGAGTGTTTCAACTTGAAATGAGGTGCCTTTCACTACCACACCTCTTGAAGAAATAATTGTTCTCCAACTACATCTACCTCAATCTTCATCTATTTCACATATACATATGTCCACACTTGAAATGCAATCAAACTTCTCATTAATGTGTCCATTCACTCATCCATTCAACAATTATTTTTAGAGTAGCAGACACTGAATTTCTTTAACTAAATGTTTGTCAAGCACTGAAATTCCTTAGCTAAATGTATGGTCTACAACACCATAACAATAATTTCAAGACTAAAGCATAGAACTCAAAGGTACCAGGAAGTAATACTCTCAAGTGCTTTAAGCAACTACCAAGCTTTCACACTGATAGGTGAGACAGACTGGAACAAAACATACCTAAAGACAAAATGCATGTCTCCTTTAACACTGTAATGTCCATACCACTATTAGGGACATTAAAAATTTATTGTAATTATTTGCTTTTATAACTGTTGCTTATCCTTGACTTTGAACACATTCAGGCTGTGTCTTACTCATTTCTGCATCCCCAGGACCTAAACCAAAGCTTGGCACAGCAAGCGATAATCACATGGTTAATGAATAAAACAGTCCATAGACATAGTTTTTAAAAATAATTACTTTTTAAAATGTGCACCACGCATCTTATGCATTGTGCTAAATGCCTTAAATACATTTTTTTATTTGGTCCTTATAAATAGTTTTGTAATTGAGGTATCATCATCCATATTTTATTAATGTGGCCAGTCAGGTGCTTTTCTAAAATCAACAAAGCTGACATTCAAGCTGGGTTCTGGGGCTGTCAGGATGGCCGAGTGGTCTAAGGTGCCAGACTCAAGCTAAAGTCATAAAGCTGGGTTCTGTTTGATTTTAAATTTACTTCCTTAATTTTTATATAAAAAATTTTCCCAAACGATTATTGGTTTAATTGAACTCTCATTGGTTTAACAAACACAGAAAGACATCATTTATTCAACAAATATTTATTCAGTGTCTACTTTGTAACCAGACATTCTAAGTCTGGGGATAGAGCAGGTAACAAAGCCAGCAGTCTCTGATTTTATGGAACATACAATCCCTTCAGGATATTTAATTCTCTAAATAGTACTGGATCCACTGTTTGGCAATTTAATGGCATGAAGAAGGTAATGTAAAACACACTCATCCATAAGCTGATTTTTGTATCCTCCCTACTTTACCAGACTAAACCAACTATAACTTCAATAGAATTATCCAGTGGACATTTTGCTCTTGGCACCCATATGAAATGCTAACGATACAAAATGTTTAGGGCTTTTTTTTTTTTTTTTTTTTTTTTTGCGATACACCTAACTCTCACTGTTGTGGCCTCTCCCGTTGCGGAGCACAGGCTCCGGATGCGCAGGCTCAGCGGCCATGGTTCACGGGGCCCAGCCACTCCGCGGCATGTGGGATCTTCCCAGACCGGGGCACGAACCCATATCCCCTGCATTGGCAAGTGGACTCTCAACCACTGAGCCACCAGGGAAGCCCGAGAAGCCCTTTAGGGCTTTTTTAAATGATCTTTCATATAAGAAAATAATATGGTGAATTGAAATGTATTTTACAGTCATTTTTAGAGATGACAAATTTCCCCAAGGCTTTGTTTTCTGATACTGGCTAACGTAGGAGATAATCTAGAAATAAGATCAAAAGGGAACAGTTAGTGGAAATTGTTTTAAATGTGATTGTCAAATGTTAAACCCTTTCAGTTTTCACATTAAAAATGAGTTGGCTTGGGCTTTCCTGGTGGCGCAATGGCTGAGAGTCCGCCTGCCGATGCAGGGGACACGGATTCACGCCCCGGTCCGGGAAGATCCCACATGCCGCGGAGCAGCTGGGCCCCGTGAGCCATGGCCGCTGAGCCTGCACGTCCGGAGCATGTGCTCCTTACAACGGGAGAGGTCACAACAGTGAGAGGCCCGCGTACCGCAAAAACCAAAAAAAAAAAAGAAAAAAAAAAGAGTTGGCTTATTTGTATTGAATTATGGTTATATAACAAAAATATGTATCCCATATAAAATGTATGTATATTACTCTGCCATTCAAGAACCAGGCCCAAAACAAACCACAGTTTTAGATTCCACAATCATGTTGGACTAACTTACCAATAGAAAAAATAAATTTTGGCAAAATCATTTGTCAGTTAGAAATACATAATTCATACTCAAGTAAGTATTGGATTTTTTTGAACATTCAATTTTAAAATTATAAGAAATATAAGTAGAAAGCATAATATTTATTTTTCTTTCAATAAAATACAATATAAATTCATCTCGATTATTTATAGAACAGACAACCATATGTCTTTGCAATTGTATCCCAATTATATTTAAACATAATATTATGTATTGTGTTAGAGCTGATTAATCTCCTTGTTTAGGACAAAAATGTAGCTATTTGTAGGTTGTATTTATACTATTTAAAAACTTCTTACAATTATTTCCTAAAATCCTTACTATCTTCCTCTGGACAAGCTTTTTTAACTTTAAATCAGAAAAAATTTTTACTATAAAATGAAATATATTTGCACTCTTGCAACTAATTGTATTTTTATATTTGCATATATACACCTATAAATAAATATATTTGCAGATACCTTTTTTATTGATATTTTTATATACAAAATACTCTAAATGTAGCATGTCTACATGGGTCTTCTAAAATAATCACATATTTTAACATTTACTGAAATGTATGTTCCCAAAACATGCATTGACATCAGGATCCCAGCGTTGAGGATCAGTTGATGACAACAATTTATAAAGAACAATTCTAAAGGCCTTTTGTTTCAGTTTGACATTCAGAAAATACAGATATCAAAGGAATAGTTACATTGTTATGTAGACTAATATGCTTATAGTACTATTTGAGGCATTCACCAATTATATATAACATAAACACAAACTGGTTGCCTGCATTAGAGAAGGTTGTAAAGAATGTATTTATATGCTCCAACCTTGGTAGGTTTTCTAGGGAAACATATAATTAATAAATACACTATCTAAAATTTAAAGCAATTTTAAATCAAGTGGTCAAGAAAGGATACCTTCCATATCAATTACAAGTAATGCATATTCCTAGTTCTAATACTAAAATGTATATTACACAGTGTAAATTCTTTAGGAATTATAATATTAGTTATATGTTATTTTAAAAGAATAAACATATTTAAATGTTTGGAGTTCAGAACTTTAGTTAAAATGTTTTTTATAAGTCTAAATTAAATGCAAAAGGTACTATAGAGATTGCTGGAATAAATAGATATTTTTAAATATCATATACATAAACAGTATAAACCAGAAGTTAAATTTAAGAAATTAAAGAAATAAAAATATGAAAACACCTTGGCAGAGAATGTGAACCTGACTTAGCATGTCCCAGCTAACAAAGTTGCATTTTTATATTCCCAGGACAGGCATTAATGTTTCTTTATTTAAGTTTCACCCTCTTGCTATATATATGTCCACGTACCCCAATATGCCAAACTTAAGAATGACTTGTTTTGAAAATATAAATTTGTTCCAATGCAATTGGTGTGGTTGGGAAACTATTTGAACATAATGCAACTTTTGTATTTGCTTATGTGAGACTTTGTAGGCAAGAAACTTTAAGCCATGGGTCTGCAAACCCATGCAAAACCATCAGGTAGCCTGTTTTTGTATAATAAAGCTTTATTGGAAGACAGCCATGCCCATCCTTTTATGTATTGTCTATGACTGCTTTCAGGCTTCAAATATCAAGTAATTGTAACAGACCATCTCTAGTCCCTTAGGAAAATGCTGTACTCAACTGAATCCAAATGCAGAGTGATACACAAAATGCACAGACACACATTCAAAGGTCCACTGGCGACTTCAGTTTGTCCACTCTGGCGTTGAAACTTTCCATCCAATTTCAGATAACCTTCATATCCACTCATTCCTCACAATAACTCACAATCTCACACACACTTCTACAATAAACTTGAAATATTTTTCAAGGTAAAGCACCATATGCATTGTATTTATTATGTTCATTTTATCCTTTTTAATGTGTCCGCTAAACAAGGACTGCCAGAATAAAGTAAAAATGCAGGATTCTAGGTGAAATTTGAATTTCAAATGAACAGCTTATGCTTGTATATGCTGTATATCTCTGTATGTCTTTAGAATTGCAAGTCATTATGCATACCCTACCCGCCCCTTTAACCATACCTAGGAACAAGGAAAATTTATATGACCCATGTCTGCTCCTTTTGTGATTTCCTTTCTACATTCACTTTACTTTTAAACTATTCCACCTTTGGAAGAATATTAGCTCTGTAACTGAGGCTTATATTTTTCTACTAAACACTCTGGAGGTGGGAACAAGCAAACATCTGAGAAGGGGGCCACTGAAACCATTCTGATTAGGCCCAAATCTGACTAAGTCTTAATCTTGTTGGTGTAGGAGTTGTGCTACTTGGCTTTGGCCCTCTATCTTTTGCCAAGAAGCAGGTACTGTACAACCATTATACTCATTGAACAATGGCTGTGTATCCTGGGTAACACCGTAACACCTGGCTAGGCTGATTGGCCCACTGTACTCAGCCAAGGTGAAAACAGAACTCAACAGAACTTTCTATCTCTTTTTCTCTTTTTTTATTTCTCTCAAATACTCAGATCTATTACTTCCTTCTGTTAAATGACATTTAAGACATAGTTTACCAAGGGACAATGACACTATCAGGTCATCTTATTCTTTGCTAATTATGTTTCAGTACATAACAAATTTTTCTACTGATTCAGTGAACTGGACCAAACCAAGCCCAAAGCATCTAGGACAGCCTCCCAGTCTCCTCTATTTTGAAACTATTTTCCCCACAGTTTCCTTTTCCCTTCAGAGGCACCCTTTTCTCAAATTCTCACTCCTTCTTACTTGCCTTACTTAGAAAACAATGTGATAATCTCCTTTACCTAAAGCATAAAGTTCTGCTAGGGCTGAAGTTATCCTTCCCAAGAACACCTGCATTTCAATAAAAGCCAAGAATTGATCTTACTGGAGATTTAATTCAGCAAAGTAAGAGGTTAGTTGATCCAAGGACTTTCTGGAACCCTTGAAATAACAATATATAGACAACAGTTTACTATGCCTGTTATTAAGTTCAGCTCAAATTAGAAATACTTGTTGAAATCGTATTTCTTTCCATCTCTATTTATGCATTTAATGAAGATAACCAGGTTGCTAAAAGGGCTATAAAAATGAAAGGTCAAGTATAAATTTTACAACAAAATGCTCCTTAATTACATATATAAATATTATATTTTATTATACCTCATGCCGTTAATAATACATGCCTTAGGCAT
This sequence comes from Kogia breviceps, assembly GCF_026419965.1. NCBI lineage: Eukaryota > Metazoa > Chordata > Mammalia > Artiodactyla > Physeteridae > Kogia > Kogia breviceps. The sequence goes on from NC_081315.1 coordinate 40,646,689, forward strand.
TTATGATGTTTTTGTCTGTTTGATTTTTTTAATTACTATATTTCTTATTAGGAAAAATAATACACCCTCTCTGAACAGATGAATAACAGAAAATAAAGGATGCACTTTTGAGCTGACTCACACCAGCTGTGAGGCATGGAACTGGAACTAGCTGTAATCCTGAGGTAAATCAATTTGTTACCATACAGTGTTTATATAAATCCATTCAATATGGTTTCTACTAAGATCTGTACTGGCGACTTAGAAAGATGAAACAATTCAGTTTCTAATGACTTTTTAAATTATTACTGTTTTTTAAGATAAGTGCCTAAAAAATTAGTGTCAATGAATGAGAATGGGTTTAAAACTTAAGATTAAATGGTTGTCCTTAATATCTAATGAGACAAATTTATAAAGATAATTCACATATAGTAGAACATGAGCTAAATAAGATAAACTAAAATATATTTTTGACTGTGATATAAAGTTCATCCTTAAAAAATCACCATCAGTTATGTCATTAAATATTAACATGTTTTTGAACAAACACCTTATTGGTGATATTTTAAATGTTCCAAATCCTTTAAAAGGAAATGTGACAAATAGGAATTAGAAAAATAAATGGAACTGAAATTCTAAGATACTAGTGTCATGCTAATCACACTGCAGTTCTGCTATTTTGAAACATAAAATATCTCAAGAACATCTAGGGATAACAGGTTTCCAAAAAGGAAATAAATAAATGATTCATAATTTAAAATGTATTTCTATATAATTTTAAACTAATTTTGGTCAGTAATGTTAGATGACCTGAATAATTTGTGTTGGATAATTTGATGTGGTAAATTCAATTACTTGGCAAGAAAGCATTATATTTTCTTATTTATAAATTAGAATAAATTGGTATTCAAGAGCAAAATTTAGGAATTTACCTATTTCTACTCCTATTATTTTTACAAATTCATTTCTTCTAAGACAAATCACTATTTGAGAGCTAACAAGAATATTATTAGATCATACTCATATCTTAAGCACATTTATAAATCATGTATCTAGAACCTATTTAGTACATAGAACCATTACTGGAGGTGATATTTCTAGTCTTAAAATAATAATATCCTTCTGATCAAACAATTATTAATGAAGATTTTATTTATTACTGTTTTAGAAATCTCCTTGAAAATTAGTAAAGTAATTCAATTAACTCAGATTTTAAAAATAAAGAAAATTTGAATTTTTATAGGTGAACTAAAGATATTTAACTGTTGTTTCATCATACTTTTATGAACTAAAACACTAGTATTCATATCTATGGACATATCCAATTAGTTATTTTCACTTCCCATGAAACAAATATAAATCAAATAGCAGTGGTACAAAATCATAATGCAAAGTACCCCACCTATTATGACAAAAAGAAGAATACTATCACATGTAATCTATTTTTATATAGTTACTATCTACAGACACGTTAACTCATTGACAAAGCATCTTGACAAATTTATGACAAAAAGCATTTCATGAAATCTGAACACTTCCAGAAAGACTGAATTCTATATTTGCAAGAGGCCTTAAAAATCAATGGTTGTGTATATACTTTTGGAGATTAGGAACTCCAAGCAAAATCTGCATTCATACACACACACACACACACACACACATACACACACACACACACACACACGAATTTATACAGAAACTCAGTATCTTCAGGAATAACTAAGAAACTCCAACCTTGTCCAATCTAATCATTTTATAAGTCAGTAAAATAAGAGATGTTAAATGACTTTCCTAAAATTCACTCATATAATAGCAGACCTTAAAAAACAACTCATGAATCTTAATTGCCAGTGTAGGTCTCATTCCAGAATATACTCAATCTGACCAGTCACAAAGAACAAGAAACAAGTCAGAAGGAATTAAAAATGTAAATTAAAGCTCCATTAATTTGATTAAATTCACATTATTCAACTGTCTGTAATTTGCATTTTAACACAGGTTTTCAAACTAAACTACTTCAGGAATATGACTATTACATGATTTAAGCTGAAATCTCTGCTATCAAAACTGTATTCACAGAAAAGAATAAGCCAATGGACAGAATTTTCTGATTTTTAAATTTTTCTTGATTTTTTCTTAATATATGACATGGTAAGTGATTTAATGAAAATCATATTTTTTATTACTTTATGTTTAATAATCAATTTCCCATCATCTTCCAAATTCAACACTATGACTACCAGGTGCCAACCCCTAAGTATTTGAGGATAACTACATACAACCTAGTGAAATAACTTGCTTAATGACTAAATACCAATTTTATATCTGGAAAAATTATTATTAACTTGGGCAATTATATATTTTCAAACCATGATTTAAAAAAGGGAGACTAGTTTCTTGGAAACAATGCAAACAGTCACTGAATCACATTCTGAGACATATTAAGGGCAAGGAGAGTACCTCATGATGTATTAATTTAAGTAAAAGACACAAACTGTACATGCATCTGGTCCATAAAGACTCTATATCAGAAAAAACATCATAGGTACATTTTGTTCAGAAGACTAAAAACAAGTATATCAAAATATGAATAAATGATATTAACTGGTAGAAAAACATCTAAAAGTAATTTAGAAGAGAAACTGAGTTATATAACTCCCTACATTTTACCATGTAATAATTTGTATGACTAAATGTTAACCAATAAATAGGAGGTCATTTCCCATCTCCTTCTAACAACTGCTTATGCATATTTTGAGACTTACCTCAATACACCACATTTCAAAACTCTTATTTACCTCTTCTAGACTCAGAAGTAAACCAACATACTTTTATCTGAGTCACATATCATTATGTTTGTTCTTACTTGTTCGCAAAACTCAAGGGACTGTGTTTTTCTTTACATTTGATCAGCCTAAGTAACAAAGCAAAGACAGCAGTAGGTATGGAATAAAGGCTGTTTAAATAACTCATTGAATTCCTTTAGGAATGTTTTGTAACATTCTGTTCAAATATCTGCTTTGTTTAATTATTAAATACACGTGAAACTAATAGACAATTTGGTAGAGATCAAATGAATAAAACAGATACAACTCCGTACCTCTGTGAAAATTATTTTTTCCGTGTGTGTGTAACAAATAACTAAACACATATCTCTATGTTTTTTGGGGGGGTTTTATGGTATGCAGGCCTCTCACTGTTGTGACCTCTCCCGATGCAGAGCACAGGCTCCGGACGCACAGGCTCAGCGGCCATGGCTCACGGGCCATGTGGGATCTTCCCAGACCGGGGCACGAACCCGTGTCCCCTGCATCGGCAGGTGGATTCTCAACCACTGCGCCACCAGGGAAGCCCTCTATGTTGTTATTGATCAAAGGTCCTTTACATCTAATGATGAAGTAACAGGTTTATTCAATTTCAAATATCTCAATGATGTAAAAGAGTGTGTTTCTTTAAGTAGAGTAGGGCTATTATCTGGAAATATTTCTTCTTAATTCAGAATCAACAATAGAATGAAGCAGAGTAGAATAGACTAGAATAGAGAATAGGTGAGTTAAATAGTTACAGACTATTACTATATTACTATTATTATATTACTATAGTAATATAGTAATAGTTACAGAAAAACAATGTTTTCTGTCTATTTTGTTCACACCTACAATTTCTAGGCGAGGCACATGGCTGATGCTCAGTAAATTTGTTAAATAAACAAATTTATTATTTAGAATACTTCAGTCTCAGCATGCAGCCTCAAATATAGATAGCTAAGCTTTGACCATATTTTTACCTTTTCTAGTTATAAATATTCCTAACTGTAATCCCTGTCATAGGAAAACATTTTTAACTTTGAAAACATTCCAAAGTTATGATTAATTCTTCTTTTTCATTTTTAATAATAATGCTTTGATGTTTTTCTCACTGCCTTGTCCACTCCTCCAGCCTTCATACAATATTCTTTCTGCTTCAGTTGTCATCATTAGTTAGAAAATAATCTCTTTGAAGTGTTTCAAATCTAAAACATGTCTTTTCCCACCCCAGCACCACTATGTTAGAGTGATTACATTTAGGTACATAAAAGGAAAAACAACTAAATTTTAGTCCAAGGACATGAGGTTGTTTTTTAAGAGTTTTGCTTTGTTTTGCTTTAACAAACAGGTAAAATATATTACTGGCCACATAATTAAATTTCTCATCTTTAATGTATAAATACCATCGTCACTGAGGAAGGATTTCCAGTGTGAAAGGCATTCAGGCCTTTCTGGTAAAGTAAGCTCTAAACAAAAGAAATTTCAAAGATACAGACTTCTCTCACAGATTAAGGGGAAAAAAAAAAATCTTCCATTCTGTCAAATCACATATTTCTATGTTTAGTTTGTGATTAAAAACAAAATATTTGTTTTTGTATATGAGTCTACATGGACAAAAGACTAAAGACCATAGCTGTGTATACATACATACATATGTACATGTATATGTATATATATATATGCACACAAACAAAAAGCTAACACTTGTTCAGCCAAATTCATTCTGACTATATGCAAATACTGTATTTTACATCTCAGAGGAAGCTCACTGTTGTAATGTATGATTTATTCATGTTAACTATCCATGGTTATAAATTAAGCTCATCATACTCCAGTATAATGTAATAATATATTATATTTTTCACCAAAATAATTCTATTTGCATACATTCTCACTGTTTTCTTTTAAATATTTCTTTGTTTTGAAGTAAATTTAAAATGCAAAACATTTCTGTCATATTATAATTTACCTGAGTATTATGATAAAAGAAAGGTAGGAATGAAAAACAACTCAAACTGGAAAAAAAAAAAAAAAGAAAAAGAAAATCAATCAGCAAAACCACTTATTTTTCCTAAATAAACCCTTGTCTTTTCTCTCAGTGAAATCTGTATTCAGAAAGTAGAAGTACTGGGCTTCCCTGGTGTCACAGTGGTTGAGAGTCCGCCTGCCGATGCAGGGGACACGGGTTCGTGCCCCAGTCCGGGAAGATCCCACATGCCGCGGAGCGGCTGGGCCTGTGAGCCATGGCCTCTGAGCCTGCGCGTCCGGAGCCTGTGCTCCGCAAGGGGAGAGGCCACAACAGTGAGAGTCCCACGTACCACAAAAAAAAAAAAAAAAAAAAAAAGAAAAGAAAGTAGAAGTACTAATTTTCTTAACGTTTCTTTTTTTTGGCTGCACAACAGGAACAAACAGGGATTGAACTTGTGCCCCCTGCAGTGGAAGCACAGAGTCCTAACCACTGGACAGCAAGGGAATTTCCTTAGCTTCTTTTCTAAGGCCACTAAGTTAAGGTGAAACTTAGTTATAGGAGCTGTTCAACTGAAACCACATGGGGATTCAGAGCTACAGGAAGAATTGTAATTCAAGAACAGGCAACCAAGATAGCTGAAGCTTTCCTTTCTAATAGGCACACTTTACACATGTTAATCAACTTAATATGTACCACAACCTTCCCCTAATCTGTATGTAAATAAGGTAAGGAACAGAGACTAAAGTGACTTGCCTGAGGCCACTCACCAAGTAGGTGGCAGGGCCAGTATTTGAAACCTGACTGGCCCACATCTATTCTCTTCACCACTACACTTTACTCCTCCATTGTAAGTATTTCTGGCAAAATATATATTCGTTTAAACTTTACATGATCCTGCATATTCAGGTCCTTTTCAAGAATATCTTATTTTAATTGCTCTTCACAATAAATTGATATGTCTAGAGGACCTTCAAGATGGTGGAGGAGTAAGATGTGGAGATCACCTTCCTCCCCACAAATACATCAAAAATACATCTACATGTGAAACAATTCCTACAGAACACCGAATAAACGCTGGCAGAAGACCTCAGACTTCCCAAAGGGCAAAAAACTCCCCACATACCTGGGTAGGGCAAAAGAAAAAAGGAAAAACAAAGACAAAAGAATAGGGATGGGACCAGAACCTCGGGGAGGGAGCTGTGAAGGAGGAAAAGTTTCCACACACTAGGAAGCCCGTTCACTGGCAGAGACAAGGGGTGGGTGGAGGGGGAAGCTTCAGAACCACAGAGGAGAGCACAAAAAAAGGGGTGCAGGGCTTCCCTGGTGGCGCAGTGGTTGAGAATCCGCCTGCCGATGCAGGGGACATGGGTTTGTGCCCCGGTCCAGGAAGATCCCACATGCCGCAGAGAGGCTGGGCCCCTGAGCCATGGCCGCTGAGCCTGTGCATCTGAAGCCTGTGATCCGCAACGGGAGAGGCCACAACAGTAAGAGGCCCACGTACCACAAAAATAAAAAGGGGGTGCAGAGGACAAAACAGAGGATCACAGAGGATCAGTGCCGACCAGCACTCACCAGCCTGAGAGGCTGGTCTGTTCACCCACTGGGACGGGTTGGGGCTGGGAGCTGAGGCTCGCTCGGGCTTCAGAGGTCAGATACCAGGGAGAGGACAGGGGTTGGCTGCATGAACACAACTTGAAGGGGGCTAGTGCACCACAGCTAGCCGGGAGGGAGTCCAGGAAAAACTCTGGACCTGCCTAAGAGGCAAGAGACCATTGTTTCAGGGTGCACGAGGAGAAAAGATTCAGCACACCGCCTAAATAAGCTTCAGAGACAGGCACAAGCTGCAGCTATCAGTGTGGACAACACAGACGGGCATGAAATGCTAAGGCTGCTACTGCAGCCCAAAAGAAGCCTGTGTGTAAACACAGATCACCATCCACACCTCCCCTCCCAGGAGCCTGTGACCCCATCACTGCCAGGGTCCAGTGATCCAGGGACAAATTCCCTGGGAAAACACATGGCATGACTCAGAATGTTGCAATGTAACACCAGCCTCTGTCGCCAAAGGCTTGCCCTGCATTCTGTACCCTGCCCTCCCCTCAGCCTGAGTGAGCCAGAAGCCCCTAATGAGATGCTCCTTTAACCCTGTCCTGTCTGGGCAAAGAACAGATGCCAGAAGGCAACCTACATACAGAGGTGGGGCCATGCCAATCCAAAGCTGAACCCCAGGAGCTGTGTGAACAAAGAAGAGAAAGGGAAATTTCTCCATGCAACCTCAGGAGCAGCAGCCTAAATATCCAAAATCAACTTGATGTACCCTGCATCTGTGGAACATCTGTATAGACAAAAAAGGATCCCAAAATTGAGGCAGTGGACATTCGGAGCAAGTGTACTTGGGGTTTGCTGCATGCAACTAACTAGTCTCTGATTTATAAGTTTATCTTAGTTTAGTTTTTAGTACTTCTTATCATTGGTGGGTGTGTTTATTAGCTTGTTTGCTCTCTTCTTTTTTTTAAATTACTTTTTTATTTTTTACATAAATAATATATTTTTTTAATTTTTTATTTTAATTATCTTATTTGATTTTATTTATTTATTTTCCTTCTTTTTTTTTTTTTTTTTCCCTTTCCTTCTGAGCCATGTGGCTGACAGGGTCTTGGTGCTCATCTGGGTGTCAGGTGTGAGCCTCAGAGGTAGGAGAGCTGAGTTCAGGACATTAGACCACCAGAGACCTCCTGGCCCCATGTAATATCAATCAGCGAGAGCTCTCCCAGAGATCACCAGCTCAACGCTAAGACCCAGCTCCACTGAATGACCAGCAAGCTCCAGTGCTGTACATCCCATGCCAAACAACTACCTAGACAGGAACGCAACCAGACCCATTAGCAGAGAGGCAGCCTAAAATCATAATACTTTCACAGACAACCCAAAACAAACCAACGGACTTGGTATAGCACACCAGAAAGACAAGATCCAGCCTCATCCACCAGAACACAGGCACCAGTCCCCTCCACCAGGAAGCCTACACAACCCAATGAAACAACCTTACCCATTGGTGGCAGACACCAAAAACAATGGGAATTATGAACCTGCAGCCTGTGAAAAGGAGACCCCAAACACAGTAAGTTAAGCAAAATGAGATGACAAAGAAAGAAGCAGCAGATGAAGCAGCAAGGTAAAAACCCACCAGACCAAGTAAACGAAGACAAAATAGGCAGTCTACCTGAAAAATAATTCAGAGTAATGACAGTAAAGGTGATCCAAAATCATGGAAATAGAACAGAATAAAAGCCATTTAAAAAGGACCTAGAAAACTAAACAGCAAACAAACAATGATGAACAAGACAATGAATGAAATTTAAAATTCTCTAAAATGAATAAATTACAGAAAAACTGAGGCAGAAGAATGGATGAGTGACCTGGAAGATAAAATACTGGAAATAACTACTGCAGGGCAGAATAAAGAAAAAGAATGAAAACACTGAGGTCTTAGAGACCTCTGGAATGTACCAACATTCAAATTATAGGGGCCCCAGAAGAAGAGAAAAAGAAAGGAACTGAGAAAATATTTGAAGAGAAGAAAACTTCCCTAATATGGGAAAGGAAATAGTCAATCAAGTCCAGGAAGCACAGAGAGTCCATTCAGGATAAATCCAAGGAGAAGCACCCCAAGAACATATTAATCAAACTATCAAAAATTAAATACAAAGAAAAAATATGGAAAGCAGAAAGGGAAAAGCAACAAATAGCATACAAGTGAACCACCATAAAGTTAACGGCTGATCTTTCAGCAGAAACTCTGCAAGCCAGAAGGGACTGGTAGGACATATTTAAAGTGATGAAAGTGAAAAAACTTCAACCAAGATTACTCTACCCAGCAAAGATCTCATTCAGATTCAACAGAGATATTAAAATCTTTACAGACAAGCAAATGCTAAGGGAATTCCGCACCACCAAACCAACTTTACAAAGAATGCTACAGGAACTTCTCTAGGCAGGAAACACAAGAGAAAGAAAAGACCTACAATAACAAACCCAAAACAATTAAGAAAGTGGAAATAGGGCTCCCCTGGTGGCGAGGTGGTTGAGATCCTGCCTGCCGATGCAGGAGACACGGGTTCATGCCCCAGTCCGGGAAGATCCCACATGCCACAGAGTGGCTGGGCCCATGAGCCATGGCCGCTGAGCCTGCACATCCAGAGCCCGTGCTCCGCAACAGGAGAGGTCACAACAGTAAGACACCCACCACGTACAGCAAAAAAAAAAGGGGGGGGGGAATAGGACCATACATATTGATAATTAAATTAAGTGTAAATGGATTAAATACTCCAACCAAAAGACATAGACTGGCTGAATGGATATAAAAACAGACCCATATATATGCTGTATACAAGAGATGCACTTCAGGTCTAGGGACACAAACAGACTGAAAGTGAGGAGATGGAAAAAGATATCCCATGAAAATGGAAATCAAAAGAAAGCTGGAATAGCAATTCTCATATCAGACAAAATAGACTTAAAAATAAAGACTATGACAATGAAAGAACCAAGAGAACACTGAAGAAATCAAATAGGAAATCAAAAAATACCTAGAAACAAATGACAATGAGATGTCGATGGTCCAAAACCTATGGGATGCAGCAAAAGCAGTTATAAAAGGGAAGTTTATAGCAATAAAATCCTACCTCAAGAAACAAGAAACATCTCAAATAAACAACCTAACCTTACATCGAAAACAATAAGAGAAAGAAGAAAAATATCCCAAAGGTAGCAGAAGGAAAGAAATCATAAAGATCAGATCAGAAATTAATGAAAAAGAAATGAAAGAAATGAAAGCAAAGATCAATAAAACGAAAAGCTGGTTCTTTGGTAAGAAAAGACAAAATTGATAAACCATTAGCCAGACTTATCATGAAAAAAAGAGAGAAGACTCAGCTCTACAGAATGAGAAATGAAAAAGGAGAAGTAACAACTGACACTGCAGAAATACAAACGATCACGAGAGATTTACTACAAGCAGCTATATGCCAATACAAGGACAACCTGGAAGAAACAGACAAATTCTTAGAAAAGCACAACCTTCCAAGACTGAACCAGGAAGAAATAGAAAATATAAACAGACCAATCACAAGCACTGAAATTAAAACTGTGATTAAAAATCTTCCAACAAAAAAAAATCCAGGACCACATGGATTCACAGGCGAATTCTATAAAACATTTAGAGAAGATCTAGCACCTATCTTTCTCAAACTCTTCCAAAATATGGCAGAGGGAGGAACACTCCCAAACTCATTCTATGAGGCCACCATCACCCTGATACCAAAGCCATACAAAGATGTCACAAAGAAAGAAAACTACAGGCCAATATCACTGATGAATATAGATGTTAAAATTCTCAACAAAATACTAGCAAACAGGATCCAGCAGCATATTAAAAGAATCATACGTCATGATCAAGTGGGGTTTATCCCAGAAATGCAAGGATTCTTCCATATATGCAAATCTATCAATGTGATAAACGATATTAACAAATTGCAGGATAAAAACCATATGATAATCTCAATAGATGCAGAAAAATCTTTCAACAAAATTCAACACCAATTTATGATAAAAACTCTCCAGTAAGTAGGCATAGAGGGAACTTAGCTCAACATAATAAAGTCCATATATGACAAACCCACAGCCAACATTGTTCTTGATGGTGAAAAACTGAAACCATTTCCACTAAGATCAGGAAGAAGATAAGATTGTCCACTCACACAACTATTATTCAACATAGTTTTGGAAGTTTTAGCCTCAGCAATCAGAGACAAAAAAGAAATAAAAGGAATCCAAATTGGAAAAGAAGAAGTAAAACTGTCACTGCTTTCAGATGACAGGATACTATACAGAGAGAATCCTAAAGATCCTAACAGAAAACTACTAGAGCTAATCAATGAATTTGATAAAGTAGCAGTATACAAAATTAATGTACAGAAATCTCTGGCATTCCGATGCACTAATGATGAAAAAATTGAAAGAGAAATTAAGGAAACACTCCCATTTACCACTGCAAAAAAAAGAATGAAATACCTACTAATAAACCTACCTATAGAGATAAAAGACCTGTATGCAGAAAACTATAAGACACTGGTGATAGAAATTAAAGATGATACAAACAGATGGAGAGATATGCCATGTTCTTGGATTGTAAGAATCAATATTGTGAAAATTACTATTCTACCCAAAGCGATCTACAGATTCAATGCAATCCCTATCAAACTACCAAGGCCATTTTTCATACTAGAACAAACAATTGCACAATTTTATGGAAACACAAAAGACCCCGAATAGCCAAAGCAATCATGAGAAAGAAAACAAGCTGGAGGAATCAGACTCCCTGACTTCAGACTATACTAAAAAGCTACAGTAATCAAGACAGTATGTTACTGGCACAAAAACAGAAATGTAGATCAGTGGAACAGGATAGAAAGCCCAGAGATAAACCCACGCACATATGGTCACCTTATCTTTGACAAAGGAGGCAAGAATGTACAGTGGAGAAAAGACATCCTCTTCAATAAGTGGTACTGGGAAAACTGGACAGCTACATGTAAAAGAATGAAGTTAGAACACTCCCTAACACCATACACAAAACTAAAATCAAAATGGATTAAAGACCTAAATGTAAGGCCAGACACTATAAAACTCTTAGAGGAAAACATAGGCAGAACACTCTATGACATAAATCACACCAAGATCCTTTTTGACCCACCTCCTAGGGAAATGGAGGTATAATCAAAAATAAACAAATGGGACCTAATGAAACTTAAAAGCTTTTGCACAGCAAAAGAAACCATAAACAAGATCAAAAGACAACCCTCAGAATGGGAGAAAATATTTGCAAACGAAGCAACTGACAAAGGATTCATCTCCAAAATTTACAAACAGCTCATGCAGCTCAATATCAAAAGAACAAAGAACCCAATCCAAAAATGGGCAGAAGACCTCCATAGATATTTCTCCAAAGAAGATATACAGATTGCCAACAAACACATGAAAGGATGCTCAACATCACTTATCATTAGAGAAATGCAAATCAAAACTACAATGAGGTATTACCTCACACTGGTCAGAATGGCTATCATCAAAAAATCTACAAACAATAAATGTGGAGAAAAAGGCACCCGCTTGCACTGCTGGTGGGAACGTAAATTGATACAGCTACTATGGAGAACAGTATGGAGGTTCCTTAAAAAAATAAAAACAGAACTACCATATGACCCAGCAATCCCACTACTGGGTATATACCCTGAGAAAACCATAATTCAAAAAGAGACATGTACCACAATATTCACTGCAGCACTATTTACAATAGCCAGGACATGGAAGCAACCTAAGTGTCCATCGACACATGAATGGATAAAGAAGATGTGGCACATATATACAATGGAATATTACCTAGCCATAAAAAGAAACGAAATTGAGTTACCTGTGGTGAGGTGGATGGGCCTAGAGTCTGTCATACAGAGTGAAGTATGTCAGAAAGGGAAAAACAAATACCATATGCTAACACATATATATGCAATCTAAAAAAAAAAAAAACAAAAAAACAAAAAAACAGCTGGTTCTGAAGAACCTTGGGGCAGGACAGGAATAAATATGCAGACTTAGAGAATGGACTTGAGGACATGGGGAGGGGGAAGGGCAAGCTGGGACAAAGTGAGAGAGTGGCATGGACATATATACACTACCAAATGTAAAATAGCTAGTGGGAAGCAGCTGCATAGCACAGGGAGATCAGGTCGGTGCCTTGTGACCACCTACAAGGGTGGGATAGGGAGGGTATGAGGGAGACACAAGAGGGAGGGGATATGGAGATATATGTATAGCTGATTCACTTGTTATACAGCATAAAATAACACAACAATGTAAAGTAATTATATTCCAATAAAGATGTTAAAAAAGAAATTCATATGTCTAGACATGGGTTTTTAGGTCTTTTCATGTCCAAGTACTTTCTTCCCCAGAAAAATGGAGCAAATAATAGATTTTTTACCACTAGAAGCTTCAAAACATTTTAATGTCTACATATCAGCTGCTATTCCAAAATGATCTATAAATTGCAAGGAGAAAGCTATTACTATATCTAAGAGCAATTTTAAATCCTGGAAGTTTCCTAAGAACTTTTATTAATGTCAAATCATAGAATTGCTACTTAGAATATTCTGCTAAAAATCATGAGCATTAATAACTGTATTTTTAATCAAAATATTAGCTAGCTTAGTGTTGCATACATTAAATTAAGGATAATTGACAGTTCAGAAAAAATAGTATAAAATGTGCTGCTTTGTTTTTAGGTGAAGCTGTGTAAAACAGCAAGCCACTATAGAATCACAACGAACCTGATAGTTGCTCCTCTGCCCATTAGCACTACTTCTAGGGTCTGCCATTCACAGTTGGAATTCGGTGTGCATGGAGGGCCCGGGTGGAAAGAATTACCCACATATTATCCTCAAAACAGTTGAGTTTATTTACCTTAGGTTACCAATTTTAAAATACATTAACATCATCTACATTTTCTATTTTTGCTGTTAGAATTGATCATTCAGAGAGAGAAAGAAGCCTCCATCGTCATCTAGGTTAAACTCCAAATCTCACTCCAGGAAGAAAAAATAATTGACTAATATAACACTCTATCACTGAATATTTTCATTACGTCTAACAACCTTTCTGCCTTGTAGGTGGGATGAGAGGAAGAAAGGATTCAAGATAAAATTTTACAAATAAACATTATTTGTATGGATTCACAGTAAAATATATGTGACACATGTTTGGCCAATAGATTCAAAATCACTTATCAAGATGTAGTATAAACAGTATGTATAAATAAATATTATCTCTTAAATCTCAAATACTTCAGAGAAAGTTTGCTTTAAAAAGCCACATTAATAAGTAAAGAAAAAAACAAAGAGTAATCTTATTTACAGATTGAAGAGTGAAATGATTCAATTTCAGCTTGTCTTGAAGATTTAGAAGCATATGCTTTTAAGTTTTTATAACTTACATTTAAATATTTGGCTCACGGAACAAATTCACACCTGAAAACAATATATATTATCATATAAATATCAATATTTAAGTATATGAGTACAATTGTTAAAAATTCAGTGTAGGAGGAATGTTATACATATAGATACTACTATAGTCATGTGTGTGATAAACATTAACTATGTACTATTTCTATTCTATTCATTAGATTTAAACTGAAAGTTATGAAAATTAACAATGCTCATTTGAAAAATTCATTAAACCCAGAATGAAAGTCTACTGCATGCTCAGTATAGGGAAAATAATATCCAAATTGCAGAAAGTTATTCAATATAATTTTTCAAGGTAAAAAAAAAAAACAGATTTGAAAATAAAAATAAATACAAGATATATGAAAGTAAAAGTTTGCACATAAACAGTTACTACTTATGTATTTGCAGAAATCAATCATATATTTTGTTTTATTCTTGCTTTTATGACTTCTACATAAGAATCCTATTTGTCACTGATAACTAACTTTATTGTAATTTCTACCAAGGTCATCTATGCAACTTTTTCTTATCTCACACTATAAATACAGCAAAGGCCCTAAAGAATATTACTAGAGAAAAGAACAGGAATATGAAAAAAGGAAAGGAAAGCTGAGGCAATAAAATAATTTTTAAAAATAATATTCTTAATGTGTAATGTCTTCCAAAATATAAATAAAATCAAGCAAAGTCACTCTTATTAATAGATGGAATGGATAAGTTTTCTTAAAATTTCTTTTTATATATATATATATGTATGCATACATATGTATATGTCTTTCATAGTTTTGCTACCTGCTTGTAAAATTCCTGAACAGTATTGAATATAACAGAAATTATTTCTCTATGATAAATCTAAAAATAAAATGATTCAATCAACATAATTTATCCGAAATTTTCATTCTTCTGCCAACTTTAACTTCAAGTTTTTATTTTTTAGTCACCTCTTCATGAAACCTCTGTTAACATAAACAGGATCTCTGCTTACATAAGTCACATAGCTTTTAATAATGTCATATTTACAATTAAGTGAAATAGCTGGAAATCAGGAAGATACAAGTCTGTTTTAGAGTAACGCTTATCTTAGTGTGAAAGGTGATACTACTTATTTCCATAAACCACATGGAAAACAGGGAACTTTCTTAGCAAATGTGAAGTTCACAGAATCTAAAACAAGTGAAATATGAATGCAGATACCAAACAATTTCCTCAGTTTTGAAATACTGGCTATCTGAATCACCAGTACTAATTCAATTAAAAGAACAATCGAAAAATGACAGCCATTTGAAAGCAAGTCAAGTAAATATAATAAATACATCAATGTATCTGTGTATATATATATATATCTTTGTGCATATATGTAAAAAATGTGTATGTATAAAGGTATTTATGCGACTTTTAGGTAATATTATTTCTAGGGCTACTACCTAGTATAATGTTTTTTAAATGAAATAAGCAAGTTAGTGGAGACAACAGAGGTCTAGAGATAAGCTAAGTGTTTGTATAAAAAATGGACAATAATTCTAAGTATAGATGAATGTATACCTGTAAGTTCAAATCAATTTTCCATTATCTGCAGAAGTGTGAGATACTAGGTAGATCCAACATAGTTTTGTAAAGTATAAATGCTTCCAAACCAATTAAATTTTCTCCTGGGATAAACTTAGAGGCAATGAGATAAGGAGAAAGCAATATATTTAATCTGTGGACTTCAGTGACTGTTCTGATTTTAATCAATACAATACCCATTATAAACCAAAATGACAATTCTGTGACTAAACACACCAATACCCCACTGCCTAAGAGGGGTTTGTCAGCTATACAATTATCTGAGATAATCCATGTCAATAGTAACCCCAGGAATCAACCCAAGAGATACGTAACATATATATACTTGTAAGATTTCTGAATAATGGAACTGAGAATATGATAATCAAGTAGATCTGCATCCTACCTTATTGAGATCAGTTCCTAAATAGGGCCCTTTCACCACTCTCCTCCTTTACCAATTCATTTTACGTATCACTATTTCATCTGTAATATATTTCTTAACATGTCACCTATCCTTTGAATCGTTTAAAACTTCATACTGCCTAAAAAGTAAAGTTCAATGTCCTTAGACTAACATTAAAAATCTTTTACAACTTACCTCCATCTTACTTGACTTTACTCACATTCAGAATGTTCTCCCATTGCTGTACCTAAATCTTTCACCATTGACCTAGTCTCTTCTTTTTTATGAATCCTTTCCAACCACACTATGATACTTGTGAACTACAGCAGCACTTATGGACTTAATCACTTAATTATAATTTAGTATTATGATTCCTAAAAATGCAATCTATGTATGTCTCTCTGAAGCATAGCAAAATTCACATTAAACTTCTGGGGAATTTCTCCTAAGTAGTCTGTACAACAGAATTTCAAAAATTAAGAAAATAATAATAATAAATTGTCCATAAATTGCCAAGCTATTTTTACATGCTGGTATTTTTGTTTCAGGCATTTTGTGAAATAAGACCTGTGTCATTTGCCTATTCCATTATCTAGTGAAGGTACATCATGAGATTTCGTGTCACAAATGCTCCAAATCTCAAAATGGATGGTGAATACAACATATTTATTATAGTTATACCTACAATTTTAGTGAGAATGAGGAGAATACAGAATTAGTCTTAAAATGTTTTGTGCCTTGGGCTTCCCTGGTGGCGCAGTGGTTGAGAATCTGCCTGCCAATGCAGGCGACACGGGTTCGAGCCCTGGTCTGGGAAGATCCCACATGCCGCGGAGCAACTGGGCCCGTGAGCCACAACTACTGAGCCTGCGCGTCTGGAGCCTGTGCTCCGCAACAAGAGAGGCCGTGACAGTGAGAGGCCCGCGCACCGCGATGAAGAGTGGCCCCCACTTGCCACAACTAGAGAAAGCCCCCGCACAGAAACGAAGACCCAACACAGCCAAAAATAAATAAATAAATTTATATACATTAAAAAAAGAAATACACCTTCTTTATGGATATCCTTGAATGGTATATGTTATAAATATGGTGTTCCAGAAATTTAAAAAAAAAAAAAAATGTTTTGTGCCTTAAAGCCCTGTTAACGATTTAAAAGATGCTAAAGATAATTTCAAACACCAAGCAAGGTACATTTAAAATATTCTCAAACATTATCACAAGTTCAACTAAGAACAAGTCCGTCTTCCTGTTTCAGGAATCAATAAAAACTGAGACAATATCTGTAAGATTTGGAATATTATCATGAATATGACTAGCATTCTAGGTCAGATTCCCTGGGAAGCAGACTCTGAGTCCAAGATACTTTGCAGGAAGATTACTGAGAACAACACCCAGGAGGAGTAAAGCAGAGCTGAGCAGAGGGCAAGGTTGAACTGTGATAGAAGTCAGAGGCTTCACCCTATTAATGAGGAGACTGCAAGGCAAGATTGCCTCGTGAGGGTAGTAGTGCAAGGCAATGGAGAGGGTTTAGGAACCCTTGCATTGACCATTCATTGGAGGAAGACTTCCTTAGGACAGAGACATAACCTTGATCAAGGCAACTCCTTGCCTAAGGGAAATTCCTACAGAGAAATTTGCATGTCAGCCCAAAGCAGCCACAATCCGGGCAATTGGGGGAATCAGCTCTAAAGGAGGGGAATCTGGACATTGTATAAAATACCCATCACCAACCAGTGATTTCTTTTGTGTAGGTAGAAGGAAAGGGATTTGAAAATAAAGTAATGCAAAATCAGAGTTCAGTACATATTAAGCTTAGTATACTATAGCAAAAACTCTTTAGCTGGTCTTTTTGTTACGGAGACTTCCTATGACTTCTGGGAAACTGACCCCTGTTCCATTCTATGTAGATCAGAAGTGATTAAGGAGGACTACTGGCCAGCTCAAGTGGTGTCCAGAATATGTCCAAATTAGGCTATGAGTTGGACTACTCCAAACATATGGACATTTGTATACAGATAGAAAAAGAGTCTGAGGATTACAATTGGTCTTCCAGAAGACATAAAGTAATCCTCACTCAATCAAATGTTATTTTCTGCACCTCTGTATCCTCTGGTGAGGAACATGAGCTCAAAATTTGAAGGTCCATTTATATTAGAAAATATTGCTCATGTCTCTGCCATGTATCCAGACTGCTCTGAGATTCTTAAAAACATATTATGTAAGTAAACTCTTCTCTTTACCTTAGTGGTATCTGAACTGGCCTAGCCATCAATCTGTAAATTGTTGAATATATTGACATTCAACACAGTGGTTGTACAGCCTTGTACAGTATTTTTCATTACCTGAAAGCTAATAAAAGCCTTCACCTTTCAGAGTAAGTTGTACTTTGCCCTTTTTATTCATTAAAATGTTATATATTGGGGCTTCCCTGGTGGCGCAGTGGTTGAGAATCCGCCTGCCAATGCAGGGAACAAGGGTTCGAGCCCTGGTCCAGGAAGATCCCATATGCCACGGAGCAGCTAAGTCCGTGAGCCACAGCCACTGGGCCTGCACTCTAGAGCCCGTGAGCCACAACTACTGAAGCCTGCACGCCTAGAGCCCATGCTCCGCAACAGGAGAGGCCACCGCAATAAGAAGCCCGCACACCGCAACGAACAGTAGCCCCTGCTCGCCACAACTAGAGAAAAGCCCGTATGCAGCAACGAAGACCCAACACGGACAAAAATAAATAAATCTATTTTTAAAAAAGGAATGATCCTATTTCATAGAATAATTACATATTTTTTAAATGTTATATATTTTACACTGATGTCTTTAATCATCTATAATTTATTAGCCATGTGGTATGTAAGAGGGGAAATGGATTTTTATAGAAGTATCTAAGAAATTAACAGAGGAACAGTTCTAAAATATTTCAATCTCTTTTCTGTTTGTTTGAATCATCTATTTTATCACATAATCAGGTCATATATATATATATACACCAGGAATTGTTTCTAGGCTATCTATTCTATTCGAATGACTTGTCTGCCTATTGTATTAAATTTACTCCTTTAAGAACATTTAAACTGTTAGATAATAAATGAAATAGTCAGCAAACAATAAGTACTCACTAAATGGTTCTCAAATATTTCTTATTAGGGTTATTCATAGATGTTTGAAATGTTTAAGCCTGTAGTATACAGAAATTTCTTCAGCAAAATCTCAAATTTATTTTGCTTATGCGTAAGAAAGCTATGTATAAGAAAATGTTTTATCTTTAATTTTTACCAGACCACTTTATTAAACATAGATTTCAATAATAAACAATTGCATTTAAAATGAGCTGAAAGAACAAAAAAGCAGATGGGGCAAACAGAGATGAATCATAGTCTTATACCAAATGTATAAATAATTATAGTAGATATAAGTAGACTCAATATGCCAACTAAACAGGCAGAGATTAATAGGCTAGATAAAATGTAAGACTAAACTAAATATTGTCACTTATAACTGTGTTATGTAACTAGAAGAAACATTTTTAAAAAAAGAAACATACATCGCTTCTCAGCCTTTTGGCTAAGATCAAGTGTAAAAAAGAAACATACAAAAAGACACAAATAAAGTAAAATAATAATTTTAAAAAGATATAACTTGTAATATGAGTTGTAAAGCTTCCAATGGCTATCTAGCTTCATAAAAAACAGGACTAACAGCAAAGACTAATGAAGTAAATAATCAGCAGATTTTTTTGGAGAAAACTATATTCATAGTAGAGATTTATGTTTCCTCCCTTTTTAAATAAGGCACCAAATAAATTGTTGAGACAAAATAATTTATTTAGAGCACTCAGTTTAAAGACAGGGGAACCTGAACAGATCTTCTAATTCAAGGATTGTTCTTTTATTTTCTTTTCTTTATTTTAGTGACATAATATGTGGATGAAAAAAATAAATTACTACAGGACTGTGTGACTAGGAAGATACAGTTTGAAAACTCTAAGTCTCGTCTATTTATTCAAAGCATAAGTAGACCCAATAAAGTGATATGACTTGCTCCAAATCACAAACTTCTTGGATGCCCAGTCTGGACCATAAACATTGCACTCTGTTGTATGTAACATTCTCTAACTTGATGTTAGTTACTTAAAGTATGTTCACAAAACAAGTTATCATCTAGAGAACAGAACCTTAATTTCCTTAGCCAAATTTTTTTTTCTTACCTAATTTGTAGTTGACTAAATAAGGACCCTTGAAACGAACAAAAGGTAAAGTGCCCATATTCAGCACTTTCACTGAATACAATTAATGCCAGTCTATGGCAACTGAGTTTCTCCATTACACTTAATAATCATATTAGAATATGTAGTCTTACAAAATAAAGAACATAATAGTGTTTTCTAGGCATGATGTCTGCTAGAAAAAGCAATGTAGTATTCTACTACTCTAAAATAATAAGAATTGTCTTATTTAGAATTTTTTTTTTTATGGCTCATCAATAACCAATCTGCTGGGGCCAAAACAGAATAACAGTAAGAGCTCAGAAGCCCAACAGACTTGTGTCTGAAGTCTTGCCGAGAAAAAATGTAGTACATAGTAAGTGTATCAGAGAATTCTCTGAATAGAACAAACATTTATGTTTTTAACAGGCTATAATGGAACCCTGGTCAACCATTTTTTAACTTCCCTGAATTGTCTAACTACCACCAGATCTTTTTAAAACATTAATTTTGATATAGCTTTAGAAAATCTCTAAAAATGTAAGACTTAAAATAGTTCTGCGTTGGTAGAATATGCACCATTACAAATTACTAATCGATTATGATGAAGGTAGTGATAATGCAATAATTTCTTTTTAAAGAATGAATTCTTTGGTGGCTATTTGTCACACATCTATCCATTTGTCATTTAAACATCCAAAGAATCCAATACTGTAATTAAATTGAAAGTGACACTAAAGCGAAAATATATATATATTTCTATCATATTACTATACGAAATGGTATTAAAATGCTAAAATGGGTATTGATTTGAATTTTAACCAGCACTGTTCTTATTTCTTTATGTACATTATGATACTTAAACCTTACAAAAATCCAAATGGTACCCACAGTTATCACCCTCTTTTCATAATCTGTAAAACCAAGGAACAAAGTAAATATACAACCACCAAGTAGTGAGCCAGAAATCAAACCCCAGAAGTGGTATAAAAAGGCTGGAAATCTCAGTATATCCACAATAAGGTAAAGGAAGCTATAGGATACTTCTTCCTTCAAGAAAGTTTGCTTTAAAAAAAACAAAACACTCCTTCATATTTTCCATATTTGATTAAATTCCCTTTGCTTCCTTTATACTGCAAAGAAACCATACAATGAAAGATTTCCATTTTCTCACAAATTACACATTAATGCCTGCCACTTAATACTCTACTAGTACTTTTATCATTATTTGTTTGTATATTTTATCAATCTAAAGCAATAAAGAGAAATAAGCTGATCTTAACATTCAACTCTAGGTCTACATTACAATGCTGAATGCTAGTCATGATTACAATTGCATTGTCCAACTTCATTTGTTTAAGTTAATAAAAGGAGAATAATAAAATGTCTAAGAAGAGTTTTTCCACAGAGTTAAAAGGTGAGTATAAGGATGTGCCATATTCTTTTGGAATATCTCTGTAGAATAATTAAAACTGCCATTGAATAACTCTAGGACGCAGGACATCTGTGACAGAGAATTCAATTATATTATCTAATGCTTACTGTCACTTGTACATTAGATGAATGTCAAAAACAAATATTCAGGGCTGCTGTTAGCCCATAGGGTACTCTGTGCAAATTCATTCGAAAAAGATGCCCGATCTGTGCATACTCAGCCCATACTAGAGCATATACCTTGGAAAGTAAAGCAGAGTCTGCGTTTCAGGCTTTTATTTGTCTCCTTGACTTGTACAGTAAACAAACCATACATCGTACATGACAACCCTGTAAATATCAGAAAGCAAGGCACATGAAAATGTTGTCCAAAATATCATGCAATTAAATATTTTGTTTATTGGCTTTTAAAACTGTACTGCTATGAGAAAAATCAAATGGAACACCAGCAGAGAGAAAGAGAAAAAAAAATAACATTATTCCATAGGTTTTCAAATCTTTTCTTTTTGTTTCATTTAGGGAAAGTAAAGGCAACTTATCAGTTCATACACCATTATTCTTAGCACGCTATACACTCTACAGATCATAAATACCTGTAGTAAAAGACTCCAAAAGACTGGAAAAACAATAGACTATTTTTTCCCTACATGTACATTATTCTCTGGCCTGACACATTCAAACAAAATTAATCCAAATTCTGAAACAATTTATCAAGGGGTCTCAATAAATATTTATCAAGATGAGTTAAGAATCTAGGTCTAACGAAAAAATTAAGTAACTAAATATATTTTCAATTTCAACCTCCCTACAACCTTCAATGCCATTCTTGCCCTTTAAAGCTGCTAATGAAATGCATTTGAATGACATTTCAACTTAATTATTTGACGTTCACAGGATGTAAGGTGTAACGCTGATAAAATGATGCATATGCTGAGAAGTGTTCTAAGCACTTTTAATACATTTTCTCATTTAAACCTAACAATAATCTATGAAGTACTTTTATTATTTTCATTCCACAAATAAGGACAGAAACTGAAGCAGACAGGTAAAATCACTTCCCCAAAATTCCCCAAGAGAGGCTCATCCTTAACAGCTAGGTTGCTTAGAATTATTTCCCCAAGTCTCTTATCTCTCACTATTTTCCCTGTGTCCACTTCTCCTTAATAGGTATATTTTCAGCTTTGTAGCAGCAAACAATTTGCTAGAAAATACATTTTTTGTTCTAGGCGAGGCCTACAAGCAGTTAAATAAATATACACCTGGGCTGCCAACAACTGAGAAGAAAGCAGGGGAAGATTTTATCAGCACACTATTACTGATTTCAACCAATGTATATTACTGCTCTGTGCCTGCCACAGAGGAAAATTCTGAGGATTTCACGAAAACAAGATTGCCGTTGCCTTTATATAAATCTTCTCTGACTTTTGGTATTCTCATCTATACTTTCTCCAACTACCCTAGCCAGGGCATCCAGAATACATCTTTTCCTACGGGCAGTGCTATCAGCATTAAGCCTGTCATAGGGCCTAGATTTTCTTCCAAGATGCAGAACCTACAAACATGAATGGAAATCCCACATAGAAGTGACATGTTTTAATAATTTATCAGTTGTCAATCCTGTATCATAGGTTCAAGAAACCTAATCTAAACTGTTTGTTCCTAGAATACATGGATTCCTGAGGGGAGAAAAAAAAAAAAAAACAACTATGGAACTTGGTTCGTGATTAGCTTATAACCATGGTATGGCCTGTGACAATACAGGCCACACTGGGTTGGTTGAAAGCCAGTAATGAATTATAGAAAACAAAGTGCACGTTCAGTGAAATGAGAAATACTGACCCAAAGGGACATCAATAATAAGAGATCAAACTACAAATGTACATGATATACAGAATGCAAGAATCACCATAAAGTAAGATCTAGTGCCAAGACCGAGATACCTGGAATTTATTAGAAGATTACAAAAGAGACAAACATCAGGGATCCAGGCATACAACAAACTGGAGTAAGGGAACAAAAAGCAGGTTTAGGCAAACTGAGATCAAATCAGAGGCTGTGTTCACATATCAAGACAAAAGCCATTTACTGAATTTGGTGCCTAGAGAGGATGGGGGAGGTGGCCATAGACCAATCTAAAGGTTTGGAAAGGAGACAAGGCTAAGGATTCAAGAATTGATAACCTAGGAAAACAGAATCAAAGGCTTACGACCAGACACAAAGCTCCAGTATTCCTAAAAGCTGCTCATCTGAAAGAATTAATCACATTAAAGTAACAGATACACCAAGTGAGAAGCAATGCAAATGTGCCCTCTTAAATAGGATGTCATTCCACCCAGAAATGTTATGATTATTAAATGCATAGAACAGATCTGATACTGTGAACAAAGAATACCTATTTATTCCAGCAAATAGAGTCCCTTTGCCTATACTACATAATATAAAATAAATTCCTTTCACTGTTTTTCATCTAATAGCACACACTGATTCAAGAATCAGAATCAAGTATGTCTGCAATGTATTTAAAGTGACACCCAAGGAGAATGAAACCATCTAAATCTAGTGTTAGTGAATTAATAAGTTTTTCATATAAAATCTCACATAATTTATAGTGCAATTTGTCCTTGTACCTATGATCACACTCACTGAGTAACAACAAATGGATGTCATATTGGAAGTTAGTTATGGCTTATATCCATCCTGTTTTTCCTTTGAAAACTTGATCTGTGGTCTTTCAGTGAGGAATACAGAGTATCGAGGGCCAAAATGTGTGAATGGATTTTTATATTGCTTACACACCATTGGACTAAAGAAGGAAAACCACAATCACATAAGTGTACTAAACATAATCAGCAATATCTTCAAATTTAAAGAAATATTTTTAAATAACCCAAACTCTTCCAAAATAGAGCAGAGGGAGGAACACTCCCAAACTCATTCTATGAGGCCACTGTCACCCTGATACCAAAACCAGACCAAGATGTCACAAAGAAAGAAAACTACAGGCCAATATCACTGATGAACACAGATGCAAAAATCCTCAACAAAATACTAGCAAACAAAACCCAGCAGTACATTAAAAGGATCATACACCATGATCAAGTAGGGTTTATCCCAGGAATGCAAGGATTCTTCAATATACGTAAATCAGTCAAGGTGATACACCATATTAACAAACTGAAGGAGAAAAAATCATATGATCATCTCAACAAATGCAGAAAAAGCTTTCAACACACATTTATGATAAAAACTCTCCAGAAAGTAGGCATAGAGGGAACTTACCTCAACATAATAAAGGCCATATATGACAAACCCACAGCCAACAGTGTTCTCAACCATTGAGAACATTCTCAACTGAAACAACATTGTTCTCAGCTGAAACCATTTCCTCTAACTACAGGAACAAGACAAGGTTGCCCACTCTCACCACTATTATTTGACGTACTTTTGGAAGTTTTAGCCACAGCCATTAGAGAAGAAAAATAAGAGAATCAAATCGGAAAAAAAAGAATAAAGCTGTCATGTTTGCAGATGACATGATACTATACCTGAATCCTAAAGATGCTAACAGAAAACTACTACAGCTAATCAACGAATTTGGTAAAGTAGCAGGATACAAAACTAATGCACAGAAATCTCTTGCATTTCTATACACTAATGATGAAAAATCTGAAAGAGAAATTAAGGAAACACTCCCATTTACCACTGCAACCAAAAGAATAAAATACGTAGGAATAAACCTACCTAAGGAGACAAAAGACCTGTATGCAGAAAACTATAAGACACTGATGAAAGAAATTTAAAATGATACAAACAGATGGAGAGATATAACATGTTCTTGGATTGGAAGAATCAACAATGTGAAAATGACTCTACTACCCAAAGCAATCTACAGATTCAATGCAATCCCTATCAAACTACCAATGGCATTTTTCACAGGACTAGAACCTAAAAAGTTTCACAATTTGTATGGAAACCCAAATGACACTGAATAGCCAAAGCAATACTGAGAAAGAAAAACAGAGCAGGAGGAATCAGGCTCCCAGACTTCAGACTATACTACAAAGCTACAGTAAACAAGACAGTATGGTACTGGCACAAACACAGAAATATAGGTCAATGGAACAGGATATAAAGCCCAGAGATATGCCCATGCACATAAGGTCACCCTATTTTTGATAAAGGAGGCAAGAATATATAATGGAGAAAAGACAGCCTCTTCAAAAAGTGGTGCTGGGAAAACTGGAAAGTTGTATGTAAAAGAATGCAATTAGAACACTCCCTAAGACCATACACAAAAATAAACTCAAAATGGATTAAAGACCTACATGTAAGGCCAGACACTATAAAACTCTTTGAGGAAAACATAGGCAGAACACTCTATGACATAAATCACACCAAGATCCTTTTTGACCCACCTCCTAGAGAAATGGAAAAGAAAAAACAAAAATAAACAAATGAGACCTAATGAAACTTAAAAGTTTTTGTACAGCAAAGGAAACCATAAATGACAAAAAGACAACCCTCAGAATGGGAGAAAATATTTGCAAATGAAGCAACTGACAAAGGATTAATCTCCAAAATTTACAAGCAGCTCATGCAGCTCAATATCAAAAAAAGAAATAACCCAATCCAAAAATGGGCAGAAGACCTCCACAGACATTTCTTCAAAGAAGATATACAGATTGCCAACAAACACATGAAAGGATGCTCAACATCACTAATCATTAGAGAAATGCAAATCAAAAGTATAATGAGGTATCACCCCACACCAATCAGAATGGCCATCATCAAAATATCTCCAAACAATAACTGCTGGAGAGAGTGTGGAACAAAGGGAACCCTCTTGCACTGTTGGCGGGAATGTAAATTAATACAGCCATGGAGAACAGTATGGAGCTTCCTTAAAAAACTAAAAATAGAACTACCATATGACCCAGCAATCCCACTACTGGGCATATACCCTGAGAAAACCATAATTCAAAAAGAGTCATGTACCAAAATGTTTATTGCAGCTCTATTTACGATAGCCAGGACATGGAAGCAACCTAAGTGTCCATCAACAGATGAATGGATAAAGAAGATGTGGCACATATATACAATGGAATATTACTCAGCCATAAAAAGAAATGAAACTGAGTTATTTGTAATGAGGTGGATAGACCTGGAGTCTGTCATACAGAGTTAAGTAAGTCAGAAGGATAAAAACAAATACCGTATGCTAACACATATATATGGAATCTAAAAAAAAAAAAAAAAGTCATGAAGAGATTAGTGGTAGGATGGGAATAAAACACAGACCTACTAGAGCATGGACTTGAGGATATGGGGAGGGGGAAGGGTAAGCAGTGACGATGTGAGAGAGTGGCAGGGACATATACACACTACCAAATGTAAATTAGATAGCTAGTGGGAAGCTGCAGCATAGCACAGGGAGATCAGCTCTGTGCTTTGTGACCACCTAGAGGGGTGGGATAGGGAGGGTGGGAGGGAGGGTGAAACAAGAGGGAAGAGATATGGGAACATATGTATATGTATAACTGATTCACTTTGTTGTAAAGGAGAAACTAACACATTATTGTAAAACAGTTATACTCAAATAAAGATGTTATTTAAAAAATTTTTTTAATAAAAATAAACATAGAACTACCATATGACCCAGCAATCCCACTCCTCGGCATATACCCTGAGAAAACCATAATTCAAAAAGAGTCATGCACCCCAATATTCATTGCAGCTCTATTTACAATAGCCAGAACATGGAAGCAACCTAAGTGTCCATCAAGAGATGAATGGATATAGAAGATGTGGCAAACATATACTGTGGAATATTAGTCAGCCATAAGAAGAAACGAAACTGAGTTATTTGTAGTGAGGTGGACGGACGTAGAGTCTGTCATACAGAGTGAAGTAAGTCAGAAAGAGAAAAACAAATACCGTATGCTAACACATATATATGGCATCTAAGAAAAAAAAAAAAAAAGGTCATGAAGAACCTAGGGGTAAGATGGGAATAAAGACACAGACCTACTAGAGAATGGACTTGAGGATATGAGGAGGGGGAAGGGTAAGCTGTGACGAAGTGAGAGAGTGGCATGGACATATATACACTACCAAATGTAAAATCGATAGCTAGTGGGAAGCAGCCACATAGTAGAGGAAGATCAGCTAGGTGCTCTGTGACCACCTAGAGGGGTGGGATAGTGAGGGTAGGGGGGAGACGCAAGAGGGAGGAGATATGGGGATATGTATGCCTGATTCACTTTGTTATTAGACAGAAACTAACACACCATTGTAAAGCAATTATACTCCAATAAAGATGTTAAAAAAAATAACAGAATGAAATGTTGGCTGGTTTATATGCTAAGATTATTTGGACTTTTTAAAGGTCTTTCTTAGAAAAGAAAATAACCATAAAAAAATTGAACAGTGATAATAAGTAACATCCTTTTTAAACATGAAATGACACAGCTCCAACTGCTTTAAAAGGGAAAAAAAATAACAAATTTTAAGTAAGATTAAATAACATGTACTGAAATATCCTTTAGAGCATGAGTTCCTGTAAATCTTCATTTAATATCTAAAAATAAATGGAGTATTTGTAAAGAATGTAACTGTGTATGTTGCAATGGGATTTGGAAAATTACTTCGTTTGGTGGTAAACAGACTGTGTTGCATAAGACAAAGACTAAGTGGCCTTTAGTTGAGAAAACTACATGACTTCATTGGTATAAAACTGGCTGAATTTGGCAAGAAAGGGGTCAGAAACAGTGCACTAGATTTAGAACAAAATGGTTTTGTATCAGAGTTTTTTAACTTCTGTTTAAAATGCTGCACAGTTCATTTTGTGTTTCCAAGATACATTATATTAAACATAATTTAGGACAAAAATGAATTGTAATTGAACAATGCCCCATAGCCATGAGTGCCTTGAATAAGAATATTTTACATTTCCTTTCTCTTTCTGGCCAAAAAAAAAAAAAAAAATTCCCTTGCTTTGGAATGGAGAACTAAAATAAGAAATATATAGTTATGTTGTATTTTTTGAAGTATGAATTATTAAGATGCATAAGCATGTTTTGACTTCAAGGAACCCAGACATAAGCTTAAGTACTTAATAAACTTGAGACAAATTCATTATGCTTTCTTCACCTCCTGAACTCTCCTGCTTTTTGTATTAAATTGGTGGTACTATTATGACCCACCCAACGTTCAAGATGAACATCTAAGTAACCCTCCTCTCCTTTAAACCCACACTCAATGGAATACTAATTTCTTTGATTTCTCACACTTGCCTCATTCCACTCTTATTCCCCATCCCAGCCCTAGCATGATATTCTCTCTGAGGTTATTGGAAGTGGTTCCTAAATGAGCTCTATGACCAGTTCTTCTCCCTCTCCAATCCAGCATTTACAGTGCCATAAATATGACTGTGTCATCTCTCTGCTTAAAAGGATCCAATGGCTCTCTTTGACCTATTCCAGCCTCTTTTTAAGCTTAACCTCTTGTCATTTTTCTCCCATATATCTGATACTCTGCTTCATCAGCTCTTACTTTTCTTCTAGCACAACACACTAGTCATCCCCCAAAAATATGTCTAAAATTCTCCCCTTTACTTGTAATATCTTTCCTATACTCAGGTTTATGCTTCAAGGTTCAACTCAGAAATAACTCCTTCTGTGAAATAACCAACTGTATCTATTTCTCAAATACTTTATTTGAACTAGCATTATAGCTATCATCAAAGGATTTTTGTTAATACCTAGTGTTCTATTTTAAACAGGGACAGGGGCTCCTTTTCATCTTCCAGGCACTCAGTACACTGCACCCACTAAGTGATCTAAATATTTTCTGAAACTCAAAAATATCGAATTAATATGGTGTACAGTTGAGTAATACTTTACAAGGAATAAAATAAAATATTTACAGTTTTTATGAAGAAAGCTATTTACTCCCTGCAATTCAAATTATTCCCTTAGTTGAAACTACTATTCCTAATTTTCACTGAATACCATAAAAATATTCTCAACTTTTAAGCAAGTTTTATGAACATCATTGTGAACCATACTATCTAGTCAAAAATGAAAGCATATTCAAACAATATATTCATAATCAGAATCAATATGATTCCAGCAAAAATAGTACTTCATGTGAACTTAGAGCTTTAAAATTATCTATAGCTTAATAGCCAAGCTTAGGATTTGGATGAAGCATGGTTAATTCAATGAATGTTTATTCACTGAACAACTACAACAGAAAGGAGAACACTCAGCCAGGCATGATCAGTTTGTTCATGGAAGAGATTACCTCCCATTGGAAAAGTTATCTAAACGGAATGAATGAAGGGTAGAATCAGAAAGGCAGTTAATAAGGGGGTGGGGAGAATAGAACATTCCAGGGAGATAAAAGAGCCATGAACAAGGACTTGGACACATTGATAAGTAATGAAAAGTTGTCCAGCTTATTGGAGTTTATGATTTGTGAAGGAGATTTCTGGATGTAACCAATATTTGTTGGCATATAATAATGTAAGATAGTGAATACCAAGACGGAAATAAGGCAAGTGTGCCCTCTCTAATTCTTTTTGAAAATGTGCAGGCAATGAAGACTATTTAGAGTATAAAGAGAATCTTTTCAATAATTTCAGAAAGATTATTCAGCAGTAACATGCAGGAGTAATTTGTAGGGCTACTTGCAGGCTTTAGAACGTGCTGAATAGCAATAATATTTAAAAGAATGTTATATATCTGAGGGATACTGTAGCTATAGAACAATGAAGGAAACCAGGGAACAAGATAAAAATCAACATTACATGCCTCCTGTTTGTAGATAGCAGCTGAAATAGAGAATAGAGACAAAAACAATGTTGTCAGTCTGAGTATTTAAAAGGATAATGATTTAACGAAGAAGAATCTGGGGTAAATATTGGTAGAAAGATAATGATATTTCCAGAGTATTTTCAGGCAGAGGCATTGACCAGACATCCGGAGATACAAATTAGAAGTTAGAAGAAAGAGAGGGATGGGATTACAGATATCAATTTAAGAATTATCTACAAAGAGATGAAAATTGATGGAGCAAGAATGAATCAGTTTAGCAAGAAAAAGTACAAAAAGAAGAGGAATAGCAGGAAAAAAATAAAGTTTAGAGAGTCACTCTGCATGCTCTCAAAGAGACATGAATTCAGACATTGGTTCTGTCATTTATAGCTGCACAATACTGTACAAATAATTTAACTTAGAATGTTGTCTTAGAATGTTGTGATGATCAACTGGCATAATGTTTAAATTAAATAGCACATGACTTATTATATAGTAGGACCACAGTAAATTAACTGTAATTTTATCAGTACTTTTGTTGTTGTTGCTACTGTTGTTATCATCATCATCATCATCTCCACTACTTATTAGGGGAAAAAAGAGAAAAGTCAAGGAACAATGAGAATCAGGACAACTCAGAACAACAGAAATCATGATAGGAAAAATGAGTGGGACATCATGGGTCAACAACATATTGTGATACATTATATGTGTTTCTATCTCAAATTTTCAAGTAGCAACTCAACTTCTACCATCTGCAAATGTTAACCTCTTATGAAATCATCCTGCTTATGCTCTCTTCAGAAAAGCCACTCACAAACTATAAGAAATCTACTGACATGGCTAATACATCTGAGAAGTCTCTTGAGACAACAGATGGTGTTTTATAAATAGGATTTGAATCACCTGTTACATGACTGGAGCCACCCAATTATAATTCCTTCTTCTAAACTTTGTCAGTTTCCAAATGAAGTGTGAAAAAATATTCTAAATGCAAGAACCATAAACTTTATATTATAAGAAATATTGGGCAGATACATCACTGATGGAAATGGTTGCAATAATTTTATTGCATATGACAGGCACACATATTAAATCAATGTGTGTACATATCCATGTATAGTGCACGTGTAAAACAGGTGTTGCAATAGTTTAAAAGGGGTGGGAGATATAGGATGAATGTAGGAAGAAAAAGAAAAAGAATATTTTTTTCTGAAATGTATCCTTCTAAGGATCATCTTCTAAAGATAAAAAGGAAACCTGTTTAAAAATAAAAATTCAGCCAATATATTTATATGTTTCCTTCAGAAGAAAAATGTCACCTCTTATTTATAAGGGGAGGGGGGTCACTCTCAAGAATTATT
Organism: Kogia breviceps; assembly: GCF_026419965.1. Taxonomy (NCBI): domain Eukaryota; kingdom Metazoa; phylum Chordata; class Mammalia; order Artiodactyla; family Physeteridae; genus Kogia; species Kogia breviceps. Next base: position 40,678,269 of record NC_081315.1, read on the forward strand.
TGAGACCAAATCGTGACAGAAGTTTAAGCTAAGAAAAAGTTGCTCTATCAAGTACTGTCTTTCAACCTCCTAGGGTCTGTTTTACTCATTCAATAATTTCTAAGTACAGTGACCTGAGAGTTAACGCATCTCAGACAGATTTACAGAGAACCTTCCTTATCAAATGAAGTCCAAATCTGGAAGCTAGAATTGAAGAGAATACTACAACATAATGATGTTTTCACAAGTACCTTAAATTGGCACTCGGTATCATTTATTTAGATTAATAGCTTTCTCCTGGTTTCTCTTTCCTTCAACTTAAAACCCAGTGATAGACAATAACATATAATCTGTACCATCTTAGGGTATTAGCATTGTATGTTTTTGCTTAGTTAATTGATTAATTAATTAATTAATCTAATATTTACCACATTCCAGGTACTATGCTGATGCTGGTGACACAGCAGTGAAGACAGACAAGTCTCCTATGGAGCCTAGTCTATGTATCAACTAGACAAAAATGCCACTAAATAAGTAAATAAATAAGTTCATTTCTGATGATACTTAGTACTAGGAAGGAAATGAAATAGGCTAATGTGAAAGAAAGTGATGAGTGTCTCAGATACTTACAGTTTTATATTTTTGTATGCATTTTGGCATGCAAATTCTTAAAAAGGGTATTAAAATATTCATATCTTCTTTCACTCTGTCATATTCATATTCATCATCTCACTGAGGGTACATCTGCCTTATCACTCCATCAAAAAATGCTTAAAGACTATATATTGAGAAACACAACACTGAGTATAAGGAATTCCAAGAAGTACAAAATGTGTAGACAGCCCTGGTGGAGTTTTCCAGGTAGCTAGGGAAAACAAGGTACATAGGCCTGAGAAGTCAATAATGGAAATCTGTTACAAATGTTAACCATTTGTTTGGATTAAGTTCCAAGTGTGGATGGGTTTTAAAAGAATTCAGAGAAAAAATTTGACTGATGTCCAGTGAAGGAAAACAGGATTTGATCTGGACCTTGAAGTGAGGAAAGGGAGGGAGGAGGACAAAGAAAATTGTAAGCAGAGAAAAGAGGATGAACTAAGTATGGAAGAAGTCTGTCAGAGGTGGGGCTTATAGAGAAGAAGAAACTTGTACTGAAAGGGAAGTTCACTTGAGGAGAAACTTGTTCATGGATTTTTATCTGTATTCATCAAGTAATTCAATTATTTCTGAGGAGAATGACATGATGAAAATGATATTTTACAAATGAGGTTCTGAGAACAGTATGCACTTTTAAAAGGAAGATGAAAGGAAATTTACAAATAGAAGGTGACAGGTTTAACATAAACACAGCTGTGGTAAGAAAGTACATATATAAAACTGTTTCAGATCCAACAGATAAGACATCATGACTGACGAGGTGAGGAGGTAAAGAGCATGGAAAAAGGGAGTTGTCAAATTTATTATCATTGCCAGGAAAACAATGCAAAGTGTCTGCCTCATTGCCAGTAATATTATGGTGTATTAAAAAGACTACTGCTGAATAAACTTAACAGTCACAAAAATGCAATGGATAGTTTTAAGGATGTCTTTACATTTTTAACATAAACCCTATAGATTTCTAAAGTATCCATTACATTGCATATGTTTTATATGAGCGTATACTCACCTTTTCAAATCAATGAATAAAATTTAATTATAAACATACCAAATTTTTGGTTTTAGATCAATGGTGTACCAGTCATTATGCTCTTCACCTCAAATATGTTTTTTCTATATTCATATATAACAACATTTTTATAAATTCACCTTCTGTCTTCCCACTTTTAGGTTCCTATCAACATTATTCAATCCAGTATTACTTGTGATCTTTAGATATTTATGCATTAACAAGAAACAAAGTTGGTAAGTGCTGAAGGTCTATCAAGTTCAAAGTTCCTGGAAATTTCAGGCAAGCCCACGTTTCTCTGAACCTATATGCTGACCAATCCCAAATGTTTGTCTCCAGCCTTGACGTCTCTCTTCAATGACAAATATTACAAATTCAAAAGCATTATTCTAACAGTCTTTCATATCGGCAATGGCTTTGGATCCACCCTGCATTTCATATGAGGTGTTAATTTTCTCATCTATAAACTTTACCACTAGAGTTTTTAGAAAAGTGGCCTCAACAGTTACAGGGAGGCAGCTCTACTGCTGTACTTTAACTCTGGGTACCACCACACTGTTTTACACCACTGTCCCTTTGAACATATTCTCTCTACTTGGAATGGACAGCTGTCAGTGCTAGGTCTCATAATCTCCTAGTACTTGCTTCTTTTCTTTATGAACTCTGGCAGAGTTCATTGCTGCCCTAAATTTCTGCAATGCCCCTTGCACATACATCTCTTAAGAAACTCATTACATTTTCCTGTAATTATTTATTTATGTTGGTCTTCCCAAATCAACTATGACATATTCAACTATGAGCTCCTTGAGAGAAGAAACTGTCCAGCCAGATGTGTATCACAAGTACTAATACAGAAAACAGACTGACACTCAGGAACTGTTCATGGATGAATAAGTGAATGAACATATAAGAATCAGAATGAGTTTATCCACATGATAAGTGATCCATTAATCATGAGGATGAGGTGCTTATCAAATTGCATATCCATAAACATTTATTCCATAAATAAAATCAAAATATAAAAATCAAATCAAATCAAAATATAAATTTTTTTTAAAATTCAAGAAGCCAAACATGAACTAGAGTTGTAATCTTTAATTTTTCCAAGAAACAAACAAATAAATTTTAAACAAACAATAAATAGATGTTAAAGATGATGAATTAACCAGTATTGACAAAAGTATTATTATACAAAAGCTGCTCACATTTGGAATCATGAGCTTAATTCAGTATTAATCAGCTCTTACTCTTGATTTCATGTAAAATGGAATCAATTCTTTTTGTCCTTTCATATTAGTGAAGTTGTTCAGAGTACATCAGGTCTGCAAGCATTACATACTAACTGAATTTTTAGAATAAACCCCAAATTTGTAAAAAGTGTCTATTATGCAAGGTTCATATTTATTTTGTATACATATTATATATTAGGAACTACTTTTAATTTTTAATACATTCTTTGAAATATGCTAGATTATATAAAACTTAGACATTCCTTTTGGTTTTGTATTTTAAGAAAAATAGGACAGTGGAGAGAGATGTAAAGAAAGCTGATGAGTAAGGACAAGAAAACACACTAGAACTAGAAAAGATGAAAACATTCATAAAATGAAATGCATGCTCTCAATTTGTCTCAATCTGATAGATCGTGTATCTATTATATGTCTCCTGAAAATAAATGTACTCTCTCCTTTAACTGACCTGCCACCAACAAGCAACAACTAAAACAGTATGTATATTCATCAATATACATGAAAAACCTCAAAATATAATTTTATATAGTTATTACCAAAAGAGTAGATGCACAAGAATGAACAGAGGAACAACACCACACACACAATCTCCTTGTCCTTATTAAAACTGAGGCATTTGTAAAGAAGAATAAATACTATTAAGCGGGTATAGATCCATGTTCACTTGTGAGCTAATGCAAAAGTGCATGTTTTCTTCATATGAAGTGTCGCAAATGTAAATAATCTTTTCAAATAATTCTTGAGCTTCTCTCCCCCCTAATTTTGCCTAAGATTGAATTTTTCCAATTTAGCAAAGATATTTCCTATATTTTGTATAAACAATATTTTATAACCTTTTTAGAAATAAATGGCCTAAGAATAGACTCAACATTTTACAATATACCTACTACTAATAAACATATACATAAGACTATAGTTTAGACATAAGAATAGCCTGCAAAGGGAAATATGTAATACATAGGCAATAAATGGTTATGTAAACATGGAAAGGAATATTAAAGGGTTAAGTGGTCTAAAGGTTTTTAATTTGAATCCTGAAATATTCCTAAAAATGTCTGACATAGTCTAACATGAAAAGTGACTATATTGAGATATTTAAAATTTTATAATGGTGACTATCACAAAAGTGATTACTAATAAAGGTCTAATAGGAATACTAACTATAAGAATGAAACTGACACAATGAAGATTAATTTCCCATTGATTACTTTAATTCAGACCTCCCAAAATAACCAAATATCAATGTTTAATATGAAAGTTTTAATCAGCGAAGTGATGAGATTTGATTTATCTTTTGGGATGATTTCACTTACTGTTTCATGGAAAAAGGACTGTCAGGGAACAAGGTAGAAGACCAGAAAGAAGACTGCTCAGGTGAGGGATAAAACATTTGGATTATGCACTGATTAAAGGAGATGGTGAAATGTAATCAGATTAATACATATTTTAGAATGAGACAATATTATATAGACAATACAACACAGACAAAAATAGTTTTCTGAACCTATATGTAGAAACCCAAACCAACCTTTCTATTTTCACATTGAAAATGGGTACATATACATTTATCAAGAAATGCATTGATATGGAAAACTTAAGATATGATGAATCCATAAGTGTCTGGTGGGAGTTGAAATTTAAGCAGAGGATTGGAAAGGAGCCTCTACTTTTTACTCTCTACATCTTTTATTTTTATTAGTAAGCATGAACTCTTTTTTGAAACAATGACAAACAATTCTAATCATGAAAAAAAATAAAATAAATGGCAAAATCAATGATTCACCTTTAATTTCAGGGGCTACAATACCATAAAAAACAATAGTCATCTGCATAAAGCATATCAAATTTAAATGGTCACATCACACAAAAATTCACCAAAAATATCATAATTGCACATGACCAAATATATTACTGAAAAGTATTTTCAACATAAGTAGCAAGTCAAATTGTTCTGGCATTTAAAAATATGAGTTACACTGTTTTTATTTCATCATTTACAATAAACAGAATTATGAATTCTATCTTCTTCAATTTAATGTTTGAAAGCTTTCTCTTCACAGAACTTGAGTTGATATTTTTAAATCTCAGTGGCCATATAAACAAATGAATTATTTTAATAAATATAAATTATGATTAATTAATATTAAAAATATCTGCCAAGTCCTTTTGAATTAAAATAATGAGTGATGACATGTACATCTTCAGTTTTACAGATCTTCATTTTACAAGTTATGTCAGTTAAAACCAAGCTGTGAGTATGTTTTAAAATTAGCTCTAATAAAAAACTAAAAAATTTTGAAATCACTCAATGAATAAGAAGCTAAATATTCACTAAATATTGTAGTATAAAGTCCTCTTTCTGTTTCAAAATTATTACAGCTTAGTAATAATTTTAAAATAAGCAGGATTCAGGATAATCATTAAGCTTTCATTAATGCTAAAGAAGGAAACTATTTTGTGTGTGTCCATTACCTATTCTGACTATAGAAACAAAGGATTAAAATCAGAATATCATTTGATTTTATAAATATTTAAATGTATGGAATTTCATAGTTAGATACCATATATTTTGAGTTAAAGATATATGTGCACATGGCATTCACAGCAGTGCTTTTATGTAAATCATGAATCACTCTGTCAAAACTTATCACTGTATCAAAGTTCTAGGAAGATTTCACCAAAAAGGCATTAGAATTTACCTCGAATAATATCAGGGTCAATTTAATGCAGGATTTGCCAGCAGTCTTCCCACCATGACTGTGGCAGACCTCTCTATCAAGATATCATTATCAGTGATTATAGAAGAGGCTCCTCCAGGAAGCCCCAATCAAACCATTTATTCCACAGATATCTTCCAATACCTACTGTGAGGCAGCTGCTAGGTTAGTTACTTGAAAAATAGCAAGAACCAAAACATATCTAATAACTGCTCTTAAAAGTTTACATTCTAGTAGACTAAACCAGAAAACTAAGTGGCTTGGACTAAGCAGATAGCCTTTAGGAATATAATGAAAACTGGCTCCATTTGAGAGATATTTTGGGGGGGTCCAATCAATAGGAGCAGCTTCTGGAGTGAGCAAGACAGAGGTATCATGGATGATTCAAAAGTCCTTGGCATAATGGAAGTCTTACTTATTGATATGGGGAAGATTGGTAGGTAGGTAGAACAGTTGTGGAAGGCAGAGAGAGATTTTTTTTTTTTAATATTTTGAAAATGTTAATTTGAGAAGCCTATAACACACCCAAGTTGAGATGTCAAGAGGCAGCTGAACATATGATATATAAGTCTGGAACCAAGTCCATACAGATAAATATTTGTGAGTCAGCAATACAGAATCAGTATTTACAGAATAGGAATATAAGAAGACACGTAGGCTAGAAAATCCACAGAAAGAACTCAGTAAACAGGGAAAGGAGGAAAATCAAATGGCATTGCCTACAACTGAAAAGGAAGTGCCAGAGACATGATTTAGTTCATCACATTTAAAAAAAAAAAAGTTTCAGAAAAAAGTGAGTCATTAAGTGCTTTGAATGCTACTGAGACTTAAGTAAGATGATACTGGAAATTATCCATCGTATTTAGTAACACAGAAGTTATAGCATTAGTGAGCAGCGAGGTGGTCTGATAGGTTAATTTTAAAAAGAAAAAAACTATTTAAAAAGAAAAAAACTATTCACAATCCTGACACTGTAAAGTATCAAAAGGCACACTTTTATAAACTTTCACTAATACAATATCTAGATATCTTATGTATACATTCATAAATTAAATTTAACAAACTTTTATTAAATTTCTACTGACAAGCAATCTACTGTGAGCTGACAATTCAAAGAGGAATAATACACAAGATGCAATCTTTACACATAATGAGCCCAGAACATGATGATAAAAATATATGTAAGAAACACTGAAAATACCAGAGAGAAACAGTGCATAGTGAAGTACTGGGATCATTGGAATGCAGGAAAATAATCATTTAATTTCTCTATTCTATGCATTTTTATTCTAGAACTGCTACTTCTAAATGTTAAAAGAGCCCTTATAAGGCTATTGGTTTTGTAGCATATCCTGATCCTTTGCTTTAGGAAATTAGTAACTTCATGCCTAAATGAAGCACTAGAAACACAGAAAACACCAATCATGAGTAAGAAAAGTATTACAAGTAATGAGACACTTGCAACAATAATTCAGGATTAGGAGAGAGTCCAATGTACTTGTTACCTATCAGGCTTCTCTTGACTTTTAAAACTTAAAGCCTGCCTTATATAATAATTGAATTGCATAATAGGTAATACAGAGATGTGAAATGGACTAAAAATGGATAAGCATGGATGAAATATGTCATGGCAGAAGTCATAATCAGGTTGGTTAATATATAACATAATAACTTGATTTAAAAGTCAACTTTTTATATATACAATTACTACAAACAAAAATTTATGACATTTACAGAATCATAAAAGTGAGAGTGAAATTTCAATTATATCTTGAAATAAACCAGTTTCAAGAACTTGGTCTTACACTAATTCTTCAGGGGAAAAGATCAATTGGTTTACATACTTCATAACAAAGCAAGTAATTCTGCAAAAGGGTAAAGGAAAGCCCAGTAAGTCCAGTTTGCTATTAGTAATTATTAAAAATAATAGCAAATATTTAACTTATTCTGTCCTAGAACCCTTCTGAATACTCAACATATATTGGCTCAATCACTGTAACAAAACTATAAAGTACCTATTAGTATCCCCATTTTACTTATGAGAAAACTGAAGCAGAGATAAATTAATTAGCTTATCTATGGTTACTGGGACAGGGCATGTTATTGCTATTAATTTATTAAGAACTTAAGTTATTTTTTAAATACTGACCCTATTAGACAAGTATATTATAAGCTATTATTGACATTAATAATATGACTTAAAATAGCTCCCTTCCTGAGGCAGATTTAATATTAAAATCTATCTTTCCAGATTTTCTTGCTTTCATTCTTTCCTAATCATTTCTTACATGGTGATTTTTTTACAACAGAACTTTGTTATATTCCAATTCATTTTGTTGATACAGTTAAATTTTGAACAGTGCAGGGGTTAATCCTCTTATAATTTATATTCAGCCCAGGTAACCTCCCTTCCCCCACATCTGCAGTTTCAGCCAACCAAGGACTGTAGTACTTACTATTGAAAAATATACATGTGTAAGTGGACCTGTGCAGTTCAAACTGGTGTTGTTCAAGGGTCAACTATATTTAGTTTGCTCTCTGTACAACACAAAAATATTTAGAACAGTTTAATGTCAATGGAACTTGTTATAGGTGGTAACAAACAGGTCCAGTTACCTGAGGCTGAGTACTCCTACAAAAAATAGTTGTCTTATATCTCAGTAGGCTATCTTCTGTTGAGTGTTCAGTCGCTAAAGAGAGAACAACTTCCCGGGACAAAGGGTACCCACTGTGAAATGAGAACAGCCATTGAGGAAGGGGCAACGGAGGACAGCTGCTACTGCCAGATGACCCTCACATCTACTGGTTTTGTTTTATAGAGGGATTGTTTAAGCACCTTAAAGATCCTATTTCATGGTTGGTGCAATTTACCTCAGATTCCTAACAAAGACAGACTGTTTCCATTAAAATGACAGAAACTATACATAGACTGCATTCCCAATCCACCTCTTTTCTTTGGTTACAAGTGATAATAATGATTACAATGACAAGTAATTTAAAATTAAAGAGAAAGGCAGTTTATCTTACCCTGGCTGTGGCTCAAACTTTTGAGAAAAAACCAAAGGCTTAGGAAGGAGAATGGATATTTGTAGCATTCAATGACTATTGGAACATCAAAGACACTGAGTTTGAAACTACTGTTTAACACTCATTATTCTTTGTAAAATCACACTGAGGCTTTCCTGAGCTCGAGGTTTTAATGTTGCCACTAAACCTCTGCTATACTTAATATCAAAATACTAGGTGGAGTATATTCTGATATGATATCAACATATCAGATATGTGCTGCATTCACAAGAAAAATTTTAATTCTCTCCATAGTCAGTTACTGGCAGTTCAATTTCTTAATTCCATATTTACTAAGGGGCATTGAGAAACACCACCTTTATAAGGGACCAACAAAGAATGAAATTAAGAACATAATTTTTTTCAACCTTTATTTACTTATTTTTGTATCTTGGTTTTTTTGATTGTGGGTTTTAAGTACAAGCAATGTTAAAATGTACATTTCAGTAGGAATAAAATATCTTGGCTAAAAGATGAATGAGAAATAGGAGTAAATGTTCATTTGAATTCAATATCGTTAATGCAAGTTGCATGTACAGTCTTATTCTCCCTACAGAGGTTGCACTCGAAATTGAAATGTCATTGATATACTTTTGTAAATCAGAAGTGGTAGTTCATGTATATTTTATTCTCTATAGCAATCCTTTTAGGACATAATTAAATGCAAACAAGCAGAAAAGAACTAACCTGAATCAATGTGTCCTTCTGAATGACATATTCTTCATACCTGTGAAGCCATTTCAACAGCTACACTATTGCACTTGTGTTCATAAATTTGACTAGATTGGTTGACTTGCTTCCAATCCCATTTACATTTAGAAATATGTAGCCATATAACTTATTTTTCTATTAATTTATAAAGTGCTTCGGTTATGATGAAAGGCAAAATTACCTGTTTGTTTCCAAAGTACAGGTTAATATTTTGATTATCTTTGTACCTCATTGTTGATGTAGAGCTTTTGAACATAAATATAAGACAGATTTTGCTGTGTTTTAGAAGCATTCAGTTAGGATATGCCAAATCTATCAATGGGATCACCTTTCACTAGGGCTGCTTGAGCCAAGATATGGATAAAATGATTCATCATTTCAACTCTAAAAAACGTTATTTCTAGTTAAAAACTACCCCATAAATACCTATTCCATAGTGACGTCTGTGTGGTAAATAAATTCAAGTGATCAGTAAAATACTCACCAAGGAAATTACCTTAAAAAAATTACTTCATTTCCAAGGGTGTCTTCCTAATTAAAATGACTATTCCCCATTCATATTTCTGAACTGTAATTTATAATAACTTGAGAGTCTCTTAAATATCCAGTACATAGAAAAATATCTTGGACCAGTTTTGGTTTTATCATGTTTACAAAAATTATCTTGGAAACCTCAGTACATAATACAACCAAGTATATAATAAGATGCTCCATAATACTTAACCATAAACAATTTTGTCTTACCTGTGTGTAGACATAAACATGATATGTTTGTGAATGTTTGTGTATATTGACAAGCATAATAATGACGTGTTTGTCACAATCTTAGCTGAAAATATGTGATGAGAAATCAAATAAACTAGAAATCAAAGAAGCATTTAAAAGAACAAAATTTTGAAGAATGTTTTAAGGAGGATGTTTTAAAGAGGATACTCTAATTGGTAAACTTTTCAGAGATACTAAAGTTAACATTTGCATAAAAAGGTTATACATCCATTTGAATTCTAAGGCTCAAAGGTTACCTTAAATGAAAGATTCTCAAGACTTTCTACCCTCAAAATACACACACACTGAAATCTGCTGACTATTCTCTCTAAAACATGGAAAGACCTGAAAATGCAAAGCAGTAACTCTCTACATGCCTTTTGGGGACAAATTTTCATAGTACATCCTTTATACAAGTTATAAAAATTATATAAATTAAAAGATAAATTAGGAGAAGATTCACAAAGGTGGTAGTATCAGATTGGGACTTGAATGATGAATAGATGTTTTCAAGGACAAGAAAGAATGATGGAAAAAATTAATGATGTTTAAAGAAAATTCCTATCTAATTATAAACACTGTGAATGGTATTAAGCCACAGACATACTAGGGATGCTTCTAGTAGCCAGGTGTATTTTTGTTTCCTTGAAAATAGATAGTAAAATCAGCACCATCAAGGAGTTTTGACTTCCAGTACTAATCACATCTATGGAACTATTATCAGATTAACTCATTAAAGTTCCTAATATTTAGTTATTTGATACTATAGATCACATTTATATACATTAACTTTAAATAATTTACAAAATTTATAAATCAATAAATTTAATCCTGCTGAAATCATGAGAGAAATTTTCCTACTTGTATTTAGCATCACAGCATGTAGAAATATTTTTAATGATTTCTCTGTATAAAATGAAAGAAAAATAAGCAGGTCAAATGAATTAGGCACTAGAGCAATAATAAATAGTACTGCCTAAAAGTGCCACAGAGATATAAATTATTCTTGTTGGTGGTACTATTATTAGACTTCTAGTGCTTTTCACATGCATCTTATTTGATCTTCATAGCAGTTGTGTGAATGAATTTGTTAGTAAGATGGCATTTGCCAGTTTTACAGAAAACTGATGACAGGCAAGTATTTTGCTCCAAGTTATGCAGTTCTTAAGAGACAGAGCTAAAACTTGAATATATCTTCCACTAGTATTCCAAAATAACTAGATTGGCAATTCTCATCTGGTATGCAGATTTCTTCTTTGAGTCAGGCGATAGAAAAATAAAGATTTAGAGAATGAAGTTCTAATTCAGCTCACCTAATAAGTGGCTTTTTTTGAACTTGGGTATGATTCTACATTACTCTATGCTTTAGTTTCTTTATCTATAAAAATGAGACTTTGAACTAGTCTCTAAACTTTTATCCAGTGCCAGTATTTTATTATTATTTAGAATTTATCATGATAAAAATATGTATGAAGTACTAACCCATGAGTACATTTAAAGAAACCAAAATGTTTTAAAATTACTGATTTAGTAAATCTAATGCACATTCACATTTTACATCCCTAATGTAAAAGATACCATGTAAGAAAAAGTGAAGAAAATAAAAAGGTGTGCCTTAAAATTTGTAATTTTGTAGTCATGCACAACCAGATCTATCTAGAGTTGTAAAAAAATAATTATTTAAAATATATAGGGCTTCCCTGGTGGCGCAGTGGTTGAGAATCCGCCTGCCGATGCAGGAGACACGGGTTCGTGCCCTGGTCCGGGAAGATCCCACATGCCGCGGAGCAACTAAGCCCGTGAGCCATGGCCGCTAGGCCTGCGCGTCCGGAGCCTGTGCTCCGCAACGGGAGAGGCCACAACAGTGAGAGGCCCGCGTACCACAAAAAAAATAAATAAATAAATAAAATAAAATAAAATAAAATATATAAATATACTTTACTTCTCTGAAAACACCAAAATAAAATATAGTCATAACGATACAAAAAAATCTACTTGCATGTATCATACATGTATTATACATACATTCTTAATACAATTGTCACCTATGAATTTGTAAAACTGTAAAGCCATAAAAACCACTCTAAATCAAGTAAACTATTGAAATGTATGACATAGGATTTCTATTTATAATCAGTAACATGTAGATAATATCTGAATTAAATTCACATACGTTTTCTTCCTAAATATTACAGAGCTTTTAAATTTTACTCTGTGCTACCTGTATATCCAATCGAGTATCTCCTCTTAAACTCCACTCATAGAATAATGAATATTCAACACAGTCAATAAAATTAGGTATTGAGCCATATTATATGAATGCATGATGAATAGAGCATTTTACTAGAAAATGAACAAAACAAACATTGGGCCTTACTGAGAATTTTCTGAACAGAATGCTGTTTCCCTATTCAAATGGTCTCTTTTCATTGAAAGTGGTTTTCTTTTGCAGAATTTATCAATGTGTATCATTTTATCAAAGAACAAAGCTTTTATCAAGAGCAAAAAAGAAAGAAATAATATCAATAGGAAGACTGTCAGGAAGAATAAAATACTGCAGGAACATAAAAAAATCAGACAGTACTCAAGACACTGAAGTAATGAACAGAGATGACCCCAAACAGAATTTGATCTAAATTTATTGCCATTTTGAAGACAAAAGCAGGTCAGATGTTCAGAGCTTGAAATATGCTCAGTTGTGGAATATCAGACCATTGCTATAGCAGAGACTGCCAGGTGATTACCCAATATCCATTCTCTAATGCCGCCCTACTATAATTTCATTTCTCTTGGCAGAAGCTCTGTTCTCACCTTAAAAAGGAATTACACTTCCACTCTTTCAGATATGAGAGAATACGTAGCATCATTTTGCCAAATGAAATATAACAAAGTTACTAAGCGCGACATTTAGAAAAATCTCCAAAATGAATGGCAGTCTTAGATGAAATGTGCCTTTTGCTTCTGGTCCTTTTTTAGCCAGAACATGGTGACCGGCACTCTAGTTAGTAACCATTTTGCAAGAGTGAAAATGAAGGTTACACATAAGGACAACAGAAAAGCTTAGTCCTAGGAAACCACGCCAGTCTCTGTTCCCTGTGTCTGGATGACATATCTTAGGAAAAATTAAAAATCCTATCTTTAATCGAATTGGACCAAGCTCAACTGCTAACTGATAAACTTTTGCCTAAAATGTGTTTACCAAAAATCTTCACTGTTCCACCACCAACATAAAATGAATCTGATCCCTTTGGGCCTATTACTTCAGCAGTAAAAGGTTTCCCCCTAAAATTATCTCCCTCACCAAAGTTCATAACCCATATGTCTCATTCATGGAGTAGACACAATTTAAGCACAAAGTTGGATCCTCAATTATATTTATAGACACTTCCTCTAAAAGTGAAAAAATATAAAATTTGACATACTATTTTAAAACATCTATTATCATAATATTTACTACTTAGGAAAACTTTTCTAAAAAATAGCCATACATAAAACAATCAAACCAAATGAGAGGATTGTTTTGCTAAACCATTGCTTTACAGACTATTTGTGGTAACTTTTTTTTTCAATACAATGTGTCACAGACCAATTCTTTCATGAAATATATCCCTCTCAACAAAACAAGCCCATTGATCATATGTTTGGATGTTGCAACAAAAAACAAATTGCTATAAAAGTTTCCCCAAAATTAATCTCAACTTTTCCTTGCTTTGTTGCATACTGGAAACAAGCAGTTATTAGCACACTGGAATTTATCCACAGCCTGTACTTTTTAAACATCTTTCTAAATCATTTATATTGGAATCCAAAAATGTAGGCAAAAATATTTTTCTAAACTTTGTTCTTACATACTCTGACTCAATTTAGTACTCAACTACACTTTACCACAAATTGAAACTGAATAAAATAACATCATTTTGAGGAATCTGGGGAAGTTCTTGATGAAGAAGATGAGGAGATTCAATGACTTTTGACAGAAGTTTAAAAGTTATTTCATTTTTATTAATAGGTATATAACTATTAAAAATACTTGAAATTTTAGCTTTTACTGAAGAAGTTGAGTTTCTTACCTCCTGTCATATGCTTTCAGCCAAAACTGAGACAAATATAAGTCAATATTATGCTTGTGAAAAAATACTAACAATAACTTCAAATAACACATTATAATATTTTGCATATTTCACCTATTCTAAAAATGAGGACATAGAAAAATATAACTGAAAAATGTATTTTTTATATTCTAAAAATTACATTATATAATAACTAAACTTCTTACCAATGAGATTGCAGAATTTTGATGAATGTCTAACTCACTAAACCACAAAAGAGACAGGAAAGGAAAAGATAGGCTTAAAAAGGCATAGACTACTATTAAGTTCTAAAATGCTTTATTGGAAGAATAGCTGAAACAAGAATAATATGTTAGTGTCAGAACTTGGGGAAAAAATGTCCTCATCTAGATTCCCTACACTGAGCTATCACTTGCCATATTATTGAAATGTATTTTCTGGCTCTATCAAGTGATTATTTGAAAAGTTGAAAATACATACTATATTGAAAAAGAAAAATATATATTTTAAATAAATGTTTTTTCTAAATGAGAAGAAGAGAAGGAAAAAGGAGAGAAAGAAGAAGAGATTGGTAAGAGGAAGTGGAGAAAAAGATAGAGGAAAATGAGATAAACTAAAAATGGTCAATTTTATGTGTTACCATTACTCATTAGAAGCTTATTGTCTTTATAATAAGCATCTCAATCTTAGGCAAACAATGATGTGCTAGATGGTGCAACTTTAAAATTGTTTCCTTCATGCAATAAATTTCTAGATTTGGAGTTTTCCTAACTATTTAGTATAATATTCTACAAAAATTGTTTTGGATACATTACTTTGGAAAAAAAAACCTCTGTCTTTCCTCAATAACTCTTCAGTTCCTCAGGAAAAAAAAGACTTCCTAAAATAAAAAGGATTCATGGAAATAAGGCAATTATTTACAAATAAATAAAATTTTCAATAATGAATTACCAATACCAAAGGCAAACTAATGTAACTGTAAATTTCTTGTATATGACTTCTAATAAATAGGCTTTTCCTAGTTTTATTAAGATATAATTGACATATAACTTTGTATTAAAGTGTATAACATAATGATTTGATATATGTATACACTGAGAAATAATTATAACAATAAGCTTAATTAGCATTCAGCAATATCTCTTAATAAGCCTTTTTTTTTTTTTTTTTTGGCTGCACCACATGGCACATGGGATCTTAGTTCCCCAACCAGGGATGGAACCATGCCCCCTGCAGTGGAAGGGTGGAGTCTTAACCACCACCAGGGAAGTCCCTTAATAAGCCTATCTTTAAAGGTTCTTATCTTTGTATTCAAGACTATTTCCACTGAAACATATAAAACATTTTCTAATGTCAAAGCAAAACATAAGAAATAGCTGTAAATAAAAATGTAGCATCTCCTTCCATTCAGATTCAATCCAGAAACTTACTTAGAATTTGCACATTTCTGATTATTTTTACAACAACCAGAAACCTACAATGTAGTTAGGTAAATATAGTATTTTTGCTTAAGATATCCATGAAAGGTTGAAGAATTTAAGCTGAGATGATAATATAAAAGCTTTCTTATTATTTTGATGACTAAAATTGGAAAAACAAATTTTTATGTCTTTTACAAGAAACTAAGTGAAAAATCACTTTTACAGTACATGACAGATATCAACTCCTGTAAAAACCAGAGAAAAAAACAAAAGAAAATAACCAGAAATATAACCCTTAGATTTAATATACTATTGCAAAAGACAAACCAATTCTCATACTTTTTGTCTCTGTCTCCTCTCTTCCATTTCCCTTAATATAACTGCAAAAACACAGGTTAACTAATAACTATTCAAAGAGCTAAGCAACCATCAACAAAACAAAAAGACAACCTACCAAATGGGAGGAGATATTTGCAAATGACATATCCAATATGGGTTTAATATCCAAAATGTATAAAGAACTCATACAACTCAACAACAACAACAACAAAATTTTAAAAAGGGCGGAAGAGCTGAAGAGACATTTTTTCCAAAGAAGACATACAGATGACTAACAGGTACATAAAAAGGTATAAAAACCACTAATTATTAGGGAAATGCAAATCTAAACCACAATGAGGCATCATGACTGTTAAAATGGCTACTATCAAAATGTCAAGAAAACAAATGTTGGCAAGCATGTAGAGAAAAGGGAACCTTCATACGCTGTTGGTGAGAATGTAAATTGCTGCAGCCACTGTGGAAAACAGTATAGAGTTTCCTCAAAAAATTAAAAACAGAACTACCATATGATCCAGCATTTCCCCTCTGGCTACTTATCCAAAGAATATGAAAACATTCATTGAAAAGGATAAATGCACCACTATGTTCATCACAGCATTATTTACAATAGCCAAGATATAGAAGCAACCGAAGTACCCATCAATAGATAAATGGATAAAAAATGTGGTATATATACACAAAGGAATACTACTTAGCCATAAAAAAGATGAAATCCTGCCCTTTGTGACAGCACAGATGGAGTTAGAGGGTGTTACACTAAGTAAAATAAGTCAAACAGAGAAAGACAAACGTCGTATGATTTCACTCATACATGGACTATATAAAAACAAACAAAAAATCAAAATAAAAGAACAAACCAAACCCCCTCCCAAAAAAAAAAACCCCACAGAAACAAAAACAGTTAGATAAAGAGCACAGATTAATGGTGAAAGAGTTAAGCAAAATAACAAGCGTAATAATACAATTGTTGAAAATATTCATTTGGATCATGTTACCTTAAATAATTCATCTCTTTACCAGAGAGAAGAAGAAAAGATTCAAGCAAATAAAATTCTTCTCTGGAAATAAGAGTGGTATATACTTATTATATAAAAGAATAAATAAAATCTTCACTTATCAGCTCCAATGTTCAAAAATAATTAACATGCACTGAGTAGTAGAAACAATAGTCTTGGAAGTTCTTCTTTATATTACATACAAGGGACCATGTATCTTGAATTAGTGAAACATTTTCATTGCAGAACTTATTAAACTTCACAGATTTTAATTAGACCCAACCAGAAGCAGGTGAAAAGCCTTTGATATTATTATTCCCATTTTTCCAGATGAGTTAGCTCCTGGGTTCCTGTTTTTATGTAACGCTTTCTGCCCTTCAAAATTATATGAGATAGCCTAAGAATGACTTCTGAGATGATTTTCTGACTCTTTTCTCACAAAGCTGATGAATTCAAGTCATAACAATATGGTTTAACTTAATATTAGAAATAGGACTTTGGAGCATAAGTATTTACAATAACTACAGGAAAATCACACAGCTGCCAAATATGCATATACTATTTGAAAATGCATATTTTCAATAAACTGGTTTCAAAACAATAAGACCCAAGACATGCCATGTCAACATTTGACTCTTGTTTGGCTTCTTATTCTAAGGTACCAAGACATAAAACAAGGGACAGAACGAAGGAAAACAATAGGAGGAAATGAAGGTTAAATATGTTCTCATATTTCAAAAAGAAAACCCACAATAATTTCTCATTCTTCAACATATTCATCATTAAACTTTTAAGTACATAAATGGTAAACAATGTGTTTTTTTTTTAACTTGGTCATACAGAAGATGTCTTTAGAATCAATTTGTCAAATGAAGGACTTAGTGTGGATCACTAAAGACAATACTCTCAGAGAAAGGGAATAAGATAATAAAAATAAAATTAAAACAATAAAAAGTTAGAAGCTAATGGCAAAGTTGTGGATTGGTAACATGGAAGCATCTTATTAAATATAAACTTTCATACTAATCTGGCTTTTTTACACAAAGATACTTCATATCAGTGGAACATGTGAATTTAATATTTTTCCATTAATAGTCAAAAATTAGCAATAATCCATAAATTTCCCTTGATCCTGAATCCACATACATTACAAAATAAATCCGAACAGATACATTTTCTGAAATCAGGTAGTATCTGGAACTACTCTTCTGAACAACAAGGTAGAGAGAACTCTGATCCCAGGAAAAAGGTATACAAGTTTTTTCTTTTTTTTCTACTTCTTCAACGAAGTAAAACTAAGAATTCTGAGCATTACACATAAAACAAACATAAGAAGACCCTGAAAACTGGAGAGAATAGGCAGACAAGTTAGAGACCTTAAGATTCAAGGAATGACCTGGTGATGAGTTCCTAGGTTTTCTTTTGGATTTACAGAACCTAGTCGTGGAACACAAAAAAATTGGCAACCTGAAAACAACAACAGGTGCAGACAAAAAACTGTCCAAATAAAGCTTGCTCTCTTGAGCCAAAGAATCAGGAAAGAGGCATCACAGTAATTCAGGAAACTTTTAACAAAACCACTATTCCCAAGGCAAACAACACAGGTGGTTGGTGTACCCAACCACCATCCATGCCATCAAATGCCAAGAAATGCCTAGAGTTCTCCCTCCAGTAGGTTATAACAAGACAGCGTAATATTCCCCCAAGAAGGATGGTATCAGAGAAGGCAGAGCAGGGACCTCAGACTTTCATCCCCTCTAGGCAATAATAAGAACCCCCAACTCCATATTACCAATAAAGATTACATGGGGAACTTGGATACCCACACCCAACCAATAGTAATGAAGCACCTCTTATAAGGTAGTGTGAGCAGAGGCCAAGTGGAGACTTTCACCACTGCCCACAGTTAGGATGTTCCCCTGCCCTGTGGTGTCAGTGGAGGCCACACAGGAAGTAGTAACAAAGCACTCTTAGTCCTCCCAATCAGGAAGGTATCAGTAGAGGACTGGTGGGAACTGGATATCCCAGCCTCACCCAGCAGTGTTAAGGATCCCCCTTATTAACAGCGGCCAAATGGGAAACGTGAACTTCTATCTCCATACAACAGTAACAAGGCAGCACTCAATCTCCCCAGTTGGGGCAGTGACAAAAGAAATCAGCTAAAACAGAAGATTTAAATAAAATCCAGAGATTCATAACGTAATACACAAAATGTCCAGGTTTCAACTGAAAATTATTCATCATACAGCTATCCAATAAGATCTCAAAGAAATGAAAAATTGAATGATGTCAATACTGAGATGACAGAGGTGTCACGATTATCTAAGATTTTAAAGGGACTACCACAAAAATGTCCCAAAGAGTAATTACAAAAACACTTGAAACAAATAAAACAGATAATCTTAGCAAAGAAATAGAAAGTCTCAGTAAAGACATATATGATGTAAAGAAGAGCCAAATGGAAAATTTAGGGCAGAAAAATACAATAACCAAAATTAAAAACTCAGTGTATAGCCTCAAGAGCCAAATGGAAAGGACAGATAATAGAATTAGTTAACTTTATAAACAAAAAAAGAATTATCCAATTTAAACCACAGAGAAGAAAAAAATGAAAAAAAAAATTTGAATAGGCCACAGAAACTATAATAAAAGATCTACCATTCCTGTTCTGATAGGCACAAAATGCACCCCCCCCCCAGATTTCCACATACTAATCACTGGAACCTGTGAACATGTTGCATTATATGTCAAGGAAAATATCCTTCAGCAATCATAAGGAATAAATATAGCCTCAGATGAAGGAAAACTAAGAAAATGTGTTGCCAAAAACCTACTCTAAAAGAATGTCTGAAAGTAGTTCTCTAAATCGAATGGAAATAATAAAAGTAAGAATCAATCATTATCAGGAAAAAAAAGAATATAGTAAGAAAAAATAAAGGTTAATACAAAAGACTTTCCTTCTCTTCTTAAATTATATTTGACATTAGAAGCAAAATTTTGACACTGGTGTGGTTCTGAATACATGTAGAGAAAATATAAGACAACTATATTATAAATGAGAGAGGGTGAAGAGATGATAAGGGAGACAAAGTCTCCATACTTTGCTCATACTGGTGAAATGTTGACAATAGTTGACTGTGATGTCATTTATATATAATGTAATACCTAAAGCAACCATATAAAAACACATTAAAAACACTAAAGATGTAAGCCTTAACATTAAATTAACATATTCAATAACTATATTATATAAATTTATACCAAATAAAAGACAAAGATTGGCAGATATGGTATCTACAAGAAACTCACTTCAAATATAAGAATATATGCAGATTGAAAGTAAGAGTATTTTCACTGTTTCAATGTCA
This sequence comes from Kogia breviceps, assembly GCF_026419965.1. NCBI lineage: Eukaryota > Metazoa > Chordata > Mammalia > Artiodactyla > Physeteridae > Kogia > Kogia breviceps. Next base: position 40,698,616 of record NC_081315.1, read on the forward strand.
TACCCTGTTTGTAATATTCTACTGCAGTCTGCCATATATCACCATTGGAGAAAACTTAGTAAAATGTAAAAGAAATCTCTCTGTAATATTTCTTACATGTCAATCTACATCTATTTATAAATTTTATATATAAAAAGCTTAATTCAAAACAAAGTAAAAAATTAAATATTAAAATTTGTTTTGAAATAATGTTTGCTTATCCTTTACTACAGGGCCTTAATTAGGAATTGTAATATGGAATAATGAGGCATTATAATTATGCATATTTTTAATTAATACAAATATGATAAAATTATTCCAATAATTTTCACAAAGACATCAAAAATTTGATCTAAATAATAAAATGTCCAAAGATTTACTAAAGTGATTAGTATAGTAAATCCTAGGGAAATTGTGTAATTTAACTTCCAATATTTGCATACATATTCAACTGTGTTTATTAGATATGCACATAACTATAAACTTTCAAAACAGAAACATTTTATAATTTTGAGTTAAGAGTAATTGTATATTTATTAGACAATCATTTCTAGTAGATTATTTTAAATGGACAAATTTCACACCATTAATTGGTTTGTAAGTTGCAAAAATAAAAGTGTTTCATATCATTTCTGAGGATATAGTTATAACTTCAGGAATTACTTCCGTCTCTTCCTATTTACATACTACTGGATTGGCCAAAAAATTCGTTCGGGTTTTTCGGTAAGATATTATGGAAAAACCGGAACAAAAATTTTTGGTCACCTCAATACTAAAAATTCTATGAAAATTATAAAATTGATGTAATTTAATAAAAAAATATTTTATTTTTTAGTACACAGTAGATTTCAAACATTGTACACTATGGAAATATTAAGGGTCAGTACATAAATTTAATACATTTGATGTATTTGAAATTCCTCCGTATGAAGTTAATATACCAAAGTGTTCAGTTAATATATGGGAATATTTTAATGTGGGTATTTTTATCAGATTTCATATTTACTATTTTACAAAACATTATCAGACCCAAGCCTCTTGTCATAGGCTGCAATTTGTAATATAACAAAATATTTTTCAAATTATTCACTGTATAAAACATTTTATGCACCTCTTAAATTGTACAGAAATCTTTTTCCCCAAGATAGTATAGAAAAGCTTATTTGGAATATCGCAAAGCTTGCTGTCAAAGCTTAGTTGCAATAATGTTACATCTTCTTTTAAATCATTTTCCTTGAAAACCTAAGACATTTGAGCGATTTCATCGGAGATTAATGAATAAATAAAAAAGACTACCTTAAAGAAAATCTTTCACCTTAATATATAGTAGAGTGAAATAAGAATGTAAAAGCCCACTAATCATCAGGGAAATGAAAATCAAAACTGCAATGAACTATCAACTCACAGTGGTTAGAATGGCTATTGTCAAAGGGACAAGAAATAACAAGTGCTGGTGAGGATGTGGGAAAAAGGGAACCCTTGGGCACGGTTGGTCAGAATGTATTTTGGTGCAGCCACAATGGAAAACAAAATGGAGGGTGTTGTTCAAAAAATTAAAAACAGAACTAATACATAATCCAGCAATTCCACTTACGGATATTTACCCAAATAATACAAAAACACTAATTCAAAAAGATATGTGACCCATGTTCATTGCAGCATTAGTTACAGATTCAGTTTACCTAAATAATTATTTATTAATGCTGTTTCCACTCCTGTTTGTGGTAGGTGGGATACTTTCAGGGAGTTATGGAACCTCTTTGGGGGAATCAACAAAACAAAACCAAATTTACTAAGAAAGCATTATAAAATGAATAACCATTAAAGGTAATATAAGCACAATAGCTCTAATTTATTTCCTCCATTTAGAATGCTGTCCCTAGTCTCTAGTCACCTTTCAAAATTTATCATATATTCGGGCAAGCTTTCTGGGAAACATAACAGTTCAATAAATTTCCAAGGTGAGTCAGGCACCCACATCAGAGCTCCCAGAACATCCTCTGCCTGCCCTTTTCATAGGACTTAGCCCCACTGAACTGAAATTATTGAGTTACCTGTCTGTGACTCTGGCCAAACAGTGAGCTTTTAGAGACGAACTATCACAGCACTTGGTCGGCTGGAGTGGAGATTTGAGAGGTGATGTATTACCCAGAACTCAATTCGTGTTTATTACAATGAATGAATGAGGGTTAACATTCATATTAACACATTCTTAATAGTTAATCTAAAAAATAAAAGTTTTAATGACTTTATATTTAAATCCTTTCAAAAATTGGTTCTCATCTTAAAATAGAATTATCACTTCATTCATTGAATTTTTAAACTGATTTTCTCAGAAATATCACTACATTTGAAAGTGTTTGGGAAATATCTCAAATCTCCCAAGTATTTCCTGACATCCAGTAAGTAAAATATAAGTAGTCGTTCCAGCAACTCAGCTTAAGATGTAGTTGAAATTTCTGACAATTCACAAATGTGTAGAAAACAAAATTTCAAGATAAGGTAATTGATCATTTTTCTAACAAAAGATAAAGGCTGAAAGAGCTATTAGACAAAATTGCATGTGAAAGAATGGAAATATCATTAATAATTCAAACCTAGAAGTTAAATATTGTTCTTAAGTATTAATATGCATCATACCACTGTGAAACAGCCAGTTATCCATATAAGAGGCGAACAAAAATGTGAAAGCTAGTATTTAAGAAAGAATCCTGCTTATTCTGTTACAATATAATCTCTACAGAGGAAGGAGGGCTGGCAAATTATTATTACTGACATCACTTGCCTCCTGATATGACGCACTGAGAACACCGTATCATTTTTGTGGTATTCTTGTCAAAAAAGTCTAACATGAATCTAATCATGAGAAAACATCAGAAGAACTCAAACTGAGGGACATTTGTAAAATAACTTCCTATACTATTCATAAATGTCAATGTCATGAGATGCAAAGACTGAGAAATGCCTAAAAAAAAAAAAAAAGGAAAAAAGAAACTAGAGAGGCACAATCACTGAACGTAAGGCATGATTAGGGATTTTCTCTTGCTATAATGTACATTATTGGTACAACTGATGACATCTGAATAAGGTTTATAAACAGGGCTGGCTTCGTGGGCATGCAACCAGTGTAGTCACACGAATCCCATGCGCAAAAGGATCAACACTTTGGGTTAAATGCTCTTCATTAACCATGTTGACATTCTTCATAATTTTATCTTTGCATCTGTATTTGCATGTGAAGCCCAATGATATGACAGAGCACATATATCACTGTGCTAAAAATTTTTTTTTTTTCAAAGTAGTCTTTTTTTCTTTTTTTTACCAACTGTGGTTACAGGTAAAAGTTTAATATTTTGGGTAATGTGGTTGAAGGATATACAGAAATTCTTTGTATAGTTCTTGCACTATGTCAAATTAAAAGAAGAAAAAATATCCTGTTCTATCTAGCTCACCTCTCAATACTACTCATTTTTATAACCTAGGCTTAAAGAATTACAAAAATAAAGTTATGGAAAAACATGTTATTTTAAAGTGTCCAACACCAATTCTTTTAAAGTAATGAGTAACTGAAAACAACTTTTTAGAGTTTTAATTTTTCTTCCCTTGCCAAAATGCTGATTTAAGCAATTATTTTTCAAAAAGAACATTACATACACACACACACATGCACACACATTCATCTGAATTATTGTAAAAATCTAGTGTATCTATACTCATAGACAAAAATGTAACTGTAATGTGTTACCTTTATTCTAAACTTCCCTTTCTGTGATCCCTTAATTAAACTCTGGATTAAGTTTTAGTTCTATGAAAGGCTAAATATTCAAAAAGTTCATTTTAAAATGTCAGAATAACACTTCTTTAAAAGTAAGGCAAAGCAAAACCCATACTTCTTTTGGATTAACCTTACAGATCAAATCATTGTCAACATTTTTTATTTTAATAATAATATAAATCAAACATAAAAATCAACGCAATCATGTTTAGAGTCCCAATAAAGGTATATTATCTAATGCTTACAAGTCACTTTAAAAAGAAAGTACTGATATAACATTTTATTTTCTGGTTCAAATTTTGGTTAAAAGGGCTTATGGTAAGTAATATTCTTTTTTTAGATATTGCTTAAAAAGAATAAAAAATGAATGAGGTGACTTTTTGTATAATGGAAACATTTAGACCTCTACACAATCTGGTTCTTTTGGATGCCTTTCTTTCATTTAGTTCAACTGGTCTAGGGTTTTGGAATTGTGAATTAATCAAGGTTATCACAGTGCCTAATTTTTTAGACATATCAAAAAAGAAAATAAATGATATTTTTCCTGCTTGATAAATATGAAAAGGAAAAGTTTGGGACGAGACGGACATAGTTATCATAAAATTTTTCAACAAAATTGGAATTTTCAGTGATTTTTCTCAAAACATATCTTTGCTTTTATTTAAAAGATATGGAAAAACAAACTAATAAAACAAGCAGAGCTAGTCTTGAGGCATAAAATGCCAGTATCAGATTTCCACAGCCAAAATCATTGTTCTTATGACGTGTTAAGAGTCAAGACAAAATTAATAGGTAAATTGCATTATCTAGACTTGAAAGTCAATATATGTAAGCTGAAGATTCAACAGCTTTCTTTGTTACTAACGACTCTTAAATTAATCTATAAGGGGGCTTTCCTGGTAGCAGAGTGACTGAGAATCTGCCTGGCAATGCAGGGGACACGGGTTCGAGCCCTCGTCTGGGAAGATCCCACATGCTGCGGAGCAACTTAAGCCCATGTGCCACAGCTGCTGAGCCTGCGCGTCTGGAGCCTGTGCTCCACAAGAGAGGCCGCGACAGTGAGAGGCCCGCGCACCGCAATGAAGAGTGAGTGGCCCCAGCTCGCCCCAACCAGAGAAAGCCCGCGCGCAGCAACGAAGACCCAACACAGCCATAAATAAATAAATAAATATTTTTTTAAATTAATCGATAAGAATAATTTTAAAACTGTCAGAAATAAGCTTAATAGCTTGTTAGATTTAGCAAGAGGAAATACACTTTGGAATCATATAAACTCAGTGTTTTCTTATTAAAATTCCAGAAAAAAACAAAACCAGGCTATCACTGAATTTAGGTTTGAACCTCAGTCTATCTAAAATCATATGTATTAGTTTCAAGAATTTTAAAATTCATCATTACTGACTCTTTTGTAGTTTATATAAATCAAATAATCCACGTTAAAAAAGCAAGTTCCAAGTTAAATACTGGTAAGCAGGGGACATTTTCACAAGGCTTAAAAAAGAAAACCAAGCTTCAGTCCAAAATCAGTCCTCCACACCAGTAAGAGCTGGAAGACAGATGTGGGGCTTCTGGTAACCTATTCTCACAAGCAGGTAATGATCAAATTAATCTCTGTACAGTCTACAACCAGGCAAGTCTACAACCAAGCAGTAGAGAAAGGGAAAAAATGGACAGCAGCTAATACCCCCATGAGCTACAAATACCCAGGTGCAGGATTAGTAGTTTAAAATAGCCTTCTCGTCTGGGAAGTGTAAAAAAAAAAAAAAATAGCCTTCTCATTGGCCAACTGGGGCCCAGCAAGAGACCCAGCAAGAGAAGTAAGGGCCAAACTAATAAGCCTGGCACATTTGGAATTCATTGTCGGCAAAGAGGAGGGAAAATATGCACAAGAAGAAAGCATACAGAAGAGTATAATAGTCAACTTAATGCAGTGTTCACAAGAATCTTGCTGGAAGTTAAATTTTGTAAAATTTCTCTGAGAATCACAGATCCATCTTATAAATAGTAATGACTCTTTATTTTAATATGTTTTTATCTTATTTTCCTTTCCTTCTCCCTCTTCCCCCTGCCCTCTACGTTAACAAAATATGATATAATGTAGACTCACCATCAGGTGTACTTAGATTAGATGGGTTATTTTTCCATATGCATTCCTCATAAATATAGTCCACAAAATGTTTGTTATGGAGAACTAATTTATAATTTTGAGTCTACGATTTACAAAAGAATCCCTTCATTTACTAATCTATTCTCTCATTCTCTAATGAATTCATTCATTGTTATAGAGTACACACACATATACATAAGAATGCAAGCCAAAAGAATGTTTATAGCTTTAAATACAGGCATTTGTGAAATTAATGGCAAAGTATGTACATTACATATGAGCTAATCCAGTCTCCTTCACCTCTTGGGATTTGACTCTCTTTGCCTTTTCCCAATCCTTTAAGATGTTCTATAATAATGACAGAGAAACTTATTACAGAGCTTTGTCTGGAAGGTAAAACTTTGTCTGGAGATGCAATGTAAACTAAAAATTGGTTTACAAAGCTGGCGTTTTCTTTTGTCTTTTTGTGGACAACTCTAAGACATCATCAAGATGTTACAAATAAAGATTGTGAGAACCTCAAACCTTGAAGTTTGAGGGTTTCATAGGACATAAAGGAAAGAAATTAAAGGATTAAATACAGTATTTATTGAATTATGCTTTCAGACTCTGTCCAAATCTTAAAGGGCTGGGAGTATTCTCTCATTATGGATTTGTGGAAAGAGAAAATTAATATGTGAAAGACTAATGACATATCCTCTTCTGCAATATCAAAGCAAATTATTTTTTAGGCACATTACTTTAGGATAATTCTTCAACAGTTTTTTTCCATATGGCTCTAACCTTGGCTTCCAGTTACAAAAAAAATTACCTGAAATTATCTTTATTATTAATTCTGCAAAAGTACAATAAAGTACTGTAAGGTTTCACTGTATCAGATTTAGGCATTGAATACAAATTTTATCACTGAAATCCAAGTACAGAAGTCCTGCTGAATTACTTATACAATTACTTGCCTAACTTGAATGCCATAGGAATGAAATAAAACCTATACAAATCTGACTAAAGTAATCATATCCATAATATTCATAAGGTTATTTTTAACCTTAGTTGTAATATAAAACCTTACACCCCATTTTATGACAGTTGGTTCCACGGAATGATTTGTGGCATACAGCATACTGTTCTAAGCTAAAGGAAATACCAATGACATCATTTAGCTATTACAGGAGATAAGCTCACCTATTAAAGAACAATACTAACAGTGTTTTATTTTACTAACCTGACATGTCGAGAAAGTTGCACAGACTATTTTCTTCTACAAACACATTATAGTTAAAATATTTGAACTACCCTTGCGTCTCCCAACATGAATGCATAATATTGCAAAGATTTAATAATTGCAATGAGTTATCAGCCACATTACCTATCCTGTTGTATTTTGATAAATAAGAAAAGGAAAAAGGACAAATTTAAAGTATACAAATCTGGAAATGACTTTTTAAAAATAAAAGTGGATTATCTATTAACGCAGATATATTAAAAATAATTTTAAACACAAAAAATCTGTATGTTCACCAGAGAAAAACATCTTAATAAAATATTGCCTTCTCTATCTCCCTCAGTAATATATATCATCATTAAAATGTACTAGTAATTCACAGAAGGGGCATGTAGTCCTCATTAACATTACAAAAAGTAAGTCATTTGACCTTGAAATTTAACCACTCGTTATTCTTATAGGCAGGGTCAAAAGTAGCAGCATAGATGGAGGTTGTATTGTGTAGCATTTTGGTCTCAGCTTGGATTCAAAGCTTTCCTTTCCACATGTTAGCTGTGTAACCAACCACAACTTTTTTCTCCTTAGTTTTCTCAGCAATACCATGAAGAACAAATAGAATCTGTTCTCGGAGTTAGTGTGAAAACTGAACAACGTTTTATATACGCAAATAGCAGGTGTGCAAGTCCTTCTCAATAAATGTTAACTATTTTCATTACGAATGTTTTTTACCATTTCAGTGAATGAATGAATAAACTGCTTAGGTTTGTTTATTACTGTAATGTCTTTGACTTCTTTTCAAATACATTTTGCTGCACTGAATAAAATACAATGTAACTATAAGTCACATCTGGCAAAGAGTATTTCTGGTAGGCTTAGCATTATAGTGACAACCAGATGTTGAATTATACAGAACAAAATGCATTCTTTTTCTGCTGTGGCTTACCACTACACTGAGTAAGGGTAATTATCAATACTTAGAAAGCTTAGCATTTGGCAATGTGAAAAACATGTTTTGCATTTAATACAAAGAAGCCTCTCAACATAAGAATTTGGTAAAGTTAGGATCAAATCTAAATTTCACTTTGCATCCCCAAATTTTTAAAAAATCTGTCTTACAGCCAGTACTAATATCTACTTAGAATTTTACATTGTATATTTTTTACTTCAGAATTAAGAGGAATTTGAATCACAATAAGTGATATACACCAGAATACAATCTGGTGTTCCATTGGGCTTAATGAATAGTTCTCATGCCATAGGAATGCTTCAGTCTTAACAAAACTTAACTCTTAACAAAAGTTTTTATTGTCATCATAAATCTCAAGTTAAAGAATCCCTTTGGGTATTACTACAGATAGTATCAGGACTAGGTAGATTATAACTAATACAATTAAGATTAAGTGCTAGGAGTCTACAAATAGTACCACTTACAGAACTGTGCCCTTTTATTATACATATAATAATAAGAAATATAAATAGTTACTATAATACTAAGTGCAATTAAGGCTGAGTTCCTGTTACACATGGAAAAACTTATCAAAGCCTATGAAATTTTGTTTCCTTTCCAAGTGGAATTGTTCATTCACTGTAAAATCAAGTCGTTATTTAATTTGCCAATATTCTTGTATTCTCCATAATGAACAAGTAGCAGTGTTTCCAAAGACTTGACATCTACATTCCCTCCTCAATTAATCCCATCTCTTTTCAAAGAAGTAAGTAGTTACTATGAAAACTATCCAAGCCCCAGTCTGGGAGTGGGTTTAGCAAAAAACTTCTGGTCAAGTGGAGTGCATTGTAAGCATATGCACCACATCTTTATTTGCATCTCAGTTGTCTATATACATATATATCATCACTTTCTATTTTATTCTCATGAGTATTTCAAATATTTTTAATATTCTTTTGTAGTATTAGGACACTACTAACATACTAGAGTTCTAAAAAGACAAAAAGCTTTTTATTTAAGGCATTATTTAATCATGATTCTGATACTTTTTGAAAAAAATTATTGAAAACATGAACAGATTTTTCCCTTTGACTGATATTAACCAAACATTTTTTGCCAGGGAAAAAGGTAAACATGGTATCAATTTAGATTAAACTACTTATATACACTATCAGGATTTTTATATTTCATTCGGAGTGATGATTAAAAATTGATGGATTGAAAGTTTCCACTTCTTAGCAGTAACACCTAGTTGAGGCATCCTCTATTAATAAATATTAAAGTCAGGATAAAGAAATGTCAAATGATATGATTCTAAACTTTTTCAGATAAGTTCTTTTAAATGTAATTAATTAATTTTTTACAGACTATGGATTTATTCTTGTATTTCTGCAGACCAAAAAGTAAGCTGCAATTGGAAAAAAAGCAAGGTACTATTCCCCTCATAGTAACTGAACAGGAACCCCACAATGACAAGGGTTTTTTTGTTTTTTGTTTTTCCCACAAAGCTGCTTCCTTTCTCTAGAACATTGCTCTTCAGTCCCCAGGTAGGCCTTCTCTGAACGTATCTAGGTTAGGTTTTTTATTATATATTACATATATACTCTTTATTATTATAATGGTCTCAAAAATATTTTTCTTTTCCTTAGAGAAGTTATTTCAGTTTGGTATTACACATTAATTATTGAAATTACTTGAGTGATGTCTGTCTCTGCCAATAGACTATAAACACCATGGTACCAAGAACTTGCTGACTAATACATATACATTAACTAAAACAGAGCCAGACACAGAGTAGGTGTTATGGAATAAAATACTCCCTTCCAAAATTCATAAATGAATGTGTTTGGAGATGGGGCCTCTAAGAAAGCAATTAAGGTTAAATATCATGAGGATGAAGCCCTGATCTGATAGGATTAGTGTCCCTATAAAAAGAGATACCAGCAACCTCCCTCCCTCCCTCTCTCTCTCTGAAAATGTAGGGAGGAAAGGTCATGTGAGGACAGTAAGACGGCAGCCACCTACAAGCCAGGAAGAGAGTCCACACCAGGAACCAAATAGACAGGCACTGTGAGATGGGACTTCTAGCTCCCAAAATTATGAAAAAATAATTTTTTTGTTGTTCAACCCACCCAGACTATGGTATTTTGTTATGGCAGCCTGAGCTAATACAGTGGATAACTAAAAAGATGTGTTGAATGATTGACTGAATAAGTGAATGAATAAAAGATAGGAAAAACAGAAACCTTTTCTCTAAATTCATTCTTTCATGAGAAAGAACAGCATTTAATGTAACTTTTGGCTCTTGTCAGCCTTTATTCACTCTACCAAAGGTAAAAAATGTGACTTATCTAACTGATGAGTTTAGGAAAGAACCTGACATATCCAGCTAAATTATTTTCCCTCTTCCATCTGTGGGCAGCCAGGCACACAAAGGAAACACAGATTCTATTGTATTATTCCATACCATAAATTTTACAGTGGCATCACCCTACATGGGGAGGCCTGTATGTATCCCTCTGAGCTTGACACCACTTAATTCTGGGATGCAATGTTAGGTAGCTAACATTGCAGCTATATGCATAAGCTACATTCTCCAGTCACTTTAATCAACATTTTGACGCCCTTCTACACGAATATTTGCCTAGCTCTCACTCTGATTAAACCTCACATGTGGAAAAGAACACGCTACTTTGGGGGCATATCAAATCCATGTAGATTATATTACTATTGTTTCAAAATAGAGTGGATCATCAAATATTCACATCATCAATGGGAACTGATATAGAATTTTAAAATATAATTTGGGATACAGAAGTGTTTAGTGTTGAAGTACTAATTTTTATCATTCAGATAGACATTATACTTTGCATTTCAATAAACAACCCCCCAATAAAAATAAAAATAAAACAAAAATCAGAAAATAAAAAAGGTCAGGGTTTGGCAAACTACAGTCCACAAGATTAATCTGCCACACTGCCTGTTTTTGTACATCCCACAAGCTCAGAATGTTTTTTTATATTTTATAATAGTTAAAAAAAGAATATTTCATGACATGTGAAAATTATATGAACCTCAAATTTCAACGTCTACTTAAGTTTTATTGGAACACAGCTATGCTCATTTTTTAGCATATTGACTACAGCTGTCATTGCACTATGAAAGCAGAGTTCAGCAGTTAGGACAGAAACCACATGTCCTGCAAGGCCTAAAATGTTTACTATCTGGCCCTTTATAGAAAAAGTTTGCTGATATCTGCAACACACCAATGGTCTGTAAAATGATGTTTAATTTTAAAATCTGATCCATTGGCATTCTTCCATGACTAAGTATTCATAGAGAAGTACTTAATCTATGTTATTGATTCAAATATATGTTACAAGTTTTTGAACTATTTCATGAGAAGTATTAGCCTAATTAGCATTTTCTGTATTTAGAGATGAAGATGTAGAAAAATATTTGTCCTTATTTTTACTTATTCTTGTCAAAAATATCACCAGATCACATGTTCCTTAAAGCATATAAATTCAGACAGTGACAAACTTAGCATAACTAAGCCTATAATAGGTGCTCAATAAAGCACCACTACCATCATACAGGAAAAATTCCTTACCTGAGCAGGTCTCTACTGTTTCTACAGCACAAACATTACCCAGTCATGCCTATATACATGTAACACATTTGTTTTCCAGCATATGCTAAATATTACATTTCTATAAAAAATGAGACAGGAATGTAGCATAACAGTTTAATGATTATTATCCCCATTTGTGACCAAAGAGTATTCTTCAAAAATAAATCTCCAAATACATTTTATCTTTAGTGATCAGTGTCTTCAACTACTTTTTACTGTACCAATCTTTTTATGTGTCCAATGTTTTGTGTTTTGTTTTGTTTTGCTTTTTGGCCACGCCGTGTGGCTTGCAGGATCTTAGCTCCCCCAGGGATCGAACCCGGGGCCCCGACAGTGAAAGCCCAGAATCCTAACCACTGGACCACCAGGGAATTATCTTTATGGGTCCAGTGTTCCTAAACACCTTGAATTACTCAATCTCATTTCTTCCTTGAGACTCTTTTCATGTTGATGATAAAGATTAACTTAATAAAAATGGATTTTTTTTTTAAAGACGATGTTGAAGGTAGGAGTTTATTAATTTATTTATTTATTTTTGCTGTGTTGGGTCTTCGTTTCTGTGCGAGGGCTTTCTCTAGTTGTGGCAAGCGGGGGCCACTCTTCATCGCGGTGTGCGGGCCTCTCTCCGTCACGGCCTCTCTTGTTGCGGAGCACAGGCTCCAGACGCGCAGGCTCAGTACTTGTGGCTCACGGGCCCAGTTGCTCCGTGGCATGTGGGATCCTCCCAGACCAGGGCTCGAATCCGTGTCCCCTGCATTAGGAGGCAGATTCTCAACCACTGCGCCACCAGGGAAGCCCCCAAAATGGAATTTTAAACAGTTGTCCTAACCTAAATATTTAAAATGAAAGCTTATACGCAAAAGTCCAGTACTACAATTCTATCTACACATTTTCTAAAAAATTTTCAGTGAAAAAAAAATCTTCTTCCATATGCATTATCATGAGTTCCCCAAAGTCAGATTCTGCAGATGTGTTAAAAATGAAAATCATAAATAAATTTTAAAAATGTAAAAGTTACTATAAAAATAATCATTTAAAACCTAATGAAAACACAGCATCCACATGAGAATTACAACAGACCTTTCAGTGTACTGCACAAACATGTGACATACTATTAAGCAAATATAATTAAGGACAAGGGAGCTGGACTTTTTTTTTTTTTTTTTGGGTAACTTTAGCTGCACATATGGAGCATTTTGTTTCGCTTCTGGTTTACTTTCTTTTAATCAAAGACCCCCACTGTAATGCCTTCACACAGGGCTCAGTGTTGTGGTTACCATGGAAACCATAATTCTGAATGTCCTAACTTGTGTGATTAAAATTTAACACAAAGTAACATTGATAGTCTCCCTCATTTCCACTACCACCAATATCCAATTCTAATTAGTAGCACAATAACTGGTTTGGAAGGAATAAAGAGCTCTGACTACTATAGCCTCACATCGCCAGTTATTCACAGGGAATTTCATGGACAATCTATAGTGATAGCTCTCTTTTACAAAATGCCAGGTTTAAACAGGAATTATTTCTAGTTGACTTTCTAGTCTCCTGTACCAAACAAAGTATATCATTTTTCTTCTTTCTTATACTGTGAGTTTTTTTGAATTCTATATTTATTTCATTTGACTATTCCACTGGAGCAGAAGCTTTTTATAATAATTATACTCGTTTCTATAATTATTACACTACTTTCAACATGGAATTAACTCTTCCAGCTATATTAATTATTAAGATACCACATATGCAAAACCTTTTTATTTAACTGAGGTTTAAAAATTCAACTAGATCTTTCCCCTTTTCTTTCTTTTAAAATGAACCCTCTATTAGAAGCTGATAAACTCTCAGTACTCCATTAAGGAAATATATGCTCTCTTGCTGATTATTTTGATTTGCAGAAAATTATATTGTCTCAGGGGCACACTTGCACTGATCATGTGCCCTGGTACTCATCGCCTCTACTTAAAACTAAGTACAAATTTACTGCATTCGTCAACACAACATTTTAAATCTGGAAATTATACCCTGCCATCCTGACTGAGCTTCTTGTCTACCTTACCATATATAAGAGCAAACATGAATGACATTCCTTCTCACTTCTAAAATCCCAAAGGAAAGTGTTTAAGTTTGTAAAGCAAGAGGGAAGATTTAAATATGAAACATTTAGCACCAGTAAGATACCTCAGTTATTTAGTTCAATGATCTCAGATTTTAGGGTAGAAATTCAAGTTCATGGAAGTAAAATCCTATCTTTAATATGTACTAATAGAACCAGTATTAGTAGTTTTAAGTACTCATTTAGTATTTTTATGCATTACAAAGAGTGACATTTCTCTTATTATTAGTTGATAACTTTTTCTACTTTTACTTACAAACCTAAATACATTAAAAATATAAAGTATATATAATATTTGTAAACTACATCTTGAAAATTAATGCGATTAGCCCAGAAGATGAAATAGGAATAAGTTAATAATTCTGTTATACATTATTGTCTAATATATGATTTATGTCATTTAAAAATTGGATTTCATATGGAAAATAATCCACTTTAAAGATTGCATCTTTAGCCATAAAAACACACTTTCAACATCAATGCCAAACTAGTCAGCAGTGCCCTTTTCTAAATTATATTAATTCCTATTATGAAAAATATAAAAAATCATCTCTATTCCTGTTTCACACAGTTCATATAATGTTATTTATTTATTAGTAAAGATCTGAATACTAACTGAAGTAAGCAATTTTCATTTCGGATATCATGACATTTGAATAAATAATAATTTTAGTATCATTCAATTCTATGGACAATTTCTATTTCCGTATACTTTCTACTTACAAGTGAGGGATTGTCCTGTCCTATAAATGGTCCATTCAGTACTTTTATTTCTAATTAGAATATGTGAATAAATTCAAGTAACCCTAGTATACATTATTCTTTCCTTATGCAATAAGAAAGAAAAAAGGACTGGTGTGTGTGGGGGGGTGGGTGTCACGGAGACAGTTGTAGAAGGAGAAAAAGCACATGCAAAAAAGAAGGGAAAAAGAAAGAGAGGTTTCCTTTATTTAAATGTTCTCTACATCAGATATATTTGCTTATTTAAATGAATATTCGATTTTCACAGATCCTCTGAATATGTTGGTTCATATTTCAAGGGTATACCAAGGAAGTCAAACGTGTTTTTTAAAGAAAGGTGTTCTGTACCAGTGGCTCCATATATGGTGTGAGAGGACAAAACTACAGAGGAAGCCAAAAAGGTGGAGTGGCCAGCCAACCTAGGGAAGCCAGGAAAGGCAGAAAAGAAGATGCTATTTTACCAGGTATTAACTGAATCAGACTAAGGTTGACGGATAGGATTATCATGAATTAAACTTGCTAACCAAGTCCAGATGATGACTTTAAATATGAAATCCTTTGCCATGTTTTAAATGTTAAGAGACAAGAAAAAAGATAACATCTCAATGAAATAAATGTTGTTCAAGTTGAACTATGGTGCCATACATTTACAGAGACTAATAATTCTCACCCTCTGATATCTAATGAAGGGTCTGCTTAAATGGATATTTTCAATCGATCAAAATCCAAATTCAAAGCTAAAATCTCATGTTTTATATGGAATTTTAGATTTCCAAAGGCTGATTTCTTAATAATTTACTTTATCTCATTCAACTACTTCTTAATTTTAACTCTTAGACATTTCACAAAGGACACTGACAAATTTTCAGGATTGTAGTTTCAGTGAAACATTGTTCAATGAATTTTTTCTCAAAGCAAAATAAAATATAGCAAAATTAGCATTACCTTGTTATTTCATCATTCAGAATTTAACCTGCTGGGTGTGATAAAGTCTTCTAAAATAATATGAAGAATGGTTCATTCCAGAGTTTCCAACAGTTCCAGATTTACTTACCTGTTTAAAATATGGTTTGGTATGGTTCTCCAGTGACTGATTTATTACTCATCCATTCTATTTCTACAACTATATATTCAAAGGATCTTTAGAGTACAATACAGAAAAGTAGAATCTTTAAGTTTTAAAATCCCTTCTTTGAAGAAATGATCCTTAAGAGATAAGAGATTCAACACAGACCTCTGGAGCCTGAAAAGACCAGTTACTATTTTTAAAATTTTTACGAGAGATTAGCAACTCCTGCAGTTATTCAAATTTTCCCAAGATAGGTACTCACATGTGGCACTTACAAAACATAAGGAACATAACAGGACTAATCTCAACCAGCATCTTAGAAACAGTGGTGTTCCAGCTCTACAGTGCAAAGGAGGGAAGAAAAGTTGGTGAGGAAATAGACAACATAGCTAACTAGGAATTGAGAGGTAGGAAGATGCTGTGAAATTCACAATTTTCTGGAGGATTCAGGTGGTCTCTGAAGGAGTTTTAAAAAGCAAAACCTCCAGAGATCATGTGCTTTCATATTTTCATATCCTGACATTTGCACCCATTTCCCTTTTGGATATCTTTTTTTTTACTGTTTGGTTTTTAATGCTGACCAGACCACAGAAATGGAGGGTAATTCTGCTTCAATCACATTGGTCCTATTCCTTAATTTCTTTTGTAAAATTATTTAAAATTTGAAATTGAGGAAGTTCTGTGGGAAGAACAAGAAGACAAAATTGTTACGGGGGAAAAAAACAGAATTTATATTAACATGCAAAAAAGAAAAAGTTTGTTGCTTTAAAATTCTAACTTTATACAATTTTGTAATAACTGGTGAATGATGATGTAATGATTTGATGACATTTTGTATATAAGTGAACTGAGAAACTGCACTATTGCTGTTGTTGTTATACATTATTTTACAGTTTTAACATA
The DNA here is from genome assembly GCF_026419965.1 of Kogia breviceps. Classification (NCBI taxonomy): domain Eukaryota; kingdom Metazoa; phylum Chordata; class Mammalia; order Artiodactyla; family Physeteridae; genus Kogia; species Kogia breviceps. The sequence goes on from NC_081315.1 coordinate 40,715,105, forward strand.
TCTGTATTATATTGGAAACTATGAAATATAAATCTTATTCTACTAAATCAAATTTCCATTCCTCTCAGTGGGTAGTCTCTTCTTCACTAGGTCAATGGATTATTAAAAATTTCATGAAAATATGTTTCCTAGTACCTGGGACATAATAGACACTCAGTGATGTGAATTTGAATGTGAGAAGCATCAAAAACACCAGTCAGGGACTTCCCTGGCGGTCCAGAGGTTAAGACTTCACCTTCCAATGGAGGGGGAGCAGGTTCAATCTCTGGTCAGGGAGCTAAGATCCTACATGTCTTGCAGCCAAAAAAAACAAAACATAAAACAGAAGCAATATTGTAAATTCAACAAAGACTTTTAAAATGGGCCACATCAATAAAAATCTTAAAAAAGAAAAAACACCACCAGTCAAAGCACTGCATGAATACATGTTATTGATGTCAATTTATAAACTAATTTAGTATAGTAAATTTATAGTAACTACATTATACATTAATATAACAACAATAAAATTTCCCTCCTAGATAAGTTAAAGTTGGATGTTACAAAAAAGTCAGTGATGGGGGAAAGCCAAAAGCGTCTTGGTTACTCTTCATATTTACCTATATTATACAATATGTTGTCAGAGATCAAAGCCCTTCAAATGATAAAATACTCAAGAATTCAGTTCAAATGAGTCAACATGGCAATGATTTTCCAATATAAGTCAAAATAAGAACCTCTCCTTCCAGATTAATATAATGGATGTGTTTTAATGTAACTTGATATATGTACATTCTTTAAAAAGTTTCAAAGTACCCAATTTTTGTTGCTCTATGGCATTATCAAAGATAGTAAAAAATGTGGGTTTTTTACTTTAAAGACTTGACCATCAATAATGGCAGAAATGGGCGGCCAGCACTTTGAGTTTGCATTCTAAATGTATTAAAGATGAATATGCATAATCAGAAAAAATCTAATGTTATTTAATTCATTTAAACTTTTTTAGAAGTTTACTTTCTGCTATAACTAAAGTTAAAAGAATTTTGTTACTGGATATCACGTACGTACAGGAAAGGTGGCAAGCATTTGAGTGAAGGGCACAATGTAAGTAGTCCTTCACAAATAAATCCTTTCCCGCTTTAGCTAACATAGGCTATAAGTAAATGCAATTTGGAAATAATCTCAGTTCAGATGTGATCTTCAATTTATGGCGAATATAGTATAGTGGAGACTCCATTAGCTCATTATTCCTTGTTTGTATATTAGCATTAGCCCAAGGTGCTCTTTTAGAAGAAGGGATAAAAAAGCAATTAGTATTACTCTTTCTAAACTAACAGTTGAGCTATTCCCTTCCATATCAATGTTTTCTAAATTGTTTTATATTAAATTTATTCCTTGGCATTCTATTGAAGTTCATGCCAATTAAAATATTTTCAGCTATCACTTTCTTATCTATTACAAATGGGTTGCAGTTGGCTATTTCTTAAGTGAAAGCTCTAATTCATTGTGATATTTTGCTGAGTGGGTTTAACCTATTATAGCCCTAATATTTTTATTATATTTATTGCATAGGATTAACCTATTAGTATATTTTAACTGCAGCTAGGAAACAGTCCAGTTGAGATAGAAAGCACCTGAAATAACATAATACAATAAAGCAAAATTGTTAGAAATGATTTGTAAAGGATTTTGCCCAGGGATAACTTTTCAGAAGCTATATATTCAGCAAAGGTTTTATAATACACTTCCTCTGCTCTTTCCCTATTAGCGATTCTTTTCGAAGGTAGTATCAGAGGGAATTATAGCTACAATATTTACTGATACAGGTATAATGATAAGAAGCATTCATTGTCTTTGGATATTTATTTATGCCCAGAATAAATATCCAAACTTTCATTTTCAACTACTTATCACTAGATTATCCATAAAATGACAATCCAAAATATTACTAATTCAGTGTATTTAATCAGGGATGAAATTAAATTGAAATGAAAAAGAACTCTATTAAAAACTGCATTTGTGGAATAATTAATAACATCAAGGATTTCTTCACTCACGGCTGAGAACACTGAGACACAACATAAGAAAAAGTGTCTACAAAATTCAGTTTCTTCATTCAAATTGACAATGGAGAGTTTACATGATTATACATGCATTACCACCAAGTTTTATAAAAATCTAGCCATTCACAATTTTTGGCAACAAAGCAGCAAACAACTGCTTGCTTCCATTACACTTGTAAGAGGCAATTTGAGAAGCTACTCCCCAGGAATTAAATTTTGTGGATAAACATTTTAGCTAATTGCATTATTGTTATCAGAATATTGAAGGCAGCAACTAAGCCAAACCAAGAAATCCAATTTCTTTCTTTCTTTTTTTTTTCTTAAACAATTAAATTCTCCTCCACTAACACATCTTAGGACTAAAGAAAAAATGCATATAATGTATATGAGATGAACTAAAAAGATATAAAAGAAACTTTTATTTAAGTGTAAAATTTATAATGTTTTAAAGAAGAAAAAATGTAGTCCTCCTGAGCTAAATAAGTTCTAAAGGTATACATTTCAAAGGTTCATATAAAAATTCAGTGGAGAAAGTTCAGTATTTGGAATTTCATCAATGCTGAGAGCACTGGTGTTTGCAAAAAGTTCACAGAAGATGGTAGCTATCAGTTCTAGCCCTGTATTTCATGTTTCTTATCGGATGGTTTTATCCCACCTTTAATGAAACTCTCACACTTCCAAGAGATGCTGCTCTTTAAAAAAAAAAAGTGTCACAATAATAGCACAATATTATTAGGTCTCTACTAAATATATAATAATATTAAAAGGGTCTCTTAATGTACTTAAATTTCCTCAAGTATCTTTACCTAATACTCTATCACCCAGGAAAACTATATTACCCAGAACAAAATATTTACTATTTTCTAAAGAATACTCTAAGAATATCTGTTCTCTTAGGATGTCCATTCTCTGTTCTCCAGTAGTAAAATCCTTCCCATATGCTACCAATTCTGCAAAGCTTTACTAAGGCTTTTTATTCAGAATTACTTACTTCCTTTTTCTCATGTTTCTATTATAGTATTTAGGACACTATAATATATCTAGTTTTACATGTTTCTGTATCCCCAGCTAGACTTGTGATTTTCTCTATGTCAGGACAGCACCATCACTCCGGAACACAGCAGAGGTCTTACACACACCAGACACTAATATAATATGCACTAAATTTTTTAAAAGCAAATTAAAATTAATGTTTTAATCTTTATTCCTCTTCAAGATTTACAATGACATTCTTTAGCATTTGAAACATGTTACTTAATGTAGTAGTTATTCTGCATTAAGCAAATGTAACCAAAGATGATGTTTTTAATCAGTCTCCTTTTCTTGTGATTATATAAGCTTGAAGTTGTTTAGAAAAAAATGCATACTTACTCTGAAAAATGTTGAGAATTTATTATGAAGCCTGTGTTTCATAATTAAGGGGAGGCACTAATTCAATATGTTTTTATTGACATTAGAAATTCCGGAAAAATCTTAAAATACAATTTTCAATAAAGATCTATAACACTAAAAAATGGGGATATCAATGTATATTTACTCATGTAAATACTTAATATAAAACAAAATCCAGAATTTTTCAAATTACTTAACTTTTTAAAAATAATAGGGAAGTTAATGATTCTATAAGTCAAGCTTTCTAGAATACCTAGTGGATTTCTTCCAAGCACCAAAACTGTTTTTCAAAGTTACATGTATATTTTTAAGTCTTTTAAAATATACCGTATATATCCTTGCTTTCTGACAAAGTATGTTAAACACACACAAATGAACTTATCCTTCTCAATGACCCAAGTTCACCACAGAATTGCAGCATCCTATTTTTTTAAGAGCAAGAAGGTTCTTTATGGATAATCTAGTACTACCCTCACTAATTGGACAAATGAGAATACTATAATCCAGAGAGATTATATGATGTGCCCTAGGTCTCACAGCAAGTTAATGGCAAGACCAGGCCTAGAGGGAAGGTAAACTGATCCAGAGGTGTTCCGAATAGGAACCACATTTGTAAAATATATATAATTCAAAGGCTCTTGGATACACATGGAAACTTTGCTCTGACATATAATAGATCCAGACTGCTACATTTACTAATTTTTATGATGACTTCCAGTGGTTATTTGGTCCCCATCCTTAATATATAGATTCATGTTTAGTTTTTAGTATTTCTACTCTTTATAAATTTTATTTTCATCTCCTGGGTCTTGGATGCTAGACGACCAAATTTGTTAGAACATATTGTAAACTATTTTCTCAATGAGGGTCTTTTCTATGTAAAAGGTGCTTTAGTTAGAATAAAACAGTTCATGTATCCAGTGCAGAAACAGTTAAGCTGTGGTTCCTGTGGTTAGTTGTTTGGGGATCACTCACTAAAGGAAAGAAGACACACTCCTAAAGAAAAGTGAAAAATATCATGGAAGGAAAAATCATGAAAGCAGCATTTTCCACTTGGATGATATAATTTTTTCTACTTAAATTCAGACACCAATAAAAGTAGGTCCTGCCATAGTCAAGCTAGTGTTAAAAAATTAACAGCTTAACTTATCACTTGAAGATTAATGTTTTTGCACAACAATTTATATAACAATGTCACATAAAATACAAATAAAATAGAAACAAAATACAGCTAGAAATACAAAATACGAACAATAAAAAATTAATATATACACTTACCACGATCCAGCAACCCCACTTTTAGGTATTTACCCTAAAGAAATGAAAATTTATGTGTGTGCGCGCACACACACACACACACACACACACACACATGGCATATGAATGTTTATAGCAACTTTATATTCACCAAAAATTAGAAACAACCCAAATATCTTCAACAAGTGGATGGATAGTTAAACCTGAGTCACCTATACAACGGAATTCCTCCCAGCAATAATGAATGAATGAATTATTGATATACTCAAAAACAAGTAAAAAAGGCATTATGGTGAGTGAAAGAAGTTAGTTTCAAAAGGTTACTTACTGTATGATTCATTTATATGATATTCTGAAAAATCTGAAAATATAACAATGAAGAACAGAATTGTGGTTGCTAGGGGTTAGAGACACAGGCAGAAAATGACCACAAAGGGGCAGCATGGGGGAATTTTTAGGTGATAGAACTATTTTGTATCCTACTTGTGGTGATAAAAACACAGTTCTATACAAGTCTTAAATCTCGTAGAATTGCATGGAGAAAGCAAAACAAAACAAATACTATAAGCACAGATACACAGATCGATAAACACAGACAAATAACACGCATGGTTGCATGGGTATACACATTTAATAAAATTCCTCCAGTATTTACATACTCCTAAGTAATTTTAAACACATACAGGCAATAAAAAATTTTAAATGTATATACTCAAATTAAAAATTATTTAAAAATCCCTCTCCTGCAAAAAACAAATAAAATCAATAGTCAATAATGAACTATTTTTAGCTTTTCAGCTATGGCACAAAACCCCAATCTATAAATATTTATGGCCTAGAGCAGATCTCTCTATATTCAACATAGCATCCCTGATTTAGGCAGAAAAGACCAGTCTTTTTGAACCATCGTATTATTTTCAGTGCCATAAATTAGAGGCAGCACTGGATAGTTTAAGGTAAAGAAGATCTGGTCAAGTATAAGGTTCAGGACACAAGATTCTGTCCAGGAAACTGCCGGCTCAGGGTTTACCCATCAAAATAAGAAATAATGGAAAGTCAACATACAATTGTCCTAGAGGTTTGATTAAACTAGTGTACTTCCCACATAATGTCCCAATTTAAGATTAACTATTATGTCAGGAAAAAGCTGTATATCCATTTATAGTTTATTCTCAACTAGTCTTTTTGTTTTATTTTCAATGTACTGAGTTAAAAAAAAAAAAAAAAACATGTTCAGGTATTTTCAAGATGAAAAACACTAAAGGAGGTCTGGTTGCATTCCAGTATTACAGTGGACACTACTTTGTTTGCAAAAGCAGGAAAAGTCATAGGTGTCCAAAAAAGAGGAGATGAAGAATAAACTTTGCTTGCTCAGCTAGTCAGTCTCTCTTATCACACAATTTATGTATAATTATTTTGAATGCTCAAAGTTTTTGAATTTTGTTTTCATTATATTTTACTTTCATTTTAGATATTCAGCACTGTTCTGAAATATGAATGTTTCAGGTTTGGGGGGATGAGTGTGGTAAGTTATAAAGTGACATGCTACTATATATAGAAATTGAAATTTGTAACAATTATCAAAGAAAATATATTTTTAATTGAAAATGATTTTCTACCTTACAAAGATTTTAATACAACATTCCCTAAATGGAAGGCTTTTATCAGACATTTAAAATATAACATTTGAAAATGACTAGGTAAAGAAGGTGAGTATTTAGGTAAATTGAGAGCTTGTGGAAATGAAACCTTCTGGAAGGCAATTTTAACAATATGTATCAAAAACTTTAAAAAGAGTCATAAACTTAAACCCAATAATTCCATTGCTAAAAATCTATTCAAGGAAATAATCACTTATATACCAAAAGATTTATATAAATATACGTTTGTCTCAGTTTCTCTCAGTAGTATTTAGGTTGAGTAAAATACAGTAAAATACAATGCTAGTAAGAAGGTACTTGCCCACTTATGAGGCTATGAATGTTTATGTATATTTATTTATTTAAAAAGATAACTAAAAATTTACACAAAAACATTAACTTCTGCTTCCTCTGGGTATGGGGTTATGGATAATAAACTCTTTGTAATATTTCTAAATTTTCTATAATGAGTATACATTGATTTTATAATATAACATCTAATAAATATTTTAATGATTAAATTTTAAATTTTTGATATTTTAGAACAAAAGTTTTAACAAAAATGTTTAGTGAGAAAAGCAAAAATACTGATTCAAGGATATTCAGTAATTAGTTATAACTTCTGTAACCATTATAAACCTCTATTAGAAATAGGTTGTATTTTTGTTTGGGTGAAATAAGTATTATTGTTGTTTTGTATATACTCCATTTGCTATTCTTGCTTCACTGCCCATTCTATGGTTTAGATGGTGGCTGACAACTTTTGCCTTGCAAAACTGACTGGCAGCTATCATTCCAATGCCAGACTTATCTTTATACAAATTTCCAAAGGTCACCATTTATGCATGTAAATTCTGAAGGGCACTAACTATACAGCTGACAGATTCTGACAGCCACTTTATCTCCAAGAATGGGATAAGCAGGGATGACTGTCTGAATAATTAATGTGTTTTTGCTCTGCCCATGGCCAGTTTCTACATCCTGCACTTTGACTGTGGTTTTGAAATTAATTAGAAAATGTAATTTCATAGGAAGTCAAAATATTTTTTAATTCCTATAAACAATTGGGTAAGAAGTGAGACATTAATGACCTTCAGTTTAAGGTGTTGTAGTTTTAGAGATTATTTCTACCTAAAGATAAAAATTAACATCTAGCTCTGGACTTTATTTCTTTAAAACACAAGCATTATTATTTATGTGAAACCATTAATTATTTCTGTAAAAAAACACACTCAAAGAACACTGCTCCCTAAAGCTCAGTAAAAGGCGTCACCATCCATGGGTTTGCCAGTCTCAAGCTTGAGACTTGTCCCACTGAGACTTCAACCCTCACTAATCAAATACAATCACTAAGACTTGTCAATTTTACTTTTTTTTTTTTTTCCCCCCGGTACGCAGGAGTCTCACTGTTGCGGCCTCTCCCGTTGCGGAGCACAGGCTCCGGACGCACAGGCTCAGCGGCCATGGCTCACGGGCCCAGCCGCTCCGCGGCATGTGGGATCCTCCCAGACCGGGGCACGAACCCATGTCCCCTGCATCGGCAGGCGGACTCTCAACCACTGTGCCACCAGGGAAGCCCGTCAATTTTACTTTTTTTTTTTTTGTTGTTTTGTTTTTTTGTTTTTGTGGTACGCGGGAGTCTCACTGTTGTGGCCTCTCCCGTTGCGGAGCACAGGCTCTGGACGCGCAGGCTCTGCAGCCGTGGCTCACGGGCCCAGCCGCTCCGCAGCATGTGGGGTCTTCCCGGACCGGGGCACGAACCCGCGTCCCCTGCATCGGCAGGCGGACTCTCAACCACTGTGCCACCAGGGAAGCCCCAATTTTACTTTTTAAACACATAGTCTCGAATGTGTTACTACCACTCGATCCCCGGTGTTGTTGCCTTAAACCGGATCTTTATAATTCCTTACATGAGATATTGCAAATATTTCCCAGATAATCCTCCTTTCCTCTAGTCACACGGCCCCCCACACTGCCTGCTTCCAGAATTAACTTTCTAATATCCAAATCCATGAGCAAGGCCAGTGGTACAATATAAAAGACACATAAAAGTAGAAATTAAAAGGATGCTGTAAAGACGAAATATTTAAAATCCATTAACTAATGGGATGAGACAATATACAGAATTGTGTCTAATGTGGTATTATATGATCTGGAGAAAAATAAAGCAAGAGAGGAGGGCAAGGAGTGTCCCCAGACAGTCTCAATTTTAAGTAGGTTGTTCAAGGAAGGCTGCCATGAGAAGAGGATATTTGAAGCCTAGGAAATAAGCCATGGGTGTGACTTGGAGAGTGTGATTCGTAGAAGGAGCTAAGGCTCCTTCGTAGAGCGGCCTCTTGTGTTCTGCAAATGGAAATGATGTCTGCAGTGCAGGGGACGTTGAGGGTAGAAAGAGGTTCTCAGGGCTGTACAGTGAAAACAGTGGAGCAAGAAAAACAGGAGAATGTTGTAATTCTCCGGCCACGACGGGATTGCAATTTGGATCAAGGTAGCAGCCGAAGAGGTGCTCAGTAGCTAATGAATGTGCAATGTAGGTGAAAGAAAATTCAAGATGCACTTCAAGCATTTGTGCCTAAGGAATTGGAAGAATGGAGCCATTAACCAAAATTTGTGTGGGCATGATGTTCCTTAATTGGTTTTATTATTTTGAAAACTTGATTTGACGCTTTGTGGTTGAATCTATACTAAGAGGTCATTTATGGTGGAAAATATATCTTCTCCAGTATATCCTGCCTTAAAGGTTCAAAAACTTATAGTTTATTTTTAAAACATTAAGTGCTTATAAGTGCTTAAATATACCTAGCTGTATCCTAAATGATATCCTAAATGATAGACAGTTTTGTTAATCCCATATTTCTAATAAAGAAATGGAAACAGCGAGAGGATAAGTAACACCCTGAAGGTCATATATAGAATCTGTTTTCAAAACCTGACCTCTTTAGTCTGCTTCCTCTCAGGTGTTTTTTGTTTTGTTTTGTTTTTTTGTATTTTGTTTCTAAAGAAGAATTTAGAGTTTCCCGGGGCTGATAGTGGTGGGAGAGAATGAGTACAAAGGGGCACAAGAGAACTGGGGGTGAAGGATATATTCTATATCTTGATTTTGGTGGTACGTTCTCACACAACTTTATGCATCAAAATAGAATTGTACATTACATAATTATATATCAATAAACCTGATTTTAAAAAATAATCTAACAAATAGCATAAATTAATGCATGCTGGAAAAACATATATTTTGTCCAAAGGCAAAACAAAACTCTCATACTACATAATTTGTTCTAATACTTTTTTTTTCTGGTTAAAATAATGTTTTTCATGTCATCTTCCAACAGTATTTGGTGATAAAGTAATTCAATTTTATTTGTTGCCATATAATTTATCTTGTGTGATTTCAACCATTTGTACCACAGCAGGAAGAACTAAGGTTTTTTCCAATGATTTCATTCCTTCCCCCCAGGAAATCTCAAATAAGCCTTCTAAACATTTATCATAAATTTAGTGAAAATTTGTAAATGATTAGATTGAACATGACTTCAAACATTGCTGAAAAACCCAGAGAGGTGTGCACTTGTGTTCCAGATGTTATTAAAAGTCTTGCTATTAATGATGCTGTGTACTATCATTAACTTATACTACAAGACAAATATGTCCTTAGGCCAAGTTTAATCACATATGGTATGAGATTATTTTGTTTTTGCTATCCTTAATAAATCTGAGTAGCTTATCAATGTTTATCATATAATGACTGAAAATATCCCTTAACAGGAATAGAGAAAACACCAGCTCTACCATTTTTTATTGTTGACTTATGCATGTATTGTCTAAATATGAGAACCAGTCTAGTTTAAATTTGGCAATAATTATATTTAATGCACTTATCCAAACTCATGTAACATCAGTACACTAAAATACTCTTAAAAACAAACACTGCTATCAAAATCCAATGAGATATCATTTGACATCCATCAGAATGGCTATAATTCAAAATGACAATAACTTTTGACTAGAATATGATGAAATTAGAACACTCATACATTTTAGTGGGAATGTAAAATGGTATAGCCACTTTGGAAAGCAATTTGAAAGTTCCCAAAAGATAAAACATGCAGTTACCATATGACCCAGCAATTCCACCCCAGGTATATACCTACGAGAAATGAATACATATGTCTACACAAAAACTTGGATGTAAATGTTCATAGTAGTATTACTCATAATAGCCAAAAAGTATTAAAAAAAACCCAATGTCTGTCAACTGATGAATGGATCAGCAAAATGTGATATTATTACTATTATCCATGCATAAAAAAATTAAGTCCTGATTCACGCAAGGGTGAAACTTGAAAACATTACATTAAGTGAAAAGGGCAGATATAAAAATATTGTATGATTCCATTTATATGGTAAATCCATAGCAGCAGAAGGTATATTAATGGCTGCCAGGGGATGGGGTGAGGGAGGAATGAGAAGTAACTGCTTGTGAGTACAAAGTTTGTTTTAGGAATGAAAAAAAATTTCTAGATTAGATACTGGTGACAATTACACAACTTTGTGAATATACTAAAAACCACTGAATTGTACACTTTAATAGGGTGAACTTATGGTACATGTATTATATTTCAGTTAAAAAACAAGGAAGCAAACATTGTCAATCATTTAACACTGTAAAAATTCCTACAATTTTCCAGAAATTTCTTATGTGGGGCCAGTAGCAGTCATTATATTAAATATCATAAGGCCTTTCTTTCTTATATTTCTTAATGAAAACAAGTATCAGGAGAGGTTCTGAAATTTCTTCTCACAACCTTACAGATACCCTTGAGCACTCCATAGAGACAGCTTAATGGAAAATTAAGCATTCGTCTGGCAAACATGATATATTACATGAGCTGCTCCAAATCTACTTTTCCAGACTCATATCTTAACGTTGTTCTACCACGTGTGTAACCCTTCAGCAACAGAGTAAATATCAATCCTTCAGTGGCCATCCCTTGCTCTATATGCTCTTTCACAAGCTGTTCTGTTAGTCTGGAATGCATGACCTCACCTTCTCTGTCTCAACAACCTCCTCAGTGAATTTCATAGCCTCCATGAAGGTTTCAAGAGCCTCTAGCAAAAGTGAGCTGCTCCCACGTTTGTTTCCTTAGCAGTTTGCCATTGACCCTTTTAAAATGTATATAATAATTTCTATAGAGCTTCATATCTTTCCCACCAGCATTTAATTTCTCCAGAGCAAGACGTCTAAGTTTTGTTTGGCTTAATTTTTTTTTTTTTAATGATTCAATCAGCCTATTTTTAAAAAAATGATTCAATCAGCCTAAATTTATTTCTTTCACTAAGTACCAAAAAACCCATTTTATTCAAGTCAGTAAAAGAATGTCTGTACAATTTATCTGCCAACATATAGATAAGCTAGCAAATACAAATAAAGTAGATTCAATCATATCTATTCTGGAAAAGAGGGATAATATTATTTGTTTGCATTTGTGAATGTGTGCAGAAGAAAGCAGTGACAAAGAAATTAAAACAAAAATATCTAAAAGAAGAGACATCAAGGGGAAAATTTAGTATCTACAAAGGTGAGTGTAACGTTTTTATAATCTTAAGTTAGTACGCTTAGAGTAAAAAGAAAAATACAGAATCTTTGAAAATAGGTTTATAATGATTTATAATACATACAAATTATATTAACAATTCAAAATTAAATGAACATGATTTTAATATAAAGAAAATAATTTAAAAGTTATTTCTACTTTTAAGCTGCATATTTATAAGAATTTACATTTTAGAAATTACAAAATTGCTTTAAGGAAGTTAACTTTAGTAACTTTAAGGAGAAAGGAAATTCCAATTTATTGTTGATTGATTAATATAAAGGCCTGTTTAGCCTTCAAATGATTGCTGAAGAAGACGCAAATATGTGTACTGGACTAAGGTTATACACCTTGAAGTCTCTTATGTTGCACTCTGTAAATATATTTGTGATAAATTAAAAAACTTTTGAGAAGGACGTGCTTTATGTTAAACAGCTTGGTCTATAAAATGCATACATTTTATTTCCTAGTATTGACATTCACTATCACAGATATGTAATTGAGAGTAAATGGAATGAATTAAGCAAAAATGGCTTTAATGAGCTGTGTCATATACATGTACTAATTTCTTAAAAATCTGAATAGTTATTCCATATTAGTTAAGAGAGTAAGACAGCGATGTGTCTTTTAAAAGAGGTAGAAAGCTACTGAAATTATTTATTTTTAGTAGCTCATTTATTTTTCATATAGCTGGAGTACACTTCCCCACAACAGCAAATACTTTGAAGTGTATTATTTACATTTTTGTTCACAAGAAATGTTTATTTTCCAAAAATGTGTAAAATTTCATTTCAGTAGCCCATTAAATACGTTAAATTTTCAATATGATACTTATAAAAGCAGATACTAACTTGAATATAAACATATTAAATACACTTTGAAATTACTAACAATCATGATTCCCAACAATAATTTAATAATTACCTTAATTTGCTCTTCAGTTGCTAAAAATCCATGTTTTTTTCCTCCGATTTACTGAACATTTAAACATTTCTGTAAAAAAAAGTTAATTAGATGATGAGAAAAAATATACATTTTATTTTATGGTTATAGTTGTAGGACTACTTGAATAGACTTGTGTATTTCTTATTGTTTGTCAAGTGTATTTTTTCCCACAATGCGTGAGGTATAGCAGCAGAACCATGTGTAAAAACGAATTTCAATTTACATGTGACCTATATTCCTACACCATAACATTTACTATAATGTTCACTGGGAAAAGTGAATGAATTTGATAGGCATGGAATTTAAATATTTTCCTAATTCAATGAACACACAACGTTTTAAAATAAATTCTGAGATTTCCAAGAAATGTTCTGGTTTCTTGCAACAGGCACTTCTAGCTAAGATCCTGGGTGAGTTTAACCACTTATATTACTAGAACTGTTTTGAGAAAAAAATCAGAGGAAGACCTTACTATATATCTCCCTACTCTATCCTACATATACACACAAACACAAAAAATACACATGCTCTCTGTATTCATATATAAATACAGAGGCTATGATTACAATAATTTAGACAATTTCAGATTTTAAAAATATTAGAAAGGAATAAACAATAATATGACAGTTTACTTAAATGGTAGATTTTGGTCTTCATTTTCTGTAAATTACCATAGCATTTTCTATTTTTGTTATTATTAAAATAATATCAATGTCAGACATTTTACCAAAAAAGGAATAATGTAAAGACATATATATATATATTAAAGTATATATATACTTTATATATATAGTATACTTTATGTATACAAATAAAGTAAATTGTAAAAAGGAGTAACATCCTTCAAGGTATTCTCTTTGAGATTTCAGTGTTTTCTAAGTGTTATGTAACTGGTCCTATCAACTTTAGAATTTTCCAGTGAGTCCATTTAATGCTTTATACAAGCGTCACCTGTATTAATTATTATGATACTTAGAAATTATTACACTATTAGTAGTATTATGCTATTAGCAGAAGGGTAAGTAATCATGTACATGCCAAAACAATGACAAAATCTATTACCTATTCTAGAATCTTGTCCCCCAAATGGATAAGGAATTAGATACAGGCAGAAAGTCATTAGCATAAAACTAAAATTGAGTTCTCCTTTACAGAATCACTATTGATTACCATCAGATATGTATGAAAACAAATTAGTGGAAAAATATTCACTAGTAGAATCATTATATTTTGTTTGAACATTTTAAAACATTAAAGCAATAGAACTCGCTGTATTTTTTCCAGTGAATATCTACCCATATTTGGCCAATCAGTGAGGTTTTGTACAAGAGCAATCCAAGTCCATATTTGAATGGCAGATTTGACCACTTGAACAGGAACCTGAAAGCAATTCTTTCATCAACGTCTTGAATTTCCCTGTACAACTCTTCTTTCAACAAATTGAATATGTTCCTTGAATAATTATTGGCTAAAATACCAATAAGGTATTTTTTCCCTGTTTTTTGAAGAAAAAGCATATCCCACCTTGTAAATATTCTACATATCTGGGCAATCATGGGTAATGACAGCACAGGTTCTCTTCCAAATATCCTCGTGCTTTAGATCTTTCTTCTCCCATTTAGGAAATACATCCTGAAATCCAAACATAATATTCCACAACATTCTCCCTGATAGCACCAGACCCACTATGCCACAGACAGAGCCAAGCAGATTTTCCCTGATGCTCTGTTACCTCTTTGTATATTCTTCTATTTTCCTGAACCCTACATTGTAATGTGGATTGTTTGAGAACAGGGACTGTGACTACTTCTTCAATTTCCATTACACCTCCCTAAAGAACAAAGCCCCTAATACAGCCTCAAAAATGCTGACTGGGTGAACAAAACAATTTTTTAGTTAAAAATTAAAATTATTAATTGGAAACTGTCTGTATTGACCTTACATAAATTGAGACCAAGAACAAAAGTGCACCATTATAGGTGCCTTTGATTTTGTTTGCATAACTATCTCTGTAGGTCATATTTCTATTGATACAGAAGAACAGAGATTCTCCAACTTACAGTTTGGCTATTCAACATCTCAGTACTTCACTCAATTACAGCCACTTAAGGGACTCAAGAGTTGTAGACAACTCAGAGGAAAGAACAAGAACACACAGGGTCACTTAGCCTCCTAAGAGGAGGAAGGCCAGGTCTGAGGTAAAACACAGAAAGGAAAAGAGGAGTGGACAGGTAAAGGGAATAGAAAAGCAGAGAAGTTCAAGAAAAGGTATATCAAATGACACTGTTCTATCAGTATAAAGTAATAAGGCTTTTCTAATTAGTAAACTTGCTTTTTTAATTAGTAAATTAGAATTTACTAATTTCCTTTCTAGTTAGTAAACTTGTCTAAAAGGCATTTTAAAAAGAAAAGCCACTGGAATTATTTTTGAGCAATGTGACAACTTCAAAGGAAAACACTCATGGAGGATATAAGAATTTGATGAGTTTATATTTTCATTTTTTCATTACTGTTCGAAAGTTATATAAAAAGCAATTCCCAAGCAAGTATCACAATTCACTCTAGGTTTTAAGAATTAGATGGAAATACTTTGGATATGAATACTAGATTGCTTTAATTAAAAATTAAAAGTTAAATTAGTCCATGCTTTAGATAAAATGTAAACAAACACATATATAAGATATCAAAAATGGAAATTAATATAACAATAAAGTTTGACTCTCCAATTTTAAAAAAATACATGATAAATATGAATGTTCAAGGTAAATTTTCTAATACTGAGCTAGCAATTGTAAAAAGTAGAGCAGCTTCCTCCCTTCCTTCCTTCCTTCCTTCCTTCACTTAGCAATTAAATATTTACCCTGTGTCAAGGCACTGTTCTAGGTACTACGGTTTCAGAAGTGAAGTGAACAGACAAAAATATCACTTATAGAGTTTACACATCATTCTCAATGAGGATTAAGACAGAATGAGAAAAAGAGAGAAAGAGAAAAAGAGAAAGTCTGATTTTATATTCTTAAGACTTTTAGAAAAATATTTTTAAGTTTTAAACACTATTTTCTGAACAATTTATATTCTCATTTAACTTAAAAAATTTTAAGGACTAAAACACTTTATTTATATTCTCATTTAACCTTTACAAAAATCTTCTGAGGTTGGTAAGAATTCTATCTTCTTTATTTTACAAATAAATATTCTAAGACACTAAGTGGTAAAATCAGAATTTGATCACAAGTAGTCCAAATTCAGAGTCTATACCCTCAAGCTTCTCAAATAGCATTATACTGACTATTACCGTCCATATATGTTACGAGGATGTTTATAATGGAAGGCAGAAAACAAGCTTCCTTAAATGAATTTTTCAGGAAATAGTCATCTCAGAATTTCCTAACATTGATGACTATTACGAGGCACATTCACATTCTGATATTTAAATGAGATTCCCCAGGAAATCTCAGTAAAAATAAGTCTGGAATTAAGAGGAAAAGACATTTTATTGTCTTTGTCCATGTGGCATTAATTCCAAAAGTATCTGACATCTTGTACTGAACTGTCCAGGAAAGGTTCATGAAGAAATAAAGAAGCGACATGTACAAATATATTTTTAAAAGATCATTCTGGTATCAGTTAATAGATGGTCTGCAACCTAAGATGACAGTGCTATTTTTAAAAGATCAATGAGAGCTGAGATTTTATAAAAATACAATGAATCAAAGAAGTCATTATAAGGCAATATTTTTGTCTATGAGAGCTAGTCTTTCAATCATTTTCAGAATTAAACAAATAAATACTGGTGCCACAATTTATTATCTGTGAAAGGAAGTATATGGCCTTCATACTATCATTTAAAATTATTTGGAAGTTAAGAAAATATAAGACAAAGCTCCATAAATAGATACATTACAGAATTATTAACATTCTATCTCCATATCTTCAACTTGCCTTCAAGTGTTACCTCTTTAGCTGTAATGTTCAAATCATTTTTCCAACTACCCCCTTTCAGTCTTCCAATCTATTAGTCTATGAGTTATCTTCAAATATTTTCTACTTTAATTCTTTATTGATAACCATCACCATATACCACCATATTATTCTCTCTGCAGTGTTTAGATTTGTTTTTTATCTCTATTTCCATTAACATAATCATCCTAGCCACGTGAAGCAGGCAGAGGCAAAAATATTCCTATTTTACAGGTTAGAAAGCTGCAACTCAAAAAGATTATCATGGTTATCAAGTAATAGTGCCAAAACAAGAATCCAAAGCATCTGACACTTATTTGGCCACCTGCTACTACATGTTGTCACCACTGGCCCCCATAACTGCCATACTACAACAGCACCTTGGTACTCTTAGAGCACGATTCTATCCCCTTTTAAATCTACCTTGAAAACAGTTAACAGAATCATCTAAGACCTCATTTCCTCAGTAATCCAAAAATGCACCCTATTGCTTTCCATAGAGTCTGGCTTTCAAGACCCTCTATAGGATGACTACATTCTTTTCCATTATAAACATTTTTTGACACTACTCTACTCCATTAAATAGAATTTCCCCATCAGCCAGCTTGGGTTGCTGGCTTGTTCCTCAGAGAGATTACAGCTCAGATAGAGTAGCTTGTTAAGGTAAACTCCATGAATTTAGCCTCAACACTTTGAGCACAAAAACATCTCTAAATTCCTGGTGCATTTTAACTTGAGAGACAAAGTTTTGTTCTAAATGCACCATATTTTTCACATGTGATAGTTTAGAGGCCCCAAGAATGTATGCTATTTTATAAAGGAAAGTACCTTAGGATAGACCTCTAAATCAATTATAAAACTGGACAAAATTGCCAAAAACAACTATTTCAGGACAATGGAAATTGACTAGTCATATAATAAATTAAGTGCTTATGCCAGAAAAACTACTCTGCTTTTGGTAAGAACAGTAGGGATGCTGTGGCATTTTCACCTAGGAATTATACCATCTTTCTCCCAATTTAAAAGAATTGAAATCATACAGAGTGAGTTTTCTAACCAAAACAGAATTAAATTCAAAATAAAAAAGACATAAGTTTTGGAAATCCCTAAATATTTGGACTTTTTTAAAAATGTTTTTTCTAAATATCCCATTCATCAAAGAAGAAATCACTTAAAACATTTTCATCTTAAGGAAAACTAAAGCACAACATAACAAAATTTATGAAATGCAGCTAAAGTAGTGCTTAAAAGCAAATGTATAGCTTTCAACATCTATATTAGCAGAGAAGTTCCCAAATCAACAACTAAAGCCTCTACCTTAAATGGAAGTAAGAAAAGAAGAGCAAACTCAATGCCAAGTTAACAAAAACAAGGTAATAAAAAAGGAAAGAATGTGTAATGTTGACTGAAGACTGATGTTAAAATGAAAACACTCCCGCTAAATATTTATTTTACGTTATGAAAAATCCCATCCCTTCTCTAGCCCTTTGTATCTTCATTTTTAATGTGGATAAATTAGAATAAATCACTTACAAACTTCCTCCTCATGGAAAAAATATTACATATTATTTGGAACAGCCAACAGATCTACAAAGGATATAAATAATATACAGTACATGGGCAACTCATAGTTCATTGGGGGAAAGGACTGCAGACAATCCAAAACCGGGAATAATCCTCAAAGCTCAAGCAATGTATTACCCAACAGTTTTACTTATAAAATGCTGAACTTCTTACATTTTGTTTAAATGAATATGAAAATAAGTTATAATTAACCCAAGACAAGGGAAGAAATTTATTCTGGTGACAGTCAGTTTGGCTGCCTGCATACAGAAGATAGGACTGGGTAGGACAGGATAAGATAAAGTAGAATAGGATAGGATATGGTAGACAAACAGAAGGGAAGGGGAAAACCCTTAATTAGTGTCTCCTGTATACCCAGCCTCTGTAGTTAATAACAAGGATTAGAATAGTGTACACAAAGTTCTTACTTTCACAGAGAACAGTTTTTATTTATTAAAATCAAAACCAAAAATAGGACTTTTACTTCATTTGTAATTCAATTATATAAAGATTGTTTCTGCCCCACAGATATGGTAATTTCCTGATTAATCAGAAGTTCATGGAATATGTAACACCAAAATTCTCATCTTGGTTGAGGCGTTGTACTTGAGTGGTAATTCCTTCAGGGGTCTGTTTCTGCTGTACTCTTTTGGCCTTGATAAAGATACTAAAAGGCAAGAACATTATTCTCTCCCAAGTTTTTGTACCCACAAGCACCTCTTTCTTCGGGCTTGGCCTTAGAACTGAGTCACAGATGCTTTAGCTTGTTCCTATGTAAGGACCTCTGCAGCTATTGCCCTATGGCATAATAAGGGAAAAAAATGTGACCTGCTGTGAATAATTCACCATCAAAAGGAGTTCAAGCACTCTGTCACTTACAGGAAAAGGAGAAGCTTCCTATGATGGGAGAAGAGATGGTAAAATATACAACAGATGTGACTATGGAAAGTTAGAAGCAATACTTAGAAAAAGACTCAGTTCATAATGGAAACTCTGTGTGGGGAAGATGGATTAATGGCTGAGGGAAGGAGGGTTTCCTGCTTTCCCTTTAACATTTCTGCATTACAAGTAGTCATCAGCCCATTGCTCTAACCCTAAGAAGAGTTGGTGAGATTCCAGGAAGATTATTTCCTATGCAATGTATGCTCTTTTCTTTCCAATTCTTTCTTTTCATCTGTGTTTTTAACCCTCAAAAGTGGCTATGTTTTAACTATAATAACACATATTTGCATCCTGATCATGATTTCCAAGTTCTACAATAAAAGGAGTTATTTAGCTTCTTTCACTTATAATAAAAAGTGCCTATTCTCTATACTTTTAAATAATCATTTTCTGGTAGAACACACTGAAATCCACTTCATTACTTATATCATGAAGTATTAATTGTTAAAAAAATACACATTTATATGTTCTATGACAGAACAGTTCAAAATAACTTGAACAGTTTGCTTTATAAGTAATGAAAATATAACAGTAATTGAGTACCCAAGAAGTTTTATTAAAAAGAGGATTATTTAGATCAATATCCATTTGTTTCAACTTCAGTAGCAATATAGCAAATTTTGAATAATAAACATATTTTTCAAATACAGGAGTTAGAAAAAATGTGGTCTCAGAATTCCTGCTAAAATACAAAACTACGGTTCACAAATTATATAGAATTAATTTAATATATACATCAACCAAGTGATATTGATTGTTATTGCTTCTCTTTATATACTTTAAAGCTCATAATGTTTCCTTTTTTTTTAAGGTGGATTGCAAAAAGAAAAAAAGTACAGTTATATTGTTTTCTATAAGATATGTATTTTTGAAAGGTTGCATACGAACTAATTCATTTTGTATGTATTGCAGATATTTGATATTTAAATGACCTCTAAATAATGTTTAAATACAATGTATAGTAATTTTTAAATACAATGCATAATAATCAACTTTCAGTGTATATTATTTAAACACTCTACAATCAATCCATCTCGTTTCCTTTGACACCAGTCAGACACCAGAGCCTAACCTGAAACATGGGTGCTAGAACAGTATCAATCAGAATAACTTGGGGAGTACACGCACTGATTCATATGAGAATTATCTCAGAATTAAGGATTAGGAAATCTTGTCAAGTTTTATCTCATGTTCAAAATTTAAACAAGAAACTTTAAAATGCACTGAAGCGGAAATGCTGAAATATGAAAAGATATTTTTCTTTAAATATTATCCTATCCTTAATTATCAGGTTTTCAGTTGACAGAAATGTACTTTCTCTTCATGGCTAATTTAGACAATTAAAACGGTTTAATCTCAAACGATTATAAATAAGGAAAAGAGCCTAAGAACAAGTTATTGTGCCAACTCATGCTACCAAATACTTTCAACAGACTCATGAATGAATTTTTTTTAAAAAGTTACTGAACTTTTAAATACTTATGCAGTTTCTGTCAGTTCCAGAAAAATGATTTTTATCTCCAATATCTGTGAGGCCAAATTGTCAGCTGATATCAATCCCAAGGAAAATCCAATATGCCAGAATCCTCACAGAGTTTTACTAACGATGAGGACCTGGCATCTAATGAAGTGTTCTCAGAGGTTTAAAAGAGTTCGGATTGCCAAGTCAGACACAGAATCTCAGATGAGCTTTTTCCAAAAATCCTCATTCCACTGATCATTAAAAAAAATCAATAAATGTATTCTAACTAAAGTTTAAAAAGCCTCTGAGAAGCAACCTCTGCCAAAGTCTTTTGGGGACATTCCAACTGTGCAGGGGGCAGGGTGTGGGATCAAAAAGCAGAAAGAAAGAAAGAAATGCTTCTGCACAAGTGAAAAAAAAAAATATCTGGCTGCAGGACTAAAAGGGAATAGCTTACATATCAAATATCAGATTTCCATTGCACTGCTACTCTGCTTTCTCCTCCTTCTTTCTGTTCCATTCTTATACTTCCTGTAGTTCATTGCATGCAGCTTTATTTCTCACTTTGTATAAGATTTCAAGCAGAAAATCTTGAGTACTAAGATCTTTAAAACGATGTGCTTTATATGCCACAGTAAAAAGTCCCTTATCACGAGACTCCACCATCTGGAAATCAGATCAATCTAACATACAGTCCTTAATCAAGAAACACGTTTAAAAAAGAAAATAGTCACACTGCACTAAAACTCAATGCACTTGACTCACAGACAGGCGCTCGGTCAACACTTAGTTATTCTTTATTTTCTATAGAGTTCTATCAAGTAGAAATCAGAAGCAGAGGCAGCACAATGACAGACTAACCACCACCACGAATACCTGAAGCTCTGAGGAAAAATGAAATCTACCTAAAAAGAACCTTGGAAACTATTTTATTCAAATTATCAAACATTTGGAGTTTTGCCACTTTAATCGGGTAGGTGTTTGCTTCAATTTTTCAGAAGTTTTTCTCTATGCAAAGAACACATTGCCCAAACAAGATTTTATATAACTGAATTTTTACTTTTGTGCAGTTCAATAAGGTCAAACTATGTTGGTATTATAGACAATAAAAGTTAACGCCCTTCATAAAGTTTAAAGGATATGTATATACGTGTGTGTTTTACACATGCCCTTTGAGGATGTTACTTTTAAATATATCTATTTTATTTCTATAAATTAGGTACACCAGAAGAGCACATAAACCCACATTTTAAGCTATTTATTTATTTTTAATATTTATTTATTTATTTGGTTGCGCCGGGTCTTAGTTGTGGCTCTCTAGCTCCTTAGTTGCGGCAGGCAGGCTCCTTAGTTGAGGCATGCAGGCTCCTTAGATGTGGCATGCAAACTCTTAGTTGCAGCATGCATATGGGATCTAGTTCCCTGAACAGGGATTGAACCCAGGCCCCCTGCATTGGAAGTGCAGTCTTAACCACTGTGCCACCAGGGAAGTCCCTAAGCTATTTAAATATCACATACCCATTAGGGGGGAAATTCATGTCTCTCCTTCTAAACAATGTCCAGTAGAATATTTTTAATTAGTTGGGGGTTTTGGGGGGAACCATATTTATTCACAAGTCTTTTAACAGTAATAAATATTGCTTGCAAGCAATCAACACAAATCTTTAAAAAGTAAAGTCTATCAAAATGAAACAGTACTTTTCAGAATAACAAGTCAAGGAACATAACACAAGGGAAATCACTGAATTAAAATACTGAGTTTTTAAAATTTACTTGGTACTGGAATTTAGTTTCCTTTGTTACTGAATATAACCAATTTACTTTAAAGTATGCTTTCAGGAGATGTAAAGGAAATACTAACGGTTAAAATAAAATGTTTTTTTCTATTTTTTTCTACTTTTCCTCTTAACAAATAAAGTTAAATTCTCAAATTCATGAGATAAAATATGCAAATATAAAGTTACCTATAACTATAAATGAAAATAAAATTTTGCATGTTTCTTATTCCTTCAAATAGCATTTAGAACTAAATGACCATGCTTTATAGAAAACAGTCATATATCCCCTCTTACATGATTATTACATACCTATTATAACCGTAAACACAGCAAGCTACGGTTATTATAGTTACGAATCAAGATCAAAGATGAACAAGGGGGCTTCCCTGGTGGCGCAGTGGTTGAGAATCCGCCTGCCGATGCAGGAGACACGGGTTCGTGCCCTGGTCCGGGAAGATCCCACATGCCGCGGAGCAACTAAGCCCGTGAGCCATGGCCGCTGGGCCTGCGCGTCCGGAGCCTGTGCTCCGCGCAACGGGAGAGGCCACAACAGTGAGAGGCCCGCAAAAAAAAAAAAAAAAAAGATGAACAAGGTATTTCTGGAAGGGTAAGACAGAAAGGGTTTGAAAAACTTGGCTGAAATCATTTTTTCACCCCCAATTTTTTTCTTCTAATGCTTGGCAAAATTCCTACTGATAGGCAACAGCTTTTAAATTCTATATTTCAACTTGTAATATTAACCTTCGTTCTATTAAAAAGGATGAAATTTTTAAATATATTAAAAAAGCAAACCTATATTTACATATTTAGATTTCAAGGAAGAAAACTATTCATAGCCATTTTCATTCAGTAATCAATCCAATAAACAAAGCCACAGAAAACCTGAAGCTGGGTTAGCTAACAGAGCTGCAAAACTGAAGTAAACATTATTCCTGCTCCCAGGACACTCAGATCCAATTCTTAACAATGTACAACACCTGTCTTTGGAGCTACTTAATTACCAGCATTAGGAATAAGAATAATAATAGTAACAATAACAAAACAACAAAAATAGCTTAAGAGGTCAACTACCTTAATCAAAGTGC
Source organism: Kogia breviceps (assembly GCF_026419965.1). Lineage (NCBI taxonomy): Eukaryota > Metazoa > Chordata > Mammalia > Artiodactyla > Physeteridae > Kogia > Kogia breviceps. The sequence goes on from NC_081315.1 coordinate 40,738,765, forward strand.
AATTTACATTACAATCTGGACAAACTGTGTTAATAGCACAGTGCAGTACAAAGGGAAATATACTGAAAATATTACCTAAACAACAAATAAAAATAAAATCTTTCTCTACTTCACTGCAGTCAAATGCAACCTGATCCAATTAAGCCAATTTAGGATACACAACTACTTAAAAGCCTGAGCTACACTAAGTGATGAAGGCAAAATGGATTCAGTCCAAATCTGCTTTATTAGCTTAGATGCTATTTATTATGGCTATATTTTATTATACAGTATTTATTTTTAAAAAAACCTACGAGGCGACATCCTGTTATTTTCCACTGGGAAAAATGATGCAGATGCACTATTAAAACTCAGCATAGACAGCAGCACGCCAGGCTGCATTCCACTTGTGCCTTTACAATGTCTCAATAGAACCTGATGTTTATGTGGCTAATGGTAAAGCTAGCAGAACTACTGCCACTTAAATGTTCCATAAGACTGTGGCTTTGCAGAAACCTCGAGTCTTTTCAGCATCTCTAGTGACTCTATACACATTGGAAGGAGAAGAGTTGTTTAAAATAAAGCTACTAAGTACCATTACCCCTTTTTTAAAAAATAAAATGTCTTAATTTTCTCCCCCTAAAACTACTACCCTATTTTCAGGGAAAGTAGCTGTCATTTCACCAGAGTATAAACTGTAAACCCTAGTTCAAATCAGTTATTCAATACGTAGACTAATTTTTGGAAAATTGAATGAGCTTCACAACAGAATTAAGATAATAACTTTCCTAAGCCCAACAAATATCTTTCCTTCTTTCATCATTATTCTCATCAATCTATACTCATCGTGTGTTGAAAATGTTGTAGGCATTATGTAGAATTCTTACCATACAAAACAGAAATACAAATTTTTTAATGTTATTTGGGAAGGAGAGAAAAAAGAGAAGGAAAATTAGTTTTTTGGTTGATATTTGCAGGTCCTAAGGATACTAACTGGTGTTCTACCGTTCTATACACATTAGACAAGAAAATATTTGTGGTACAAAACTTGAGGAGTTCCAAGAATTGCTTTTAGTTTTGAAGCAGAACCAACTTTAGATTTGCTACCATGAAGCATCCTGTCAAAATTTCTGCTGATCCAAAAACTGAGAGTTCCTGACATGCAACAGGACCACTGCAAACTACCCCTGGACCACCTGAAAATGTACAACAAGGATGGCACCAAGGATACTTTTACCTTGTCTCCATTAAATGGAAGGTGTAATTCTTTTTGAGATAGTTTAGCTCAAACGATCTTTAACATCTAGTTGCCTATGTTTGCTGAGTCTCCTCCACACCTTTTTATTTCCCGAAGTATTGGTCTCTTCAGCAGTTTCTGTAGAGCTAAAATGTAGATTTTACAATTTAGAAAAATCAGTTAAACTGAGTGGTAGTTGGACTGAACTTTTTTGTTTTTTGGCATTGTCATCTTTAAAGTTAAGTAGTCAAGTAAACTCAACAGTAAAAGTTTCTTTTATTTTTTTTTCCCTTCCCTGTTTACAGCAACCAACTTCAGTTAGAAGGATACCCAGGCAGTGGCATCTGCATGATAGTGATAACATCCTAACCATTCATTGTTTCATGGCTTGGGTATAATGATAGCCTACAACACCTATCTCATCTTCCATTTCCTTTACCAGACAAGCATTTTTTTGTTGTCATTTAGAGAATATCCTACTGTTTAATGTTCTGTCTAGAAATTCAACCTAAGGCAAAAGTAAGTTTTATCATAATTGCTAGAATAGTTTTAAGAACATGCGTGCAGAATTATTTTTTATTACATCTATTACAACATCACACAAAACACAGCTGTTCAAAACTTGATGACATTAAAGTATGGTTATTATTGAAAAGACTACTGCAAGTCACATTACTGTAACCATTACTATCATTACTGTATTTGGGTGATCTCTCAAATGTCCTGTTTCCATTTCTAACTCCAACCTGTTGCACATATCGTGACCAACATTTAGAATGTCCCTCTTTGATTCTCCATTTATGTTAATGGCTTCATTTATTTGTTTATTCATTCATCCTACAAAATTTATTCAAAATCTACTGTGCTCTAATCTCTACACTGTTATGTGTGATACAAAAAAGAAAACAACCATGAGATCCCTGCTTACTAAGAAGCTTTATACCCTATGGAGAAAACAAGTGTGTAAATAAATATTCAAAAAACTTGAGGTAAATACTTAAAAAAAAAAAAAAGAACTGAAAGAAGTGAAGATGCACAGTAGGGTTTTATACAAGATAAATATAATATAATTTTGCCTTATATACTCTATTTCACATTTCATATGTCACCCACCACATAATAAAACTATAGAAGATAGGATATATCATTTATTGAGTGGTTCTCTCACACCTCTGATTATTTATCATAAATTATGCATATAACATATAAAATATCTATGTAATAACAGCAAAAAAAAAAAAAACCATAAAGTGTATGCTCTGGAACCAGGCTGCTTGATTACAAATTATAACTCTGACACTAACTGTATGAACTTAAATTACTTCAATTGTTTGTGATTCAGTTTGCTCATCTGTAAAACTGGGTCTATGAGCTATCTTAAAATATTATTGAGAAGATTTTAAAAGTAGACCATGTGAAAAAACTAGAACTGTTTTTAGCACATAATAGGCACATTTTTTTAGCTATTAAGGCTGTAAATGTTACACCTGATGCTTTACATGAATAATTTTTTAAATCTTAACTTATAAAGTAAATAACATTATCACCATTCAACAGATGATGAATCTGCAGTATAAAGAATGTAAAACTTTCTCAACATGAAAGAGGTATTAAATGGCAGAGTCATAAGACAATATTCAAAAAGGACAGAAATAAATGACATGCTTGTATCATGCTGGGCATCATAACTTACACGCTCACAATTCTAGGCATTTCAAGAAATAAGGGAGTATCACTACAAGAGAGAGTAAACAAAGGGCAAAATGTTTTCAAACATTAAAAAAAAATCCTAAACAGCCAAGTATTACTAGCATTTAATTTGAGGTTTTTTTAAAAATTGGGACACGTGTCTCAGGAATCCTGACAAAATGAAGTATACATATCATTGTATTCTTTATTAATAAATAAAAAAGAACATCAAGTAATCACTTCTGATGATATTTTGTATTATGCCCATTAAAAAATACTTAAATGAAATTTATATCTTCAGGTCTTTTGGAGTAAGACTATATCATAAAAAAATTAGATATAAAAATGCATAGGCTTCCCTGGTGGCGCAGTGGTTGAGAGTCTGCCTGCCGATGCAGGGGACACAGGTTCGTGCCCCGGTCCGGGAAAATCCCACATGCCGCAGAGCGGCTGGGCCCATGAGCCATGGCCGCTGAGCCCGTGCGTCCGGAGCCTGTGCTCCACAACGGGAGAGGCCACAGCAGTGAGAGGCCTGCGTATCGGAAAAAAAAAAAAAAAAAAAAACCAAAAAAAAAACATGGCATTTTAGATGAAATTATGTACAAGTTTATACTAATCATTTAATTAATTCATTAATTTAGTTAATGAAATTTACACTAATAGCTTTCTCCTGTAGTCTTAAAAGAATAATCAAAATAATTTTCAACAACACAACACAATAATTTCAACAATACAATAATTGTTTCAACAATTGAAACAGAAATTTCCCCTCCCAGGACTAGGAAGCTAGGACACATCTAGGAGTTTCACTCGGCTTACACATATATTTTGGGCCTCTAGCGTTGCAGAGCACAGGCTCCGGACGCGCAGGCTCAGTGGCCATGGCTCACGGGCCCAGCCGCTCTGCGGCATGTGGGATCTTCCCGGATTGGGGCACGAACCCGTGTCCCCTGCATCGGCAGGCGGACTCTCAACCACTGCGCCACCAGGGAAGCCCCGTCCTCTAATAATAATGTTAGTTAGGACAAATGCTACTCATATCAACAGATTGCTTAAACAGAGAAGTTGCCATTCTAACCGGCATCCAATATAAAGTCCTAAAAGAAACATTTTAAATTCCTCAAGCTAGTCAGTTGTAGCAACAATACAGAATTTAAAATCAGAGAAAAAGTAGTTAAGGGCTAGTCATGGGACCTTGGTGTCAACATGTTATGCTCTGAATTAAAATACAGGAAGACGGTTCTTATTAGTTACTGCTGTATAAAAAAATAAATAAAATAAAATTCAATAAATAAATAAAATACAGGAAGATGAGCTTGTCATTGGTAAATGGCTACACAAAGCTTTGAAAAATAGACATTAACAATAGGCATTGGGATATACTATAGCAGAAGTATCTAGGAAGTAATCATTTTTTCTTACATATATATATCATAAAAATAGCATTTTCAAATATATCCTTGCAGCATAAAATAAAATGTATCCTTCCTCAGAGAACTTCTTTACTTCAGCTCACACACAATTTCATAATTCCTTTAACTGTTTCTGTATATTTGTCTTCAACTTTATGACTGGATAGGTATGTCTCACAACTTACACTTATTTCTAAAGAACACTAAGTTCCGTGGTATTCTGATAACTTTTTTTGCTAATTTTTATTTACACAAGTCTATCATAGTTTTCTACATATCCTGTTTTCTTTCTGCCAATTCATACTGTTTATTGCTTCCAGAGTATCTGTCCTAAAATGCAGGTAAATTCATAATGAAAATAGCTAACTTCATTATACGCTAGCCCCATTCTAAGTCCTTTTGCATACATGGACTCATCTAATCTTCCCAATATCATGAGGGTAGCTATCATTACTGTTCTGATTTTAAGATGTAGCCATGGAGGTCTAGAAATTTGTCACTAATTGGCAGGGCCTGGACTAGATATCAAGCCTATTTAACCCCAAGCCCACCAGTCTTAACCATTTCATTTTGCTCTCTACTTTCTTTGACTGGTTTAATGTTATTTATACTTCAAGGCTCAAATCAAAAGCAGATTATTTCAAAAAAGCTTTTTACAATCAGGCCATCAGTCAAAACGAAGCTTCCCTCTCTCTCCTCATCCCATGTACCTGTTCTTCTCTGATCCCTTATACTTATTAATACTCACTATATGCTAGGCACTATTCCTATACATGAGTCACCTCACAAATGATATAGGTAATATAATTATCTCCACTTTATAAACGTAAGAAATGAAGACCAAAGGCATTTAAAAAGTCACAGGAAGTCACGTGGCTGGTAAAAATTCAACCTTAGAAGCTGTGCTCCCCACATCATGCACAGCACACAGCATTCTATTGCTACTGGAGAGAAGAGAACAGGATGAGGAGCACTGGGCTCATATCTGGGCCTCCTACTTACTAGATTCACAGCCTTTGGGTTGTGGTACCTACCAGCCTCAATTTCCTCACTGGTATGAATATCTATATAAAAATAGTGTCTGTTTGAAGACCTAAATGAAATAATACAGGCACATGCTCACTGAGAGAGCCTGATACATAAAATTTAGCTGCTATTATTATTATAATTGCTATTTACATGACATTGTCACCTAGTAGGGAAAGAGCTATTTGAAAGTTCACTTCCTCAAAAATCTCAGTATTCAGCAGGCAATGAAAAGATGCTCGTTAAATGTCTGAAGGGTTTTAGCCTTCACTATCTTTTACTGTAAGAGAGAAAAGTGCACCCGAAGTACGTTGCATTGAGCAGCTATATTTAGGCACCTATAATCCAAATCCTTCTTAGAGTTTAGTTTATAGATCTATTTCAGGGAAAGGGTTTTTCTTTTTTTAAAAAAAACTATCATAGAAAGATAATTGTATTAGTAATATATCCTCTTATTCAACAACTCTATCTTAAAGAAAATTTTTACAATTAGGGCCAAAGACCATTTTTTAATCTACTTTGTCTGTTTTGGTAGTTAGAGAAACTTTCTGGACAGTAACCTTGGTCATATACATAAAGCCTGCCATTTCTCTTCTTCAGGCTGAATAATCTCAATTTCTTAAGAAATTTTACATATACCATCTTTTCTAATGATTTTGTTCATGTTTAGGATTCCTACATCTAATAAACTGCCCCTTTTACATTGGACTGAATATTATAAACCGTATTCACATTTACAGTTAGAAATATTTATGATCCTTAAAATCACAACAGGGAATTGTCTAGGTCCCAAGCACCATCAGTTGGTAAACCAATATTACAGATAAAGACTAATCCATACTATATATAATACTATGTATAATAATGAAAACAATAACATGATACTAATAATACACGGTGTAAACTGAATATGTACTGATTTTAAATTCATTCATTCAAAAATTATTTAATTATTTCAGTAAATATACTGAGCTTTTCCTATGTGCTAGAAATTTTTTTTCTAAGAGAGAATAAAGTAATGAATAAAACCATTATTCCTAACTTTTTTTTCTTATGATTAATGATAAAATGCATTTGCAAACCACTTTGTTTATGAAGAGAAACTACAAGGAAAATTTTAATGTTTGTTTTTAATTTAAAATGAGACCAAGCAAAAAAAATTAAGAAGCAAAAACTGAAGAAGCCATTTAACTCAATGAACTTGTCAAATATCACATGGAATGAGTTGTGTTTGCTTCACTAGAGTATTAAAAAAATGCTCAAAAATGAAATAGAAACTATGATTAGTATTATGGAAATTTTTAAAAAGCTATTGTGTATGGTCATTAGTTACATAACAATTTTTTTTCCTCTCTGAGGAAAAATACTCTTGGATTCTTCCTCTTAATATGTGGAATCATTTTTTCTGCATTAACAGAAACGGTACCATTTTACTAATGAGGTGCCAGAACACAGTGCATTTGGTATAGTCTTAACTGTTTTGCAGAAACAAATTCTACGTAACATATTTTTTAGGGCTTAAATGCACTCTTTTCCAACATCACTGCTCTGGAATGCAGAAATCTATAACCTTACCTAGACACCAATGAGAATACCAGTAAGTGGGTAATCTGCCTAAGTAGTGGCAAATGTTCTATTTTTAGAGAAAAAAGGAATTTATCACAGATAAAAGGAACAAAACTGTGGTCAAATGTGTATAATCTCCTCTATCCACCAGTCATAAATATCACATTCTATATACAAGGATCTAGCGTCAAAACTTCCCTACAGAAATAGCATCTAACTATCTATCTATCTACCTATCCTTGTGTGGCTCAAATAATAAATTATTAAATTATTATTATCACTAAAGCTAAATTTAAAAAAACAAATTAATACCACATTAACTAATAGATTCAGGATTACACTTCAAAACTTGAATATCACCATAAACATTATCTCCAAAGCCAAAAGACTATCCTTGAAACATAAATTTGAATTTATTCTTCATTCATTTAACCAACATTTATTGAAAATCTTTCATTCCTTTTATTCTCTGCTAGATGCATAACTCCCATAGAAAGGTTTGCACAGCTGTGCTGAGAAGTGAAATGGTCAGCAACTAAAAGCTACATATATACATATACATTTAAGGAGAGTAGGTCAATGTCTGCTCTGACTGCCAAGGCATATTTTGTCAAGATAGACATGGCCAAAAAGGACTCAGTTGCATGCCCTCCACAAATTGAAAATACCCAATTTAATTTTCAAATGACCACTTTTAGAAAGATATTACCTATTACCTTTCTATTTTACCAGTGGAGGTTTCCATATTTTGATATGTACCTTCTTCACTCGAGAACTTAGAAATGCATTTAAACCAAGCACAATAGCTGTGCTTATATAACAGGAACCAAATTAATTTATGTAGAGTGAATAATGCACCACTATTATTTAAGGATTAAGAAACCATCAAAAAAGATGGACTATGTGTATATTCTAAGAGTAAAATATGTCTCTGAGAGGAAGCCTTTTTGGAAGAGGCTTAAAAAATTAACACGAGAATATTAACAAAAACCATTTATAATAATAATATAATGTGGGATCTGTTTGCAGCAGATGAAAATGTTTTATCTTACTTGACTTTTACATTTCTGAACAGTTAACACGTTATACTTCATCTTACCAGATTTTCAGATGAAAACATCCAACTACTTACTTAAGTGTCTCCTCTAATGTTACCCACCAGGCAGTTAAAGAATTGGTAACAGAAAAGAGATCTCTATGCTACTATTTTTATAAAATGAATCTAATCTTTCTATTCCTACCTTTAAGGAACTCAAGAAAGGACCAAGGACAAATTATTCTGGTCCACTGACCTTAAATATTCCAATCAATTCAGACTGTGAAAGAAGGAAAAGTTGAAATCAGAGACTGACTTGCTCAAGCAAGTATAAAACTATACCACTGTTCAAACCTAGGCAGAACAGAGACTCAAGGTGAACACTAGAAGCTTTTTAAAGAGTCTTAGCAAGGTCGTGCTGATAAATTGAAATGAATACGAATTGGAACTACTAATAAATCATGCTAATTTCTTCGGAACCCACTGTCCTGGCCTCTCTGAACCCAGAGGTAATGGGCAGATCATTTACATTCCTGATTAATAATTTTGAAAATTGTATATATCTTACAAAAGCTTATTGAGTCAGAGGTCAAAGTCTGAATTTTATTTGGGTCACTAAAGCACCAAAAATAACCAGTCTTATCAACTGCAGGTAGTAGAGAGCTTTATATGAAATTTGTAATATATGCCATCATGCTTTCTTACCCAAATAAATAACCCCGACCATTATAATGTCTTCTTAAATTCTTCCTTCATTTCTACAATTATTTGTTTTGCCCATGACATTTTTTTTTCTTAAAACAATTTTGTTTCTGAATGTAAACTTTATATTGTAACATAGTATACTTAGAACTTCCAGGTATTTGGAATAAACTATTTTATAAGCAGCAGCATAGTTCAGTGGTTAATAGCATAAGCAATGAAGACAAATGGCTAAGGATCCCATCCCTGATGCTCCAATGACTAGATGTGAGACCTAAGACAAGCCACTTGACTTGTCCATACCTCAGTGTGTTCCCCTATGAAAAGGCAGTATATCATTACTTATATCATAGGGCTGTTATAAGGATTTAAAAATTTAAGAGAAGTCAATCACTTAGATTGTACATGGCACATAGTAAGCAACCAATAAGTATTTGGTATTACAGTTATTATTAAATATATGGTATATGTTTCTGTCAGAAAAGAAGAGAGACATAAATACAAAATATGGCTGGGTGTAGGTTCTACCTAGAAAATGAAAATGGCACTATTAAACCCATTTGTGGAATTAGAAAAGTAGGAAACCATACTGGTAAGCTTTATCACTTCAAAAAGAACTAATTCCAATTAGAAAAGTGAAGAGAAAAATGCAAAGCACGAATTTTATACACATCCATCCACATACTGAAAGCTGCTAAGTATTTTCCCTCTTCATCTCTTTTCAGACGATGGTTAGAGGCCGAGTATTTTTAAATTAACTACACACAGAATGCCTTCCATTGCCAATTATTAAAAAATAATAATATTTTCTATTTAACCACCATTCTATTTTCACACCTGATTTAACAATCACTATTTAATATCACCCACTATCCAATTTATCATTTTTTACTGCTGATTTGTTCAAAAAGGATTTAATAATGGTTTATACCCAATATTTAAATATGGCTTTTAATGATCTTTTAATCTAGAAGAGACCACCTCCCATAGTGGTACATTTTTAAGTCACACCTTTCCTATGTTAATATTAACTAGTTTAGTAATATACCACAACCACCAACTATTATTTTTGAGTTATACAACATTTTTTCCAGACTTATTAATCTAATCATAAATACTTTTCAAAATTTTCCCAAGTTTTTCACTTCTTTCAATACACCCACCAAAAGAACCACAACTTCTCACAACAGGATCAGAACACAGTTTCACTTTTCTCTTGTAACTTATATTTTGCAGCTCTCCCCTAATTATATCCAGTAATGCCACATATCAAACTCCTTCTATGTCTATCATCCTTTAACAAATTTAATATCAAAAACTAAATGCAGTGATTTCCCTGGTGGCGCAGTGGTTAAGAATCAACCTGCTAATGCAGGGGACATGGGTTCGAGCCCTGGTCTGGGAAGATCCCACATGTCGCAAAGCAACTAAGCCCATGAGCCACAGATACCGAGCCTGCGCTCTAGAGCCCATGAGCCACAACTACTGAAGCCCGCGCACCTAGAACCCGTTCTCTGCAACAAGAGAAGCCACTGCAATGAGAAGCCCGTGCAACGCAAGGAAGAGTAGCCCCCACTCACCGCAACTAGAGAAAGCCCTCGCACAGCAACGAAGACCCAACACAGCCAAAAATAAAATAAATTAACTAAAAAATAATAATAAAAAAACATAGCGCTAAGGAGAATTTATTTAAAAAAAAAAAAAAGCACACAAATAAATTGTACCTTAGATCACCTGGATCACTTTGCCCAGAACATCAGCAAACTCCTCCTTCTTGGAAGTGCTAGGGCCTGTCTCCCTAAGCTAGAGTAGCTACACAGAAAAGACTCCTCTCTTGGGATTTTTGAACCAGGAGTTAAAGAGATGGAGAGGGCTTCCCTGGTGGCGCAGTGGTTGAGAGTCCGCCTGCCGATGCAGGGGACACGGGTTCGTGCCCTGGTCCGGGAAGATCCCACATGCCGCGGAGCAACTAAGCCCCTGAGCCATGGCCGCTGGGCCTGCGCGTCCGGAGCCTGTGCTCCGCAACGGGAGAGGCCACAACAGTGAGAGGCCCGCATACCGCAAAAAAAAAAAAAAAAAAAAAAAAAAAAAAAAAAAGAGATGGAGAGACTCAGGTCCTTTCTATTCATGCTGAACTGCAAGTGTAGGAACTAACAGGTATTGAATATTTTCAAATTCGTAACATCACTCAAATCACTAGGTGCCTGAATGTACTAAAGTGGTAATTATGATTAACATAAAGAACACCACATCACTGCTTTTAATTTTATATTTCTGACAGAACAGTTATTATGAAGGTATAGATGTGCCTAGACAGAAAGAAAATATTCTATATGAGAATATTTGGGGGGAGGCACACCTTTTCATAAAAATTACACTTCCTACTTCATAATTACTCTTCAGGATAGAATTCAAAATCCAAAAAGGAAAATGAAGACTGTATTAACTGAAAATAGTACACATATGGGTTCATGCTCCACTGATGTCAGATCTTAAATAATGTTTTCTGATTGTTATCAATATCATGTTTGAACCTGTTTCCTTGCTTCCAATTTGAGCCCCTTCTGAAATAATCTCTACAACACCTGGCCCATACCTACAGTATTTGTGAAACTAAGGAACCTTTAAAATAACTAAATACATCCTAATCTACCGACAGCCTCAGAGAGTGTCCTGGTTCTGAGTGAGTACTCAATAAATATTTGTAGAATAAATGAAAGAAGTAATACATGTTTTTAAATTTCCAATGGCTAACTCAAAAATGAGTAGGAGTGAGGTATAGCGTGAAAAGGCCATCCACGAAACATTCATTCATTTATTTACTGATTCATTTAACATATATTGACAGTGGGAAGGCACAGTTTGAGGAGCCATGGATAAATATTACAGAAAACAAAGTCCTATGGACCCCACAGTTTAATGGAAAATAATGACATCTAACATTTTTGACAGGTTATTTTATTTAAAGGTACTTGCACTTGTTAAGCCTTATTTCATTGATCCTCACTATAACCTATAAGACAAGTGCTAGTACTATGCCATTTAACAGATGGTAAAAGAGGTAAGTTGTTACACCCTTGTGTGCAATGAAGCCAGGGGGCTCGACTTGATCAATTTTTATAAAGGGACACTGTGTCTTATTGTATGGTGAGCCTAATACAGAGAGAATACAGATAATTGTGGTGTAGCACTGTAGGAAAAGGAAGAGATTTACTGCTAAAATAACCATAGGTTGTTATTGTTGTGTTGTATTTTCTGTAATCACTGGCAGAAAAGCAATAACCAAATGCTTAATTAGCTTCAAAGTAAAAACGTATCATAAATGGTTCTCAGTGGAATGAAAATATTTAAAAACTGTTACTGTTTTCTGCTATTCAGGAAAGGAATCCACATATTGATGGAACACATCTCTAAATACCAAAATTATGTCAGTTTAATTTATCAATTTTCACTACTTCATAAGATTCAAAATGTCCTGTTATTTTTAAAAATAGCACTGCCTGTTTTTTTCTGTTTTTGTTTTGTTTTGTTTTTTGCGGTACGCGCGCCTCTCACTGTTGTGGCCTCTCCCATTGTGCGGAGCACAGGCTCGGGACGCGCAGGCTCGGCAGCCATGGCTCACGGGCCCAGCCGCTCCGCGGAACGTGGGATCTTTCCGGACCGGGGCACGAACCCGTGTCCCCTGCATCGGCAGGCGGACTCTCAACCACTGCACCACCAGGGAAGCCCCACTGCCTGTTTTTTACATGAACCTAGTAACATGATAAAAATGTTTTACTTAGCCTTCAAACATAATCAGTTCTTACAGAAATAAAATAAATACTTTAAGGCAGTTAAATGAAATGTATATATCTTAAATACCTACCCTTCCAACCCATTCACCTTCACTACAAAATTCTCTTCTGAAATTACATCAAGAACTTGGTTAAAATAATAGTTTTGGATTTAAGTTCAGAACTTTTTACTTACATTTGCATTATTACTCTGCCATGACTGCAGATTTCCACATTTTTTAAGACAGATTTAATTAACTACTGCATTAGAAGACAAAGGAATAATTTATTTTAAAAATTAACCACTGAATATTAAAAGGCAGATTTATCAGATTGCCAGAACTTCCAGTTTATGAAACCATGTCTAATAAAATGGCACAGTCATGATTTACAAAGGTTTTTTAATTCATTATTATAGCTACCATACTTTATAACTTGACTAGTCCTTTTCTCACATTTAAGCTTTCTGTATTACAGAAATTTATTTTCACCCATTAAATAACCTTAATTCTGTCTTGTAAAAGTTTAATTTGAGAATTATGCTTCCACGTTCCAAAGAATACAAGTTTTGTTAATGTATTTTAAGAACATACATTTATTCTGGCAGTACTACTAGGATACTCATTTGAGTATCCATGGTTTTTTCCACAACTCTGCTTTGCAATAGTAAGGAGTATTTATGACATGATCTCATTGAAGTACTCCAGGAAGAATAATTATAAAATGTTGAAAGACCAGCTGTGCCTTATTTTTTAAATAAAAAGATTAACAAATGTCTTGATGTACATTCAAAAATTACCCTCCAAGTAATTTCAAATTCTATGATATAAATATATGTAAAATAGAGAATCAATTACATAGGAAAATAATTATTTTATAATCATTTTGATTAAAACATTCACGTGTCCATTAAGGAATAAAAAGTGTCTGTCTTTGGGTTTGGGGGTTTGATTTGATTTGGTTCCTTCTCTTTGGTAATCATGTTTTCTATTTTTCCCATAATATTTGTTTTTATTACAAGTCTAGAAAAAGTGCTAAAATTATCCAAGAGTGCTCTCTGGTGGTTTTAGATGATGAAGAAATATTAACAAGGCAGCTTATCTGATTTTAATAAATGATAGACAAGAAATTATCCATTAGGGGTAGAATAATTCACTAACAGAATCTTTCTGAGAAATAAGAAGAAAAATTCTGAATATAGTTTATTTGGATAGATAAATGCAAACTCTCTATACATAAGATGTACAAAATATGAGTTAGTGAAGAAACATACCATGAGTCAAACTGGTGAAGCCATCTCTTCATCCTGGTTTTGAGCAAGTACAAAACTTCAACATTTTTTTTCTCACAGAATATCCAAGATTTTTAAGTACCTGTGATAGGCCCTTTCATCTGAATAAAGGCATTACTTTCCCTGGGATTCTATTTTATATTGGAGTAGAGTTGATTAACAATGTGTTACTTTCAGGTGTACAACAAAGTGATTCAGTTACACATATACATGCATCTATTCTTTTTCAAATTCTTTTCCCAATTAGGTTGTTACAGAATACTGAGCAGAGTTCCCTGTGCTATACAGTAGGTCCTTGTTGGTTATCCATATGTACATGTCAATCCCAAACTCCCTAGCTATCCCTCCCCCACCCCACCCTTCCCCCCTGGTAACCATAAGTTCCTTCTCTGAGGCTGTGAGTCTGTTTCTGTTTTATAAATAAATTCATGTGTATCATTTCTTTTTAGATTCTGTATATAAGGGATATAATATGATATTTCTCTTTCTCGGTCTGACTTCACTCAGTATTGACAATCTCTAGGTCCATCCATCGTGCTGCAAATGGCATTATTTCATTCTTTTTAATGGCTGAGTAATATTCCATTGTATATATGTACCACATCTTCTTTATCCATTTCTCTGTCAATGGACATTTAGGTTGCTTCCATGTCTTGGCTATTGTAAACAGTACTGCAATGAATACTGGGGTGCATGTATCCTTTTGGACGATATTTTTCTCTGGGTATATGCCCAGGAGTGGGATTGCAGGATCATATGGTAGCTCTATTTTTAGTTTCTTAAGGAACCTCCATACTGTTCTCCATAGTGACTACACCAATTTATATTCCCACCAACTGTGTAGAAGGGTTCCCTTCTCTCTACACCCTCTCTAGCATTTACTGTTTGTGGATTTTTTGATGATGGCCATTCTGAAGTGTGTGAGGTGATATTTCTGATAGTTTTGATTTGCATTTTCTAACAATTAGCAATGTTGAACATCTTTTCATGTGCCTCTTATAATAAAAACTATATGATCATCTCAACAGATGCAGAAAAAGCTTTTGACAAAATTCAACAACCATTTATGATAAAAACTCTCCAGAAAGTGGGCACAGAGGGAACATACCTCAACATAATAAAAGTCATATATGACAAACCTGCTGCTAACATCATATTCAACAGTGAAAAGCTAAAGCATTTCCTCTAAGATCAGGAGTAAGACAAGGATGTCCACTCTCGCCACTTTTATTCAACATAGTTTTGGAAGTCCTACCTACAGCATTCAGAGAAGAAAAAGAAATAAAAGGAATCTAAATTGGAAAAGAAGAAGTTAAACTGTCACTGTTTGCAGATGACATGATACTATAAATAGAAAATCCTAAAGATGCTACCAGAAAACTACTAGAGTTCATCAAATGAATTTGGTAACATTGCAGGTTACAAAACTAATACACAGAAATCTGTTGCATTTCTATATACTAACAACAAAAGATCAGAAAGAGAAATTCGGGCTTCCCTGGTGGTGCAGTGGTTGAGAGTCCACCTGCCGATTCAGGGGACACGGGTTCGTGCCCCGGTCCAGGAAGATCCCACATTCCGCGGAGCGGCTGGGCCCGTGAGCCATGGCTGCTAAGCCTGCGTGTCCGGAGCCTGCGCTCCATAACGGGAGAGGCCACAACAGTGAGAGGCCCACGTACCGCAAAAAAAAAAAAAAAAAAAAAAAAAAAAAAAAGAGAGAGAGAGAGAGAGAAATTCAAGAAACAATCCCATTTACAATTGCATTAAAAAGAATAAAATACCTAGGAATAAACCTACCTAAGGAAACAAAAGACCTGTACTCTGAAAACTATAAGACGCTGATGAAAGAAATCGAAGACGACACAGATGGAAAGATATGCCATGTTCTTGAATTGGAAGTATCAATACTGTCAAAATGACTATACTACCCAAGGCAATCTACAGATTCAGTACAATCCCTATCAAATTACCAATGGCATTTTTCACAGAACTAGAACAAAAAAATCTTACAATTTATATGGAGATACAAAAGACCCCTAGTAGCCAAAGCCATCTTGAGAAAGAAAAACAGATCTGGAGGTATCAAGCTCCGTGACTTCAGACTATACTGCAAAGCTACAGTCATCCCAGGGACCTTAAACATAAATGAGGTTTAATATACACATACAATACATTGGCTTTTTTGTTTTGGTGAACTCAGACATCATACTGTAGGACTATCATTCAAAACACCATTCTAAGTAGTTGTGGTTATATACTAAAAACCAGACTGGTGTATTAATAACACAGTGAGCTCTATTATTTGAATAATGATACCTGCTGACCTGAAAAACCTAATGCACCTTTCTATAGCTAAGGAAGAGACTTAGTTACCAGGATGAATCAAATTGAATATACCTCTTCCTACTTAATAGCAGGAAGTATATACCTTTTCTTTCTTCTTATAGTTGGAAATATTAACTTTCGTGTAAGGAAAGGTACATTAAAAACTTAAAGCAATTCTCCTCATAACCATTTTAAGGAAGTTTCACATACCAGTAGAGAAGCTTAAGGTTCCTTATACCCTCACTGTATATAATTTAGCGTACTCTGAAAGTTGTTTTAACTCTCACAAATATTCTGGACACTTATAGCAGGGCAAAGAATAGTAAAAGCATGTATTATGGCATTTGCAGGCATCAATACAACGCTGTCATATCCCTAAGTATTCTCTTCCTTAGGCTAAATAGTCTTCCAATATTTCTTTATATAATATGGTCTGGACCTTCTTCACCACCATAATTTATCATAACTAGGGTATGTAAGAATGGCCCTAATTCTTAAGTTTCTTTCTTTTCAATACTACATATAACTGCCTTATTCCGGATAATATTAATTGTCACTAATGATACCACCACAATGTCAAATTGTGGTAAGGTAACTGAAACCTCAAACATCCGAAGCAATGCCCACATTAAAATGACTTTAATTTTGTTTCTGAGCAAACTTTCTACTTCTGACAGAGCACCTATATTATTGAACATCACTAATTTGTGTATATCTATTTCAGAAGTTACTATAAGTTCCTTGGAGGCACAGCAGCAGCTGAACCTAGCATGTAGTCAGCCCTCAGACAGGTTTGACAAATGACTAAAAATCCCTCAGTCTTATCCCACTGAGCAGCTCCTAACCCACTTCATCCTGACAGAGTATTTCCTCAGATGGTTTCTTGAAGAAAATACGATACCATAAACCTCTTCTATAACTCATGCAAATTTTATAGGCTGTAGGGACCAATTGTGGAATTTATTTCTGAAATGTAATATTTTGCTACCAAATAAGTGTCCTCTACAAATCTGGAGAAATTCCTTTTGATGTCTTTTTTCAAGTCATTAATAAAATGTTGAACATTTCATAAGAGGACAAAAGAAACAGAAAAGTATAGTATGCCACTAAGCACTTCCTTTCAGAAAAAATCAATGACCACCCTCTTGGTATAGTTTATGAATCAGTAATATGCGGAACTGCTCTTGTATTTGGACCACAGTTTTTATTCCTGCCAGTATAATAAACACATAGAGATTTTGCCATGCTGTATCATGGGCTTTTTCTTTGACTTGCAAAACATTTCCTATAAAACAAAAATCAATAAATTGAGAACTCAATCAACATCACAGCCAATAAAACAATTAATTTTTAGAAATAACAAAATATGTAATTATTTAATCATAAGTTATCAAAATTCAACATAATTTAATTGCTTATGCAGAGTCATTAATTATGTAGAGGTGAAAAATTACACTACTGAAGCAATCATTTAATCATCAGAGCTAGAAAAATGTCTAAGTATTGATATTAATTCATTATTTCTGCTATGATCTTGGGGAATTATTCCCCATATTTATAATAAAACCAACATAATTATTTTAAAATGCATAACTAATAACATTTGCATGAATCGTCTATATGCTAACTTAATATTTGAAAAAGGTCATATTTAGAAATATTTTCTCAAAAAAATAAATTTAAGACAATGAAACATGGAAACAAAAAGGGGATATATACAATTTAAAGAGCTCTGATTCACACGTAGTACATTTAGTTAATTAAAAGCTAAATCTCTTATTACTTAATAACCGGAAAAGGCTCAGCTATCATTCCCACCACTCTCATGTTGTTTTAACATATAAAAAATATTTTTAAAAAAATATTTTAAAGCTCTCTTGTATTTTACGATGCCAGGAAATACCTAAATTTGAGAATTCTCTTCAAGGGAACAGTAGACAGAAGCAGGACTTTTGGCTGACCTTTTAGGGGACATTTTACTAGGATTCATATGCCGCAGAATTACAATTAGTCTCTGACAGTGACTTCTGTTCATCAAGTTTGCATTTCCTTTGAACTTTACAATCCTGTACTTGCATGCATCTCTTGTACTTACTCAAGCAACCTAACAGAATCACTAAATTATGCAAAGCAAGTACTGGCAATTCTTACATATATGCGTTCCCTCCCCCCCAAAAAATGTATCTACTTTTTCATTTAAGTGACTTTGAAGGAAGGTCTTAAGAAACCTTCATTTTCACTGAGTGATGACTGTGGAATAAGGGGTTACTTGTCACAGCATAGCTAATAAGTCACAGGAATTGTTTTTCTCTCTCTCTCTGATATGGCATACAAAATACTGCTGATCTCAAAAGAATACCTCTTAAAGAAGGACCACCGTCAATGTACTATTTATTTGTGGATGATATGTAGCATAAACCCATCTCACTGAACTATGGAGATGCTGAATTGTATCTACCCTAGATGTGCTTAGTGACTAAAACAAGCACATAAAATAAATTACAGAATCATAAAATTAAAGATCAAAAATAAATAATGCCAAAGATAATCTGACCCAGCAATCCCCAAAGTGTGCTCAATCTGCCCCAAGTTCTACAGATATAAATTAAGCGTGTGAAGCTCCACAGTCAAATAGTTTGAGAAACACTAGGATAAATAAGGTTAAATTGCTTTTTTCTCCCTATAGGAATTCTCAGAGCCTTTAAGATGTTATCATGCACTGTGAATTTGTAAAAGGGAATAATATGCTATGTTTGCCAAACACATTTGACTGTGGAACTCTTTTTTTCTTTACATATAACATCTGGGTCTAGTATCTATTATATTTTAGAAAATGATGATCTAGTCCAAACACTACAATTTATGTAGCCTAGATTACTGAAATGACTTGCCAAGGTTATATTGCTAGTCAGCACGAGGGCAAGGACTAAGCCTGACGTGGCCAGGGTCCTTCCAACACATCATTTTCGACACAGGGTAAGGCATCTTGCCAGGCTACTGTGATGCAGAGAGAGCAGCAAGGCTTCTGAGAGTATCTGCAAGGCTGTAAGAAAAATGACTGTCAAGGAATCGAACATGGATAAGGATGAAAATCAATGTGTTAATGGTACTGATGTTATGAGAGTACCTGAGAAAGTTAACTGGAAGAAGAGAAGACTGTAATCAGAGGTAGGTCTGATTTCTGTGGTTTTGAAAACTGAAATACCTGGTGATGATAAGATTTAGGATAATCATGGCAAATACATAAATTTATAAGAGATGGTTAGTCTTCAAAACTGAGCTGTATTAAAACCATGGCTGTTTGAAGTTAGAGGTTTGGTGAGAGGAAAGCTATGAGACTGACCCTAGAAGGTTCCCTGAACGAGAAAATGATGAGGGGATCAGTCATGTCAACGATAAAAGGGAAGAAGGTGGTAAAGCCCGGTGACAAGAGCTTCAAAAGAATATGGCTTGTCACAAAAAGAAGATAAATATGAAAGAGGAGATGGCAACCAAAGAAGATATGGACCCGCCTTTTCCTTCTCTGAGTACACAGGATGTGTGAGAAATGGATGCAGATGGCATGGTCTCCTAAGGGATCACCAAGAAATATACAAAGTTGAAAGGAAATTTTATGTATGTGGCATTTCTCTGGAGAGTCTAGGTTTTCATTATCACCATTAAACATTTATATAACTGGATGGTTCATCACTGATTACCCCTCCACGCACAATGCATGTAAAACTACACAATAAGTAAATAGTCATAAAGTGTTTAATAATTTGGCCAACTGGCAGGCTCAACAGGTTTAACCCAAGTTGTAACTTTAAGCCAAAACTATAAAGAAGTGCTTATAACAAATAAGAAATAATACTCTAAGACTCAAAGAAGATATGGATCATAGCCTTCCAAGCATCATGAAAACCCTTCAGCAGCAGCATGGGAATGCTGAAATAGGCATACTTAAACTATACGGAAGGGACTGTAATTGATACAGTCTTTGTAGGAAATAATTTGACATCTAAATACATTTGTCATCTAAATGCTTTATAATATTACTACTATTTAACCCAATATTTATATAACTTTCAATAGGCTCTAAGAGACATACGAAATACAGAGAAAGCTTTACATGAAAGATGCTTCTTACAATTTATGACTGCTGAAAATGGAGATATATTAGGTATCAATACAAAACAGAGACATTAAGTATGATGCTAGTGCTATATAATAAACAATGAGTGAATCAGTATATCAGTGTTTTAATGTTTCTAATGATAAATGCACTATAATGTTTAATACAAAAAATCTGAGGTATCAATACAGTAAAAATTATTCACAGGAAAATATGGACTGGAACTAAATGTATCAAAAGAGCAACAGCGGGCTTCCCTGGTGGCGCAGTGGTTGAGAATCCGCCTGCTGATGCAGGGGACACGGGTTCGTGCCCTGGTCTGGGAAGATCCCACATGCCGCGGAGCAACTAAGCCCGTGAGCCATGGCCGCTAGGCCTGCGCGTCCGGAGCCTGTGCTCCGCAACGGGAGAGGCCACAACAGTGAGAGGCCCGCATACCGCAAAAAAAAAAAAAAAAAAAAAAGAGCAACAGCACTTGCTTCTAGATGGTAGGATTTTAAAGCTTTTCTTTTTATTCTTTAACATTTTTATAATTCTAAATTTTCTACGATGAATATAATTATTTTATAATTAGAAAAAAGTGTACTTACACTAAAATACCAAGATCCTGTTTTTTTAAAAACCCTGTAAAAGAAAGAACTGCTGCATTTGCATTGTGTTTTGACAATATTTAGCAAAACACTTATTATGTATTTCATAATTTCCCCTATAATTTCACTTCTACAAATATAATCTCCCAAAATACTTGCACTAGTGCACCAATAAGTATGCCCATGATGTCTGCTGCAGCAGTATTCAAAGAAGGAAAAAACTGAAAAGGCCAAGAGGAGATTGAATCACTATACTGCGGGCCTTGTATACGTAAGAATCGCTATAGAACTGATAAAAAGGAAAGAAAGAAATTTATACACACTAAGAAAGAAAGATTTCTACAATAAGTTTTGAAGCGATAAAAATATCTGAGAATGTTATGTATAACAGCTACATTTCCATTTTTAATGAATATTCCATGTACTTTATATGTGTATACCATATATATACATAAACATATATTGCATATATAAATACACTATCCTATTTATGACTGTATATACAGAGAAAAGTCTAGAAAAATACGAACTAAGTCATTTACCATATTTACTTACGGGCAATAGGAGGGGTTGGGGATTTTTACCCTTAACTTGATACAGCTCTGTAGTCCTTAATTTTTTTATAAGAATTCATAAATTAGTTTTGTAATTATTTTGTAATATAGTAAGATGAGATTTACCCAAAGGGAAATAGTAACTAATATCTCCATGTTAATAAATATCTTCCTAGATTAACAGTTTTGAAAACCTCAAAGTAGCTATTCCTCAAAATTGTACTGATTTCAATGGATTATACATTTAACAAAATGGCTTTACAATAAAAACAAGAACAACAAAAATAAAAAACACACACACAACCCATTATGCCAAACATAAGAAGACAAAACATATATACATTTTAAAAACCTCAATGTTATTTTGGCATAATTGCATCTAGAGGGTGCGTTTAAAGCAAATTCTTTTAAAAGAACTGTTATTCAATCTTTCACTTCAAAGTTGTCGTGATTCCTCAGACTAATACAACTGTCACCACTACCCATCCTACCTGACCCCTTGCACGCAGACACACTGCAAAAGAGAGAGAAAAAGAAAACTATAAAAACCAGCAAACAACCTAAAGAAAGTCCTTTGACTCTTGATGTAGCATTATTTATTATTACTGTTGTTAAATACTAGTGAAAAACAGCTTTGTAAAAGTGTCCTTAAAGGAGAAAGTAGAGCAGAATTCTCCAGCTGAGTAGAAGTATGTCAGAGCAAGATCGTTTAACAGAGATGGAATGGTATAAATTACATTTAGTTACACTGGACAACAGCAACCCTATTCGCTCAGGTCCAGTGAAACCTATTAAAGTCTACCTTACAAAGAGATATCCAAATGACATGTTCATTCATTCCACTTTTATTAAGCACTTACTATGTGCCTGACGTTATACTGGGGACTTGAAAAAATCAAAGCTGTACAGAAAGAGTATGAGAATGCCATCTCACTCTCCCTGCCCTCCAAAAGTGAGACAAAAAAGTTAGAAGTCACTAACTGCTATAATAGAGAGTAGCGTGAAAGATATGGTAGAAAAAGGAAGGTGAGAAAGGATTTACTGAGAAGGTACTATTTGGGCCTGGACTTTAAAATGAGGATTAATAGGGCCAGTCAGGCCACCCTGTGGTAGGCAGCAAGCAGTTAGATGTGAGTAGAGCAGAATTATTCCCTAGAGCACAATGTCCAACTTAGTTTGAATCTGAGAGCTGATGGCTCGAGATGCATGACCTGTCTAAAATACGAACCTAATCACCACATCACGGCTACCAAAATAAAGCACTGCATCCTCAGATGGAGTTACTTTATGAAGTGCAGAACAAGTACAGTCAGATACCCACTCTAACTTTGTACTCCTCTTTACATGGCAGCCAGGGCCAACTGAAAAGGAATTATCCTGATTCCAATAACACTGGTTCTCAATTATTTTGACCAATCTGACTGCTTCTATCTGCCTGAAGAGTTACTGCCAGAGCAACGCCTCTCAGAATAAGCCAGCTGGCAGCAGACTGGACCCAAAACACCTGAGCTTCACAAACCCAAGGACCAAGAAATCTAGGATTATCCCCCTAGGCTCCATCATCATGCAGAACCACTGCCAAACTATAGAACCAGCTTTGCCAATTTATATTAATATACAAAGGGCAAGACAATTTTAGTTACAAGGATGTTTAATATCAGCTGTATGTTGTAACTAGATCCAACTCAAAAGGAGAAAATGTTAAAAAATTAGTATAAAAAGTTTCATATTCCTGCTAATATTGAAAATACATACAAAATATCTTACAGAGTATAAATGATACTCAAATTGTTGCTATTTGATGACAATAACTCAACTTCTGTGAGTTAAGGCACCATAATTGAATATTCAAAGGTACAGTGAGGCTAGAAGATGTGTATTCCATAGCTGGAGCAAATAAACCAACTCCAACGCCAACCTATTCACTATTCTATACACATTTCTTCAGTGTCTGAAATGAAAGATGGTGGCATGGGTGTTTATTTTAAAATCTCCAAGATCTCATTTAGTATAAAATAAACCAATCTAACTGCCTTGTTGAGTTTAACAAACATCTAAGTAAAACAAAACTGCTGATACAATCAACAAATCTGGAGATTGTATGTGTTTCCTAGACACTCCTGACCACTTAACTAAACATTTATGGAAGGTTTAGTATGTGTGAAGCATTGTGCTAATGGTTGTGCATATATGCTTTCATCAAGTCTCAAAATAAACCTATGAATTAGAACTATTCTTATAATTGTTTAATCGCAAGTACTAAGAAGTTAAGGATCTAAACAAAGACTAGAAAAGCATGAGCTTGGGTCAATCACCACTAGAGTCAGTCTGATAAGAAAGCACTTAAATACTGTATTGGTGGGCCTACAAAGAGTAAAACCTTCCCAACACTACCATAGTACTCATTAATGAGAGAGGTAGCAGGGATTAGGAATCACATATATGTGTGAAATGGAATGGTCATGAGTCAAGTTTGCAGACACATGAAAACAGGATTACCTGATAAGCTCTACCGAATGTAACATATACTTTCATAACACTGTGATAATCTTCTAGTTTACCTAAAATTTGTGAGAAGGCTAGAATAATGCACATACACATAAAATATTCATTATGATTTACACACTGACTTTCACTACAGTAATTCAATAACTTTGAATTATGAATGGAAAATATAGGGTGTTATCCAAAATATACATATTGAAATAAATATGTACAAAAATGACTATATATAGATTACACTGTTCTTCTGGTGATCAAATTTAGAAATTCATATTTAAACTAGCTCAGTTGATGAGCAGAGCCTCACGCAGAATGATTCATTTATAAATTAGCTGGCTTCTCTCAGTGGTCCTCAAACGATGGCTTCTGAGCCTCTGTATGAAAATCAGAATGTTTATTTAATATGCATATCTCTGTGCCACCACCACACCTGCTAAATCAAATCAGTCTCTTCTCAATCTCTGTCACACACACCAAAACACCAGTGAATCATATGCACACTAAGTTTTGGGAACCACTGACAAAGATGAAGAACAGGAGGAGAAGTTTCCACGATTTTATACTGCCATAGAAGTCCTGAAAATACTACACTAAAGATGTACTAAAAGTCAATGTTAGAGAGACCACCGTATAACAAGGACTTTTTTATTCTTTTAATGACAGCAGCTAAAAGACCTAGGACCTGCCCTGTATTCATCTGTACTGATTAAGACCTTAGCAGGCACTGCTATTATTAGTGTGTGTGTGTGTGTGTGTGTGTGTGTGTGTGTGTGTGTGTGTGTGTGTGTGTATGAATTTATTCAAATCAATGCTCTGCCCAAACAAGGTACAGTAATATTAATAGATTTATGATTCTTAAAAAGCCAAAGAATCTCTAAAGGAAGTTCTGAATTCCATGGTCATATATAAGTTCACTAGTTAAATGAGAAAATACATGTGAAGCAGAGCACTTGGCAAATGTTCAATACTTTAATGCCACAACTTAAATATCAGTTTACACTGATTTTTCACAAAAAGGGTAAACATATCATTTCCATCTACATCAAGTACTTCAACAAAAACAAAACAGAAAAGACAAAGAAAGGAAAAGAGTACCCTGAGCCCCTCAAAGCCTGTGCCAGCCCCCACGAGGGACAGAAAGGACAGAGGCAGAATCACAGCCTTTCTCTCCCGTTTACTGTAGCAACCCAATTGCGCCGCTTTTCCTCACAACTCAGGGCTGGAATTCTGTCTTTAAAGTAATGGGTGGGGGTGTGGAGGAAAGAAAAACAAGCCTTCCTGGTTTCCTTTGTAATTGTCACTTGTCTGCTGATTGAAGATTCGGTTATGCTTTATTCTCAAAACCACCTCTCACATCCACAGACAAGAGAGGATAAACAAGAGATTCAGAGGAGGTAACCACACAGAGGGCAGAGGCACATCTTCCTTTGAGAAGGGAGTTCAGGGTTAAGAACGGTCTAGGACTGCGGAGGACAAAGCAGGAGCTCACAAGGATCAGAGAGGCACTTCTAAAGCACATGCCAAGTATAAGCAATGTAGCCACCTGCCAGGCAAGGTAACAGCAAGAAGACAAAGGCCAATTCACCCACACCTCCGCAAGTAGAAAATTACCCCCAAGTGCAGCCTACTTTAGCCAAAGAAACAAATCTGGTTTTAAAATTAGAAACTTCCCCCTCTCCCCAAACACTGTATTATGAAAGTATGGAACAGCGTGTTGAAAGCATATTTTCCTTCCTACTCCCAGAAAATCCCCTCTTCAAAGCTGGTTTGGGGTTTGTTTTGTTTAGTTTTGTTTTAAGGGATTATAGGAAGACTGAGAAATACAAAGGATGCCTTTGTGGCTCAGCACACTGTCTATGTACTGAGATACCATGAAGCTTTGCATTCAAACCCCAGTTGTAATGGAGTTCCACAGTAGAATGAGTACAGTGAAAGCAACCACCATGAATGTTGGCAGATTATGATACAAAGGGCAGTTATCCCACAGAGAGGACTGGCAGGTTGACAGGGGACCAACAAACGAATAAACCGAAAGGCATAATGAGCCCAATTTCCAACCTCACACTTCCCCACACACTTAACACACTGAGGCATGCAAGCTTCCAAAATAACATGCTCCCCTCCATCCTCTTTACCCTCCTTTCAGGGAGAAAAACCCTCAACAGATAGACCTTCTCAAGACAGCACAGTCCCATCCAGAGAAAGAAAAGAAAACGAGCAGAGGCTCAGCTTCACAGGACTGCACGGACCTGTATGAATCCCACAACACAGGCATATAGCAAGGTATTTTCAAACCATGTGGAATGTGGATAACAACCTCATCATTCCTCAGGTCCAACTCCTTTTTGAAATGGAAACGAAAAATAGCCACCCCAATCCATTCTCTCACAAAAGGAGAATTTTCAGAGATTTGAGGGGAAGCTTATTGTTTGGATTTGACTGCCAATTTGAAAACTGTGCACTTGTGTAGTCTTTCATTGATCTGAATACTGTTTGCCAAATGATCACCACAATTAAGTTAACATTTATATTTACAGTATTTTTAAAGCAATTTCCGTGGTGTACATTATGCATTTTATATATTACAATTAAGTACTTATAGAAAAATCTTATATATTCTACATTAATATACAGAATCTTTGCTCTCTATCCAACTTCTTTTCAACATCCATATGCTATCCTTGGTTTCTTCGTTACCAACATACATACAATAAATAAAATTCTAATTATCAATGAAAAGCATTCAATCACAGTTCTAAGTATTTAGATATAAACAACAGTTAACTGAAAACTTCTTTATATACACTGGAGAAAAGACAACCTCTTCAATTAGTGGTACTGGGAAAACTGGACAGTTACATGTAAAAGAATGAAATTAAAACTCAAAATGGGTTAAAGACCTAAATGTAAGGCCAGACACTATAAAACTCTTATAGGAAAACATAGGCAGAACACTCTGACAGAAATCACAGCAAGATCCTTTTTGACCCACTGCCTAGAGAAATGGAAATAAAAACAAAAATAAACAAATGGGACCTAATGAAACTTAAAAGCTTTTGCACAGCAAAGGAAACCATAAACAAGACAAAAAGACAACCCTCAGAATGGGAGAAAATATTTGCAAATGAAGCAACTGACAAAGGATTAATCTCCAAAATATACAAGCAGCTCATGCAGCTCAATATCAAAAAAACAAACAACCCAATCCAAAAATGGTCAGAAGACCTAAAAAGACATTTCTCCAAAGAAGATATACAGATTGCCAACAAACACATGAAAGGATGCTCACCATCACTAATCATTAGAGAAATGCAAATCAAAACTACAATGAGGTATCACCTCACACCAGTCAAAATGGCCATCATCAGAAAATCTACAAACAATAAATGCTGGAGAGAGTGTGGAGAAAAGGGAACTCTCTTGCACTGTTGGTGGGAATGTAAATTGATACAGCCATTATGGAGAACAGTATGGAGGTTCCTTAAAAAACTAAAAATAGAACTACCATACGACCCAGCAATCCCACTACTGGGCATATACCCTGAGAAAACCATAATTCAAAAAGAGACATGGACCACAATGTTCATTGCAGCACTATTTACAACTGCCAGGACATGGAAGCAACCTAAGTGTCCATCAATAGATGAATGGATAAAGAAGATGTGGCACATATATACAATGGAATATTACTCAGCCATAAAAACAAACGAAATTGAGTTATTTGTAGTGAGGTGGATGGACCTAGAGTCTGTCATAGAGAGAGAAGTAAGTCAGAGAGAGAAAAACAAATACAGTATGCTAACACATGGAATCTAAAAAAAAAAAATGGTTCTGAAGAACCTAGGGGCAGGACAGGTATAAAGATGCAGATGTAGATGATGGACTTGAGGACACGGGGATAGGGAGGGGTAAGCTGGGACAAAGTGAAAGAGTGGCATGGACTTATATATACTACCAAATGTAAAATAGATAGCTAGTGAGAAGCAGCCACATAGTACAGAGAGATTAGCTCCATGCTTTGTGACCACCTAGGGGTGTGGGGTAGGGAGGGTGAGGGAAACACAAGAGGGAGGGGATATGGGGATATATGTATACATACAGCTGATTTACTTTGTTATACAGCAGAAACTAACACAACATTGTAAAGCAATTATACTCCAATAAAGATGTTAAAAAAAAAAAAAAAAACTTTCATGCAATCTCAATGATACCCTGGGTTGCAATTCAAAAGTCACTTAAGAGTTTGAAATCAAGAGCTTATAGGAGTGAAGAAATAGTTCTCAAACCTGAAATTTACAAATGAAATGCAGCTTTTTATATACACACGCACAGATTATTCTGATCTGTGCTTACCTTTTACCTCATGCACTGTCCCTTTTACCTCATACACTGTCCTAGAAACATATAAACTTTGGGCACCCTGATACATATTTGAACATTTACTCCTATCTCCTCAAATTATCAGCCAGTCTTTGCCCTGATGGCTGCAACTGTCAAATCTCTTGCTTTTTTGCTGGGTAAATAACTCTAAGTAAAAAAGAAACTGACATTCTACTCTTCAAAAATGAAGCTTTTGACATTTCAGCATGTTAAAAGATGGATAAACTGTACAACAGGAACATCAGTCCTGAAAAAGAATTTGACCTGAATAGCCATACACTGCACTAATGCATTTATAATTGCACTAGGAGATGAATGAGAAAAGATGAAGTGGAACCATTTTTCAAGATGCACGCTGTGATTTCTCATTACAGGGATAATCTCAAGTAGTAATGATATTTCTTTAAAATGTGAATAACTTTAAGAGTACAACAGAATGAAAAGGAATCTATGCATTAAGCACTGCTTTTCTAGGTATTTTCTGGAAATTTGAGACAAGTCCATTCTCCTAATCCCAGATGCAAATGCTCTATGAGGTTCTTCTAAATGTCTCTTCTTCAAACAAAAACAAAAATAATTGGTTATTAACTGAACATTGCATTAGTTTTTCAATAAACCAGTTTTATTATTTTAAACAATCTCTTCCAAGGAAAGGCAGCAATCATTCTACTGTTTTTCATAGAAATAGTTTATAAATGTGTTTTTAAAAGGAAGAGTTAAGAATCTAAGTCATATGGATTATAATAGACCTTCTTTTATGTTTAATGAGGAAGCAAATATTGTATCTACTATATAAAATTGAGAAATTTTATTCAATGGATAGAACTTAAGACTAGATTTTGTCCCCATTTAACCTATTAGGATGACAAATCTCTTTCTGAATCCAATTTGATGCATAGAAAAATCCTTCCAAAGCTGTCTCACAAATCTAATTCAACTGAATTTGAAAAAGACATATTTTATAGTCTGGTCTAGGAGTCTTTTTAAAATATATAACATTCTATTCTTGTTTGTTGTTCCTAACAACAACAGAAAAGGAAATTAACGTAGTAAAACGCAAGTGAAGACATCTGCAGAAGTCTCCCCAGTGTCCTAAAATGTGACTAGAAAAAACCTTGCTTCTAAGGCTCATTTTCTAGAGCTGTGGGAATGGATAGCAGTTTGTGTGAGGAAAGGAAGGTTGTCCCTGACAACACTTACTGATAGCTCTTAATAGTAACCACTCTGGTTTTTTGTGTGGTTTTTTTTTTTTTTTTTTTTTTTCCGGTATGCGGTCCTCTCACTGCTGTGGCCTCTCCCGTTGCGGAGCACAGTCTCCGGACGCACAGGCTCAGCAGCCATGGCTCACGGGTCCAGCAGCTCCACGGCATGTGCGATCTTCCCAGACCAGGGCACGAACCCGTGTCTCCTGCATCGGCAGGCGGATTCTCAACCACCGCGCCACCAGGGAAGCCCACCACTCTGGTTTTTTCTTTGAATGCATTAAGTATCTAAAGTTTAAAATGCTTCCTTTCACTTTCATTTCATGACAAATACACCCTTTTAAGTTTTGCTGCATGTCATTAATACCTGTCCACAACACAGTTATTTTTCTCAGTTTCTTTCCTGATAACACCAGAGGAAGGCGAACAACTACAGAAAGTTCCGAGGGTGGAACTTCTCTCCCCAGTGCTCCAGAAATTCTATTCCAGTCCTCAAATAAAGAAATAAATTTAAATTATCTGCAAACTATGGAAATTTTTTGCAAGTGAAATTTATATTAAAGAATATTTTGAAAATAATAAGATCAGGAAGTTAGTAAACTTCACAGGTTAAACAAGAATTCAACATATCCAGATTAAATAAAACACATTTAAGTGACATTCCCTGGCAAAATTAGGTAGCTTCTAATTTAGTACATTCCCAGGATATTATACTACACGTTTTGTGATGTTTTACCTGTACCCTGAACAATACAACAAAAAATAAAGTAGAATTCCATAAGTACATAATTACAAGAATTGAAATGTTCCAGAGTTCAAATTGTGTCCCCTAAGTTATTATAGCTCTATGTATTAAAGACATATAATATACCTAGTTTATAGTGAACATATTAGTTCTGTCAGCAATATTAGTATTATTTACATCAGTTAAAATTTCACAATGTATTATTTTTCATTTAATTCACAAGAGTCCAAAGAATATAAAATTTCAATAAATATTTCCATGTGCTTATGACTTGTACTCAAACAAGCCATTTTTATCTGTAGTTTATTGATAAGGAGACAGCTTTTTCAGTCAAGATAACCATATGCTCCTGCCTCATTTCCCTGAAGCAGAGGAAATAAATCTCATTATTTTACTTCTTTCTAAAGTACACTATTTATCACATGGGTGAGAAGTTCACCCATTAATGGAATACAGGTTCTTTTGCCATGCCAGCAACCCAACTGTCAGAGCCTTCAAAGACAGTAAGCTCTTTAACCTTGATCTAACATGCTAATCATGTGTTTTTCAAGACAAAATCCACAAAGCTTGAGATGACAGCTTTATTTTCATTGAAGTTTAGTTTATACATATTTTTTTCAATTTAATTGTATGAAAGGCAGAATGAATTAATACACTATTTTTAACAGAATTATGGAATAGTTTGATTTTCTTTACTACTATATGCAACTATACATATTTATAAACTAAAGACAAGCTCAGATATATATCATAATAGGAAAGAGCACTTCATTAATTTTAGTGGTTTTTTTTCTCTCAAACTCTAACCATTTACTTATTTGTTTCCATAGTTCATTTTGGTCATTAGCATTGATCAGCAAAAGAGATTACATGTAACAGACACATTAAAAACTTAATTATTAACATAACCCCATCTAAGTTAAACTCTTTCTTATTGTATGTAGTTTTTAAGAAAAAGATAAATCACAAAAAAATATTATAAATTATTATTCTTAGAACATTATTACCCAGAGTACATTCTAGACTCAAGAGCTATGTCACATAATTTCATTCATAACCCATAATTACAATTAAAAACTTCATATTTCAAAAAATGATCCTTAAACACTGTAAGAGCCTATATCAAAGAGGATATATCATTTTTATAATGCACTACCCATAAATTAATGTGCTAAAGCATTATAGAAATATTTTTAATACAACTGAAAAATTGAGGTAACTAGTTAATACTTTATAAATTTGAAGCTCCTTTAAATCAGAATACTTAATTACCCAAGAATTCCATTTATTATGATTTCTTATAAGTCTGAATTTCAAATATTTGCATTCTTAATAGTGGCACAGGCCCACTAAAGATTTCCTTTTCAGGATTTAATCAAGATATAGTTTGCTTTTAAGTCAATTTGTGATGGTAGTACAAAATAGAAATAATAAATTCCCAAGTGTTCTCTCCTATTCATAGGTGTTAATTCCTCTTCCTACTTTCCTTGCAAAGTATATGTGATTATCTCCTACTTTGGTTAAATGCTTATTTAAAGCAAATGATTTAAATTTTTTTGGAATGAAGCCTTTACAGAGAGTAAATTTTAACAAAAATTTAGCCTTATTAAGCCAAAAAAAAATGTTTCTACTGCCAAACTTGAGGATAGATTTAGAAATCCATGACGGATTTAAAGCCATATAAGTATCTCTTCTGTGAAGAGGACATTTACTAAGAGTTTTACAAGATTCATTCCAATAAAAAGAATGCCAAGACATAATCCAATGTTTGGATAGTTTGAACTGGTGGAAGGACAGCTTGTTCCAAAACTGCTCTCAAGCTTCTTACCTTGGTGGTATATTCAAGAATAGTTCAAATTACAGGGAAAGTAATGTAAAATCTTTAATCTACTGAAATAAACATAGTCTCTTACCTTTACAGAGCTTACAGGCTAGGGGGGAAACAAGAACAGAAAACTAAAATACAATATACTGTGGTAAACACCTTAATAGCACTATGCACAGGGTATTCTGCAATTGCAGAAGAGGAACACTTACATACTTGAACTGAATAATGAAAAGTGAGTTAGATCTACTTAGGTAAAGAAAAATGGGAATTGCATTCCTGGTAGAGAAAAGACCACCCAAGAGAGAGTAACATGAAAGAGCAGAGAGCAGGATTCCTTTGGTAGTTTATTATTAACAGAATATAAGTGTGAGGAAGGAAGTAACCAGTGACATATTCTGACAGAGAACAATTCAGACTATACTAACAAGTCTTCCCTGGTGGCGCAGTGGTTGAGAGTCCGCCTGCCGATGCAAGGAACACGGGTTCGTGCCCCGGTCCGGGAAGATCCCACATGCCGCAGAGCAGCTGGGCCCGTGAGCCATGGCTGCTGAGCCTGCGCGTCCGGAGCCTGTGCTCCGCAATGGGAGAGGCCACAAACAGTGAGAGGCCCGCATACCGCAAAAAAAAAAAAAAAAAAAAAAAAAAACAGATCATACTAACAGATTAGGATGTATTGGGTTGGCCAAAAAGTGCCTTCGGTTTTTAAGGAAAAATAAAAGACACATTTTTCATTTTCACCAAGAACTTTATTGAACAATGTATTCACCCTTTTGTTCCACTACCTTCTGCCATTTTTCAGGCAACTTCATAATTCCATCTTCCCAAAACTTTTTATCTTTTTGAGCAAAGAACTGTTCCAGGTGCCTTTTAAAGTCTCCAGGGAATTGAAATTTTTTTCCATTAAGAGAATTTTGTAAAGACCAAAATAAATGGAAATCCGAAGGTGCAAGGTCTGTTGAATACAGCGGAACTTCCCAGCCAAACTGTAGCAGTTTTTGCCTGGTCATCAAAGAAACATGCGGTCTTGCATTATCCTGATGGAAGATTATGTGTCTTCTGTTGACTAATTCTGGGCGCTTTTCGTAGAGTGCTGCTTTCAGTCGGTCTAATTGGGAGCAGTACTTGGAATTAATCGTTTGGTTTTCTGGAAGGAGCTCATAATAGAGGACTCCCTTCCAGTCCTACCATATACACAACATCACCTTCTTTGGATGAAGACCGTCCTTTGGTGTGTGGTGGTGATTCATTTCACTTGCCCCACAGTATTTTCTGATCCACATTATTGTATAGTATCCACTTTTCATCGCCCATCACAATTTGTTTTAAAAACAGAACGTTTTTGTTATGTTTAAGTAGAGAAGCGCATGAGGTAATGTGGTCAAGAAGGCTTTTTTCACTTAACTTATGTGGAACACAAACATCAAAGCGATTAACATAACCAAGCTGGTGCAAATGATTTTCCATGCTTGATTTGGATATTTTGAGTATGTCGGCTATCTCCTGAGTGGTATAACATTGATTGTTCTCAATTCGTGTCTCAATTTGCTCGCTATCAACTTCAACTGGTCTACCCGACCATGGAGCATCGTCCCTCAAGAAATCTCCAGCATGAAACTTCACAAACCACTTTTGAAACATTCCATCAGTCAGAGCACCTTCTCCTACACTGCACAAATCTTTTTGTGCATTTCAGTTGTGTTTTTACATTTCTTGAAATAATAAAGCATAATATGTCGAAAATGTTGCTTTTATTCTTCCATCTTCAATATTAAAATGGCTACACAAAAGTTCACCAATTTTGATGTCTTTTTCAAAATGCACACTAATATGACAACTGTCACATACAATCTAACAAAGTTGTTTTGAGTGAAGTTAAAGACAACTAAGTGCTACTAGAGCCATCTTACAGAAAAAAACAAATGAACCCTCTGGCCAACCCAATAAAATCTATAATACCATGAAGGCTCTGGATATTCTCTTAGTAAACATAAGTGCTCAGTATTGAAACTCTGGGTTGGATGGTAAGAGAGAGTAATAACTTCTGTCCTATTAGTATGGATGCTCCTATTCGTGGCTATGACTCTAGGACGTTTTTAGTACATGCAACAAGAGCCTGAAGCTAAATGGCATTATACCTTCTACTAGGCAGTAATAATACAAGAAGAAGAAATGTCCCCTGCGCTCATGGATATCACAGGAAAAAAAACTGTTTCTCAATGGGGGCACCAAGGGCAAATGTGGGGGGAAATTCTTTGTTCTAGGAGCCTGAAGTAGGCATTGCAAAATGTTTAGCATTCCTGAGCCTCAATCACTAAATGTCAGTATCAAGTCCCAGTCAATGTGACAAATGAAAATGTTCTCCCATGTTTTCAAATGCTCCAGAGGTGGTACCATTTCCTACTTAAGAATCATTGATCTAGATGGCAAATACTCACTAAATATATCCTCTTCCCAATTAGAAACTAAGTTTCTGGAGCACAGGGTCTATATCACATTAATATAAATATATGATATAATCAGGAAAATGACAAGTTTTAAATTCTGAAAGAACTAAATTCACATTTCAGTTCTATCATACATTAACTACATGATGATAAGAAAGTTTAGTTCATTTCTCTGAACCTCAGATTCTCAAACACATAAGAAGCAGGCAATAATACCTATCTTACAGGGTTGAAAAGATGAATAAAGAGCACATGTAAATAGGCTGATAAATTATAGATGCTCAATACACATTGATAGAAATTACAGTTCCAAATGCCTTACTTTACAGCAGGTGAAAAGAAGCCCGTGATATCTAAGAGTCTTATCCACTCCTAAAGAGCAGTAAATGTGCTCACCTTTTTAAGTAACAGTACCATGAGAGAGCTTCAAACTTTGTGCTCCTATTTCCTCAAATCAAAAAAGAAAAGACTGATCTGAAATTGCAATGCATACATTCAAGTGAGAAAAATGACTAAACTCTGCAAGTAATTACATACATTTCTATATTTGCAGTAGCAATTTATACCTAGCAATGTTAGAAGCTATTATTTACAGCTAAAGTTACTTTTATTTGCAATGTATATTCCTCTCACCCAAAATTCTGTCATGCTTAATAATTGTCTAAATAAAAATTTAAATGTCTGTATAGCAAAATCATCATAAACAAGGTTGAAAGTTTAAGTGGGAAAATAATTTCTGATCAATGATAGACAAAGTATTAATACCCCAAATGTTAAGAAAAAGCTCCTACAAATTGAGCCCAAGGTGATCATAGAAAAATCCATCTATGAAAATTTAAAGAGAAGAAAAAAAAATGGGAAAATATGTAAAATAGTTTTAACTTCACTTTTAAATAAATTTTATTAAAACATAATTGGTCATAATTGTTGGACTATCATATAGGTTCACAGTTAAAAGATTGAGAATTAAGTACTGCTGTAGTAATAAGCATCGAGGAAGAAAAACATTTCAGGTACTGTTGGAAGGAATGTCTACTGGAACAACCTTTCCAATAAACAAGCTGGCGGGATATGTTAAAATCTACAATAAGTGCTTTTTATCTTGAAATTTTACTTCAATGTATTTATCCTAGGGTATCAGAAGAGTACAAAAGTACATGCAAAAGTGTTCCCTCCATCATCACATTGTCTCTTTAGAAAACTGGCACACATATTATCTCCACTGTCCCTGCTGAGTACACAGTATACTTTACCCCTCCCCTTGAACCTAACTAATCGGAAAAGCAGAAGCCACTTGACTCATGCTGGCCAAATAGAGCTCCTCTCCATGAAATTTGAAAATAAAAATGAAAACTTTAATCAGCCTTAAATTGTGAGCATATGTAAGACTGGAACAATCATTTTCCACCATATACACAGATGTAAAGTCTGACAGCAGATGCCAAAAAGAAGCTAAGACAATTAAATGTGCCCAAGAGTAACCCCAATTTATTTGATTCCAGGCTTTAAAGGAAACCCAACTGAATATCCTTAGGTTCTCTGACGTGCACCTTTCCCCTGCTAACACATCCCAATGTGCTCAGACAGCTTGAATAGCTCTCTCCTGACACCAAATAATGAATAACACAAAGTTTTTCCTCTGCTTTGTTTAGGATTTTAGAAAACTGAAGACACCTCCATATGCCCACCTTTAGAAAATCAGTTAAATATCTGAATCCTGTATAGCCATACAAAGAGAACACAGATCTATATTTATTGTCCTAGAAAATGGTCACAACATACTGTTAAGTAAAAAAAAAAAAAAGCAGTTTACAGAATACCATCAATTCAATATATGTGCACAGAAGGATAGTGACCTAAACGTAACAAAATTAATTTTTGTAGAGATGTCAGGTGGTTTTATTCTCCTCAATAAGTTTCTGTATTGTTGACTTTTCATTGAGCATTTATTTTTGTTTATATAAATGGAAAAATTAAATTTCTACATTTAAAACGAATCAGAATAGAATCAAAAAAAAGGAAGAAAGAAAAGAGCAAAGAGGAAGAAAAGGCTCAGGGAAACATCAAAAGACTGACTTTTAATTTCAAACAAAGGATGGTTTGATCCTTATAGGAAGGAAACCGTGCCATTACTATCAGCTTTCAAGAGCAGGTATAAGCAATGATACAATATCGTCAAAGATTTCTTTGAATTTCTATTAGCCAGCTAAATGTTTTTCCAATTATAAAACTTGTTTTATTTTAGAAAGTTATTTGAAACCACATCAGGAAGACTTACAAGAGTAGAGGAGTATTTTACTTAAATGCTAAGGGAATGGCTTTTAAATTTGTATCCTGTCATCGAAGCTGTTCAGAAGCAAGGAGGGGGGAAAAAAAAATCAATAAACACCAGTCCTTCATCTCTGTTCAATTTAGCTCCTATGGTGAGCAAAGAATTCCTTACGGCAAACGTCCAAAGCATCCAAATTTCAGGCAGCTTGACAGGGCTTTCAACCAGGTCAGTCCTAACAGAGATAGTAATCAAGTCTCCCACGATGAATTTCATTCACAGAGCAGGACTGATTACCGAGCAGGTCGAATCGCTGCACACTATTGACTGAAGATCACTTTTCAGCTTGAGGGACTATGGGGAACAGTACACAATAAGGCAGGAGGAGGACCAGGAGAATTCAATAGTGTAACAAACCAAACCAAATGAGATCCTCTTAGTTTACAGAGAGGGCAATCATATCACCTAACATTCCCACCATATTTATCAAGAAAATATTCTGCTTTAGAAAAAAAAAAACCTTAAACTATGCAAAAAAGTTTCACCTAAATCTCATATGGTCCCATTTAATATATCTCAAAAACGTTAACCTGAACTTAAAAACAGACCAAAAAACAACTATGCAAATCTGGCTATTTTCTTTTGTAATGGGTGGTATTCTATTTGTCATATTCCTTTTTATGTTGTGTCTACATACATCTGTAAAAACTGTTTAGAGGGTCATATGCTGTTTCTGTCTTTCCCTTTCATTGCAAGGAAGATACTCTTTAATATATTATGAAACAATTGGCATAGGGCTAGCAAGTTTTGCCTCTGCTTTACAGCCAATCATCGGGAAAGTGTCACTGGATCCAATTATCTCAGGAATGAATGTGGCGGTGTTTCTGCTCTCTATATCATCCAGAACCCTAAAAGCTTTTTATGCTACCCCAGCCTGTCCAGATTAGAACTGAAAATTATTAGGCTTAATTCCCTCTACCTGTAAACCGTGTATCTATTTTTTTTTATTGGAGTATAATTGCTTTACAATGTTGTGTTAGTTTCTGCTGACAGCAAAGTGAATCAGCTGTACGTACATATATATCCCCTCCCGCTTGGACCTCCCTCCCACCCTCCCCACCCCATCCTGCCCATCTGCATCATCGCAGCACACCGACCTGAGCTCCCTGTGCTATACCGCAGGGTCCCACTAGCTATCTATTTCACACATGGCAGTGTACTTATTATATCCTACTTTGCTAGGCATAGTTCCTGTGTATGCCTGTAATCCTAGAGCAAATACTAATAGCCCCTTTTCACTATCAGAGGAGACCCAGTTTGGACTATAAGTTAACACATTTTCCTAGTGAAAAATGGATGCAAATCTTACCCAAGCAAGAGAAACAAATCAACAGCAAAACAGCCTCCCACAACTCCTGCTCCGTATCATACCACCTTCATACTTGATTCCCTCTTCTCATGGCCAATGTACTGAAACAATTTTTGACAGTCTTAATGGCAGCTTCCATTTTATTTTCCATTCAGGACTCAATATTTTAGAGCACAAGTTCTATCTTTTTAAAACAAGTGAACATACCCATGGATTAATAAGTTAAATTGCCTTTTCTCAGTCAATATGCCAATAACAATATGAAACATTAGATATTTGAGCTCTTCATCTTTCTTAAAATTTTTTCTTCCTTGTCTATCATTTTCACAATCTCCTCTTTACTCTTCAAATTCTCCTTGTCTCTTTGTTTCTCTTTCTCTTTATTTGTATGATTTCTCCAGACTTTCCATCTCTTATTCTACTTACTTTTCTTTAGTGACCTACTCTAATCCTAGAATTTCAGCTACCACCTCTATGTCCCTTGAATTGACCTCTCCCCCAAACCCCAGAAGTTCAGTTTTAATCAGACTGGATGATATTTATTTATGGCATCTAGAGATACAATGAACTCAGGAAGTCCAAACTCATTTTCATCACTCTTAAATGTGTAATCTCACTCCAGTTCCAAGTGCTTTATTCATCTTTCTAACATGGAGAGTATCTAATGGTGCTTTAGTCCTAGATAGTAATATTCAATAACCTCAGTAAAGTGAATGAAAGAGAAAGTATTCTTGACATGGGTAAAGCCAGATTTTTAAAATTAGGCATGTTGTGGAATTAGTTTGATTCTTCTACCAAAGTCAAAAAACTACCGTCAGTACAATCCACTTCCTTTTCCTTAATTTAAATATGCTACATCACTATGATATATATATATATATATATATACATATTGCTTAATATAGGTACATTTTCAGATTACATTTCCTTCTTATATTTCTTCTGAAACTTCCTATACCAAGCTTTCTTCAAACCAACACTAAACACTAACAAAGTAAAACTTAGGATGTTTCTTACTTGAACCCTGCTAACCAGAAAGTTCCAGGTAAGAAATATTCTACAATCATTCTTCAATGATCAAAAAAAATTATTTTTTGTTTACTATTTAAAGAGTCACAAGGTTCTACAAGTACATAATACCATTCAAAAGCAGCATAAAATACAGTAAGTATCTGATAAATTAGCTTTACAGTAGGTTTGAATTTCTCTAAATTGATTATTTTTAAAAGATGCAAGGCAAAGCAATTTAACGATAAAGCATCTACTTGTACTAAAATAGAAAAAGAAAGCAAGCTAGGAACATATTTTATAGGAAATACTTGTGTACTGTGCCTCAACCAGCAAAATGAAGAAAAAACTAGCAAAACTCAATGTGTAGCTTACACTAGATAGAATGTTTTTGAAGCCTTGGATGTACTTATATTAAAAATAAGGACAAAGGGGAAAGAGGGGGAAACTCTAAGAATACTCTTAGCATATGGCATTCCATAAACGAATCCACTGGGTGCTCTCACTTTCTACCACAGTGGCTTCTGTTCAGAATCACAGCAAGAAGTAAAATGAAGTCAAAATGAAGCAGAGCATTCCTATCTTGGTTGAAGTAAAATGTATAGTTTAGTTCATTGAACACCACTATTTTCAATATTAAGTAGTATTAGACTGGAGCTCTATGTAACTATTCACATAACCCTACATCAAATAAATACTTTAAAATTATCTAAATATATATTTATACTGTGGAGCATAATCACTATTTTAGCATTTATGATAGCCAGAAAAGTACTCAAATGTTAGGGGGTACATTTTCAGCAGAGCATGAACAGATTTAGCCTAGAGATTCCCATTAACGTCAGTGAGAGTTGCGTGGTTCAATCTTAACACACACTGCATTAAAAATTTACCCCAAAGTATCCGAGCAAAACCTCCCCAAAAGAAAGGAATTTAAAATTTTCCAACGCAAATCTATCTTTTTTGGTATAATTACCCATTCACCATTCTTAAACTCAGAACATAAAATCTTTCCCCTAACAACAGTTGTTCTATCTTCAAAGCAAAAACAAAGTAGTATAGTAAGTTTTAATAATGATAGGTCTGTACTCCATTAAGATTAATCTCCCAGAGAAAGTCTTCCAAATATTTTAATCAGAGATTTCACTTGAAATTCGCTGTTAGATGGTTCAGTAGTCTTGTGCTTACCGAAATATGCTACTTTAACTAAATGGCTTTCTGTTGACTGTGGATAACCTTCAGCACAAAAAGACTATTATTAAATATGTTTTGTGCCTTATTTCCCAAAGTTTTGGCTCATATAAATCTAAATTCATGTTTGAATTTAGAGCTTATTGTATAAAATATGAAAACAGTTTGGCAAAAAATACCATTCTTAGACAATACCAATTCACAGATAATTCTTGGCTAAATATATTCTAATATCAAACTTTGAATTCTTTTTTTTTCTAATAACATTTTTAAACTGGAATAGTTGGCTAGCTGGATATCAATAACACTGAAAAAATCATAATTAAAAGTAAATTCTTCTAAAAAAATCTAATAAAATTTCACGGATTTTGCCACATTAAACAAATAATTGTAGCTACTATTAGGAGTAATATTAGTCGGCTACCTAAATTTTTCTATATTTTACAATGGTTTTAAAATAACAAAATAGTTATGATTATAAATATTTTCTCTGTTAAAAATACCGAATAGGGCTTCCCTGGTGGCGCAGTGGTTGAGAGTCCGCCTGCCAATGCAGGGGACACGGGTTCGTGCCCCAGTCCAGGAAGATCCCACATACCGTGGAGCGGCTGGGCCCATGAGCCATGGCCGCTGAGCCTGCGCTCCGCAACGGGATCG
This sequence comes from Kogia breviceps, assembly GCF_026419965.1. Taxonomy (NCBI): domain Eukaryota; kingdom Metazoa; phylum Chordata; class Mammalia; order Artiodactyla; family Physeteridae; genus Kogia; species Kogia breviceps. Next base: position 40,779,654 of record NC_081315.1, read on the forward strand.
GCCACAGCAGTGAGAGGCCCACATACCACAAAAAAAAAAAAAAAAAAAAAAACCTAATAAAACCATAGCAAATAACCAGATATGTCCTTATGTGTCTCAGACAGCATTTAAATGAAGTGACTATGTCTCTAAATATTTCACGCCTGAGGAAAGAGATTGGCAAATTCATCCTCTTACACCCAGCACACAGCAAATAGTAACTACTCAAGAAATGCTTATTGTAAGATCTTGTTTAATATGTAGTATTTTTTATATCAACAAAATAAACTTTTTATTACATTGACAAAAATTTTCCATGTATGTGAAAATTAAGGAGAAAAAATAGAGGTAAATTTCAACTACAGAAAATGATTTAATGCTTATGGAGATTCAAATTTAAATTTCTTGATTAAAAAAACAGTTTATAGAGGATTTATTTTTCTGTAACATTTGGACAATAAATGTTTATTTTCCTATACAATTCTCAAATATTTAAGTGCTCATTTGAAACCTATATGCAAATCATATATTTCCTAGAATTCCCGTTGACATTTAGATAAATGAGTCTTTTTTATTACCTGCATGTGGATTCCAATAGGTTATAATGGTTCTAAAGTCAGAGGATTCCTTCTGTGTGAGAATGCATACAAACAATGTGACCAAAGAGACTTCAAATTCCTCATAACAAAGTACATATTAACATCTAGAAACATCCCACTCAAGAGAATGAGTAATTTACAAACCAGACTGTTGGTCGGAATGTAAACTGGTGCAGCCAATATGGAAAACAGCATGCAGGTTCCTCAAAAATCTAAAAATAGAGTTGCCATATGAACCAGCAATCCCACTCCTGGGCATATACCCAGACAAAACTTAATTCGAAAAGACACATGCACGTTCCGTAGCAGCACTATTCACAATAGCCAAGACATGGAAACAACCTAAATGTCCACTGACAGATGAATGGATAAAGATATGGTATATATATACAATGGAATATTACTCAGCCACAAAAAAGAATGAAATAATGCCATTTGCAGCAACATGAATGGACCTAGAGATTATCACACTAAGCAAAGTAAGTCAGAAATAGAAAGACAAATATCGTATGATATCATTTACATGTGGAATATAAAATACAACACATATGAACATATCTACAAAACAGAAACAGACGCACAGATATAGACAACAGATTTGTGGTTGCCAACAGGGAGAGGGAGTGGGGGAGGGAAGGATTGGGAGTTTGAGATTAGCAGGTGCAAACTATTATACATAGGATGAATAAGCAACAAGGTCATATGTACAGCATAGGGAACTATATTCCATATCCTGTGTCAAACCATAATGGAAAAGAACATGAAAAAGAATATATACATATATATAACTGAATATCTTTGCTGTACAGCAGAAATTAACACAACACTGTAAATCAACTATACTTTAATAAATTTTTAAAAATTTACAAACCAAGATGCCACATTTCATTTGGTTAAGAGTATTTATGTTGGAATGAAATATACCTGGTTTCCAGACTCAGCTGAGGGCCCTGGCTTCCCCACCTGTACAACCGTAGCAAACAATTTAACTCTCTAAGGTCCCAGTTTCTGTATGGCCCTATTTCCTAATTTGCTACAAGGAAGTTATACTGTTCAGTATAATAGGTTCTAGTTCCTAAAGGGACATAATTCTCTGCAATATGCAAGTAATCAATAACTATTTACTCAATGACCCCCTTCTCTTTCTATTTCACAGTAATCTATTTAATCCTATTAGTTCAAAATTAAAATTTTATGTAATAATTTATATTAAATATACTTTTACTCCTCTAATTTATTTCATATATCCAGTGACAAAAGAATACTACCATAAATTACCAGAAAAGATAAAAATTATCACATTATTTTTTTTTTAAGAAGGCTAGAATATAAGATGCATAGGAAAAGAATCTCTTATGTCTTGTTAACTTGTCCTCAACAGCTAGAATCGGTATTGGAACATGTTCAACAAATACTTTTTTTTTTTTTTTTTGGTTTTTGTGGTACACGGACCTCTCACCGTTGTGGCCTCTCCCGCTGCGGAGCACAGGCTCCGGACGCACAGGCTCAGCGGCCATGGCTCACGGGGCCAGCCACTCCGCGGCATGTGGGATCTTCCCGGACTGGGGCACGAACCCGCGTCCCCCGCATCGGCAGGCGGACCCTCAACCACTGCGCCACCAGGGAAGCCCAACAAATACTTTTTAAATGAAAAAATTTTAAAAGAAAAAGTCTGTTAAATGAGAATTCATATGCAACTTTCAAAGTGATAGTTTTCTATTAAGCTACTAAAAAAGTTCTTTCTACTCACATTTCAATAGTACTTCTACCTTAGTAGATGAGCATATGTTAACATCCAAATGTTGCACTACAACATAAATAAAAATAACAGTACAAAATCTGTTATAAATTTTGTATACGCTATTCTTAAGCAATGCATTCAGTACAGTAATCTTTAAAGTGAGAGTTCCACACAATAAGAACTCTATTATAAGTATGATAATAAGGTTATTATTTGAGGCTTTCAGAGTTTAACATTATATTTCATGTATGATTTAGAGGATTATATTACCCATGTGCTTGGTTAAAATTTAGCTTCTCCCTATCTATGCCAATGTAAGTACTAAATTCACAATACTCATCATAGAAAGGATTTGTCGAAACCAAGAAAAATGCAGAAAAGTTTAGTATGTGGTCACTGGTGTCAAAACTCTTAAATATAAAAAGTACATAACAAAATGTCTGTAATTATTTTAAAATTCAATGTAAAGAAGATATATCATCTTGCTGCTACCATATTTGCCTGTTGAGCTGCCAGGTCCTAACAGGTAAACTATTTGGCAGATTTTCTCATTTCCAACAATAAAAATCACAAACAAACACATATCTATGCCTGATGTCGATGTTGTAACCTAATCTGGTTTTGCTTTTGATTTTCTATGGAGAATATTTAATATTTAATTACAGGGTTATGTGTTCTTAAAAATAATCAAGGCTACCTCACTTTTTTTCTAAAACCCCCACCTCCTTCTTCAAATCAGGAGAAAGTCAGGAAACAATCAACCCCTCTTTCAAATTCTTATTTTAATATGCTCATTCACTTCTTTGGTGATGTTTTGTGTATTTGTTTCCATTCTCAGGCATGAAGTATTTTTTATTTAGTAGGTACATACGTATATGTAGAAAATACCACTGTGTCTCCAGATTTCAAGATAACTTCAAAGAGAAAAAGTAATCTTAGGTTACACAAAACCTAAAGAAAAGCTATGGAACAAACTGATGATTATTATATCTCTCTCCTTTCCCCTAACCATTTTATATTAGTTTTAATTAAAACAACCACATTTGAAATCTGTAATCAAAATAATAACAGATAAATGAGTTGATTTCTTGATTATGTGCTAATCACTCTTCTAGGTGCTTTACAAGTATCAACCCACTTAACCCTTCCAAAAACTATCAGTTCAATTTATAGATGAGTAAACTGGGGCAAAATGAAGTCACCTACCAGATGAATTCGGTTAGTCAGAGGAAGAGTTAGGACTACCAACTCAGGTGGTTTTACTTAAAGGTCTGGTTTCAACAATTACCATATGCTTCTTTGGCCACAAAGATCAGCTAGTGAAGTAGGCAGAAGAATGCCACTCTACTCCATGATGTCCGTGTCCCAAACCCCAGAAACTTGGGAATATCTTATGTTACATGGCAAAGGGGAGTTAAGATGACAAATGGAATTAAGGATGCTAATCTGCTGACCTTTAGATGAGGAGAGTAGCCAGGATTATCCATGAGGGGCCAATGTAACCACAAAGGCCATTATAAATGGAAGAAAAAGGTAGAAGAGAGAGAAACCTAGGGAGATGACAATATAAGAAGGACTTGGCTTTGAAGACAGAGGAATGAAGCCAAGAGCCAAGAAATGGGGGCAGCCTCTAGAGTAGATTTTCTCCTAGAACTTTCAGAAGAAACTCAGTCTTTCAACATCTTGGTTTTAAGCCACTGAGAACCATTTCAGACTTCTGATCTCCAGACTGTGAGGTAATAAATTTGTGATTTTTTTAAGCTACTAAATTTGTAGTAATTTGTTACAGCAATATAATAGTAATTTTACATGTTAACTTGGCTAGACTATAATGACCAATTGTTAGGTCAAACACTAGCCTAGATTTCCTGTAAAGGTATTTTATAGATGTAATTTACATTTCAATCAGTTGACTTTAAGTAAAGCAGAATACTCTTCATAACATGAGTGGGCCTTATATAATAAGTTGAAGCCCTTTAGAGCAAACACCAAGGTTTCCCAAGGAATAAAATATTCTACCTCCAGACTGCAACATAGAAATTCTGAGTGACCAGCCTTGGAATTCAAGACTACAACATCAACTTTTGCCTGACTCTCCTGACTGAGCCAATTCCTTAAAGTCAATCTATCCCCCCATGCCCCCATCCCACCCCACATAACCTATTACTAGGTTGGTGTAACTTGCTACTAGTTCTTTTTATTACAACTATACTTAGGAATATTAGGTATATTAGTATACTGAAGAAAGTAAATTAGTGAGCTTGGGCTGCCAAAACAAAATACCACAGACAGGGTGGCTTAAAGAGAATACATTTATTTCTCACAGGTCTGGAGGCTAGTAAGTCCAAGATCAAGGTGCCAGCCAATTTGGTTCCTGGTGAGACTCTCTTCCTGGCTTGCAGACAGCTGGCTTCTCACCATGTCCACACATGGAGGAGAGAACTCTGGTATCTCTCCGCCTTCTTATAAGGGCACTAGTACCATTTGATTAGGGCCCCACACTTATGATCTCATTTAACCTTTACCACTCCTTCACAGGTCCTATCTCAAAATGCAGTCACATTATTAGGGTTAGGACTCCAACATATGAATGGACAGGGGGGAAGAACTCAGTCCACAGCAGAGGAGAAAGAGTTCAAGCATATGCACATATTTTAGTAGCTTTCATACTTAAAATTTAAGAAAGTTACACAGATATGAGTACCTTAGTTGCTAGAGATCTGTAGTTTGTTACATAATACAAATATTTATATAGCATTTGATAGTTTATAAAATGCTCTCAAACAGATTAGAAAAACTTTAATAGTTATTTTCATGTTATGATCATCAAATTATAGCTCAGTGCAATACACTGAATCTCAATACTACAGTCTCACAATAGTGAGCTGGGATCGAACCTACATCTATTGATTCTAAATGTTACAGGCTTAGATATTTAGAACCGCTCATCAACTGTGACACATAGTAGAAGGGGGAAATATTTATACACTAACACAATATGTGAAAGTCAATTTTCAGGATTTAGCCATACTTTTCCATCCTTTTCTTAGCTCTAAGTATAAACATGTAAATATACCCAGGGTTCTTTTTTTAAAAAATAAATTTATTTTATTTATTTATTTTTGGCTGCATTGGGTCTTCATTGCTGGGCATAGGCTTTCTCTTATCCAGGGTTCTTAATAGAATAAAAAATAAACTTTAAATATCTTGGGCATATAGGACTGAAAGTATTACTGATGTGGAGATTTTTATCAAACTACTTAGTAATTTATTCCAAGTAGTTGTACAGGTAACTGAAAGTTTCTTTCCCCAGAACAAAAGTGAAGAACTGTCATGTGTTTTCCTTAAGTGGTGTTTTTTGAGTTTCTGAAAATGCTGCATTTCTATCTAAAATTTTTCTGAAATTTTTTCACCAAAAAGTGACCCTGGTAAGGTAGTATAAGGTAGTATTTCAGTGCACGTTTTAAAACTAGGCAGCCTATTGCAGGACAGAAATAGAGATACATATGTAGAGAACAAATGCGTGGACACCAAGGGAGGAAAGTGGCACGGGGGGGTGGTGTGATGAATTGAGAGATTGGGGTTGACATGTATGCACTGATATGTATAAAATGGGTAACTAATAAGAACCTGCTGTATAAAAAAAAAAATTTAAATAAAATTCAAAAGTTTTAAAAAATAAAAAGAAATAAAACCAGGCAGCCTGATTCTTAATTACATCATTTAGCAGTTGTAACCTGTACAAGTTATTTACTATCTCTAAGTTTCAGATTTCCTTTAGCTAAAATGGGCATAATAATGCAAGATGGTTGTAAGGACTAAATTCGAGAATTTATAGAACTTGACAAATATCTGACAATGAATAACTGCTAAATAAATATGACATTTAATTAGCATTGTGACTGTCAACATAATAATTCTATTTAAAATATTTTAAATTCTCTGTAACATTAAATTTGCCAAGAAAAACACAGAAATTTTAACTGAGGGAGTTCTCATATTTTGCAAAATCTGACAGGGTTTATAACTGGACAAAACTGTGCGCTATAACTGTACTTGCAGTGTACTGGGATGGTGCAGAGCTATTATCCTGATGAGGGACTCTGATGCTTATCTGAAGGCTATATTCATAACACCTTTGTTATTTTGCCAACTAGCATGGGTTAACTCCACAGAACAGAGTGACAAAACTTCAGCAGACAGTGTGTGTAGCCAGTTCTTCTGAAAAGGAGTGATGACACAAATCATAAAAACTGTAATGATATTATACTACTTCATGATTCACAAACTTTTCCGAGCATTACCTCATTTGATCCTCAAAACATTTTGACATGAAGGCAAGGCAAATACTATGGACCTTTTGCTGCTAGGGGAACTGGATTTCTGAGAAGGTATAATTGTGGACCATTAACAAAACCAGAGCTAAAATCCTTATCTTGAGTCTCCTTGTGCAGTGTTGTTTGTAACAATCTTCTTCCAAAGTTGGGTAGATTGAATTTGAAAAAATCATTATTTACAATAATACCTATTCTTACAAGGCACAGAAATAACAGGTCTCTTTTTAGCGTTTACATCAGGATGGAGAATAGTAAAAATTATTTTAAGAAGATATTTTGCTATTTAAAATGTTACTGTGGCAGATTGGAAGGATAATATAGTCTCTGGTTATGCTATAAAGACAGAAGTTTCACTTTTGCCTTTTTTTCCCCCAATCAAAAAATATGACTGGGAAATAAGTTCCTTTGCTCTCCACTAATCTGCACTCACATTTCACAATTCATTCTTACTGTGCCCTTCAAAAAAGTACCAAACTCAATGGATTAAAAAAAAAAAAAAAGTCTACTAATGTATGCCTTATGCAAGAAGGAAAAAACAAGTTAACAACTTTTGATATAGGGAGATCCATTTCCAGCCCTACAGAAAACCCCTTAAGGATCCTGGCAGTACATAATGAATGTACTCTAACCACTTAGAATTACAAACTGGTGAAAGCCTTTGTAAGGATCCCATTAATACTGGGGTCAAAAGTGCCTTACAATCAGTAGGGTACTTGCATATGTGACCACCAAAAATCTGCTTTATATTTTTTAAAGTGAAAATAATTGCTACTTCTTTAGCGAAACCAGTAGCTAGGATGTTGGTCCACCAGATCCTCTCCCAGATTTAGCTCTAAGAAATGTACTAACATGCTTGAAGAACATATAATCCAGCCTCATGGTTTATACCACAACAATCACACAATCAGAAAGTGACCAAAGTTTTCAGAGCTATAAGGGAATTTAGAAATCAGTAGTTATTTCATTTCTACAAGTTTCAGAGTTTACTTCCCTCTTATACCTTTCTGGATAATAAAATAAATAATCTCAAAAGATAAGTCTGGGTGGACACTTAAAAGTTTCAAATCCTTAAGAAAAAAATTTCAAAAGAAATCAAATTGTACTGCTGAATTTCTATATTATCAGGAATTTTACTACTAGTATCTTTAATAAAATAAATCTTGAAAAAAAATACATGAAGAAAATGGCCTAAAATTCTCTACCTCCCTTTATATAGTTCCCAGAAATATAAAAAGCAGAGAGAGCAAGAGGCCACTAGGCCACTTTATATGTATACACACACACACACACACACACACACACACACACACAATGTATATATATTTGTATATCTTGTATATCATATGATACTTTAGGACTCTCCCAAGGTAAAGAGTTCTAAAACAAGAAAATGACACAGAACTGAATGGAACAATTCCAAATCATTGTCTGCATTTAGACTAGCTCTTTCTATAGTTCACTACCACAATTCTGGCAACTTACCATTCTCTCTCACCTAGCAAACTACAAAGACCTTGTAACTGATCTCCTGCCTTCTACTCTTACCCCCAACCTACCCCCAGTTCATTATCCATCCAGTAACCAGAATGATCTTTTACAAGGTAAATCAGATATAGCATTCTTCCTTCTAAAAACTCTCTAAAGTGGTGTGTAAGAAAGTAGAAGAAAAAACAAATTTCTTACTGCAGCATTTTAGAGACCTACATAATTTAGACCCTGCCTATCTTTCTGATTTTATATTTTATCCCACTTGGCCTGGCACACTAAATGCCAGTCATATTAGCCTCTTCTGCCCCTGAAATAAGGCAAATTTGTTTGTGTGTCAGGGCACTTGCTTTCGTTATTCCCTCAGATCCTCAAGAAACGTCTTCTTTCTTATCATTTGAGTCTCATCCCAATGGAACCTAGGTTAGGCTCATTCTCAGAACATTCTATGTTTCTTTACCCTGTACTATTTTAATTGTATTCAACACTATCTGGAATTATTCATTAGATTATTTTAAAATATTTTTCATAGTCTGTCTCCCTCAAGTAGAATTAAGTTTCATGACAGCAGGGATAAACTTTCATTTACTGTTATATCCCAGTGCCTCAAACAAATTTGGTATATAGTAGATACTCAATAAATATCTATGAAAAGTGTAAACTATGATACTTCAAAACTATTTTTACGCATGGTACATATGTGGAAAATGGGGAGAAAATGAGACAAACTTATTCTGTAAGTTCATTTGGCTTTTAACTTGCTGCCAAAAAGTAGTGTAATCTTGAGGACTCTTTAATATCTAGACTGAGATCTGAAAATGGTTTTATGGTGGTTTAGAAAACAGCAGTCAAAAGCCCCACAAAATCCAACCAAGTCTGACTCCTTTTATATCTCTGGGTCCTTAGCCCTCTTTCATGGTTTCCAGAAGTTGCTGGTAGGAGGAAGGTACCTGTTAATCTATACATCCAAGACTTAAAATCAAGACCAGCCTGGTTCCTTGCCTCTGCAGCCCCTCCTTCAAGATTACTTGAACTACACTTTTAACACTGCCATTGGAGACTTAGTCTCTGTCCTCATAGAAGAGGGCTTTATACAGAGCCCTTGCCTAACATCCTGCGGCTCACCACTAGGGTGTTTGTGGCTAGTCTAGGTTAGACAGAACTTCCACTCAACTCCTGTGAGTGGGTTGGGGGTGCTTATAAAGAACAGTCATTAAATCTGTGTCCTGGAATTGGGATAAAGGAACAAACATGTCCATAGCCAACCTAGGGACTAGATATCCTATCAGAAGTAAGGGAAGGGATCCACAGACAAGGTACCTGTGAGTTAAGACCTTGGGCAGGAATTGAGCAGTTCCTCCTCTTGAGAAGTCTAACCTGATTCTTATCAATCCTTGGGAGTGTTAGCTCTGCTTGGGATACTCTTTGCTCTCCACACTTTTCCCCATCTCACACTTAGAACTTTCACTCTTAGAACTTATACATATATAGTGACGTATCCAACAATACAGTGTCCTACAGAATAGTTTCTCTGCCCTAAAACTCTCCTGTGCTCTACCTGTTCATCCTTCTCCCATTCTCCTGAGTCCCTGGCAACCACTGATCTTTTTACTGTTAAGTTTTGAATTTTCAAAAGTGTCATGTTGTTGGAGTCGTACAGTATGGAATTAGACTGCTTCTTTATTAGGCAACATGCATTTACCATTCTCCATGTCTTTTTGTGCCTTGATAGCTCATTTCTCTTTATTTGTGAATAATATTCCATTATCTGGATGTATCACAGTTTGTTTATACATACATCTATTGAAGGACATCTTCTAAGTTTTACCAATTATGAATGAAGCTTCTGTAAACTTTTGTGTGCAGGTTTTTGTGAAACGTGTTTTCAACTCATTTGGGTAAATACCAAGGAGCATGACTGCTGTATCATACAGTAATACAGTTTAAAAAAAACTGTTAAACTGTCTTCCAAAGTAGTTCTATCATTTTGCATTCTCATCAGCAATGAATTAGAGTTCCTGTTGCTCTATAGCCTTGTCAACAACTGGTGTTGTCAGTGTTCTAGATTTCAGTCATTCTAATAGGTGTGTAGTAGCATCTCATTCTTCTAATTTACAATTTCCTAGTGACAAATGATGCTCAGCATATTTTCACAGGCTTACTTGCCAACTGAATATCATCTTTGGTGAATTGTCTGTTTAAATCTCTTGGCCACTTTTTAACTGGACTGTTTTTTAAGAGTTTATTGTATTTTAAGAGTTCTTCGTATATATTGGATACCAGTCTTTTATCAGATACGGGTTTTGCAGATTTTTCTCCCAGATATGACTTGTCTTTTCATTTCCCTTAACAGTTACATTTTACAGGGCAGACTTTTTTATTTTAATGAAGTCCTACCTATCAATGTTTTTCATTCATATACTGTGCTTTAGTTGTTGTATAAAAATTATTCACCAAGCCCATGGACACCTAGACTTCAGGTTATGTTATCACCTAGGAGTTTTATAGTTTTGTGTTTTATATTTAAGTCTTTGATACATTTTTGAGCTAATTTTTGTTAAAGGTTTAAGGGCTGTTTCTAGTTTCATATTTTTTGCATGTGGATATACAGTTGCTATACTACCATTTGTTGAAAAATTATCCTTTCTCCATTAAATTGCCTCTGCTCCTTCGTGGATGATGAGTTAACTATATTTGTATGGGTCTATTTCTGGATTCTTTTTTCTGTTCCATTAATCTTTTGATGAGAACAATTTGTCTACTCTTTCACCAAATACCATATATTCTTAATTCCTGTAGCTTTACAGAAAATCTTGAAGTCGGGTAGTGTTGGTCTTAAGTTCTGGTTTTCTCTTACTGTTTTATGAACACTGAGATACATAATGAATTTAGGTATGGGTAACGTAATTTGAAAGTGACTCTAATGGCAATAGCATAGGTTGTGTTATATGAATTTATAAGAGCACTACCTATGGGCAAAGACAATGAAGCCTAGCCACCCATTACTACTTCTTCCTAGACATACTGAAAGAGTGCTTTCCCTGTTCTCCTTGCAGTGAGGTTGCAGGCTAAGTAAGTTCTGGATTATGACATGTGGGCAGACCTGGCCCTCAAAATATAGCTCTTGGTGTTCTACTGCTCTTTATACTACTACAGCAATGTTAGACGCCACATATTCCAGAAAGAGTAATAACAAAGTGGAAGCAACCTGGGTCTACCAATCATGACTTAGAGAAGAAGTGCCGAAGAAAATGACCTACTACGCACCGGATATAAGCAAAAAACAAATCTTTATAGTGTTAAAACCTTTGTCACTGTAACATAGCCTATACTATATTGAATAATACACTAAATATAGGAGGTTGGTTTTTGGGGTTTTTGGTCAGCATCATATAGTCAGCATGAGAAACTCAGAGCACAGAAGACATATTTTACCTAAAGTTGAAATTAGGCACAAAATAGAATGTCCTTTCCTAAGATCTGGATATCCTTTTTTATCCCCTCTCTATCAACATTCATACAAAACACCTAAGATATTAACTACTCACATGAAATCACAACATAGACTGGAATATACCCATTTCATTGTTTCTAACTGCTACATAACATGCATAATTTATTTAGAGGCATTAAATTCTTAGGGTCCACTAGCACTCATCCTGAGGTGATTCAATTATTTTCCCCTGAAGTGGGACAAGTGAAAAACAGGAGATTGAAAGAAAAGAGAAGAAAGGAAATCTAAAAAAAAATAAGCTGATCTTAGAGGGCATGGACAAAGGGTTTCTTAGAAAGTAGTAACTGTAATAAGGATGTTCATCATTTTCACATGCTATCTTTATTCCAAAAAAGCTCAAAGGATTTTGGATTTGATCTTGCTATTTCAATACACGTGTGACTGTTTGAGAAAACTAATAATTCTCTCAAAATATTCTCTTTGAAGTTACCGAAGAGCAGGATATAATTATGTGTCCCTATGGATTGATCACTTGACTACACCCTGGAATAACCCATGCCCTTGGCAAAGAATGGAAAATTAGTATTGTCTTGACAGAGAGAAAACAGATTCTGCATTTAAGCAGTCATTCTATAAAGTCGGGAGAGACAGCAAAACTATCTGCATGTATATCAAAAGTCAATACCAGGAGTAAAGTTTACCAAGAGGCTAAGCGTTGTATTCCTCTACAAATCTGGTCATTTAAAAAATAATCTTTGAATGTTTAATCAGAGTAAGAGTTGGTCCATTTTATATATTTTTTATTAGGTTTTAGCTAGGGAAAAGAAAATCTCTCCTTTTGTAAGAGCTCTCATATTCTGCACACCTTAGAAACTGGGCAGCAAGAGACTACCTGGAATGTTTTCTAGAACTTAACCTTCCCATGACTTTTTGAAATTCAACAAGCAGAAGATCCTTTAACAGTACACTGCATTTATATCTGTTTAAAGATTAACCAGTGCCTATACATACATTCAGCACACAATTTGTGTAATGTACCAAGTGCCAAAAATAATAACTTAGATCCCAAAATGAGTGAGCTTCTCATATACATAAAATTGCTTGCAAAGGAGAAAAACAGATAAATTAACATAATTCCTTCTTTCCTCAATATCCTTGGCAGCAGAGAACAAAACCCCCCACTGGTAAAAAGCTGTTCCATCTGCCATCCTATTGCAAGAACAGCTCGCTTTCTTGGAAAGATGATTTATGGGACAACCAAATCATATGTTTCATTTTTTTGGGGTGGAAGATTGGGTAGTTAGGTTTTCGTGGAGAATGTCCACTGATGAAAACACCTAAAAACCAATACTCTGAACCAATGAATCATCAGCAATCTACCTTTCTTTTCCTTCTAACCTCTTTAAAGCGTGAGGTTATTCTTATCTGAAGACAATGCTATTCTAAACATGATTTATTAGAGTTGTATGCATAAAGAAGAGATTTTTTAGTACGATAAATTATCACTACTATATAGCAATAAGAAAGCATTATGGTGGAAGTAATTGTCTTGCTAATTTTCACACACAGACAAGGAGTAGATAAGACGCTAGTATCATACCCAGCCTCTACTCTCCAGCATTTTAATTTGTAGAGGCATACTAGAGGGGGAAAAAAAAGCGGCTGGAGGGGGGGGGGGTGTTAAATGATTTGACCCAAATCCCCACTGTAAGCTGCAGTACAGCCAAATTAGGATACCAGTTGTCCTGACCTCAGATATTGAATCACATAGTAGACCAAGCCATCTCTTAATTTACTGAATTCAAATAGACATCCAGAAAAGTAATTGACAAATATGACTTTCTTTCTTCCTTCCTATCTTTCTCCCCTCTGGAAAATCAATTAGAAATGAGCAACATTTACAGCTTTACATTTTCATGACTCAAAATATTTTGATCTCTTAATTTACTTTGAGGCCATATAATCTGGAATATTCTTTTGTCTATACGTGCAGCAAAAATATAATTAAAGAACTTGCCAAACAAATATATATTTTACTTGGTTTTAAAGAAAAATAAAATGGAAAGGTAAAATAGTATTGTTTTCTACTGTATTACCTTTGACAGTAAACTGTAATACCTATCATCAATCCAGTAATGATGATTGTGCAAATTCCTCCTTCCTTGGCTTCATGACCTTCAGAATTGCAATCCAATGATAAAAGGAAGGTTTCAGAAACCATTTTAAAACAAGGTAAATCTTCAGAACTATTATTCCATTCAGTTTTACATATGCATTTTAATTTTTCTACTTTATGACTCCATTAATCTCTCATTTTCAACAGCCATTTTTAATTAAAGTACAGTTTTGCAGACTTTATTTTTATTACTGACTCATACCTTCACTAATGGTTTTTATTTTATTGTGAATTTCAAATCCACTTACGGTGCCAGGATGAATTAACACACTAACAGCTGACTGAAGTGAATGCACAGGTTAAGCAAAGTAAGTGTCCTCTAAGGAAGTCTTAAAACATTAAAGGATGAATACATAAACATTTTACTGTCATTCACAGTGAAAACTCAAGGTGCATGAAAAAACTGAGCAACAGTTAATAAAGTTGGAACTTCTCCCTCACTCCCTCCCTCTCTTCTCACTGCCATCCTTCCAGGGAGGTGCTCATGTGTCCCCACCCTCCCCGCACCTTTCCACTCTCCGGAGCAGAGTCAGTGGAAGATCCTGCCACTCCTCCATCCCCTATTTGTTCCCTCAAAAGGAGACAAAGAATTGCTAAGAGGCTAGCTTTCAGTGAGTCACATACTCAACTTCAGCACAAGTAAAACTGTTAAGGTCACACTCTTCTGTGGGTCCCTCCCTGGGCTCTTTTCCTTTTTCAGAGACCACTATGCCCTTAAGCATTTTTTTCTTCCCACTGGGAAGAAAGTCACTAGGACAAGTCTTGAGCTTGCTTTCAGGGAGATCTTGATTTCTCCAGCCCTCTACAAATGGGTAGGTGAGACCATTTCAGGGGGATAGTTTGAAACACCACATTTTACTCAAGCTACCCTCACTTCAATTAGCCTTGATGATTCTAAAAATAGTTTGATCTTAATTTCCCAATTGGTCCCTAAATGATACAGAACAAAGGGTGGATTAATGTGTACTATTCAACCCCCAACCAATGGGACAAAACATTACATTGCTAATTATCCAATTTCTGGACTTCAGATCTCACCCTTCAGTAAAATATTGTATACATCTTAACTGTACTTTCAACACTGGGGTTTTTTTTTTTTTACTATTATATTAGGTTTAATATATTAAAATATCATTTTTCATCCATATTGTTTCCACACTTTTGGAAACCTATATTGTTTGTATACTTTCACACTTCATATCCATTAATGATATCTGTAATCCATAAACATTTGTCACAGAATAACTCATCAAGTTTTCTTTCAAAATAAAAATCAGTAATATTAAAATATAACAAATAGCAAAATAGTTTTATGAAAAGCACAATCCTTAAAGTTAAATTCCTGTTTAAATTCTGGCTCAGTGATTCATTTGATACGTGAATTTGGGCAAGGTAATTAATATCTGTTGGGCTGCACCCCGCGGGCCTACAAGGCCCGCACTTGCCCAGCTTTAAGACCTAAGAAAGAGCCTGGAGTCAGCAACAGAAAGATCAATGGTTTAATGGATGGGGGAGCTTGTCTGTCTGAAGCAAGGTCCTGCAGTGACGCACACGGCAGACAGGATATGGTGGCAGTCTTGGGTGGGGGAGGGGGGATTACCAGTTAGAGGGGAATTGACCTCAGGTGAACTCATTAGTTACCAGGGAAACCAGTAGACTGGCATGCACGCCCCTTCACCGACCCTTTGATAAGAACAATCACTAGCTGGGGCCTGGGGCAAATGTCAGTCACGTGAGTAGGGTATAGGTGAAGCAGTCAGTGGTCGGGCAGAGGATGTACAGAGAGCAAGAAAACAGCCACCTTGAGTGGCCTGACCATACAATCTCTTATTGTATGGTCCTTATTTTCCTAATCTGTGAAATAGGAATAAAAGTACTACTTCTTAAATTTGAAAGTGAGGTTGAAAACAGTATGTCAGAATAGTGTCAGGCAATTAATAAATGAATATATTTTAGATGTCGTCATCACCGTGTGGTAATCATATCATAGAAAACCATTTTTCATTATTATATTAATGTTCAAAAATACATTTCCAAGCTAATGGTAGTAAGAAATCTTTAATACTATGATTCTGTTTTTTCTTTCTCCCCTTACTACTAATTGTTTGACACTTGGGCAAGTCACCATTTCATTATGAGCCTCAGTCCCTGCATCTAGATGCTTTAAAAATCGCAGAATTTTGCACACGGGGATTCAATAATGGATATAAAGTGGTCAACACAGAGTAAGCATTAAATAAATATTATTTCCCTTCCTTCCTTCCCTTGACCAAAGGAAGTTCGTTTTGAGTTCATTTTGTTTCCTTTATAGCAGGAGATTGCCAATGATAGTTGTGGCCCTTGGGCTTCATCCCATATAGAGACAGAATTTCTTTGCCCTTTAAAATAAAGTTCCAGAAGATGGTTGCACACATGGGGCATGAGGAATTGACTGCAAAGGGGCACCAGGGAACCTTCCAGGGTGATGAGAATGTTCTGAATCTTGTTTTAGGTGGTGGTTATGCAGTTGTATATAACTGTCAAAAATCATTGAAGAGAACACTTAAAGAGGTGTGCATATTTCGTGTTAATTACGTCTCAATTTTTTAAAACTCAGGCTAATCTGAGAGTTAGAAAACCAAAAGGGTTTATGGAAGGATACTGTACATCTTTTCTTTTATGAACCATATATTTTAAAATAATTTTAGAAAAACGTTTGAATTAGTAGGCAACATTTAAAAACTAGGAAAATTCACATGGAAATCTAGATGCCTTACTTCTCTTTAAAAATCAGACCTGGTAAGAGTGAACCCGCATTTCCTCAAGAAAACATTCACTAAAGCTGAATAAAAGATAACCTTTCAGAAAGAGTTTGCCACAGATCCTACCAACTCTAGCATTTCCTCCACCAACTTCATATACTTATGTAAACACAAGCCTCACTGGTGTTCTAATCCATTTGATGACACCATATATAATACAGTTGTTTTGTTACTTTAAACTTGAACTCTCCTCAGGAGGGGCACAAGATACTTTATAAGTTCTGTAACAATATAATAATAAAGAAATTCTAATACATGTGTCCTACTACTGAAAGCCCAAATGTAGATTAAAACTCATTTTTCCCAGGAAGATATTCACAATTTAAGTGTTGTAACTAAAGTATGTATTTTTAATAGACTTAAAGTAAAATAGGTGGAAAAAGACATTTGCATAATCTGCTGTTTCAAAGAATTAAGTGTTTCAAATTATTCCTGCAAATGGTTTATGCAAGGCACAAGGCTTATGACTGATAACAAACACTAGTTGTTTGATCTTGAGTAATAGAATCTGTCTTCATAATTTAATAATTTAATCTTGTTTCATAACTTAATAAATATGACCCAGAACTCTGCTTTCTTTGACTGCAACTTGAGCCATATCCAAAGACAAAGGATTCTAAGGTAGGCAATGTATGCATTGTTGCAACTGATTCACTTCCAAGACTGCCAGAATCACTTCAGGTGATCCTTATCTTAAAATGGGAAGAACCTTCCTATCAAAGGCCCATAATGCTCTGGGATTTCAGTAAGCAGTCACTATATTAGTAATACTCTTTTATGAGATTTAAATCAATAAGAAGATACCCAGGAGAAGTTAAATCAAGGTCTTTTGGAGCTTGCTAAAAGCTCCAAATGTTTCAGACATAATCAGAAACATGTTATTGCAAGGAAGCCCCCCCCCACACACACACACAATTAACTTTTAAAATGAAAATCTGAAAATTATAACAAACGCAAGAAGAGGAAGCACTAATTAGCATACAAAAGCCAAAGACATTCATAACTACTAAGTGTGAGAATACACAAAGTAAAAAACCTCAGGTATAAAGCTTAAAAATTAAAAAAAAATAAGACCTCCTCACTGCGTGTCACAATTCAGGAGTTTGTTTCTCAGTAGCATAACCCAAAGGTGGGGTGGGGTATTTAATCACTTTTCCCAATAATATAAAGAAACACGCTGGAAATCTCAAGACCTGAAGTGCACAGGGAGAATTTCATCTACAATAGTAAAATGGGTATTCCCTTGAGAGTTGCACTACTGGATTAAAATCAAATGCATTTCACTACAAAATGAGAAACAAGGAGTTAATTACCTGAAGGCAAAACCAATCACAAAATGAGGTCTTTACTGCTATGAATGCAACAGAAGAGCCAGGCAGCAGGGCTACTGCACAAATATTCTACAATTATCAGCAGCAGCTACACAAACAACATTGTAGCTCTCATTTACCTGGAGAGTCTGTCACATCTGTGCACAGCAGCCGCAGCTGCTCTCCAAGGCACAGAATGAACATGTTCACACCCTTGAAAAAACAAGCTATCTATTATCATCTTCTAATACTGAACATGATGCCTTGTGAATAGAGCAGAGAGATTCTGTGTTGCGGTTAAATTGTGATTTTTGCAAGACTTAACATATCTTTATTTTTCCATCACATCCATGTTTTATATAGCCATACAAGAGTGGTGTGTACTCTTTAGTATTTACTCAATTAAATATGGGAATCAAAATATACTAGGTAGTCTGTGGAACCATTCATAAAATTCACACATTTAAGAATACAGAATCACTTACTTTAAAACCCTGAGAAAGCTATGCTAAGCTTAAAAATCCCACATTTCAGACATTTAATGATGCCACCTGAAATGTAAAATGTATAAACATCTAATTAATTGGTTTTTTTTATTGTAAAAGTGTTGAGAACAATTAATCAAAGAAAATGACAGATTTTGTTATATAACACACTACTTTTTGAGAAACCGTTTCTGTCACAACTACTTTCAGGTGAAAATCACAAATAGGAACATTTAATGTTAAATTTGATGGTGAAGAAAAGACAAGACTGGATAAATTCAAATTTATCAGTATTAACTTAGTAACTGTCAACATTAGATAACATTTTTCATGTTCAGGGCATCATTCTAAGCACTTCACATGCACTAAGTTATTAATCTTTAAAACAACCTATAAGGGAGACAGTATTATTATTCCCAATATACAAATGAGGAAACTGAGTTACAGGAAGATGAACTGATTTTTTTCCCCCTAGGACCACACAGCTGGTAAAAGCTGAAGCTGGGCTTTCAAAGTAGGCATTCTATCTCCCAGGCTTTGAGAGCCTAACTACCATGCGACTAGTATCTGAACTACTCTCACAAGATTCGAGTGTTTGGTGTTTTAACTCCATAAAGGAAAGTTATAAATATGGATAGTCACATGAGTTGACATTATAAAATTAACTTTTAGCAAGTTTGTTAGAATTTATACATGCTAAGGAATGTGATTCCTTATAACTCACCTTAAAATTTTATTCAATAATACAGCAAATTTTTCATTAATTAAAAAAAAGATATATTGGAACCCCTTTTCCAATTTAGCACCGCTGTTAGAATGCATATTCATTACTCACTAATGTTTTGGGGGTACTGATGAGGTCCGTATTAAATTTCATAGTATCTGTGAAATGTGGATTTCATTTTTTAAAAAGCCAAATATATATATTTGGGGGGGGTGGGGGTGGTACGCAGGCCTCTCACTGTTGTGGCATCTCCCGGACGCGCAGGCTCAGCGGCCATGGCTCACGGGCCCAGCCGCTCCGCGGCATGTGGGATCTTCCCGGACCGGGGCACGAACCCGTAGCCCCTGCAGGCAGGCGGATTCTCAACCACTGCGCCACCAGGGAAGCCCGCCAAATATATTTTGAGCCAAGCCAGATGAGTGATGTTAAAGAAAGAAATAGTTCACAAGTTTTTGACAAAGCAGTGGTTCTTACTTTCTTATCCATTACTGGTTATAAAGTCAATTCCAATGAGAAGTTTCAAAAATGACTTAGCAGTATCCTTATCACTAGAATAAGAGTATAGTTTTCAAATTAACTATTTTAAAAGATTGCCTTATTTACATTAATTGCAGTAATTCTGAAAGTTTGGTTTTTAAAATCACATTACCTTGTAGTTATATCTCATAATCTAACATGAATAATGAGTTAGGATTTTGCTTTATATATTTTTTTAACCATTATCAATGTGCATAATGATATATGTTAAGCAGTTTTTGAACCTGAATAATAAAAACTTAACATTAGAGGTGAAATTAAATCTTATAAAAACCACCCATGACTAAAGAAATTTTTTTCAGTGCTAAGCAAAAAAAAAGAGAGAGAGAGAAAATAAAGGGCTGTTGAAGGAGAAGTGAACAATGCTCAGTTCCACAAACTACTGAACTTTTAATGAAAAAATTCCCAATGACTACTTGTTAGATAAAAACACACAAGGACAGGATGGAATTTAACCATTTGCTTCAAAGTCTCCACTTGTAGCCTTCACTTCACCATCTTTAGCTCTGGACAAATCCTCACTCTCCAAGCAAACAAGTGGCCTCACCTTGCTGTTCCTTCATCTTTTCCCCTCATTATTCTCACCCTACTATTACACACCATCACGTTTTTAATAAAACCCTCATACTCTAGGAAACAAAGATGCATCCAATCTTATCTCAAGCACAATCTTCTGCCAAATTTTTCCTCTCAGTTTACATCTGCTATAATATCAGGCACTTTACCTACTTTAAAGAAAACTCCTTTAGACCATGGATTACGATGTAATCTTAATATCGTAATCCAAGAGTCAAGCAGATAACTATTCTCCAGTGTTTAAGTTTAATAGATATCTTCAAACTAATTTCTAGGCATTTATTTCTTGCTTCTGCCAAGCTTTAACTAAGTTTCTGAAGGTCAAATTCTGGACTATCCTTCTTAAAAATAAAAACAAAAAACAAAACTCAAACAATAAGCACTAAATAAATCAGCAAATACACTAGTATTTGCTGAACTATTCCTAGAGTACAATTTTTAACACTTTTCGTATTATTGTTATTTTTTGTTGTAATTTCAGATTTATCCTCATCAACAGACAAAATGAGATTTGTTCTTACTCCTAATACTCAAAGAAATCTCTCTTTCTCCACCGAAACTGCTTATTTAGCTATTTCACCACTAGGGGAATAAAAGGAGGCAAAGCATGAGAAAGAATTATCTGTTGGCCCTTCTGGGGGAAAGAGACATTTTTACACCAGTTAAGATGGTTTAAGTGAATTTAAAATATTGACACGAGATTGGCAGCTGCTCACATTCTGCCTGAAAGGTTTACTACTGGCATGAACTCCCAGCAGCTGCTTGTTTGAAACGTGAGAAAACATTTGGACAGTTAGGATAGCCTGATTTTCCCCTTAAAATCTGTTTGGCAAAACTTCCTGGCAGATAATTTGATCCTGTGAAAAAGCTTTCTTTAAAAAAAGTGTTCACATCTCTTCATAAAACTTGTTTTGCCAGTATAGACAATATTTTTAAAAGTGGTGTTTTAAACTCATAATCTTTTTATTGCTGGCTAATACTTCTCATTTAGTCCATACAAACGTAAAGTGGATGGCAAAGTAAGTTTTTATAATAAAATGATTAGATGGTCCATAGTGAAATATTTTTAAGAGATTACCAGTATCCTCCGTGGAAGTTAATTTTCTTATACAAAATTGAGATGAGAATAGAGACCAGGATCTTACAGCTTTATCAATGAGTACAAAATATTAAGAAACTACTTTAATAATGCTAAGATTTGAGAACTCATTCTCAAGCATTAGGGCAAATTTGCAGGAACGGTTCAAACATCTTAATTCTGTAACAGTCACAGAGTGAAAACCAGCATGAACCATCTCATTCATCTGTGCACTCTGCATAAAATAACCAGTGCCCAGGGATGTGTAATTGGTGTACTCAACTTTTATAATAATTTTCTAAGCATTTCCTTTCCTTAATGGGTGTTCCTCTCTTACTTTGACTGCTTTCCTCTCATTCGCTTTCAAGGATGTCATGGCCTCTGCAGTGCTACCCGTTATCTAAGGCAGAGCAATCTAAAGGATATTGATTTATGATGGCTATGTAATTTACACACTCTGCAATTTTCCTGTATAATTTATTCAAAAAATAGATTGTACATTAAGCTTGGCATTCATTAGGCTGGCCCATTCCAGTTTCAAAATTAATCCTGCATCAGATTTGTTTGGAAGATTTATGTATTTAGAGCAAGTATATGTATTTGGCAGATTTTTAAATATTTGCAAAATCATAGTAACCCTTTAGAAGCATTTGCAATGGAACACCGAATAAAGGCTACTACACCAGTAACCTGAGATTACATGGAGATAAAATACTGGTATTATATATGAGAATGAATTTCTCAGTGAACATGACTTTTAAGAAGCTGTTAAATTTCAACTAATAAGTTCTTTCTTTCATTGAAATAAATATAAGAAAATTATGAGAATTACCCAGTATCGATAAGTGTAAGCTAAATATATTCTTAAACATATTAAAAAAATCCACTCTTCAGCAAGCTGCTATATTTTTCTAAAAAAGAGAAAACTGGATCTCAATATTTGATGATAAATGAGACAAGTGAAAATCTGAAAGGTAAAAATAATAATAATAATAAATAATAATAAAAGATACCATATACACTTTCTACTATAAACATCAAAATTTTCTTGGTAACCTTTTAAGAACTCACATCTATTACACTGGATTTGCTAATGAACAGTGAAATTGTTAATTACTAAGCTTTTTGCCAATAGTTGAGAAAATATACAACATAAATCTTTAAGTAAAGTTATCCAGATTCTTAATAATAGCCCTCACATACATCAAAGAAAAGAAACAAGTCTTCAGGTCATCTGACATAAGCATTTTTTTTTAATAAAACAAAAACTGAATTTAAATTCACATTCACATACAGCCCTTCATTTTTTCAAGTTGATATTGACAAAAGTAAAACAGATCTTTTCAAAGATATGAAGTTTCCAGCAAAAGGTGGCAACATTGTGCACAGACTGATGCTTCTAATTCCATATGTGACTTAAAAGCAAATTGCCAGCAAACTGATAATCCGAGTCAGCACTTACACCTCATTTCCTTTATTTCTAGAATAAGAAGGAAATTAAGTGAGGATGCTGACAAAAACATGGGCTTTCATTGAAGACACTAGTAGAGAAGAACATGATCAAGGACATTTAAAATAAAGAGAACCTGATATTACACAATTGAGTTCTGTGAAAGTGTGCCTGACACAGACTCACAATGATGCTGTATAAAATAATATTTATATTTATGTTTTGATTGCAATATATGAAGTGTTACTTCAGTGTTCTGAACAGTGATACACCATGAGTTTCCAGAAGTGACACATCACATAAAAGAAGATAAAAAAGAAGGGGAGATGGCTTCCCTGGTGGCGCAGTGGTTGAGAATCTGCCTGCCGATGCAGGGGGCAAGGGTCCGAGCCCTGGTCTGGGAAGATCCCACATGACACGGAGCAACTGGCCCGTGAGCCACAACTACTGAGCCTGCGCGTCTGGAGCCTTCGCTCTGCAACGAGAGGCCGCGACAAGTGAGCGGCCCGCACACCGCGATGAAGAGTGGCCCCCGCTCGCCACGCACAGAAACGAAGACCTAACACAACCATAAATAAATAAAATTTTTTTAAAAAAATAAGAAGGAGAGAGTGTACAGGGTAGGAGAAAGACAGAGAACACTCAAGTTGTAATTGAAAATAATTATTTTCTTAATAACTTAATCACAAACAGATTGTATCACATATTCAAAAGCCAGCTAAATGTTCAATATGTGCCTATTATTATTAACGGAGAAAAATACACACGATATGTAGAGATGTGTGTGCACTAAAGTTACTTCAAAATTTATAATTATTCAAATGGTTACAGATTTTTGATTGCTCACTCACTGAACTACAAAAACAAAAGCCAAAATCTGATTAAGTTATGGTAGCCTGTAATAAATCATTTGAAGTTATTTATTTTGAAATTATACCCTTTATAGCCTTTCCTATTATTAAAACGTATCACTCTAATCAATTTAATTTTCAACACAGATATTACTTTTCCTTTCCTGTCAAAATGTACAGTGGGATTTCTACTGAATATAGGTAATTAATTTTTAACTACAGAAGTAAAGAACTCTGCTATTTAAGGACTCGCTTTTATTATTATTTTTAATGTAGCAGTGGTTGTCCTGATGGTTATTAATTGGCTGAATGAATTGAAGTGAGGCTCCCTGGGCAGCAGCTGACATGATGACTGATTGTGTGCAGAGCTGAGAATGTGAATGATAAATTTTGAAAGGCTCTGGAATTTGTGAATAACAAAAGTAGCTACAGTTCATAAGATCTTACCATTTGTTCTCCTCAACAAAAGACTTCGAAGGCTTTTGTTTAATGAAATGATTCAAAAAGAGGATACAGAAGAATTAAGGGTTATCTCTACCAGCACAGTATAGCAAGTAGCTTGTGTGCCCAAGTAGATGCATCACAAATGTAGGCCAGTCAGCAAGTATAAATGGAATTAATCTGATTGTATCCCCCTTAATATTATTATGATATTCTCATGACAGTTTCTTAATATCTTCATGCTTTTGCAAAAAAAAAAAAAAAGGAGAACATAGAAATAGGAACCATTTAAATAACTTTTGCATGGACAGGTTAATGATGAATTCCAGAATATTTAATAATTAAAACATATACTCAAATTTGTTTGCAACAAACATGTCATAAATCATTAAAAATGTTTTAAAAATTAGCTGGTATTCTTGGCTATAATATGTACTAACTATGTAATCTTGAGGAGCTGATTCTTCTTATACCTGTTTCCATACATCTACAATGACTATTTGGCAGACTATACAAGATTCCAAAACACATAACAGGAAGCCTGGCAAACAGTTAAGTGTTTTAATGACTGGGTGGTTGCGGTGCTGGTAACAGTGATATGAGTACTAAGGACCATTCTTACTTAACCCTCAAAAGAGAGTTTCCTGAGATAATCAAAACAAACCCTTGAAGAGCATCAAAATACACCACCCTAAAATATACAGGAGTTCAAGACATCTTACCCCAAATTGTGCTGCTCTGAAATACTGATTATTTTAAGCTGTAGACATCTGGAAAAATGGCAAATGCAGGGAGAGGCTTTCTCTGAATTTCCCTTATCTACATGATGATAGATCCTCCATAAGGAACTCAATGTCATAAATCACTTCCTAGGAGTTTCATCACCAGGAAAGATCGACACTTGTCACAGGAGAGAAGCCTAGAAGTGGACACCACACCCAAATTCTGTCACAAACTATCATACCTCCCATCTTTTTTTCTAAAGGCCCATTTATCTTTCCTGAAAATCATCTATTCTCCCCTAACTTGTAGGCCTACATCCCCCACCCTTTCTTTATTAAGATGGCATTTAAGACTGAATTCTAAACCACCCCCGGGGAGTTACTACTCAGTTTTCCCTGGGTATGTCCCATATATACATGAGGTACACATGTTAATAAACTTCTTTTGTTTTTCTCTTGTTAATCTGTCTTTCATTACAGGGGCCTCAGCTAAGAACTCACAAGTGTAGAGGGAAAATTATTTTTCCTTTCTTACACACCTACAACAGAAATGAGAGAATGGGGTAATGTGACTGAGGTAAAAAAATAAGGTGGGAATTTAGTAAGTTCTGTCTCATTCAAAAGCCCTCCTTTTCCCCAGGCTACGCTGTGCCTTCAATTATAGAAACATGATTCAAGTAGAAAACAGAAGGGAAAAGAATCTTTTGTTAGGAATAAGAACTGTACTCTAATGCTTTTCAAAACTTCAAGGTAGAAACTAAAAATGCAGCAGATTTTTATCAACCCTATTAATAAATTAGAAATTAACTTCCAGTGTTTTCGTGTTTCCTATTGTTTTTCAAAGTACATATAAACATCCCCATTCTACAGACAAAGGCTTGAAATCTGTAATTTGGCATATATTATAGAAGGCATAGAGCCAAGCACATAAACTGATTAGGTGGCAGTCCATTCAATGCAATTAAAGGGACACCAAAGACATCTCCGGTATCCAGTAACGGTTTTCAATGTATCCAATGAGAGATGAGAATTATCCATTTTATCCAGGAAATAAAACAGAACAGTTTTAAAATAAACAGTTACCTATGCAATCAAAGAGTTCAACAGATAATATCAATTATGGTGCTATACACTGATCCACTGTTTTTATGTTGTTTATAGATTCTTAAGGAGGTGTGAGGGTATATCAACTGCTATAAAACCAATGTTATCCTTGTGAAATACCTTGGTGAGAGTTTTCAAATAACATAAATGTCAAATATACCATAGCAACACATTTTTAATTACACAGCTACAATTAACGTAACTTTAAAGTAGTGAGCCGAATAGATATATATATATTTCAGCATTGCTACTTTCACAAAGTAGTATTTCATAAACATAATTTAACAAGCTTTGCTTTGTGTAAAGCAAGGTACTTTCAGAAATACAGGTACACAAAATCATATCTTATAATGATAATATATTTTGGAAATAGGAGAATCTTCATTTCCAAATGAAGTTTTGCGTAAAGCCTTCTGCTATTTACACTTTCTTAAGACACTGTTTTGACATGAAGTGATCTTGGTTTTCTGGGAAAAGAAGACCAAATAAATCCCTTAATTCTAATCCAGTATGTCTCATCCTTACTGTGGGTGGATTTTAAATCCTTAAGCAATTTAACTATCAAAATATAAGGCAAGGCACTGACTCCCAACTGCTGATTTTTATTTCATATATCGACTGAATTTACAAATCTGCTGAAAGGCACACACCAGGGCATCAAAAGCTCCCTCATAACTGGGTTTGCAGACATTTACCATGAAAGGGCAATGAGACTATGTTCCCAGCCTCAGACTTCCAGATAAACTGAGATTTATTCTGAGTACAGAGTCAGTCTACCTTCTGTTTCATTTCCTATAACTCTCAACCTGTCATGTTCTGGTCCTGATTTTTCATCAGTGCACTCAGGTCTCCTTCATCACATCATTTGCCCAAGCAGCACAAAAAAAAAAAACAGTGTTAATAAGCTAGCTTTGCTTTTGTTTCTTATCAGAAAAAATCAATGACCTCTATTTCACAGCATCCTTTTCATACTGCACATAGTAGTAACACACATCCATACTATACAGCCACAAAAATCAGTCTATCTTAGATGAGAAACTATGGGAAAGTCCATTTAAAAACATATAACATATACTATCAATTCCATACTGGATGGAGTTTTAGTTTTTTAACCCCTATGAATTATGTAGAGATCAACTGTTTTATCAGAAACTTGGTGATGTGAAAATATCTTCAGCTAAATCACAGTAGTTATTAACTTGTTCAGTTATGAAAATTTCAGTACTTTTATTATTTGCTTTATATTTGTGATGTCTATATTTTATTAATCAAAAATAACATATATATATTTAATTTGAAAAATCACAAAAGGAGCCTAGGTTGAGACTTAGATTAACCATTAGTATTGAACAATGGCTTGACAACACCAAATAATAGCTCCACGGAAAAGCAAAGGGAAATAAAAGTTTAGGAACACCCATTCCCATATTTGTAAGATATTGACACCTTTCATTAAAGGGCAGAATATTATTTTAGATGCCATTTTATGAACCATATTTAAAATAAAACACACACAAACACAAAAAAAAAACCCCACAAGATGCCACTGATTATAACATAATTTTAGGTACCATTAAGGTAAAAAGCATGTTGCCAATTACAATGATAGGCTATCAAATATTATGATACATCCATTTTCAGATATGTTAAAATATGAATATAATGTAGCCTTGGAGTGGATAAATTATAGTATGTTCCATTCACTGTGCAAAACTCTTAAGTTCATTACCTCTTTTACCCCTAAAAACCACGAGAGGGCTTCCCTGGTAGCTCAGTGGTTAAGAATCCACCTGCCAATGCAGGGGACACGGGTTCAAGCCCTGGTCCGGGAAGATCCCACATGCCATGGAGCAGCTAAACCCGTGCACCACAACTACTGAGCCTGCATTCTAGAGCCCGTGAGCCACAACTACTGAGCCCGTGAGCCACAACTACTAAAGCCCACATGCCTAGAGCCCGTGCTCCATGACTAGAGAAGCCACAGCAATAAGAAGCCCACACACAGCAACGAATACCCAACGCAGCCAAAAATAAATAAATTTATTTTTTAAAAAAACACAAGAGAGCTTTTCATATCTATGAAGTGGAGAAACTGACAGAGAGAGATTGAGTTACTTGCTCTAGTAAGACAACTAGGAAGGTCAGAGTAGGATGTAAAATTAATCCCACATTGGGTGAACCCTCCTCAATTCTTACTGCTTGCTAGATCTGAATTCTTATCCGCAAACTTGAAATTAGATTCACTTATTAAAAAGTGGGTAAACAAATATCTGGGGCCAAGAGAATATGCTTCTCTATTTTGTCACTTTTTTCTAAGTACTATCAATCAGTATAGAATTAATTAGAACATTCTTATATTCTTAGTTTATTAATTTCTGATTAACAAATGCAGTTGTGATGTACACACATAGGTAAGGTATTTGTTAATATTATATTCAGCACTACTGTGTATATTGTAACAAGTAAAATTAAGTCATAAGTCTAAATTCTGAGTACCTCAGCTATCTATATACTTCCATTTACAGGAAAAGGTAGAGTTTCAATATCATTGTGAGGAAATGAAAATAAATCCATTTGGAAATGTCTGAGCAACTGCTTTAAATCATATGGTTAGCAAGTGAATCAAGTGGCTTTATTCAACAATCATATTTAATATAAACCTAGCAGAAATCATGTCTTATGCAGCTCCCTTGGTAATAATGGCTTAAAAGGCAAAAGAGGAAGGGGAATGCAACTGTTCTCTCCATTTCAGAGATCTTCACTCTTCCTTCTGATGAGTCAGCACCATGGTTTCTCTCCCTCAATATAACCAGTGCTTAGGCTTGACTTTGGTGTCTTAAACTTCACAAACCCCCCAGCTGCTACACAATGAGTCTCATCAATTCACCAACTCTGTTTCCTGTGCATCCCTGGCTGTGCTGAGGCAAGTGTTCAGTGTCTGATAACTAGCTGCGTTTGGAATTGAAACAGCAGAAACAGAAAATAGTCTGTGAAATCCCTCCTTACTGTTCCACTGGGGCCTCAAATTGGACCGGTGATCTCAGGAAGTTACAGGTCAAAAGATACAGTCAAGCCACTCAGGTACATATTTTGTTAAAATGAGTCTTGGTTGTTGGTCAAGAAGGTTCTATTTGCCTTCCCAGTGGTACAATCTGAACAAAGGGGAGCATTTTGAGAATAGGCATCTAAGAGAACATAGAAAAGCATCTAAAATTCTCCTTCTCTGCCGCATAGCACAGGGAGTTCACCTCTGTGCTATGTGACCACCTAGAGGGGTGGGATAGGGAGGGTGGGAGGGAGGGTGACACAAAATGGAAGAGATATGGGAACATATGTATATGTATAACTGATTCACTTTGTTGTAAAGGAGAAACTAACACACTATTGTAAAACAGTTATACTCAAATAAAGATGTTTAAAAAATAAATAAATAAAATAAAATAAAATAAAATTCTCCTTCCTTGTCAACTAGATTATTTCCTGCCTTCCAGCTACTTCCCAGCTTTCATGACTTTCTCCCAATTCCAGGTCTCTAACTTTGCTGTTAACAAAGGAAAGCCCCCAGGCAGACCTTCTTCATTTGCATGATTCATTCCAATACAACCCTGCACTCACTGGATGTACAGCATAGTCATGAGGGCCTATGCTATAGGCAGTCTTCAGATTCAGGCTTTTTTTTTAATGTTCAAATTATGAATACACAGTTACACATACACACAGAAGCATGTTTCCATATAAACAAAAGGTAATTACAAACACTTATAAGTGCTCCATCTAGTTGAACAATAATCTGATTCCCAAACACTATCAGTGCCTTCCAGATAAACTGTAGTAAATGTTACTAGTCTTATAACTACTGCCTCAAAACTCCCAGAGATTGTTTTATGTTATTATATTCCTTTTTGTCATCAAATTTAGAAGACTTTCTCTTTGAACTAAATAAACTGGATTAAATATACAGAATAATATGTTATACTTGAGCCATAATGAAAAATAAGTATATTTCAGTAAGCATAAGGTAGTTTTGATTATGAAGAGACCTTGGCCTCTCTATGAGTTATACCTGTTTATTTACTGAGGTTTGTGCTGACTACATTATTAATTGTGGCTCTATACTTTTCACCCTACAAACTCTATACCAGTCAACGGACACTGCAAAACACCATTTCCATCTCATTTACTCTTCTCTAAGGGGGGAATATTTCCTCCTCCCTTCTCAGTTGCATGACTTAAAAACTAATGGTGATTAAAACTCTCATTTGTTAACATTGGAGCTTAAAACTGATGCTTTCAACAGAGAAAAACAGTGTAAAATCTTCTCCTAAATAATTTGAAAGTAGTCATTATACTATTTTTATTATGTCTTCATTTTATATTCCTGTCTCAACAGTAGTCATTTTTTATATGCTAAAAATGACATAAGGGCAAATAACATCTTTCATGAGAAGTTATGGTTTGGCATCTGTATTAAACCACTCATTCATTTCCTCAAATACACACACACACACAAACATATATTAACCCCACTAAAATTCTAGGCCTTTGAAATTCAAACTAAATACAGCACAGTTCCTATTTACAAGGAAACATGATGTCATGGGCAATGATCTTTCTTTTACAAATTTCTACCTTCCCCTTTCAGTCAAGATCAGGATTTTCACTAGTGACCAAGCCAAGTGACTTAAAGGAAAGGTAGCAGTCCATTCTTAAGAAACTAAGCACCTACATTTTTGAAAAGCTTATTTATTTATAATATGTTACACATAATATGGTACATTATTTTTATTTAGAAATATAACTTCTGGAGCTAAAAAAATAATAATGTGCCACAGATTTATAACTGGGGAAACACAAAATTAATCAATGGTCAACTTGGTCAAGGCCAAACTCATTGTAAATAAAATCACATATGAGGACGAAAATAACTTAAATATAGTCCTATGTTCCTTAACACTGTGTGTGTGCGTGTAAATGTAGAAAGATAAACAGGGGGAGAGACAAAATATGTCAGTAGATTAAAATTTTAATTATATAATAATGTCATTTAATCAGAATGCAGAATTTTAGGATCAACTATTTTAATTCTTATTGGCCAAACCAACTGCATATGTTGTGATAATATATGAATGACAACTCCAATTGGTCATCTATTCTAAATTAATTGTGGATAAACTTTGTAAAAATTACAAAAATTGTAACTGATTAGGTTACAAGAACTCTATGTAACTCTTACTTAAAACATTTAAGATAATGGTACTAATCAATGTAATTTGATGATGAAATATAATTATGAAGCCTACTGAGTGTTCAAGTCTTTTTATAAGTATAATATAATATTTAATGGACACAT
This sequence comes from Kogia breviceps, assembly GCF_026419965.1. Taxonomy (NCBI): domain Eukaryota; kingdom Metazoa; phylum Chordata; class Mammalia; order Artiodactyla; family Physeteridae; genus Kogia; species Kogia breviceps. Next base: position 40,810,854 of record NC_081315.1, read on the forward strand.
GAAAACCCACAATATTTCTTTGGTAATCAAAGGAGAGGTATGTTTTGTCTGTTTTACATTTTTCAAAATACAATTTTAAGTATCACTTCCACAAATTTTACAAATTAAATGATGACAAGAGCTAACAGTTACTAAGTGCTTACCATATTTTAAGCACTATGCTAAGTGCTTACACGGATAATTTCATTTACTCTTCATAACGATCATTTTATAGAAAAGTAACCCAAGGAACAAAGAGCTTAAAGCAAGTGACCCCGGGTCACACAGCACATAAGTGGTGAGCTGGGTTTCCAGCCTAGATGTTCTGTCTTCAGTATCCTATTACTATCTCCTTACATTATATTGGAATCACTAAATTTGCCTTTATTCCTTTTTTAAAATATATCTCACCTGAACAAAGATAACAATCATGGAGAGAATCTTTGTTATTGCAACATCCAAATATTTGCCTCATTCAGAAGTTTGAAAAACTTGATTTAGAAGTTCTGATTCTGATAGCATGAGGAAAATACTATTATGTTTAGAACTTATCTCTAAATGGGTACCTTCTATAATATAAATTATAACCATGCCAAAAAGACAATTATTGCCATAATGTATATCTCTACAATTTACTATGCTCTACAATTTACTATGCTCTACAATTTAATACTCTTCTACTGTTGGAAGTGACCAGTGAAACAAAATTATCTATGTCATAATTATTTAAGTCTGGTACAATGGTAAGTATCTTATTAGTCAGACATAAAGTGAGAAAAAGAGAAAGATGGTGTGAACTGTAATAAGCAAACATTTATCTGAGAAGATGCTAATATTTTCTATGGGTGGAAATATATCTAAAGCATTTCTTGCTAATAGACTGCAGTGATCATGTAAAATTTGAATGGAAAGATAGTGTATCTGAGCGTATAAAAGGAGAAAAGCTTGGAAATCAGTAAATGAAAGGAAAATATGATAAGGCTACTTTAAATTACTAGAATTCCTCAGTTGTGCTACATCATGGAAATGTTACCTCAAAAAACCACGATAATATGTACACATATCTAGGTGTATATAACATTCTGTGTGTATATATGCATATATATGCATAATTTTAATTTTTTGCATAATTTATTTTGACCTATCCTGTTTTCATTATTAGCATCCTGATTGAGGAAGCATGCACGGATAACAAGTTTAGCATAATCAGCTTCTATTACAGGAAATATTTTATTTAAATGACTTTATCCTAAAGATTCAGAACCATTGAAAAAGCATAAGAACTAAACCAGAAAAGTGGATTTCCATATAAGTTTTCAACATGAGACTAGTCTCTTGCTCCCATACTTCTACATAAAACAAAAGGAGCCATCTCTTATTTACTTTAAGCAGCTGTGGGAGACGCTGGCCATGCAACTACTCTCAGTCACATTCTACCTGGCACAGTACCTACCTTGAGTATTGAAAACCCTAATATTTATTTACCCATCTGTCTTACAGCTAGGAATTATTATGTGTCCCAGTTCTAGTTAATGATATGGAAGGGGAGTTTACTGGGTGACTTCAGGAAAATATTTATTCAATCTACCATACTTCTGTCTTTGAATGCTGTTATGTCAGGACCTGATGCAAAGATATCTGAAAACCATTTAACTACCTAGAGTTAGCAAAACTACACACCAAAGGCTCTGAGAAGAGAATGGGTCCTTGATGATTCAGTTGCAAAGCCAAACCATCACAGGTACCACCTACTTACAGAATTATTTTTAAGTAAGCAAGTGTTCTTTAGTTAAGGCCTCTGCTAGTTTGGTCTTCTGTTATATAGAGCCAAAAGCTCCTAAGTTACTCAAGCAAGGAGATGTATTAATTTGGGGAAATAAAAATATCTTAAGGACTGGGTGAAAAACATCCTTTGATAAGGGGAGGGACATTACAGCTAAAAAGCACAGAGCAAGGCTTTCTCCTAGCAAAACCTTCTAACACTACTGCTGGTATAGAGCTGAGAAAATGGCCCTCTCCACCAGTGCCAGTTTAGGGGAGGGTCTAAAAGAATTATGTTTTAGTCTGCTTCACTTATAGTGTTCTACTTCACTTTTCTTAATACACTGAATGGGTGGAGTAATATGAATAGAAAAGATCCTAAAAATAAGGAAGAGGGGGTGAATGTCAGTGTCCAAAAAATATAAAACTTATGCTAAGCCCTCTCAACCCATCAATAGTCTCAGTGCCCATGAGCTCCAAAAATGAAACACTTAATACTAGAGTGAACATCTGTGGTTGCCACTCCTGCATCCATTATCTTTTGTAAAAAGTACCCCAAATTTCCCAGCAATAGGAAATTGGTCTCACTCTCATCTACATATCAGCCTTTATTGACTGAGGTCAATTAGTACATGCCATTCTCATTGACCTACAGATGGATTGGGATAGGTATACTCTCCAAATCAAGCCAGTCAGAGCCAATAGCATTGATCCTGGGACTTTTATAAGACAATATGGGAAGCAGATTTTTTTCCTTCCCATCAGGATTTTAAAGAGAAAAGCATGTAGTCCTAGAGCATGTGGCCACACCATCTTTGGGTCACTAGAGAACAGAGTCAACACTGAGGAAGCAGCACCGAGAAATGGAGAAAGAGAAATGCTGGATCTGATCATACCTCTTGATCTTGCTTAAAGCTGCTGCTTGAGGCCAGATATGTCCCTGCAACTCATTTGTAAAATCAATATTCACATATTTTTTGAAGTCATATGGGTCAGATTTTTATCTGTCCCTAAAATCATCATCACTGTCTTCAACTATAATATCTCAAAACTTATCTCAAACATTAATCATATTAAACAATTTACTCTAGCTTACTAAAGTTATATATCAAAAGATAGGTATTATTCTTCAAGGATAAGTTCTTCTCAAGTTACCAAAAAATCTGAATCCATAATCCTATATTATCAATTTCTCCTAAAGAGGTAGAGCTATAAACAGTACCTTTTAAAAAATGTCACTCAATCATAGCCCATATTTCTATGCTTCTGATTACCACTCAGAAAGCTGCTTACAGAACTCTTGTACAATTTAATGAATGTACACAAAACAGTAACATTTATTCAAACAATCATTTTTCTACAATACAGAGAAAAATAATGAGTTAAATTACCTCTAATCCCTTAGAGTGGGCATTTTTACTTTCCAGGTAAAATTTTTTTTTACTGTTTCAGGAGCACATTAAAGTTACCCTCACCAGACAGGTATAATGCATTAAGATGAAAATGTCAACATATTGGAACAGGATGTGTCACCTTAACAACAAACATATTTATACTCTTAGTGCAAGACCACAGCATAGAAGAAGACTGTGTTAGTAACTGTCTATTGTTAAAATCCTGAGATGTTTAAGGGGGCAAATGGTCATCAAAGTGTAACTTCTGCATGACTACACTTCTACAATATGGCTACAACATCTACAAGTATTTTGTGCTTGGACTATTTCTACCTTGGTGTGTTAAATTGTATTTTCTACTCAAGTACTGAGAACATGGTCTCTTCTACCTATGTAAAATCCTTACTATAGAGAGCACCATATTTGTTGGTGATGCTCAATCATTAAACATGATTCAGTGAAAGTAAAGCTGGACATTGCTTTTCTTCTTGTAAATTGAGGGAGGCCTTTGACCTTTATAATTACTAAAGAATACAGACATCCTGTTTACCAAAAATAAGAGGATAAAATTTGAAAAAAGGAAATGTGCATAAAACTAGTGACTGCATTTAAAAAAATATATGGACTTTATACTAACTTTGAAAGAAATACTATTCCCAACATTATACATGTAGAAAGAGAGAGAGGAAAAGAGAGAGAGAGAGAGAAAGAGAGAGAGAGAGAGAGAGAGAGAGAGAGAGTGCTGAATTTTGGAGTTGTTTTCCCCCTTTTCTCACCTTATTCAAATTAGGACTTCTAGAAAGAACATACTGCTAAAAAAATTCAATGAGTATGATGAATTTACATAAGAATTTATAACCATCCACAAGGTTTATCTGGGTATACAAAAGAGGGAAAAAATTCATGATGGACTGAATTATTATATTTAACTATTTGCATAGTTTCCCAATTCACTGGGTAATTATATATAACTCACCAATTTGCCTTAGTTATACAGATATCATCTTAAACTGTCAGAATGAATTTAGCTTCTCTCATTTAATGATCTCTGTCACCATCTCAAATGCTCTACAATATTCTAGAAAAAAACTTTTAAATTTTACTTCCAAAAAAAAAGATGACTGTCAAAAATCAAACATTCTTTTAAAATTGCATTGCCAAGGCCACCTGGCTTTCATGACAAAGTGAAAATCTTAATTGTTGAAAAAAAAACCTAAACAAGTGACTCCATACTCCAATCAAAAAACAAACTTCATTGTTTTGTTCCAGGGGATGACATGAATTTGGCACTGCAATCCATGTGAAATATTCTACGGGTTCACATATTTGAGCCAAAAATATAAATCAAGTTTAAAATAATTGTATTTTTAAAAACACACTATATAACCCCATATATATATATATATATATATATATATATATATATATTTCACATGCTGTGAAATAGTTGACCACAAAGAGGATTAATCTTACAGCAGAATAAATCAAAGTATTTTAATATATTTAAGATCTTGTTTCATTTTTTTAAAGGATTCTGAGGGAATTAAACACTTTTCCCTAGTTCTCCTACACATGAGTTGGAAGAAAGAAAGAAAAAAGATAAGGAAAGGTAAAGCAGAAGCCCAAGTCAAAGCTGTCAAGTAAAAGGAAATGATTGTTTTTAATTTCCTAACAGGGAATAGCCCCCTCTCTGTTCTTAATGGTACTATATTAATGAATTCAAGTTCTTTGGAATGTAGGGAGAGCACCAAAAGGACAAAGCATTTCACCAAACCTATAACAATTTCTAGTATAATGCCAATCTCCAAATTGGATCATTTTAAACCTCTAACTAAAGCAAGAATAGGTTAAAAGTTTGGTTAGGGCTTCCCTGGTGGCGCAGTGGTTGAGAGTCCGCCTGCCAATGCCGGGGACACGGGTTCGTGCCCCGGTCCGGGAGGATCCCCCATGCCACGGAGCTGCTGGGTCCGTGAGCCATGGCCGCTGAGCCTGCGCGCGCGGAGCCTGTGCTCCGTAAAGGGAGAGGCCACAACGGTGACAGACCCGCGTAAAGTGAGGTTAGAAAACACATTTTCCTTGGTTTACAACAACGAGTGACTGTCCTGCTTCACCAGCCCTGGAGCACAGTTCAAAAAGTGCCACAGAAGAGCACTGAGCAAGACACTGAAAACAATGGGATTTGCGAAGTGTGACTGTGGGACAATGTTGCTCCATGAGGGGACAACATGAGGATCAAATCAATGGATTCTTCGGCAACCAACCTGCACGGTCAGGGAAACTGAAAAAAAGTACTGATAAATATTTTACATTTTAGAAAATATGTTTTGTCAAGTTTAACACCAGGAAAATTACTTAACTATGTCTAGCCACCAACGAAAATTATGAGAAATATACCCCTCATTGTATATATAACTTAAAACTCAGCAGTATCCCAGGGATGAGAACTAAAACTATATATATACCTGCTCTTCCATTTGTTGATAATATTCTGTATTGTTACTTAGCAAGATAAACGCATAATTTTTTTTTAAGGTTGATTTAATCAGTGCAGGTGGTAAACCCTTTTGCTGTAATTAGCATCTAGAGATGTGGTCTTTTAACGTGTGGTATTCTGGCTGGCTGAAGCATTATACTAAATAAAGCTGGGGTCATATTTCTTTCTTTCTCTACAAATTAAGTTGTTTCTCTTTCACTGCCAAAGCATGCCCATCTACCTGTAGCCAACCATCTCACAAATACATATTTTTGAACCTTAAGATCATTAAGGTATCATGGAAAGATTAAACAAAGTGGTTGTTAAAAATAACACCAAAAAATAAAGAGGACTAAGAAGGATAACTTGAAGGAGAAAGGAGGAAGGGATAGGGGACGGTAGGAAAGAAAGAAAGGAAAGGAAGCATGAATAGTATCTTTGTCAACTCACATATGCTGATATATTTTCACTATTTGATATAATTTCACTATTTGTTTAGGTATTTTAAGGAAAACACACATTCTTTCAATGAGAATTCTTCCATTGTACAATATGATAAATACCTCAATGCTAAAATTTTGGATATGCCCCTCCAATTATTTTCACAACTAGACAAAGTTATTTAAGAGCAATTAGTTATGGACTTCTAAAATTCCCATATTGATTCAACAAAAATATTTTTATAAATAAGAAACTCCAATTTCTTTGGTAGCCAAAAATACTGATTAATAAATAAAAATACTGCATACTCTTAGAAGAGGAAAGATATATCTCTGGATTCATCATTCATATGCAGCTTTTAAATGACATGCGGTGAGTTGCCTTGGTAAAGAGTAGGCACTGAGCTTTTATTTATATTTGTCATACACTTTTTCTGTATGTATGGGTGCAAAATTAGGTTAATATAAAGCAAACAACTGCCCATTCTTTCTCGTGGGAGACCTAAAAGCAGTACAATCACCTGAGACAGATATTTCAGAAGGGGCGTCAGTGGACTCTGGTTAAGAAAATTGGTTATCCCTTTTAAATGAGTTAATATTCTATAAATATGGTACAGTGTTATGGTGTTTTGTTATTTCTGAAGAAAGTTCTATGACTGAAAATTATTGCTTGTTTGAGTAGCTGTTTGCAGGAAATCTGGAGTTAAAGACCGCTGTTAAGTGTCACTTCACATCAATTAAGAGGCATGGAAAGACACTGAAATGGGCAGGATATGTTATCAAGGATAAACAGTACAGAATGTACTGGGTTCGATTACATACTGGGAACAGGACCACAAACTTGTAATTGTGGATGCAGCAGGTATAGTTACATAATTGTAAGAGGAAATGGAGGGGGGTGCTCTGCAGTATGGACCTTAGCACTATGAATCATTTTAACATCAGGGGAGATTAAGGACTCTGGGCATGGCCCTCTCAAATTTGCACTAGAATGTAGAGGCAGTGAGGTAGGTGCTCAAAGTACTCCACTTGAGTGTAAGCTGCCCAGGGTTTTGAAGCAGGTTAGGAGCCAGAAGACCCTGAGGATAAACCTCAGCCTTTGAGATATGAGATTTCTTTAACAACATTTGTACATTACCATGTGTTATTTTTATTTTGTTATCCTTGAACTTTACCAGTAAAGTCTGAACCATTGGAGTCTGATCTCTATGTACTTTGGAGAACTGACTGAAGAGTCTGTCCCATTTCTGAAAGTTAGTTGCAAATAGGGAGAGTGTCTCTGATTTCCTAGGCAGGAGGTAACAATATATGATATGCAGAGCTGAAGGAATAGGCAAGGGCAGGTCTCACTGAGGTCATCAGCACCTGAGGCAGCTGCTGCAAAAGGAAAAAAAAGAGAGAGAAAGAAAAAGAGTAAAAAAAGAAAAAGCTGGAATTGAAGAACCTGAAGGTCCTGTTCATAAGCACCACTGAAAAGGGATTCCTGAAAAAAATCTCAATTGTTAATGGGCTATTTCTGGGGAAGCTAAATTTTAGCCATCAAGCCAGTGGTAGCTATAGTTATTAAAAGTAGGAAGGTGGATCAATTCCGATATAGCCAAGTTATACATTTGTCACTTGCAAAGAAAACATAAACACAAAGGAAACAGAGAGGAATACTTTTATTTTTCCAAATTATATTAGGCAGTAAGTGATAGAATTATTGTTGGGCTTATTGAAGACCTTTACAAAGTGTGACTGGCTACATAGCTAAATGCAACCTTCTATTATGATTCTCTTTGGCATGAGAACACATTACAAAGAAAGAACAGTGTAGATTTTTTTTAAGTAGCTGGACCATGATTAAACAACAACAACAAAAAGTCTTGATCTCCACTATGCAAAGTATCTGGAGCGTGATTAAACAAAACAGACTTGATCTCCATAATGAAAATTTATGTCTCATATCAAGAGGAAGCCCTTCACATTCTAAGGCTTTCAATAGATAACAAAAACTTTGGGTCTGCCAGGTAATTATGAATGAATGAAATAACTACTGGTTGTCAAACTCAGGGCAACAGGTTCCAACTACTCATTAAATTTAAATTGTGAGTCTAAAGATCAAAATCGAATCTAAATTACTGTAGAATTTCAGATTTTACTTTTATCAATGCTATTTATATAAAATCTATAACCAATATTCACCCTCAATAAATAATTCTAGGCAGTGTGAGATAAGATAATAAGATGTATAAATATAGGAATTAAAAAAGGATCTATTATGTTAAATACAAAAGGTGTGGGGATCTCTTTAATGAAGCCACAAATCATCCAAAAAATTACTCAAAACAACTCATAAAATGTTATGAATTTAAAAGCATTATGAATCTAACTTCCTCACTCCCCAAACCAACTTTCCACTATGCTACACTATGACATGTGCAAAAAACCCTCACACAGAATTATCTTATATGAATATTAAAATGATTACCAATCAATTTAATAACCAAATGTGGATTTTAAATGTGATTGAAAACCTCATTATACAGTCCTGCATTCAATCTTGTGAAAGTAGCTGTTAAACACAGTCTTTAAAATTATGAGACTTACTTATTTTAATCCTCTTTAACTGAAAATTTTGATTATCAGTTGCCAGTACTTAAAAGAAAGAATGAAGGCTTATAAATGGCATTCTTTATAGACTACTCTTGAAGCCTGCTACTTAGAACTTCAAGATATGCAAATTTATCCCAAGCTTTATCTCAATGAATGATAAAAGGAGGTTGAAGTTATTTTTTATTTTATTACATTTTATTCTATTGCAATGCTCCATATTTGGAAGGCAAGCAAAAGCAGCTGTCTCGCCCTTCTTAGAGTCTAGATAGTAAAATGAAAAATAGGTTGGATGTAGTTCCCAGAGCTAGAATACCCAGACACTAAGGCCCAAGTAATCTACTAGTACAGAGACACATTCACCTTGGTGACTCTAGAAAGATGGTATTGACAATAACAAACTGAAAAGATTTTCTAAACCTTGAAAAATCCCTTCTTTCCTAACCTAACACTTATTAAAAATGCTTTTCCCAAATCAATGTTACGGTTTTGTCAATTAAAAGAAATTGAATGCTGTACAAGAAGACTGTAACCAGACAAACAACCAATGCTCAGTCAAGGTCAGCCAACATGCCCAGATCTAAAAATGAAATTCTACAGAATTACTTCACCCTATTTTCTCCTGCCTTTGCTTCCTTGGCCTTAAGGCATTTCTAAGGAATCAAAGGGAAGGAGTGCTTCAGTCCGAAGATTCTAAAGTCTAAATCCTGCCTTCTTTTCCACACTTTGTTCGGAACTTAATGCTTCATCCAAGAATCAAGTCCCTATAGGTATTCTTAAGGATTAACAATTTCTTATTGCAAAAAAAATATAACTACCTCCAAGTATGTAAGTCATCTTAAAATATTTACCTCCTCGGGCTTCCCTGGTGGCGCAGTAGTTAAGAATCCGCCTGCCAATGCAGGGGACACAGGTTCGGGCCCTGGTCCGGGAAGATCCCACATGCCGTGGAGCAACTAAGCCCATGTGCCACAACTACTGAGCCTGTGTGCCACTAATGCTGAGGCCCGTGTACCTGGAGCTCATGCTCTGCAACGGGAGAAGCCACAGCAATGAGAAGCCCACGCACTACAATGAGGAGCGGCCCCCACTCGCGCAACTAAAGAAAAAGCCCGAATGCACCAACGAAGACCCAATGCAGCCAAAAATAAAAGTAAATGAATAAATAAATTTTAAAATATATATATTTACCTCCTCATTAGAATACAATTTTATGTGCAAGGGATACTATTCTTGAGGTGCCAAAAGGTTAGGTCAGAGAAATACTGCCAGATTCATAACAAAAGGAGGTTTATATGTAAAAAGCTTAAATATAATTGCAGCAATAAATATAGCAAAAATATGGTTTAGAATATCATAATTTTACTGGTCTTTGGAATACACCCCCATTTAGGAAATGTAATTCAAACAGTCCCAACTTTTCTTCAAAAAACTGAAAATAGCTTTATTGTTTTGTCTGATAATAAAATAGTACTTGCTAACTTTCAAAAATCTAGACATATATAAAGGCATATATAAAAATGAAAAATATCAGAAATTACTAGAAGCCTTAATTAAAATAATATTTGATATACAATAGTCCAAAACTTTCTATATTATCATATATATCAATATGCTTTATTACAAAAATAGGTCATATTATGTGACTCATCTTTTTTAATTTTTATTTTTTTCAGTTTATTTTTTTAAAACTTTTATTGAAATACAGTTGATTTACAATGTTGTGTTAGTTTCAGTTGTACAGCAAAGTGATCCAGTTATACATATATATATAAATATATGTATTCTTTTTTTACATTCTCTTCCACTTTATTTTTTATTTATTATTTTTTTTTGGTACGCGGGCCTCTCACTGTTGTGGCCTCTCCCGTCGCGGAGCACAGGCTCCAGACGCACAGGCTCAGCGGCCATGGCTCACGGGCCCAGCCGCTCCGCGGCATGTGGGATCTTCCCGGACCAGGGCACGAACCCGCGTTCCCTGAATCGGCAGGCGGATTCTCAACCACTGCGCCACCAGGGAAGCCCTCTCTTCCATTTTAGATTAATAGAAGATACTGAGTATAGTTCCCTGTGCTATACAGTAGGTCCCTGTTGGTTATGTTTTGTATATAGTAGTTTGTATATTTTAATCCCAAACTCCTAATTTTTTCCTCCCCTCCCCCCATCCTTTGGTAATCAGAAATTTGTTTTCTAAGTCTGTGAGTCCACTTCTGTTTTGTAAATAAGTTCATTTGTATCATTTTTTAGAGTCCACATATAAACAATATCGTGATATTTGTCTTTGGCTTACTTCACTTAGTATGACAATCTCTAAGTCCATCCTTGTTGCTGCATATGGCATTATTTCATTCTTTTTTATAGCTGAGTAATATTCCATAGTATATATGTACCACATCTTCTTTATCCACTCATCTGTCAGTCGACACAGGTTGCTTCTATGTCTTTCTTATTCAATAAAATATTACATCAATTTTCTGGGTCAAAAGGTGTAAATTTTGCATCAACAGTTTGAATTGTTGCAAAGCATTCCACTAAGATTCCACTAAGTGGATCTCTCATAACATATTTAATGAAACTCTTTTTGTTAGACAAATAAATTGATTCTGATATCTTGCTATCAAAATATATATCTTTTCATGGACCTCTGTGTTTGTCTATTTCCTTTTTTAAAAAGTATATGATAAGTTTTTAATCATTAAACAAAAACAACTCTGTAATTTAGAAAGCCTATCTACTGTGAAATAATCTTCTCAGGAAAAATAATCTGATTATCAGAAGCTATACTTTGGAGAGGGGATTTTAATTTAACATCATCCAATATGTAATCCCTATTAATGTCTCCCAAAGTGACATGGTATATTTAAGGGCAGCATACAAAGAACACCTTATACAGAAACCTACTTTACTTCCATTAATTTATCCTTTTTCTTAAAAAGTACTTTAACTGTATTTTAGAGAGCAATAAATCAAACAGGTTAAATCTTTTTTTACAATGTCAGCCTCTCTGGGGGTGAAGGTACCAAAACACATTATATTCCCCACATGTTTTGTACTTGTCAGAGTCCTTCACATGCACATTTAATACTGAAATATTAATAACCTTCTAACACTCTGAAGCAGTTACAACACATAATTATCCTCATTTTCCAGATGAGGAAACTTTGTCCCAAAGAGGTTAAGTGATTTAGCCATAATCACACATTTATTAACAGAACCAATATAAGAAACAACACATTTGACATTACTCTCCTAAAGCGAAGTGTTTCTGTCACAAGGCAAGGACAGCTGTGGGGGAGGGGAGATGGGCTAAAATAAAATAAATAGATGTAAAGGGAAACACACACAAAAAAAAAACAGCAGTAGAAACCTGTTAAGTTCTCAAACTGGAATATAAAGCCATGAAGAGACATGGTAAAGCCAGTCATAGGAGATTATTCTATTACACACACACAGAATAACAGATGTGACCTTAGATACCGTTAAGTCCAGACTTATAGAGATGAAGGACCAGCTCTAACGTTTTAGGCCTGAACTTAAATGTCATCTATTTAAAGATGCTTTCCTTGACCACACTCTCAACAATCTCTCCTATTACATCATTTGTATAAGGTGTTCAGTAAATGTACTCTGAACAGGTGAAGGGGAAGACAGTCGGCTGGCTGACATGAAACAAGTTCAGGGAAACAAATACTTTCACCTGATAAACACAAAACAAACCACCTCTCAGAAATGTCAATAAACACCCAGTTTCTGATGCAGCAGAAATGATACCTTTTTGGCTTCAAGACTCAGTCCAAATAGATCTATATTTTAAAAGGAACTGCCTCTAAGCTGAGATATTACAACTTCTATTATCAAATAATGCAATATCTTTTTTGAAACCAGTCTAGACAGACACAATCTGCTGGAGTCTGAAATATTTTTCTTTTATCATCATGAACAGACACAGAACAGCAACACACTTAATGCACTAAATAGTGGCCACATAAGACTTTATTATTAAAAGAGTTTTGTTCAATGTGAATTAAGAGTTGGCATGTCTGTATGCAAAACATACCAAAACCCGTGGTATAAATCAGACTTTGATACTGTACATGCTCATATCTGTTCCTTTTTTATATGGACTCCAAAACCATTTCTTACTCATGAATTGTTTCTTTTTTCCCTTCGAAACACCACTGCAATGTTTCCTAAGATTTTTTGCAATTTGATGTCACATTTCTTAATTTCACTTCCGAAGACTACCAGAAATATTATAAGAAATATTTCAATAGTCCTAGAAAAGCTAAAATTCAATTTGTTACTAGCTCATTAATTATCGTTGCTCAAACTCCAGAGTTTTGATCTGAGGAGAAAATTCCCTTCAGAAAAAGGTACTTTTAGATGTTAGCTGCATGTTGTGGGGCAAGAGAAAAGACAGATGAAATAGACCATAATTTCAGAATATAAACATGATTCATTCCATAACTACAGGCAGCCAAACCCAGATACAACAGTTAAAAAAATGAAAGGATCAGCTGTGTCACAGTTGAAAAATTTCAAGTATAAACGTTCAGGGGAAATATTACCCAATTTTACTTTAATCCGTTCATTTAATTTCCCAACCAGCCCCTTGAAAATTGTTGACTGCTCAACTATTTAAGGTAAGAGTCACAAAACCTTACAACTGAGAATTTACTCAGCAGGTATAAATTCTTGGCTGGCTTCCCTCACAGGATTAGGCCATTACTGCTTCTTCCTCAGGGTCTATCTGAGGGTCTATCTATCTTCTCCTGAAGTGTCCCCTCCTAATATTTGCATTCTTTGCCTAATAGGAACAAGAGCATCATTTACTTTTATAGTGCAACGGAGCTTATGATATATTTTGACATGTTCATTTATTTGATCCTCACAACAGTCTTTGCTGGTACATAGGATAAATATTATTATCCTATTTTTATAAATGAGAGGTGGATTTCATGAAGGTTAAGTAAATTGTTCTGAACAACACAGCTGGTAAGGTGTGGCTCTGGGACTGGAATTAAGATCTTGAGACTCTCTATTCAAACATTCTTTCCACTCTATCCCTGTGATTTTAGATTCTGGATTGTAGTCAAAGCCTATGCTAAGACGTTGACTATTATCTAAGTAACTGAAATTTTGACCCAAAAAAATGGTATTTATAGTAAAAAAACAAATGCCATAACTTAACAAGAAGGGAAAACAGAATTAATATTGATGTGTGTCTCCCTGGACCCTGCTATATGCAAGGTACTTTATACGTTACCTATATTCATCAAGAGAAAGCCATAGTAACTGAAATTTTGACCAAAAAAAAAGGTATTTATAGTAAAAAAAAAATGCCATAACTTAACAAGACGGGGAAACAGAATTAATATTGATGTGTGTCTACCTGGATCCTGCCTTATGCTAGGTACTTTATACGTTACCTATATTCATCAAGAGAAAGCAATATCAACCCCTTTCTAGAGTACTTTAATCCATGTGCTATTCTAGGATTCACATGCATCACTCTATCTCATATAACTTAGTCAGGCCTATATTATCATCCACAAAGTGCAGAACTTGAGACTCAAGAAGTTAAATGACTTATTTTCCCAAAATTACACATGCATTCTATGGCAAAGTCAGAAACTGAAATCAGGTCACTGGCTCTCGTAAAGTTTGAGGAAATATAATGCATGTTATAAACCCTGCCCACAGGGAGCCAGAAACCCTCAAAAAACAGTTGCTGAGTGTCCAGACATTACTTTTCAAAATAAATAAATAAAACCTGGGGGATTTCTTTTCTAATAGCTACAATAAGAAAGAAAGAAAAATTTTAACTTATTTAGTGCTTCAAAGTTTCTAGTTTCTTTCGCAAATCAGTTATCATTTGATTCTCATTTACAGTATCTATTATGTATAGCAGGCATATTGGGTATATTTATTATGTAAATAACAGTATCTATTATGTATATTATCCCAATTTTACAGATGAGTACACTGTAATTTTTTAAAGTTAAGTAATAAGCTGAAGATTTGATGGTTAAAACTTTTTAGAAAAAGAATTAAAATGCATTTTTTTCTAAATTTGAACTGCCTTCTTACTAACATACCAGCATGAAAAAATAAAAAAAATGGGAAGACTGTCTAAGTAAGAAAAATAGGCAAACCAACATTAAATGAAGTTCAGAGCTCAGTTATACATTACATTACCAACTATGTTGACTAAAAGGAATTAGAAATAAACAGCAAGAATTCCAAAATCTATAATACAAAATAATTCTTTAAATACACCTGCGGCAACTACACTAAAGGATGAAGTACTTTATATAGCCCAGAAAGCCAAAAACAAAGAATAAGTACAATCAAAATCTGTAAAATCATGACTAGTAGGCCTAGACATTCACTAAAGCCATAGACAGAACTGAGTGCTATTCTTTTAAGTTTGAAAGAGGTAAATATATAACAAACAAAAATACATATTCTCTACACTGCAACCATTACATGTGAACCCCGGAAGTTATACAGATTGAAAGCATAAATGGCTTAAAATGTCTAAATTTATGTATGACATACCTTTAATGGGGTTAGTCAGGGAAGCTCTAAAGTTAAGATGAGGAAAGAGCCTTCTTTGTTGTGGACAGCAACATTTTGAAGATGTTGAAAATAATATAGCATATTCCTTTCTGCCCAGCAGCATGACCTTTACTGAAATGGATTGGTTTGCTGAATAAAATAATCAACTTCTTTTGTCTAACAGTGTTTTGCCCCCAGGTACCTACTTCTCATTTGGCAGAATAACTCCCATCTTTCTATTTTGGGCCCACACTCTTATATTATGAACTCTGATGGCAGCTTATTGTCTTTCCCATAACATCTGTCTTTGGCCTGTGATATAGTCTCAGACCTAATACTTAAACAAAAAAATAGTAGAGTCACAAATCTCTACTACTTTAATCCTTATTTAGTTTTCTACTTCTATTTTTAAGAGAATAAATAGATTCAACAGGGTCTCCCCAGAGGCCAACAGACATTGCTTTTATTTTAGATATGTAAGTAACTGAATGCCCACCCCATCTGTCTAGACAGGATTCAAACACAAGGGCCTGCAGGAACCAGGCAGGTTATGTAAATCAGTCAGGTGGGCTGGGTAGAAGCAAAGGGAAGTAGTGAAGCTCTGGTAAACTAAAGCCTGCATGCTCCTCTACAGGGATCTAATTAAAATTTGTAAAGAGCACTGAGAGACAAACTTTGCAGACTGGATAGACCCTGTAGGATATTCTGTGATGCCTGGAGCAAAAAAAAGAACCAGAGGCCTAGTTCTTCCTTTCTGATAACACATTGAGAGGAGAATAGACCACTTACCAACATGCACTCATGTATACACATCCTGATAATTTAGAAACAAATACCCTTTAGCTGCTACACTGGTCAGATGCTCCTGGAAAAACTTACTTATTACTAAAAGGTACTTTTTTGTTGTTAGTGAAGAAAACATTTTGTCAGGTATAAAACACTACAGACACCCACCATTCAAAGTTGATAAAGGCAAGATTCCTACCCTCAGATAAACTTGTAGTGTAATGGAGGAGATACTTACCTGATAATACAAGGGAGTGAAGTGCAGGTTTAAGTAGTACAGGGGGCAACACTGACAGCAAGGAATAATTATTTTGTCCCAGCAGTATGGACAGTACGTAGTGTCTGGGACAATATAGCAGGTTAACCCTATCCTCTCTTAAAGTCTGAAGGCTAAGGCCTAGGTTGGGGTTGAGTACAGTCAAACATGTCGTCCGAAACCATAAATTGGATCTGGCTATTCCCTCACTTAAAAACCTCCCTTGGGTGGAAGTAATCATTTTGCAATATATAAATGTATCAAATCAACATGTTGTACACTTTAAAATTATATAATGTTTTATGTCAATTACATCTTAATAAAGCTGGAGAAAAAAAATAACTAAAGGAATAAATTCTGAAGGCCAAAAGTGTCCTCAGTTGCAATTCTAGACCATTGTTTTCCAGAAAGGAGAGTGAAGCCCAGAAAAAGAAAGTGACTTCATCAAGGTCACAAAGCTAGTTAGGGACAGAGCCAGGAACTGATTTCTAAGTGTCCATCTTGTGTTCTTTCCTGACCAGCACTCTACCTCTGATAACCAAAGAAACATACAGAGAAGACAGATTATGAACCCTAAACACTTTAGTTTTTAAATCAGTCATTCTGATAAACATAGTCACTCATTCAACACATTTGCTGGGGAGTTCTAGGCCAGACACTGGGTGCATGGGTTACTAAACACAACGCAAACAGTCCTGCCCTCTTGGAAAGCCAGTGCCGTGGGGAATTAGATGTCTGCAACATGGGGCCAATGTAGTTGAAAACTCATAACATATTCTTCCCTTCTTCTCTTCCACTAATGGGATACGATTTAGAACTCCTCAATTTCATACTGGAGACAGCAGTCTCTCCCATGGTTTATATAATAATGTTAACATTTATCATTTTTATACTTGCTCATTAAACTGTTAGAGACTCTTCATGTTGGAAGGTAGGAAAAACACACTCCTGCCAGAACTCTGTCATCAAATATTTCTTAGACTTCCACACTTTAGTGAACATTTTCCTGCCAAAGCTTTTCAAATTATAGCAACTTCTTCCTCTAATATTGCTACACGTGCACTTTAAGGTTTCTTAATTATTTGCTCATTTATTATGTTGCACATAGATTCTCCTCCTCCTAAAAAGCTGAAGATTATTTTAGCATCCTTTATTATAACCAAGACTGCTGAAGACAATAGCTTATTTTGAAAAAGTCAGAGTTTTCACAATTTTTCAAACAACTAATAATTATTATGTCAATTTCTCTTAAAATGGCATTCTTTATGCCTAGGAACAGATATCCTTGTGGGAAGAAATATTTTTTAAATACCTCTTAAAATATATATTAGGTAAATAACAAAGAACCATTAGGATTTGTACCACAAACTCCATTTGGGGGGGACAGACATTACTTAACAGAGAAAGTATTCTTTAAAAGCTCTAAATATTTTTATTCTATGCAGCTGTGAACTGGTAAATTTGAAATAATGAGTGTGGAAGCCATTCTCCTCTCATATGCCACATGGTAGAGGGAGGGGAATGAGTCATAAACAAAAATTTTACCACAGATTTTTTAAAACTACACTTCCATTTGCTAACACCACTTCTTTTTTTCTGTCTTTTCACATTGACTAAGAAACAGCTGGTAGTAATTCAATGCCACAAAATATGCCACAAGTCCTTTCCATACAAGCATATTTTTCAGCAAGTACAGGACCTCTGTACAATTCTGCAGAAATGATTGGGCGGTTGGGCAAGAGTAGCAACTGTGCCACTCACATGGGGTCAAAGTCATTAGGCCAGCTTTCTCCATACCCAGGACAGGGCATCTTAGCAGTGCCTCGCCTCTGTCAGCTGCAGAGAGGCAATATATTGCACAATTTCCTTCAAATATCATACTTAGGAAAAGGGAGTGTCAGACTAATGAAAGTGGTCTTACTTAAATATTTATGTTCCTTTCCAAATCAAATAAATTCAACACAGGAAACTAAAATCTGGTCCTGAGTGAGTCAACATGTGTCCTTACTCTCTGGTAAAAACAACATCAACAAAAATAATAAGGGAGGTAACATTTATGCCAGAAATTGTACTAAGCATTTACATTCACCATCTCATTCCACTCCCATCCTAAAAAGTAGGTTTCCTCATTATCCCCTGTATAATGACAAGGATACTGAGACTTGAGACAGTAAGTAACTTACTGAAAGTCACACAGTTAGCATGTAGAGAAAGGAAGCAAATCTAGACAGCTGACACTAGAATAGACAGTATAATACATCACTCCAGAATACCACATAATAGTTCCATGCAAATTTTTCTTATCTTCAACTTACTATCTATGTGGAATATACTTTATACAGCAATCTGAATGCTCTTCAATGGGCATTTGATTACACAGAATTTCCCTAATTTACTTTAAATGAAGAGTCTTATCTCACAAATATCAAAATAAATTCAATACTACTGATAGTTAAGGTCATTCAAAACCTATTTTTCATTCTAAATATTACATATGTCAATAAAACAGCAGCATCAGTGTTGGTTTTTAGTTACCAACTCATCATGGAGTCCATAGAGGTCATAGCATTATTCTTACTAGCAGTATATCCCAAGCTGTCTGTGGAAATGTTAGAATAGGCTTTTTCTAATCATTACTGCATTTTTTTGGAATTTATAAAGGCTGTTCAAAAAGTAAAATATATTTTATAGCCCTCATTACATAGAATACAGGGCTCACATAGGTATTTGATTTATACACGGGAATGCAAGATTAATCTTATCAATAAATTACCTTTAACTTCATTTGAAAAATATAAGATATTACCCTACCTCCCCCTTCTTTTAGATTCACTTTCTTTGCTTATTTTTAAAGAATGACTTCTGAGCATACTTATGTTTCTGAGCATAGATTTTTTTAATTAAAATTTTAAAAGTCTGTCACTAAAATCAGAAAAATGAACACAAAAATTGTAAACTTAGTATCATAAAACCATATCTTTTTTGAAACTCAGTAGAAGTTCTACTTTAGCATAAGCACAAATTTATATGAGAAAGTACAATGTTTTAGTGTCCTAGGAGACACCAGTACTTAGAGAAATCAGATGTTCTAAATAATTCCCAAATATCCAAATTACATGGAATTGACTATGAATTCATTCTGTTAAGTGAAGATCTCACAAAGATCAAGCACTTAAAAAACAATGTATTTTTACCTCTAATGGTAAATTTAATATGCACTGAAAGGTCCTTTGTTAAATGGATGCATCGTTTTCTTCCCTCTTGCTTTGCATTTAACATCATTCAAATGAATAGCAAGAATCCAGAATTAGATGGAACTATATATCATCCATTCATTCTCTAATGAGAATGAACATCTATGAAAAGGAAAGCCTTCTACCATTTAGCTCAAATAGAAGCAAGAGAGGTTCATGACATCTGAAAATCTACCCCTTCCAATGATAAGTGATGTTTTCCTCTGTCCCAGTGCTGAGAAAGGTCACTTACACATTAATTCTGGGCTGGCCTTGAATGCTGCTTCTGAATAATTTGAAGCTCAAAAGCAGTGAATACTCACGCTCCCGTAAATTAGTGAGTGCTGGGACGCAGCTGCCTCCAGCAAAGTGTTCAGAACACCAGTAGGCTTCTCTGTTTCCTTACCCATTTCAGACTTTAGTAAGTTACTTTTTTCCCTTAAATGCCAAAAAAAAATCAATCTTATAAAGACCTACTTCACACTGATGTGTATGTGAAAGTGCTACAGAAATAAGATAGATTTCATTTCACAAGTTTTTCCCTGTCATTTTAATATCTGAAATACTAACAAAACCTTAACAATACTTACTCTGAGCCACCAAAAGTTCTAGGGTAATTATATTTCTTAATGCCATAGCATAACCTCAAATGAGATGAGATATTTCAAAAATTGGGTAACATTCAATTCTGTCAGATCTTTGAAGGGCAAGGACTTGGACATTCAATACAATACAATAGTGAAGAGCAAAGATTTACAACACATACATTTCAGTCTCATTTTACATTCTTGTCTTTTAAAGGCATTTGAGTTTATAGTCCTGACTTGGATTCTGAAGACCTGGATTTGAATTCTGGTTCTACTACTTCTTAGCTGTACTTCCTGATCATTCATTAATTTTATAGAAAAAGAATACTAATACCTATCTTTATCACTTTCCAGGAGAAGGTCTCATATCAATAATTGTTACTGCTTTTCTGTTGTTTCTTTTCACAACGAGGTTTCCTCAGTCTCTTATGAGACAGAGTTTTCTAGAAATGTATGTACCACACAAATATTATCATTCCCTATATACACGATATGAAAAGAGTTTGGAACCCACGAGCAGCGAGTCTTCCAAAATTAAGTCTTGACGTAACTTTGGTCAATGAAGGAACTGATCAGAAAATTCATAAAAAGAAAATCAGGTATTCCTGGCATAGTGAGGGCTGGACTCCATATTTAAGGAAATGCTTGCTTTCTCACTGTATTAGTTGCTATAAATGGCAGGTGTTTAGGACATTTTGCTTTTCTTGGCCATTCTTACATTTCATCTGCCTATTGGCAGCAATAATAAAAACATGCTTCAGATAACATTAATTTCCTGACAACCTCTCCAATTGCCTTTGCATTTTATACTTCTTTCCTCTCATGCAGTGTTATCTTACAAGCAAATCTAAACTACTATAATTGCCACTCTCCTAAGATGCTTAGGACTTTCATGATTAAACAGATATACGCTTCCAGGAACGTCTAATCTCAGATAAACAGCTTTTTTTCTTATTAAGAATATTAACTGAAAAGTAATACAAATAATGTGATTCCAGTGTGGGAAATATTGGTGCCAGTCACGTGTAAAATTCTCTCAAATTCACACCCTCTATGGAATTTAAGCAGTCATGCAACAACAGTCTGTAAGTACTATAACCCTAAACGTTTTCTTTTATAAAAACATAGAAGTAAACAGGGTCCATGCACTCAGGAGCCTGTAAGTTTAAGTTTAGGCTTATAGGCTATACTTAATCATTTCTAGTCTCTAACATTTAACCTTTACATATTCTGACCTTTAAATATGCTTGTTTTTGCAAGCTAAATTATTTGTACTTTAATAATTCTAAGTAAATTGGGGCCTCAAAACAAACTGGTTTATTACATAAATTATAAACAATTACTGTTTCTTATAAACAGTAACCAGTGTCTTTAACATGATGTTTTGAAAAGAAGACTGGGTTGGGGGAACTGGTTTTCCTGGCAACAATTTGATATGTAACTTTGGGCATGGCACTTAATTTCTCTTGGTCTCAGTTTCTCCATCTGCAAAACAAGGGAGCAGAACTAAATGATTTGGAAAGGTTCCTGCCAGCTCTCAAATCAATGATCTCATTTAAATCTTCTACTCAGATGAATTAAATGGCTAGTTAATAAATCATCTATTAGATTAAATGTGATGGTCTGAGTAAGGTTCTGCTGGGGAATGGCAAGGACTTGCATTTTGGTTTAATTTTTTAAATAATGGCTCTCGCCAAATTTAGAGCTAGTCAAATCTGACAGCTTGTTCTGCAAATGACATTATTACTTGAATAGAGCATTAGGCCATATTTGGAAAGTACTCCAAGTAGCAAAGCAAAATAGATTTTATTAGAGCTTTATTTAATGCCATGCTTCAGAAAAATCACAAAGCAGTTTCATTAAATTTAAACAAAGATACATTTAAAACTTGACAAAGGTGACTATGCTAATGAAAAATGATTACTTCTCTACCTATCTGGTACTACCAGCCTGTATATTACCACGATCAGATTTAATCTATTCAAACTCAAAACAAATGGGCTCTGTACAGAGTTCAAGTGCATGATAGTTAAATTTCTCAAAATCAGATCTATTGTTCTCAAATTCTCTTTCAAAAATCCCTTCTATGAAGAGCACACACAAGAGAACAGGGAGGAGAATGTAAAATGCACTAACAAAGCATATGTGCTATTAAAAAGGGAGAAAAAGAATACGTGAATTCTTATTCCACCTTGATCTTCTAATAAAAATTAGTCATACAGCAGACACTGCACCTGCCAGCCAAAAGTTTATAATGAACAGAGAGACTTAACTGCAGAGTCTCTTATCAGTGTAGCTCCCTTGGGGCCAAAAATATTGATCCCTTTCATTGAATAAATACTAAAGTAACAACAAGAATCCATTATGTCTGACCTAACAAGAATTTTTAATTGAACAAGTTCCTATCTGAATGCCCAGGAAACGGTGGATATACTATCACTTGCCTTTCACTTCTTAAAGCTCTAAGTATAAAGGGCAAATAATGAATGAATTGACAAAATAATTCATTTTCCCAGGAGTAGTCTCCAAATAAATGTCCTTAGTTTTAAAGAATTGAGAAAGTTTTTGCCCTCTGAGAAACTCGATAACATGATCATATTTTCCGTGGTATAGTAGCAGTGTTTCTCAAGAAATTATCTTGCCCAATTAACAAATGATGTATTACAGGTCTAACATTTAATTTTACATAATGTCTTTTTTCAAATATGTGTCATATTTTCATGTCACACACAACTAGAATAAAATGAAAAGGAAGGCCATTTCTTTTTCTTCAGAGTAGGTTATTAACTCTAAAAAGGTATGCTAGCAACTTGATGTTAAATATTTCACAGGGCATTTCCACAGGAAATTATGATATATGAATATCTTCCTTAAACAATAGAATTTACCTCCCAAACAACAGCTCAGTCAGTCCAATAAATTCTTATACACTTTATTAGACCCTAGACTGAAACAAAACTGATAGTAAGAAGATGTAAGTTTGGTTAATCAGCAGGTAAAAGAGATAACTATCCTTGAGATGAAGTTCTCTATTCTGCATCTACAAAGAGGGAAGAATGAATTCGGGAAAGAAAACCTGCAATTATTTCAAACTGGAATATTAGGCCTGTGACTTGTACACTAAGAAGTTGACTTTGTCCACTCAAAAGATAAATAACTTTCAAAAGAATTGAAGCAATATTAACTTACTGAGACCCACTTTTTTTTTCACAAGCTACTTACACTTTCTTTCATTTTGATCAGTTAATAAATTGGATTCATAACAAAAGCAAAATAACTTTTATGAACTCTCTCTAAAAAGTGAAGCCCTGTGTTTTAGGAAATCAATCATACATTTACATGGGATCATAAAATCAATCATACATTTACACGGGATCATGAAAAATGGCATGTTGGCCAATCTGATAATTATACATATTCATAACTTTAAAAATCAGTTATCAATTTTTCTTGCCAAGATTTTGGACTAAGAGCATGCTTATATACGTCCACAAAACGTACTTGATTAAGATTTTGTATTTTCAAAAGCATTTCAACACCTCCCTGTAAATACCGGTATACTACTTAACATATAATTACAATGCTTGAATCAAAGTATCAAAATAAGAAAGTGAAGATAAAATATTCCATGCCCTATTCCAATTTTAGACAAATGATGCCTTTACTGAAACAGATTCAGAGATTTAGTCCATATACAGCCAGCCTTTTTTTTTTTTTTTTTTTTTTTTTTTCAGCCAGCCTTTTAATTGAGTAGCTCTCAGTTTTTGTGAGCCAGTACGAGAGGGACAGAGAAGACACCTTTTCTTTTTATTGAACCATGATATTAGGAGAGAGATAGCATCTTTATTTACCAAGCTTACATCAACTCACTTTTAATGTTCTTTCTAGTCTGTGCTGGAATGTTGAGGGTAGTTTTTAGGTGAGCTACAATCAAAAGAAGGATAGGGCTTGCCTGATGGCACAGTGGTTGAGAGTCCGCCTGCCAATGCAGGGGAAACGGGTTCGTGCCCCGGTCCGGGAAGATCCCATATGCCGCGGAGCGGCTGGGCCCGTGAGCCATGGCTGCCGAGCCTGCGCGTCCGGAGCCTGTGCTCTGCAACGGGAGAGGCCACAACAGTGAGAGGCCTGCATACCGAAAAAAAAAAAGGATAAGAAAACTGACACGCTAGGTCAAATGAATCAAACGTCGGCTGCCTCAACTCTTCAGAAGGGAGGAAGAGGTCTGTAGTTTGGCCAGTCTCTGAGATCAATGATGGTACAGTGGTGTTACAAGACCTCTATGTAACTCTTACTTAAAACATGTAAATCTTTCAGAGGGGAGGAGACAGAGACTTTTATTCATGCTAAGTTGCAGCTGTGACCCTCACTGAAAAAAAGAAATCCTGATTGATGCCTCTTAAATATCACATGCCAGTAATTTATTATATAAGACGTTTATTTTGGTTTTAGAAAAGGTTATTATGAATATATTCCAAGAGAGTTGAAAGCTTAATTTTCCAACTAGAACTGTACCTGCTTTCATTTACGCAACTTGAGTCTGTTTAAATCTTTTAAATATATTTTAAAACATGGCATTCAACACATCAGAATTGCCATTAAGCTCAGAATTATAATACTTAGACAAAATATAATACACCAAAATTAAAGATATTTGCAAAAATACTATTCAAAACTAAATTAAAGTTCATTTATTAGCAATAGCCCAGCACATTTTCCTCACTGAACATGTAATTCTGAACACTAACTCTCCACTGCCTTACAACAATAATGTTCCTGTGAGTTTATTGTTAAAAAATAAAGGTGCTGACACTAGTCCGTGGCTTACTTTAATTACTGAACTACTATAATTTGGATCAAAACAATTTTTTTGAGTTAGGCATAAAATATTTTTGGAATGATTAGATTCTTTTTACATATAAAACCATTTTCATTCCATAAGAATGAATGACTACAGCAGAAAAACGACTTCCTGAAAATCCTTATCCCTATATTTTTAGAACGGTCTGTAAAAATGTATGTACCAAAAATCTCAATATGGGATCCACTGCAGACTATTTGCCCACAAATTCTTGTCCAAAGATGTCCTAAAACATCCAGTAAGGATTTAGTGAATCAAAGCAATATATGACAAATCTCTTTTTCCAGTAGAAATAATGTTAAAATTGAATGGCATCTCCTTAAGAGTCTAGAATCCCTACTCTCTAAAAAGGTCTCCCCAAATAAGAATCAACTCTTTATTCTGCCTTATGAATATGTATGAGTACAATTTAATCTTCTTGAAGTATCCCTAAATGCATTTTTTAAAAGGTAAAAACTGTGAAGTGGAGAATCAAGTGCAGGGCAGAAAGACCCTTAGGATATAGTTGTGCAGGGTGGCTAAAGGAGGCATGAAGGAAGAAGCCCAGAGAACCTCTCTGAAAATGGAACCATTCCAAAAATAAAAATTTAACCTGAAATTTGTTGTTAAACCAACAAATTACCGTTGGGTTTGTTATCAAATTCTAACTGCCTGAAGAAGAATTCTGGAAATATATCAAGACTAAAAGTTGTAAAACTTAAAAGTTAATATGGCATAATTCCTTATTGAATTTACACCACGGCAGATAATTTCCCCAAATATCTATGTGCATCGATGTGTTTTTGCAAGGACTAAGGAAAAGATAAATTCCAAAATGCAAATTTTAAAGATCATTATTTTAAGTTAATCTCTTTTAACTTTGACTGAAATTGCACTGAAGGTCAAAAATCGTAGATTGAAGCTAATTTTTCACATTATCTTACTACACATGCCAGTAGCTCCCACTTCCTAGAACTAAATGACCTCTAAAGTATGTTATATTGCTTTTATTCAAAAGCCAGTTTGATTGGGCACTTTTCAACATTGTTCAAGGCTGGTAAATTTCAAACTTGTCCATTTCAGCCAAGTATCTCACTTTTTCCTCCCCTAGCAAAACTCCTGAGGTTATATTTTTTATCTTACATTACTTAGAGCTTTTGCCCACAGAGATTAGAAGTTGTTTACAACACAAGGTATACATGCTACATTATCCTGCCACTGTTCAGTCACTTTATTAACTACTCTCCTCCTTTTATTTAGCCCAGAAAATAGGAAATAACTGCTGCTGTCATGAGGTGGACACAAAACCTAGAAGATACAGCCTAGAAATTCAGGTATACAGCAACCCTGCCATGAGCCAGGGAAAAGTCAATCAAGCAAAACCACATTGGAAATAATCTTTTTAATTGTGAACATGATGTCAGCAGATGATGAAGCTTCACTTATTAATACCCAGTATCTATAGCAATGTCAAGAATGATTTTTTAGCAAATTGTTCTTTGATAGATTCTATTTGTTTAGAAATATAGAAATATTAATCAAGTTGATTCAATTAATAAAAATTAGCTCAAATATTCTGTATATAAAGATAACATCTACTACCAATCATTCAAATGAGTATATTTTGGAGAGTTTATCATTTTATCTTCCTACCTTACCCAGGTAGAGATGGATGGTTGTGAAATTCCATTAATACTTTCTTGCCTCTTACTAGCATGATCAACAATACAATTTTATAGATAAATGGTTGTAGTTATGACATATAAGATGCCTTTTATTGACACAAAGGTTACTAGGACCTATGACCTTGGCCTTCTTAGCTTGTATTGGTACTAATTCAAAAGACTTTGTTTATTTAAAGAAACATTTTTTTCCCCCAGATATAATGTACACTTTCAACACAATGTGTTTTTTTCCTCTCCCATTCTGGAGAGCACAAAAGATAAACAGCAAATTTTTGGTACTGGCAGTACTAGTGATAGGTCAATTATACTACTCTGATAATTCTATATTTCATTAGGAAGAAATATGTTTGACCAAGTTTCCAGTGTCTTCCAAGCACAATATTTATCACTATGGATTTATAATTTGGCATAAAGAAGGCAAACCTTTGTGTTATACACACTGGTTTTGCTTTTGTTGAATACACACATCAGTGATTTTTAGAAAGGAAGAAAGGGAAGGAGGGAGAATTTGAATTTTTTTTTTTTTTTTTTTTTTTTTTTCTGGTACGCGGGCCTCTCACTGTTGTGGCCTCTCCCGTTGTGGAGCACAGGCTCCGGACGCGCAGGCTCAGCGGCCATGGCTCACGGGCCCAGCCACTCCGCGGCATGTGGGATCTTCCCGGACCGGGGCACGAACCCGTGTCCCCTGCATCGGCAGGCGGACTCTCAACCACTGCGCCACCAGGGAAGTCCCCAAGAATTTGAATTTTGATATGATTTAGAAAGACAGAATAGCCTTCATACTCTCACTATTTGTCTCAAACTTATTTTATAATGTCTTTCCAAGTTTATAAACACTCTGAGCAAAATCTGAATCCAGATAACATGGTCCCAGTTATGTTACTCACCTGGAGTTCTGTGTGGAGAGGGTAGTTTAAAGAAAAGGTTAATTAACACAGCTGTGGTCTACATGGAACATTTTCTAGGCTAAGACAATTTCAATTCAGTTCCCCTAGAAATCAGTTGACTGGAATTCTTGGCTTTCTCCCAGGCAGTTTCTTAAAAAGGTTACCAGCTTAATTGAATGAAATCAGTGTCTGCAACCATCAACAATTATCTTTAGAGCAATACTTGTTATTAGACTGAATAAAATCCAAGTTAGAAACCAACCACAATTATTTATGGAGCGGTAATTCCCAACATTGGCCAGTTTGATGGCATCTGTAATTGTTATGGAAACCTGCAGAAATCTACTTTTTTCTTCTTTCATGCAGGCACCACACAGATAATCAAAGATACCAACAAGTCTATCTAAAAAAAAGTGATTTCCATTTATTTAAAAGAAAGTCGAAATTAACCTGGAACAAATGAGGAAAATCTACCCAAAATGGATAAATAAACATAGTCCTTTTTTTTTTTCTGACAACAAAGGAGTATCCTTTATTCATATTTATATCTTCTCAGCCCCCCACACAGAAAAAAATACAGGGCCTGGCAGGGCATCTGTTGCCCAGGAGGATGACAGTAAATGTTGTAACATAGTCCATTGTATCCACAATCACAATGCTCTCTACATTATGTATGCTGTTGGCCAGTCACTTCTACTTCATAGCATGTTTCTTCCTCACTCTTTGCGTACTTATGTCTCCCTGGCCCTGGAAACTTTTTTACTGATTCATTTGAGAAACTAGTGCCCACAGTTTTGATGGCTAGAACTTGAAATGACCAGGTAACATAGTCATAATCACATTGCACTGAATGCCTCATTAGATGACCTGTAGCACATCACATATCATTTAAGGCTTTTTCTGGCACTTCACAGTAGACAGACACTTCATCCAAATAAGAAAGTTTTAGAAGTATATTTTCTTCCTGCAAAATGAAGGGCTAGAATTATACATAAAAATACAAAGAGATTAAACTTTTCCAGGGTCTTTTTTTTTTAAGGTACTAGATTTAAAGACAAATGTTTTATATACTTAATTACAGTTAAGATTAAAATGATTAAACCACAGTCGCCAGGTTCCGCCTCTTAAGAATTTCCCAATTTTTTTTTTTTTTAATGCCAAAGTGAATTAATGAACTATTTTAAATCCCCTCTTTCTGGGAAAATTAGGGATATCTTTACTACAAAGCTCAATTTCTATTAAATAATATTTTATACACTGTCACCCTCATTCCAATTATTTTCAATTAATAATGCTAACAAAATGTTACACACTTACTTAGAAAATAACACAGCAGAAAGCAAATTGAGGATGAATTGTTTCTGCGATAACTTTACATTTACCTAACTTTTTAGTTTAGCTATTCATTATCTACCCAATGACTGTTTATATCAAGATCGTATTTAACCATTTTCAAAAACTTCACATTTGGAATTTTCACCTTTACACTTTAAACTCATATAAATATGCACAGTTCCTAATACATCTGGCCACTATTTTATAAACCTTCCCTTGCACTGCCATTTGAAAGCTGAGGTGCTAGTAGTTTGTCCAGAAATAACAATATTTTAAAAGACACACTCTTTTATGGTTGAGTTATAGCCGTTTTTAAGAGTGGTAGTAGTGCATCACAGGACAAAAATAATGAACTGGTTCCTCATTATTCAAAACAAAAAAAAACAAGAAATCTCTAGTTCTTGGTGAATAGGTGGCATTGTATAAAGTAGGGCAAAATTAGAGCAAGGAGACAGAAGTCCTACACTCTTTTTTTTTTTCTCTTTTCTCTATCAAGGTAAATGCTCTTAAAACTATTATAAAACAAATATGATTAGGTGGAAACTAGGGTCCAAAATTGAGAAGATAATGGAAAGAAATCAAGGAAGAGATATATTTCTTTTAATTCAGGGTTCTGACCCAGGCAAGAAGCAGCCAAGGTTAGTTAAAAGATCTGATAGTGGTGACCACTAATATACTGTTTGGTAAATGTGAAAGAAAGCATTGCCTGAATTTTTTCAGAAGTGTGAAGCCTAGAAATAGCACAATGGTGAGGTTAGTATTTCTTCCTGGCAAAACTGAAACAGTTATAAAATAGAATTAGCACTTACAGAGGAATAGCGTGATTCCTAGGAAAGTCACGTCAAACTAACTTTGTTTTCTAATTTTGAGAGAGTGACTTTTATCAGGCAGAATTCAGATACTCGTATACTGGATTTCATAAAGGCCTTCATTTTAAAGTAAAACACATAATACAATACAAAAGAATGAAAAATATATCATAATTACACAGTTAGAGATGGCTGAGTGACTGCACCACATAGATGGCTATGAATAACCATAGATTTCCCAGAATCTATGGCACTGCTAAAAAATACAAATAATAAGTTTCATAACTATTATGTATTAAAGATGATCCTCATAGGTAAGTCTGGATTACTTTAACATGGAATAATGCTGAAAGTCAAATCTTCTAACCATGACTGACTAAGCCCTTTCCTGATCTCTGTTTTACCTCTTCAATCTCTCCTTCCCTAACATCTCTATCTCCCGTAGAAATCTAAGACCAAGCCCCACTGAACTCAGTTGTTTGAAAGAACAATCCTCTTAGCTTTGGACCCTCACACAGGTTGTTTCCTTCTGCCTCAAATACTTTTGTCCTCACACTTTGCATGGCAAATCCTAGATCGTTCAGAACTCAATTCAGATGTTACTTCTATTCAAAGGAGATGCTCTTTTTGACACCCCTGGCTGGTTTCAATGTCCTTGTAAATACTAAATTGAAACACTGTATTATGCTTTCTGTCATACTTTACTGTGATTCTTTAATCATTTGTCTTTTTTATTCAGTGCTGTGCTTGTAAACAAGCTCTTGGAAAAATAAAGATCCCTGATTTGTATGTGTCAATTTCCAAGGCAAAACATCCCCCCCACACACACACACCCCATGGCCAATCTCAACATAGGAATCATGTCAGTCCTGAAAAACACCTTGGTAAATTGATATATTTCTCTTCATACAGAGAAATAAACCAGATGTGGTTGCATAAGGTTACAAAGGTCTTAAACCAGTCTCTAAATTCAATTTATAGTTAAATTTGTATGTGTTGAGGTGTATTCTACACCAGACACTCTGCTAAGCACTTTTCATTTACCTTATTTAATTCTCATAACTACCATGAAATACATATTTATGGATTAAAAAAATGAGACATGGTGATATTAAATAACTTTTCCAAAATCGTAAAGGCAGTAAGTATCAAAAATAAGAGCCAAAATCACATTGTTTATATCAAAGCCTTTGTTCTTACCATTACACTCTACTTCTGACATAAACTGTGCTACACTAGACTGTGTCTAGTCTTCATTATTTATTAACAAGTAGATCAAGCAATGCCCAGGGAAAAGAACAGACAGAAATGCACACTTCTGGTTCTTTCTATAAACAGCTGTTGGCTAAATGCTTTGGTAGGAGATATAAAATTTATACAGTTCATCTGAGGCTTTATCTAGTCTATCTCTCATCCATGAAGTATAAAACAACCAAACCATTATTAGGTTCCCAATACTCTCAAAAGCTTCACATCTTTACAAGTTTAATATTCAATGAAGTCATCTTCAAATATCTAAATCATTCTGATCTCTTCCAACTCTGACCTTGTGTGGTATTAACGTCTACTATGTTCCGCATACATTTTGACATTTAATCATACACACATCTCATGAACACCAATGAAATCTGAAGTTCCTTAATTGTAAAAACCATCTTTATACTTCTTTGGGAATGCCTGAAGCCTCTAGCACAGTGTTAGATACTAAGTACCTATTCAAATGTTTCCTAAATTGAATCATAAAGTAATGGTTTTTGAAATTATAGAAAAGAGGAAATCCGTCAATGGCATATATCCTGGTAACCTATTTGAGTCTGCATTGATTTGCATCACTTTATAATAGAATCTCACAGATTTCCAATGAAAGTGAGTGTTTTAGAACACAAACCTGTTCAAAGAAAAAAAAAGGTACAAGAGAAAGATACAAAAAGCCAGTGATACCATTTTCCTCCTTTCCATCACCATGTCAGTGAGAGACAAGGATTAACTTGTAGCTCAGTCAGGCTTCATGCAATACAGACACTGTGAGGTTAAAACTGCAAGACTCTAGGCTGTGAGGAAAACTGCTTTGCTTATTAGTTGCTTAGATTTAGGAAGAAGCCTGATCAGTTCTGAGCACTGATGGTCTTCTATCAAATTATCATGGTATTTGTCTTGATTCTAAAATTATTAAATATGGTGAGAATGGGAATATGCTGGTGAAAGATTTTACTGGAGTATATCATGAATTAGTTTTGAAATAAGCTCAATTGATGGAGAATTATGCCTTAAGTGATAATTAGGAGCTAATCAGGCAAATATGGGAATGCTTAAAAATCTTGGTGTGACAGAGAAGAAAGGACAAATTACTATCTTCTTACTTTGGACATGGGATTTAAGGAAGCAAAGTATATGAGGACTATTTTTTTTGTACTTGCAATACTCAGTATTCTCTAACTATACTTTCAAAACTGAGTTACTTTGTATTTCTATTATATATATATATATATATATATAAGAACAACATGTGATTATTGCTGAGGTAGTTAACCTAGCTACTATTTATAGACACACTGATTTTATAGGTTTAGGGGCTACAAGGAATGGTTATGAATAATACAGTACTCTAAGTTTACTCTTTCACCAGTTAGACATCTCAGGAGTGTCAATGACAATTGATTTCAGTAACATTGATTGAGCACTTACCATGTGCCTGATACAGAACTAAGCACTTTATATGCATTCTGTTATCTAACATAACAATTGAGAAGGAGTAACTATTTGTATTCCCCTTCTACATGGAAGAAAAGAGATCAACGAGGTAAAGTAACATCCCAAAGGTCACACATCCCAGAAGAATAGATCAGAAACTTGACCCTAAGGCCCCATGAAACCACCTTATGATGATGTAACATAATGCCACATGCTTACACTATCCCAGGAGTTCTGGTGGGTCCTAAATACTGCAAGCACAATATGTAGAGAGGATTCTATTACAGTTGGAAAAATCATCATCAGTACCAAAATCACCGTGGCTTGTAGAGCAAAATGTATCCTCATTTGGGGATTCTCTGATGTTATAAGAAGGAGACTTTTTTACTGGAACCCAGACTAAATTTTATTAAGGGACCTGGTTCATTAATCCATTCAGTGCTAACAAGCAAGATCCCTTGGTAGTACCAATATTTTAGTAGTGGTGGGGTAGAAATTGTAACACTCAGACTAAAGTTTACAAAAAATATTAGTCTTGAGGATAATGAGAGGGTTGGTAGCTAAAATGAAGAACTTGAGGGACCCTAACCTGTACCTATTCACACATCTCTTCTTACTCTGGGGAAAAACAGGCAGTTGAAATCACATACACATTTCCCCCACAAACCACCGTGCCTTCTGTCCAAAAGTGCACACACGCGTGTGTGTGTGCGCGCGTACACACACACACACACACACACACACACACACACATCTCTACCTAACGCAAGCAAAATGGATCCAAAAATGGTATGAAGTGAAATAATCTTTAATAAGTTCGAATAAACTGACTATAGAACACCAGTGACAACTTAATAGCATTATGATGTTTTGATTTCTACTTCAAGACTGTTAACTATCATCAGTAGTGGGTTTTTTAAATTGAATTTTAATACTTATCTCCATCATTTAAATATGGCACTCAGAGCGTACATTTACAGTGTTCCTAAGCTATCCTATTTAGTGTGTCTAAAACCAAGTTCAGAGAAAACTGATCTTTTTAAATACATACCCAGTCTACGAACTTAAACAAACAGATTCACTGGCCCACACAATATAAACTTGCTACCAGAGGATTATTATGGTTTTTTAACCATCAAGAATAAATAGCACTAATTAGAAATCATGAATAAATATTAAAACTATTGTTTTGAATAACATTTTTCCTCTCTTCAAAATTTGGAAGCAAATTGAGTTTTTTATTTCTTCCAACAGAGCAAAAAATTGGACCAAGATCAGTTTCTTGACATTGTGATCTATCACAGACTACAATGATATTATTCATAGGAGGGCAAATATGTCAGGGATAGACTTGGGAAAATGGATCTAATAGAAATACTGCATTTCAATCCCAAGGAATTCAAGATATTGAAAGGTGAAATAAAAGCACTGAATATATTTTACAATGAAACTGACTCTGAGAACTAAGGGCAAGATTTGTCACTGGCTTTGCAGAATGTACATTCAGAGTTTTACAGTATATTTTTGTGTTCAGCTGGGAATATTATGTTATAATTTTCATATCTCAATTCACACTAAAATTTGATTATATGTGTGTATAAAATACCCCATGCATAAGAAATAAGAAAGGTAATCACAAAAATGTTAGAATTTTTAATAGGAAAAATATTACATTTAGTTTTTCAAAGACATAGATTCATTTTCCATAAATACAAATGACAGGATATGAGGATACACACAGTCAAATGCATGACAAACTTAATTGGCTTTGCATTTTTAAAATGTGATTCTACCCTGGATGCCCTCAATCATCTTTAGAGTTTATAAACTCGGTTTGTTCTAGACTACACTTAATGAAAGGTAAAAATTAACCTAAAGTAAGTCACTGGCAAAGCAGAGTAAAAATGTGCTTTCTGTATTATATTTAGTGTTCATTAATTCACTGCTTCACACAAAACAAATAAACAAAAGAAATTAACTTTGGAGATTTATCTTGAAACATATGAATGATGTTTCTAAAAATGTCAAGTACTTTTACTGGATAATACAGAGGAAAAAAAAAAAAAAAAGAAATGTTAGTAATTATTGATACTACCTCAGAGAAAACTCTTGCAGTTTTAGTACATTCTATTCAGTTTTGCAGAAAGATAACTTCTGATTTACTTTTAAATTCTCTACCAACTAAATACCAAATATGTGCTACAATAATTTAAAGCAATAAGCAAATACACACAATCAAGGAGAAAAGAGGCATACATTTTGAAATTAATAGTATAAAAGATAAAGGATAATTACAAGGATGATTAAAAGATAGCCAAACAACTAATGTTCATGTTGTCTCAAAATTCTGTCAGAGAAATGACCACTTGACTGCTTCTGGAAAAGTATTCCAATCTCCTAGACCATTTGACTAAAGAGCAGATTTTTTTGAGAGGACCTGCAAAATAGATCCAACAAATGCAGCAATCTTTGAAGGAACTTAAGAGATTGGAGAGGGGCCAGAAGACAGTAGGCAGACTCAGACGAGTGCATTTTCAGTTTGCAAAAGGGAACAGTAAATTCTTCAAAATATCGACAGAGAAAAGTTTTACATTATTCTTTAAAAAGCTTCCATAACAACTTATTAGGAATTGATTTGTATGGTGCTAGAAAAGGATTTATTGTCTACCAGGGGCTACTCTGGCTACACTAACCATGAGTCATCTGAAATGAAGTAATGAGAGACAGTAGAGAGCAATGGTGAATAGTGAGAGCTCCCAGGACTCATTTACAACCTGTGTGATCTGGGCAAGTAACTTCCACTTCCTACAGCGTGGCTTCCCTTTTTTAAAATAGTAATATTTTAAACCTCTTTTTAACATTGTGAAAAATAAATGTATTTAATAGATCTTCAGGACGACATGAACAATAATACACATCTTCCCCAGAGTAAATAATCAAAAATGGCATCTCTCACTACAACATCATCCTTTCTGAACATATCAGACATGTAAAGAAGGGAAAAGCAAAAGACTGAGTTTAACTACAAGTCCTACAAAGCAATTGGCAAGATCACTCAGAACAGTTTTGTCCATACAATGGGACATACAGAAATAAAATCAAACCAATGTTTAGTAAGAGGAATCCAAAAAACATTTCCTAAGAGGGCCAGCTGAATCATTTCAGGACCTCTAGGCACCAGTCTGTGTATACTGCAACTTCTGTGCCGTAAGAGCTACTTCAGAACAGAAGCTCTTTTCTTGAAAACCTGCCACTTAAAAATTTCACGGAAGTGAGCAAGTCTGTGTTGAAGAACAATGATATATCAACTCTGATTGCCAACAAGTGGATTCATCACTCAGGTAATATCATTCTAATACCAACCCATAGCATCGTTCTTTAACCTAACCTGTGGTTGCTACATTTATGCTGCAATTTAAGTTACTTTGTTTATATCAGCCATCCCATTCTTTCCATTAATGTAAAAAGTGCAAGAGTGTATAAAGTGATATGAAGGAGCACATGATGACAGAAGTGAAAAGATAACAAGAATGAAAGAAAGCACTGGTGATGAGATGGGCACTGAGTGAGGGACAGGGATAACTCTGAAAGATGACGAATAAATCAGAAAACATGTAAAATGCCGTAGGTTCATCTAGAAGAAAGAAAGACAAGTGACTGGTAAAAAGGAAGAGTTTTGAGTGTGAGGATGACCCAAGGTTCAGCATCAATCCTGGATGCCTGTGAAACTGATGTTAGTTCAGGCGATAGAAATTTGTTCAGGAATTTCATAAGCCTGGCAACTACTACTGAGGAACTCTTGTCAAAATCCAGGGATAATTATAGTCTCCAGGCACGTTCACACTTGTACAACATAGCAGTGAGGAGTGGAGATCTCCCAGGGTAGGGGTCTATTTGGGAGAACGATTCACAACAGAACAGCTATCAGCACAAAGCAAAAGAGTGTGCCTGGTTTTAAAGCAGAAGTTCAAGGACTAGTAGATCTGGTCTTGCAGAGTCATATTGCTTTAATTTTCTTTCATTTTTTTTTCAGAGTTTTAAAATAATTTCAGACGGCACTAAGAAGGTGAAACACTTAACAATAAAAATCTGGGTTTCTAGTTTCTAGTAAAAATAATCGAGGAGCTTGCAGCACTTACACAATATATGTCTAACTTACCAAGACTATCTGCTTGGCCCTTGAAGCTTCTAAGTTTATGATCCCAGTTTGCAAACTTTCAAAGGACTGAGCCACACACACTTCTACAGGATGGGGAGTGAAGGGGGCTGTGGAACAGTAAACATGCACTTTGACTAAACCTGAAAACGCTGAATGTAAATCAACTCCTGTAACTGAAATTTTAAAATGCACAATGAGGTTGAGAAGTGGTTAAAATAGGAAAAGCTGAAGGTAAAACGCTTTCCTGTTCTCACCATAATACTGATAATGTTACTTGATTGCTTGTATGGCACTTTGATCAGGATAATGTTTACACTAAAAATTAAGCAAAGGTAAAAAATAAAATTGGAGGGCTTCCCTGGTGGCGCAGCGGTTGAGAATCCGCCTGCCGATGCAGGAGACACGGGTTCGTGCCCTGGTCCGGGAAGATCCCACATGCCGTGGAGCAACTAAGCCCGTGAGCCATGGCCGCTAGGCCTGCGCGTCCAGAGCCTGTGCTCCGCAACGGGAGAGGCCACAACAGTGAGAGGCCCGCACACCGCAAAAAAAAAAAAAAAAAAAAAAAAAAAAAAAAAAAGTTAAATAATAATAATAAAATAAAATAAAATTGGAAGCTCAAGTTTAGAAAAATAGGAAGTACCACAGAATCACAAGGATTTAGAACTACCTTTGGAGATCACCTGGTTCAATCCTCACAGATGTAAGAATTAACTAACTTACATGTAAAATCTCAAAGCATTTGAAGCTTACTTTAATTATAAAGTACATAACAATTCTAGAAATGAACTTTGTAATTTATAACTTTATAAAAGGCTCTGGCTATATATTAAGTCATAAATACAAACATGTATGAGTAAAACTGAACATATAAACAAAGCTGTATACATGTCACAGACTAAGCCCCTTTCAGCTCTCTTGGCTCTCACCCCTGTGACCTAGTCAGGATGCTTTAATGAACACCTAAGGGGATCCTGCAGCACAATGTATTCCCTGGCCTGTTTGGAAATCAGACAACAGTCCCTCTTAGAGTTAAGTCTTTGGTTCAAAGGTTTTCCTCTCTTCTTTCCCAGCAAATGAGAACAATGTTCACCGCTGGAATAAGAGAACGCTGGTTACCTGCCCCCAATAAATACACTGAGTCAACACCCTAGAGGTCTGAGACAGTCAAGGAGCCTGATAATGAATGTCCTATTCATAGTGCAAATACAAAAGTAAATTACCAAATAATAAATGCTGAATCTTTGGAATTTGGAAGAGCCAGCTTAAAAAAAAAAAAGGTCTTGTGCATGAGTCACAAAATCATTAACATAACGTTGCTGTATCTGCAGATTTCTGGTAGGTTAATTTTTGATAGCTGGGGAAGAGCAAAGCTTCCAACCAATTTTCTAAATCATCTTTGGGCAAACATGTAGGGGCAATCACCTGTAGACTCCTGCCTGAAGACCCAGGTATGTTCTGAGAAAGCAGTCAGATTCCTGAATGATTTATAGAGTTAACTGTCAGAGCTGCTCATATGCCTGGCTAAGACTGAGAATGGGTAACTAAAAAAATATGCATGACAAACTTTAACCTTAGTGTCCTCACTTCACTCAGAAACCAAACATCAAGAAAAGACATACTTATCCTGGCTGTTCAAATAATTTTTAGACTCCTACTTATGCAAAGTACTCCTAGTATGAGGTCACTATAAATAAAAATGAAATAGCAAGCTTGATAGTGAACAAAACAGAATATGGTCATTTAGATGTAAGTAAGTTTGCTTTCTGCTTTTAGTAAGTTTAGAAGAGCATTGTTAAACAGAGGGTGGGTGCTATAATCTCAGGTTTTGAAACAAGCTACTGAGGCCCCTCAAAAAATATTTAAATTTGAGACAAAATACAAGCCAGAAATGATCTAAAATAAATCTGAATAAGTGAGCTATTAACCAAGTTTGATGATACACTGTTGCTTCCAAAAAATGAGAGATCAATTTGGAAAATTAATGAGACATTCACATCTGAAATATAATTGTAACTATCATCCTTAGAAAGAATATTCAGTCACTAATTAAAAAAATTGAATCACTAATTAGTTGACAATAAATTTTGACCTTTAAACAAATTAACAAAGTCACTTTTGTTTATTTTTAAAATCTGGTGAAATAGTATAGTGATAAATCTTAATGGTACAATGTCGGTAAATATTATATTGACTTAAGAATAGTTCACTTCCTATTATTCCTTATGGCATTTTAAAAGGGATTTACAGGCATTTTTTTAAGTGTAATGAACACTTATTTTGGATTTATGGTATATGTACTTGGTACTGTTCTAAGCACTTTTCAAATAGGCAATTTAATCTTCATAAAAACCTTAGGAAGAGATAACTTCTATGTGAGAGAAATAAAATATGCCTGCCTGAGAACGACAATGA
This sequence comes from Kogia breviceps, assembly GCF_026419965.1. Lineage (NCBI taxonomy): Eukaryota > Metazoa > Chordata > Mammalia > Artiodactyla > Physeteridae > Kogia > Kogia breviceps. The sequence continues at coordinate 40,849,731 of NC_081315.1, forward strand.
CTTTTAAACTTTTTAAAAGAAAGATTTATCCTAGAGTTGAGAATGTAAAGGTCCAAGATTAGCAGGATTAAAAGCTAGGATTACGTTTACAGCGATTTTAGGCCTTTGATGAAAACCTTTATTTTATTTTTTTATTTTTTTGTGGTACGCGGGCTCTCATTGTTGTGGCCTCTCCCGTTGCGGAGCACAGGCTCCAGATGCGCAGGCTCAGCGGCCATGGCTCACAGGCCCAGCCCCTCCGCGGCATGTGGGATCTTCCCGGACCGGGGCATGAACTCATGTCCCCTGCATCGGCAGGCGGACTCTCAACCACTGCGCCACCAGGGAAGCCCTGATGAAAAACTTTAAATGCTTGCTCATATTAAATGTTGACAGATTAGAGTTTCATTACTTTTGAGAATAATTTACAGAAAAACTACTTTCAAATGAAATCATGTTTATTCCTTTCCACCTTTCAACCTTCTATAAGAACAGTAGGGCATTGGAGATGGTGCCAGGTCCGTTGACACTCCTTCCAAAGACACATAAGGTCTATGTCCCCTCCCCCTGAATCTGGAAGGGCTTGTTAACTCATCAACTAATAGAATGTGGCAGGAGTGATGTTATGTACCTTCTGAAGCAAGGTCATAAAGTGCCATGCAGCTTCCCCTGGGTTGCTTGGAACACTTGATCTCTGAATGTCCCCCCTCCAAACACAGCTGTCATGCTGGGAGAAGTCCAAGCCACAGAGAGAGGCCATGTACAGGTTCTTTTGTCAGTTGTCCACGTGGACACAGCCTTCAAGTCACCACAGCCCGGAAACCAGACATTTGAGTGAAGCAGCCTCCAGATGATCCAGGCCCAGACCTGAGGCACCTGCAGCCTTTGGAATCTTCCCCACTGAGGCCCTGGACAAGTGCAGAGTAGAGACGAGCCCTCCATGTCCTGTCAGAATTCTGCCCACATAATTAGTGAGCATAATAACATGGTTATTGATAGTTTATTATGCAGCAATAGATAAATGGACCATCACCCTAGTTAAATTAGCTAGCTTTCAAGTGCATTTCCATAATGGTACTAGTACTAGTAGTACTAGTAATAAAATAATAATTGTCATAATCTTTTGCTTCAGATAAGTGGTTAACACTTCACATTCATGATTTTCTTTAACTCTCCCTCTCTGACCTATAAAACAAGTATAATAAATATTCCCATTTTTACAGATGACATTGTAAGTAGTCTCCCAAAGTCACAGAACTAACAAATACCAGAACAAGTTATTTACTTGTAGTTATGTGGAAGAACTTAGTTGTTAGTAATGCACTGCTCACTTGGGAGGAAAAAGGTCCAGTTCCTTTCATAAAAGTACATGTCAAAAATGTATTAATATAAAGGAAAATAATGTATAATGCTATGGCCGTTTTACAACAAAAGATGTATTAATGTAAGTATCACTAAACTTTTATTCTCAAGAGTATTTACTTGGAATAATATGCAATTCTTAGAACTTAAGAGAGGAAAATAAAGAAGTCAGTATCTCAGGCAGCAAAATCCAATGGTATAAAATTGTGAGGGCTCCTTAAAGCACACTGGATGAGCCCACCCTCACTATCTATCTTCATATAAAAGGTAGCAAACACCATAAGAACTTACATGGTCTTAAAAGATCTGAAGAGAATGGGATTCCTACAATTAGATTATTTAAAAATAAGAAGGACCTCAGAGATCAGCCAATCCAATCCCTCCTTTGACAAAGAGAATAGCCATGTGACTTGCCCAAAGACTGCCCTTCTTTTCTGACACTCATTTAGTCCCCTTGACTAAGGAGCAGGCTGCTTCTTTAAGGAGACTGATTATTTCAGTGAACTCAGTAGTCCCCAAAACTGCAGAATAGATTAATGATCACTGTGGCTAATCCTTTTTCACTTTAAAGAGTGACTAATCCCCAGTTCTCAGTTATATTTAGGGCATGAAGATAGAACGTCGCCATGTTGTACAAGGCATTATAGAAGAGAGACAATACAAGGAGATATCAATTGCAAACAAAGCACATATTAGTCCCAAAAGTGAAGTAATTCACAAGTTAATGTGGATCTTCATATCATAAGTGTCCATAAAGCCTTGAGACTTCCTGCTGCTCTAATGTTGCAATAATGACAAGGGAAAGGAGAAGTTGAAAAGCAACCATGATAATATTTACTCTGTTCCATGACTAAGTACCATTCATGCAGTATCTCCCTTAACCCTCATACAAACACCAGGGGAAGGATACTCTTGCCCATTTTTAGGATGAGAAAACTGAAAATTGGAGAACCAACTATCACATATATGAACAATGACAGCTGCATATAAACTGAATTCTCCTCTTTTTTTCTTTATTTCATTTAAGGGAGCAATGTACCCAGTTAAAGACTAGGTGTGGCCATGTTATTACGTTCAGGCTAATGATATATATGTGTTGTGTGGAATTTCCTAGAAGGTGGTAGATTCAGCTGAAAAATGCATTCCTTTTGTGCTTCCTGCTTTGCATCCTTCCTTCCTGCAATACGGAATGTAGATGAGATTGCTTCAGCTCCAGAAGCCATGTTGTGACATGAGGTGATCCTGAGAATAAAAGTCAGAGTCAAAATGTAGAAGAAGGAGGCAGGAGCCTTGGTCTCTGAGACCATGGAGACAATGCAGAGCCATGCACTGCCCCATGAAAGACTTCTTTTCCAAGAGAGAGAAATTTCTATACTATTTAAGCCCCTAATGTGCTGGGTTTTCTGATAAATGCTATGAGACACAGCTAATCCTTACTAATGCATTACCTTTACAGAAAAATATTGCCAAACAAAATGTTGAAAGCTCCTAAAAAAATTTAAAAATCAATGTATACCTAAGAGTCTACTTCACCGTAATTGCTATTTCTTTCTGCAAAGATCTATACGTCAAGATTGAATGTACAAATTTACAGATAGACACTGAACACTATAATTGTCTAAACTGCATAATTCTGCTTGGATCATATTGCAAGCAGGAAGGTGAGATGGGGAAGAGAGCTTAGTAAGTTAAAGATGGCTTAAGGAAGAATCAGAAATGCTACAGTTAGTTGACTCTAAGCTTTATGCTGTGCACGTACAATACAACCAACCAAGAAATTCTACCTATTATTTACGCTGTGACAGATAAAGGAAAATGAGGTGTAGCTCGATAAACAAGCTCTCTCCTAAAGCAGATTTCGACCCTATTCATCCTCTTCTTTTCAGCCTAGAAGGCTGCTTAGCTGGAACTGTAAAATAAATTCCAGCACTCAGAACATTTGAAGGAGTAAAAATCTTCAAAACTGGCTCAGCTTTATTTTTCCTTACTTTGAAATTGATTAGATGTGCTGTTAAAAGAAAACTTGGTTGGTATCTCAAAGAAGAGTGTATTAGACAAATATAAGACTGCTAATTTTAGATGCTTTAGCTATTACACATTTCTGCCCATGGGTCATCAACCCACAAACAAATCATGTCAGATTAGGTTTTACTGCAGATCTAATTATACCAAAAGGTAAAACAATCAATATATTAGTATTAACACAGTATTTGCTGTTTAGTCAACTGATTATAAAATCAGCAGTGAAATTTGTTTTTTAAAGGACTTTAAACAAACAATAAATAGACTAAGGCAGTAGAAATAAAATCACTGATGAGTTGCTTAGTAAGTAATGGAAATCAAACTCAATATACTTGGAAAGAAATGTTACATAATACTAATTTAACTTTTCAATTGAGAGCATGCCTAGTCATATGTAACTTTCCAAAGTGAAGCATTTCAACAACCTACCATGGGTCTGCTTTGGCAGATATCTGAAAATCAATAAGAATGACAAAAAATTTACTCTGCAGTACCACTTGATCTAACTGCTAAAGAAGCAAAGACAAGTAAATGAGAATGTTTCAATTCAGTGAGTCAACACTGCATTTCACACATGTAGCAGTTTTCCCCTCTGAAACTTTTAAATGGTATTCAAACTAGGTTACTACTCTCCTTGTGGGGGATGTCTGGAGTAAATAGAAAAGCTCTAAAACATAAATCACACTAATTGTTTTGAATGGTTTCATGTTTCCTTAAAGCATTACTAATAAACTGAAAATTCAAATCGGTTTCTCTGCTCTTAACTCTGTGAGCAAGGAAACATAATCACAGAAATAGAGTCAGCATGCAATAAATAATTTCTGAATAAATAATGAGTCAGTGAGTGACAATGCACCAGATTATGTTTCACAAGATCTGGATATTCCAGCTCTGATAACTGGCTGAATGACTTGATTAATTCATACAAGGGGGACACAATGGTAAGGGAGAAAGACACTCCATGGAAGTTTTAGAGGCAAATCTGGGTTCAAATCCTAATGTAGCCAGGTAATAGGGAGGGCATCTACCATGCCCGATCTTCAATTTTCTCAACGGTAAAAAGGAGTTAATAGTGCATAACTCCCATGGCTACTATGATGTATAGTTCCTGGTACTGGTCCTGACAAACCTTTGCTCTTGATTTAAATGAAAGCTATTATTGTTGTTGTTGACATCTTTAAGTATCATTTTATTATCTCAGAAAGGGAATAATAATTTCTGGTAAAGCTAAATTTCAGAGAGGTTGGGAGAATGCACTCAGATTTTTTATGTGAAAATGCACTAAAAACATAAAAATCTACAGAATGTAAATTATAGCAGAATTATTCTTCTGTTATTCAACCCCAGCAACTGACTGAAATTTACCAAAAAGTGTCATTACTTAAATACAATCCTGGGGCAGGAAAATGGACAACTGTGAATTATGACATTAGGTAGGAAGTATGGTGGAAAATAAGCCCTTTAAAAATAAATATTTTTAACTCCCATCACAAACTATGCAGATGAGGTATTTAAAAACCTGCCTGAGTTTTAGAATCCGTACCATCAAAAAGTGAATGCCCTGTGAATTTTTACAATAGAGCTAAACAGGTTATAGAATTTACAATGCACAAATTGCCATATACATTTTGGTCTGCCTATCGGAGGGAGTATACAGGCAATATTTCTATTTATAAAAGCACCCCTGAATTGCGAAAGAATACAATGAAGGTTTCTTTGTGTGTTGTACTCATTTCTCTATCCCCAGGATGTAGCTCAGTGTCTGGAATATTATATGTTAAATTAATGGCTAAATGAATTCAGCTAAAACTAAGAGTGACTGCTTTCCATCATGCTTTAAAAAGCCAATATGCTCATGACAAAAATATTTGAAACTAAAGCGTATAGAAAAAAATTAAGTATTTATTTCTTTTTTCATTAAAAACATCTCAATCTCAGATTGTTATATTATTACAGTGTTTGCTTGAAAGATAATCAGTAGACGTACTCAATTGTGTTGCCTTATATATTATAAACTTTCCTATAAGCACATGATAAAATTTGATGCCCCACGATAGGTAATCCTAGTAAAAAGCACTCACCCCAGTTCTGAGCCATTACCCACCCCCCAAAAAATTGAAACCTCATCTTGGTTAAAACACTATATTGGAAAAGGGTTATTAGCATAAATCTATTACTTGGGTCATAAGTGAATCTTCATTTATTCTGGACAAAACAAAATTAATATAATAATATGACAAAAAAAGAAATAAAAAACAAGTGAAATTTGCATCAGATTGGGATACCTTCAAAGCCAATATTGCTAAATTCCAACCTAAATACATATTTAAGTTTAAATAGATGGAGAAACTAAACAACTTTGGACACAGGCAAATAATCAGGTCCTGAGGGTTTGTGAACTTTTTCATAAAAGAATACCCTTTTAGAGTCCCAAATTGCAGCAAGAGAGCAATGACTAAACTTACCCCCAGTGCTAATGCTTGATATAAGTTTTGTTAGACACCACCTAGCTTCCCTCAGAACTAGTCCCACTATTAATCATTCTACAGAAAACTCTTCCCTGATCACCTGTTGCAAGACAGATAGCAGCTGGGCTATTTTATGCAATAAGGGACATGGGTTTTCAAGGTGGTGAGGGAAAAGAACCAGGAACTTGGCAGCTGTGAACCAATGGCCCCACCCTTTCACCATATAATGAAAATCAGCTGTTGCCTCAACAGCTGGCAGGCGGCCAATGAAAATGAGATCTGAAAGGGGTGGTAGATTTTATGTAGATTTTTAGAAGAGAGTCATAGTTAGGAGGCAGCAGAGTAGCATAGAAGAAGAGAAGATGAGGGTGGAAAAGAAACAGAGAAATAGCCTACTGATGCTAACACACTGTGGCAGGAACTACTTATTGAAATTATGGCAGCCTATAACCTGAGAAACCTTGTTTAAAAAAAAGAAAAAAACCAGATATCTGCCTGAAGGTATATTTTATGGCCCTATCTAAAAGTAGGAAAAATAGATTATCATTTGAACTATATCCTCACCCTTCCATCTATTTACCACTTAATGCTATTACTATGTAGTAATGTATTTTAAATAAAGTATGATAATTATAAACAGGAAGATATTTGTGACAAATGTCAACAAGATGACGACTCTGGCTTCCCCAGCAGACCGCATTTTGACAGGTATGGATTTACTCAGCAAACCTAGACTGATGTCAACCATGTGCCCCCCCCACTGGGCTAGACAACAATTAATGATGCATGGACATGGCCTCCAGTAATTGCACGTGGGAGAGAAAGCCTTCAACACTAACAACAATGCTACTTGTGATACACTAAAAGCCTGCAAAAGAAAGATAGTAACTGCACTAGGGAAACGACCAGGGGAAGATGGGCAGGAGGGAGGGGCAGGCTGCAAAGCTTTGTAAATTGAGGTAACATTCCAGCCAGTCTAGAAGGATGACTAGGGTTTATCTGAAGAGGAAATTTTTAAAAAGGTATTTCAGGAAAAGAATAGTACGTGCAAATGTAAAGACCATGATAGATGGGAAAAGGAAGCTGACTGGGAGACCAGTGAAAGGATTTGCTGAGGTTCAGGTGAGGCTAAAAACATTACATGTGTAATAACACGGATCCACGAGTCTATTTGATTTTTCTTCAGCTGTCCTTGACAGTCTGGCAAAGAAAGCAGAAGTAAGGACAGCAAAATTGAATGTGTTTCCGCAGGGAGAGAGTATGAGAAAGAAAGACAATGCCCGGATGCTGTCTCTCCATTACCACTCCCCAGCCCTCTCTCTAGTTTACAGCTTAGTTCTTCACACCAGGATCTGCAGAAGAGTAGGGGCAAGGAGAGGATTATGTGGAGAGGGCCCCTTTTGGTAAACCCTTCACTTCTCTCTAAACAAACATTCTTTCATTAAAAAAACTAGTATAAGGTATAATAAGCAAAGATGAGTGGTGGAAAATAGATTAGAAAAGCAGATCAGAAAGACAGCACCGAAGTCACCCAGTAACACCATATCACAGTGTAAAGTGCAAATATTTAGATGAAGATTATCAGGCTGCCTACTTCTCTGGCCACACCAATCAATATTCCAATATCATTTCATCTCTGCCAGAGTTATGTTCTACCAAGTTCAAGACTGGGTTTTATGGGGGATGATTCCATCCGTGTTCCCAATTATCAACTTAGGGTACATCCATTCCATAGCAAGAAATCCAAGAATGGGTTTTATGTGGCTCTATTTTTATGAATTTATTTTGTTATTGCACAACAACCCTAAAAGATTAAATGCTAATTTTATTTTCTCAGTATTACAGATTTAAACTCACATGATATAAGAGAACACGCCATATATATATGTACACATGCATACATCTATTTAAAGAAAGAGAAACATCAGTTTTATGCTTATTACTTGTATAGTTATTTAGGCCTCACAGAGAAAGAAAACCAAAGTCAGCAACTCTTCTATAATACTATTTAAGTGACTTTTATTTCTATTCTATCAAATGGGTGTTTATATCATTAAAATATTTTTATAAGGAAAATATTTCCCAGAGAATAGATGACCTGAAATACAAGTTTAACTCTCAATGTGTTTTCTGATCAGTTAAACATAATCCCTCCCCCTTCATCATATTTACTACCACATAAATCAGTGTAACTGGAGTCAGCTAATAAACTTTCACAGCCAAAGGTCTCACACTGAACTCCATAACCAACAAATATTTGCTATACAAAATATGACAGGTTTGGAAAGTTAGGTAGATCTGAAAGTTAGGTAGATCTGGATAGTAACAAACGATCCTAACTTTTGTATTCTATCAATGACTGTATTTCAAGTTGCCAATACAAATTTACCTTTGGTATAGAAAAAAAATCATTAAGTCCAAGGATGGAATTTCATTAAAATACTTTAGTAGTGAAGTAAAATTGAATTCAAATCAATCTCAATAGTGAGGTTAGCTTCATTAGATTGCACAGTGAAATAATGTCCTTTAACTTATTTTATGATGACGGTATTAAAATCAACCTTGGGTTTCATTCACAAATCAGACATAACAGCCTTTTAAAATTATTTGCCAAAGATTTCCACTAATACAAACATGACTTCCCTTTAAACGTCTTTGAAGAAAGAGGAACTAGAATGGATATTAAATAGTTTTCCTTCAAAACAAAATGACAGCTTTAAAGAAAAGCCAATATTAGAACTAGCAAGGCTTTATTTAAATATTAGAAGTAAGTATTTAAAACTTAAGCTGGTTTCTATTAAGATATAGCCTGTTAGGGGGAACCGTAATCCCCTCTCTCATGCATAAACTTCTACTCCCAAGAGGAAAGCATATTTGACCATCTCTTCATTCTGTAGTCACTGCTGCCCATGGGAGAAGCAGAGATTACATGATGGGTAGGACCTTGAGAGTCTGTCAGTGACATCTGCAAGAAAAAGGTGTAAAACGTCTGCCCAGCACGTGATTGTCCTTTTTCACTTGGTCTGGATAAGTTTAACTCTATGAGAGAAGTATTTGAAAAATCAGTTGGCTGCAGATCCAGACTATGGTTACTGATTGAGATCTACCAATAATAAAGTACATATTTTGATTTCCACCTGATTCTGTATTTACTTCCCATCTGGTTTGAAATTGAACTCCCTACACCAAACACACAGTGGGGTCACTGTGTTCTTACCAATTCACCTCCTGAAATGCTACTCATCTTTAAATGTTCATGTCTAATATCATCTATTTCCGTGAACATTTAATTGATTCCCTTGTTGAAATTAATTGTTTCTCCTCAATGTCCCCACGGCACTTTGTAGTTTGCCTATAGCACTTGTCCTATTTCCTCACTAGCTTACAAATAAAGCCAGAGACAGTAAATTACTGGTATGCCCTTCGATCAGTGCCTTGCACAGAACTGTTCAATAATTTTGTAAAATTAAATTATAAATTCATATATTCGTTAATGTTAAAATATTAAAATTAAGAATGTGCTTATGAAGTTTAAGGAGAATGACAGTCTGTAAAACTGAAATCATCATATATATTCTATTTACCTAACAAATAAGAGCACATTCTTAAATAGCGCAGGGGAAACTGTTAGCCAACAGCCTCCAGGCAATGATAACTTGTGCGCTGGGAATTTCTATGTATTTTCTGCACTACTAGTTCTAATGTTAAGGAAAAATGTATACAACTCTTTCATTGGAAATCTCCTCACTGATAAATCCAGGCCTTGGTTTTTCTTGAAATTTCAGACATTAATCTTAATTTTAATTAATCTTAATTAATCTTTAACTAATCTTTAATTTTTGCTTACATATAGAAAAGAGATTTAATTTTTAAAATAATGCAAATGCCCTTTGATTCAAATATAAATTACTATATGAGATAATAGAAAAAAGGAAAATTGCAGAAGCACTCTAATGGCTATACACAGGCTTCCTTGTGGCAATTAACAATCCCACGTGTTTAAAAAACACTGAAGCACAATTTCATCAGTCTGCAAGACATTCATTGACTTCATTTAACAAACATTTACTGAACACCAACTACATGTCTGATCCTCGGCAGGGATTGGAAGTACAGCCGTGCAACATAATAGACAGAAACCTCATCCTCACAGAGGTCACAATTGGTGCAAAGCACTAGATATTAAACAGATAATCAAGCAAATAAAATTATGACTAAGTGTTGCCCAGGAAAAATAATTAGGTGAGAGAGGTGAGCAAGGAGTTACATGATCAGATATAGTCTGATAATCCAAATCATGTCACATGCCATAGCAAATTTAGTAATTTTTAACGTTTACATATATTATGAAATATAAAACATATTTCTCTCAAGTAGTATATTGCTTAGCAAAATAAGGGAATATAAAATTCAAACTATACTAAGAGTAAATGGTGTATCTGAGTGTACTTTTGCACTCACAAGTAAAAAAAGTTACATTATGCTGTAACCAAGTGATAAATATGGTGATGTTTACTAAAATCTCAGAAAGATTCAGGTTAAGGATGGACAACAATGGAAGAGAGGTCACTCCCAATTCAAACTACAGATTCTGCTTAAAGTAACTTACAAATTTAAAAAAAATCAAATATAGAAAGCATAATTTTAAAAAATATTTTCCTTTATACTACCTGTCCTAAAAATAAAAAAAGTAATCTTTCAAATGCATTTCCAAGCCACTTAAAGATTAATCTGGCTAAAATGGATACTGATGAAAGTAATTTCAATATATTGATCCCTAATTCAAGAATCTACATGTTATCCAATTTCTTGATGAGGCAAAATATCCTATGCCTGTCATTTAATATCTTCTGGAACCTATCCTGAACCACATGGCCTCTCTAAAACTTTTACCCTAAACATTATAAAAGCTATCATAAATGTCTTAATCATCTTCATTGAACCATCCTATCTACTTATTCAGCTCATTTCTATCCTTTAAGGTCCAAAATGAACTATATTTGCTTCATTAATTAATCTATCAGATTATTCCTAGAAATTATCAAAGATTTATATTTTCACTATAAATCTCACCATATATGTTTTGTATGGATATGTGTATAAAAAGATGTTTTTTCATCTAAAAATGAGTACAATAGCAGAATATAATTTGTACAATTTAAATGAAATAATGGATGAAAGACCAAAAGGTAAATGCTCAATAAGTATGATGTATTATATATAGATATAATAGCACTAAAATCATAATCATCATTAGTTTCAATGAAACCTTTCATTAATTCATTCAACAAATATTTGTTAAAGATATACAATTCATAAAATTATAAGGAACAAGATAAATTTATCTCTCATGGAAAGTACACTAAAGAAGTAAATGCATGAACAAACAAATTACATCTTTTGGCAATTATTAAGAAATGAGCATTTATGAAGAACCTGCTGGTGGCTTATGAGTATACCCCCATCAAAATACCTGTATAAAGCTCTATATATCCACTGAATTTCCCTAAAATTTGCCATTCAAATAGGAAGTTAATAAACATAGAAAACTACCACCTACTCAATTAAATTTTAATCCAGCATTAAAAGAATAAGAAAAATTACAGATAAAGACCTTTACATCTATTTCATATATAAATATATTAAAGTAAGCTCTCCTTTATCTCAAAGATGGACTTTTTTTTTAATTGAAGTTTAGCTGATTTACAACGTTGTGTTAGTTTCTGGTGTACAGCATAGTGATTCAGTTACATGTATGTGTATGTGTGTGTGTGTGTGTGTGTGTATTCTTTTTCATATCCTTTTCCATTATGATTTATTACAAGATACAGAATATTAGTTCGCTGTGCTATGCAGTAGGACCTTGTTGTTTGTCTATTTTATATATAGTAGTTTGTATCTGCTAGTCCCAAACTCCCAATTTATCCTTTCCCCACCCCCTTTCCCCTTTGGTAACCATAAGTTTGTTCTCTATGTCTGTGAGTCTATTTCTGTTTTGTAAACAAGTTCATTTGTATTATATTTCAGATTCCACATATAAGTGCTATCATATGGTATTTGTCTTTTTCTGTCTGACTTACTTCACTTAGTATGATAATCTCTAGGTCCACCCATGTTGCTGCAAATGGTAATATTCCATATTTTTTATGGCTGAGTAGTATTCCACTGTATATATACACCACATCTTCTTTATCCATTCATCTATCAATGGACATTTAGGTTGCTTCCATGTCTTGGCTATTGTAAATAGTGCTGCTATGAACATTGGGGTGCATTTATCTTTTCAAATTAGAGTTTCCTCCAGATATATGCCCAGGAGTAGGATTGCTGAATCATATGGCAACTCTATTTTTAGTTTTTTAAGGCACCTGCATACTCTTCTCCTTAGTGGCTGTACCAATTTACATTCCCACCAACAGCATAGGAGGGTTCCCTTTTCTCCACACCCTCTCCAGCATTTGTTATTTGTAGACTTTTTAATGACGGTCATTCTGACTGGTGTGAGATAATACCTCGCAGTTTTGATTTGCATTTCTCTAATAATTAGAGATGCTGAGCATCTTTTCATGTGCTTATTGGCCATCTGTATGTCTTCTTTGGAGAAATGCCTGTTTAGGTCTTCTGCCCATTTTTTGATTGGATTGTTTGTTGTTGTTGTTGTTGCTATTGAGCTGTATGAGCTGTTTGTATATTTTGGAAATTAAGCCCCTGTTGGTCCCATCATTTGCAAATATTTTCTCCCATTCCGTAGATTGTCGTTTTTGTTTTTTTTTATGGTTTCCTTTGCTGTGCAAAAGCTTTGATTAGGTCCCAGTTGTTTATTTTTTATTTTATTTTGATTGCCTTGCCATTAGTATGATTTATGTCAGAGAATGTTTTGCCTATGTTCTATCCCAGTTTTATGGTGTCATGTCTTATATTTAAGTGTTTAAGCCATTTTGAATTTATTTTTGTATGTGATGTGAGGGAGTGTTCTAACTTCATTGATTTACTTGCTGTTGAAGATGGACTTTTCATTATATTGAACTTATGCAACAGAAGGTCTTGTAGAGATGGGCAGAAAAGGAAATCTTCTGAGATCTATTTTGAAAACACCCCAATTAGTTAGGTCTGAAAACTGAAGTGGTTGCCAAATAATCAATCGCCATATTATCTTTTGCTACTCAACTAAATACACACTCAAGTAAACAGATATTTCAGTTTATGGACTACAGCCAGTTATTTCTCAATAATGCCTTTCTTAACTATTTTCTAATTCTAAAATAACAACTCTCCTGCTTCAATATCATATTTAGTTTTACCTACTTTCAATGGATGTGATGCCCTGAAAGAAAATCCTATTCTCTTCATGTTAAAATTTCATTACATTCAAGTACCACTTAAATCCTCTCAAAGAAATAAAGCTAAAGCATTATATCTTGCAGCTTCTTTTTTTTTCTTTTCTAGAAATCTACTTTGACTCATTTTTTACTCTTTCCCTACGTTTGTATTTAAGTGGGCAGGCAGCAAACAGTGGGGATAGAGATTTAGACTGTCAATTATTCTGCTTACTCAGAGTTTAAGTGTTCTGTTTGATGTCTCCTGGGAGAGAGTAACAGATGTAAAAGCACTTACTTTAGGGCTATGTTAAATGCCATCACTAGTTTTAAAAAAAAATTCTATATAGGAACATGCCTCTCACGGCAATAGGAATTGGCAACAATTTTCTCTTTAAATACCATTGGCTAAAGTCTCACGATGTTGAAGTTTGATATACATTAAGCAGTCAGCCACATGTTTAGCATCCCTATAAAACATCACCCTGTTGTCTACCTTCAGCCAAAAAATGTAGTCCACATTGTATATATGGACAAACTGCCGTGAATTTATATAAGTATTTCATCATTCATGGTTTGATTTTTTTTTTCTTCTATCATTTGCTGTGGAAACCATTTAAACAAAAAACAAAAAACAGAAACTGCCACTGCTCAGCAGCAGTTCTAGAGAAGACCCCTCAGCCTATCTGTAAGAATTCCCATATGAAGAGCTAGAATGGACACCATGACTAACAGGACAGGGCTTTCTGGAGAGGAGGTAGAGGCATACATGATGCTCACAAGACAGTGTAAAAAGCCTGCCCATCTGGAATTAAAAGATATATTTATTTAAAGGGGGTCTAGTTATCCTTTAGGTGTTCAGTAATTATTTTCTTTGCTAAGCTTACCTAAGCTAAAATAATCTTTCTTCTATATTTTTTTAAATGTAGGTCATGTTAAGTATTATTTAATATACATAGTAGGTTTTTGAAAGCAGTAATAGTTCATCGTTATTTAATGTACACTACACACTTTATGCAAAGTACTAGTTTTAATCTTCATAGGAATTCTATTACGATCTTCATGTTACAGTTGAAGACAGTGAGAATTGAACCGTCAAGTAACACGCCCTAGAAAGTGGGACAGTAGAGACTTGAATCTACGTTTGCCTGAACCCAAGCCGCATTTTTTTTTTTATTGGAGTATAATAGCTTTACAATGTTGTGTTAGTTTCTGCTGTATCACAAAGTAAATCAGCTATATGTATACATATATCCCCTCCCTCTTGGACCTCCCTCCTACCCACCCCCATCCCACCCATCTAGGTCTCCAAAGAGCACCGACCTGAGCTCCCTGTAAGTCAGAAAGAGAAAAACAAATATAATATATTAACGCACATATGTGGTATCTAGAAAAATGGTACAGATGAATTTATTTGCAGGACAGGAATAGAGATGCAGACATAGTGAACGGAAGGGTGAGCACAGGAGGGGAAAGGGAGGGTGGGATGAATTGGGAGATTAGGATTGACGTTTTACATATTTTACCATGTGTAAAATAGATAGCTAGTGGGAACCGATTCTCAATTTTTAACCCCTTCACTCTACTGTCTCTAGTTGGGTCTCATCAATTTTAAGCTGATTCCCAAAGTAGCTTTGGAAATAGAGTGAGTGTTACTGAAATTAGCATAAAACTTGAAACCAAGATTTTGGACTATTTCAGATAACTACACATATGCGTGTATACATACACACACATATAAATAAGAACTCACACTTTCACAAAATAACATTTAAGTTCCATTATAAAATTTTTACGTAAATCTTGAAAACATAATCATATATATAGAGAGAGAGAGAGAGAAAATGAAAGGAATTGAAAATTGAGAAACTTCTTTTAAGTGAATCCTCAATTTGTTAAAATGTTTTTAGTGCCACAGTGATCAAGTATTTCAATAATTATTAACCTCTCTCATAAAGAAGATCTAAAGAGTCAATGTAAAGTAGACACAGTAGCTCTATTAGCTTCAGCACTTAGTTTGTGCTCTTGTACTATAAGAACAAATGCTAATTACTGTTCAGCCCTAATGCTAATCTCAGCATCTGCTAATTAAAAGATCACATCTTCTGCAAAGTAAGCATTATCATTCAAATGAAAACATTAATCAGTTTGAAAAATCAATCAGCTGAAAGGAGAAAGTTGTCAGCCCCCAATGAATTGATACCAGTGCAACCTCAGGAGTGCAAAAGAGCTAGTGTCAATTTATATGCCTCTGCTACACAGATTCACATTGTTACAAAAGTTGTTCAGAAATGTTTTTTATTGTGTTTCCCTATTTCACCCTGACCATTCACTTACATATTGTTTCTATATTCAATATCACAATATCATCTGGCTGTTAAGGAGACCTTATTTTACATTTAATGCACTAGAGATGTGATTGCTGACCAGATTTTAAAAATAGACGCAGAGTTTTCAAAAAGCTAATGCAACTTAGTGAGATATTTCCAGAATACTAATAACTGCAGAAAAGCTCAGCTGCATTAATTATCTTACAGCTGTTTTTTGCTTTGTTAAAGCTAACTGATAGGTCTATCTTTTATGATCTTTATCAATATTCAGAACATCTAAAATGCAGATGGGATTATCCTTCAGGTCAGAGGAAAAAAATGGCATTTCTCAGCTTCACTCATGGAGTTGTCATAGACAAAAGACTCTAGTATTTTGTTACTGGTGATCTATTCCACCTCATTTTGTGTTTTTCCCTGTGTCAAAGGATAGAGACTAACAAGAACCTATACGCTCTTCTCTCTCCAGGTGGAGGACAATGCAGCTAACCCAACTCTGTTAGCGAAAAGATTATTTACTTGTTCAATAGGAACCCATCCCACAAAACTAAAAATTGTGACATATGTATACATAAGGGATAGAAAAATACACAAAAAATACCATGTAAAGCTTTCAATTTCTTAAATTTTAGAAGTTTAATGTACCTCAGATTCCCGGCAGCCCAAATGAATATGTATTTGGAAAATGTTAAGATTCCTAACATTTTCAGAATGTATTGCTCATGCATTAAAAAAAAATTAGGGAAAGTAAGCTTAAGTGATTTCTTACTAGTCAGCAACAACAATAAAGTAAAATATAAAACTATAAACTCAGATGGACTACAACTATAGATGATAAATAAATTTCTTTTCATTCTGAAAAATAAATGGGTAAAGAATTATACATAAATTCACATGTAAAGCAAAAGATATAAATGTAGTAATATCTGAAAGAGAAAGTCAAATTCATAGCCTTGTTTATCTAAAAAGATAGGAGGAACGCCGGTGTAGACAGATTTACAATAATGATTTCATTGGGTAGACATAAGAGTTTTGATATATACCACACTGAGGAAACAGCTCTAATTCACTTTATTGAATTATGAAATAAATAATACTTTTTACAAAACAACTTCATGTGACAACTGTAATTCAGAGGAATTATTACTAGAATTTATCATGCTTTTCTTCAAGTTAATAAGACAGACTACTGGAACCTATATATCTTACACTGACCTTCACTTACAGAGACTAAAAATCACTAAAAATAATTAGTTTGCTATCATAATATTGATGCATGCTCATAAAAATTCATTTTATATATATAATCCCTAAAAAGCTTTATTAAAATAAGTCATATGTAGTAAAGACTGTTTTCATATAATACCAAAGAATAAACAAGAGTTTTCAATTGTATTAATTTTTTTATCTCCATGATGCATTGTGTAGAAAAATGGCTGATGGATTCACCAAATAAAAAGCTGTAACATGTCTCCTCATTGACCACATTACAGACAGAAGGATTCACTCTCACATGCTTAGAAACATTGATGAAAGCTGAACATCTAGAGGAAAAAAGGCCTCTCAAGGGCAGGCTCACTATATTCAAGTCCACAGAGTTAGATATACACGAACAGAAGGTCAACTTACTAATTTACAAGGAGAAATAACCTTCACAGATACTAGAGGTCTCGTCCATCAGTCCATTATTTCCCTAAGGGCAGATGGTCTCACCAATGGGTGAAGAATTTCTTTCCTACACAACCACTGTCAACCAGCTCTTCTCCTGAGTGACACATTATTTCATCAGATCTAGTCATACTTCAACCCAGCAAAGAGCTTCAGGCCAGAGAGCGATTCAGTCACTTTGAGGTGGCTTTACACACCTATGCTTTATCCATTCTGCACTTATCTCACCATTGGAGGAATTTTTATTTCCCTTCTTTCTTACTTTCATAAGCAACACTTTGGTCTACAAGCTCTCACACACTGCACTATCATTCTGAACTGTAAGCATTATATTTGTAAAGTTTTATACAGTCAATGACATAGCCAGAAAAGATGTAGTAATAAAAAAAATTAGCCAAATCATAGGTTTGAACTGCAAATTAAGAATTACAGGTCAACTAGTTCCACCCTTTTTAAATTATCATAAATGTAGGATAAGTAAACACACAGTACAGTTGAATACTTTCACTTAATACATATCTGCTAGTGCAAACTCTAGGTCAGCAAGGCACATTTGGGGAATGAAGATTTGGAGGCTGAATGGACCTAACACTTACCGAGTGCCTCTTACCATTAGGCATGTAACTAGATAAATGAGAATATATTCTCTCATTAATTCCTTACAGACATAGGGTGGGTATTGTTACCTCTACATGCAGAAGAACAAACTAAACCTCTTCTTCCAGGTCTTCTGGGACTTGCTCTGTTAGCTATGTAGTTCTTTTTTCACTCACATTTTCTACAATTCATATTCACATTCCAGCCTCTCTCATCTTGAAAGTGCAAGTGAGCAATGCAGCACACAAATAAAAAACCAACCCTCACAACTGTCTGTAATTCTCCTTTGGACACTGCCAAAAATTTCTCTACCTCTTCCCAACAAATGGGGAAATAATTTATACTTGCTGTCTGTCCTTAATCACCCTTCATTCAATCACCAACCCACCGCAATCATCTTTCAGCCAGCACCACGTTTCACTAAAACTGCTTTGGAAAAAGGTCACTAATTACATTTGAACAAGAACTTCTGAAACACTCTCTTTCTTTGCTTCCATTTTTAAATTAAAGTGTTTTTCCTCCACACTCTGTGATCATTCCTTCTTGTTTCCCTTTTCTAGTTTTGATCCCTCAGTGTTAGAGTTCATCATGAATTTACCCTTGGCTATATTCTATGCCTGCACTTTATGACTCCTCCTAGTAATTTAATCCATAACCTTGGCCTCAACCTCCACCCAACGATGCCAAAATCTATAGCTCTAGTCCAAATCCGCCCCATAGCTCCAGAAATCTAACTCCAGTCTGAACCCATCTGGGAGGGGAAGAAATGTCTTATACTGAATGCAATACTTTTCCCACCAATTTTTTAATGTTCTTCTAAGACCATAAAATGACACCACCATCCTCGCTATCACCCAGGTAAGTAACATGTAAATCAATTTAGATTTCTTCTCCTTTACTGTCCAACCACAAGTTAATCATTAACTCCTAAATATTTCACTTTCTTACAACCTCCTATATATCAGTACACTTCTCACCATGCCTGGTTAGGTCTTTAACATCTTTCCAAGAGGCATCTAAGACTGGCCTCCCTTGCAGAACTACTTATTCTCCATATCCTATACCCACTAACTGCGAGAAAGTCCAAACTCCTTACCAGTGTCCAGACCCAGAAGTTGGCTCATACCCAGCTCTAATCATCAGAATTCCTGACTCTTCCTGAAAACCACATCAATACAACACACGCACACACACACCAAACTTATTCTAAAGTTCATCCTCTTCTGTCACACCTTTCAGCACAATATTCAGGTCAGTGCCACATTGATCCAACACCTAATGTAGTCTCAGGAAACCAATTTCAACTTCTTTTGTTGACTGACCTGATCCACAGTATGTTTTAAAACCAGGGTATGATTATTAAAATTACAGAGTTCTCTTCTCAGTTAATGTCAAGAGAAAGAATTCTCACTTTGCCAGTTTGGATCTGCCAAACCACAACTTCCACCATAGCAAGAATTTTGAACTAAGTGTATTATCATGTTCTTCACTGTCACAAATTAAGAAGCTTTTCTATCTACATCCACCAGTAATAACGGGGCTCACACTTTACTACACCAAGACTTCTGAATTACTTAGCAGTTTCAGCTCATGATGATAATAAATCCCTACACTAACAATATAATGCTGGTGTTACTTAGACTGTGAATACTGAATATATGCATAGGCTGCTTAGAGTTATTAGGAAGCACTTCTGACATTCTAAAACTTCCAGTGTCAAGAAACAACTTAAATTTGATACTGAACCTTGAGGGCAAGCCCTTGCATTCACTCAGATAATGTAACACTGCCTTTCATACATAACTGGATACCAAAATTGATGCAAATATCATTAAAGATATATACAGTAACCCTAATACTGAACACATTTTAAGATATAATGAACTTACTACAAGAGTAAAGAAAATGTAATTTTTCAAAAGTAAAAGATTTTCCTTCCCAAAGAGGCCCTTTTCATTGTGGGGCTAAGGAGGATGCTGAAATTCTTAACCTAAGCAGGTCATTTTATCTATCATCCTCATTCTATCAGTAAAAGATGCCTCCCTCCTTATTAGTAAATTAAGGTTTTCCCTAACAAGTATCCTTGAAATCTCCTATTTACCGCTAAAGCAGGGTTCATATCTATAGCTATGGATTATGTGTCACTGTGCCCGAACAGCAGAGATTGTAAGTAACACACTTTTATGACCTTATTCATTTTCTAACTTCTATACAACCTAACTTATATAGGAATTTGGATTAAACTTCCTTATACATTCTGACATCCATCAAGTCTTTATTCAAATGTCACCTTCTCAATGAAGGTGATACCTGTAGCACGGGAACACTCCCACAGTCAGCACCGCAGGAGTTAACCTCATTAACATCTTCTCACATATCCTCTGGTCCACCCCCCAGAACGCCCCTCAATACCCTTTCTCCAGGGCTCCACCTCCAGCAGAGAAAGCACTGTCACGGGGGCTACTAACTGCGCAGGAGACATGCAGGCTCTCGGGCTAACTTCATATTGTTGTTTGTTCCTCTGAGTATCTGTTCCATTACTTTCGCGTTTCAACAACTTCAACTTTTTGGTCTATAAAATGAAGGATCTGGATGGTAAGTACAGACCTTGAATTATTTTAGCAGTATAGCCTGGGAAGAACAGCTCTTGCAATCAAAGGGATGAAGGAAGAAAAAATATAAAAGTAGTACATGGCATCAAGCGTGGGTGAGCAATGGCCTTAAAAAGAAAGAAGGCAGAAGTACCAGAAACTAAAATAAAGAATAAAGAGATTAATTTTTAAAAGAAGAACTGTAGGAATTTAACCCACACCACTTCAATCACGCACAATTGCCTAAATAGATGACCTGGTCCTAAGTGAAAATATGTGTGCAGAAGCAGTTAAATAAAACTAAGTTGAATATGTTTAATATAAGGTTGTATATTATTATTATTATTATTATTAGGGGATATTTACATTTTCATTAACATATTCAAATAAACCAGATGGCTTTTTTCATAATGAATTTTAGTACTAATTATAAAATAAATAAATTTGTTTGCAAAGTCCATCATAAGAAATACTCAAGCACATAATTCTGCAATAGAGCTATATTATAGAACTATTGAGGCATCATCACTATCCACATTCAAGCTGACACACGGGCAACAAAATCACCTTGACTGATGACAATTTTGGGTGAGTCGTGGTGCTGGCGGCAGTTTCCACACGTGGCACGGCCTCCTTTGGCTCTATTCTGGTGAGTGCCCTGATGAAAGCTGAGGGCCTGTCTCCTCACAAGGTATTTTCAGTGCCTTCAACTGTAATAATAACTATCTTGAAGCACATTTTCCAAGTGCCAGGCACTGTTCTAAACACTTCACATATCTTAAGCCATTTAATCTTTAGAACAGCCCTGTGAAGCAGCTGCTATCATTAGCCCATTTTCAAGATGAATAAACTTACTTTTCCAAAGTGACACTGCTAGGAACTGGTAGAACTAGAATTCACACCTAAGTAAACATTAGAATAGACATTCTATCTCTTTAAATCTAGATAAGAATATATAAGACAGTGTAATGTAATACATATAACAATAATTGATCACTTACTCTATAACAAGTCTGACTCTGGTTTCTCCATACACATCATCACATGCGTAGTATTCCCGAAGAAAAGAAAGGACCAAGGAAGTCCCAATTTAGGGAGAGGGTTTGTTTTTGTGTTTTGTCCCCTCCTGACAACCTCCATAAATGATTTCCCTGTGTGAATCACTAGTCAGCTGTTGGCCTCTTCATTCTTCAAACCCTCTCACCTGGAATCATAGGACGTCTTCCAACTTCAGTTTCTGCCCCACCCAGCTGCCAGAGAAGGCTGCAAGCAGAACAGCAGCTTCGATCTACCCACTGGAGTCATGTGGATTTACTTTTATTGCGGCAAACTGCTCATCTGGCCTGGCTGGGTCCAGCCCTGCACACGCTGGCTGAGACCATCTTCTCCTAGAGATCTTTCTTCTAACAATCCTCACCATGTTGGAACACTCTATCCAACTGGGCTGTTGCTTCAGTTTCCTTGTCTAGAACAATCAACACCAGCTTGGGCTGGAGGCCTGCCTGGGCCCAAGCCACCCTACCTAGTTCTTACCAGCATTCTTCCCCAGGAGACCGTTGGCTTTCATCTAAGACTAAAACCTTTGAGATTGATCTGCAAGTTTGCTAAGCCCCAAGATATTATTAGGCATATCAGGATACAAACTTCTAATTAGTGCACATTTTTGTGCACTAATAAATATTTATAAAAAATATTTATAAAATAAATATTTTGTTGAATAGGTAACTAAAGCTATATTCCTATAAAACTCATGTGATAGCTGGTTGGGATAAACAGTAATAGGTATTTTTATAAACAAAACACGCAAATCAAAAAACCACAATGCAGGTGAAAGGGTTTTAAAAAATTGGGGAAATAAATCTCATTACAGTTTCTTGACAACTTATGCAATTAACCCCACATTACAAATTCATAAATGATAAGGAAAGGCTGCAACATTTGTAATATTCACAATATTTGAGAGTTCGATTAAGTACTCTTTCATTTGACCAAACTGGGACTAATGCTGATGATCAAAAAGAATTCACATGTAATACAGTAATAACAACAGCAGAATGGCTACCAGACATGCAGCACTCACTAGGTACCGAGAACTGTGCTAAGGGCTTCTGCAGATAGTACTAGCTGCTTATCATTCACCGCCCTTTTCCTAAGTAACAGAAACTTGTTCAGGATAAGAATGTGCTTATTTAAAAATTACTTGATTCCCCTGACACCCCTGTAGCTAGGAGTGGCCCTGTGACACATCCCTGATGAAAGGCATACAAGCTGAGTATTTTCTAGGAAAGTTTTCCTCTCCCAGTACTGGTTCCAATACCTCCCCACAACTTCTTCTCCTCCTTCCCATGGCTGATATGAATGCCTGGAATGTGACGGGCTGAAAGGGCAGCATCCATGTTGTGACCACGAGAATACGCAGGATATAAGAGCATCACAAAGCAATACGAGCTTCAGGTCTTACTGTCATCACAAACCTGCTACACTAGTATTGGACTACTCACCTCTAGAATTATTTTTGCATGAATAAAACGAAGCTGTATTTGGTTAGATCTCTTTAGGCATATTTGCATGAATTATCTCATTTCAGTTTTTAGTTTGTGAATTTAGCAATATTCTTATTCTAGGAGCCTAGTAAAATTAAAATGCCTCTATGGCAGTATTTTAACTACTGTAATAGTAAGGGAAAAATGTATTAGTCACCATCATTTAATAGCTTTCTTCTTTTCTTGCTGTCATACCACTCCTAATTTATCCCCACCTCTCTACTTCTCTTTATTCCTAAGGCTGCCTGATTATCTACCCATTCTTGGATAAAGCACTTACATGTTATGATAATTGCTAAATCCATTCCAAAGTAAATTAACAAATCTCTTCTTTAGTGAAAATGAAAATAACAAATATATACCAAAATTTAACAGTGTTTAACTTCTAACTACCTAACAATGATATTTCTGCAAATTTATCCTCAATCCTCTCTCATAATATTATCATATGTTACATGGTGCTTTAAAATCCTAAAATGATGCTTTCTTTAAAGAATTATAATAATTAATATTTATTGTTTTTATTGTGGAACAAACTGCTCTGTGCTTCAGATATATTATCTCATGATTCTTAACACTACTGATGAAGTACTATTTAGTATCCCCAATTTGCAACAGACCCAGGAACATGCCAATATCACATAACTAGTCATTGCCAATCTACACTCTAGACACTCTTTAGCCCTCACTTAAATACCCGATGCTGAAATAAGTTTTTTAAATACATTCTAAATTTTTGATTCATAAAGTCATTTAATGTTAGTCTGGAGGGTTTTTTTTTTATTTTTATTTTATACTGGAGTATAACCGAACAATGTTGTGATAGTTTCAGGTGCACAGCAAAGGGACTCAGCCATACATATACATGAATCCATTCTCCCCCCAAACTCCGCTCCCATCCAGACTGCCACATAACATTGAGTAGAGTTCCCTATGCTATACAGTAGGTCCTTGTTGGTTATCCATTTTAAATATAGAAGTGTGTACATGTCAATCTCAAACTCTCTGACTATCCCTTCCCCCCATCCTTCCCCCGTGGTAACCGTAAGTTCGTTCTCTAAGTCTGTGACTTTTTTTTTTACATATTTACAAATTAAAATTAACACATGTATGGTTGAAAGGAAAAAATTAAGTTAAAAGAAGCCATATATCCAGTGTCAATCTGAAGATCAAGATGTCTAATATGTACATTAAAATTCAAACGTAAAAAATCTTACCCCAAAATTCAAGTTTTCTCAAAACAATATTATGAAGCAAATAATGTCTAGATAGGACTACCAGAGTAATTCTTTTCATTGGCTTACTACTACCTATTTGAACTACTTACTTCAAAACTGTACTGTCTATTACCACTCACTTGGCATAGGCCATTTTACATTTGCTCATTATTCATAAACAGATAAATAAGGCTGTAATAAGCACATAAGCAAAGACACCAACATATGAAATGTTGAGCATGGTAGGCAAAGAGCTAGTAGTTTAATATGACTAGGTGAGAGTGAACAATGTTCCAGAAGATGACCTTAAAATGGTCAGAGCCTAGACCTACTAGAAGGTAGAAAGTAGCAGAGCAGGCCCCTAAATCCCTTGCTTTGCCTCTGTCTCACCGTCTCCCTCAGGGAAGCAGACACGTATTTTACCTGTACATCTGCCAGAAAACAGGCTCAGCTGAAGCACATGAAGATAAATAAGAGATGAACCTGTCCTCAGTAAGCCGACTGATCAGTTATTAACTGTTGTTGACAGAGAGGGATTTAATCCATGCTGAAGCATACAATTATAGACATAAAGAAAATTTTTTCCACATAATGTTAAACACATTAAGGACTAAGGAAGGTCTTTTGCAAATAATCAAAACTTTCCTCTGTCATGATTTGCTATGCTTACAGTTCCTCTCAGTCCTGTTTTAGTCTGGAACGTTTACTTTTTTCCACTTACTGTCTTCTACTCTAAGAATAGTGGGTTTTATGACTGATGAGATTGGTGAAGAATATAATCTTGATAGTATTAGATCTAAGCATCAAACTAGAATATTTAACTTGATTCTGTAGCCACAATGACTTGGAAGTACAGAATTTATCATGCTATGGAAAAGATCGTTTAAATGGTGACAGATAAATGTTAACATCAGTAACATTTAATGATTTCCTAAAATAGTAATGGCATTCCTTTCCTCCTATGCTAGCATCCAGATATGAACTTCAGGATAAGAAAAAAGGAATACCATTATCATAGCATCATGTATTAAAAGAGGCATGGCATATCATTACTGTTTTAACAAAGTAAATAATGGCAAAAATTATCAACCTTACACAGTTGCAACTATAACTTACTCCACGTTTAAAAACATCCCCAGTACATTAGCAGAAAAACTGGTGAAATATGAACAAGATCTTCAATCCAGAATTCAGTTAATGGTATTTTACCAATGTCAATTGCCAGATTTTGATAACTGAACTACAGTTACTGTCTTAGTCTGTTCAGGCTGTTATAGCAAAATACCAGAGACTTGGGTGGCTTATAAACAGTAGAAATTTATTTCTCACAGTTCTAGAGGCTGAAAGTCCGAGATCATAGTGACGCAGATTCGGTGTTTGGTAGGGCTTCCTGGTTCACTGACGGCAGTCTTTTCACTGTGTACTCACATGGCAGAGAAGGTAGCTAGGGAGCTCTGTGGGGTCTCTCTCATAAGAGCACTAATCCCATTCATGAGGGCTCCACCTTAATGACCTAAGACCTCTAAAAGTTCTCACCTCCTCATACCATCATATTGGCATTGTGATTTCAACACATGAATTTAGGGAGGACACATTGAAACCACAACAGTTACATAAATGGTAACATTAGGAGACACTGATTAAGGCATATATGGGAACTCTTTGTACTATTTTTCTGTTAGTTGAAATTGATCCAAAATAAAACATTTAAGAAAAACGCCAGTTCTTTTATCATAAAATTTTAGATTAGTTTGTTGAGCTGTCCAGATGTCACAGAACGTCAAATGATGACCATTTCAAATATTCAAAAAGCTTTAGAATATCAGCATATCACAGCTTCTACTGTCTGTGTTTAACAATTAGAGCTTATTAACCTTTGATTTTTGACAAAAGAATGGTTTTACAAAGATACAGCCATGAATGAAAAATGAAAATCTAAGTGCTACTTATGAACCTGAGAGGCAAAACACTGTATTTCATTAGTTATAAAATTCTAAGGTTCAGCTCAGCCAAGGATAGAAATAAAGAACAGATCATACTTTCCCATTAGGATTGTAATATAATTCTGAAAGATAAGAAACACTTTGCAGGAAATATGTTGCCATAAGAAAAGGTAAAAATTCCCTACGCCATCTTTTGCAGACATCTTTGCTAAGGCAAAACAAAGCTTTACTCCTTCATTCATCCACTGTGCATTTATGAAGCATGTATTATGTGCCAGCACTGCAATTCATGTTGAGCTCCAAACAACAAAATTTTAAATAAAAAGATTTTAAGATCATTTTGATATATAACTTGCTCCCAAAGCACAGATTAGTAAAATAATCTAGTTCTAAATATCTAAAAGGGGTCAAATATGGTTTCTCAGTAGGGTATATTTCTGTTTCTTCTTCACTGAGAGTTTAATCTCAATTTACAAAGATAATGAGGCTCCACTTTCAGATACCTTTTAATTATTCTGAGGATAGAAGACAAGAGTTGGATTTTGTAGAATATCCATTTTCCATTAGTTTTTTGTTTTTTTTTTTTAACTAACACCTACATATCTCCAGAGTGGGGTGAAATTACATCTCCATGCCACATTCCCACTTGAGCTGCCCTTCAAGTTGTTTGCTAGGCAATTTGAAGTAAAAGCAGAAAACCTCTCAGGGTTTTCACCTCCTCCATCTTCCCATAACGTGAGGCCAATAAATAAAGGTCAAACATATTCTACTTTATAATTCAGAGATTATTCACCTCAGTAGTGATATCTGCATTTCACCTAAAGTCAAGAATCTAACGTCCCATAAAATGAATGGACTTCTGCTATCCACTCCGCACCAAAATCTCAGCTCTATTAATGACCCTGAAGTTAAAATAATCCCACATGCACAGAAAATGAGATTTCTGACAATGTAGAAACGAATGTTACACCTCAAAAAAAAAAAAAAAAAAGAAAGAAAAAGATTTTTCTTGTCTCCCACACTTCAAAATGAAATGACTTATTTATGGTTACAAATGCTAAAGATTGTCTAGTTATAACTAAAATAGGCTTGAAGTGTTCTCTTTTAAAGAAGGGGTCGTTAAGCTCAGCCATTGGGATAACTATAGATACTGAGACACCCCTCACCAAGCTAAGAGGGAAGAGTTGTGCTACTGTCTGATGGGAGGCATGATAGTTATAATCGGGTTTAGAAATGTTAATGTTTATGCTAATATTTGAACTGAAAAGGAACAATAGAGAACTAAATCTAAGCTTGGCAAAGTGACTCACCTGTAACCCACGATGAATCATCATAAATTCCAGATGGTAATTCTCGGGGAGACAAAGCGTGGGGGTGGGGAGCATTCTGAGAGGCTGTTAGAGAAAAATGAGACTTTGAGAGCCACTAGGAAAAATATTCAGAGAACCAGAAGGTAGAAAGCAATGATGGAAAAGATGTTAAATGAAACAAGGGAAGCAGTCACTGGATTTTCACTCTGACCATGGGCCAGGAAAGAAAACAGATACATAGGACTGAACCCAAAGAACTGGATGAGCTAGTAGGGTTGTTACTGAAAGACCGGTTTTGACTGTTGACTGGGGCTCAGAAGAAAGGGCCTTGCTCCTCTAAGAATGAAGTAAGCTCAGCTCTGGAAATAAACTGGATGTCACTAAAAGAGCAGGAGGAAGTAAAAATAGAGATGCCCATTAAACAGATGCCCGTTAAACTATATTAATCTATATATTGCTGAACTGAACAACAAGGTGGTATTTGTAATTATCTGCACAGACGAACATTGACTCTAGTATTAGGACTATCTTGCCCTACCACATGATTGTTAGATGATATTATATTCATGCCCCCAGGACAACACTGAGGTTAAAGAAGATGAGGCAGAAAGGATAATGTTCCTATCGGTATAGAGATAGGAAGGAGAGAAATAGGAAGGCCAGACACTGGCCCAGTAACTACATAAAACTAGGCATGTTTCTAAAAGGTTCAGTCTTATATAGCCCTTCAACCGTGGGGCGACCAACTCATGGAAGGTGGGTTTGATTGGAAACTAACCAGCCCACAGTACCATCCAGGAAGTGGCTCCTGTCACAATAGGATACCAAAGGAACACCCACACATTTCATGTTTTTGGCCACTACTATATCAAATTGTAATCAGTTTTAAAAGAACAAAAGAGTGGCTTCCACATTCATGTAGCATACATTCTAATGTCAATACAAACACAAAGGCACATAAACACACTTCAGATATGTATAAGCCCACCCCCAAAATCATAACTCTGACAAAATAAACACATTGAAAGCTGGAAGAAAGAGGAATGACAAAGGTAGTTTATTAGATATGAAATGTTCATCAGATCTGTCTTTGAGACCCCACTCAGATATACACAAAGATTCTTTCTGGAAATAAAAAATTAAAGTATGATTTTTTCAACATTATTCCAAAAATACGTTATAACTTACCAACACAGAAATTTTATGAGTAGAAAAGGTACTGACCACTTTAACAATGCAGCAAGCATTCTAAATGAGAGGTTAACAGATGTCAAGACACTTACCTAGTGCTTTGTTAACTCATATTTCTGACTGTAATATTTGGAGATTCCTCAAATGACACACTTAAAGTCTGGGATCTGTTGGTGTTGTGCCCTTGGAAGCTGATCGCTTGCTTCTAGATTGTCATTTCTGTTATGCTTCAAAAGGCACGGGGAGACAGACAGAAACTAGGCAATGTAAGAATGGAAGGGGCCTCAAAACAACCTACTCTTCTGCCCAACAATTGCTAGGTCACAAACTCTCAGGCACACACCTCAGCATGGCAGGAAAAAAATAAAAATCAAATACAGTTTGTTACCCCAGAGTGTGTGGGCAAAATACCCACAATGTTGACATATAAATCTTAAACACAAGTAGAGTCATTTGGCTGACACCACTACTCACCAATCTGGTTCTAGACCTACATTCAAAACTACTATGTTCCAGGAGAAGCTGAGGGAACTATTTCATTTCTCTCTCATTGAGTCACTGAAGCGAAGACCAATGAGAAATCCATAAAAGGACAATTGTGCATCACTCTCCTTTCACTGCTCATATTGTACGTAGTACTCATAACTGCAGAGAGACCCTTAAATGTACTTTTCACTCTTCCCTCAAAATGCCATAATAAAAGCAAAAGGAGATAAAACTATACCTATGATTTCCCCTTCTTCCTTGGCATTCCAATCTCTCTCCAAAGAGAATTTTGTAAAATGCTTCCAACCAATTTTCTATCCACCAATTAAGAACACTTTCAAAAACCTGCTTTCTAAAGAGGACACAAATAAAACTGAAATAAGAGAGTCTGACTTTCAAAAAAAAACTCTGAGACACATCCTTAAGAGTTATTCTTAAAGCAGGAAATAAAATTCCAACTTCAATCTTCATTTTCTATATTTCCTCAATGAATAGCCTAGACAAACATCCACATAAACTGGAACAATCAATTAGCTCTGGTAATTATTACAGCTCATAGAGGTTTTCTACTATGCTAACAACTTTTCCTACAAGCTTTCCATATATTTGACAAAAATCAACAATTACATCCATAATATCAAACCCCTCACTACAACCCCTGTATACAACAATAGTGGAGGCCCCTAAGACAGCATATAAATTCAAAACTTCTATTAGTACGGAAAAGTATGATGTTGTTGATATTATCATAAGAGGAAATTAATCACTTTATTATCTGAGATTTTCTTTCCACCCTCCTTGACTGAACAATAAGAAGACAAAAATACATAAGCTCATTCCTGACCAATTCAGTCCCTATAACTATCATCCTTTCCTGCCATTCTTCTCACTGGCATTTCTAATGGAGTTTAAAATTAACATTATTTTTCCAAGTCTGATGCCTTATTTTATTTTGTTTTGTTAGCATGGCTTTTGTTTTCCTTTAGTGTTTTATGCACCATTTGCTGAGAAGTCAGCACAGCTCTAGAAGCAGTTTGTCTTTTTTTTTTTTTTTTTTGCGGTATGCGGGCCTCTCACTGTTGTGGCCTCTCCCGTTGCGGAGCACAGGCTCCGGACACGCAGGCCTAGTGGCCATGGCTCACGGGCTTAGTTGCTCCGCGGCATGTGGGATCCTCCCGGACCAGGGCACGAACCCGTGTCTCCTGCATCGACAGGCGGATTCTCAACCACTGCGCCACCAGGGAATGCTACAGAACAAAAAAGAACAGGGAATCTATTTCTCTCAAGAATTACAATAGATTTTAAAGAACGGTAAAGATAGAATTTAGGTTTGTGAGGGAAAAAAAAAACCTTGGCCATGTCACAGCATTATGTTTGTAGAATAAAGCACCCAATAGTGTCTTAACAAGTAGCCTCAAGACAATATAAAATTAACAAAAACCTACATGGACATATAAACTAAATGAAAAGTAGACTCTAACTCAATGCCTCCAGAGGATAAAAAGAAGTAAACTTCATAAAAATAAAAAATCGAAAAGGCTTCTCCGCAATTATGGTTATGATGATATTGGCACAGCATGGTTTTAACCACATAGAAGGCTAATATTTATTTTCAACAAATGTAGCTAGAAAAATGTTATTATATCCCCTCCCTTTTTTCACTAGGAGCATGCTGATTGAAATGGATTCATTTATCTAAGCTGACAACTAGACAAAACTGTATTGCGAATATTTTTTATCTCTGATTAAATAAAGAACTTAGCAACATCTGGTTTGCTACAATTACCCAAAATTGTTCAAAGTAAGTTTTTTTGATATGCTTAACTGTGTCACTCTGTGTTTCACAGTTTTTTTTAATACAACATTCAGAAGAAAATAAATAATAAAACAACTTAATTATGGAAGAAAGTATTCATTCCAATATGAGACTCAAAAACTCATGGAAAAATTACTAATTCACTTTTATTTTAGAGCAGTCAGGATTATAAGTAATATCAGATATTCAATTACCCAGAACTTAGGGTTTTTACTTTCTTTCATAAAGTCCTTTCAGCTCTCAAGAGAGGTTTAAAACTGTAACTCTTCTACATACTATAATTAGAGAACAGAGAATATCTTATATTGAAATAGCAGTTCTTCAAGAGGATACAAATATTGACATCATACTACAAGCCTACCTCTGAAGAGTAAGTTCTCACAGGCCAAGTATAAAGGGCACCAAGTCCTAGTTCTTACACACCTGCAATTGCTTTCAGAATACTTGGCTACAAAATATTTTTGAAAACTAGACTGTTTTTATTATGCATACCAACTGTATACTTTTTTCTCAAAACCACCAATAATTTTGCTGAATTTTACCTAATCATAATTCTTCATTGTTTCATGTTTTTATAAAACTGTATTCCATTCAATATGAGAGAGGTTTATTCAAGATAAAGGAGCTCATACTCTGTCCTCTTTATCAGTTAATTATTTGTGACAGTAATACTGTTTGTTTAAATTGTCCCTTTTAAAATAAGCAATTTTCTTCAAATTCTAAAAATAGTTGATTTAGGGGGAAATGTACTTTGGGGAAAGGGGAAGACTGTCTGCCCTGAAATACTAAGTATAGAAAACTATATTTTATAGCCTGTATGTATTAGGTATATATGCCTACAGAATGTATTAGAAATAAGTAATAAGGCCATTTCTGACATTCTTACCTGACAGTGCCTGCAAGTGTTCAGGCTTCCATTTGTATCTCATAAATTGCTACATAATCAATCATTCCTTTCAGA
This sequence comes from Kogia breviceps, assembly GCF_026419965.1. NCBI lineage: Eukaryota > Metazoa > Chordata > Mammalia > Artiodactyla > Physeteridae > Kogia > Kogia breviceps. The sequence continues at coordinate 40,881,528 of NC_081315.1, forward strand.
ATAAGTCAGAGATTAAAAAAAAGATAGTATGGTGTTTATGAAGTAACATGACAAAATGATTCCAAATGGAAACCCATGAAGATTGAAGGCAACAGATTGAGGTGATGTAAATCTTGCAAAAAGTCTGGCAGCAAAGGATAAAAAGAGATGGCTTGAATCACTGTGTTCTACTCATTCTTGCTATGTGCAAGTGTGATAGCACCTATTTTTCCCATCTGACTCTCATATACAATAACCAAACCTTATATTATATGACAGAAACTAATTTAATTCTCATAATCTCACTATGAAATAGATATAATTAGCCCACTGATACACAGAGTAAACTGAGGCTCAGAAAATGACCCAAAGTCACAAAGCTATTACTTGGCATGTAGTTCCAAAGTTTAGGCTTAAGTTCATCTGACCCTAAAGTCCATGTTCTGAATCACTAAGTGTCATGGACACAGCCAAGTTATTAGAGATAAGTTATGCTATTAATTTTTAAAATCAAACAGGACATATTTCATGTATGATGCTTATCTAACATACTACACACCTCCATCTTTAAAAAAAATTAACCTATCAAAATAAAACACAAACTCCATTTATATAATCAGGTACTCATGGTTATGAAAAAACTAAAAGCACTCCCAGCCTTAAATGAAATTATATTTCCATACAAGCATAAAACAAGAAGAGAAATAATCAAAAGGAATGGCAGAAATGTCATAAATGCCATAAAAGAGATATAAAAAAATGTATTATGGGGAATTAGAAAACAGAACACAAGGGGGAAAGACAATATTTAAATTACTAATGAAAGATATAAGAGGTAAAATGTCTTAGAAAGTCTTAAATAATATACAGTCAACTTTTTTGCATTTGTCACTCAGACTATCAGTCCACTGTAGTGTTACAAGAAACATGTATTACTGTCTTTTCAGGTGTCATTAAGATAGGAATTCCTTTGAATGACTTCAGAAATGAGGATTTACAAATAAATCACTTTGACCAAGATGAAAGAATTTTGTGGTATAAACCCTCCTAACTAAATCAAATGTGGCCCCAACATCTGATTTTATGATTTTTGTGGAGCCTTTAAAATACAAACATATAAAAAAATTCTAGTTATATTACAGGTCTCCAAAAATGGATTTTAACTTTTAGGTGAAAAATAAATCTGAAACAACTGGATACAGTATTACAACAATATATCAACAGGTAGATGAGTAAAAATTAATAAGTACCGATAGGGTAATTTAAATAATGATCACCATCACTTCACTCCCCCATGTCTTTATAATCAGACTACAGTAGCATATTAGAGTTGAAAGGGATATTATTTAATACAAATCCCTTCCTTATATATGAAGCTCTGGCCTACACTTCCCTGCTGAGAAGGGGTGCAGCAGAAGCTTAGACTCTCACTTAACTGGTCTCCCCGTATCCCCTCTCGATGCCTCCCTCCAATGACATCTACACAGAACAGCCAACATGATCTCTGTAAAATGAAAATCTGTTCTTGTTATTTCCCTGCTTCAAACTTTTAATGACTTCCCACTGCTCCTAAGATAAAGTTCAGAATACTTAAACTTCAAAAAACACTACAAATTCTGTACTCCCATTTACTTCCCTAGCCACATTTCATGACGCTTCCTGTCTCAATCCTTATGTTCCAGCTACTACGACCTTCCCTGAGTTTCTCACACGAGCTGAGCTCCACCTTACTCTAGGCCTTGATACTGGAGGTTCCTTCCTTCAGGAAGACTGTCTGCTTGGCCTATTTCTGCATATCCTCCAGGGCTCAGCAGGATGAGAAAAACTTTCATCTGGAGTGCCTGAGATCCTTGGGGCAAATATTCTCATAAAACTCATTATTTTCCTTTTTCTAATCTCTATCACAATTGTGTTTAATTTTATCACACAGGAAGCACACAATAAATGTTGATAAATGGATGAAAAAGATTAATGATCCCAAATTTGCTACTTCTTTTTTTTTTTTTTTTTTTTTTTTTTTGCGATACGCGGGCCTCTCACTGTTGTGGCCTCTCCCACTGCGGAGCACAGGCTCCAGACGCGCAGGCTCAGCGGCCACGGCTCACGGGCCCAGCCGCTCCGCGGCATGTGGGACCCTCCCGGACCGGCGGGACAAACCCGTGTCCCCTGCATCGGCAGGCGGACTCTCAACCACTGCGCCACCAGGGAAGCCCTGCTACTTCTTACTACAGTATTTTTCCTATATTAAAATTTTTATTCCACTAAGATAATTTTCTTAAACCACACTTATTTATCCTTTTGCAGAGACTCTTAAGCTAATATCATTTGTTTTATAGAACATACTTTACCATTATTTTATTCATATTCAATGATTTGTTCTAAATAACAATAAAATCAGTTTTATCATCACATACTGTGGAAAGCCTTCAAAAATTTAAATAATAAGATTAATCCTAGCAGGGGAGAGATGCTAGAAAAAGTCAGCTGTCTTTACCAAACAATAATACCATGTCTCTCTTAACAATTGTTTTTCCATATTGATATTTTACTGCTGTTCTTTGACAAGTAAAGAGTCATAACCATAGCACTGCCAAACTTTAACGCTGGTATTCCTAAAGCTAGTTCCTCCATTTCTACAGAGTTTCTCAGAACCAAAAGACACCAGACACTTACTAAGCCAATGGGCATGGGAAGAAGTTAGGATAAAAATGAACAGAAACCAACTTCTGGAGTAAAACTCCCTTCTAGTCACAACACACATACAATGTCTAAAGCTAAACTAAGAAATCTTGGTTTCAGTATCTGTATAGATCTTATCTACTCTCCTCATTTCAAATCCACAATGCCTGACCATTCTTTATGGTCAACAGATACTTTATTTTCTGACATTCTGAAATTTAGTATTATAGGCAGACAACTAATATTAAACCATTCTCTGTGTTAACTCAGCTTCTCTGTAAAATGAAAAATTCAGGTGTGTTGTCCCTACTGTCAAATCAAGGTAACTATGCTCAGTCTTCTTCCCTTTACTCACCTCTATTAGCCTCCTCCACTTGAACATGCCTGGGTCTGTGATGAGCCCTCCTAATGACAGAATGTGAAGGGAGCAGTGAACCAGCACATTCTCTAAAGCTGCCTACTCAAACTTCGTATCTCAGTTCAAATGCCACTTGCTCTGGGAAGTCTTCGCAGACCCACTCACCGGCCAGCTCAGACAAGATCTGAGCTGCTATCTCAGAGTATCCTGGACTTGACCTTTGCAGGATTTAGCAGAATTTTAACAAATAATTCATGATAGATACATTGCTTAATACCTCTTTATTTCCATGATTTGTGCAAGTGCTAAAGTCAGAGGCTCTTTCTGTCAATGTTATGCTCCACATCCCCAGCATCCTGCAGACATCTGGTGCTAACAAATACACAGTGAATGACAAAAATCAATGACTTCATAAAGCTGGTCTTTTAAGAACTGCAGAAAAAGAACAATTTAGAGTCCCACTTATAAGAAGGCATCGCTTCAAAGATCTATGAAAAATTAACACAAGGTATACAAGCTATCAGTGTGCTACATGTTTTATGTACATCATCTCATTTAATCCTCACAATAACTCTGAAAGGTAAGTATTATTTTTATTCCCATTTTACACTAAGGCATGAAGAGGCTAAGTAACATTTTCAGAGTCATAACAGAGAGCAGGTTGGAAGTCATGCACTTCTGACTCTTAAGCTTCTGCTCTCTTTCTACTTTACCTCTTTGCTTCTCATTAATATACATTATGTTCCTGTATTTTGTATTTCTCTACATGTATATTTATTACTTTCAGTAAAGATCATTAATATAGAACCAAATGCAAGTTAATGCTTAAACCTTAAAACAATTTGTAATAATTTTATGTAAATAAACTCAGCCATGTGATAAAAAAAGCAGTGAAAGGGAAACACTAAGTATATATCTAAGTATATACTAAGTATATCAATGTATACACTTCCGCTTTATAAATGAAGACATGTTGAAATTGCCTTGATACAAGATAAGAGTACTGTGAGCCCAAAGTTCTGGATGTAGAATTTATTTGATCTGTAAACATAAGGGAAAGAAAGCCAATATGAGAAACTCTATCAAATCCTATATCATATCCTAAAACGGTTGACTATTAAAGAAAACTTATTAGCATCCTTAACTGTAGGGAAATACACAGAAATTTGAGAGAAACTTATTATATTCCTTAACATTTTTAAAGAATGTAAAATATCTTCATCATATCACTTTCTTTTTAAACCTTCACAAAAAAGAATGTCTAACCTATTTTATTTGTTTAAATACGCTAATACCACATGTAATAGCGTTAACTCTTTAAGGAGAATGTAATGTGAAAATTCTTATAAAATCAACTACCTTAATAGGTAAGTTTTTTGAAAGATTAACTTGTAAACAAAGGTATTTTGTTCTAATAAACTTTATTCATATTATTTTATCTCATGGTTGTTTTTAGAGAGAAAGAACACCCAGCCTTATCCCCTACTTACGATGAAACAGACCTAGAAAAGTTATATGAGTATGTGATACAGCTATGCAGAGACGATATCTGAAATCAGAAATGAGAATTCTCAAGTGCAAGGCTGATAAATCCCTTGATAAAACACTGCATATGCTACAAACCAGCCATGTCACTTTGGGCAAGTCAGTTCAATTCTTGACGGATAACTTTATAAAAAAATTTTTTCTGTGGTTAAGAAGCTTTAACATGAGATCTACCCTCTTAACAGATTTTTAAATGGACAATATATTATTAACTATAGGCACAGTGTATTCAGCAGAGCTCTAAAACTTACTCATCTTGCATAACTGAAACTTTATACCCACTGATTAGCAAATGGGGAGTTGCTAATCAACATTTTTTTTTTTTTTTTTTGAGGAAACAAAGTGTGCAAGAGTGTGCCTTTTAGGATTCCTTCTATGCCTTTATTATTCCACATGCAGGTGCAGGGCAATTTTCAATGGCATTTGAATTTATCTTGCACCAGTAACTTCAAAAACGGCTTTCATGTTCAATTGTTTCTTCTAGGTCCACAAAGCCCATTCAAGCAGTTATACATTCATTATTAACCTAGCATTAAACTCGGTCCCATAAATATGTTCTGGTGCAGATTTAAAGAAAATATACAAAGTGAAGTAAGAACTGGTCACCAACTTGACTGTTAGAAGTGTACCTTAAATATATGTCTTTATGCTTGGAAGCAGAAATCACAAAGATGCTGTTTAAATTAGAACAGTTAGTCCCTCTGACCAAAGAATGAACTAATGAAATTAAATTCAGTAGATACTGGCATTATTGTAAAAAATGATAAAAATTTGCATTGCGTACCTACTGTTTTCCTCTTCCATTTGACTTAAGTGCTACCAAACACATTTTTTGTATCTCACTCTTATTCCTATGGACAGATCTCTAACTGAACTTAAACCTAGCAAAAATTGAGTTCACGTTTACGAATTATGAGCCATACTATTCTCTTTAGTTACTTTATTTACTGATCTCATTCTCCTTTCATAGACAACCTTCAATTGCTATAAATGTGTTTACTGACACATTTACTCCTCCTTTTCATCCTTAAATTTTAGAATAGCCCAAATCAAGCCCACCAATTTTCTTTTTCCATGAGAGGTTTGGTACAGAAGAGCTTTGTTAAAGAGATGTTTTTAGATGAACTTAAGAGATAGGTCCATTCAAAGCAGAGAACAAAACTAAGAAAGTTTATGGAGACATAAAGTGGATGGTGGACTTCTTAATTCTTCATAATTAGATTCACTGTAGGGTTTTGTTTAATATTATGTTATATTCAAAGACATTAGGCACAGTCCTATTTAAATGTTAATAGCCAATAAATTTCATTTTTTTAGTTACTGACTACAGTATTTTACTGACCTCAACTTTGATACATTGATATAAATGAGAGTTAGTAATTCTTAAGAATTACCAAACAATTGGTAAATTACTAACTTTATAAATAATGAAGAGTTAATAACTACTAACTGACAGTTAACAATTCTTAAAAATTTCCCAAAAAGAAGACCAGTTATGCACAGAGGACAATGATGCATGTGGATCACTGAAACCAGGTAGTAAAAGTCAAACAGTCATTATTTACCCTTTGTCCTAATAACTATACTTCAAGGAATCTGTGCTACAAAAATCATCAGAGAATAGGCCAAGCTTTATGTTATTTACCCTCGAAAAATATAACAACCCACATGAATAAGAAACTGTTTGAATACATCATAGTGTGTCCACACTATGAAATATTTTACAACATTAAAAATGATGCTCTCAAAAAATTAATGGAATTGGGAAATTGGAGAGAATTATACAGACTCTCTATATATTTAATATATTTCAACCTCAATTCTACGAAAACAAACACACATACACACGTAAAATGCTAATACATGGATACAATACATGGATAATCAAGCTAAAAATGTGTGACATAACCTCTGTGAATATGGCAATGTACCATTATATTATGATATACTGGTTGATTTCTGTTTTGAGTTTACATATCTCCATATTTCACAAGTATTCAGCACGAGCATACTGTATCATATAAGAAAAAAAAACTTTTTAATATGTGATCATTGAGAATGTAGAATAAGTTGTATTGAGAAGAATGAATAGGAATCAAAATTCAGCTATTACTGGCACCCAAGTAGAATCAAAAGAGCATACATAAATGATATACATTGGGATTGTGGCACAAATCCCAGAATAACATCTACCAAGCTAAGAGACAGCAGCAGAAAAGGAAGTAACTCAGCAAGATTACTAAAACAAAGCAGATGGCCTAGTACACCATCCTCTGACAGTGATACTATGAGTCCTTCACACAGATAGTACATTCATTTATAATAATGCAGGTTAATTTCTCATTTATAAATCTAATGCTTTCTTTCATACACCATTACTTTTTTGTTGTTGCTCTATCTCAACCCCTATATTCAAGCAAGAAAACATACATACACACTACTGCAATTTCACCATCATCCATTATTCAGTAAGGGTCTCATTGAATAAATGTCTGCTCAAAGGCTCTAGGCAAATTTCATTTCTGAACACTACTGTCTGCAGCCCAACAGGCTATTTCACCAAGATAAGATCACACGTTTAATCAAATGCACCAAAAAAGAAATACTCCCAAAGTTCACTTAGTAACGTCAGATCATAAAATGTTGACAGCCTACTAATTTTTAGGGCTCTTTCTTTTTCAAGGAATTGCAACAATAAGGAAGGTACACAGGAATTCTTCTAATTAAGGTTTCTATTAACCTTTAAAAATACTCCCAAATTATCTGACTTTACTATTCACATTGAGTTGGTAACTTAAAATGAAAAGTCAACACAACTTTCTGTGGTGAATAAAGAAAAAGTAAAAAACAATAAATTTCAGAGGTTTCCCAACTTATACAAATGATAGCTCTAAAGCACCTTTTAACTTCAGCTGGTCAAGTGACAGCATTAAACACTACCCAGACTCTAGTTTTTGTAATAATGGATCCAAATTAGATGTCTGTCATTTCAATAACATTATTAGTGGATAGGATGAAGTATATTTTCATTGGATTCTTTAGTTATCCATACTCAATTATTTGAAATATCCTACATGATGTACTTTTGAATATTCGCCTCTAAACATACGGTTTACTTGAATAAACATATATTCCCATCAGTAGCATGACATAATGAGTACACTAGCAAGTGTAAAATAATTAGATGTCTTAAACAGATGGATGAATTCATATCTGTAAATCCATTTTTTTCTGCTTTTATGTCTATTTGCATTTATTTTATGCTGTATTCATTTCCATGCCATAAGTTTTTGTTTCTTCAGTTTCTTCTGGGATAACTTTTTCTTCTGTGAAACCTCCACTTCTGGTTTAGCAACAATTTGTTCCTTTTCAGTAAGGACCATCTTAATGTGGCTAGTGGAGCTCATACATAAGTTAACTCAACCATGAGTTCATGCCCAATGATACATCTTGGGGGATTTTTCACCTGGAGGTACTCAATGCTTAAATAATCTACACTTAAACCTGTCAGATCAGCATTTTAAAAGCAAGAGTAGCAAAAATTCAGCACTCTAAGTACTGTCTCCAGTGTCCCCTGTTCAGCATTGTATGATGGCAACTCCACCATCGAAAGATGGAATGGCATACATTATTCATGTAAATGACATCTTTCGGATATTTGATGGCTTTTCAGACATGCATAGCCTTGACAAGTTGGGCAGTTTCACAGATGTTCTTAAATCTGAAAATATGAACCTCTTGATTTGCATGTTTTTGTGGGTTTTCTGGGTCAAGTAAGCAGGAAACCATTTTCCACGATCACTTTGGCTGCTTAAAGGAAAAGGGTACACCCATTTTTAATGGCTTTCCTAACCATTTCTCCTAATGCTTGATCTGTCTGAGTTAACAAAGGATCACTGTAGTGGACATTCAGGTTTTATCAGCCCATCTACTTTTTTCTGTAGACATGATCCCTCTCTTAATTGAGCCTTCCCTTCTTCAAGCTATTAGTGCATCCACCTAGGAACTGCAATATCCTTATTGATTCCAGTAAGCTGGTGATAGTAGATTGATCTAAAGGTGGGTACCTAATTCAGACTGTGGTGAAAGGTTAAGAATCCAGTAAACACGGCTTCCCTGGTGGCGCAGTGGTTGAGAGTCCGCCTGCCGATGCAGGGGACACGGGTTTGTGCCCCAGTCCGAGAGGATCCCACATTTCGCAGAGCGGCTGGGCCGGTGAGCCATGGCCGCTGAGCCTGCGCGTCCGGAGCCTGTGTTCTGCAACGGGAGAGGCCACACCAGTGAGAGGCCCCCCCAAAAAAAGAATCCAGTAGGCAGAGAGAAGGAAAAGTGGTAGTCTGCATAGGAGCATGAAACTGGAATAGAATCCTGGTGGTACTCAAGGTGCTAATATTTTCTAATTTTTTCTAAACCTCCATCCTTCCCCCAAGATTCCTTAGGTGAGAAACACAATAGCCTCCCAATAAATTAATCATTATGGCCTAAAGCTAGTTGGAGGTGTCTGCAATTAAAAGAAAAATAATGAATACACCCATTCTACTAAATCTTTTAAGTTGAATTTAAGTCCATATGACAAATGATGTTATCATAAAACATGCTGCATTTTGGAACGCTGCAAAATAATATTTAACTGTCATACATAAAAATTATTGAAAATTAAAGTAAAATTTAATTGAACATGCCTAAAATTTTAAAAATGATGGTATATTATTTTAAAAGAAAATGTATGCCTAAGCTTTTCTTTCGAAGTCAACTATAGTTAATAATATGATTAAAACTCAATAGACAAATTTGACTGAACAGTTAACGCCAATATAAAGAAGAACGTCTGCAGATATAGACACGCCTCATGTTAACACAAAACTATTTCTCAATAGACTCTTTGTCCACTCCTTGAAGTCATGATCAGTATTCTAAATCAAGGTTCAAACGGCAACCATCAGCCACTGACAAATCAAGAACACTGAAAATATGAAAAAAACAAAAGACAGAAATGTAAAGCAGTTGAGCCCTTCCGTTCTGGCCAGAAATAAAATCTCATACAAAAAGATGACCATCCTCCAGGACCATTTCCTCTTATCCAAAGTATTTAGAAGAGCTCTGAGGAAAGGAAAAGGAGGAAAAAAACCCAAACCAAATGAAAACAAAACAGGAGACTGTTGAAAAACCTCTTACGGGGTCAGCTGTCAATGGAATGCATTTTAGTATTCAGGTTACCCACCCATGCAGAACATCAAAAACTGGGCTTGAGTCTCTCCCCTATTCTCACAATCTCAGGCTACTGTGGAGCCACTGGGGCTGTCTTGAATAGTAACACACTTTGCCTCTGCAGGATGCATAAACACCAACACAAGCTGATCAAACAGAAGGGGGTATCTTTCTACTTGGCTTTCATTTTCTTGAGTCATACTTTAAAACACTTAAGCCTGGTACAATTTAGCAAGTCAGACGTCCAACATGCAGCTTATTTTTTCATTCATTCTTACCACCAACCATGTTGTACTTTTTCCATTATAACATAAATGATGAATGATTAGATGTAAGAGTCACAGATTTACTAACTTCTCTTATTGGCAACTGTCATTGAAACACAGACATTCATTCTAAAACATGTACTTATTTATGACCCTTTCCATACTTCTAGTCTTTAAAACAATTTGGGGTTCTGAATTTTAAGGGTTCATCTGCATTTATAGCAATCTTAGGAGGACTAAACTTTGGGATTATAAATCCTTTAAAAGTATAGGAAATCCTTAAATCTTCCAAGTTTATGATCATTTAGTTACAACATTGTAGAATATTCTGATGCAGTTAAAGCTTAAAGAGCTGCTGACGCCACGTGAAAAGATGATCAGGAGTTTAATTTAAAATGTCTTAAGTTAAATTGCTACTTTCATTTTATACCTGATTTTAAGTCAATCATCAGACACAGCACTTGGTGGCTGTCAAAAATATTTTCCTGTCAGGATTATGATTCTGTGGGGAGCATTAGTAGCAGAGCATAACGTTTTAGGATTATGAAGAAGTACTGAGAAATAGGTATTTAACAAAAGGTTAAAAAAGGAAAGAGGAAAAGAATATGAAAAAGACAAAAATACACGTAAAACCTTTCTCAACTGCTTAAGAAAATGCTATTGATTTTCCTAGCTCATCAAGAACTCTTCAATTAAAAACAACGATATTTGATTTGGCTAAGTTTTCTTAATACCGGTAGTTAAGGACATTTCTAATAATACTCTGACTAATAATAATAGTTATCATTTATTAAATGCTCACTCTTATCAGGTACTTTTCTATTCACTTCCTATTCCTCAACCCAAACCAACAATGCAGATTTTAGTACCTTTATCTCACAAAGAGAGATGAAACAGCTATAAAGTTGTGGAATTGGGACTGTATTCAAGTGTCTCTCATTCCGAAGGCCATTTCTGAGCAGTTCAGAATCAGGGACAGTGCCCAGCTATGCACATCTAAGGAGTATAGTGTAGTTTCTACAGCACTAAGTCAGGATTAGCCAACATGTTGGAGAAGATTAGTGCTACAGTACTAATTTCATAGTGGTAGGCTTAAGTCAGAAATTAAACTAGCCATGAAATATATCCAAATATATACACATAATTTATAAATATCTCTATAAAGTTTCAAATAGATGTCAAAATGCCATTCAGAAGTGTAATATTACAGATCATCTTTTTTTTTTTTTTTTTTTTTTTTTTTTTTTGTGGTATGCGGGCCTCTCACTGCTGTGGCCTCTCCCGTTGCGGAGCACAGGCTCCGGACGTGCAGGCCTAGCGGCCATGGCTCACGGGCTTAGTTGCTCCGCGGCATGTGGGATCTTCCCGGACCAGGGCACGAACCCGTGACCCCTGCATCGGCAGGCGGATTCTCAACCACTGCGCCACCAGGGAAGCCCACAGATCATCTTTAAACTTCAGCAACTATTAAAACTAATCTCTATGTGGGGCTTCTGTTACTGGTTAGGCATATCACCACTCACAAACAATCAGAACTGCAGTGTATAATTACCCCAAGGATGCTTTTCACTGAAAATGCCCTGGTGTGATGCTTAGATAGTGATTAACAGACTAAAAGTGTAGTGAGTCGTCTTGATATCACTTCAGAAAAGTGATTTCCTCCCTAATAATTCCCAAGATACATAAATATTCAATTAGGGTCTTTGAAATCTCATTTTAATTGGGCATTCATACTCTACCAAATTTCAAACTTGGCCCAAACTAAGAAGGTGTTTTATTAATTCTTACAATACAAAAAAAAAAACACAAAAATCCCAGTAAATCTTCATAAGTTTTCAAACAGAAGGGTAAAATAAAGCCAAGATTCTCTTTTATATGAAATTTTCAAATTTAATAGCATTTTAAGACATGCTCTAAAGCAAAGAGCTAAAACATAACTCCATATCTGAATCACATGGGGAATTGAATGAAGTTTTGTGTGACCCTCGTAAATAATAATAATGTAAATAATAATAATGATAGTAGCAAATAGTTACAATCCTATTATGTGCCTGGAACTGTTTTAAACACTTCGCATACATTTTTCCATTAAATTTTCACAGCAAACTGTGAATTAGGTATAGTTGTCATACCCATTGAAACATACCAGGAAATTGAGGCATAGAGAGAGGATCCAGCATCTTGTCAAAAATCAAATAATTTATCAAACCTTGGCAAACACACCACAGAGTCCCTTCTCGTCACCACCACACCATTCTGCCTCTCCAGATAGCAGAATATCAAGACCTGGGGCCTAGATTTTAAATTTTCCCAGTAGCTCCTATGCTACTGCCAGCAGGTCAGGCTAGATACCTGCAGCCTTAAAGTTTCCGTTTCACTAACTGGGAACTAAAAACAAGCTTTTCTACATTTGGAAGAGAAAAATGAAAACGTCAAATAATTAATAAAATACCCATATGGCTTGTGTTTTTTTAAAACTTGAACAATCTACTTGTTTTCTCATCTTAGATGGCTCTTTATATGGTCCAATGGGGTGAACTTTTGAGTACAAGGAGGCAAGATCTTGAAAAGTTAACTTCAGCGGTTCTCAAATTCTCTGGTTCCAGGACCCTTTTACACGCTTAAAAATTGATGACCTAAAGTAACTGTTGATTATGTTCGTTTAACTATCAATATTTATATATATATATTAATAGTTAAACTGGTAAAATTTTAAAACACAAGAATACACCAGCACACATGCCATAGGCCAGCAAAGCAATGATGTCATTACATATCATGAACCTTCTGGAAAACTCTACTGTACATTTGTTAAAGTATGAGATTGAAAGGTAAAATACATCTTAGCATTATTATGAAAATGTTTCATTCTAATAGATCCTCAGAAAGGGTCTCAAAGAACCACAGATTTCCCCAGAATACACCTTGAAAAGAGGATTGTCTGCTCTACAAAATAACTGACATAGAAGTTTACCAGATAGCAGTATTCAGTTGGTTGATTTAATTTTCTATCCCTGTTCACAGGCATGCTCACCCTACTCTCTCAAAGTGACCAATAAACATCAATATCAAAATCACAACCAATGAAAAATCTGGATTTTTCTCCTCACTGATCAACAACTCCCTAATAACACACACACATACACACACACACACACACACACACACACACACACACACACACACACAGAGACAAGAAAGGAAAAATGTCAGGAGGCCCTTACTCATATTTGAATGTTTTAGTTTATATTTTATTTTAAAATTGGGTATTCTATAAGGGAGTTCATTTGCATAAAAGAAAAAGACACAAATGTAATAGTAATCTAAGCGTAAATATGTCCTTGAAGGCAAACAAATGCTAAGTTGCAATACAGCCTCTGTCTTTAGGGTTCCTCCCTATGTGAGCAACTGCATATTTTGAATGTAATGCAAATCTAAGAAATCAAAGGGAAAATAGTCATTTGCAAAACTTAAGGAAAGATCATCTCCCTCTAATTCCAACTGCTCCAGCCGTTCTCACCATGCTAAATTAAGGCTGTATAACATTTCTCAAAATCACTTTGTTTTTAAGTACACAATCAGTTTTCCTTGCTGATTTCTGGGCAAAACTGCCCCACTTCTAACAGTAACTGTCACTCCTACTTGGCAGCTCTTTTCAAAGAGAGTTTCATCTAGCAGTTAAAGCAGCCTAAATGAAATCTGAAAAACATCCAGTTTAGCATTATATTATTTGACTGACTTCAATTCTTTTGATATGATAAACTTTTTTTAAAAATCTTCTATTTAGGATTAACTTGGCTATAACTCACCAAGGAATCTAAAGGACAAGTCCATAAAAATTTTGCCTTTCCTAACTACTAGAAACAATGTCAGGCACAGTAGCCGGAGCCAGTAAGTCTCATACTCACTATTATTCCCCATGGAAAGGAATGTTTAAATCTCCAAAATGCACGAAGATTATCATTAAGAAAATCATTTCTAAAAGACCTTCCATTCATATTTTCATGGAGGGCTCTCAATCTGAAGGATAATCACACCAAGCAACTTAAAATGAGACATCAAAAGCATTTTCCCATCAAGCAAATCACATGCTTCAGGCCAGGGATGCCTGGAGCAACCTAACATATCAATCTAAAAAATTTGAATAGTTCACATAAACCTTTATACTAATCATTCCTCCTATCCTGAGTTTATAGAAATAGTCTAGTCAACCATATTCACCAATGAAGCAGGTTACTGAATATTTACTTATGAAGAAGTGCTAGGGAATGGCATTCAGGCACTTCTGACACATTCACCTTCAGCTAAAGACAGCACACAATACACTGACAGACACAGTTCTAATGACATCAGGACCTGTGGAATGTATGACTGCTAAGAAACACATGCTGCTAGGAAACAAAGAACAGATCTGATCAAATCTTCTAACATAAGGGCTCCAAAACACTGTGATTATATCTTCTAAAATGAGAGGACAAGTATTCTTTAATCTTAAGAAATATTTTCAAGTGCAAAGGCTTTAACACATACCCTCTAGGAAGGAAAGAAATATATGAAGCCAGAATCTCATGGATGAAATCACAATTCCCTAAGTTTGCATTAAGACAACCGCCACCAGCACTATCCCATAAAAATATAACTTAATCAAGATCAGGCATCAATGATTCTGTATTCCTTTTTGGCAGGGGGTGGGGGGGGCAACCTAAGCTTTTTCAAGAAGTCAAGATCCTAAAATTGAAAGAAATGTGGAAATCATGGTACCCAGAAAAAAAGTACCATTTCACATTTACAGTGCTATACTTTTTTCAACAAAATAGAACATAGCCATTTGCAACAAACACAAAAGCAGTCAGAGCTAATCTACAACTAAGCAATTTAATGTCTTTTTAATAACTGAAAAGTGTTTAGCTTTCCAACTTTTTTAAACTGTCTTTGTACATTTTTAACCCTTGGTCACAAAAAAAAAAAAAAAGATTGGGTGAAACAAAGGTTAAGATATTTCAATGCAAGTATTCTTTTAACTCCTAGACAAACGTCTGGAAACCTCTTTTGATGATACTATAAAAGACCTGACAATTCTGTCTAATCCACATACAGACAAATTGGGCACCAGAACTCCAGGTCATTTAGTACCATTACAGATTGAAAAATACACCAAGGAAATCTAGCTAAATTCTGTTTAATCTCACAGGGAAATAAAGTACATTCTCCAAATGAAAAATTACTGAAGAACTGTTTCTTTGTAGATTCTGCAATGACATTCTTTAACTAGTGTTGATAACCCATATGACACTAAATTAGCAGATTGCCTATTTACTTCAGAGCAAAACCCAGAAGGCAATTTTTCCTTCCTGCCAGAGTCTATGCGTCTCGTTTTCCCAGCAGCTGGCTGGAAGGATGTAAAATCAGAGGGGCAAGAAGGCTTATACTTCCTAATGAGTAATCTACCCAGGAAAGTAAACACAAGACACCACACCAGGTTGGGCTCTAAAGGAGACTGTGGCAGGGCTTCTTACACCGTTGTTTACAATGTACTCCAACTACCGCAGGCAAGATCACACACAGGCACAGGGAGGAGACACCCAGAGGTGGCTCGCACACCTCGAGTTAGTCCAATTGCTATGATACCCCTGGCCATAAATAAAACAGCGCACGTTCGTATCTGAAAGTGGCCAAAGAATTCCGGGGACCAGGGGTTATGCTGGCTTGACTTGGTTATTTCAATCTGCCCGAGAGACGACTACTCTATTCCTTGGTCCTCATCAGGGCCAAATTGGGGGTGCCCTGCGCGCTGCACCAGAGACTCTCAGGCGCTGCACGCATCTCTCAGAGGTGCTCAGTAGGGGTGAGGGGACACAGTGAGGCTTCTTCTCAACCCCTATCGGCCCCCGCGGCCTCCTCAAACCAGATTTTCCAGTTAAGCGGATCCCAGGCGATTTCGATAAGCAAGCCCAGCTCAAGTAGCATCAGCTCTCCCATCCCAGCAAATATCTCCAGGCCATCCCCGGAGCGCACGAACGCGCACACAGACAGTCACACGCCGATCCTGCTGCCAATTAACCCTGGTAGCGGAGGTTTCCCCCCACCCCACCCCACATACACACCCACCCACCCACCTATACTGCTAGGGGCCTGGCACGTTTAGCCCTTGAGCTCCAATGTGGGACCATCGGCAGGAGCGCAGCGGCACCGACGCTCCGCTGCAGCCCAGAGCCTCCCCTTCACTGGTGAGAGATGCGGGGTACCTGCCCTCCTACCTGTAACCCAGCCGACCGCCGCCACCAATGTTCTGCCCACCCCGCCCCGGCGCCCCGGCCACCCCGATTCGTGCAACACCGCCCCCCGCCCCGTGCCCACTCCCAACACCGCGCCGCCCCGGGCCACCCACGAAAGTGGCAGCTTTCTCCAGCCAAAAGCGCCTAACAAAGGCCAAGCAAGCAGGTCTAAACCGAATTGCCGTGAAAGGGACACAACGGGCGGGGTGCGGGGAGGTAGCGAGGCTCCGCGACTCAGGGGCGCGACCTGGGCAAACGCGGCCACCATGGATGCTCCAGGCAAGCGTCTAGAGAAGATCGCGGCGGACTCACCGCCCCGCAGTCCCCATCACCCCTGAGCCCAGCGCCTCACCCGGTCCCTGTCGGTCCTCCAGCCCTCTCCCGTCTCCAGCGGCACCAGCTCCGGGCCGGTAGAGAAAAGGCGCCCCCTGGTCGGCATTCAGTTCCTACCAGGGGATGACACGGGTGAGAGGGGAGGGAAAATTCCCAGGGTGGAAACCGTTCCTGTCCCCCAGAGTGTTGGACTGCGAATGCTCCCGGTCAACTCTCCCTTTCATTTCTCAGCAGCCAAATCGCCCAATAGCTGGAAAAACCTCGAACCCGTGCCAACCCCCAGCGCCCACCAGCCATGAGGTTCCCTTCCCGCCCCGCATCACGACCGTATGAGTGTGTGTGCGGGCGAGTGTGTGAGTGGGAGGGTGAGTGTGCGTGAATCCTGCACCCCCTCGGTTGCCTGCCCCGCGGACGCAGATGCCTGCGCTGGGCCAGGGCCACCACTATCAGGAAGTGTGAGAAGAATAAATTACCTTCCGTAACCGCCGGTCCCTGAGATCGTCCCATCAGTTGCTCAACAACCTGCAGCCCGGTGCAGTTTCCACAATCCAGCCATGGAGCTCGGGGCAAAAGACCGAGCGGCCCCAGGGAAGACACCCCCACCGCAGGCGTCCAAGAATGATAACCAAAGCGCAGAGAAGGCAGCAGGAGGGTAGAGACCCCAGATAAGGAAACAACAAAAAGTCTTTCCTTCCCCCTTTCTTCTGCTACACAGCCATGAAGAAAAGGGAAGGGGGGGAGGGCAAAAGCCAAATGTTTGTCTTCCTTTACGTTTCCTCTCTTCACACACACCAAAGGGGTAAAAACGGAGCAAAGGGAGTGGAGGGTTCAAATGTCTCTTCCAGTCCACAGTTGCACAACTTCGGAGTCAGGCTCTGTCTCCAGCAACAGCAGCCGAGGGACCCAAGCGGCAGCTATTAACATGCGGCAGTCATAGCTGGGGCTGCTTTTCCTCCCGCTGCCGCTGCTGCTTAAGAAAAGACGCTGCTGGAGAGACCAAAAATGTTCCACCATCCCCCCAGCCGATCTTTATATCCAGTTCTCCCACCCCACCCCCTTTCTTTTTCTTCTTCTTCCTCGTCCTCCCCCCCTTTCCGGCTGAGTGCGGGAGCGAGGGAAAAGGTAGGGGGAGCCGCGAGGGCCAGGGGTGGCTTCTTCTCCGCCAAACCCTCCTCCTCCTCCTCCCGAGGTTGTCTCCCCGCCGAGGGTCTCCTCTCGAGCCCGCAACCTGCGCAGAGAGCTGGAGCGAGGGCCACACAAACTCCTTCCCGGGTGCACAGCGGGGACGCGCGGGCGGAGCGGGCGCCGGGCAGCCGAGGGCTGCGTCCCGGGGGCCGCGGAGCCCAGAGCCCGGAGGGTGGCTGATTAGCTCGCCGGCCGGGCCGGGCAGCTGCGAGCATGTGGGAGCTTCATCGCGCGGCCCCGGGCTTCGCGCCGCCGCCGCCGCCTCTTCGGTCCTGTGTCTTCTTCGACTCCCCGAGAGCGAGCAAGGCTCTGGCGCTCTCCAGACACGCACAGTCACACACGCGCACACACGAGCGATCTCCGGCCAAAGCCAACCGTGCCACCGGCGTGCGCGCACACCCGGAGAAAGAGGACGGAGGCTAAAAGAGAAGAAAGAAAGGGGAGGGGGCGAGTCACAGGCGGCAGCAGCGGTAGCTGCAGGAGCGGAGGCAACGACCAGTACGGGAAAAGCCGGTAGCGGCAGCGCCGGCGCCCACCAGGACCAGCGGCAGCATCTGCATCCCCGCTCCTGGGAACTGGGGCGAGCAGTGCCGGGCGAGCAGACGACCCGGCGACGCGCCGAGAGCCGGTCGGAGCGCGGGCGCGCTGGGTCCGTGCAGACAGCGTGCGGCGGACGCAGCCGGGGCCCGAGCTGAGGCCAGAATGAGCCGCGGGCGGGCGAGCTCCGAGAGCGCCGAGAGCCGAGGAGGGGGCTTGCGCCGGAGAAAGGGGTGGCGGGAGGCAAAACCCGGATCTGGAGTGCGCTCGGGCTCCGCCGCGCGGGCTCCACCTAGCAGCTCGACAAACGCTTGGAGGTGGGAAAGAGAGAGCTGCTACAAGAGGCTTTCCTTTCAGGGTTTGTCAAACAAAGGGTACCTCTCCTGGCGGCTTTGAGACAAGCTTCTCTCTCTCTCTCTCTCTCTCTCTCTCTCTCTCTCTCTCTCTCTCTCTCTCTCTCTCTCTCTCTCTCTCTCTCTCTCTCTCTCTCTTTCTCTCTCTCTCTCTCTCCCCGCCCCCCCCCAGCCTTCCCTCTGCCCTCACCCCTCTTTCTCTCTTTCTTTCCCCCCCTCCCTATCTCCCCTCTTCTCTTCCTCCTTCATTCCACTCCAGGTGAGTAAGCGACGTCAGATTGAAAGTACTGCCAGTGTCTCTTTTTACAGGTACAGATTATTCCATATTTTCATTATGCAGGTACCGAGTCCCAGTGCGTTTTCTGCCTTTGGTCCATTTTATGTTCCTTCAAACTTACCTCATCGTGCAAGTTCATTGCAGCCGTTAAAGTGCCGTCTGATAATCGGATGTGGGGGATTCAGTGACTTTATTTTACATCGATAAAAATTACCATAATAGATACAGAAAGGTGCCGATTCCAAAGCAATGCCTTGTGATAGAGGAAAAGTCTGTTCAGGTTAACTGAGTGACCTTGGTCAATTACTGAACCCCTTTCTGCCTTCTTTGTAAATGAGAGGGTTAAGTAGGTAATTTCTAAGGTCTTGTCCTGCTCTAAAATTTCATAATCTGAAATGGCTAAGGTGTTATTTTCTATATCAATACTTTCGGGTTACCATTACAGGAGAAACTAAGATTTATTATATGCATCCAACAAGCACATTATATCCAAATTATATTTGAATGTATATAATATATTCAGAATGATCTAATGCTCTCCCAGTTCTTAGGGAGGTAGAGTCAACATATGAAGAACATAAAACCTCGTTCGAATTAACAGACCATACCCAGTACCAGTGACTATCAAAATCTCATTCAGTCTTCAAAGCTCAATTCCAGTACCAACTGCTCCAAAAATCCTTTTCTCACCAACCCCATTCAAAATAATCACCCCTTCCATTATATTCCCTTTGATTGTATCTCTACAGAACACCTATTTCATTCTGCTTTTTTCTTGTTCTTTTAAAATTATTAGTTGCTTGTCTCTATGCCTCTTCGCATTATAGGATCTTCCTGGAATCTAAATTACAAATTTTAATCATCTGTATAACATAAGATTAATCTGTATACACAATATTTTGCATGTTATAATTCTTTTTATTTTTTAAAAAAATGGGAAAGAGATTTAATGATATTGTTGAATTCTGACCAACTAAATGTTCACAGGCTCAAGTTAGGCTACTTGAATTTGCCTATTATGGGGCATCTATGAATTCCCCTGAGTACTTAAACAAAATATAAACTGACATCTGGAGTCCCTTGTTACTTAAATAATTTTGGAAAGAGTAGACTCCAGCCAATTGTGACAAGAGGCTCTTATTTGTAAAGGAGGCAAAATGGAAACTACTCATTTCATCTCCCAAATGTATATATGTAGAAAAGTAATAAAATAATAGAATATAGAATGAAAGGTGCTATATAGATATTAAATGTTATTAGTGGTAGCAGTAGAAATATAAATAAACAGCACCTATAGACCAATTTTTAGAATCAGACTTATCACAATATGGCAGGTCTGGTAGGATATGTGAAAGGAATAAAATTTCAATATATAATTAATATATTTATAAAAATATGAAATATATTAACTGAAAAGTAAGCATATTGAGTTAAATAAATAATTAAAAGTATTCACCACGGAAGAGTTGACTACAAATAAGCAAAATTACAAACAGAATAATGAGGGAGAAAGAACCAAAAAGGAAAAAAAAAGTGAATAAAAATAACATGGTTAAATAAAAGCAGTGGAAAGAAAAGAATAGGTTTATACAACTTAATCAAATGTCAAGGTAGCAATTTTTACAGCAGCTACCTGTATTTTAGGTTCAAACTTCATGCTTCCAAATCATTTTTAATCTGATGGGCATAGTCTTCTCTATTTGATTTAAGATACAAAGTGTCAATACTCCATTGCCAGGAAATCCATGACTCTTGCCAATATTTTTCTAAGGTGAACCTTCCACAAAAATACACTCAAATAAAATACTGTGCCCTCTTTGCTACCCAGCTATATTTAACACCTTCTACTCAGGGACAAGATAGTATAGTAGATAATGTTTGAGCAAAGATGCTATTATACATGGTAGCTCTGTGTGCTAGAGTGGTTTTTAAAATAGATCACACTGTTGACTTCAACTCCATTAAAATTGAAAAAAATCAATATTTATAAAATGGAAAAGAACCCCTCCCCCAATTTTTTGAAAAAGCTGAGTAGCCAATGAAATAAGATAACCACAATTAAAATGTTTTAATAATTTAAAAACTTTCCTGACCAAAGGATTTTTTTCAAATTAATAATTAATATACTAAAATCTCTAACACATGTAAGTTAGGAAAAGAACATGGATAACATGTTCACAAAAAAAATTCAAATGGCCAATAAATGAAAGGAAAAATGTTCTGCCAATATAAATCCAATACATAAAAATATATAAAATTAACTATAATTTTATAATTATATTAAAATATATAAAATTACCAGATCCATCATGTTTCATGTTTCACTCATGAAATTAGCTGAAAAATAGCAGTTCCCAACTACTAAACTCTAACAAAGTGTACTGAGACAGGCCTGCCTCTATGCTAGTGATGTACACTGACACAATTTTTCTGGAAAGAAAGCTGAAATTATGTCAACTGCCTTATAGAATATATATGTCATTTATCCACAGTTTCTATTTACAGATATCACTTCTACAGAAATAAACAGAGGTATGGACAAGGATTTTGTTTTGTATAGTGATACACACCTCAGTTGTAATTGTTATATAAGGGGAGTAAGTATGTAAGATATCTTGTTTTTGCATACTCAGTAAATGCCCTTACCTGATTGGAATTGGTAGTTATTCAGTTAGTGGGGGGAAAAGTTGGTTGAAGCAAACAAAATTTTTTTGAATGATCTGTATATTCTATATTAGTTAGAATTCATTTTGGCTGTAAGCAACAGAAACACAAAGCAACAGTAAACAAAAGTTTCTTTCTTTCTCAGGTTAAAGTGTAGCAGTTAGCGATCCTGGGCTCTTGTGGCCCTAATAAAGCATTCCAGCCTGAAACAGACAACCTCCTTAACTTCTTGCTCAGCCAGGCATGGCCATTATTCCCAATTCCAGTTCTAGCAATCATGCCTACATTGCAGGAACAGAGAAGAAAAGGAGGAAAAGAAAGGCATACTCACACCCAGAGACATTTTCCTAAAGTTGCACGTACCATTTGCCCATTCATTTAATCCTCAAAAATGGTAAGCTGGTAACACTTAGCTACAAGGATAACAAGAAATGTTGACAATTCCAGGCAGTCATGAGTCCAGCTGAAAATCAGAGTTCTTTAATGATTTAATTCTTCCTCCGCCTGTGACTTGACATGGTGCACCACCCTGGGCTGAGCTTTGCATACTTTAGGTTTTTAGTGACTAAATGAATCCCTACTGCAGACAGTAGACAATGCCACCTTCAATGAAATGACCTTCTATTTCAACCAGACGTAAACTTTCACAAAATTACTGAGCTTTTGTTGTTGGGAAAAATACTCCCTAATAATCAATTATCAGCAGTTACAATCTTAAATGCTACTGGGCCTAGATACAATGACAAATCAAGATAATCAGGGGTAAATCACACCTGCAAAGCAGGCAGCAAAGCTTAATACTCAGATTCCTAGTATGCCATGGTATGATTAGAATTCCAAGGGGTCTTGGGTTCACTAGAATAATGACTCAAGTGTAGATTATATATATATGGTCAGAACATATTTGACTGACTAAGGGATAGTTTAATTCTAAGAAGTATCCAGTGATGCTCTCTAATCCTTGGGATGTACATCAAAGGACCTATTTTAAAAGATTGTAAAATCTTACCCAGGTTATATATATCCCTGCTGATTTGGTATCGTCTATTCTCACCTTGATTCAAGTAATTCACCCTTACTCTTTTTCAATCCAAAAGAGGATCTGTGTATTCTACATTCTAAATTACCTGGAAATTTATCTATAGATCTAGATAAAGTAAATCTAGATCTAGATATTTTTTATAAACAGCTTCTCCTAATTAAGTGTTTAACATTTTTTAATATCCTGACTTCTTTTCTTTTCAATGGAAGAGTCTCTTTGGACTCTTTTTCATAATTTCTGTAATGTTTGCATATATGCATGCCAGTTCTGGATGACTATGAAAGGAACAGCAAGCTTTTTTTTTCTGTAACTATCCCAGCTACTTTGTCTTAGATCCCACAATTAAATTACCTTTCATAACTTTAAATTAGCTTGAACACCAAATGCTGTAAGCCACTTACTGTAAATGTTAGCAATAGAACACTGGTTCTTGGAGAAGTACTCAGCACTCATACAAACATAGCTGCCTTAAAAATATCACATCACAATGTCCAGATTCCAGACTCTAGAAATATGAAAATATTCAAAAACCCAACACTGTTTTCTTAAGGTCTCCCTCTTGTAAAGGCAAATGTGCTTATATGTTACAAATGAAAATATCATGGTCAACCAGATATTTAATAATGATTGTTGTGGCCTGGAACAGAAGGGAAAGACTCTGTTCCTTTGTAAAATATTGCTAGCCTGTTGGGCTCTGCTCCTCAACCCTGTTCTTTTAAGACACCAATAGGAGATACCAGACTCATAATTACTCCCTCCTCTCTGAGCGTGGTTCCTGTACATGTAAGTATGAGGAGGCTTTGTCCATACTTTTGGGCCTGTCCCTTGGCCACGTTTGATCCAGGCAAGGGGAGCTGACCCAAACTTGACTAATCAGAACCCTTTCCTAGGAGTTTTCAGACTATACTATGCAAAGGGTCTCAACATCCTGATGGTGGAGGATGCTATTCATGGCCACATATTCTGCTATATGGTGCTGTCTAAACATGACATAGTACAATATTTTCCTGGAGAAAGCAATCAGATTTTAAAAATACTGCTACCCTTAATCAGAAATGCCTTCTTCTTTTGCATCTGTATCTAAACTCACAAATAAGATGTACACAAAGGGAAAATTCTGCATGGACATGTTGTTATAGTGTTAATATACAGTCCATGTTAAGGTGGTGATATCTAGGAAATTAGGTTCCTTATAAGATTTCCTGCTGGATTTTCCTGAAAGCTGAGCTCATAGAAGGCATATTGAATTATTCTTCTTGGAATATTGGTCATATTATTTTTGCAGTACTCCCAGTTAGATGATTTTCTCATTTCTGATATCTGCTTCAACCATACACCTCACTTATTTTCTTATAAAAGCAAAATGAAGAGTGGTAGGAAGAATAATAATTATTGCTTACTTTAAAATACAGTGCTCAGGATCATATTAGATAGTTAATAAGATATTCAATAAATGGTGAATGAAATAATTCAAGCCAAGTGTTATATGATATATGTTATAAAATACATGAGGTATCTGTTAAATTATGTCTGATTAATATTAATATATCTATCATTCTATTAAGATTATATATTAATAGAATTTATACATCTAAATGAGAGCTACCAAATTTAAATTAGTCACCTTGACTAGGGGAGGCTGCCATTGCTCAAAACAAATTGAACCCTTCTGAAATAATTTTATGCTATGGCATGCTTTGGAACAGCCTTGAGATATTAGCAAATCTCTTGCTTTTAAAGCACTCTTTTTTTGGCTAATGGTTTAGCGTCCACTGGAAAAAAATCACTTGCATTAAAGAACTGGAAAAGAGCTTGGAAATCATCTAATTAGCTATCAAGCCAGGAGAAAATATGTTATTTTGCTCAAAATAAAGTATGACTAATTTTTTTTTTTTCTTTTTTTGCGGTACGCGGGCCTCTCACTGTTGTGGCCTCTCCCTTTGTGGAGCACAGGCTCTGGACGCGCAGGCTCAGCGGCCATGGCTCACGGGCCCAGCCGCTCTGCGGCATGTGGGATCTTCCCAGACCAGGGCACGAACCCGTGTCCCTTGCATCGGCAGGCGGACTCTCAACCACTGTGCCACCAGGGAAGCCCTAATTTTTTATGTAGGTTAATTTTACACTACAACTCCTTTAGTGTAATGACCCTCACCTTCTATGGGCAAGGCCTAATCCTCCCAAGAAACCAGCAACATAGGTATTATTTCTATTTTATTAATAATGATACTAAGATTCAGACAGTATAATATCTTTCTCAAGGCTGAACATTCAGTAGAATACACCATTTAGACAAGTTTATCTTACTAAACCTCTGCCAACATTGGTAGAGATCCTAAATGCAAGTTTTTACAATGAGAACCTTCTTCCTTGGTTACAGTTCATTGGATCAGGAAGGGAAAGAGGTAAGTTGCTTGATTAGCGGGATATCAAGTCTTTTTCCAAGGAAAATTAGAATTGGGGTTGAGAGAGTCATTGTTTCTTTCCCTCAATAGGCCATGTTACCTTCCAAGCTGTGGTATGGCCCTCTTTTCCCCGCCATTTTAATTCGAGAATCAGAGATGGTTTGCATTTGATGGAAAACCTGGACTAGTTTATCATCAGTTGAACTTGCCTTTAGGCACCCAACAACAGTGAAGAGAATGATAATCTGCAGAAAGGAGCATAAAACACATGCACAGAGAAGAGCCTACATAAAATGCAGAGAGATTTTAGATGGCTTTCTGGACCTGGGTTCTATTTCTTTCCTAAGAGCCAGCTACATTTCTGTACCTAGTTTCTGGAAAACAGCCCTTGAGGTGTTATAGTACATTCCCCTTTTTTATGAAGCCCATATAACTTTGTCATAGTCATCAATGGATTTTGTCTGATCATTTCCCTCTTCCTACATTTGGAAATAGCCTGCCTACTCCTTGGTGTCCTTTTCCTCTGCACTTTGTATATTGGCAGTGATCTGCCCATTGTGGAACCCAGCCCACATAGGGAAAACAGATGATCCAGGCCAAATCACATATTGTAATCAGCTCTACCCAGTGATTTGTTATAGATGGCCATATGACTTAAGCCAGGCTATTTAGAGTCCTTCCCTGCAATTTTTAAAATATGAACACTGGAGCAGAGAAAATTTACCTCCTTCTCTGGTGTGTTTTCAAGTTGGAATGGTTTAAATCTCAAGTATTTATTTATTTATTTATTTATTAGTTCATTAGTTAGTTATGTTATTCCAAGCTGTCTCTCAGGTATTTAACAATTAGAAAAATAAAATAATAATTTTCTCCCAAAATGGTGAAAAGATTAAATGTATATATGTCAACAGCTTGGTATAGTCTTACCATAAGTTATTCAATTTATATTTTAATAAGATATCTTGGTTATACTTATGTGAAATGTCATGAAATAAAATTCCAGATCTATACTGTACATCTTGCACTAAAGTATGCATACTGTGTTTCCAATTCTCTAATGGTTAAGAAAACCCTGGTTTAGGAATCTAAACTGAAGGGGGGCGGAGGTGCTAGTATACAGGCATCTTTGTTCCTTTCAAATATTCAGAGATCCAGGCTAATGGACACTCCTCCATCTTTAACACATGGCTTTTGCCATTGCACTGGGAACACTGTGGGAATGATTTCTTAGCATTTTATTTATGGGCCTGCATGATCCTTATCACAGCTCAGATTCCATTCACAAGAACTCAGTCATATGGCTACACTAACTGTAAAGTAGATTGGCAAGTGTGGTCTAGCTTTGGATCCAGGAAGAAATTGTCTGATAAACAACTATGCAGTTCTTGCCACACACTCTCTTGGTGGTACTGAAATATAGCAAAGTGTAAAAGAATATTCAGAATTGTGTAGTACCATCACTACCACATAACTGAAGTAATATTTAGGCCATATGACACGGTACAAAGAACACAGGACATGGATTCAGAAGACCATATTTTCAGTCTCGTCCTTACCATTAACTCCCTGAGTATTGGGCAAGTCAGTTGATATTTCTAGGCTTTATTTTCCCTATTGGAAAAATTCGTATTTTAAAATATCTGTCCTACCTGCATTACAAGGTTAATGTAGCCACCAAATTATGTATATCATAAATTTAGAGGGCTATGCAAATGGAAGATCCTTGCTAGGATACACACACACACACACACACACTCACACACACACTCACACACACTACACCATTTATATACACAGAATTCCATGTGCTGTACTCTGATTCCCATGTTTTCCCATGCTGTTTGAATCTCTCTTCTATCGTAGTGTCCTCTTCTGGAGATGTTATGACGCACTTTACATATTCCTTCTCCCAGGACCAAGTATTCATTTCCACAGCCTGAAGAATGTAAGCTGCTCACAGATGAGTTCCTCAAATATTTCCGTCCCTTTGCTGAAGGGAGATGTCTTACTCAAGATTATGTTCCCTCCTCAGGAACCTAATTCAATACCTGTCTTTCACAGGGATACTTATGGTAGGCCCATTTCCTACTTCAAGTTGACTCTGAAGGACCATCTCACATTCAGTGAACCCCCACTGAATTGCCCGAGTGCTCTATGAGCTCCACTCTTCCCTCTCTCCACTTCTGAGTCCCTCATTCCCCCCGCCACAACCACATTCTCACCCCGTATTGTTTCGGAGAGCACTTCTGGATGAACATTCTGTTTGCAATTCTCCATCTTAGAATCTGCTTCCCAGGACACTTGACCTAAGATAGCTTCCTAGTTCCTACCCTTGCCCTTTCTATAGTTTATTTTTGACACTCAGCCAGAGACATGCTGTTAGAACAAAGTGACTGTGTTAGTTTCCTAGAACTACTGTAACAAAGTACCACAAACTGGGTAACTTAAAGATACAGAAGTCTATTGTCTCACAGTTCTACTAGAAGCTGGAAATCAAGATGTCAGTAGAGCTGTGATCCCTTTGAAACTCTGGATAGAATCTTTCCTTGCCTCTTCCTAGCTTCTGATGGTGGCCGTCAATCCTTGGCCTTCCACAGTTGGCAGCTACATCACTCCAAATTCAGCCTGTGTCATCACATGGCATTCTCCCTGTGTGTCTCTGTCTTCACATGGTGTTTTCCTTTTCTTATGAGGACAATGGTCATATTGGATTAGGACTCACCCTTTTGACCTCATCTTAACTTGATTGTATTTACAAAGACCCTATTTCCAAATAAGATCAAAGACACAAGTACCTGGGGTTAGGACATCAATATAACTTTTTAGGTACTAAATTTAACTCCTAACAGTGGCCTTGCCTTAAATCCTCCAGTTGTTCCCTTATCACTCAGAGAAGTCTGAAGTGGCTTGCAAAGCACTATACAGTCTGACTCCCGACACTTCCACAGCCTGATCTTCAGTTCCTCTCCCCAGAGATCACTTTGCTGCAGCCATAATAGCCTCTCTGTTGCTTGTCCACATTCCAGGCACACCCCTATCTCAGGGCTTTGCATCTGCTTATCTTTGCACCTAGAATGCTCTTCACCTAGAGGTCTGCACTGCTTTTTGCCTAACTTCCTTCTGGTCTGTGCACAACTGTTGCTTCTCAGTGATGCTTTCTCTAACCTCTATTTAAAATTTCAAACAGTCTTATCTCACACTCTACCACACTTCCTTTTTTTTTTCTCCACAGAACTTCTCACTCTCCAATATACCACGTAATTTACTTGTTCACTTGTGTTTATTACATGTCTATAATATAACTTCTGTGATCTCAAGGCACTTTTGCTTTAATAGTCCCCTTCCTCCATAAAAAATATTTTAAATTATATTTTATGGATGCATTGGTATAAAGAAAAATATAATCCAGGATGGATGCATTATTATTATTATTCATATTTTTCATCTGGTTTTAAAATAAATTAAAATTAAAACATTTTTGTGGGCCCTTAGAAGTACCATGGGCCTTAGGCTCTGTACATAATGGATAAGTTGGCCCTGGTTTATAAATATCTCCCCAGCAGAATGTAAGCTCTTGGAGGATGAGAACTTTTTCCATTTTGCTCATTGATATTTCCCCAGCAAGTAAAATAGGGCCTGACATATAGCAATGTTCAATAAATATTTGCTGAACATATGAATGGCAAAAAATATCATTTTGGTTTTCCATTAGAATTAGTTTTCCATTCCCTTAGTGAAATTGGTTTGTGTGGCCTAACCTAGAATATACTGTTACTTCCACTTCAACACTTAAATCTTCAAGAATAATTCTGCAATAGAACAACAAGCCTTTGAACTAACTGCAGGACTCTAGCCTTACACAGCTCATGCAAACGATGGGAAGCGATAGTAAGTGAGTTGGAGGAATTACTTTTCTGTAGCCCACCTTGGTTCACTGGCAAGTTATATACTCTGTCGGAAACTAATTACAAATATTATGAGAGACATTTTTTGAAATTAAAAAAAATCACTTGAACAATTATAAGAAAAATTTTGCTGGTATCTTGAGATAAACCATAATCTTGAAATAACTTCTATGTAACAAAATAAATCCGAAAAAAACCCTTAAGATAATTTTATAGAACTAAACTCGTGTGGTTGCCGTATTACGGAGATTTATTTTAATGAAAAAAAAAACCCTCTATGAAACTGGTGGGTCTCAGGTGGTAGAGCAAGGATAAAAAAATGACTAAATTTGATTTGTATTTATTAGAAAAGCAGAGATCAGACCTCCAATTTGATTTGGGAAAACTGAAGTTAACTTGCAGGGGTATAAATATTGCTTATTTTGTACTGAAGAATCCTGGTACTTATGAATTTCTTAGGATAAAAAATCACTGAAATCGTTTTGAGAGGAAATATTATTTCATGGGAGGCAAAAATCATTACAGTGCCGCATACATTTATTAATACTCAGAATATTTAAAGGTATAGCTGATCAGGAACCTTCATGATTATTTCCTTACCCTTTCTGGAACTACTATAAAATTTCCCATTTGTCCTACCTTCCACAGACTCATATGTCTTCCTCAGACCTTGGCTAATATTCAATATTCAGTTAAATATTTCTGTCCTTCATTAGACTGTTGGGGAAGCAGTTACAATTTATTTTATTACATATATTACCCAGCAAGATGCCTTTCATATTGAATAGATATTCATTGATTGAACTGTTGAACGTGAAATAATTTAAAAACTATAGACATAGAGTTATTTTCTTAAGGTTGTTTTCATTGTATAAATATTTAGGAAATTCTTTCCTTTGAGGGTTTCTTTTTTTTTTAACCTCTGAGTCTTTGTGGGATTTTTGATTTTTTTATTCAAACAGAAAGTCACAAAAATTATAATCATCCTCATCAGTTCACTCAGTCCCATGTAATTAATATTTTTTATCTTGATCTTTTGTTAGCACTTTTATGAATTCATCAGTTTTCCATTAGAGTTCTGAAAATGCTTATTCATTCAGTTCAGCAGTATAGTCAGTACCTGATACAAATGTATTTCATTTACCTATTTAAGGTGGGAGTCCAAAGCCCATCAGAGCAGAGCAGTGTTATTTATCTAATACTTGCCTAGAAACTTGCTGGGAACATTATATACATGATCTCATTTAACAATAAAAACAAACAAAAAAATAACAAAAAAATAACAATAAAAACAACTCAGAGATATAGGAGTTATTTACATCATATTGTAAATTTAAAAGGCCAAGGACTGGCTAACTTTCTCAAGGTCAAACAGCCAATAAGTCGAAGGGCTGAATTCAAACCCAAACCTATCTATTTCCAAAACCTATGTTCCTGGACTTCCCTGGTGGTGCAGTGGATAAGAATCTGCCTGCCAGTGCAGGGGACACGGGTTCTATCCCTGGTCAGGGAAGATTCCACATGCCACGGAGCAACTAAGCCCGTGTACCACAACTACTGAGTCTGCGCTCTAGAGCCCATGCTCTAGAGCCTGCGAGCCACAACTACTGAGCCTGTGCATCTAGAGCCTGTGCTCCGCAACAAGAGAAGCCACTGCAAGGAGAAGCCCGCGCACTGCAACAAAGAGTAGCCCCTGCTCTCCACAACTAGAGAGACCCCGCACACAGCAATGAAGACCCCATGCAGCCAAAAATAAATAAATTAATTTAAAAAACAAAACAACAAAAAACCCTATGTTCCTCCACCTCCACATCTTCACATTAGCAAAAGATCAACTCTTCAAAATAATGTCATTTCAGAACAGAGCAATCTTTTTAAGCAAGATGTTGAAAGATAACATAAT
The DNA here is from genome assembly GCF_026419965.1 of Kogia breviceps. Taxonomy (NCBI): domain Eukaryota; kingdom Metazoa; phylum Chordata; class Mammalia; order Artiodactyla; family Physeteridae; genus Kogia; species Kogia breviceps. The sequence continues at coordinate 40,912,439 of NC_081315.1, forward strand.
GAATTTTTATAAAATAGCTGCAATTTTAACTTAGTAGCCTCTACATTAAAAATAATAATTCTGAAACAATGATTTTTGCCAGAGAGACCTATATGAAAATGAGGAATATATTCCTAGGGAAAATGTAGACATTTACTGTGACAGATATTGGTCCATAGGATTTTATATCGTTTTTTTTTGTTTGTTTGTTTGTTTTTGCAGTACGCGGGCCTCTCACTGCCGTGGCCTCTCCCGTTGCGGAGCACAGGCTCCGAACGCGCAGGCTCAGCGGCCATGGCTCACGGGCCCAGCCGCTCTGCGGCATGTGGGATCTTCCCGGACCGGGGCACGAACCCGTGTCCCCTGCATCAGCAGGCAGACTCTCAACCACTGCGCCACCAGGGAAGCCCTATATCGTTTTAAAATCTGTATTTTGTCATTTCCAGTTCAATTGTGCAAATGATTCTACCACTTTATCTTCTTTGTGCTTCTTTACCTTATGTAATTATTTATTCCTGCCTGTCCTTTAGTCTTATATGTCTCATCTTCACTTGCATTGCTGATTTTTTTCTGTCTTATTTCTATGAATTCATTATTTATCCAAAGTTTCTTTATATCTATTTTTTTTTCCTCCTGAAAGACCTTATTACAATACTATCTGTGTGGTTTTTAAAAGTTTCAATGTAGATTCATGCAATGTTTCTTCTCAGATTTCAGAGCTAGGGAAATACCTCTTTTCTGATCATTTGGTTTTCTACTTATTAGCTATTGAGAGCTATGTATCGTATTATGTTCCCATTTTGCTTTGAATGCCTGAAAGATAAGCATCTGGTTTTGTGCAGTTTCCCCAGACTTTGTCATCTGGGATGATTATGGTTCCCATCATTACTTGTCTGTTGTCATTATTTACATGATGTTATGGTTTTGTTATTTGTGACCTTAATTTGTACAATACCTCCCTTTCCTATTGAAGATAAGGAAGAAAAAGAGAAAAAGATAAGAAAGACACTGAAAAGAGAAAAAAAGAGACGTGAGAAATTTTAACATTTTAACGATTTTGCTTCAAGTCTGGCTCTGCCTAGTTTTCTTCAGTTTAAGTTAATGATTTCTGTCTTGATTCACTGAACAAGCTCTTTCTCTGTATCCAACTTGGAGTAGCTGGGACAGCTGCTTTACTTTTTTGTGCTTGACTACATGTCTTCATATTTCATTTCCTCTGGGAATGAAGCATTTCTTTATTTTGATAAACTTTTTCTACAGTCTCTCTTCTTCCCAGATTGGAGCCCTTCTAAAGGCCAGATCTACATAGGTGGTCTTGTTACCCTTGGCCAAATAGACCCAGTTCTGAATGTGAGCCTCTCTGTTCATCTGTCTGTTGCTATGTATATGTATGCATGCATACCTGCATGTACACAGGTGTATATACACACACATACATGCATATTAATGGTATTAGAGTCCAGTAGGAGGTGCTAATGTGTGTTTACATCAATGCTAATCACTTTTCTGGGCTGTTCCTGTTACCTGTCCCATGTTTTAGTTGGTTGACTTTTCCTCTACTATTTGCCTTTCAAGGTCCCTTTTACAATTCAGCATCTATGTCTAGTTTGAGATTAGGCCCATCACTGCCAGCCTCAACCCACAGCAAATATTCCTTTTGCTGGTGGGAAAATCTAGTTTTGTTTTAAATTATTTTATCTCTATAAAAATTTATAAAGAAACATCACTTTATAGCCCTTTAGTTTGGTTTGGAGTTTGATTCTATGTTGATAGTAGATTAGATCAACCTACATGCATGTACATACATAAGTATATATATATATATATATATATATATATATATATATTCTGCCTTGTCCAATAAAAAGAATATTCATTTCTGTATATTAGTTGTGCCGCTACATAGTTTTCACCTCTAATTCAATTCATCAGAACTTTACTGGATCTCTACTGTGTACAGGGCACTAGGCTAGCTCCATAGTAATACATATGAATAAGACATAAAGTTTATTCTTTATGGAGTCACAATATATGTTGGAGACAAAAATAGCTGTAATATAAGCAGGTGGAGATATGGATCTTGACAGTGATTCAAATTCTGTGACTTAAAATGTTTCCTAGTGACACACTCCTGGGGTATACCTAGGGATTTGTGTGAGTTCCAGAGCTCTAGCTGTCACTGTGACCTTTTTCTTCCTACTTGGTGGTGGTGGTGGATTGTTTTAGGAGTAATCTTGAATTCAAACCAATGTATGCTTGATGTGTATGTGTATGTGTATGTGTATGTGAACCTGAATAAGTTAGTCTCTCTGTAACTCATTTCCTTATTAATAGTATGTAGTCATATGTATTTATTAAATGAATTAATATATATAATGAATGTGCGTGACATAAAGCCATTCTAGGGGATACAGTGATGTACAAGACAGACAAGTTTCTGTTTCATAAAGATTAAATTTGAAAGGACAACCATACTGGTCAAACTATAGTAACATATAGTTATATACACAATACATAGTATATTATAGTAATATTTTATGTCATTATGATAGCATATTGGAGAGATTATTTAATTCAATATATTCTATATATTTTCTTTATGTATACAGGTAATAAAAAGTGAAATTTTCTTGCATCACCCAGAAATCAAAGTGGCAAAGATATTGTTATCACCAAGTGTTACATATATGTTTTTAATGTTTTACCTCAAGGTAGAGAATGCAATATAGTAAGTGTATTTGGCAACTTTCACTCAATGCAGAGATGTCACAGTTATTATAAAATGCTGCTTGATTTGACATTCCACTGATTCTTGAGTCTGGCAGTTGAGAAGAATACCAAAGTTCCTAATATGCTGTGTCTTAAGTTTTAAATCACCTTCTGGCTCCTCTATTATCTCTGAACTTAATAAGGACATTATGCTCTGTGTTTTCCAGATCTCATAAAGTGTAAGGAGATGTAACTTAATGTGTTGGAGGAAGGAGTTAATAGATACCTCAGAACAGCTCCTTTCATCCTGATTACACCGCCTGGGATGTTAACATAGATCATACTCTTCTCCAGCAGCTGGACCCCAGGGTAACTTCTGAGAAATGCTGACCTCTGGACTGGCTTTATACAGAGATAAAAGAAATGTGTGTGTGTTTTAAAAGCAGTGATTAAAGATTTGTCAGGATTTCTACAATTTTTTAATCATTTGCTCAAACCTATGGGTATGACAAAGTGAATCACTAGAAGACTTTTTTAAAAAATGTAAACAACTAAGTTACTCTTAATGATGTGTTAAAAAGTTTCAAACCAGTAACTTAAATTTTTTTTTCCTAAAGTTTTTTAAAATTGAAGTATAGTTGATGTACAGTATTATGTTATTTTTCAGGTGTACAACCTACTGATTCAACATTTAAATACATTATGAAATGTTTACCTCAATAAGTCTATTAAACATCTGTCACTGTTCAAAGTTATTATAGTATTTTGGACCATATTCCTTATGCTGTGTATTACTTCCCTGTGAATTATTTATTTTATAACTGGAAGTTTGTACCTCTTAATCCTATTTACCTATATCATCCAACCTCTCATTCTTCTGCCCTCTGGCAATAGCCAGTTTGTTCTCTGTATTTATGAATCTGTTTCTGTGTTGTTTTATTTGTTATCTATTTTTAGATTCCACATATAAGTGGAGTTATGCAGTATTTGTCTTTCTCTGTCTGCCTTATTTCACTTAGCATAATACCCTCCAGTTCCATTCATGTTGTCACAAATGTCAAACTTTCATTCTTTTTTATGGCTGAGCAATACCCCATTATATATATATGTATATATATACACATATAATAAATATTAACATATAATAAATATTAACATATAATAAACAGTATATTAAGTATTATATATATAGTAAATCACATATTCTTTATCCATTCATATATCAATGGACACTTAGGTTGTTTACATAGTTATTGTAAATAATGCTGCAGAGCATATACCTTTTCTAATTAGTGTTTTTGTTTTCTTTGGGCAAATATTCAGAAAAGGAATTCTTGGATCATATGACAGTTCTATTTTTAATTTTTTGAGGACCCTCTGTACTGTCTTGCAGAGTGGCTGCTCCCTTTATGTTGCTTTTTCTCCTCATCCTCACCAATGCTTGTTATTACAGACTAGTTTTTAAAATCATTTTGCTCAGTGAGAAAACAATGTGAATGTAGACATACTGGGCCTCAGCTCACTTACCTGTATACAAGGGTAGTAACAGAAAGTACTGTGAAGATTAAAGAAGTTAATATATATGAAGTGAAGTGCTTAGAAAAATATTTAACACATAGAAAGCACTAGAAAGCTTTCTATATATAGAGAGAGAGACAGAGAGAGAGAAAAAATATATATATATATACACACATATGCTATTATCCTTAATTGTTTAAATGCAAAGTACCTAAGTAATTATAAAACAGCTGCCTGAAGGATATACATCAAAATGTTAATGATAGATCTCTGGGTTATGTGATTACAAGTAATTTTCTTTTCCTTTCTTACTATCTGTGTTTTGTAAATTTTCTATGATCAATATGAATTTTACTGGATGTGGCCAAGATGATGGAGTAGGAAGAGCCTGAACTTACTTCCTCTTATAGGCACACCAAAATTACAACTCTTTAGAAAACAACTATGAGGATAACCTGAAGACTAGCAGAAAGGATTTTTCACATCTAAAGATATAAAGAAGGAATCACAACAAGGTGGATAGGAGGGAGGGTTGGAGATGCGGTAGAGACAAGACATACACCCGCAGGTAAGTGACCCACAGAAGGAAGGATAATTACAATTGCAGAGGTTCTCACCAAGGAGTGGGAGTCTGAGCCCCCTATACAGGAAGAGAAGCCCCCAGAACATCTGGCTTTGAAGGCCAGAGAAATTAACATACAGGAGAGCCAGAGGCCTGTAGGAAACAGAGACTGTATTCTTAAAGGGCAAGTACAAAATCTCATATGCTCCAAGTCTCAGCAATGAGGCAGTAATTTGAAAGGAGCCTGGGTCAGATCTACTTGCTGATCTTGGAGAGTCTCTTAGAAAGGGAAGAAGCAACTGGGGCTCCCTCTGGGACATAGATGTTGGTGGCAGCTATTTTGGGGAGCTTGTTCTAGCAAGAGGATACCAGTGCTTGAAAGCACCATTTTGGAGTCCTCCCTCTAGCCTATTAGTGCTGAGGACCTACCTGCCCACCAGTGGGCTGGCAGCCACCACAAAAGTGGGCTGGCAGGACCTGGCAACCAACTGGGCTGGGGGTCATTTCTGCCTACCATCGTGCCCATAGTGGTCAACCTGCCACAGCAGAAGAGCCCACTCAGCCCAGCTAAGGGGCAGTCCTAGAGCATCTAGCTCTGGTGACCAGAGGGGAATGTGCTGCTGGGTCCCATAGAATGTCTCCTACACAAGGCCACTTTTCCAATATTGGAGAACATAACCAACCTACCTGATACATACAAAGAAATTCAGATAACTAGGGAAAGTGAGGAGATAGAGGAATATGCTCCAAATGAAGGATGCTCAGCAAATTTGGGAGAAGAACGGGTGAACACAGTGAGAAGTTTAACAAAGAGAAAAATATAAAGAAGGATCAAACAGAGCTGAAGAATTCAATAACTGAAATAAAAACATGCCAGACAAAGTCAAGAGTAGATTAAATGATACAGGGAACAGATCAGTGAACTGGAAGACAGAGTAGTGGAAATCACTCAAGCTGAACAAAAAAAATGTTTTTTCAAATGAGCATAGTTTAAGAGACTTCTGAGACAACATCAATCACACTAAAACTTGAATTACAGAGGTCCCAGAAGTTGAGGAGAGAGAAAGAAGGGGGCAGAGAACTTACCTGAAGAAACAGAAGCAGAAAAATTGCATAACCTGAAAAAGGAAACAAACACCGAAGTTCAGGAAGCATAGAGAGTTCCAAATAAGATGAACCCAAAGAGGTCCACACCAAGACACATTATAATTAAAATGGCAAAAATTAAATATAAATATAGAATCTTAAAAGCATCAAGAGAAAAGACATTAATTATGTACAAGGGAACTCTCAAAAAGAGCTGATTTTTCAGGAGAAACTTTGCAGGCCAGATGGGAGTGGCATGATATAGTCAAAGTGATGAAAGGAATAAAAAACCCACGACCATGAATACTCTGTCTGGTAAGGCTATCATTCAGATTGAAGGAGTGATAAAGTGTTTTACAGACAAGCAAAAGCTAAAAGAATTCAGCACCACCAAACTGGCGTAACAAGAAACATTAAAGGGACTTTTCTAAGTGAAAAAGGAAAGGCCAAAACTGGAAACATGAAAATTATGAAAGGAAAAATCTCATTGGTAAAAACAAACATACACTAAACCTAGTAGGAAGGTTAAAAGACAAAAGGAGTAAAATCACCTATATCCACAATAGGTAGTTAAGGGATACACTAGCCAAAAAATGTAGAACATTATGTCAAAAAAATTAAACATGGGAGGAGGGCGTGAAAAATGCACTTGAATTGTTAGAATGCATTTGAATTTAATAAAGGAACAAAAAAGAACTACAAAGAAAACCCCACAGAAAACAATTAGCAAAATGGCAATAAGAACATACCTATCAGTAATTACTTTAAATGTAAATAGACCAAATTATTCAAGTAAAAGACATACAGTAGCTGAATAGATTTTTTTTTAAAGACCCATATATAGGCTGCCTATAAGAGATTCACTTCAGATCTAAAGATTCACAGAATGAAAGTGAGGGAATAGAAAAAGGTATTCCATGCAAGTGGAAACAACAAGAGAGCTGGAGTAGCAATGCTTAGACAAAATAGACTTTAAAACAAAGACTGTAACAAGAGACAAAGAAGGACATTACATGGTGATAAAGGGATCAATCCAACAAGAAAAAGATAACAACTGTAAATATATATGCACCCAACATAGGAGCACCTAAATATATAAAGCAAATATTAACAAACATAAAGGGAGACACTGAGAGTAATACAATAATAGTCAGGGACTTTATCACCCCACTTGCATCAATGGACAGATCATCCAGACAGAAAAGCAGTAAGGAAACACTGGCATTAAATGACACATTAGATCAAATGAACTTAGTAAATATATATAGCACATTCCATCCCAAAGCAGCAGAATACTGATTCTTTTGAAGTGCACATGAAACATTCTCCAGGGTAGATCACATACTAGGCCACAAAACAATCTTAATAAATTTAAGATTGAAAACATATTAAACATCTACTTTGACCACAACAGTATGAGACTAGAAATCAGCTATAAGACTGCTAAAAACTAAACTATATGCTACTAAAAAAAACACAGAAGAAATCAAAGAGGAAATCAAAAATTACCTGGAGACAAACTAAAATGAATTAACAATGATCCAAAATCAGGGGGGTGCAGCAAAAGCTGTTCTAAGAGGGAAGTTTATAGTGATACAAGCCTACTTCAGGAAACAAGAAAAATCTCAAATAAATAATCTAAACTTACACCCAAAGGAACTAGAAAAAGAAGAACAAACAAAACTCAGAATTAATACAAGGAAAGATCAAAGCAGAAATAAATGAAATAGAGACTAAAAAAACAATAGAAAAGATCAATGAAACAAAGAGCTGGTTCTTTGAAAAGATAAACAAAATCAATAAACCATGAATACAGAGCGCCAGCTATAAGTTATACAAAGATTAGCCCTCTTGTTGTTCAAGTGTCAAATGTGTACACAATGTAATAAAAGTCACCCAGTCAGCAATAAAAAAAATGAAATCTTGCCATTTGTGACAGCATGGGTGGTCCTAGAATGTATTATGCTAAGTGAAACCAGTCAGACAGAGAAAGATAAATACCACATAATCTCACTTGTGTGTGGGATCTTAAAAACGAAACAAAACAAAAACAGAGTCATAGATACAGAGAACTAAATGGTGATTAGCAGAAGGAAAAGGGGTAGGGATAAGAGAAATAGGTAAAGCGATTAAAAGGTACAAACCTTAACTAATACAGACTTTTATGTACATAATCAATGTGTTATTTTGGCCTTAATTTGGTTATTCACTGAGGATTGAGGATTTTCTTCCCACTAATCACTTGAGTATTATAATGTTTTGTCCAAAATTGTTTTGAATACAGTATAGATTAGGAATAAAGGGTACTTTTTTTTTTTTTTTTTGCGGTATGCGGGCCTCTCACTGTTGTGACCTCTCCCGTTGTGGAGCACAGGCTCCAGATGTGCAGGCTCAGTGGCCATGGCTCACGGGCCCAGCCGCTACGTGGCATGTGGGATCCTCCCAGACTGGGGCACAAACCTGCGTCCCCTGCATCGGCAGGCGGACTCTCAACCACTGTGCCACCAGGGAAGCCCAAGGGTACTTTCTAAGCACTTGTTTTTTGCCAGGTATGGTACTAAAATACTTAAATTATCTCACTGATGCTTTACAGTGTGACCCATGGCAGATATACAATTCTTATTCTCATTTTACAGATGAGAAAGCTAAGGTTGAGATAGGTTAAGTAACTTGAGTGAAGATGTAGCTAGTACATGGAAATTATTAGATACTTAGTACTGTAAAACAGGATAAACATGAGATTGATGATAATCAAACTCATGAATATAGATGATATTTCCTAGAGACAGTATGTTGTACGGGAGAGAAAAAACAAACCAAAACAAAACAAAACAAAAAAATAAAGAGAAGACAAGAAAAAAGAGCTTGGTGCAGTACTTGAGAAATAATTTACTTTGAAGCATGTATAGAGTAAAAGAAGCTGTAAAATGAGAGTGATCAGAGAGTCAGAAAGGTAGGAGGAAAAACATCAATAGAACAGTATGCTTTCGTGAAACCTAGGAAAGTGAATGTTTCAAAAACAGAGTAATCGAGAGCGCTAAACTTTGCAGGGAGGGCAAATAAAATAAGGACCAAATGATAAGTTACACTAGAATTATTGGTAAAAACATGCCCTTGGCAAGAGCAGTGTATGAGATGGAGGTGGGCCAGACTTGTACAATGAGACTTAGGTGGAGGTAGGAAAATGAAAACCATGAGTAGAAACATTTTGAAGACATTTAATTGTGGAGGGAGTATAAGGTAGTAGCGGGAGAGGACTATGGTGCTGAGGTTTTTTTGTTTGTTGTGAAGGAATCAGTAGAGGTGGGGAGACGATGCAGAGTAGAGAACATGAAGGTCTTCTGAGAAACACAAAAGAAGGGAATCCAAGATGCAGGACAAAGATTTACATTTTAATTTTAGAGAAGCTGAAAAGGATAGACAGTGATGCAAATAAGTATGTAGAATTATTTTAGGTGAGGAGGCATGTGTTCTATTTTCTCTCAAAAGAAGGATGTAAAGTCAGCTGGCTGAGAATGAATATAGTGGAAGGTTTGAAGAGAGTGGTCATGATTTTAAACATCTTCAAAAACTAGAAAGAGAGCTGATAGTAAAATACAAACATAATAAAGGTCTGCAGCTTGGAGGACCCAACGGAGGTTGGAGGCCAAACACTTATACAGATTAAGAGCGCTAAAATTTTGCATACTCTTTGATCTACTATGCTTGGATTAGAAATTTATCCTAAAGAAGTAATTATAGATGTATTCAAGATAGAGCCATAAGGGTGTCCATGGTGGAATTATAATAATAATAAACAAACCAATTTAAATGCCCATTGATAAGGTTTATCTAAATATTATGGTAAATTCATAAATATAATATCTTGAAGCCATTAAAAGTTGTTTTTTCAAACATTTAACAGCCTAGAAATATGTTTGTAATATGCTTATTGAAAAATTGGAGGTTATAAGAAAAGAAAGAAGGATGACTGCTTTTTTTTTTTTTTTTTTGGTGGTACGTGGGCCTCTCACTGCTGTGGCCTCTCCCTTTGCGGGGCACAGGCTCCGGACGCGCAGGCTCAGCGGCCATGGCTCACGGGCCCAGCCGCTCTGCGGTATGTGGGATCTTCCCAGACCGGGGCACGAAGCCGTGTCCCCTGCATCCGCAGGCGGATTCTCAACCACTGCGCCACCAGGGAAGCCCATGACTCCTTTTTTATAAAAAAATAAACTTGCTAATGCATACAAAAATGACACAAAGTGTTAAAAAATGTTTATCTCTGCTTGATGGGATTATATATGATTTATATTTCTATTTGTTCTTGTCTTTATTTATAATTCTTTCTATTATAAGCATTTATAATTGCTATCATTAAAAATATCTTATTTTTATGGGAGTTAGCAAGAGTTTATTGACAATCTATGATTCATGACAGTAAAGCCTACCCTAAACCATTTTTCTGAAGAATATTATTCCACATGCTGTTAATAGATATCTGTTGGGAAAAATGCTCACATAGGTTTTGAAAACCTAAAGCTTCACAGGTATGATTTTTAATGGTAAGAGTGCACAGAACTTCTAATATGCTAATTTTCATAGACAATATTCTTTTCAAATTTTAATTGACACAGAATTCTTTTTGCATGAAATATTTATCAACATTTTTTAAAACTAATATTTCTTATATTACTTTGATAAATGATGTGTTAGCATAATTCTCCTTAAGACCATTGATGGTCTCTACATTGGGTACCTTATTGTCCTGACACTGATAAGCAAGAGCAGGATATGAAATTTTATGGACTGATAAAAATTGTCAGTTTTTAGAAATCTATCTTCAAGAGTGCACCACTCAGTATATAGAGTTTGGTTTTTCTTATTTCAAAGATATCATTTTTTTTTAGGTGACAGAACTTTTGCACTGCTTCAGAAATGCAAATGTTGTGACTTTTAACCAATTTAAATCAATGAAACGATGTGACCGAACAGTGCTCATGACAACCATTTTTGAGAGATAGGCCAACCAGTGTTATAGAAAATAAAGATACATAAAATGTGCTGACATAAAACTTTAAAATCTAAACTTTTTCTCTCTTCATAGTGTTTGTGAGATCAAAATGAAGGCTTAATTATACACTTTACCTTTTAAATATATTTAAGATGCTTAATATTGAACCTGTGGTAGTATACTTTTCTTCTTGCTACTTATTCAAGTATTCTACCTATCATAACTTCTTATATTTTAAATGAACACATGCCAAAAATTCTACATAATTCATTAAGTAATGAGGGAACCAGTAAGATGTTACAACCAGTTTGTAGGAGAATCCAAAGAGCAGACATCTTATGTAAGCCCATGGTGAATGTTCAAATAAATTTGCTTAATAGATGCAAAACTGGCAAAATGGTTCAATATCCACAAAGTAATAATCAATTTCATTCCACTGAACACAATTAATTTGTACTTCCATGGTCAAGAATCATTCACATTGATTTTCTACAACTTATATGATTATAAAATAGGTCCAGGACAATGAAAAGTACAAACTTCTTAGAGTCAGAAAACCTGGAAAGGTGTGCTCTAGACAATAGATAATTTTCATTGTAGACACCAAGTAATCTTTCTGGTACCTTTCAAAGTCTTTCAGAATTTTCCTTGACAGTTTTCCCTTACCTTGTAATCATGATAATCTCAAAGAAAGATTATCTTGATTACAAAATGTCTGGTCCCACTAGTTTGGCCTGATTATTTACACAGGTGCAGTAAGAGTATTAATTTACCATATAGACCTTTTTAGACTTTTTGCAAATCATGAGCCATATAATAGCTAACAATTACAAACACTATAAGGCTAATGTCTGCTTAGAAATTTTCATAAGTAATTCACATTTGATTTATAAAAGCTTTTATTATTTTCTAGTCCAAGGTAAGGAAGTGAACTCCAAGATAATCCCTCCACTACATTCACCTGCAGTAACTCTAATCTTGTGTAATTTTTCTCTCTTCTCATAGTGCCCCAAATTTTCTAAGGTTCTTGACCTACCAGGAAGTAACCTTCTTTACTATCTGCAAGGCTGAGCCCTGAAAACCAGGTATCAGGCAGTTTTCCAGGGAGAGTTTTGTAGCCATTACCTCCAAAATAAAGCCAGCTTTGTTTCTCAAAAACAGCTTGTCATATCTGATTAAATGAGCATTGTTCTCAAATATGACACTCTTGAGATAAGGCAATGGTTGTACACTCATTTTGTTCTATTATATCCTGGTAAAAAGGAAGACATTCTTATCAAATGTATGCAAATCATTATATTGGCATAAAAGTAAAGAGAAGCAGTAAGAGTTTCTGAATTTGATAATCAGTCAGAATTAGGTATCATCTAAAATATTTCATCTCAATTTACAAAAGCAGAGTTTACTCAATTGTTCTGGGTTTCAGATAGCTGAACAAAGGGAAAACACTTTCTTATACATTCAGGAAAGAGAACATTAAAGCAATATTAATAATATTCCCCTCCCTAAAAAAACTATATTAAAATTTCCCTCATCAATTCATTCAGTCCTATGTAATTAATTCTTGTTCTGTTGGATATTGGGTTAGCATTTTTATGAGGCCATCTGTTTCTCAGCTAAAAAGAGTTCTAGGAATCCTGACTTAGTCCGCTGGTACAGTCTAAAAGTGGTCTAAATGATGTCAGGTCAGAAGCATGTATCCAACATGCTATTTGTTGAAGTGTCTATAGTGTGAAATACCTAGAACAGTCCTTTTCCACAAAGCTTTGAGAGTACCCTTTGTTGAAGGAGACTGAACTTTTTTGTTTTTAAAGAAGTCAGTGACTGTTTTATCTGACCATTAAAAAACAGATGGAAATTTTCGTATAAGAAGAAAAAAATCTTGAGATATAACATATAATGATCCTGAAACATAATATACACATCAAGAGCATATCAAAAATATAAACTCTGGAGTAAGACCAACATTTAGGTTAGTCTGATATGCATCACCATTTGAGAATCACTGGCCTAGAAGGTGGTAGATTCAAATTAAAGAAGTAAGGTGGTGGTCTATAAACATTTTAAGTAATAACTGAAACTATGACTCATAACATTATATTGTTATTGACTAATATTATTAGATAAAGCACTACAAGAAGACTGAACAATGCAGGAAAACTTGAAAAACTACTCCATAAGAGTTTTGATCAATGTTTTCCTTGAGGTTAAAACATGTTATTGAAAGCAAGGGCATTAACAAATACCCCAAGACTTCCCATAAACTATGAATATTTATATTAATAACATTTTACCAATATCAATTTAACCTAAGGAAAGCTGAGTGTCTCTTCTGATTTGACAAGTCTGCCTATGCAACTCATCAAACAAACCTAATTAGATACTTTTAGCATCTCTTTTTAAGAAGTGAAAGAACAAATCTTTGTGATTTTCCAGGGACTCTCTGATATAGTCTGATAGTTTTATTTTCTTGACTGCACCCTGCAGCATGAGGGAGTTTAGTTCCCCCACCAGGGATCAAACATGTGCCCCCTGCAGTGGAAGTGAAGAACCTCAACTACTGGACTGCCAGGGAAGTCACAGTCTGATAGATTTAGATATAAATATATCCTGAAAGTTTTATCTTATTTTTCTGCATTTAAGACCTGATTTTTGAAAGATACATTTTAAAAAGTTTTTAAGAGAGATTTGGACACTCAGTTTAAGAAGGATCATGGGTACCTGAGGAACAGTACTTGGTTAACCATTTAATTAAAGTGACAATAAAGCATTAAAAAAATAGAAGATAACAGGATTTAAAGAACTTTTGTTCTTTGATAAGTGGTAACTTTTGTTTTGCTCTTTTCCTCTTAAATAATCAAGGATCTAATAAAGTTAACATAAAGCACAGAAAATTATTCTGATAAAATGCAGAATTTTACAATGCAAGCATATTACACAAAAGGTAAAGAATTACCTTCCATATTGTAGGTGAAGGTATTAATCAGTAAACCAAAGAAGCAAGCCAATCAGGATGAAACAAACTGCTAAAATGTTAATATATTTCTTAGTTTCTTTTCAGATTAAGGTATTATAATTTAAGAAAATAAAATTTGCCTTCCAAGTTTCACTCTTCATTGTGATTTTTCATATACTAAATCTGATACATTACTTCAGGATAGCTTTTAGAGACTCTACCGGGTAAAACTTAATTTCATAATTATACTAAGATATTATTGTCAACATACAATGTATTCATCATTACTCTCTTAAAAGAAATAAAAAATCATTCATTTTAATATCTAATATGTAAATATAGATAAGTATAACTCACATGAATGCAAGCTCTTGGGGGTCCTCAATAATTCCTAAGAATATGAAGGCATCCAAAGGCCAACAAGTGTGAGAACTCCTGCTTTGGGACAAATTACTATGTTTCCTTAAAAAAAAATACAAAAAAAAGGTGAATTCTCACTATATTGTCTCAACTACTCATTAATTATACATTTTTAACAAAAGTAACTAACTTCTATTTCACAGAGAAAACAGTAGATTGCAGAGTGATTAATAGAAAACTGTCTTCTTATGAAAGCATTTTAACAGATTAGCAGCGCTTGTGGAAATAAATACATAATAAAGTTTTTGATAGGCACACATCCCTTTTACATTCCTTAAAGTGGCAAAAATGAACACTCATTAGCATCACCCCATGATATAGCTTCTCTATAACATAGAAAAATAAGTAAAATACATAAACTTTAAGTAATGCGTATTAATCAATGGTTTGATGTTTCAGTATTCTATCTTACAAATTAGTTAGGTATCTAATGGCTATCCATTAATTAACTCAATTGAATATCAATCTGTGGTTTTAAGTTACCTTAAAATATTTTGGAAATTATCTTCAAGTTGACATACTACAAAATATAACTGCTTTTGAAATCAAAAGTTTCAGAACAACTATTCAATTTAGTTTAATACAAATTTACATTTTAATGATCAAAAACATTATGTAGGAGTAAAATTATCTTATTTGATCAGTAAAAAATGTAAAATTTGATTAAGAAAAGCAAAATCAAGTAGAATAAATGTATGCTTGTATTATACTTAAAATAGAGAAAACTTGAAAACTCTGTCAAGAAAAAAGGCATAATTGTTTTCTTTAAACCAAAATTATAAAATGGTCTTGTTTGCCATAGATTGACCTTAATTTATGAAATTCATATAATGTAAGTATGCCTTAAGTATACGAACCTGGATTCTTAAAACATTTCTGAGTTATTTTCTGTAAGAAGACTTTTTTTTAAAGTCTAGCATACTTAAAATACTAGAAATTAAGTTTTCTGACTCTTTATAAATTTTAGGAATATTTAATTTATATATTCACTTATCTATCTCTATAAACCATTTAGAGCAGAGCTCCTTTAAGTAACTTATTTTCTAATTATTAATACTCTCTGGAAGCAGAAAAATGTTTCACACTAATGTAACAAAAAATAAAAGCCTTGATGAATTGCAGACACATAGACATGCAGGACATACAATGAGCTTATAACATCAAATCTACAATTTTAATCACAGGTAAAGAGACACAGGAGAGACAAAAACACAATGCCTGAGAAATCCATATACAAAGAATTATTATCCTTGCTGGTGGACATGACATTCTTAAATTATTTGAGTTCAAAATAAACAAACAAATAAAAGAAAACAAACCAGATTCTCTGTTGAGTTCTCACTTAACAGAGAATAAATCTCTATGATTTATTAATCTAGTTTCAGAAATCACTAAATGATCAAATCATAAAACCAAATTATTAATCATTGCTGCCACCAATGGGTAATAATTTATCTGCCACCTGAACACCAAAAACTAAACAAAACACAAAATTAGCAGAGAACCAGAGCTGGAGAAATAGAAAAGTAAAGTTCTATTGATGTTTGTGATTCACCTCTGGGAGTTCAAGAAAAGATATGCCTGGGCTTAAGCCATCTATTGCATGCAATCACCTGGCAGCACATTTTACCAGTCTCTGTCATGTGAAACCATCGGGCATCTTGACGGATAGGTTTTAAGAGTATAAAATTAAGGCTTTCATGGAAATATAAACAAACATATGTCAAAGATTTGATTTAACTCGCTGATGAGGGACCCAGTAAGATGTTACACTTGATTCCTATGCTGTTCTTTTTACTTCTTTATGTTATTTCACCAAAGTTTTTCCCCTGATTTGTATAATTCACTATCTTTACTTCCATATTTTCAGGCTGATTTCCTATTTTTATCACTTGGCTATTTTTTAGCCTATTTAAAAAATAATTAAAATGAATCTTCATTTGAAAAAAGGGATTTTCTATATTATATTGAGAAATAGTTCTCAGTGATTTTATAAAAACCAAATTTCGAATTTCCAGGATAATACCAGTTACATAAAAGGGAAAATATCTACGTCCATTTTTCTTATTTCATTGTTTTCTTCTGAACCATTCTTTTGCTTGCCATCATTGATGAAACACTCTTGACTTAGAAATATCTGGAAATATTGCATCTTGGGACTACATAATGTCTCTTTCTTACTATTCTTGATTAATTTCTCCTGGGGATGACATAAGGATGACTAACACTCAGAAAATAACAAGAGGTATCACAAAATCCAAGGTCTCAAGTAAGCAAAATGAAGTAGAAATGTTGCCACACTTCCTTTCTGTCTCTGTCCTCCCTCCCTCCTTTCTTTCTTTCCTTCCTTCCTTCCTTTCTTCCTTCTGTCATCCTCATTCATTTGTCTTACAGCAACTCTCTGTCTCTCTAGATATTCTGCTCCTTGAAGATGGAGACAGTGAAGCGCTCAATTTGTATTCCACTCAACACTTAGTGAAAGCTCAATATGTTTGCTGAATGGTTTCAGTGAAAGAGTGGGTCTCAAAATTATACGTGGTGATGGTAGTTTGATCTCTCTCTGTGAGCTATAAATTTCCTTGGACTCTCAGGGTTACATTTAAAAATTGAGCATTTAAAATATTCATATATATGTATGTATGTATATTTAAATATATTCTCATACACATTTTTAATGGCTCTGTGGTTTTATTAGTTAATACTTAATATAAACCCCATCCAGGTTTTATAGATTCTGAAGCTTATAAAATTTTGTTGGCTCATTAAGGAAATGAATATAAAATTATGTATATAAAATTAAGTATGTAAGTGAACATTTATTTAGAATGGGAAATCAGCAAATATCACAAGGATCATAAAGTCCAGAAAAAAAAATCTTTATTAATTAAATGCATAACACACCTCTATACTATTTCTTTTCCTTTTCTTTTGTCTTCATACCCTTTGATTGTCTTTTTGTGGCAAGAATCATAAAATGTCATTTTCTATAGAGAGTATACAAAGATAATTTAGTCTTCCTTCTAGCATAACTGATTGATTACTATTTTTTAATGATACTGACATTAGAAAAACTTCTTTCAGCATCACAACTCATTATTTATAATGTCATGTAAATTTTTTGCTTTCTAATTTGGGGAAACTTTTCTGAATTTTATTTCACGTATAAGCTACAAGACTTGGAAGATTTTTCTAGAAATTAGTTTCTGACTGCATACATTTCAAACCTTGTTTCTTCTCAACTACCCACATACTTCCATTGCCAGGTGCTACAGGATAAGTTCACCTTGCTATAGGACGAGTTTATCCTCTCGTCCTATACCTTCATATTATGACACTGGACACATCAGCACAGCATGCTAGGAGTAATCCTGGAATGCATTCGTTCACCAAAACAGTCAGTAGTACCTTAGCTATACATGCAAATTATTCTACTAAGCCTAAATTCAACAGCTCTCCAACTCAGCTTACCTCTAGATGGTTCTGAATGCCCAATGCTACTCCAACTCATTTGACATGAAAGAAAGCTGATGCAGAGGGAATCAGAATAGAAAGAGACAGCTGTCTTAAGTGATTATGTTTTATTTTTGCATATTTATAAAAAAGATGTGAGCCTGTGAGAACATTGCAAGGGTGCCACCCAAGGCTTGAAATGAGCAATGCAAAGAGAAAAAAAAACCCTAATGCTAAGGTTTATAGCTTCATGGTAAATCCAACTCTGGTGTCAGTCACTATACTTTTAAGTGACTTACATGTATTAGCTCAATTAATAATCATATTATATGTCTTACTAATGATTATCCCCACTTTATAGATGAGAGAAACTAAGACACACCCAAATTCACAAAGTTAATGGTTGGCTCAAGAAAATGAACTGAGGCTCTTTGGCTTTAGAATGTGCACTGTTAACTATTTGTTCATTACTGTGCTTGCTTTCATATTACACATTTAATTCCCTTTTTAGTCTTCCTAAAATTTAGCCTACAGGAATACGTGCACTGTTTATCTTGTGGAGCTGTCAAGTATCACCTGGCACTGTGCTATACACACCTTCCAAACCTCATTTTGAGAAGCATCGATAAAGCATATGGTACTGTTTGTCTTCTATTTATCAAAAATGAACAAAGCTGGGACTATGTGATTCATCATTATACAGTTTTACATAGTACCAAGAAATATGTCCATATCTAATACTATTTAATATAATGCCAACATATTACTGATCCAGTTACAAAATAACAATTATTTATTTAATCATATCATCTGACTACTACCAAAGTCAGTCAAACATGATGCTTAGAGTCAGTTATATCTATTGTAATTATGCAAAAAAGAAAAAATTTCTGGTGTATCTGTAACTTGCTTATCTATTTTCAAACAAAATGTTGACTTTTCAAGATTTTAAAAGTCACAGGTACATCTTAGATCTTCAAAATCTTAAGTAAATATAAATGAGGTATAATTAAAGTCTGAGGTTATCTATTTTATTAATTATCATCACTCCATCAGTGCTCTTGGTAATTGCAATCAGCAATGGCCCCTATATAAAAGTCATCACTAATAACATTATTACTGTTAATGTTGATTGAATGTCTGCTATGTATCAGATGACAAATATACTTTATCTTAATTGAGCCACAAAAAAATCTGAAAAGCTTGTATGGTAGGTATCTTCATATCCTTTTTGTAGTGAAGTTGAGGTTAGGAGAAGTTAATTAATTTACCCAAAGCTACACATCTAGTAAAAATGACACAGTCAAAATTTTAATTAGGATTAAATCTCAAATTGTTTTCATTAAATCCCACTCCAACAGAAGGGTAAACTGTGGAAAACATCCTTTTTGACCATTGTATTAGTTTCTTAGAGTTTCCATAACCAATTACCACAGCTTGGTGGCTTAAAACAAGAGAAATTTGTCTCACAGTTCTGAAGTCTGAAAACAATCTGTCAGCAGGGTCAGGCTCCCTCTGAACGCTCTAGGGAAGAAGCTTTCCTTCCTTCTTCTTTGCTTCTGATGGATGCAGGCAATCCTTGGTATTCCTTGTCTTTGTAGGTGCATCACTCCAATCTTTTCCGCCATAGTCACATGGTTTTATTCCCTGTGTGTCTGGGTGTCTCCAAATCTTCGTCTCATTATAAGGAGACTAACCATTGGATATAGGGCCCACCCTAATCCAGTATGACTTCATCTTAACTTGATTACAACTGCAAAAATCCTATTTCCAAATAAGGTCACATTTATAGGTACCAGAGGTTAAAGCTTGAACCTATCTTTTTCAGGACATAATTGAACCCACTAAGACTATCTTCACTCTGGAAAGTCTGATTGTACTCTTCTCTCCATCTTGACTTATCAACATATTTATATCTCCTTTAAGACTTAACTCAGATACTACCTTGTTTTAGTCTTTTCTCATTTTTCAGCTAGAAATACTCTTATTTTCAGAATTCATTAAGTACTTTGTTCCATGTGTACCATAGGTATCAACAATTTTTTCATCTTATATTCATTCAGTTGCATGCCTTATTTCACTTAAAATACTGTTACTTATTAAAAATATAAAATGATCATTTCTTAAATGTCTTTGTTGCAGGCCATGTCGATCCCTGAAGTAAATATAATATGCATTCAACGATTGTTTGCTAAATGTGTTAAAGTTTCTTCACTTGATAGTGAAACAAACTTTTCATTTTTCCTTTAGGTATTTCTGGATTTTGATGTAAAATATATAGCATATTTTTCATTTAAATTCTCTGAGAATTTCAACAGATTATTTTCTTTAGATTTAAGAATAAGATAGATTTCTCCAGATGTCTGGAGAAAGGGGGGAATCTTCAAATTATTCACAAGTGAATAGCAAATTTTAGTACCATTTGTCAGTTTCTGCAAATTCTCAGAATCAGAAATGATAAACCACTGAAGACTGCTGATAAGATCTAGCCTTACCAACAAAAATTTATTTGGTATAATGCTATTCAATTTAATTATATTTGACTCTATTTGATTTAATTAATTCAAGAAATATTTATTGGGATTCAATTATGCATAAAAGGATTTGAGAATTTCAAAAATGAGTAAAACATTCTATCTGTTCTGAAGAAAACTAGATTTTGAGGTAGAAGATAGACCACTATTTACAAAATACACATTAGTTGTCAGAAAATATTCTAGGTATTCTTTCCATAAAATATCACATTTAACTCATATAACATCCCTGAAAAGAAAGTGTGATTATACATATTATGAAAAATAAAATTTAGAGTGTTTGATAATAATGATAATTTTATGATAGAATTATTTTTATTATAAAATTTAATATTTTATTGCACTTACCATGTACCAGTAACTGTTCTAAACACTTAACATGAAATATCTGATTTAGTCATCATAATACTTGTATCTTAACTAAAAACTATTGTTACCTGCATTTTATAGGTGAGAAAACTGGGACACAGAGATTAAGCGTCAAACAGTAAGTAAGCGATTGAGCAAGATTAAGGTAACTTTTAAGGCCACACAGGAAGTAATTGTAAGGCTGGAATTTCAACCTGAGTTTGTGTAATATGCAAAGTCCATGCTCTTTCTTCTTCCTCATGCTTAAAAAATGAAGCCATGCACATACAAAACTATAAGTCCAAGTATGATGTGAACTGAAAGTGTTATAAATGACAATTGGAGTTGTGAGGAGGGCAGAGCTGAGGAGGGAAACTTTAATGGTGGAGTTGACTTTTTAACTGAATCTCAGTGAGTCAGATTTAGCAATAACACATATCTTACATAATTTCAATAAGTGCATTTATGATATTCCCTAGAAATTCTGTGGTTCTTTTATATGGATTCTTAATCTGGAAAATGAATTTCAAACGGGATGTAAAGACCAAGAGAGAAATAAAGTCACATATACCTCACATGTACCTCAAAGTATGCATTAAAAAAGCATTGAGGAAAATAAGAATTTCCCTTGAAAGGGAAGGTAAGGACTGGCATTTGTGATAGAGGAGGCTGGAAAGGAGAAATACACTTATACACGCATCACACTTTCTAACTTTCATCAGCAAGAATTGCTTTAAAAAGAGCAAAGGAAAAAAAAAAGAGCAAAGAAAAGGATCTAGCAATATTATGAATAGAGAGGCTTCCCTCATCTAAGGCTGAAATGTGCTCTAGGCCAAAGTGCCTTGAGTGCTTAAGTAAGAGTCACATTCAGGACAAGACCTGGCAGGGCTCAGTATGAAAGCAACTGTTGAGAAATTCATCACAACACTTGTGTATTAGCTAGATGAGAAATCTTCATGTGGAATTTGATTCCAAGAGGCAGAGCATACCATGAATTTTAGTTTTAGTCATTTTACACATACCTCAGATTTGGTTAACATTGTTTTGTGTTAATTAACTCTTTTGAACTACTGAATAGAGTACTTGCCAGTACAGGATCATGCCATCCAGGAATATCTACCATCTATTGAATGCCTAAGAGCCCAAAGTTTTAAATATATATTTATATTCTATTGGGGCTCAGGGCAGGTCCCCCCAACAGGTGCCACAAATGGCATATTTATTATTTTGAATTGAAGCTGCCAATGCAAGAAGGAAACTCTGATCCTCCTTTGTCCCCTTGAAAGCAGGACATAAATCTCTTATATGAAAGG
Organism: Kogia breviceps; assembly: GCF_026419965.1. Lineage (NCBI taxonomy): Eukaryota > Metazoa > Chordata > Mammalia > Artiodactyla > Physeteridae > Kogia > Kogia breviceps. Next base: position 40,934,304 of record NC_081315.1, read on the forward strand.
TGCACTCCCTGCATCTGGAGGGAGAAGGACCCTATATCACCAGAGATGGGGAATCCAGAGCTGAAAAGCCTGTATAAACAAACCTTGTTACTTCTTTAATATACTACTCTAAACCCAAACTCTGTATAGATTCTTCACTAATTGAGCACCCAAAATCCAAGTTTCTTTGTCCTGTCATTTCCTCACAAATGTATTGTTTCTTTGTCTAAAAAGTATAAAAGCTACCTGCTTTGGCCAATTCTTAGGTCCCAATTCTATGGGACCTCTGTGGGCATGAATTAAAATGTGCTTCTCTTTCTTCTGTTAATCTGTCTGTGTCAATTGTATTATTACTCCAGCCACAAGAACTCAAGAGGGTAGAGGGAGAAAGTTCCTGCTCCCTTACAATTCCTATATAGGGAAGAATACCTACAATGCATATCACTTCACAGATTACAAAACTAAGGTTAAAATAAATTAAGAAACTTGTTTAATTTCTAAAAGCTAACAAGGGGCTGGAGCAGAATTGGAACAAAGATCTGTCAACTCTAAAGCTCATTCTCTTTCATCTGTGTAAAGTTAAATCTAAGGAAATATTTTTTCCCAAGTGCTGAATGGGGGCTCAGGCCAACCAAAATGTCATTCTTTCTTTGCCTTGCCTACTGTAACACAATGTAGATTGCAAGTCCCAGGCATCTCAGATACGAGTTACATAAGCATAAACCATAACCCAAATTTAATAATGATAAATGTGGGTATTATATTTCTTTGATCTTTTCTCATTTATTTAGTGTTTATTAGTCATTCTTCAACTTAGCAATTAAAATCTGGGAAGCTGGAAGACTCAATATTATTTTCTTTGCTAAGTCATTTTTAGCATACACCTGTAGTGCATAGTTAAGATCTAGACCAGAAATAAAAACCATTCACATACCAATGTGAAATTTTATACTGACTAACCTTGAAATAAATACAAGTGTTGAATTACTGAAAAGGTCCAAAATTTGAAAAATGTAATTCATAGTGATGTCTAAAGCTCAGATCCTAAATGTTTTACAGGCTTGTTTCATTTTAATGACTACTAAAAAAGAAAGAGTTCATTTTACCCCATTTCAGGAGACTTGTCTCTAATATTCAACAATGGGTATAAAATAAGAGGATATTCATTTTTTAAGGGTAAAAGGCTTATTATAATTTATATATATGAATAAATCTAGAATATATTTCATAATAATTTACTATAAACCAATGTATTACTAGCCTAAATTTGTCATTATTATTTCCAAAATGATTTTATACTTGATTTTACTTGATTATTGTGATATCTCTTACCATTTTATGTAAAGTATATTTTAAAACCCTGTGGGATACAGTTAACTATGATCACATAAAATATTTTGTTTTTTGAGAAAAATAAAATTATGGTCTTCTAATTAATAAATGTTAATAAATTTCTCTTAACCAGAATGGGGTACTTTGATTAATATTTTTTTCTTTTTTATTTGTCCATTAATAATTTTATATCTGCAATAATAGCTAATATTCATTACTAGTATACTATCTTAAGAATCTTGCAACAAGGAGATTTTTCTCATAAAAAACAGTCTTTCAAGAGAAAGTTGACACCATTTTGGAATAGTAAAATTTTTCTGAAGTAGAAATGAAAAACATTTTAGTGTATGGTTGTTCCTGTATTCCCTATGTAAAACATTTTACCTGGTTCACATGTTCAAAAAACATCTTCAGTGTTATATTTAAGAACAAAACAAAAATAATTAATATATAAATGGAATCAATACCTTGGTAAATGAATATCTGTGTTTCCTTGGATCAAACAGAATATGATATGCATGGAATTGCTTTTTTATTGTTAAGCACTTTCTGAATTTCCTTATGACCAGATTATAACAAAGGATTAAGAAGTAAGATTAATCTTTGGGCTAGTTTCTTTTCAGTTTCTCACATTTCTGAGGGAAATCAAATTAAAGACATTTCATAATAGGACACTTGTGATAACACTTTATGAATTTAAAAAGCAGTAATTAGGAGTATCTTTCAAAACAACTTTTGAATCTTTCTTTATTCAACCTGAAGTCATCAGAGAAGTTTAGCTTTAGACTTATGGGACTTCCTAAGCTTTACCAATATTTGAATTCTTGTGCCTCCAGAATTCCAATAACTTGCATGTTAAAGGTTGGATATTCTCTTGGTTAATTGGTATTTTATTTTATTTTCCATATTTGAAGAACAAAAATTTAAATCCTTCTCAAGTGTATAGCTGGACATGAATCTAAATAACAACCACTGTTGATCCTTTTGCTGTTAGGAATTTGGAAATGGTTCTTAAGTGTTATTTTGTAAAATTACATAGTTATACTTTTAAATTAAAAATACCATGAGTTAAGCTGAGTAATGACTATTTGGTCATTTTTTTTCTTTTCAGAGAACTCTGACATGAATTTTCTTAGATAATAGAAGACTACCTCTGATGCTTTATTAATGCTTTACTTTAGGTATTGCATGTTTTTTCAGTTCAGAACTTCTATATGATTTATTTGTTCAGACTTCAATTATCTGGTGAAATTCTTCACTTTACCCTTTCGTCATGGTTTTCATACTTTCTAGAGCATATCGATAACAGTTACGCTAAAGTTTTTTTTGTTTGTTTTTGTTTTTTGTGGTACATGGGCCTCTCACTGTTGTGGCCTCTCCCATTGAGGAGCACAGGCTCCGGGCGCGCAAGCTCAGCGGCCATGGCTCACGGGCCTAGCCTCTCCATGGCATGTGGGATCTTCCCTGACCGGGGCACGAACCCGTGTCCGTTGCCTCGGCAGGCGGACTCTCAACCACTGCGCCAGCAGGGAAGCCCACGCTAAAGTTTTTTGTTAAATAACTACCATCTGTTTCACTGGTGGATCTGGTTTTATTATCTGTTGTTTTCAACTACATGGTCCTGACTTTTGGCATGATGAGCTATGTTTGACTGAATGCTGGATATTGTAGATGATGTTATCTTTCTCTGGAGAGAGTTTACCCTTTCTATTAGTTGAAGAGAGTGGTCCCTTAATCCATCAGTGATTTAACTGAGTAGAGGCTGGTTTTAGCCCTGGTTAGGTTCAGTCTGTTTGTGCTCTACCCCTGTCCCTCTGGGATTTTCAACTGAGAATCTAGTGAGTTTTCTTGGACATTAACCATCTTACAAACCTGCTGAAAATCAGATCTGCTTTTCAGAGGTTTTCCATTTAAGTTTTCAGTTTCCTGTCTCACATAGAAACTGGTCACACGTTTGAAGCTTCTGGAAATCTCCACCAAAAGCTTTTTTGGTTTCTCCATGCAGTGGTTCTTCATCAATATAATTAGCAGATTCTCAGCCTTCTACTTTGCTTAGAATTTCTGCATAACAAATTACCAAAAAATTAGCAGCTTAAAACAATACCCACTTATCAGGTTATATTTCTGTAGGTCAGATGTCTGGGCATGGCATGACTGAGTTCTCTGCTCACAATTTCACCAGGCTGACATTGTATCAACTAGGTTGTGTGCTCATCTGAAGAGTTGACTAAGGAAGGATCAGGTTTCAAGCTCATTCAGGCTGTTGGGAAAATCCAGTTCTTTGGGGCTATAGGACTGTGGTCCCCATCTTTTTGTTGTGTGTTGACCAGGGGTTACTCTTAGCTCTTAAACACTACCTGCTGTGCCCTGCCATGTGTCCCCCTCCATTTTCAAACACAGCAAAGGAGAATCTCCCTCAGTACCTCTCACATATGGAATCTCTCACCAGGAATGGCCTAGCCCATCAACAGTAATCTCTTCCTTAAAGTCAATGTAAGCTAATCACGGGAAGTGATATCTACCCTATTCAAGGTCCCTCCCACACTCATAATTGGCAAATGCTCCAGGGTAAAAATGGCTATAGAGGTAAACTGAACTTTTCAAAGTTCTTATCTCTCTCTGGAATTTTAGCTCTTCTGATTCTCATTGTCTAAGTAGCTCTCTGAATTTTCCATTTATCCAGCTTTTCTGATTGCTCTAAGTGAAGAACTGATCAGTTGCAAGCTGCTCCATTCCACTTGAAAGCAGACATCGCTATTAAGTTTGTAAAAATCTTTGAATAACAAACGCCTAATTGCAATGATAATAGTGAGCAATGATTTAATTGTTTATATAATCTCAGAGTTCACTAAAGTGATTTCACAAAGACATCTCTTGGTAATTCGTGCTGTATAACTTATCAGAAACGCTGGTTTTGTTAGATATGGTTGTGTTGGGTTTTAATTCATTTGTTTATATATAATTTATGATATTTTAAAAGTGAATATTTATAGTCACAGATACATATGCATAAAATGATGTTGACATTTTAAGACAGATTTGGAAAATTTTCAGTTTTGACACATTAAATTGAAGCCCCTTTTAATAATAAAAATACTTCTAATTGTATTAAGAAAGCAGGCAACTATTTAAAAAATGATGGTTACATACTAGGATAAATGAATTCTCTGAACAAACTCAGTCAATAGGATAATTAATATACTTTTAGGAAATGTGCAAAATTCTGCAGTTATAGTACACTAAGAAAACATTTAAGTAAAAAGTATAGAGAATGTGTTCTGTAAATATAAAAACATATTTGTAAATATTTTTTGAAAGAATAGGCAAGAGATCATTCAGATGACAGAATGTGGTAATCCTGAGTAATAAAAATGTCTCATAGTTGTAATTAATACGTGTTTGCACTACAATTACCTTCAGGCTATCCTTTGTGTTATTCTTAATTTCATGGGATTCTTCAATATTGCAAGAATCAGAGAAATAAATGGTTTATTATATTCATTCTCTTTGGAGCAGTGTAGTGAAGTGGACTGAGAGCATGAGCTATAGAGCCATTAAATCTATTTTCTTATCTGTGTTCGCCTGAAAAAAATAGAAAAGACCCACCTTGAAGGGCCGTGAAGATTCAAACACATTTAAGCAAAGCAACTGGCCAAAAGTATGAGCATGCAATTCTCAAAATATAACCCAAAGCAATTATTATTTAATGGAAAGTTTTGGTAAATGGAAATGTTAGGAAAGCAAATTCAGTTCAAAATTAAAATTGTCACCATTCATTCATTGGACAATCAGGTTTATACCCTTATAAGTACTCAGAAACAATTATTATCAAAAATTGTTTTAGTTATCTCACTGAAATAATTCCAGGACCCAGAATGAGTTTCTAAATGGCTGAGGATATTTATAAATGGTCCCACTTTTCTTGGCACTAAGTTGTCAGAGTCCTCAATGCTCACTTTACACAATAATTATTTTAATTCCTTTGTTTACATTGATTTATTTAATATATTGTTTTGAGGCTGAACTCTAATATTTCTGAACTTCAAATAGCTCTAAGGATAGAAGCCATATATTTTTGGTGGCAGACTCTCCCTTGTTTCTAGAAGTTAAGACTTTTAAGAGTATTTATAGTCAGGCAGATGTTAGATAAATACCAAAAATATAATTTCATTTTTCTACAGAGACACCCAAATTGAGAATAATCCAAAAGCAAATGTTTCAGGCTAGGATGCTAAATAAATCTGTTTCATAATGGAATTGTTTTAAGTAGGGATATCGCTGTACAGATATTCATTATGTTATCTGAGGACTCAGACCGTATATGGAGTCCAGGGACTTAATGAAGAGACAATTTATGAAGCTCTAGTTTAAGAGGTGAGCCCTATGACCATGGTGACAAATCTGGGTGAAGGGGAAGGGTAACCACTAGGACAAGGAGTAAGGGAAGATCTTTCAGACTTAAGGATTAATTTAAAATTTTATTATGTTATTTCTAAACACTTAGAATGTTCAATTCAAAGGTCTCAGATGAGTGGTAATTTAAAAGATAGAGGGAGAGGTAGGTATGTGTATTTTGTAGCAGAAGTGAGTCAAAGAGACCCACAGATTTATGAGTAATTATTACATAACTTATTACATATTAGGTAGTATGCTAGACTGGGGATCAAAGAGAAATGATACAATATCATGGCCCTGTTTATTTCATAGTCAGGCAGAAGAATTGAAAATACGAAATCACTTATTCTGGTTTCCGGCAGTACCATCTCAAAGGATTATACACAAAATAATGTTAAGAAAAATGAAAAACGGAGTGATTACTTCTACTTTGGTAATTGAGAAAAGTCCAATGTTACAGAGAAGCTAACTAATCCTAAGCAAAACATCTCTGATAATTTGGTCCTACATTCAGTTTAAACTCTGACAGGAAGATCTGAGACTCTCCTAATGTGAACAAGTAACTTGCATGGATACCCTGTAAATTTTCTGGGAAAATGCATTGTCTATTTTCCCTCTTTGTTCTTTTCCTTTTTTTCCTCTTCCTCTTCCTCTTCTCCTCTCCCTCCCCCATCCCTCCCTTCTATCCTAATTTTCTCCCTTCCTTCCATCCTTCTTTCCTTTCTTCCTCCTTCCTTCCTTCCTTCCCTCCTTCCTATTAAAGGAATATATTTAGCAATTATTCAAGGGTTATAATTCATTCCGCTTTAAAGTATTAATTTGACATATTTATCGGTCACCTCCTATGTTTCTGGCACTGTTTTAGGTACAGAGGATATAAGAGTGAAAAAAATGAACAAAACTCTGACCTCATGGAAGTTAAATTCTAGTGGAAAGTATTGAAAAATAAGACAAATAAAGAAAAGTAGAGGAAGTATATTGCATGTGTATATGTATGAGGAATGAGATTAAACTTTTAGACAGTGTGATGTCAGTAGGTTCTGTCTGATGAAAACAAGAAACTTAAGTAAATTGTTGATTGAGGGGAGAGAGCAAAGTATAGGGATGTCTGAGGAAAGAACATGTGATGCAGAGGAAATAGCAAGTACAAAGGCCCTGAGATGGGAATATACCGATTGTACTTGATAAATACCTGGGAAGTGTGAGGGTCTGCTTGGAGTGATTCCAGACAGGAGATCATAAGGCTCTTTAGGGACCTATAGGTTATTGTGAGGACTTTACCTTCTACTCTGAGAAGGTTGGAAAGCCCAAACTGAAGAATAACTAGATCAGATTTTTAAAAAGTCACCCTAAATGCTGCCCTGAGAACCAAAGGTGCCATTTACTGAGATGAGGAATTTTGAGAGAGAAGCAAATGGTTTTGCAGGGTGAGAGGTAGGAAGGTTTATTAGCAAATTTGTTTTGAATATCATAAGTTTGCGATCAAGTAAAGATAACAAATAGACAGTTATATGTACAAATTTGGAGTTCAAGGGGGAAAGAAGCTCTATATTTGAAATAATATCTATCTTTAATGTCCTGTTACCTGCCTTAGTCTTATGAGAAAACTTTTCATTGCAAGTGGCAGGTGCAGAAGTTCACATAAAGATGGGTGTAGAAATATATTAAATGCAGGAGCATTATGTCAAGTGGTATCACTACGAAAGTTCCTAGCAGGATGTACCAGGTCCATAAAGAGGAGTTCTGGCTAAAGAGAGTAAGAAGACAGGGTCCACCTTTCCTAAAGGTAGCTTCCCTTAATCCTAATACCAGCTTTCCCTTCTTCTCAGGTGAAGTTGTGTCTCCCCTCTCCCCCATTTTCCTTCTATGGTCTTTGTAGACAACTCTTATTTTTTAGGAGACCCACACTTCACATTGATTTGTAGTTTTGTGTTTATAGATTTAACTCTACCATTAGATTTGAAGCTGCTAAAGAGTTGAGTCATCTTAATTAATTTTTATACTTTCTGTTTTTACTACAGTGCCTGATATATACATTATACTCAATATCTATTCATTGAATGAATAACTGACTGAAGCTTCTCCAGTGTTCCTGAGACTAGGATTTTAAACTGCTTGCTGGTTATTCTAGCTGAATGTCCTATAGTCAACCTAAATATAATATGCTCAAAACAGAATCAACTTACTTATCCTGAAAACTTACCCTTTATCCTGAATTTTCAGTATCACCTAGGAAAATAACTTTGTAGGAAGATGCTCCAAATGAAAACTTTCCAACTTTGACTCTCTTACCCAAATCTTATGTCACTATGCCCTATGCTCTATTAATTCTATCTCTGAAGTGTCTTTGAAATTAGTCTCTCTAGTCTATTCACTCACACCTCTCCTTCCTACCTCATTCCCAGTGAACTTTTCTACTTCTGCTCAATTTTTTTTTCCACATTCCCTCCATGTTATCACAACTAGTTACAATCCTTGAAGTCCCAGCTTAAACCCACATGTGGCATGAAGTGGTCCGCAGTCGCACAGTCAGCATAATTTTTCTCCCTCCCCAATAGCACACGGTGACTCTCTAGCACATTGGCATTATAGTGGAGAAATTGGCATATTTATTTCACATTAGCCTGTGGTTTTCTCATCTTTATACCTCAACACCTAATACATTGCCTTCCATGAAGAAGATACTCAGTAAATGATTGTTGAATTGAATGAGTACATATGTTTTACTGATTCTTTGACATAGTAATTCTCTTCAGTGGAGAAGTAATTGCCACTCTTCAAAAGTCATTCTCTTGAATATGTTTGCTCTTCACAAAAATTCACCTTCCTACTCAGTAGCAGGATATCTCTAAAAGCCACTTTTTAAAACAGTATTTTCCACGTTGAAAAAAAAGTGTTCAATCTTTGAGCATAAATTATTTCCTCACTTGTGGGAGGTCACATTGGAGACAATTTTGTCTGATTTCTGCACCAGTGCATCAAAATTTCACCCCAAATGTGCTAGTCCTTTACGTTTTAAAGATTTTTGTGACACCCTTTGTCTGATTAGAGAAACACAATGTTTTAAACTTTTATTTACGTGGTGCTAACAGATACTTTGATAATGCATTAGAAAGGATGTTACGCACTTAAATATTTCACTGTGCCTTGATTTATTTATCTTCCTTTTCGAGCATAAGAGGGAAATATGCTGTCAAGATATTCTCAAGAGTAGAGAAAAATTGAGTCTATTGGCCTTCTAGAAAAGTGAATAGCATTGCATCATCTCAAAAATGACAATTTATGGTGAAATGTTTACAAATTCAGGGGGAAAGTTATGGAAAAATGATTTGTCAACACTAATATAAAAGCAAAGGGATGTCCAAGATGGCATGCCTAAAGCCGGTCAACCAACAGTCTTTAGGGTGCAATGAAATTCTATGGCTGGTTACCTAGGTTTTCAATCTGATTCATCCCCTGTGAATGAAATACTATTCCAAATAAAAGGTCAAATGCAGCAATCACCTATTGAATATGTGTTCTACATGATAAAAGTATATTACAAACTTTATGAATCCTAGAACTCCTGATCTCATCTTATTCATGGTCATATTCAAATAGGTATGCAGAAAAACTAAACGTAGTGATACTTCTGATATCCAAATTTGGGGACTCTTTTCATTTTCTCTTTTCTCTCTAATTCTCTTCTACTTTATTTTGTTTTGGAGTCTGTCTTTCTCTAAAACCAATGCCTGAAAATATATTTGAGTGTAAATAAGTGATAATAAACCCCATTTTTCAGTATCTCCCAATCAAAGCAGATTTTTCTTCCTGATTTATTTTCCAGTCTCTAATTACTTTTATTATGTAGGTAATCTTAGTATCTCACAAAAAGGCTTTTCTTACTCCATCTACTTCTTTCTGACTACTATCTGATTCAGCATCATGATATTCTGACAAAGACACATTTCATCAGGGAGAAAATAACTAGGGAGAGTACATTCTCTGTATTTAACAAGGTAGAAAGAACTGAGAAATTTATGAGTTAAAAATTTTACCCTTTTAACACATTTACCCTGGTCAATCTTTAGAGATGCCTTCAAAGGCAAATCCGATATATAAATGGGACTTTCAGATGATCCTTGTATTGACAATCTATCACACACTGACTCCCTTTCTTTTCTTTTCTTTTTTTTTTTCTTTTCATTCTTTTACTGGGGGCAGAGGAGGAGGGCTTGGCGAGTGCTGTGTAATTTATCTGGAAGGACTCCAGAAACACTGCCAAGCAGAGCCTTGTTGGGTTTATCACAGTCCCACTTCTCTACTTTAGGCTGGGGGAAGGGCATTTACTATTTATTTCCTGTACTTTCTAGGTGTCACTTAACAGTAGTTTGAAAAATAAATTCTGCTTACTTTATAATAATATTAATAGTTATTTACCACTGAAAGATATTCTTTTTTGCCAAAATCAGAGCAAATGTGTAACCAATTCTATCCCAACTGAGTTCTGAATGCAAGCACGGTCATTCTTCTTAGGTCCAGCCCTAACCTGTAACTAGCGAAGTCCACTGATTAAGAAGGGAAACTTTATTTCAGCCCTTTGGGATCTTTCATCTTTTGAAGGCAGAGACATTTATATCACTTCTGGTTTATCAGATTCATCCCCACACTTCAGTTTGAATTTTAGTTATCTGGATCCCCTGATAGCTTCTAATGTGTCTTCATTTTCCTTCACCAACAATGAAAATCTAGGAGATTTTGAACAAACAATAGATTTCAACAGAAAGTATGAATTCTTTACTCCAAATCACTTCCATTTTAACTTACTTCTGAGCCTCCATGTCTTGTTCTATTGTTCTTTGTGGAGCTGTCCACTAGAGTTGGGACAGCTTATCCAGGGGACCGAATATATTTCCCCTGGCTTTGTGTACATTTATGAAATTGGCAGAGACAGAGGTGTCTTCTATTCTATTCTATTCTGTTCGATTCAATTCTTCTATTCCAGTATACTGGTTGGCAAACTTTTTCTATAAAGGGTCAGCTAATAAAAATTTTAGGTGGTACAGCCCTTATATTGTCTCTGCCCCAACTTTTCCACTATGGCCTTGCAGTATGAAACCAACCATAGACAATATGTAAATGAATGTGACTGTGTCACAATAAAACTTTACAGTGGATCTTGAAACTTCAATTTTAAATAATTTTCACATGTCACCAAATATAATTCTTTTTTTGATATTTTTTAGAGCCACTTAAAAATAATACCCATTCTCGTTAGTGGTTAAAATGAAAAACAAAAAATAAAACCCACACCAAACATGTAGTGGGTCAGATTTGGCCTCTGGGGCATCGTTTGCCTACTCTGTTCTAAGGCAGTGAGTTAGTCCCTTTATACATATGCTATTCTTTACAGTTTTAAGTCCCAATGCAAAACTGGCTTGAAGACTAATTAAAAATGGTGGCTTTTCTCTGCCTGTAATATTCTACATTTCTATGCAATGTCAATTATGGCTCAGAATTTTATTCACTTCATAAAATATTATTTCTTGCCTATTTTCTAAATTCTTATGGCAAATAATATATATATATAATTCAAAAATTTTTTTAAATTCTAAGTCCCTTGTTAGCATCAAGCCCTTCAAAGATTTGGTATTGACAATGGAGAGATGGGAAGGAGCTACTCACTTCACCATGCAAGGTGAACTTAGAACTCTTCTAATAAGGACTCCAATTTCTTAAGAAACTGAATATGGGGATGTGTGGATGTACATGGCAGTGGGTTGGCCAAGACTATATCCCATTTCAACACTTCTTAAGGGAATATGTTTTGTTTCCTCAATTTAGCAGACCTATTTGTAGGGCCCCATTTGTTTAGATCTATGGCTTGTATATCCACTTCTAAATAGATATGTTTCTCAACTTTGAACCCCTGACTTCATTGTACTGTCATCTTCATAACGGTTTTTTGACTTTCTAATTCAGAGAAAGTTGACTGTATTATTATTTTAAATCCTAGGAGTTCTGATTTTTATCCCAGGATTATTTCAGAGTCTTAGATGAGCTACCCAAATGTAACTCTTTTGATTCCTGGACCTATATGTCCAGAGAATTCCAGTGTCTGAATGATAAAGCTTCCTCTAATAAAAACTCAATATATAGTCATAATCTTTTCTCACTCCACTTTCAGTTACCTTCACCACTCAACATCAGAAAATATCCCTCTCTCTTCATGCTACTCTACCCCATGTGACTTCTTTTCTCCCCCCACACCCTTTTCCTCTCAAGTTTATTATATGTATCTTCTTGGCCTCTCGTGACAAGTTTTTCTTCTTCATTTCTCACAACTTTTCTTTCTCTGCACAGTATCAGATTCTGCAGCTCAAAAGAAATGAACTGCACAAGGTAGGATGTTTGGTGGTGAGAAGCTGAAGGAGAAAAGATAGCATTATTTGTGATCATGGGACTTGGAAGTGTGCAAGATACTAGGAGATTTTGCATATTATTAATTTTAGAATTCATCACATTATTAATAATTACCGGAAGGGGGAACCAACAGTTTTTTTCAAAAAATAATAGTAATAACTATAATAAGATATCAGAGATATTGGTTTCTGTTCTTCAATTACATTTTCTTCCTAAAGGATTCTGATTTTAGGGACCATGTTAAGGAACTACCTCTTACGTCTCATTTCAGAGGTATATACTCTTGTTCAGGTAAATAACTATGAAAATGCAAATATTAGGATGCTCAGTTTATTTACTATATTAAATTTTTTCCAGTTAGAGCAAGAACATCATATAAATAAACTCTAACAAACATTTAAAATATCTGTATTGGGACTTCCCTGGTGGTCAGTGGTTAAGACTCTGTACTTCCACTGCAGGGGCTCGGGTTCCATCCCTGGTCGGGGAACTGCAAGCCTTGCTGTGCGGCCCACCCGCAAAAAATCTGTATTATCTTTTTTTAAATGTTTGAATTGTTGATTCATGAGAACTAGAATGAATCTAAAGTTAATATTTGTTGAATATTAAATGAAATAGAAAGTTGTAACACTTATGGGCCTGAAAGGACTCTGACAAATTGTCTAAATTTTTAACACAGACCTTATAATACTTAGCTTACACAGTTTCTCCTCACACCTAATACGTCTTCAGTAACTTTTTGGTTTCAAATTTTAGAAGTCTGTAAATATCAAGCAATTTGCATATGAAATATGTACCAATATCACCATCATCTTTTCCTTCAAATATGTACTTTAGTGTCTAAGTCCTTAAAACTAGCGTTTCAATATAGAAAATTTTTATGAGGCTGCAAAATTTACTTGTATTGGCTACTATAGGTCTTAGCTAATTTTTCAATTGTCCTCTCTTCAAATATCTCATGGAGAAATGGTGTTTGGTATTTATACATTCTCATCCTGTCCATTGTGCCCTGAGGCTGCTTCACCACCTTGAGCCACAAGCCCTTTCTCTTATGGCAATCAATCCATTTTCAACCGGTAACACTTCTTGTTGGTCTGCAGAATGAATTGTCAAAGTTTTTTTTGGTGCCTTTCTCCTTACATCTCAGCAAGTTCAACATATGGTTATTTTCCACTTTTGCTCTGACTTTTCTAAGCAAACATTTTCTTAAACGAGGCAGGTTGGCAGGGTAAAGTCAGAGAGAGCTGCTGAAGTGGCTGCAAAACAATACTTCCCAGTGAGCAGTGCTTTCCATGCATTCTTTCCTTTTCCTCACCAGGACTTTATCAGGTGGGTGCTATTTAATCCCTGTTTCAAAATGAAAAAAAAAAATGATGCTTAAAGGAGTGATGCTTCTGGTCAAAGGTAATGTAATAATAAGTGAAGGAGATTGAAATATGTTACTGTAATTATAATCCTACTCCGTATTACACACTGAACTCATGTATTAACTTGATTCATGAACTTGCCCTAGTTCCTTAACTTTCCAGTTACTTAATTTTCTAGTTACTGATTTGTTAGGTAAAGATAACAGTATCTTTCCTTCTCACTTCATACAGGATCAAACTGACTCCAAAGTGAAAATATGTAAACATCCATCAAATGTAAAATCTTTGCATGTGACCATTTAAGAATCTCTGTCTCACTCTCTACTCTTCCTTCACTTTTGCCTTTATCCACACAAAAAACTATTTTTCTTTTTCTCTTAGAGAGAGAGAAAAAAACATGGCTTCTTACACATATCAGGGAAAGAAAAGTCTTACATTTTGAATTTGAAATCATAGCAAGTAATTTCTAGGGCCCTTAAAAGTACCAAGAAATCTCAGTCAGAATCCTTATGAAGGCTTCCTATTCTTTCTAAATTAAAATTGATTTTATTCCAAGTACACATAGGTACTTCCATTTGAAAATTTGGAAATAAACTAAATTATGTTACTGAATAACTGCTAGTCTTCCACTAGACTTGGAATTAGAGATATAATTATTAATGGGGCTATGTTCTCAATATATTTATCATCTAATAGAGAAAATGCCCACACACATACCCATAATTACAAATTAATAAAAGAAATGCTAAAATTGAATGCTGTGTTTACCAAGAAAGTAGATTCATTCAACCTGGAGTGTTTAGTATGGAATTCAGAGAGGATGAGGAGAGGAAAGGGAATGTAAAGAGCTAGGTACTGGGGGGAAGAATGGAGAATATTTAAAAAAATAAGTCACTTGTGACTTGCTCAACATTACAAAAATTGGACAAATGAATGATTGAATGTTCTGTGTTGATTAAGTTAAATAATCAGGAATTTTATTGTTAAATGTCTGTTGTGATTGGAATTTTAGGTCATTGAAAAGTGAGACCATTTGGAAAATCCAGGGATACACAAGTTTCAAAAGAGCCGCCAGATTATGACTTCCTTGTCTTTAACGGGATATTTTAAAATATTTTAACATCCATGTTCTTGAGAACTTTGCTGTTGAAACCTGACCAGTTCCCCAGGCCTAAATTGTCTCTGTTAGCTTTACTGGGTCTGGGCCTGTTTCAGGAGTATAGATACACACTGGACAGATAGTGACTTCAACCTCTGGTTGATTATACTTCTTTTAAGAATTGACAAATGGTTGGTTTGACCTTGAAGTTCTTCAAGAGAAGAAGATGAGTCCAAGTTTCATCACTCACTCATTCATTCATTCATTCATTCACCCACTTACTCATTATTCTTTCATCTGAAATGGAGCAAACCCTTCCAGAGAAGAGCAATTGTATTCAAGTTTTAGTTATATTTCATGTCAGTACATACCTTCATCATAGTGGGAATTTTCACATTAGGAAGAAGTAGCTATTTATAGTCCATAGTGAAGACGTTAGTAGGTACAATGACCTTCTTATCCCTCCCTCTGCTGTTTATGTTTTTATTTGAGGCTTTTAAGTGGCTTTCCCTCAAATACCACAGTGACAGCATGTGATCCAGCCCTGGCCAATCACAGTATATCATTTTCCCCCTAACCACATTGATTGAGTCGGGAAAAGACAGATGTGTTCCTATTGGGTGGGACGATCAAAGTCCCAGGACACATTTTCTTGAGCTATTGGTAAAGAGGCTCTTTTTCTCTCTGATGTCTATCAGCTTAATATGTAAGCTAAAGCTGTTATAGGACATCATTTTGTTACATGTAGACAGTCGGCATGAGAATAAGGCCAACAGAGGGGGAAGCATAGACAAGAGATGGAGAGAGACAAAGAGAGAGAGAGATAGAGACAGAGAGACACAGAAACAGAGGGGAACTCCTAGATCTAGCCAACTACATCCAAACTTCCCCACTGAATCTATTTGCATTTTGCTTAATTTAGTTTAAGCTGGATTTCATTTATTGCAAGATTCTTGATAAATACACCTAAAATGTGCTTTGATGATGAAAGGAGGAGAACTAACTCAACTTTTTCTTTTCCTGATAATTATAAAAATCTGGCACTTTTCCGAAATTTAGAGTCTTAGGAAAGGCAGTTAAAACATGGTCTGTTTTTAGTTTTGGTTTTTATGGTTGCATTTTGGATAAAGATAATTTCAAAATATACTTTAAAAATATAACGGATTTTAATCAGAGCATAAGTTACATTTGGCATCTGATTCTTTAAGGGTTTTCCCATGTTTTTACTTTTTATTACATTCTGCTCACCTATTATGTTTAGTAATGGGATTAACAGTTAGTAAGTGAAACAATAAATATGGAAAAAAGCACCTGTGCTTTAAAAATAAATATAGTTATGCAAATATTGAATTAAATAACATTTCAAAAAATTCAATGAGAATAATCAAATGTAGGAAAAGCCCAAGAATCAAGGAGAAGCTTTGTATATTGCTTAGTTATGTATGAGCTAAGCACATTTTATTTGAGAGGTGGGATCTTGGGCATAACCGGAGAGGGGAAAATGGAGTTCAACAAAGGCCTAGTAAACAAGTAAAGAAGCAGAGTCTTAAGATCAATGTATGAATATCAAAGTTGCCCCATGGCTCTCTGGGATCAGAGACATAATGAAGTCAATGGATGGAATAATGGGGACATTGGGTCCCACAAAACTGAAGGCCAAGATGGAGATGTAGGTTAAGCCAGTAGCTAAGCAAAAGAGGGACTCATATACACAGCGCTAAAGAAAAAAAGAGGTAAAATACACAAAAAGGATAATTTTGTTACACTGTTTTTCTAGGGTGTGGTTATGCAGGGTCTGGGAGCTTAAAATCTGCTGCTGTTTAAAAATCTCTCCATAGCTGCAGATATATTTAGGGAGTCAAGAAATGTACCTACATATGGGGAGCAAAGCACAAGGATTGGGACATATATGCATGAACTTTACTCAGGGAAGCGTTAGAGTAGACGCCTTATCATCTTGATAAACAAAGGCAAAGAGGTAAATGGAACAATCTTGCTGCAGGTATCTGTTTTACCAAGACAGAAAATTTCACTCAGCATAGTTCAACAGAGCAATTGACAAACATTTTCCGTAATGAGTCATATAGTAAATATTTCAGGGTTTGTAGGCCATATGATCTGGGTCTCAACTACTCAGATCTGACTTTAGTGCAAATGCAGTCACAGGTAATACATAAATTAATGGGTGTGGTTGTGTTCCAATAAAACTTATTGACAAAAATGTAATCTGTGGACCTTGATAGAACCAATAAAAGTATCCTGAGTGGTGTTCCTGGGGATAAAAATAAATGCTCTGATGGGAAGTGTTTGCTGATTTCTGTGGTATAAATACCACCACCATGGCCAATTTCAAACTACCCATGGTTTGAAAATCAACTATCAACATTTCTGAAAATTAACACTTGGGAGCCAATTCAAGACAATTGCAGGACACCACAAAAAATGTCCCACATACAGAGAAGTAAAAAACAGTGTCCTAACCATCAGTTTTTAAGATTCTGCAATCTCACATTACTTTCCCTCCTTCCATGTTTTCCTGTCCTTGCCCTCCCCTCACCATCTGCTTCCTGGAGTCACATTCGAAGAAAGCCATCTGCATGCAAGCCTTTGGCTTGGGCAGAGCTCAACCTCAGGGTTATGAAACATTTATACTTTCTATTCTTATTATTTAATGGTTTATTTACTTATATTTCTCTAACATACAGTAATAAGATTTTGAGCAAGCACCTATATTATAAATTGTCAATGGGTTATTTAAGAAAAGTAGACACCTAGAGATCAGTTGATGAATTTATATTGTACCTATAATAGAAATTACTATGTATAATGAGGTATTCGCAATCAAAGGAAACATAGTGCAAAAGAGAGCATGTTTAGGAGGAGACAACAAAATGGGCTGAAAGAGAACATAATTATGAAACAAAGAAATGAGAAACAAGCTTGGGCTCATTCGAGGCTGGATAAAAACTCTAGGTCCAACTATTCCTTATTAGACCATTTTCATAATGAACCAGTTCTAAGAAAAGTCGAAGTGGATATGCTCTTGGTGCTAAATGGGTTTAGAAAAAAAACAAAGCTGCTAAAGCCTTCTTTTATCGTCTGTCAAATTAGAAAAACCAAGTAGGTCTTTGTTCTTGTAATAGTCTATTTGCTTAAATACATAGAAAAGTGGCAGGGGAATCATTTAAATGTTTGCAGGCAGTCAACCGCATTAAAGAATCACAAGAAAACAGGCTGAACTCTGCAGTCAAACTGCCAACTTTATTCTAATTAATAACCCTAAATTGTGCAGCTATTCATGGATTGCTTACATTTGGGAGATATGAATGTTGAGGTTAGAGGCTGAAATTAGCAGTAAAGTAAAACAAAACCATCATCGTATGTGAAATTTTGGGTGACCCATTTAGAGGTAAAAGGAGATTGAACATCTTTTGAGATTTAAAAGATTCTATGATACAAATAGTATGTGACAAAAGGAATGCTTTTATTTCATAGTTATCTCATTGTCCTATCTTCACATTGCTTTATCCCTCACTAGTCTGACATGGAATCACCCTGTTATCCATCTAGCCTGAAATTTCCCTACTTAAGAGTTGCTTAGAGATGAAAGATAGGAGAATGGGGCACATGGTCTACAAAAGATCACTACTTAGTTCCTTTTAAAATGTGTGAAATCCTGATTATTTAAGGTAGCAAGATTCAGTTTCTGTCCTCTAGAAACTTGTAGTTTCTATCTCCATATTCTCTGCTTCACTTTCATAGGAGGACCTTGATTTGAACTTTCCTGAGATAAGTAAAGGTTTTCATAAAGCAGACTGGAATTTTACATTGCAAATAATAATTTCTGCCTTAGTCTGCTGCTATAACAAAAATACCATAACTGGGTGGCTTTTAAACAGGAAATGGTATCTGCCAAGAGCCCAATTCTCATGGATAGCCATCTTTTCACTTTAATCTCACATGACACATTACGGAAGGGGTGAGGGAGCTTTCATGGTTTCTTTTATACTTGAACTAATCCCACTCATAAGGGCTCTGCCCTCATAACCTAATCACCTCTCAAAAACAGCCCACCTCCTAATACCATCACTTGGGAGTTAGGATTTCAACATATCAATGGGGGAGCAGGTACAAACACTCAACCTACATTAATTCCAAAGTGCAGATAATGTGTCAGATCCCCTCCTTACTCCCACTCCTCCTTTGGATACACTGTTTTATCAGAGTGCCTGGCCCAAGGTGAGGAAGTAATAAACTAAAAAAAAAAAAAGAATTCTGAATAAGTAAGTGGGGATTTACATAAACAAGGAATTATATATAGTGTGAAAAAGCTTTAATACATGCCTTTTCTAGTTGAGAGGTATAAAGTAGCATGCTCAAGATCACAGGGCTATGTAATGTGAAACTTAGGATTTCACCTAATTTTTATGGCTCCCTTTCCTCTGTGTGCTTTCTACCTTTCCATGCCAGAGAAGGGATGCTCAGAGTAATTTGAAGAGTATTTGTTCATTTTGATGAGGGAAGTAAAAGAGTGGAAAAAGGAGAAAGGACTAAAATAGTTTGTAAAAAAAATGTGATATCTAATAGCTGAAGAGGAAACTTTTACTGTCTGTCATAGACTATTTTGGAATCATTTACTTAGCCCACAAGTCTCATCTTTCCTGCACAAAGAAGGATCTTGTCCCTCCACAGAGAAAGACAGCTATTTTTGTTCTACATGGTCCTAGGTCTTTGTCCACAGTCACCTGGACCAGTTGGTCTTTCTCTCCTGAGAATTTGGAACTAACATTCAGGAATGGCTAGTAAATCTCTCCAACCACCTGAAAATGGAATAGGTATTAACTGCAAACCATGGAGAGGCTTTGTCAGTTACTGGACTGACAAGGAGAGAGGGGAGGTCTGCAAGAAGAAAATGAAGTAGACATGCAGAGAGAAGCAGGGACAAGCCATGGAGAGACAGAGCATTGCCTAGGTTCTTGGAGACTTTCTGGGTTCTGATTTTAGGGCCTTCCTGAAGCCAAGCTAAGGCCTTTCCTTGGGTCCTATGAGATACTGCCTTTGTTCTGACCTTAGTTAACTTTATTTTTTTCAAAATTTATTTATTTAATTAATCTATTTTTGGCTGCGTTGGGTCTTCGTTGTTGCACGCGGGCTTTCTCTAGTTGCAGCGAAAGGGAGCTACTCATTGTTGCAGTGCACAGGCTTCTCATTGCAGTGGCTTCTCTTGTTGCAGAGCACGGGCTCTAGGCATGTGGGCTTCAGCACTTGTGGCACGAGGGCTCAGTAGTTGTGGCTTGTGGGCTCTAGAGCGCAGACTCAGTAGTTGTGGCGCATGGGCTTAGTTGCTCCATGGCATGTGGGATCTTCCCGGACCAGGGCTTGAACCAGTATCCCCTGCATTGGTAGGTGGATTCTTAACCACTGCACCACCAGGAAAGCCCCCTTAGTTAACTTTAATTGGTTTTTATTAATTGGAAATTTGGCTTTTATTACAAACTTTTATTACAAACAAGGTTGCAACTTGTTTTGTTTTGTACATTATCTCCTTCAGTCTTTTTCCCAGACATTATCTTTTCATTGAAACCAGACTAGATCACTCCATTTAAAATTCCAGTATCACTCCTCCTCTTGTTATGGGCTAAATTGTTAGCCCCTTAAAATTTATGTGCTGAAGTCCTAAGTCCTAGTATCTCAGAATGTGACTGTTTTTAGAGATAAGATCTTTAAAGAGGTAAATAAGTTAAAATGAGGTCATCAGGGTGAGCTCTAATCTAGTATGACTGTTGTCATAAGAAGAGAAAATTGGGACACAGATGCAGGCACAGAGGGAAGATGATGTAAAGATACAGGGAGCAGATGGCCATCTACAAGCCAAGGAGAGAGGCCTAGAACAGATCCTTCCCTCAAGAAGAAACCAACCCTGTCACCACCTTCATCCTGGACTTCCAACCTCCAGAACTGTGAGAAAATAAACTTCTGCTGTTTAGGCCACCTAATTTGTGGTACGTTGCTGTGGCAGCCCTAGCAACTAATACATCATCTTACAAACTGATCTCTCTGACCTTGTACTATTGCATTATTAAATATATTTCTTATTTATTTTCTTTTTCTCATCACCAGAATGTAAATTTCATGAAGGCAGGGAGTTTTGCCTATTTTGTTCTTTAGTGTTTTTCTCAGTGCTTTGAACAATGTTAAACACATGCATACATACACACCTGTATGCATACATAAGAACTTCTAATAATGTATAATCTTTTAGGGTTAACAATAAGCATGACATGAAGAGTAGAGATCACTGTGTAACTCTAGGTAAATGAACTCAATTTATCAGAACCTAAATTATATCATGTGCAAAAATAAAATGTCTCTACTCTTATAGAGAGTCCCATCATCCTGTGAAGGGATAAAAATTCAGGTTTTACCTTTTTGCTGCTAGAGAGACTTTTAGCCTTTGTACTTTGAAGTCCTTTGATGAAGTTCTTTGGATCCAGAGGTTAAGTTTCTTCTACCTTTCTGTAAAGACCCAGGGAATATTTGTGTTTCTCCTGGTTTTTAGAAATTTACCGGTGAATCTTCTACATGGTGACTTGGGAATGAAATAAATATATGTGTATTTAAATTCTCAGCTTTACTTGCAAAATTAATAGTAGGTTGAAAATTACTGTTAGTTTTGGTAGAAATTTAATTTTTCTTGAAGAAAACTTTTTAAGGCTATTTGTGAAAAGGAATGACTCTTATGTTTATTAAGGAATGACTATTATAGAAAATTTGGTTTCATAAAATTACATAAATTCCTAGTCAGTCTCATTGGTATTTTCTTTCTTTTATTTTGCAAATTAACTCGTTAGCAGACATCACTTTAAGCTTATCCAATCTCTATTTTGGAAGAAGTTACAACTTGCATTGCAAGGTTAGTTCAAATTTTATTATTCATTTTATCCTTGACCTCAGTGGTTAAAACTATTAACTAAAGTAATGCTAATTGTAGTGGTGTTTTTTGATTTAGACACTTGTCCACTAGGAATTGGCCTGAGACCAATTAATTTCATTCTGGCCACTGAAAAAGACATCAAGCTGTAATGATTTTTGGTCACTGTTCAAGAGTTTACATTAATATAAAGGACACATAGGCACATAGGGTAAAATTCAATCATAAATATCATCCTATATACATTTAAGCAGACATTTATGTACTAAACTGTATAAGTAATAGGGAAAATTATGAATATATTTTAATATTTTGCAACTGAATATGAAGCATCACTATATATTTTGTTCTGATATATTATCTTTTCCATCATATATAATGACAGTGCATATAGAATCTTTATAAAAACTAAGAAAGAAATTATTTACTTTGTCCAACAAATATTTGATTGCCTAATATTCCTAAGTTACCATAGAAAGAAGGTATAGGATCCCAGAATGAATAAGGCATGATCATGGCCCTCAGGAGTTTTTGGTTTAGTAAAAGTAATGAGATAAGTGAATGGACAATAAGTGGCAGATTTAAGATAATTGATAACATTTATTGAGGACTCACTATGTGCCAGGCACTCTTCTAAGAGCTTTATATATATGATACCAATTGAACATTTTAACCATATTTTGAGGAGAGTGTTGTTTTACAGATAAGGAAATAAAGTCACAGAGAGTTACAGCAACTTTCCAAGGTCATGAAATTAATAAGTAAACATGATGGCATTTGAACTTTTGATGTTGGCTCTTGAATCACAGTCTTAATCTATTTTGCCTTTAGGGTAAACTCCTTAAGAGCACTGTGAAATCAAAACAAAACAGACCCCCTGCAAACTTGGTTAATGGCTCACCTGTGGCAGAAATCACATCTGTGCTGGAAGAACCCAGAAAACTTCTTAGGAAGGTTGCATCTGGAATGGTCCTCGAAGTATTTGGATATATGGAACTCTAAAATGAGATGTCTTCAGGTAGTGAGAGTATGTCTCAGACTAGCTAGTTTGTCACCAAGTCTTCTTCCTCTTCATGGAACGAGACTGTCTTTCTCATCTTCCCTTGTAGATAGGCGTAACTGTTGCTGAACCAGGTTTGTTTGCCTGCTGAGCAGCAAGCCAAATGCCAAGATGTCGAGGTTTGCAGCTGAGAAAGGGTTTTTTGACCAGGCAGCCGAGCAAGGAGACAGGAGAACAAATCTCAAATCCACCTCCCTGAAGGTAAGGGGCTGGATACTTATGAGATAAAGAAGCAGGTGGTCTGAGGTGTGAGAAGTGTGAGGAAAGGTGATTGGCAATAAGAAAAAGGTGAGGTAATCTTTGTCCTGCGCAGGTGCAACCAAGCTACAGGCTTCTTCACAGGATGCATGTTCAGAAAATGGTGGCATTGACATGTTCTGAGGGTGGAGTTTTTGACCCTCTGACGTCAAAAGGTCACTGAGCGGACACTCAAGCATGCCCAGTTGGAGGGTGGAGGCATACCAATCAGTCTTAACCGACTGGAGCTCAAACTGGACACAGCTGACTCCAAGTTCCTGAAAAACAACTTGGGCAAATATCTTATTGTTTAGGCTATGTGAGACTTGGAGGACACTCAAGTTTTTATGAAAACAAAGTGAGCTTGATCAATGAAGGTAGGTTACAGTTTATTACTTATTAAGCAAGATATAGTTTAATGGATCTAACTGATGAGTAACCTCGATTACATAACCATGTGACTGAGTTCTAGCCAAAGGTATATATATTGTATCTACATTACAGTGTATATAATGTACCATGTGTGTTCAGTAGAAATGCTATAGAGTCTGCAGACTTCCAGGTCAGGCTTTATAAGACCTCCCACGTATATTTTTTTCTTCCTTGCTCTCTGCCTGTTGAAGATTGTTCCCAGATCTTAGAAGCCAAGTGAGGAGGATAAGAGTCACATTCACAAAATGAAAGAAGCCTAGGTCCCTGAATCACAGCTTGAAGGGGAGCCACCCACGGATTAGGAAAACTCATTTGAGGGAGTTCTGAATGAGAAAGAAATGTTTACTGTGGTAAGCTACTGAAATTTTGGCATTTGCGAATTGTAGCAGTTAGACTACCTTCATTAATGTAGGGAATATAAGAAGAGTGTCATATAAGGAGAATAGATTAAATTTGCTTCTCACCAGTGGATGGGAAGTGTAATGTTAAGTTCTAAAGCCAATGTGAAAGGTTAAAATTGCAAGTAACAAAACGATCCTTGAAATTCCCTATAGAATTCGATATATATAATATACTACAATATAAAATATAGTATACATTGTTGACCTTATACAAACCTATAGAAGATAATGTCAATTCTTCTCACTCTTGCATTGTTAATGTTTTTCTAGTGTCAATTATTCAACTTCTTCCTTTAGGATATTGATGAAACCATTGCCACTTATTTGTCTGGCCACCTGAACCATATGTTCTACTTCTTTCTAATGGAAAAGAAACATAATCTTTCTAAAGTGTTTTGTGAGATGTGTTGGCTGTTTCAGCCTAGGTTTCCACCATTGCCTCAGACAGACTTACATGATGTGATTTCATGGAATGAGATGCAGTTTTTTTTATCTTAGAAGGAATGCAGACTTTATCTGCAGAGGACTTACAGTTTGAACCTCAACTCTAGTGTTATTTGGGTTGTGCTGTGGATTTTGGGTAATTTGCTTACATTTTCTTAACTTTTATTCTCCAGTTAGTAAACTGGAAATAAAAATACACACATTGTAAGATTATTCTGTAGATATGTATTCATAAATGAATATTTTTTGAGTACTTACCACGTTGAATTTTATAAAACAATTGCTCTATTTTAAGCTTGTAATATTTTCCAGGTTTCTGTGTTTTATAAACATTATTAGTTTTGGTTTGTACATGTCACACATTCTGTTTAGTGTTTGTGGAATTCCCAGCTCAAGAATAGTCAACATTTTAGTTTACTCTCTCCCTTTTCCTCTTTCTCTCTCTCTCTCTCTCTCTCTCCTCTTCCCATATATTCCATTTACCATTATACCTACTTTTGGTACATCCTAACCTTACTCCATTTCCTTCAAGATTGATCACTCATTTTGCTAATACATAAATTACTAAAAATTTAAAGCTTTGCACTTACAGCAACCTTAATAACTAATTAAAGAAGGTGTATTATCTTCACTTGACCAAAGAGAGTAAGTTACTTGCCTGATGTTCCACATAATTTAGTAACAAAGCTAGGACTAAAACCCCAATTAACAATTATTGAGCACTTAAAATTTGTCTAGAGCTTTTCAAATATTAACCAATTTCATGTTCATAAAAATTCTGTGAGTTAAGCGCTATTATTTTTTTATTTTTTAATATAAATTTATTTATTTATTCTTGGCTGCGTTGGGTCCTTGTTGCTGTGCACGGGCTTTCTCTAGTTGCGGTGAGTGGGGGCTACTCTTCGTTGTGGTGTGCAAGCTTCTCATCATGGTGGCTTCTCTTCTTGTGGAGCACAGGCTCTAGGCACGTGGGCTTCAGTAGTTGTGGCACACTGGCTCAGTAGTTGTGGCTCATGGGCTCTATAGCACAGTCTCAGTAGTTGTGGCGCATGGGCTTAGCTGCTCTGCGGCATGTGGGATCTTCTTGGACCAAGCCTCGAACCCGTGTCCCCTGCATTAGCAGGCGGATTCTTAACCACTGCACCACGAGGGAAACCCCAGATGCTATTATTATCATTAAATCATACATGAAGTAAATGAGACACAAAGGTTTGAGTAGCTTGCTATGGTTACATAAGTGCTACAGGATTAGACTGGTATTTGAACCCAAATATCTTCAGGTTTAACCATTCTAAATTCTATGCTGATTTTCACTGCAGTATATACAATCTTTAGTTCTGTGACTAATACAAGATATCAGTAAGTGAAAGACATTGTTATTGGACTATTCAGCAATCTGAGAAGGTCAACATAACTAACTCATCCAGTTATTGTACAATAGTAGAGAAAGTTTAGCTAGGAAGATATGGTAGGCACATACATTGAAAACCTTAAATGCCACGTTTTGCATCCACATGCTTAAACATCAAGCAATATTGTTGTTTAATTGTTTTAAAACCTGAAGATAAAAAACAATGAATAAATGTATAACATTAAAAAAAGTCTTCAATTCTAGGAATGAACCTAGAAGTTAAAAAAACCTAAAATATCCCAATCATACATTTATTGGAAACTGTTGTTTCTTACTATACCATAGGATAAATTACAGCTTTTGGAAAAGACATATGCAAGTAAAGGAACAAAAAAGATGATTTAAATCATTAAATTTAAAATTCTGATGTGATAATTTTTTCCATTATACCGAATATTTATATTATGAGAATCTGTAAATATATAATGTATATTGGTCCAGTGAGATTATTTGTGACAGCTATATGCATTATTTGACATAGGCAGGAAAATTTTTTCTGTAGCACTACAGCCACCCTTTCTATCTTTGGCTAAAATCTGAAATGTATCAGAAAATACACTACCACTGGTTTCATATTTATTCTTTCTAAGTGATCTCCACATAAAATGAACTCATTTAAAAAGTTTATCATTTTCCAGCTGACACTGTGGTCTCCACTTAGGGCTTGAAAATGAGGCAGTCCTCTTCTCCCTCTCATATAGTTATGAGAAACATGAATTCTGCAGCTGGAATTCAGCTGACAAATTTGGTTGTGATCCAGTAGTCAGAGTTTTGTAAAAAGACAGCAATAGGTATGGTCACAGAACTAATTATATTGATTATGAATGTGCTATCTTTGAAAAAGTGACCTTCGTAATTTCTTTGTGTATGATATATAATCCATTTATTCATGAGTAATTAATCTTTCTGATATTTAGACATGCATGTAAAATAATTCTGTATTTTATATAATGTATCCAAATTAAATCCACTTTTATACTTACACGAACTCTCATTCTACAATCTTGCTTAAACAAAAAACCTTAGTTTTCAACAACTTGTCATCTGACTAGTAGAATGATTAGTTGTGGGCCAATGAGAATATTTTGAGACTGGGTAGTTTTTTTTTTTTTTTTTTTTTTTTTTTTGCGGTACGTGGGCCTCTCACTGTTGTGGCCTCTCCCGTTGCAAAGCACAGGCTCTGGACGCGCAGGCTCAGCGGCCATGGCTCACGGGCCCAGCCGCTGGGCTGCATGTGGGATTTTCCCAGACCAGGGCACGAACCTGTGTTCCCTGCATTGGCAGGCGGATTCTCAACCACTGAGCCACCAGGGAAGCCCCAATAGACTGGGTAGTTTTTACTGCAATCAAATTCAATTCAAATACTTACTGTTTATTAGGCTCAAAGCACTAGTCTTAGAAGTGATTCCAGAATATTCATATGGGTTGCATTTATTGGTCGCAATCTGGTGAAAAGGTGAGGTTAGAAGGCTTGTCCTGATACTTTTTGCATAACAATTATGCTTTTTACTTGGATTATAAATTGAGAGGTGGAAGTGGGGAGCAGAGAAAAAAATTATGCAGTGGGCTACAAACCCAGATGATTAGGGACACTACTGCAAATTAGAGGATATAAAAATAATTAAGACACTTTTTTTTCCCATTCTTTAATCTTCTGATGGCCACAGATACACACAACTAACTCTAAGACTATGAATTCATAATAAAGTGTAAACTGAATGGCTAAATTAGCACAGAGTGAACGACTGATTCTAACTGGTGGATTATACCAAGGGTCACCCGAGATGTTATATTCAAACTGAGTTTTAAAGGATAAATAAAATTTCTAAAGATAGAGAAGAGGAGGAAAGATCTTCCAAACACAGACAATAGCATGACCAGAGATGTAGAGGCATGGAAGCATATAATAGTACAATAGTGAGTAACCTTTTGTAACTAAAGACAGACACAAAGTTGGGCAGGAAGCAAGTAGTAGTGGGAGACAACAAATCTAGGCATAGATTTGATGGTAAAAGCCTTCAGTGCCACTTAAATATATGGATGTTTATTTTTTTGTCTGCCCATCACAGTTCTTTTAACAAGAGCACCTCTTTTGGTGGTAGGGTGTTGGAGGAGTTATGAGATTATTTTACAGGAGCCAGCCAAGGGCCTGTCCTGAAGATAGGTCTTTCTCTGGAATGTGCAGGGTTTGAGAAATTTAGGCCTGCTGAGTTAACACTTTGCTGCCCATAGATAACACCAAAAACAGTAGAGAATCAGCAGCATCCAAACGCTAGTCTATCATCAGCAAACCAGAGCAAGGGAAGTGAAGTTTGAAGGGAAGTATGAAGTTACCATAAGTAATCACGAATTTGGAACCAAGAGCATAGAGCAATATGAGGCAGGCCAGAGTGTGGGCTTAGAGAGCGATGTAAGTTCTGAGTCATTGCTCAGCTGTCATCCGTGATTTACTTTTATGAGCTTACAGTGACTAGATGCAAAGTCAGCTTAATAGGGCCAAAACTAAAAAATAAATCAGGTATAAAACTGAAATAACCAGAGAAGAATAATTAAACATCAAAAATTTTTTTCTTTCCTATTTTTTGATTGGCTGTTGCTTATTTCTGCTTCCCATGATTCCAAATCCTCAGAAGAAGAACAACCTACCCAGAGTTAGGTTAAACACTTTTTTTCTTTAAAGGAAGGGCAAAGGCAGACAGACCTTAAGGTGGCAGATCAGCAGGTGCTGTTTACATAATAAATGCATTGATTCTTACCTTTTAGCTGACTCTCTCCTCTCCAGTACTTGACGAATGGGGTAGAATTTGAAGATTTGTATTTTACACTTTAAAGTGAAGGAAGCTATATCCTTTTCAAGAACAAATTTTCTTATTGGGTGGACAAAGAAACACTAGTTACCTGAGGTAGTGAAAAGGAACTATTGTTTCCATGGCACCAAAGACAATGAGAAGTTCAGTGGCAGACACTAAATATATGCTACTTCATGCTTTTGCATAGAATTGATCCTTCTTTCCTCTCCAGCAGATCAAGTCCTCCTTTGTTATATTCCCATTCCACTGCAGTGTTACCATTCTGACCTATGTAAACTCAGAGCCAGAGTGCTTACTCCTGACCTCTCCTTGAATGCCCATCCAGATTACTAATCCTCAGCTTCTCCCCAGATGCAAGGCTGACTCTTCTATATCATATTTGTAGAAGCACAAAATTCATCAGCTGATCAGGTACAGATTCTGTTCCATGTGAATGAATGCTCCAAGAGGCTGGATATATGCAGTCCTCAGAGGGATTGGAAGTAGGGAAACTTAACTGGGTATGTTTGCTTTTGACTGACTCTTCTTGTGAAAGTGTGACTAATAAAGCACATGACACACAGTTGAGGCTCAAAAAATGTTTGTTGTTGTTAATCAAGGACAATGACTTCTTAAGTAGCTTATGGAAGAGAATATCCAATAGAGGAAAATACATGAACTAATTGTTCTCAGTGGAGAAGTGAACCAGCTGTAGCATGAGTTTGTAGTGCACAAGAATAAAATAAAACTATTATTTTGAGATTTATCTGGAAAATAGACATTTCCCAAGGACTTGTAGATTGTGGGAAAGATTTTAGCCTTTATAATCTTGTGTGATAGCTCTCTAATCTGCAATGATCAAAACATAATATTTCAAGATAAGGCTTGCTATTTTATTATTTATGAGGGCAAATTTCATTGTTAATGTTCTGCAAACTTCTATGGTAGTGAAAGTATAAGTGAATCAGTATATTCTCACCAATTTATAAATACTGTGATGACTGATGGCCTTTGAAGTTCTATATTATTGTATTTGGAAAGAGAAAATGACAGAAAATTTAGGAAGCACAAAAATTGAAATATTGACTTCTTTTTTCCAACCCCTGAATTTTCTTAACATAATCTCTATAATGGATAAGAATTTTTAGCTCCATCAAACACTCTGGAGGTTTTCTTAATGTTTCTTATAGTTAAACATTCAAAGTGGTCATTCAAACTAACCAACAACTAAAAAATAGCATAAATTCAAATGAGAAATGGGACCTTATTTATCATTTTCTAGATATGACAGTCTCAGCAAGTTGTAATAATTTTATTTAGTGTTGTCTTCACTATCACTTTGCTATCTGAAAGGCCTAGCTAACAAGACAATCTCTTAACTGATATAGTTATACGTTTTCCATCATAAGCTAATACTTACGGAACTGTTCTTTATTATAAATTATTATACCCATAATCTTCAATCCATTTTTAAAGACGAATCAAAAATCATTTGAAAGACCTTTTTTCTTCTGTCAATATTTTTTTTTCCTCCAAAAACTGGATTAGAGAAAATAAATTCACAAATAAGGGATAAATTCTTATAGGAAATCTTACTCTTATTGTTATAGAAATATCCATTTATATTAAAAAAGAAATAATTTAATATGCTGTGTAAATAATGCTTTTGTGTTGTCTCACTATTCTAAGTGAGAAATGGATTATCAATTAACATATGGCAGTTATCTGATTCCTTAATAAATGGAAAGGAGCTTTTGCTCAAAGCTGTTGGAGCTCTTTCACAAATTAATTGACCTTAACAGGTGGATGTCATGTGGCTCCATATTCCAAAGGGGGAAATGGGACTAGCCAGCTTAAAAGAATTGTAAAGTTGTAGAACATATCTAAAAGATAAATACTTCTGACAGGTGAATTTGGGGACAGCTTTACATTTTAGTCTGGTGAAAGGAGGCACCGTTTCTATCCTTCCGTTCTGACCTCATATATTATAGAACTGATTTTATCTTCTGTTCCAAGTCTGTGGGCAGACTTCTAATCTATATTTCCACTGTTATTTTAATGAGCTCTACATGATTATATTAAGGGTATTTTTGTTTGTTTTGTTTTGTTACTCTTGTTTGTACCTACCTACATAAAATATCCACATTTAAAGGTCACAAACTGCATATTTCATTTATGTGACATTCTGGAAAAGACAAAGCTATAGTGAGGAGAACAAATCAGTACTTGCCAGGGGTTAAGGCATGCTATAACTATAAAAGATAGTCTTAAGGAGATTTTTTGGGGGTGATAAATTATTATGGACCCTGATTGTTGTGGTGGTTACAAGAATATGTTACAATTTCTTGAATAGAACACCAAAAAGGATCAGCTTTTCTGAAGTAAATTTACAAAGTAAAAAAAAGCTTAAAAAGATATGATTTTTACTACTGTCTTAACTGTTTGCTCTTATCTTAAATGTTAGCATGATGTTTAAATGGATTGTAGGAAAAACTGATAACAATTATTAATAAATTTCTGAATATTTAAATATCTTTTCATTTTATTGATGAATGAAGGGATACTGTGAAATTTTTCTATAATACAGTCCTCAAGGGATCAGAGCAAGAGATCACCTTAGAGCCAAAATCCTTTTTCTATTATAGTTTTACCTTCCAAATGTCTCTGGTAAAATGAAAGACAAGCTTCCTTCTGCTGAATTTCTCTTAGTATTAAAGTGTTAAAGTGAGATTTCAGTGTATTTGCCATCCATTTTTCATATATTTATAAGGGTGAAGGATAGAAGGTTCTCATATCTTAAAGTTATGTTTTAATTAATGTCTCTCTTCTTGTATATTTACGTTCATCTCTTCAGTCTGGTAAAACGATGGTATATAGTTTATATCTTCATATTTTCAAATCTGAATCATATATTTCATAATAGGATAAAAATAAAACATATTAAAAGTGAAAGAACCTTATAAACAATAAAAAGTATCACAGAAAATTAATAAGGTAAGTGTCAATCCACTCAAACTGGCAGTGAATCTCAAAGTGGGCAGCTTTCAAGTTCTAATTTAATTGGATAATTTAGCAATTCCTTATGCCTGCTTGCAGAATGTACCTAAAATCCCATCTCTCCCTTGAATAGTTTTGATAAACAATTAAATATTTATACTGTAATTTATACCATGCTGAAATTAGATGCTTTTTTCAGTAATAAATGGCAACTCCAATGGTGTCTAGGTTTTTATCCGTTATTAGCCTTAGAACTTTTCTACTTATATTAAAAGGTAATGATTTCCTTCATCATTTGACATTTATCAATTTTCACCTTCAGATATTTAGTCTGTTACAAACCCTTAATGAAAGAAAAAAATCATTTTAGATATATGCATATTTTTGAATATTTAAGGCTGCCTTAAGAATTTAAAACAAAGGACACGGGGGTGGGGGTGAAGGGTAAACTGGGATGAAGTGAGAGAGTGGCATGGACATATAGACACTACCAAATGTAAAATAGATAGCTAGTGGGAAGCAGCCGCATAGCACAGGGAGATCAGCTCGGTGCTTTGTGACAACCTAGAGGGCTGAGACAGGGAGGGTGGGAGGGAGCCGCAAGAGGGAGGGAATATGGGGATATATGTATACACATAGCTGCTTCACTTTGTTATACAGCAGAAATTAACGCAACATTGTAAAACAATTATACTCCAATAAAGATTTTTAAAAATAAAATTAAATAAAATAAAACTAGACTATTATAAAAAAATAAAGGAAGATAAATGGAACTGTTGGAATTTGCTACGCATTCAATTTAAAACACAAATTTCAGTATTTACATTGGTTGGGGTAAGATTAGGGTTGCCAGCCAATATTGTTTCTCTCTCTCTCATACACACATATACACTCTCTCTTTCTCTCATTGATTTGTTTGCTCATTTACTGAAAATCTTAGCTCACAGTTTTCAGGAACTCAGAGTATACTGGGATGATGTTTTTTACTAATTCCATTATCTTTTGAGGTTGCTGGTAGAGATCTTCCATGTTGATGTTCATGCCCTATCACCCGTGGAGGAAAGAGAATAAGAAAAAGGAAAAGGTTGAATTGGAGGAATGTGTGGGAGTGGAATGATTAAAGAACCCGTCTTAGTTCCCTTTTGGACCTCTCTGGTTCACTCACTGTTTATAGTAAAATTATTTTAAGTTTAAATACATGTTTATATGAAGTGAGTTTTTAGTTAGAGAAGGTTTCCCAATGGTTTCTCATGGTATTTTCCCCTCAAGGACCCAGGCATGTTGATTGTCAAATTGTACTTATAATTAATTATGTGGAGTTGAATTTGTATTTCTACATTTTAGATTTTGAGTCAGCAGGGCCAGTTGGAAAAAAAAAAGTAACCATGTGTAGTAGGTAGAATTCTAAATGGCCCTGAAGATTCCATTCCCTCCCTTTGGGTGTGGGTAGGACCTGTGAATATGATGGAATATCATTGCTGTGATTATGTGACCTTATATGGTAGATGAGATTCTGCAGATATAAATAAGGTCCCCAATCAGTTGAATTTAATCAAAAAGGAGATTTTACTGTGTGAGTCTGATGTCATCCTTTGAGACCCCGAAAGAAGTCAGAGAGTCAAACAACAGCTTCTCCTGCTGTCTGTCATTGAAGAAGCAAACCAGCATGTGCTCTACTGCCTATGGGAGTGGGGACATTTGGCCAGCTCCTGAGGGGCCTCTAAGAGTTGAGAGTATTACGTTTTACAGCTAGCAAGAAAATGGAGACTTCATTCTCTACAGCCTCAGGGACTGAATTCTTCCAACAACCAGTAAGTTTGGAAGAGGACCCTGAGGCTAAAATGAGATTGCAGTTCTGGCTAACACCTTAATTTCAGCCTGGTGAGATTCTGAGAACTGGAGCCAGCTAATCTGAACTTAGATTCTTGACCCAAGGAAATGGTGAAATGATAAATTTGTATGGTTGTAAATAGCTAAATTTGTAGTAATTTGTTCCATAGCAATAGAAAACTAATATACTACAGATGGGTCATTTTTAAAAGGGCATAGTATTTAATGAAAATAAATTTCATGGAATAATACTTACAAAAATTAGTATTTGTTAGTATGAATAAGATACTTTTAAAGGAATATTAAAACTCCTGTGCTTGGGGACACTCTGATCAGACAGGAGGTATTCAAATTTCTAGATAGACTTGTGAAACTTCCAGAAAGCCACATCACTAGGCAAATTTTTCAGTGGCAAGGTATAATTATTTGTTGGTTTAGAAATTCCCTCATCATTAAAAAGTACAAAATGAACAAGTTATTACCTTAGTACACAGATTTTGGTTATCTATCTCTGATGAAGTTAAACTATCAATTCTCAAATAAGATATGATTCATATTTTAAGTGCCAAACCATTACTCTCACTATGTTCATGAATTAGGTACATTTATTTTATAGGAAGTGGTTGGCTAAGTTTTAGTGCTTATTTACATGAGATAGTGCTGTGTATATTTTTGATGTATATCTGTACAAATAACTAGAGATAAGCCATAATGTTCTGGTTATGAAATCTTTAAAATTAAATTGTTTTATGTAGATGAAATAAAATAATAAATATAAAATGCAGGTTTTGAAATCTATTAGCCAAGACGACTTTTAGTTTTGTTTTCTTTTTTATTGGAGGATACATATTTTATGAAGTTGTAATATGCTTTCACATTATTATTGGAGTAGTCATCCTTGAATACATTCTCTAAATGTTTCATTCATGATAAATCTACTAGCTTGTTTCCTCATACCTAAGTAACAAGCAAGGTGATTTTTAAGAAGGCTATGACCTTGCTATAGGATCTTATACATTCATTCGAGTCACAAAATTATATTTAAACACTTGTAGATTGTTTTTTTGTTCCTAACTCTTCTCCCCCTTCTCTAATGAAGGATTACATATTTTCTTTCCTATCTCCTTGCCAGATAGCTTGCCAGCCCTCTCATTAGTTTAAGTGCCCTTTCTGACCACTTGGTCAGTCTTGGCCGTGTGACTTGTAGGAGGCAATGAAATTGGAGTAAAAAAGATCTTTTCACTTTCAGGCAGAGGTTTTAAGGATATTATGCACTGCTGGAAGATCTTTTTTTTTGAGGGGGGGCTCTCACTGTTGTGGCCTCTCCCGTTGCGGAGCACAGGCTCCGGATGCACAGGCTCACCGGCCCAGCCGCTCCGCGGCAAGTGGCATCTTCCCAGACCTGGGCACGAACCCGTGTCCCCTGCGTCGGCAGGCGGACCCTCACCTCAACCATTGCGCCACCAGGGAAGCCCTGGAAAATCTTTTTGATGTGCCATGAGGTGTGCCTGATAGGAGCTGATCCTTCAGCCTGACCTGAAAATAAAAAAATCTTGGGGAGCAACAGTGTAGCCTGACACCCAGAACTGAGCTACAACTGACCGT
Organism: Kogia breviceps; assembly: GCF_026419965.1. Lineage (NCBI taxonomy): Eukaryota > Metazoa > Chordata > Mammalia > Artiodactyla > Physeteridae > Kogia > Kogia breviceps. Next base: position 40,969,015 of record NC_081315.1, read on the forward strand.
TCACATACAAACCTTTTGCTGTTTTATAAGGTTTTGATGTTTGTTTCTACAACAGAAGTGAGCAATGTAGTCTGAAATTTAATTTTCTCTGAGTTGAAAATATGATCATTTCACTGATCTCCTTAACACTTCAATAGTTTTCTATTGCCTTTAGACTAAAAATCAAAGTCTTAACTTGTCTACAAAATCCTGTATGTTTGGGTCCCTACTGGATTTTTTTTTTTTTTTTTTTTTTTTTTTTTGTGGTATGCGGGCCTCTCACTGTTGCGGCCTCTCCCGCTGCGGAGCACAGGCTCCGGACGCGCAGGCTCGGCGGCCATGGCTCACGGGCCCAGCCGCTCCGCGGCACGTGGGATCCTCCCGGACCTGGGCACGAACCCGCGCTCCCTGAATCGGCAGGCGGACTCCCAACCACCGCGCCACCAGGGAAGCCCTGGATTTTTTTTTAACAGTTTTTAGAATTCATCATACATTTTCTCTGTGTCAGGAATTCTTTCCCTATCCCCTTTCCACCAGCAGGAACAGCATATGCAAAGATCTTACGGTTATGACTAAATGATTAGTGTCTTTTTTCCTACTTCATTTTCTCTCCAAGATAATAGGGTTTGTGTTGCTTGTTCATTATTTTTTCCACAGGACCTATCACAGTGCTAGACCATGGTAGAAGTCTAATAAATATATGTTAAATGAAGCAAAAAATGAAATAAATTCTTTTGCTGTACCATCTTTACTCCAAGAGACATCATATGTTTCTTCAGAATTATAGTCATGTTTTCTTAATTTTTAAAAACTTTATTTTCAAAGCCTCAGAATATAATGCTTCTATAAGAAATGTGCTTTTAAATATTATTGGAATATTTATTAGGTTAAAAGGGTAACTAGGATAATGCATATTCCTATTTAATTATTTCTCATGAAACAAAAACCCATTTTCACTTTTCTTAGCCTAAGACTAGTTGGTTTTCTGTCATAGTAACACTACTTAGTTTTTATAGTGGTTTTCCCCATATTTTAAACATTATATTATTTCATTAAAGAACTTAAAAAATTTGAGACAAATAATATTATCTGTTCTTAATGGCTAAAATACACACGATTTCATATGCTTTCTGCATATATTTAAATTTGACTTTTAAATTATACTTACTTTAGTGGAACTCCACTCTCTTTTGTGCTTTGAGCTTTATATGTTCCAATTTACAGAGTCAATCTTTATTCTTTCTTAATTTTATTTTTCTCAGTATGTGTTTTTAATTAAAAAGCATTGCTTTAATCCATCAAATTTAAGGTTTTGATATTCAGACCTGAAAAGAAACATGGCATAGTGTAACGTGGGTTTAGAACAGACCAGAAGGCAATTTTGTAAGGCAAACTCAGAATTCCATTATACTAATCAAAGTTTGGAGAGCATATGGCTAAGGTCTTGACTGGAATATTGTTTGATACAGTAAACACGAAGGTGCAATATGTTGGTAAATATGGACCAAAATGGAAAGATGAGTATTTTCCTTCCTGACTCCTAAGCAGATATAGCTAGTGTTCTTATTTTTAGGAGACATATGTATACCTTGAACAAAGAGAAAATGTTGGAAAGGGGACATAAGTAACTTGGATATAGCTGTGGTAGGTCTTTCCATAAGTTAGTATTCCAGATCTTTTTTATCTAGTATTAATATTTGGTGTTCTACCTTGATAAGAAGTTAGGGATAAAAATCATAATGTGTGCATTATAAGGTATTTAGCTGATTTTCTGTGCATTTTGTGCTTCTGTTTTGAATCTGACAGCTATATTTTTTCTCTAAATGTAGAGACAATATTTAGGGAATTTGTAAAGATGCAACTATGAAAATTCAGCAAAGAAGCCATCCATGACTTGGTCAGGTTTTTGGTGATCAAATTTTCATATTTGGAAGTGCTTGTTAGATGATTTGGTATTTTGATTTAAAATAAATGTAAAATAACACCCTTTTTCTTTCCACAAATAATACTATAATTTAAATATGGTCTTTGTATTTGAAATTGTAGAGTGAATGAGTTTTTGAGACAAGTAAAGGGACTAGAAAATAGAGTTTGGGGAAAGGGATGAAAGAAGAAAGCAATGAAATAAGTGGAGAAAGTCAGCAAATTGTTTTATTTGCTTGGAACATTGAACAGACTTTAAATTTTTTGAAATGAAGAAAGAGAAAGAAAGAAAGGGAAATGTTTTTGGTTATTTCAAGCTTCCAAGGCCACAAATCTATTATTTGGGTATACAAATTTAGATTTTGCAGGGAAAAAATGTATAGTGTTGTGCTGATAGAACTCATACACTATAATAGATATCACAAACTTACTCTATATTTTGAGACAGTTGTGTTAGGGAATCTTTTTTGTTCCCTGCAATTAGTGGTCTGTGTACCCTAATTAACTCAATGCCCATCAATTAGTGAGTATAGTTCACAACCTAAAAAACATATTTTAGTAAAATTTGCATATAAATGCTCGATTATGAAGTAATTCTTTCTAGCCTCATCGTATTGACTTGAATATTGTGGATGGTGATGATAATAAAGTAACAATAATTTATTTTCTGTATAATATGTAACAGCTACCAGGTACAGTACCTTTTCATCTTAACAAATCAATGGGGTATTCAATTCCAATTTTGCAGCTGTGGAGACTGAAGCACAAACAAATTATTTAACATTTTGTAAAGACTGTAAACTTTATAGCAAGTATTTTGGAGGATTTGAACAAATTTTTTAGGATTTCTCATGCTTTTTGTATTATGCCACATTGCCTCTTTAAATGCAAAATGAACAGATGTAAATGAAGAAAATGGTAGAGTAGTTACCTGCCTGAAGTATTTAGAACACTAAAAATGGATTCTTTTAATTCTAATATAATAATAGGTAGTGGTTTACATGGTATTTCTTCTTTGGAGCTGTATTTGGAACTAAGATGTCAAAGGTCATCCATTCAATATTTAATTAGAATTATACTCAAAGCATTATTTTAGGTCATGCAACAGAAAAGTTGCAAAATAGCGCACACCAACAAATACAATTATTTTACATAAATTTTGTCTTTTAACAGCTGTGTGAGGATGGAGGGGAGGTTATCCTCATTTTACATGAGGCAACTGGGAAACAAATGTATTCTTCTGATTGTAATGGAAGAACATGCCCTTGTAAAGATATTATATTTGGGATTAAGAGCAATATACCTTCTTTAAGAAATATGAAATAATTTGGCTACTGGAGACTTTTGAAAATTGGAAGATGTTTTCTAGTGTATGGGTCATGTGGTTTGGGGTATGTATAGTTGGAAGTTTGGTAGGAGACCAAAAACTTTCTAATTTGATGGCTTGGATGACCTACTCAGGGGACAGAAAATGTTGGTTAAATAAAATTCCATTTTATTAATGAGGCAGCCTTTTCTAGCTGTGGAAAGTTTGGGAGATTTGGAGTCAAATTGTACACACACACACACACACACACACACACACACACACACACACACACATCTATATATATATATATATATTTACAATGTGTCTGTCTTTGGTAAATTTTCTAAATCTCTCCTAGCTTCATTCTCATTGGATGATACTAAATATATGGCAATAACACTTAACATTTAAAGTGTCAGGCATCTAGGCAATTTCCAATCACACTAGTTCTATTCTTGTCAGCTTCCTTCACTGCTTCTTGATCTATGCTATTTCTAGACTCTTGGCCAGAATTTCTATTTTTTCTTCTTTCTCAAATTGTAGATCTCAGAAGACATGGTTTCAATCTTTTTCAAAACATTTCAGTAGTATACTTATACAAGTGATTATCACAGAAAATATGAAGATGTTTATGTTAGTATTAAGCCAGTTTTGTCTCTATCTTACCCACTGTTCCTGAAAACTTCAATAGAATTAACTTGTCCTACCCTTTCAGATTGGAGAAAGGGAGGAGAAATATGTACACCCTATGTAGAGTTGACAGAAAGGAAAGCAAAAGGCAAAAGGGGAGAGAGAGGTAAAGGAGGGGAGAGGGAGGGAGAGAGGGAGGGAGAAAGAGATCTACCTGCTGACCATGAGCAATCCCCATTATTGAACAAGAAGCAGGAAATGTGACAGGGAAGCTTCTGAGAATTTCAGTAGGAAAAAATTGTGGAAGAAAGATTAGAAAAAACTCCTAATATATCAGTATGAAATAGATAGGAACTCCTCCTTAGATAAACTGAGTAATTAGTTACTTAAACAAAAACCAAGACCAAGAACTGTGATGTAGTTTATTTCAAAACAGCTATTCTCTGTCATGTGGTTGAACAGAGATCAGTTGTATAGAGAGACTGCTCTGGAGAGTTTCTGAACATAAGTACAGGTGTTCAACTGATGTGACGTCTCTGCCAGAAATCATGGAAGATATTTAGGTGAAGGGCTAACAAAAGATATTTAGGTGAAGGGTTAACAAAATTGCCCTGGTTTCCAACGTACATTTTGATATTTATTGAAACATTATACTAATATCTAACTTGGCTGTGTTCAATAAATTAGGTAAATTATAGTTATGATTTGCTTAATAAAAATTTGCTTGAATGTTGTGACAATCTGATTTTTTAAAAGTCCACAGTAAAAAAGCTTTAGGCAGCTAAATTAACCTACCAAAACATCAACAGGTAATCTATAATCAGGAATCTTTGAGTTCAGAGAAAAAAGATTTCTGGATTATTGATAGCTACTATTATGACTATTTCTTATATGTAATATCCAAATGAGATTGAGAAAACAACTAAACTTTTCTGAGCACTAACTTTGTGTCAGGCATTGCGGTTATAAATTATCTTAGTTAACTGGTTAGGTGACATCATTGCTTTGAAACCAGGCTCTTAAAATCCATGCAATGGCAGGAGAGAAGTTACCAGTGACTGAAAGGAGTTTTTTAAGAGAAGAAAAATGCAAAGGTATTGTATTCTCAAAGTTTCTTACTACTTTAAAATTCTTCTCTTAAAAAAATAATTATTCTCTTAAATGCTTATCCCTATCCCCAAATTTTAGGAGTACTCTTGTTTGGCAGCATAAAGACACAGCTGTGCCAGGAATAGATTAGATGCCATTACCCATTCTGGAAATCCGTATTCCAGGTATATTTTCTTGATGCTCATGCATAACTTCCATTAGTGTTAATGAGAGTTGCATTCATGCATGGAGTAGAGAATAGATCCATTATCTCTAAAGGGCAGTTTCCCTTTTAATACATTGCTCAAGTTTTATTACATGTGTCCCTTTTGTTTATCTTACAGACTCAGTTCTTCATTTATAGAAAGTGGCATGTAACCATGGGATGAAAAACTTTTGTTGGAGGGTTCTTCAGGACAGTTTTTAGGCCATGAGAATGTGGAAGTATCTTTTAAAGTCTCTGTTCTCATTGGATGATACTAAATATAGCACAATAACACTTAAAAAAAACTGTTATAATCCTAGATTCATTTAGAACCAATAAAATAGTATAGATTTAAATCAAACAACCATTCTATTAGTTACTGAATCAGTTGTTATTTGCAATCATTTTCAAACCTACAAGAAGTAACTTCTTCAGCAACTTAGTTTTAATAGAAGGAAAAGGAAGCTGTTAACAAAAACTTAGGTGTTGGGTCAAGCTATATAGCCCCAAGTAAAATATTTTAGATTTCTTTCTTATGGGTCAAGAGTCTTTAAAAAAAAGAAAGAAAAGGAATAGTGATTTTTTTGACAACTGTTTTATGGGTGGATTTAAATAATCGTAGGAAATAATCATGAAGAAGATTGCCCCGTTATCTCCTATATTCTTCTACTTCCATATGGATTCCCTCTTAGATGTTCCCTCATTACTGGTATGGATGATGAAATGAGCTAGCCTTCAAAGAGGTAATTCCATATTAATACAAATATAAAATGTTAATCCTTTTCTGTCTAGTATACTAAACAAAAATATATTCAACCAATAACATACCAGTTACACATATAACATCCTGTTCATATTATTATTATTATTTTTTCCAAAACAGCATGGCCACAAATTTTTTTTTTAACTTTTTATTTTATATTTGAGTATAGCCGATTAACAATGTTGTGATAGTTTCACGTGCACAGCAAAGCAACTTAGCCATACATATACATGAATCCATTCTCCCCCAAACTCCGCTCCCATCCAGGCTGCCACAGAACATTGAGCAGAGTTCCCTGTGTTATAGGTCCATGTTGGTTATCCATTTTACATGCAGCAGTGTGTACATATCGATCCCAAAGTCCCTGACTATCCCTTCCTCCCTGGTAACCATAAGTTCGATCTCTGAGTCTGTTTCTATTACTTGTTATAATATATTAATAAAAGCACAGCTTTTTGTAGACTGTTGTCATCGTTTTATAATAATTAATATATAAATGTTATTTCCATTTAAACAGTGACCAAAAAATGATTTCTTTTCTCTCCTGAATTGGTGGCTAAAAATAAATTTCAAACCCAATGCCATCTAAAGAAAGTAAATGTAAGGATTTTTCTTTTGCTAAATTACTTGGCAAAATATCTTTAATAATTACCAATATTACCAATAATTGATAATTACTGATAATTAACAATAATGATGTGACACTGTCCCATTTGTACTGGGAAACTTGTATAGTAGCTGTTCTATAATAGAAATTAGATTTGCAGCAATCTATCAGTAGTATTGACTATATTTTTTGGAACACATTACTATACCCTGTCCCTTCTTCCCCACACCTTAGTTTACAAGCCCTCTGTGAAGAGTCTTTGCTGCTGTCCTTCTTCAGATAATTTTTCTGCGTCCTGCCTTTAGTCTGCCACTTTGAACCATTTTTTCACCTGTTTTTTCTTATTTCTATCCTGTACAGTAACATCTGAATTTTCTCTTTTGAAACATTTATGTCCATCTAACTGGCTTTTCAAATAGACCAGATCTCTAGAATGCTGCCTTTAAATCACCTTCATCTATTCTACATACTACAAATGGTTAGCATTTCTCATGCTGCTCTCCATGTCACTGTGTCCTGTATCACTGTGTACATCAATCACAAAATTTCCATGATTTTCTCATTGCCATGTTTCATTTCCATGTAGCTCTGTATATCTCTTAATCTCCGTCTCCTCTTCGTCACACAAAAGTCTTACACTGTGACCTCTGGAGTCCTGATTTTAGTTGGATACATCAATGCCCAGTATAACATAATATGTTGTCTAGTTTTCCTTGCAATAGGGGCTGTCATGCAACTATTTCTAACTAATGTGATATAAATGGATCTGTTACATGGGACTTCCTGTGTAGCTACTTAAAGAGAACTGACAGTTGAAGGGCTCCTTTCATGAGAACCTGATTTTTTTTTTTCTAGCTTGAATTTGCATGTATTTGCTGGATTAGGTCTCATCTGGACATCAATAGGTGACATTGAGGATGAAAAACACGTGCCAGGATAGCAGAGCATAAATATGCAAACTTGAATCTCCCAATAATATGTTTGATTATTTATCTTCAGAATTATTTTACATAATATATGAATAATCTTACATAGGTTTAAATTTGATTATATATGGGTTCCTCTGTTGTATGCAGGAAAAAATAAATCCTGACTGCTATACCTTTGAAAACTGCTCATTCTTTAGTCTTTCTTTTACACAGCAAATGTTTTTATCTCGTTGCTTAGGCCCAAACCTTTGAAGACCTCCCTGATTATTTTTTTCACAGCTTTCTGCTAATATGTAAAAAATCCTGTAGGCCTTACCATCAAAATATATCCAGAATCTGACTACTTCTCACCATGTCTACTCTATCATCATCTTGATCCAAGCAACAAGTAGGTTGGCTTATATATCTTTTCAGCATTGGTTTTCCTTAATTTTCTCTATTGTTTCTCTTCTGTTTTAAATTTTATTGATTTCTGCTTTTGTCTTTATTATCTCCTTCCTTCCTCTTGCTTTGGGTTTATGTAGTTCTTATTTATCCAATTTCTGAAGGCAGAAACTGTAGGGGAGGAAAAATAATTTTCTTTCTACTCTTCTGAGTCTTAGCTGCGATCCCTGTAACTAAAGACATATTAACAAGAGAAAAAAAACAGAAGTTTTTTTTTTTTCCAATGTGTACCTCATGGGAGATACCTAGGGAAAAATTAGTAACTCAAAGAAATGGCTTAGAATGTAGGCTTAAGTACCATCTTAATAGGGAAAAGTTAGGGGTTTGTAGGCTTCCTAGGGGAGAGTAGATGATTTTTAGGAAAGATGAATGGGCCCTTGGAAGAAGAGATGGGAAGTACAATATTTTGTGACAAAGTTTTCCTGGGTGTGTTGTCAACTTCTAGTCTCATCTCCTGTGATAATATCAATTTTCCCTGGTGATGAAACTCTGGGGAGGAGATTTATGACAACTGAATTTCTTTTAGAGGATCTGTCTTTAGGTAAAAAAGGGGAGTTCAGAAAAGGCCTCTCCCTGCATTTGCTGTATTTCAAATGTCTACAGTTCAAAATAATCAATATGCCAAAGTTGACATATTTTGGAGAAGTATATTCTGTTACGCTTCAAAGCTTGGTTTACAGATTTTTATATCTCCTGTTCTTACATGAGTCCCTAGTGGCATAATTTTCCCTCTAAGCACTGCTATAGCTTTTTTCCTCAAATTTTGATATGTCATATTTTCATTTTCATTAGTTTAAACTCAATTCTAATATTCTTTGATATACCCTATTTATTTAGAATATGTTTTTTTAACTTCTAAATTTTTGGAGATTTTCCTAATATCTTTCTGTTATTCTAGTTTATTTCCATTATGGTGATTCTTGTTCCAGGTAAAGGGATTAAGCATATTTCACTCTGTTTCTTCTACTGAATGAGGTTTAAAACTTGGACAAAATGTATGAAGCAGTGATCTAAGGACTTTAAAAATTAAATATTCAATAGAAGCAAAAAAAGGGCAAAACTTTTAGTGACATTGGATTGCTAGTGAGTTTCTGATTTTCCCCCACTATTTCCTAGCCTGGACTCAAAGAAATCTGAAACGCAGAAGTGAACATTAACAAAGACAGAGAAAACTCCAGGAGAAGCAGTCTATTTCATGGTCAATGAGTAGGAAACAGATCTGGTAGCAATAGTGGTGAGAGCACGGGCCCACTGGTGCCTAAAACTGAGAGGGAGGGGAAACTTCCTCTTTGATCAGTTCTGCCAAGAGGGTGGGATAAACCCTTGTTGCTTTTGTCTTTCTCCATCCTACTATGACTCTATTCTATATCAGGAAGTGTGTGGTACAGTGAAGTAAATAGAGCCCCAGCTTTCTTGATGGAAGACTGAAAAGGGAGGCCTAGTGAACTGAAAAGTACCAGGGGAATTATGGAGAGGAAAGAGCTTGAAAAAGCAACCCATATAAATTTGTTATAAATTATTGGGATCATCCCTGAGAGGTATATATGTAGATGTGATCCTAAATAGCATACCAACAACTTTTTTTGTTTTTTTTGTTTTTGGCTGCCTGTGTGGCTTGTGGGATCTTAGTTCCCTGACCAGGGATTGAACCCTGGCCCATGGCAGTGAAAGCATGGAGTCCTAACCTCTGGACCACCAGGGAATTCCCCATACCAACAACACTGAGTAATGAATCAAGGGATAAACTCCCACTCAAGTCCCAGGCTGATCAATGAGTGACAAACACACAGGATGAATCTAAATAGCACTGTAAAGGCTTTACAAATAGAACAACCTATGGAATGTTGGTCAGATCTTGAAACCTGTATCAAATGGGATTGATAACCTGCTAAAACAAAGACACCAACAGTATCCATAGTATTTAAATAAGATCCAGAGTCTCATAGCATAGTGTTCAAAATGTCTAGAGTAAAATCCAAAATTACTCAGCATATGAAGGATCAGGAAAATCACAACTCACATGGAAAAGATGATTAACAGACTCCAACCCGAAGATGGTAGAATTGTCTACAAAGACATTCAATCAGCTCTTGTAAAACCAGTGTTGGTGTTGACCTTGATTACTTGTACTGGATTGAAGACTGACTCACAAAATTCATGTCCACCTAGAACATGAAAATGTGACCTTTTTTGTAAATAAGGTTTGTGCAGATGTAATCAAGTTTAGGTGACATCAACCTAGATAAGTTTGGACCCTAAATCCAATGACTGTTGTCCTCTTAACAGAGAAATTTGGAAATAAACACAGGCAGGCAAGGAAGAAGTCCATAGGGAGACTAAGGCAGAGATTGGAGTGAAGCCAAGGAATGCCAAGCATTGGCAGTAACCATCAGAAGCAAGAAGAAAGGAATGATTCTTGCTACAGCCTTCAGAGGAAGCATGGCCCTGCCAACAACTCCATTTCAGATTTTTAGCTTCCCACACTGTGAGAAAGTACATTTCTGTTGTTTTAAGCTAAAGGTTGTGGTACTTTGTTACTATAGTCTTAGAAAACTGATATACGACTTAAGGTGATGTCTGTCAAATTTCTCCACTGTAAAGTTACTGTATTTCCCTTGTTACATGCAAGTCACTAAATCCAACTTAGACTCAGGGGGAAGAGAGTTAAACTTCAAGATCTGGAGGGGGAGAAGCAACAAATTTGTGGACACATGGTAAAAACCACCATAATTATTTACTTTTGGGGAGATACTTTGAAGATATGCAAACATTCTGTTTCTCTTAAAGGTTTTTCTTAACTAGTTTTAGCATTCATCAGTGGACTTTGCCCACAGCAATTGCTAATGTTGTATTCTAGTTGCCTCATTCCTTCTACATTTATTCACTGTGTTCTTCTATAAAGAGATTTTTCCCAACTCCCCATTTATTTTTTAATCAATTATTTATAACAGCATGGATGCATGAACATTTATTCTATTCTTTGGGTTTATAATTCAATGTGATCTTTATTTATTGTATTGCAGAAATTGTTCCAGCTTTGGCCATTGGGAGCTCTTTCTGTCTCACTTCTCTTCCTCTTTGACACAGACCACTAATTTTTCTCCCTTTCTTAAGCCCTTGCTTATTTTCTCACAGTGTGAGATGCACCAGGTTCATCTTGTATTTTCTCAGTTCTAAAATTAAAATAAGTCATTTCTTCCAGGAGTCCTAATTATTTTTGGAATCATGTATTTAGAAATCAAGATCTGGGTGTGAGGTGTGCTTATTACTACTGATGTCAGCTTTTAGGTCCTTAGCTGACAAAGCTAAGAAATACATGTATGTATACCAAACCATATATACACACATATCTATATCACTGAACCTATCTATCTGCATATATATACATTAAAATAAAAATATGTTCACATTGTATCTCTGAAACTAACTGCGTAAGGTTCATTGTAGCCATTCTTCTTTGCTTATTTGTAACTACTTTCTCTGGAAGTGAGAAACTAGGTCCTATTATGTGCAATTTATTTAATTATATGTTCAACCCTAGGTACAGGTAAAGTATCAATAGTTACAGAATTGCTAATCCATATCTCTATGAGAGACAAATTTATCAACAAGGCAATAGTGGTTGTATACAATTCATTTTGTCTTTCACCTTATAGTATCCAGTCAAGACACTGTTTTAAAGTTATTTAGGTCAGTTTTTCCTTACCCACTTCAGTGAAGTTATGTCATTTATTTGTAATGTAATGATATTTTTTGGTCACGGCCTACAATCCATCCTGAAACCTCCTGATATGATGGTTGATTTTTAAAAATTTGCACATAGGAAACTTCGGTCTTTGTTATGTATAATTCTGTGTGTCTTGACAAATGCATAGTCATATATCTACACCCCAGTCCTACGTGGAAAATTTCATCATCATAAAATTTCCTTCTGCAGACCCTTTGAAGGCAACTGTTCCCTGTACAAACTCTGGTACCACTGATCTGTCTTCTACCCTTTAAAGGTTTGCCTTTTCCAGAATTAGTCATATGGTAACTTTATATTTCACCTTTTGTGCAACTGGCCAACTATTTTTCAAAGTGACCACACCATTTCATGTTCTCACCAGCAGTGTATGTGGATTCCAATTTCTCCACATCTTCACTAACATTTTTATTTTCTGTCATTTTGATTATAGTCATTCTAGTGGGTGTGAAGTGTTATCTCATTTTAGTTTTGATTTGTATTTCCCAAATGACTAATGAGTCTCTTTTTCATGTTTATATTGGCCATTAGTATATCTTCTTTGAAGAAATGTTTATTCAGTTACTTTGCCCAATTTTTAAATTGGTTATTGGACTTGTTATTATTGAATTATAATAGTTTTTATATATTCCGGATAATAAACCATTATCGTATATATAACTTGCAAAAGTCTTCTCCCATCCTGTGTGTTGTCTTTTCACCTTCTTGTAGTATACTTTGAAGTATGAAAGTTTTAAATTTTGATAAAACCAATTTATCTATTTTTTCTGTGGTTTGGTGTCATGTCTTAGAATACCATTGCCTAATCCAAGGTCTCAAAGATTTACACCTATATTTTCTTCTAAGGTTTTATAATTTTAGCTCTTACAGTTAGGTCTTTGATCCATTTTGAGTTAGTTTTTGTATATGGTGTGAGATACGTGCCCAGCTTCATTCTTTTGAATGTGGCTATGAAGTTGTCTCAGCACGATTTATTGAAAAAAATATTTCTTCCTCATTGAAATGCCTTGTAAAAATCAACTGACCATAAATGTATGGGTTTATTTCTGAATCGTCAATTTTATTTTATTCATCTATATGTATATACGTATGTTAACTCCACACAGTATTGTTTACTATAGCTTTCTAGTAAGTTTTGAAATCACAAAGTGGAAATTCTCCAACATTCTTTTTTTTTTCAATTTTTTGTGAGTTATTCTGGTTCTCTTGCATTTCCTTATAAATTTTAGATTCAGCTTGTCAATTTTGGCAAAAAAAAAAAAAGCCATTTGGGGTTTTGATAGAGATTGTGTTTCCTCTATAGATCAGTTTTGAGTGTTAAGCCATTGTTTCCAACCTAGTTCATCCCGTAGACTGATAAATTATTTAAATCCATTACAATGTCATGACATGGGAATGAAAGGAGACAAATTGAGGGATAATAAAGATAACATACAATGGTAGTTTATGAGGCATGGTGAGAAGGGTGGTTAGAAATATACATTCAGCTGAATGCTCTAGAGCAGTGATTTCCAACTGCTTGTGGAGCACTGTTTTTACTGTGAAAAATGGTTCTTTCCCATGAAGCTAAATATGATCAATCTAAAGGACTTTTAAATTCAGAAATTATTTTTGTCTTACTTTTTTGTGTTACGATATCATTTTAAAATAATATTATGTTGAAATGTCATATTTTAATGTTATAATGTTTGCAAGCTTTATGTTGATACTGTAAGTTTTTATTTTCTCTATTTTAGTTGCCTAAAAGCTTCAAGTTCTGGAATATATTCTTTAAAGGACCCCTGTATCAGTCAAGAATCTCAGTTGTAAGAAATAGAAAATAGCTCTGGATATTTGAAAAAGAGAATGATTCATTAAAAGGATACTGGATAGTTCATTACCACTCTAGGACGGCTAGAAAATTATGTCAGAAGCTTCCACTGTGGAAGTGACTCTGGTCACATATACTAATTCTAGCCTACACTACAGGAAGTTTTCAGAAAGACCTTTGGTAATCATATTCTGAGAATATGAATCTGCTATCATATTTTAGTGTTAAAAGCTGGCACTTACAATGGAAACTTTCGAAAGTTCTAGTTTAATTTAAAGCTCTCTGTGATCATTCAATTAAATTAGACAAATGTGCATTGACCACCCACTATGAGCACTTGGCTAGGCTCCAATCAAGAGCCCTGCTATGTTTGGCTTGGCTTGCAAACAACTTAGCCATGTTAAATGTGTTTCCTTGCCTACTAGTGAATGAGTAAGGGGAACTCTCCAACTCTGTTGGGTTTTGATACTAAACAGCACATCTCTGAGAGCCCTGCTGCACCTGATGTATACACAGAGAGCAGGAACAAGAATAATTACAATCAGGCTTCTGCTGGCTGTGCTTAAGATCAACAAGTCAGCAGAGTGCCAATCAGAGCCATTTCTACAGAAGCTTGTGATGGGAGCTTCCCTTTTTTCACAGCAAGATGGCCAGTTTGTAGGAAACAAACAACACTTGCGTGCTTTTCCAATCTGTAGTGCCCCACTTTAAAAAATCACAACAAATTGGGAGTGCAAAAGTGGTTTCCTGTGGTGTTAAATATGGGAATATCTTCAAGATGTTGCACTTTGGAGTTCTTTGTGGCAAGCAGGCAAACTAGCTGAAGCAGCAAAACAGCCAGTCATTACGAATTTGTTTATGTATTATGGTAAAGACCTTAGCCAAGCATTGTGTGCTGATGGCAAACTTACTTACCTGTTTAGTGTCAGGTTCAAAGTTTTCTGTGCTTCCTGAGACTACCTTTATGTATTTCAAAATAAGAAAGTCTTTGTTGGTAACATAAACTGTCTTAGTCATGGGAACACCAAATGTCTGAGAGAGTGAAAATGGTTTATTTTTTAATGGCATATTTATGTAATAGAGTTGGGCTTATTCTTAGTAAGTAGCTGCTAACTATTAAATTCATTTATAAATATACAAATATTAAAAAAGTAAAATTAATTCCTGACTTTTAGGTGCAACAGTTTTAAAATATCTTAAAATTATAGCAATTTTTAATGTGTAATGAAAGTAACTGTGAGGGAATTATGTAGAGAAGGTGAATATTTTCTGAGTGCATTTGGGGTAAAAAATAATTTTTAGCATATGCTTTCCATATGTATATGTACAAGTGCATGTGAATGCATGTGTGTATGTGTGTGTATGATGAGGTACTGTTGACAAGACGCTTTTTTAAAAATAAAAGATCAAAGGTTTTTAGTATTGTATTAGTTATCTATTGCTGTATAACAAATTACTCCCTAAATTAGCTAATTAAAACTATAAACACTTGTTATCTCAGAATTCTGGGGCTCAGGAATCTAGGGCCACTTTAGTTGGGTGGTTCTGGTAATGGATCTCTTAAAAGGTTGCAATCAAGAGGTCAGCTGGGATAGTATTCATCTGAAGGCTTGACAAGGGCTAGAGGATCCACTTCCAGGGTGGCTCATTCAACATCACTGCTGTCTGGAGAAGGTCTTAGCTCCTTACTGGTTGTTCACAGGATGCTTCACTTTTCTCTGTATGGACTACTTCATTGGTGTGAATGTATATCTTCTACATATGACAGCTAACTTCTCACAGAGGAAGCAATCCAAGAGGGGGTGTAAGACAGAATCCACAGTCCTTTATTATCTCGTCTTGGAATTCACCCTTTGTCATATCCTTAATACTCCATTGGAGGCATATATCAGCTCTATCCAATGTAGTGGTAGCTATACAAGGCCATGAACACTAGGAAGTGGGATCCTTTGGTGCTATCTTGGAGCCTGAATGTCACAGTAGATATAAAGGAGCTTATTTTAAAAGGGGCTTGAGATCCTTTTACATCAGTGGGTTATCTATTTTAAGATGCTGTATGCTGGTCTACTGGACTGGACCAAATTGTTTTGCTGAAAGAAGAAAAGGAATAATCAGTCCCAAACCAGTGTAGGTTTCACAAAGGACTAATCATGCTGTACTGTCTAAATGAATGACATATAGCTTTGATTTCCTCACATTGTAAAATGACTATCTCCCTGTGTAAAACATATAATTTAGCCAAACATTCACATGATTAAGGAAAAAGTTTTATAAGGTTGGAACTGTAGGACATAGCTAGCATCTACCATTTGGTATATCTTCAGCATTTCTGAAAGAAAAAAATAACCATGTTATTTTCTGATTTATATTTATTAATAGAAAAGGAAATTTAAGTAACAAAGAATAACTGAGTAGTATGGGTCACAAAGCTATATTTGTGAAACCTGTAACAGAAAGATGTAACTAGTTGGTCCATTGTCAGAATAGCTGACCATATGCTGTAAGTTTATAGTAAAATAAAAACAAATGAACAAAAACAGAGAATAGAACCATGTATTGTGCTTAATTATTTACTTATTTATATTCAAGAGATAAACTTTTTTTACTCTCAAATACATATGTTTATTCTAAATGAGTAAAAAACATAACTACAAACATAACTTTATGATGTTTTCCAATATAATAGATTACCTTTTTAGTTACAAATATATATGATTTTCCATTTTTCCTAATTAGTTTTTAAATACATTTAGAACCTTTGCCACTTATAAAAATGGTCTTAGCGAAATCTATTAAAATATTATTATATAAATTCATAATTTTATCCGTCTTTCATTTTGGGGGTTAGACATCTGAGTTTCAGGGTGTAAGTGGTTTAAATAGTGAGCAGCTGAGCCTGAACTAGCACTAGAATGGTTTCTGACTCTGAATTGAGTTTTTACATCTCTAATAGGAATATTATTTCTTTGTGTCTCTCATGCAAACAAGTTTTACATTTGGCTTATATACAGAGGCTCAGGTTAACCAAGCCTGAAGATATTGTATCTTTATTTTGTAAGGACATTATTTCTTGGACTTGCATCTAAGTTATCATTAACATATAGAAGTGTGTGGTCTTGTTATTGACATTGAACAAAAAATTGCCAGGGCTTCCCTGGTGGCGCAGTGGTTGAGAATCTGCCTGCCAATGCAGGGGACACGGGTTCGAGCCCTGGTCTGGAAAGATCCCACATGCCACGGAGTAACTAGGCCCGTGAGCCACAACTACTGAGCCTGCACGTCTGGAGCCTGTGCTCCGCAACAAGAGAGGCCGCGACAGTGAGAGGCCTGTACACCGCGATGAACAGTGGTCCCTGCTCACCTCAACTAGAGAAAGCCCTTGCACAGAAATGAAAACCCAACACCGCCAAAAATAAATAAATAATTTTTTTTTTTAAATCAGCAAATATATTACTTAAATTTTGCAAGTACACTGATAATTCCTTCCATGATCTAATTCAGTTTTGCTACAAGAATCAATCATGCAGAATGCCTTTAGATTTAAAAAGAATATCAACTTACTTGCTAGATCTTCCTATTGGAAAGAGGAATTAGAGAACAGGTGTAATAGCGTGTTTCTGGAAGAAATTGTAGAACAATCTGAATTTTCTTCCCTTTCTGTTCTTCTACTAGAGGAAGAATAAATTGGGAATAAAATCCCTGTATTTCTTTGGAAAAGAGTCTCTCAATATAACCACTCTTGAGAGAGGATACAAAAATGGCCTAACAACCTTGAAAGTGTTCTTCTAAAGTCTATTACATTCTGAAGTATTATTTCTAAATGGAAAGCTCTTTTCTTGCTTGATAGCTTTGATTTTCCAATATTGTATATGATTGCCCGCCTTAGTGTACAAATTCACATTTCAAAAGGCATTTTATTTTTCTCTAAGAACATTCAGGTTGTGTTTTGCTTTGTGTTTTAAACTTGGTTTCATTTCTAGTCAGAATATTACCGTTTTGGAGCATGACTTTAGGTATTTAGACTATTCAATTTTTTATCTACCTTGATATAATTTGGTAACTGATGAAATATATAAATATGACTTCTAATGTGTTATAAATTACTCTATTTTATGACTTGTTACTATTGTTTGTTACCTTATATGTTGTTGAATTTTATTTATTATAGATATTAAAAGTTTTATCAACAAAAGGAGTAAAATTCTAAGATTTTTAAATTTTGATCTGAGAACCCGTCACTTTCAGGTTTCTTAATTCTTAGATAAAAGTGGAATATTTCTAATATGTTAGATAAATCGGTCTTAATCAAATGCTTTAAACCTAATTAATTCCAGAAGGATCATCAAACTTGGGTCATGGAACTGTTAAAAGTTGAGGCTTTTCTGTACTCCCAAATATAACAACTAAGATGGTAATTAAAAAGGAATACTCTAGTATGAGTAGTGTCTGAATCTGATTGGCGTTTTCATGGCACATTCTTCTAATTGAAAGTTACCTCCACTGTAGCTGCAGGTAGTGAGCAAAATAGATGCAACTCCAGAGCTGGTTAGAGTTTTTATCTGACTTTCTGAAAGTGTGCATGTGTGCACGTGTGTGTGTGCTTTAGCCAATTTGGAAGCCAGTATAACCGTCCTCAAACTTTTGATCACTAAGGGTCACCAGAGCATGTCTAACAAAGTCTCCAGTCACTTCTTAGTCACAGAACTTCAATTCATGATTTTTGAGAAGAGTTATATATACATTATTTTTTGAGTGTGGGAGAGGAGCAGGCTATAATTGTTCCAGAGCTTTCTCCTGTGATTTCTACATGACTTAGCTCTATTTTTGTGTCTTGTGATGCTGATGCCTAAAAGCTTGCATGAAGTAATGACATCCAACGTTCTCTCCTTAAAGAATTTTTATCCCAACTCTAGTTTGCCTTATTGTCTCTCTTCTGAATATCTAATGAGCTTGCAGTCGTTGTCACTCATTTTTACAGTCTTGTTTTGAAGCTATATATGTATATTTATCTTGTGTATTCAGTAACATTTTAAGCTTCATGTAGACTGGAACCATTTTAACTTTCCTCTTACATTTTATCCAGCACCTAGTATAGCACTGGACTCATACAAATGTTCAAAAGACATCTGTCAGAATCAGTTCCATCAAAATCTGAAAAGAATGAGATAAAACTTTTCAGAAAACAAAAACTTATTTCCATTTTGACTTTTTCATCACTTTTGGAAGCATACCCCTTTCCCGTAGATCTCAAACATGAAATCTTATATTAGCCTTTATTTCTTCAGTTTCTCTCCCTGCAGAGATTTCAGTTGAATTCAATTTCTTCATTCTTCTTAGTGCCTGAGTCTGAATAATATCATGTAGGAAATTCAAATTAATTTCTTATGAATTATTTTCTAAAGGTTTCCTTCTTTGTGGTGTAAAATTATAAAATACACTCTCTTGGTTTAAGCAAATTGTTGTCGTTCTTAAAATCCTCATCAACATCTGTATCAAATTTAAATTTTGCACAATTTAATTTCCAGTCTTTTCATTGCTCTTCTTTTCCTGTCTTTTCATCTTTTACTATTGGCCTGGTGTCTTTAAACCAAAGTAGCCAGTGAGGGCTTCTGGTTTCTGTGTTCCGGGCTTTGTCTTAGATCCCAGAATATCAACTTATTAATTTTCAATGACAAATTTAATTTTTGCATAGTGAGAACACCTGAGATTTCATGATCATTGCAGTTTCTTTTCTTGGTAATTGGCATGGGAAGTCACATTATAATCTAAGCCACTTATTTTATTTATTTTTTTTTTGTGGTACGTGGGCCTCTCACTGTATTTGGCCTCTTCTGCTGCAAAGCACAGGCTCAGCGGCCATGGCTCACGGGCCCAGCCGCTCCGCGGCATGTGGGATCCTCCAGCACCAGGGCATGAACCCACGTCCCCTGCATCAGCAGGCGGACTCTCAACCACAGCACCACCAGGGAAGCCCTAAGCCACTTATTAATTTGCCATAAGAAAGTATTGTCACAGAAACTGTAAATAAGACCCTTTGGATCAGCACATTCTTTCCCTGTTGCGTAACCACATGGGAAGCCAATTCCTAATCAGAAGTTTGCTTGCTAAGTGTGGAATTAGAACAGGTAGCTTTAGATGACTCAAATCTTAAATGGGATGAGGCTAAGATTGCTTCGGAGCAACTCCTTACTCTTGCAAGGTTTTCTAACCTTGTGTACTGAAATCTTGATAGGTATAAGCTGTAAAAACTGTCATATAAAAGCTACAGGTAGGGCTTCCCTGGTGGCGCAGTGGTTGGGAGTCCGCCTGCCGATGCGGGGGGCGCGGGTTCGTGCCCTGGTCCGGGAGGATCCCACGTGCCGTGGAGCGGCTGGGCCCGTGGGCCGTGGTCACTGAGCCTGCGCATCGGGAGCCTGTGCTCTGCAGCGGGAGAGGCCGGAACAGTGAGAGGCCTGCGTACCGGAAAAAAAAAAAAAAAAAAAAAGCTACAGGTAGCTTCTTTAACCGGTAAAGGCTTGAATACTCCTCCGGAGCTGATTGTTCCTCCATTCAGGGAAAACCTCCTGAATGGGCCTCTAATTACGCAAATGTAAAGCACGAATCACTTAGGAATTATGCATTGTTCTGGGAGAAAAATGTGATGTAACTGTTCACCCAAATGAAAACATTTTGGATTGTGACTCTAAGTACGCAGATTGCTAATGAATGATTTTGCCTCTGCTTATGCAAGTGAGTGAAACTTTCCCAACCTCAGTTTTATCCTCAGTAAAGTGGGGACAATAATATTTGGGAAGATAAAGCAATACAAGTAAACCTCTTTCAATGGGATCTCATATCTGGTCAGTGACTTAATATTAGTGGTGAGTATGTTTCTGAGAATATCACTACTTTTTAAAAGAAATACATAATTTCTTTGTCTGGATTGAGACTGCACTTGGCCAATAAACAAATTTTTGTTCTTTCTGGAGATGTTGGTACTTTGGACACAAGACCACAGAATGAACTCCAAGGCTGATCCTTGCCGCTTTCAGGAGGACCACATACAAAGTACAGAGAGCTGCACTTGCAGCATGGAAACAGCTGTTGATCCTGCACATGATTAATCCAGATGGAGATAGTAATGTACACTGCTATGCTCTGACATGTTTGCCTGTTTCTGGAATGGAGTTTTTCTTGAATAAACTTTCCCACTCACAATGAACTTGAATAGAGGAAAATTCTGGCACAGAAAATTAAAAAATAAGCTTTTAAGCAAGGTGGAAGAGGAATTATTTTTTTGCTCTGACTAAATGACTCTTTGGGTATCTGACTTGGAGATGATTTGGGATCCTCTTGTGTGGTGTGGTGGAAAAAATCACTCACTATTCCATGAAATTAGGCTGGGGCTAAGGCCAGTTATGATTTGAGTATTCTTGCTGCCTGTTAAAATGTATTCTCCATTTTTCCACTGGAATGGAAGTGTTGAGCAAATGATTGGTAAGCTCTACTGCATCCCCAGCTTTCTTTGCAGTTAGATATTGGTTTGTGAAAGAGTTGTCTCTGGAGGAATGTGAGTAGAAGTGATATTTTGCACTCACAGACCTGGCCTGTTAGCCTCCTGATCCTTTTGCTGTGTTCTTTTCTCCTTCTGCCGAATTATCATGACAATAACCAGAGAGATCTTGGAATTCATTTATGTTGAAAATGGCAGAGTTTCCATCAGACTAATCCCTGTACAGCTACATGGAGAAAAGCCAGGGCTGCCCTGGAACTCCTACCTTCACTTTTATGTGAGATATATATATATATATATAAAATGACTGAATTTTTGATGTTTGTTTCAGTCAATATCCCTGTTGTAACCAATCAGGTTTGGGCCAAGGTGTTACAGCCTGAAAAGTTGGAGAAATACATGATATCATGACAAAACATTGACATTTATTTAAAAAACTGTCTCCAACTATAACTCAGAACACAGACCACATGCTCATGTAGTTTTAGGTGTAGTGGTTGGAAAGAGTTGGAATATTTATATGTGTTGGCTGCTATTCATTGCTTCAAGTAAGGTATTGCAAGAATTGGCTGGTTTGTACACAGAGATTGAAGGGGAGAGAATTCACAGATGAAGAGTCTTATGGGGTTGGAAAAGTTAACTGCTTCTGAAACCCAAACAAGAAATAAGACTTAAAAAGACTTCAAATGCAAAGGCCCAATAATATGTCTAAGTTGAATCAAGGTAATTACGCTTGCAGCAAAAATCAAATAAAGAGTGATATCTTCCCACCCAACTATTTTAGATGTCCTCAAGGTAGCTGTCATTAAGTTTGCACCAGAACACACACACACACACACACACACACACACACACACACACACACACACACTTTGCAGGGAAGTTGAATAGAAGAACAGATGAAAAATCATGTCTAAGAAATTTGGGGGGTGTTGCCACTGCTACTTGGAAGGGACAGAAGATAAATAGACCAAAGACTTTATTTAGGTTTTTAGAGGATTTTACTACCAAAGAAACCAGAAACTTCACCTGAGAAAGATTTTGACCCTCTGACCTGTAAGGAGGGCTCACACTGAATGCTCATCACAGATGTGCCATGGAGGAGGGCAAAGAAGGAGAAAGCCTGTAGAAGGGAAATTCAGGAGCCTCTGTGGATCATGGAAAAAGGAGCTTCTCCCAGAGGGCAGAATCACACCTAAAATGGGAATCCTCTCCATACCAGGGCAGGGTCTTATCCAGTGCTACCTCAGTGGGAGTGCATTGTTTCAATGAACTGTGATTGCATCATTTTCCCCCAGACTTCTCTTTTTTTCTTTTTTGAGCAGTTTTAGGTTTACAGAAAAAGTGAGTAGAAAATACGGAGAGTTCCTATGTATTCCCTCACCACCCCCACTCCCATTTCCCCTGCTGTTAACATTGTCCATTAGTGTGGTACATTTGCTACAATTGATGAGTCAATATTAATACGTTTTAAGCTAAATTCCATAGTTCCAGAGATACTGGACTTCGGACTGGCTGCAACAACTGGGTAACTTTGAATTGTCTCCTTGGGGAGGGAATGAGTCTGTTTTATCTATTGACAAATATTCAATGGTTAGAAAGGTAGACTGTTGTGAAGATGGCTATCTGCCTCTCAGAAGTTTCTCCCCCTTTCTTCTGTAATTGAAGGGCTGGACATGTGTCTAGCCAGCTGTGCCATTTTTCCCAACTTCCCTTGCATTTAGGTGGAGTCATGAGACCATGTTCTTCCAATGGTTCCACTGTTGTCCTATATGAGTGTGCCACTTCTGAGGTTGATTATAAAGACTCCGTGACATGCCCCCTCGTGTTCTTTCTCACTTTGGGCTGGAATAGTGATAATAAAAGGTAACTGAGGGACATTGGACACCGTAAGTTATAAATGACCCAGACCTGTCAGTCTGGGTGCCTGAATAGTAGCATAAAGGTGAACTACCCTGCTGATCTACTCTTCCTCCTAGACTGTTATGTGAATGAGTAATGAACTATTCTATTTGAGCTAAGCTGGGTTCTATCTGTAATGATAACTTGGTTCTAGTTGTATCCATTCTAATTAACGCATATGCATAATGGAAAGTGCATTAATTTCTTCTTGTCCTAGGCTCTCATAACACTGTCTATCTTTTAAAAAAAACAATGGTCATGGACAGAGAAGTTACAATCTCCCTGTAAACTGGTTCTTTTCTCAGTGTTGCTGATGGTCCGAGATACTATTGAAGTAAACAAATTGGCATCTGCTAGTTTCTTTACTACCTATACCTACCTATATTTAAACCAAGATTTTGTTAACTTGGGGAATTTCTTTAACTTTTAAAACTTTCGTTTACTTACTAGTACCCATTTCATAAGTTTGTTGTAGAAATTAATTGAAATAAATCATGTGAATAATTATCATACAATTCAGCACTTGGGTGCTCAGGCAACATTATCTATCAGGTGGCTCTTTTTTTTTCCTTTAAAATTTTATTTATTTTATAAATTTATTTATTTAATTTATTTATTTTTGGCTGTGTTGGGTCTTCGTTGCTGCGCATGGGCGTTCTCTAGTTGTGGTGAGTGGGGGCTACTCTTCACTGAGGCGCACGTGCTTCTCATCACAGTGGCTTCTCTTGCGGAGCATGGTCTCTAGGAGTGTGGGCTTCAGTAGTTGTGGCGTGCGGGCTTACTAGTTGTGGTGCTCGGGCTTAGTTGCTCCACGGCTTGTGGGATCTTCCTGGACCAGGGATCGAACCCCTGTCCCCTGTATTGACGGGCAGATTCTTAACCACTGTGCCACCAGGAAGACTCTAAAATTTATTTTTTAATTGTAAAATATTTTAAACATGAGATAAGCATAGAAAGTAATATAAGAGATACCCGTGGGTTCCCCCACCCAGCCTTATCAAACTTTAGCATTATGCTGCATTTGCTATAAACCTCCCCCCATTTTTTTACCTCTTGATGAAGAAGACATTACCAGTAAAGTTGAAAGTCGCCATGAACCCCTCCCCGATCGCTTTCCCTATATACAAAGATACATGGAACTTGGTACACTCATTTAAACTGCTGTATGGTATTCAATTATATGAATAAGTAAAATGTTATAATCAAAGTTTATTTATATTTACTGTATATATTATATATCATATCAATATGAAATATTAAAAACCATATTTTATATTTGTGCTTATATTATAATTACCTCTTTGCCTTTTTATTTTTTTAACTTTTTATTTTATATTGGAATGCCAAATAACAATGTTGTGATAGTTTCAAATGCACAGCAAAGAAACTCAGCCATACATATATATATCTCTATTCTCCTCCAAACTCCCCTCCTATCCAGGCTGTCACATAACACTGAGCAGAGTTTCCTGTACTGTACAGTAGGTCCTTGTTGCTTATCCATTTAAAATATAGCAGTGTGTACATGTCGATCCCGAACTCCCTAATTATACCTTCCCTCCAGCTCCCCCACCCCCCAGTAACCATGAATTCCTTCTCTGAGGCTGTGAGTCTGTTTCTGTTTTGTAAATAAGTTCATTTGCATCATTTCTTTTTATATTCTGTATGTAAGGGAGATCATACATATTTCTCTTTCTCTGTCTGACTTACTTCACTCAGTATGACAATCTCTAGGTCCATCCATGGTGCTGCAAATGGCATTATTTCATTCTTTTTAGTCTGAGTAATATTCCATTGTATATATGTACCACATCTTCTTTATCCATTTCTCTGTCGATGGACATTTAGGTTGCTTCCATGTCTTGGCTATTGTAAACATTGTTGCAATGAACAGTGGGGTGCATGTATCCTTTGGGACCATGTTTTTCTCCAGATATATGCCCAGGAGTGGGATTGTAGGGTCATATGGTAGTTCTATTTTTAGTTTTTTAAGGAAATTCCATACTGTTCTCCATAGTGGCTGCACAAATTTACATTCCCACCAACAGTGTAGGAGGGTTCCCTTCTCTCCACACTCTCTCCAGAACTTTTTGTTTGTGGATTTTTTGATGATAGCCATTTTGACTGGTGTGAAGTGATATCTCATTGTAGTTTGGATTTGCATTTCTCTAATAATTAACGATGTTGAATGTCTTTTCATGTGCCTCTTGGCCATCAGTATGTCTTCTTTGGAGAAATGTCTATTTAGGTCTTCTGCTCACTTTTTTATTGGGTTGTCTTGATGATATTAAGTCTCATGAGCTGTTTGTAAATTTTGGAGACCAGTCCCTTGTCAGTCACATGGATTTTATGCCCTCATTGAGTGAAAAGTCTGGAGTTTAAAATAAAATAAACAAAAAATGTTCCTGGGTGGAATACCTGTTGAGTTTATTCAGAGTAAGAAAATGAAAGTATAAAAGAGAGGGGTTTTGTTTGATTTCCTGGGGGAATAGCTAATTTCTCCAAATAAAGTAAAATAACAGCACCTCCCACTGGGTACAGAGTTTGTAAAGAGAATTGCTGAACCTCTCTACACCTGAAAATCCAGCAGTTAGGGCATATGCCAGAAACAGCACTAGCGGGGTAACACAGTGAATTGCAAATGTGCATAAAGATTTCAGCAACTGGCAGCTGCAATGAAAACTGCTGTGAGCATGTGTTACCTGGAAGTTATTGGCAGATTAAGTTCAGTAATCCAGCAGCAGCTGAAGTAGTGAAGACAATAAATAGTTTAAATTGGCAACCAAACCTTTTTACCAAACACTTACATACTCATAATGAGAACAATACAAGAGAGAGTGTAAAGGAGAGTGGGTTACTGGGCTTCTTAGGGAGGTCACAGAGTCCCAATTTCTGGATTAACTAACCTATGCATCACTGTCAAGCATCTCTGCGATTCCCCTCCATGGCGCCAAGGAAGAAAACAGAAGAGCAGAGAAGCAAAGAACAATAAATCAGCCGTTACTTTCCAAAAGATGACAGTGAAAAAAATTGGAGGGAAGAGACTTTCCAATGTCCTAGGTAAGGAGGAATCGATGGTCAAATCCAAACTTAAATATTATACTCTTTGCCTGGTAAATTCATTTAAGGTATGATTAAGATATTCTCAATTAAGTTCCTCTTTGTTATAGTTTGCAATTTATAATTCTCACAGGGAATTATTCTATATTTAAAACAATGCAGAATCCGGGCCGTAACAAATGCCTGGCTATTACAATAATGTCCAGTCATTGATTAAATATATCGAGTTAAATCTATCACTTCCTAAACTATATAGATAAAAGAGGAGAGAGGCTTACACAATCAAAGTTGAGTTAAAATTATTCTGTGGTGTCCAAATCAAGTGATGGAAAATGAATCAGATTTAAATGCATATATATATATATATATATATATATATATATATTTGTAGGTGAATAACTGAAAGAAGCAAGGATGTAATATTCATCTTAGAATATTATCTTTTCCTAAGAATGTAAACTTTTAGAGATCAGAGATAGTGTTTGATCTTCTGTTTGTTTTACGGCAGGACAGTCTGGAAAGTGCTATTAATGTTGCAGCCAGTCTATCTTATCTCCTACTGTTTGCCAATGTGAAACTTCCAGCCGAAGCAGGCTGGCTGCTCCCCCTACTTCACACCAGCTACAGTCCTTGCTTCTGAGCCCCCTTTCTGTGCTCATATCATTTTCAGCCTTTCTGCAGTTGTTTTTTCTTCTAAAACTTTGCTCATTCCCTTGAACCCAGTTTAAATCCTCTGACCTCCTTCCTATTGTTGAACTTGTGTAGCATGTAGTTCTTTGAACTGCATACTTTAACACTTTATTTTATTTTACGGCCCTTTAAACATTTCATGTATGCAAATCATATTTTGCCAATAAGATGATAACTTCTTTGAGTAAAGGGCACAGGTCTTCTTTCAGGTACATGGTAGATAGTCAATAAATATTTATTGATTGTGTAATATGCTTCTTAATGCACATACATTACTCTTAGGAAGTAATTATATAGTAGAGGGCTCTGCAGAAGGAAGTTGAGCAGAGAACTGGATAAAAACAAAGCTTACATTAATGGGAGCAAATGACATGATTAACACCTTTTCTGGCAGCCTGCAGCTTGAATTTGATAAAAGAAAGTAATTTCTCCAAAGAACCAAAAGCTAAATTGAATGATTGAATTTAACTCTATAGTGTAAGGCTATGTTAGTACATTTTTTTAAAAGATGACATGTGAGTGTATTTTAAGTACGATACATCAACCTGCCATTGAGCTAATGAACTTCAAGTTAAAAATAACTGAGGAGTTTGGTACAGATGACTCCTTCAAGTACCCTTGGGGAGGCAAGATGCGTAGATAATTGAATGAAAATCTATCTTGACTGACCCCAATGACAAAAATGTCCAACTCACATTACAAATCACCTATCGTCTTTAATGGACTACTTTTTAATTGCTTTAAAAGTGTTAATGGTGATCCGAGCTGGGAAGATGGCGGAAGAGTAAGACGCGGAGATCACCTTCCTTCCCACAGATACATCAGAAATACATCTGCACGTGGAACTTCTCCTATAGAACACCCACCGAACGCTGGCAGAAGACCTCAGACCTCCCAAAAGGCAAGAAACTCCCCACGTACCTGGGTAGGGCAAAAGAAAAAAGAATAAACAGAGACAAAAGAATAGGGACGGGACCTGCACCAGTGGGAGGGAGCCGTGAAGGAAGAAAGGTTTCCACACACTAGAAGCCCCTTCGCGGGCGGAGACTGCAGGTGGCAGGGGGGGAAAGCTTTGGAGCCGCAGAGGAGAGAGCAGCAACAGGGGTGCGGAGGGCAAAGCAGAGAGATTCCCGCACAGAGGATCTATGCCGACCGGCACTCACCAGCCCGAGAGGCTTGTCTGCTCACCCGACGGGGCGGGCGGGGGCTGGGAGCTGAGGCTCGGGCTTCTGTTGGATCTCTGGGAGAGGACTGGGGTTGGGGTCGTGAACACAGCCTGAAGGGGTTAGTGCACCACGGCTAGACGGGAGGGAGTCCAGGAAAAAGTCTGGAGCTGCCGAAGAGGCAAGAGACCTTTTCTTCCCTCTTTGTTTCCTGGTTCGCGAGGAGAGGGGATTAAGAGCGCTGCTTAAACGAGCTCCAGAGACGGGCGCGAGCCGCGGCTATCAGCGCGGACCCCAGAGACGGGCATGAGACGCTAAGGCCGCTGCTGCCGCCACCAAGAAGCCTGTGTGTGAGCACAGGTCACTCTCCACACCTCTTCTCCCGGGAGCCTGTGCAGCCCGCCACTGCCAGGGTCCCTGGATCCAAGGACAGCTTCCCTGGGAGAATGCACGGTGCGCCTCAGGCTGGTGCAACGTCACGCCAGCTTCTGCTGCCACAGGCTCGCCCCACACTCCATGCCCCTCCCTCCCCATGGCCTGAGTGAGCCAGAGCCCCCGAACCAGCTGCTCCTTTAACTCCGTCCTGTCTGAGCGAAGAACAGATGCCCTCCGGCTACCTATACGCAGAGGCGGGGCCAAATCCAAAGCTGAACCTGGGGAGCTGTGCGAACAAAGAAGAGAAAGGGAAATTTCTCCCAGCAGCCTCAGGAGCAGCGGATTAAATCTCCACAATCAATGTGATGTACCCTGCATCATTGGAAAACCTGAAAAGACAACGAATCATCCCAAATTGAGAAGGTGGACTTTGAGAGCAAGATATATTATTTTTTTCCCCCTTTCCTCTTTTTGTGAGTGTGTATGTGTATGCTTCTGTGTGAGATTTCGTCTGTATAGCTTTACTTTCACCATTTGTCCTAGGGTTCTGTCTGTATTTTCTTTTTTTTTTACTTAAAAAATTTTTTTCATAATAATTATTTTTTGTTTTAATAACTATTTTATTTTATCTTACTTTATTTTATTTTATACTCTTTCTTTCCTTCCTTCCTTCTTTCTTTCCTTCTTTCCTCCTTTCTTTCTTTCTTTCTTTCTTTCTTTCTTTCTTTCTTTCTTTCTTTCTTTCTTTCTTTCTTTCTTTCTTTCTTTCTTTCTTTCTTTCTTTCTTCTTTTCCTCCCTTTTATTCTGAGCCGTGTGGATGAGAGGTTCTTGGTGCTGCAGCCAGGAGTCAGTGCTGTGTCTCTGAGGTGGGAGAGCCAACTTCAGGACACTGGTCCACAAGAGACCTCCCAGCTCCACGTAATATCAAACGGCGAAAATCTCCCAGAGATCTCCATCTCAACACCAACAACCCAGCTTCACTCAACGACCAGCAAACTACAGTGCTGGACAACCTATGCCAAACAACTAGCAAGACAGGAACACAACCCCACACATTAGCAGAGAGGCTGCCTAAAAACATAATAAGGCCACAGAAACCCCCAAACACACCACCAGACATGGACCTGCCCACCAGAAAGACAAGATCCAGCCTCATCCACCAGAACACAGGAACTAGTTCCCTCCACCAGGAAGCCTACACAACCCACTGAACCAACTTTAAACACTGGGGACAGACACCAAAAACAACGGGAACTACGAACCTGCAGCCTACAAAAAGGAGAACCCAAACACAGTAAGATAAGCAAAATGAGAAGACAGAAAAACACACAGGAGATGAAGGAGCAAGATAAAAACCCACCTAACCTAACAAATGAAGAGGAAATAGGCAGTCTACCTGAAAAATAATTCAGAATAATGATAGTAAAGATGATCCAAAATCTTGGAAATAGAATAGAGAAAATGCAAGTAACATTTAACAAGAACCTAGAAGAACTAAAGAGGAAATAAGCAACAATGAACAACACAATAAATGAAATTAACAATATTCTAGATGGGATCAATAGCAGAATAACTGAGGCAGAAGAACGGATAAGTGACCTGGAAGGTGGAAATAACTACTGCAGAGCAGAATAAAGAAAAAAGAATGAAAAGAACTGAGGACAGGCTCAGAGACCTCTGGGACAACATTAATTGCACCAACATTCGAATTATAGGGGTCCCAGGAGAAGAAGAGAAAAAGAAAGGGACTGAGAAAATACTTGAAGAGATTATAGTTGAAAACTTCCCTAATATGGGAAAGGAAATAGTTAATCAAGTCCAGGAAGCACAGAGAGTCCCATACAGGATAAAACCAAGGAGGAAACACACCAAGACACATATTAATCAAACTATCAAAAATTAAATACGAAGAAAACATATTAAAAGCAGCAAGGGAAAAACAACAAATAACACACAAGGGACTCCCCATAAGGTTAACATCTGATCTTTCAGCAGAAACTCTGCAAGCCAGAAGGGAGTGGCAGGACATATTTAAAGTGATGAAGGAATAAAACCTACAACCAAGATTACTCTACCCAGCAAGGGTCTCATTCAGATTTGATGGAGAAATTAAAACCTTTACAGACAAGCAAAAGCTGAGAGAGTTCAGCACCACCAAACCAGCTTTACAACAAATGCTAAAGGAACCTCTCTAGGCAAGAAACACAAGAGAAGGAAAAGACCTACAATAACAAATGCAAAACAATCAAGCAAATGGGAATAGGAACATACATATCGATAATTACCTTAAATGCAAATGGATTAAATGCTCCCACTCAAAGACACAGACTGGCTGAATGGATACAAAAACAAGACCCGTATATATGCTGTCTACAAGAGACCCACTTCAGACCTAGGGACACATACAGACTGAAAGTGAGGGGATGGAAAGAGATATTCCAGTCAAATGCAAATCAAAAGAATGTGGGAGTAGCCATTCTCATATCAGACAAAATAGACTTTAAAATAAAGACTATTACAAGAGACAAAGAAGGACACTACATAATGATCAAGGGGTCGATCCAAGAAGAAGATATAACAATTGTAATTATTTATGCACCCAACATAAGAGCACCTCAATACATAAGGCAAATACTAACAGCCATAAAAGGGGAAATCGACAGTAAAACACACATAGTAGGGGACTTTAACACCCCACTTTCACCAATGGACAGATCATCCAAACTGAAAATAAATAAGGAAACACAAGGTTTAAATGATACATTAAACAAGATGGAGTTAATTGAGTTCTAAGAGGGAAGTTTATAGCAATACAATCCTACCTTAAGAAATAGGAAACATCTCGAACAAACAACCTAACCTTGCACCTAAAGCAATTAGACAAAGAAAAACAAAAAAACCCCAAAGTTAGCAGAAGGAAAAAAACATAAAGATCAGATCAGAAATAAATGAAAAAAAAATGAAGGAAACAATAGCAAAGATCAATAAAACTAAAAGCTTGTTCTTTGAGAAGATAAACAAAATTGATAAAGCATTAAACAGACTCGTCAGGAAAGAAAAAGGAGAAGACCCAAATCAATAGAATTAGAAATGAAAAAGAAGTAACAACTGACACTGCAGAAATACAAAAGATCAAGAGATATTACTACAAGCACCTCTATGTGAGTATGGTACTTGCACAAAAACAGAAATATAGATCAATGGAAAAGGATAGAAAGCCCAGAGATAAACCCACACACATATGGTCACCTTATCTTTGATAAAGGAGGCAAGAATATACCATGGAGAAGAGAGACTCTTCAATAAGTGTTGCTGGGAAAACTGGACAGGTACATGTAAAACTATGAGATTAGAACATTCCCTAACACCATACAAAAAAATAAGCTCAAAATGGATTAAAGACCTAAATGTAAGGCCAGAAACTATCAAACTCTTAGAGGAAAACATAGGCAGAATACTCTATGATATAAATCATAGCAAGTTCCTTTTTGATCCATCTCCTAGAGAAATGGAAATAAAAACAAAAATAAACAAATGGGACCTAATGAAACTTAAAAGCTTTTGCACAGCAATGGAAACCATAAACAAGACCAAAAGACAACCCTCAGAATGGGAGAAAATATTTGCAAATGAAGCAACTAACAAAGGATTAATCTCCAAAATTTACAAGCAGCTCAATATCAAAAAAAGAAACAACCAAATCTAAAAATGGGCAGAAAACCTAAATAAACATTTCTCCAAAGAAGATATACAGATTGCCAACAAACATGAAAGAATGCTCAACATCATTATTCATTAGAGAAATGCAATTCAGTACTACAATGAGATATCATCTCACACCGTTCAGAATGGCCATCATCAAAAAATCTCCAAACAATAACTGCTGGAGAGGGTGTGGAGCAAAGGGAACCCTCTTGCACTGTTGGCGGGAATGTAAACTGATACAGCCACTATGGAGAACAGTATGGAGGTTCCTTAAAAAACTACAAATAGAACTACCATACGACCCCTCAATCCCACTACTGGGCATATACCCTGAGAAAACCATAATTTAAAAGGAGTCATGTACCAAAATGTTCATTGCAGCTCTATTTACAATAGCCAGGACATGGGAGCAACCTAAGTGTCCATCAACAGATGAATGGATAAGGAAGATGTGGCACATATATACAATGGAATATTACTCAGCCATAAAAAGAAATGAAACTGAGTTATTTGTAATGAGGTGGATAGACCTGGAGTCTGTCATACAGAGTGAAGTAAGTCAGGAGAAAAACAAATACCGTATGCTAACACATATATATGGAATCTAAGGAAAAATATGTCATGAAGAGATTAGTGATAGGATGGGAATAAAACACAGACCTACTAGAGCATGGACTTGAGGATATGGGGAGGGGGAAGGGTAAGCTGTGACGATGTGAGAGAGTGGCAGGGACATATATACACTACCAAATGTAAATTAGATAGCTAGTGGGAAGTTGCCACATAGCACAGGGAGATCACCTCTGTGCTTTGTAACCACCTAGAGGGGTGGGATAGGGAGGGTGGGAGGGAGGGTGATGCAAGAGGGAAGAGATATGGGAACATATGTATATGTATAACTGATTCACTTGTTGTAAAGCAGAAACTAACACACCATTGTAAAACAGTTATGCTCCAATAAAGATGTTTTAAAAAAAAAACAAACTACAAATAGAACTACCATATGACCTAGCAATCCAACTACTGGGCATATACCCTGAGAAAACCATAATTCAAAAAGAGTCATGTACCAAAATGTTCATTGCAGCTCTATTTACAATAGCTAGGAGATGGAAGCAACCTAAGTGTCCATTATCAGATGAGTGGATAAGGAAGATGTGGCACATATATACAATGGAGTATTACTCAGCCATAAAAACAAACGAAATTGAGATATTTGTAGTGAGGTGGATGGACCTAGAGCCTGTCATACAGAGTGAAGTAAGGCAGAAAGAGAAAAACAAATACCGTATGCTAACACATATATATGGAATCTAAGAAAAAAAAAAAAGGTTATGAAGAACCTAGAGGTAAGACGGGAATGGAGATGCAGAGCTACTGGAGAATGGACTTGAGGATGTGGGGAGGGGGAAGGGTAAGCTGTGACAAAGTGAGAGAGTGGCATGGACATATACACACTACCAAACGTAGAATAGATAGCTAGTGGGAAGAAGCCGCATAGCACAGGGAGATCAGCTCAGTGCTTTGTGACCACCTAGAGGGGTGGGATAGGGAGGGTGGGAGGGAGGGAGACGCAAGAGGGAAGAGATATGGTAACATGTGTATATGTATAACTGATTCACTTTGTTATAAAGCAGAAACTAACACACCATTGTAAAGCAATTATACTCCAATAAAGACGTTAAAAAAAAAGTGTTAATGGTGACTACAAGGGAGCAGAATGTTTCTTATTTGTCTATTCCTCGTCAATAAAATGAATTTCTAATTTCTTTATCATTGGCAGTTTACAACTAACTTCAATAGCTCTAGTTTAAATTTCATCAGAGGAGAAAAAAAGCACATTTGGTTGTCTTTTATTTTGCCTGATCTGTCTGTCTTTATGAATGTCTTGAGATTATGGGATCAAATTAGTTCAACCATAACATGTGGGGAAAAAAGGACTCATCGGTGACTGTAAACTAATAAAAAGGAAAATAAAACAGAGAAATACCTTTTGTTTTGAGTTCTAGTAGGGCTTCATCAAAGTTCACAGCTCAATTAAAATATCATTTTCTGGGCTTCCCTGGTGGCACAGTGGTTGAGAATCCGCCTGCCGATGCAGGGGACACGGGTTCAAGCCCTGGTCCGAGAAGATCCCACATGCCGCGGAGCAACTAAGGCCATGTGCCACAACTACTGAGCCTATGCTCTAGAGCCTGCAAGCCTCAACTACTGAGCCCACGTGCCATAACTACTGAAGCCCATGCACCTAAAGCACATGCTCCGCAACAAGAGAAGCCATCACAATGGGAAGCCCATGCACCGCAACAAAGAGCAGTCCTTGCTTGCTGTAGCTAGAGAAAGCCCATGCGCAACAACGAAGACCCGATGCAGCCAATAAATAAATAAATAAAATAAGAGGGTTAACATAAATTATTAAAAAAAAGCATCTGTTTTTCTGAAGGGAAACATAAATGTTTAGAGACTTACACATAGAATATATTATGAAAGAATCATAAAATAAATACATTTTTGAGAAATGGCAAAAAATCATGTAACTGAACAGTAAAATATATAGTAATAGTAATAAAAACACAGAGAATATTCAAATTAATGCTTGACCAAATATGGTCTTAGACTACATCATCAGAATACCTTCGATGCTTGAAATGTAGATTCCAAGATCACACCCCAGATATACTGAATCAAAATTTCTGAAGGTGAGTTACAACAATATATATTGTAAAATAGCACCTTGGATAATTCCTATAAATGCAAGAATCAGAAAGCTATTAAAACCCACTTGACTTAATTCTTGACTTTAAAAATATGTCTAGAAAGGTAACCATCACTTACAATGTTGAAAGAGGTCAAACTCTCACTTTTTAATTGTAGAGCTTTGCATCGCTGCCTCCCCCCGCCAAGCTTGGCATCCTGCAGTAATAAAGAAAATACGTGCAATTTGATGACTTCTGATATTATGAGTTTCATTTTTTCTGTGTATCCCCCCAGCATCTTTTGCTTAAGAGGGACATTTTGGGGAAATTGTGGTGTGATAGCAGTAAGGGGTCTGTGGGATTTCAAATCTAGGACTTGGCTGGCTCAGGCTGCCATGACAAAATACCACAGACTGGGTGGTTTAAACAACAGGAATTTATTTTCTCATAGTTCTGGAGGATACAAGTCCCAGATCAAGGTCTGGCAGGGTCAGTTCTGGTGAGGGCTCTCTTCCTGGTTTGCTGTTGGCCGCTTTGTCTTTTCCTCTGAGCATGGGTAGAGAGATAGGGCATGTGTGAGCTCTCTCCTGACT
This sequence comes from Kogia breviceps, assembly GCF_026419965.1. Classification (NCBI taxonomy): domain Eukaryota; kingdom Metazoa; phylum Chordata; class Mammalia; order Artiodactyla; family Physeteridae; genus Kogia; species Kogia breviceps. The sequence goes on from NC_081315.1 coordinate 41,004,125, forward strand.
CTTCTTAAAAAGACCCTAAACCTATTGGATCAAGACCCCACCCTTATGACCTCATATAACTGTAATTACTTCCTTACTCCAAATACAGCCATACTGAATGTTAGAGCTTCAATATCTGAATTACGGGGAGACACTAATATTCAGTCCATAACAAGGATGATCTAATGTATCTAAGTGAGCCTTGAGAGGTAGGGAGGAATGGAATGAGAATCTTTGTTAAAATCCTTGAAGATAAGCCAAGGATCAAAATGTAGAGAACAAATGCCAAAGTTTAATGGGATAGAAATAATATAATAGAAGTAAAATAAAGCAGGGATAAGAATTGGGGGAAATAGGATTAAAGTGAGAAGGATCCAGAAAGATGACCACAATCACAGTGATACTCCCCTTTAGAGGCCAACAATTTGATAGTAGAAGTGGGGTCCATCTAACTTAAATTTCAGTGTAATTTCAGTAAATGGGCTCAAGAGTCAGAAATGGCACCAAGTTTGTTAACTTTTTTCATTATGTAACTTTCTAAACTACAAAATCAAAATAATATTTAATTAATATTTATTTTAAAAACTGTGCTGCTTAGTTTAGTATGAATGCACTGAATTTACTGTTGAAAGTCCAGATTTTTTATTATAAATATTTCTGAATAAAAACCAGCCTGGGCTTCCCTGGTGGCACAGTGGTTGGGAGTCCGCCTGCCGATGCTGGGGACGCGGGTTCGTGCCCCGGTCTGGGAGGATCCCATGTGCCGCGGAGCGGCTGGGCCCGTGAGCCATGGCCGCGGAGCCTGCGCGTCCGGAGCCTGTGCTCCTCAACGGGAGAGGCCACAGAGGTGAGAGGCCCACGTACCGCAAAAAAACAAACAAACAAACAAAAAACCAGTCTGTTAACAAGAGAGATAAAAACAATATAACTTAGAAACATCTCTTGTAAAAGTCTGGAATGACCTTGTTATATTCAGGGACAGAAACTAAGTGGTTAAGCTTAGTTCATCTAGGAAAAAAATCTCTAGTGGGAAAAATATAGAGAAGACGGACATCTTGAATTTTCTATTTTTCACCCTATCACTTTCTCTTTTCCTCCAGATGTAGGTTTATGTAATATGAAGGATCTTATTGACCCTGAACAAGGAAAGATTTTGTTATATTTGTGGGCTGGTGCCAATTTCTATCTCTTCCTTTGCTGATCAGCTTCCCTGCCCTTTATGTGAAGATGCATCCTTGCTTAGCTCCTGAACTCATATTAATGAATACCAGGAACACATTTGTAATTTCAATCCCACTAATGTGACAAGGTCTAGAAATAGTTTTGATGTTATTCAATCAGAATCTGATGTGATAAAATGAATTTCTTGGATCTACATGTCTACCTAGTCTATACCTTTCATATAGGCCTCATTAGTTAACTCAATTTTGCCTTCATGTGCTGCTAAGTACCAATTTTCTCCTGGCATTAAATCTGGTCCTGAATTGCTGATCTAAAAAGAACTCTAACAATTTGAGTAGCTTTTGGAATTGCTATATTATAAGAAGCTATATCTTGTTCCTCGTATAGTCATTATATGTTTGGTATCTTCTGAATGACTCCATAGTCTGATACGTGGACCACATTATAGACCTGATTTCAAGTCTTGTCTGCTTCTTAGAACCTTTGCTCTGTGTCTCCACTTGCCTGATTGGAGTTTCTCAGCCTTTGGTGGCTTTTGAAACAAACCATGGTCTCTTTGGGCACTACCCTTTGTACAGTGGGCCCTCCTTCAGAGCCAGCCCTACTGAAATGTCATTGCTTTATGTTATCTTTCTTTTATGGTTCTAGTTTCCTCCTTTTGCCCACTGGCCATGCTTCTTGTTCATCATGCTTGCTTTGAGGCCAAGCTCATTCAACAGGTAGATAAAAGAAATTTTGAGTTAATTTTCAGAGCTACTGTGCTTGATAAAAGGCAACTGGTTCCATAGGAAGGGGTATATGTTTTTGAATTATAGACAGACTGATAGAATTATTCCTTCTAAGAATTTCCCAGGACTTAGCAACTTCCCATCATTTGTGGAATGAGATTGGTTAATAGTATAAATTCAAGAAAAGAAATAAAAAAAGGTTTCCTTGGGGAACCTAGTCAACAGAGCATATCGTTCCCTCTGGGCCAGTGGTTTGGGGGAATGATGGACATCGTGCCAGTGATTATTCCTATTTTTGAGAAACTGATGCAAACCTGTATTTATCCTCTTCCTGAGCAGATTTTGCTGTTTTGTGCTATATAAGATCTCCTGAGAATGAGATGCTCCAGCTCATTCTCCACTCTGCATTTCTCAGTACATACCTGGAGTATAAGAAAGCAAGCCATGAATACAATTTGTATGACTTTAAAAAATAATATTCTATTAGCATTGTTGTAATGCCTTTTTTCTTGGATACAAACATAGCAACAGCATTCCTATTTTCTGTCTACCTACCCTTTGACTGACAATCTCATCCTTTTACTACATAATTCCCAATAAGCTCACATAGGCTTACATGTTCATATTGAAACAATGCCGCAGGTATGACCCCTTATTTGTGAACCCAACTATATCCTCTTTTGTTTGCTCTTCACTTTTGCCTACAGCTTCCCATTATCACAATGTAAGAATGTATGTGAACTCCATTCTTCTTTTTCCTACCTTTTTTTTCCTTCCTTTTTTTAAAACCTGTGTTATTTGTTGACCTTGCATACTTGGAGCTATGGGCGGACCGTATTCCTCTTGCCTTTATTACAAGGAGCCATTTTCAGATAAACTTCTCTGAACCTAGATCTTCTTTTCCTTACTTTCTTTTGTGTAACTGGTGGTTCAGCTTCTGGTCTGTCTCCTTTTATTTAGGATGGTTTCATAGAGTATTTCAGCATAAAAACTAGAGGAGTATTATTTAGGTGCTTTATCTGTCAGTGTCTTCTATATTGTAAAACACATTCATTTTATTTACAAATGAAAAAAAACTTGAGCCTCGAGGAGTTTATGTGACTTCTTTAAGGCCAGATCACTAGCAAATAATAAAATCAGACTTTAAAAAGTATCTTTTTTGGCTACACTGTGTGGCTTGTGGGATCTTAGTTCCCTAGCCAGGGATCGAACCCACACCCCAGCAGTGAAAGTGCCAAGTCCTAACCACTGGACCGCCAGGGAATTCCCTAAAAAAGTGTCTTCTGATTTTAAGTCCAATTCTGTTTGAATGATATACTGTGCATTAATCAGTATTATCTCATTGGCTTTTTAATTGGTAGGATGGTAAAAACATGAATTTATATGCACTCATTGACTTTTTAGGTAGTCATTTTATACAGATGGACTCATTGGAGGGTGGTAGCAAAACCTCAAACTATAACCCATAACTGTCTTCATTCCATTATGATTCTTCTTTGCTGAGATCTTGATCTAATTATACTGCCATCACCCTGTTAAAGTATAGTTAGATGGCATTTTAGGACATTTAGTTGAAGAGGAGGAGAAAGTGAGGAATTAATTATCTGACATACAGTATCACAGATTTCTTTGTTGACACATAATTTGAAAGTTAAACTATTCCTAGAAAAGAGCAAGAAACACTTCTGTGTGAAGTAAAGGGGATCCCACTGGGGAAAATAAAATCTTAACACATAAATCTAGAACTTAAAAATCCAAATAATAGTTTGAATTAAAATTTTTTTACTCTAATATTTTTAATACTTAAAATTTTTTAAAATTTATTTATTATTTATTTTAAAATTTTTGGCTGTGTGGGTCTTCGTTTCTGTGTGAGGGCTTTCTCTAGTTGTGGTGAGCGGGAGCCACTGTTCATCACAGTGCGCGGGCCTCTCACTATCGCGGCCTCTCTTGTTGCGGAGCACAGGCTCCAGACGCACAGGCTCAGTAGTTGTAGCTCATGGGCCTAGTTGCTCCGCGGCATGTGGGATCTTCCCAGACCAGGGCTCGAATCCGTGTCCCCTGCATTGGCAGGCAGATTCTCAACAACTGCACCATCAGGGAAGCCCTCTAATTTTTAAATATTGACAAACTATTGGAGAGATTTAAAAATTATGACCTATTTATTTATATATTTGATTATGACACAAGTATAGGTATAAAGGTTCAGCCAGCAATAGAATTTCAGAGGAGTTAGTTTTGCTGAATATATATTTAATTTTTGTTTAAATAAAAACTTTCTGTGTGAATCTGAACCTAAATATAGGTGCATACTGTTTATTAGACTAAAATTTCTATGGGACTAAGTTATGGGCTGGGCTTAGTTCTAGACAGATTTTATTAAATGCTTAGGTGTAGTATGCTGCTAGTGGCCCAAGTTAAAAATGAAATAAACATGATATTATTATCACTGGTGACTATAAGTATTGAAATTTCTTTCATCTTTAGATTGAATACTTTGGAGAAATAATTGAATCTTCCTATTCTTTAGACTTGGTATCAAATTTGTCACGTATCACCTTAATATTAATATATATTAAGAAACTGCTTTATTAATTTCTGAAATTGCTATTAAACTTATTGTTTTCTCATATTGACCTTTAACTTGCATTTATTCTCTAATCACTCTAACCTGGATCACAGCAATATCTTTGATCTCCCTGCTTCTAGTCTCTCTTCTTCAAACCTGTTATACTATTGTCAGCTTAAGCATGCTAACATATCACTTTCTTCATGTCACTTGATTAAAAAGATCAATACTTTATAATGAGCTTAGGTATCTATAAAAAACCAAGTGGTAATATTGAAAAGTTGGCTGTGAAGTTCAGGAGAGAGAGCTGGCAAAGAGATAATTAAGGGTTATAGACAGAAGAAGAGAATCAATATCAAAGAAGTTGGTATAAGAATAGGAACTAACAAATTAAACTGAGAAGGAATGGCTCTAGAACCATGGCTTGCAGAATTTTCACCATGACTTGCAATGAGAAATACATTTTATATTTTAGTCAGTTATACAAATAAATGCACAGTAACCCATCTATACATACACACATGCACACACACACACACACGCACACCCCTGAAACAAATACGTTACCAAAAAATACTTATTGTAATTAGTGTGATGCATCTGATGTTTTCAAGTCAATTCTATTTTATTTTATGAAAAGAAAACCAAATTTGTGGTGGTGATTCATTAATTGAGTCCTTTAGCAAGTTTTGACCTGCAGCTTGAAAAATACTTCCACAGAGGAAAGTAGCTTCAAGTGTATATTGTTAAGGCTGAGAGGAAGGAGTTTCAAGGAGTGATTAATCAAGGGAGTCAAAGGCAGCAGAGAGATTAAGAGAATGGTCAAAAGATCTCAGGTGGATTTAATAATCATAAAGTGGTAATTAAGAGGTGCCTGTTGCATTGCTGATTCCAGTGATCAGGAGTGGGATGAAACCAGACTGCTAAGGGCTAAGAATGATCAAGTAAGAAAGGTTGTATGCCTAAAAGAAATTTTTAAAGGGCATGTGGATAGTTTTTACTCCCACTTTACAAATAAGGAGGTAGGTTCAACGAGGATAAGAAATTTACCGACACTAACACAGGCAGTAGTAACAGAAACCAGCATTCAAACCTAACCAGATCATATTCTGAAGCTGGCAAAATCTCTCGAGAACACCCCCGGGAGGCCACGCCTGATCTCTACAGCAGAGGCCCTGAAGAGACTGAAAAGGTGCTGCTGCTAAAAAGGCTGTGGGCAAGGAGGAATTTTAGGGTAAATGGACTGTTCCAGCTCCCGAAAGTATTGCTACTCAACCTGAGGTCGTAGACCCGTCTGAAGGCGCAGAGGGCACCTGTCTGAGGGCACATCCAGCAATTCCCTGCGGAAGCCTGAGCCTCAACCTGCTGCTCGGCCCACTGAATAGGTAGGAACAACCACTGAGTGGTCTTAAGCTGCTCTTCCACAGACTCTTAAACAGAAAGTAGAAATAAGGTTGACAGAAAGTAAACAGTTTCTTAAAAAAAAAAAAAAAAAAAAAAAGGAAAAGGAAAATTAAAAATCTAATTTTTGTCAGGAATTGATACATTAATCTATTACAGAAAATTCTTCAAATATAAAGTGTATTTAGTGAAAAATGTCTTCTTTTATCTCAATGTCTCAGTTACTCTTGTCTTTTTAGAGTCATAACTTTATTTTCTTATGCACTCTTCTGGAAATATTCTATTTAAGTGTTAAATATGAAATCAGGTCTTTTTCACTAAAAAGTTTTTACTCTTTCCATAAGTTTATGCCTCTCCAAAATATTTTTTATATATACTATTTGTTTCGGATATCTTAGCATCAAAACTGAGGAGGAAAAATGGGTTAATGTGATTATCTTTCAGTCAGATTTTTGTCTTGGTGTTGCAAGTTGCTTAACCCATGTAGATTATGGGAATAGTGGAAAGTGCATGAACTTTGGTGTGCTGTGTGGACTGAATTTGGGAAGCTATGCTTTGGCCCATTAGTTGTGGGACGCTAGGAAAGTTGTTTGAATTCTCAGAACTTCGGTTTCCTTTTCTATAATTTGATTGTACAGTATTATAGCCTGTAGGGTAGAAGGATTAGCTCTGGGCCAAGCATCTCAGAACGTGAAACTTGGCTTCATCAATTTTTTTTTTTGTCACTGGGAAAATTACTTAACCTTTCTATGCCTTGCATTTTTTTTTTTTTTTTTTTTTTTTTTTTTTTTTTTTTTTTTTTTTTTTGCGGTACGCGGGCCCCTCACTGCTGTGACCGCTCTCGTCGCGGAGCACAGGACCCGGACGCGCAGGCTCAGCGGCCACGGCTCACGGGCCCAGCCGCTCCGCGGCACGCGGGATCCTCCCGGGCCGGGGCACGAACCCGCGTCCCCTGCATCGGCAGGCGGACTCCCAACAGCTGTGCCACCAGGGAAGCCCCTGCCTTGCATTCTTTATCCATATTATGGGGATATTAGTACCTACCTTATGGATTTATTGAAAAATAAATGAGAAAATACATGTGTTGTGCTGGCTTGCAGTATCAAATACTATTAGATGATTTTTATTCATTGTGTTCATTAAGTTTGATAATACCTGAAAAGTACTTGGTACATAGTTAATAGTCAATAAAATTCCCTCTTTTTCCAATAAATCAGTAATGAATTGCTTTATAAATCGTGCTGTATACTTCTAAACTGGGGATTCATATAGATAACATTTATTTTTTATACATACATGATATTAAAACAACAGGATATCAATTTAATTAAATGTTTAGAGTTAAACATTTCTTTTTCACTATTTCTTGAGAATTGTGGTCATGATGCCATTAGATTTTAATAGTTATCTAATTTGATCTATGGCCATAAAATTTTTGTTTTATATATATATATATGTGAAGAGTGGGGAAGGGAGAATACTTCCTTATATAGATTATAGAAAGGGGTGTATTAAGTTGTCAAAGTTTATATGGAAGTGTGATGAATGAACTATCTTAGTTGCAGCCCTTGGGGAAGAAATATTTTTTTGGAGAAAACCCTTGACAAGTCACTGGGTTGGGAGAAGAGAGGCAAAACTCAAGGCTTATAAAATTCAGTAGGAGAAAAGAGCTCAGACTATTCTGCAATAGGATTTGAGAGAAGATCAAGAGGACTAGATTCTGAAATTTCAGTTGAAGAACAGATAAAGAAAAAGTTTTGAAAAACATTTGCCTTTGTATTGTTTGTTTTTCTGTTGCATAAATTTCCTGTCTTCAGTATAATCTTATGCACACAAATAATTTGTTGGAAATAGAGGACAACAAATTCCACTTGGGTTTATCTATGCTGTATAAAAAGGGGATATATAAGGGAAATGATGGAATGGTTCTTATACTGAATTATTTTGACAAACATAGAGCTGGAGGTGACCATTAGAACCACCCCTAGTCTTACAAATCCATTCGAATTTGAGGGAAAAATTGTTCTTACAATCAATGGACTGGGAATTTGCATTTGTGATATTGATTTTAAGAGGCAGGGAGATCCTAGTTGATATCTGGGTTATGGTTAGTGAGAAAAATATTTCTAAATGAATACAGTATTGGTTTTCCATAACAACTTACCACATATTTCATGGCTTCAAACAGTACAAATTTATTATCCTACAGTCCTGTAGTTCAGAAGTCTGACATGGGTTTCCCTGTACTAAGGGTGGGCAGGGCTGTGGTCCTTTCTGGAGGCTCTAGAGGAGAATTGTTTCTTTGCCTTTTCCAGCTTCTGGAGGTCACCCACACTTCTTGACTGGTGGCTCCCTGTCACCATCTTTAAAGCCAGCATTAATGGGTAGAGTCCTGTCTACATCTCAACTCTCTGTCCTCTTTCCCTAGTCTCATCTCCTTCTCTGACTAGAGCTGGGAAAAGTTCTCAGCATTTAAGGACTCATGTGATTTTTTTGGGCCCACTTGGATATCTTGAATGATCTCCTATCTCAAGGTCGCTAATCTTATTCACCTCTGTAAAGTCTCTTTTGCCAAGTAAGGTAATATTTCACATGTTCTGGGGATGAGGATAGGGACATATTGTGGGGGAGGCAATATTTTGCCTATCTACATATATGAAAGCAGAAATTGTAGCAAATGAATGTATTATATACTCAATATTATTGATTAGTTTAAGCAGAACTTTAGCATGTAAGTAATATTTTAAAATCATAAATATGAAAACAGTTAACTATTATTCTGTCAATAATAATAACTTCACAGCAAACCCATTAAAATTGTTTTCCCAACCATCAGGAAATACCGCACTTTCCACTCCTGCAACTGTGTTGTATGTGATGCACCTTTACTGTGGAGAAACAGCAGAAACTTTCTGGGGGGCTTTTCTTGTTTATGGAGCTGGCACTGAGGTGTATTTTGTACAGTGGATTAAAACCTTGTGCACTGTATCCCATAGTGGTACTTCTATGAATGGAGATTAGGTACTGAAATACTATTAATAGTACAGTTGGACTAAGTTCTAGGTGAAATACATTTATATGGGCTTGCTTGCCTAGAGGCATAATGTTAATTTTTCCAGGAGAAAATGTGCAGTTTCTTTACAACTGTATTATAAATAAGCACAAGCCTCTTGTCAGTTAACAACAGCCTGTATTTATAATCGCTATTTATGCATGTAAAGATATACATGCACATAAGAGGAAGCAGTGTAGGATAATGGGAAGAGCCCTTGACTGGGAGACAAGTGTTTGGAGTTCAAGTTCTACAACTGAATAGCTGTGGGAAGGAATTGGACCAGATGATCCCCAGGATCTCCTATTTGGGGTGTTCTGTGCCTCTATGTCATTTCTTTAGTAGCAGAAATCAGAATTCTGTGGTGAAAGTCTTAGGCTTCATGCAGAGCTGCCATTGCAGACTGGTCAGCCTTCACGATAACTGTTAGGCTGCAGTTCCTCAGCAAATCCCCTGTCTTCTATCTCTTACACTTAAAAACCCCACCATCTCCATACCATGATCTCTGGATATCAGGACTTTCAAGCACATCTAAGGCTAAGTAGGATGAATCTGGAACATATTTTTTCTTAAACTAGAACTTAAGCCCTTGATTCTGTTGGAAAACATAGCCATTAAAAATTGAATAAATAAGACTGAATGAAGGTGTTGAACTATCATATCATTCTACAAATACTTTGTAAACATCTCCTGTGTGCCAGGCACTATTTTATTAGGTAGACAGTAAGTAGACAACTACCTCTGCCCTTGTAGAGTGTACATACTAGCGGAGTGGAAAATAAAAAAAACAAACTTAAAAATAAGTAAAACTTATAGTACATAAGGAGACAGTGAGTGCTAGGAGATGACAACAAAAAATAACAGTATAAGGGAGTTAGGATTTGGGGTGAATGTCACAATTTAAAATAAGAAGTCAGGTCAGGCTTCATAGGAAAGGTGAATTCTGAGGCATAAAGGTAGCACATGGATATCTGTAGGGAAATTGTTCTAGGAAGAGGGAATAGCCACGGCAAAGAACAAAGATGGGAACATGACTAGTGTTCTCTAGAAAGAACTTGGAGGCTGATGTGTCTGAAGTGGAGTCAGAAAACTGGAGAATAATAAGAGATGTGGTCATAGCATTGTCTTGGCCATATTGTGTAGGGATGTGTTGGCCATTGTTTAGAGTTTGGATTTACTCCCGACGAAATGATGAAACATTCAATTTTCCTGAGTAGAGGAAAGGCAAGATCTGATTTCCTTGTTACCATGCTTATTCTGGCTGCTGTGTTGAAAATAGACTGTTGGAGCCAAAGGAGAAGCAGAGAGAACAATTAGGAACCTTTTGCAATAATCCATGTAGGAGGTGATAGGGGCTTGGACCAGTATGGTAACAGTGGAGGTGGTGAGAACTGGTCAGATTTTTGATATATTTTGTAGAGACACTAGGATTTCCTGATTGATATGCTATTGTGTAATAGTGAAAGAAATCAAGGATGACTGAAATTTTTGTCCCCAGCAACTCAAAGATACAGATCCAAAAGACTGGAGTTCAGTTTTGGAAAAGTTAAGTTTAAGATGTCAAGTAGGTAATAAGAAATATGAGTTGGAATTCAGACTTATCTCTGGTCTGGAGACATAAATTTTGGAATCATTGGCAAACAGTGGATACATAAAGCCACAAGAGTTGATGTAAATCACCAAAGGAATGAAGGTAGAGAGAAAAAGAAGCCCGAGGACTGAATTCTGGAGCATGCCAATGTTAAGAGGTTCAGAAAATGAAGAAAGATTAATAAAAAAGACCAAGAAGGAACAATCAGTGGTACCAGAGGGAAACCTAAAGAGTATGATGTCCTGGAAACTAGAAAAAAAGAAAATATTTCAAGAAAGAGGGAGCTAATGATTTTTTTCAAATTTATTTGTTAGATCAACTAATATCAGGATTTAGATCAGTGGGTGAGCAATGTAGAAGTGTAATGGCCCATGTAACCTTGTCTTACCAGTGAACCTTGATAAGAGCAGTTTCAGTGGTTTAAGAGTGAAAGGGAGGACCGGAATTAGAGAACATGAATATCAATAACACTTTCAGGGAATTTTGATGCCAAGGGGAATAGTGAAACTGTGGTTGAAATTGGGTGAAGATAATGTATTTTTTGAAGGGGAAAAATAATAGTATGTTTGTGTGTGGATAGAAAGAACACAATTAAAAGAAGAAATTGGTAATTTTGGAGAGAGAGGTAAGAATTGCTAAAGTGGTCTGTTTGAGCAGGTGAGAGGAATGTGAGCTAGTGTACAAGTGAAAGGTTGATTTAAATTAGGGGCCCAGAGACTGGATCTGGAGCTATGCTGTGCAATAGAAAGAGAATATGAGCCATATATGTAATTTACTTTTTCCCAGTACCCACATTTAAAAAGTAAAAGATGAATTAATTTCATAATATATTTATTTATCCAATACACTCAAAATATTAGCACTTCAACATGTAATAACAATTATTAATGAGCAATTTTACATTATTTTGTACTATTCAAAATCCTATGTGTATTTTATATCTACAGAACGTCTTAATTTGGTCACTAAATTTTCATCAGAAATACTTAATTGGTATTTAGATTTCACAAACCAAAACTGATCAAATGTAGATTCTGTATACACAAGCATTTCAAACATATTTAATATTTGCCAACAACTGAATTGAGCATTCAACTTTAAATCTAAATTTACATTAAGTAAAGTTAAATAAGATTCAGCGTTTGGTTTCTCAATGATACAGGCCACATTAACGTGCTCAATGGCCACATGTTGCTGGTGGCTATAATATTAGGCAGCTCTGGAGTCTCAGGAAGAATGGCAGAGGATATTGAAACAGCTGCTGGAAGGTAGGTAGATGTGGTGGAGCAGGTGCTGGGAATTCTCATTTGAACGTCCCAATTTTCTTAGTAAAGTGCAAAGCAATATCACTGGCTTAGGATAAATGTATTAATCAGATCATAGCAGGAAAAAAGTCAAACTCAAATTGTTTCAAGAGTCTTACTAATGAGTTGGAAGTGTTAATCACAAGGAGACTAGCACCAGAAGAAAGCTGTTTCACTCCTAGGCCTAAAGGAGAAAGGAAGGAAACAGTGGTGAGAGGAGGAGCTTCCCTTCTGAAGCTGTAGATTTGGGAGGGTGCAGAGACTGGCAGGACCACAGTCCACAGCAGGCAGGAAGCATGGGCCTCTTTCTTCTGCCCTTTGATATCCTGCCAAAGACTCCCACTTTAAACTCTGGGAAGCCAGACAGCAGGGCCCTAGATGATGCATTTATAGGGGTCAATTCCCAGAGGGCAGAGGAGCAGCAAAGGGTAAGGCATAAGAGGTAGGAGCAAATGGAGACATGAGCAGTTTTGGAGAGGAAGTATAAGTTTGAGGAGAGTTGTGAAAAAGTCATCTAGAAAAATTAGAGAGTAAATGAAATAGGATTTTTTCTCTTCTCCTTTCAACAAGTATGTATTAGGTGCCTAATGCATGCAGTATGCACCTTGACTTGTTAAGTCCTGGGAATAGAGCGTTGAAGAAGACAAATCTCTTCTTTGTTCTACTCCTGGGGGACATAAGCAATGAACAAGTGAACAAATAAAATATAATCTTAGATAGTGATAAATTCCACTTAGACAATTATAGTATTTGGAATGGGATTGAGGCTATATTGAGGCTACATCAGGGTGGTCAGGAAGGACTTCTCTTAGTTATATTTGAACTTGTCTCTGAATGATGTGAGGGAAGCAGTTATGCGAAGATCTGGTGAAGAATATTCTTGATACATTAAGTGCAAAAACCCTGAGACAGGGAAACTGATGTCTTAATGAGAAAGGTATAAGAACAGTGTGGCTGGATGGTATTGAATTAGGAGAAGCACCATGCAAGATGAGATTGAAGAGGTAAGATGGCACGTGAAGATCTTTTTCTTGCTGTTGCTCTTAATGTGAAGCCTTGAAAGATTTTATCAGAAAAGTAATATGATCTGATATGATTTTCAGAAAGATTACTCTGGCGGCTGTATGGAGGATGGGCCAAACAAGGCAAAACTGAAAGCAAAACCAACAAAGAAACAGGCTGTTTCAGAAGTCCAGAGAAGAGTGACTTGGATGAGGGTGGTAGGAGCTGAGATGCTCAGATACTGTTAGACGTGAAATCTATTTTTGAGTAGAGTTGATAGAATTTTCTGGCTTTGCTTCATCTCTCCTTGTCTCTCTACTTTCTTCTCTTTCCACAAATGCTCAATGGCAGGGTGCTAGTACTGAGGATACTAAGATAATTACCATACGTTTCCTGACCTCAGAACAATCCAGGCAGTGGAGGGAAGGGAGGTGGGGAAGGGAGTGAGAGTGCAAGAACAGAGTTGTATATGAGGTTGTGTGCCTTATGCTAAAGGTACTATGATATATACACCATAAATAGGAGAGTGATAATTTTACTGGGGGAGACATCCAGGAGGGAGAAACTCTTTATAGAAAAGGTAGTGCTTGAGCTGAATTTTGAAAGATGAGTAGGTGTTTGTTTGCTAGGCAAACAAAGATGGAAAGAGTGCTCCTGACAGAAGAAGCAGTGAATGCAGAGGCCAGGCCGTGTGAAATATCCTGGCTTTTTATTTTTAATTTATTTTATCTATTTATTTATTTTTGGCTGCGTTCGGTCTTTGTAGCCGCGTGCGGACTTTCTCTAGTTGGGGCGAGCAGGGGCTTCTCATTGTGGTGGCTTCTCTTGTTGTGGAGCATGGGCTCTAGGCATGTGGGCTTCACTAGTTGTGGCAGGCAGGCTCAGTAGTTGTGGCACACGGGCTTAGTTGATCTGCTGCATGTGGGATCTTCCCGGACTAGGGTTCAAACCCATGTCCCCTGCACTGGCAGACAGATTCTTAACCACTGCATCACCAGAGAAGCCTTATCCTGGAAATTTTGAGGAACTGCAAGTCATGCAGTTTTGTATGGTTTGAGGTTGAGAAGAGTGGCTGGATGAGAAGGAAATGAGAAGTTAGATGAGAAATGTAGCTGAAAAGGTAGGCTGGGGCTTGGGCACTGAATGTCTTCTATGCTCTGATAAGGAGTTTTGGACTATGTCCCTTAGGCAAATGAGAATCTTTAAAGGGATAAATAAGTAAGCTCTTGATTAAGTTTGATTTTTTTAGAAATAGCATAATGTTAGCAGCATGGAGAAGGGATTAGGAAGAGGGCAAGACAGGAGATAAGTCAGAGATATTTTTAAAAATTAATAACTTGATTTGTATCAAAAATTGTATTAAATTAATAATTGATTACAACAATTCACAATTCATTTTGTATCATTTTCCTTTGTTGCATTTATATAATGTTAATTAAAATCAAAGAAAGTTATTTTTAAGTCTATGTGTGGTATTATTATATAGAAAATGTCCAATTTCTCTCATAATTTTTAGAGAATTTGTGCAGCTGCATGTTGGGACCTGCCAGCCAGATGGCCCCTTTGACATTCTGTGAGCTTGTGACTAGAGCCGACAGAAAGCTCCTTTCACTGATGTTAGAGAGTAGTCCAGTTAAGATAGCATCTATGTTGATATTATCAACTACAATCTTAGTAAGTTAGTTCTCAGTGAGTCAGATGTGCTTACAGGTTTCAGGAACCAAACTCTACCCATGGCTGGCAGGGTTTAGGTGTGACTCATGTGAACACCATGTAGAGATATGTGTATTGTCTAATGATGCCATCACTGAAAATGAGAGAGAAAATTGACTCACAGTCGGTGTGTTCTTGGAAGGCCAACAGCATAGTACTGTTACTGCAACTAATCTCTCATATTTGTATAGAATTTTCTAGTTTGCAAGTTATCTTAAAAAGTATTCGGTAAACCCCCTGGTACACAAAAAGTCCTTAAGGTAGTCATTTTCTCTCATTATCTGTGTTTCTGTAACACCAGATTCTTTATACTTTGGTGAATATCAAGTGACAGGACAAGATCAATGAAAACAACAGCTTGGTCCCAGAGCACAGCCAATTTTTAATGTTTAAAATTCTCGAATGCTGGATGGGATGTATGTGAAAAGTGGCATATGGCAGAATATCTGAGTACCTGCTTAGTGTTAAGTTCGATTGGGACAATTTCAGGAAGGGCAGGAGAAACTGCTGATGGAATTCTGAGTTGCGCAATCCTAAACCACAAGGCACAGCTCTAGATAACACAGAAGCATGTGCAGCTGGAAAAATTAGCCAAGGGATGTCAAGTTTGGATCAGCTCTGTTGGCAGAAAGGGCCGGCCTTGAGTCTAGAGGGCAGCTTGCCCAGGCATGGTTTAGACATTCGCCAAAATAGGACCAGTTTTAATTGTCCACGGGATGGAAAGGGCTGTTAGTTCAATGTTATCATCTTCCATCTTTGTCCTACGCAAAGATTTTGGTTCTTTAACACTCAGGAAAAGTGTCATAATTTCCATGAAGCCCAATCCAACCTAAGAAGAAGAAATAATTTCTCCTTTCTCCTGATAGGCATTACTAAATGTTAAGGGAATAAAGTAGTATCATCTTGAAAAAGATAAACATACATATCTGCTCAGATATCTTTATATTCATACACATGTAGGACACTTTAATCTGAAGACAGACTTAACAATTGGAAATATGTTAAACTTTTTCTTTATCTCTTCCTTGTTCCCTTTCAGTTCAGTTTCTTCTTTAAATATTCCCTTTTCTCCTAAATACTGTCACCAGACAGTTATCATATTCAGATGCTTTAGTGAAGATTTTTATTTCCATTTGCATTCTCTGGTCAATTTTGAGATGGGTGTCTGCTTTGCTGTGATTAGTATGGAAAGGAAGCAGCTGTGAGTAGGGAAGTGCTAGCAATGAGGAGTTTTGCTTTTTATTTTTTTGCTGTTGGTAGAAATTGTCTAAATAACAGGTGTCTATCATCATAAGTGTGAGAACGTGTTATTTTTATCACTATGAGGGCCAGATCCAGCCTCTAGGTACTCATCTGAACTCAGAGAAAAGTCAGCTATGCTGAAGTCCCTGAGAGTAGATTTCATGTACATGTTTCTGTGTTTTGCCCTTCAATTGCTTCCATATGTAAAAATTCCATTCCTTAAGCATTTCTACCAACCTTTGCCACAAACATCATGAATATAAACATACCATTGGCTTTGACATAATACCAAACTTCCCTTCAAAATGAAAACAGACCATTGGCATTTAACACCTACAATTATAAGTAGCAGATGAGGTAATTTCAGTCATTCTGAAAAACACAAACCCTCTGTCACTATTCTCCCACCCAGCCCTGAAAATGCCTGATGCTGGCTTGAAACACTTGCACATTCCAAAGATACATTTGAAGTATTTTTATGCTAGTGGCAACATACCATTAGCAATAGGCGAGATACTAAAACTCTTTCTTATTAATTATTTTAATATAAAGTGACTAATTATGTGGAATGGTAAATCCTAGCGCATGAATGCACGGAAAAGCACAGAGCCATGCCCCATGCATGACTCCGCTCTGCACACTCAGAGTTCAGATGGCATAGCAAATTACTCTCCTTCCAATCATTTAGGTCATCAGCACTCACTTGCTGTGAGTACATAGCCTTTTAATTTAGCTTCTCTACCTAAAACAGCATGAGCCAAGCAAAGTATGTCTATAAGAAAAACACAATGTGCTGATTGCTCTAGTCTCTTAGGCACATTTTGCTGAGCCATGATGTAAAAGAGGAAAGGAATATGACTGCTTGGCGTCATTGGGCAAGAGTGGAGATGGATTTTAAAAGTGATATAGTGATGATTCCCAGCTTATTGAAGATGGAACGGATAGAGGTATATTTTATAATCTCCGGTAACTAATTTCAGGAGAAATTATGTTTTTCATTTAGATTTAAATTACTTGCTGCCAATGGCATGTTTTGTTCATCAGCATATAAACCACCTTTCATTCTTAGCAGTGCTGTGCTCATTGTAGGCATTCAATAAATGTTTTACTTGATTTGAAAGCGTTATCTAAAAATTGGTTCTCTAGTTAATTATGTCTTCTATTTTTAGCAGTTACTGAGAGCAGGAATGGTGTCTTTTGTGCTATCTGTAAAACTTACCAAAGTGCTTTATGCATAGTAGTTTCTTTACAATTTTTTTTTTTGGCGGTACGTGGGCCTCTCACTGTTGTGGCCTCTCCCGTTGTGGAGCACAGGCTCCCAATGCGTAGGCTCAGCGGCCATGGCTCACGGGCCCAGCCTCTCCGCGGCATGTGGGATCTTCCCGGACCGGGGCACGAACCCGTGTCCCCTGCATCGGCAGGCAGACTCTCAGCCACTGCGCCACCAGGGAAGCCCCTTAACAAATATTTTTGAACTGAATGTTATTGTATTAAAATTAAAGGAGTTTTTGTTTCCAATAGAGTTAATTTAACAAGTGGCTTTAACGTGCATCTAGTTTTTATTTTTATTTTTTAAAACTGTTTTACAAATATGTAAGTTCAGCTGCTTGACTGGGATTTGATTCCTCTCTATCCCTCCCTCACCCCAGTCCCAATTGGAAACAAGTTCTGTTTGCTTTACTGTCAAAATATAGTCTGAATTTTTCATTTTTCTCTATCCCAATTACTATTTCCCTAGTCTGAGCCACTTGGACACTCTCCTTGAGAACTGCAAGCCTCCCCACGGGCCCCGGTTCTCCACTCCTGTCCCCCTGCCCTCTATTTCTTGACATAGCAGCTGGAAGCATCTTAAAAAAAAAGAAAACAGGTGATTTCACTCTCCAGTTTAACATTCTCCACTAGCTTCTGCTTTGACTCAGAATCAGATCTGAGTTCTTTACCAAGTCCTAAAAACCACTACATCATGTGGTCCTTACTTGTTTCTCCCTGATGGTCTTTCTGCTCCCCTCTGCAGTCAGTCTCCTGCTGCCACATCAATCTTTGTCTATTTTTCCAGTGGTCTATGTTTATTCCTCCCACTTCAGGGCCTTGGAATCTGCTCTTTCTTGTGCCTGAAATGCTCCTCGTTCATATCTTTGCATAGCCAGATCCTTGGCAATCAGTTCTCAGCTCAAAGATCACCCCCCTCAAATGGCCTTTGCTGCCCTCCTATCTGAAGTGTCATCGTGTCATCCACTCACTGTCCTGTCACTGTATTTTATTTTCTTTAAGCGCCCATCCTCATCTGATATTTGTTATTTTGTTTGTTAATTGTCTTTCTCCTTCAACTAGAATTTAAATTCCATGAAAACAAAGACTTTGTTGGTCTTGTTTATACTGGTATATAGGAAAAAAAAAGGTTGAATCAGTAAACATGCATATTTTCAGGGCAGATTTTGACTCTAACTAGTAAGAAAACATAATGAAAGGATACTATTTGTGATGATTTGCTTTAACCAGAACCCCCTGTTAAAGGTCATAGAGTTAGGGGCTTCCCTGGTGGCGCAGTGGTTGAGAGTCCGCCTGCCGATTGAAGACTTTGATGTATTCTGAGATATAGAGAAATGGTTCAGAGATTTAGCTTTGAGTTCCAATGTATATAGTACTATTTTTTTACTCTAGAAAAAAATGAGTGAGACTAACCACTTTCTAATTTGGTTTAATGTTTTAAAATATTTTAGTGAATGATATGAATTTCAAGCTGGAGAATATAGAAATACATATACATACAAGTACATGTATATGTTTATGGTTATGTATGTGTATATATATATATGTACGTGTGAGTATGTGTATTATATATTATATATATACATATATATATTTGCTCATGACAATGAATTATAGAATTATTAGGGAGTTGGTACAGTACCTACAGAGTTTAAAATGATTCTTATTAACTTGAAAAGCTTGTCAGAAACAAATATATTGAAATTCAGCACGAAAAAGTGCAGAGTAATATGTTTTGGAATTAAATGAATTATTATTTTTGTTTACCCATTTAATTAAATGGGTAAAGTCATTCTAAAATATTTTATGCCAGATTTATGTATTATGGTAGATAGTTGCATGCATAATATGGTTTTGGTTTAGGTATTTTTTATAGAACAACAGCATCTAAAGCCTTTCTTACTGTATCTCCCCATTCTAATATATCTCTTTACTACATGCCATTCTGTATGAAGTTGCAACATTGCAGAGTCATCACACTGGGTTTAAGTCATTATTTCAGGTTCTTCTTTGAAACACAACTACTTTCTGTTTCCAAAATAGTTTGTCAGAGCTCTAGGATCCTGATCTCAAAATTTAAGGATGGTAGAAAGAGAGCCAGAGAGCCAGATGGCATCGGAATGTGGGACAGTGCCAGGGTGGTGGGCCACATGTGGAAGTACTGAGTGCTAACTGCCTGGAGGGGTGCGCATCAGTGGGGATAAGCAGGGTGTGGAAAAGACTGGTCAGCAGCTGCTGAAGCCCAATTCACTTACCTTGCAGTTGTGCCTTAGGCAGGCCCTGTCATCACACTCCTTTTGGTGCTAAGCCCAGATCAATAGGGACTGATTAATGCCGAGTACCTTATGGTTCGTACATTTTATGATCCTACTCGTGTATCTCACTATCATGTTCCCTTTCTTAACTACAGTCCCACACTGGTGATCCATTGTCATCGTATCTACTATGATTCCTGATCCTTTTCCTCCTTCCTCATACATCTGGTCTTCTTCTGCCATGTAACTGGGCAGGCTTTTTATCTGGGGCTCCAGAATTTCTTTTCTTTTGTATTTTTTAAAATGAAAAGACCTGAATATATGATTCTGTCAGTATAAGCTCTGCTTATCATAAATTGAACTGCCAACCTGAATGAAACATACATCCATATAAAAACTTAAAGATCAGAGTTTGAAAATAGGCTGTAATATTTTCAACCAGCTTTTGAGTACTTGGGATTGCCATCAGGGACAAAGAAGATTACAGAAAAAAACAATACATGCAGGAATAAACAGTGAGAAGCAGCAGACAGAGCATGTAAGGTATATGATAAGAGAAACCCAACAGGTGGTGAATGTAGCAAGGGCAAGAGACCGTGCCCACCTTCCTTCATCTCCCATTAAAAAACAAAAACCAAAAAAAAAAAAAAAAAAAAAGATTAAAGGGAACAGAGAGAGAGATAAAATGTAAAACCTTACTTTAAAAAAAAGAGTAAATTTGATATGCAAAAGTAAACTCTTCCCTGGCTTCATTACTTCTATTCTACCAACTCCACATTATTTATTTCTACCGAACTAATCTTTCTAAATCACAACTATGATTATGTCTCTCACATGCTTCAAGTGGGTGCACACACAGACACATACATGCTTGTGTGTGCACGTGTGCACATCCACTCACCCCCACACACACATACACTCCCCCCAGCATTTCACTGAATAACCTCCTTTCCCTGGCTTTCAATATCCTTTACTTCATCACTCCATTGGGTGGTACTGTTATTAATGGCAAAGTTTCTCTTCTTGTTCTTTCCAGATTGTTACCAGACTGTTAACTCCGTCATATAAACCACCTTAATATTCATGGTCGTATTACCGGGGTGTCTGGCCTACAGAAGAGTAAGTGTATTGAACCCTTACTGCTTCAGAGCTTTTGCTCATTCAGTTCTCCGTTGGGAATGACTTCTTCCACTTATCTGTAGATACCATAATTATGCAACATTTCCAGACCATTTCAGTTAGTTTTTCATGATTCTCCCCAAGTAGAATCATTTCATCATTTCTATATCACTTGAAAATATTTTTAGTATCTACTTCCATATGCTATCCTATGTAATAATTTTCTGTATTATTGTCTTTCTGACTTTTGAAAGGTAAAGTCTATTTCTTACTTTTGGCGTCTAATACAGTTCTTTGTACAGACAAGTGTGCTTAGTGTTGTAATGAACTTATGAATTGACTGAAAAAGAAATAGGGAGAAGAGTCTCTCAGTTTAAATAAATTATTGTGTTCTGAACCCACTCTGGATTTAAAAAAAATTGTATTTGTTTATCTATCACCTAGTTATTCATTCTTCTAAAGATATAAATATGTCTCTGAGAACTCTGCTATTTATTTGTACAGAATTAGGAATTTAGGATGATTTTCATATCTTCCAATATAAAAGACTGTAATGGTTCATCTCCTAGCTGTCTTCACAGGATGAAATATTCTTCCTATTAAAGATAAAACAATGTAAAACCATCACTCCTGAATTGAGACAAAATGTTCACTAAAACAAGACACTGGAGAGGTGCTACTCAGTTTAATCCATATGAAAATATATTTCACACTGATTTGTGAATTTGCGGAATACTGTGTAATTTGGTAAAAAGATCTAGAACTTCTAACATTTAATTACAGCACAGGAGTACCACAATTGGTATTGTCACAAAATAATATGCTAATACCATGCAGAGACAAAGCATTATTCTGGAACACTGATAGAATTTTTCTTTTAAGATACACAGAACCAATTAATGCTGCCACCATCTTGTCAAGACAAGACAGTAGTCCTCCTCAGGGTGTGTTTTGTTTTCCTCCACACTAGTGTTTCTGTATACTACTGTTTCCCAGTGTTGTTCAATCTGTGAAACATCTGTGACCTTGCCAGGGCTGGTAGGGTGATGGCATTTGGATAAAGGAAAACTGAGGAAGAAAGGAATGACAGCCAGCAGCTGCAAAGGATTGCAAGCTCACATGTATATACCACATATATCTGGCATCATTCCTTCTCACTCCATCGAGATATCACTATTTCTGTTGTCTGCATTCTAACCTCTACTTTCTTGGTTTAAAAAAAAGACAAAGAGTTAGTGAGGAAATCCAGAATGTCAGTAAAACAAGATGTCCTAATATACGTCCTTGGAGACAGTGGTCTGTGACAATATTCGTCACATAATAATAAAAAACTAAACAATCTCCTAACTTAAAACAAGAACAACTTAGCACTTGCTATTATTAATTGTGAAACTTTAAAGCATTAACTTATGAGAACTCCAAGTAATAGATTTGGGAAATAAATAAAATGAAAAATCTCCTCAAAAGAAAAAAATAATTCCACCAAAGAACAGGTGAAAAAACAATACAAAATAGTAACAAAAATTATCAAACTAAGACTGGTATTCCAGGGAGTTTTCTTCTTCAAATCCTGACTTTGGACAGTACTTACTAGTGTCTTTTATGATCACAGCTACTTTATATCTGGACATCTTCCTTCCTTTATTGAAAATAAAAGCTTTGTAATGGATGAATGGAATCTTGTAAAGCACTTCTGAGTTCTTTAGAAAAACAAAATGACGTGAGCTTAATACGTTACAACATTTTGAGCGAACACATTCTAAAAGTTCTTTGCATCTAAATGTTTTCTGAAATCTAGTTAGGTAATAATTGAAGAGGCAGTGACTATTTGTTGTCTCTGCCTTTATGCTTTGCACAATGTACAAGTTATATTTATCCCAAAGTAATTGTGCTGTACGAAGTTGGTAGGTGTACTTGATATGTCAGGGCATGGTTATCATCCACTTTCTCATCCAGCAGTGGTATACAGACATTGAACTATTGATGACAAAATAATTTTTTTCCATTATACTCATGAATTGGTGGGCCTTTTAAAATGCAAGTATTTGGGTGCCCCTCTTGACCATATAGAACTGTTTTAATACATGCACTCTACCGGCTCAAAGTTTCAAGCCACAAAATGTAGTTGACTTAGCTATTCCTCATTTGCCGAATCAATTCTTGCTCTTTCTCTTACAAAGTCTCTTTCCAACAGTTTCAGAAAGATTAAGCTGGCTTGCTCCAGGTTACACAGTTGATTTGTTTTCAGAGCCAGGTCTACAATCTATGTCTATTGACTTCTAATCCAGGGCTCTTTTGACTATATCACTTGGCCTCTTCGTTTGTAAAAGGATATATACTATTCTCTGGTGAAAGATCCTAAATATTAAACATTTCTCCAGAGAAATGTAAGGTTCTTAAAATTAAACTTTGCCAGTAAAATATTGAGCTCTTTCTCCTCTGTTGCCAATATTTGTTTTCTTGGCAAGAGCTGTGTTTTCATCAGAAATGTCGGGAAATTTTGTTCTCTTTGAACTATGTAAAATAGTATCTAAGTTTTGCACTTTTGGCTTGCAAGAAATAAAAACAGGCTCATGGTATTTCATATGCTAGGGCAAGACAGGTAAGCAAGGTGAATGACAAGACAGCATACACGGAGTAGATCTTTGGAAACCATTTATTGGGGGAAAACTCAGAGACTAATGCCATATGGACAAGGACAGCAAATGAATCTGTCAATGCCAGAAGGCTGACTTGAGAGCGTGGGTCTGTTAAATATCATGATTAGGAAATCATTAGTTCTTTCCATGGCATGCATGATCAGGATCTGGGATGCAATAGCAGCATCAACAAATGGCAACCCCTTGTTTCCAGCCCTATTCCACTAACATGGTGGGGAGAGCACTAGACCCTCCCTTGATGTGATCAGGGAGGATGTGTTCCAAGATTCTTATTACAGCTTTTCTGGACTAGTGAGTGGGACAGTGGCCTGGTGGACCACTGCCACATTCTACTAAGATTGAGTGGCTTAAGCACCCAGCTGTAGCCAACTTCCATGGGGCTCTGGGAGCCCTGCTTGAAGATGAATAGGCAGTTTAATCTTTACCTCTCATGCAAGTAAGATAAACAGAAAATAGTGCCTGAAGTTACTAAGCTAGGTCCATTGAAGTACCTTGTTTAGGTAGAGCAGAAAGTCTGAAGAAAAAAAGACACGTCTAATGGTCATCCTCAAACTTTAGTTTTTCTAATGATTCAGTAAAATACGTGACTCAACTTATTTGTTTGTTTGTAATATAAACTTTCTGAACTGGGAAAAATGTTCATTTTTAAAAGGTCATCCTGATGACCTTTCTATATGCTTAAACTTATCAAGATTCTAAGAGACGAGAAGTAAAAGTGATTGTTAGACTAATAATTCTCTTATCTGTAAAAAAGATTATTTCCATATGAGTTCATTCCAATCTCTTAGAGAATATATTTTGAAGTGTTTAAAGTAACTGTCCCTTCAAGATCACCCAAATCTACTCCTAGCCACAATTTAATTAATTTTTGCTAACACATAGCTGGAGGTGTAAGTACTTAGATCACTCAAGTCCCATAGTCAGCCGCGTCTTTCAGTGGCTGCTGATCATGGCATCAGGCCCTGGTAAAACCATCCATTTTAACCATTGTCATGACTGATGTAGGTTACATCAGCCTAACAGTGGTTGGATATCCGCTGTTATGCTGGCTGAAATGATGGATTGATTGCGCCACAGTTCATATATTTCATATGTAAGGACAAGATTTTAAATGATGTGATCAGAAGAGGGAATGAAATTCTAGGCTAAGGTAAAATTGAAGCAGTCATGATGAAAAATTTCAACTTACAAATCAAAACTTTTTATATAGTCACATCTCAGGTGGAATATAAAATATACTTACTGTCTTTGATTTGAAATTGTGTTTTTGGTACTCTTTTTAATGCCATTTTTATAACATTACAATGTTGGGATTCTGGTAACAATGACTCAATAATACTTTATCTTTAATGTTTGATAGAACATTTATAATATACTGTTGTGAATTTTGAGTTTAAGAACAGTAAAAGTCTTTTTTGCTTTGTAATCTGGAAGTGTAGAATCAATCCCTTTGAGTCCAATGGCAGAAAGAAATCATAGTTGGAAGTTTTGTTTTTCCATTATATTAATCTTTAGAGGAAGCCAAGGCTACTATAAAAAAGCACACCCTATGACAGACTAAATTTTATTTTTATGATTTCCAGTTTGAGTCATTAGGCTTCAAATTATTTGGTAAATTAAAAATAGCATTTAATAGTATAATGGATAGACCAGATTGATTTACTATTTCATTTAGTTTACGTTAAACCCCATTATTGAATGAATGTTAGAGTAAAAGTGAACTGAAGTTTCAATTGTTACAAATAGTTTAAGGTTTTAAGTCTGTTTCATTTAACTCTTCTAATAGAAATCCTCAGGCATCTTGGAAATAGGAAAAATATAAAAATATTTTCTTTTGCTTTTGTTTAAGTATTATCATTTTTGAGGTGGTGTAAAATTCTCAACCTTTTAAAATTAGACACTGTAATGACAAAAGATTATCATAATATCAAAGACATAGATTCTTGTAAATGCTTAATTTATTGATTTGTAACAGTAGTTCTACACACATATAAAAAAGAAACAGAAAATTCTCACCCAAAAAAGGTTAAAGATAAATGAGTTTGTGGTTTGGTATTCTTAAAAGAACAAGTGGACTGGTCATGTTATAGCCTACTCTTGTTGAACCTTATCCTTTTGGCATTATTAGTAACCATATGGTCCTTTTTGGTCCTAGTTGCTAAATATGTTGATTGTTTTATTATTCTTTCTACTAAGAATGTTTATTGCTTTTCCTGTACTATAAAGAAAGGAGACTCAAGCCAGGCAAATGACAATATTTTGCTTAAGATGATAGTTCCTTATTTTATTCTAGAGGATATTTTAAAAAATGTAACATGGGGGGAAAAGAAAAGCTTCTGAGGTCAAATAAGTTTGAGAAACACAAAATCAAATAGTTGATTTTCAGAGGATTTTTTTTGAGTCTTTACCATGCTAGTGTAAACTATAAATCATCAGATGAGAATTTTCTCTCTGTCAGTATATTTTGTAACCTTGCCCAACACCACAAAATATCTGTTGGCTCTGGTGTTCTGAATAACACACTTTAGTGAATATTGGTTAGGTTTAGGAGATAAAGGGACTTGAGTAGATTTTCTTATATTTTAAATGAGAGAATGATTCATATTTATTTATGTTTTGTATTGTATGCCTCTGGTATGTCAGACAAAAAGTTAAATGCTGGTGTATTAGTTTTCCATTGCTATCATAGCAAATTATAGCAGACTTAGAGGTTTCAAGCAACATGGGTTTATTTTCATACAGTTCTGTAGTCCAGAAGCCTGACATGGGTCTCACTAGGCTAAAATCAAGGTGTTGGGAGGCTTGCCTTCCTTACTGGAGGCTCTTGGGGAAAATGTTCTCTTGTTTGTTCCAGTTGTTGGCAGAATGCAGTTCCTTGCAATTGTAGGTCTGAAATTCCCTTTTTTTTTTTTGCGGTACGCGGGCCTCTCACTGTCGTGGCCTCTCCCGTTGCGGAGCACAGGCTCCGGACGCGCAGGCTCCGCGGCCATGGCTCACGGGCCCAGCCGCTCCGCGGCACGTGGGATCCTCCCAGACCGGGGCACGAACCCGCGTCCCCCGCATCGGCAGGCGGATTCTCAACCACTGCGCCACCAGGGAAGCCCTGAAATTCCCATTTATTTTGATAGCTGTCAGCTGAGAGCCATTCTCAGTGTCTAGAGCTCTCCCACATTCTTAGCTCCTCCTTCCTCCAACTTCAAAGCCACCTATCATAGATTGAGTCCCTCTCTTCAAATATCTCCTCCTTCTTCTATCTCACCTTTCTGATCCAGGAAAGGTTCTCCATTTTTAAGGACTCGTGCAATCAGACTGGACCCACCTCCTTAATTCAGGATACTCGTATCTGTGAAGTCCCTTTTGCTGTGTAAAATAACATGTTCACATATTCCAGCTACTATGCTGCCTACCATAGCCAACAACCGAAGATTGAGTGAGACTCAGTCTCTGCCCATCAGTAACTTCCAATTAGTGTGGATTCCATGCTACCTAAACTCATAAGTAAACATTAATCAATCAATTAGTATGATATTTAAGAAAATTATGATGAGATCTGAAGATTACAGTACTTATACACCTTCTCACTATCAGAATACTTGAGAAGCTGCTAAAGTAACAATGATATATTTCCATGAGAGGCATGAGGGAAATTCCACCTGGGCTATGGTGAGACCTTATCCTCAATACATTCCCCAGAGTTTATTTGGAATGTGTTCTTGCTCTCTCAGATTCTAATACTCTAATACATGAATTTGGACCCAATATGCTTGAGGGTGAGAAAATGTTCTTATGTATAAGACACTCCATTCATAATCCTTTGAATTACATCTCTCCCCTCCATCCAGGCCAGATGTAGTAATGGGATTTGGTAAAGACAGACGTTGATAAAATTGTTTTGAAAATATACTACATTCTACCTTCAGTTACTGTTTTTAGTGGTTAGACAGTTCTTCTCACTCTCTGCCTGCTAAACATCTTTTTTTTTTTTTTTTTTTTTTTTTTAAATTTCTAGTCATTATTTTTGCCCTTGGTTTCCTTTAACGTTGATGGCTCTCTCAGCCATGGTGGTTCAAAGTAATAGTGTGCTCTTTGGATAAAATTAAATTAAAGACTGCATTTCTCCCAACCACTTTTTTCTTTTAGTAATATTAGCTTGCTAGTTCTTTGGCTTTGATTTTTAAATAAAATAGGCTGAAAACTTTTTTTTTTGAGCATGTACTTTAATGACTAGAATAAACTTTTTTCTTATCAAATCTAGGTTCCATTTTCCCTGTGAAACACTGCATAATTATGTCAACTTTTCTTTCTTTGGGCTGGCCTTTCTAAAAGCTATGCAGTCCATCTCCCTAGGGTTAACACATTCTTCTCTCAGCTTTAGACATGCAAATGAGTTTAGTTATCCTCCCTTGAGACAATCTCCTGGTCACTTTTATTAGACTTTGAGTTTCTCCCAATATTTGACCCACCCTTTTACAGATTATTTCTCAGGATGAGTTATTTCTATATCCTTTTAAGTCTAATGAGTACTTATATAACCAACTGGGTTATGAACATGGGGTGGTTAGTTCAGTCTCATGTTGTCTATGAATAAAGCAGTCTCTATCAAACATGACTGTTTTCATGTCTTTGAAGTAACATTATTTCTCCAGCTTCCACCACTTCTTTCTCGAGGAAAAAAAACAAAAACGAAACAGTCTTTTGTTTGACAGAAGATCCATATATTGATAGATTTTCTGAATCCCATAATTAGTTAGTGCTAAATAAAATTGTAAGAAATTCTGTTTCTGATAAAGAATTGACCAAATGTACTGCAAATGCATCTTCAATATTGGCAACATTTTAAAAATCAGTGTGTTTAGAGAATGTGAAAGCTATATCTGTTCCAGATATTCTCACCTAATACTGTTATTCACTTTGATTAGACCTATAATTCCCATACAAGTTTTGGAAATTAATTATCTGGAACACATACTCAAGGTGAATCTTGTTCAGTGGAGAAAATAGCAAAGTTCTGGTTATTGAAAAAAGAGCTACTCCTTGTTATAATCACTGAGTCTTTGATATCTGTCCATTGCTAGTACATTAGGTGGCAAATTATTATGCATGATATAATGAGAAAATAAAATTAGACAAATACCCTCAATCTTTTTGCTCAACTCCAAACTATTTAAAGCTTCACTCTAAATATATATTTAAAAACTAGTATCTTTTCTGGTAACAGATTGTCATTTTCAAGAAGTAATTTAAAATTTAATTTTTATTTTATATTGGAGTATTTATTTTGTATTGGAGTTGATTTACAATGTTGTGTTAGTTTCAGGTGTTCAGGAAAATGATTCTATTATACATATACATATATCCATTCTTTTTCAGATTCTTTTCCCCTATGAGTTGTTGCAGAATATTGAGTAGAGTTCCCTGTGCTATACAGTAGGTTCTTGTTGATTATCTACTTTACATATAGTAGTGAGTATATGTTAATCCCAAACTCCCAATTTATCCCCCTCCCCACCTTTTCCCTTTGGTAACCATAAGTTTGTTTTCGAAGTCTGTGAGTCTGTTTCTGTTTTGTAAATAGTTCATTTGTATCATTTTTTTAGTTTCCACATATAAGTGATATCATATGATATTTGTCTCTCTCTGACTTACTTCACTTAGTATGATAATCTCTAGGTCCATCCATGTTGTTGCAGATGGCATTATTTCATTATTTTGAATGGCTGAGTAATATTCATTGTATACGTGTACCACATCTTCTTTATCCATTCATCTGTCGATGGACATTTAGGTTGCTTTCATGTCTTGACTATTGTAAATAGTGCTGCTAAGAACAATGGGGTGCATGTATCCTCTTGAACCATGGTTTTCTCTAGATATATACCCAGGAGTGGGATAGCTGGATCATAAGGTAGTTCTATTTTTAGTTTTTTAAGGAACCTCCATACTGTTCTCCATATTGGTTGTACCAATTTACCTTCCCACCAACCGTATAGGAGGCTTCCTTCAGGGAATATTTTTGATCAATTATCATGATTAGAGGGGTTGCAGTGTCTTTAGTGTGTGAACATTTTCAGAGATACTCCCTGACCATTAGGTGCTAGAGCTCTAATCAGCCTTAGGTGAGGAGTCCTGGTGAGACTCTGGGGTTACTGAGAGGAAAAGAGGCATCAAGGATGTTAAATGACCTTATGGATTAGGAGCCAGAAATACCAAATCCTACTGCCCATTCCCAGGAAGAAAGGGAATAAAAACAAAATTTTCCTAATTTGATATTGCCCTGAATTCCAGTGCTGAGAATTTGGGTAACTTGAACTAATCACCACAAAACTTCCTTTTACTAAGGTATATTTTTTCAGACCAAAGTAGTGGGATAATGCCTGCTTTATTTCATATTTCTTTTGTCTATATTCTCCATGCAACATGAGTCTCAGATCTTAGTAAAGAGGCAAAGCAGTTTATGTCCTTTCTGTGGGAGTAGGCTTCATTTAACACTAGATTTAAATAATATACAATTTTTTTTCTCTCTCAAAATTAAAGACATAAGGTAGGTGATTTTCAATGCTGATTTGATGGTTCTACAGCCATGAGGGTCCCGGTCTCCGTCTAATGTTCTGTTTGCTCCATTCCCAAGGTGGCCTCATAGACAAAATTGGCTGTTGGAGCTCCCACCATCACGTCTCCATTACAGAAGTAGGAAATGGCAAAGAGGATCTTTAAGCAGGCATCTTAGAAGTCGCATGTAGCACTGATGTTTAGATATTAATTGTCAGAACTTAGTCACATTGACATAACTAGTACTAGGGAGGCAGGAAAATTAACCTTAAACTCTATATACTCCTGCCAATGAAATTTCAGACTCTTCCATCTCTAAAATTCTGAATTTTTCTGTTATCTGTTTTGAAATTATTTAAGAAGTTTTGAGAATCCTATGGTGTTTTTAAAGTTAAGTCAATGCTAACCTGAGAAACAAGGTATATAGATTTGATTTTCATCATTTCAACCATCTTTTTAAAATCTAAGGCAAGTCACAAACTTTGGGTACACCATTCTTTCCACTACAAAGATAAGAACACTGTACTTGATGGCTTAGCAGCTGACAAAAACCATTTTTTGTTTTGTTTCTGCTTTTGCAGAATGTCATTTTATGTATTATTTTAAATGATGGTGATTTCTTTCTTTGTTATCTTAGACTCCCTCTCCCAACATGTATACAAATTAAACAATATTAAATTTTGTGATAGTTACCTGAATAGTAATTTGTTAACAAACATACCATTTACTATGTGTCACCTACTATTCTAAGAGCTTTATAGGCATTAATAGCTTGCATCCTCATAATCACCCTATATGATGACTACTATTATCATCCCTATTTTATAAGTGAAGAAATTGAGGCCACAAAATGATGAATAATTCACTCAAAGTTGTACAGGTATTTCTGTCATTTGACCTTAGGCAGTCTGACTATGGAACATATGCTCGATACCACAATGCTACAGGGCCTCTAGAAATACATGCTTCATTGCTAAAGTACCAAACTTACCTCAAGAACATTCTGTTACCCTTTTAATTAAGCACAGTAATTATTATTTGATAGTACAGATATAGAAACTCCAGGAAGAATCAGTGAAATGTTTGGTTTTAGCTGATAATGTCAATCAGAGTTGTACATAGAATTCACATTTCCTGACTTCAAACAAATGCTAAAATAGCATGAACCCTCTTATCTATTTGCAGGCAGCAATATTCATGACATTCTTCTATAGAAAAACACATTCTCATCTTTTTAAATGAATTGTTGAGAGATGAAATGTGAGTCCAGATTATTTAAGCTTATTTTCTTACCTTTTTATAGATTTAATAATTTTTCAATCACAAGAATACTATATATCATGAAGTTAAAAACCAAAGATTTAACAGGAAAAAATATACTTCTTTGTTGCTTACCAAAGTATACTATTTGTGCATTTGAATACAAATTACTGGAAGTCTTATACTTAGAGCCATAAAAAAGTAAATTATGTCTCTCTTCCAGGGAGTATTTATTACTTGATTTACTTTATTGCTTTAATATTTATTAAAGATTATATATATATAAAAGATAAGGCAATGGCAGATCTAACATTTGAAAAGCAGAACGAACAACCAATTTCGAGCCTATTGAATCCTATCAAACTTAAGCATGATTCAAACACTTAAGATGTTCATAGGCACAATTATGAAATGAAAATGTTTACAAAGCATATGCAGCATGTGTTTTACAACCTTTAGATTTTGTTCTCAGGAGCTTCTGAATCATTGCTGCTGTTTATAATCTGCATCTGTTATAAAGTCAGACAAAATGATAAAAACATAGTTCATATGAATAGAATGAAAAGAAAAAAAATAAGGAGAGTAAGAAATGTATTTGTTTTAGGAGGAAAATGAGACATTACTGGGGCTGGGGTAACTGAGGAGAAACCTTGATTGTAGTCTCTAGGAAGACCTCACGGGATGGACATATCTTGGAGAATTCATGAAGGTTCAGGGTATAAACTCAGCCTTCACCGGGTCTCTGACCAGACTTGGGGAGGAAGGTAAAACAATTAGACTTACAGATATTGAAGTATATATAATTATCTACCAAATTTTTGTCTCTACTGTTTTGGCTTAAGTCTAAGAATATTCCCTCATTGGATTCAGATACATCTGGAAATCTCAGACAGATAGACTGAGCAGGTGGGGCTTCCAGAAATCTATTTGTATAAGAGACAGAGAAGACTTCTAGGAAAGAACACCTCCTAAGAGATAAGGAAATTCAGCCTCAGTTCTCAAATAGGAGGAATGATTCTGAGAAGAACATGATGTCTATGTTCATCTCCATCCTACCTTACATGAACTCATGTCTAAGTCCTAAGTCAAGAGAGCTCTGAGGAAATAATACAAATCATGGGGGTCATGGCCATATTAAGTTCTTCTCTAAGAAAGTGTGACCCAAAAAGGGAAGAGACATTCTCTCCTGTGTAGCCAAAGATGATAGAGCTTTGGCTTCTCTAGGTCTCCCATATATCAATACTATTGGCAATGGGGAACAGCAGTACTTGTTCAGAAGAATCAGTTATACCTTAAAAAGTGATGGTATATAGTGAGAAGCCAGTAGTGTTTGGGTGAGGTGGATCCTGAGGAAGAGGTGGAGGTTTCACAGATGGGACAGTACCTTGTGGAAGTGGTGATATAGCAGAGGCAGGAGCATGCACTCAAAATGGCAACAATGCCATGTAAGGAATTGGTGTTATTTGTACCTCACCCTCGTTCCTTTGCCATCTCATACATCCTTCTTCCTGCTGTTCTGAGTGTTGGCTAATAATAACCCATAGCTCCCCTTTTCTCCCAAGAATTATTACTGGCCGAACAAAAAACACCTCTCCCCTACCTCTTGTAAGTAGACCTTGGCCAGTGACTATGGGACATGGGTGTTCAAAAGGACAGCTTATTGCCTTAAGGTTTGACTACATCTGTGGTGCAATTTAAACTTCAGAACTTCACTGTGGGATCAGAAAGAAGCTAGTCCCTAGCTGAGGCACATCCTTACTTAGCGTTTCCTCCTGCTCTATCCTGCTTCACTCAACTCGTTTCTTATATTATAAAAGCACTCTCCCAAAATACCACTCAAAGAATTGTCAACTCAGGCTCTGCTTCTGTGGAGCGCAACCTAAGAGAGTGTCTTCCTGCCTTTCAGCAGGGAGGTAGTTATTGACCCTAGTCATGACTGGAGGCAAACCCAAACAAATAACATATGAATGTTCCTCTCACATGGTACTGAGTGGAATTGTTCATGAGCACATGAAGACAGTTGTTGAGGCATTCTCAATACAACTGGAAAAGGTTCTGTCAAGAATAGGAGAAACTGCAGGTCAGAACAAGAATAAGTAAGATTTACTGCTAATATGTCTCCGTTTTATACCCTGGACCAGAGTAGACTGGGAAATGGGCTACATTACCATAGAAAACAGGCATTCCTTGCTTTTTATCTTCTATTCAAATTACTCCATCTCTTGTTTACTGTGGGAAATTATTGTGGTAGTCCAAAGATGGCTTATTATGCATGTTCTGATTACAAGGATTTTCAAGGCTGTTCTATCTTCTTGCTTTCAGGCTAGAACTAAACCTAACAGTTGAGAGCAGAGGATTTAATCTCTCTGGTCTAATAGAGTACATGATTTTGAGGTTTATTTTTCTGGGCTGTGGTGAACCCTGATGAGTGATATTTACCCAAATTTGTTATTTACCTGCGTAGTAATTTTAAACACTGTAAACTTGAGCCTTATTTGGCATAATTTTCCTATCTTCTGCTATTATCTTTGTCTCAATTAAATATTTTTCTAAATATTTTATTTGACTTCTACTTTTTGAACTTGGGAATTGCAATCCAACTTCCCTAGATATTCTAAGGTGAAACTGACTTCAGTTTGTTTATGTTCCTATAGTCATATATAAAGATAATTTCTAGATTTATTTCCACCAAAGCTACTGACATTTGTTTTGTATGGATTTTTATTAGTTGGAATCTTAGAGCAAATTCAATTCCTTCAATTATAAGTTCTAAAGTGTACATCTCATTTTTTTTCTCCCCTTCTCAAAATCTACTTATCACTTTCAAAAACTGGGTAGAGCTGAAGTAAAATAACGAAATGTCCTGAATATCAATCACTAGCAAAATACCCAGTGCATTTTATCTTAGAAGACTGATTACAAGGATTTTCAAGGCTGTTCATCTACCTTCATGCTTTCAGGCTAGTACTAAACCTAACAGTTGAGAGCAGAGGATTTAATCTCTTTTTAGCCTATCTTTGAACTGAAAATGTTTCCTCGATGTTTCAGGATTAATCTAGAAGCTAAAGATATCACAATTCTCCAAAAAAATCATTATCATTTCATAACTGTCTAGCAAACAGGAGATCCTTAACACCTAAAAGAGCTTGAATAAACTTCTATTTATCAGAGAGTTGATGTCTATCAGGTAGGATACATAAATGGCTGAATGGAGCCATATCAGTCATTTTTGAAACTAGAAAATTTCTTTTATTCATAAATACTCCCAGATTTGCCTGTCAAAGTCACTATGGCTCCATCACGAAAGATTTGTTTGTTTGGCTTAGGGCTTTGCTTCTCTGTGATTCAATTTAACAACCTGGATTTGGGGTATCTAAGCTGAATTGGCTTTCATCTTTATCTGGGACTTTCTGCACAGGGGAAAAATGGTATGTTCCTTCTGGCCACATTCTTCTTTTTTTTCTAAGACTTTAAATCAGAACAAGTAAGTCAAGAATAAGATTCCTAAGGACAATTTTCCCTGTCTATAACATAAGACTAGTCCAGTATTTCCCAAACTGTGTTCGGTGGAGATGTTAATAAATGATATGGTTTTCTTTGAATAGGTGGCATTGTGGTTACTCTACACCACAGCAAAGAATTACAATGCAATTAGAAGCTTTGAGAAATGTTACAGGAAAAAAAAAAAACTTATTTCTTTGTTTAAACTTTAGCTATTTTTCAAACTTAAATGACCAATAAATAATTTTGGTAGCACATTGTTTAACCTCATGCAACCCACCAGTATTGGGGCTACTAGTTGGAAAATACCAGTTTAGTATAAAATCAAGGTATTTATATTCCAAATCAAGGTGACATCCTGTCTCTGTACTGTATCTCACCCCTGCAGTCCCTGCAATCAGGTGTTAAAATTCTAAGGTCATAGAACCAAAGAAAGAACTTCAGGATTGAGAACAGATTTGGGGGTGTCAGGCTCCAGCACTGGAGGTCTGACACTGTTGGGGTTCTCTCCAACTTCCTCTCATATGGGATTGCCTCTTCTTGGCTTCATTTGCTCTTACATCAGACAGCGTCTTCACGTATGAAACGAGAGACAATGGCCCTAGTTGCTAGGCCATTCACGTCCTTCAAACTCTACAACCTGAAGTGGAAGGATCATTTACTCTTGCTTTAAACAAAAAACTCGGGGCAGGAATCTGTTTGGACTATATTAGATCGTATAACAGGCTTGGACCAATCACTGTGGACAAGTGAATTGACAATAAGATTCTAGACCTGGATCAAATGCCTACCTCTTAAACCTGGACGATGTGTTATTGAATCTCTTTGAATTGAAGGAGTGGTTCCCAAAAGAAAAGGTTGGGGGAGGGGAGGAAGGATAAGTTCCTAAAGAGGCAAAATAAAAATATTCACTACATTTCATCTTTGATAGACACATCTTCACCATTTTACCGATACTTAAACTTTCTTCAGTGACCATGCTAAGATAAGACAATTAGTTCATGTGTAACTGAAAACACATTTATTCTCTTCTATCAGAGCACCACCTGAAATCTTGTTCAGTTGCTTCATTTAAAACCTCTGGATTACGTTCAGTTATTTCAATCAGGTCTGAATGTAACACTTTGTGATCTGGCC
Organism: Kogia breviceps; assembly: GCF_026419965.1. Taxonomy (NCBI): domain Eukaryota; kingdom Metazoa; phylum Chordata; class Mammalia; order Artiodactyla; family Physeteridae; genus Kogia; species Kogia breviceps. Next base: position 41,039,638 of record NC_081315.1, read on the forward strand.
ATTTGTGGGCTAAAATATAAATAAAACCACCTCCACATATGCATAAAAACAAGACAAACATGATAAGAACTCTGTTTAAGAAACAGGGAAAATGGAAAGCAACATGCAATGATCAAAGCTCTAGGATACAGATTTTATTCTACTAGCCAATGGTCTTTAAATTATTTTTCCCCTTGGCTGAAGAGTGAGTTCTATGAGAGAACACCCATATTTCCTATAAGTGAGGATGGTTGGAGCCTCCTTCACCCAATGTCCTTCATGATCACTTTTCAAAGGGATATTGGGAGGATTTCCATCTGTGGGCAATATCACTTTGGAAGTTCTTTTCCTATTTATATGAGTTTAGGAAATCCTGAATTGCTTCAGGGATTAAGTAGTCATAGGTTTCTTATAGCCAGACCTGGGTGGCAAATACTTTACTTACATAATTTGTTGGATGCCAGGCAATTTGATTTTTTTTTTTCTCCATCTACTCTCTCTTCCTAGGTGACCTCATCTTATTTCTAAGTCTAACAATAGGTGTTAAGCACTGTTTTAAGAGTCTGAACAATGCATTCATTCATTCTTTCTTTCTTCTTAGCAGCCCTATGGGGTAGGTAAAATAGTATTATCCCAATTTAGAGAAGAAAAAATGAGGCATAAAAGAATTCCCTCATTTTCCCAAGTGGCACAGTTAATAAGAGGCAGAGCCAGAATTTGAGGCAGTTTGGCTCAAGTTCTTTTTGTGCATGGGACCACTCTCATGACACTTCACACTGCTCAGGCTCCAGTTTTTTCCTCAGAGCAGTGAGCGACACTGGACTGTGAGTGGAGTCAAAGGGAGCAACATCCTTGGATGCCTCTGGGAGCCTTTGTCAGGAGACTTGAGCAGCTGTCTGGGCCTGAGCTCTTCAGACTTTCTCACTTTTCTGGAACTAACAAGGGCCCAGTCCTCACTTTTATTTGGATTCCTAGTCCCTTGTCCTTGCTTACATGAAATGGTGCAGAGAATTGGATCACACTATTATAATTATGCAAAATCAAAGATGATGCAAATGGATGGGCACATATACCATGTTCTTGGATTGGAAGAATCAATATTGTCAAAATGACTATACTACCCAAAGTAATCTACATAGTCAATGCAATCCCTATCAAATTACCAATAGCATTTTTCACAGAATTAGAAAAAAACATTTTATAATTTATATGGAAACACAAAAGACCACAAATAGCCAAGGTAACCTTGCGAAAGGAAAAGGGAGCTGGAGGAATCAGGCTCCCTGAGTTCAGACTGCATTTCAAAGCTACAGTCATCAAAAAAGTATGGTACTGGCACAAAAACAGAAATATATAGATCAGTGGAATAGGATAGAAAGTCCAGAGATAAACCCACACACCTATGGTCACCTAATCTATGACAAAGGAGGCAAGAATATACAATGGAGAAAAGAAAGTTTCTTCAATAAGTGGTGCTGGGAAAACTGGACAGTTACAAGTAAATGAATGAAATCAGAAACCTCCCTAACACACACAAAAAAATAAACTCAAAATGGATTAAAGACGTAAATGTACAACTGGATACTATAAACTCTTAGAGGAAAATATAGGCAGAACACTCTCTGAAATAAATTGCAGCAAGATCTTTTTTGTTCCACCTGTAAGAGTAATGAAAATAAAAGCAAAATAAACAAATGGGACCTAATTAAACTTTAAAGCTTTTGCACAGCAAAGGAAACCATTAATAAAATGTAAAGAAAACCCACAGAATGGGAGAAAATATTTGCAAAAAAGTGACTGACAAGGGATTAGTCTCCAAAATATACAAACAACTCATGCAGCTCAATATCAAAAAAACAAATGACCCTATCAAAAAATGGGCAGAAGATCTAAACAGACATTTCTCCAAAGAAGGCATACGGTTGTCCAAGAGGCACATGAAAAGATGCTCAACATCACTAATCATTAGAGAAATGCAAATCAAAACTACAATGAGATATCACCTCACACTGGTAAGAATGGCCATCATCAAAAAAAATCTAAAAACAATAAATGCTGGAGAGGGTGTGGAGAAAAGGGAACCCTCCTACACTTTTGGTGGGAGTGTAAATTGGTACAGAAACTATGGAGAAAAGTATGGAGATTCCTTAAAAATCTAAAAATAGAGCTACCATATGATACAGCAATCCCACTCTTGGACATATATCTGGAGAAAAACATAATTCAAAAGATACATACACCCCAGTGTTCATTGAAGCATTATTTACAATAGCCAGGACATGGAAGCAACCTAAATGTCCATCAACAGAGGAATGGATAAAGAAGATGTAGTACATATATATAATGGAATATTATTCAGCCATAAAAAGAACAAAATAATGCCATTTGCAGCAACATGGATGGACCTAGAGATTGTCATACTGAGTGAAGTAAGTCAGACACAGAAAGAAAAATATCCTATGATATTGCTTGTTTGTATAGGAATCTAAAGAAATGGTACAAAAGAACCTGTTTACAAAACAGAAGTTGAGTCACAGTTGTGGAAAACAAACTTGTGGTTACCAGGGGAAAGGTGGGCGAGGGATAAATTGGGAGATTGGGATTAACATATACACACCACTATATATAGAGTAGATAACTAATAAGAACCTACTGAATAGCACTGGGAACTCTATTCAGTACTCTGTAATGACCTATATGGGAATAGCATGTAAAAAAGAGTGGATATATGTGTATGTATAACTAACTTACTTTGCTATACAGCAGAAACTAACACAACATTGTAAATCAACTACACTCCAATTTAAAAAAACTAAATATAAAACAAAAGAAAAAACCCTCAAAACAACAATAAACAACAACAACCCCCCCCCAAAAAAAAAAACCCCAAAACCACAAAGTCATGATAGACCTTCAGCACTTTTGTGTTGTGGACCACAGGCAGAAAACGTTGTTTGTGCTAAAACTGTGTTCTCTTTTGTTTACTGCTTTCAGTTTGGGTCACCTCAGTTTTAGTTCTCAATTCTGTTTGTATATTTGAATCACCCAGAGAGCTTTTAAAAATACTTGGCCCTACCACATGACAATTAAATAAAAGTCTCTGAGGATGGAGCCATGGCAACCCTATTTTTAAAAGTTCCCTTGATAATTGTAATGAGCAACTAGTGTTGAGAACTTTTGCCTTAGATCAGTGGTTCTCAAAATTTAGCATGTGGAAGTATCACCAGGAGGGCTGATTGAACAGAGATTGCTGTGCCCCAACCCCAGAATTTCTGATTCAGGAAGTCTCAGGTGGGGAGCTGAAGAATTTCTTTTTCTAACAAGTTCCCAGTTGATGCTAATGCTTCTGGTTCAAGAACACAGTTTGAGAACTACTGCCTTAGACCAAAGCATGGTACTTTTTGCAGTGCCTCACTAAGTTTTAGAAGAGCCAACCTGTTTTGATACTCTGATATTTCCTACCAAGTCTCCTAAATTTCTAGCCTCCACAGGTCCAGAACCTAGGCACTCATATTCAATGGTAATATTTTAACCATTTGCTGAGGGGATTATATCACAACTTCCCAAATTAGTTGATATTTGTTTTGTCTCCAAATTTTTACTATTACCAATAATGCCCAATGAACATCTTTGAACATATATCCTATTGTCCTGTGCAGGTGGTCTGCATTCTCCAGTATGAAAGCCATCACTCATAAGTGGCTATTTACATTTATTAAAACTAATAAATAAAATTAAATATTCATTTTCTCTGTCATTCTAGACACATTTCAAGGGCTAAATAACTCATATGTCTGGTGCCTACCATATTAGACAATGCAGTAGAGCATTTCCATTATTACAAAAAGTTCTATTGGATAGTGCTGGTTAGATGTTTGTCAAATGTGTTTCCTTTACCTGAGCATGCAGCTAGATATATTTTCCAGTCCCTTACATTGAGGCCTGGCCATGTCACTAGTTCTTGTCCATGGAGTGTGAGGGAATGATATGTCTCTTCTGGGCTAAACGTGGAAGGAACTTGTGTCCCTGAATGATTACATGGAACAGAGAGGGTGGGCTCCTTCCTCAAGCCAAGGTGAATTGTGACAAGAGTGAGAAATAAATCTTGATTGTGTAAATCCATTAATATGTTGAGGTGTTTAGTTGTAATATATAGCCCAATTTGTTTAGTACATTGCCCTACAAAAATGTTAGGAATTGTGAGATAGCATTCTTAAGTACCAATAATTTTTTTTCAAAATACTGCAGACATGAATCCATTCTTATTGTCATTTATTACTGTATAATAGACACTTGAATGCAGTTTTATTTTTTATATTTTTGTAGGTAAGTTTTTTCTCTTGATATTTGCATAAATGTTCTTTATTCATTAAAGTATTTATTTTTGTATATGTGTACACTGATTTTTTCTTGGTACTTGGTGAACCCTTTAAATATTGAAGCTAATGTTCATTTTCAGTTTAAGAATATTTCTATTATTTCTTTAATTATTATTTTGGATCTGTTTGCTTTATACTATCATGAATTCTTTAAGCTTCATTTTCCCCTATAGATTAAATTTCCTGGGTGTAATTTATTTTTATTTCATTATATTTATGAGTCTGCCTAGGCTTACATAAAAAAATGCCACAGGCTGGGTGGCTTAAACAACAGAAATTTATATTCTCATAGTTCTGGAGGCTAGCAAATTTAGTTGCTAGTTAGGACTCTCTTCTTGGCTTGCAAGTGGCAGCCTCCTACTTATGACTTCGCATGGTCTTTCCTTGGTGAATGGGTACAGGGAAAGAGATAAAAAATGTTCTCTTGTTTTTCTTCTTATAAGGACACTAATCCTAAGGGATCAAGACACCACCCTTATGGCCCTATTTAACATTAATTACTTCCTTAGAAGCCTCATCTCCAAATACAGCCATACTGGGTGTTAGGACTTTAACATATGAATTGAGGGGGAAACAAACATTTTGTCCATAACAATTATTTATTTTTTATTGCTTTATTACCCTCAGAATTCTGGGAGAATTCTAATGGTCTTCCTTTTTACAAAATAGATTTTCTTCAGTTATAAAGTTGTTTTTCAATGCCTACATCATATTTGAAATTTTGACCCCATGATTTTCATGTTGCTGCATTTTTTTTTACAGATCTCATATTGTTTTCATTTTTTCATGATTACTTGATCTAATATCAAGGGTATGTTTTGATTTTGATATATAAAAATTCAATGATGTTTATTTGTTGTTTTAAGAACTGAAACCATAAATCCAATGAGCAAAAAAGGGACTCATTGGAAGGTTCATGGGCTAATTTAGGAAATGGAAGAGCAAGCTAAATCATTAAGCACTGAAAAATTCAACTCAGAAATTGTCATCAAATGTCTCAGCTCCAACTATGTTCGCTCTCCACGTGGTTCTGCTCAAAATTCAAATTACCTGGAGAAAAAAATCTCATTGACCTCATGAGGTCACATTTTCTTTGTTTTGAGATGTGTGATTTTGGAGATAAAGTGGGTATGTCTGTTGAACAGACAAAAAAAAATCATTATTAAGGAGGAAAGTGAAATATTTTTTCACTCATAATTTTCTAACTTTCTATAACACATTTTAATCTTCCAAAGATGAAAAATAAATATTTTTTTCTGATAACTTGATTTCTTGTAGGAAATCTACTACATAGAGAAATACTTTAAAAAATTATTCTTTAGGTTGGACTTTTTCTTCTTCCTTGTATGTCATTTCATTGCTTTCAGTAAGATGGTAGCCTATTGTTTATTTTGATGAAAAATCCCTCACCTGTCTTAGTTAGAGGATATTATTATATTTTTGTCAGGGCCTTTTTCCCCCAGCTTTATTGAGATACTATTGACATATGACATGTAAATTTAAAGTATGCAGTGGGATGATTTGATATATGTATGTATTATGAAATGATTACCATAATAAGGTTAGTTGACATTTCCATACCCTCAAACAATTACCTTTTTTTGTGGTCTTAACATTTAAGATTTATTCTCTTAACAACTTTGAAGTATATAATACAGTGTTGTTAATTATAGTCACCATGCTGTACATTAGATCCCCAGAACTTATTCATCTTAAAGCTGCAGTTTGTTCCCTTTGATTAACTTTTTCCCCATTTTCCCCACCCTCAACTCCCAGCAACCACCATTTTACTCTCTATTTCCGAGTTTGGCTTTATTAGATTCCACATATAAGTGAGAACATGCAGCACTTGTCTTGCTCTGTCTGACTTATTTCACTTAGCCTAATGCCCTCAAGGTCCATCCATGTTGTTGCAAATGGCAGGATTTTCTTTTTTTTTTTCATGCCTGAATAATATTCCTGTGTGTGTGTGTATAAATGTGATCTATATATCACATTTCCTTTATCCATTCATTGATGGACAATTAGATTGTTTCCATGTCTTGGCCATTGTGAGTTATACAGCAATGAATGCAGGAATGCAGGTATCTCTTCAAGATAGTGATTTCATTTACTTTGGATATATACACAGAAATGGAATTCCTGGATGAGACAGTAGTTCTATTTTTAATTTTTTGAGGAATCTCCATACTGTCTTCCACAGTTGCTGCACCAATTTATATCCATTAACAGTGCACAAGGGTTACCTTTTCTCCACATTCTCACTAATACTTGTTATCTCTTGTCTTTTGGATAGTAGCCATTCTAACAATTGTGAGGTGGTATCTCATTGGGGTTTTGATTTGTATTTCCCTGATGATTAGTGATGTTGAGCACCTTTTCCTGTACTTGTTGGCCATCTGTATGTCGTCTTTGGAAAAATGTCTGTTCGAGTCATTTGCCCATATTTTAATATAATTTCTTTTTTTGCTATTGAGTTGTATGATTTCCTTATATATGTTGGATATTAACCTCTCTCAGATATGTGATTAGCAAATATTTTCTCCTATTCTGTAGGTTGTGTTTTCATTTTGCTGATTGTTTCTTCTGTTATGCAGAAGCTTTCTTATTTGCTGTAGTCTGATGACCTTCTTTATATATTTCCTTTGTGTACAGTTCTTACAAAAGTGTGGATGATCAGTTGGTCCTCTGTGGCTCCTAATCTGAGCCTATCTGCATTATATAATACAGAAATACCTTGACCATCTTAGTGTATGGATGGTACATTTTTCATTTCCAAGGTTAATGCATATTTCCACTATTTCCATATTTTGAAGGTCATTTTCATTGATACCTAGAAGGGGAGATTTAAATACTATGATCCCAGTATCAACCAACACAGGATTTTTCAAATCTCTTTTAAATGAAAGTTGCCAAGTTTAATGTATGTTTTAAACATTTTAAAACTTAACTTCATATGATGTATCTGTGAGAATAAAAAAAAAATCACAGTATACAATACTCTCTGAGGGGTAACTCTCAAAGCATTTATCAATCATTGACACATTATTAAGCATTAGATCATCAGATGCAAAACAGAGGGAATTTGAAGTATGTGTGGTAACAATGTCAATAGGATAAGTTGTGGAAGCAAAACTCAATTAAGGGATATTGCTAGGAATGCTAGACTTGAAAATGGGAGCCTTTGGATAGCAGCTTATTTCCCTAAAGCATGTAGGACAATCTGATCCTTTTTTGAGAGCTTTTTATTGTGGATGGACATGGAGATTATGTTATAGCCAACAGATGTGCTTAGTGTAAGAAAAATAGTAAAAAGGGAAGAAAAAACTTTAATTTACATTCATTCTATATTTATATGCATATATTACATATATTATATATGCACATTAATATAATATGCATATATAAAATATGAGAATGAATATATGCATAACTATATGAAATTAATAACAGGGTTACTGTGAATGTGGTTAGCATGATGAGATTGGATATAGTATGAAAACATGTCCACAGGTGGTGTCATTCGTGAATAGTCCTATGCCAAACCATGTGGTCATAGGTGGTAGGCAAACTGGGAAGGAAACTTTTCACAGTTTATCTTTTTATACATTTTAATTATTTGTACTATGTGGATATATTAACTTTTGAAAGTAATAAAATGAAAAAGTAAATCAAATATCTTGAGGAGAGAAAATATGTGACTGAAAACAAATTAAAATTTCATGTTTTACATCTGTCTCACAAGTAATACTTTTTGTCAAAAGAACTATTTCTTATAGAAAAAAACTCATCTTTATAATTTTTGTTTTTTTCTTATTTTCTCCATCTTTTTCTTCCCTAAAAATATAAATCAAAACAGCCTTTTTGTGATTACTTCAATATGTGCATCAAAATATTTCATAACAAAATAGTAGGATTATTAAACTATTTAACTAAAAGTGATATGAAGTTCACTTTTTTCAATAAACTTGTAACCTGCAGTTTTATTTTTAAAAGCAAATTTCATAATCTCTTTTTTCCCTCAAGCATTTGACTGGATTGTTGGGTTTCTTAGAGCAAGGACATTAGGCATTAAAACCAGATGCTTCTCATGAACAATCATTTCCCTCTAAAAACAAGCTAAACTGTCTTGAAATCTGAATTGATAAATTTGTTTTCCATTTTAAACAAATTTCAACCTCAATTTTAATCCCAGCAGTCATGTATTCAAAGTATATTAAATCCAGAAATATCAGAGCCAAATTATTTAAACATTACTTGGGAAAGCCCACTGTGTTCTAATTTCACTCAAGTTGCAAAATAAATGTGTCAGGGAAAGTTAAGGCTGTGCTGTGATAACACACAATCTGAAACTTTTAGTGGTCTTAAATAGCTAAGGTTTATTTCTTGCTCATACTTCTTGTCCATTTTTGGACAGTTAGGAACCACCATCAAATCTTCCTTACCCCAAGCTAGAGTTTCTTAGTGGTGGTACTATTGACAGTTTGGGCTGGCAAAATTTTTGTTGTCTCAGGGTGGGAAGGGTAGAGGTTGTCCAGTGCACTGTAGAATATTTAATGCAGACCTGGATTCTACTCACTAGATGCAGGTAACACCCTCCACAGTCGTGCCAACCAAAAAATGTCTCCAGACCTTGCCAAACATCCCCTAAGGTGGCATAAGTAACACAGGAACCACTGCTCGCCAAAACACTGCAGTCAGGACAGAGTGAAAGAATGCATGCAGAACTGCTCAGGGGCTCTTTAAGCTTCTGCCTGGGAGTGATTCACACCACTTTTGATTATAGAGTGTGAAACGTGGCCATATTTAACTTCCAGGAGGGAAGAAGTACATGTTCTCATGAGGGGAATAAAAAAAAATATTAGGGGGCCAACACTGATGACCATCAGATTTTTATTGTATGTTTTGTTGGGGAAATGAATATCTTTTCCTTCCCACCAAGTAGTATATTTTCAGCAGCGAAACATTGACTTTAATCATATATATGTATGTGTGTGTATATATATATATATATATATATATATATATGTATATATATATATAATAAAGCAACTATTTATGATACCTTTGGGACATATTAGAAAATAATTACTAAGAAACTAGTGATGATATACTAGTTTATAAAATGTATAAAGGAATACCATATCATCTTCAAAATATTTTATGTTGAGTATTTACCATGCAAGAAACTGCCCTAAGGTCTTATTTTCACAAAAAGTAAAAAGGAAAGGACAGACATTTTCTGACTATTATGAAAGATGACTTTTATACATATTATATTATTTAATTCCCCAATAATTATTTGAGGGAGGTATCATACCGTATATCATTGAGTAACCTGAGAGTCAGAGAGTTTGTGCTGTGATCAGATTTATTGAGTTGGTAAGAAACACACTCTGAATTCAGATTCTGGAGCCATCTTCCCAACTCTGTGCTTTCTTTATTATATTACTTCTTGGCTTTGTAGTCTCCACAACTAAGGAGTTTATAGTTCATTTAGACGTGACATATATGTAAAAATATCTAAGAATAAAATGTTTAGAGGACTTTTCTCCTTGTACTTGAAGTTATGCTAGAAGTTATATCAGAGTTGTTGTCTCTTAAAGTTAGAGAGAATATTGAATGTCATTCAATAAAATTGTCCATTTAAAAAATGTAAATGAATTATATAATTATTTGTAATCCACATTTCTGGTTACTTAAATGCATAGCATTAAAACTTATAAAACAATTATGAGGTATAATCATATTGTCTCATATCTTTTTTATAGTTTAATATATTTTAATAGCAAATTTATAGGAACAACACAGAAGACGGACATTAAAAACATGTACTTGCATGTAAGACAACTCAGTTAGAAAACTATAGTGGATGGATGGAATCTACTGTATAATATGAATGCTATAAATACCATTTAGTTGCCACCAATAAAAAATTTACTTGTTTTAAAAAAATCCAAGTGCTGGCATTGTCTAAGATTTAGTAGATTTATTTATAATTATAAAATTGAACTGCTGAAACTTCTTCATGGAAACATTTTGACTTGCATTAATAGTTTACATCTTACATTTATATTAACAGTCCACATACAAATGAAAGTGGATAAACTGCCAATACCTGACTTCTGTCCCCTAGTTTTCTACTTGCAATCACATACACTTAGGTGCTTTTTGACTCCATGGGGAGTAAAAGATATCAATGTTCAGAACTACCAATAAAAGGAAGAAGAGAATATTGTTTTTGAGAACTTGATCAATCACAGAGTATAACATTCTCTCATTAGTAAGGTACATCCTGACAGATGCCAAAAAGTTACCCAGATACTCTAGTAGCCCTACAGCTGTCATCTGGGAATCCTTTAGGGTCAGAGAAATCATGGAGAGCTTGACATGCTAGTAACTCCTTTGCAAGCATCATTTTCAGAGACTGATTTGTCCACTCAAATTGACATGAGAGCCACTTTGGAAGACAGTTTGGTGGTTTCTCAAAAAATTAAACATAGACTTACCATATGACACAACCATTCTACTCCTAGGTGTATACTCAAAAGAACTGAAAACAGGTCCACACAAAAACTTGAATACAGATAGTCATACCAGCATTATTCATAACAGTCAAAAACTTGAAACAACCCAAATGTTTATCAATGAATTATGGATAAACAGAAGGTGGTATAGATATATGATGGAATATTATTTATTATTTAGCCATAAAAAGAATTTAATCATTTTTTTCTGTCATGTTTGAATTTTTTGGACACAAATTGAAAAACTTGGAAAAAGATCTGAATTTTACTGACACTAAAAATGTTCTTTGTACACATGTGCATCACTAAGGCTCTTTGGTTGCTAGTAGTTGAAATTGACTCATCTAATTTAAGTAAATGAGTAGTTTTTTGAAAATACACAGAGAAGCTCACAAAATTGACAGAAACATCTAAACAACAAAACTTTGGAAAGGAGAGAAAAGTATCAGAAACATCTCCTCTGGTCCCTTCCTTTGTAGCAGCTTCAAGTGTTTTATTCTTTTTTCCCCAAGCAGAAGGTCTCACATATTACTGAGCCAACCTACTTGTACAGAAACATAGAAGTAAAGAGAAACACAATTATTTTCCCAGTAAAACATGTCCAACTGTCCCAGATAGTGGTGACATTTTCAGCTTGTTATGGTAAGATGCTAGCGACCTTGATACAGCATAAATACGTAGGCCATCTTATGTGCAGTTCCTTACAGACACAACTTGGTTCTTCTCCAGCATCTCCTTTTGTCACTGTAGTGATTTTATTACTAGTTTTCATCTGAATCCATTGAGGAATGGGATTATTCTCCTTTTGTTTCTTGTCCAGTAATCTCTTTATCCTGAAAGTCTTGAGAGAAGACATAGTGAAGAATGGAGTCAACCACACACACCTAGATGGAAGAAATTAGTGGCAACTTCAACTGTTTTTTAACTCATGTCATTCTGCTCAAGACACAAACACTGAGGAGAGATAACTTTATTGGTTTGGTTTAGGTCATATGCCAGTCCTTGGCCAAAGGAGTTTGACTATCCCACCTAAATTGCGTGAAAGAAGGTGGGGTAGTTTCCCAAAAGACATTCAGGGAGCTGTAACCCAGGATAGTGTCAGGTGACAGAATTGTCTTTGAATTGGTATTATTCCATGTACATGTTTTATCATTTCCAAGGTCGCCAAACAGCAGCAGTAACCACTAATAAGAAATCATCAGAAAAGGTGCAATTTCACTAGCAGGGAAAATGAATCATATCTTCTTTTAATTTCACTTTAGTTTACTAACTGTTCACAATTTCTCTAGTGCAATTTCACTAGCAGGGAAAATGAATCATATCTTCTTTTAATTTCACTTTAGTTTACTAACTGTCCACAATTTCTCAGGAAATTTACCATTCTCTAAAATTTAGGGAAGGGTGGAACAGTTTTAGTGCAATTGGTTCAGGTGGGAGAGAGTCCTGCCATGACTTATAGAAATCAAATAAAGCAAATCACATTGCATAGAGCACTAGAGCAAAATAATAATTGTTTAACAAATGTATTCTTCAACAACTTAGCTCATATATAATTTGGTGTACTTTTCTTTATTTTTTAAACATCTTTATTGGAGTATAATCGTTTTACAGTGTTGTGTTGGTTTCTGCTGTATAACAAAGTGAATCAACTATATGCATATGTATATCCCCATATCACCTCTGCCTTGCATCTCGCTACCACCCTCCTTATCCCACCCTTCTAGATGGTTGCAAAGCACTGAGTTGATCTCCCTGTGCTATACAGCTGCTTCCCACTACCAAACTATTTTACATGTGGTAGTGTATATATGTAAATGCTACTCTCTCACTTTGACTCAGCTTACCCTTTCCCCTCCCTGTGTCCTCAATTCCATTCTCTATGTCTGTGTCTTTATGCCCATCCTTCCCTTAGGTTCATCAGAACCATTTTTTTTTTCCAGATATCATATATGTGTGTTAGCATATGGTATTTGTTTTTCTCTTTCTGACTTACTTCACTCTGTATGACAGACTCTAGGTCCATCCACCTCACTACAAATAACTCAATTTCATTTCTTTTTATGGCTGAGTAATATTCCATTGTATATATGTGCCACATCTTATTTATCCATTCATCTGTTGATGGAAACTTAGGTTGCTTCCATGTCCTGCCTATTGTAAGTAGAGCTGCAATGAACATTGTGGTAGATGACTCTTTGAATTATGTTTTTCTCAGGGTATATGCCCAGTAGTGGGATTGCTGGGTCATATGGTAGTTCTATTTTTGGTTTTTTAAGGAACTTCCATACTGTTCTCCATAATGGCTGTATCAATTTACATTCCCACCAATAATGCAAGAGGGTACCATTTTCTCCACACCCTCTCCAGCATTTACTTTTTGTAGATTTTTTGATGATGGCCGTTTTGACTGGTGTGAGGTGATACCTCATTGAACTTTTGATTTGCATTTCTCTAATGATTAGTGATGGTGAGCATCTTTTCATGTGTTTGTTGGCAATCTGTATATCTTTGGAGAAATGTCTATTTAGGTCTTCTCCCCATTTTTGTATAGGGTTGTTTGTCCTTTTGATATCAGGCTGCATGAGCTTCTTCTATATTTGGAGATTAATCTTTTGTCAGTTGCTTCTTTTGCAAATATTTTCTTCCATTCTGAGGGCTGTCTTTTTGTCTAGTTTATGGTTTCCTTTGCTGTGCAAAAGTTTTTAAGTTTCATTAGGTCCCAATTTTTATTTTTGTATTTATTTCCATTTTTCTAGGAGGTGGGTCAAAAAGGGTCTTTCTGTGATTTATGTCATAGAGTGTTCTGCCTATATTTTACTATAAGAGTTTTATAGTGTCTGGCCTTTCATTTAGTTCTTTAATCCATTTTGAGTTTATTTTTGTGTATGGTGTTAGGGAGTGTTCTAATTTCATTCTTTTACATGTAGCTGTCCAGTTTTCCCAGCACCATTTACTGAGAAGACTCTCTTTTCTCCATTGTATATTCTTGCCTCCTTTATGAAAGAAAGATAAGGTGACCATATGTGTGTGATTTATCTCTGGACTTTCTATCCTGTTCCATTGATCTATATTTCTGTTTTTGTGCCAGAACTATACTGTCTTGATTACTGTCACTTTGTAGTATAGTCTGAAGTCAGGGAGCCTGATTCCTCTAGCTCTGTTTTTCTTTCTCAAGATTGCTTTGGCTATTCAGGGTCCTTTGTGATTCCATGCAAATTGTGAAATTTTTTGTTCTAGTTCTGTGAAAAAATGCCATTGGTAGTTTGATAGGGATTGCATTGAATCTATAGATTCCTTTGAGTAGTATAGTCATTTTCACAACATTGATTCTTCCAATCCAAGAAAACAGTATATCTCTCCATCTGTTTGTATCATCTTTAATTTCTTTCATCAGTGTCTTATTGTTTTCTGAATATAGGTCTTTTGTCTCCTTAGGTAGGTTTATTCCTAGGTATTTTTTTCTTTTTGTTGCAGTGGTAAATGGGAGTGTTTCCGTAATTTCTCTTTTAGATTTTTCAGTATTAGTGTATAGGAATGCAAGAGATTACTGTGAATTAAGTTTGTGTCCTGCGACTTTACCAAATTCATTGATTAGCTCTAGCACTTTTCTGGTAGCATCTTTAGGATTCTCTAAGTATAGTATCATGTCATCTGCAAAATGACAGTTTTACTGTCATTTCCATTTACTGCTTTTCCAGTTTGTATTCCTTTTATTTCTTTTTCTCCTGTGATTGCTGTGGGTAAAAGTTCCAAAACTATGTTGAATAATAGTGGTGAGAGTGGGCCACCTTGCCTTGCTCCTGATCTTGGTGGAAATGGTTTCAGTTTTTCACCATTGAGAACGACGTTGGCTGTGGGTTTGTCATATATGCCCTTTACTATGTTGAGGTAGGTTCCCTCTATGCCTACTTTCTGGAGAGTTTTTATCATAAATGGGTGTTGAACTTTGTCAAAAGCTTTTTCTGCATCTATTGATGTTATCATATGATTTTAATCCTTCAATTTGTTAATATGTGTTGTATAACATTGATTGATTTGTGTATATTGAAGAATCCTTAAATTCCTGGGATAAACCCACTAGACCATGATGTATAACCTATTGTATTCTGTTTGCTCGTATTTTGTTGAGGATTTTTGCATCTATGTTCTTCAGATATATTGGCCTGTAGTTTTCTTTTTTTGTGACATTTTTGTCTGGTTTTGGTGTCAGTGTGATGGTGGCCTCGTAGAATGAGTTTGGGAGTGTTCCTCCCTCTGCTATATTTTGGAAGATGTTGAGAAGGATAAGTGTTAGCTCTTCTCTAAATGTTTGATAGAATTCACCTGTGAAGCCATTTGGTCCTGGGCTTTTGTTTGTGGGAAGGTATTTTTTGTGTGTGTGTGTGTGGTACACAGGCCTCTCACTGCTGTGGCCTCTCCCATTGCGGAGCACAGGCTCTGGATGGGCAGGCTCAGCAGCCATGGCTCACGGGCCTAGCCGCTCTGTAGCATGTGGGATCTTCCCAGACCGGGTCACGAACCTGTGTCTCCAGCATCGGCAGGTGGACTCTCAACCACTACGCCACCAGGTAAGCCCAGAAGATTTTTAATCACAGTCTCAATTTCAGTGATTGTGATTGGTCATTTATATTTTCTGTTTCTTCCTGGTTCAGTCTTGGTAGGTTGTGTTTTCTAAGAATGTGTCCATTTCTTCCAGGTTGCCCATTTTATTGGCATATAGTTACTTGTAGTAATCTCTCATGATCCCTTGTATTTCTGCAGTGTCAGTTGTTACTTCTCCTTTTTCATTTCTAATTTTGTTGATTTGAATCTTTTTTTTTTCTTGATGAGTATGGCTCATGGTTTATCAATTTTGTTTATCTTTTCAAAGAATCAGCTTTTAGTTTTATTGATCTTTGCTATTGTTTCCTTTGTATCTTTTTCATTTATTTCTGGTTTGATCTTTATGAGTTCTTTTCTTCCACTAGGTTTGGGATATTTTTTGTTCTTTCCTCTCTAATTGCTTTAGGTGTAAATTTAGGTTGTTTATTTGAAGTGTTTCTTGTTTCTTGTGGTAGGATTGTATTGCTATAAACTTCCTGCTTAGAACTGCTTTTGCTGCATCCCATAGGTTTTGGGTCATTGTGTTTTCATTGTTATTTGTTTCTAGGTATTTTTTGATTTCCTCTTTGACTTCTTCAGTGATCTCTTTGTTATTTTTGTAGCATATTGTTTAGCCTCCATGTGTTTGTAGTTTTTACACTTTTTCCCTGTAATTGATATCTAGTCTCATAGTGTTGTGGTCGGAAAAGATACTTGATACGACTTCAGTTTTCTTAAATTTACCAAGGCTTGATTTGTGACCCAAGATATGGTCTATCCTGGAGAATGTTCCATGAGCACTTGAGAATAAAGTGTATTCTGTTGTTTTTGGATGGAATGTTTTATAAATATCAATCAAGTCCAGTTTATTTAATGTGTCATTTAAAGCTTGTTTTCCTTTATTTATTTTCATTTTGGATAATCTGTCCATTGGTGAAAGTGGGGTGTTAAAGTCCCCTACTATGATTGTGTTACTGTCAATTTCCCCTTTTATGGCTGTTAGCATTTGCCTTATGTGTTGAAGTGCTCCTATGTTTGGTGCATAAATATTTACAATTGTTATATCTTCTTCTTTGATTGATCCCTTGATCATTATGTAGTGTCCTTCTTTTTCTCTTGTAATAGTCTTTATTTTAAAGTCTATTTTAGGGCTTCCCTGGTGGCGCAGTGGTTGAGAGTCCGCCTGCCGATGCAGGAGACACGGGTTCGTGCCCCGGTCCGGGAAGATCCCACATGCCACGGAGCAACTAAGCCCGTGAGCCATGGCCGCTGGACCTGCGCATCCAGAGCCTGTGCTCCACAATGGGAGAGGCCACAACAGTGAGAGGCCCGCATACCACAAAAAAAAAAAAAAAAGTCTATTTTGTCTGATATGAGAATGGCTACTCCAGTACTCCAGCTTTCTTTTGATTTCCATTTGCATAGAATATCTTTTTTCATCCCCTCACTTTCAGTCTGTATGTGTCTCTAGGTCTGAAGTGGGTGTCTTGTAGACAGCATATATATGGGTCTTGTTTTTGTGTCCATTCAGCCAGTCTATATCTTTTTGTTGGAGCATTTAATCCATTTATATTTAAGGTAATTATCAATATGTATGTTCCTATTATCATTTTCTTAATTTTATTTTTTTTTGTAGGTTTTTCCCTTCTCTTGTGTTTCCTGCCTAGAGAAGTTCCTTTAGCATTTGTTGTAAAGCTGGTTTGGTGGTGCTTAATTCTCTTAGCTTTTGCTTGTCTGTAAAGGTTTTAATTTCTCCATCAAATCTGAATGAGATCTTTGCTGGGTAGAGTAATCTTGGTTGTAGTTTTTTCCCTTTCATCACTTTAAATATGTCCTGCTACTCCCTTTGCCTTGCAGAGTTTCTACTGAAAAATCAGCTGTTATCCTTATGGGGATTCACTTGTATGTTATTTGTTGTTTTTCCCTCACTGTTTTTAATATTTTTTCTTTGTTTTTAATTTTTGACAATTTGATTAATATGTGTCTCAGCATGTTTCTCTTTGGGTTTACCCTGTATGGGACTCTCTGTGCTTCCTGGACTTGATTTACTATTTCTTTTACTATGTTAGAGAAGTTTTTGACTATAATCTCCTCAAATATTTTCTCAGACCCTTTCTTTTTCTCTTCTTCTTCTGGGATGCCTATAAATTGAAACTTGTTGCATTTAATATTGTCCCAGAGACTGTCTGTGAAACTGTCCTCAATTGTTTTCATTCTTTTTGCTTTATTCTGTGCCCTGGAAGTTATTTCCACCATTTTATCTTCCAGCTGACTTATGCATTCTTCTGCCTCAGGTTATTCTGTTATTGATTACTTCTAGAATATTTTTCATTTCATTTATTCTGTTGTTCATCATTGTTCGTTTGATCTTTAGTTCTTCTAGATCCTTGTTAAATATTTCTTCTATTTTCTCCATTCTGTTTCCAAGATTTTGGATCATCTTTACTATCACTACTCTGAATTCTTTTTCAGGTATGTTGCTTATTTTGTCTTAATGTATTTGGTCTTGTAGGTTTTTACCTTGCTCCTTCATTTGTAACATGATTTTTGTCATTTCATTTATTTTTGATGGGTGGTGCTGTATTCCTGTCTAATGGTTATTTGGCCTGACATGTCCAGTACTGGAGTTTGCAGGCAGTTGGATAGAGCTGGGTCTTGTTGCTGAGATGAGGACCTCCTGGAGGCCTCACTCCGATAGATTTTCCCTTGGGTCTGAGTTTCTCTGTTAGTTCAGCAGTTTGGACTTGGAACTCCCACCACAGGAGCTCAGGCCTGACGTCCTGCTGGGTAACTAAGATCCTGCAAGCTTTGTGGCGCAGTTAAAAAAAAAAAAAAAAAAAAGAAGAAAGAAAGAAAAAAAGGAGCAGTACAATATCAAAGAATTAAAAACAAAATAAAATTAGAAAGATAAAAATATGTTAAGAAAAATAAAACTATAAATGAAACAATTGCAGCAAGGTAAAATAAAACCACAACAGAAAAAAGAAAAAAAAAAAAAATAAAGAAAAGGGTGGAAGGAGAACAAGCCAAAAGGGGAGATCACTAACAAAGTCTAAAGAATAAAATAAAATTAGAAAAACAAAAGATTTATTAGGAAAAATAAAAATATAAAAGAATTGACAATAATGAATCAACAAGGTAAAACAGAACCCAAATCTAAGAGTGGAAAAAAGAAACAAAGAAACAAACAAAAAAGCCTTGTCTATGGGTACGGAGTTTAGGTGGGGGTGGAACTTAGGCAGAGGTGGGGTTTAGGGTTGGGTGGGACCTAGGCAGTGGTGGGGTGACATTTGAGCATGGGGCAGGAGCTAGGCAGGGTGACGTTCAAATGTGGGGCAGGGCCTCTGACTAGGATCTGGGCAGAAGGGGAGAGGAAGCATGTTGAAAAGAGGGCCTCTGGAGTGTGGAGTTCTGGAGTTTGGAGGTAGGTCCCTAAGTGCGGGTATGCAGGTGGGGTTTAGGCCCAGCTAGTTGGAGGGGATCTCCGAGTGTAGTGGTAGGGCCCTGGGTAGAGGTGTAGTGGCGGGGCTTGGGTTCTGCAAGGCAGGAGGGAGGCTCCGAAAGCAGAGGATTAGGCCCGGGAGCCCAACAGGCTTCCCGGTGCACAGGAAAAGCACTGGTCCTGTTCCCTTCTGTTCCTTTGCACCCCTCTCCCACTGTCCTCCCCAGGATCTCCCCCATTGCCGCTGAACTCCTAACCATGGGTGGGTCCTGCTGGGTGTAAGAACTCCTCTCCTCCCCCAGACACCCCTCAGGGATTCTGGTCTCAGTGGCCCGGCCTATACTTTTGCTCTCCCTTCCCTCCCTCCCACTCACTCAGGACGCACACTTCTAGAGAGAGCATAGGTGGGCAGAGGATCAGGCCTGGGATCTCAGCAGGTTCTCAGGGACCCATGTGGCAGGGGAAACCTGGCCACGATCCCTTTTGATCCTCTGTTCTCCCAATGGTTCCCCAACTTCCCCTTTTCCCCTCCCCCAGCTGTCCCTCAGGAACACCAGTCCTGTCCTGCCTCACTTCTCCTTCCCCTTCACTCCCACCATGGCCCACGTCCTACCTGGTTGCTGGGCTTTCCTCCCATACCCTTAGGTGTCCATGGTCCCCCTCTGGTGCCTGGTAGGTGCCCTAGTTGTGAGGAGAAGTGAATTCCACATTCTCCTAGTACGCCATCTTGACTCTCCCCCAGTTTGGTGTACTTTTACATTTACCCACATACACAGAGAGTTTTGCTTTGTTACCAGGTAGTGACACTAGTTTGTTAAAGAAACAGGGACCAAGACTTTCTTGCTTTGTCATTTTTTTCTTTTTTTATTTGCGGTATGCGAGCCTCTCCTGTTGTGGAGCACAGGCTCCGGACGTGCAAGCTCAGCAGCCATGGCTCACGGGCCCAGCCTCTCCACGGCATGTGGGATCTTCCCAGACTGGGGCACGAACCCGTGTCCCCTGCATCAGCAGGTGGACTCTCAACCAGTGTGCCACCAGGGAAGCCCTGTCATTTTTTTCTTGAATGATATTGCAAAAAATGGTAATTTTTAGGTCTCATGAATTCAGAGATAATAAGGTATTACTTTTTAAAGTGAATATATGTTCTGATGGGGACCAAGACTTTTTGGATGTAAAAAATTCAAATGTTATAATTAGTTTTGCATACCTTGCTTTTATCCATGCACTTAATTTATGCCTATCTACATTTTCATCTTTTCTTAAAAGTTGTTCAGAAAACTTTAGGAAATGACTCTGTTTCCTAAATATTCATTACACATATTAGTAGTGCTGTAATTTATAAAATTTATTTTTTACAGCCTGACAATTTATTATATACTGTATTTTATTGTTTATTTCTTGCTTCATGCAAGCTACTTGAGGGCAGGAAAGTTTTTATACAATTCTCCAATATTTAAAAACATTTAAATTATAATAATTATTAATAACTCTATGTGAAATTTCTTATGTACTCATCACAAGAGACAGGAAATATGATCATCTCTGTTTATAGATGAGGAATTGGGGGCTTTTAAATGCTATCTATACTACATATGTATTAAGTAGAAGTGTTAACTTCAAATATCCAAAGTTTGACTCTGGGCCTTAATGTTTTTTAAATTATGAATACTTCTGCTTTAACTTGATTCTAAACATATGCTAGATACTTCTTAAATACCTGTTGAGTTGGATGGAATAATTTATATGCTCATCAATCAGAATATTTTTTAACTCGACTATTTCCTTCACTCTGGATAAAGAAGAGTTGGGAGTCCTATGGAGTCTTTAATGATAAAGTAAGCTTATTTATCTACTTCAGTCAATATATTACTAAAAGGAAAGCTCCCTTTCTTAAGGAGAGCAATATCCAGTAGCAGTAATGTTTCAATAATATCTTAGAGGGAAATACTTTATCACTAAGGAAATGAATACTTTCTCAGTAGGAACTGCTGAAGCCATTTGACATTCCCCAGCTGCAGCAGGTGGTTCCCAGAGACACTGACAGTCAATAAGCTTCAAGAAGAGCAAACAGCAGCCAGTCTCTCAAGTTTCAGCACCTCCCCACTGTGGAAAAGGAATCAGTTGCTACAAGTATCTCGGGAGTAAAACAAAATCCAGTACTTACCAGTTTTCCAGGCTCCTGGTCTCCATCTGTGACAATGAAAAACAAATACCACTACAAACAAATGTGAAGAAAGAGCAGCAGTGAGACTGGAGAGGGAGGGGAAAATTAATTGTTTTGGGAGGGGGAATGTGAGGTAAACACAGGTACTTTGAGTAATGGGATTTGAAAGAAATATTTGAACCCATGTTCACAGGTTAAAAAAGAAATATCAGTAACCAAGTAGAAAGTCCACTCATAGAGTACAAATTTAGAATTTTGTATTATCCTTTTTTAAGTGGCCTCATATTATTTCAATTATATTTACCAGATGAAATGTTTTGCCATCAAAGAAGCATGACATATTGACACCAGCACTATATTTCCTAGACTATTTTTGATGTGGTGTGTTGGCTTCAGGATGAATTATGTTTCCCAATGTTTCCTTAACTTTACTCTAACTAAATTTACATTTCTTGCTATTGTCCCATTTGTAGATATTTCAGGCATCAAACATAGCTTGTAGAACCCTAAATTGAATTGAATTCAACTGTATGCCATTTGAGAAGTTTCTTTCAAAAGTTGTAATTCATGTTGCATTGAGGTGGTTTAAAGATGTCAGGGTCCATTAAAGAGACAGAAACCAAACCAGTAATTTGAACAGCATTAATAAATTATAAAGTGGACTAGCTACTAAGTGGGGGTAAAGAGAACCCTAGAGAGTGTTGGAAAAGTATATGTAGGGTTGAGGGAGTATACTTAAGGAAGGAGCAAACTTGAAAGAGATACTGCCCGTAATAGGGCTGAGATTCAGTCTTCATAGGAAGTATGTGTCTGTGTAAAACTGGATGAAGGAGGTTTGCTGAGGTGTCACAGACCATGACTACTGAGGAGAAAACACTTATTGGAGTCCCAGGGAAATTCTCTAAGTAGCTGTTCATTTTGATTCTGGTGAAATATGCTAGGAAGCAACTTGCTATGTTGGTGATAGGACTACCTAGGAAGCTATTCACTGGGGTGTCAGCAATACTCACTAGGATAGTGTGCACTGGGGTGCTGGTAAAACTTTCTAGGAAGGTGTTTCTGGGATGCTGGTGAGAAAAGTTTAAAGTTCAAGACCTGCCAAATTAGAGTGTCTCAGTGGAAACCTCAGGTATTCAATTGAATCCAAAGTAGGTTCTCACAAAACCACAGATGGCCCAGATATTGCAATAGCTGACACTGCACTTCCCAATTTCAGATGATGCATGGGTAAATAGAAAATGTTACAGAAAATAACAGTGTTACTAGGATGAAGAGACACAGGTTGAAGTTTGGATATGTTAGATGACTGGAGATTTGAAATGAAATGACTGTGACTTCTTTCCTTTCTATTTTATAACAATTAAGAAAGTATTACACCATCTATGGCAGTTATCAAAATCCATTTTTCTTTGCCTTGAATTATGATACTGGAACTGAACCTTACAAATTTTTTTTCTTTATCAGCTGACATAAGGTTAGACCCTGTCAGCAAAGGGTTATGGTAGTACACTGTAGGAAGGAAGTTTTCTTTTATGGATCCTTATGCTTTTCTTTTTGTTCTTTCAGTGCTACATCCAGTAGGCAGCTTACTGTGGTGACCCAGTGACACGTACCCTCGAGTAGAAATAAGCCCAGGATGAGAGCTATGCTCTAGGATTAAGGGAAAAATCAAAATATAACCACCTTAACAAAGATTAAAGCTAAACTTCCATAAAAGCAAGGTAATAAGCTAGTAATTTAACTGCCTGTCAGAACAAAAGCCAATATGATTAGAAGAAGGTAGCAAAATCCAAAATTTCTACAATCAATCAGCCACAATATACAGTATACTCAACTGAAAATCACTAGGCATGCAAAATGTGGTTAAATCTAACCATAATCAAGAGGAAAAATGTCAGTAGAACTAGACTCAAAGATGACCCAGGTGTTGCAATTAACTGACAAGGACTTTAAAACAGTTTTTTTTTTTTTTTCTTTCTTTTTTTTTTTTTTTTTTTTTGTGGTATGTGGGCCTCTCACTGATTTGGCCTCTCCCGTTGCGGAGCACAGGCTCCGGATGCGCAGGCCCAGCGGCCATGGCTCACGGGCCCAGCCTCTCCGCGGCACGTGGGATCTTCCCGGACAGGGGCACGAACCCGTGTCCCCTGCATCCCCTCCATCGGCAGGCAGACTCTCAACCACTGCGCCACCAGGGAAGCCCATAAAACAGTTTTTAAAAATATTTCCAAATAATATACAAAGAGATAGAAGTGGGTAAGCAAATGCAGGGCATTAGCAGGCATGTAAAAACTACAACAAAAAAGCAAGTAGAAATTTTAGAAGTGAAAAAATTACAACATCCAAAATAAAAAGTTTATTATATAGAATTTAGAGCAGATTGAACATTGTAAAAGAAAGAATCAATAAACTTGAACGCTAGCTAATACAATTATATTGTTATATAATACATTATATATAATATAGATAAGCTAGATTAGATATATGTGTATTATTAAAACATATATAATATAAATATGTAAATTATATTGAATTATGTAAATTCAAACACACAGAGAAAATATACTGAAAGATAATTAACGGTGCCTATGTAGGTTGTGGGACAAGAACAAGTGCTCAAATGTATCTGTAGTCTGAATTCCAGAGGGGAAGAAGAAATGGGGCAGAAAGGTTTTTTTAATTGGCTGAACATTTTACAAGTTTGAAGAATAGCAACACACAGATTCAAGAAGCTCAGCCAAACTCAAGTAGGATAAAACACACAAAAAATGATACATATAGGAATGTCATATTCAGACAGCTGAAGACCAAAGAGATAGATAAACACTTGAAAGTAGCCAGAGGAATTAATGACATATAACTACAAATAGCTAGATGTAACTAGAACATTACATCCAGTGAAATCATCTTTCAAAACTGAAAGCAAAGACATTTCAGATAAATGAAGTCTGAGGATTAGAAACATATTCCAAAGAATGTTATAGAATTTTTACCAATCTGAAAAGAAAAAATGTCAGACAGGAAAATTAAATCTAGAGAAAAGAATTGGAAAGGTAAATATTTAGATAAATGTAAAAGCATTCTTCATATAATGTTAGACTCTTGAAAACAGGGGTTCCCAACCTCTGGGCCATGGACCAGTACAAGTCCATGGCCTGTTAGGAACTGGGCTGCACAGCAGGAGGTGAGTGGCATGTGAGTGAGCAAAGCTTCATCTGTATTAACAGCCGCTCCCCACTGCTCTCATTACTGCCTGAGCTCTGCCTTCTGTCAGATCAGCAGCGGCAATAGATTCTCATAGGAGTGTGAAACCTACTGTGAACCATGCATGCGAGGGATCTAGGTTGTGCACTCCTTATGAGAATCTAATGCCTGATGATCTGAAGTGGAGCTGAGGTGGTGATGCTAGTGCTGGGGAGAGGTTGCAAATGCAGATTGTCATTAGCAGAGAGGTTTGACTGCACAGAGACCATAATAAATCAATTGCTTGCAGACATATCAAAACCCTATCAATTAGTGGCAAGTGATAATTAAGCTGCATCTGGTGGTAGGATTTAAAGAGGCAAGTGAGCTGATGTACTTCAATTGTACAGCTGCATCTGGTGGCAGGCTTTAAGTCAGAATCTGACACTTATTTTAGTCTGCACATGGCCTGCCCATTATTTTATTTACCACTTCCATCCGTGCCTCTTTCCAGCACTGCACACTTATCTCAGTCACAGTTTTGGTAAGCCCACAAGCTAAACCTAGCCAAAATGAGTAAAAAACAAATGTTGCTGGAGAGCTTCTTTGAAAATGGGGAAAGAACAAATGTTGAGACAGTAGAAGACTCTAAGACTGCCAACAAAAAGAAAGTGCATTTAAAAGAAATACCAAGACTCCTACTTAAATTATAGGTTCATTGCAGCAGGTGATTCATATTCTCCAAGCCCTCTTTGTATAATATGTGGTGACCAGCTATCCAACAAAGCCATGAAACCTTCAAAACTGCTTTGCCACATGGATACTAAGCACCCTGAATTAAAAGACAAGCATTTGGAGTTTTTCAAAAGTAAAAAATGTGAACACGAAGAACAGAAGCAAGTATTGAAGGCCACCACTTCAAATGTTTCTGTACTGAGAGCATCATTCTTAGTGGCTAACTGCATTGCTAAAGCTAAGAAGCACTTTACTATTGGTGAAGAGTTGATCCTGCATGCTGCTAAGGACATTTGTCATGAACTTTTAGGAGAGGCTGCAGTTCAAAAGGTGGCACTTGTTCCTCTTTTGGCTAGCATCATAACTAGATGAATTGACGAAATAGCAGAAGATATTGAGGCACAATTTTTAGAGAGAATTAATGAGTCACCATGGTACACAATCCAGGTTGACGAGTCTATTGATGTTGACAACAAGGCAACAATGCTCGTTTTTGTGCGATATATTTTTCAGGAGGATGTGCATGAGGATATGTTATGTACACTTTTGTTGCCAACCAATACCACAGCTGCAGAATTATTCAAGTCTTTGAATGATTACATATCAGAAAACTGAATTGGTCATTTTGTGTCAGTATATGCATGGATGGAGCAACTGTCATGACTGGACAGCTTTCTGGTTTCACTATTCAGGTCAAAGAGGTCACTTCTGAATTTGAGTCTATGCACTGTGTCATCTATAGAGAAATGCTGGCTAGCTGAAAAATGTCACCTGAACTTTATAAGTTTTGCAGGATGTGATTAAAATTATCAACCACATTAAAGTACATGCCCTTAACTCATGTCTGTTCACACAGCTCTGTGAGGAGATGGGCGCAGAGCACACACATCTTCTCTCACACAGAAGTGATATGGCTTTCTAAAGGTATATCACTGGCCAGAGTTTTTGAGTTACGAGAGCCACTCCAGAGATTTTTTTAAGAAAAACAGTCACCACTGGTAGCACATTTCGGTGACACATTTCAATCACCACTGGTTGCAAAACTTGCTTACTTGTGTGACATATTCAACCTGCTCAACGAAATCAATCTGTCACTTCAGGGGAGAATGGCAACTCCGTTCAAGTCGGTAGATAAAGTGGCTGCATTCAAAGCCAAACTGGAATTATGGGGGCTACAAGTGAACATTGGGATTTTTGACATGTTTCAAACATTAGCAGAGACTTTGAAAGAGACTGAGCAAGGGCCTTCTTTCTCCCAGCTTGTGCATGATCACCTATCTCAGCTTTCAGAAGAGTTTGAGCATTACTTCCAAACCACAAAAGACCCCCAAACTGGGAAGGAATGGATCCGTGATCCATTTGGGAATAAGCCAGGTGAACCGACTTTTTCTGTCTTAGAAGAGCATCAACTACTAGAGATCGCAAATGACGGTGGTCTTAAAAGTATGTTTGAGACAACTTCAAATCTCCATAAATTCTGGATTAAAGTCAAGGCAGAATATCCTGAGATTGCCACCAAAGCACTGAAAAGCCTGTTTCCATTTCCAACATCCTATCTTTGTGAGGCAGGGTTTTCTGCAGTGACAGTAACCAAAACGAGATTACAGAGTAGACTGGACATAAGTAACACACTTCAGGTGTCACTGTCTCCCATCACCCCAGATGGGACCATCTAGTTGCAGGAAAACAAGTTCAGGGCTCTCACGGATTATGCATTATGGTGAATTGTATAATTATTTAATTATATATTACAATGTAATAATAATAGAAATAAAGTACACAATAAATGTAATGCACTTGAGTCATCCTGAAACCATCCCCCCCATCCTGGTCCCTGGAAAATTGTCTTCCAAGAAACTGGTCTCTGGTGCCAAAAAGGTTGGGGATCCCTGCTTTAAAGACAATTGCCTATTTAAGGCAAAAATCACAAAGTTTTGTGAGGTTATAACATATGTAGAAGTAAGGTGTATGATAATATGAGCCAAAGGATGGAGAGGAAAATGGACATATAATGTAAGTTTCTTATACTATATACCTCAAAAAGTATGGTACTATTTAAAGGTAGATTGTAATAGGTTTTATTTATTGCAAAGAAATACAAATATTTATTATTATTATTACAAATATATTACAAAATATATATTTGCAGTTATATATATAATAAATATTGCAATGGCAAATATACATATATATACACACATTTATATATATTTCAAACCCTAGAACATGACTAAAAACTAAGCAAATCAAAACAAGAGATTTCACTAGTAAAAGAGTTGTACAGATAAAATGAAACCTAAGTCCTCAATTAACCCAAAGAAAAGCAGAACACAAAGAATAAAGAGAATAAAATTCAAATGGAATGAATAGAAAATAAGTATCAGGATGGTAAATTGAAATCCACTCATAACAATAATTACATTATATGTATAGATCTATAAATCCAATTAAGAGGAAGAAATTGTCAGATTGGATACAAAAAGCAAAATCCAATTGCTGCCTACAAGAAACTTACTTTACCTACAAAGGCACAGATTGAATGAAAAGGAACAGATTGAATGAAAGTAAATGATAGAAAAGGATATACATAAAGAATCTGGAGTGTTAATACTAATATTGGACAAAGAAGATCAGGACAAGGAATATTACCAGGGATAATGAGGGAAATTTCAGAATGATAAAGAAATCAATTCATTACAAAACAATCCTAAATAAGTATGCATAGAAATATTCTTTGAAATATTTTATAAATTATGAGAAGTACTTATACACTAAAAATACAAAGTATTGTTGAGAGAAATAAAATAAACCTAACTAAACAGATAGAATATATCCCATGTTCATGGATTGGAAGACTCACTATTATTAATATGTCAATTTTCTGAAAATTGATCTATGGATTAAAAGTATTCTATTAAAATTCAAGCAAAATTTCTTGTAGAAATTGACAGGTAGATGCTAAAATTCATATGAAAATGCAAATGATCTAGACTTTGCAAAATAATTTTTGAAGAAAAATGAAGTTGGAGGATTTAATTTTAAGATTAGTTCTAAAATGGTTGTCATCTAGGCTGTTTGGTATTAGTGTAAGGATCAATGGAAAGAGGCAGACCCACACATGTAGGGTAAATTGATTTTTGACAAATGTGTCAATTCAATTTAATAAAGAAGGATAGTATTTTCTCAAAATCATTATTTTAATCAAAGACTCCAGACACAAGAAATTATATATTATATTATACCATTTACAAAATTCTGGAAAAGTTGAAAATACAGTGACAAGGGGCAGATGAGTCAGTGATTGTCAGTGAGGGAAGAGGCTTGACTGAAGTGAAGGGAGAACAGCACAAGAAAACTTTGGGTTCATGGAAAGGTTTCATATCATGATTGTGGTGGCTGTTACATGACTGTTTATATTTGATCAAGCTAATTGAATTTTACAGGAAATACTGTGACTTTTTAAAAGGTAAGTTTTATCTCATTAGAGCTATATTCATATAATTTAATTCACCACATTTACAGAATAAAGAAGAAAAATCGTATGAATACTGCAGTAGATAAAAAAGGGAAGCTAAACCAAAACATAACAGATTTGATAAAGTTCACTATTCAATCATAATAAAAATTCTCAGTATTTTAGGACTAGAAAATGATGTCCTCAGTCTGATAAAAGGCATCTACCATCTATAGTTAACATCTCTCTTAATGGTGACATTTTGAATGCATTTTCCCTAAGATCAGGAAAAAAGCAAGAATATTCACTTTCACCATTGTATTCAGCATTGTTATGAAAGTCCTACTAGTAAAATAATTCAAAAAAAGAAATGAGCATAAAGATTGGGTATAGTGTCTTCCCATGATATTAAATCAATTTATAAAAAACAATTGTATTCTGTATACTAGCAACACTACATTGCTACATTATTTAGTACTATACAATATTACAGTACATTACTGAGAAAAATAAAGAATAAATATATGGAGAGATATGCCATGTTTGCTATTGGAAGACCCAATGTATAAGATGTAAATTCACTTCAAATTTTGCAATGGATTCAATGATAACCCTATCATACTACCAGTAAATGATTTTTTTTCTTTAGAGAATGAAAAGCTTAATATGGATATATTATATATCTGTAATATACATGTATAAAAGAGAATTGCAAACGCCTCAGAAGAAACAAAACAATCTTGATAAAGAACAAAGTGAGAATACTTATATTACCTAATTCTAAGACATTGTAAAGCTGCAATAATCAGGACAGTGTAATATTGGCATTAGTATACACTCAAAGCAATATCCTAGAAGTACAGAAATAGAAGCACAATATATGACCAATACTTTAAACAAATGTGCCTATATAATCCAACGGGGAAAGGAAACCTTTGACACAAATGCTTCTGAAACAACTGTATAATTGTGGAACAACAACAACAAAAAGAACATTTACTCTTTTGAATACTATTTCCCAAAATTAATTCAAGAAAAATCATAGAACTACTCATGTTAAGCTGAGACTTTAAAAAATTCTAGGCCTTAGACTAGGCAAATATTTCTTAGACCAAAAAAAAAGTGCACTAAATCAAAATTAAAAACTTTTCCTAATCAAAAGACAGCTTTACTAAAAAAGAACAAACCAAATAATAGGAAAATATTCACAATACATATATCTGACAAAAAAGTTTCATGAATGAAAAGAACTTCTACAAACTACTGATAGAAAGAAAAACACATCAATAAAAGAATGGGAAAAAAGGTTTAGCAGATCATTACAAAAGAAAGCATAATAATGGTCAATAAGCCATAAAAAGATGCTTAATATGATTTGTCATCAGGGAAATATTAAATAAAGCACAATGAGGCAACACTTCACATTTTTCTAGATTGTTAAAATTTAAAGACTGACAGCAACAAATGTTTATGAGGGTATGAAGCTCCTGGAATGCTCATATAATTGTGAGGGCCTGTAAAATTATACAACCACTTTAGAAAATTGTGTGACAATTTCTTATGAAGTTAAACATATCCTGCTCTATGACTCAACAGTTTCACTGTTTTTAACCCAGGAGAATGATAGCATATGTCCTCAAAAGAATGTAGACAACAATGTTTATAGAAGCTTTATTCATTATAGCCTAGACTTAAAGTAACCCAAATGTCCTTCAACAAAAGAATGAATAAATAATTTAAATCTATCATAAAAAGGAATAATTCTCTACAATAAAAAAGAAAGAAGTCTGATTAGACTGGACCCTGTATAGGATAGAAAGGTCACATAGAGGATCTAATTGAGTCTATTGACAAAATTATAATATGGGATAGTTTATTAAAGAATCTTATTGATATTAAATTTACTGAATATAATATATAATGTGATTTTTGTAAAAGAATATCTACGTTTAGGTAACCTACCTAATATATATGGGCAAATAGCCATGATGCATGCAACTTTTCAAACGTTTAAGAAAATTTTTCTATATTTGGAGATGTTTATATAGTTGCATACATATGTAAGTATATACATGTATATATGTGTGTGTGTATATAAATTTATACAGAGCACGCACAAATGTTAAAACAAATAATTAAATGGTACCAGGTAAATCTGGCTAAGAGGTATACATTTTGTGTGTTTTATTACTCTAATTCTTACACATTTTTTATAAATTTGAAATTATTCCCAGATAAAACATTAATTTTTTGAAAAACATAAAAGAACTACAGAAAAAAAGACAAGGCTGAATCTCAAAATATTATTTTGAGTGAAAAAAATCAAACACAAATGTATACTTACTATTTGATTCTATTTAGATAGTGTTCTAGAATGGATAAAGCCAACTTGTAATGTTGGAAATCAGAACTATGGTCACCTGGGCAGGGAGTAGAGGGCTGTTTCTGTTATCAACTGGAAAGGAAACAACGGAGAATTCAGAGGTGAAAGGAATGTTTTATATCTTTATTTTGTTGTTAAGCTGCATGCGTTATACATGTGTTAAAACTCATGGAGCTATATTAGGAGTTGTGCATTTTACTCTATGTAAAAGATATCTCAGTAAAATTAGATAATTATAAAAAGTGCATTTATAAATATTCATTCCAGCAGGCAATGTCACTAAGCAAAAATCAAGTTGCCTATTGGCTCTCATTGAAGGGTCTGTATTGGTAATTTGCTTTCTGGGCCTAATATTAATATCATTGCCCTCATAGCCTGTGCCTGATTATTTTATTGTTTTATATTTTACTTTATCCATCAGGAGAGTCTCTCTCTCTCTCTCTCTCTCTATATATATATATATATATATATGAATATATAATTCACAAAATACAATTAGATTTCCAGGAGTATGCTGGTAAACTAAACCTGACATTTTGAGAAAAAAGAAATCTCCATGAAAACACTTCCAACTATGGCCAACTTCTAGCTACTAAATGACATCACCAAAGAAGCAGAATTAAGAAGGTATAGTCAGTATCAGCTGTGGTGCGGGCTTCATCACATTACCACCTTTCTCTGTATACATACAATGTCTACCTATGGAAAGAATGCTTTTCACAACACATAGTAAGATATGAAACAATACGCAGAATATCACTGACTGCTTGCTGTTTGGCAGTTTGGACACCATTGATTATTGGTCATCACATATCCTATTTTGATTCTTTTGTAGTGATTTTCTTTTTTAGCTGAATTTGAGTTTCTTTACCTCTGGAAATCTTGTAGCAGAAATCTGAGTAAGGGTCATTTAGGTCCATGACTAGCTGAATAAGCATTGGATACTGCTGATAGTGATTATTTTTTACCTGGTGGCATTAGAAGATGTTTGCAGACACTGACGTTGTCAGAATACTTATCCTTTACTGCAGGTATTGCTCTGAAAAATCTTGATTTTGTGTCATTTCTGATTAACAAGGGCCTGTCCTCCTCTCCACAGCTCATGAGGCAGGTCTTCTTCCAGAGGATTTCAAACCTAAGGCTTCTTTGAAAAATGTATGAGAAAGACAGCTTCTTTCCCCATCTGTTCTCCTCTTCCTTTCCCCTGGCTTGTCTCCATTAAATTAAAGAAATATAGGCACTGATCCTAAGTCAATGGAAATGTTCAGAATTTTTAAAGAAACTTTTAATATATGTTGATGGATGAGCCCTAAAGGCATTTATGATTGTAAACAAGAATTTTGCCAATAGGTCATCTGACTGGAAACTTAACTTTATATTACCTTCCTCACTGTAGGTCTTAAAAAAAATGCAAGGTACTTAAAAAGCTCATTAATTTCCCACTAACATTTCCTGTGTGCAGTATATTTTTTTGAGGCAGTACTTTTCTGCCCTACTATCTAAACTGGCCATCTATCTGCATTGTTCTACAATATTGTAGAAAAAAATGTATTTCATGATGTCTACTAATATCCTTTCTCACTCCAGTTTTCTTTAACCAATAACTCATTTTAATTTTGATTGTTGAATTTTAAGCATTTTACAGTTGTATGATTGTGACTCAGAAGATAAAACAATACATAGCAACTCCTTGAATTTATTCTAGGGAAAAATTATGTACTTATAGAAAAATTTAATTTTATGAAAGTTCATCTCAGCATTATACTTGTGAAAATTCCAACTAGTCTAAATGTAAAACATAATGGTAAATAGAGAGAAATAACAGACCTTAACCAGTAAACAAATAGGAAAATTGCAGGTAGTGACAAGAGCTTAAAAAGAAAATAAAACCAGGTGTTGAATTAGTGACTAGCAGAAGTGTTGGTGACATGTAAGGGTGCCTTATAGTGGGTGGTCAGGAGAGTCCTCTCAAAACAGCTGACATTTGATCAGAGCTCTAAATGAAGAAAAGACTTGGAGAAAAAACACTCCAGGTACAGGTGTATGTGAGCAGGAGGGAAGAATGATCCAAGATGGGTTGGAGCAGTAGAAACTGGGTAGCTCATGTGGGCCCTTAGATTATATATTCTTGATGCATTGGGAAGTTCTTGGAGCATTTCAAGCAAGGGTGTCAAGTGATAGGATGCATGATTTCAAAGACTGTACCTTGGCTGTTGTATGGAGAATGGCTGGATCCCAGTGGGCAAGCGTAACACAGGGTAGAGTTAAGATGTTATTACAGTGACTTAAATAGAAAAGGGCTTATATCTTCTATCTAGTTGTTAGCTAGCTAGTTTCTATTTTCCATCTAATCATCATTTATTCTCCTTATTTCTTTTCTCCTTTTGCTTTGACACAATTATTATTCGCTTTCCTTCACTCAGGGTTTACCTCATAGCTTCTATGTCCTCATGAGTGTGGCCCTCTGTGGTTACTCATTCCCAGATTCAACTTCCATGCCTCTAAACCCTGATTATATCTTCTTGCTAATTTGTCTGTAATTTTAGGTCCCTCTGTTAATTGCTCAGTTCTTTCCAAGCTGGCATGCCAGAGAAAAGCAGCTTCATTAAGCTTACCTTGATATAGCAGGCAACATCATGTGTTGCTGGAGTGCCTATAGATTATTGTTGAACTTTAATTATTTGTTTCTGGCTTGGTCAAGAGGAAGCTAAGACAAGTTATACGAGTCATGGCCATCTAGGTCTACCCTCTCATCAGGAGCTATGAGTAGAGTAATTTCAGTTAAATGGAGCCATGGGAATATTGAACATCAGAACTGGGACAGCTCTGTGGCATTTTTCTTTTGGTTTATTAGTAAATACTTCAACTAAGAACTCCAATAAATAAGAATTGTGAGTATAAGAGACATGCCACTAACAAATAAAGGGCAATAAACTCATAGGGACTTTGATCGTGTGTGTGTGTGTGTGTGTGTGTGTGTGTGTGTGTGTATGTGTGTGTTTGTGTGTGTGTGTGAGAGAGAGAAAGAGAGAGAGAGTGAGTGAGTGAGTCTCTGGTTGGTATGCTGCATTGCAGGACTAGGGCATGTCATGCCTTAGGACAGAAAATAACATATTCAATTTAGAAAAGTCTATAAATGCCTCAGTTTGCTAAAGGACAAACTATTGAATAACTGAGTTCATTGAAAGTATGTTGTAGCTTTTTGGGTTCATGATGATTGAGAAGTAATTGTGGTAAATTTGAAGATTCAACTAAAGCTAATATTAATAATGCCTGGAAATATCAAAAGTCTTGAGAAGATCTTTGAAACTTGTATTACACCTACTATAGTTTTTTTTTTCACCAGATTGGCCAGTGAGGGTGAAATGTGAACTATTAGCCACTCAACCTATACTTTAGGTAGATCTCAGTATCATTTCATTTTCTTACCTTGCTGAACATGATTAAAACATTCTAGTCTGTTAAGTTTTTCCATATCATTAGGATTTCTCATTTAGTGACTATCTCTATGTACATGTAATAATAGCTAAACAGTTTATTTTCTGATAAGTACACACATAGATAAAATAGAAAAGAATAATAAGAAGGTTGCTTTTTAAAGCATTGGTAATTTTAAAAATCATGCATTAGGTAACAAAATTTTCAATTTATTTCTAAAAGCATTTGGTTAAGAAGATTGTATCTTATTTTGAGCCCCAAACACAATTGAAGAGTCTCTTGCAAATAGAAGAAAGTATAACTACAACTCACTTATTTTCTACTTCTTAGCCAAGATCTGGGCTCTGCAGTGCACTCTCTCAACAACAGGCATTTTTGCCTAAGGGGAAGAACATTGTGTCTTCATTTTAATTACACAGCTTGTGTCTGGCAGTAATGCTACTCTTGATACTGCCAAAGCTGTGAGTCTCTTTTAAAGGATATTTCTTGGGATTATGTTCAATGTTATGCATGATTGGATCAGAACTGGGACACAGAGAGTTTTGGGCCACATTTGAAAATTTAATACAGATAAAAGGAAAGGAATTAAGTTATAAGTGTCCGCTTTGCTCTGTGGGGCTGATTGGAATAATGGGCAAAAAGAATTGATTGAAATCTATAAAGGCTAAATTGATCTATATAACATACAGCTAAGTGTGGAGGGGTACAGTGGGGGCATATAACAATTCAAGCCAATGCTTAAGCATGAGGTAGTTTTGGGAGAAAACTTGGAAATCAAATATAGGATCAGGAGAGATTTTCTGAGCAAGCCATTGTGACTATTTCAGAACAGAAAATAGCAAAGAGAAATTCTTAAGCATTTTGCTCTATGTCATGCACTGTATCTCCCTTTGCTCATCTTCAGACACTTGAGTAAAGATATATTTCAGTTCATTGTTGAATATGATGGTGTATGGAAATGTGCTACAAGGCAGAAGTAAGAAGATCCAGTTGTATTCAGCTTACTTAAGAAAAAACACCAGTCTTGGAAGGTACCTCAGTTTTCCATCCTCATCCTCCCAGAGAGAGAAATGAGCCCAGAGAAGGTTAAATAATCTGCCTGAGATAACACAGCTAATAGGGGAAATTCAGTACTAGAATTTGAGTTTTCTTCTCATGTTTTAGCATCTGTGTATAATCTCAGCTAATGCTACACAGTCACATGGTATTAATATATTCATTTATTATTGGGTGCCATTAAAGCAATTGATGTTAAGTATGAGAAAACAAATTTAATTGAAGATTATTGTATAAGGAAATAATGAATAATAGTAATAGATCTTTTACCAGTTGCTTTGAACAAAGATTAATAATGACAAAAGAACAGTGGGCTACCTAGATACCATCATTGCAACTTTCAAACAACTTCCCCCCGGGAAATTTTACTGTTGATTTAATTAATAGCATTGTTGGTGCTTGGCTCAACTAATTGCTTTATTGACAACTTTTTACACTTCTTAATGTTCAATCAGTTATCAATATTTATTATGCATCAATAGTATATTTATATGACAAAAATCAATAATATATTTTATTTGTTTATGAAATTTATATAAAAATTAACAACAGTACCTGATAACATTCCAGGCACTGTTCTATGAATTCTACATTTATTAACAAATTAACCCTCATAGTAAATTTATGACATTTTACTATGAGGGTTAATTTGTTAATAAATGTAGAATTCACAGAACTTAGCCTGTTTTACAATTACCCTGTTTTATACATGGAGATATTTAGGTAAGAGAATTTATTTATTTATTATTGTGGTAAAAAACATAACATGACATTTACACTCTTAACAAATTTTTGGTGTTCAGGACAGTATTGTTAACTATATTCACATTGTTTATAGCAGATTTCTAGAACTTTTTCATCTTGCTTGACTGAAATTCTACACTTATTGAATAGCAACTCCCCATTTCCATACACCCAGCCCCTAGCAAGCACCATTCTACTTCCTGATTCTATGAATTTGCCTACTGTAGATACTTTATTTAAGTGGAATCAGGCAGTATTTGTTCATTTGTTACTGTCTTTTTTTGTCCTGAAAGTTCCTATATATTGTGGCATTTGACAGAATTTCCTCCTTTTTTTAAGGCTGAATAATACTAGTGTGTGTGTGTGTGTGTGTGTGTGTATCTCACATTTTCTTTATCCATTCATTCATTTATGAGTATTTAGGTTGCTTCCACCTTTGGGTTACTTTGAATAATGCGGCAATGAAAAGTAAATGCAAATATCTTATGGAGATTCTACTTTCAATTCTTTTGTTCTTTCTCTACTTGCTTTAGGTGTAAGGTTATGTTGTTTATTTGAGATTTTTCTTGTTTCCTGAGGTGAAATTGTATTGCTGTAAACTTCCCTCTTAGAACTGCTTTTGCTGCATCCCATAGGATTTGGATTGTTGTGTTTTCATTGTTATTTGTCTCTAGGTATTTTTTTAAATTAATTTTTATTGGAGTATAGTTGCTTTACAATGTTGTATTAGATTCTGCTGTACATCACAGTGACTCAGGTATATGTATACATATAGCCCCTCTTTTTTGGATTTCCTTCTCATTTAGGTCACCACAGAGCACTGAGTAGAGTTCTCTGTGCTATACAGTACGTTCTCATTAGTTATCTATTTTATACAGAGTAGTGTATGTATGTCAATCCAAATCTCCCAGTTCATCCCACCCCCCCTTCCCCCTGTGGTATGTCCATATATTTTTTTCTCTACACCTGTGTCTCTGTTTCTGCTTTGCAAATAAGTTAATCTGTATCATTTTTCTAGATTCCACATATAAGCAATATTATATGATATTTGTTTTTCTCTTTCTGAATTCACTCTGAAAGTCTCTAGGTCCATCCACATCTCTGCAAATGGCACAATTTTGCTCCTTTTTATGGCTGAGTAATATTCCACTGTATATATATGTACCACAACTTTATCCATTCCTCTGTTGATGGACATTTAGGTTGCTTCCATGTCCTAACGTAAATAGTACTGCAATGAACATTGGGGAGCATGTATCTTTTTGAATTATGGTTTTCTCCAGGTACATGCCCAGGGGTGGAATTGCTGGGTCAAATGGTAGTTCTATTTTTAGTTTTTTAAGGAGCCTCCATACTGTTCTCCATAGTGCCTGTATCAATTTACATTACCACCAACAATGTAGGAGGGTTCCCTTTTCTCCACACCCTCTCTGGCATTTATTGGTTGTAGATTTTTTGATGATGGCCATTCTGACCAGTGTGAGGTGATACCTCATTGTAGTTTTGAGTTTCATTTCTCTGATAATTAGTGATGTTGAGTACCTTTTCATGTGTTTGTTGGCCATTTGTATGTCTTCTTTGGAGAAATGTCTATTTAGGTCTTCTGCCCATTTTTTGATTAGGTTGTTTCTTTTCGATATTGAGCTGTATGGGCTGTTTATATATTTTGGAGATTAATCTCTTGTCAGTTGCTGCATTGGCAAATATTTTCTCCCATTCCGAGGGTTGTCTTTTTGTCTTGTTTATGGTTTCCTTTGCTGTTTCTTTTGCAAAAGCTTTTAAGTTTCCATTACACCCCATTTGGGTTTTTTTTTTTTTTTTTTTTTGGTTTTATTTTCATTATTCTAGGAGGTGGGTCAAAAAAAAATCTTGCTCTCGTTTATGTCAAAGAGTGTTCTGCTTATGTTTTCCTCTAAGAGTTTTATAGTGTCTGGCCTTAAATTTAGGTCTTTAATCAATTTTGAGTTTATTTTTGTGTATGGTGTTAGGGAGTGTTTTAATTTCATTCTTTTACATGTAGCTGTCCAGTTTTCCCAGTATCACTTATTGAAGAGACTGTCTTTTCTCCACCATATATTCTTGTCACCTTTGTCATAGATTAGGTAACCATAGGTGCCTGGATTTACCTCTGGGCTTTCTATCCTATTCCATTGATCTATTTTTCTGTTTTTGTTCTTCTTCAAGATTGCTTTGGCTGGGCTTCCCTGGTGGCGCAGTGGTTGAGAATCTGCCTGCCGATGCAGGGGGCACGGGTTCGTGCCCCGGTATGGGAGGATCCCCTGTGCCGCGGAGCGGCTGGGCCTGTGGGCCGTGGCCACTGGGCCTGCGCGTCCGGGGCCTGTGCTCCGCGGCGGGAGAGGCCACAGCAGTGGGAGGCCCGCGTACCGCAAAAAAAAAAAAAAAAAAAAAAAAAGGATTGCTTTGGCTAACTGAGGTCTTTTGTGTTTCCATACAAATTGTAAAATTTTTTCTTCTAATTCTGTGAAATGTACCATTAGTAATTTGATAGGGATTGTATTGAATCTGTAGATTGCTTTGGGTAGTATATTCATTTTCATAATGTTGATTCTTCCATATATCTCTCCATCTGTTTGTATCATGTTTTATTTCTTTCTTCAGTATCTTACAGTTTTCCGAGTACAGGTCTTTTGCCTTCTTAGGTAGGTTTATTCCTAGGTATTTTATTTTATTTTTTTGATGTGATGGGAAATGAGATGGTTTCCTTGATTTCTCTTTCTGATATTTCGTTGTTAGTGTATAGGGATGCAAGGGATTTCTGTGTATTAATTTTGTATCCTGCAACTTTACCAAATTCATTGATGAGCTCTATTAGTTTTCTAGTAGCAACTACAGGGTTTTCTATGCATAGTATTATGTCATCTGCAAACAGTGACAGTTTTACTTCTTCTTTTCCAATTTGTATACCTTTTATTTCCTTTTCTCTGATTGCTGTGGCTAGGATTTCCAAAACTATATTGAATAATAGTGGTGGGAGTGAGCATCCTTGTCTTGTTCCTGATCTTAGAGCAAATGCTCTCAGTTTTTCACCATTGAGAATGATGTTTGCTGTGGGTTTGTTGTATATGGCTTTTATTATGTTGAGGTAATTTCCCTCTGTGCCCACTTTCTGGAGAGTTTTTATCAACAATGGGTCTTGAATTTTGTTACAAGCTTTTTCTGCCTCTATTGAGGTCATCATATGGTTTTTGTTCTTCATTTTTTTAATATGGTATATCACATTGATTGATTTGTGTACATTGAAGAATCCTTGCATCCCTGGGATAAATTCCGCTTGTTCATGGTGTATGATCCTTTTAACGTGTTGCTGGATTCTGTTTGCCACTTTTTTCTTGAGGAGTTTTGCATCTATGTTCATCAGTGATATTGGCCTGTAAATTTCTTTTTTTGTGATATCTTTGTTGGTTTTGGTATCACGGTGATAGTGGCCTCATAGAATAAGGTTGGGAGTGTTCCTCCCTCTGGAATTTTTGGGAAGAGTTTGAGAAGGATAGGTGTTAGCTCTTCTCTAAATGTTTGACAGAATTCGCCTGTGAAGCCATTTGTTTTTTGGAAGATTTTTAAGTCACAGTTTCAATTTCATTACTTGCAGTTGGTCTGTTCATATTTTCTATTTCTTCCTGGTTCAGTCTTGGAAGGTTGTACCTTTCTAAGAATTTGTCCATTTCTTCTAGGTTGTCCATTTTTGGGGCATATAGTTGCTTGTAGTAGTCTCTTATGATCCTTTGTATTTTTGTGGTGTCAGTTGTAACTTCTCCTTTTTCATTTCTAATTTTATTGATTTGAGTCCTCTCCCTTTTCTCTTGATGAGTCTGCCTAAAGGTTAATTTTATTTATCTCCTCAAAGATCCAGCTTTTAGTTTCATTGATCTTTGCTATTGTTTTCATTTCTATTTGATTTATTTCTGCTCCAATCTTTATGATTTCTTTCCTTCTATTAACTTTGGGGATTTTTGTTCTTCTTTCTCTAGTTGCTTTAGGTGTAAGGTTAGGTTGTTTATTTGAGATTTTTCTTGTTTCTTGAGGTAGGATTGTATTGCTATAAACTTTCCTCTTAGAACTGCTTTTGTTGCATTCCATAGGATTTGGGTCATCATGTTTTTGTTGTTATTTTTTCTAGGTGTTTTTTGATTTCCTCAGTGATCCATTGGTTTTTTAGTAGCATGTTATTTAGCCTCAATGTGTTTGTGTTTTTTACAATTTTTTTCCTGTAATTGATTTCTATTCTCATTGCATTGTGGTTGGAAAAGATGCTTGATATGATTTCAGTTTTCTTAAACATATCATGGCTTGATTTGTGACCCAAGTTGTAATCTATGCTGGAGAATGTTCCATGTGTACTTGAGAAGAAAGTGTATTCTGCTGCTTTTGGGTGGAATGTCCTATAAATATCAAATAAGTCTATTTGGTCTAATGTATCATTTAAGGCTTGTGTTTCCTTATTAATTTTCTGTCTGGATGAGCTTTCCATTGGTGTAAGTGGGTTGTTAAAAATCTCCCACTATTATTGTGTTACTGACAATTTCCCTTTCATGCCTGTTAGCATTTGCCTTATATATTTAGGTGTTCCTATGTTGAGTTCATATATATTTACAATTGTTATATCTTCTACTTGGATTGATTCCCTTAATCAGTATGTAGTCTCCTACTTTGTCTCTTGTAACATTCTTTATTTTAAAGTTTATTTTGTTTGATGGGAGTGTTGTTACTTTTGATTTCCATTTGCATGGAATATCTTTTTCCATCCCTTCACTTTCAGTCTGTATGTGTCCCTAGGTGTGAAGTGGGTATCTGGTAGACAGCATATATATTGGTGTTGTTTTTGTATCCATTCAGCCAGTCTATGTTTTTTTTTTTTTAACATCTTTATTGGAGTATAATTGCTGTACAATGTTGTGTTAGTTGCTGCTGTATAGCAAAGTGAATCAGCTATATGCATACATTTATCCCCATATCCCCTCCCTCTTTCGTCTCCCTCCACCCCTCCCTATCCCAGTGTTCTTGGTGGTCACACCCTCAGAATGGGAGAAAATATTTGCAAATGAAGCAACTGACAAAGGATTAGTCTTCAAAATATACAAGTCTATGTGTTTTGGTTGGAACATTTAATCCATTTACACTTAGGGTAATTATTGTTATATATGTTCCTATTGCCATTTTCTTAACTGTTT
Source organism: Kogia breviceps (assembly GCF_026419965.1). Taxonomy (NCBI): domain Eukaryota; kingdom Metazoa; phylum Chordata; class Mammalia; order Artiodactyla; family Physeteridae; genus Kogia; species Kogia breviceps. The sequence continues at coordinate 41,080,889 of NC_081315.1, forward strand.
TGAGTTTATTTATTTATTATTATTATTTTTTGTGGTACATGAGCCTATCACTGTTGTGACCTCTCCCATTGTGGAGCACAGGCTCCAGACGTGCAGGCTCAGTGGCCATGGCTCACAGGCCCAGCCGCTCCGCAGCATGTGGGATCTTCCCAGACCAGAGCACGAACCCATGTCCCCTGCATCGGCCGGCCGATTCTCAACCACTGCACCACCAGGGAAGCCCTGGGTTTATTTTTGTAGGTCTTTTTTCTTCCCTTCCTTTTCTGTTCTATTCTCTTGTGGTTTGGTGACCCTCTTTAGTGTTGTGTTTGGGTTACTTTTTCTTTTGTGTGTATATATCTGTTGTAGTTTTTTGGTTTGCATTTTCTATGAGGTTTAGATATATCAATCTCTATATATACAAATTTGTTTTAAGTTGCTGGTCTCTTAACTTCAAATGCAGTTCCCATTTCCTGCATTTGTACTCTCCTCTTCTCATAGTTGCTGGTTTTGATACCATATTTGTGTGTGGATGACTTTCTACTTTTATTGTGTGTTTGACTTTACCGGTGAGTATTCCCATTTCAATTTTCTTGTTTCTAGTTGTGGCTCCTTTTTATCCCCCCTGCCTAGAGAAGTTCCTTTAGCATTTGTTGTAAAGCTGGTTTAGTGGTCCTGAATTCTCTTATCTTTTGCTTATCTGTAAAACTTTTGTTTTTGCCATTGAATCTGAATGAGAGCTTTGCTGGGTAGAGCATTTTGGATAAATACTCAGAAGTGGGAATACTGAATCATATGGTGATTCTATTTTTAAATTTTTGAGGAACCTCTATACTGTTTTCCAAAATGGTGGCATCATTTTGTATTTCCACCAACAGTGCACAAATATTCCATATTCTTGACATCCTTTCCAGCACTTCTTTACTTTCTTTCTCTCTCTCTGTCTCTTTTTTTTTTAGCCATCCTAACAAGTCTGAGCTGACACATGTTTATAGTTTTGATTTGCATTTCCCTTATGATTTGTGATTTGGGCATCTTTTCCTATACCCATTAGCCATTTGTATGTCTTCTTTGGAGAAATGTCTATTTCAGTCCTTTGCCCATTTTTAATCAGGATGTTTTTTGTTTTGTTTTGTTTTTTTAACTGAGTTTTAGGAGTTCCTTGTATATTTTGGATATTAACCATTTATCAGATATGTTTTTCAAATATTTTCTCCTAATCTATAGGTTGCCTTTCATTCTGTTGCTTGTTTCCTTCACTGTGCAGAAGACTTTTATCTTGATGCAGTCTTACTTGTCCATTTTTGTTGTTGTTACCTGTGCTCTTGGTGTTTTATCCAAGAAATCATTGCCAAAACCAATGTCATAAACCTTTTCCTCAGTTTTTCTCTAGGAGTTTTATAGTTTCAGGTCTATGTTTAAGTTTTTAATCAATTTCACATTGATCTTTGTGTGTGGTATTAGTGACCAGTTTCCTTCTTTTGCACATGGATATCCAGTTTCCCAACACCATTTGCTGAAGAGATAATCCTTTCCCCATTGTATTATTTTTGTCATTCTTGTCAATGATTATTTGACCATATTTGTATGTGTTTATTGTTGAATTTTCTCTTCTGTTCCAATTGTGTATATGTCTGTCTTTTTGCCTGCATCATACTTTTTGGATTACTGTTACTTTGCAGTATATTTTGAAATCAGAACATGTGATACCTCAACTTTTGTTCTACTTTCTAAGATTGCTTTGGCTGTTTGGGGTCATTTGTGATTACATATGACTTTTAGGACTGTATTCTTCTATTTCTGTGAAAAATGCCATTGGAAAATGATGGACATTGCAGTGAATTTGTAGATCATTTTGGGTAGTATGGACATTTAAACAATATTAAGTCTTCCAGTCCATAAACACAGAATGTCTTTATTTGTGCCTTCTTTAATTCCTTTCAGCAATGTTTTGTAGTTTTTGTGTATATGTCCTTTGTCTCCTTGTTTAAGTTTATAACTAAGTGTTTTATTATTTTTGATACTATTGTAAATGGACTTTTTTTTCTCAATTTCATTTTCAGATTGTTAGTGTTAGTATACAGACATGTAGCTGAGTTTCGTATGTTGATTTTGATTCATTACACCTTGCTGAATAAGATTATTAGTTCTAGTAATTTTTAGTGGAACTTTAGGGCTTTCTCCATACAAGACAGTGTCATCTGCAAACAGATAATTTTACTTCTTCTTTTCAAATTTAGATGTCTTTCATTTCTTTTTCTTACCTAATTGCTGTAGTTAGCAATTTCAGTACTATGTTGAATAGAAGTGGCGAAAGTTGGCATCCTTATCTTATTCTGAATCTTAGAGGAAAAGCTTTTAGCTTTTACTGTTGTATATGCTGTTAGCTGTGCCTTGTCATATATGGCATTTACTGTGTTGTAGTAATCTCCTTCTATTCCTAGCTTGTTGAGAGTTTTATCATGAAAGTGGTGTTGAATTTTGTCACATACTTTTTCTTCATCTATTGAGGTGATTGTATGATTGTTATTCTTCTTTGTGTTAATGTAGTACATCACATTTATTGGTTTTCATATGCTGAAATAGCCTTGCATCCTAGGCATAAGTCCCACTTGATCATCATGTATGATACTTTTAATGTGTTTTTGAATTCAGATTTCTACTATTTTTTTGAGGACTTTTGCATCTATATTCATCAGGGATATTGGCCTATAATTTTCTTTTCATACAGGGTCCTTGTCTGGATTTAGTATTAGGGTAAAGCTAGCTTTGAAAAATGAGTTTGGAAGTATTCCCTCTTCTTCAATTTTCTGGGAAGAATTTCAAATAATTGCAGCTAATTCTTTTTTAAATGTTTGGTAGAACTCTCCAGTGAAACAATCAGGTCCTGAGATTTTCTTTAGGAGGTTTTGATACTGATTTGATCTTCTGACCTGTTATTTGCCTGTTCAGATTTCCTATTTCTTCATGATTCATTCTTGGTAGGCAGTATGTATCTGGTAATTTTCCATTTCTTTTAGGTTGTCCATATTGTTTGTATATAATTTTTATAGTATTCTCATAATTCTTTTCATTTCTGTAGCATCAGTTATAATATCTGCTTTTAAATTTCTGACTTTATTTTATTTTTCTGTGTTTTTTTCCTTGGCTACTTAAAGGTTTATTAATTTTGCTGATCTTACAAAAAACTCAGTTTCATTGATTTTTTTCTATTGTTTTTCTGTCCTCTATTTTGTTTATTTGTGCTCTAATCTTTATTATTTCTTGACTTCTGATAATTTTGAACTTTGTTTTCTTCTTTGCTAGTCTGTTGAGATGTAAAGTTAGCTTTTTAAATAAATATTTTATATTATGTTATAATATTTAATATTCAAAATATACAATGTGATTAGTAATATAATGGAAAATCAATTATATTAATAGATTAATTACATTAATGTAATTAAATTGGTTAATATGTATTATATGATTATATGAATATAATTGTATATGATATATTTATATGTTATATTAATAATATATAATATAATATTAATACATACTATTTTATATTATAAATCTATAATGAATCTAAAATATCATTATATTTTTCCTCCTTCTATAACACAAAGAAAGAAAACAAAAACATTTTCAATCAGTATGACATAGTACTTTCTTATTCCTTAGAAGTGTTGCATTATATTTATTGAAAAAGCTGTTTTATTCTAATTTTTGACATAGATCTTTCATATATCACTCATGTATATATTAAAAGAAACATGTAAATGAAATGAATTCTGTAGTGATTTCTAAAATGTCTTCACATTCAGACTCTTCTGAATCTATGTCATCAGAGGCTATATTTTTCCATATAATATTGTATTCTGTGATGTCAAGAGAATTGGTGATGCAGTAGTTATGAAATTGTCCTCTACTATTGTCTTCCGAATTTTCTACCAAACAGCTACCATCCATTCTGTAAGCTTTCATGTTGCTTATTTTGTTCTTAACACAAGGGCTGACAGTGAAGCTACACCATTGACCACTGCCCTGCTGACAATAATTATGAGGCACTATTCTGATTTTAGATATATTAAGATGTGAAAAAATGTAGGTCTTAGAATCAGTGACATGTGGTGTTGAAAAGCTTTCCCTGGAGGTTGTGATTAATATATTAAGTCCAGCTTTTAATGTATTTAACATTATGCCACAAGACTGTGTCCTCCGCCCTGCCCTGTTCAAAATAAGCATTAACATTCTAGATGATATGAATATCAAAATTACATATTATAGGAAGCTGAAGTGAATAGTCAATAAAATAGTCTTTATTATCTAATAAAGAGCACAAACAGGAGGAATTTAATAGGGATTTACTGTAGTTCTGGTTGCACCACTGTCTTTGCTCACAGGGAAATTCCCCACTGATCCAATTTAGTTTACTTTGGTGAAGGGGCAAGAGCCTTCCCTCAGACCCTCAATCTAAAATGGAATATCCAAGTTCAAAGTTTTGTTTGGGATAGGTGGGATGAACTCTGGTAAAGGATTGTTCAGTATGCTTGATCAGCAGATTGTAAACAGGTAATGAATTGATGGAAAGAATCTATGCTGAAGGACAAGTCCCAGGCCTTTTTTGACTCATAGTATACCAAAATCTCTTTTCAAAATCTTGTTTAAAAATCCCTTTCCTTTCAACATAACTCTTAAAACTTCTTATCTTCTCACTGTCAGTGAGGAGTTTGAGTCATCCAACTGGTTCTTCACCACTTACTTTGAGATTTGTATTTGGTATGACATCTCACTTTGGTATTTGACACACCTTACCTTAGAGTCTTAGTAAAAGTTTCCATTTTAACATTGTGTTACAGGGGTGAGTTTAAGATGCTGCACTAAAACATGTAAACTGTTACTGGTCAAAGTAGAAAAATTACTGAATAGACAATCAGAAACTTCAGTTTCTGAGTTTGAATCTGTATTTTTTTTTTTTTTTTTTTTTTTTGTGGTACGCGGGCCTCTCACTGCTGTGGTCTCTCCCATTGCGGAGCACAGGCTCCGGACGCGCAGGCTCAGTGGCCACGGCTCACGGGCCCAGCCGCTCCGCGGCACGTGGGATCTTCCCGGACCGGGGCACGAACCCGCGTCCCCTGCATCGGCAGGCGGACTCTCAACCACTGTGCCACCAGGGAAGCCCTGATAATACTCTTGTATTGAATCAAAATAGTATATTGACATTCAGGTAAGAGAGAACTGTAAGAGTGTAAGTATAAGCTCATAAATTCTTCTCTAGAAAACTGAAAATAGTTAACAATTTTTTCTATTATTAATAACACATTACTTGCAATGTGGTTTAAAACTGCTAATGACAACAGTGTGTTGAGACTTTTTGCTGAGCATTCCTATTCTATGTGGTCTTGAGGAAGTTATTTTGATCCTTGACTTTTTCTTCATCTGAAAATAAGAAGTGATCCAGTGCCTTTCAGTTCTCAGACAATTTATTGCCATATATAGGATGAAGAGTTAGGTTTAATTGCAAAACATGTAAAAGACATGTATTTTAGTTGAGTTATATAAATATACAATACAAATATCTTAAAAATGAAAGACAATGACTATATGCAGTTTTTAGTATTTCAAAATCAGTATAATTATTGAATTGCTATAATTATTGATTTTGAAATAAAACATATACAAGATATATATTAAGATTTTCATCTATATCTTTAATTTTTCATTTTCAGATTTCTTAAGTAAATACCTTGATTGAGTATTACTGAAAGAAGGGGAGAGGAAGGAGTATGCTGTAATTGAATTTACTTCATTACTTCTGAAAACTGCTTATTAAGAACTATTACCTCATCTAGTTTGATGGTGCAGCTCCTCTTATATGATGAGAGCTCTCCAGGCAGGTTAGTTTTTTATAATTCAATCTAGATGATAACAGATAACTTTAGCGAAAAGATCTACTCTTTAAACCACTATTATTACACTATTTCATTCAGTATTTTACCTTTTCATAGGATATTTTACATGCTAAATTTCATCTTTGATATTTTCTTGTGTCACAGAAAAGCATCCTTATGCTCTTACCAGGTAATTGTAATGAGATATGATGCTACTTTAACAAAAATTTTTTTCTATCTAGTTTGATAGGTCTTAACCTTGGCTGCAAAATTGAAATAATCTGGAAAGTCTTTGGAAAAAATACTTTGCCCCAACCTCAGGTATTCTGAGGTTTTTGCTTGGGGATGGGGCCTATGCATTAGCTACTTTTGAAAAGTTTCTTAGGTGAGATCTAAGAGTCTGGGCTGAGACCCACTTCCATATATGAATTTTTATATTTCTTTGTCAGAATTATTTTCCTTCTTATTACGAGACCAGTCTGTATATTTCACTGACTTCCAGCCCAGAGTCATATTGTGAATAAGGTACAGAACATTTCTTAGTCAGATGTGAGTGTAAGTGAAAACATATAGTGTTAAAAATAGCTAAATTTAGGAATAGGAAAAATGTAAAACGTTAGATATTTACAGCTAGAGTAGTTTGAGTATGTTATTTTTCCAGGTCCTGTTACTTCCCTGACTAGAAGGTCATTTTGTCTTTTAGCTAATGACATTTGAATAGAGCTCAAGGTGGACCTACCTCTGATTGAATTCTTCCTAGAAAAGTTTTTTTTGGGGGGGTGGGTAAGATCCTGATATGGTGTGTTATTACATTCTGCAGAGGATATTTAAGTTTCTGGCAGTAACTAATTTATTCCGAGCTAAATATTAATTCATGTCTTTGATGATAATGCATGATGATAATGACTTGTATCCTGTTCTCAAGTAGTGGCCAGGAATATCATTTCTATATGTAAACCAAATCCCAGCCAAGACCTAATTTTAGGTGGGATCTGAGTGATAAAACTCAGCAGGGGACATGTTACTTTTTAATATTACTTTTTCTCTATGCTTGTATTACTAGTATAATTAATAGTATTTTCTTCATTCTTGTATTACTATTATTATTTTTACTATTCACTGTCAGTGACTTCTCTTTGCAGAGATGGGATTTACATGTTACCCATTATTTTATTTATCTTTTTATCCATTATTCTTTGGAGTGAAGTTTCAAATGGGAGATTGTTTTCAGTTTGGGAAACCTTAATTGAATATCCATTTTGAACAATGCATGGATTTGTCTCTATGAGGATTAGAAAGGTAGTAAGACAAATAACTTGTCCTCGGGTGTTTTATAATGATGAACAATGTAGTATTAGTATGTTGCTCAGAGTGCTGGGAGTACTCTAATAGAAGCATGATATTGAATATTAACTCTTAAACAACAATCCTCATTTTATATTTTCAAAACTATTAGAACATGCAATTTTTGCTCTAAAAAAATGCTCATCAGACATAGTTGGATTTGACTAAGCAGAACAGAATATGATACGGACCTCACATATAAAAGATACTCAAGCTAAAAATTATAGTGTTTTGACAGTGTTTTGAGATTTGTTTTAACACATGAAGACATGAAATGTAAATTTTTCAGAAGACATTCTTTTGATATTGTAACTTTATGCTTATTAATAGATAAGAGACAAACTTTTCTAAGTTAAGAAAGTCATTTTAATGAAATACAAAGAATGCTAGTTTTTGTCTGTCACAGATATTTTTGGAGTCCCATATCCCAGTGACACACCTGAGATTAACTGCATTAGCAGTAAAATTTCCAGTGTGCTGCTGGTTTCCTACCTCAAGTGGCTGTGAGTCTTTTCCTCATTGCCTGAGGGCTTTCTCTGGCTTGGTGCAAACTTTCTCTGTAGTACACTGGCAACCAAGAAATAGGACTTAAGGAATATACTTAGAGGCAACCCTCATCCAAGGGGGATGGGGTTTTTTAATAACGGCCTCAACTTCCCATTGTCAGGTGGGATGATTCTGATTCATGTTTCATGTCATCTGTACAAGTGTACCCAGAGCACTAGAACCCCATGGGCCATGAAATTAACCTGCTCACTGGAACTTACTTATTTTCTCACTTTTCTCATTTTCTTATTTGTGCTTCCCGACATCACTATCTAAACTCACTTCCTTGGGTCATCATTTGTTTCGGGGGGAACCAGAACAAAGCCATCTCTCAATATCTATTCTTTCCTACTTCTTATAGAATAGAAACCTTGAGTTTTTTCTGGTCCATTGCTTTTCACAATAAAGACTATATTTCTCTGCTCTCTTTGTAGCTATATATGATCATGTGACCAACTTCTGTTAAATACAACATGAACAGAAATTTTGGTTGTACCTTCCAGGTTGTGCTTTTAATGGTGGGGACATGATGCTATTTCCCCTTTTCTCTTCTCTAGATGGAGGTGAGCCATCTTGACTATACAGTAGAAGGCTCACCACTTTTGCAAATTTGGGAAAAGACAACAGAAGCCTGGATATCAAACACTGCAGAGCCTCTGTGCCAGCGTAAAATGCTTGTATTCAGGCTCTACTTAAAAGAGAAACAAGCTTCTCTCTTATTTTTGTCTCTTACTTTATTTTTTATCTCTCTCTTATAGCAGCCTAAACTATATTATAATCATTATATTGTCTACACAATTAAATATAGATACATGGTATTGTATCTAAGAGCAGAATTACATTATAAGGCCAGTGGAAAGATATTTTCTGTAGTAACATATATCACACCTAGATAGAAATAAGATAATTACGACAATTCTCTAAGAGACGATGCTTACCTTATTTTTAGCACTTTAGATGTGAGAATTTTAACTGAAATTGTCAGGCAGATTTTATCACTCCAGGAACTACTTTAAAAATACTTAGAATAGTTGTTTAGCTTAAGCAGATAAAAAATGACATGGAATTAGAAAAATATGATTGAATCTTCTCTCTGAAATGAGAACATTATGCATTTTATGATGCATTAGCTTAAGCATACATATATTCAACAACAATAAAGGTAGTTTGTTGATTGTGATATGAACTTGCAGTTCTTCCCAACTAAGTACTTTTTTGGTAATGAGGTTACTGAGAAATCATCTGCAAGTTTTTAAATTATACCTGCCAAGTTAATAAATATGTATTTTTAAAAAAAATCATCTCTGGGCATTTGAAGAACACCAGAGGATGGAAAACAGGGCATTAATCAGCAGTGCTGAGGGTTCTTTGTGAATTGGCCATACTATTATTTCAGGATGCTTATTTTCAGTTTTCAGAACATTTTTTATCTCTGATAATATTTTATTTCAAGCACTGAGTTTTTATCAAAAGATCTCTATGGACATGCATTCCCTGAGATATTTCCTGTAAAGTTTGTATTATTATATTTAACTTGAGACTGGCTTCTGTCTCTAATTGGAGTATACTGTTCTGCATTTGTACTGGTTGTAATTTTCTGCAGTTTCTTGGGTTGATCAGTAAGACTGTATTTACTCATTCATTTATTCACTCATTCATTCGCTATTTCAGGCACAGTAGTAAGCAATGTCACTTTCCATTTGGGCATTAAGCTTAAGACAGATGCCTTCTTTGGCAGCAACGCAACATTGTTTTGAACATCTCAAGCACCAACCTAGTGACACTGGCTACAGTGACATTACTCTGAACTGTCCCATAGCCATGACATGGACTTCATTTGTTCTTCTATTCCTGCTTTTGGTTGTTATATTTCCACTATAATTATATACTCATAATATTGTTTTATAAAAACATTAGGTTTTCTTTTACGATAACTTAAAGTTGAACTTTCTTATTTGCTCTGGATATAGTCTCCAAATTGTCATTAATGACTTATTTTCACCTTGACATATTTGAATTTTCCAGTATATCTAACTTTTCCTTTTAATTAAAAAGGTGATGGTTTTGTTCCTCCTCAAAAAGGTTAAGAAGGAAAATGCAGGGTTTTTTGCCAGAACAAGGCTGTGGAGAATCCATAGAGCCATTAACAGAGAGAAAGCTTATGTTCTGAAAAGGTCAGTGACATGTATTGGCTGAGATTATTTTGAGCTCTGGTTTTCTTTATCAAGTGCTCCTGAATATATTATTGTTAATCTCTTTGTTAACCTAATGAATTATTCCATAATCCATGCTTAACTAAGTAGTGTCATAAGAGGAAAAGAAAAAGGTGTTTTTTTTTTTGTAAACAGAAATGTGCAGACTAAAATCTAAAAGGAAAAGCAAATTATTCAGTTTCCTTTTAGCTTCTTCTTTGATTTCAGTGAAAAGATAGTATCAAAAGTTTAGTGCTGTCTCAGGTCATCTCTTGTAAAAACAACTCTGTATCTACTATTTGAATTTTTTTAAAATTAGTTTTTGCTTTATAGCAAAGTGAATCAGCTATAGATATACATATATCCCCATATCTCCTCCCTCTCGCATCTCCCTCCCACCCTCCCTATCCAACCCCTCTAAGTGGTCACAAAGCACCGAGCTGATCTCCCTTTTCTATGTGGCTGCTTCCCACTAGCTATCTATTTTACATTTGTTAGTGTATATACGTCCATGCCACTCTCTCACTTCATCCCAGCCTACCATTCCCCATCCCCATGTCCTCAAGTCCATTCTCTACTTCTGCGTCTTTATTTCTGTCCTACCCCTAGGTTCATCTGAATCTTTTTTTTTTTTTTAAGATTCCATATATATATGTGTTAGCATATGGTATTTGTTTTTCTCTTTCTGACTTATTTCACTCTGTATGACAGATTCTAGGTCCATCTACCTCACTACAAATAACTCAATTTCATTTGTTTTTATGGCTGAGTGATATTCCATTGTATATATGTGCCACATCTTCTTTATCCATTCATCTGTTGATGGACACTTAGGTTGATTCCATGTCCTGGCTATTGTAAATAGAGCTGCAACGAACATTGTGGTACATGACTATTTTTGAATTATGGTTTTCTCAGTGTATATGCCCAGTAGTGGGATTGCTGGGTCGTATGGTATTTCTATTTTTAGTTTTTTAAGGAACCTCCATACAGTTCTCCATAGTGGCTGTATCAATTTACATTCTCACCAGCACTGCAAGAATGTTCCCTTTTCTCCACACCCTCTCCAGCATTTATTGTTTCTAGGTTTTTGATGATGGCCATTCTGACTGGTGTGAGGTGATACCTCATTGTAGTTTTGATTTGCATTTCTCTAATGATTAGTGATGGTGAACATCCTTTCATGTGTTTGTTGGCTATCTGTATATCTTCTTTGGAGAAATGTCTATTTAGGTCTTCTGCCCATTTTGGGATTGGGTTGTTTGTTTTTTTGATATTGAGTTGCATGAGCTGCTTGTATATTTTGGAGATTAATCCTTTGTCAGTTGCTTCATTTGCAAATATTTTCTCCCATTCTGAGGGTTGTCTTTTGGTCTTGTTTATGGTTTCCTTTGCTGTGCAAAAACTTTTAAGTTTCATTAGGTCCCATTTGTTTATTTTTGTTTTTATTTCCATTTCTCTAGGAGGTGGGTCAAAAAGGATCTTGCTGTGATTTATGTCAGAGAGTGTTCTGCCTATGTTTTCCTATAAGAGTTTTATAGTGTCTGGCCTTACTTTTAGGTCTTTAATCCATTTTGAGTTTATTTTTGTGTATGGTGTTAGGGAGTGTTCTAATTTCATTCTTTTACATGTGCTGTCCAGTTTTCCCAGCACCACTTATTGAAGTGGCTCTGTTTCTCCATTGTATATTCTTGCCTCATTTATCAAAAATAAGGTGTCCATATGTGCATGGATTTAGCTCTGGGCTTTCAATCCTGTTTTATTGATCTATATTTCTGTTTTTCTGCCAGTACCATCCTGTCTTGATTACTGTAGCTTTGTAGTATAGTCTGAAGTCAGGGAGCCTGATTCCTCCAGCTCCATTTATCTCTCTCAAGAGTGCTTTTGCTATTCGGGGTCTTCTGTGTTTCCATACAAACTGTGAAATTTTTTGTTTTAGTTCTGTGAAAAATGCCAGTGGTAGTTTGATAGGGATTGCATTGAATCTGTAGATTGCTTTGGGTAGTATTTTCATTTTCACAATGTTGATTCTTCCAATCTAATATAAATATAAATAAATATACCATGTGGTATATCTCTCCATCTGTTTGTATCATCCTTAATTTCTTTCATCAGTGCCTTATAGTTTTCTGCATACAGGTCTTTTGTCTCTTTAGGTAGGTTTATTCCTAGATATTTTATTCTTTTTGTTGCAATGGTAAATGGGAGTGTTTTCTTAATTTCACTCTCAGATTTTTCATCATTAGTGTATAAGAATGCCAGAGATTTCTGTGAATTAATTTTGTATCCTGTTACTTTACCCAATTCATTGATTAGCTCTGGTAGTTTTCTGGTAACCTCTTTAGGAGTCTTTATGTATAGTATCATGTTATCTGCAAACAGTGACAGCTTTACTTCTTCTTTTCCCATTTTGCTTCCTTTTATTTCTTTTTCTTCTCTGATTACTGTGGCTAAAACTTCCAAAACTATGTTGAATAATATTGGTTAGAGTGGACAACCTTGTCTTGCTCCTGATCTTAGTAGAAATGGTTTCAGTTTTTCACCATTGAGAATGATGTTGGCTGTGGGTTTGTCAAATGTGGGCTTTATTATGTAAGGTAAGTTCCCTCTATGCCTACTTTCTGGAGGATTTTTGTCATAAATTGGTGTTGAATTCTGTCAAAAGCTTTCTCTGCATCTATTGAGATAATCATATGGTTTTTCTCCTTCAATGTGTTAATGTGGTTTATCACATTGATTTACTTATATTGAAGAATCCTTTCATTCCTGGGATAAACCCCACTTGATCATGTTGTATGATCCTTTTCATGTGCTGTTGGATTCTGTTTGCTAGTATTTGTTGAATATTTTTACATCTATGTTCATCAGTGATATTGACCTTTAGTTTTCTTTCTTTGTGACATCTTTGTCTGGTTTCGGTATCAGGGTGATGGTGGCCTCGTAAAATGAGTTTGGGAGTGTTCTTCCCTCTGCTCTATTTTGGAAGAGTTTGAAGAGGATAGGTGTTAGCTCTTCTCTAAAGGTTTGATAAAATTCACCCGTAAAGCCATCTGGTCCTGGACTTTTGTTTGTGGGAAGATTTTTAACCACATTCTCAAATTCAGTGCTTGTGATTTGTCTGTTTATAAGTTCTGTTTCTTCCTGGTTCAGTCTCAGCAGGTTGTGCTTTTCTAGGAATTTGTCCATTTTTCCCAGGTTGTCCTTTTTATTGGCATATAGTTGCTTGTAGTAATCTCTCATGATTCTTTGTATTTCTGCAGTGTCAGTTGTTACATCTCCTTTTTCATTTCTAAGTCTATTGATTTGAGTCTTCTCTCTTTTTTTCTTGCTGAGTCTGGCTAACGATTTATCAATTTTGTTTCTGTTCTCAAAGAACCAGCTTTTAGTTTTATTGATCTTTGTTATTGTTTCCTTCATTTCTTTTTCATTTATTTCTGTTTTTGGATAGAATGTCTTATAAATATCACTTAAGTCCATCACTTAAGTCCATCTTCCTTAATGTGTTATTTAAAGCCTTTGTTTCCTTATTTATTCTCATTTTGAATGATCTGTCCACTGGTGAAAGTGGGGTGTTAATGTCCCTTGCTATTATTGTGTTACTGTCAGTTTCCCCTTTTATGGCTATTAGCATTTTCCTTATGTGTTGAGGTACTCCTATGTTGGGTAATAAATATTTACAATTTACAATTGTTATATCTTTCTTGGATTGATCCCTTGATCATTATGTAGTGTCCTTCTTTGTCTCTTGAAATAGTCTTTATTTTAAAGTCTATTTTTTTCTGATATGAGAATTGCTACTCCAGCTTTCTTTTGATTTCCATTTACATGGAATATCTTTTTCCTTCCCCTCACTTAAAGTCTGTATGTGTCCCTAGGTCTGAAGTGGGTCTCTTGTAGACAGCATATATATGGGTCTTGATTTTGTGTTCATTCAGCCAGTCTATGTCTTTCGGTTGGAGCATTCAGTCCATTTACATTTAAGGTAGTTATCAATATGTATGTTCCTATTACCATGCTCTTAATTGTTTTGGGTTTGTTATTGTAGGTCTTTTCCTTCTCTTGTGTTTCTTGCCTAGAGAAATTCCTTTAGCATTTGTTGTAAAGCTGGTTTGTTGGTGCTGAATTGTCTTCGCTTTTGCTTGTCTGTAAAGGTTTTAATTTCTCTGTTGAATCTGAATGAGATCCTTGCTGGGTGGAGTAATATTGGTAGTAGTTTTTTCCCTTTCATCACTTTAAATATGTCCTGCCACTCCTTTCTGGCTTGCAGAGTTTCTGCTGAAAGATCAGCTGTTAATCTTATGGGGATTCTCTTGTGTGTTATTTGTTGTTTTTCCCTTGCTGCTTTTAATATTTTTTCTTTGTATTTAATTTTTGATAGTTTGATTAATATGTGTCTTGGCATGTTTCTCCTTGGATTTATCCTGTATGGGACTCTCTGTGCTTCCTGGACTTGATTAACTATTTCCTTTCCCATATTAGGGAAGTTTTCAAGTATAATCTCTTCAAATATTTTCTCAGTCCCTTTCTTTTTCTCTTCTTCTTCTGGGACCCCTCTAATTCGAATATTTGTGTGGTTAATATTGTCCCAGAGGTCTCTGAGACTGTCCTCAATTCTTTTCATTCTTTTTCTTTATTTGGCTCTGCAGTAGTTATTTCCACTATTTTATCTTCCAGGTCACTTATCTGTTTTTTTCTGCCTCAGTTATTTTGCTATTGATTCCTTCTGGAGAATTTTAAGTTTCATTTATTGTGTTGTTCATCATTGTTTGGTTTCTCTTTAGTTTTAGTAGGTCTTTGTTAAACGTTTCTTGTATTTTCTCCATTTTATTTCCAAGATTTTGGATCATATTTACTATTATTACTCTGAATTCTTTTTCAGGTAAACTGCCTATTTCCTCTTCATTTGTTTGGTCTGGTGTGTTTTTATCTTGCTCCTTCATCAGCTGTCTGTTTCTCTGTCTTCTCATTTTGCTTAATTTACTGTGCTTGGGGTCTCCTTTTCACAGGATGCAGGTTCGTGGTTCCCATTGTTTTTGGTGTCAGCCCCCAGTGGCTAAGTTTGGTTCAGTGAGTTGTGTAGGCTTCCTGGTAGAGGGGACTACTGGTGCCTGTGTTTTGGTGGATGAGGCTGGATCTTGTCTTTCTTGTGGGCAGGTCCACATCCGGTGGTGTGTTTTGGGGTGTCTGTGACCTTATTATCATTTTAGGCAGCCTCTCTGCTGATGGATGGGGTTGTGTTCCTGTCTTGCTAGCTGTTTGGCATAGGGTCTCCAGCACTATAGCTTGCTGGTCGTTTAGTGGAGCTGGGTCTTAGAATTGAGATGGAGATCTCTGGGAGAGCTTTTGCAATTTGATATTATGTGGAGCTGTGAGGTCTCTGGTGGACCAATGTCCTGAACTTGGCTCTCCCACCTCAGAGGCACAGGCCTGACACTTGGCCGGAGCACCAAGACTCTGTCAGCCACATAGCTCAGAAGAAAAGGGAAAAGAAAGAAAGAAAGAGAGAGAGAGAGAGAGAGAGAGAGAGAGAGAGAGAGAGAGAGAGAGGGAGGGAGGGAGGAAGGAAGAGAAAGAAAGGGAGAAGGAAAATAAAATATCAAAATAAAAATTTTAAAAAAATTATTAAAAATAAAAAAATTAGAAGGTAATAAAAAGGAAAGGAAGAAAGAAAGAAGGGAGAGACCAAACCAACAAACAAATCCACCAATGATAACAAGTGCTAAAAACTACACACAAAAAAACCAAACAAGCAGACAGACAGAACCTTAGGATGAATGGTAAAAGCAAAGCTATACAGACAAAAGCACACAAAGAAGCATACACATACATACTCACAAAAAGAGAAAAAGGAAAAAAACTATATATCTCTATATTAAAAAAAAAACACCGAAGAGAGCAACCAAATCAGTAAACAAATCTACCAATATAATAAACTGTTAATACTAAACTAAAATAAATATAAAAAACCAGAAACAAACTGGATGCAGACAGCAAACCCCAGGTGTACAGTTGCTCCCAAAGTCCACCGTCTCAATTTTGGGATGATTCGTTGTCTATTCAGGTATTCCTCACATACAGGGTACATCAAGTTGATTGTGGAGATTTAATCCACTCCTCCTGAGGCTGCTGGGAGAGATTTCCCTTTCTCTTCTTTGTTCGCACAGCTACTGGGGTTCAGCCTTGGATTTGGCCCCGCCTCTGAGTGTAGGTCTCCTGAGGGCATCTGTTCTTTCTCAGACAGGATGGGGTTAAAGGAGCAGCTGATTAGGGTGCTCTGGCTCACTCAGGCCTGGGGGAGGGGAGGGGTATGGAATGTGGAATGCGGGGTGAGCCTGCGGTGGCAAAGGCCAGCATGACGTTGCACCAGCCTGAGGTGTGCCATGCATTCTCCCAGGGAAGTTGTCCCTGGACCACGGGACCCTGGCTGTGGTGGGCTGCATGGGCTCCCAGGAGGGGAGGTTTGATGAATGACCTGTGCTTGCACACAGGCTTCTTGGTGGCAGCAGCAGCAGCCTTAACATTTCACACCCATTTGTGGTATCTGCGCTGATAGGCGCGGCTTGCTCCCATCACTGGAGCTCATTTAGGCGGCGCTCTGAATCCCGTCTCCTCCTGCATCCTGAAACAATGGTCTGTTCCATGTTAGGCAGGTCCAGCCTTTTTCCTGGACTCTCTCCCAGCTAGCTGTGGCACAATAGCCCCCTTCAGGCTGTGTTCACACAGCCAGCCCCAGTCCTCTCCCTGGGATCTGACCTCTGAAACTAGAGCCTCAGCTCCCAGCCTCCACCTGCCCTGGTGCCTGAGCAGACAAGCCTCTCAGGCTGGTGAGTACTGGTCAGCACCGATCCTCTATACAGGAATCTCTCCACTTTGCCCTATGCACCCCTGTTGCTGCGCACTCCTTTGTGGCTCCAACATTTCTCCGCCACCTGCCAACCCCTGTCTCTGCCAGTGAACAGGCTTCCTAGTGTGTGGAAACTTTTCTTCCTTCACAGCTCTCTCCCAGAGGTGCAGGTCCTGTCCCTATTCTTTTGTCTGTTTTTCCTTTTTTCTTTTGCCCTATCCTGGTATGTTGGGAGTTTCTTGCCTTTTGGGAAGTCTGAGATCTTCTGCCAGCGTTCAATAAGTGTTCTGTAGGAGTTGTTCCACATGTAGATCTATTTCTGACGTATTTGTGTGGAGGAACGTGATCTCCACGTCTTACTCTTCCGCCATCTTGAAGGTCTCCTCCTATTTGAATTTAATGTAAAACTGACATCCTGCATGCAGCCCAAAGTATTTTAGGATTATAAGTGCTTTATTTTTAAAATCATGGCTTAAACTACATATAGAAAGATACTTGGCTTAAATGATTTATTCATCATTTCCTCATTATAGTTTTCCATCTGATATAAGGAAGTGGGTGTCTGTTAAGGTATATAGGGATGAAGAGTGTGATAAACATTCTTACTCTGTTTTTTTGCTACTTGTAATACTATTCAGTGAGGGGACTCAAGTGCATGAGGCAAAAGAAATAGTGTTTCCTAATATATTTAGATCACATTTCAAACTGCTAGAAGTGGTTCAGCGTCTATTCTCCACAGCGTGGTAAATTAGGCTATTTTAATGTGATAAAATATAGTCTTGATGGAAACTTTTATTTTTAGTTTGGTATATTATAAAGGAGTCTTACAAAATCACTGTGTCTGTGTATGTGAGTGTCTGTCTACCCCCATATGCTGTCACAGACAGTTGGCATTGCCTTGGCAACTTTACAAAATCAAATTGCTACATTCAGTATTCAGTGAAAGCAAAACCAGCGCTGCCTCTTCTCCCTGTCTGTAAATGAGAGAAAAGTCAGTCTCTGTAGGTTTGAGTCTTTTGTTGTAGTAAGATAGTTATAAAAGTTATAATAAGATCCTTTGGGGCAGGGAAATGTTTATTTGATTTTGTATCAACAGCACCTTGCCAGTACTTGGCTCATAGAAGGTATTCAATAAGTCTTTCTTAATAAATGGATTAAAAAAAACTATTATTGCTTTTGGATTATTTCAGAAGTTTAAAAAACTGCAGTAAACTATTTGGTGATGATTGTAGGTTCAGAACTTGAGGTGAGTGATTCACAGGAGGTTTCTGCAAAATCCCATTTCTGTGAAGGCTATTCTGCTTTCATTATTCATTCCAAATCTCCTATGAATGCCTCTCATGGGTGGGAATTAACCCCAAGATGCTGGGAAATGTAGTTCCCAGGTTTTCAGACCCTGTGATACAGGGGAGAGCATAGAAGGGGAAGACTTTTGGAGTTGTCAAAAGGCTTTCTAGGCACAACTTTTATAAAAATTACCTGGAAATGTTGTATCAGTGCCGGCATAAGGTGAAATTCCATATGACTGGTCCAGATCCTAGACTTATACAGGGATTGAGTACATACAAGTTTCAAAATGCCCTTATTCCTGTGTTGTACCATAGAGTTTTAGATGATACCAGTATATACAGACAACTATTGTGCTTGTCCTTTTGTGAGTTTTCTTATGGGGTCTGCTCATTGAATTGTCACTTTGAGGAGTCCTTGTAAACAAGAACTAGTTATGGGAAAACTTTGGGAAAATAATTCTTATGGGTGCTGAGAGTCTCTGACATCTCCAAGTTTCCCTCTGTAGGAAAAGCAGAGTGGATTATTGATCTTTTTTTTTTTTTAAATTGAAGTATAGTTGATTTACAGTATTGTATTAGTTTCAGATGTAGAGCATAGTGATCTGGGTATTTTTTTCTGCTTATATTCTGTTATACATTATTAAAGATATTAAATATAATTCCCTGTGCTATTTGGTAAATCCTTGTTACTTATGTATTTTATGTATAATAGTTTGTATCTGTTATTCCCCAACTCCTAATTTGTCTCTCTCCCCTTCCTCTCTCCTTTGGTAACCATAAATTTGTTTTCTATGTCTGTGAATCTGCTTCTGTTTGTAAATAAGTTCATTTGTTTCATTTTTTTTAGATTTCACATATAAGTGATATCATATGATATTTGTCTTTGTCTGACTTCACTAAGTATAATATTCTCTAGATCCATCCATTGTTGGTGCAAATGGCAATATTTTACTCTTTTTTATGGCTGATAACAGTCCAGTATGTGTGTGTGTGTGTGTGTGTGTGTGTGTGTGTGTGTGTGTGTGTTGTCTTAAGCCAATCGTCTGTTTATGGGCACTTGGGTTGCTTCCATATCTTGGCTATTGTGGATAGTGCTGCTGTGAACATTGGGGTACATGTGTCTTTTCGGATTAGAGTTTTCGTCTTTTCTGGATATATACCCAGGAGTGGGATTCCTTGATTATATGGTAGCTCTGTTTTTAGTTTTTTGTGGCACCTTCGTATGGTTTTCCATAGTGGCTGCACCAATTTACATTCTCACTAACAGTGTAGGAGAGTTCCCTTTTCTCCACACCCTCTCCAGCATTTATTATTTGTAGACTTTTTAAACTATTGAACTTAATAAGTTAAACAGGATCTGTAGATGCCCCCTCCCCCCACCTCCTAAGATAGGTTAAGTAACTACAGCAAGGCAAAAACATTTATAATATCTACATATTTTTCTTAAAATGTTCTCTTTGTTTTGAAATCATTTTTGCTAATTTTTAGAATGCTTCCATTAAAAATTGGAGAAATGTGTCTTCTTTAGTGTCCTGAATGAGGTATGTCATCCCTAGCCCACAGTCTCTGCCCTCAGAAAGAGAAGAAAAGAGTTTGAAAAAACCTCTCTCCCCATGCCCTTAATCTTGAATAGTGCCTGGTACACAGTAGGTTCACAAAATATATTTTGTCAAATGAATGAATAGATGTATGAAGTAAAACATTATTACTGAGCATATCAATATTTAGAAAGTTTTAATTTTATTTTATTATGAAGCATTTCTTTGATGTGACAGGTGGCTGAAAAATGAGTTTGGCTTCTTTTTATAGTATTCTTTACTGTTAACTCAATGTTACATACTGCTTTCCAGGAAACCATCTCTGTGGGGGAGCCAGTAAGTCTAACTACCAGATATCTTCTTTCTAATGGTAGGAATAAGGTGTGTTGGGGATTGGTTCAGGCATTAATGCTATAGTGCTTCAGGAAGGCAGATGAGTTGCAAGACTTATATTACAAACTGTTAATCATTCATTAAGACTCAAGTTTATATGATTTAGACAATTTTTTTCTCTTTTTCCCTTTATTCTACATTCATGGTATTTTGTACATACTTCAGTTATTCCATGTACATTCTGTATGAACTCAATTTATCAATATTTACTGAGTATCTGCTTTGATTACATGTTATATTAGATCTATTAGTATTAGCATGCAAACAAAAATATTATAATATCATCCCTCATTTCAAAAATTTACAGTTTAGTTGTGGAAATAGATGGTAAACTAGAATTTCAATATTTTGGGTGAAATATAGGTGTAAAGATACTTATTGGCTGCTGTAAAAAACAAAACCAAAAAACTAACAGTGCATTTAATTTAGAGAGGGATACAAGGCTAGAAGGATATGTTATTAATGTTGTACATCTAACAACAATTAATAGGTTCTCAATTAATGTTCAATACATTGATCAATAAATTCTAAACACAACATTATTAGTAGTAATGAGTAATTAAAAGTATATTTTCTTTTTTTTTGGCCGCACCCATGCAACCAGGGATTGAACCTGGGCCCAGGGCAGTGAAAGTGCTGAGTCCTAACTACTGGACCACCAGGGAATTGCCCTAAAAGTATATTTTTTATTGATCTAAATGTTACATGACATCAAGTTTTTAAGATAAAATTTTAAACTTTTAAAATGAACATAATTCTATATTAAATTCTGATTTTATCCTATATACTCTATTTTCTGAAACCAAAGTTCTTTTTTTCACAGCATGTTAAAACCCAGCACTACCTCTAAATTGAAGGTAAATTAGGAAGTTTGTTTTAATTCCTTGGTAGTGATGGAAATACAGTGTTTCCACATCTTTGAAAATCAGTCGCTCCTGTGCTACCATGGCTACCTTTGGTTTATATTTAACTGTGAGAGTAATACTGGAAGTGATTCCCTGGATTTTTCAATGGGTGGGCTCAAATCTAATTCAAGGTATACTGAGAATAGGTTTTGCCTCACTTGAGCAAAAGATGTTGCTGCCTGTTACGTACACGCTTGACTCATCCCTAACTCATAAACTGATGCATGTTCCTGACACGTCACACCAGCCCCTACAGCTTTTCTTCCCATAAAGACACTACTAACTCCACATGGCACACAGCACCCACCACTCCTCAGGCCAGCAGGATCGCTATAATATATTTTCACAAAGATACGCAAGAAAGAACACACACAGCTCTCCCACACAGCTTGGAACAATCATGCAGAATGAAGCACAATCTATTCTGGTTTCATATCCCTGTTTTCCAAAGGTGAATAGGCAGATACAAAGATGATGATACTGTAATAATCGTTATGTCATAAAAGATCTTTGAAAATATTTAGCAAATACATTCCTAAGATTATTGAATCTCTAAAACTAACTCTTAGTTGATAGGGCTCATTCAGTGGTTTAAAAAAAAAAAAAAGCTAGGTCTTTTGGGCATAAATTCTTCTTCATCACCTTCAGTCTCCTCCTTATAAAGGTATCCAAACTAGATGGACAAGAAAAGTCTACTCTTGCATTTCAAATGCCAGCAAGGCTTATTATTGCCAACATTTGAATCACTATTAAAAACAAAAGAGAACCGAGACAATAAGTTGGGACACATCCAAGTCAGGGTGCTTCACAGGTACCAGAAAGAAGAAGGTAATTGTTAAAATGTGGGAAGGTATCCTTTAGGCATTCAGATATTTAGAGGCTACCTCAATTTCAGCATTGTTTTTTCAGTGTGCTCTACAGCAATAAACAATGCTAGGAGACCTGGATCCTTATCACAGATGTTCTGCTTAGTGTTTGTGTCACCATGGATAAGTCATCATACTTCTTTATCTCAACTGTCTCCTGAGTAAAGCTGGGTATCCAGATTTATATGATGGTATGTACATGTAGTATAACTCAACTGGAAAACACGTGTACATACACACATTTTTATTAGATACACCTATAGAGAAAAAATCAGGAGGAGGGTGTGGGGAGAAATAACATTAATTGAGCATCTATTATCAGCTTATGTAATCTTCAAAATGAAAATAGTGTTAGGCCTTTTCTTTCCCCCTGTTTCTTACTTACTAGGAAATACAGCCCAGAAAGCAGGAGCACCATGTATAATGTCCTCAAAGTAGTAAATGCTATAGCTAAAAGCTCAATGTGTAACAAAAAACTATCTAGAATTATCATTCTCTGACAAGGTGGTACTTTAATTGTGGGTGAGTCATATCAAAATTGTAGGAGATAGTTCAATATTTAAGAAAATCTATTATTATTGATAACTTTCGTCCTAATAAAAGCATTGTATTTTACGAGGAAAATAATCTTTTAATTTGAATTTTTGAACTTAAAAAATTTTTAAAATCTATGTTAAATTATAGAGCAGTGGACATTTTTATAGTTGTATACTTACACATATTCCTGGTTTCCTTCAAGGGGAATTTCTAGTTAAAAGTTATGAACTTTTTTGAACCTCTTTATTCATACTGAAAAATTATTTTTTAAAAAATGTAAACAATTACACTTTCACCTGAGTATATGATTGTGTCTGTCTCCAACATCTATTCCAACAATAAAAAGTATTATTCCTAGGATTTATCTAGTTTGATTAGTAAAAAAATGCCATTAATTTTTTGTTTTAATTTATAATTATTTAATTCTATTGAAGGTGAATATCTGGATTTATGTAGATTTTTACATTTGCCAATTTAATCTAGCTGGGATTTATTTTGTTGTATGAGGTGAGGTGAGGATCTATTTGGAACTTTTCCCTAATTTCTAGGCCATTTTCCCAACATTATTTGTTTCTCAGCATCATCTCTTTATTGACTTGTGATATCTTATTTATAATATGTTAATTTTTTCACTATTGATATTAGAGTGTGCTTCTAGAGAGTATACAGCTCTTTAATGTTTTTGCCATAATATCACACTGTTTTTGTAATTATAACTTTAAAATATATATTTAGTAGCTCATGGCAGTTTTTAAAACTTTTGCAGGGACTTCTCTGGCAGCCCAGCAGTTAAGACTGCACTTCCACAGCAGGGGGCATGGGTTTGATCCGTTGTTGGGGAACTAAGATACTGCATACCTCACAGTGTAGCCAAAAAAAAAAAAAAAAAGCCAAAACTTTTGCTTATTAGAAGTTATGGACAACAGATGCTATGATAAGTGGAAACCATCCATAAGGAGTAGGGTAGAGGAAAGGTCATGGCAGGAGTAAAAGCATGGTTACAGGCTAGCTGAGTCAAATAAGTGAAAGAGCAGTGGAGAAAAGGGTAGTGGATTCTTGCTCCCAGAGTATGACAACATAGAGAGAACTCAGGGGTATCCTTGATAAGCTATGTGAGTCCAGTTTCAAATAACAACTGGCTGTAATTTCAGTAATATCCTAAATGGTGTCCCAGGCTTTTGGAAACCTGGCTGTGAAGATGTTCCTGTTTTATTCTCATATTCTGCTTTATTTTTAAAATTAATTCCTATCCTTTGAATTAGACTTACGTCTTTTTTACCCTACAATGGGAAAAAGTGTAACAGATAATCATTACTTATTCTCTTACTACACTACTACATTTGGCTTGCCAATATTTCATTTTGAAATTGTGCATCATATTCAAAGTGAGATTTAGCAAATTTTATGAGTATCAGAGTGGAAGTTTGTTTCCCAGTTCCTTGATTTGGGCACCTCAGCACTCCATAAGCGTTGAGAGTGATTTTTTTTTTTTTTTAACATCTTTATTTGAGTATAACTGTTTTACAATAGTGTGTTAGTTTCTCCTTTACAACAAAGTGAATCAGTTATACATATACATATGTTCCCATATCTCTTCCCTCTTGCGTCTCCCTCCCTCCCACCCTCCCTATCCCACCCCTCTAGGTGGTCACAAAACACAGAGGTGAACTCCCTGTGCTATGCGGCAGCTTCCCACTAGCTATCTAATTTACATTTGGTAGTGTATATATGTCCCTGCCACTCTCTCACTTCGTTACAGCCCACCCTTCCCGCTCCCCATATCCTCAAGTACATGCTCTAGTAGGTCTGTGTTTTATTCCCATCCTACCACTAATCTCTTCATGACATTTTTTTCTTAGATTCCATATATATGTGTAAGCATACGGTATTTGTTTTACTCCTTCTGACTTATTTCACTCTGTATGACAGACTCCAGATCTATCCACCTCATTACAAATAACTCAGTTTCATTTCTTTTTATGGCTGAGTAATATTCCATTGTATATATGTGCCACATCTTCTTTATCCATTCATCTGTTGATGAACACTTAGGTTGCTTCCATGTCCTGGCTATTGTAAATAGAGCTGCAATGAACATTGTGGTACATGACTATTTTTGAATTATGGTTTTCTCAGGGTATATGCCTAGTAGTGGGATTGCGGGGTCGTATGGTAGTTCTATTTGTAGTTTTTTAAGGAACCTCCATACTGTTCTCCATAGTGGCTGTATCAATTTACATTCCCACCATCAGTGCAAGAGTGTTCCCTTTTCTCCACACCCTCTCCAGCATTTATTGTTTCTAGAGTTTTTGATGATGGCCAATCTGACCGGTGAGAGATGCTATCTCATTGTAGTTTTGATTTGCATTTCTCTAATGATTAATGATGTTGAGCATTCTTTCATGTGTTTGTTGGCAATCTGTATATCTTCTTTAGAGAAATGTCTATTTAGTTCTTCTGACCATTTTTGGATTGGGTTGTTTGTTTTGTTGTTATTGAGCTGCATGAGTTGCTTATAAATTTTGGATATTAATCCTTTGTCAGTTGCTTCATTTACAAATATTTTCTCCCATTCTGAGGGTTGTCTTTTGGTCTTGTTTATGATATCCTTAGCTGTGCAAAAGCTTTTAAGTTTCATTAGATCGCCTTTGTTTATTTTTGTTTTTATTTCCATTTCTCTAGGAGATGGGTCAAAAAGGATCTTGCTGTGATTGATGTCATAGAGTGTTCTGCCTATGTTTTCCTCTAAGAGTTTGATAGTGTCTGGCCTTACATTTAGGTCTTTAACCCATTTTGAGTTTATTTTTGTGTGTTGTATTAGGGAGTGTTCTAATTTCATACTTTTACAGGTAGCTGTCCAGTTTTCCCAGCACCACTTATTGAAGAGGCTGTCTTTTCTCCACTGTGTTTCCTTCCCTCCTTTATCAAAGATAAGGTGACCATATGTGTGTGGGTTTATCTCTGGGCTTTCTATCCTGTTCCATTGATCTATATTTCTGTTTTTGTGCCAGTAACATACTGTCTTAATTACTGTAGCCTTGTAGTATAGTGTGAAGTCAGGGAGCCTGATTCCTCCAGCTCCATTTTTCGTTTTTAAGATTGCTTTGGCTATTCGGGGTCTTTTGTTTTTCCATACAAATTGTGATTTTTTTTTGTTCTAGTTCTGTAAAAAAATACCAGTGATAATTTGATAGGGATTGCATTGAATCTGTAGATTGCTTTGGGTAGTAGAGTCATTTTCACAATGTTGATTCTTCCAATCCAAGAACATGGTGTATCTCTCCACCTATTTGTATCATCTTTAATTTCTTTCATCAGTGTCTTATAGTTTTCTGCATACAAGTCTTTTGTCTCCTTAGGTAGGTTTATTCCTAGATATTTTATTCTTTTTGTTGCAGTGGTAAATGGGAGTGTTTTCTTAATTTCACTCTCAGATTTTTCATCATTAGTGTATAAGAATGCCAGAGATTTCTGTGCATTAATTTTGTATCCTGCTACTTTACCAAATTCATTGTTTAGCTCTAGTAGTTTTCTGGTAGCATCCTTAGGATTCTCTATGTATAGTATCATGTCATCTGCGAACAGTTACAGCTTTTCTTCTTCTTTTCCGATTTGGATTCCTTTTATCTTTTTCTTCTCTGATTGGTATGGCTAGAACTTCCAAAACTAGGTTGAATAAGAGTGGTGAGAGTGGGCAACCTTGTCTTGTTCCTGATCTTAGTGGAAATGGTTTCAGTTTTTCACCATTGAGAACAATGCTGGCTGTGGGTTTGTCATATACGGCTTTTATTATGTTGAGGAAAGTTCCCTCTATGCCTACTTTCTGCAGGGTTTTTATCATAAATGGGTGTTGAATTTTGTCAAAAGCTTTCTCTGCATCTATTGAGATGATCATATGGTTTTTCTCCTTCAGTTTGTTGATATGGTGTATCATGTTGATTGATTTGTGTATATTGAAGAATCCTTGCATTCCTGGAATAAACCCCACTTGATCATGGTGTACGATCCTTTTAATGTGCTGTTGGATTCTGTTGTTTGCTCGTATTTTGTTGAGGATTTTTGCATCTATGTTCATCAGTGATATTGGCCTGTAGTTTTCTTTCTTTGTGACGTCTTTGTCTGGTTTTTGTATCAGGGTGATGGTGGCCTCATAGAATGAGTTTGGGAGTGTTCCTCTCTCTACTATCTTTTGGAAGAGTTTGAGAAGGATAGGTGTTAGCTCTTCTCTAAATGTTTGATAGAATTCGCCTGTGAAGCCATCTGGTCCTGGGCTTTTATTTGTTGGAAGATTTTTAATCACAGTTTCAATTTCAGTGCTTGTGATTGGTCTGTTCATATTTTCTCTTTCTTCCTGGTTCAGTCTCGGCAGCTTGTGAATTTCTAAGATTTTGTCCATTTCTTCCAGGTTGTCCATTTTATTGGCATATAGTTGCTTGTAGTAATCTCTAATAATCTTTGGTATTTCTTCAGTGTCTGATGTTACTTCTCCTTTTTCATTTCTAAGTCTATTGATTTGAGTCTTCTCCCTTTTTTCCTTTATGAGTCTGGCTAATGGTTTATCAATTTTATTTATCTTCTCAAAAAACCAGCTTTTACTTTTATTGCTCATTGCTATTCTTTCCTTTATTTCTTTTTCATTTATTACTGATCTGATCTTTATGATTTCTTTCCTTCTGCTAAATTTGTTTTTTTGTTTGTTTGTTTTTCTTTGTCTAATTGCTTTAGGTGCAAATTTAGGTTGTTTATTTGAGATGTTTCCTGTTTCTTAAGGTATGATTGTATTGCTATAAACTTCCCTCTTAGAACTGCTTTTGCTGTATCCCATAGGTTTTGGGTCATCGTGTCTCCATTGTCATTTGTTTCTAAGTACTTTTTGATTTCCTCTTTGATTTCTTCAGTGATCACTTCGTTATTAAGTAGTGTATTGTTTAGCCTCCATGTGTTTGTATTTTTTACAGATCTTTTCCTGTAATTGATATCTAGTCTCATAGCGTTGTGGTTGGAAAAGATACTTGATACAATTTCAGTTTTATTAAATTTGCTAAGGCTAGATTTGTGACCCAATATATGATCTGTCCTGGAGAATGTTCCATGACCACTTGAGAAAAATGTGTATTCTGTTGTTTTTGGATGGAATGTCCTATAAATATCAAGTAAGTCCATCTTGTGTAATGTATCATTTAAAGCTTGTGTTCCCTTATTTATTTTCATTTTGGATGATCTGTCCATTGGCGAAAGTGGGGTGTTAAAGTCCCCTACTATGATTGTGTTACTGTCAATTTCCCCTTTTATGGCTGTTAGTATTGGCCTTATGTATTGATGTGCTCCTATGTTGGGTGCATAAATATTTACAATTGTCATATGTGCTTCATGGATCGATCCCTTGATCGTTATGTAGTGTCCTTCTTTGTCTCTTGTAATAGTTTTTATTTTAAAGTCTATTTTGTCTGATATGAGAATTGCTACTCCAGCTTTCTTCTGATTTCCATTTTCATGGAATATCTTTTTCCATCCCCTCACTTTCAGTCTGTATGTGTCCCTATGTCTGAAGTGGGTCTCTTGTAGACAGCATATATATGGGTCTTGTTTTTGTATCCATTCAGCCAGTCTCTGTCTTTTGGTGGGAGCATTTAATCCATTTACATTTAAGGTAATTATCAATATGTATGTTCCTATTACCATTTACTTAATTGTTTCAGGTTGTTCTTGTAGGTCTTTTCCTTCTCTTGTGTTTCTTACCTAGAGAGGTTCCTTTAGCATTTGTTGTAAAGCTGGTTTGGTGGTGCTGAACTCTCTCAGCTTTTGCTTGTCTGTAAAGGTTTTAATTTCTCCATCAAATCTGAATGAGACCCTTGCTGGGTAGAGTAATCTTGATTGTAGGTTTTTTTCCTTCATCACTTTAAATATGTCCTGCCACTCCCTTCTGGCTTGCAGAGTTTCTGCTGAAAGATCAGATGTTAACCTTATGGGGATTCCCTTGTGTGTTATTTGTTGTTTTTCCCTTGCTGCTTTTAATATGTTTTCTTTGTATTTAATTTTTGATAGTTTGATTAATATGTGTTTTCATGTGTTTCTCCTTGGATTTATCCTGTATGGGACTCTCTGTGCTTCCTGGACTTGATTACCTATTTCCTTTCCCATATTAGGGAAGTTTTCAAGTATCTTCTCTTCAAATATTTTCTCAGTCCCTTTCTTTTTCTCTTCTTCTGGGACTCCTATAATTCGAATGTTGGTGTGTTTAATGTCCCAGAGGTCTCTGAGACTGTCCTCAGTTCTTTTCATTCTTTTTTCTTTATTCTGCTCTGCAGTAGTTATTTCCACTATTTTATCTTCCAGGTCATTTATCAGTCCTTCTGCCTCAGTTATTCTGCTATTGATCCCATCTAGAGTATTTTTAATTTCATTTATTGTGTTGCTCATTGTTGCTTGCTTCCTCTTTATTTCTTCTAGGTCCTTGTTAACTGTTTATTGCAATTTGTCTATTCTATTTCCAAGATTTTGAATCATCTTTACTATCATTATTCTGAATTCTTTTTCAGGTAGACTGGCTATTACCTCTTCATTTGTTAGATCTGGTGTGTTTTTATCTTGCTCCTTCATCTGCTGTGTGTTTTTCTGTCTTCTCATTTTGCTTATCTTACTGTGTTTGGGGTCTCCTTTTTGCAGGCTGCAGGTTTTGTAGTTCCCTCTGTTTTTGGTGGCTGTCCGCAGTGGCTGAGGTTGGTTCAGTGGGTTGAGCAGGTTTCCTGGTTGGGGAGACTAGTGCCTCTGTTCTGGTGGATGAGGCTGGATCTTGTCTTTCTGGTGGGCAGGTCCACGTCTGGTGGTGTGTATGGAGATGTTGGTAGCCTTATTATGATTTTAGGCAGCCTCTCTGCTAATGGATGGGGCTGTAGCTGGGGCTGTAGACCTGTCCTGCTCTTTGTTGGGCATAGGGTGTCCAGCAGTGTTCGTTGCTAGTCTTTGAGTGAAGCTGGGTCTTGGTGTTGAGATGGAGATCTCTGGGAGATTTTTGCCATTTGATATTGCATGTAGCTGGGAGGTCTCTTGTGGACCTGTGTCCTGAGGTTGGTTCTCCCACCTCAGAGACACAGCCTTGACACCTGGCTGTAGTGCCAAGAGCCTTTAATCCACACGACTCAAAATAAAAGGGAGAAAAAATAGAAAGGAAAGAAAGGAAGGGAGGAAGGAAGGAAGAAAGGTAGGGAGGGAGGAAGGAAGGAAGGGAGGAAGGAAGAAAGGAAGGAAGGAAGAGAGGAAGGAAGAGAGGAAGAAAGGGAGGAAGAAAGGGAGGAAGGAAGGGAGGAAAGAAGGGAGGAAGGAAGGGAGGAAGGAAGGAGGGAAGTAGGGAAGAAAGGAAGAAAGAAAGGGAGAAGGCAAAATAAAGTAGGATAAAATATAGTTACTAAAATTAAAAATAATTATTAAAAAGAAAAATTTCTATTAAAAAAAAACAAACAAAAAAACGGGTCGGTCTAACTCTAGGACAAATGGTGAAAACAAAGCTATACAGACAAAATCTCACACAGCAGCACACACATACACACTCACAAAAAGAAAAAAGGGGAAAATAATAGTATATCTTGCTCCCAAAGTCCAGCTCCTCAACTTGGGATATTTTGCTGTCTATTCAGGTTTTCCACAGATGCAGGGCACTTCAGGTTGACTGTGGAGCTTAATCTGCTGCTTTTGAGGCTGCTGGGAGAGACCTGCCCGTCTCCTCTTTGTTCGCACAGCTCCTGGGGTTCAGCTTTGGAAATGGCCCCGCCTCTGCGTGCAGGTCGTCCGAGGGCATCTGCCCTTCGCTCAGACAGGACAGGTTTAAAGGAGCAGCTGATTTGGGCGCTCTGGCACAGGCCGGGGGGAGGGAGGGGCACGGATGCGGGGCGAGCCTGCGACGGCAAGGGCCGGCGTGACGCTGCACCGGCCTGCGGCGCACCGCGCGTTTTCCCGTGGAAGCAGTCCTTGGATCCCGGGGCCCCAGCAGTGGCGGTCTGCACGGGCTCCCGGGAGGGGCGGTGTGGAGAGTGACCTGTGCTCGCACACAGGCCTCTTGGTGGCGGCAGCAGCAACCCTCACGTCCCACACCTGTCTCTGTTGTCCGTGCCGACAGCCACGGCTCGCGCTCATTTCTGGAGCTCCTTTATGTGGTGCCCTTAATTCCCTTTCCTCGCGCCCCAGGAATCAAAGAGGCAAGAAAAAGTCTCTTGCCTCTTCGGCAGCTCCAGACTTCTCCCGGACTCCCTCCCGGCTAGCCGGGGTGCACTAACCCCTTCAGGCTGTTTTCACTCTGCCAACTCCAGACCTTTCCCTGGGATCCGACTGAAGCCCGAGGCTCAGCTCGCAGCCCCGCCCGCCCCGGCGGGTGAGCAGACAAGCCTCTCGGGCTGGTGAGTGATGGTCCGCACCGCTCCTCTGTGGGAATCTCTCCGCTTTGCCCTCCGCACCCCTGTTACTGCGCTCTCCTCCGCGGCTCTGAAGCTTCCCCCTCCGCCACCCCGCATTCTCCGCCCGCGAAGGGGCCTCTAGTGTGTGGGAACCTTTCCTCCTTCACGGCTCCCTCCCACTGGTGCAGGTCCCGTCCCTATTCTTTTGTCTCTATTTATTCTTTTTTCTTTTGCCCTACCCAGGTACGTGGGGAGTTTCTTGCCTTGTGGGAGGTCTGAGTTCTTCTGCCAGCGTTCGGTGGGTGTTCTATAGGAGAAGTTCCACGTGTAGATGTATTTCTGATGTATCTGTGAGGAGGAAGGTGATCCCTGCATCTTACTCTTCCGCCATCTTCTCTGAGAGTGATTTTTACAAAAAAGAAATGACACATAAGTTTATGGTTGATGAGCAGTTGGAATATGTGTGTTTTCCCTCTAGTATCTAAATTTCTTTTAAAATTTTATTTATTTAATTTATTTTTTTATACAGCAGGTTCTTATTAGTTATCTATTTTATACATATTAGTGTATATACGTCAATCCCAATCTCCCAACTAAATTTCAAACAGAAGAAAATGTTTTAGAATTGTAGTAAAAAAAAATGTGTTGTATTTATCAAATGTACCTCACTGATGAAAAAGTGTTTTATCTTGATCATCATCGGTTTATCATTGATTAAGTTTTTCAGTGTGAGTAGAGCTAAATAGTTACTGAGTGCACAGTCACCACCCAACGGAACATTTGACAGTATACTTATTGAATACCTGCTAATTTTTAAGACCTAGGCTAAGAAATAAGGATTCAAGGACGCATATGACTGGCTACCAAAAGTCTAGAAGGGGAGAAAACATGTATTTTATTTATTATAACATGGTTTACAAAGTGGTGTAGTAGAAATATATTCAGGATGTTCAGGGATCATGAGGATATACACACTGAGTTCTCTTCTCTGTACCAGGCCCTGGGGCAAGTAATTATGGTAAAATAAACAACAGGACACTTTCGTGGCTAGAGTATCTACATCATTTCAATAAAGTCCAACTTCTCCACCAAGTATTTGTGTGAATACAAATAGGGTAAGTTATTTAAACTTTGTGTCTTAGTTTTCTTGTCTATAAAATGGAAAAATGTACATTCCTCGTAGGGTTGTTCTGAAAATTAAATTACTTAATGCATTAAAATAAATCCTGCATATAGTAAGCTTAATATAATATTAACCTCTATTATTATTGACTTGAAAAAGAAGAAAAAGAAGCAGCAGCAGCAACAGCAGTTTCTGTGTGAATGGAAGAAGTATTAAAAAAACCACACGATCCAAACTGCCTGAAAAACACTATGTGAGTAGCGTCAACAGACCGCGTGATGTCAGATGTAAGGCAGGGATCTGCAAAGGCTTCTCAGAGTCAGCTACTTCCAACTTGACTCCTGGAGGAGTTGGGGTCAAGTTGGTAAAGTTGGGAGGGAAAGTCACTAGAGGATGAAGGAGAAGATTCTTTAACAGCAGAGGCAAGAGAATGTATGACTGGAGCATAGAGTGTGAGGTTGGGTTATTATAAAAACTGATGCTGGTAATCTAATTGGACATGATCAAGAAGGATCTTTATGTTAGGACTCTTGTTAATTGCAAGGGACGGAAAAGCTAGTCCAGAACAACTTAAGTAAAAAGAAAATCTTTGAGTTCTTACAACTGAAACGTCCAGGAGTACAGCAGATGGTGCTCAAACAAAGTCCTCAGTATCTTGTCTTTCTTTGTCTTTCCACTGTTTTTCTCCAACCATTTTTCTCTCTGGGTGAAAAGACTTACCTCTCACAGTTTCTAATACAGCAGAAAAGACAATTCCTTTGTCTTGGTCACTTACCAGGGGTAGACAAAGTATGGCCTGAGGGCCAAGTCAGTTCCAGAGCTTGTTACTGTAAGGCCATTGTTGTGGACTGGTTGTTTGTATCCCCCTAAAATTCACATGTTGAAATCTTAACCCCCATTGCTATGGTATTAGGAGATGGGGACTTATAGAGGTGATTAGGTCATGAGATTGGAACCCTCATGAATTGGATTAGTGCTCATAAAGAAGACCCCAGAAAGCTCTTGTCCCCTCACCCACATGAGGCTACAGCAAGAAAACAACCATCTGCAACCTGCAAGAGGGCCTTCACCAGAACCTGACCATATTTGCACTCTGATCTTGGTCTTGGAGCCTCCAGAACTGCGAGAAATATATTTGTTGCTTATAAGCCACTCAGTCTCTTATATTCTATTATAGCAGCATGAACTAAGATAGCCAGCAAGCCAAGAGTGTAATTATCTCTGAGCCTGACTGAGTTGGTCTGGGGCACGGGCATATGACTATCTAGTCACCCTGGTCAAGTTCAGATTGTCCAGGTGTAGGTTTCATGTCCACCTCTGGACCTAAAGATGAAACCAGCTTTATCTGAAGCACACAGACTGAGAGTGGAAGAAGTATAGCTGCTCTGAGAAAAATCAGAAGAGTAAATGGGCCATAAAATAATAAATGTCCAACATAACCTTGCAAGCCATTTTGAAGCGAATGTACTGTCTTGATAGCATCAGGTTGACACTGAAGATTTTTTATTGTGTGGACTGGAATGCTTATATTTGTGTTTTAAAAAATTCTACTGTCAAAATTAATTTCAAAATTTTAAGCTGTTGTTTTCTATGAGTTTCTCTGCCCTTCAGCAGTCATGAAATTCTTTCACCTGCTCCTGGAGGGCCTTTTCTCTTGCCAGATCACCCTGGGGAGACTGACTCACAGATTCTGGAAGCATAAACAGAGACTAGGACTTAAAAGAAGCTTCTGCCCAAAATTCCAGACAGAAAGATTTAGACGCATGTTAGCAGAGAAGTTTTTCCACTTCTTGAAACTAGATAAGATGCAGATTGAGAAAGGAGGAAGAAGCTATGACAATTGAAAAAGAAGAAATGGCATTTGATCCTGGAAGGGAGCTGGGAAAGGGCATGGTGGATTAGTAGAAAACTTTTCTTTTAGACAGTAGTTTCTCAAATTTTAATGTACTATCTGAAATATTGTATCATCTGCAATACTGCTAAAATGCATATTTTAATTTGGTAGGATTGGGGTGAAGCCTGAGACTATGCATTTCTTCTAAGATACCAAGAGATAAAATTGCTAGTGGTCTATGAACACCACTTTGAGTAGCAAGGGTACAGAGTATTAGGGAGATACTTAGAAGTTGATTCAGTGCCTAATCTCCTTCTTGTAACTGTCCAGGGAGGATTAAAATTTGCAGTGGTCAGCTCACTGGCCATCAAGTCAAAGTGACATTTGTCTCACAGCTTTTGCTTTCCCTCAACTCCATCATCCCATTATTTGTGAAGAACCTCAAAACACATGGCCCTTACAACTTTAATTGAGCCCTCTACTAGGATAGAAAGTAGAGATTTGGACAATTCAGTGATGGTGGCAAAATGAAAGGAAAGCCTTGCCTCCTGTTCAATGTAGGACTAGATGTAGTCAGTTTGAAATTTCTCTCTGAACTGGGATAACGATAAATATACAGGCCTTTTAGAGCCTATGCTCTAAGTCCAGTATAGGTGATAGATTGGAACAGGAGGCAAGATGGGAAGTAAAGACACAAGATTCAGTAATATTCTAGAGAAGAAATGATAGTGTTCTTAATTGATATTAAGACTGTGTTGGGCTGTACCCCGCAGGCCTACAAGGCCTGCCCAGCTTTAAGACCAAAGAAAGTCAGCATCAGAGACATCAGTGGTTTAACGGATGGGGGAGCTTACATGTCTGAAGCCAGGTGGAGTGACATCCCAATGTGTGTGAGAGGTAGATGGTGGGGATGATATGTTGGCAGTCTTCACTCACTGCAGGGGAAGAGGAGATTACCAGTTATAGGGGAACTGACATCAGCTGGGCTTATTAGTTACCAGAGAAACCAGTAGAGAGGCATGCCCCTCACCACCCTTTTGCTAAGCTATCCTTAGCTGGGGCATGGGGCAAGTATGTAGGAACGTCAGTCATGTGAATAGGGTGTAAGTGAAGCAGGCCTTGGTCGGGCAGCAGATGTACTGAGAGCAAGAGGACAGCCATAGCGAGTGGCCTGACCATACAGACTGACAGTCGAGAGAATCTGTTTGGAAAGATATTGTCAGTAGAATTGATGGAATGTAGTCCTTGATTTCATGTGGGGTATAGAGGAGAGGAAGAAATACTTTTGAATAGTATCCAGGCTTAGAATTTGGGAAACTGGATTTTAATATTGTTTCTTGAGCTAGAAAACTTTGGAGAAGATCTGTTTGGGACTGAGTGGTCAAGAACGTATCTCTGTTGAGTGAATTGTGTGTTGAGACTTGATGGACGAGTGGAGATTATGTAGACAGAGAAGCAGAGCTTGCGATGATGTTTCCCAGAAGAATGAATGGCATGTGCAAAGGTGCAAGGATATGAAATGTCACCTGTAGCTCACTGTGTGACTGCAGATGGGAGTGTATGGGGCAGCGAGTCAAGAGAAAAGTGAGCCTTGCAAAGTACATAGAGGTAAAATCTCAGAGGTTTTTGAATGCTAAACAAAGATTTGGAAACTGTTTCTGAAAATTAAAGGAACCATTCAGGAATTTAAGCAGAGGAATGACATAATCTAATATAAAATTTAGGAAGAGAGGAAGGGAGTCATCACTTCATCAATGCATTTTATGGAGCAGAGTTTATATTAATTATCTTGTATCAGGATGGAGGAGAATGGCATTGAGCTTCTAAAACGCTGATGATGAATTGCTGCAACTCTAAGTATGAGAGGTGGAGCTCCATTCATAGGACAGAAGGAAGATTTTCTTTAAGAAATGTGCCCTATATTAGTATTCATTTTCAACCTGGCTACACAGTTAACGTGCTTATGTTACCTTTTAATATAATGACCTGTGGCCACCCTGCACACCCCCACTGTAGTTAACTTTTCTGGATGGTGGGTACAAAGTCTTCTATGTGCCTGTCACTAATACACTGCAAAATCTCTGGAAAATCTATAATGCTCCTATCGATACATTTATCCATATTAGGTTATCTAAATTTTTTCTTGGAGACATCTCTCCTATAGGTTTTCATCTACAAAATATAAGACTCCTATCTAGGCTGCAATATAGATGCTGTTATGAGATTTCCCTTTGCCTTAATTTTGGGAAATCCCTTTTCTCTAGTGTTGAATTTCCTGATTCCTAGATAAAATCTCTTCCTTCTTTTGTTTACTCCCACATTATAATAAAGTACACTCCCTAGTAGGTTCTTAGAAAATGATGCATGGGAGATACAACTTTTTAGATATTTGCATATCTAAAGTGTTTTTATTATATTCTTCCAGTGACTTATATTTCAGGGAAATATAGGATTTTATATTGCAAATATTTTCCCCCAAGAATATTGGAGATACTTATCCATTGTCCTCTATCTCCAGTTTTGCCATTGGTTTGATCTATTCCATTCTGATACCAGGATATTTCATGTAACATTGTTTTTCTTTTTCTTTTTAGTACTGAAATCTCTTGGGATGTTCTGTATAGTGCCAGAATTTACACAATAATACAAATTATTGAGAATATATTTTCACTTATTTAATTGGGTGATGGGTCATTTTAATTTGGAAACATTTTTTTCTTCATTTAAGGAAACATTCTTATTTCCTTTCTAAATTTTTCTCCTGAATTTTTTTTTTCTTCTTAGAAATTGTAATGTTTACGTGCTGGATCTCCTGGATTCTGCTTCTAATTTTAATTTTTTTTGCTCATTTAATATCTATTTTTTCCCTTTTGTCACACTTTCTGGAAGATTTCCTTTACTTTTCAAACTTTCTATTGATTTAAACATTTTTTTCTATCACAATTTTCATTTCTAAGATCTCTTTGTTCTCTTCTGGTTATTCATTATTTATCATTGCCTATTCTTGTTTCTTGAAGATAAAGTTTTCTCTCATCCCTCTGAGGATATTAATCATAGGTATTTCTTTTGAAGTTAGCTTTTGCACACTGTCTTGTCACTATTCATTCTGATTCCTTTCATTTGCTTAGTCATGGCTATTTTCTCTGAATTTATAAGAGGTATTTTAAAAATATCTGGAAATATCTTGTATTATAGGCAGAATTCTAAGATGACCCCCCAAATTCTAGCCCCTGGTATATAAGCCTTGTATAATACTCTCCCTTTGGGTATGGTAGGTCCTGAAAATATGATGGGGTAGCCACTGTTCTGACTAGTATATATTATATGACAGAGGTGGTGGCATAGTCACTCATGGAATTGACTTATGTTATAAAATTTTCATCTTGGCAGAATAGAGAGAGGTTCTTCTATTGTCCTTGAAGAACCAAACTTTCCTATTCTGGAAAAGACCACTTGGCTAGAAACTGAGGCCAGTCTCAAGTAGTTTAGAGTGGCCTCCAACCAAAAGTCAGCAAGTAAACAAAAACCTCAATTGTGCAATCATAAGAAATTGAATTTGGCCAACCACCTGAATGATATTAGTAATGGATTCTACCTTAATCAAGCTGTAAGTGAGGACACAGTCTGGCTGACACCTTGATTTAGTCTTTTGAGACACGGAGCAGAGAACACAGTTGAGCCACACCTAGTTTTCTGACCTAGAGAACTGTGAGCTAATAAACGGATATTGTTTTAAGCTGCTAAATTTGTGATAATGTCTTAAAAAAACAATAGAACGCTCTTACATCTGGTGATCATGCTTTGTATTCTCCTATTTAAGAGAGAAACACCACAAAGCAGATTAGAAGCTGAAGCTCTGAGTACATGAGCAGGCTATAATTACTGTCACTTAATTTATGTCTCTGGTCAAACTTCACATCCAAAGTTTGGCCTTTCTTTACCACCTTTTAAAAATAACAGTCCTGATACTATCTATATCTCCTTTCATTTCCTAAATTTGCTGAAAACAAAAGTCTACACATCCAAGAAGCTTAACTAGCTCCAAGTAGGATAAATACAAAGATAATGACACCCAGATACATCATAGTCAAAAAGTTGAAAGCCAAAAAATCTTTGAATGCAGTAAGGAGGAAAATAACTCATTACACACAACATGCAAGAAAAACCCAATAAATTTAATGGCTGACTTCTCTTCTGAAAGAATGGAGACCAGAAGGTAGTGAGACAACATATTCAACATATTCAAAGTGATGAAAGTAAAAACAACAACAACAACAAAAAAACAGGACAAAACTGTCAACCTAGAATCTTACGTTCAGCAAAACTATCTTTCAAAAATTAAGGTGAAATAAAGGCATTCTCAGATAAGCTAAAACAGAGCATTTGTTGCTAGCAATTCCACTCTACAAAAATACTAAAGAAAGTACTTCAGGCTGAAAGCAAGTGACACCAGACAGCAATTTGAATCCACACACACCCAAAGAGGGTTAGAGTTATGCAGGTAATTATATATGACAGAATAATTGCATATATTCTTTATTCTTCTTTCTTTTTTAACTAATTAAAAATGTACTTACATAAAACAATATGTACATAATTATACTGTTGAGGTTTTAACATATACAAATATAATGTATTTGACAAAAACAGCACAAAGGAGGTGGGTGGAAACAAAGCTTTATTTGAGTAAGGAAATGATACCAGATAGTAGCTTGAATCCACAGGAAGAAAATAAAGAGAATGGATAAAGAAGATGTGGTACATATATATACAATGGAATATTACTCAGCCATAAAAAGGAACAAAAATTGGGTCATTTGTAGAGACATGGATGGACCTAGAGTCTGTCATACAGAGTGAAGTAAGCCACAAAGAGAAAAACAAATATCATATATTAACACATATATGTGGAATCTAGAAAAATGGTACAGATGAACCTTTTTGCAAGGCAGGAATAGAGACTCAGATGTAGAGAACGGATATGTGGACACGGGTGGAGGATGGGGGGGTGGGATGAACTGGGAGACTGGAATTGACATATATACACTACCATATGTAAAACAGATAGCTA
Organism: Kogia breviceps; assembly: GCF_026419965.1. Lineage (NCBI taxonomy): Eukaryota > Metazoa > Chordata > Mammalia > Artiodactyla > Physeteridae > Kogia > Kogia breviceps. The sequence continues at coordinate 41,119,613 of NC_081315.1, forward strand.
GCGGGAACCAGCTGTATAACTCAGGGAGCTCAGCTCGGTGCTCTGTTGTGACCTAGATGGGTGGGGTGTGGGTGGGATGGAAGGGAGGTCCAAAAAGGAGGGGATATATGTATACATATAGCTGATTAACTTTGTTGTACAGCAGTAACTAACACAACATTATAAAGCAACTATGCTCTAATTAAAGTATGATAAATGAGATTAATATAATAGACTCTATAAATATTATATATGATTTGTCTCCTCTTATCTTTGAAAGCCATAAGATTATAAAATGTAATAATCATAAGAATGGATTATAGGGTTCGAAACATATGTAAATGTAATATGTATAATAAAAACAGCACAAAAATGGGGAGGATGCAGCTATATATGAGTAAAATTTTTATGTTTCACTGGAATCAAGATAGTATAAATACATAGTAAACCCTAGAGCAATTGCTGAAAAATAATTTTTAAATATAATTAAAAATTATTAAAGGAATTAAAATGTTACTAGAAAGTATCCAATCAGCATAAGAGAAGGCAGCAAAGGAGAGACAAAATGATATGAAGCATATAGAAAACAAATGTGAAATGGCAGACATAAATCTAACTATATTCATAACATTAAATATGAATGAATTAAATAAGTCAGATATCAAACTGAATTAAAAAAAAACCAGGACCCAAAAATATGCTGTCTACAGGAGACACATTTTAGATTTAAGAATTTAAATAGGCTGAAAACAAAAGGATCGAAAAAGATGTACCACACAAACAGCAACCATAAGGGGATAAAACTTAAAATAAATAGACAAAACAAATAAGACAAAAAGACTTAAATAAATTGACATATAAAAGGCCATAGAGTGATCGAGCAAGACTCCTATTTTCCTAAGGAACCAAATTGCAGTGATTGAAAGGCTGTTTTCTGGGGCTGGTCAGTTATCCAGAGAGAAAAATTCCAGTTCTTGTCTAGGGCACAGTGGGTATAGGTTTGGTGGTCTTTGTGTGATCTCAGCTTCCTAGGTCACATTCTGAGAACTTGGGGGTAGGTGGCCCAGAGTGGAACTTCACCATTTCAGATCTGGATTTTCCATCTCCTTTTTCTGGATAGCATCTTTCTTCCACCCTAAACTGTGCCCGTGATGGCAAGACTAATTTTTTTTTCTAAAACTGGAATCCTCTTCTAGGTTGAGACAAAGTCATTGCCTAAATGGGAAATGTAAGGGAAGAGATTTTGGGGGAAATTTTTAACGTTTTCAAGCTTCTAAAGATTTTTATTCAATTATCTTTTTAAAAACCCTGACCCATGATTCAACCTTAATATTTTCTGGGCTTTCCAAAAGGAACTTACTTTTTCCTGGCGCCATGGCAACTACCCTCCATCTGCTTTTCATTTTCCAAATATTTACCCCTTTCCCTTTGTCTTCCTGGGTTTATACTTTCCCCCTCTTTATTGTAATTTTTGTGGGATTTTGAAGAGAGCAAAGACAAATGTAATCATTCAATTTACCATGTTTGATCTTAAAGTACAACCCCTCAAAATTAGGTCAGCAAAGAAAAATAATACAACTTTGGGTTAAGCAGATCTTGGTTTAAGTACTGAGTCAACCTCACACTGATGGTGTTATAATGAACAGGTTATATATTTTCTTGGAGCCACAATTTTCTCAGTGGGAAGACATGCATAGTAATACCTACCTCATACATAGAGGTCTTAGATAACAAAAGATGTATACAGTACTTTCATGGCTTACTTCTTTAGGACTGTAACCATCATCATTATCATCATCCTGGCTCCAAATAAAAACAACATGGCTCAAAGTGCTTAGATTAGTGTTTGCAATTCTTCAACTACTTATTGATTTAATATTATTATTCAATTTGAATAAGATGATTCAAATAACCAGCGACCGATATATTTCAAGCTATTGTTCTGCCTTCTTAATCATAAAGAATCTGCTTTGGAGAGAACATGGATCATAATTTTGTGGTGTATTAAATTTGAACTAGAGATGAGAAAGCCAAATTCAGTTTTGAAGGTTGAGGTGAGATGAGGTGGTAGTTATTAGAATGACCACAATGTTGTATTCGTATAATAAGAATTTAAATCCTCAGAAATATGAAATTTGTGAGATGTCATGACTTGTATATGATGTTTGAGGAAGAATTCAAGATATATAGGGATTTTGGGTTTTTTTTTTTTTTTTGGCCTATTCTTCAGCTAATTGCATTTTTTGAATTTGTATTTTCCTGTCTTCTGTCTTCAGATTTTAAATATGATGGCTTAATGGCCATAAGTCTTCCTTGATTAATATTACTTGCTTGTATTCATGGATAGTGTTGTCTTTAGTAATGAATAATTCATTTGTAAAATAACAAGCACATCCTCATCATTCCAAATTAACCACATGAGTATTAAATGGAAAGTTAAATAGCTCCTTGACATTCTTGTGAACCAGTAGCCCCAGAATAGAATCTGATTGGCCAAAATGAAAAGAATTAAGAATAATAAAAAATATATATAAATCTTCAAGAATCAGATGTAAATGCAGATATCTGTCATAAATAATAAAACTTGTTATGCAATATTTCATGTGTGCATAAATGTATTTTAAAATGTGATTAGTATCAAAAGTAAAACACTTTTTATTTGTACAACACTCTTTTCTGAACAAGAGCCTTCCAGTATTCATGTGCCTCAAAAATGTTGTCTCTGTGTTGAGAGAACTTTATTCAGGGAAGATAATTTTTGAATGGAAAATTATTCCATTAATTAAATATTTTTCAGGGTGGCTGCTTTGCACATATTTCATGTTACTAGATTTAGAATTGTTGTGTTTTGACACTGATTAATAAGTTGTCTATGTATTTTGTAAACATTCTCAAGGAAGGTAGTCTGTAAAATGGTAAAATTGCTGAGGCACAAATATTTATCACCGACCCAGTAAGATTTTATGTACCCTGTAAATGCAATATTATATATTTTATGCTTCCTCTGTTTTTGGTACAATATACGTTCAGTTTTTCCCCATGAAGTTAATTTCATGATCAGTAGATATCTCTGAACAATATATTTTTTACAGCTTCATGGGTACTGAACACTTACATGGAATCATTATTTTTCCCTCAGGTAGTGATAAGGAGCCAGACAACCTGAACCCACATTGTTTATATTTTGAAATCATGCTTGATTTCTAAGCTATAATTATCTATTATTTCCTTAGATCTATTATATTTACATGCTTCTCTCTTGCACTTACTTTGAAGTCTATCACTAGCTTATGTAGCATCATGGACATCAAAGTCGAGTTCAGAAGAGGGTGCCTTTAATTAAATAACAGACTGAAGGAAAATCTGATTCAGTTTTTGGTTTTGTGTGGTTAGGAGGGAAAAAAGAATTTTTGATCCTCCCAATTGCTTGAAAAATCTTATACTACATATTCAAGTATACGCAAGTATGTATATACATGTACACATATTTATATATGCACTGTAACATAATAAACAAGTTTAATAGCAAATTACTTTTGTGAAGAACAGGATTATTCAATAAAGGCAGGTGCATAAGCAATTGATATTTTAAAATTCTATTGCAAGATTATATTTTCAAGGATCATTTCTATAGTTCATAAAATTCTATAGCCAATGCTGTCACTGATCTGTTTTGTGAACTTAAACAAATAACTCATTCTTTTTATTTCTTTCTATTTTAAAATAGAGATTGCCACATCACCTAGCTAATGGTTTTGTGTGAGAGAAAAATGAATAAAAAGGAATGAGAAGTGAGTGGACAATGATTGCTATTGAAACATTTCATTCATAGTCTTGAGACTGGAGGTGAAAAGTTACCTAACTTTTTGCATTTACACATATTTGGGTTATCAGGGTCTTTAGAGTCAAGTCTTGGTTATAAACTCTGAAGGCTACTGTTCCTGAACCCGATTGATTTTAGTGGAAAGATCATTAGCACTAGGATTCAACGTACTGAGTTCCAGCCCAAACAATGCCACTAATTTTGCAGGGTCAAAGGATGTTTCTCAGGAAACATATTTCCTCATTTGAAAAGATAGGGTAGTCAACCTTTATACTCATATGCTTATTGTGAGGCTCCTGATACTTTGAAGACCAGGAAAGTGTCTAGAAAAAAAAAACTGATGTGTTATATAAATGCAAGGTGCTATTTCTATAGATATTTCTGAATCAAATATACCGTATGATAATGACTGGGGATATTAAAAAATCTACAATGACTTTCTCTTCAAGAATGTTCTTTCTTCCCTCCTTCCCTCCCTCCTGCTTCCTCCCTCCCTCCTGCTTCCTTCCTGCCTTTCTTTCTCTCTCTCTTTCTCTCTCTCTCTTTCTCTCTCTCTCTCTCTTTCTCTCTTTCTCTCTTTCTTTCTTTCTTTCTTTCTTTCTTTCTTTCTTTCTTTCTTTCTTTCTTTCTTTCTTTCTTTCTTTCTTTCTTTCTTTCTTTCTTTCTTTCTTTCTTTCTTCTTTTCCTTTCTTTATTTAGTTAAATCATATCCCTTCTGCTAGGAATTCTAAGTGTTTATCAAAGCTCAGACCACACTTTTGTAAACTTCTGGGCTGACCAGTCAATAACTATCCTTTCTTTAAAAAGTAAACTACACATAGGACTTCCCTGGTGGAGCAGTGGTTGAGAAACTGCCTGCCAAGTCAGGGGACATGGGTTCGATCCCTGGTCCAGAAAGATCCCACCTGCCTTGGAGCAACTAGGCCCATGCACCACAGCTACTGAGCCTGCGTGCTGCAACTATGGAAGCCTGTGCGCCTAGAGGCTGTGCTCTGCAACAAGAGAAGCCACCGCAATAAGAAGCCCATGCATCACAATGAAGAGTAGCAACCACTTGCCACAACTAGAGAAAGCCTGCATGCAGCAATGAATACCCAACACAACCAAAAATAAATTTAAAAATATATACATAAAAAAGTAAAACTGCACATTTAAAAAAAAAATTTCTCAGTACTCGTACAATCTTCATTCTTTACCAGCCACGATTTAGCTTGCCAAATTCAAACAAAAACATTCTATGGTCACAAAGAACTGTTTAGGCACCAAAATCGAAGACTTGTTTTCACTTCTTTTTCTCATTATGTTGTCAACAACATCTGAAACTGTTTACCATTCCTATTTTTCAAAATTGTTTTTCACTTATTTACTTTATAATGACCTATGCTAGTATGCCTGTGAGTTCTTTTCCCATGTCTTCCTTACATTTACATATCTACTCCCCTGCCTGTGAAGCAGAGTTAATATTCAAGGTCTGTCCTCATCCTTTTTTCTCTTTCCTTCTGTTATCCATTTTTCTTTCATTATTGAATTCTTATCCATGGCTTCAACTATCATTCAGATGAAGTTAAAAGCTTTTTTAAAAAAAATCAACTGTAAAGGAAATAATAAAGAAACAGTAATGTACCAGAGACATCATAGTTTTTCTAGTTTACAGTGTAGAATTATGTAATTTACATGAAACTGGCTAAAAGATAAACTGTACTGTAAGAAGTGTTGCAATATGATAACTAGGTCAATCAATTCTGCCACCTGACTTGTTGTGACAAAAGGTTCTTGTGGACCTGCTCAAACTAAAAAAATTATAAGGAGAGAGAAATACTCTTGTTCTTGTAGATAATAAGGTAATTTTATTTTGTCTGCTTTTTTATGAATGAAAGAATAGTGTATTTCATGCTTAAACACAGGTGCACAACACACCCAGTCTCTCAAATGCACAGATCACGTTTTGAAATGTCTCATACCTATTTTGTTCAAACTTGAAACTCTTTACTACTGATCATTGTTCTTAAAGGCATTTCTTGCTTGGATTTAATGTGGTTATCTCTTTCTTACTTTTAAAAAAAGTAACGTATTATTATTTAATTTACTTGCATTTGCTATATTAATAGAGTATTTTGTTACATGACCCTAAAAGTAGATTACTTTTTTTGAGAGTTTTAATGAAATAAAGGGATGCTTCATGTACTCCTAAGTGTTTAATAAATGTTTCTTGATGGTGATAATAACTTTTTGGTAGTTTAGGTCCAAGTATAGTATCATTTCAAACTAGATTTGGTCCAACCTGCAGTGTTATTTCAAAGCAGCTTGAAAGGGAATCTTGATTTTTATTTCAAACTCTCTTACTTACATTTATACAATTCTCTCTTACTTACATTTATACAATAACTTAAAAATATGTTGATCTGATAATAAATTCCTTCTTAAACTCTTTGTAATGATTTTAGAGTTCTTTCATTTTAATAACTAGTATATACATTTATTTTAAAAGCTTTCATCTTTAAATTTTTTCCCTTAAATTACAAAAAAACACTTTCAAATGTGGATAAAATTAAAATACAGTGAGCCTACAAGAAGCCATGGGTTTGTTGGAGATGAATGATCATTTAAATATGTTCTACTTAAGAAGTGACACAAAGAAGTTTGATTTGCAAAATCGGTTGAAATATGCTAATGAAATCAAATAGCAAATAGAACAATAATTTTGTTTGCTACTTTTTACTGTCACTGATTTTAGTTGTTGGTTGAAACAGGGAAATTGTAGAATACCTTTTAGAGATCCATGTTTAAATGTTTTTATATTGATTGTCTTTCCGAAAATTTAAATCCTTTATCATTCTGTAAGCATTTCAAGGATTTGCCTTTTTTACATCAATAATTTTGCTTTCTAAAGCACCTTCACAGAACCCTCTTAAACACTTCTATATGTTCAAATATTCTTAAAGTAATATTGAATGATACCCATTTCTTAGACAGGAGAAAGTGACAAAGGAAGGTTGTGTACCTTATCTTTAGTTATAAATCTGAAATAATTTGAATAATTTAGAAGTTAATTCAAGAAAATAATTCTTTTAACAATATACCAGTTATTTAATAAACAAAACAATATTGCTATCTGTCTGGCCTTTGTTGAATATTATCTAATAATAGAATAAACTCCATGTTTTCAAGTGAAAGTCATCTGAAGAGAGTTTGCTATACAATTCTAGGAGAAAAAAAGTGTTTTCCTTCAATTTACCAGAGATTGTAAAAGCTTATTATCGAGGGGATTAGGTTTATACTTGTAAAGAATTGGATGTGAAACCATGAAATATATGCTCATTGTTTCATGCGGGTGTTCTTAATAATGCCTCAAGATTTGTGAAAATCAGGTAGAGTCATATTATTATACCACAAATAAGTCTAAAATGCTGTTAACACGACTACTGTATTATATGATCTCAGCCTAATTCATCTACCATCAAATAATAAGATTTTAGTAAAGCTCCTGTGTCTGTTTACCACAGATGGTATGATTGTAATTTACTTATGTAAATGGAATTACAGCAATATACTCAGCAATTATATCGCAGGTATTAATGGAAGAAAACATTGGTTTAGAGCTAATGAGTTAATACCTTGATACCTTGTGATAGAGACATAGGGAAGAATATCAGATATTAGTTTACTAGATTCTTTTATGCCTTTATTCAATGGGCATTTGAAAATTTTCTATAATTGTTATTTAAAAAAAACTGGAATAAGACAGGTCCCTAGATTTAAGGAGCTAAGAGTCCATGGGGACAGGGTCTGTAAGCAAATAATTAACTTCCAAGTGGACATTGTAGTGGGAGAAACACTTCCATCTGGGGTGGTCAGGGAAGAATGTGGTAGCATTTGTGCTTTCAGTAACAACTTAGAGTATGAGAAAGTAGCTGAAATTTTAGGTATATAGGATATGTGCAAAGGCATAGAGGTAGAAGGTATCTTTTTTTACAAGATTATGTGAAGTAACTGAAAGAAGCTAGAGCCTTTGGAACAGTATAAGGAGTGAGCATTGTGTGAGTGGTGTTTGTAAATGAGGGTGATAGTGAAGGAGTAGATGAGCCTGAAAAGATAGTTCAAACAGATTGCGAGTGTAAATGAATAGTGAGTTGTTTGGAGTTTGTCTTGTATGAAATGAAAATCCATAAAAGGTTCAATAGGGAAGTACATGCTCACAATTATATTTTAGAGAGCAAAAGGTGGTGTCAGAGTGGAGGTGTGGGAGATGAATAGATAGGACAAAGGAGAAGAAAAATTAGACACAATATGAGGCTATTGAAATACTTCAGTAATAAAATAGGTGCTCTCTTGGGCTTCCCTGGTGGCGCAGTGGTTGAGAATCCGCCTGCCGATGCAGGAGACACGGGTTCGTGCCCTGGTCCGGGAAGATCCCACATGCCGCGGAGCGGCTGGGCCCGTGAGCCATGGCCGCTGAGCCTGCGCGTCCGGAGCCTGTGCTTCGCAACGGGAGAGGCCACAACAGTGAGAGGCCCGCATATCACAAAAAAAAAAAAAAAAAAAAAAAAAGGTGCTCTCAAAAATGGGTTTAGATGAATTAGACATAGAATAACCACACTGAATGGCATAAGAATTAGGTTCTATCAATTCTGCCTTAAGGTGGCTATTGAACTTCTAGAGTTTTGTAGAGATTTTTCTAGAGTTGAGATTACCCGGAACATTGCTCCACAGTCTAGTCCCATGTTCTTATGGCTAGCACTGGTTCTTTTACATGGACTGAAATAACAAAATTATAATTTCCTAAGTATTTTTAGGTGAATATTTTACCTTGCTGTTATTCACCTGGCAAAATGAGGAAATCCTTAGGAAAGAATAAATTTGTCTTTGGACAATAAGAATTTATAGGTAATAATTAACTATTTGACAGAGATGCAAACTATGGATTCCTTTTCTGCCCTGTTGACATCAGAGTGACCTTTGGCTCACCTTTCACAGAAGGTTCCAGTCACACTCGGAATGGATTATGACACACTGAGCTCCTTCTTAACATGTTCTTAAAGTCAGCAAATCTCAGGAGGGATTCCCTGTGGAGGATATTGTAGTCTCCCTCTGGATGCTTTATTTTTCCTTCTTCTTTTCTTTGCTTTGAAGAGCTGGACAAGAAAAGTATCTATGCTGAAAGCTGAGTAAACCTGGAGGACAAGTGCTGACATTCATGAGATCAGAGTCACTCTTGCAAGAGCCAACCAGCAGGGTAAACAGTTTTCTATAGCTTTAATAAATGAGACTAATAGGAATGGCATCGGATTGGTTAATCTGCATGATTTTCATTTTCATACACAGCTAGTAGTCACTGAACTCTCCTTATCATACAATTATTTTTTTTTCCAATTCCCTTTGTTCTTTCTGTCACTTAACACCTCAGTCTGTATAAACCAAAGGTGGCATTCTAAAATGTGATGTGATCATTGGGAACATTTTGTTGATAAAATACTCACGTAAAAGGAGGAAATTAAGTTGTTACTGACATTTCTCCATAGAAAGTGGAATTCTCTGCAGCTGAAAACTCACACAGTGGAATTTCCATTTAGCAAACTCTCTAAGACTGTGAGAACTTCCTGGTAATATTAGATATGGCAACTTCAGAAACATAGACTTGAATAAATGGCAGTGTTGAATACTCTGTGGTGCAGAATTCTAGCTCTCTAGGGAGTGTCCAGTGTCCTACATAATAAATCACAGGAAAGAATTAAAAATAAATTAGGACAGTGCTATGCTTCTATTTTCCTCTTACACTAAAAGTCTTGGAATGTAGAGAAAAGTTTGTTTATTACATTACATTTTCAGCCAAGAAAGCTGGATGAACACTACTGTATGAGAAAAGTCTTCAAAAACAATATGTTTTAGTTTATAAGCATTTAAATTTCACCCAAAGCTAGGAGCAGAGGAGTGCCCCACATGATGCTATATCTGTTTCTGTCCACAGTGGTGGTCTTGAATGTTTTAAAGGCTTCAAGATATATGGAAATATTATCTTTGATTTAACTTAGGGAAGGAAGCCATTACAAGGTGTATAACGTACACATTGCAGTGATATAGTCTGAGTCAATCATAAGTCATCCTATGGAAAGTTCTTTTAAATTTTACTATTGGTAACGTCCTCAATGCCACAGAAAGACTAAATGTCTCATCATAGCATTTCGTGTAGTCATTAAGTAATATAGCATTTGTTTTCCTCCAGTAACACAACAAATTCAGGTTAACTCTATTTCTCTAAATCTGTAAACTGGTTAATGTCAATCAAAGATGAGAAAATTAGAAAATTTGTCTGTGTTGAGACTTCTTTCCTCAACCTTATGGTGATTTTCTATATCTGGGGTGAATTTTGATTATGTTATTATGATTTTCTCTTTTTACTTTCTGTTTATAAGGACTTCTGTCTAGCTAAACTCAAGCTTCTATTGGTTTCAGAGGTAGGCCAGGTGGGATTAGGAATTTTATACCAGGTATGCAAGGTTTAAGATAGAATTAATGTTTAATTTCTGGAAATCCAGGGAAGAATTTTCCACCAAAAAATAGGTTTGAAAGAAGAACTTGGAGTGGATATTTTGAAATTTTTTTGCCATATAGTGCCCAGACATCAATGGCACAGGCTATGGAAAGATTTCCCTAAATATAGAGGGCACGCCTGCTACCTTCATGGATAATCCTTATGGCTTGGTACCCATGGTAAGTAGATATGATGTAAAAGCAGTAGATAGATAGCTCAGAGCCTGTTTTTTTTTTTTTTTTTTTTTTTTTTTTTTTTTTTTAGTCCCAAGGAATTTTGAGAGATAAAGGTAGAGCAAAGCAGATGAATAATGGAGTGAGGAAGTGAGGAATCTGGGCCTCAATCTCCCATTTTCAGACTTTGTCTTGAACAGAAGGAGATATATTATAAGCTGAAGGAATTGCCAAGGCTAGAGTACTTGACTAGATTCATTTCTGCAACTCTGGAAAGAGACTGCTTCTCAGATGTCCCTGAAGAAGTAAACTCTGGAACTCAGCATGGTTAGGTTGAAGAAGAGATGTGGTTTAAGCTTTCCTGAGTTGCTTGTAATACCTGTGAAGTGTGGATTGAATCCGCAGTGTTCTTGCATGTCCCAGTGGGGACTTCTGAGGTAGTATGATGCCACTACAGTGGTTAGAAATTAGGGGTCTAATTGACTATTGACTATTAGGGGTCTATTGACTATTATATAGTCTAATTGACTATTCCAGGCTCTGGGTGGAAGACCTAGAAGAAACTCAAGGAGATTCATAGAACTAACAATTGCTGAGATGAGGCCATGTGAGTAAGAGCTTAGCACTAGGCCTTGAAGAAGCCTTGCCAGCTCTGACTATGAATTACAGCAGGGCATTCTGGCAGGAAGAGGAGCAGCCAGACAGATAAGAAACCTCCTCAGAGACGAGCGGAGCCAAGGGAAGCAGGGCATGCCCACACTCCCTCCCTCTGATGTCATGAGAACACTGTGAGCCTCCTAATATACCCATGCCCCACTTTGAGGAAGAAAAGAGTAACTGGAGCATCTTTCTAGAAAGTCTGAGCGGGGGGGGGGGGGAGAAAAAAACTCCCTAAAAACAGTTCTGTGAGGGATTTGGTTTTTGAAGTATCAAACCAGAACTATAAAAATCAGAAGAGACTGAAATACTGTTATATGGCAGGAGTAAGTTTTCTTTTATGTGGGGTGGGCTGTGGTAGAAGATTAGGCCAGGTTTAGAGAACAGAGGAGCTATATTTTCTACATACCTCTGAGAACAGTTTGAGAAAATTTAAGAATCCTCCATGTATGATGTTCTGTGCTCATTTGGGTCTCATAACCATAGCAAAGAATTACTCATAGTGTAAGACAAACATCTTAAGAACTGGAAACCTCTGCATTAAAAAGGGAAAGTTTATTAGTGTATTAGGATTCTATTGCTTTAGAATGAATTATCACAAACTTAGCAGCTTAAAACAACAGAAATTTATTAGCTCTTAGTTCGGTAGGTCAGAAGCTTGGGCAAGCACAACTGAGGCTTTTGCTTACTCTCCCAGGGTGGAAATCAAAGTGTCAGCAGACCTGGGTTCTTATCTGGAGGTTCTGGGCAGAATCCAGTTCTATCTCATTTATGGTTGGCAGAATACAGTTCCTTGTGGATTGTAGGTCTGAAGTCCCAGTTTTCTGCCTGGCTGTCATATGGGGACTACTCTTTTCTCCTTGAAGCCACTTGCATTCTTTCTCATGTGGTCCCCTCCATCTTCCAACCAGCAATAGCAAGTCAAGTCTTTCTCATGCTTTGAATCTTTCTGGTTTCCTCTTCTGCTATCAGTTAAAGAAAACTATCTGCTTTTAAAGGATTCATCTGATTAGATTTGGTTGACTCACTGGAATAATCTCCCTTTGGATTAACTAAAAGTCAACTAATTAGTAACCATAATCAAATCTGCAAAATCACTTTTGTCATGTAACTTAACATAATCACAGGCATAATATCTCATCAAATTTCCAGTCCTAGACCTGCTGGATTAGGGTGGGAAGTCATGGGGGTAGGGAGTGGAGAGAGGCGAATCAGTTAAGGATTCCTCCTAACACTACCAAAATTATCTTGTGTACATTTTTGTATAACAGCAGACCCTAGTAAGAGAGGTAATATTGGTTAGGAAAATAAATAATGCTGTTGATAACAGTCATGATCAGTTACTAATTATTAATAGTCGTTATTATTAAATATCCATAAATATTGTATATTGCCTATCATGAACAAATATTTATTGAATATTACAGGTTTTATTATGTGCTGAGGGCATGCCCAAGCAAATTGGACACAATATCGTCCCTTGTAAACCTCACAGACTGCAGGGGAAGAAAGATGTATAGATAGATGATTACAGCACAACTGATAAAAAATATTATATATAGCCCATATAACTTATGCTATGGAAAGGCAGAATTGAATGATGTCAGTGGAGAATTCTTTGAGAAAATCATATTACTTGTTTGCTCAAAGTCTAGAACTTTCCTTGTTAATGATTAAAACAACACAGGCCTATTATAGAAAAATGGAAAATATAAAAGAGAATAGAATGATAATCACACACAATCCCATCCTCTAGAAATACCTTTATTTACATTTTGACATTCCTTTATGTCTTATTTTACATATATATTTCCTACGTATTTTACACAGTCAAGGTTGCACTTCATATACACTTTAGTACAGCTCTTTTATATATAATGCGCTAACATTTTTCTGTCTCTTAAGAATTTCATAAATATTATTGTTGATTATTTAGTAATATTTCATCATAAGGACGGACCAAATTTTAATTAACCATTACATCTATTTTTGGATATTTGTTTTTTTCCTGATATTTTGTAATTATAGGGAGCATGAAGTCCATTTTTTTCACATTGTGATCATGTGAAATTTGAAAAAATTCAAGTTATTCTAGGGCAGAACTATGTGTATCATTGGCCATATACAAGACATGGAAAACTCAACTTTATGTATGTTGAAAATAATTACAAATAATTATAGACTAATTGTTAGTATCAGTACAATTAATTACTTAAATGAATAAATTTATATAGTTTATTATAGTTTATAACTATAAGCTTATATAGTTTAAAATAGTCAAATAACTTCTTTTAACTGAAGCAATGATATCTAAGGATAGAAAAATGACTTTCTTCAAAAATTTATTTTCCTACTTTGTATTTATAGATTGTATTAGGGCTTTTCAGAGAAAAAGAACCAATGGGATGTGTGTATATACAGATGGTCCCCAACATACAGTGGTTTAACTTAACAATTTTTTTTGACTGTGATGGTGTGAAAGTGATAAGCATTCAGTAGAAACCATACTTTGAATTTTGAATTTTGACATTCTCCAGGGCTCACAATGTGTAGTATGATACTCTCTCATGATGCGGGGCAGTGGCAGGGAGCCACAGCTCCCAGCCAGCCATGTGACCTTGAGGGTAAACAACTGTTACACTCATAACCATTGTATTCTTCACCTTCAGTATGGTATTCAATAAATTACATGAGATATTCAGCACTTTATCATAAAATAAACTTTGTGTTAGATGATTTTGCCCAACTATAGGCTAATGTAAGTGTTCTGAGCATGTTTAACGTAGGCTGGGCTAAGCTATGATGTTCAGTAAGTTAGGTGTATTAAATGTATTTTCAGCTTATGATATTTTCAACTTTTGATGGGTTTATTGGGACATAACCCCATCATAAGTTGAGGAAGATATGTATATTTTTATATACATATAAAGATATATATATCTATATATGTATATATATATGCATACATATTTTTACATATCCATATGTATATGTAAAATATATATAAATGAGAGAGAGAGAAAATAAAGAGAGGGATTTTAAGGAATTGGGTCAAGTGATTGTGGAAGCTGGCAAATCCAAAATCTGTGGGGTAGGCCCACAGTCTGCAAACTCAAGGAAGATTTGCAGTTTGAGTCTGCAGGCAGCCTGCGGGCAGAATTCCCTCTCTCTGGGGGTAGGTCAGTCTTTTCCTTAAGGCCTTCAATGGATTGGACAAGGCTCACACACATTATGGAGGACAGTTTGCTTACCCAAGGTCTACTGATTTAAATGTTAATCCCATCCCCAAAATACTTCACAGAAACATCTAGAAAAAAAATATCTGGGTACCATGGCCTAACCAAGTTGACATAAAGTTAACCATCACACAGACTCATTATGAAGAACCATTGGTGATGGATATGGCTATTTGAGGTTTGCTGTGAGTTCTTTGTATTCCAGAATTGAGTAGACTTAAGATTTCCTTTCTAGAAGACATTATGACATGAGATGAAAAACGTCTAAGAAGTAGAAGGCGTTAGTTATTGTTAATATAGAGCTAGTAGTAGTAAATAGGACTCACAAGTGTCCTTAAGGGACAAAAATTATTTTCTACTCTTAATTGTTCTAGTAGTAAGATTAAGTGTTATTTACTGTTTTGATGAAAAATCTCTCCAATGAGGTCTATTTGTAGTAAAGCTCATTTTAATAGTTTAAAAATTGAATTAGATAATATTTAAAGGAAACCCAATGTTTTAATCTTGGTTGCATATAATTCCCCACACAGGAGTAAATAAAAAAGTTGACTGCCAGGACTTCCCTGGTGGTCCAGTGGTTAAAACTGTGAGCTCCCAATGCAGGGGGCCTGGGTTCGATCCCTGGTCAGGTAACTAGATCCCGCATGCTGCAGCTAAGACCTGGTACAGCCAAATAAATACATAAATAAGTAAACAGAGTAAAGAGTTTAAAAAAAAAAATGACTGCCTTAATGCTTTTTTAAGTGCAAACCACTGGGGAACTTTCTTTTAAATAACTAGGTAAACATTGTAATTAATATATTTCTTTATGTAAATTGTTGAGAAGCTCTCGAAAATAGGTCTTTGACTTGCTTTTATAAAATAAATTCCTAGCTATTTTGTCCATATCATACATTTATAGAATCTGAAACGGATTGGATAGATAAACTTAGGTAAACATCAGCTTAAATCCCTTCTAAATTATTGAAAATTCCAAGGAATTGTGAGTTAATAAAATTTATCATGCTTGTGTTAATCTTTGGAATGTATTATTTTTTTCCCCAGTATAATTCTGTGGTTTGTTTTTGGTCAAAAGATTTTTATATCATATATAGTAGCAGAAATATTATTTATAAGTGAAAAATTAGAAAAAAGCAGCATATAAATGTGATTTTTGGAAATCTGTCTAGAATTTTAACCTTATTTATAGGAATAAGTTTTAATGTGGGATTAGAAGTACTTGCTATGGGTAATAAGCCATTTTAAACTGATAGCATTTATATCTAATACTATTAATTGAAATGGGTCTTTAATAAATTTCCTCCAAGTGAAAAGAAATGCAGATTTAGATTCTTATGAGGGATAATAAGCTAATAGTATCAGGGAATGAACTTCAAAATCAGTAATGGAATTATTGGTTTCCTGACCTAACCAAGAACTTCTACCTTGACTAGAGCTTTTTAGTCCTCTGATTAGCTAGATAATCCTAGATAGTGTGGCCTTTATCTGAGTAAGCTAATAAAGGGTTAGTATATAGAATACAAATCCTACCAGCCGTGTAAAAGGTCCAAGTACTTCAATTCTAAATAATACTTAAAGGAAGTTGATGACTTAAGACTAAGGATTAAAACCTACCAGAATGGTAGGTTTAATTTAGCAGTATGGCTACTCTGTCAGTTTTGAGATTTTGAAAACTGCAAATGAATAATACATCATACATTAGTCCTAAAGATTATTACTTCTTTTTAATTGTTTTTGGGTTTACATTCCAGAACAATGTTAATATTTTTGCAAGTGAAACCAAGAGGAAATTAGCATTCATGTTCTATTCTTTTTTTTCCAAATTATGTTTTTCTGACCTTTAAATACTAATGAAGGGAAATAAAGTGAACATAAAGTATTTGTCTTAATTGTTTTGTGTTTTCTTGTTTCATTATGAATCTTTTCTTAACAGCTTAATTATTCCCAGTGTCATTACATCAAGTGGGGAAAATATCAAGTGAGCCACTGAAAGGACACTTTTGGGGGTTTCAGAACAATTTCTGAAAGCCAAAGAGGATCACACAGGCAGCACGAATTATTAATATAGATAACTTGACTGAGTTACTCATAATGCAGCAGAATTATTAATTTTATACCAATGTTTTAGGGAAAGAGGGAACTGTTTTCATACCATTCTTATAATGAATGAGGGCTACTTTTTCTGAGTCCGGTGGTTCCTCTGGAGAAACCAGAGGATTTGTTTTCTCCAAATTATGATTTGGCAAAGTATATTACACTTTCTGGGATTATTTTACAGTAAATGATCAATATCCTTTTAAAGGACTGAGGACATTGAGGTGAATTCTTTATCTGCACAGTTTTATATAAATACATATTTGCAAATAAAACCTTAAAAATTAACTAGCGAATCCTGTTTTTTTTTTTTTTTTTTTTGATTTTTATGTAATACAGAGATATGTCCTTAGGGTATTGTGCCATAGCTTTAAAAACTGCTTTTCTTTTACAAAGTTAGGAAATACGTCAAATATTTAAAAAATATTTTACATATGTAATATGCATCTGCTGGAGTACTGAATGGTGGGAAGGGACCAGCCGCACACCAGCTATATTTAGTCAAACAGCAGACAAGCATGAAACACATTAGTATGGCTTTCCTCTTGTACTTTAGCTCCTGCTGGGCACATAGATGCTTTATGTGTGGGAAGGACTCTACCAGATTAAGAAAGAAGTCACATGTAGCTTTGTCTCTTCTCTTTTATTCTCAGATTTAAACTAGCATTCATGAAGAAAGTATACTATTTTCAAACCTCTATTTAATAACTACAACAACAACAATAATAGTATGAATATGGCTAAAAATATAAATACTGATCTTACTCATGATAATGGTAACATTTTATCTTTATTATGTATTAACATTTTACATTTGCTGTATATACACTGTTCTTCGGGCTTTACATATATGTATTACCTTATTTGATTGTGAAAACAGTCTAAAAGATAAGTACTATTATTGTTCTCTTTTTATGCATGGGAAGCAGAGGCACTAAGAGCTTAGGTAAATTGCACACAATAACTCAGTTTAAGTGGCTGGTTGGAAATATTGGACATTTAAAATTTATGAGTTAAACTTAATATTCTCTATAGCATCTGATTTTGTACCTCAGAGAGAGGCACATCTCATTAAAAGTGCTTCCAACTGCAGCATCCCTTTCATACCTTCCCACTTTCTTTTCAGCCATAGCCCACTGCCACATCTTAATCTCCAACACATTTTCTCTATGATTTGCTTTTATCGTATAAAATGTGACATGTACAAAACAATATTGGTAATACTTATTTTGGTGATCAATTTTGTGTCAACTTGATTGGCCATGGTACATAGATATTTCATTCTACATGTTACTGTGAGGGTATTTTTGGATAGAATGAACATTTAAATCAGTAGACTTTGAGTGAAATACTGTTTTGTTTTACTTAGTTTTTAACTTCATAGAAGTTTATCATACTTGTATATAATTTTAGTTTTCTAAAATTTATTTCATACCCCACATTATGCTTTAATGATTCATCTAAGCTGTCACATGTAGCTGTACATATTCTCTTCATGTTAGAGAATATGAACATACTCTAATTTTTAATTTTTTCTCTTGTTTTTGGACATTTACTTTGTATCCAAAATTTTATACACCTCTACAATCCTTCTATTACATGTGTCTTAGTATACATGTGAATGAGTTTCTTGGAATGTACCTTGGAATCAAATTGTTGGGTGGTAGGGTATATGAATTCTTCCTTTTTCCAGAAAATGTCACATTGGATTTCATGAATAATGTGTGTTTCCATTGATCCACATCTTTGCCAACTGTAGATTTCTAAAATTTTGCCAAGCAAATAAATATAAAAAGGGACCTATTTGTCTTTTTCTTGTGGTACGTGAGCATTCTTTATTCTGGATACTAAATCTTTGTCAGTTACATGTATTACAAGTATCTTCTCCCACTTTGTGGCTTATTTTTTCACTTCTTTATGTATTTTTTGTGAACTGAATTTAATTTTAGTAGTCAAACTTATAGCTTTTCTGGGGGGGGGGTCATATTTAAAACACGATTCCCTCACCCCAAGTAAGAAAGTTATTATTTAATAGTTTTATTCATAAAGATCTGCGTTTCGTTTTCCACACTTAATTTTTTTTTTTTTTTTTTTTTTTTTTTTTTTTTTTTTTTGCGGTACGCGGGCCTCTCACTGTTGTGGCCTCTCCCGTTGCGGAGCACAGGCTCCGGACGCGCAGGCTCAGCGGCCACGGCTCACGGGCCCAGCCGCTCCACGGCATGTGGGATCTTCCCGGACTGGGTGACGAACCGGTGTCCCCTGCATTGGCAGACGGACCCTCAACCACTGCGCCACCAGGAAAGCCCTCACACTTAATTTTTTAATCCATCTGAAATTGATTCTATGTGAGTATGAGGTAGGGATATTTTTTTTCCAAAAATGGATTCACCAATTGGGCTGACATCATTTATTGATGTCTCTTCTTGTCTCTTTCCCCACCTCACCTCTTCCCCATAATCTGGTATACTCTGTTCTCTATATTTCTCAGTTCCAGGCTCTCTAACCTGTTGCATTGCTTAATTTTTATTTCTTGGCATAAATGTCCAAATACCATAGCTTTGTAATGGGTTTTGATATCTAGAAGGAGAAATCACCTCACTTTATTATTCTTTGAACCAATTATTCTTGCTCCTGTATACTTCCACAAAAGTTTTACGATCTGTATTTCAAATTCTTGTTAAAATTTGATTTAATTGACTTTGTAGATTCACTTGGTGTAAATTTATATCTTTATCCTGCTTGAATAATCTTGTCCATGATTGCAAATCATCTCTCCACTTATGTCTTTAATGTCTGTCGATACATGTTATGAATTTTTTGTACAGGTCTTACATATCTTCTACTAGATATATTTCTAGGTACCTCTTCGGCTGCTAATATGTAAGCAACTTGTATATAGAATAATATTTAGCATAGAAAAAGACTTCACCATAAACAAAATATCCAGAATCTGACCTTGTCTCACTAATTGCCCAGTACCAACTTAGTCTAAGACATCTTTATTTCTTGCGGTAATTACTTTAATAGCTTCCTAACATTTTATTGCTGCTACTTTTGCCCCTACTCCATTACCCACAGTCTATCCTCAATAGCACAGCCAGATGGTTTCACAACCCTCTAATGGTTTTGCATTTAATAGAGAGTAAAAGCCAAGTCATTACAAGATGTGCAATGCTCTATAAGATCTCCCTTCCATTCATCCCCTTCCCCCGATCTTTTCTTCATTCCCCATGTCCTTGCCACTTGCAGCAGACACTGTTGATTCTCCACCCCATATTATCTAAACTTACTTTTGAGTTCACTTGTAGCTATGATGATGGGTATTTCAAATGTCCACTAGCACCATCCCACTTTAAATAGTATCTCTTGACTCTTGCTTCTCTGCCCAGGGGCTGACTTTGGCAGCACAGAAGCTTGCCAAGCCCACGGCAGGACAACCCAGAAGTACTGGGGTGGTGATGCTGCAAGGGTATCCCTTAACTTTGGAGGAATGGGAACCAGTGGATAAATACTTCTGCTTCCGTCTCTCTTGTTGGGGAATTCTAAGATGCCATGTACATACATCCTGTTAGTCCCCAGCAGGATCAAGACTCAACTTAGCTTTTATCAGCCATTCTTCCTTCTCTGCCTTACATTTCTCCCATCCTCTTGCATGCTCACCAGGATCACCTCTCAAATAAACTGTGAATATCCAAATCCTTGATGACTAATTTCATCAATTCCTTGGGATTAATTTCCGGGAAACCCAGTCTAGAGCACCACTTTAGCCATGCTGGCCTCTTTGCCATTTCTCAAACATAAAGGCGTGTTACTGCATTAACACAGTTTCACTGCCAGGAATTCTTCTAGATATTTCTTTGGTCTCCTTCATACTTCTCATATGATTGTTAAATAACTTCTTCTCAGAGAGGCTTCTCATGACTGCCTATTTAATGCTACAACTCGTACCACCTGATTTACTTTAATCTGTTCTACTTTTTTCTTTTTTATTGTATTTCAGATTCTAAGATTTATCATATGTATTTAACATTTATAAGTATTTATGATATTTCAGGTTCTAAAATTCTATATCATTTATTAATTGTATTTATTATCTGTTTTCTATCATCTCTTACTAGAATGTAATTTCTTTGAAATCAGGGATCTTTGTTTTATTTCACTTGTATATCACAAATGCTTAGAAGAGTGCTTGGTATAGGTTCAATCAACATGTTTTCAGTAAGTGAATCAATGAACATCTTTGTCTTATTTGTGATGTCACAGTAAAAGATTTCAATGTTTCTCCATTAAGAATATTTACTGTAAGGTTTTGGTAAGAAATCTTCATCAGTTTAAGGAATTTCATTTGTAGCTATGTTTTGAATAAAATTGTCCTGTAATTTTTCTTCCATTACTCTCCTTGTATAATTTTGCTTTCATGAAATGAGCGGAGAATGGTCACATTTTTTAACTTTCTGGAAGACTTTACAATGATGGAAGGACATATTATTTTAGGGTCTGGTAGAACTCTCTCCCCAAACTATACGATCCTGTGGGGTATGTTTGTATATATGTGTGAATACTTAACTTGCTTCTACAATTTTTAGAAGACTATACAGTATTAAGTAAACCTTGATGTTTCAATTCTATAAGAATCTGCTTATTTCATATAACTATTCAAATGATTTATCAGAAAATTGTTAATATTATTTTATTATCTTCGTATTCTCTGCTGCTGTATATCCTTTTGTTTCCCTTATATTATTTATTAATTACTTCTTTCCTATTTTCTTCATCAGACTTTCCAGAATTTTTTCTATCCTATTACTCCTTCCAGTACCAAACGTTTTGGCTTTATCTTTGCTTCTACAACTTTTATTTCTGTTTTTATCTTTACTATCTTCCTCCTTCTACTTTCTTTACATGTACTCTCTTTTTTCTCTAACATCTTAACTTGGATACTTATTTCATTAATGTTCTACCTTCTTCTTTTGAAATATAACCAAGTAAGGCCATAAGGTGGCACTGACTTAATCATATCCCACAAGTCCACTCCTCCCCCAACTCTCCCAAAAAACTGAAAAATGTTTTATTTTTACTTTTATTATTTTTGTAAATATATATTTTTTATTGGAGTATACTTGATTTACAATGTTATATTAATTTCAGATGTACAGTGCTATGATTCAGTTATATATATATTTCAGATTCTTTTCCCTTATACGTTATTACAAAATATTGAGTATAGTTCTCTGTGCTATACAGTAGGTCCTTGCTGGTTATCTATTTTATATATAGTAGTGTGTATATGTTAATCCCAATCTTCCTAATTTATCCCTCTCCCACACCTTTCCCCTTTGGTAACCATAAGTTTGTTTTCTATGTCTGTGACTCTATTTTTAGAATTTCAAAATAGTTTGAACAAATTCAGTAAAGTTTAAAAAAATTTCCTACTAGGTGCTATGTACTATGATAAAGAAGGTGAATAATTCATAATCTTAACTCTAAGTCCATCATGCTCATATTCTATAGTAAGAAACAAACACGTAAAGCACACAATTTATACGTGGCATAGGTGCTGCAATCAGGAGATAAAAGGTAGTGTGGAAGCACAGTTACAAATGTAGTGTCCCTTCCAAAGCAAGCAATGGAAATTAGAAAAACAAATATTCAATTACTGAGGAGATATTTTGAAGTGTTTCAAATACGGCCGTTGAAATGGAAACCAAAATTGCTGCTTTGGCATCATGATGAATCTTGATGGCCAGAGAAGAGGGGAATTCCTCACAGTTATTTCCTAAGTTTTGGTATATGATATTGTCTGAATCATTTAGTTTTAAGTATTTTAGTTTCCACTTTGATTTCTCCTTTTACTCAAGAAGTATTTAGTCATGAATTTCTTATTTTGCAAATGTATGAGGATTAAGAAATATATTTTATTGTTATTAATATCTAATTTTATTAGTCAGGGTTCTCCATATACGTAAAACCAATAGGATGTATATCTAGCTAGCTCATGGGATTGTGGAGGCTGCTGACAAGTCCCAAGATCTGCAGGGTAAGTCAGCAAACAGAAGACTCAGGAAAGCTGATGTTTTAGTTGAGTTAGAAGGCAGGAAAAAATCTATGTCCCAGCTTGGAGGCAGTCAGACAGGAGGACTCTGCCTCTACTAGGAGGGGCTCAGCCTTTTTGTTCTATTTAGGCTTTCGTTCTATTTGATGATGCCTACCCATACATATCAGGGAGAGCAATCTGCTTTACTCAGTCTACCCATTCAATGTTAGTCTCTTCCAGAAACATCCTCTCGGACACACCCAGAATAATGTTTGACCAAATGCCTCGATACCCTGTGGCCCAGTCAAATTGACACATGAAATTAACCATCACACTAACCTTATTTCATAATGAATGTGATCTCTATGACAAGTCTTTGAAATTTGTCAAGAGTATATTTATGGCCAATCTGTGATCATGTTTCATGTAGGCTTGAGAATAATACGTATTCTCTAATTGTTGGGTACAAAGTTTAAATACGCACGTTGTTTTTGTGTGTGTGTGTGCGTGTGTGCGTGCATGTAAATAAATGACTTTGAACAGGGTAGTCATTTTAGCAAACAGAAAATCTTGAGTCATTCTTGCTTAAAATTCATTGTGGCTAAGAACTTCAGAACTCAAACCAGCAAAAATGGTATTTGATTCCTGGACCTCTTCTCAATTATGTACTGGACTTTTATTTATTTATTTATTTATTTTTTCCTGCACTTTTTTTTTTTTTTTTTTTTTTTGATGGTACGCGGGCCTCTCACTACTGTGGCCTCTCCCGTTGCGGGGCACAGGCTCCGGTCGCGCAGGCTCAGCGGCCATGGCTCACGGGCCCAGCCGCTCCGCGGCATGCGGGATCCTCCCGGACCGGGGCACGAACCCGTGTCCCCTGCATCCGCAGGCGGACTCTCAACCACTGCGCCACCAGGGAAGCCCTCCTGCACTTTTATTAATCAAATTTTATATTTAAAAACAATTGAGTGTGTGTCCTTTACTCATTTATTCAATGTTTTTTTTTTCATGATATTTTCTGCATGATCAATTTTCTTTTTCTCAGTCAAGTGTCCTTTCTGATTTCTTAAAGCCTAAGCATTGGAAACTTAAAAGAGGGAAACGGACTAACTACTCTCTGCTCTCCACAAGTAGAGCTATTCCCTAAAGCAAAGAATACAGAATGGCCAGGGTGACTGGATGGAGAATCTGGGGAATTGTGGGGAAAGGGGAAATAAAAGGAAAACTAAACTCCAAAATATATATTTTTTAATTACTAAGTTAGGTAGAACTTTCTTTCCCTACAACGAAGGCAAATTGACCATTCCTATGCTCCTTCTGAATACGAACATGCCTTCGCAAATTCACATCCTTTTCAAATTTGTTCTGCATATCAAGTGAGCCAGGGCTGAGAATGTAATATAAGTTACCAGGAAGGTGTCTGGGCAGCCTGATATGAGTCCCCTTTTGTTACCAATAACATGATCCATACTAATTTTTAAACTTAAATGTAAATAAGTAAATGAGACTCATAATGCTCTGGCCAATATTGAGTCTAATACTTCTGCTGCTGTCTTGTTATGCCTCAGCTGGCAACTTGAGTTTCACGCTAAAAATCATTTAGTTTTGAAATGTTTTAACCCTAGACTACAATGAACAATTCCATGATTTAATAGTATTTTTCTTTTCATGAGAGCATTACTGATATGTGCTTCTCAGACAGCTTAATCATACTCTGATCATATCTTTCCTTTTGGAATCTCTGCTAGATATACAAGCTTTGTTGTTCAAAAAAAAAAAAAAGAATAAAACTCTCTGTATGTATATATTCCAACTATAACAAATAGCTACTGGAAAATTATTTATTTTTAGCAACATTTTTTATATTCTATCTGCCTAATTTTAGTTGTATAAAATATTGTAATTGGCCAAATTTACATCTTTGAATGCAAATAAAAATTATTTTATGTGCTTCACCCAGATCTCCTACCATTCCTTTTCCCCATGTTTGTGTGTGGAGGGCACCCTTTTGTTTGCCTTTATTTTTAATAGCTTGAGGCATTTAAGTAAGAAGGACTGCTTTGCATTTTGAAGGCCCCTTTGCCTACCTGTACGATGCTCCTTAAGAACTGACTGCTGGGGGCTGGTATACACAAGCCCCAGCCCCCTTGACTTGGCTCGGGACAACTGTCAACCACAACTAATACTCCAGAGTCTCTCTGTGAGGTCAGGCTGAAGGTACCAATCTGGGACTTGGGCTAAGATGGCCTGCCTATTGTTTCTCCTACTGTTTTAATGGTTTCTGCAAGAGCATTTTCTTATAAATCTTGCACATAGATCCTCAAATCTAGGTCTGCTTGGGGGTACTTAGCATAAAGATATTTAACTTTAAAAATCACAGGGCAAATGTGTCTCTTGTCTTATCTTTAAGTTGTTGGAAAATGTACCTGAATTTACTCTTTAGACTCCTAATAGTCTGTTTTGAGGCTTCATTTTTGCAATACAAATAGTAACACCATTTTATGCTTTGCATTTCATTCATGATTTATCAATTAATTCTTAGCATGCTGATGTTTAAAAAGCCACAGGTTTTAAGGCCCCATTGTATCTACAGATATATAATAAACTGGACTTGAGAGTACCAGAAATTACCATGAATTCTCTGATGTATACTACAGAGTGTTCAGTGACTTGTTTGCATTGAATTCTATGTGAGAATGTGAAATTCTTTCAGACTTCATGGTCATTTTCAGAATTCTTGACTCTTGAAATAAACTGACAGTCCTATTAGAATGAGTATAGTGAGGCATGTCATTGAGAAAAGCTGCAAAAAATAAATATTGTTTTTTTCTTTAAAGAATTTTTTACATAGCATATAGCTAGGGAAATGGTACTCTTGAATAAAGTAAGCAATTAGTCTTCTGTTATTGACTAAGCTCAAATATTTGTAGTGGGTCAAGGTTACTGGTGGTTTCCTAGGAGGAGAGTGTACTGCTGGAAGAAACCAAACAGGAAAAAGAGGGTTTTTTGTTTTTTTTCTTTTCTTTTTTTTTTTTTACAAATGATCAAACATTGAAAAGATAAAACAGAAATCACACACCTAAAAATCATTCAACTACTGTCACAGAGTACAGAGGACTGAGTAGAATAGCAAGTGGCAAAAGAACAAAAGACCAGCAAATGAAATGAAGACTCCTGAAGGTATTTGGCCAGATGGAAGAGATATTTATTTTAATCTATCACAGTGGTCATAATAGTATGTTGTATGTAACAGATCTGACTTATATAATTAGCACTTTTTTATAGACTAAAAATTTTTTATTGAAAAATCTAAATTCCATATCCTTTCCAAACATCTGTTCAATACTTATGAAGCTCATTTCTACACATGTCACAAAGACAGACCCAGTAAATTATAAAACTTCAAGATCGTTATCAATCATGTTTTATATTATACAGATCTTTAAATTTGGGGGAAAAATAGGTAAATAAATAATAAATTAAAAAATTTACTGGGTGAAAAAAGAAAATACAAATTATGATAAACTTTCCTCCATTTTAGAGCATTCAAAACTAGATATGTACGTAATTTATTAAGAAAGATAATATGACCCTGTGTCAAAACCTTGGTAAATAAATATGATTTTTAAATCTTAGGTAAAATTACATTATAAATATGTGAACTGCTTTCTTATATTTGTATCTGAACTTATTTCCAAATAACTGAGCAACTACTGGTCCCATTTTTGTTGATGTAGTCATCAAAGTTCTAAGATTATCCCCAATAACCTTTGCTATTGTATAACGTCTTCTCCAGGAATGTGTGTGGAACCTATGAATACAATAAGATATCACTTTTCTGGTCATGTTATATTGTACAGGAAAAAGGAACTTTTCCAGGTTGAGCCTGACATAATCAAGTAAGTTCTATAAAAGCAGAGAGTTTTCTCTGGCAGGTAGCAGACAAAGGAGTCAGAGAGATACACTCTTCCTGGCCTTGAGGTCACAAACTGTCAGGTTTTGAATGGCCTATGAGGGTCATGTGTCAAGGAAAGATGTGCGGTCTTTAGGACCTCAGAACAACTCATGGCAGAGCCACAGAAGGCAGGAACCTCAGCTGTATAGCTGTAAGAAGATGAATTCTGCTAAAACTCTCCTGAGTTTGGAAGCGGATTTTTTCTGAGTCAAGCTTCCATATGAGAATGCAGCCTGGCTGACACTTTTTTTTTTTCGAAGTCTGATTTAGATTTTATTTTATTTTTATTACTTAATTTAATTTTAAGCTCATTGACTTACAATATTATATTAGTTTCAGGAGTATAATATAGTGATTCAATATATTTATAGATTATACTCCATTTAAAGTTATTATAACATAATGGCTGTATTTCCCTGTGCTGTACAATATATATTTGTTGCTTATTTATTTTATACATAGTGGTTTGTATCTTTCATTCTAATACCCTGATCTTGCCCCTTATCCTTCCCTCTCCCCACTGTTAGCCATTAGTTTGTTTTGGGTATCTGTGAGTCTGTTTCTGTTTTGTTATATACATTTGTTTGTTTTATTTTTTGGGTTCCACATGTAAGTGATAACATAGAGTATTTCTCTTTGTCTGATTTATTTCCCTAAACATAATACCTTCTAAGTCTATCCATGTCCATGTTGTTGGACATGGCAGAATTTCATTCTTTTTTTATGGATGAGCAATATTGCATTGTATATATTTACCACATCTTCTTTTTCCATTCATCTGTTAATGGACACTTAGATTGCTTCCATATCTTGGTTATTGTAAATAATGCTGCGATGAACATTGGGGTGCACATTGTATCTTTTCAAATTAGTGTTTTAATCTTCTTTGGGCATATACCCAGGAGTGGAACTGCTGCATCATATGGTAATTCTATTTTTATTTTTTTTGAGGAACCTCCATACTGTTTTCAATAGTGGTTGCATCAATTTACATTCCAACCAACAGTGTAAGAGGGTTCTCTTTTCGCCACATCCTCATCAACACATTATTTGATAGCCATTCTGACTGGTGTGTGGTGATATCTTATTGTAGTTTTGATTTGTATTTCTCTGATGATTAGTGATGTTGAGCATTTTTTCATGTGCCTGTTGGCCATTGTATATCTTCTTTGGAAAAATGTCAATTCAGTTATTCTGCCCATTTTAATTGGGTTATTTGATATTGAGTTTTATGAGCCATTTTTATATTTTGGATATTAACCCCTTGTTGGTCACAAGATTTGCAAATATTTTCTCCCATTCAGTAGGCTGTCTTCATTTTGTCAATGGTTTCTTTTCTATGCAAAAGATTTTAAATTTAATTAGTTCCCATTTGTTTGTTTTTGCTTTTATTTCTTTAGCCTTAGGAGACAGATTAAAAAAAATATTGCTACGATGTGTGTCAAAGCAGTTTCTGCCTATTGTCTCTTCTAGGAGTTTTATGGCTTAAGGTCTTACATTCAGGTTTTTAATACATTTTGAGTTTATTTTTCTGTATACTGTTAAAGAATGTTCTAATTTCATTTTTTTTTTTACATGTAGTTGTCCAGTTTTCCCAGCACCACTTATTGAAGAGACTGTCTTTTCTCCATTGTATATTCTTGTATCCTTTGTTATAGATTAATTGACCATAAGTGCATTGCTTTATTTCTGGGCTGGCTATTCTGTTCCACTGATCTATGTGTCTGTTTTTGTGTCAGTACCATGCTGTTTTCATTACTGTAGCTTTGTGCTATAGACTGAAGTCAGGGAGTGTGATACTCCAGGTTTGTTCTTTTTTCTCAAGATTGCTTTGGCAATCTGGGATCTTCTGTGGTTCCATATAAATTTTAGGATTATTTGTTCTAGTTCTGTGAAAAATGTCACTGTATTTTGACAGGGATTGTATTAAATATGTAGATTGCTTTGGGTAGTATGGACATTTAAGCAATATTTTCCTGCCAATCTGAGAACACAGGATATCTTTTCATTTCTTTGTATCAACTTCAATTTCCTTCATTAATATTTTGTAGTTTTCAGAGTATGTCTTTCACCTACTTGGTTTAGTTTATTGCTATGTATTCTTTTTCATGAGATTTTAAATGGGATTGTTTTCTTGCTTTCTCTTTCTGATAGTTCATTATTAATGTATAGAAAAGTGACAGATTTCTGTATATTAATCATATATCTCTCAACTTCATTGAATTCATTTATTAGTTCTAATAGTTTTTTGGTAAAGACTTTAGGGTTTTCTACATATAGTATCATGTCATCTGCAGATAGAGACAGTTTATTTCTTCCCGTCTAATCTGGATGCCTTTTACTTCTTTTCTTGTTTGATTGCCGTGGCTTGGAGTTCCAATACTATCTTAAATAGAAGTGGTGAGAGTGGGCATTCTTGTCTTGCTTCTGATTGTAAAGGAAAGGCTTTCAGCTATTCACTGTTGAGTATGTTAACTGTAGGTCTGTCGTAAATGGCCTTTATTATGTTGAGATATGTTAACTCTATACCAACTTTGATGAGAGTTCTTATCATGAATGGATGTTGAATTTTGTCAAATGCTTTTTTTGCATCTATGGAGATGATCATGTGATTGTTATCTTTCCTTTTGTTAATGTGATGTATCACATTGATTTGCTAATATTGACCAACCTTTGACCCTGGAATAAATCCCACTTGATCATGGTGTATGAACTTTTTAATATATTGTTGAATTCAGTTTGCTAATATTCTGTTGAGGACTTTTGCATCTATATTCATTAGAGATATTGGTCTTTAATTTTCTTTTTTTGTAGTGTCTTTGGTTTCAGTATGAGGGTAATGGTGGCCTCATAGAATAAATTTGGGAGTGTTCCTTCCTTTTCAATTTTTTAGAATAGTTTGAGAAGAATAGGTATGAACACTTCTTTATGTGTTTGGTAAAATTCCCCAGTTAAGCCATTTGCTGGGAATTTTTTGTTTTTTAAATTACAGATTCAACGTTACTACTAGTGACTGATCTGTTCAGATTGTCTTCTTCCTGATTCAGTCTTGGAAAGTTGTATGTTTATAGATATTTGTCCATTTCTTCTAGGTTGTCCAATTTGTTGGCATATAACTGTTCATAGTATTCTCTATTTTTTGTATTTCTGTTGTATTTGTTGTTATTTCTCCTCTTCCATTTCTTATTTTGTTTATTTGGGTCTTCTCTCATTTTTTTCTTGATGAGCCTGGCTAAAGGTTTATCAATTTTGTTTATCTTTTCAAAAAACCAGCTCATTGAACTTTTCTATTTCTTTTGCCTCTATTTTATTTATTTCCTCTCTGATCTTTATTAGTTCTTACCTTCTGCTAACTTTCAGCTTTGCTTTTTCATTTTTTTTTCTAATTCCTTTAGCTGTTAGTTTAGGTCATTTATTTGAGATTTTTCTTGTTTCTTGAGGTAACCCTGAATTGCCATAAACTGCACCCTTAGAAGTGCTTTTGATCCATCCCCATGTTGGAAAGTTGTGTTTCCATTATCATTTGTCTTGAGGTATTTTCTGATTTCCTCTTTGATTTCTTCATTAGCTCATTGTTTTTTTATTTTTAATATTTTTTAAATGTTTTAAATTTTTTGTTTTCTGTTTTTGTTTTTGTTTTTTTTTTTTGCAGTATGCAGGCCTCTCACTGTTGTGGCCTCTCCTGTTGTGGAGTGCAGTCTCTGGACACGCAGGCTCAGCGGCCATGGCTCATGGGCCTAGCCGCTCTGTAGCATGTGGGATCCTCCCAGACCGGGACATGAACCCACGCCCCCTGCATCGGCAGGCAGACTCTCAACCGCTGCGCCACCAGGGAAGCCCCTCATTGGTTTTTTAGTAGCATGTTGTTCAGTCGTGTTTCCATTATCATTTGTCTTGAGGTATTTTCTGATTTCCTCTTTGATTTCTTCATTAGCTCATTGGTTTTTTAGTAGCATGTTGTTTAGTCTCCATGCATTTGTGCTTTTCACATTTTTCTTTCTGTAATTGATTTCTAGTTTCATACTGTTGTGCTACAGAAAAAAATGCTTGATATAATTTCTATCTTCTTAAATTTGTTGAGACTTTTTTTGTGGTCTAGCATGTCATCTATCCTGGAGAACATTCCATATGCACTTGAAAACGTGTACTCTGCTGTTTTTGGATGGAAGGTCCTGTAGATACCTATTAAAACTACCTGGTCTAATGTGGGCTGACACTTTGATTTCAGCTTTTGAAACTCTGAGCAAAGGACCCAGCTAAGTCACAGTCCTGACTCACAGAAACGATGAGATAACATATTACTGTTGTTTTAATTTGTTACAGAGATAGAAAAGTAATACAGCTGGATAGTACCTTCTTTACATGCTTCGCCAAGCCTTTAACAAGTTCTGTTTTGCTTCTTTTGAATTCATCACCATGGTAAGCCCTAAGGCAGTGGCAGAAAGGAATTTTATTTGGGTTACACACAAAATGAAATATTGATTATTCATCAAAACAGTATTTTAGAAATATATTTTTGACATAAAATATGTTCTCAGTATATTGTTAATTAAAAAAAAGTTGGTGGCATCCCAAGTCTGACACAGCTTAGAAAACTCAGGTTCTCAGCAATACAAGGACTTGTCTGAAATTACATCCATAGTGTCACCTAGTTATTTCCTTGGATGTCCGAACCACAGCTACTCCATTTTCACTTTTAATTGTAATTTTCTCCTTAATAGCCAAAGCAGATGTCACCATTAATGATGTCAGTGTTTCTCTAGGTATGAGAAGATGCAAGAATTAGGGCTCATAAAATCTTCTCCTGAAAGTACCTATCTGAAGGCCTGTTCTGCCAGTTTTTCCCAGAGCACAGAATGCCTCATTCCTGATCTCCACCCTGAACTCCTTTCAGGGGGTGTTGAAGGTCAGCAGCTGCAGTGGCCATGATTTAATCTTTGTAGAGGTAGATAACAAGTGCCAGTTTCCAGTTAGCAGGGCCCCTTCATGGTCATAAATTCGACCATGGTTTGGGGCCATTTCATTACCATTTTGTCCCATGGTGTTAGGAATGCTCATTCCCAGGTCTGCTGAAGATTTCCCTGATAGGGTACTCAGTGTGCTATTACTGGACTAGGCCTTATACTAGTAAGGCCTAGTGAGTATACTAGTCAAAAGTCTCTGTACCAACTGTCTTACTAGTCTCTTATGGTCCAGGAAAATATTCCTTTTGTTGATTCTTCTCATATTTAGAGTTACATTATTACAATCATTGATCTCATATGGAACTATGTATAATCATTTTATCAGAGGCTCAGTCACACATTTGGTAATGTGTGAAACAACAATTTTGTAAAACAGGCAAAATACAAATAACATAGCTAGCAGTATTAGTAAAGTCATAAGTAAGAATAAAGCCAAGAATTTCCATTAGTTGCAGTACAGTATATCCCAGGTTGTTTGACTTAGTCTGTTCGGTACCAATCCTTATCTTTCAGGGAAATTATATATTGGCACTGCCCATAAGGCATCCAGCCCAGTTTCCTAGTGTTACTAGACTGATTATCCTTAGAATGATTTAATTGTTCCCAACATAGAGAAGCCTTTAAAGTTAAATTAGCATAGCCTGGTGTTAACTATATAAATCCATCCCATAATTGTGGGAGGTTTTATTCCTTGGTGAAAATTTTGCTTGTTGCTCTGATAGAGCTTGAGTAATAGAGAAAAATTCATATTTATGGCCAGGGTCAGAGCAGGTATTATTAATTGACCAGGTGAAGGGATCCCATCTAGTAATATCAATAGTGGCCTGAACAGGACTGTAATTTTTTCTTTAAAATAAATTTCCTAAGGGCCAACCAATTAGAGCCTTAGAGTAGAGAAATCCACCCAAGTAATCCAGAGGTTCTAGATACAGGTAATTGGCCACAAACTTAATAATTGGATTGATTTTTAAAACAAGCATAGGATCATGCCTATGATAGAAAAACGTTTGGTTCACATGAAAAGGTCCAGGAAGTCCAGAAAACATAAAGGATCATATGAGTCAGGTCGAGGATCTTGGGCAAGCAGTCTACTTCTGATGTTACATATATGTTTATATGATTGTAAGCATATATGCATATACATGCTCCAAACACAGTTGATATTTTGCAAGGTAAATAGCAGAATGTTAATGGAAATTTACAATGGTTGGTGGAATTGAGATGATTTATATTTTCTTTTTTCTATAGTGAATATTAATTATATAATTTAAAAATACACCCATAGCAAACTAACCAAATACTGTCTTATCAGAGTTTTGTGATATTTAATGTGAGTCCTTCCCTTTTCAAAAAAATTTCACTGTTATTATTTTCATTAAATTGCTAAAGGTGTTTATAATATATGTGTATTAGAGTTCTCCAGATACATAGAACCAGCAGCATATATAAGGGTTTATTATAGGAATTGTCTCACACAGTTATGGAGGCCATGAGTTTCATAAGCTGCTATCTACAAGGTGGAGAACTAGGAAACCTGGTGGTGGAGTTCAGTCTGAGTCCAAAGTTCTGAGAATCAGGGGGTAGCTGATGTAGTTTCTGGAGTTAGAAGGCTAGAGATCGAGGAACTCTGATGTCTGAGGGCAGGATAATAAGGATGTTCCAGCTCAAGAAGAGAAAGAGAAAATCTGCCCTTTCTTCGCTTTTTTGTTGTATTTAGGTCCTCAATGAACTGGATGATGCCCACACGTGTTTGTGAGGGCAGATCTCTACGCATTCTACTGAATCAAATGCTGATATCTTCCAGAAACACCCTCAAAAACCCATAAATAATGTTTTACCACCTATCTGGGCATCCCTTAACAGAGTTAAGTAGACACATAAATTTAACCATCACAATCTATCTAATATCAGAATAATATTTATAGTAGGGGTCACCCTTGAACCACATATTGAACAGAAAGGCCACAAAATGAGTCCTGTGGTAGATCTGTCATATACAAATCAATAGCAAGGATGTATTAATGCCTCAACAGAGCTCTCACAAGCACTGGGGACAACAGTGAAGAAATGTGTCCTTGTCTGGTTGACTTTAGAGTACTGTTTATGCACAGTACACATTTCTTTGGACTGTATTTACATAGCTTAATGGGGTTTTGAAAGGTCAGAATCAGAGCCGCAGACATTTGGAACTGTGAATTATATACAGAGGCACTATCGAATTCTTAATTATATTATTAAAGGGTTTACACAAGTCTAGTTTCTACTAAAGAATAGATTGCTCTTGGTATACATTAATTTAAAACTTGTATTTTCACTTATTTTTCAGACCTCTAAATCAGATGAGAAATTACCATGTGCCAGGTTCACATCAAATAAAAACCTCATCCTCCTACACTATTTTATTTTTTCCTGCAGTGTATTTGACTTCTTTCTTTGTCTAATTGGTGAATACCAAGAATTATCACTGGAGCAAGATGAATGTGTTTTCTGAAAGTATTATGGAAAGACTTTGGAAATGGAATGCTAACTGAATAAAGATACTGATTAGTTTAAATTTTTTTCCCATTACTTTTTAACTTTCTCATCTGCATTTAAAAATAATCCCAGAATGGGGCATAGAAAGAATTGAAGTTTCAAATGAGTTAAAGAAAAATGACTATGCCAATGGGAATTATGCAGAGAGTTTGCAACGACAAAACAAGCAAAATTTCTCCAATCACGGTGACTTTATTCTCATTTACGTTGTTCTTATTAGAGCACACATCAGAATAAAGTTCCCTGTTTTTAGCTGAAACTACATTTATTCTCTTCTAGGAACGATTTTTTCCTTTTCTAGGAATCTCATGAATTGGAAGAGAATAGGTAAATAAGTCAGAAAGGAAGTGGGTCCTTACCAAGTAAGCAATTCCTTTGCAACTTTAATGGAAAGTGAATGTTTGAGAGGAAAATGAGTTTTCAAAACTGTTTTAAGTTTTAATAAGTTTTGCCTGACTGCTTTTGTGAGAATAAAATATAAGATGTTTTGATAACCTTAGGCTGACCATTAGACTGAAAACATTGTTTTAGTTCAAGAATGAAATATTAATGAACAGGAATTGTTTGATGATAACGATAATAAGATAAACCATACAGTGCTAAAAAGATAGCTAATATGCAGGATGAAAGAACAGAGTTCAGAAGGCTTTTGATAGGTTAAATTGAATGGGATAAAATTTACTATGTATGAATGTATAGCTTTTATATGGGTCTAATAATATAACTATAAAGTAAATATTTAGGGAGATCTGATCGACAGAAGTTCGTGTGAATGTATTTTGGGGCTTTGCATTCTTTGGCTCTATTAGAGCAACAATATTACTAATATTGTCTACCCAAGTTTATTCCACCTTCAACTAAATTAATACTGGTGTGGTCCTTAGATGAAGTGGGGAAATCAATCCTCAAGGATGGGCCCCATTTACACCGCATCTAACCCATTGTATTCAATTCTGAAACGATGCAGTTTACACATAGGAGACTAAAAAAGACAGTGAAGACACTCCAATTCTTTTTTCGTGTGTGTGTGGTACCCGGGCCTCTCACTGTTGTGGCCTCTCCCGTTGCGGAGCACAGGCTCCGGACGCGCAGGCTCAGCGGCGACGGCTCACGGGCCCAGCCGCTTCGCGGCATGTGGGATCTTCCAGGACCGGGGCACGAACCCGTGTCCCCTGCATCGGCAGGCGGACTCTCAACCACTGCTCCACCAGGGAAGCCCTGCAATTCTTGATACATGAAACATAGCTGAATTAAATGCACTTGTTTGTGAAATAAAAATGTGAAGATAATATGAGAGCTGTATTATTACAGTACAATAGTTAGTTTTAAGAGTTGTACAGCCAGGGTCCTTGGATTTGATCCAGTGCCACTGGGCAAGTTACTTAACCTTTGGTAAATTACTTCAATATCCTTTCCCCATTTTTCCCACATCTGTAAAACACCATTAGTAACTGTGTCTACTCTGAAGTATTGTTGTTAGCATTAAAAGATATGTGCAAATCATATAGAACTGTTCCTGGAACTTAAGTACTCAATAAATATTAGTTATTATTATTATTATTGTTCTTGTTAGTACAGTTACTACTAAATATTTGGAGAGAAGTTCATGTGGAAGGCGAATCAAGAACTCTGGTTTCATAAGGCAGAACTATCAGTGGTGGCTTAGACTTAAAGTGAGGAAGATTAAATCAGTATAAGACTTTGAAAACAAAGCATCATGGTCTTCCTAATGAAATAATGAACTCCTATTCCCAGCTGAATTTAGAAGCAGACATTAGGGACATATAAAAAGGAATATTAGAATGAATGGGGGATTCAAGGAGATAATCTCTATAGTTCATTTCAAAGTCGAAAATCTTGTGTTTCCAAAATGTTTTAGAGAAACCTTTTTTGCCTGGAAAAATAAATATTTAAATTATAGGTGAATTATACCTCAATGAAACTGAGAAAAAAGAAATAAAATAAGCTAGAGACTATCATAACTTATAGAAACTAAAATAGTACATATTGTGCCTTAAATATACTTTTCTTTGTTACTAAGCTGATAGTTTTTTTATGTTAAGTAATGTTGCTGTGAAGTCATTCTGAGCCTTGGCCAAAAGTAAAACATAGATGGCATTGATAAAGCAACCTTTCAGATTGTAATTTCACTGAGGCTGAGTGAGGAGTTTAGTTGACAAAGAAAGGAAATTTTGATTCTCTATTTGTGGGTGCTTTGAAAAATCACATTTCTGAGTATAAAAATCCTCATATAGGGCTTTCCTGGTGGCGCAGTGGTTGAGAGTCCGCCTGCCGATTCAGGGGTCATGGGTTCATGCCCCGGTCCGGGAAGATCCCACATGCCGCGGAGCGGCTGGGCCCGTGAGCCATGGCCGCTGAGCCTGCGCGTCCGGAGCCTGTGCTCCGCAACGGGAGAGGCCACAACAGTGAGAGAGGCCCGCGTACCAAAAAAAGAAAAAAAAAAAAAATCCTCATATGTAAAAGAGATTATCAACTGTTACTCTTCCAAGTTCTTTGAAAAATTAACAATCATATATACGATTGCACATGGTTGACTTTCTTATGTGGGTATTGTCAGATAGTTTCATTTAATGGTAAAACTATTTTTCTTCACTTATGTAAATTCACCAACTTGCCCAATGGGGTTATCAAGTCAAAATATATTAATTTGCATCTATATTTTAAATGAAATATATTATAGCTTAAATTAGAAGGAAGGGTTCCATTTTTATTAAGGAAGACTTGAGTCTGTAACCATAGCAGAAGAACAAATTAATGAGTGTATACTGTATATACACTAATTTGTATGTGCAAGTAGTACCGTATGTGCAAATAGTACCATATGTGCTTGCCTTAGCATGCACAAGCGCTCTCATACAACACATACATGTTGTTGCTTATGTGAACCCAGAGAGGACTTCTGCATGCTTTTAATAGACTGCATACATATTATCTCTTGAAAGTTACTATAAATGGTCTTGTTACTCCTAATTCGAGTTAAATTCAAAGGGATTCATTCATGGAGAATTTTAAGATTCTTTCTAATTTCAAATTGTGTTTTCCTTTCATCTCTAAGGCATAAGAGGCAGCTGTGAGGCACCATTACAATAAAATGAAACAAATAGAAGATTATTTTACCACAAAAACTAAATTTTTATTGTATACAAAAAGCAAAGAATTTAGTAGATTTAGTTGCATTTTAATTTATTTTTTTGACTTAGATGAGATTTTCTCTTTAAAACAATGAAGATGAAACCAGTGGCTTGGAATTACACACATTACAACCAATAAAAAGAAAATGAGCTAATTCCCTCAAGGGAGCATTACTTTTTTTCTGATTGAACTCTGTATAGCGCTGTACTCTGTGGAAATTTTAGTAGTGTCACACAGTGAAGCAAGCTAGGGACCATAAAACTCTGCACCTTTCTGTGCTTGAACAGTAACCTAGCATTGGTCCTTCTGTGCTGCTATGCTAACTACAGGTGCAGTTATGAGACTGAACCTAATTTAACATGTGGATCTACCAAAGTAGAATGCCAGCCAAAATCAAGTTCATGTTCTGCATGCATTCTAAACTAAAGCCTTTCACGTTTGTGTTTGAACAAGTATTTACCATCACACTTTTGAGGTCTACACTGTCATATACAGCAAAATTGCCAAGGCTCATATGAAAATTACTTTCATATTGAATTATCTTTGCATTGTCTCTGCCCTCACAGATATGTGCCTTTTCTTTGAGATGTGTTCCATGTGGGCAGATGTTTAATTTGGAATGATTTCCAGTTGTTTTTTTAAGGCTCATTATCAGAGTGCTCTTCATTTTATAAAAATACACCAGCAGAAATGAAGATGCAGTTTGGATAAAAAAGGCTTACTCAATTAATTCTTATTCTGAGGTAGAGGGAAGAATAGATGTTGAAAATACAGTGAAAGCTTACTTGAAGGAAGGTTTTTTTAATGTATGACTTCTTACACTTGATAACAATTAGTCTTTATTTATATATATAAACAATGGTTTTAATTCCCTAGTAAATTTTAAGTGTTTAGTTTCATACAATTAGACAGGGGGAAAAAACTATTTAAAGGCCAGAAATAATTTAATTAGGTCAATTACCATAAAACAAAAGAATGTGAAAATTTTATTCAGAAAGAAATTTGGACAACAATATTCTTTAGTAATAATTGAATTATATTAACAATTCAGAAAGCAGAAACTTTGAAAATGGTATTTAAATCAAAAAGATTAGAAAAAGGAAACAAATACTCAATTTAGTCAAAACAGCCTATCTGTATAAATAAAGAGCAACTACAAAATATTATCAACAGCTATGACCTAGATCATGCCCAGTTAATGAAGATGTTACCTTACTGAGGAGAACTGTATTACTTCTCTTCATCGTTCAGTTATTCACTTATTCATTCATTTATTCACTCATCCATTCAACAACAGTTTATGGGATGGTAAATATATGTAATCTATCACTGTAGTTTGTAAAAAAAAAAAATTGTCACAAAATTTTCCATAGTTTTATCCACACCACTTGCAACTTTGTAACTCTTCCCATAATGTGTTGGAGTCTGTTTCCCCACTTCTTGAATCTGAGCTGGCTTTGTAACTTGCCTTGGACAAGAGAATGGTAGAAGCAATATTGTGCCAGTTCCAAGCACAGGCCTCAAGAGGCCTTACGCACAAGAGCCTCTCTGGGAAACCTGTCCAGCTACCTGCTGCATGATGACTTGCCATGGCCCAGTTTACTATCTTTCCCCACATAATAGTGAGCCAACCCTCACGAGCACAGCTACCTCATAGCCTACAGAAATGGGCCCAAATGAAATCAAAAGAACTGCCTAGCTGAGCCCAGCCTTAGCTGACCCACAGAACTGGGAACTAAAGATTGCTGTTTTAAGCCACTGATTACGAAAAGCTAATTGATAGAGTTAATCTACTGATTTAGATTATGTATATGTGTATATATATATATATAATATATATAAGATTAGATAATTTTACTTTTTTGTGGCTTGGTTATATACATTGTCCTTACTGAAGTGTTTTCCCTTTGTGCAGCTAGGAGTATGGATTTAGAATTTGGCAAATAGGTATTTTAGCTCATTTTCTTCTTTGGATTAAGTTTAATACAGCCAAAGCATTGCTTCCTTCCAAAATTTGTCACTGTTTTCTCACCTCAGGAAGGAGTTTTCTTTATATAGCATGGAGAAAATGCACTATTGTAAACTGTAACTGAGAGCACAGCATGTGCTATTCAACAATTCTGGAATAAAAACACAGCCATTGTTTTATATTTTGTGAGATCAAGGAATACTTATCATTTTTACGTAGTCTCCTACTTTTCTACATTAATTAAAAAGCAGAGTTAAAAATTCTATGCCAACTATTTCTTTTTCAACAATACAAGCATATGTCAAATTACTACTGTGGCTTATTTACCTTATACAATGAGACATTGAAAATTCTCTATGGTAGTTCATTTATAAAACTATTTAATTCAATTTTAAAACTCTGTATATTGGAAAACATCTTTAGTTTCTAAGAAAATGAAATTTTAAATAAAAAGGCAAAATACTGAGAGATAGATGATCTGTAATGTGTTAAAGTAAATTCACATAATAAATTCTCACAATCAGCCGGTAATTTTAATGGGGATTAAATTCATCAATATTATTACAAGATTAGTTTACAGGAGAAGATATAGAATTGGCAACTGTGAAGTATGTGAACTTCCTAAATATCTGAAGGGTATAGTTTTCATAAAAAGACTTAGTCTAGACTAGCAATCTAAAATTATGAGTAGTTTATTTCCTTTAATTATGGTATTTCTTATGATACACATACTTATTCAATGATATTTATAATAGTACCAAAAATATTCAGTTAGTAAAGTTAATTTCTTTGTGAGATATGCTGGAGTTAATGTAATTTATACCCTATTTTCTTGTTAATGTATAATGAATTCCTTGAATATGGATATTTTCAACTGTTGGTATTCTCTGCTGAAATTCTATTAAGGTTATGCTCTCTTAAAAAATCTTTAAAATGATGGTTGTGGAGGGGAATTGGGGATGGTAAAGGTGGTGATAGTTTTGTGTACAAATGTGGATATGCACAGGTATTTATATAACAAAGAAACAGAGCAAATCTAAGTGGAAGTCATGGCCTTTCTCTTTAAAGAAGATATAGATGAGATTTATTTCATTTATTGAGAGAAAAACTAATTACAGTTTTCTAAATTGGGATTTTAAAAAAACTTTAAAAAATATCTGAAATAGTCTAAGATTTTAGCTTTTAGCTTTCTATGCAATGTCTTTGTCATCAGATTCATTTGGGATAATTTATAATGTCACATATGTTACATGTATTTAAATAAAAGTAGCAACACAGAAAACAAAAGTACCTAATTAGACGAGTATAGTAAGACACCTTCTGATTTGGGTTCAATTTTTATGGATGTTGTGAGTCATATATTTCATATTTATATTTTAAAATCATCAGAAAGATTTGAAAACACATATTACCATCTTGAGTTATTCAGCAGATTTTCAAAGTTTTGAATGGCTTTGAGTTTTAAAAGTTTTCTTCTCTTGCCTGTTGGAGAAATAGCAAGAATTTAAAGAATATTTTCATGAAAAAAAGGAGACTATAGAAATAGTGAAAAAGTGAACAGCCCTTTCTAGTACATTTTAAAATTAAACAATATTTCCAGAGAAAACCATACTTTGAAAAGATACATGCACCCCAGTGTTCATTGCAGCATTATTTACAATAGCCAAGGCATGGAAGCAACCTAAATGTCTACTGACAGATTAGTGGATAAAGAAGATGTGGTACATATATAATGGAATATTACTCAGCCATAAAAAAGAATGAAATAATGCCATTTGCAGCAACATGGATGTCTCTAGAGATTATCATACTAAGTGAAGTAAGTCAGAGAGAGAAAGACAAATATCATATGATATCACTTACATGTGGAATCTAAAAAAATGATACAAATGAACTTATTTACCAAACAGAAACAGATTCACAGATGTAGAAAGGGGAAAGGTGGGGGATAAGGATAAATTAGGAGGTTGGGATTAACATATACACATTACTATATATAAAATAGATAATCAACAAGGACCTACCATATATAGCACAGGGGACTCTGCTCAATACTCTGTAATAACCTATATGGGAAAATAATCTGAAAATGGATAGATATATTTATATATAACTAAATCACTTTGCTATACCCCTGAAACTAACACAACATTGTAAATCAACTATACTCCAATATAAAATAAATATTTTAAAAATCAATAATGTCAGTCTTTAAAAAAAATTATTTATTTAGGATGTAAAACCCAAACGAAGTCGTTACTTGGTTTAACAAGGTTTGGAAATTTATGTTTGAGTCTTAACTACAAAGCACAAAGCATTATTCTTATATAATATTTTATAAACAGAAGTTCTGTGGTATTGATTTTTTTTATATTTGAAGAAAAATGTAATTTTTTGAAAAGTTTCTGAAATGCAACTTTGTTTTTTAAGGTAAGGAATCTTGAAAAGAAAGGTTGCATGGTGGTCTTGGAATAATGAGGTATCTTCAAAAACAGTTCTCTTAGCTAGAGGTTAAACATAAATTGAAACAAAGTTTTTAACCCCAGGGCTAACTTACATAGTCATTTATTTTATAAATAGCTTTATAAACTATTAGACATGACAATCTTTAGTAATATCTGCTGATTTAGACACTCAAGAATAAAATGTTTTAGCACATATTTACTCCAAAACTATTTTTGTTAGTAACTATAACTTCAAAAAAAAAAACAACAACCATTTTATAAAATGCACTATGGAGATTTAAGAAAATTTATAGGTCAAAGTTGGACAATATACATTTAACTCTAGTTAATTGTCTTTCAATGTTATGAAACACAAAGATATATCCTTTGTTTTCTTTTTTTTAGTCACCTATCTTAATTTTTTCAAAGAAGGAAATTTCATTGGATTTTTAAGAAAAATCTGAAGTTGGATATATGTGAAAAATACCTGCTTGGGGGAAAATGACATGAATTCAAAGAACTAATATCTATAGTGAAACAAATATTTACCAGGGGCTGTGCCAGGTAGTTTGTTATATGTGACATTTATGATGTGCTTCAATGAATGAAAAATAAGAGGTAAAAAGAGATACATAGGGATTTGGGTCATTGATTGATCTACATTTAAAAATCATATTTCTGATATTTATTTCTTCTTTTGTGTTGACATCCCCAAATCATTTCTGTGGAAACAAAGCTCTGTTCACAATTAATAACTTTGAAAAAAGGCTAATCATTCAAGTCTGCTTAAATTTCAGATTTGATTACGTTGCAACCTTTTTTTTAACTGTGTGAATATAATGAAAACAATTGGTGGCTTTGGTGAGCACTTTTGTAATGGTAAGATAAATAATAATGTGTATCAATAATGTTGACAATATAGATAATGGTTTAAGGAAGAAAATTTGGTCTTTGAATGCTAAAACATTGTCAGTAAATCAGTTTTGAAACAAATCTCTTTGACAGACTGCTGTTTTTCTGCTTTCTAATATCTATTCCAAAGCCTATTTTGTAATGCCACCTGTACTCATTTGTAAACATTCAGGCGAAGATCACATGTTTTGTTGTCACAAACAGGGTAATAGCTTGCACCTGAACCAAAAAAAAAATTCCCTAAGAAGAACTTGCTGGAAAGGAATTCACCCTATGAGGGGGTGGCTTATGTACTTTTCCCCTCATCAGACCAGTTGTTAATTATGCCTCTTTGGGGCAGGAGAAAGAAATTTTCCCTTCACAGTTATCAAGCCAAGACGTAAAGGGTAAAGAAGTTTCATTTTCTGCCTTTTAGTGTACCTAGGGGAATTTATCATATTCAGTGCCTTGACAAATATATACACAGCACACACACACACACACACACACACACACACACACACACACACACTACCAGTGACAATAAAGGAACAACACGCTTGCTCAGTGTAGTTTGACTTAAGAACCAAAGCCTTCAGAAGTATGCGAGCTGAATATAAAACCAAATCAGAAATGTTTCTTTTAATGACTGTGAGTCACTGTGTGTTATTTTTGGTTGTTTTCTCCCTTGCATGTTTCAGAAGGAAAATGCAATTGTCCAGGTGATTGGTCTGTGGGAGGAATGTTTTAGGCAGGAATGGGTGTTTGACCAAAAATCTCCAAGGGACTCAAAAGGAGGGGGAGAAAAACAATGTCCATGATATTTTCACTTCCCAAGTGGTGGAATGTGCTTTTATTATTGCAACTTCTGGAGTCCAGTAAGCTGACTAATAATTGTAGTCATCTCTGAATAGCTCAAGTGGGAGCAGTTGTTTCTCACAATTTCCCAAGTAAAATTCTGTAGTTGTGAACTCTTCCATTTTGGGTATACATGAGGAGTTACAAGTGCTGGGTTTTAACAGAGAATTAATTATTCTTATAAGAAACAATGGAGATACAGATGAGAGCTTTCCCAAAGAGGGGATTAAAAAGCAAACTTCCCAGTCACCTTTTCTATTTTCTTTTGTTATACAGCTGATTTTGGAACCAGCAATTGGGAAAAAAAATAAAATAAAATGAACAAACTTGATTGCATTGACTAACATCTATGCTGGTGGAATACAGAGGAGTAGAGGGGAAGGAAACAAAAAAGAAATATTACTTTATGAAAAGACAAAATCAACACATCAGAAAAACTACTTCAATAACCTAG
This sequence comes from Kogia breviceps, assembly GCF_026419965.1. NCBI lineage: Eukaryota > Metazoa > Chordata > Mammalia > Artiodactyla > Physeteridae > Kogia > Kogia breviceps. The sequence continues at coordinate 41,163,361 of NC_081315.1, forward strand.
AGGTTAGACATTAACATGCTAGAAATTTCATGAGTACTTCTAAAAGTATCACTCTTTATAATGTTGGCTTTGTATTTTATTTGAAAGAGTAATTTTAATACTGGCGTTCCTCGATAACATTTGTAGCTGCAGTAAATTATGACAGAACACGGAAGAGCATTGATTAATCCATGAGTAAGGGTCTCATTCTGCTTTCTATGTTGTAGGACCACATGGAGTCTACAGATAGTACAGAATGAAGAAGGCTTCAATTACTGGTTAGAGCTATCAATAGGGAGATCACACCCTCCTAACCTTACATTGACTATTCTGAACTGAATTCTTTACAAGGTACAGCACTTAGTAAAATAGCACCTAGTGGGATGAGACCAATTTATCATATTCTCCTCTTCCTCAGCATTCAACATTTTCTATTCACCATTTTCTGATATATCCTGCTCAATGGTATAATGAAGTCATTGACATCACTGAACAATTTATATATTAGAGAGTATATGGTAACATCATCATCCTATTTTAATAAATCATAGGGATCCGTGGAAGCTTGATATTCATTCTCAGCACAGCACCATAGTAGAAGACCAATTAAATGTTTAAATGAATTATCAGACGTACTGGGCAACTTAAGCTGTTCATAGCATTATAACAAATATGGGGTATATAGTGAAAGTGTATTATCTTAAATCCAAAATGATAATCAATGAAGTTCTCATAAAATATTTAGATACTTTAATTGTGGTAGCTTCATGTAAGGCATAATCATCTTTCTGAATGGGTTTTCAGGAACCATGGTATTCAAAATGTAAAACTTCAATATAAATTTGATGAATGAGTGGATTAATTCATGGTCAAGTTATCAATTACTGTATCTATAAAATGAGATCAGTACCTATAGAATGTATAATATGTTTGTATGTAAACTTATGTTTTATTATAATATTATCAGTGCTCCAAGTTAAGAATAATGGTTAAAAACACCTTTAATACAGACCTTCAAAATGGTGGGAGAGTGAGGCATGGAGATCGCCTTCCTCCCCACAAATACATCAGAAATACATCTACATGTGGAACAACTAGAGAACACCTACTGAACGCTGGTAGAAGACCTCAGACCTCCCAAAAGGCAAGAAACTCCCCACGTACCTGGGTAGGTTAAAAGAAAAAAGAAAAAACGGAGACAAAGAATAGGGACGGGACCTGCACCAGTGGGAGGGAGCCGTGAAGGAAGAAAGGTTTCCACACACTAGAAGCCCCTTCGAGGGCGGAGACAGCGGGTGGCGGAGGGGGAAGCTTCGGAGCCACAGAGGAGAGAGCAGCCACAGGGGTGCGGAGGGCAAAGCGGAGAGATTCCCACACGGAGGATCTGTGCCGACCAGCACTCACCAGCCCGAGAGGCTTGTCTGCTCACCCGCCGGGACGGGCGGGGGCTGGGAGCTGAGGCTTGGGCTTCGATCGGATCCCAGGGAGAGGACTGCGGTTGGCTGCGTGAACACAGACTGAAGGGGGCTAGTGCACCACGGCTAGCCGGTAGGGAGTCCGGGAAAAAGTCTGGACCTGCCGAAGAGGCAAGAGACCACTGTTTCAGGGTGCGCGAGTAGAGGGGATTCAGAGCACCACCTAAATAAACTCCAGAGACGGGCATGAGACGCTAAGGCTGCTGCTGCAGCCACCAAGAAGCCTGTGTGCAAGCACAGGTCACTGTCCACACCTCCCATCCTGGGAGCCTGTGCAGCCCGCCACTGCCAGGGTCCCGTGATCCAGGGACAACTTCCCCGAGAGAACGCACGGCGTGCCTCAGGCTGATGCAACGTCACGCTGGCCTCTGCTGCCGCAGACTCATTCCGCATCCCTACCCCTCCCTCCCGCCGGCTTGATTGAGCCAGAGCCCCCGAATCAGCTGCTACTTTAACCCCATCCTGTCTGGGCGGGAACAGACACCCTCAGGCGACCCACATGCTAGGCGGTGCCTAATCCAAAGCTGAACCCCGGGAGCTGTGCGAACAAAGAAGAGAAAAGGAAATCTCTCCCAGCAGCCTCAGGGGCAGTGGATTAAATCTCCACAATCAACTTGATGTACCCTGCATCTGTGGAATACCTGAATAGACAACGAATCATCCCAAAATTGAGGCAGTGCACTTTGGGAACAAAGATATATATATTTTTTTCCTTTTTCTCTTTTTGTGAGTGTGTACATGTATGTTTCTTTATGTGATTTTGTCTTTATAGCTTTGCTTTTACCATTTGTCCTGGGGTTCTGTCTGTCCTTTTTTTTTTAGTATAGTTTTTAGCGTTTTAGCGCTTGTTATCATTGATGGATTTGTTTTTTGGTTTGGTTGCTTTCTTCTTTCCTTCTTTTTTTTTTGGTTTTTTTCATTACTTTTAATTTTTTTTTATTTTAATAACTTTATTTTATTTCTTTTTTTTCTCTCCCTTTTCTGCTGAGCCATGTGGCTGACAGGGTCTTTGTGCTCTGGCTGGGTGTCAGGCTTGTGCCTCTGAGATGGGAGAGCCGAGTTCAGGACATTGGTCTACCAGAGACCTCTCAGCCCCACATAATATCAAACGGTGACAGCTCTCCCAGAGATCTCCATCTCAATGCTAAGACCCAGCTCAACTCAATGACCAGCAAGCTACAGTGTTGGACACCCTATGCCAAACAACTAGCAAGACAGGAACACAGCCCTACCCATTAGCGGAGAGGCTGCCTAAAATCTTACAAGGTCACAGACACCCCAAAACACACCACCAGACGTGGTCCTGCCCACGAAAAGGACAAGATCTAGACTCATCCTCCAGAACACAGGCACCAGTCCCCTCCGCCAGGAAGCCTACACAAATCACTGAACCAACTTCACCCACTGGGGGCAGACACCAAAAACAACGGGAACTACACACCTGCAGCCTGAAAAATGGAGACCCCAAACACAGTAAGTTAAGCAAAATGAGAAGACAGAGAAACACTCAGAAGATGAAGGAGCAAGGTAAAAACCCACCAGACCAAACAAATGAAGAAGAAATAGGCAGTCTACCTGAAAAAGAATTCAGAATAATGATAGTAAAGATGATTCAAAATCTTGGAAATAAAATGGAGAAAATACAAGAAATGTTTAACAAGGGCCAATAAGAACTAAAGAGCAAACAAAAAATGATGAAGAACACAATAAATGAAATTAAAAATTCTCTAGAGGGAATCAATAGCAGAATACATGAGGCAGAAGAACAGAGAAGTGACCTGGAAGATAAAATAATGGAAATAACTACGGCAGAGCAGAATAAAGAATGAAAAGCATTGAGGACAGTCTCAGAGACCTCTGGGACAATATTGAATGCACCAACATTCGAATTATAGGGGTCCCAGAAGAAGAAGAGAAAAAGAAAGGGACTGAGAAAATATTTGAAGAGATTATACTTGAAAACTTCCCTAATATGGGAAAGGAAATAGTTAATCAAGTCCAGGAAGTGCAGAGAGTCCCATACAGGATAAATCCAAGGAGAAACATGCCAAGACACATATTAATCAAACTATCAAAAATTAAATACAAAGAAAAATATTAAACGCCACAAGAGAAAAAAAAAACAAATAACATACAAGGGAATCCCCATAAGGTTAATAGCTGATCTTTCAGCAGAAACTCTGCAAGCCAGAAGGGAGTGGCAGGACATATTTTAAGTGGTGAAAGGGAAAAACCTACAACTAAGATTACTCTACCAACAAGGATCTCATTCAGATTCATTGAAGAAATTAAAACCTTTACAGACAAGCAAAAGCTAAGAGAATTCAGCACCCCCAAGCCAGCTTTACAACAAATGCTAAAGGAACCACTCTAGGCAGGAAACACAAGAGAAGGAAAAGACCTACAATAACAAACCCAAAACAATTAAGAAAATGGTAATAGGAACATAATTTCAATAATTACCTTTAATATAAATGGATTCAATGCTCCAGCCAAAAGTCACAGACTGGCTGAATGGAAACACAAACAAGATCTGTATATATGCTGTCTATAAGAGACCAACTTCAGACCTAGGGACACATACAGACTGAAAGTGAGGAGATGGAAAAGAATATTCCATGCAAATTGGAAATCAAAAGAAAGCTGGAGTAGCAATACTCATATCAGACAAAATAGACTTTAAAATAAAGACTATTACAAGAGACAAAGAAGGACACTATATAATGACCAAGGGATCAATCCAAGAAGTAGATATAACAAACGTAAATATTTGTGCTCCCAATATAGGAGAACCTCAATACATAAGGCAAATACTAACAGCCATAAAAGGGGAAATTGACAGTAACACAATCATAGTAGGAGAATTTAACACCCCACTTTCATCAATGGACAGATCATCCAAAATGAAAATAAATAAACACAAGTTTTAAATGACACATTAAAGAAGATGGACTTAACAGATATTTGTAAGACATTCTATCCAAAAAGAACGGAATACACTTTCTTCTCAAGTACTCATGGAACATTCTCTAGGATAGATCATATGTTGGGTCACAAGTCAAGCCAAGGTAAATTTAAGAAAATTGAAATCGTATGAAGTATCTTTTATGACCACAATGCTATGAGACTAGACATCAATTACAGGAAAAAGTCTGTAAAAAATATAAATACATGGAGGCGAAACTATATATTACTTAATAATCAAGAGATCACTGAAGAAATCAAAGAGGAAATCAAAAAATACTTAGAAACAGATGAAAATGAATACACAACGACCCAAAACCTATGACATGCAGCAAAAGCAGTTCTAAGAGGGAAGTTTATAACAATACAATCCTACCTCAAGAAACAGAAAGACTTCAAGTAAACAACCTAACCTTACACCTAAAGCAATTAGAGGTAGAAGAACAAAAAAACCCCCCAAAGTTAGCAGAAGGAAAGAAATCATAAAGATCAGATCAGAAATAAATGAAAAAGATATGAAGGAAACAGTAGCAAAGATTAATAAAACTAGAAGTTGGTTCTTTGAGAAGATAAACAAAATTGATAAACCATTAACCAGACTCATCAAGAAAAAAAGGGAGAAGACTCAAATCAATAGAATTAGAAATGAAAAAGGAGAAGTAACAGCTGACACTGCAGAAATACAAAGAATCATGAGAGATTACTACAAGCAACTATATGCCAATAAAATGGACAACCTGGAAGAAATGGACAAATTCTTAGAAAAGCACAGCCTTCCGAGACTGAACCAGGAAGAAATAGAAAATATAAATAGACCAATCACAAGCATGGAAATTGAGACAGTGATTAAAAATCTTCTAACAAGCAAAAGCCCAGGACCAGATGGCTTCACAGGTGAATTCTATCAAGTATTTAGAGAAGAGCTAACACCTATCCTTCTCAAATTCTCAAAATATAACAGAGGGAGGAACACTCCCAAACTCATTCTATGAGGCCACCATCACCCTGATACCAAAACCAGACAAAGATATTATAAGAAAAAGAAAACTACAGGCCAATATCACTGATGAACATAGATGCAATTATCCTCAACAGAATACTAGCAAACAGAATCCAACAGCACATTAAAAGGATCATACACCATGATCAAGTGGGGTTTATCCCAGGAATGCAAGGATTCTTTAATATATGCAAATCATTCCATGTGATACACCATATTAACAAATTCAAAGATAAAAAACATATGATCATCTCAAAAGATGCAGAAAAAGCTCAAACCCATTTATGATAGAACCCTCCAGAAAGTAGGCATAGAGAGAAATTACCTCAACATAATAAAGGTCATATATGCCAAACCCACAGCCAACATCATTCTCAATGGTGAAAAATTGAAACCATTTCCACTAATATCAAGAACAAGACAAGGTTGCCCACTCTCACCACTATTATTCAGCATAGTTTTGGAAGTTTGAGCCACAGTAATCAGAGAAGAAAAAGAAATAAAGGAATACAAATCAGAAAAGAAGAAGTAAAGCTGTCACCATTTGCAGATGACATGATACTATACATAGAGAATCCTAAAGATGCCACCAGAAAACTACTAGACCTAATCAATGATTTCGGTAAAGTAGCAGGATACAAAATTAATGCACAGAAATCTCTTGCATTCCTATACACTAATGATGAAAAAATCTGAAAGAGAAATTAAGGAAACACTCCCATTTACCACTGCAACAAAAATAATAAACCTACCTAAGGAGACAAAAGACCTGTATGCAGAAAATTATAAGACACTGATGAAAGAAATTAAAGGTGATACAAACAGAAGGAGAGATATATCATGTTCTTGGATTGGAAGAATCAACACTGTGAAAATGTCTATACTACCCAAAGCAATCTACAGTTTCAGTGCAATCCCTATCAAATTACCAATGGCATTTTTTACAGAACGAGAACAAAAAAATCTTAAAATTTGTATGGAGACAAAAAAGAACCCGAACAGCCAAAGCAGTTTTGAGGGATAAAAGAGGAGCTGGAGGAATCAGGGTCCCAGACTTCAGACTATACTACAAAGCTACAGCAATCAAGACAGTATGGTACTGGTAGATAAACAGAAATATAGATCAGTGGAAAAGGATAGAAAGCCCATAGATAAATCCATGCACATATGGTCACCTTATTTTTGATAAAGGAGGCAAGAATATACAATGGAGAAAAGACAGCCTCTTCAATAAGTGGTGCTGGGAAAACTGGACAGCTACATGTAAAAAAATGAGATTAGAACACTCCCTAACACTGTACACAAAAATAAACTCAAAATGGGTTAAAGACCTAAATGTAAGGCCAGACACTATCAAACTCTTAGAGGAAAACATAGGCAGAACACTCTATGACATAAATTACAGCAAGATCCGTTTTGACCCACCTCCTAGAGAAATGGAAATAAAAACAAAAATAAACAAATGGGACCTAATGAAGCTTAAAAGCTTTTGCACAGGAAAGGAAACCATAAACAAAATGAAAAGACATCCCTCAGAATGGGAGGAAATATTTGCAAATGAAGCAACTGACAAAGGATTAATCTCCAAATTATACAAGCATCTCATGCAGCTCAATATCAAAAAACCAAAACACCCAATCCAAAAATGGACAGAAGATCTAAACAGACATTTCTCCAAAGAAGATATACAGATTGGCAACTAACACATGAAAGAATGCTCAATATCATTAATCATTAGAGAAATGCAAATCAAAACTACAATGAATTATCACCTCACACCAGTCAGAATGGCCATCATCAAAAAATCTACAAGCAATAAATTCTGGAAACGGTGTGGAGAAAAGGGAACCCTCTTGCACTGTTGGTGGGAATGTAAATTGATACAGCTACTATGGAGATCAGTATGGAGGTTCCTTAGAAAACTGAAAACAGAACTACCATATGACCCAGCAATCCCACTACTGAGCATATACCCTGAGAAAACACCACAATGTTCATTGCAGCTCTATTTACTATAGCCAGGACATGGAAGCAACCTAAGTGTCCATCAACAGATGAAAGGATAAAGAAGATGTGGCACACATATACAATGGAATATTACTCAGCTATAAAGAGAAATGAAATTGATTTATTTGTAGTGAGGTGGATGGACCTAGAGTCTGTCATACAGAGTGAAGTAAGTCAGAAAGAATGAAACAAATACTGTATGCTACCACATATAAATGGAATCTTAAAAAAAAAAAGGTTATGAATAACCTAGTGGCAGGACAAGAATAAAGACACAGATGTAGAGAATGGACTTGAGGACACGGGGAAGAAGAAGGGGATTGTGGGATGAAGTGAGGGAGTGGCATGGACTAATATATACTACCAAATGTAAAATAGATAGCTAGTGGGAAGCAGCTGCAAAGCACAGGGTAGTCAGCTCAGTGCTTCGTGACCACCTAGAAGGGTGGGATAGGGAGGATGGGAGGGAGACGCAAGAGGGAGGAAATGTGAGGATGTATGTATATGTATAGCTGATTCACTTTGTTATAAAGCAGAAACTAACACACCATTGTAAAGCAATTATACTCCAATAAGGATGTTAAAAAAAACCCAGCACCTTGAATAGTATTTACTCTAGATGTATATATCCACCACTCCCAATTGTAAGATATAAGCCCATTCACATATTATCTGTCTGGAAATATAAATCATTTTAAATTGCAAACTTGCAAAGCACTTGATATGTCAAAATATGAAATAGACATATTTAAAAAGCAAAATACTACAGCATCATATTCCTTTATACCTATAGTATTCCTATAGTTTGTCATTTCTGGGGCATCACTATTAGTTTATTTTGCCTGAGAGATACTTTTGAAATAAAAATATTGGTTGTTTTTCAGCTTAGAAATTCAGTCCATTTCAATCAACCATGTGGCCTAATTAAGTTTTCAAGGACAAAAGTCAATTTCAAAACCATGTATATCCTAACAAATCATTGATATTGATACCTGGTAAAATACTTGGGGAGAATTTTAATAATCCCCAGTGGATGTCTTAATGGATTTCCAACAACATGCAGCTGCAGAAAAAAATGAACACAACAGGTCTTATTCATTATTCCAGAGTTAGGTACACAGAGGTTTTCCTTAGATTAGTAAGATATATGGATAATTTTAGATTTCTTTCTATTGACTTATTGGGTGTGTGACTTTGGTCAATTTATGTAACCTCAATAAGCATCAGTGTACTCTTCTAGAAAGAAATTGTTATGAGTATAGATAGTATGTGCAATGTGTGTGACATTTAGGAATCATTTCATGGATTGTGTCTGTTATTATTGGATAATTATATTGGAAAACAATGGCACATAGTCAAAGCAACAAATTAATCAAAGACTTTGCTGTTTTTTTTTCTGGTATGCGTTATCTGTTTGTCTAGTTCTATACGTATATTTTTAATTCGCATTTTCCTCTGAGTAATATCACCATTAGTTTACCTTCTCTTAATACATGTCAACAGATGACTGGAAGGTAGTATCTTGAGTGCTAAAGTAATAGTGGACATTATTAAATGATTCCATAGATACTTCGTATCTGGATCATTAAGAATAAATTATATATTCTTGTCAATTCATATTACCAAATGACACTAAGATGGGGTTAAACTGGTCCACTGTAGTCTTACACCACCATCTGCACCTGTGTTATGCCATTGCTCATCTGCAGTGAACAGTAAGATAAACATAAATCTTGGTACTCAGCTCTGCATACAGTGGGTGCTAAATAAATCACGAAAATTATGAAGTAAAGAAGTAAAATGTTAAATAAAAAACTCCATCATTTATCCTATGAGTAGAGTAAATTCTGTACATTCTTCCTCTCATTGTGTTACTTGTTACACTTAGATGGTTTTACAAGCAACATCAAACCCTATATACGTGTTGGTCATAGGCAAAGAAATGTGACCCACTGTAAATCATTTTGCTCAGTTAAAATGTATGATCCAGTTTAAAATAAAGATTCATTTCTCAGTGTTTTATTCTATTTTGAAAAGGACTGCAGGATAATCTAGATTTGACATGACAACACTTTACTCTTACCACAAATGAGAGTGTTTATTGCCTCCTTTCCTCTCCAACCTTGGCACAAGGTGTAAAATATGATTGTTTCTACATTTATTGCCATCTGTTGTATGGCATTAAGATCAACTGCCCTTTATTTCTGTTTGTGGTGCTTTTTAAGGTTTTTCTTTGGCAGTCAGGTCATACCATCTGATTTTGTGGCTTTGTGCCCGTGGGTGGACATCTGGAATAGTTGGCTTAAATAAGTTTGTGCTTATTGCTAGTTCTGGTAGCGACATAGTTCTCAAAGGTTATTTCCTCAGATTATCTGCTGGAGTAAATTGGTTTCAGGCCAGTAGAATATCTTCCATTGTACTTGTTTTCAAAGCCATCCAGTCCTTGTGTAAGATTTTGGTTTCTTTACAATTCTTGCAGCTGTAGGCTAGTAGTATGATTACATTTGAGTTGAATATCCTGTTTTGTATCCATGCTTTTAGTTTTTGTAGACTACTTATAAATAATTTAGGAAATAATTTCTCCTTTACTCTGAACATTATTTGTTCAATGAGTCTATAATATAAAGCGACTTAAGTTCTAGACTGATGTTAATTTGGGGTCTGAAGAGTGTTTGGTTTGACATAATTATGAGATTTAGTAAGCTGGTTGGATTTTGTGAATCTTTTACTAAATTTACTATCTTTGGATTTTCTCTCTAGGTTGCTTGCAAGGCAATAATATCTGATTGCACATGGTTTATTTGTACCTCCCTGAATGCTCTCCTTCTCATTGATGTCAACATAAAGGAAAGATATCCTCCATTTGAGGATTTGAAAATTCGTGACCTAAGAGAGAATCAATGTAGAAAAAGAAAGGTAGCAGAGTGAGGACAGGCCCTTGTTACCACAGATCCAATAACAGGGAAGCGCTGTTTTAAAAAAGCCAAGAATAAGAAGGGTTTCAAGAAAAAGAGTCAGAGAAAAAAATTGAAATTATTATCACTAGTTACGTTTCTTTATCTTGTATTTCAATATGTAGAGTAACGGTCATTCTAGAATCTAAATGATCAAAAACTATTATTTTCCGAGTACCCAGAGATGAGATTTTTCTTTTAAAATATATTAGCTACATTTGACCCCATCTGAAATGAAAATGTAAATACTTGGCTTAAAGCAGTGCCTGAATACATGCTGATTTATCAATTGCTCTGCCTTGAATTACCTGAAACAAAGCTGATTCTGCATAAAAGGAACAGATGCTCTCCTGTTGACATGATAAGTTAACTTTGTTGCACAGCTATCAAGATTTGCACTCATTATCTTCTATGGAGCTCACATAGTGTTAAGTTCTTGAATGTGACTTATATTGGGTTAGCCAAAAAGTTCGTTTGGGTTTTTCCTTAACATCTTACGGCAAACCCGAATGAACTTTTGGTCAACCCAATAGTATACCATTTCTTCTGCTTCAGTTTACTCTCCACAGGGGAAAGTTCAGTATTCAGTGTTCTTCCTACATTATTACTCTTTTACAAATTAAATAGATGATTTCTATTGTTTACAAAGACTTTTATTTTTCTTCAGGATATACTTCAAAACACAGCAATTCAACCCTCCATATAACCACCAGCAAATTCCAGTAACAAGTTAACAATGACCATTTTATCATATTAAAGAAATTGTATGTAGATAGCATTAAGTCAGAGTTCTTACAGTGATTTCAAGACTTTTTAGGTGTTTTTACTCACTCAAGTCAAGAATTCAGCAATTATGCATTGCATTGCTATCTTTGCAGATTTATGTATAGATATAATAACAAAACATTAGTTTAAATTTTATTTCACTTTCTACTAATTTATTAGCTAAATTTATGGCTAAATATATATTTGTAACATTCGTTATCAAAAGTAAGCAATTTTTAAATGGAGAATTCTCAGAGAAAAAATATGTATCTTTTGCCTAATCAGAGCACTGCTTTTCCCCAGACATTTCTTCTTGAAGATATGAAAAAATAAAAATCTCAGAATCTACTAGTCAATTCTGATGATAACACCAGCAACCACTTAAGACAGGAAGAGACAGAAACTAATGAGAATTTTATTAGAACAGTAATTCTATGAATGGTTAATTGATTGCTGTTGCAACACCCCCAGGGAATGTTTGATTATTTCAAGAGATGGAATAAAATTCCCAACTTCACCAGCAAAAATTAATTTAAATTTAATTTAACATATATAGCATCAAACCCTACTTTTGAAATCAGACATCTGTAAATCTCAAACTTTGGAAAGATAAATTCAGAATTAAGAAAAAAAGATCATCTGTAGGAGCCTAGGTACCAAATTGAAAGGAAAAACACTGCACACCGTTTACTTTCATCTATTGAATTAATTAATGAATGGCACTTGAGATGAAAACTTTAATTATCAGGAAGATTCCATTACATTGAATCCCATTTTTGAAAGTGTTGGATAATAAATTAGTATTTGTGAATTTGTCATTAGAAAAATAAAGTGCCAAAATAATTTGGTAATTAGAAGGATTAAGTAAAAAATAAAAAAAAAAATTCTAGCTTGTCATATAGGTATAGATTACAAAGGGACAGTTTTCCCAGTCTATACAAATGATCTAACATATTTGTATAGGAGAAAAGTTGTGGATTAAAACATCCAGAATTGAAATATTAAGTATTTGAGGTAGTTGTAAGAGGAGTGTCTCATGAACCAAAATAATTTGCTTTAACTCAAATTTTGATAATATTACAGATATCTGATTTTTAGAAATGTTATTGCTTTTGAGAGTGAATATCAAACATTTTACTTGGCTTATTTTGTAGAATTACCAGCATAGGAAGATTTTTTAAAATGCACTTTAGTTCAGCTTTTTACTCAAATTGTGACCCATGTGGGTGATTTTATTTCTCGGAAATGTCTTCCTCATTCTTCTGACCCCACATGCTTTTCCAGAACTGCTGCTTCTACTAATTTATAAGCTAAACTAGTGGGCCCTGCCCAATTCAGTTTGGTAAGCCAAGTTAATATGTTATTTTAAGCTACTACTATTTGGTATAATTTGTTATGTAACTGTTTTTTAAATATAAGTTTTACCAGTATTTTGGTATGGCAAGTCCAAAAGATCAAAAGTGGACTGCTATTGAAAAAATTGTTATATGCACAGTTCCCAAGAGGAGGTGGCATGCCATGCCACAGAAGGCCACATGGGGAAGCACCGGCATCTGTTAGGAGGCAGAGAGAGCAAGGGGGAGTGTGGACAAGAGACTTTATTGTGCTTCCATAGGAAGGAATGGACAAAGTAAGTGGGCTTAAGATTGGCTAGTTTGAATAATTGTGATGGGCTCTGGGGCAGAGTGCTGTTCTTAGTTGTGTGAGCTCTAGATTGTTATGTTTTCATTTAAAAGGCACACTCAATGGTGAGTTGTTTACTATCTCTAGGAATTGACTAGCTCTGGGAGGGTCAGTCCTTCCAGGGACAGCAAGGCCCCGTATGTTAAAGCATGAAAATACAGAAAATAAATCATGGTTAATTGAGTAGAAGAATATATATCTATATATATCTATCTATATCTATCTATATCTATCTATCTGTCTATCTATCTATCTATCTATCTATCTATCTATCTATCTATCTATCTATCTATTTTTAACCAGAAGTATGTAAGGAAGCCTCAAACTTAGTCATGTGAATCTAGGACTGTGGTGTAGGCATAAGCTGGAAGAACAAAAGGCAAAAGCCTGTTGACATGTGAGTTGGCTGTTGATAATACCTTAAAGGAAAGTAAGGTGTTATTTGAAGCTGGAGACTAGAGAAAACTTGTGTAGTGGTAGAACGTTTCACAACAATTGCCTGTAGTAATGTGGAAAATACAAAATATAACTAATGAACTGATGACCTAGCTAAGGAGATTCAGGCAGAGTGGTGAAGGTAAGTCTTGGTTTTTCTTACTATTGTAAAATTCAAGAGGAAAACTATAAGCTAAGAAGAAACTAGTTAATACAAATGAGCAAGTATTTGTTGGGTTTGAAAATAAATTTGTTCCCCATTCCCAACCTCTCCAGATGGGAACAATGCTAAATTTAAGAAATGGCTTTTAGGCAAAGATTATATCAGTGTATTGTCATAAAAACATGGTTGTAGATGAGGACAAGGATGTAACTATATATCCCCTTGTTAAGAGTTCAGAAGGATTTAAGGTAGTACTTTGATTAGACAAAATTCCTTTTAGTATCTCATAGATCCTCTCTGTTAAAAAATAAGGCTCCTAAGACTATAAGGGACGTTGCCCTAAAATACCTTTATCTAAAACCCACAATACACAAAGCCTTATTTCAAGATTTATGAGTATAAATTTTATCTAATGGATTAAATTATGATAAGATTTATAAGAAATCCATAGACTCTTTAAGAGAATAATATTAGCAGAAACACTGCCAGCCTGGACTGAAAAACACAGGGGTAGTGTCAAATGAAAAGAGACCTTTGGATTCTCAAACTTCTGTAGGTAGAAAACAGGCTGAAAGAATCATTCATCTACTAACACCAACAATTTTTTTTTTATGGCAAATGAAGAATACTTTAGAGGAAACTATCAAAAGCCCAGAAGGCAAAACCAAGAGATAGGAAGAATCATTCCTCTCAACCTGTGTCCAACTGGGATATAGAATTTCTATGGACCTGAGATTTCTTAATGCCTTAGATTCTTCTCCCTTTAAAATGAAGGCTCTATTGCATGTCTAACCATGGTATATTGGGATTCTGTGGGTCAGAGAACTTGTCCTTTTAGTTTACAGCTCTTCAGATCTAGAGGATTGTTCTCTAAAATTTATACTAGATAAATTGCACCTGAGGAGCTTAATCTATAACTGGAACTGATTTAGAAGATCCTAGGCCTCAATCCTGAAACAAATGCCATAACGGGACTAGACTAGACTCATGAGAGGGATATGAATTATTATGACCAGAGAACAGACGGTGGTAAATTATAGTTTCCAAGAAATTATCTAAGCAATATTTCCAGTCCTATGTGGACTTTCAGAAGCTTGCCTATTGTTTTAAGCTACTAAGTATGGTATCATTTTTATAGTTTGATGAATTAGAGCAGAATGATCCCTTTAAGGTAAATTAAATAAAAATTTTCACTCTATCCTTACAACTGTGTGTTAAAATATAGATTTTGTAAATCTCCTTTTGATCGATAATTATAGAGTGATTAAGTAATGTTTGTAAACTTTCATATCCTGGATCCAGGATTCAAATCTAGGCAATCTTATTTCAGAGGCTCTTAGTAACAAAGCTATATTGTTTATTTATCATTTATGAAATACCTCTTTTAGATCCTGTACTGTACTGTTTGCAACCAAACACAAAGAGCCCTCTTCTCATTTAACAGTTGGAGAAATATTACACAAAGAAGTAAAGTTTCTTGCTCAAAGTCACAGAGCATGAGAATGTCAAAACTAAGTCTTGAACCCAGGGAATCAAACTTTAGAATCCCTGCTTTTAAACAATGTCATATACAGCTGCTGTGGCTAGTAGTTTAGCATTCGTATCTTTTTTCTTTCCAGCAGATCTTAAATTCATTACTTTCTTTTCAGAAAACAGAATGGATAGAAAACTAAAGCTGTAGCAGCACAATTTGGATGTCACCAGACCATTTCTCCTAATCATTGACCCTACCCTCAGGTAAGAGATGGTTTACTAAAATGGCCTTTTCCAGGAGGCTCAATTTTTCTCAAATGTCTGCATTGTTTTAACAACCATTTAGATTGTGCTAAATATAAATAGTCAGATATTCTGGTGATTGTAATAACAGAAAGATCCTAAATTCAGTGCTTGTCATTTAAAAAAAAGCATCTTTTCTGAATTGCCATTCAGACTACTTCTTTTTCTTTGCTTCTTTCTCATTGTTCATAATATTAATTGTTTTAAAAACACATATCCTGACTGCTCCACTGTTCTGTAAAATTCTTTCAGTAGCCATAGTATCCAGAATGTAAAGTTTCAATACAGATTTGATGAATGAGTATCAATAAAATGGGGTTAGTACCTCTCCCCCCAACCCTTTTAAAAAAAAATTTAACAAATACTTTTACTCCAGGCACTGCTCTAATCGCTTTATAAATGTTAACTCATTTGATATCTAAAATAATTCTATGAAGTAAGGGCCGTTAAGATCCTCATTTTAAAACTGAAGAAACTGATACATAGAAAATCTGTTAAGTAATTTGCTCAAAGTCACACTGGACAGGTAAGGGAACAGGACTTTAAAGCCAGGCAGTCTAATTTCAGATTCTATGCTCTTAACCATTACAGTATGATACATATGAAGTGACTCAGTATTGATCAGCAGCCGTTACATAAATATATTAAATTGAACTATATTTTTGATCCTTAAAAATGACAATTTCCTGTTTCAGCCAATAACATTTGAAGGTATACTTTGACCAAGAGAAAAGAGTAAATAGTTTTATTTTCTGTGAATGAGAAGTCACAGTGTGAATAGAATAGACATGTTATAGAATAGTATTCTCTAATGCTCCTATGATGGCTGTGTTTTCAAAAAGTGATGGAAAGAGTAACTCTTTAGTGTCTCAACTTTCTAATCAATTTAACAATTGATTAGAAAGAGGAGGTGGCAAGGAGAACAGTGGATATGTAAATACAGCTGCAGTGATTCAATCTAGTGAAGAGTCAAAGACTGCCTTACAATTAGAGACAGCTCCACGGTCAACCAGTCTGGGGGCTGACGGATCAATTAAAAGCAAATCCCTAAACATATAGTTATTTACTTGGTGAGGTACTCTTATTTCAGCAGGAAATAACACAACAGCACAAAAAGCATTTTGCTTTGAACTTTGTAAGCTGATAACACAGTCTTCAGCATTGCTTGAATTTTGACATTAGAGATATGTATTTTTTCAGATGGTAGGCACTGAGCTCCAGCTCTCCATCTGCTTCCCCAGCACCCCCCTCCCCCGCCCCACAGATAAATAACTTATCTTGGAAATATATTGTAGCTGAGAGAAAGATTTGGTGTCGGCACTTCTAGAATCACCTTCACCACCTTTCTTGTGTGTGTGTTTTTTTTTTTTTTTTTTTTTAACAGTGCAACTTGGGACAAAACTCCTATTTCTCTATGTGTTAGTGTTCTCAATTAAATGTCTTTACTTAATTTTTCAATTACCATGTAATTGGTAATTACATGATTGATCAAGTGATTAGGAGATATGTCTTTGGCTATGATATTGACTCTGCACTCAAGGAAAATTAATAGAGGAAATCAAGACAATCTAAAGAGATTATCTGCCTTTAACTTTCAGAAAATTTTCAAAAACTATATGAAATAACAAATAAGGATTTTTTGGGAAACATACATCGTAATGTCACAGTATTTGTAAACGTAAAATACGGGTGTAGTAATGAATAATAATAAACTTATTGAGCACTTACCCTGGGAAAGTCTCTAGGTCTCATCTTGGCTTTAAAGTGACAGTCATCACACATTTCTCTTTCATACTGCAGCATCCAGCATTTTCCTGTGGACCCAACACTATTAGCCAACGTTCTCAGGGGTGGTACTGCTATGGAACAACAGGCATAGGTGGGATTTAGAATTAGTTACATAGCATACATAATTAATGCTTACTTTGATGATAAGAAAGCAAGAAAATGGATTTTGCATAAGAAATTTAAAGTAAACTTTGCCAGTGAGTGTGATGAGAAAGATGAATTAGGCAAAATGTATTGATATATACTTACATTACATTAATAGGGTACATATTTAGGCATTTATACTATATAGGTACCTAAAAATGTACCCTATTAATATATTTATAGATTAAAATGTATTCATTCATACATTATCTTAGGTGTCTATTTATAACCAAGATATTTAAGACTATTGTTACAAAAGTTCAAATATATTGATTCTACATTTTTTTATTAAAAAAAATCATGGGAAACCAAAGAAAAAATGAAGAATCCTAAAGACAAGCAAGGAAATTAAGCTTGTAAATAGCATGGAGGAAAATATCTGCCAAAGGCATATTGAGGAGTAGAGAAGATCGACTCAGAAAATTAGTCCAATGTTTAAGGAGCAAAAATGAAAAACAATATACAGTGTGCTGTTATAATGTTTTAAAGCACTGTGGGTTTTATGTTGGTGTTTATGGCAACATCTAATCTAAAGGCTTTTCTATCTCAGGTCTACGGGAATCAGGCTTAGGAATAGATGTCCTATCTCATTATCCTCAATAGTCATGCTTTATCAGATCTCAAGTATGGTGAAGTTTTTGGAGGATGTATAATAGGAATTAAATAATAATAAATTTCACTCACCAGAAAGCATAACATAAACACGTTTGTGTGAAATATACCACATATTTGATTGGAATATCTCAGTAGACTTTCTGAGAATTTAGAGTGCAGTAAAAGTAAATTAGCAATGACATCAAATACCTTCCTAAGTGAAACATAGTTCTCTATAAGTCTTTTTTAAGAGTAAAAATTATTCATTCATTCATTCATCAACATTTTTTGGGGGTAAATTTAACAATAGTCAAGCACTGACTACAATACATCAGTTTCATTTTAAGGGGAAAGTGAACAAGAAATCTTGAAAATTCATTCTGGTTATCTTTTGCTGCACTTTAAAAACTGGGGACCAACCAGCTCATTATATGTTGGATGATGCCTTCACCCAACATCATGGAAACCTAAAAGCTTACTTTGCAGTGTCTGAAAACATAATTTATTTCAGCTTCATTTTTATGAATTTATCTGTAATAAGAATCAACCAGTTAATCATAATATGTGTGCTTCAATTTAAAAGTTACTATCAAGCTTTTGCAGCATAATTCTATAGTGAAGCTAATTAATTAATTAAGGCCAAATTTATTACTCTTTGTTTATTCTAAAGATGATTTTGGCAATTATAATTATAGAAATATCAAGGAAGAAAAAAGTTTTATCTTTTAAAAATTCATGTTATGATCCTTAGTCATATTCAGTAACTTCTTAGATATTTTATATATAAAAATAAATTATGTAAATATATATTATAATATTAAATTATAAATATTCCAAAATAATAATTTTCTTGTTTACTTGCCTTTGCTTTTGTCTGTCTTCCTCACTGTAATGTAAACTTGTTAAGAATGGAGACCATGTTGATATAATTCACTTGACTCATAGTTAACAATCAAAAATTATTACTGAATGAATGAATTTGTGAATTCCTTCTGTCTTGTGATCTATTCTAAACAAAAACACATCAGAGAAGCTCCCATAGATTTAGTAAATAACAAGCCATAATTAAAAATAAATTTTGAATAGCCCAATTAAATTAGACCCCTAATGTCTAGATGACATACTAATAATAGTATAAGTCAAAAATTGCTTTAGTTACAAACAAAATCAACCCAATTCTAATTAGCAAAAAAAAAAAATGATGTTAATTGTTTTATGTAATGAGATAAGCCAAGGGTTCATTTGAATCTGGTATGCTTGGATCCAGGGACTCAAACAACATCCATCAGTGTTCCATTTTCCTTTTCATCTATTGGACATGCTTAATTTCAGTGATGGGATAGAGATTCTCTGATTTCCCAAGACTTATACCTGCCAGGTTGGTAATCCCACGAGAAATAAAATACTTTCTTGAATATCTCAGGTTGATTTGCCCAAGGAGAATTTTGATTAACCTGCACTAGTTATATGCCCATTTCGAATAGATAACCTTCCCAAGGGGTTCTTCTGTTCCCTGGGTTTTAGGTTGTGTTCTTATTTGCAAGGGCAAACTACACAAAATTGACTGACCCTAGAAAAGCAGGAATGCTATTAGATGAAAAATAAAAATGTGCTAGGAAAATTAGTAAATAATGTTTCTTCTACCCACTTCTTGCCAAAAACCAGTGCTAAGTTTCATTTTTAATTAAGACTTTGCTAAATGAATACTTTAATTCATTAATGGCTTTGATGAATGTCTTCTAATAGATAACTTTTTGTTATCCCTCTCATATACATTTTGCCTACAATGTTTAAGTCATATAGGCAATGGCTACTCTGTTGACTAGTAAGAATTAACCTTCTTTGTGTTTTATATATGAGACAAATATAAAAATGTTCAAATAGAAATTTATCATTTAAAACAATGCATATGATTGGTCCATAATGCTCCTGGAATATCTTCCTATCCAAGGATACCATGCAAAAATTAAAATTTAACCTTTTTATGTGATTTTGAAGATGAAAAAATTTTGAATATAGACATCTGCCTGATCGGAGTGGAATCATTACATCTATTAGTACCAATGATACAATGACCTTTGATAAACTAGATTTCCCAGTTCATAAATATTAGTGTTTGCTTCTTTAAAAAGCAGCAATGATTAAGAGCCTGATAAAGTGAAAAAATATGATTTTTTTTCTGTTGTAGTCTGTTGTGTTTTAAAAAAACATCAAAGTGAGAAATGACAGTTATTATGAATAGAAATATATATTTTCATTATTTTAGTCCTCGTGAGAATGTGTTAAAGCAGATCTTGCCTAGGGCTCTAACATCCACTGTATAACAGTAATACATTTGAAAACTTTCTATGTTTTTTGATATTTAAAAGTGGCCTTTTTGAAATTTTGTTTCTAGGTAGATATTATTTACACTTTGTGGGACACGATGAATTCAGTCTATAAATCAACCTTCAGGAACACAAATCTTGTTGGCTGCCATGTTAGTAAATCAACTCACCTAAGTAATCCTGAGGTTCTGATAATGATTCAGGCTGTGGGCTTGGAAATTTAGCTATTGCCTCACTGTGAACTTGATCTTCTGACGTTTTAATGGATTGAGGTCCTATTTCTGATGGTTCAGTTTATACATGCACATAAACTATTTTGAGCACATCAGAGCTGAGAGCTAAGAGCTAATGTTCAGGTTTGGAGTCAAACTGTCTGTCCTTTGAACTAAGTAGGTAGGGGTAAAGTGGACATCTAAGGAGTTTTCATTATAAGTGCAATTACTGCACTAAATAATATAATATATACATGTACAACAAAACAAAACAAAGTAACACTGAAACAATGGATACCCTGGAGGGGATGATATGTTTCCAGGAACTTCCCCTCTTCAAGTCAACTAATTTTATTATTTTTTTATTGTATATGCTGTGCATGTGTGTGTATTAAAACAAAATGAATGTTGTTACTCAAAGGCATAAAAGCAACTTCCAAGAACATGGAGTCTGATGTTTGAAGCACTTTAATTCCAATTTCTTCCTTGTGTCTGGAATTGTTCGGCAATAAATTGTGTTCTATACTACTTCAATTACTAGTGTTTTCAGATCTGACTGCACTTAATTACTAAAGACGTGATCTGCTAAAAGCTACATCTGGAAACAATGTCACTCTCTGTGTTTGGCATTTGAAAGTTGGACTTAGGTTAAATGAATACTTTTAACTACAAAGCTTTGGGAAAAAAAATTGCTGCCGCCATACACTTTCTGTGGATTTAGCTTAAAACAAATTTTGTATGCTGTTTATTTATTCAGTATTTATTTTCTGAACTGCCTAGGTGTGTCTCTACCTTTATCTTATCTTTATCTGTGTATCTAACCATAGTTTCCCAGATAATTGCCTCCCTGGTATTAAGAGCAGATCTGGTCTTTTCTATGCATCAATTTTATATATGAGCGTGGTATGCAAAATGGTGAACTTAGCCTTTAGAATGTCAAAGGCAATGAAGGGTGTTCCCATTTGAGAACAATTTTAATTTTACAAATAGCACAGGAATTGTTTTGAGTTTGTCTTATAGAATTAAAATACATGCTTCTGTTCAACCCATAATTATTTGGACTCTTCACAGAATAGTTGGTGAACATGCCTCGTACCCCATGGAGCCCATCAGTTGGGCAGATTCTGTATTTTGAACCATAGATTTGCTTCACTCGGCAAAGATGCCTGGGCTTTAAAAAATTACTGTGGTAACATTTTTGTCTTGCTTCCTTGAGGGTGAATCAATCCAAAGGTAGGAGTGATGTAAAATTGGCAGTATATTTAGTTTAAAATATATCTTTATAAAGTAAGGGTAATCTAGATACTAGTGAAAGATGACAAAATTTGATGTGAAAATAAAATAATTTCTATTGCCCTTTTCCGCTGATTAATAGCATTATTTCTGATGTGATTAATTTTCAATGACATAATAAGAGACATCATTGTATTTTCCACTTCACTATGATATTAAATGTTATGTTTATCGCAAAAAAATCTAGTTTTAGCAGAAACCCCTGTTTTTTTATTCCTTTCCCTAAGTGTTAAGTAATTTGACAAGGCCAGCCTTACATTACATCTTATTAAATTGATTGAGGCTAGAAAAACATTAGAATAAGATATCCTACAACCCAATTCATTTCTGACATGTGATTTATAAGCTAGAGTTAAACTTGTCGATTAAAAGACAAAGTAGAATCAGAGAAATCTGAATGACACCATTCACTGCAAGAGACACAGCTTCCTCAACCATTTATATTCCTGATAGTAAGCTAATAGACAAATAAAGGTTACTAAAGAATCAGTGCTATGTGTCATTTTGGCATAGTAATTAATGCTATATTTGACAGAAATCAGATGCTTATTGTCCATCACAGAGGATGAGCAGTTTATATCTTCAGAATCTATTAGCTGCCTGGAAAGACATTACAGGGTAAATTGTTTATATTGTTAATTATATCAACAGAATATTGCATTATATCAGCCTACCCATTCTGGAATATTTGCTTTGATGGTAATGTATGCACTATACAGTTGAATCAATTTAAAATCAACACTGTGCTTCTGTGTGGATTGTTTAAATCATATTCATTTAATAGAGCTCTTACTGATGGGAAATAAAGATTGAATGGTCAATGGAGGTCTTCTCTTTGAATGTAACACTTCTGAGTATAAATGAAATTATTCATGGCAGAGAGATGAAAGAACTGATGTCCTGATATCTGCATTTCTATTACAACTATGCTGCAATTGAGAAGCATTTTCCCCAAAGCTTGTAAAATTTACCATTAAAGAAAAGCCACTCCTTCAGATAATGTTTTATAGATATTTGAGATGATTCTCTGAAGAATACATTGAAGTTATTTTCCCAAGTTTTCTGTTAACTCTGATATATATCTGCAGTACTCTCATGCTGTCATGAAGAAATTGCTACTGATGTCACACATTTAAAATATCAGAATATCATGTAATAAATCTTTCCTGGACTTATGTGATAATGAGGTAATAAATTATTTTTGATCTGAAAAAGTGGTGAGAACGTTAAAACTTCTAAACTTCTTTTTATTTTCTTGCTTCTGGTGAATTAAGAGTAATAGAGACAACCTTACATGTCTGGGTTCAATGACCTGGATCAAGTAAGAGTTGTGCACAGCACTGGATTTAATACAGACAATTCCTCTAAAACGAGAAGGAAAATGTGATGCCATACAGAAAACTATAGGATATGGAGATACGGACTAGAGATATGGAGATACGGACTAGAGAGCATGCATGTAACCTACATTTTCTGACTTGGAATTGCTATTCAGATTTAACTGCCTAACTGCTTTCTGGTCATCTGCATGCCTTTGACAGAAACGAAGCACAATGAATAAAAGTGAATATGTTTTTATATAACTTTCCATACTGACCTACAACATTGACTACATTTACTTTTATTTGTAGTGACTTTAAAGAGGAACAATAAAGAACAGAAAGCATTCAGGTATTTTAAATAAATTTTCTGAATAATTTGGTATAATAGTAATAATGTTTAGCAAGCAGTTAAAGATATTTGGTAAGCATTTCTCTGTGATGTCTCTGAATGATTTACACTGATAATTTAATTTTTCCACATTGTTACAAGATTGTACCATTGCTAGGGGTGCAAAAAGTTAGAGCCATATTAAACTTGAAGTAAAATTATATCATGAAGAAACTTCAAAAAATGATGTATCTATACATGTTTTCATCAATTATTTTCATTTCCATTTCTTGTAAATAGAAAGGAAATTTTATTCTGTTTGACTGACAAACCATCTCACACTGTACCTAAAATATTACTATGTTTACCAGCAAGAAAAGAATCATTAGGCTATATAAACACAAACTTTAACTGTACATTTTATTTTCCTGTATTAGTCAGTACATGCAAATATTTATTTATTTTCTCATTACTAGCAGCCTCTTCAGATTTCTAGTTTAACTGGCTTAAGAATTTTTTAACATATATTTGAGCTACTCTCAATTTTCATTTTTTTTCAATGTCTCTTTACCTTTAGAAGAAATAAGTCTGTTTTCAACATGTTTTCTTCTGCTTTCTGATGGAGAAAAGGGGGATAAACACGTCCCATCCTATCTCCTTGTTCCATTACCCAGTTGCCCTTTGGTTTCTCAAGAGGCAACAGTGTCTCTCATAAGGTTATTGCTGCTTTATTTATCTGTAAAACCTTTTATCATCTTTCTCAATGACCTTTGTATTCCCCAGTTTATTTTCTGTCTTTACTTTCTGGATCGTTTTCCTGTGTTCCCTAAATCAAACAGGCTGTTTCTGCAAGGTTAATATCCTATGTACATTTTTTTTTTCGGTCTTTGATCGTTTTCTCCACCTCCCTGGTCCTTCATATGGTTCATTTACAACTTCACATAAAAGTTCATTTCTTTGAATTCCCTGAAATCAACCCGTGAATACTTTATGTTTTCTCCTCAGCTCTATCTCACTTACAACTTCATTATTCAATGTATTTCCGTTAGCAGAACATACATTTATCCCACTGTGTCTTTTTCCTCCCGGGGTTTGTTTGGCTGCTCTTGAAGGACCTTATGTAGGATTTTTTTTGGGGGGGGACCAACAGATCCAGATACCGTTCAGAATGAAAGCTCTTCTGCTCTTTTATTTTATTTCAAGACTGTTTCTTGTGTGGCAGCAGCAAACATTTCAAAATGGCTTTTACCTCTTCCTCACCACAGAGTAAATAGTCTCAGGCAAGGATGAGATCTCTCATTTTATATATTCTTTTCAGCTTCCTGCCTTGTAAAGGAGTACTAGAGAAGCAATGAAAACTGTGTTTTCATCCAGCTGTGCACAGTATATGCAAATAATGCTGATGCTTTTACAAAGTATTGCTAAAATTTTAGGTGCATTACAGAAAACTGGAAAAAAAATTCTCCAGGGAATGCTGCAGGCTGACACATGCTAATAATCTTCTTAGACTAAATGAACTGTGAGGTTGTGTTCAGTTCTCTTTCATTAACAGAAGATGAATTGACCGAATTATAGCTGAAATAGTTTGCAATTAGACTTCCAGAAAACCATATGATTCTAAACGTAAGGATGTGAGGCTAAGGGCTGCGTTACACAAATTGGATATTGGAGAATTACCAACACTGGTGACTTTTAGAAGCAAGGAAGGTAAATTCTTTTGGAAGGTATGGAATGTCTCGATATAGGGGAATAGACTCTATCTCTTTTGGGAATTCTATTGTCCCTTCCAGCACTATAATTTTTTTGATTTATTTGTATAAAAGTTTTCTTGATGGTGAGCCAGAAATTCTGTGTGTAAATTTTGCTCCTGGGACTATGTTCCAGCTGCAGGATGCTGAGTTTATGCTCCTGTCAAAACACTTAAATTTCTAGAGTAACTTATGAACTAAGAGAATCTAACCAGTGGAGTCATTAGCTTTTCCTCACTTCATTTAGCCAGTAACTCTATTTAACTATTTTTCAACCCCAGTAAAAATAGTATTCCTCTTTAAAAATCCATATTGATACTTATTTCCATATTTACCAATATATAAACATATTTGGGGTGAGGAGTTAGATTTTTATATTTTCTTCTTTGATATTTTCTGAGCTAAAAGTTCATATTTCTTCATTGCCCTTCAACTTATTTACTAACTTAAAAACTTCATAAGCAGTCTGAAATATTGAAAAGACCTGTGTTTCAGTTACATCTGTGAGTTTCTAACATTGCTTTTTGATACAGCCCTAAATAAATGCAGCCTTTTATTTGGTAATTTAGTTTAACAGAAATGTAGAAGCATTTATGTTTCTAAATGTTATTTTAAAAAAGCAAGTTTAAAATATTGTTTTAAATTTCATTCTTTTTTTTTTTTTTTTTTTTTTTTTTTTTTTTTTTTTTTGCGGTATGCGGGCCTCTCACTGTTGTGGCCTCTCCCGTTGCGGAGCACAGGCTCCGGACGCGCAGGCCTAGCGGCCATGGCTCACGGGCTCAGCCGCTCCGCGGCACGTGGGATCTTCCCGGACCAGGGCACGAACCCGTGTCTCCTGCATCGGCAGGCGGATTCTCAACCACTGCGCCACCAGGGAAGCCCTAAATTTCATTCTTTAAATAAAAAGAATACCCCTATATATGATGTATATGGATAGCAAATTTTAACAAACACTTGGAAGTGTTATTAATGACTACTATTTGGGTTATGTGAATAAAGTTTCGCAAAGGAAATAGGAAAGAAAGAGAATGTTTACTTAACATTATATGCACATTTATACTGTATTTTATCAGTACCATGGGTAAGTATACAGTTTATAATTTTTGTGAACTTCTTTTTTGTTTTTGCTATAAAACGACAAACTTTAGTCACCATTGTGGAAGCAACTAATTTGTTGCTAAGCAACAAAGCAGTCATTTATAACAGTCCTTTCCTACCAACTGCAACCAGAGAAAAAGAAAAATTGTTGGAACGTTTGTTTCTCCTTCCTTTACTTTAGGAATATGAATTTTCTAAAAGCAGAATCAAGTTACAGCTATATTTCAAAATCCTTTCTAAATAAGGCATATCAATAAAACTATTCTATTCCAACAACTTTTCCTCTTTCTTATAATTTTCTTTCAAAAGAGTTAGCATACAGTACTAACCATGGTGAATGAATAAACCCCTTAGTTATGTTTGTTTATTAAAATTCAGGGCAGATGTCAGCTCTGAACTTGATGTGCTTGCCACATTGGAAAGCAGGTCTGTGTATTTACCGCTGTCCACCTTTCCTCCAGATTTGCATGTAACTGTTGAACCTAAGAATGGAGAATGTCTCTTCTCCCCATCTGTCAGTGAGGTGGGCTGAGGGGAGGATTAGGGTTCTGAGTATTTGTCAGATAAAATAAGGTGATGATGGGTCTCAGAGAGGGCTGAATATGATTCAGTCTTGTTCAATTTGTAGCTGCAATGAATTCTTTATTGCAGTAGTAGGGAAGAGGCCATGGAAATCTTGCAATATAACTTATTACCGCTCCTTAGAACTGACCTCCACCTAGACTCCTGGCCCTCATTATAGCTTTGTAACTAAATCCAGTTACATTTTCCTTCACTACAAAGGCCCTTCCTCTTAGTTTGGCTCTGGTTCCCAAATATACCACTCTACTCAGCTTCACTCCTCTAACAAGAATGTGAAACTTACTCTGCTTTAGTCATCACTATAAGTGTTGGGGGGTTGTGTCTTGGCTTTAATGCATTATACAGAGGTTGCCTCCTTCCACCATCTTGTCAGATGAGACTGGAAGATTTAAATGAAAGTTGAAAACTTCATACTAGTTTCAAGGTTAAATACTTGATTATCTAATCTGCCTTAAGAAAATAAATATCCATCGACAGATGAATGGATAAAGAAGATGTGGTACATACATACAATGGAATATTATTCAGCCATAAAAAAGGAATGAAATTGGGTCATTTGCAGAGATGTGGATGGACTTAGAGTCTATCAGACAGAGTGAAGTAAGTCAGAAAGAGAAAAACAAATATCATATGTTAATGTATATATGTGGAATCTAGAAAAATGGTACAGATGGACCTATTTGCAGAGCAGGAATAGAGAAGTAGATGTAGAGAACAGACATGTGGACATGGGGAGAAGGGGGGATGGGATGAATTGGGAGATTAGGATTGACATATATACACTACCATATGTAAAATAGCTAGCTAGTGGGAACCTGCTGTACAGCACAGCGAGCTCAGCTTGGTGCTCTGTGATGGCCTAGATGAGTGGGATTGGGGGGGTGGAGGGAGATCCAAGAGGGGGGGATATATGTATACGTATAGCTGATTCCCTTCATTGTACAGCAGAAACTAACACAACATTGTAAAGAAACTGTACTCCAATTTAAAAAAAAACAAATAAAAAACGATAAAAGAAAAAAAATGAAGAGAAAAAACTAACCTCACAATAAATTTAAGCCATTAATTGAGAAAACACTTTAAAAAAATTTCTGGTTTATGCATGGCATCATATATATGTTTGCATATGAACAAATCACTTTCCTTTTTCTCAAAACCATAAATTACTATTCCTGTGTTTTGAAGGCATAATGATGTCACTACATTAAACCAATCTTCAGCTTGAGTACTGGATTAAAAAAGCCTATTTTCCCCATCTTGCATCAAGACCGATTTCCTTCCAAGAACACAATATTTTTTTGCCCCGCAGCTTGCAGGATCTTAGTTCCCAGATGAGGGATTGAACCTGGACTCCCCAGCAGTGAAAGCTCAAAGTCCTAACCACTGGACCACCAGGGAATTCTTGCAAGAACACAAATTTCTAAGAAATTTCTATATAAAAGACCCTTTAAAATAATAACTACATTAGTTTAACAGGCATAGTCAGGATTCTGACAGTTTATTTATAAAATACACGAATGTATAAATAAAAATAGGCAGAATATAGTCTTGAACATAGCTTTAAAATATGGATAGATACGGTAACAGTTCCACCTTTGAAGGCTGAGACCAAGTAGGATATCTCTTTCCAGTTGCGATTCACCTATGATTTGCTATCATTTAACTGATTCAGTGTAGCTATATAGAAAGAAAAAATACATTTATCAAAGGAAAGTAGGGTATTACAGGTTTAAAATGCATGCAAGTAATATAACAGAAATATTCTAGTCTTTGTTTTATTGAAAAAAAAACAACAATAGATATATAAACCAACCAAAAAGTGTTCATTTGGGATTTGGCAGGATTAGTGGTATGTTAATCAATGAACTCTTCAAGGTGGAGAGTAATATAGTCAAGTGCTAAGGATTTAAAGAGTTTGGAAAAGTGTTGCAGTGAAATAAATTTGCACTCCTCCATTTTTTTTCAATCTCTATTGTAACTGAACATTTTTACTGTTATAATAACCTCCTCATTGACCTTATTGTTTCAATCTTGCCAGGATATCATTCATTCTCAGATCTTTTTAAAAGATCACCTTGCTTTATTAAAGGCTTCTTATTACATGTAGAATAAACCTAACACTTTTACCATGGGCTGCAACACTAAAAGGAACTGTACCTACTTATCCCTCCAGTCTTATTGTTGTGCTTCCCTTCCCTTCCCTTGCCTCCTATGCTGTAGAAATAGCTGCCTGGTAACTGTTTTAATTAATTAACTGAGTTATAATTGATATCTAAGTTTATGTTAGTTTCAGATAATATATTAGTTTCAAGATAATGATTTGATATTGGTATAAATTGCAAAATGATCACCACAGTAAGTCTAGTTAAGCGCCTGTCATCATATATAGTAACAAATATTTTTTTTCTTGTAATGAGCACTTCTAAGAGCTATTCTCTTAGCAATTTAAAAATATGCAATATAGTATTATTAACTATAGTCACCATGCTGTAATTACATCCCCAGAACTTAATGGTCTTATAACTGGAAGTGTGTACGTTTTGACCCCCTTCATCCATTTCTCCCACCCTCCACACCCTGCCTCTGGCAACCAACCACCAATCTGTTGTCTATATCTATGAGCTCAATAAAAAAATATTCCACATATAAGTGAGATCATATAGTATTTGTCCTTCTCCTTCTGACTTATTTTACTTAGCATAATACCCTCAAGGTCCATTCATGTTGTGAAAAATGGCAAAATTTCCTTCTTTTTATGGTTGAATAATATTCCACGTGCATATATCTTTTTGAATGAGTGTTTTCATTTTCTTCAGATAAATACTAAGAATGGAATTGCTAGATCATATGGTAGTTCTATTTTAATTTTTTGAGAACTGCTGAAATGTTTTCCATAGTGGCTGCACCAATTTACATTCCCGTGAACAGTGCACAAGGGTTCCCTTTTCTCCATATTTTTACCAGCACTTCTTATTTTTTGTCTTTTTGATAATAGCTATTCTAACAGGTGGAAAGTGATATCTCATTGTGGTTTTGATTTGTATTTTCCTGATGACTAGTGATGTTGAGCACCTTTTCATGTGCATGTTAGCCATCATTATGTCTTCTTTAGAAAAATGTCTATTCGATCCTCTGCCCATTTTTTAATCGATAGTTTTGCTCTTGTTTTTTGCTTTTGAGTAGTAGAATAAGTTATTTATATATTTTGGATATTAACCCTTATCAGATATATGATTTGCAAATAATTTCTCCCATTCGGTAGGTTATCTTTGCATTTTGGGGATGGTTTCCTTTGCTGTGGAGAAACTTTATAGTTTGATGTAGTCCCACTTATTTATTTTTGCTTTTGGTGTCAATCCACGAAATATCACCAAGACTGGTATCAGGAAGCATACTGCTTATGATTTATTCTAAGAGTTTTATGGTTTCAGGTCTTACATTCAAGTCTTCAATCCATTTAGAGTTAAATTTTTGTGTATAATATAAGACAGTGGTCCAGTTTCATACTTTTGCGTGTGGCTGTCCAGTTTTCCCAACACTATTTATTGAAGAAATTGTCCTTTCCCCATTGCATATTCTTGGCTCCTTTGTCATAAATTAATTGACCACATATGTGTGGGATTTTTTGCTGGGCTCTCTATTTTGTTCCATTGATCTATGTATCTGTTTTTATGCATATAACTTACTCTTTTGCTTACTATAACTTTGTAATACAATATATTTTTAAATAAAGGAGCACGATGACTCTAGCTTTGTTCTTCTTTCTCAAGATTGCTTTGGTTATTTGAAGTCTTTTGTGGTTCCATACCAATTTTAGAAATGTTTTTTCTATTTCTGTGGAAAATCCTGTTGAAATTTTGATAGAAATTTCATTGAACACGTATACTGTTTTGGGTAGTATGGATATTTTAACAATATTAAGTCTTCCAATTCATAAGCATGGAATAGCTTTCCAGTTATTTATATCTTCTTCAGTTTCTTTCATCAACATCTTACAATTCTCAGTTTACAGGCCTTTAAACTCCTTGGTTAAAGTTTTTCCTAGGTTTTTATTCTTTTGGTATAATTGTAAATGGGATTGTTTTCTTAATTTCTTTGTCTGATAGTTTGTTTCAGTGTCTAGAAACAAAACAGGTTTCTTTATATTGATTTTGCATCTGATTATCGTTTTAAAACCGCTGCTAATTCTGCCTTAGGTTATTTATGTTAGCTTTCCTGCTACCTGGATTCTAATCTGTAAAAACTCTGCATAGCTGGCATTTTATTTAAGTTTCAGCTTAGATGTCATCTTCTCAGGGAGGCCTACTTTCATCCTCAGACTAACATAGTCCCCCAGCCTCATTCCGTTTCTATCATAATACCTTGTTTTTGTTCTTCAAATTATTATCTGAACTGTTCTTTGTATCATGATTCTGTGTGATTCACTATTCATTGCCTTCTACAACTAGAATGTAAGAGTGAGTGTAAGCTCTGGGAGGGCAGGACATCTTCTCTGCCACATGTACCATGTCTCCAACATGCCTGACACATATCAAGTGTTCAGTACTTGCTGAATAAATGAAGCTCCACAATGACTCAGTATTCCTGCCAAAGGCAGTTTTTGACCATATTTATACTCCATTAATTAAATATTTTCTAAAACATGGGATTCCGAGAAGAAAAGCAATGCATCCAGCTGCTCATGATTTTTTTTCTTTTTGTGGTACGCGGGCCTCTCACGGTTGTGGCCTCTCCCGTTGCGGAGCACAGGCTCCGGACGCGCAGGCTCAGCGGCCACGGCTCACAGGCCCAGCTGCTCCGCGGCATGTGGGATCCTCCCGGACTGGGGCACGAACCCGTGTCACCTGCATCGGCAGGCATATTCTCAACCACTGCGCCACCAGGGAAGCCCTGTTCATGATTTTAAATGGATAAAACAAATACCTACAGATATGAAGAAATGATTTAAGAAAAGGAGATAGAATATTCCTTATAGAAAATAAAAAAATATATATCTCAAAGCATCAAGTTGTACACTTTAAATATACAATTTAATTGTTAATTATACCTCATGAAAGATGGAGGGAAAAAGGAGATTCAACTTTGTATTAGGGTCTAGTAAAAATCAACAAAAATTTATGTGTTAATATGCACTAAAGAAGCAAAATTTGCAGCAAAGTACAAGAAAAGATGCTTAAGTAGAATATAAAGATTGGGGAACTGTCATGATCCTCAGGTCAAGCAATCCTTAAATGTGTGTCTGAGGATGAATTGTTAGGAATACCTAAAAATTTAAGCTAAAGGATCAGGTACATTTGGATTAAACAAAAAATTCCAGCCTTTAGGGTAGAAAGAAAGAGTCCTCTCATGGATTAATATATAAATGCAAGTTATGGTATTAAAATATCTGTATATTTTAAAATTTCATTATTAGTGGGAAGTATTCTATATGAAAATGGTCACTAATTGTGTTTTTTTGTTGTCTATTTAAGTTTATACTTGATATTTGCTTGTGCAGTAACTTTCAAGTGACTAGATGAACAGATTAACATTTTTCTTTGGCATGCAGTAATAATAAATAATGTTTTATTATTGAATAAATAATAATTCATTATTACTAGATGAGTAAGAAATGAATCAAAGAACAGCATAAGTGAGACAATACTGCTAGAAGACAAGACTGAGAGTAAGCTGGAATTCAAAAGTTCAGACAGAAGCCATCTGAGAATGTAGCACTAGGCTTGTCTTGAATTATACTCATCGAGAAAACAGGGGACTACTATATCATTCACATTGTCTGCACACAGTGTTAGAACAAAGTGGAATAAAGTTAATGTCTTAAAGGAAGAGGAATCTGTCATTTTCCTGACTGTAAAACTGTATCCATAACTCTAACAGAACATCTTACAACTTGAAACATATGGCCAACAAGCGCTGGCATATTGCTGAAAGTAATCTGACTGAGCAGGCAACTTTCACCTTTCTAATGAAAGTAACCATAACTCCTGGAGTTGATGTAATTTTGGATTTAGGGGCCAATCTCAATCATACTTGACATCTTGCTGCTTTTCCCAAAGCACTATGCAAATTGTGCAATGCTCTTTGTTCAGATGTTTTTTTCAAATTGTCCTCAAATTGAACATAGCTTAATGTTACTTTTCTTTTTGCCTGCAAGTAATACATTCATATAGGCTTATGCAGGAAAAAAATTGTGAAAGTTTATTACCTTGAAATCCCAGTTCACTTTGAGAGGAAGTGGAGAGGGCATTGATGATGTATGTAGTCTGTGAGTAATGCATATTAGGAAGATATTATAGAATTGTAAGTCATATCTGGGAATTCTAATAGTCATTTGTGAGTAGAAAAATAAAATAATATTACTTTTTTTGTACACACTCTTTCATATGGTAGGTGAATATTTCATTTTTAAGGATTTATGAAAAAATTTAGAATTAAAATTTACTCAAAAATTGTTAACTCTAAGGAATTTTTTTAGTATTATAAAGAAACAGGGCAAGCAAGCTGCCTTGAAAAATGTAGGACTTGGACAACTCATTGACATCTGCAGACTTATTGCCCTCTTATTTTTGTTGTTCTTAATTATTTTCTATTAAACTGTCTATTAAATTTCTATTTAATAGCTCTATGAAAACATCAAGAAATATTTAGTGGCACATTTTCATCATGTTATCTTAATTTTCTGAGATGGAAGGTTGTGTTGCTCTAGACTTTCATTAACAACATGTATGATATAAAAAATATCTTTATACTTTTTAAAAACTGCAAGTGTCATAGCTTTTAAGACCAATTGCCTTGATGGAACACCCAGAATGAAAGGAGGAAATAATGTTCAGTGGAGTGGAAGCCTGAAAGTGTCAAGACTGTTAAAATGTGGCATTAAAGAAGAAGGAGATGGGATTGCTGTGTTATGAAAGCTCAGATCCAACTAGGAAGGGCAGTTGTGGGGAATTTCAAGCTAAAAACTTAAGGTGAGAAATAGTAACAAGTTATAAAAATTCAACATTAGCACAAAAATCTGAGTTTGGGATAATGAAAGATCTGGTGTGGGTAGCAGATCGCGGGAGCCTGGGACATATTTAAGAGAATTTTGAACAAAGTGTGCACGTTTTAACAATTTGCATTTTTTCAATGTATAAGACAGCTAGTAAACTAGTACTAAGAGAAATCTATAAATATCTTAATACATATGCTCTCAAGATATTGATATCTCTGGGATAAATGAATGGTTACTTCTAGTTTTAAATAAACAGGGGAGAGCTATCCAGCGGGAGCTGGCATCATAGAGGGGCCACAGCTCAGAAGGAGCTCTCCTGAATCAAAGAATGCCATACTTTGGCCTCCCTGCCTCCCATCCTCCAGTCACCCAACCATCCTTCAGTTGGCTACGTTTTCCTAGAAGCTGGAGGAAAAAGAGCTGGAGATAGAGTAGAGCATACCATAGCTCTGAGAAGAAACAAGCAAGTAACTGGCAGATGTCATTTTTTGTATTCGTTTTCTATTGCTGCTGTAACAAATTACCATAAATTTAGTGGCTTAAAATATCATACAGGCATACCTCAGAAATATTGTGTGTTCACTTCCAGAATATAGAAATAAAGTGAGTTACAGGAATTTTTTGATTTCCCAGTGAATATGAAAGTTATGTTTACACTATACTGTAGTCTATTGAGTATGTAATAGCATTAAGTCTAAAAAAACCCCATACATACCTTAACTTAAAAATACTGCATTACTAAATAATGCTAACCATCTTCTGAGGCTCCAGCGAGTTACAATCTTTCTTCTGGTGGAGGGTTTGAAATATAGTAAGAATTACCAAAATGTGACACAGAGAACAAAGTGAGCAAATGCTGTTGGAGAAATGGGGCTGACAGACTTGCTCAGTTCAAGGTTGCCACAAACCTTCAATTTGTATAAAACAGAATATCTGCAAAGTGCAATAAATTGAAGTACTATAAAATGAGGTACACCTGTAAATATTTTATCTTACAGTTCAGTAGTCAGAATCTTAAATGAGTCTTATGGGGCTAAAATTGAGGTGCCTGCAGAGGTGAGTTCTCCTGGGGACTTTAGAGGAAAATATATTCCTTGTCTTATCCAGCTTCTAGAAGCCATCTACATTCCTTGACTCATGACAGCATCGCTCTGACCTCTGATTCCATCCTCATATCTCCTTTTCTAAAACTCTGACCCTCTTGCCTTCCTGTTATAAGAACTCTTGTGATTATATTGCGCCTACTTGGGTAATCCAGAATGCTTTCCTTTTTTCAAGGACCTTAACAATCACTGCTGAAAAGTCCTTCTTGACATGTAAGGTAATATGTTCATAGGTTCAAGGTATTAGGACTTTGTGATATCCTTGGGGTCGGGGGACAGTGCATATTCTGCCTACCATACCTCTTTTCTCAATTTTATAGGTTTTTTCCCCCTATATTTACCTATTATTGAGTCATTATATGGTAAGAAATAAGGTATGAACAGGTTAATAGTTTTCTGATTTTCTGGTATTTAGAAACTTTTGATTTCCAAATATAGGCCATCATTACTTGCTTAGCAGATTTTAAATGTAGAACCTAAGGATAAATAGGTCATCAATATTTATTGAATAAATTCTCTGACATCAACCATGATAAATTTCAAAGTAGAGGTTAGAAATATACAAAACCAAGTTATAATAATGTGTTAATTTTAGGATATCAAGATATTACCATTAATATGTAACATTATACTACCTTTTGGAAACTATTACAGAATAATTTAATAACTGAATTTACATGGTAATCATTCAAAACAGTTTTAAAAATGGTCTATAACTTCAACAGAAATCTCATGTACTAAAGAACTTGGCTTATGCTAAAATATGTGATTATCACATATATTTTCATTAAATGATGAATAATATCATCAGGCTCACTCTTCTCAAGGACTGTAAACCCCGAACTCCTTTTATTTAAGATTGATGTGAGAGACTTAGTTTATGCTAATTTTTTTGTTTGTTTCCCCTCCCAACGGTTTTTGGATCTAAACTCTACACTGTTGATTTAAGATCTCCACAGTTAAGACTTACCTTTATGGTTTCAGTGAGTATAGATGAATGCATCTAAACTCACAAAGCCAAAGGCAGTATTAGGAGTTTTCACATTTCTTTCCATGAATACTTCTAGGAGCAGATTTACCCCCATTTCAAGTATAGATTGTAGTGTCAGGATGCAGGGCGGTGGTCTGTGGAGCAAGCAGAGGTCCACGTATATCCAGCAGATGTTTCATTCAAGAGGTGCCAGGAAAGCAGAAAGGGTAAGGAAAACACCAGCAATGTTGGATGGGAGAAACTAATGCTACATCATCTGTAAACTGTAACTCAGTTTCTCCACAAAAGGCAGGAAGGATGAATAATGCATCTGTCAACCACCTACTTGAAACTATTTTCTAAGATACTATAATGGTGGATAAATGATATTATGCATTTGTCAAAATGCAACCTAACTATGACACAAAGACTGAATCCTAATGTAAACTATGGATTTTAGCT
This sequence comes from Kogia breviceps, assembly GCF_026419965.1. Taxonomy (NCBI): domain Eukaryota; kingdom Metazoa; phylum Chordata; class Mammalia; order Artiodactyla; family Physeteridae; genus Kogia; species Kogia breviceps. The sequence continues at coordinate 41,199,527 of NC_081315.1, forward strand.
AATAATAATGTATCAAAGTTTGCTAATCAATTGTGGCAAATGTGCCAAACTAATGCATGTTAATAATAAGGGAAACTGTGAGGGAGGAGGAACGGTATATTGGAATTCTCTGGGAGAAAATAATGCATCGATCTGAGGTCTTGTTAGTTGGAAATAATGTCCTAATCACAGAGTTGACCACTGGACTGACAGATTCTGAATACTACCAAAGGAGTGTGTTTCTAGGTTTTGATTTGGTGGGATATAATCTTGCTTTGAAGAATTGTCATGGAGCCTGGTTTCTTGTCTTCGTGGGATATTACTCTCTTTGTTTTTTGCTACTGCACTTTGGACACTTTCTTCATAGATTATCTGAAGGAAAATTATTTTTATGTCCCTCACTAATCTCTTAAAGCAAAGACCATATTCCATGAAATCGAGGCACACTCTTTTGACTTCCATCTGCACTCTACCTATGAGGGTATTTTATTAAAGTATTTGAGATACCTTGAATTTTCCATTTGTAGCCCATATATATCCCCCTCTTGTGCCAATTTCTTATGGTAACAGTTTTCAGATTACTTAAATTTGTTTTATCTTGGAGACAATACTAGTTCTCTTTAATTCATTTGTGACTCCTCTGCAAGGAGATGAAGTTTCCGGTGTTGATCAAGAGTACCCAATTGACTGTTAGAAAATATGGCTAAATTGCTGAGAGTAGGAGAACATTGTCATCAGTATGTCTAAATACTTGTGAGTCTGTGCTCTCTGGGTTAAATATCCTATAAAAGTGAAAAAAATTTTATATAAAAATTAATTCTGCATTAAGTATGTATATACAACATAAGAAAAACAGACTAATTGTTTTTTCAGTAGGTTTAGATCTGTAAATATGACAAAAATTTCTCTTAGGAATTAATTTTTCTTGATTTTTATAGAAAATAATAGTATATTTATCCAAAATCAAGATTAATAACATCTTTTCTTTAATCCTGTCCATAAATATTTATAGTTTAAAAATTATAAAATTGTAAATACTGCTTAAAATAAAATTAACAATTCAGAGAAGCATATGGTGAAAAATAAAGATTTCTCTAATAAATCCCCAACTCCCCACTCACATTTCCCAGAGTATTTTCCACATAATAATTTCTAATGTATTTTTCCGGAATTATGTATTCATTTACAGACTTGTATATGTATGTGAGTGTGTAATGTATATTTGAGAAAAATATGATGAATTACATACTATATATAAATATATACATATTTGAGCATCACCATATGTAATGCTCCATCATTCATGTGTACATGAGTATGAAGGTGTGATGTGTGTATATACAAGTATGTTTTTGTAGTTCAGGAATATACTTTCCTTTAATTATTGGAATGTACCTCTAATGATAATCACCTGATATAGAAAACAGCTTTGTCTAGAGTCACGTAGCTCATGTCTTGAGAATAGAGGGAAAGTTAATACAAATCACTAAGGTTCAACAATGGATTTCCTGAGCCCATGTCAGTCAGTCTTGGCTTCACAAATTTACTGCAGTCTTGGAGTACCCTGAACAGGATACTTACAACACTTCAAAGTTTACATCTGGCTGTTGGCCAGATTATACAATCTTAGTTTGACTGTCAGTGGAAAATATTCAATTAGACGAACATACAGTGGAATGAGCTCTCCCTACAGGACTCAAACTCAACAAAACATTGCCCTGTAATTTCAGTACGACTATAGTTCTTACAAAGAAATGCCACTCTGAATGTTAAATGAAATTAAATAGGCTTTATTTTCTGGCAATAGCCTTATGGATAGATTATAAGCTTCCTTCATTCCAAAGATGTCTTATTTTTATTTCAGAAATCCAGAATTAGAAGGCAGCAAATTGTGGTCTTTAATATCCTCAGGAGAGGCCTCAGTAAGTAAAACTGTTTGTATTTTTTGGCTACATCATTGGCAGCTCAATACTTACTCAGTAATGTATTCCATTTTTCCAAGTAAGAAATCCTTTGCCTATACTGTACAGTTTGGAATGGGAAAGCAGGCTTAAAGACCAGTTCATGAGTATATATTTATAAGTTCTATTAATACCAATCAAAGTTCATTCACCATACAGGCAAAAGTGTTAACCATAACCATTTACTTTAGAGCCAGTGACTTTTAAAGGCCTTATGATCACCAGAATATTTTTTATTGCATACTGAGTTCTACTCTATGCAATAAATTAAACACACAAACACACACACTCACACACACACACACACACACACCCCTCATTTGATTAACAAGAACTCAATTTTAGTCATTTAGCACAAATGAAAGCCATTTGTTAAAAAGGAAAATGAAGTGAAAGACTAGCATTTAGTTACCTGTATATTGTTTAATTTAGGGATGCTTTGAATTTCAGATATAAAACTTTTGCTGGTAGGATCACAACAGGGAAGGGGAACATGAATGAATCATGAGAGAGGCTCTTGGCTGGATGGGAGAGGTCTTTCCCCCCATTTGCTTTTGTGTGTGTGATTCTTTTCTTAGGTGTATCTTTTGGCTTTTTCAAGCAGCAATTACATTGCTTGATGTTGTTTTATTGTTGAAACTGCTTGCAGAAATGGCTTGTGCTAACTCTGGATATCAGAAAAGAATGCCAGGGATTGGATACTTTATTCTATTAACAGGTACAAAAGCAAGATATGAACTTACTTAATTTTGACATTGGTGTAGAAAAATACAGGACAGCTATATCATCTTCTTCTTTTGATGTGATCCTCCTAATTCTGGCTTGTCAGAGGTTACTTTAAATGTTGTAGGATACACAAAAATTTGAATAGTAAGCCTAGCTACCTGCAAAAATTGGGACATAATCAAATTATTGTCCAAGTTTCTCTTAACCCCACTACACATCTCTTCTTCAGTTCTGTCTTCTTCACTAAGCACTATCCAATATTCTATTTTCCTGCCCTTTTATAAATGGACTTGTTCTGCATACATTCCTTCTTCTTTCTGAGATTATAAAAGTACTTTAAATATTGACTAGTTAATTTTACATAATCCATGTTAGAATGGCAGTGAATATCAGAAGATTGGAGAAAATCATCTCCAGAGAACCATTCTTTTCTCATTTTTTCCCTGGCTATTGGAAAAATGTAGGTGTATATATACACTTAATTGTAGGATGTTAAAATATAAAAATGTATAAAGAGGAAGTTTTCACAGTTTGTCAGCTCTGAGTGATAACATCTGTTAACAATTTAATGTCTACACTTCAAGAGTTTTCTACATGAAAATAATAGAAATGAAATCACACTATATATGTTCTCTGTAATCTTTTCAATTATTTTGGACCATTTTAATATATATAAATCTTCTAAATTCCTGTTAACTACTATGTATATAAAGGCATTTACTTTAATTGCCCAATCTTCTATTAATAGATATTTAGACTATTTTTACTTTGTCAACAAACAGCAGCAAAAGCAACAAAACTACTACAATGACCATATATCTCTATGCACACATCTCTGAATATTTCTTTAGTTAAAACACCCACAATGTGAATTACTGATTCAAGGAAATATAAAATGCTTATTTTGTAAACCATAATGGAAAAGAATCAAAAAAAGAATATAGATATGTACATATATATATTTGTATACTTTACTGTACACCTGAAATGAACACAATATTGTAAATCAACTATACCTAAAAAAAAATGCTTATTTTGTTACTTATGATCAATTTTTCCTCCAGAAAGTTTCCCCCTGTTTACACTTCTATGTGCAAAAATTTTTTTCTATGGTCTTTTGGACAAAGGCCTTTTTAGAACCCTTTTGGATATTTGACACCAAGTAGTAAAAGCAGTTTACAAGGGTAAACAAAAAAGGTAAGGCAGATATTTTTGGTTGTGCTCTTTCAACTTCTCTTTTCTATTTGGTACCTGTGCAGGGAGGTTTGTCATGTTGAAGACAGTGTCCTCCAGCCAAGAAACTTCAAGGCAACGGTGCTGGGTCTATTTTAGCAACTAAGCTTTGAGAGGTTAAATGATCCTTAGTTTTATACATTGCTAACCATTAAAAATTCCCTGGGTTTGAGGGTGAAACTTAGCAGAGAAAGCCAAGCATAGGACTTGTCAGTATACTAAGTGTTAAACATATTCTTTGACTATGAATGAATTTTACCCATTCAAGTGTAAACTGTGTAAAATGAAAGATGGCAGCACTTGGGGAATTTCATTATCAAAGTACATTATATCTACACCAAGAAATCCAGAATGTTCAAAATTGTTTCAATGTGATGAACTGGTGAATAATAGTATTTCTGGCTGGACTATATTACTTAGTAATATATTAACATTGAGTATTGTGATTTCATTAAAAAAAGAAAAAAAGTAGAGAACATTGTAAGATGAGAAAGTTATATCATTTTCTTCAAGGAAGGAAACTAACAAAATCTGGTTACATAGGGTACTTATAATATTCGATTTCTTTTTATAGGTGATGAGGACTGGAAGTTTTATTAATGGTTTCAAACTTTATTTATTACTTTTGTACTATTTTTTCTCTATGGCATTTTGTAATTTAAAAAATATGCTTCATATCAGAGATTTGGTGTTAAAGTTAAGAATGCAATTTTAATGCTGTTGTATTGCTGTCATTCCTAAGAACTCAGAAATGCCTGAACCATGAATCCTGAAAAATATCCCTCCTTATACTTCATGAGATTCCTAGAGAAGCTGCTTAATTAATTAAATTACTTGTTTGGAATCAGCTATTCAATAGCTGTGTAATTTCTTAATCCTCTAATGCAGATTATTGGGGAAAATTTTAAATCATAGCCTTGACATAGGCCTGAGGGCCAAAATGGGATCTCCTACTCTGCCCCACCTCTACTGCTATCTATAGAAATCTAAGAGAGAGACTGAGTCAGAGCTGCCCTAGGAACTAGGTGTGTTTCCCCTACAGCCAGGCCATAGTGAGCGTAAAGTTCAAGAGGAAAGGTGAAGCAGGACTCTGGTATTCAAGGCACAATGGTAAAATGAGTGCCTCAGGGTGCCCAGGTTCTCAGCAACAATACTGATGAAAGTAATGCTTACATAGTGTTTCTCATGCACTCTAAAATACACATGCTGTATAGAGGTAGTTTTCTAAGTTCCTCACATAGAGCAACTCATTTAATCCTCATAAAAACCCAGCTGGGTAAGTACATAGAAGAAAACTGTGGTCCAATGAGGGTATCTGCTCCCAAATCATATTACAAGCTGGGATTTAAATATAGACAGTCTGATTCCAAAGCCAATGCTCTTCACCATTTTGCTATACTTTTTTTGTCCAAGGGAGAATGTGAGGGTGGGACAGATGAAGAAGCATTTGATATAGGTTGACAGAAGGGTATTTAATCTGCATGAGACAATAAGTTTAATCATATCCAAAATTTATTGAGTCCTTATCACATATTCAGTACCTTCATTTAATCCTCACAACAAATGTTTGAGGTATATATTTATTAAGCCTATTTTGAAGATGAAAAATCTAAGCAGAAGGAGACTAAGTAACTTGTCCAAGGTCAAAAAGTTGATAACTTGTGAAATTAGGAATCATAGGTATGTTTTCATTCATTATGCTAGATTGCTCTGCTAGGCTATGAGAAGGGGAATGTATTTTTTCCCAATGCTCCCTGATGCCTGTCCTCTCAACTCATTAGGATACCCAGAGAGACTATGGTCATCCAGCATGTGGCACTTCCTTTTGGTGGGGAGGAGCCAGTAGTCTTTAAAGTGAGTCCTGGGTCCACCCTGGGCTTCTGGTTGAAGCCCCCACACACACTTGGAAGTACCAAAATGGGTAGTTTTATTGTTCTCAGAAGTTTTTGACATGGATCTTAATAAGACATTAGTTAAAGCAAATTCAAAGAAATTTTGTACATTAGGCTAAAATTGTAACCCATTTGATTAAATATTTCACCTTAAAAACAAAACCAAACCCCAAACTTGCTATCCATCTTGCCCCATCAGAAGATTTGAGAGCCCAGAAAATGAATCCAATTATACTATGTAAGAGGGGCTGTTCACAATATGAATCACACCTCACTATAACATTTTCAGAGAGAAATTATAATACAAATGAAGTTCCCTTCCTGATTGGAGAAATTCAGTTTCAAAGATGTTGAACCCTGAATTCATCCATATATATTAACCCTTTCAGCAACACAAGTCTTAATTTTATGCTAATATTAGTAGCTTTAGCCCAAGCCTTCTTCTACTCCTAAGGGGAATTATTCTATCCCCCAACTTTTCCTGTTTTTCACTGTTCCAAAATTCCCATGACTGACTAAGAAATGAAACAGTTCTGCATCAGCTCCACCCTTCAAAGCTGGGCTTATTGTGAGTTCTTTCTGGCATCTTCTATCTTCACTTGTGAGTAGAGTACTTCACCTTTGTAACAGGCAACTCTTCAAGTGATATTGTCATGATTTCACAGAAGCCCAAATGGATGCTCTTATCTGTATTTTTTTCAGCACAAATGGAATCCCCCATTTTTTTTTGCCTTGTGCTGTAGAGCCTACAGCTGCTACCTGCTAAGCTAAGGAGGCTTTCTCCTGGTATTCTCACTGGACTAACTAGAGGGCCATTCTTGACAGACCCCTGAATTTAAGGTGCTGTTATTGACATTTCTAAACTTATATGTTCTGTGACTTAGGGAATGAAAGAATACATATTTTTTTGCTGCTCCACAAAGTTGTGCTTCCCTTCAGAGTTTTAATTTTCCAAGCTGTAATATCTTGTATTAGCTATTTCAGAGGCACCAGAAAAACAGTTTACTTTCTTTTACTTCTAAAACAAGTGTCCCATTTCCCAAGGCTTCCACTTTTCCCTGGTTTATGCCAATCTGCTTAAAAGTTTAAGTTTTAAGACGTCCAATCTACTTTTTAATTTAAGTATTTCTTTTATGTTTTTGATAGAAAGGATACCATATTACTTGTAGAATTAAAAAAAAATAAATTCTATTTTCTTTGTTTCAGGTTTAGACACTTATTCCCTGAGCATACTCTCCTATATTCTGCCTTGCTGGTTTCTTTGAAAGCCAACAAATAGTAGGTCTCTCCAAAGCATCTGTTATGTTAAACAGACAAACAAAGTAAACAAAACACCTTCTCTTTATCCTCTTCCTGTCTGTGACATTTACATACAGGAGATAAACTTTTATAATAGTTTTTGACAAATTGTTTCATCTGGCTTTCAGTGGATTTGGTCATTCCTCTGTCTTCACCTTCCCTGAACCTTCACACAGGGCAGAACTGATTCCCCATGTACAATAACGCTATCCCTTTGAAACTACTAAACGGCTTCAGAAGTATTCATCCATGATTTTTCTAGCTTTCCCTCTTTCAAATATGTTCACCTCTAATGAAATTGATCCATTCATGAAAAATAAGTTCCCCAATTGCTCCAATTACTAACTCTTTTCTATGATTTCAGAAAGAGCCTCAAAAGTGTCTTTATCTTGTCTCCCTCTTGGGAAGTCAATTCAGCTTACTTTGGAAAATCTTATTATTCTTTTAAATCAACTTGAGTCCTGGGCACAAGTTGGATATCTTCACTTTTCTAAACTCATCTTTAAAAGGATTTGTAATTGGGTATATCACTTTCTCTTTTTCATAACTCTCTAGCTAGGCCTCTAAGATCTTGAACTTTCTCCTTAGGAAATTTCTGACTTTTCACAGGTCAATAAGTGTGTCTGCCTTCATTTTCCTTTCCCTTTCCCATTTTTCTTATTAAGAATGTTTAACAAATCTCTCTTTTTAAAAGTATATTTTAGTCAATATGAAAACAGAAGAAATGTGAAAGACAGAGATTGTTTTCTTTCTGTTCTAGGCCAGACTAGTTGCTATCTAAATTGGCTATCTAAATCTGAATTGATCTAAATGGTGCACTTAATTAAACTATGTAGTTTGTACTTAGGAGTGCCTATTAGAAGGGTTAATGCCCACTGGCTTACATCCTGACCTCAGCTTCTAGGAGAGTTTAATTTCCTTTGATTGCTTTCTTCCTTAGAATTGAGTTTGAGTTATTAGAAATAGAAAAGTATCCATATTACCCTCTATATCCTCAAATGTTTTGCTTAGTACTACTCTGCCTCCTTGTCATAACTGAAACTCTGAGTACTAATTTCCCCTGTAGTACTTTTAAGTGAGTGTCTTTTTTATATCATATTTCATGAACCTCAGGGCCAAGATTAGGGGTTGGTAGCTCTCTATTGCTGCTTCCAGGTCATTCTTCCTCTAATTCCCCTGTATTAATTTGCTTCCATAACAAAGTACCACACTGAATGGTTTAAACAACTGAAATTTATGTCTCACCATTCTGGAGGCTAGAAGTCTAAGACCAACGGTTCAGCAGAGCTGTTTCTTCTGAGGCCTCTTCTTAATGTATAGATGGCTATCTTCTCCATATATTTTCACATTGTCTTCCCTCTCTGGGCATCTGTGACCTAATTGTCTCTTCTTATAAGGGCACCAGGCATATTCGATTAGGGCCCACCCTAATTATCTCATTCAACCTTAATTGCCTTTTTAAAGGACTTATCTCCAAATATAGTAACATTCTAAGGTACTAGGGGTTAGGACTTCAACATATAAATTTGGGGGTGGGTAGCAATTCAGCCCATGGCATGCTTCTACTCATTCTTGCATCTTTGAAAATCAAGCTTCTATTCCTTCTGTGTTGCTGATAATCTCTGATCTGATCATTTTTTCTGATCTAGAAAAAATGTAAGCACCTTATGTATAAACTTTGCCTTCATCTTGAATAATTTCAAAGCCACATCAATGCATCACTCTCCAAAAATCTGTTTCATGCAGTTATTTGACTTCAGTTTCTCTCTTCCACAATTACACTTTGGACCCTCCCATTATCCATAACTACTCTATCTCTGAAATCTCTCACTTAAATGTTACTTTGCTCTCTTCCACCTTGCTTATTCTACAGCTGCCATTTTAATTCTTCCTCAGTACAGAAAACATTTATAACTCTAATATTTCCCAGTATTTAAATCTTCTTCTTCCTTCATTTTTCTTTTTATCCAAATTAAAATAATGATTAATAATTTCAATTGTACTCTTACAAACACACCAAACACCCTTGTTTCTCATTTTTTAATAAGTATGTCTGTGTGATAACTCCCCAGCCATGGATGAACCTAATTATATCTTGTCTATATTCCAGCACTGAAAGAGAAAGTCCAGTGAAAATAACTTCCACTATAAAATGCATGGTATTTATCTTCACATTGCTTGCCAACCTTATTATATTTCTTCGGGCAATTCATTAATTCAACTATTTAAAACTTTTGTTTTCTTCACAAACTCCAACTTCCTTTATTTCCTGCTCCATCCCTAATGCTATATTCCACTTCACAGAGAAAATAGAAGCGCTCATCTTTTTCAGGTCAGGAATACCAGTGTATTTGGAACACACTGCGTATCCAACTGCCTGTGAGATCTTCTTCTTGTAGGTCTTAAAGGAACCTCAAAAATATGATCTTTCCCCAAATGAAACTGCCCCCTTCCAATGTTGCCTGTCTCAGTGAATGGTAGTTCTATCCATATAGTATTGTTCAAGACAGAAATCTTGATAATCTCTTTCCTCTCCCTTCTCTTTTACCTTTTTCACTAAGCCTTTATAACTTATGTCTTCTAAATATATTTATCTATTCTTCTCCATATTCTTCACTTCACTATCCTGATGCTTAATACCATTAAATATATCCCCTTAAAGCACTCTCCTATTTATTCCCTTAACAACTCTAAATCCATTTTCCCACATTGTAGCCAGAATAATCTTTTCAAAACACAAATGTAGTGATTGCATTACCTTTCCTCCTCTGCTTAAAAGTCTTGGAAGCTTGCCAGTTTTTCTTAGATTAATGCTAATTCATATATTGAATATAGGACTCAGCATGGTCTCTCCAGGAGCTCCTACTTGCATGATATTTCCTTTGCATTTTCAGTTCTAATTCTCTACCTTTTTAGTTCACTGTACATGCTGGGTCCCTCTTATCATATTTGCACATGGTTTTCCCTCTATTATTCTATCTCTTTTCAACCAGTTATGTCTTATTTACCCTAATTCAGTGTGAAACACTCAGAAGATTCTCAATAAATACTTGACAGATTAATAACTAAATGAATGCATGAATGAAGAATGGATCAATATTTGAATTTTTTGGAGGGAATAAACTGTATATCAAATTAGTAAACAATTTTAGGTATAAAAATAATAAATATATGTGATGAGTGTTCATGTAGGTGAATGGGTTTTACATATGGTGAATTTGAATCGTCATACAGATTCCTGTGTCAACTATAATATTCTTTTCACCGACCTCGACATCAAATCAATCACTTTAGTGCATCTTTTCTAACTCTTTGGATTCACCTCACATCAAATTACTTCTCTCCATTTTTATAAACATGGTTTTAGTTCCAGACATTGTTCTTTGTCTTATTTCCTGAAAGAATCCTCCAACTGGTCTTTCGGCTTCTAGTCTTCTATTTCTCTATAATATTTTCCATTTTTTCAATGAGAATGATCTTTTAAAAATGCAAAACATGTTAAGTTACTTCCCAGCTTATATACCCTCAGTGTCTTCCTATTGTCTACAGGATAGAGTTTGAAACCCCTAAGCATGGCTCCTCCTCTCCATCTCCCCTCAGATGCCTCCCTTAATTCATCACCTTATATTGAAATTACCTGTTTTCCTCTCTAGTTTGTTGGATCATTATGCTTATTCACCACAGCTAGCTCAGAAATGTGTCACATGGTAGGTGTGTGATAACCATTTATGAAATAAATTAATGATGAATTAATACATTTTAATATTTTGTCAAAAGAGTAAAAAGCATTGTTATGAAGCATTGGGGTTATCCATGTTTCCTTCAATTTTATGATAAATAAAGTTAATTACATTGCTCTTTGCACAGGAAATTGTGTTGTTAGCCTTTATTGGTGACATGTCCAGTACTAGTGAATTAATATTGATCCTGAATTTCTATTATCAGTTGCCCCAAATCTAGACTTTGTCAAATAGGGGGCAATAAGACATATCCTCTGTGACCTCAAATCAAGCTGAAATTAATTTGCCTTGACTCTAGAATCCTGAGATTCTAACAACATGTTTTCACATGTTAGTGGAGTGTCTTAGACATAGGAGTTACTCAGTAATTGTGTATTGGATAAATAAAATTTTTAAATGGAATAAATGAATAAACTAAGTAGATTCTGTCTTAAATTTATATATAAATCATCAGATGATTATTTTAAAGTTTGAAAAGATATGTCTCAAATTCATAATTTTTTGCTTATTTTTTATTTATATATGATTCTTTTTATTTGCTGTTTCTCGTTTGCTACTCATCAGGTAGAATATGCCATCAACATTTTATAATTCACAATTTTACTTTGTCTTTTTAAGTACTTGAACTTGAAGAACAGGGGATAGTATTTATTTGCTAAATCATTTAAAACTGTTGGCAAGAATTGTACAATTCTGTTAAAGAGTGAAATAGAATTAGTGGTCCTGTATGTGAAGAATGGACTGCTAGATTTGAGAAATGGAACTTTTTTTCTGCTTAATAATGTAATGATGTTCTTTCTTGGAAAGAAAGTGTAGTCATGTATACGTTAAGTCAATTTCCTTCTAGCAGTTCCAACTCAAAATAAACTATAAAGAAATGTATATCCCAAAATCTATGCTGAAAAATGACTTCAGAAGACATCAGTTTGAAGTGGGTGATTACTTTGAGACTTCCCTCTTATAACCCTTACCTTGGCCTTTACAAGTTTGCTGAAGTGACCAGATTGCATGTTAAAAATCTAGTGTTAGGAGTTAAATATCTGCAAAGATTTTCTAATCTTCAAACCTCTTTCCTGGATTGCCATCATCACTTGATTTGAAATCTTGACATGTGTTAAGCAAATATCCAATATTTTAAAAGTATCTTTTATATTGTTAAACATTATTATGGTATAAATGTATCAAGAAATTTGGAAAACAATACAACTTTGAGAGGGCTGAATTCATATTTATGTGTGACTTGAAAATTAATCATATGATAGACTATACAAATAAAATATATTTACTTTTGCATTTTGAAGTATCACAATGTGAAAGGAAAATTCCCAAGAAGAAAACAACTACTATTCTTTAATTTTAAATTTTCATTAGTTGAAAGGATACAAGAGAAAACAGCAATAACTAATTATTTTTATAGGCAAAAATAGTAAAGTTATAGAAATAAGCTCAGAGTCTAGTTCATATGGAAAAATTTTTGTTGGTGAATATGAGAGTAATGGTTGGTTGGCAGTGTTAAAAGGATATCAGCAATATGAAACAAAAGGCTGATGCACAGATAACAATATATAAAAAAGAATAATATTCAACAAAAAATTAACATGTGTGAAACATTTACAGTAATCAAATATCACTTGACAAAAATACAAAATCATTGATGGAATAAGGAGATGGTAAAATACTCCTTTATTTTCCGCTAGCCAATTATTTTGGTGCAGCAAAAATGATTTTTGTTCTGTAGCTCTTGAATAAAAAAAAATACAGATTTCTCAAACCAGAACGATAGTGAAATGAGGGGATGAGATGGAGAATGCTGGAGGATATAAGAGGGGGGGATTTGCACCATATGCTCTAATTTGGATTTGGACGGCTTTTTGGATATCTTTGGTAATAAACAGGATTTCTGCTTTTTGTCTTCTTGATGTGGGGTTTACATTTGGGGAGAAAAAAACCTACTAGTTTAAGGAAACAAATAAAAGACCTTCTGGTCTGAATATTTATTTTAATGAGAAAAAAACCCATTTGGATGAAAAAGGTGAAGAAAAAGCAAGTTTATGCTCCCCTGATGTGCTCTATGAGCACGTCTGTCTTATCCAGCACTAATTTTCTTTGATTTTAACTCATCTGTATGACCAGACATCTGTGAGTATTTATGCCTTTTTTGGCTATGTGCTGTCCCATTCTGGCTATCCATCAAATCCAGAACAGACTTCCCAGCAATGTTTTGTACAAAACGTAGAGTAGAATGATAACTGATTAGCATTACGTGATAAATGGACATTCTTCAGCTGAAACTGGAAAGTGCAAAACAGCTGAGACAACATATGAGCAGGAAATATAGTGCACAGTCTGTCTTTTGCTTCCTGTTCACACAGCTAATTTTTTTACTGCTACAATTCAAAACTATATACAGCTCAGGCACTATATATTCTATCCAACAAATTAAAAAATGGGATAATGCCCTTTTGTCTGTACATATTTAGGGGAAGAAATTTCTTTGACATATTACTAGGATGATATGTTTCTTAGTGGCAAATAGGAAAAGGTAATAGACAAGGTTGCTGATTTCATGTCTTCTGTTAGAATTTCTGAAGGACATCACTCTCCCAAGTGAAATGTTCTAGGGCCAAGTCTCATGTTATTTTATTCTCTCAACTCAGATTGATCACTTGATGAATCTCTGAAATAGATTAAGATTTACAAACCCAAAGCCTACCAAGTAAATGAGAAAGTGAGTCTGGGTGGGGACTGAGGTGAGAACTCCTCTCTCAAAGGGCCCCAGCTACCTCCATCTGCCAATTGTTTCTCTGTATTAATGACTGGACCAGTGTTTCAAAACCTTTCCTTTTTTTCTAAAGAAGGTAGAATCCATGTTTTCTAATCATAAGTTTCCTAATTTAAAAAGTTTATTATTATTTTTAAACAAATACAGTGAGTGCTAAACATCAGCTGCTGAAGAGTTTAACTCATAGACTGTTGGTTTTTTAACCTCTATCTTAGATATTTTTAAAAGGCTTACAACTACTCTCACTTTGTCCCAGCTTACCCTTCCCCCTCCCCGTGTCCTCAAGTCCATTCTCTAATAGGTCTGCATCATCTTCATTCCCATCCTGCCCCTAGGTTCTTTATGTCCTTTTTTTTTAGATTCCATATATATATGTTAGCATACGGTATTTGTTTTTCTCTTTCTGACTTACTTCACTCTGTATGACAGACTCTAGGTCCATCCACCTCACTACAAATAACTCAATTTTGTTTCTTTGTATATGTATAGTTGATTCGCTTTGTTACAAAGCAGAAACTAACACACCATTTTAAAGCAATTATACTCCAATAAAGATGTTAAAACAAACAAACAAACAAAAAAGGCTTACAGCTATATAGTAGTAACAAGAGCTGACAATTAAATTTGTACTTAAAAATATACCAAACAACTCTCAAAGTTTAAGCCTAAGTCTTACATTACATTGTGTTTATTATCAACTGTCTTGACTGATTTACTAAAGCATTTGTGTATGGTAGATTATTAAATCAATTGGTAGTCTAGTACAGTAATTTTTCATTAATTTGTACTTTGTCAGTTCAGCTGGAAAATCCTAATAAAGTCTCTTATTTAATTCCCTCACTGTAGAGATGAGAACAATTAGAGTCAAATATTAGGTGATGAGACCAAAGCATTACAACAAACTAGTAGTAAGCAATGACCTACACCCAGGTGTCTCCCTCATGTTTCCTTTCAGTGCCCTTCTCACTACATCAAGCATCTCTAATTGTAATAATGGGAACAAGGGTTAGATTATAATTTACTTAGCACCAACTGTGACGTCAAGCTTTTCTGTTTGTAATAATGAGTACAAGGGTTAAATTATGGTTTACTTAGGGCCAACGGTGAAGAGATGGCTTTTAAAGCAAATAGCTATATTGTTTGTAGATTTTTAAAAATAAATTTATTTATTTTAGGCTGCTTGGGTCTTCGTTGTTGTGCGCAGGCTTTCTCTAGTTGCAGAGAGCGGGAGCTACTCTTCGTTGTGGTGGGTGGGCTTCTCACTGTGGTGGCTTCTCTTGTTGCAGAGCACAGACTCTAGGCACACAGGCTTCAGTAGTTGTGGCTTGCAGGTTCTAGAGCCCAGGTTCACTAGTTGTGGTGCATGGGCTTAGTTGCTCTGCGGCATGTGGGATCTTCCGGGACCAGGGCTCAAACGCATGTCCCCTGCATTGGCAGACAGATTCTTAAGCACTGCGCCAACAGGGAAGCCCTGTTTGTAGATTTTTTGAAGATGGCCATTCTGACCAGTGTGAGATGATACCTCATTGTAGTTTTGATTTGCATTTCTCTAATAATTAGTGATGTTAAGCATCTTTTTATGTGCTTTTTAGCCATCTGTATGTCTTCTTTGGAGAAAGTCTATTTAGATGTTCTGCCCACCTTTTGATTGGATTGTTTGTTGTTTTGAAATTGAGCTGCCTGAGCTGTTTGTATATTTTGGAGATTAATTCCTTGTTGATTGCTTTGCTTATACATATTTTCTCCCATTCTAAGGGTTGTCTTTTCATTTTGTTTATGGTTTCCTTTGCTGTGTAAAAGCTTTTAAGTTTAATTAGGTCCCATTTGTTTATTTTTATTTTTATTTTCATTACTCTAGAAGGTTGATCAAAAAAGATCTTTCTGCAATTTATGTCAAAGAGTGTTCTGCCTAGGTTTCCTTCTAAGAGTTTTATAGTATCTGACCCTACACTTAGGTCTTTAATCCATTTTGAGTTTATTTTTGTGTATGGTGTTAGGGAGTGTTCTAGTTTTATTCTTTTACATGTAGCTGTCCAGTCTGGTGTGGAGAAAGGGAACCCTCCTACACTGTTGGTGGGAATGTAAACTGGTACAGCCACTATGGATAACAGTATGGAGATTCCTTAAAAAATTAAAAATAGAGTTACCATATGATCCAGCAATCCCACTCCTGGGCTTATACCTGGAGAAAACTATAATTTGAAAAGATACATGCACCCTAATGTTCATTGCAGTGCTATTTACAATAACCAGGACATGGAAGCAACCTAAATGTCCATCAACAGAGGAATGGATAAAGAAGATGTGGTACATATATACAATGGAATATTACTCAGCTATAAAAAAGAACAAAATAATGCCATATACAGCAACATGGATGGACATAGAGATTGTCATACTGAGTGAAGTGAGTCAGACACAGAAAGACAAATATCATAGGACATCACTTATATGTGGAATCTAAAAAAAAGGGTACAAATGAACTTATCTACAAAACAGAAATAGAGTGACAGATGTAGACAACAAACTTACGGTTACCATTGGTGGGGGGGGAGGGATAAATTGGGAGATTAGGATTGACATATACACACTACTATATATAAAATAGATAACTAATAAGGACCTACTGTATAGCACAGAGACCTCTACTCAGTACTCTGTAATGGCCTATATGGGAAAAGTATCTAAAAAAGAGTGGATATATGTATACGTATAACTGATTCACTTTGCTGTACACCTGAAACTAACACAACATTGTAGATCAACTATACCCTAATAAAAACTTTTTTTAATTTAAAACTTGACATTGAATTAGACATTTCACCAGAGAAGATCTACAGATGGCCAATAAGCATATAAAACAATGTTTAACATCATTAGTCATAGGAAAATTCATATCAAACCCGCAAAATACCACTTCACGTGCATTAGAAAGACTACAGTCTACAAGACATATGATAGCAAGTATTGACAAGGATGTGGAGAAATTGGAATTCTCAGACATTGCTGATGGGAATGTAAAATGCTATAGATGTTTTGGAAAGCAGTTTGTCACTGTATCAAAAAGTCAAACATAGAGTTGCCATATGACCTAGCAATTCCACTTCAAAGTATATATATTTTCAAAAGAATTGAAAATACCTGCCCCCCAAAAAGTTTAGATGTGTATGTTCATAGCAGCATTATTCATAACAGCTAAAAAGTGAAAACAACACAAATGTCCGTCAATTGATGAATTGATAAACAAAACATGCAGTCAAATTCCAACTCCATGATAATCAATATTAATAGTCTAGTGTGTATCTTTAATTCTTTCCTTGATTTTCATGCAAACATATACAGAAATGTTTACCATCCATTTTTTTCTCTGTGACTGCTAGGACTCTCATAATCATTCCACAACCTTCCCACTAAAATATGTCTTCCATTTTTTTTTCATTTACATGAATGACTAACCACTTAAGGTATTAATCTCCCAATAATAATTTATTGTTAACAGGCCAAAAAGCTGTAAATTAGTAATTGAATTCTGATAGAATCACAAGCATACATCAGTGTATAAAAGAGGATTGTGGATAATTGGAGTAGGGGAAGTGGCAATAGGTGTCCTTCCAAAACCTCAGAAATATCTTTCAGTTCTTATACTTTCTTAAATATAAGACATGTGTATGTAAAATAGACTTTGAGCAATTCTTATTCACCAAGCGTACATGACCTAGAAGGTTTCAGTTTCCTGACAGATGTTGCCATAACCTCACAGTCACATACATACATATGTACCCAGTTATTCTTTCATCCATTTGTAGAATACACTAGTTCTTGCATGTTACTGAAGAGCAACACATGTTCATCAGTGAAAAGTGTCTTTATGGTTTATGCCCTGACTCTTTATATGAGGACAAACCAGGAGGAAAATAACATGTAATGTATTAAACAATAAAAATGATTATGAAATAATAGAAAATAATGAGGAAAGAATGAGATAATACAACAGCAATGTTTAGGTAAATCCTCTCACTCTATCTGCCCCAGGTAATTCGTGGGAGAACAGAATGCAAGGAACATCTAAGCTTTGCTTTTGTCTGTATCTTTGAAGTTCACACCTGCTTAATACACCACTATACCTTTAACTGTATAGCGTAGTTTAAGCAATTACTTACTGAGATTAGAGAAAATATAAACCCTGACTCCACTACATAGAGAACATCAATAGTTTTTCCTGTAAAAAAATCAATATACCGTGCAAAATATACCATGGTTCTGGAAACAGTAATGAAGATGGTTTAAGCATTAAAATGAAATCTTACCAAATGTCATGGGAACATTGTTTAGAGACTTTCAAGACAGATAATATTAGAAGAGAGATGACTAACATTTCGTACATTCCTCTAGGAATATTTTTACTTACATTTCCCTGGAGAAGTCTCTGAAACCATTTCATGAAATAATAAACTAATTTATTATGCCAGCATTAAACCAATATAAATCTTTGACATTAAAGGTAGCTGAGTTCACTTTGGTTATACATGTTTACATTTTAAGTACAGAAGCAGTATTTCAACACTGGAAGCCTATAATTTCACTTTGTGTATTATTTTTCTAAAAATATTGTTGGATGTTTCATTTTTGCTTCCATTTTCTCATCTTTCTTGCTTAACACAAACCTATATTGTTTCAAAAAAACTAGTACAAATCACAGTGAAAGAGGAAAGCTGAAGATGAAGAGAAGGAAAACAGTACTAAAACCCAGGTTTGAGGGATGAAGTAAGATCCAAGATATTAAAAGTGTTCATGATAGGAGTGGCTGAGGATTTTAGAAACAATTTGGAACATAGAACATAAGGCAGAATAAGGTAATGGTTATCAGGTCTATGACAAGAGACAAAGGATGGATTTTACTGTTTGGCAGCTAACAGCCCCGGGATGAACCTTCAAGGTTAACATAGCTATAAATCTGGATTTCTATGTTATATTAGAGTACTATTTGTGAATGTCCAAAGCTTACTTGACCTAATATTTTATAGTCATTAGCATATTAAAATGATTTATTATGTAATCTTTGGAAAATGTGGCACAAAATATGTGGTAGAGGTAAAGGTTAGGGCCAGAACATAAATCATACATAAGGTGAGACATCTAAAATATGGAACCTGGTAAGTCCTGGGGCAGCATGAGGCAATCGATATCTCAAAAGACATACAGTCATCTTTTCTATGTAAAAATACATATTTTACTCAATAAATTTTCTTGAATATTTTTAGAACTGAAAATGTGCTTGGTGAAAGTCTTACCAGATTACAAAAAGAACTTAGGAAAATAATATTTTAAGAAAACATTAACAAATTTTCAAATATTTTTTTTAACAAAGATCAAGTGTCAGACTTAAATATATCCTCAAAATTTCAATAGACAATATTGCAAAAGCTTTAAATGCTATTGCAAATTGTTCTCCAAACAAAACAAATAAAAATATGCACAAAATCTAGTATAATCCTACCTGAAATTAGTGAGTGCATAATTTGAAAAAAGTACATAATTTAACTAGAAGATACATGTCCACAGCCTGCATGTTGAAAAATACACTAGCATTATGTTTCACAGGAAAAAAATAAAATATATTTCCTGATGGAAGAGATGTAATTGTCTAAATTTTAATTTACTCTGATCCATGGGAGGGAAATGAACACCCAGAGGCCAATGGAGAATTACAACAATTAGAAATGTTAAAGCTTTGACACAGTTATTCGATTTTAGATATTAATGAATGGACCACTATGATGACAAATATGATTTGTTTAATCTTTGAAGCAAAAGAAATATTAATTATACAGATCAATTTTTCAAAATTATAAAATATTTCTAGTTTTGATTAGCTTAAAAGGTTAGTCTGTATATTTGAATTTAATTTTTCTTAGGTCTAAAATCTTATTTAAAGAAATTCAGTTGTATAACTTTTAAGAAAAAATAAATTAACAAGAATTGCAGCTTATTAAATTAAAAAAATATTTTATCATACTAAAGTACCATCCTGCCACTCAGGATCTGATCACACTAAAATGGCCTAAAATGCTTATAAGTAGTGGCTTCTTTCCTGAGGGTAAATGGGCTCCTTGACATTGCCATAGGCTATTTGCTTTATCTGTTTTTTCTTAATTTTTATTGGAGTATAGTTGATCTACAATGTTGTGTTAGTTTCAGGTATACAGCAAAGTGAATCAGTATACGTATATATATATATACACTCTTTTTTAAGATTATTTTCCCATATAGACCATTACAGAGTATTGAGTAGAGTTCCCTGTGCTATACAGTAGGTTCTTGTTAGTTATCTATTTTATATATAGTAGTGTGTATATATCAGTCCCAATCTCCCAACTTATCCCTCCCCCCCTCCCCTTACCACCTTATGGTAACCATAAGTTTGTTTTCTACACCTGTCACTCTATTTCTGTTTTGTAGATAGGTTCATTTGTACCCTTTTTTTTAGATTCCACATACAAGTGATATCATATGATATTTGTCTTTCTATGTCTGACTTCACTCAGTATGACAGTCTCTAGGTCCATCCATGTTGCTGTAAATGGTATTATTTTGTTCTTTTTTATAGATGAATAATATTCCATTGTATATATGTACCATATCTTCTTTATCCATTCTTCTGTTGATGTACATTTAGGTTGTTTCCATGTCCTAGTTATTGTAAATAGTGCTGCAATTAACATTGGGGTGCATGTATCTTTTCAAATTATGGTTTTCTCCAGGTATATGCCCAGGAGTGAGATTGCTGGATCATATGGTAGCTCTACTTTTAGTTTTTTAAGGAACCTCCATACTGTTATCCATAGTGGTTATACCAGTTTACATTCCCACCAACAGTGTAGGAGGGTTCCCTTTTCTCCACATCCTCTCCAGCATTTATTGTTTGTAGATTTTTTGACGATAGCCATTCTGACTGGAGTGAGCGGATACCTCATTTTAGTTTTGATTTGCATTTCTCTAATAGTGATGTTGAGCATCTTTTCATAGGCTGTTTAGCCATCTGTATGTCTTCTTTGGAAAAATGTCTACTTAGGTCTTCTGCCCATTTTTTGATTGGGTTGTTTGTTTTTTGATATTGAGCTGCATGAGCTGTTTGTACATTTTGGAGATTAATCCCTTGTTGGTTGCTTTGTTTATACATATTTTCTCCCATTCTAAGGGTTGTCTTTTCATTTTGTTTATGGTTTCATTTGCTGTGCAAAAGCTTTTAAGTTTAATTAAGTCCCATTTGTTTATTTTTGTTTTATTTTCATTACTTTAGAAAATGGATTGAAAAAGATCTTGCTCCAATTTATGTCAAAGAGTGTTCTGCCTATGTTGAGTTGCAGTGGTTCTTTATATATTGCAGATATAAGTCCTTTATCAGATAGCTGATTGCACATATGTTCTCCGATTTATTGGGTTCTCATTTCAATTTCTTGGTTCACTTCACTGCAGTTGTTATGATAATAAAAATATATAAACCATATATATATACCATATTATTATATATATTATTATATATATATTATATATATAATTATATATATTATAATTATATATATATAATTATATATATTATTATATATATTATATTATTATATATACCATAATTTTACTTACAGGGATAGGCATAAAATCAGAAGGGGATGTTATAATAAAAATAATTATATTATGGTAGTGGAATGATGAGTAATTAAACATTTTTTGTGAATAATAATTTTTTGCTTATAATTAAAAATAATCAGAGAGATGTATGCATATGAGAAGACTGAATATAAGAAGGAAGCTCAATAATGTAAAAACTTAAAATATATTGTCCTATTTATTTTATCTTGTTGCTTTTATTTCTGGTGTCATAGATTAGAAACCATTACCTAATATAAGATCATGAAGCTTTACATTTATGTTTTCATCTAATAGTTTTATAGTTTTAGCTCTTGTATTTACTTCCATGGTCTGTTTTGAGATACTTTTGTATAAGATGTGAGGAAGGGATTAAACTTCAATCTTTTATAGATGGATATCTAGTTGTCACTGCAGTATTTGCTGTAAAGACTTGTTTTTCTCCTTTAAATTATATTGGCACCCTTGTTAAAACCAGTTGACCAAAAATATAAGGGTTTATTCGGGATGCTCAATCTGTTCATTGGTCTATATGTTTATTCTTATGCCAGTCCACATTGTTCTTAATTATTGTGACTTTGTAGTATATTTTGAAATCGGGAACAAATTTGTTCCTCTTTTTTCAGTATTGTTTTGGATATACTGAGTCCCTTGAATTACTCTACGAAATTTTTGGATCCGTTTGTTGATTTCTGCACAAAAGGCAGCTGGAATACTTATTGGAATTATACTGAATCCGCAGATAAATTTTAAGAGTATTGTCAACTGTATTAGTTTCTTGGGATTGCTGTTCAAAGTACCACAGACTGACTGGTGTAAACAACAGAAATTTATTTTCTCACAGTTCTGGAAGTCAGAAGTCTGAGAACAAGGTGTCAGCAGAATTGGTTCCTTCTGAAGGCTATGAGTTAAAATCTGTTCCATGCCTCTCTCCTAGCTTTTGGTAGTTTGCTGGCAATCATTGAGGTTCCATGTAGATGGCATTCTTTCTATGCCTTCACATGACTTCTATAAACATCTCTTTCTCTTCACATGGCCTTCTTTTTATAAGGACACCAGGTTTTATTGGATTAGAAACCCATGCTATTCAAATATAACCTCATCTTATTTTAACTAATTACATCTGCAAGTACCCTATTTCCAAATAAGATTACATTCCACTGAGGGTTAGGACTTCAACATGGAATTTTTAAGGGGACAAGCTTAACAATATTTAAGGACACCAGCTTAACAATATTTGGTCTTCTCATCCATGTACATGGAACATTTTTCCATTTATTTAGGTCTTCTTTATCATCTTTCAATGGTATTTTATCATTTTTCAATGTACAAGTCTTACTTTCTTTTCTTGAATTATTCCTAATTTTTAATTCTTTTGATGTTATTATAAATAGCATTACTTCCTTAATTTCACTTTCAGATTGTTCACTGCTAGTGTATAAAAATACAATTTATTTTTTTATATTAATCAAGTGTCCTGCAAGATTGCTGTGTTTTTTGATTCGTTCTAACAGTTTTTTAATGAGATTTAGAATGTTCTTCATACAAGATTATGTTATCTGTGAGTAGAGATAATGTTACTTCTTCCTTTTCTATATGGAGGTTTTTTATTTCTTATTCTTGCACAATTGGCCTCGATGGAACCTCCAGTTCAATGCTGAATAGAAGTGGTGAGAACAGACATAATTGTGTTTTCTGATTTTAAAGAGAAATTTTGCAGTCTTTCTCCATAAAATATAATGTTAGCTTACAAGATTTTCCTTAGTGCTCCTTTATCAATCAGGTTGAGGAAGTTACCCTTTATTCTTAGTTTGTTCATTGTTTTTATTGGGAAAGTATGTTGGGTTTTATCAAATGCTTTTTTCTGCATCTGTTGAGATGATCATGCATTTTTTGATTTAGTCATATGTTTTATTACAGTGATTCATTTTGTATGTTGAACAATTCTCACATTCCTGGGATAAATCCTACATGATCATGGTGTAGAATCTTTTTTTATGTTGCTGGAATTAGGATTGCTAGTGTTTTGTTGAATATTATTTGCAACCGTATTCACAAGGGATATTTTAGGAGACACTTACTTAACTCTTCCAGAAGTAGCTCCTCAAAACTGACAATTCTTAAGAGCTGCTCAATTTTTTTTAGTCTTAGTTTAGTGAACAAAGTTGACCATACCTGTATGTCACCAATTTGAACTATACTTATTCTTAACAAAGCAAGAAGTGCATTTCTTATCGAACCAGACAGCTTTCTAGTATTTTAGTGTGATTCAGAACTATTAGAATTTAGTTTTCTTCTCCATTCCTGAGCAGGTCAAAACTCTTTATCATATTTCTCCTGTATCCCTCTCCTGTTATTTTTTCTGTACTTGGGTTTTCTTTCTCATTTCTGTCAGAATCTCAGAACATGTTTGAATATGTCCATATAGATCAGGACCAACTTATTTTATGTTTACTAGAATAACGTATCAATATTATTTTACTCAAATTATTACTAAACTTGATCCTGCATGCCCTACACATAGTTTCTAATGTGCTGGTATATTCAGGGTTTGCTTTTACTGGGAAAAGAAACTGTGCAGGAATTCTTTAATGTTCTTCTGCCTTTTTTACATTCATAATGATATCGCAAACTGTAATGTCTTCAGTGAAAAATCAAACCCTGCATAATTATTATTGTAACTAATTTTGCAGTCATAAAGAATCACCTTTTCCTAATATCCACTTTGCATAAAGATACTTTCTAATTGTTCTGAGTCATGTTAAAATACTAGAAATCCCTCTTATTCAACAAGAAGTATAGTCCTTGCTTAGTAAAGAATAAGCCTAGTTCAAGTATGTTAATGTATGATTCTCATTATTTTATACTGTTCCTTCTTACTTAGTTACTGAACACCCAAATGGGACAGGAATTCTTGACTTAGAACTGTGAAAAGCAAAATATGTCTTGGAAAAGGAGAGAGGAGAAAGGAGAGAGATATGCTGCTTTTTTTTTTTTTTTTTTTTTAGTTAGGTAAGTGGGGAGGATGGAGTAGGGAAGTGGTGGAAATTTGTTTGTTCTAAGAGTATCATGCATATCCTGGGTATGTGTTCCCAGTGTAGTTGTGAGAAATGGCTTTCCCTATCTCAATGCAGCTCTGCTGTATGGGGTAAATGTTTTCCAGTGTTCTGTGAAAATGTTTCCCATGAATAAATGGATAAAAAATGCCATGGATACATATTTCAATGGAAATATGGTATATTCCTTCAAAGTGAAACAATGGATAAGTCTTCCTGATTCCACCATTTCAGTAAAGGGATTAAAACAAGGAATCTTGTTAGTGGAAAATAGAAGTTGAAAGAATTGCCAGTAATAGCAGTAGTGAATCTCCAGGAGAACAGTGAAAGGCTTAAGTACATGTTACATGTTTTAGTGGGGATTTGCCAGCCAGGCGTCTTTCATTTAAAGTATCTACAAGTTACTGGTGGAGGAAATCCTGACAGAACAAGATCAGGATAGGTTGAAAAATGCCTGTTAATACATATTGACCTGCATGTTTTATTTTTAATTTTTAAAAAGATTTTGTTTTGAGCAGTTTTATGTTTACATCAAAATTGAGAGGAAAGTACAGAAATTTCCTATATACCCCCTACCCCCACATATGCACAGCCTCTCGCATATCAATATCCCCCAACAGAGTGGTGCATATGTTACAATCAATGAACCTACACTGTCATGTCATTATCACCCAATGTCCCTAGTTTACATCAGGGTTCTCTCTTGGTGTTGTACATTCTATGGTTTTGGACGTATGTATAATGACATGAATCCATCATTATAACATCAAAGGATTTTCACTGCCCTAAAAATCCTCTATGCTCCACCTATTCATCCCTCTGTGCCTTCCTGCAATCTCTGTCAACCACTTATCTTTTTACTGTCTCCACCGTTTTGTCTTTTCCAGAATGTCGTATCGTTGGAATCATACAGTATCACACAACGTTTTCAGATTGACTTCTTTCACTTAGCAATATGCATTGAAGTTTCCTCCATGTCTTTTCATGCCTTGATAGTTCATTTATTTTTAGTGCTAAATAATAGTCCATTGTCTGGAATGTACCACAGTTTATATCCATTTACCTACTGAAGGAAATTTTGGTTGCTTCCAAGTTTCAGTAATTATGAATGAAGCATACAGTTTTCCTGGCTCATTTCATTTTTCTAGTTATTTTATTTTATTCTATGGACTTCTTTTTTCCACCCTATTCTACTACTGAAAATACTTTAAAGTCAGCAATGACTTAATTGTTCAATCCAGTTCACACTTTCCACTCTCTCTGGTTTAATCTCTTTACCACATTTAACACAGTTGATCCCTCTCTTCTTGAAACTCCTCCTTTCCTTGGCTTCCAAGCCTTTATTATTTCTCCTCTCTTCCCTCCATATTCACAACTCTTTGTAGGACTCTTTCTGACTTTTCTCCTTCCATGTCCCTTAATTACAGAATACTTAAGAGTACCATCCTTTATCCTCTTCTCTAACTATGAATTTACCTGGCCAATTTAAAGCTGATGACTTCCAAACTATAGCTCCTAAGCTAAACATTATTTTTTTTTTCCTGAGCTCTATACACATATTTCCAATAGTCTTTTTGATTGTTCTTTCTCAATGATAAATGATGTCATATCTAAAATTGAATATATTTCTACATTCTAAAACCTGCCTCTCTTCCTGTATTTGTTAATATGTTCAATGGTACTACTCTCCAAAATATCTCCCAGACTACAGTCTTAGAAGCTGCTCTAGCCTACTATCTACTACTCATTTATGCCCAGTCAGTCACAAGGCCATGTTTAGTCTATCTTCTTAATACCGCTTGAACCCATTCTCTTCCTTCCTTCACTGCTATGGTTAAAATAAGTTACCTGGTAAATTTTTTTTTACGGAATACAGGGAGTGAGAGTGAGGGAAGGAAAGAGAGCCAATCAGTGGACACAATATCTAGCTGGCTGCCACTAAACGTGACTGCTAGACCTTGAAAAACCATCCCTGAGAAGTCCTATAACTTACATTTATGGGAAAGAGAGAGGTTAAGAAAATGTTGGAAGAATTTATCAACTTGTTCCCATCTCCTATTAGTCAAGGATTTGTCCCAGGGCTTTTACAGCATCACACTTGTGGGTTGCACATAAGCGGTTATCAAATGGGACCACAAAGGTCAACAGGGAAGCCTCAGGACTAGAGGTACAAAGCATATGATCAGACAAGGCCATGTGGGAAAGTGCTGTCAGGCTGTAAATGCAAAGACATCTGAACCTGAGAGGATCTGAAGTGTTTCATCAGAGGTGTCTAACACATTTCCTAACTCCTTCTCCTTTACTTCATCTAGTCTATTTTCGGCAATGCCACCAGCTGGATCTTTTAAATTGCAAATCCTACCAATCCAGTCTTAAAGTTCTTACGTAATTTCAAAAAGTTCATATGATAAATTTAAAAATTCTTAATATCAAATACAAGGGATTCATGATTCAATTCTTGCTTATCTTTGCAGTATTTGTGGTACTTATGAACATTTCTCCTAGGAGACAACCACAGGAAATGAACAATATTTTATGCTCTCTTATTCATTATTTGCAGTGACTCCAATGTCACTTTTTGTATGAGACATTCTTTGCCATCTCCTGACTTAACTAGGTTTTTTTTCCCTGAACTTCTCTAACCTCTGGTTTACACTCGAATACAGCACAAAACAAACTGGTTTAAGAATTAGTTTACATGTAGAAGGTAGGGATTGCTTTCTTTTCATCTTGATATTTTCTAGGATTAGCAGAAAACCTACAATATTTCAAAAGGTACTTGACGAGGTAGGTTATACAAATGAATAAATCTTATATTTACCTCTGCTAAAATTTTTTATCTTGAATTTTAACCTGCACTAATCACCCTGCTATTTCATACACATTTATGTGTATTTTTATGATGTCCACAGTTTGTTTTGTTTTCATTGATCCGTTCATATTCCAATGTTTTGATTCTTCAGCCAGACTTGAAACTTTTTTGGAGATGTTTCTCCTACTTCTTTGTGTTTTCCATAAAACTGTGCACAGATAATAACCTCAGCAGTCACTACTGAATTCATTCAAAAGTGAAAAAATAAAATTAATATTTCACTTCCACTAACAGTTTTACTTAAAAAAATCCTTTTAAAAAAATTTCAAAAGTTTGAAGCTGAGTTAATGGAAAATTGCTTTTCAGTTCTTTCTTTTCCCAGTAATTCTGCTTTATTCTATTTGTGAGCTGGTAAAATTAGCTCTAAAATACCATCAGCAATGTCTTCTGCATTCTATGATGGTTTTAGATATTTTTAACACTACATTAAGAGAACTGAAACAGTGTTGTCACAACCCTGGGGTGAATCCAGAATTTTTAGGGATCTATATAATAATTGGTGAGAATTACTGTTATAGAATTGTGGGACTGAGTTATTGTTTGGGAATTTATTGGCTTAATATCTGCATGTCCATGAATAATAATCTCTCAATATTTTTGATATAATGAAGAGAATATCATATTCTCTCTCTGAATCAATTTATATGGAATTTTCATCATTCACACTTCAATATGTGAAAAAGTATCTCTAGGAAAATCTATCAAATATCTGATATGTGATACAGAAGCAAGGCTAATTTAAGGAATTGGATAGTTCTATATGCATAGTGAGGTCACTGAATATGAATGTGTGTACTTTTTTTCTTTGTCACTGAATATGAATGTGTGTACTTTTTTTCTTTAAGTAGTAGTAGAAAGTGGCTTATTGTTTAGGTAGTTTTCAAGTTACAGGAAATAGGATACCTAAAGTGTATGAGCCCTGAGATTAATTAACAACACTATTGTTAGTTGTGTTTTTAAATTTACATGTTAGAAATAGGGAGAGTAATTTTATAAAAGGATAATTGGGTCCTGTCTTACTTGCTTCTGTTCTATCTAAAATATACCAAAAAAAAAAAAAAAATCCGTTTTCTTCCACTTTTTCCTTCTCTCTTGTTTTCCTTTTGTCTGAGGATAAGATTGATTTAGGGCAGCTTGGAGAGAATGGGGAATGAAAGGCTATCAGAAAAAAAAAAAATCCTTCTCTTTTAAACTCTGAATTTTTTCCAACATGTCATTTATTTTAGTTCTTTACTAATTATTTCTATTACTAGCTAGTTATTATTAGTCCATTATTGATTTTTCCCATTTTCTTTTCAAAAAATACTTTTTAAAATTAATTATTATTATTATTTTTACAGTAGGTCCTTTTTGGTTATCTATTTAAAATATAGCAGTGTGTACATGTCAATCCCAAACTCCCAATCTGTCCCTCTGCACATACTTCCCCCCACTGGAAACCACTTTGTTTCAAATTGGTAAGTAATTTACTTTTGAGATTAGTGAAAAATGGTGAATTCCATCACTATTATTAAAAAAACTCAGCTGACATTAAGATAAGGAGATTAACTCAAATTATCTGAGTAGGCCAAATGTAATTATATAAGCATTTAAAAGCAGACGAGAAAGGCAGAAGAGTCAGAGAGAAGTGTCAGAAAGTGAAGTTCAAGAGATGTGAAGCATGAGAGAAAATCAGTTGCTGGAAGAGGACCACGAGGAAAGCATTAGACGGAATATGGGCAGCCTGTAGGAGCAAAGATCAACTCCCAGCTGACAGCCGGCAAAGAAACAGTCACAAGGAAGTGGATTCTACCAACATCCTGAATAAGTTTGGAAGAGGATTCTTCCCAGACTCTTCCAATGAGCCCAGTTGGCCCACATCTTGATTCCAGTCTTGTGAAACTCGGAGCAGGGAAACCAGCCAAGCCAACTAAGACTTCTGACTTAAAGTGAGATGATAAATTTGCATTACTTTAAGCTGCTAAAAAAAACCAAAACACAAAACTTTTCTGAGAACTCCATTGTCTGATGCACTGTTCTGGTAATATATCCTGGCCTTTAATAGTTAATCCCCTGCAGTTGAAACCTATTGTGTAGAAGTAATTCAAAGTAATGCACACTGGATAATAGATGAAGACAAAATAGAATAATTAGGTCTAAATATGAATGAGTAGAGGGACCCATGTTTTGTACTTAAAGTTTAAAATTGTCTGACATTAACTGCTATTAAATCATTAACTTAACCAAGATGTGCCAGATCTTCCTAATCTTGATGCATTAGTGCATGAAGTAGTTTTCTATTTATAGGAAACTTTTCCTGTGAATCGTTGATGCCTCTAATTTCAGTGTTTAAATAATCTTTATATGAGCATAAATGAACCATTATAAGCCACATATATTTTTTTCTCAATCACAGTCATAAATGTGACTCCAGAGCCAAATAATGATTGTTATCATTGCACTCTCACTATGTCTAATTAGAGAAAATGTAATGATATATGGAGGATAGAAGTCAACCTGATTCTCTTTCTATGGACACTATATTATTTACTAGCCTTTATCATATTATTTTCAACATTTTCTGTTACAAAAAAATGTCACAATGAATGCCTTTGTGAAGACATTTTTCAGTATCTCTGATTGTCATTATCTGCTAAAGACTCCCTCATACATACTTTTAACTCTGCTCTCTCCATTGACAGACTCTTTTATCTAGCCATCATATTGGCATATGCTCTAAAACATAAAACCTACAGTAAATATTTCTTAAGTTTTCTTCCAAAGCTTTTTTTTGCCTCATATCCCATCTCAGTAAACAGTAACACTGTCTACTTAATTAGTCAAACCATAGGTATTTTTCCTTTTTACTCATTCAATATCCAATCCCTTACTTCAAATATATGTTCCATATTTATCCACTTATTTCACTTCTGCAGGACTATTTTAGTTTGAACCACTCTCATCTCTCACCTTGATAACCCTAATATTGTTCTTGCTAATCCCCCTAATTACACACTTCCCACCCCCTTACTCTTCACCACAGCATTCACAGTGACATTTAAAATCAAAATTGGTCATTTTTCTCTTAAAATTCTCCAAATTACTTCTCACTGGACTTAGAGCAAAGTTCACACTCCTCCTTATGTTGGCCTTTGAGGCTCTACTTGAACTGGTTCCTGAATAAATCTCTCTCTTTTCTCTTTTGCTCTTTGTTGAATTTGGCCACATTGAACTTCTGTTCAACTACTATAACAAATTTGTTAGGGTTTGAGTCTATAAATATCAGCTCCTCAGAGATCATCCCTAACTATCGTACTTAAAGTAACTTCGTTCTGCATGCATAATTTGAATTGATTTTCATTAAAGTGCTATATTATCTGATTATGTATATTTACGCATTTTTTTCTTCCTCTGCCCTCTTGAACACAAATTCCATATTAGTTATCTATTTCATTATCTTTGTTTTCTCCTGCCATGTTCCCAGTGTTTTGTTTTGTTTTGTTTTGGAGTATAATTGCTTTACAATGTTGTGAATGTACAGTGAAGTGAAATGTACTGTACAATGAAGTGAATCAGCTGGACTAATGGCTAACTCCCCATCCCCCATTCATTTTAATTTTATCAGCGTGAAGTCAATAATCATATTATTGTGAGCTTCCAATGTATACAGATTTTTGAGAAAGTGACTTTCTTCTTTTTTAAAAATTTTATTGGAGTATAGTTGATTTACAATGTTATGTTAGTTTCAGGTATACAGCAAAGTGATATATACTGTTATATATATAAAGTTATATACATACATATATTCATTCTTTTTTAGATTCTTTTCTCATACAGGTTATCACAGAATATTGAGTAGAGTCCCCTGTGCTTTACAGTAGGTCCTTGTTGGTTATCTATCTTATTTATAGTAGTGTGTGTTGGTTCATCCCAAGCTCCTGATTTATCCCTCCCCCTGACGTTCCGCCTTGGTAACTGTAAGTGTGTTTTTGATATCTGTAAGTCTGTTTCTGTTTTGTAAATAAGTTCATTTGTATCCTTTTTTAAAATTAGATTCCACATATGAGTGATATCATATTATATTTGTCTTTGTCTG
Source organism: Kogia breviceps (assembly GCF_026419965.1). Taxonomy (NCBI): domain Eukaryota; kingdom Metazoa; phylum Chordata; class Mammalia; order Artiodactyla; family Physeteridae; genus Kogia; species Kogia breviceps. Next base: position 41,230,786 of record NC_081315.1, read on the forward strand.
ACTTATTTCACTCAGTATGACAATCTCTATGTCCATCTGTGTTGCTGCAAATGGCATTATTTCATTCTTTTTTATGGCTGAGTAATATTCCATTGTGTGTGTGTGTGTGTGTGTGTGTGTGTGTGTGTGTGTGTGTGTGTGTGTGTGTGTGTGTGTATATACCACATCTTCTTTATCCATTCTTCTGTTGTTGGACATCTAGGTTGCTTCCACGTCTTGGCTATTGTAAATAGTGCTACAATCAACACTGGGTTGTGTCTATCTCTTTGGATTATGGTTTTCTCTGGTTATACGCCAAGGAGTGGGATTGCTGGATCATATGGTAGTTCTATTTTTAGTTTTCTAAGGAACCTCCATACTGTTATCCATAGTGGTTGTACCAATTTACATTCCCCCCAACAATGTAGGAGGGTTCTCCTTTCTCCACACCCTCTCCAGCATTTATTGTTTGTAGATTTTTTGATGATGGCCATTCTGAACAGTGTGAGGTGATGCCTCATTGTAGTTTTGATTTACAATTCCCTGATAATGAGTGATGTTGAGCATCTTTTCATGTGCTGTTTAGCCATCTGTATGTTTTCTTTGGAGAAGTGTCCATGTAGATCTTCTGCCCATTTTTTGATTGGTTTGTTTGTTTTTTTGACATAGAGCTGCATGAGCTGTTTGTATATTTTGGAGATTAATCCCTTGTCAGTTGCTTTGTTGGCAAATATCTTCTCCCATTCTGTGGGTTGTCTTTTCATTTCTTTTCTTTTTTTAAGGTTTCCTTTGCTGTTCAAAATCTTTTAAGTTTAATTATGTCCCATTTGTTTATTTTCGTTTTAATTTTCATTACTCTAGGAGGTTGATCAAAAAAGATCTTGCTGCAATTTATGTCAAAGAGTGTTCTGCCTGTTTTCCTCTAAGAGTTTTATAGTGCCTGGATTTTCGTTTAGGTCTTTGATCCATTTTGAGTTTATTTTTGTATATGGTGTTAGAGAGTGTTCTAATTTAATTCTTTTACATGTAGCTGTCCAGTTTTCCCAGCAACACTTATTGAAGAGACTGTTTTTTCTCCATTGTATATCTTGTGCCCTTTGTCATAGATTAATTGACCATTGGTGACTGGGCTTATTTCTGGGCTTTCTGTCCTGTTCCATTGATCTATATTTCTGTCTGTTTTTGTGCCAGTACTATACTGTTTGATGACTGTAGCTTCGTAGTATAGTCTGAAGTCAGGGAGTCTGATTCCTCCAGCTTCATTTTTCTCTCTCAGAATGTTTCATCTATTCAGGATCTTTTGTGTTTCCATATAAATTTTAAAAAATTTTGTTCAATTTCTGTGAAAAATGCCATTGTAATTTGATAGTGATTGCATTGAATCTGTAGATTGGTTTGGGTAGTATAGTCATTTTGACAATATTGATTATTCCAATTCAAGAACATTATATATCTTTCCATCTGTTTGTTTCATCTTCAATTTCTTTCATCAGTGTCTTAAAGTTTTCAGAGTACAGGTCTTTTATCTCCTTAGATAGGTTTATTCCTAGGTATTCTTTTCTATACTATGGTAAATGGGATTGTTTCTTTAATTTATCTTTCTGATCTTTCATTGCTAGTGTATAGGAATGCAAGAGATTTCTGTGTATTAATTTTGTAGCCTGAAACTTTACCAAATTCATTGATGAGCTTTAGTCGTTTTCTGGTAGCATCTTTAGGATTTTCTATGTATAGTATCGTGTCATCTGCAAACAGTGACAGTTTTATTTCTTCTTTTCCAGTTTGGATTTCTTTAATTTCTTTTTCTTCTCTGATTGCTGTGGCTAGGACTTCTAAAACTATGTTGAATAAAAGTAATGACAATAGACTTCCTTACCTTGTTCCTGATCTTAAAGGGAATGCTTTCAGCTTTTCATCATTGAGAATGATATTAGCTGTAGGTTTGTCAGATATGGCCTTTATTATGTTTAGGTAAGTTCCCTCTATTCCTGTTTTCTGGAGAGCTTTTATCATCCCACTGCTTCTAACACTATCAAGCACATAATTACATTTCAATAATATTTGGTAAATAAATGGATGAATATTCTTGGAATGAACTCCTAGAAGTGGAATCCCTGGACCAAATCATAAAAATTTTATTTCCTGTAACAAACAGCTAAATTTCTTTCATAAAGATTGTCTTAAGTTTTAGTTCAATGGATGGAAGTATCTGTTTTCCAAACATTCATCAAATAAAGAGGTATTACATTAAAAAGGAATACCATCACCTTCTTAGGTAAAAAAATTATGTCTTATACACTTTGAATTTTCTGTATTATTGAGGTTGAATTATTTATATTTATTTTTGAGGTCTCATTTTTGTTGCCAATTTATTTCTTTTTTTGATCTAATTTTATGAATGACTCTTAACTTTTGTTGAACATGAAAATCACCTTGTAAGTTAGTTAAAACAAAATAATATCTAAATCCCACTTCTAAAAGTTCCGACTTAATTTGTTCCGAGTGGACCCTGGCATTTAAAAAAAGTACTTCAAGTTTTAATAATCTTTACCCAGGTTTGAGAACCACTGAAATGCATTAATAAATATTTTGTGTTCATATGTTCCTGAGGGTCCATAAAATCCAAGCAGAGCTCACTCCCTGAGTAGGGATCCTAGTCCTAGCTCCCCTGATGCCTCTTCTCCAAGATTCTAAACTTTAAAGTCTCCAACCTTTTGTTCTCACAGCCCTGGGTTAGCATCTGCTTCTTGCAGTTACTGCTTCATGATACCCCAGTGTTCCTTTTTTCCTTTTCAGTTCTCTAATACCTGGTTAACAATTATTAATATTAAATTTTCTCTGTTGACATAACTTGTGGCTTTTATTTCATGACTGGATTCTGACTGAAACTATAGGACTGAATTATTGGCACTGCTAGTTAAAATGTCTAAGGCACAGACAAGGCTACATTTCAGTTTCTAATAGAGCTTTCAGAGTTATGGAAGGAAAAAGTTAAGCGGCCCTCTGATGTTGATCCTAAAGGTGCAAATTTCAACTCTTTGTTGAAAAGAACCTGTATCTTTATAGTAATCTCATCCCAGCCACATATTTCTATATTCTTGAATTGCCTGGTGAGGTTCTTCATTGCAGACTAGGTGGAGTAATGAGTAGCATATATTATAATAAGAGTGCAGTGCAGAAGAAAGCATGATGAAGAGATTAGAGTATTGAAAAAGAAATCAGTAGTGTACACTATTTCTGAACTTATATAAGTATGTTTAATTTCTATTTGTTTCTTCTTCTAAAACAGTAAATTAGATATTTTTGCCATATTTACATGAATGTGTGTTGTGACAGAAATAATCCATCTAAAATATTTTGAGAAATAGGAATTGCTACATTAATAAAATCTAGTTAGATGTATGTCAATAAAAAAAGAATTTAAATTGTATAAGAAAGGGTCTAGGGTGCATTATTAACCTTTTGATGACGTTGTTCATTTTTTCTTACTTTAAAAGGAAGAATTACAAATACAGTCATATTTAGCATATCTCCCTATTGAAATGCATATAGACATTTATACCATTTTGAACCATGAGTATAGCATGAATTCTTATTTGAAATGCTAGTCTTTGGAAGTCAGGGACTTTGCCTCACATTCCTATTCAATTACCCTTGAATAATACCCTCTACATCATAGGAAAAAAAGTGTTTTGTCCTGGTCATGATGACTGAAAGGAGGAACTGAGTAGGGGCCTGAGAAATCTATAGCAGTTTCCAGGAAATGACTGAAACAATGTATAATGTTTAGATCCAAAATTAAATACAAAACTAATGAATTTGAAGTACTTTGTAAGGTATTTGGCACATAATAAACACTTAAAAAAAAACACTTAAAATGGGGTTTCCCTGGTGGCACAGTGCTTGAGAGTCTGCCTGCCGATGCAGGGGACACAGGTTCGTGCCCTGGTGCGGGAAGATCCCACATGCTGTGGAGCGGCTGGGCCCGTGAGCCATGGCCGCTGAGCCTGCACGTCCGGAGCCTGTGCTATGTTCGTTTCTAATATTATTAATATTGTGTTCTCATTTGAAGAAATACTCACATGACAACATAACAGTTTTAATGCTGTTGTCAAGGTTGGGCAGGTGGGACAACGATATAGTGACATCTAAGAACCTAAACCTAAAATGCCAGTTGTCTGATCAAGACATTACTACTGATTTTGAAAAAAAAAAAAGCCTCTTCTTTCTCTCTTAGAAAAATAAATCAAAGATTATAGGCTGTCAAATGCTTATATGCCATTCTGAGAGTTTAGGGGACTAAACATTTAGGAGCTGCTTTTGGATATAATTTTACCTCCTTCCTGCTTCTGGTAATTGGCTCTTGCTCTCTGCTGTGCATATCAGCTGTGGCTGCACCAACTGGCACCAAGGAAGGCTCATATGTGGAAATATATAGAAACTTTCCATTTGGAGCACAAATTCTACCGCTTTGCCAGATTTTGTGCCAAGAAAAAAATTATGAATGCAATCTTATCTATGGCACCCCACATATAGGAAAAAATTGTCCTAAGCATAACAGAAAACATTATTTATTGAACTTGTAATGATCCCATGCCTTTCCCAAATCAGCCTTTATAGTCTGAGGGGCATAGTTGGGTGAGAATCAACCCTTCCTGCTGCCATCCCCTTGTCTGAGCCCGCTTCTGCTTCCATTCTGGAGAGGCCCTGATAGCAGCAAGCCTCAGTTATTGCAGCTGTCTTGGCATGAACACTCAGCTGTTCTGTTCTCTGGCTGCTCCTCTGACTATTGGCAGACAAAGAATGAACAGGCTGCAGAATCAACCCTATTAGTGTCAACCTAATCCCCTGTAATGGGATCCACACAGGCCAAGATCAGGCACCATTCCCCATCCCCACCCTCATGTAGTATGTCTTAGCCTAGCACAATATCAAGCAGTTAATAGGAGAGATGATATCACTGCGTTTGCCGCCACCTTTTGAGGAAAACCAGAACAATGCTGTTGGGAGTTTTCAAAGACTGGAGACATTCTGTGTTTTTACTGTGAAAGGAGATTATTGAGATAGGTTCACATATCTATACCTAGATGTACTTTGTTTTAGAACAATGCTATCGCAGCTACTGATATTATACTACCAATATTCAAGAGAAAATAAGGTTTTTGAACAGAATTGTGTACGTGTGTGTAAGAGGGTGAGAGAGACAGGGAGAAAGAATAAGAATGGTGAACACTTAAATCACGTTTTCAACAGGGGAGGGACAGGCAGGAGGAGAAGAACAGGCAGAAATGTAATTAGAGTTTGCTGGGGGTAGAGGCTTTGAGATTGACAGGAGGTGGTACATAGTATTACTGATTATTAAAAGTCCTTAGACTCTTCTATTAGGTGAGAAATGCAGTTTTTAGAGTAAGTTCTGTTTCAATAAAAGAGGATGATATTGATGAACTTTGGCAGCCCCTAAACATAGAGTTAAATAAAATTGCCTTTTAGAGCCCACTAGACTTTTTTGCCCACTTTTTCTGCCTTTCTGGTTCTGGTCATTTTGAACATCAGAATACAAAAGCATATAGAAACCTGTGTTTTTGGCAATAATACACAGCAGGCAAAGTCTAAATATTAACTGAAAAATAATAAATCACCTTGAATGTTGTTCACCAATAACAATGACCTTGCATTCCCAAAACATAATGAACAAGGGAGAGAGAAGTCTAAGAAGATGAACAGGGGACTTCCCTGGTGGTCCAGTGGTAAAGAATCCACCTTACAATGCAGGGGACTTGGGTTCGATCCCTGGTCAGGAACTAAGATCCCACATGTCTCCGGGCAACAAAGCTCGTGCCAAAACTACTGAGTTCACACGCCTCATCTAGAGCCCGTGTGCCGCAAACTACAGAGCCCACGTGCCCTGGAGCCTGTGCACCACAACTAGAGAAGAGAAAACCCATGCACCACAACTGGAGAGAAGTCCTTTGCACCACAGGGAAGAGCTGGCGTGCCTCAACGAAGATCCTGCGTGCTACAACTAAGACCTGACACAGCCAAAAATGAAAAAATAAAATAAATAAATAATAAGATCGTAAAAAAAAAAAAAAAAAAAAGAAGAAGGTGAACAGCTTGCCCCTGGAATCTTCAGCAATGACAACAAGACTACTGGATTACTGACAGTGATAAGCCCTCGGAATTTCCACGTTCTGTTTATGGAGCTAGAATCCTTACTGATACACTCTAGTAAATCCTGGACCCCCTTGTGGTTCAGCTGCTCCTTGATGCAGCACCTGTGTGTGTACCTGTGGGCCTAAAAATAGCAACAGCCAAAACTCCATGGAAATCAAAAGCAAATCCTGTTGTGTTCACAGTTTGTGTTTGCATCTAACTCCTTGTAAGGACACCCACTTAACACACTTGCCCAGATTTTATAGGCAGCTGCAGTATTGGATTCTTATTTCTTCCCATGTGAGTTTTTTCTTTTTTTTCCTTTAAGAATTTAAAGTTTTAGAGACCTGAGTCATATTTGCCTAAATTTTCAGGATTATGTGGGCCTCCTCTGGAAGCTTTACATAATAAAGGTTTTTAATTGATAGATACAAGGAATGGTGGAAAGACCAAAGTTACTGTAATTAAAATTAATTGAGATCCTCAGAGACTTTTTTTTTTTTTTTTTTTTTTTTTTGTGGTACGTGGGCCTCTCACTGTCATGGCCTCTCGCGTTGCGGAGCACAGGCGCAGCGACCATGGCTCACGGGCCCAGCTGCTCCACGGCATGTGGGATCTTCCCGGACCGGCGCACGAACCCGCATCCCCTGCATCGGCAGGCGGGCTCTCAACCACTGCACCACCAGGGAAGCCCGACCATGGACATTTCTGACTTCTTATCACATATATTATTCAATAGTAGTAATATTTCATTCCTTCTTATCACATTTATTGTTCAACCACAATGATAGCTCATTCCTTTTTGTGTTTAACATAATATTTTAGATACTTTTCTGTTGACAGAATCAGTAGTTCATTTTATAAATTGCTTATAATGTATACGTATAGAACCTGCATTGTCCATTCACTTGTTGGACATTTGGGTAGTTTCTAGTTTGTGATTGTTATAAATAGGGCAACTATAAACATCTTTGCACAATTCTTTCTGTGTACAGATGTCTTCATTTCCCTTGAGTAAATAATTAAGAGTAGAGTTATCAGGGCATAGTAAAGGTGATTAAGTACCTAGTTTTCCAAGTAGTACCATCTTATACTTAAACAGAAATTTGAATGCTTAATTTTGATAAAGCCCAATTTATCTTTTTTGTGTGTGGCTATAACTTTCAGTATCCTCCTAAGGAAATTTTTGTCAGGAAGTTATTCTCATATGGGTTCCCCAAGAAGTTTATATTTTTACTTTTCATGGTTAGGTTTGTGATCAATTTCAAATTAATTTTTGTATATAGTGTGATGTAGCTCTTGCTGTACCGCAAAAAAAACAAAAACAAAAACAAAAACCATCATTAATTGGTTGCTTTTCTATTGCTAATTCAATTACCCACTACCATATCTTCCAATTCACCTACTCCTAAACAAATTATTTGCACTCAAATATCTTATTCACAATCTGCTTCTCAGGGAACCCAAACTAAGACATCAACTATAGTGTAAGTTTCATGAAGACAGGGATTTTTCTCTTTTATTAGTATTATTATTAGTAGTAGTATTTTTAATTGCCATATCTCAAATGCCTACAACAGCATCAGGTGCAGAGTACATGTGCAGATATTTATGGAATGAATTAATAAACTTAGAAAATACTTTCCAGAAATGTTCTCTAGTAGTGATACTGACAAAAATGTCAGAGTTTTCATTACTTATGTTTAGAATTCTGAGTGCCAATATTAGAGGTATAGAAGTAAACCTCATTGCTATGAACATTTTAAAACTTCTTTAATAACTAGTAATTTTTTATTTGAAAGTTTCTTGTGGTTGTTTATATTTATTTTGTGAATTGGCTTTCTTTGTAATTTTTCTTTTGGGGATGTAAAATATTTTTAAGATTTACTTCTTGCAAGTGTTTTTACTTATTTATTTTTATTTTTCAATATATTTTATGTCTAGAAATTTTATAAATATGTAGTTAGATCAATTGACCTTTTTTTGTGACTCTTTCTATACCTATACTCAAAATATTAACTTGTGTTTTCTTCTAGTGTTTAACATATTTTTAAATTAATGTTTATTCTATTTTACTCAGAATCTATTTGAGATTTTTCTCTTTGATGTAGACAACCAAGTACCACAGCACTGTTTCCTGAATATATTGAACTATATGTTGAAGAATGAATAGGGGTTAACTATGTAGACAAGGAAGGGAAGGGATTTTCAGCAAATGCAATCACGTGGTGGAAGACAAAAGCACAATTAAGGAAATAGTGGGATCTCGGAGGTATAAATAATTTAACACATAAGTGGAAAAATTGGTTCAGAGCTCTATACTTAGCTCTGGACCCCGTTTCTATTATACTACTATGTCTTTTAAAGGAACAGATGGTGCCTGTAGCAGAGAGTAATGTTCACCATGTGCTCACCTACATATCATAGCCTCCTTTGCAATTAGTGTGTTAAAACCATGTGATTCGTTTTGTACAAAAACCTGAGAGGAAGCAATGCCTCTCCTGCCTGGGCTGATGCAGTTAAAAGCATGTGGCTACTCCATTCCTATTTTCTCCTTCTGTGGACTCTTCAGAGGCCCTATTTCAGATGTTAGGTAAAAGAAAGCATCCTGGGACTGTATACACAGGGTACCCAGACAATCTGTATGGGACATTTAATGAGTGTGAAAAATAAACCTTCATTGGATTTGATTTCTAAAATATATACAGCCTAGCTTACCCTATTTTAACTAAAACTGTATCTAAAACCACCAAATTAAGACAGAACTCATTATCTTTCACTCCAGATCTACTCCCCCATTAATTTTCTAATTTCTGTTAATGGCATGCTAGTTCCTTAGCTTTGTAGGAATGGCCTCAGGGTTAAATAAGTGAATGCATCTGGGGCACTTATAATTTAGCAACCTCTCAGAAAGTGTTTGGTATTATAGTTTTTATTGTTGTTAGTTACCTGGCTACAGAATCTTGGACATGCTTTGGCTTCAGCTTTACTCTCATTTAATTAACCAATATATTAATTTTACCTCTAAATTTAGCATTAAATCAAGCTTGCTTCCATTTCCCTTCCTGCTATCTTAGTAGTCTTATAACTGGTGTGCCTTTAATTATAAGATTAGTTTTCCCATTATACAGGCAGCCATATTCCTCTCAAAGTTAAATTGTTGAATGCTTACCTATTGCATATTAGGGCAAAATTTTCATTTCAGGTTCTCTGTGATCAAAGCCCAACTTACACTTAAGCTTGATCTTACACCATTCCATTTGGATATTTTCTTCTTTCCTTACTATATTAGTATTCTTAAAATACATTCCATTCTTTTTGTTGCTTATGTGCTTTATTGGGATACCAGCTTTAGTCATTATATAAAATATTCCAAATCTTATTTAAATTACAACTCAAATGTCATCTCTTCCTAAAAGTCTTCCATGATTTTCCTAGTTAGAAGAAACTTCTGCTGACTTCTTAAGGCACATTGCATCTTCCTGTATCACCATACGTATCTATAAGATGCTACATATTTAATATAGGAACTCATCTTTGGCTTTTATTATCACTTAAAATAGCATTCTAAATCTTGTGGGTAAACAATATATGTTTCTTGAATACAGATATGGGTGAAAGCCAAGAAATGATAAGTTAGAAACTTTGCAAGCTGAGTTCTGAAAAGTCTGTGTTTGTTTTGCAGAACTTACTTGTTATTTATTTATTTGTTTATTTGTGGCCTATTAGTTTTTTTAAGATGTTGGGGGTAGGAGTTTATTAATTAATTATTTTTGCTGTGTTGGGTCTTCGTTTCCATGCAAGGGCTTTCTCTAGTTGTGGCAAGCGGGGGCCACTCTTCATCGCAGTGCGAGGGCCTCTCACTATCGTGGCCTCTCCCGTTGCGGAGCACAGACTCCAGATGCGCAGGCTCAGTCGTTGTGGCTCACGGGCCTAGTTGCTCCGTGGCATGTGGGATCCTCCCAGACCAGTGCTCGAACCCGTGTCCTCTGCATTAGCAGGCAGATTCTCAACCACTGAGTGTGGCCTATTTTTAAATTCAACTCATTGAATTGAGTTCAGTACATTTTATTAGTTACTAAATAAAACATTTAAGTTATATGCTTTTACTTTCCTACAAGGTGACATTCATGCCATTACTGTCTTAACAGAAAGTCAATGACAGAGTTAAATTTCCTTTGTAGAACAGCCTACATTAAGAAAATACACTTACAAAGGCAACATGGAATAGCATAAATTAGAAAAAATAATTAGGGACATTAAAGATAAATACTGTTACACTTTGAGAAAAAGAGGGAAGTATGGAAGGTCCTTTAAAGGAGCTGCAATTAAAAATGTCAATAAGAATTCATGAAAGAACAAGAACTGTAAATGAGTCTTTTAAGAGGTAAAGAAATATGATAAATTGTGGTACTCTGGATAATCACAATTGGCAAAATGGAGAATAATTAAAGAAACCAAATTAGACCACATATAGTGATAAATGAGGTTAGACTTGTTAAAGAACTGTGTCATTAGCAGATTCTTTGTGCTGGTGAGGAAAGAATAAGGAAAGAGAATTTTTCTGTGAAACTAAAAGAGGGGTGTTCATGCCCTAATACACTTGGTGGTCTAACAGTGAGACACCTACAGAGATGGGAATCTGCAAATAAGCAAATGCCCCTGAACCCTCAGCAGTGCAGCCTCTGTCTGATGTCTGCTACTCAAGCAAGTGTTTGGAAGATTCAGGTCACTAAAGACTAACCTTTTTTTGATAGTGTTTTTCTTTACCAAGTGTGACTGAATTATACAGCAGGGAAGGGGTTTGTCTGTGCTTATTAAAGACACTCAAGGTTGATCACATATGATTTCCAACACCTAAGGCTAACTATAGTAACTGTTTTGAATATTCCTAAGAACATAGTGTCCTGTAATATTAATAATCCTTAAACATATGCCCACAATAGTATAAATTATTACAGGCACTCCTAGATTTTTCAAAAACAATAGGAGAATCGACTCTTGGCCTAGGAAATATGGCCTAAACCCAAACCCCAAGATTTGTGTTGTGTCCGTATATAATGACCTCTGAAAGAATGGAACTATCAGGTCTGTGCCTGGAGCTCTCCAAAAGTAAGCTTATCAGTGCAATCTGTATAGAAATGGGTGTACTGTGTTGTCTTATCCAGTTCTGCCTGTTCAGGTTAAGTTAGAGCCAGAGACTTAACTAAGAAGTCACACTTATGTGCCAAGTAGCACAACTGCTAACAAGCCAAAAGTTATTGACCTTTAGACACTGATTTTCCCTAATGCCTATTGATTTTAGTGGCTGCTTACCTGTTAGAATTGCTTTGGTGTGGGAAAGACATTGCTCAAAAAATATATACAGGTTCCAAAGACAAAAAAATTCATTATATCTATGCTGCTCACAGCTACTAAAAATTATTGATTTCTGATTATTACCAGATTACATAAACCTGCTCTTAGCCCAAGCTAAGCTACCATTTTATTAATTTCCTAGAGACTCTCCAAGCCTTGTTCAAATATCTGATACCATTTTCATGCCTTTTGTGAGTAGATACATCTATTACACTTCTTTCCTTCAACATGTATTGAGAGTCTCCTCTGAGACAAACACTATTTTAGGCCTTAGGTATAAAAAATTCGATGAGATAGACAAGATTCTGTCTAAAGATTTTATTTAACAGAGAAAGGCAGACAATAAACAAATAGCTGAATATAAAATGATTAGTAGTATATGTTGAATATAAAAACAAGATGATGTGCTAGAGGTTAAGTGGATAGGAGATACATTTCAACTGATTCCTGAATTTTAAGGAATCAGCCATTCAAATATACTAGGATAAGCCCCTAATATATGAATTATGTTGATATATTTAATGAACAGAAAGAAGGTCAGAATTGCTAGAGTGTCCTGAACAAGGGACAGAGAAGTGGCAGATGTGGTCAGAAGTCAGCAGGGGATAGATACTAAGGTCTACTGTATGTACATATACTATATTCTAAGTGTAAAAGGAAAGTTTTAGATGATTTTAATCAAAGGAACAATACAATTTGATTTCTATTTTGAAAAAAAATCCTTCTGGTTGCTCTGTTGAGAATAGATTGGAAGATCACAAGAGTAGAAGCAGAGAGATTAGGAGGATTTTGCAATAACCTAGATGAGAGATGATGGTTTCAGTAAAAACTAAAGGTGATGAGAGGTTAAGTTCATAAGAATTGCTGGAGAGTGGGGCTGGAAGAGGGTAAAAACTGTTTTTCTTTATTAAACATGTTAATTTTGAGTTGTCTGTTAGAATCCTATATGGATATATCAAATAAACATTTGGGTATATAAGTCTGCAGTTCAGGTAAGACCTCAAGTCTAAATGTGTAAATGTGTGCATTTGAAGCTCAAAGGCATATCAGTGTATTTAAAGCTATTAGATAAATGAGATTGTCAAGGAAGATATGGAAAAAAGAATGGGTTCTAGATCATATCCATGAACACTGAGAAGTCTAGTAGAATTAAAGCTGGCACAGGAGATTGAGAAGGAGTAGCCCATAAAGAAGGAAGAGAACTAGGGAAAAGGTATCCTGGATGTCTAGAGAGAAAAAAGATTACAAGAAAAAAAAAAAAAAAAGGATGGCTAGCAGTGTCAAATATTGCCAAGTGACCAAATTATATAGACACAGAGAAGTGATACTAGGACCAACAGGGAGGGAAATGGGGTAATGGTTATAGAGGACACAGGGTCTAGGGAGGGTTTATTTTATTCAAGGTTGTTTGCATGTGGATTGACTATGTTCTCATAGAGATAAATTGCTGATGCAGAAAAGAGAATCATTACAGAGTTTAAATTTTATAGAGTACATCTAATCCCAGAGACTTGCTTTCTTTTGGCTGAGTTGATAATTTTAAGCTTGTACACTGTAAAATTAAGAGCAAAACTCAGAATTGCCCAGCACAGCATTAATCCCATAGCAACTAACCCGAAAAAGCGAGCCAGTGTGATTCACTACATTTCTACAGTAGTAGGCAGGTGAATGTGGTTGGCATAGATTAATTTATTATCCTACAGAGTACTAATTTTGTGGGGTAAAATTAATAGTCAAAGTTGTGCTTATTTTATATTATTTAATTAGGAAGAGTAATATAGTAAGGAGAGAACTTTTGGGTTTTAATATAACTTAGAGAACATCTAGTTCTATTTTCTTGTATTATAATAGGTAGAAACTTGGCTGTAAATTGCCCAAAGCCACACGAAGCAGTCAGAACTGGTAGAGAGGTTATGGAAAGATGATCATCATTTAAAAGGAATATGTTGATTCCCATCTGTGAGTATTCTAAATCTCCAAATACATCTTTGTAAAACATACTTGCGGTTTACTGTAAAAAATGAGTATTTTTATACACAGAACTTAGATTTTTAAAATTCTTTTTCAGTGTTTTTGTGATATATATTCAGAAATGTGTCTTTAGAAATGTAAATAATTGTTTCAAAGTGGTAGCAACATCTAATGACTGTCCTTTGAAGTAGTATCTTTACTCAGCAATCCTGTTTTTTGGAGCAGCCATTTATTGAGCACTTTGATGCTACTGTGTCCACATTACCCTGAAACTTGACAGTGGTCAGCTAGGTTAAGTATTATTTCACAGTTTTACAGATTGAAAAAATAGAAATCTAGGAGGTTGAAATAACTTTCCTAAGCTTATATACATTGTTGGCCGCTGAATTTTTTTCTCTTATACCATCATTGTCAATGACTGAATTTCCCACTGCAAAAGATTATGTAGCTGTCCGTAAGTGCCCTTAGATTTGGAACATTTAAAGATAATTTTTATTCTGAGATTAAATGATATAAAGGAGGAAAACAATTTTAAAATTCTGGCATCTTAGAAATATTATAACATTCATCTGTTGGAAAGTGGTGTAATAGGACAAAATGTCAGATCTGGGTTTGTGTCCTTGCTTAACAACTTAAATGTGTGTAATTTTGGGTAAATTACTTTAACTCTTTGAATATGAGTTCCTCATCAGCAAAAGTTTGTTATAATAACTACTTTAGAGTTTGTGAAGTTTAAGTTACACATATTTTGACAGTGCATAAGGACATAATATACTATTCCTCAGAATCTGAGGATAAGGTTACATCTGAAGATAAAATTATGAACCATATACATGTAAGTAAGATTCATCAGAGGAAATGAAAGTGGGCATATAAGAATAATTTAATGGTGACTGGAGCATACTGGACTATTCTAATTCCAATCAAGTTGTAGACTCTCCAGTTTGTAGACATTCTTTAAAAGAAAAGAAATATGAGGGAAAGCATCCACAGAATGATTCAACCATTGAAATAAGAAAAATTTAGTCTCACACTTTTTCAGGTTAGTCTATAAAAATGTATTTAAATCTTCTAGGCTTTGAGGATGTATATATTTTTGAGAAGTGAGGATAGGTAACCAGGCTGCACTATATCTTGAATAAAATAGCTAAGTTTTTCAGGGTTATTTTATTTTATTGCAAGTTAAGAGATGTATAATGAGTAAGTTCATACTAGAAAAACAACATATTGTGCAGCTATTTCTTTTTCTTAACAACTATATTGAATTTTAACTGACAAACTAAAAACTACAATATTTAAAGTATACACCTTGGTATGTTTTGACATATATATACACCCAGAAAACCATCATTACAATGAAGAAAGTGAACATATATATCCCCCCCAAAGTTGCCCCATGCTCACTTATAATCCCTCTCTTCTGTTCTTTTCTTCCCCCCAATCCTCAAACGTTCCTCTCCTTTCTTTCACTATAAATTAGTTAGCGTTTCCTACAATTTTACATAAATGTGAAATTTACATTTTTTATTCATTTTAACCTGGTAAAAAATTTATCATAATTAGTTTTAGATTATCCATGTTGCATGTATAGGTACTTTATTATTTTTATAGCAGAGTAATATTCTATTGTGCAGATTTGCCAAAATGTTTTTTATCAATTTTCCTATTGGTGGATATTTGTATTGTTTTCAGTTTTGACTCTTATAAATAGAGCCATCATGAAGATTTAGATACAAGTCTTTATATGCTTTTATTTTTCTTTTTGAATGCCTAGGAAAATATTGAGTTAAAAGATGGGTATATATTTAATTAAAAAAAATACTTCCAAAACGTTTCTCAAAGGGTTAATAACATTTTACATTCTCGTCAACAACATAGGAGAGTTCCAGTTGTCCATATCCTCACCAAAACTTAGTTATGGTCAATATTTTAAATTTATCTATTCAAATAGATGAGTAGTGACATGTCATTGTCATTTTAATTTGCATTTCCTTAGTGTCTAATTGTGTAGAGCATCTTTTCATGAGATTATTTGATTTGACATCCCTATGTTGTCTTTGCTGAAATGTCTGTTCAAATCTTTTGCCCATATCTTGAGTTGGATTGTTTATAGTCATATTGAATTTTTAGAATTATTTATACATTCTGGATAAAAGTCCTTTATCAAATATGTGTTAAGCAAATATTTTCTCCTAATAGTGTCTGTCTTTTCATTCACTAAACAGAATATTTCAAAGAGCAGAAGTTTTTAATTTTATGAAGTCCAATTTATCAGTTTTTTGTGAATTGTGCTTTTGATACTATAAATAACTTAGATAAATGCCTAATACAAGTTGATGAAGACTATGATTTTTCTAGAAATTTGATTTTTTTTACTCTGAAAATTTCAAACATATACAAAAGAAAACATGGTGTAATGAACTGCCATGTATTCAGCACCCCTCTTCAACAGTTATCAACTCATGGCCAATCTTGTTTCATCTGTATTCCTTCCTACTTCCACATACTCCAAGTTATTAATATTTTTAACACATATTATTGATGTACACACAGAAGTCTACAAATCATAAGTGTCTACCTCAATAAATTTTCACAAAGTGAAAACATTTCACTGTATCTTTTATTGTATGTATGTTGATATATTCAGAATCTCAGTCAAAAATTTAAATAGTATCAGCTCCCCAGAAGATGTCTAATGTCCTCAAAGGAATCTCTATCCTTGCAATACCATTCATGAAGTTTGCTGGTGGTTAAACATTTATAATGGATTCATACAATGTGTCCTATCTTATGTTTTAATTCTTTGGCTCACTCTGTGTTTATGAATTTTTCCAAGGTGTTTCATATGGCAAATCTGATTCACCTGATTGCTGTTTGGTATTCCATTGTATGAACATACCACAATTTATTTTTCAATTCTGGTATTGATGGACATTTGGATTGTTTTCAGTTTTTGACTTTTCACATAGTATTGCTCTGGATATTCTTGTACATTTTGTTGTTGTTAGTGATCATATACATAGATTTTTATTGGGTACATAGCTAAAGATGAAATTGCTGGATGACCAAATCTTTATCTATACCTATATCTATATCTATATATCTACATCTATGAGATTTTAGTAGACACTGACAGTTTTTATAAGTAGTTATACCTATACTGTATGAAAGAATATTGCATAAATACATACCATATAATATTCTGGGTAGTAAGTTTTTAATCCCCTAATTGCCTTGTTATAGTATTCCTGCACTGGTAGCCACTGGAAAAAATACTGTTGTAGTATATTACTCATTTATATGCCATTTGCCCTTGTTTTTCATGAGTAATTTCTGTGAACTTATTCAGTTCTTTGATTCAACAATTGAATTTCTGGAGCTGCAAAGTTGAAGGCTAGATCCTTAAATGAGGAAACCAACCAAAGTCCCTCTACTTTCTGTTGTTTTAACAGAGTGTTATTTAGTCTCCCTAGATATTATTTTTTGATTGATTTCATTATAACTGCAACAGTTTTTTTAAAAAGTAAAACAAAACAAAATACTATCCTAAAGCCTGGTACCTAGATGTACAATAAATATGATTCTCTTTCCTCCTATTACAGTAATCTTTTTACAGTTTCCTTTAGCCTTTCATTATTGTTAACATCTAGCCTTTTACAGAAAGTGCCTCCATGGCTACAGTTTTAGTGCCATCTAGACAAAAAATAGAAATCCACTGCCATGTAAGCCTTCAAGCTTCAAAGACAAATCAATACCACATCTCTATGAAACAAGTATATCTTAACAGTTTTTTTGCAAAGGACCTGACCTACCCCATCTTTATGTAAGTTTGGGACCAATCTAAAGTCAGTATAGATCTGAGTAGAACGTTCCCATGTCAAGAAATGCTATTAAAGGCTTTGAAATAAGCTGATAATGATAAGAAGTAAAATAGTCATTTTGAAAATTTGAAACCTCACTTTTGCTCTTGGAAATAAACCAGTTAGTGATTCATGGTTTTCAGTGTAGTGAACAAAATTATTTGAATTGCACATCTAGAATTATCCTATGCTTAATTAGTTATTATTTTAAAACCACTGCATTTTTGTGTGTTCATGCCTGTCTAGATTTGATACTTACTCCAGTGAACTGACAGAAGACTAGAGAACTCAGTGAACACAGGAGTATAGTGTAGCGTAGTATTCTGTACGACTTTGCTAATTATTGCCACTTGTGAATAAATATTTTCACATTGGGTAATGAAAGGCTAAACTGATTGTAGGTTATAAACAAATTTTGTGGCCCTGAAGTGATTGAGGAACACAAGATTAAAGTTGAAATAAATATGAAGTCTGATTTGCACATAGATAATGTAACCAAAGAGATTATTATTGTCAGTAAAGTAAAACCACTTACCCTTTTCCTCAGGAAACACCAATTTATGTGTAGTCCTCTACTCAAACCTATTGTAAAAGGAAAAGGCGAATGATGGAACTTTGTCCTTTGATATTTATTGATCCAAAGTAAGTACTAATTATTGTTGGAGGCTCTATTAGAGGAGATAAAAGTCCTCTAAGAGTTTATACTTCAGTTGATCATACATAGTATGTATTTATTATAGGAGAAAATTTAAGAAAACACGCAAAACAATCAACATTTCTGAACTGCTGAGTCTAACATTCATTTTATTGAATTTTTAATGAGATAGATGAGATGTGTTCTGTTTAGAATTTAACCTATTTTAAAAAATCTTCTGATTTAGTCTGTGCTATAAGGACTATCCCAATTTCCCATTTCTGTATGTTATTAGGTCTGTTCAGTAGTCTAGTTAGTCAGTATCTGTAGAATAATTACCCTGCCTATATAGCAGAATCATCTGTGTAACTATAAAATACAGATTCTGTAATTCTATAGCTGGATATTTAGATCAAGAAGGTTTAGGAGAGTGGTTCACGTATTTGCATTAAAAAAAAACTCCATAAAGAATTCTGATTCCAAGAGCTAGTTAACCATTCAGTTCACTCATTGTGTGTGTGTGTGTGTGTGTGTGTGTGTGTGTGTGTAAGAGAGGGGGAATAAATTCTAGCAGCTACAGACCAGAATCACTGTTCTCTTCTTCCAGACAGATTGCATTTCTCAGTCCCCTTTATAGTTCGGTGTAGCCATGTGGCTGAATTCTGGCCAATATGGTATGAACAGAAGTGATTTGTGATTTCAAAGAAGATCTTTCTATTAAGCTTTTCCCATGGCCTTCCCTTTCTGTCAGTTGGATGTTTTTCCCATGACCAGCCTTTATTACCATTTGAAGATTCCAGCTTCTTCTTCCATCCATGTTCATAAATCAATGTGTGGAGCAGAGCCTCCCCGGTGAGGTAGAAATTCTTTGTGAGCAAAAAACAAATTTCTACTGTGTTTAAACCATTGTTTATTTATGTATGTATGTATGAATGTATGTATTTATTTATTTATTTAACATCTTTCTTGGAGTACAATTGCTTTACAATGGTGTGTTAGTTTCTGCTTTACAACAAAGTGAATCAGTTATACATATACATATGTTCCCATATCTCTTCCCTCTTGCGTCTGCCTCCTTCCCACCCTCCCTATCCCACCCCTCTAGGTGGTCACAAACCACCTAGCTGATCTCCCTATGCCATGCGGCTGCTTCCCACTAGCTATCCACCCTATGTTTGGTAGTGTATATATGTCCATGCCACTCTCTCACTTCGTCACAGCTGACCCTTCCCCCTCACCATATCCTCAAGTCCATGCTCTAGTAGGTCTGTGTTTTATTCCTATCCTACCCCTAGTCTCTTCATGACATTTTTTTTCTTAGATTCCATATATATGTGTTAGCATACGGTATTTGTTTTTCTCCTTCTGACTTACTTCACTCTGTATGACAGACTCCAGATCTATCCACCTCATTACAAATAACTCAGTTTCATTTCTTTTTATGGCTGAGTAATATTCCATTGTATATATGTGCCACATCTTCTTTATGCATTCATCTGTTGATGAACACTTAGGTTTCTTCCATGTCCTGGCTATTATAAATAGAGCTGCAATGAACATAGTGGTACATGACTCTTTTTGAATTATGGTTTTCTCAGGGTATATGCCCAGTAGTGGGATTGCTGGGTCATATGGTAGTTCTATTTGTAGTTTTTTAAGGAACCTCCATACTGTTCTCCATAGTGGCTGTATCAATTTACATTCCAACCATCAGTGCAAGAGTGTTCCCTTTTCTCCACACCCTCTCCAGCATTTATTGTTTCCAGATTTTTTGATGATGGCCATTCTGACTGGTGTGAGACGATATCTCATTGTAGTTTTGATTTGCATTTCTCTAATGATTAATGATGTTGAGCATTCTTTCATGTGTTTGTTGGCAATCTGTATATCTTCTTTGGAGAAATCTCTATTTAATTCTTCTGCCCATTTTTGGATTGGGTTGTTTGTTTTTTTGTTATTGAGCTGCCTGAGTTGCTTATAAATTTTGGAGATTCATCCTATGTCTGTTGCTGCATTTGCAACTATTTTCTCCCATTCTGAGGGTTGTCTTTTGGTCTTGTTTATGGTATCCTTTGCTGTGCAAAAGCTTTTAAGTTTCATTAGGTCCCATTTGTTTATTTTTGTTTTTATTTCCATATCTCTAGGAGGTGGGTCAAAAAGTATCTTGCTGTGATTTATGTCACAGAGTGTTCTGCCTATGTTTTCCTCTAAGAGTTTTATAGTGTCTGGCCTTACATTTAGGTCTTTAACCCATTTTGAGTTTATTTTTGTGTATGGTATTAGGGACTGTTCTAATTTCATACTTTTACATGTAGCTGTCCAGTTTTCCCAGCACCACTTATTGAAGAGGCTGTGTTTTCTCCACTGTATGTTCTTGCCTCCTTTATCAAACATAAGGTGACCATATGTGTGTGGGTTTATCTCTGGGCTTTCTATCCTGTTCCATTGATCTATATTTCTGTTTTTGTGCCAGTACCATACTGTCTGGATTACTGTAGCTTTGTAGTATAGTCTGAAGTCAGGGAGCCTGATTCCACCAGCTCCATTTTTCGTTCTGAAGATTGCTTTGGAGCTTCCCTGGTGGTGCAGTGGTTGAGAGTCCGACTGCCGATGCAGGGGACACGGGTTCATGCCCTGCTCTGGTAGGATCCCACATGCCGTGGAGCGGCTAGTCCCATGAGCCATGGCTGTTGAGCCTGTGTGGGAGAGGCCACAGCAGAGAGAGGCCACAGCAGAGAGAGGCCCGCATACCAAGAAGAAAAAAATGATTGCTTTGGATATTAGGGGTCTATTGTGTTTCCATACAAATTGTGAAATGTTTTGTTCTATTTCTGTAAAATATGCCAGTGGTAGTTTGATAGGGATTGCATTGAATCTATAGATTGCTTTGGGTAGTATCGTCATTTTCACAATGTTGATTCTTCCAGTCCAATAACATGGTATATCTCTCCATCAAGTTGTATCATCTTTAATTTCTTTCATCAGTGTCTTATACTTTTCTGCATAAAGGTCTTTTGTCTCCTTAGGTAGGTTTATTCCTAGATATTTTATTCTTTTTGTTGCAGTGGTAAATGGGAGTGTTTTCTTAATTTCACTCTCAGATTTTTCATCATTAGTGTATAAGAATGCCAGAGATTTCTGTGCATTAATTTTGTATCCTGCTACTTTACCAAATTCATTGATTAGCTCTAGCAGTTTTCTGGTAGCATCTTTAGGATTCTCTATGTATAGTATCATGTCATCTGCAAACAGTTACAGCTTTACTTCTTTTCAAATTTGGCTTCCTTTTATTTCTTTTCCTTCTCTGATTGCTGTGGATAGAACTTCAATAACTATGTTGACTAAGAATGGTGAGAGTGGGACATCTTGTCTTGTTCCTGATCTTCGTGGAAATGGTTTCAGTTTTTCACCATTGAGGATGATGTTGGCTGTGGGTTTGTCATATATGGCCTTTATTATGTTGAGGAAAGTTCCCTCTATGCCTACTTTCTGCAGGGTTTTTATCATAAATGGGTGTTGAATTTTGTCAAAAGCTTTCTCTGCATCTATTGAGATGATCATATGGCTTTTCTCCTGCAATTTGTTAATATGGTGTAATACGTTGACTGATTTGCATATATTGAAGAATCCTTGCATTCCTGGAATAAATCCCACTTGATCATGGTGTATGATCCTTCTAATGTGTTGTTGGATTCTGTCTGATAGTATTTTGTTGAGGATTTTTGCATCTCTGTTCATCAGTGATATTGGCCTGTAGTTTTCTTTCTTTGTGACGTCTTTGTCTGTTTTTGGTATCAGAGTTATGTTGGCCTCATAGAATGAGGTTGGGAGCCTTCCTCCCTCTGCTATGTTTTGGAAGAGTTTGAGAAGGATAGGTGTTAGCTCTTCTCTAAATATTTGATAGAAGTCTCCTGTGAAGTCATCTGGTCCTGGGCTTTTGTCTGTTGGAAGATTTTAAATCACAGTTTCAATTTCAGTGCTGTGATTGGTCTTTTCATATTTTCTATTTTTTCCTTGTTCAGTCTCAGCAAGTTGTGCATTTCTAAGAATTTGTCCATTTCTTCCAGTTTGTCCATTTTATTGGCATACAGTTACTTGTGGTTATATCTAATAATCTTTTGTATTTCTGCAGTGTCCGTTGTTACTTCTCCTTTTTCATTTCTAAGTCTATTGATTTGAGTCTTTTACTTTTTTTTCTTCATAAGTCTGTAAATGGTTAATGACTTTTGTTTATCTTCTCAAAGAACCAGCTTTTAGTTTTATTGATCTTTGCTATCATTTCCTTCATTTCTTTTTTATTTATTTCTAATCTGATCTTTATGATTTCTTTCCTTCTGCTAAATTTGGTGGGGTTTTTTGTTTGTTTTTCTTTCTCTAATTGCTTTAGGTGCAAGGTTAGGTTGTTTATTTGAGATGTTTCCTGTTTCTTAAGGTAGGATTGTATTGCTCTAAACTTCCCTTTTAGAACTGCTTTTGCTGCATCCCATAGGTTTTGGGTCATCGTGCCTCCATTGCCATTTGCTTCTAAGTATTTTTTGATTTCCTCTTTGATTTCTTCAGTGATCACTTCGTTATTAAGTAGTGTATTGTTTAGCCTCCATGTTTTTGTATTTTTTACAGATCTTTTCTGTAATTCATATCTAATCTCATAGCGTTGTGGTCAGAAAAGATACTTGATATGATTTCAATTTTCTTAAATTTACCAAGGCTAGATTTGTGACCCAAGATATGATGGATCCTGGAGAATGTTCCATGAGCACTTGAGAAAAATGTGTATTCTGTTGTTTTTGGATGGAATGTCCCATAAATATCAATTAAGTCCATCTTGTTTAATGTATCATTTAACACTTGTGTTTCATTATTTATTTTCATTTTGGATGATCTGTCCATTGTTGAAAGTGAGGTGTTAAAGTCCCCTACTATGACTGTGTTACTGTCGATTTCCCCTTTTATGGCTGTGAGTATTTGCCTTATGTATTGAGGTGCTCCTATGTTGGGTGCATAAATATTTACAATTGTTATATCTTCTTCATGGATCGATCCCTCGATCATTATGTAGTATCCTGCTTTGTGTCGTGTAATAGTCTTTATTTTAAAGTCTATTTGTCTGATATGAGAATTGCTACTTCCACTTTCTTCTGATTTCCATTTGCATGGAATATCTTTTTCCATTCCCTCACTTTCAGTCTGTATGTGTCCCTAGGTCTAAAATGGGTCTCTTGTAGACAGCATATATATGGGTCTAGTTTTTGTATCCATTCAGTGAGTCTGTGTCTTTTGGTGGGTGCATTTAATCCATTTACATTTAATGTAATTATCGATATGTATGTTCCTATTACCATTTACTTAATTGTTTTGAGTTTGTTCTTGTAGATCTTTTCCTTCTCCTGTGTTTCTTGCCTAGAGAAGTTCCTTTAGCATTTTTTTGTAAAGCTGGCTTTGTGTTGCTGAACTCTCTCAGCTTTTGCTTGTCTGTAAAGGTTTTAATTTCTCCATCAAATCTGAATGAGACCCTTGCTGGGTAGAGTAATCTTGGTTGTAGGTTTTATTCCTTCATCACTTTAAATATGTCCTGCCACTCCCTTCTGGCTTGCAGAGTTTCTGCTGAAAGATCAGATGTTAACCTTATGGAGATTCCCTTGTGTGTTATTTGCTGTTTTTCCCTTGTTGCTTTAATATGTTTTCTTTGTATTTAATTTTTGATAGCTTGATTTATATGTGTCCTGGCGTGTTTCTCCTTGGATTTATCCTGTATGGGACTCTCTGTGCTTCCTGGACTTGATTGACTATTTCCTTTCCCATATTAGGGAAGTTTTCAACTATAATTGCTTCAAATATTTTCTCAGTCCCTTTCTTTTTCTCTTCTTCTTCTGGACCCATATAATCGAATGTTTGTGTTTTTAATGTTGTCCCAGACGTCTCTGAGACTGTTCTCAGTTCTTTTCATTCTTTTTTCTTCATTCTGCTCTGCAGTAGTTATTTCCACTATTTTATCTTCCAAGTCACTTATCCATTCTTCTGCCTCAGTTATTCTGCTATTGATCCCATCTAGAGTATTTTAAATTTTATTTATTGTCTTGCTCATCGTTGCTTGCTTCCTCTTTATTTCTTCTAGGTTCTTGTTAAATGTTTCTTGCATTTTGTCTATTCTATTTCCAAGATTTTGGATCATCTTTCCTATCATTATTCTGAATTCTTTTTCAGGTAGACTGCCTATCTTCTGTTCATTTGTTAGGTCTGGTGGGTTTTTACCTTGCTCCTTCATCTGCTGTGTGTTTTTCTGTCTTCATTTTGCTTATCTTACTGTGTTTGGGGTCTCCTTTTTGCAGGCTGCAAGTTCATAGTTCTCGTTGTTTTTGGTGTCTGTCCCCAATGGCTAACGTTGGTTCAGTGGGTTGGGTAGGTTTCCTGGTTGAGGGGACTAGTGCCTGTGTTCTGGTGGATGAGGCTGGATCTTGTCTTTCTGGTGGGCAGGTCCATGTCTGGTGGTTTGTATGGGGATATTGGTAGCCTTATTATGATTTCAGGCAGCCTCTCTGCTAATGAATGTGGCTGTGGTCCTGTCTTGCTAGTTGTTGGGCATAGGGTGTCCAGCAGTGTAGCTTGCTGGTCGTTTAGTGAAGCTGGGTTTTGGTGTTGAGATGGAAATCTCTGGGAGATTTTGCCATTTGATATTACGTGGAGCTGGGAGGTCTCTTGTGGACCTGTGTCGTGAAGTTGGTTCTCCCACCTCAGAGACACAGCCCTGATGCCTGGCTGCAGCACCAAGAGCCTTTAATCCACATGGCTCAGAATAAAAGGGAGATAAAATAGAAAGGAAAGAAAGGAAGGAAGGAAGGAAGGAAGGAAGGAAGGAAGGAAGGAAGGAAGGAAGGAAGAAAGGAAGAAAGCAAGAAAGGAAGAAAAGAAGAAAGGAAGGAAAGAAGGAAGAAACAAAGAAAGGGAGAAAGGAAGGAAGGGAGAAATGAAGAAAGAAAGAAAGAAGATAAAATAAAGTTATTAAAATAAAAAAATAATTTTGAAGAAGAATAATTTTTTAAAGTAAGAAAAATAACAATAAAAAAACCCAGGACTGTCAGAACCCTAGAATATA
Organism: Kogia breviceps; assembly: GCF_026419965.1. NCBI lineage: Eukaryota > Metazoa > Chordata > Mammalia > Artiodactyla > Physeteridae > Kogia > Kogia breviceps. The sequence continues at coordinate 41,255,834 of NC_081315.1, forward strand.
TGGTGAAAGCAAAGCTATACAGACAAAATCTCACACAGAAGCACACACATACACACTCAGAAAAAGAGAAAAAGGGGGAAAAATAATATATCTTGCTCCCAAAGTACACCTCCTAAACTTGGGATGATTTGCTGTCTATTCAGGTATTCCACAGATGCAGGGCACTTCAAGGTGATTGTGGAGTTTTAATCCGCTGCTTCTGAGGCTGCTGGGAGAGACCTCCCCCTCTCCTCTTTGTTCACACAGCTCCTGGGGTTCAGCTTTGGACTTGGCCCCGCCTCTGCATGTAGATCGCCCAAGGGCATCTGCTCTTCGCTCAGACAGGATGGGGTTAAAGGAGCAGCTGATTCAGGGGCTCTGGCTCTCTCAGGCCGGGGGGAGGCAGAGGTCTGGATGCAGGGCGAGCCTGAGGTGGCAGAGGCTGGCATGACGTTGCACCAGCCTGAGGTGCGCCATGTGTTCTCCCAGAGAAGTTTTCCCTGGATCCTGAGATCCTGGCAGTGGTGGGCTGTACAGGCTCCCTGGAGGGGAGGTGTGGAGAGGGACCTGTGCTCACACACAGGCTTGTTGGTGGTGGCAGCAGCGGCTTTAGCGTCTCATGCCTGTCTCTGGTGTCCGCGCTGATAGCCGTGGCTTGCGCCCATCTCTGGAGCTCCTTTATGTGGCACGCTTAATCCCCTCTCCTCTCTCACCGGGAATGAAAGATGCATGAAAACGTCTCTGTCTCTTTGGCAGCTCCAGACTTCTCTTGGACTCCCTCCCAGCTAGCCGTGGTGCACTAACCCCTTCAGGCTGCCAATCCCAGTCCTCTCCCTGTCATCCGCTCCCAGCCCCAGCCCTTCTCGACAGGTGATCAGACAAGCCTGTCAGGCTATTGAGTACCACTCGGCAGCGATCCTCTGTGGGTGTCTCTCTGCTTTGCCCTCCTCACCCTGTTACTGTGCTCTCCTCCGAGGCTCTGAATCTTCCCCCTCCTCCACCCACAGTCTCTGCCCATGAAGAAGCTTCTAATGTGTGGAAACCTTTCCTCCTTCACAGCTCCCTCCCACTGGTGCAGGTCCCGTCCCTATTCTTTTGTCTCTGTTTATTCTATTTTCTTTTGCCCTACCCATGTACGTGTGGAGTTTCTTGCCTTTTGGGAAGTCTGAGGTCTTCTACCAGAATTCAGTGGGTGTTCTGTTGCAGTAGTGCCACATGTAGATGTATTTCTGATGTACCTGTGGGGAGGAAGGTCATCTCCGCATCTTACTCTTCCGCCATCTTCTCCCCTTTTTCCTAAACCATTATTTAAATTTAGGAAAATTTGTTATAATTAACCAGCTCTAATTATTTTAGTACCTAACCTCTACTTGGTAGTAAAATATGCAGGAGAAGGCATTGGTTCTGTCATTTAAGAATACCAAAGTTTAAGAGTAGACTAAATAGAGGTACAAATAATGAGGATAAAATGTGAAAAGGCGGGCTTCCCTGGTGGCGCAATGGTTGAGAATCCGCCTGCCGATGCAGGAGACACGGGTTCGTGCCCTGGTCCGGGAAGATCCCACATGCCGCGGAGCAACTAAGCCCATGAGCCATGGCCGCTGAGCCTGTGCATCCGGAGCCTGTGCTCTGCAACGGGAGAGGCCACAACAGTGAGAGGCCCGCATACCGCAAAAAAAAAAAAAAAAAATGTGAAAAGGCTTTTAATAGGGTGAAAAATGAAGAAAAACAATCAACTTTCTGAGAGAGTGAGGGTAGGTCATCAAGAGATTCAGGGAGCTCTATGGAGAGGAGATGTATTTGGGATGGGGAGTAAAAAATGATAGGGCCTTCCCAACTAGACAGGGTACTTTAGACAAAGTTTTCAGGCACAGAGTTATAAGGACATGGTCTGAGTGAATAGGAGTGGGACATAGCAACATAACACTAGGAAAAATCAGACTATGACCTTTGTACCATGCTATGAAGTTTGGAATTTATTCTAAAGTCAATCAGTAGACACCAGTTTTGAAAGAAGTAACAGATATCACACTTATGGAAGAAGAGAGAATATACACAGAGAACATGATTAGGGAGTTTTAGAAAAATATTCTGGCAGTAACTGATGGAATTATGGCATTAACAAAAGGATAGAAAGAAGACATCAGTAAGAAATCTTTAAAAGCAGAAGAGGAAGTATTTAGTAAAGAATTGAGTATCTGGGCAGTGATGAAGTTGGCAGAATTACTTCAAGGTCTCAGCTTGGGTAAATGTGCAGATATTGATGGTCTTCACTGAGAAAGGGAAGTTTACAATAAGAACAATAAAAATGAAGATAGTTCTCTTTTATCAGGCACTTAACATGTACTGTGCAAAGCAATTTATATGTATTAACCTATTAAAACGTCACACCTATTTTATGAAGTTAATGCTATTCTTTCTGCCCTTTGCAGATATAGTAACTGAGGCCTAGAGAAGTTAAAAGCTTGTTCAAGGTGATAATAAACCAGTAGATGGTGGGACAGCTTGGGAGAGTGTAGTTTTAGAACCAAGCTCTTAATCAATCACCACATTGTAATGCTTCTCAAAAGAAAAGATGGAAAATTCACTTTGGATTTAATGTGTTGGACATGTCTGTGAATCATTTGGCTAAGAACTTGTGGGCAGTTTAAATACAGCCATATGTTTCGTGAAAGATCCTTAAGCATAACTATGATAGTTGAATATGCAGAGGTAAATGAGATTTCACAATGAGAAAATTTATAAAGATGAAAGAAGGGGATTGAAGATACATATAAGTGAATACATATATTTATGGATATGGCAAAGAAAACAAATCAGTGGGAGTGATAAGTATCAGCACATCAGGAATCAAAAAATTTAAAAGGAGAATCAAAAGGGCAGAATTTGATGTCATGAACATTTTGGAAAGGAGAATTCCAGCATACTCCAAGTAATATGAGAGTAGAAAGAAATCAGTGATGATGATGGTCAGATTAATTTTAATATATAGGAATTGAAATGGAAAGAACTGAAAATTCCTTTGGGGAGAGGTGAGAAAATGAAGGCAACAAAAGTCTTTCAAGACTTTTGGGGAGATGGAAGTTTCCAGGGAAGGCCTTTTCAAGATGAACACAACTTGAGCCTAGTTTTAAGATGTATTTTTGTAATTACAGAAAACTATCAATCTTCCAACATCCTACATATCTTCAGAATTTTGATATAGTATCAATTGCTCATAAAATCTGTTTGTCATATAGTTCTAAAGGATAGTTATTTCAATTATTTTACTTGAATCTCTCCCTCTGCAGTTTTACTCTTATTGTTTTATCTTATATGAGAGAACAGTTGGCTACTGTCCCTAATCATTTACCACGTCTGGGAACATTGTGAATTCCTACTAATTTAAATCAACTTCCAGAGCTAAGAGAATGCTAACTGGAAAGAGTTTAAACCTAGTGGCCCATTATAAAGTTTTAATTTAAAAACAGACACCAGGGGTTTAAAACAACTTGAAACAATGGGAAAAGAGGTAAATAGAAATTTAAGCTAAATGGATTAAAATAAATTATTAAAAGAGTAAAGTTTTATTAATTTGTATAATGGTTATCAGAAATAATTAGTATATTGACAACTAAACCAGTAAACTTCTCTCCCTTAAACTGTTGAAATTTACCTCTCTGGTTTAATATGTGATTAGATTGCACAAGTACAATTATGTATATGTGAAAACTCTAGGAGTTTTATATGAAGAAAAATCATATACAAGATATCCTTGGAAGTTGACTTCTGCTTTTGGTTTATATTTTGGTGTGTAAGAGTGTGTGAAAAAGGAAATAGTACTCAGGAAATTGCCACTTTCATTTTCTTTATCATTAATTCATCACTTTATATATTTATTGATCTGTTAGGCCACAGAAATAAAAATGAAAAACCTTTTTTGTTTTCAAGAAAATCATACAGTAATGGTGATGACAAAAAGGTTAAAAAAGGAAGAGATTTAATATACACCATGACACATGGCATATGAAGGAAAGGATAGTGATAAATTAGTTCTGGAATAAATAGTTCTTCTCCAGTACATTCTGTTGTATCCTCAATGGACAAATTGTAAAGGAAAACAGTAATTTCCATAGATAATTATATTAGAATCTAAAAGAAAGTTGGGGAGGGAGATGGTACTGAGACACAAACACAAGTGAGGTGCTGGCCAATTTTCTTTCCAAGCAAGAGAGTCTAAAATTCTTAGGTACAACATTTGTGTACCTTTCCTAGCTCTTCAGCTTTTTCTAAACATCTGAATATTTAGGAACAGTAAGGAGAGAGTAAACAGCAATTCCTGGGAAATTATTAAGCAACTAAGAGACGTCAGCAAGAATTTAGGTGAGAAACAATGAAAGTGGGGGCTAGTGTTGGAAGTTTAAAGAAAAAGCAAGATGTCAGAGGAGTAGGAGGACTTAGAGTTCATCTGTCTCCACAGATGCATAAGGAATACATCTATAGATGCAACAATTCTCACAGAACACTAGCAGAAGACCTTGGACACTGGAAAAGACTATAAACATCCCTGCATAACTGGGTAGGATGAAAAAAAAGAAGGGAGAAGGAGGTAGAGATAAAGTAGGATGGGGCCTGCACCCCAGGGCAAGGGAGCTAAAGCAGAGGAGTGATTCCAGAATTCGTGGGAAGCCTTTCTCCAATGGGGAAATCGATTGGGACAGAAGGGAAGCATTTAAGGCTGTTAGAAGAGGGTGAAGTGGCCTATTTGTGACAGATGGGACAGAGTGAGACATACATAGATGGTCTGTACCATGGCCCTATGTGCCCTGGACTGGGACATGCGTTCACCGGTGTGCAAGGGGGCTGGGAGCCAGAGTGTGGGGATTGTAGAACAGGCCCAGAGCAAGAACTGCTTTTGGCCATGGGGAGACAGACTGAAGGAACAGGAGAGAGGAAATCTTCAGCAGGGAATGCCTCCAGAGGAATACCAGACTGCCATGGGAGCAGGGCGCTACTGCTGAGTCACACACAGGGGGAGGAGCCACTATTCTAGCTTCTCTCTCCCACATGCCAGTGCCTGTCTACAGACAATAAAAGAAGCTCTTTCAGGGCTGACCCTTGTACGCTGACTACCAAGCAATTTAAAAAAATCCCCTCAGGTCTGGTGCTCACACACCTTATGCTGGGTGCCAGAAAAGTCCCTCACTAGGGCCATATCTCTTGCACCTGTGGCACTGGCTTCCCTGTGCATTTGGTGCCACTGGGGAACCCGTGATCCAAGCAGTCATACCACCTCTGTGCCCTGTCCTCACTGGGGCTGACCAAAGAGCTCCAAGGCAGCCTCAGGACCAGACTCCTGTGGATGGACCACACACAAAGGTGGGGGATAAAACCAAAGCAGAAACCCAGGGATGAAGCAACTAAGGAAGAAGATTGAAAATCTTTCCATCAGCTGTAGAAGCTGCAGATTAAATCCCCATGACCAACTAGGTAGACCCTGTGTCTATGGAATATCTGAGTAGACAGTGAGTGTTCCAAAAATTAAAAAGGTCTAGCTCTGGCAGCTGTGGACTTTGGGGGCAAGCACATGCAGGAATTGGGCCAGATGAGAATCTGAGTCCCCACAGGGCCCACAGCACATCCAGAGACCAGCCCAGAGGGAGAGGAGAGCCTCTTGGTGAGGCAGAGGTGGGCTGTGGCTCACAACATGTGCAAGGACACTTACAGCTGAGACCCCAGAGAACATAATTATTACTATTAATTTCATTATGTTTTGATTTATTATTTTGTTAGTTCTGGCTTTTTTGTGTGTGTTTCCTTCTTTCTTTTTGTTTGTTGTTTTAGTACTATTATTTATTTAGTCTTTTGGTATCTTCATGTTTTATAACGTTTTTCATTTAAATTTTTTTATATATTTCTATTTTTACTTTGCTTTGCTGTTGTTCTGTGTTCTTTTCCCTTATTTTTTCTTCTTTTTCTTTAATTTTTAAAAATATTTTCATTTCTACTTTGCTTTTTTGTTGTCCTGTGTTTTTTCCCTTTTTATTTTATCTATTATTATTATTTTTAAATCATTTATATCGGTTCGTTCTGTTTCCTTGTTTTCTTCTTCCATTGGCAAACTGCTTTGGTTTTGTTTTACTTTTTCATTAGTTTTGACCCAAACTGTTTAATTTTGTTTTTAAATTCTTTTATTTATCTGGTTGTTCTCTTGCTTTTTGTTTTACTTGGTTCTGTTTTTGTTTCTTTTGCATGTATATGTGTTTCCCTGTTTCTGTTTCTGTTTGTTTGATTTTGTTTTTACCATTTCTCTGGGTTTCTGTTTGTCTTTTTTTTCTTTAATATATTTTCTATTTTATTTTTTTATGTTTCTATTTCTACATTGCTTTTCTGTTGTTCTGTCTTCTTTCCCCTTCCTCTTTTTCTTTATTTTGTATCATTTTTGCCAGTGTGTTTTGTTTCTTTGCTTCGTTCTTCAGTTGTCAATCTGCTTTGGTATTGCTTTTTGGTTTTGTGTTTTTGTCAGTTTTATTTTTAATTGCTTTATTTCATCTTGTGTTCTTTTGTTTGGTTGTTCTCTTGCTTTCTGTTTTATTTGGTTCTGTTTTTGTTTCTTTTGTGTATGCGTGTATTTCCTTGTTTCTGTTTTTGTTTAATTTCACTCTTTTACCATTTTTCTGGGGTTTTGTTAGTCTTTTTTTTAAAATCTCCTTTATGGCCAGGACAAGTGACTTGTGAGGTCTTGGTTCCTTGACCAGAAGTTGGGCCTGAGGCTCTGGGGTGGGAGGCCTGAGACTCTGGGGTGGGAGCCCAGAGTCCAGGAGGCTGGACCACCAGAGAATTCCTGACCACAGGGAAGATTAATCACTGAGAGATCTCACGGTAGCCTCTATCTGAATCCAAGACCCTACTCCACCCCAATGCCAGGAGCTTCCAGCACTGGACGCCTCACACCAAACAACAAAGACAGGAACACAAACCCACCCCTCAGCAAATAGACTACCTAAAATCAAACTAAGCTCACAAACATCCCCCAAACACACCACCTGACATGGCCTGCTCATCAGAGGGAAAAGACTCAGCTCCACACACCAGAACACAGGCACCAGTCCCTCCCATCAGGAAACCTACACAAGCCATTGTACCAACATTACCATGGCGAGCAGAGAACAGAAGCAAGAGGAACTACAACCCTGCAGCCTAGGGAAAGGAGACTTCAAATAATGTAAATTAGACAAAGTGAGAAGACAGAGAAATTTTTCAGGAAAAGGAAAAAGATAAAAACTCACAAGACCAAATAAATGAAGAGAAAATAGGCAAAATACCTCAAAAAGATTTCAGAATAATGATAGTAAAGATGATCCAAAATCTTGGAAATAGAGAAAATGCAAGAAATGTTTAACAAGGACCTAGAAGAACTAAAGAGCAAACAAACAATGAACAACACAATAACTGAAATTAAAAATACTCTAGAGGGAATCAATTGCAGAATAACTGAGGCAGAAGAATGGATAAGTGAGCTGGAAGATAGGATGGTAAAAAGAACTGCCACAGAGAAGAATAAAGAGAAAAGAATGAAAAGAAGGGAGGACAGTCTCAGAGACCTCTGGGACAACATTAAGTGCACCAACATTCGAATTATAGGCATCCCAGAAGAAGAACAAAAGAAAGGGTCTGAGAAAATATTTGAAGAGATTATAGTTGAAAACTTCCCCAACATGGGAAAGGAAATAGTCAATCAAGTCCAGGAAGCACAGAGAGACCCATACAGGATAAACCCAAAGAGAAACACTCAAAGACACATATTAATCAAACTAACAAAAATTAAACACAAAGAAAAAATATTAAAAGCAGCAAGGGAAAAGCAAAAAATAACATACAAGGGAATCCCCATAAGGTTAACAGCTGATCTCTCAGCAGGAACTCTACAGGTGAGAAGGGAATGGCAAGATATATTTAAAGTGATGAAAGGGAAAAAGCTACAACCAAGATTACTCTACCCAACAAGGATCTCATTCAGATTTGATGGAGAAATTAAAACCTTTACAGGCAAGCAAAAGCTAAGAGAATTCATCACTACCAAACCAGCTTTACAACAAATGCTAAAGGAACTTCTCTAGGCAAGAAACACAAGAGAAGGAAAAGACCTACAATAACAAACCCAAAATAATTCAGAAAATGGTAATAGGAACATACATATCAATAATTACCTTAAATATAATGGATTAAATGCTCTGGACAAAAGTCACAGACTGGCTGAATGGATACAAAAAGAAGAGCCATATATATGCTGTCTACAAGAGACCCACTTCAGGCCTAGGGACACATACAGACTGAAAATGAGGGAATGGAAAAAGATATTCCATGCAAATAGAAATAAAAAAGCTGGGGCAGCAATTCTCATATCAGACAAAATAGACTTTAAAATAAAGACTATTACAAGAGACAAAGAAGGACACTACATAATGATCAAGGGATCAATCCAGGAAGAGGACATAACAACTGTAAATATTTAGGTACCCAACATAGGAGCACCTCAATACATAAGGCAAATGCTAACAGCCATAAAAGGGGAAATCCACAGTAACACAATCATAGTAGGGGACTTTAACACCCCACTTTCACCAATGGACAGATCATCCAAAATGAAAATTAATAATGAAACACAAACTTTATGACACATCAAACAAGGTGGACTTAATTGATATTTATAGGACATCCCATCCAAAAAGAACAGAATACACTTTCTTCTCAAGTGCTCATGGAACATTCTCCAGGATAGATCATATCTTGGGTCACAAATCAAGCCTTGGTAAATTTAAGAAAACTGAAATCATATCAAGCAACTTTGCTGACCACAACGCTATGAGACTACTTATCAATTACAGGACAAAATCTGTAAAAAATTCAAATGAAAAAGGAGAAGTAACAACTGACACTGCAGAAATACAAAGGACCATGAGAGATTACTACTAGCAACTATATGCCAATAAAATGGACAACCTGGAAGAAATGGACAAATTCTTAGAAAAGTACAGCCTTCTGAGACTGAACCAGGAAGAAATAGAAAATATGAACTGACCAATTACAGGCACTGAAATTGAAACTGTGACTTAAAATCTTCCAACAAACAAAAGGCCAGGGATAGATGGCTTCACTGGTGAATTCTATTAAACATTTATGTGAGAGCTAACACCTATCTTTCTCAAACTCTTCCAAAATATAGCAAAGGATAGAAAAATCCCAAACTCATTCTACGAGGCCACCATCACCCCGATACCAAAACCAGACAATGATGTCACATAAATGAACATTAGAGGCTAATATCACTGATGAAGTTAGATGCAGAGATCCTCAACAAAGTACTAGAAAACAAACCAACAGTACATAAAAAAGATTATACACCATAATCAAGTGGGTTTTATCCCAGGAATACAAGGATTCTTCCATATATGCAAATCAATCAGTGTGATACACCATATTAACAAATTGAAGGATAAAAACCATATGATAATCTCAATAGAAGCAGAAAAACTTTTGACGAAATTCAACAACCACTTATGATAAAAACTCTCCAGAAAGTGGGCATAGAGGAAAAGTACCTCAACATAATAAAAGCCATGTATGAAAATCCTAGAGGCAACATCATTCGCAGTGGTGAAAAACTGAAAGCATTTCCTCTAAGATCAGGAACAAGACAAGGGTGCCCACTCTCACCACTATTATTCAACATGGTTATGGAAGTTTTATCTATGGCTATCAGAGAAGAAAAATAAATAAAAAGAATGCAAATTAGAAACCAAGAAGTAAAACTGTCACTTTTAAAATTGTTTACAGATGACATGATACTATACATAGAAAATCCTAAAGATGCCATCAGAAAACTACTAGAGCTAATTAATGAATTTGGTAAAGTAGCAGGATACAAAATGAATGCACAGAAATCTCTTGAATTCCTATACACTAACAATGAAAGCTCAGGAAGAGAAATTAAGGAAACAATCCCATTGACCATCACAACAAAAAGAATAAAATACCTAGGTATAAACCAACCAAAGGAGGCAAAAGACCTGTATGCAGAAAACTATAAGACACTGATGAAGGAAATAAATGATGATACAAACAGAAGAAGAGATATACCATGTTCTTGGATTGAAAGAATCTACATAGTGAAAATGACTCTACTACCCAAAGCAATCTACAGATTCAATGCAACCCCTATCAAATTGCCAACTGCATTTTTCACAGAACTAGAACAAGAAATTTTACAATTTGTATGGAAACAAAAAAGACTCTGAATAACCAAAGAAATATTGAGAAAGAAAAACAGAGCTCGAGGAATCAGGCTCCCTGACTTCAGACTATACTACAGATCTACAGTATTCAAGAGAGTATGGTACTGGCACAAAGCAGAAAAATAGATCAGTGGAACAGGATAGAAAGCCCAGAAGTAAACCCACACACACATGGTCACCTTATCTTTGACAAAGGAGGCAAGAATACACAATGTAGAAAAGACAGCCTCTTTAATAAGTGGTGCTGGGAAAACAGGACAGCTAAATGTAAAAGAATGAAGTTAGAACACTTCCTAACATCATACACAGAGATAAACTCAAAATAGATTAAAGACCTAAATGTAAGGCCAGACACTATAAAACTCTTAGAGGAAAACATAGGCAGAACACTCTATGACATAAATCACAGCAAAGTCCTTTTTGACCCATCTCCTAGAGTAATGAAAATAAAAACAAAAATAAACAAATGTGACCTAATTAAACTTAAAAGATTTGCACAGCAAAGGAAACCATAAATGAGATGAAAAGACAACCCTCAGAATGGGAGAAAATATTTGCAAATGCAGCAACTGACAAGGGATTAATCTTCAAAATATACAAAGAGCTTATGCAACTCAATATCAGAAAAGCAAACAATCAAATGAAAAAATGAGTGTAAGAACTAAATAGACATTTCTCCAAGAAGACATACAGATGGCCAACAAACATATGAAAAAAATGGGCAACATCACTAATCATTAAAGAGAAACAAATCAAAACTACACTGAGATATCACCTCACACCAGTCAGAATGGCCATCATGAAAAAATCTGAAAACAATAAATACTGGAGAGGATGTGTGGAAAAGGGAACCCTCCTACACTGTTGGTGGGATGTGAATTTGTACACACTATGGAGAACAGTATGGATGTTTCTCAAAAAACTAAAAATAGAACTACCATATGATGCAGCAGTCCCACTCCTGTGCATATACCTGGAGAGGACCGTGATTCAAAATATACATGCACCCCAGTATTCATAACAGCACTATTTACCATAACCAGGACATGGGAGCAACCTAAATGTCCAGCAACAGAGGAATGGATAAAGAAGATGTGGTACATATATACAATAGAATATTACTCAGCCATAAAAAGGAAAAAAATAGTTCCACTTGCAGAGATGTGGATAGACTGAGAGACTGTCATACAGAGTGTCATGAGTCAGAAAAAGAAAACAAATATCATATAATATCAAGGAATGTAGAAAAACTGCACAGATGAATTTATTTGCAAAACAGAAATAGAGACACAGATGTAGAGAACAAACTTATTGATACCATGGGGGGAAGTGGAAGTGGGATAAATTGGGAGATTGGGATTCACATATATATATATACACTACTATGTATAAAATAGATAGCTGATGAGAACCTAATGTATAGCACAGGGAACTCTACTCAATGCTCTGTGGTGACCTAAATGTGAAGGAAATCTTAAAAAGTGGCAGTATATGTATACATATAACTGATTCACTTTGCTGTACAGCAGAAACTAACACAATATTGTAAAGCAACTACACTCCAATAAAAATTAATAAAAAAAGAAAAAATACCCACTATATATATAAATAGTAGTAGTTTATAGATAAAATTAATTTGTTGAGGAAGAGTGAGATGTTCAGGAACTCCCAAATTCCTGTCTTGGGTAGTATTAGAAGCCAAGGGAGAGATGAGTTTGGAGGAGGTACTTTGAGTTGGAGGTGCCTGTGTGTAATCTGAATGCCTACTGTCTTTTTCCATTTGGACTGCTATAACACAAATACTATGGACTGGGTAGCTTAAACAGCAGTTTATTTCTCACAGTTCTGCAGTCAGGGAAGTCTAAGATCAGCATGCCAGCTGACTCAGTGCCTGGTGAGAGCTCACTTCCTTGTTCACAGACAACCATTTTCTCACTAAAACCTCATGTAAAGGAAGTGGTAGGGAGCACTCTGATGTCTCTAATAAGGCACGAATCCCATTTATGAGGGCTTCACCCTCATGACCTAATCATTTCCAAAAGACCCCATGTTCTAATAACATCACAGTGGTGGTTATTTTCAACATATGAATTTAGAGCAGGACACAAACTTACAGTCTAATAACACTGACCTAAGATATGTAGTAGGTATTAAAATGTGAGTTACACAGTTGCTGATGGAGCTCATGATATTTACCAATAGTAAATAAACTATACGTTAATTTATGAATACAGACAAAGAAAAACAAATGGAAAAAAAAGAGCAATCTAAACAAGCCTTCCATTGAGACAAGAGAAAAGACATTTAAAAGAATTATAGTATTTATTCTCAGGAATATTTGACTCAAACTGATATCAGAAAAATAATTTCAGCATCTATGGTGAATTGTTTTAAAAAATATAAATATAAAATATATTTAGTGAATTGGAAAGTGACATTAATAGGGAATAGTCAAATAAATAATCCTGAAGAGTGAAGAAATTTAACAAGGAAGAAATAGTAGAATTCTACTTGAAAGATAAAAGAAAAAGAAATTTTAAAAGAAAAGAAAAAAACATGGGATTTAGAACCAGATGATTTGTTATTTATGTACTTTGAAGAAAGGAAGAATGAATGAAGTGGAAGACAGACCATAATCAAAGATATAAGGGAAGAAAACATTACACAATAGCAAAGAAAAAAAAAAGAATAAATAAAGGACTTGCTCTTTAGTTGCTGGGCAAGATTGACAATAAAAATAACTATGCTAGACATTTCCTAATGTCATGTCTTTATTTTTTAGATAAATAGTTCTTTCAGATAAACTAAGAAAAAATTTCTACAAAATCCCATTCAGTAAACAAACAAATAAACAAACAAACAAGAAACAAATATAAAAGAAACTGAGATTCAGACTGACTTCAGGTATCTGATATGGTAACAAAAGTTTAGATGATGTGGAGCAATAATTATTGACTTTTGGGTTTATTGATTTCTATACCCAGAATATCTATCTTCCATTTGTGAAGTTGATTTTAAAAGAATATGCAGTTCATCCTCATTTGTTGAGTCTATATCTGTGAGTTTGCCTAATCACTAGAATTTATTTGTAACACTGAAATCAGTATTCATGATTCTCTCATTGTTATTCAGGGACATGCACATGTACAGAAAAGCAAAAAAAACAAAAAAATTTTGAGGCACCCAATGCAAACATTCTCATCTCAAGTCGAACAAGGAGGCTTCAGCCTTTAGGTTTCAGCTCGAATACTGCAAATAAGTATGATTTTCACAGTCTATTTAGTGCAAAACCAAAAATGTTTTCTACATTTTTGTGCTTTTTGTTGATGATTTTGCTGTTTAAAATAATTCCCAAGTGTAGTATTGACATGCTGTCTATTTTTCCTAAGTGGAAGAAGGCTGTGGTGTGCCTTAACAGAAAATGAATGTTAGGTAAGCTTTATTTAGGTGTGAGTTATAGTACTGTTTCTGTTAAACTCAATGTTATTAAATCAAAAATATATATTAAATAAGGTGTCTTTAAACTGAAACACACATAAAACAAGATTATGCATTTGTTGAGTAATAAAAATGTGATCTGAGGCTCACAGGAATCTAATTCTGTATTTCCTTTGAGGTAATAATTCAGTATTTGCTAGTTCTGTATTTGCCACAACTTTATAAAACAAATGCTGTGAATAATAAGAATTGTTTGTACTTGTGGAATAGAAGGATTAGCCATTTCTAAGAAGATATCTAGAGAATGAACAATGAACAATCTTCAACAAGAAACAATGCTGATGAATCTCACAAACAATGTTAGATAAAAGAAGCCAGACACAAAGTAATACATTCAGTGTGAATCCAGTTATATAGTGTTCAAAACCAAGTATGTAACACTACACTGTAATGGTAGAAGTCAGGTTAGTGATCGCTATTGTGTGGGACATGTGACCAGAGAAGGCACAAGTGCTTCTTGGATGTGGTAATATTCTGATATTAATCAGGTGCTTGTTACATGGATATGTTCAGTTCTGGGAAATTCATTGAGATGTACAATCATGATTTGTGTCCTTTTCAGTGTATATTAAAGATAAATTTTAAAAGTTGATAAAATTGAATATGATGCAGAAGTGAAGAGTGAATTAGAGCTGCATATATCAATATAAATGAATGTCACAAACAAAACATTAAGCCAATAAACAAAAGTGATTGCAGTGTGTAATACCATTTATATAAGTTTTAAAAATATCCAAAATGCTATATATTGTTAAAAGATATATATTCATAAATTAAAATTATGAAAGAAAGCATGTAAAGGATAAACATTATATTCAGGAGAGTAGATAATTTGGGGAGGAGAAGAGAAAACTAAGCAAAAGTATTTAGGAGATTTCAATTGTATTATGATGTGACACTATTTCTTTAGATAGATGGTAGGTAGATAGATGATCTATTTGTCTAGCCATATCTTGCAATCATTTCATATTTCAGATGAAATGTTTCATCATCTTAAAAAGGTACACCTTAAAATAAATTTTTCAGAAAATTCCTGATTATTTCCCCAAATGTAGGCAGCTCAAATAAACAGAAGCAAAGTATTTAGAAGCTAGTTTTTACTTCTGTATGACACTAAAGGATGGCATTAAAAGTAGGGATTAGATACAGTTTCAAATTAAAAAAAAAAAACTTAAAATTCAGCTTTGCCAAATGAGTGAATGAATGCTCAGGTAGCAGTAGGTGGTCACCTCAAGAAATTTTCAGCCGTACAAAGTGTACATTGCCACTTAGTGGACATTTAGTCATCATATGACTACTAATAGAATCTTGAAACTTTATAATATAGCACAAATAAACCTCCCAGAGTATTATTTACATGTAAAGATTATTCTGAGTCTGTTTCAATCTCAATGTCTGCATTTATAAAACTGGTATTGAAAAGCATTTACCACATGAACAGGTAATGAGGATTAAGAAACAAAGACCAAAAATACTAGAGTTTAAGAATGACACATGATTCTAAAGATTGATTTTATTTTTTTATTTATTTTTTGTTGGGTTAATTTTTTTTAACATCTTTATTGGAGTATAATTGCTTTACATTGTTGTGTTAGTTTCTGCTGTATAACAAAGTGAATCAGCTATATGTATACTTATATCCCCATATCCCCTCCCTCTTGTGTCTCCCTCCCACCCTCCCTATCTCACCCCTCTAGGTGGTCACAAAGCACCAAGCTGATCTCCCTGTGCTATGCAGCTTCTTCCCACTAGCTATCTATTTTATGTTTGGTAGTGTATATATGTCCATGCAACTCTCTCACTTTGTCACACCTTACCCTTCCCCCTCCCCATATCCTCAGGTCCATTCTCTAGTAGGTCTGCATTTTTATTCCCATCTTGCCCCTAGGTTCTTCTGACCATTTTTTTTTTTTTTTTTTAGATTCCATATATATGTGTTAGCATACAGTATTTGTTTTTCTCTTTCTGACTTACTTCACTCTGTATGACAGATTCTAGGTCCATCTACCTCACTACAAATAACTCAATTTTGTTTCTTTTTTATGGCTGAATAATATTCCATTTTATATAT
This sequence comes from Kogia breviceps, assembly GCF_026419965.1. NCBI lineage: Eukaryota > Metazoa > Chordata > Mammalia > Artiodactyla > Physeteridae > Kogia > Kogia breviceps. Next base: position 41,271,656 of record NC_081315.1, read on the forward strand.
GTGCCACATCTTTATCCATTCATAAAGATTGATTTTAAATGTTTTTCAACTATAGGAGTTTCTTATATTTGTTGAACATTATGTAATGAACATTATGCAGTAATCTGTAGACAGACCTGGGATAAGCACAAATCTTATTCATAAAGTCATCTAGCCAATTATCCTTCCTTTGGTGGTTTAGCTAGTTACTCATCATGCAACTCTCTGCCACTTCCAACTACTTAATACTACATGTTAACTTTTGTAGCATTATAGATGCCACCTACAGAAAAAAATAAAACATGTCATAAGGAATCTGCAAATAAAGTAAAAGGGTTTTTAAAAGATTTAAAAAGTTGGCCTAACATGCTTCATATTCTGCATTTGCTTTTGGCTATTGTTACACAGAACAGCAGGCTAAATAAGACAGCTTTTCAAAGAGCTGAGCTATAAATTTTTTGCCATATTATTTGATGAAGGTATATAGTGTCATTTTCTACTTTATTAACTTCATGTGATATGCACTCTGATGTTAAAAAAATTTATTATTTTGGAAGAGAGAGGAAATAGCTTGTTGAGAATCCCCTCTATCCATAATTTATTGGGCCTCCTACTACTGTTATGCATCTCAAAAGCTGATCTGTTTATATTATCTAATACTTGGCTAACGGAATACATTTTGGTTTTTCTTTATCTACAAATGTGACAAAACAAGAGTAAGAGATGTCTTATTGAAAGGCAATGGGATTTATGAATAATCAAACAGGTAAATCACTTCTTTCTTTTATTGTTTTTTTTTTTGGCAACAATCCATTTCTATTTAAAAGATTGTCATTATCCTAGTTCTGTCATTGTTTTTTTCTTATTGTAATTTCCATCATTTCAAAGCAATATGTGCGAATTTGACATTGACATTGTTAATGCTGGATGTGCTTTGTTATAACTTCATCTTCATTTCCTCCCAAACAGCCTCAGTAAGTAGATTGTGTTTAACTAGGCAACAGAATAATTTTCAGCTTATATTCATTTAAGCCTAAGCAGTTGATGTGCCTCATAAGTCCCTGGGAATTATTAAACAGGATGCCCACTAATATTAGTGACTATAGGCAGCAATTTTCCTTAATAAGGATGCTGAGTATATATTTTCAATAAGGAAGGATATTTCTCTATATCAGTTGTCCTCACCATTTATTATTTTCTGCAGAAACACACATGAAAGATGTTGCTCTCATAACCAACACAATCCCATGGATTTACACCGAAGGACTCTCAATCCCCCATATGAGTTAACTGTTTTCCACTTGTTCAGAAATGTTCAATTAAATGGCAGTTAACTACTATTCTAGGAATAACTACAACCAACTTTAAATGTTTTTTGGCAAATTAAATTATTTGGGAAAAGCGATATTTTACATATGATCAGTAACAAATCTTTTAACATGCCTTTCTCTCACCAGCAAGGCATATCAATATCTTGGTTGAGGACTGCTGTTCTAGATGATCTCTAAGACTGTAGGCCTGAACTCAACACTGAAAACTCAGAGATTGGTAAATGGCTATCTTTGCATACCTCATTTATAGAATATGCTCGTATGACATTGGTAACAATTCATGTTAGGAGGATGGGTAAACATCCAATTCCTAGGCTTCTAGAAAACCCCACTAAAGAAGTGAAAGAATATTAACACTTATTATGCTTTTGTTTTTGTTTATACTAAGACTTTCAACACTCAAAATAAAAGAACGAGAATCTTATCAACCTGGAGGAGTCTAAGGATGGAATGCACTCGATCACTAAAAACAAACAAACGCAACACAAAATTGAGTTTCCTCATTATGATGAAATCCTGATTACTGGAGGAATTATCTGCCTGAAATGATATCTCAGGCAAAGAATGCTTTTAAGTATTTGCTGAATTACTAGGTATGGCGTTTGACTAAAGTTCTCTGACAGTCTGTACTATGTCATTTAACAGTGAGTTAGACGCAAAAGCCATTTAAAGCCAATTTTTGAATTCTATTAGATGCACAAAACAATTGAGAGCCAGAGAGACAGCAAATCTAAAAAGAAGAGAAGGTATTCTAACTCACAGGCCTCAGTGATTTCATAAGCCCTGAGAATCTGTGAAAAATCATGTGTATATGCACATTTTTAACAAGAAAAGAGTATATAATCTTTATTGTTTCTTAAATGGGGTTCATGATCTATTTAAAAACATCACTTTAGTATTAACATTTTATACGGGACCGAGACTAACAATTTTGGTAGACTGGGGAATGCAAAGGCTATAGTTGCCAATATAGATCACTTTCTGGCCAGTCTGACTAAATTCATCTCAATAGTGTTTTCTTTTTAGTTGAAGGAATTTGGACACCACATACAAAAATCACAAAACTTTTCATAATGTCAAATAAAAATAATTCTAGGGCTAATCATCTTGTGAGTATTGTTCTGTTGCATCTCCCCATTCCGTCTAACCAAGGATAAGCAAACTATGCCCCATGAACCAAGTCTGGCCTACAGTCTGCTTTCATACTGTCTGCCAGCCAAGAAACTTTTATATTTTTAAAGAATTTGCAACAGGAACCATATGTGGCCTATAAAGCTTAAAATACATACCATTTAGCACTTTACAGAAAAAGTTCACCATTACCAATCTGTGAATTAGACAACTCATTAAGTCTAAAATTTCTTGACGGCTACTAACTGCCTAGTTATGACCTGGAGTTGGTTACACATTTGTAAGCAAAAATGATCCAAATTACTTGCTTTCATGAATCTCACATCTGTTTAGAAGACACAAAAATAAAAGAAGTAAGTGAATAAATTGAATAAATTATATAATATGTCAGAAAGTAATAAATGATGTGAAGAAAAACAGAGCAAGGTATGAAAATTTGGGAGTGTTGAGGGGCAGGTGAGATGTGCTCCTGAATAGGGTAGTTAGAGTTGACCACACCAAGAAGGCAATATTAGTGTCCACTTGGAAGAGATAAGGTAATGAGGCCTCTGGGTCTTTGGAGGAAGGGTACAGCAAATAGCCAGTGCAAAGGCCCTGTTGTGGGATCTTGTGTTCAAGGAAGATGGAGGAGAATTAAGAATTGACTTTGTATATCAATAAGACGTGTTTTAACTCTATCTTAGACATGGTTGATCTTAAATGTGTTTACTTTAAATTTTACCACATGTATATCTAACCTTATGTTATTAAAATTCACCCAAGCCTAATAAGACTTTTGGATTTCCAATTTAAAATGTTATACACAAGTATTCTGATCTGGTAATTTTGCTGAACTGCTCAGTTCCTAAAGGGATATCAGTATGATAAAGCATAGATAAGATTTTTAAGCTGTCATTAATTCTTGTGTTTAGGGTAATACAATATGAAATAAATAAATAACTGCTGTAGAATATCCAATTGCATAAATATGATTAAGTAAACAAAAGATTTTTATTTGCCTTAAGACTCATGCCTGAATGAGTTGTTGAGAATGTGTATGGATGTCTTTTAACTCTGTACTGTCCAATTCAGTACTAGCCGTATGTGACCATTTAAATTTAAAACAAAATTAATTAAAATTAAGTAATACTAAATATTTAGTTTCTTAGTTGCACTAGCCACACTTCAAGTGCTCAATAGTCACATGTTGGCTAGTGGTTACTGCACCAGTATTGATATAACATTTCCATCATCACAGAAATTTCTATTAGAGAGTGCTGCTGTAACAGAAATACTAAATATGAGTACACTTCATAGAATTTAATGGAGAATTGGGACAGAGAACTTATAAAAAATTAAGATGTATCTAAGAACAAATATACACCTAAGGGAATATACAGAGGAAAATTAGTCAATAAACCATTTATTTATTTATTTTAAAACATCTTTATTAGAGTATAATTGCTTAACAATGGTGTGTCAGTTTCTGCTTTATAAAAAAAGTGAATCAGTTATACATATACATATGTCCCCATATCTCTTCCCTCTTGCATCTCCCACCCTCCCACCCTCCTTATACCACCCCTCTAGGTGGTCACAAAGCACCAAGCTGATCTCCCTGTGCTATGCAGCTGCTTCCCACTAGCTATCTATTTTACGTTTGGTAGTGTATATATGTCCATGCCACTCTCTCACTTTCTCCCCACTTACCCTTCCACCTCCCCATATCCTCAGGTCCATTCTCTAGTAGGTCTGCATCTTTATTCCCATCTTGCGCCTAGGTTCTTCTGACCTTTTTTTTTTTTTTTAGATTCCATATATATGTGTTAGCATATGGTATTTGTTTTTCTCCTTCTGACTTACTTCACTCTGTATAACAGTCTCTAGGTCAATCCACCTCACTACAAATAACTCAGTTTCATTCCTTTTAACAGCTGAGTAATATTCCATTGTATATATGTGCCATATCTTCTTTATCCATTCATCTGTTGATGGACACTTAGGTTGCTTCCATGTCCTGGCTATAGCAAATAGAGCTGCAATGAACATTTTGGTACATAACTCTTTTTGAATTATGGTTTTCTCAGGGTATATGCCCAGTAGTGGGATTCCTGGGTCGTATGGTAGTTCTATTTGTAGTTTTTGAAGGAACTTCCATACTGTCCTCCATAGTGGCTGTATCAGTTTACATTCCCACCAGAAGTGCAAGTGGGTTGCCTTTACTCCACACCCTCTCCAGCATTTATTGTTTCCAGATTTTTTGATGATGGCCATTCCGACCGGTGTGAGATGATTTCGCATTGTAGTTTTGATTTGCATTTCTCTAATGATTAATGATGTTGAGCATTCTTTCATGTGTTTGTTGACAATTGTATATCTTCTTTGGAGAAATGTCTATTTAGGTCTTCTGCCCATTTTTGGATTGGGTTGTTTGTGTTTTTGATATTGAGCTGCATGAGTTGCTTATAAATTTTGGATATTAATCCTTTGTCAGTTGCTTCATTTGCAAATATTTTCTCCCATTTTGAGGGTTGTCTTTTCACCTTGTTTATGGTTTCCTTTGCTGTGCAAAAGATTTTAAATTTCATTAGGTCCCATTTGTTTATTTTTGTTTTTATTTCCATTTCTCTAGGAGGTGGTTCAAAAGGATCTTGCTGTGATTTATGTCATAGAGTGTTTTGCCTGTTTTCCTCTAAGAGTTTGATGGTGTCTGATCTTACAATTTAGGTCTTTAATCCATTTTGAGTTTATTTTTGTGTATGGTGTTAGGGAGTGTTCTACTTTCATTCTTTTACATGTAGCTGTCCAGTTTTCCCAGCACCACTTACTGAAGAGGCTGTCTTTTCTCCATTGTATATTCTTGCCTCCTTTATCAAAAATAAAGTGACCATAGGTGCGTGGGTTTATCTCTGGGCTTTCTATCCTATTCCATTGATGTATATTTCTGTTTTTGTGGCAGTACCATAGTGTCTTGATTACTGTAGCTTTGTAGTATAGTCTGAAGTCAGGGAGCCTGATTCTTCCACCTCTGTTTTTCTTTGACAAGATTGCTTTGGCCATTCGGAGTCTTTTGTGTTTCCATACAAATTGTGAAATTTTTTGTTCTAGTTCTGTGAAAAATGCCATTGGTAGTTTGATGGGGAGTGCATTGAATCTGTAGATTGCTCTGGGTAGTAGAGTCATTTTCACAATGATTCTTACAATCCAAGAATATGGTATATCTCTCCATCTATTTGTATCATCTTTAATTTATTTCATCAGTGTCTTATAATTTTCTGCATACAGGTCTTTTGTCTCCTTAGGTAGATTTATTCCTAGATATTTTTTGTTGTTGTTGCAATGGTAAATGGGAGTGTTTTCTTAATTTCACTTTCAGATTTTTCATCATTAGTGTATAGTAATGCAAGACAATCAACTATTTAAACCTAGGTAATGCTTTAGATTAATGAATGACATCTAAATGCCAAACAATTTTGCAGTATCACCAAATTATCCTAATAACTCTCTTGAAAGCTACTCTAGCATTATCCTATTTTTCCAGAAAAAACATCACTTTCAATAGGTATAAGAAAATTGAGTATTCCCATTAGAACTGGTTTATTGATTCTATCTGCTTTTGAATCTGTACTCTTCATCTTTCTGATTAGACAGTTTCTAGATACTTACATGTGCTATTTACATATGAAGTAGGTAGAAATAAATTTTATTCCAAAAATCCAGCCAGAAGTAGGTAGAAATAAATTTTATTCTGAAAATCCAGCCAGAACACATGTAAAAATATAATATTTTATATTTATCTGAAGATGTAAATTGAACGGAATGTTCAGTGCTCCAAGACAGCACTGATTTCCTTAATTAATAGAGGATAAGTTTCTAGCACCATAATTGAAGCCAGCACTGGAGCGGGAAGTCATTTTGGCTCTGGATTAAAGAAATATTAAATGCTTACCCCCTGGGGATTCAAAGGACAAGTAGAAAAAAGATAAACTTCAAAGTACCATTCCGTGGATTGTGATGGTCTTTGAAGAAATCTAGACATAAGAATAATAGCTTCACCCTAGACATTACAAAGTTCTTCCGCTACTGAAAAATTTAAGGTGAATAAGGGAAAGATAATGTGATAGGTTTTCATGTAAGGAGTAATTAAATGTTGAAGCCCTGTGATTTGTATATTAAATTGGTTGTGACGGTTGTAATAGAGACAACAAAATAAAACTGATAAAAGCTGGAGCAAACTTTATTTAAAAAAAAGGAAACTAACAAAGATAGGCTAAAGAGCTCACAGTTAATATTTTCTTAATTTTCTTTTCTAGATTCATGAGAAAAAATATAAAAAAGCTGACAAATTTAGGTATGATATAATGCTTCTAAAGGAACTTTAATACAGGCATATTATAGCATATATAAAGCAGTACATACCACACTGTGACTCACATTCAGACCATAACTCAGTGTACCAAGAAACATGGCCACATACTGATTGACAAATGGCCAGAACCCTGATGATTTGATGTGGGAAGATATTTTCATATTAAAGTGTACATTTGACAACTGGAAATGTTAACAGTAGGATTGTAGGTTACCTGTCATAAGTTTCACACAATGAGCACTTAATTGATTTTATAAACAGAGGAGAGGACAGAACTGAACATATTACAATTGAAAGCTCAAAACTCATTTTCTAATGTATTTTTTTTCTTCTTAGCTTAATAGAAATATCTGGAAAAATAGAAAAGGGCACAGAACTTGACATTTCTGTCAGGTTGTACCACGATAGGGAAATGGATGCTGCTATGTGACTGAACATACCTTTCAAGGTGTACCTGAAATGTTTATATTATTAATATGTCCAAAGCTTCCCAGATGAGGAGTAGACTTTGAAATATAAACTACCAGATTTCCAGTAAAAGCTTAAAACAGAACAAAAAGATGAAACAAAATATTTTAGCTAATGAATATTTTCTACCCAAACCTGTGTCTCACCCTTTAGTTGGTCAATAAAACATTGCTAGAAAAAATGAACTTCCTAATACTTTCACTGAAATGTGCTACATTTATGCCCTGGTTTTCAAATGGTCGGGCAGGGGGAGAAGTAGACCATCAGAAAAAATTATGAAAACACACCACAAATGACAACAACTAATACCTAGGCAGCCTTGCACACTATAGATTTAAGATGAAATTGCTACAAAATGCTTTTGTTGCATTACAGAAGATGGTGGGAGAAAATACAGTCTTAATTCAGGTCTCATAATCATTTTCTGTTACATGTTTAGAAGTCCTGCTTTCTTCCACTGTACAACAATTACACAGCAGAGCATAATTATTTTACAGTCAATTGAGTACATCAAATCGGCATATTTGTGAAACCTGATTTATACTTCATACTTGCAGCACTATAATGAAGCACAACTTTACCTCCCACCAGACCTGCAGCCAGTAAAACAGTCAGAATGACTCTTTGTTTTGGCTCCAAAGCAAAACAATTGAAGTTTGAGCAATTCTTTTGAAGTGAAGGTATTGCACTTAGCTTTTTCCTATCAAGTGCACTGCAGAGAGTGAGGCAAATAAAGCAATGTGGTATCTGTGGAGAAGCTCCACAAAAGCTTTATGGCTTTAGTTCATGCCCTGATTCTTGCTGTGGTGAGCGAGTACATTTTTCATTAGCCTATCCCACAAAGCAATGAGATGGTCTACATTTAAGTTATGACCTTCTCCATATAAACTCAAACTTGTTTTCCTTGTACTTCAATAACCAATAATTATTTATGAAGGCTTGCATAATTACCCAAGATAGTACAGGAGCTTGGTCACATTATGACCTTCATAAGAACTTCTGTGAATATGTTATTCCAAGTTTCTGAAGACATACCCTACTTCTATGTCTTTCTCACACATTTGTAGTTTGCAAGCCTTCATCTATTTGCAGAGATGGCTTCCTAGTGCCATCAGTGACTTTGTCATGGCCTCCATAAAACATGTAAATCAGGTATTTCTCTTTTAGATGAAAAACAGTTCTAGGATGATGTTCTGAGGCAGTTTCAGAACAAGTCACAGAATTAAATAATAGGTGATATTGTTGAATTTGCTAATTAGCTACATGCAGTGTATATGTTTTCTTTATTAATTGCTTAATTTTAGCCAAATGGACAAGAATATAAAGTCTTCTGATTTTACTCAGGACTAAAGGAAGGGAAATAGGTATTTAAAATTAATGAGAGCACTGTGTGGTCCCTGGTTTGTCTGTAATTCTTTATCTTCAGGGTCTGAGCACGGGACTAATATGGGGAGTATAAAACAAGATTCCTCTATCTACTGTTGACTCCCAAATGAAAAAAGATTATTCATTCCTTTCATAATACCTGTGCACAGCAGCACATGTTGATGGCCTCCAAGCACACTAAACTAACACATTAGGGTAAACAGATGTTTTCTCTATTAACAGTACCAACCATCTGGCTGCAGGCCAAATCAAGTCTAGGGTTGATTTCAACTGGTCTTCCTGTTACTGTGAAAACTGTCTAAACAGTCTCTCCTGCTAATCTTCCCATTTCTACTGATGAAGTTTCTTCCAGTGTATGATTCAGCAAGAACAGGAAGGAGAGAGATGATTTCAAAGATTTAATTAATTCTTCCTTGCAATTTTATTCAATTACCTGTTTAAAATATAAAATGTACAAGCTTTCAAGATGCTAAGATCTAAACTGAATGTGATGAGGAGAATTAGAGAAAACCTAGAAATAATTTTTTTTAAATACTGGAGTCAGCTGTGATATCTAATTTAATCTTTATTTAAAGAACCCCAGTCCCTGAGAGACCATGAAACTAGGTTGCAGACTGCCTACTAAAAAATAAAAGAAGAAAAGTAACTTATGCTAAAAAAAAATGGGTAGAAACATGACCATCTCACATATTACTAACTTTTAGTCATTAAATACTGTTTTCTCATATATAATTGCTTTAGTTCATTTTAGTCTTTCCTTGAACAATTCTTGAATTATATAAACAAAATATTAATACAGACTTTGCATTCCTTGTCTAGCCTAAATCGAATAAAACAAAGAAAAATTATTATTGATAATAGCATTAGTTTCATAGATGTAAGATCCTCAAACAAGATTTATTTAAAATTAATTTCTTTATTTATTGGTGCTTGTGGTAAATACTCAATTTTGCAGAATTTCCTTTTGTTCTTACTTTTTAGTCAATTCTTTGCCTCCCAAATCATTTTACTTCTATTACCAGATCAGCTATGCACAGTCTGAAATTATAACCCAAGAAGACACATTTTTATAAATAGATAAATGATTCTTTGGGGCTAGAAATTATTTAACTGATATCAACCCACAAAAATGACATCGTCATGTGGCTAATACCTAATATAAATATTTCTTGTCCTGTGATTGAGAAATTACAGCCTGGAAGAATGACTAGAAATTGTGTTTTAAGGCTTTTAGCTTCAAGTTTATTTTTAATGGTTTTCTACAGGTTCCGTATGATTTCTTAAATGAATCAACTAACACAGAGGTGCAGTGCAATGAATGCACTGACAAAGCATGTGTCATAGTGTTCAGAGAACTTGAAGTGAGCGAATATAGATGTAAATCCTGAGTTAGTCACTTACAAGTTATCCATTCATTGAACAAATGCATAACAAAACTCCTAAAATAATTCATTAAAATGCTTATTATGTGCTGGGTATTGGATTCAGTCCTTTATATACCATAATGAAAAAGACTGACATTAGTCTTGACCTCACTGAATACTTAGTCTAGTAGAGAAAACAGACACAAGTTGGCAACCAATAAGATAAATATAAATAAACACTGAGATCCATGCTATGAAGGAGAGTGATGCGACAGAAAGTAATGGGAATGCAAGAGATTTCTGTGCATTAATTTTGTATCCTATTACTTTACCAAATTCATTGATTAGCTCTGGTAGTTTTCTGGTAGTCTTTAGGATTCTCTGTGTATAGTATCATGTAATCTGCAAAGAGTGACAGCTTTACTTCTTCTTTTATGATTTGGATTCCTTTTATTTCTGTTTCTTCTCTGATTGCTATGACTAAAACTTCCAAAACTATGTTAAATAATAGTGGTGAGAGTGGGCAACCTTGTCTTGTTCCTGATCTTAGCAGAAATGGTTTCAGCTTTTCACCATTGAGGACGATGTTGGCTGTGGATTTGTCATATATGGCCTTTATTATGTGAGGAAAGTTGTCTCTATGCCTAATTTCTGGAGGGTTTTTAATCATAAATGGTGTTGAATTTTGTCAAAAGCTTTTTCTGCATCTATTGAGATGATCATATGGTCTTTATCCTTCAGTTTGTTAATATAGTGTATCACATTGATTGATTTGCATATATTGAAGAATCTTTGCATTCCTGGGATAAACCCCACTTGATCATGGGAGCAACCTAAGTGGCCCCTGAAAGATGAATGGATAAAGAAGATGTGGCACATATATACAGTGGAATATTACTGAACCATAAAAAGAAATGAAATTGAGTTATTTGTAGTGAGGTGGATGGACCTAGAGTCTGTCATACAGAGTGAAGTAAGTCATAAAGAGAAAAACAAATACCATATGCTAACACATGTCTGTGGAATCTAAGAAAAAAGAAAAAAAATGCTTCTGAAGAACCCAGGGGTAGGAGAGGAATAAAGACACAGATGTAGAGAATGGACTTCAGGACATGGGAAGGGGGGAAGGGGAAGCTGGGACGAAGTGAGAGAGTGGCATGGACATATATACACTACCAAATATAAAATAGATAGCTCATGGGAAGGAGCCACATAGCACAGGGAGATCAGCTAGGTGCTTTGTGACCACCTAGAGGGGTGGGATAGGGAGGGTGGGAGGGAGGTGCAAGAGGGAGAAGATATGGGGATATATGTATACATATAGCTGATTCACTTTATTATAGTGTAGAAACTAACACACCATTTTAAAACAATTATAGTCCAATAAAGATGTAAAAAAAATTGTTTTTAATTAAAAAAAAGAAAGTAATGGGACTTGGGGTTTTTAGCTCAGTTGCTATTGGTGGATCAGACAGTGCTTCTCTGAAGAAGGGGCATTAAACTAAGGCTCTGAGAAATAATGGAGGCAGCCATTTGGAAACTGGTTGGGTGACTGAGACAATGGGAGTGAAATCTGTAAGCCCCATGAGAAGAGAGAGCTGAGCATGTTAGAAAATCGAATAAAAGGAATATACCACCTTTTAGGCAAGATTTTAAATCTCCTACAAACTTCACTGAGAATGTGTAAAAATAGGTCTAATGTGATCTGCCCTATACATTTCTTTTTTTTTTTTTCCTCAGAAGCCCCATTACAGTTATTTTTTTAAACATCTTTATTGGAGTATAATTGCTTTACAATAGTGTGTTAGTTTCTGCTTTATAACAAAGTGAATAAGCTATACGTATACATATATCCCCATATCTCCTCCCTCTTGCATCTCCCTCTCACCCTCCCTATCCTACCCCTCTAGGTGGTCACAAAGCACCAAGCTGATCTCCCTGTGCTATGTGACTGCTTCCCACTAGCTATCTATTTTATATTTGGTAGTATATATAAGTCCATGTCACTCTCTCACTTCGTCCCAGCTTCCCCCTCCCCTTCCCCTTCCCTGTGTCCTCAAGTCCATTTCCTACGTCTGTGTCTTTACTCCTGTCCTTCTGCTAGGTTCTTTAGAACAATTTTGGTTTTTTTTTTTAGATTCTATATATATGTGTTAGCATACAGTATTTGTTTTTCTCTTTATGACTTACTTTACTCTGTATGACAGACTCTAGGTCCATCCATTTTACTACAAATAACTCAATTTCGTTTCTTGTTATGGCTGAGTAATATTCCATTGTATATATGTGCCACATCTTTATGCATTCATCTGTTGATGGACACTCAGGTTGCTTCCATGTCCTGGCTATCGTACATAGAGCTGCAGTGAACATTGTGGTACATGACTATTTTTGAATTATGATTTTCTCAGGGTATATGCCCAGCAGTGGGATTGCTGGGTCACATGGTAGTTCTGGTTTTAGTTTTTTAAGGAACTTCCATACTGTTCTCCATAGTGGCTGTATCAATTTACATTCCCACCAACAGTGCAAGAGGGTTGCCTTTTCTCCACACCCTCTCCAGCATTTATTGTTTGTAGATTTTTTGATGATGGCCATTCTGAGCGAGGTGAGAAGATATCACATTGTAGTTTTGATTTGCATTTCTCTAATGATTAATGATGCTGAGCATTCTTTCATGTGTTTGTTGGTAACCTGTGTATATTTGGAGAAATGTCTATTTAGATCTTCTGCCCATTTTTGGATTGGCTTGTTTGCTTTTTTGATATTGAGCTGCATGAGTTGCTTGTAAATATTGGATATTAATCCTTTGTCAGTTGCTTCATTTGCAAATATTTTCTCCCATTCTGAGGGTTGTCTTTTCGTCTTGTTTATGGTTTCCTTTGCTGTGCAAAAGCTTTTAAGTTTCATTAGGTCCAATTTGTTTATTTTTCTTTTATTTCCATTTCTCTAGGAGGTGGGTCAAAAGGATCATGCTGTGTTTTATGTCACAGAGTGCTCTGCCTATGTTTTCCTCCAAGAGCTTTTTAGTGTTTGGCCTTAAATTTAGGCCTTTAACCCATTTTGAGTTTATTTTTGTGTATGGTGTTAGGGAGTGTTCTAATTTCATTCTTTTACATGTGCTGTCCAGTTTTCCCAGCACCACTTATTGAAGAGGCTGTCTTTTCTCCATTGTATAGTCTTACCTCCTTTATCAAAAATAAGGTGACCATATGTGCATGGGTTTATCTCTTGGCTTTCTATCCTGTTCCATTGATCTATATTTCTGTTTTTGTGCCAGTACCATACTGTCTTGATTATTGTAGCTTTGTAGCATAGTCTGAAATCTGATTCCTCCAGCTCCATTTTTCTTTCTCAAGATTGCTTTGGAGTATAGTTGATTTACAATGCTGTGTTAGTTTCAGGTGTACAGCAAAGTGATTCAGTTGTACACACATATATATATTTACTCTTTTTCAGATTCTTTGCCCATATAGAATAGAATATTGAGTAGAGTTCCCTGAATTATATGGTAGGTCCTTGTTGGTTATTATTTTAAATATAATAATGTGCATATGTTAATCCCAAGCTCCTATTGTATCCCTCGCCCCCACTGTTTCCCTTGATAACTGTAAGTTTCTTTACAGAATCTGTGAAAATGAACAGTTCTGTTTATGTTTTATAAATAAGTACATTTGTATCATTTTAAAAAATTAGATTCCACATATGAGTGATATCATATGATATTTGTCTTTCTTTGTCTGACTTACTTCACTTAGTATGATAATCTCTAGGTCCATCCATGTTGCTGCAAATGGCATCATTTTGTTCTTTGTGCCTGAGTAATATTCTGTTGTATATTCTGTACCACATCTTTTTTATCCATTTCTCTGCCAATGTACATTTAGGTTGCTTCCATGTCTTGTTTATTGTAAATAGTGTTGCAATGAACATTGGGCTGCGTATACCTTTTCAAAGCATCGTTTTATCTGGATATATGCCCAGGAGTGGGATTGCTGGATCATATGGTAGTTCTATTTTTACTTTTTTAAAGAACCTACATACTGTTCTCCATAGTAGTTGTACAAATTACATTCCCACAAACAGTGCAGGAGGGTTCCCTTTACTCCACACCCTCTCTAGTAATTTTGTTTCTAGGCTTTTTGATGATCGCCATTTTGACTGTTGTGAGTTGATACCTCATTGTAGTTTTGATCTGCATTTCCCTAATAATTAGCAATGTTGAGTATCTTTTCATGTGCTTTTTAGCCATCTGTATGTCTTCTTTGAAGAAATGTCTATTTAGATCTTCTGCCCATTTTTTGATTGACAAGGGATTAATCTTCAAAATATACAAAAAGCTCATGCAACTCTATGTCAAAAAACCAAACAACCCAGAAACTGCTTTGGGAATAATGATACCTAATATACATTGAGAAATCTTATTTACCATGTATTATTTTAAAATATTTGATCTGAATTTACTCATTTAGGTCTTATAAATAAGATGTCCTTCTCTCTCTCTTTCTCGATGAGCAACTGAGATTTCTGTTTACTTACATAGTTAGTAAGTGAATGGTACAACTAAGTTCAAATCCAGCAATCTGACTAAAGAGATCATCCTCTTAGCAATAACACTGCATTCCTGGAATGCCATAATGTAGAAAAAGTGTCTAAACATATCAAATTTGCTCTCATAAATGTAGAAATTGTTATTATCATTATTGATGCTTTACATGATACATAAATATCTCAGCCTGGCCCAGCACTGGCCTCTCCTACACGTATATTATTACAGTTTATCTTTCAATAATTTTGAGAGTGAAAGTGTTTAATTACAGAACTTGGGGACCACAGGCATAAGCTAACAGTGTCTTTGTCAAACTGTGACAGATGGTTGGCATATATAAAATGTGAATTTGCCATCATTGGTCTGATGTTGTTCTTTTAGTGGGTACAGCAGCAGTGCTACTACTTTATGAATTTCTTAAGCTGGAAGGGAATTTAGAGGTCATGAAATCCAAGTTTCTTATTTATTGTTAAGACCCAGAGAGATGAAATTACTTGCCCAAGATAAAATATGGTTAGTACTATAGCTATACTAGAAACCCAGTGATTTTGTAGGTATTCAAGGCAGCTTTAAGGCAAATGTGTACTTCTTGAGCTGGAATTAAATGGAATGGATAGAACCTTAGTTATTCCATCTTGGACTTATTCCATCACATACTGGCAGGGACATTTTTCTTTTTTTCTCTTTTTTTAAGATAGTGACCTGTGTGATAGAGCTGACTAGGACTCACAGGCAGTTCTAGGAATACTTTGGAGAGAGACCATGGGCAGTTTCAGCATGCCTTAGACAAAGGTTGTTAACTTTGACTTCATCATTGTTTAATTTAATGGTCTTAGGTCAGTCATTTTCTCTTTAAGAGCTTCAATTTCCTCACATAAAGACAGAGGAAGTGAAAAAAAAATTTAAGTCCTTTTTTGCTTTAAATTTTATGAGAATGATAGTCTGAGTTTCAGAAAGGATAGTTGGTAAACAGAGAAGTGAAGACACCACAGATTTCAATTTTGCCAAGGGCTAGTCTTGAGTCTGGTGCATCTTGAACTGGATTAGTGAGTAGGTAGATAGAGATATTGATTAGGACACTAGTGATTATCCAGTAAATTATGTGTGACTGAATTTAAGCAGACCAACAGGATACTTTTGGACTGTTTTCCACAAGATGTACTAACATTGACTGCTCATTTCTGGAATCATGTGTGGCAACTCAGGGCTTTACATATAGGTAATAATGGGAATTTTAAAATTTAGACTCTAAAATAAAAGACAACTGAGGTACTGGAAAGTGAGTTCTAGTATTTTGGGAATTTTAAAAAAGTTATTAAGATCCTGAGACATCCATTTTTTTTTACTATATTTTGTATATAATATTGAAGCAATTGTTAAATGTTTGTGCTGTTTAATATTTGGTAATAATAGTAAAAGAAATACAGGTAAGTTTTAGGTACATAGTTCTGGAGTCAAATAGATAGGGTTAAAGAGTTGATTGTCTGAGTTAGCAGATTGTGGTGAGAATCAAGTGGGAAGATGTGTATAGAGTGCATACTCACCTTCATTGTGCTTTAGCTCCATTGGCTTTTTTCAATTCTTTGATAGCATTACATTCTGTCGAGCCACAGACATTGTGGACAATATTGTAGATTGGCTCATTTAACCCCACAGGTCCCTCTTATAGCCTATATTCCTTCAAACCAGAGGCTAAAAAGCTAAAACTGCATTTCTGAGTGAGCTCCACGATGGCGGAAGAGTAAGATGTGGAGATCACCTTCCTTCCCACAAATACATCAGAAATACATCTACATGTGGAACAACTCCTACATAACACCCACTGAATGCTGGCAGAAGATATCAGACCTCCCAGAATGCAAGAAACTCCCCCACGTACCTGGGTAGAGCAAAAGAAAAAAAGAAAAAACAGATACAAAAGAATAGGGATAGGACCTGCACCAGTGGAAGGGAGCTGTGAAAGAGAAAAGGTTTCCAACACACTAGAAGCCACTTCGCAGGCGGAGACTGTGGGTGGTGGAAGGGGGGAGCATTGGAGCCACAGAGGAGAGTGCAGCAACAAAGGTGCAGAGGGCAAAGCAGAGAGATTCCTGCACAGAGGATCAGTGCCGACCAGCACTCACCAGCCCAACAGGCTTGTCTGCTCACCCGCCGGGGCAGGCGGGGGCTGGGAGCTGAGGCTTGGGCTTTTGTTGGATCCCAGGAAGAGGACTGGGATTGGCAGTGTTAACACAGCCTGAAGAGGCTAGTGCACCCCGGCTAGCCAGGAGGGAGTCCAGGAGAAGTCTGGAGCTGCCAAAGAGGCAAGAGACTTTTTCTTCCCTCTTTGTTTCCTGGTGCGTGAAGAGAGGGGATTAAGAGCACTGCTTAAAGGAGCTCCAGAGATGGGCACGTGTTGTGACTATCAGCACGGACCCCAGAGACGGGGATGAGATGCTAAGGCTGCTGCTGCAACCACCAAGAAGCCTGTGTGCAAGCACAGGTCACTCTT
The DNA here is from genome assembly GCF_026419965.1 of Kogia breviceps. Lineage (NCBI taxonomy): Eukaryota > Metazoa > Chordata > Mammalia > Artiodactyla > Physeteridae > Kogia > Kogia breviceps. Next base: position 41,288,703 of record NC_081315.1, read on the forward strand.
CACACCTCCCCTCCTGGGAGCCTGTGCAGTCCGCCACTGCCAGGGTCACATGATCCAGGGACAACTTCCCTGGGAGAATGCATGGCACACCTCAGGCTGGTGCAATGTCATGCTGGCCTTTGCCACCGCAGGCTCACCCTGAATCTGTACCCCTCCCTACCACCAACCTGAGTGAGCCAAAGCCCCTGAATCAAATGATCCTTTAACCTCGTCATGTCTGAGCAAATAACATATGCCCTCAGGCCACCTACACACAGAGGCAGGTCCAAATCTAAAGCTGAACCCCATGAGCTGTGCGAACAGAGAAGAGAAAGGGAGATTTCTCCCAGCAGCCTCAGGAAGAGCAGATTAAATCTCCACAATCAATTTGATGTACACTGCATCTGTGGAATACCTGAATAGACAACGAATCATCCCAAATTTTGGAGGTGGTCTTTGGGAGCAATGATATATATATATATATATATATATATATATATATATATATATATATATATATATATATATATATTTCCCTTTTCGTCATTTTGAGAGTGTATATGAGTATGTTTCTGTGTGTGATTTTGTCTGTATAGCTTTGCTTTTAACAATTTTCCTGGGGTTCTGTCAGGTTTTTGTTTTGTTTTGTTTGTTTTAGTATAGTTTTCAGCACTTGTTATCATTGGTGGATTTGTTTTTTGGTTTGGTTGTTCTCTTCTTTCTTTCTTTCTTCTTTTTTTTTCTACTTTAAAAAATATTTTTAAATAATTATTTTCTATTTTAATAACTTTATTTTATTTTACTTTATTTTATTTTATCTTCTTTCTTTCTTTCATTTTTATTTCCCTTTTATTCTGAGCCGTGTGGATGACAGGCTCTTGGTGCTCCACACAGGCATCAAGGCTGTGCCTCTGAGGTGGGAGACCCAAGTTCAGGACACTGGTCCACAAGAGACCTCCCAGCTCCACGTAATATCAAATGGCGGAAATCTCCCAGAGATCTCCATCTCAACGCTAAGACCCAACTCCACTCAATCACCAGCAAGCTACAGTGCTGGACACCCTATGATAAACAACTACCAAGACAGGAACACAATCCCATCCATTAGCAGAGAGGCTGTATAAAATCATTATAAGGCCACAGACACCATAAAACACACAACCACACATGGACCAACCAACCCAAAAGACAAGATCCAGCCTCATACACCAGAACAAATGCACTAGTCCACTCCATCAGGAAGCCTACACAACCCACTGAACCAAGTTAAGCCACTGGTGAAAGACACCAAAAACAATAGGAACTACGAACCTGCAGCCTGCAAAAAGGAGACCCCAAACACAGTAAGTTAAGCAAAATGAGAAGAAAGGGAAAATCACAGCAGATGAAGGAGCAAGGCAAAAACCCACCAGACATAACAAATGAAGAGGAACTAGGCAGTCTACGTGAAAAAGAATTCAGAAAAATGACAGGAAAGAAATAGAATGTAGAAAATACAAGAAACATTTAATGTGGACCTAGAAAAACTAAAGAGCAAACAAACAGTAATGAACAACACAATAAATGAAATTAAAAATTCTCTAGAAGGGATCAATAGCAGAATAACTGAGGCAGAAGAAAGAATAAGTGACCTGGAAGATAAAATAGTGGAAATAACTACTGCAGAGCAGAATAAAGATAAAAGCATGAATAGAATTGAGGACAGTCTCAGAGACCTCTGGGACAACATTAAATGCACCAAAATATGAATTATAAGGGTCCCAGAAAAAGAAGAGAGAAAGAAGGGGATTGAGAAAATATTTGAATACATTATAGATGAAATTGTCCCTAATATAGGAAAGGAAATAGTTAATCAAGTCCAGGAAGAACAGAGAGTCCCATACAGGATAAATCGAAGGAGAAACACACCAAGACCCATGTTAATCAAACTATCAAAAATTAAATAAAGGGCTTCCCTGGTGGCTCAGTGGTTGAGAGTCTGTCTGCTGATGCAGGGGATACAGGTTTGTGCCCTGGTCTGAGAAGATCCTACATGCCGTGGAGCGGCTAGGCCCATGAGCCATGGCCACTGATCGTGCGTGTCTGGAGCCTGTGCTCCACAACAGGAGAGGCCACAATAGTGAGAGGCCCGCGTACCACACACACACACACACACACACACACACAAATTAAATACAAAGAAAATATATTAAAAGGAACAAGGGAAAAAAAAACAAGTAACACAAAAGGGAATCCCCATAAGGATAACAGCTGATCTTTCAGCAGAAACTCTGCAATCCAGAAGGAAGTGATAGGACATATTTAAAGTGATGAAGGAGAATAACCAACAACCAACATTACTCTACCCAGCAATGATCTCATTCACATTTGACGGAAAATTAAAACGTTTACAGACAAGCAAAACCTAAGAGAATTCAGCACCACAAAAAGAGCTTTACAACAAATGCTAAAGGAACTTCTCTAGGTAGGAAACACAAGAAAAGGAAAAGACTTACAATAACAAACTGAAAACAATTAAGAAAATGGTAATAGAAACATACATATAAATAACTACCTTAAATGTAAGTGGATTAAATGCTCCAACCAAAAGACATAAACTGGCTTAATGGGTACAAAAACAAGACCCATATATATGCTGTCTACAAGAGACCCACTTCAAACCTACGGAAATGTACAGACTGAAAGTGAGGGGATGGAAAAAGATATTCCATGCAAATGGAAATCAGAAGAAAGCTGGAGTAGCAATTCTCATATCAGACAAAATCGACTTAAAAATAAAGACTATTACAAGAGACAAAGAAGGACACTACATATTGATCAAGGGATCAATCCAAGAAGATATAACAATTGTAAATATTTATGCACCCAACATAGGAGCACCTCAATACATAAGGCAAATGCTAACAGCCATAAAAGGGGAAATCAACAGTAACACAATCATAGTAGAGGACTTTCACACCTCACTTTCACCAATGGACAGATCATCCAAAATGAAAATAAATAATGAAACAGAAGCTTTAAATGATACATTAAACAAGATGGACTTAATTGATATTAATAGGATATTCCATCCAAAAACAAAAGAATACACATTCTTCGCAAGTGCTCATGGAACATTCTCCAGGATAGATCATATATTGGAACACAAATCAAGTCTTGGTAAATTTAAGAAAATTTAAACTGTATCAAGTATCTTTTTTGACCACAACGCTCTAAGACTAGATATCAATTACAGGAAAAAAATCTGTAAAAAATACAAATACATGGAGGCTAAACAATACACTACTTAATAACCAAGAGATCACTGAAGAAATCAAAGAGGAAATCAGAAAATACCTAGAAAGAAATGACAATGAAAACACGATGACCCAAAACCTATGGGATGCAGCAAAAGTAGTTCTAAGAGGGAAGTTTATAGCAATGCAATCCTACCTTAAGAAACAGGCAACATCTCAAATAAACAACCTAGGGCTTCCTTGGTGGCGCAGAGGTTGAGAGTCCGCCTGCCGATGCAGGGGACATGGGTTTGTGCCCCAAACTGGGAAGATCCCACATGCCATGGAGCGGCTAAGCCCGTGAGCCATAGCCTCTGAGCCTGCGTGTCTGGAACCTGTGCTCTGCAATGGGAGAGGCCACAACAGTGAGAGGCCCATGTACCGCAAAAAAACCCAAACCAAACCAAAACAAAAAACAAACATAAAAAACAACCTAACCTTACACGTAAAGCAATTAGAGAAAGAAGAACAACCCCCCCCCCACCAAAGTTAGCAGAAGGAAAGAAATCATAAAGATCAGATGAGAAATATGTGAAAAAGAAAT